>NC_140515.1:28703087-31575587 GCF_964339955.1 Pipistrellus hanaki
TGAGCGGAAGAAGGAAATGGGTGTGTGTGTGGGGGGGAGCGCATGCAGTGCAGTACACATGACAAGTCAGTTTTTGTGATGGTGGGAGTGAAGATAGAGAGAATGAATCAACAGGGAGATAGTGCTATGCAGTGACAAATTACTGGACTCAGACTTGGGGTGAATGCTTGCTCACCTGCTCCACCATTAACTTGCCCTATGACATTTTCCTCCTCTGAATCTTGGTTTCCTCATCTTGAAAATAAAGACCTTTTCCCCTATCTCATAAATTAAGAGGATTAGATGTGTTATTGAAAGCAAGTAATACACAGTTTCTAGAATGTGATGTCCAATATTTTAATATATTCCTTCATTTTGGAGAAGGACTTCTAGAAAATCTTTGGTGAAACATGCTAATTTGAAACTTTAAGCACTGGGAAAGCAAGCCAACCTAGCTAACAGGTACAGTGTGGAAAGGCCCTTTTTACAAATGGAGAACCAGCCAAAGTAGACAGATAAAAAACTCTTATGTCAGGGTTAACAGGTTAAGGATAAAGTAGGAATGGATATAAATATAAGCATAACACAATCTGTTTACCAGAGACTGAGGAGCCATTAATGCATTAATGTGAGGTTCCTCCAGACCCATGACAAAATGGGAAGATAATAAATACTATATAACAGCTTGACTCATTTTCTTTCTTTTTAATTTTTAATTTATTAATTTTAGAGATAGAGGGAGGGAGGGAGAGGGGGAACACTGATTTGTTGTTTCACTTATTGATGCATTCATTGGTTAATTCTTGTATGTACCCTGACCTGGGATTGAACCTACAACCTTGGTGTACTATTACAATGCTCTAACCAACTGAGCTAGCTGGCCAAGGCTTGACTCATTTTCTTGATTGCTCAGAAATACATAATAGGTATTGTGTTCAACTATAGTAGTTTTACTTAGCATCCTTCTCTCTCTCTCTTTTTTTTCCCCTTCTTTTTCTGGTAGCCTCACATTCTTTTTGGAAGTATAGATATGAATAAGTTTCTTTAAAAATAAACTTTAAAAGGTGGAAACCAAATAGAAAATCAGAGTGAAATCTCAGATGGGGCAAGATAAGGAAACTATAGAAGATTGACTTAGTCTTTACCAGGAATAATATTAGAGAAATTCCTACTTTTAGATTTCTTTGGTAGCCAAAAGACCAGAGATATTATAAAACTAGAGGCCCTGTCACAGATTCGTGCATTGGTGGGGTCCCTCAGCCTGGTCTGTGGGAATTGGGTGGAAACCAACTCTCTGACATCCCTTGATGGGTCTGGGGTACGGGTGAAGCAGATTCAGGGCCAACAGTGTCCCAGCAGTAACCTACCCTTTCCCCCAAAATAAGACAGTGTCTTATATTAATTTTTTCTCCCAAAGTTGCGCTAGGTCTTATTTTCAGGGGATGTCTTATCTTTCCATGCGCTAGGTCTTATTTTCGGAGGATGTCTTATTTTCGGGGAAACACGGCAACTCACGAGGAATCAGGCTCCCTCCTCTACTGGTTAGAGTGTTGGCCCCCTGGTGGTCATTGGGCATCATAACTACTGGGTGAATGGTTGAATGGTCGGATGGTCGCTTAGGCACTTATATATATATATATAGACTAGAGGCCCAGTGCACAAAATTTGTGCATGGGTAGAGTCCCTAGCAGCTGCCAGCTGCCGCAGGAGCCTCACTTCACACCCACCTTGGCCTGGCGCCATCTGCTTACCTGCTCCACCATCTCATCAGGGCCCATCGGGGGCCAGCAGCGCCTCCACTGCCACCCTCTGCTAGCACTGCCAGATTCTGCGCTGCCCCCTAGTGGTCAGTGCACGTCTAACTCCCAGTTGGTTGAATTAGCATATTAGCTAATTGTTATATAGAATTACAAAACCTGAGAGTGAAAAGTGCTTTGATTTATTTTATAGGTGGGGAAATGGTTTGCTTGAGGCTCTCAATCATGGTGATCCAATTGCAAAGTTAGGCTCTAACCCTAACTCATGTCTCTTGATTGTCATTCTGAGGTTCTGTCTGCTGTAGGCTCATCTTTGTGATAATGAATTTCTGACCTCAACTTGTACAAAACTAATTTGTGGTTTTAATTTTAATTTTTATTTTTCCAGGGCCAAGTGCTTTCGGGGCAAAAAAGTCCTTGGAGATTATGATATCAAAGTGGAACAGGTAATCAGCCTGAAGCCCAGAGCTGCACCTGCATCATCATCAATCCCTGTTGGCATTCCAGAGTGAACCATCTAGTCCTGCTGAATGGAAGACAGCATCCTTCGTTGGGTTACAGACTATCTCTTGAATCCCACCCTTTCCCCAGGGCTTTTCTTTTTATGAGACATAGTCCTGAAGGCTGTATCTTTGAATTTCTCTGACTTTTTATCATGGTTCTGGTGTCCAAAGAGAGGCAAATAGTGTAGCTTTTAGGTCCTTCATGTAGTGCAGGGTTCTCAGGCTGAGGAAAGCCTTAGAGGAATGTCTTTCCAAAACACTGGCCACAGCTTCATGTTATTGGTGGCATGGTATTCCTCGGTAGGCACATGTTTGGCATTCAGGTGTGTGGCCTCCAGTGGTGACTACTCTGGGCTTAAGGTCATACTTCAGAGAGAACTTAGAAAAGAACACCTGTTTTAATGCAGTAAAGTCCTGAAAGTTTCATTTTTTATCTTCCTCTATTCTTTGCTTCATGATAAATAGAAATTAGATCCATTGGGTAGAGAGGTGGGGGATATGCAATTTCAGTAATGCATGTATTTTCAATCTAATAATAGAACTTACTCATTATTCCTTACACAGTGTGCTGTGGTTTACAGAGTACTTCCTTATCCATTATTGCATTGCATTCATTTCTTAAAATAAGTTGTTATATAGACAGGGTTGATAAAAACTTTTCCTTTTTTAAAATCCTCACCCAAGGATATATTTTCATTGATTTTTAGAGAGAGGGGAAGGAAGAGAGTGAGAAGAGAGGAGAGAGAAGGGAAATATTGACCAGTTGCCTCCCATACATTGCACAAATGGGGATTGAACCCACATCCTAAGTATGTGCCCTGACCAGGAATTGAACCTGCAACCCTTCAGTTTACTGAGCCACCTAGCTAGGACAAATTTCTCCCCCATTTTACACATGGGAGAAACTTTTCCTCCAGAGAGTATAAGTAATTTGCCTAATGTTGTACACAGCTAGTTGGGAGTAAAGCAGAACTAAAACCCAGTTGCCTAATCTAAAACCTAGTGCTTTTATGCTGAACCTGATAAAGGGCATGTTTGCCCTGGTTCACAGTCCTGCTCTCAGAGAGGCAGCACAAAGGATGCTGGGCTGGAGTTTGAAGACCTGAGCTTTGCTTCTTTACTGCCAAAAATAAGTTTTTTTGTTTTGTTTTTGTCTAGCAAAGTTACTTAACTGCTTTTTATCTCTTCCTCCTGCCTCATAGAGTTGCTATGAGTTAAATGAGATCAGTTTGTGAAAGTGCTTTAAAAATTGTAAATAAAATGTTTGGTGGTGAGGATGTTATTGCTGCTGCTTTGTGGAGGATTTGGCAAAGTTAGGACTGTGGACTTATTCCTCTACTGTTATTTTTATTTACTTTTCACCATAGTTAAAAACACATAATCTGAAATTACCTTCCTAATCCCTATTGTTATTTTCCAGGCAGAATTTTCAGATCTCAACCTGGTGGCCCATGCAGATGGGACCTGTGCTGTGGATATGCAGGTACTCCGGAATGGCACAAAGGTTGTCCGGTAAGGTCCTTTCTCTCCTCAGGGTTACTGTCACTGTCTCCAGAATTACCATCTCTGGCTTGCAGAGGCAGTTTCAAAATCAAGTGTTGGAGTGGGATTATATTACTATGTATAATGTGTAGAACTTAATGCTGTGTGCTGTGCAGAGGTGGTACAGGAAGACAGAGGAAACCAGCTGCTGCCCCATGGGGCTCTTAGTCCAATGGTAGAGAAAGCTTCGTGGACTAAGATCTTACTTAGAGGTAACTGGATTCCTGTTAGAGGGGTTCCAGGACTCCAGCCCCTCTTCAACCAGGACAGCCATGTGCTTTTATCTCAGCATATATTTTCCCTGGAAATCAATATTCTATTGCTTAAAAATGAAGTCTGAAAACCTCCAATCTAGTTCAGCCTCTTATTATACATTGATTTTCCATTGACTCAGTGAGTTGTTAGCAGAGCCCTGTGTTCTATGTGCATTCTCTGAACTCCCAGTCCTATGATATTTCTATATTCATCATCCCTGGGAACTCACAACTCTAATAGGAGAACCTAAGTCAGAAGGGACATTATGAATGGAAGAAAAATTTCAGTTACAGAGCACTTACATGCCAGGTAGTGCAATGGGCACATAATACATCATTTCTGTGAGGGAGGTGGTGAGAATGCCAGATTGGGAAAATGATTTCCACAGTATTATTCTTACCAAGGGCTCAGTGTGGCTTCAGGTTTTCAGGTGTGTGAGTCTTACTCCGGGAAGAGTCTTTACTACATTCTTCCCTATACCATCTGCAATACCCTGATACTGAGGCCTCCAGTGTCCAATAGGAACTGGGTCAGTGACAGGACAGGCAAAACTCAGGTGTCTGGAACCTAACAACAGGAAATATGAGTTTGTCCATCTTCAGTTCATTCATCATAGAGACTAAGGAGGAGGACAGAAAAAGAGATATCTGTCCATATGGGAGTGAGATTGGGGAGAGATAATGGGTTTCTCAAGCTGCAGGTAGAGTGAGTCATAGGGACATATGCACACAAGCAGGTAGTTATAGGTGTCATGGGATCTGGCAAGAATAAGGCAGGCCTTTCCAGGTTCCAGTATAAGAAATCAAGAGCTGGTCACAAATCTAGAGCTCAATTCCTATAACTGGGTTATAAGATTTGATCTTAGGTATACAGCTGAAGCCAGTTTCCCAGAATTGGGGCACTAGGAGGTCAGAGCAGCTCCAGCACTTGATGCTAAGTCTCCTGAGTGACAGAGGAGGGCTCCTTTCACCCCCACTTTAAAAGATTGATTTTTGCACCTGGGTGGGACTGTAGCTGTAGTGGGAGGTTGGATAGGTGCCTGGGCAGAGAACCAGGTAGATCATTGCATATGTTGTGAAATTGCTGAGTCCTAGAGCCTTGAGGGTGGATGCTGCCACAGAATTGAATTTCTGAGAAGATGAGGTTCCTCAGAAGTAAGGGCATAAACATAGGGGCCCTGGTCCTATAGGGCAGCTATGGTTAAGAGCTTTGCTGGCTAGAGGTGAAGTGTAGGGAGCCTTCCCATGCATGAGAACATTCTGTACTCTCAGTGTTTCCTGTAGCTGTTGCTCAACCTCAGTTCTGCAAAAAATATTTATACCTCTCCCTAGTGTCTGCTTTGGAAGAATAACATTGGGAAGTCTGGCATCTAGTCTCAGCCAGCCTGGACCCTCGCTCTCCTGGGGGCTGATGAGGACATTGCCTATTTTAAGGAGTCGCTTTATGGACTCAAAGCAGGACAGTATCTGCTGGGACCCCTTGGAATACCAATTCTGGAGCCACAAGGAGCTTCAACTTTTATACTACCCCATAGTGATAGGAAAAATTCTTTTCACTTAAGGTGTGAGGATCTAAAAGTGTTTCTTCCCTCCTGAGGGCATTTGTACCTTATATAAAAGCAATGCTTAACCCAGAGGAATAAGGGAATTTTAGAAATATGTTTCTCAGCCCTAGCCAGTTTGGCTCAATATTTGAAGGGTTGGCCTGCGGACTGAAGGGTCATGGGTTTGATTCCAGTCAAGGGCACGTACGTTGGTTGCAGGTGTGGTCGCTGGCCCCAGTTGGGTTTATGCAGGAGGCAACCATTTGATGTGTCTCTATCACAACAATGTTTCTCTCTCTCTCTTTGTCTCTCCCCCTCCTTTTCACTCTTTAAAAATCAATGGGAAAAATATCCTTGGGTGAAGATTAACAACAACAAAAAGAATGTGTTTCTCTTTGAGATGTGCCATAATACCTCATTTTTAGTCCATAAAGAATAATAATAATAATAATAATAATAATAATAATAAAATAAGGGACTTGGACCAGGTGGCCCCTAAGACTCCTTCTCTGTCTTGGGCTCTGGAAATGGGAGACAAGGTGATGTACCACCTGAGGTGCTGGTTAATGGCAAACTTGCCTCTACATTTCTTACCAGGTCCTTCCGGCCAGATTTTGTGCTCATCCGGCAGCATGCCTTTGGCATGGCGGAGAACGAGGACTTCCGACACCTGGTCATTGGCATGCAGTATGCAGGCCTCCCCAGCATCAACTCACTTGAATCCATTTACAACTTCTGTGACAAGCCATGGGTGGTAAGTGAGGTTCCCTTCCCTCAAGGTGAAAAGGTAGCACCCAGGTCCTATATCTCCCAGTCCCCCAGGAGGGACCACTGGTAAACAAGATGCAGTAGGTGCCAGTTGAAAGGATGTGGGAGGAGCTTCAGCTGGAACATGGGAAAGTTAGACTCTCATAAGAAAACATAATCATCATGGGCTAGGGCACCTTAGCTGCATAGTGGACCTTTGGCCTTACAACAAAGTCACTTCAAGATTCTGCGCAGAAGCCCTTACAAGTCTGTAAACTCTGCCCTCAGCCATAGAATACAATGATAAAAACAACTATTTCTTTCCTTTGAATGGTCTAACCATTGGAAAGGTCTGAGGCCAGTGGGGATCAAGGGGATGGTCCATCTCAGAGGGGTGTTAGTGACAGTCTTACCAAGTGCTTTAACAACCTCAAAGTCAGATTTATCTATAAACATATGAATCAGACACTTATATGAGATGTAAGTGCCCTTAGGGATAATCAAATCTCCGCCCTTCATGGTAGATATATGAAAATTAAAAAAGGAAAGCAAGGAGTGTAAAACCACTTACTATATGGTGCTAACTTCTGAGATTTTCCTATTTTAATTTTATTTAATCCTCACAATAACCTTCAAAGGAAGATATTATTATCATTATTATCACTTTTTATAAAGAAATGAGACCCAGAAAAGATTAATCTATAACCAAAGTTATAGAACCAGGATTTCTTTAAATTGTACTGCCACTCACATAAATTAAGTTAGCATGTTAGGAAGAAGCTGGTGTTTTCTTCCTTGGCCAGTCTGGAAATCTAGGAGGCAGAGGAATCTTCTGAGCAGAGAGAAAGTGAGGCTAGGAGGGAGAGTGACCTGTGATGGCTACGGGGATGCTCTGGTCTCCCCTCTGATAGCTGGGGCAACCCAGCTCCTGTAACTCTGCTACTCCATCCTGGTCCTGTCAGAAGGCCCCTAATCACATCCTTTTCTTATTGTTTTTCAGAAATCAAATTTCAGTTTTCACACACTAGCTTGCAAGGCACTGGTAGTTGATTTTGAAGTTCCTGGACCCCAAGCATCTCCACCACTCAGGGAACTGGAGGGAATGTTTTAACCAACTAGATTCATTGCCTCTGCTCTTGATTTTTTCCCCCCCACACATGAACTTAGTTTTCCTGTTCCCTTGGAAGCCAGCAAGATCTGACAGTATAAGAGAAAGAACAATGAATGAGAAGTTAGATCTGGGAGCTGTTGTTGAGGAGGGAGGTTGGATTCCCAATCTCCAATTGTTCAGCCTTTCCCTCTGTGTGGCCTGTGGCATCTGGAATCCTAGTGTTATAGGAACAGGCTAAAAGAGTTGTGTGATTTGAGTGGCTTGCTATTTGCAGAAGAGCACATAAGAGGCCTTCACCAAACTTCTATTCTGGGGTCCTACCCTTTCTCCTTAGTCATGTGACCTTCCTTGCTGCACATATGCCTTAGTCCTTCCCCCATCCTTTCAATATCTATTAGAATTTGGTTCCCTCATAGTCACACAGGGTGAGTCTGCTATTATCAGCTTTTTTTCTGAGTGATTTCACTATTCAGCCTACTGACTAAACAACTCTCTATGCTATGGTTTTTTTTTTTGTTTGTTTGTTTTTGTCAACTAGCAATAATAGTAGTACCTGCCACTAGTTTGCTAACTTGGGTTGTTACAATCTCCTACTATTTGGGGTATTTTATAAAAGCTGGTTCCCTGCTTTTTGTTTCAAAACTGTGCCAGAGGCCAGGGAGGGCAGAATCAGAGAGCCTGTGCCTAAGGTTTTGCCCCTCCAGGGATCTGGTATCTGGTGAGGGTTCACATTCTCACCATTCACAATCCCAGCACATTGCTTTTGGCATTGCATGAGACCAGAAGGGCTTCTTGGCTAGCCACCAAGTTCTCCTTTCATTTTTACTAAGCAGCTGCCACAACAATGGCATTTTATATATTGTCCTCTGCCTGTTAATGGGAGTGGACAACTTTGTTGACTGTGAGAGGAGGGTCCCTCTGAGATATTTTTTTAAATTTCTTTATTGCGGGTTCCCTTGATGTGAGGCCTCATTTGGTTGGAAAATGCCATACCTTACATCAATCACTGTGTTTCTGAGCACATCTGCTATCTCATAAATTGGTCAGGGCAGGCACAGTTGGATTTTGGAAATAGAAGTGGATTTACCAATGACAATAGCATTCCAGAGAAAGCAAGAACATCTTCATACCATATTGCTACAGATTTATCTGAAATTCCTGTCACGTTTTTAAGTTTTTTTAGAGACAGATGCACTAGGATTGAATTAAGTGTTTTATTTCCAGGAGGGATGATCTTGAAGTCCCATTTCTTCTTGGAAGTCTTTCCTGATTCATTGGATAAGTAGTTACAAAGAACATTATATTCCTATTTGTTGCCAATATCCCCCCCAGATCCCAAATCCATTCTTTTGTCTTTAGATAGAGGAAATAACCCTTATCGAATATTACATTTGCTTAATTGGTGACTGCATTTTGTGACTTAATCTAAGGTTCCAAGAAGGCAGGGGTTAGATGCCAAGCCCAGTACCTTGAGCAGACAGGGGCTACTGGAAATAAGATTGAGAAGGGTAGGGTGAGCTACCAGGGACCCAACTAGTGCCTGGGAACTGGCTACCTTTTTAATCTTGGCTGTCCCAGGACTCTGGGAGTGTGCCGTGGGCCTTTCTGGCATCGGTGTGGTGCCTGTGTAACTCTCCCACATGTTGGGAAGATAGGGACCCACATGTCTTTGTACTTTGCCAGGGCGTGGGCTGCAGCAGGACAGAGGTTGTTAAGCAGAGCTGGCTGGGGATGCTGAAGAGCCTTGGGAGCTCAGGCAGAGCAGGAGTCTAGCCAGATTGAGACTTAAAGATCAGATGAGGTGGTGGAGAGAATCAGAGAGGGCAGGAAAGGTATGAAGTGTTGGTCTTGATAGTCAAAGCAATTTGAAGAATGATAGAATGGTGAGAACAGCAGGGTGCAATGAAGAATGCACCTTTTACATGGCAGCCTCAATTCCAGGCATGATCTGGGAGCTGAGGCTTTCCTTCACTTCTCTAGGATCAGTCTCCTCACTTGTAAAACGAGATGTTTGGTGCAGAGCTCTCTAAATTCTCTCTCAGTAATAACATCTTAGGGGCTTGTGCGTCTATGACTCATGCTTTTAGTCCTGGTGGATGTTTAGAGATCTGGAGTCACCAACCAATCACTAAGGAAGTGATTTAGAAATTTAAACATTTTCCAGCATTTCAAAAACAATAACAGAATTCTCTTTTCCTACAAAAGGACCACAAGGAGATGATCACTTAAACTGTAGTTTGATGATGGAGTTTAGGAGGAAATAAAATAAAAGATGTTATTTGTGGTAAAAAGTTTGAGGAACTGTTCAAGTTCATTTCTCTCATTTTGTATATCAAGAAAATGAGGCCAGGAAAGGAGAAATCATTTGCCAAAGGACACCTAGCAAGTTAGAGGCAGAACAAGAATCAGAAGACTCCAGTTTTCTAATAACCCAGTTCTGAGCTTTTATTACTCCAGCCCCTTTACCCCAGGCTCATGTGCCAACATCCCTTATAAAGAACAGGATCTAAGCTTTGGAAAAATGCTCTAGCTTTCCTTTCTCTGATAAATAGAAAGCAGGTTTGATCTAGCAACTTTTCCTTCTAGCAGTTCCAGAAATTGGGGCTTAGACTGTGATGTAACCCAGTAGCACTAGAGGAAGGATGCTGAATTATCCTTACTGCTAGTGTACTGGGCATAGGTGTGTGGGGTGTGTGTGTAAAAGGATTGAGTAGGGAAGAAACGTGTTTCCTGTAGGAAGAGCATGGTTTCTGCAGAGCCTGAAAGGCAGCTACTTGGAGGAATAGAAAGAGTTATGAATTGGGAATAAAGGGACCTGACTATGAATCTGGCTCAACCCTGTGACCTTGGAGAAGTGATTTGATTTGCCTCAGTTTCTTCTTCGCTTATAAAATTGTGGGGGAGGGGAGTAGAGAGTGCTAGATATTTGCTAAAGGCCTTTCAACCCTGACACTGCAAGTATGCATACTTCACGGAGCTGTCTGGTTTCTCATAGGTGAAGGGGCTAGCCGAGTTCAGTTCTTAGATGAGTAGTAAGTCCCACAAAGACTGAGTCTGTCTATCTTATATATCAGGACCATCAAAATCTTCCTGAAGAACAGCTTCATTCATTACTCCCCTGCTCAAACTCTTATTACTTCATACTGCCTATAGGGAAAAGATACTGTTTCTTTGCCTGACATTTAAACTTCCAAGACTTGGTCCATATTACCTATCCAGCTTCATCAATTGCCATTTCTAGAGATGCAGGTGTTTAGAATTAGAGAACCAAATTTCAATCTCAGCTTCACCTCTTTGCAGCTCTGTGACTGTAGGCACCTTTCATACCATCTCTGAGTGCTATATGTAAAATGAAGATGATAAAGTACCCAGTTCCTCACTTTAATATGAGGGTTCAATGAAATATCATTAAAATTGAGTCAGTACTGAATGAATATTAACTCACTCTCATTTACACAGTTAAAGAATATGTTTCTTGAGAATAGGAATCGTTCACCTCTTTTATATCCTCAGAGCACAAATTCCTCAACAGAGCAAATGCTCAATAAACATTTTTTTTGATAGATTGCTGTCTTGTCTGTTCTATAAATTGTCTAGATTAGCTGAAACATTTGTTTCTCTTTTACAGTTTGCCCAGCTAGTGGCCATCTACAAAGCATTGGGAGGAGAAAAGTTCCCACTAATTGAGCAGACATACTATCCCAACCACAAAGAGATGGTAAGTGATCAGGTGGGGATTTTGGTCTCTATTTCCACTCTGAACTTATTCACATTATAACTGTGGGGCTCTGAAGAGGGTTTTAGTATCTTAACTCCAGTTGTGGCTGAGCTGCAGACCTGCTTTGTGAGGTCAGAGTGGCTGTATTTTAGTTTATAGTCCCTTGTCTCCAAAATCTGGAGACAGAATAGGGAAGTGCAGAAATAAGGAATTTTATCAAACTGAGAAAATAACAAGCCTATGGATCAGTAATCAAAAGATCCCGCTCTTTGGATTCTAGCCCTGGCTCTGCCACATGTCATCGGACCAGTTAAATTTCTTTTCCAACTTTAAAGTCAAATGGACATAATTATTCCTAACCAGGATCTTGAATTTGGAACAAAATATAAGTAATAGCTTTCTGGGAAAGTGTGAAGCATCCTTCAGATGTTATTCCTATTATTACCAAAGCCTTTCTTTCCCTTGGCTTTGTCAAGATTGTGAGAAGACTAGGTTAACATAATGCCTTTTCTGAGGCCATTCTAGTATATCAGAGGGGCAGAGAGATGGCATGATTGGTTGGTTTTTCCTCCATGGAGACCTAGAGCACACTCCCTTTTCTTCCTCTCTGTCTCCACACCCTCTGCTGCAGGCCTGCATGGTCAGTTGGTGATAATGCTTAACTCACCAATGGAGGCTCTCTGCCATAGCATTCCAATTGTACTCTGGGATAGAGATTATGTTTGTTACCCTCTCACTCCCTTCTCAAAAAGGAACTACATTTGTACCAGTTCTGTGAATCAAGAGACTTCTTCTGGCATATTGTGAATGGCCTCGCTTCTCATCAAACAACATAATAGAAAACAAATAACAACATCCTTAGGCCTTGAATAGAACTACCTCCTTCATCTTTCTCAGAGCTTCCCAGGAAGAGGCTCTGGGATTTTAAGCTCTTGTCCTTAATAAATCCTTGAGACCAACATCAGGGCTTAAGGGATCTATCTATGCTTGGAGTTCTCAGGGAGTCCAAGACACAGTGGTAAGGGGACTGAGTTGAAGGAAGGATTGGGACCAAAGCTGGATTTTTCTTGCTATAATATTTAGCAGGGCTAACCACAAAAAATATTTTGAAAAAATTGCAAAGTATATTGTCTATTTACCATCCTTTTTCCCCACAAGGGCCCTTGAGTTATTTCTCTCTTGTTCTCTAGCCTGAAATTTGCCCTCCAAAGAAGACCTCCTAAGAACTCTCTGAGGTGTCAAAATCTAAAGGAGAATTTCAACTTGAGGCTTTTTTGGCTTAAAAAAAAAGTTTTGAAGTAGGAATTAAGATATTAGTAATCTAGAAGAGAAGGGTTTTTTTTTTTTTTTTTTTTTTTTTTTAAAGAAACATAAAAGAAGACTTATGGACATCAGGTGAAGGTATTAATGATAATTAACCTGCAGAGATAATACCCAAGTCTATTCTTATCCAAAGAGGTGTGCTAGGGGGCCAGACCCTCTACCAGGAATTGGATAGAGATTACAGCATGTAGTGGATGGTTAGGCCATTGAAGGTCTAATATTGAGTGATTCTGTACCCCAACAAGTCATTTCCCTAAACAAATGAAAGTGTAAGAGAGGATCAGGATGAGCTGAAATTGGAGTAGAGACTACACAGCTATACTTTGTTGCTCTTTTTATTCTTCCAAATCAGCCTGTTTATGATACTGTCAACCTGTCTTCTGGTATTGTACATCAGATAGGTACACTATCTCATATGTATAGCATTCACCATTTCTTCACTATTGGATCAATTAAGGTAAGAGAAAACACATTTTCCTAGAGAGCAAAGGGAATAGTTCTGATCAGAACTATTTTGATTCTAAGCCAGAATCAAAATTTTCAGTAACAGGTATTGGCTAGAACAGTGATCGGCAAACTCATTAGTCAACAGAGCCAAATATCAACAGTACAATGATTGAAATGTCTTTTGAGAGCCAAATTTTTTTTAAACTTAAACTTCTTCTAACACCACTTCTTCAAAATAGACTCACCCAGGCTGTGGTATTTTGTGGAAGAGCCACACTCAAAGGGCCAAAGAGCCGCATGTGACCTGTGAGCCACAGTTTGCCAACCACAGGGCTAGAATGAAAGGGTTTGGGAGGCAGGAGAGAAGGGTTGAGGGCTGGATACTTTCCCTAGCTTTTGACATGTTCTGGGCTGGGGTTTCAGACACAAGCTGTAACATACCCTAGCCCTGCTCTAACACTAGCCAGACTGTCCACTTGATACTTCTCATTTGCTGACAGCAATGAGGCAAGTGGTGATAGCCAGAACTCTAGTGAGGGAGAACTGGCTTGGTCTTCAGAACTCTTGAAGGAATGTGGTGGTCATTGTTCCCTACTAGGGCTGGATGATGTCAACAAACTCCTTCCTGAGGGGCAGGCTTCCCTGGTACCAGCTGCAGGTGCCATCAACATGCTTCATGCAGACATAATGCTGGGCCTGGTACCCATAGAGTTTTCTTTCCAACAGCCAATCTGTCCAGAGGCACTCATTGGGGGCTGAGATGGTACAGGGCACTGTATAGCAGGTGGTGATCTAGAATCATAACAACACAACATCAAAGTGAATAGGGTGTCATTTTTCTACAATTTTTTTTCAGACTCATCTACAACCTTATAGCCTAGCTCAATGGTCGGCAAACCGCGGCTTGCGAGCCACATATGGCTCTTTGGCCCCTTGAGTGTTCTAATGCCACTTCTTCAAAATAGACTCGCCCAGGCCAAAAACAGACTTCTGTGCATGGGCCACGAAGTTTCAATTGCACTGTACGTGTGCGCCCGCATGTGGTATTTTGTGGATCGTGAGCCACAGTTTGCTGACCACTGGCCTAGCTCAAATGCCTTTGCCTTATGAAGTCCTTCCTAGTCTCCAAAATTCCCCAAGATTTCCTTCCCCTGTGTTTCCTACATACAGTTTTGCCTCTCTAATGGCATTTCTGGAGTCAGACAAACCTGAAGGTCATTACTCTACCACTGGCCTTGAGCAAATTACTTTCTAGATCATTAATTTCTTTACTTTAAAATGGAAATCTTAATTATTTATACATTTGTTATAAAGGCTACATTAAAATATTTAAAATAAATTGACCATTAGGGCCTGGCAAAGGGTAGTTTCTGTTAAAATGGTAGCTATACTATTTCAGTTTGCCTTATGTGACCCACCTTCCTTGCCAAAATGTTAGGTACGTTGAGATCAGAGACTATGGATCATCTTGCTTTCCCATCTCCAACTTTATACAGTACCTGGTCCATGGCAGATCTCAAGTATACTATAGTAAGTGAATAAACAATTGCATGAAGGAAGAAGTACCATCAGTAGGTGCCATTAAAGGTGGGGCTGAAAGGCTCAAGACCCCCCCCCCCCCCAAAAAAAAAAAAAAAAAAAAAGACCTTGGAAATGGACATTCTCTTACTTGGCAGCCACAGTTTATATGGTAGTGGTGGTTCAGACTTTCTCTTTGCAAAAAGGATAGGTTTTCCCAGGGCTCAATGTAGTTGCACAGATGGATGAAGACCTTCCCATCATTGAGGACCTGACCTACAAAGGAAGATAGAGGAGAACCTATGTTTGGGAAACTCCAGAAACCTGGGTCCTTGAAGAGCCCAGAATTGCAGCCTCTTTAGTGTGTGTGTGTGTGTGTGTGTGTGTGTGTGTGTGTGTGTTTTGTTTTGTTTGGTGGCAGTGGTGACATAAGGCTCAATTAAGGGACCAGAAAAACTCTACAATCTTTATATCAGAGATTATGTTTGTACAAAGGAGAGTTGTAGAATACAGGCCTTTTCCTTTAATGTGATGCAGAGAAAACATGGGCTATAAAGTGAGATTCTTAGTGAAACCTCTTTCTTTTCTGTCATTTACTAGATGTGTGACCTTAAGAAAGTCATGTAACTTCTCAACTGGAAGATAAGAATAATAAGGTTATTGTCAGGATTAAATGAGAGAATATTTGGTAAAGCTTCCAGCACAGTAGGAGGCCCATAGAAGATGCTCAATAAATAACAGGCCCTTCCCCTTTCCAACCCTTCCCAATATCTACATAGGCCAGTCCTCTGCTCCATTGATACCTAAATTGGTAAGACTTTCTCATTCTCCATGGGAAAGTGCCCCCTCTTTACTTATCAAACTGTTTCCTATCTTCCAAAGACCCTTTTCAATACCACCTCATCCTCAAAGCCATCCCTGACCATGCTAGCTTACATCTCTTAGAACTTTAGTCACTCATTTACTTACTGAGCAACTACTAGACTGGTATCATGGATGCAGAAATAAATATAGTAGGATCTTTGATCTCAAGGAGCTTAAAAACAAGTAGGTCAGAGAGATAAGTAGGCAAAAATTATACTGTTATGTTTATATAAAAGATGCAGTATAAGAACAAAGGAAATAATTATCTCTCTCTGTGGAAGGGGCAGGGGGCAAGGAAGCTGTCTCAGAGGAGATGATGCTCCTGATGGGCTTTGAAGGGATGGTTAGGAGTTCACGTGCCAGTCAGGTTGGGGGAAAGACTTCTGGACATTGGGACTTCCAGTATAAAGGTGGAGGGGCACAGCCCAACCAAATACCTTCTATAACTGCAAGTAGTTTAGTTCAGCTCTGGGGAAAATGAGGGGCTAGAAACTGTCAGTGATAAGTGGCAGGAGACAAAACTGGAGAGGTCAGCAGTGTTATGGTCACAAAGGACTTTCATCATTAGGCAAAAGAGTTTGTGACTTCTCTTAAGAGCATGGGTATCACTGATGACTTTTCACTAGACCTGTGTTTTGTCACTTATTTTCATTCTTGGTTAGACTTGACCTCCTTGAGGGCAGAGAGCACGCCTCACCTCCTGCTTTGACTGATGCACTACAGTGCCTAGCAGTGGGCTAAGCACACAGAAGGTAGGTGCTTAGGAAGGAAGGAAGTGGCTTCATCTGCTAGTCCTGGGATGTGGAGGGCTCAGTGGCATGCTCTGCCTCTGCCTCTCCCATCCAGAGGCTCTCAGATCAGTACAATTCCACATTCTTAGAGCTGGGGAGCCCTTACCAGTATGTCTTTCAATGCTCATGAGTTCTCAAGAGTCAAGTTTGGAGTATGAGCTTCTTGAGGACTATGACTTGTGACTGAGTCTCCACTCTCCTGTCCAAGGCCTGGCAGCAAGTAGGTGGTCATTCATTGCTGACTGGATGGACAGATAGGAATTTCTCCTTATCTGCTATGTTTTTCTTTTTCTCACCTTTCTAAGCATTTTTTTTTTTTTATCCTTCAGGGCTAATTTAGATATCACTTTACACAATGAAGCTTCCCTAACTGTTTATGACCACATACATACCTTCTTCCTGAACTACAAAATATTATAATATTGCATTCACTCAATTATGGAGGCATAGTTTTATGTGGTTCTTTAACTGTTCTGTCCCAACCAATTCAGCATGGAGTTTACCTGCCAGACAAGCAGGTAAACGACATTGGGATTATACTGTGCAAAGGTAGAGGGGCACAGTCCAGCTGAATACCTTCTATAACTGCAAGTAGTTATACCTGGGACCAAGTTCATGGAAACAGAACCATGTTAGACTCAAGGTTCCTGTTAGGATTTGTGCTTTACTATACCCCAGAATAGAGCCTGGGGTGTGAGTCAGCCACACAGGCTCATTATGAGTCAGGAATATGATCCAATGTGGCTGTCTAAAGCTAATTCCATCAGAGGCTACAGTAACTACAATGTGTGTGTTGTGGGGAGGAGGATCGCACATACAAATTTCCTTTACTATTTGAAGTTAAGACCTTTCCTGTAGTGTTGTGTCCAGTTCATTGTCCTGTGCTAGGAAAGGGACAGGGACAATATCCCATTGGAGAAGATGGCCAGCAGGCCTGAAGTTACAGTGCTTACATCTATTGTCTTCAGGCCTCTGAGGGATCATCATAGAGCAGAGGGCAGAGCTGAATTCACAAAGAGCAGTTTCAGAGGGGCAGACTTGGGCTCAAGATGCCAAAAATCTTATGCTAATGAAAAATATTTGAAAATGGAACCAGCTAGCCTAGGCTGGGAGAGCAACTTGTTCCTAAATTAGTGAAGCAGTGGTCAAGGTCACTGTAATGAGGATTCTTGCATTGAAAGAGAGGTAACCAAGGCCCCTCCTGACTCAGAGGTTGCCTCTTAGTAACACAGCTTTGTTTTATGCCCAAGAATGTGTCACCTGCTCAGCTTGCTGCCCAAGGGCAGCCCTGGCTCCTCCTTGGCTGCCTTCCTTAGGACAGAGACTATTGGGGCCACTTGCTGCTCTTTAACTTACCAGTCAAGAGATACTGCTTCTGGCTGTTTGCTTCTAGTTTCACACCACAGAGGGAGGAATCAAACGGTGTATAGATATACTGAATATCCTTGACTTTCTCAAACCCTTTAAACATCTGAAAAACAATTACAAAAAAGAAGTATTAGGTCAGTGAGTGAACTACATATTTTAACAGGGAAAATTCCTCAATCTAAAAAAATTAAGCAAATGTCTAGTTCAGGATTTGATGCGCATAGATAGCCTAACTGGGTCATTTCTCTCTTTTAAAAACCTTGGTTTATTCCAGTGAGAGGGGAAGTACTTCCAGCAGCCCAAATGCACAGGCAGCTATAGGACTGGAAGGACATTGAGGGTCTGTCCTGCATTGTCATTCAGATTCTGTTCCCAAAATGTCATCCACTTCCATATTAGCATCAACACCCAGGATTACTGAGCCAGGTTGCCTGACCTATAAGCACCACCCTTCCCAAAACACAAACCCTAACCCTCCCAAAAGCCCAGAAGGTAAAAGCACTGTCCTGTCCCCATGTACCTTTATCTGTTTGATTTCATACCGGATCATTTTTTGAGTGTCAGCAGGATCTGCACTGGCAGGAATTACCTTCTCACTGGAGATCTTGGCCCGGATCACTGCACAGGAAGCAAAAGAGGGAACCTTCAGCAACCTGTGGGGGTAATTTGGGATCTGGATGACCTGGGGCCCCCAGATAATTTTATAGGAGGATTCTGGATTATGAGGAGGAGGATATGAGAGAGCAGGAACCTGGAAACTCCTGTGCAGTCAGACCTATTAGGTCCTACAGTCTCTACACTTTACTTGCTAGTTTTGAGTCTAGCTCATAAACCAGGGACTAGGGGTGGACATCAGGATAGAGGATGGAGAAGGAGCCCATTGAGGGTAGGTCAGTGTGGTCATCTGTTGATGTAGCCCAAGACCTAAAACAGAGCCTGCACAGAGTTTTGGTTTCTTGAGCCCAAATGCTTATTGAATTAATAAATGATCTGACCCTGCACAGAGCTAGTTCATCTATTGCCATTTGGTTATTAATAAAAAACTGTTTATGAAGTTCTTCCTCTGTGCCTGCCTAACACTAGGTACCAGGTCATAGATGTGATTAAGACAGGGTCCTCTATCTTGCAGAACTCTTGGTCTAGTGGAGAACACATTTGCAAACAACAGCACAGCATAGTAGGAGCACAAAAACGTTAAAAATGCCATAGTAGCACCAAGGAGTCAGGAAGCCTTCAGAGAAAAGGAGATATCTGTGTTAGACTTTGAAGAATGAATAGTTTTAAGGATGGGGGAAAGGGCATTCCAGGCAGAGGGAAGGGTAAAATATGTGTATTGGTGTGAGTATATGATGGCTCAGTTATAGGCTTGGTCACAGGGGAGTTTATAACGAAAGCCCAACCTCCTGTGCTGGCTTCCCCCTCCCCCACCCAGTAGTTCAGAGTAATCACAGGATAGTTCCAGTGATTTCAACGACAGTAGGCAGGGGTGAGGGGGCCGCTATGGAGGCCCCTTACACAGTCTTAATTTCCTGATAAGTCAGCCAAGCTCTGTCCTTGCAAGGTTGCTATGGTGCCGGCCTTGCCCTACCCATCAACCCCAACCGGAGGCAGCTGGTTCTGGATTTGAGCTCCTCCCATTCCCTCCAGACTACAGGTCTATGGCAATGCCCCGCACTAATCACACACAACCACCCCCAGCTGTGTACCTCCCTGGCTTCCGGACTCACCAAGCGCAGAGTGGCAGACATGCTGCTGCGGGTGCGAGGGGGCGCAGCTGCACGCCTCGACCAGCCCGGGCGGCCGCAGCAATGCCAGCAGCCGCAGCAACAGCGCCCAGCTCGACGTGGTCTGGAGGCTCCGGGGCATGACACTGCAGAGCCCCAACTAAGTCTGTGGGGTCTGTCGGATCAAACAGACTCTCCAGGGCACTTCCAGAACGCCTCGCGCCCCTCGCCCCTCGCCCTAGGCTTTATGAGGTGGACCTAGGGCCAATCCCGCCCTTTGGGCTCCGCCCGCCTTTGGCTGCAAGCCACCCGCGGCTACAGGACCCAAGGCCCTCCGGACTGGCAGCCTCAATAAGATGAAGGGGGAAGCCAGGAGAAGCCCTTAGCTTCCATTTCGGTGCCTGAGCAATTAAGCCTCCCAGAAGTGGAGGGAAGGCACTGGGAGAGGGGATGGTGTCATGGCAAAAAGAAAGTGCAACAAAGACAAATGCAAGAGGCAGAAAGACCAAGGGGCTGTGATTCAGGCAGAAAGAACAAGAGTGAGGAGAGGCACAAACAGAAAGAGTGAGACAGGCAGAGTCATCCAGAGGCAGGCAGAATTACAACAGGCAAAAGAGACAGTGACAGAGAAGGACGAACCCCTTGCTGAGCTGCACACTGGGAATGAGACAAGCTACTCAGGGCTTCTTTCAGCTGCAGGAAGTGTTTTCAATGCCCTATTTAGGAGCTCCAAAGCAACAGTAAACAGTAATGGAACAAGACAGAGAAAGTTGGTGTGTGTGTGTGTGTGTATGTGTGTGTCTTGGCTCTGTCGGCTGGGGGGTGGGGAGAGATGTCAGAGAAAGCAGCCAGTGCTTTAGAAACCCTTTCCTATACCCAGAGCTTCAGATTGCAGATGGCTGAGGAGAGTGCTTTTGGTGAGGGCTCAAAGCACAGAGTAGTATCTCATTACCTAATATAAATCTGAGACCTCAAGCCTCTTCAGATAGTAGCCTACTGATTCCTACCTCATGTTGCTACCCACTGAAGAGACCATGTCTTATACAAGATGGGGGCAAAGGTAGGCTTGGAGAATAGTTCTTTTAAGTTTTTATTATTCCTCTGTTAAAATACAACTACCTCAAAGTAGAATTTACATTCATAATAATCTCTTTCAAATTACAAACATGTTGACTTTTCAAAAATTAATTTCTTTATTGATTAAGGTATTACATATTTGTCCTCAACCCCCCATTCCAATCCCCCACCCCACCCCCACTCATGCCCTCACCCCCCCTATTGTCCTTGACCACTGGTTAGGCTTATATGTGTGCACATAAGTCCTTTGGTTGATCTCTCCCTTTTATCCCCACTCTCCCTTTGAGGTCCAACAGTCTGACCCATGGCTCCTTATCTCTGGGTCTGTTCTTGTTCATCAGTCTATGCAACTCTCTTCCAAACCCCAAGCTGTCTGAACATACTAAGCTGTTTGTTGGTTGAGCTTGGGGTGTTGGTGAGCAATGAAGAGACTGTGAAAGATGGAGAAAAGACAGGTTCAGTACAGGAAAGCTAGATGTTTGAGGGGAAGCAGGATACTAAGAGGGACATGACCAAAGGGACATTAAGATTCCAAAGATATATTCCTTTTGTAATTATGGTTTACTAAGGTATAATTTACATACAGTAAAATTCACCCTTTCAAAGGTGCATTTTTTTTTCACCTTAGCTGGTTTGGTTCAGTGGATAGAGCATCGTCCTGCAGACTGAAGGGTCATGGGTTCAATTCCAGTCAAGGGCACATGTTGTGGTTGCGGGCTCCATCTCCAGTAGGGGACTTGCAGGAAGCAGCTGATTAATGATTGCTTGTCATAATTGATGTTTTTGTCTCCCTCTCCCTTTCTCTCTGAAATCAATAAAAAATATATTTAAAAAAAAAGATTCATTTTTTTCAAATTCTCCAGTCCTGCCCTATGTTTGTTTAATGCAGAGAAGATTGAAGCAATTAGTTTTAAATATGTAGAGTACCAAGTAGGAGAACAGAGTTCTTATAGATTTGCCATTAACATGCTATGACCTTAAGCAAGTCACTGTCACTCTATGGGCCTCAGTTTTTGTATTTGTAAAGCACATAGGTTGGACTAGTTTTTTAAAGGGGCCTTCCAAGGGTGTTCCCAACAAAAATATTTGTAACATTCCACAGAAAAACAGGCACACTCTGACCAATTCATTCTTTTCTCTTCTGTTTTCAGCTGACATTGCCCACATTCCCTGTGGTGGTGAAGATTGGCCATGCCCACTCGGGCATGGGAAAGGTAAGACTGGGGCCTGCTGTGCTTTGGAATTGAGGCCAAGAAGGGTACTTTTCAGAGAGTCTGGTTATGGACGATTATCCCTCTGTTATTGATTAATTCTTCCATGATTTGGCTCCTCTGAAGCTATGAGTGTTAACCCAAACAGGTCTTTTCAACAAGCCAAGTGTAGGCCACCTGCTTGGTCTGTTGGGCCTTTTGCAATAAGTGTAGCTCCTGAGTCTAGGAAGGGAAGCTGGAGAGAAGGACTCTCCTAAGATGTGGCACTCAGGCTTGCAACTGGAATGGAAACGTCTTGATGGGTTTGGAGGCCCCGGATTCTTGTGACTCTCAGTGTGTATATGTGTATGTCTCCTTTTTCCCCTCTCTGCCTTGCTCCAAAATTAGGTCAAAGTGGAAAACCACTACGACTTCCAGGACATTGCTAGCGTGGTAGCCCTCACCCAGACCTACGCCACAGCAGAGCCTTTCATTGACGCCAAGTATGACATCCGGGTCCAGAAGATAGGCAACAATTACAAGGCTTACATGTGAGTGGGGTGGGTTTCCAGCAGATACTCTTTGCTTTCTCCTCAACTCAGAGGAGAATTCGAGCCTCTACTTAGCAGCCAGTATTCAGTTAAATTTCCTCTGGCCCACAAGGCAGAGAACAGAGAGAGGGTGCCATTAAGTGAGGAGTCTTAGCCTGGGTTCCTTTCAAGTCAGGAAGGAGTAGGGGGTCCATGAACTAAGATGAGAAATAACATTAATATTTATTTTTATTAGCCTTTAAATAAAATTTAGCATTCTCCCTAGTTATGAACAAAGACAACAGGCTATAGTAGCAGCAGTAGCATGAGTGACTTTGTTACTACAGATAATCACATAGATTCTTGTATTTTTATACAGTTGTGACAGATATCTCTAAATACAATTACTATTATCACTACTAAAGAATCATGGCAGTTATTAGACCTGCCACTACAGTTACCCCTGTAAATATATTTGTTATTTATAAAAAAACGTTTTGACTTATCACAGATTTGTTTGTTTAATATTTTGGTAACTATTATGATAATTACTTTAAATAATTGCATTCCTTTGTTATCTTGTATACTTTATTTTATACATTTACACATCTTATATTTTATAATTGAAAGGAAATCACATGCTTCACCAGGCTTCCAGAGCACAGAAAAAGTTAAGAAACTCCTGATGTAAATATATAGCCTATAAAACACTATAGAGCATTAAAAGCCTAGTTGTTATGAGAAAAGATGACTTTTCTACATTTGCCAAATGGAAAGTTAAAGGTTTCCACTATTAGAATTTAGAAAAAGAAAAGATTTCAAGTCTACCAGATCTTCCATAATAATATACTTATACATAAGAATGCAAATGTATTATAATTCCAGTTTTGGCAATCTGAATCTTCCATTTTTAGAAAAAAAATTTAGGTAGTTTTTTGGTTTTTTACAAAGACAGAACATTATAGTATATGAATTTGATCTTTGCTATTTATGACTTTAGCAGATTTCAGGGTTGAGTAGCTTCCCTTTCCTTTATCATTTCTATTTCTCTTCCTTCATTCCCTATTTAGTTTTTCTACTTCCCACCCCTTGAATTAGTAAGGAGCCCTTTCCCTATAACTTCCTTCTCATAGCTATAGTTTAGCCCTTTTCACATGTGGGATTTGAATTACTCTCCTCTGATCTCTCTAGCAGAAATGTTAGAATCATCTCTGCAGGACCACTGCCTTATGCAACAATAGGTGCATAGTGGGCACCCAATAAGTATTCAGGGAACAACTCAGAGAGAATTGAGACATCAATTTTTTCCCTTTATTGACTGGACTCATACTTTTTAAAAAGTTTATAATTTTTACTTGTAGTCTTTCTGCTTCAGAAAGGAAGTTAGGGTTGCTTGAAAATTATGCATAATGTAAGAAGGGATAATTTAAAAGACCATTGTAAAAATACTATCTAAAGCAGAAAAATAATATATTCAGCCACTAAGAAAGCAGATTTCCTATCCTTTAATGTTAAAATCTCCTAAATAAAATTTTTTTTGACAATGAAGCAAGAGTGTCTTTATCCTTAAAAAGGAGACACACCACATTTTTAAGGGTTAAGGTTTCCAAAAGCAATTTAAATGAAGCATAAGAGAATCTCAACTATTGATAAAGGGTGGGCAACCAGAACAGCTTTAGAAATTATTTACTTCCTTTTTTATTTGCAAGAGACAGACAGTTATTTGGCTCTTCTTCCCAAAACTTTGGCTATCCCTTTGCTCTCAGAAGAAGGAATTGGCTTGGCAATAGCCAAGATAAAGTTTGAAATTCTTTCCTTCTCCCTCAGTTCTCACCCTAGAGATCCAGGGGCAGACATATTTGGTATAAAGAAGGTGCTATTCCTGCCCCACTCTCACTAGGCAATAATTTGGGTCCTTCTGTGGAGTTCAGATGTCCAGCAAGTCTCGGTGCCCCCTTTGTCCCCACATTTCCCAGGTATCCTGTATGGATCTGTGCCATGCATGCTGTTATTGGAGAAAGGTGTGACATGTAAGAGACATTATTATTGCTTATTCAAAGTTTCTAACAACCCTCTATGTACTATGGCCCTGTTCTAGGGACATGGAAACTCTCTGCCTCTGCCCTTGAGGAACCAGCCTTGTCACAGGGACACACTTGTAAAATACCAGTGTTAGGAAGACAATGTTATTTTCATTTGATCTGTCTTTGTATTGCTACTCAGATTTTTCAAACCACTCCACTGTGAGTTGCTTGTTTTTTTTGTTTTTTGTTTTTTGGGGTTTTTTTTCTTTCTGAGCGTGGTAGTGGGGTGTAGAGGTAAATGTAGCACAATGGGGGAATAAAGAGTCCTGGATTTTTATCTTATATCTATGTTGACTAGACATACAATCTTGGACAAGTCATCCAACCTCTGAGTCTTTGTAAAGTGGAAGCAAGAATCCCAGCCTATTCACAACAGGGGGCTTGCAATGAGGTTCTGGTGAGGGGCTTGGGAAGGAAGAATCTTGGAAAGCAGTCAGTACTGGGAGTGTGAGGAGTTGTTATTACCACGTCACTCAATTCACTGCATCTCAGGGCTCTGAAAAACCAGCTGTACTAGGTTTCTAAGTATTTGAAATCAGATATCTAGGGAAGATACTCTTTTTTTTTTTTTTTAAATATATTTTATTGATTTTGTACAGAGAGGAAGGGAGAGAGATAGAGAGTTAGAAACATCGATGAGAGAGAGTCATCGATCAGCTGCCTCTTGCACACCCCCTACTGGGGATATGCCCGCAACCAAGGTACATGCCCTTGACCGGAATCGAACCCGGGACCTTTCAGTCCCCAAGCCGACGCTCTATCCATTGAGCCAAACCGGTTTTGGCAGGGAAGATACTCTTGAGTGGAGACTAGCACATCCAATCTCCAACCAGTAGTGAGTGATAAGGACAGCATAAGAAGGCCTCTATCAGTGATGTGAGAAGGACTTTTCTGTCCCTTAGGCGATCCCCATCCTCTTGACTGTATCTGAGTAAACATTAATAACTAAAAAAATACATATTTTTGGTATGTTACAGTTTATTTAAAATTATAACCCAACTTTATGTTTACACATGGATAAGAGGGGCTCAGTCCGGTGAAATGATTCACCCAAGGTCACCCAGCCAGTCAAGAGCAAATCCAAAACCAGAAACCAGATTATTTGCCTCATATTTAGCCCAAGACTAGTTGACACTAACACATGCTTATAGATGGAGGGTGCAGAGGGCATAGCAGAGAACAGGTCTATTTGATGATGAAACAACTTAAGCCTGAAAATGTTGACTGACTTATCCAGAGTCATATTGCTAATACTGCAGGCTCTCAAAAACCAATTGTTAAATGAATGAATAAATGGGCTAGTACAGAAGCCATTGGGAGATAGTCACAGAACTCTGAGGAGGTTTCAGAATCAGTAGAATTCAGTTTGTATATACTATAGTCCCCCTTTCTCTGTGGATCCCTGAAACTATGAATAGTATCAACCTCTATATATACTGTCTTTTCCTATACCTATATAACTATGTTAACATTTAATTTATAAATTAGGCACAGTAAAAGATTAACAATAATTATAATAAAATAGAACAATTATAATAATATTCTATTTTATTATAAAAATTATGTGATTATGGTATCTCTCTTTTAAAATATCTTATTGTACTGTACTCATCTTTCTTGTGATGGTGTGAGATGATAAAATGCCTATGTGATAAGATGAAGTGAGGTGAATGAGACATTATTAAGTAAAATAAGGGTTCCTTGAACAAAAGCACTGTCATACCACTACAGCTGATCTGATAACCAACGTGGCTACTAAGTGACTAATGGGTAGGGAGAACATGCAGCTTGGATACTTGGATAAAGGGATGATTTACAACCTGAGTGAGACAGAACGATAGGTTTTATCATGCTGCTCAGATCAGTGTGCAATTTAAAGCTTATGAACTGTTTATTTCTGGAATTTTTCATTCAATATTTTCAGACTTTGGTTGACCACAGGTAACTAAAACCATGGAAAATTAAACCGTGGATCAGGGGGACTGCAGTATGAAGTCGGCCCAGATACTTAGTGGATAGGCTGCTGGGTATGCAAGACAATATATACCCTTAAGTAGCTTACAGACAGAAAACTTAGATCGAATAACTAAGGTTAAAAATAGATATAGGATTGAGCCAAAACCGGTTTGGCTCAATGGATAGAGCGTCGGCTTGGGGACTGAAGGGCCCCGGGTTCGATTCCGGTCAAGGGCATGTGCCTTGGTTGCGGGCATATCCCCAGTGGGGGGTGTGCAAGAGGCAGCTGATCAATGACTCTCTCTCATCGATGTTTCTAGCTCTCTATCTCTCTCCCTTCCTCTTTGTACAAAAATCAATAAAATATATTTTTTTAAAAATAGATATAGGATTGAAAGTGAGGTACAGGCAGAGTCCTATAGGGGCTTTTAAGAGAGCAAGCACTCATCTGTCTGAAAGATCAGGAAGGCTCCATGGAGCCAGAGCAGTGAGCTGGACTCTTACAGAGAGGAGGAGTGCATTGCAGGTGGAGGTTTGGCAGAGGCAGCCAGGCTCTAGGCTTAGCAATTAGCCCCTGGACTGTTTGTGGTAGAAGCAGATGAGGAAAGCAGTGGTGAGATAAAAATCTGGAAAGTTTTATGCCCTCCTCTTGCTTGGGTGGCTTACTGCCTGTCCTATCTGGTGGGACCTTGTTGTAGGAGGACATCGATCTCAGGAAACTGGAAGACGAACACTGGCTCTGCAATGCTGGAACAGATCGCCATGTCAGACAGGTGAGTGTAAAGAGGAGTCCAGTCCCTAGCCCAGCAAGAGGGGGCCTTCTTTAAATGAAGAGGTATAAAAATTGGTCCTTGTCCAAAGGGCACCTCTAATCAGACAGGGTAGATAGAATACAAAGTCCCAAACAGCCAGTTAGCAAGATCAGGCAGGAGTAGGTTATGTGCTAAATTATGGAGATAAAGATTGGACATACCACAGAAGCTCCAAGAAAGGAATAGTTACTATGGGCTGGAATAGCCAAGGAAAGGCCACTTAGAGTTGATGAGACCTGCTCTGAGCCTGAAAAGACAGGAATCTGGAGAGCAAAGCTGGAGGGCACTGAAGATAAAGCCCTGTGCTTAATGGGAGTGGAGCGAGGGAGGGCTGGAGAGGGGTGGTGATCAAGGCTGAGGCAGCAATGAGAGTGTGACCAGAAAGCAGGCTGGATGTGAGCTAATGACCCAGCCTCAGCATACCTTCCCATCTCCTCCAGGTACAAGCTGTGGGTAGATACCTGCTCTGAGATGTTTGGTGGCCTGGACATCTGTGCTGTCAAAGCTGTGCATGGCAAAGACGGGAGAGACTACATTTTTGAGGTAAGTTTGACTTAAGGAGTACCTTAGTAAGAGATAATCCCCGAGGTTGGAAGACAAGCTAGTGGTTTGATGACTATGTGGATGGCCTGGACTACATTTAGGTTAGACTCTCCAGGGCTGTGGGAAGGTTCCCACATGACACAACCAGTGGATTTGCATAACAACACACCTTCACCAGTGGGGAGTTATTGCTTTCAACCAGCTTGGCTGACCCACACAATGAATAAGAGATACCAAATGTGGGTTCCTGGGCTCCTAGCCAAGTATCATTCCTCTGGGAAAAAATATAGTGTGTTGTTGTTTTTTTTGTTGTTGTTTTTTTTTTATTATTCTTGGTCTCAGAATCATTCAATCTAATCTATTCACTTTGCAAGTGAGAAAAACTGAGGTCTCATATTATGAACTTGTTGCTACTTCATAACTGTAATTTTGCTACTGTTAATGAATTATAATGTAAATATCTGTGTTTTCTGATGGTCTTAGGCCACCTTGCTAGCATTTCTCAACCTGGGGGTCGCAACCCACAGGTTGAGAACCACTGCTATAGAGCCTAAGGCTCTTCCTCGAGTGGGAAAACATTGATCTGGACCTTGAATATAAGAAGAATCATGATTGGAGCAAAAGGGAAGTCATCCCAGATCGTGGGCAAAGGCAGGAATCTAGTCATTTAATGGCCAGAGTACCTGTGGAGATACAGTTTGTGTGGGTGAAAAGTCAGAGATGAAAACTGCCTGCTTTTAACTGGAGCATTAAGGGAATGGTCTTCAGTTGTTCCTGGTCCCCTCACTTGCAAACTTTTGAGCCCTTGGTCTATACTCTGTCTGGCTCTCTACCTCTCTCCACTCACTATCTTCAGTAACCAACTTTTCAGTCTCATTGAGCACTGGCCTGGATGAAGGTTGGCGGATGCCCATGGCAGAGGTTTGAAGGAAGATGGGACTGAGGTCCTCTTTCTGCAAAGGAACATGCTTTCAGCTGAAGAGAAAAACACCAGCTTCATTCCCAACCTATTTCTATTGGCTTAAGTCCTACTTATTCTGAAATACTGTACCAGGCCTTTAATGTCTCCAGACCCTTTTCTAACCTGAGCCATGTCTTCTACCAGGTCATGGACTGCAGTATGCCGCTAATTGGGGAACACCAGGTGGAGGACAAACAACTCATCACCGAACTAGTCATCAGCAAGATGAACCAGCTGCTGTCTAGGACCCCTGTCCTGTCTCCTCAGAGACCCTTAACCACCCAGCAGCCACAGGTAAACATCTGGGAAAAGACACAGGAGAGCCAAGAACCATACCCAAGTCCACTGCTCTAGACTATGGAGGCTCTAGGATGGAACAGAGGTCAGATACCTACAGGCCTGAATAGGATATATGGAATCTTCTCTCCCTTCCTTTCTTTCTCTTCTGTAGGTCTACTGGGAAGTACACATTGAAGTTGTGGTGGAACTTCAGGCTCTATGGTTCTAGAATGGTCCAAAGGAAGGGCAAAGACCCCCTGGGCCCAAGGATCTTTAGTCCCATCTAGAACATGCCTCACTTTTCAAAGATATCCCCAAACTCTTCTCTCCACTGAACTTCTGTATAACAAAGTGGTAGGAACTCTTAATCCAAGTCTAGCTCTTCCCTAGCTATGTGACATTGAGGGGAAGTTACTATCCTTTTTAGGGTTCAAGTTTTATCACTTGTAAATAAAAATTTCTCAGAAATTTTTCTTTCAAATTTTATTTCAAACAGGGAAGTAGAACATAGTAATGACTTAGAGTGTAGACTTTGAATCAAGAACTACCCAACTTTGTATCCTGGACACTCCATTTATTAGTTTTGTGACCTTGGACATTTTTATCTCTTGCTCAGTAAAGTTCTGAACAATAGAACCTATCTCTAAGGTTGTTATGAGAATCAAATGAAGTAGAACACTTAAATGTGTCAGAGTACATCAAAGCACTCAGTAAAGGTCACCTATTATTACCTGGGTTTAGCCTGTCCTTGCCACTGAATTATGAAGTGACCTTGGATAGATTTCTTCCTATTTCTGTGCCTTAGCATCTTTGCCTGTAAAATGAGGGTTGAACAAAAACATTACCATGATCTCTTCTAGCAATAAAATTTATTGATTTCATATAATTATATGAAAATTATATGATTTCATATAGATTATATGAAAATAATCTCTAAAGCATAAATGTTCGGTAATAAAGGGAAAATTCATAAAAAATTGTTTCCACCTCGTATAAAGCATTAGCTCTTTTTTGGTATAAGCCCCCTTACTCTATAAATATTAATATTGCAGCTTAAATATTTTAAGGAGTAATCCATCAGTCAAGGCAGAAAACCTAGTAAGGAATGAGCTTCCCTAAATATAGGGGCTACTGCAAACATCCCTTGTAGCAAAGCCAGTCTGGCTCAAGGATAAGCTTTCCTCTGCTCAGCCTCACATTTGAAGTGACAACAGAATATTGTGGAAAGCATACCATGCTGGGACTTAGGACACTCAGGGGCTAGTCTCACTCTGTCGTACCATTTTGTGACCTTGAGTAAGTCACTTCCCATCTCTAGACCTTTCTTTTCTTGCCTATAGAATGGAGCTGAATTACATAATCTCTAGATCCCTTTGAATTCTAAGATCACATGAAACATGGAGTCACCCTAACTGCAAAGTCTGAATGCATAGTCCTCCACAAGACTGCCTTCACTCCTGACACCATCAAAAAGTTCAGAGATTTCCCCAAACCACCCTCAAATTTCACAATTCTTTGGAAGGATTCACAGAACTTATTGAAAGCTATTATACTCACAGGTGTGTTACAGGAAAAAGGATACAAGTAAAAAATAAGCCAAAGGAAGATGCATAGGATACAGTCTGGGAGAGTTCTAAACACAAAACTTCAATTGTCTTCAGGATGCCTTAGCCTCCTGGCATCCATATGTGACAATAACACAGGACAGATTCCCAATCGGGGAAGCTCACCTGAGCTTTGGTGTTCAGCATTTTTTTTGGGTCTCATTTCATGGACATTGATTGATTAATCACCTGGTAGAACTCACCCTCCAATTCCCCTCTTCCTAGAGGTCAGGTTAATACCATGTGGCCCAACGAGCCCACCATGAGTGACCTCAGTATCATACACTATAAGGTGTGGTCTCAGGGGGCCCCCACCATGAATAACAAAGATACTCCTATCACTCAGGAAATTCTAAGAGTTTATAAGTTACTTCTCAGGAATGGGGGACAAAGGCCAAATCTCTCTTTGGCTAAGGACAAAGTCTTTATTGTATACATAATTAAATTAAATTAAATTAGCAAATAAATTCTCAAATGCTTCCAGCCCTTTGTGAGCTAAGGCCATGCCTCATTCATCTGTGCTATCACTGACATGCACAGGACTAGCCCAAAGTTTATACTTAAATTAGTTAATAGAGTTAGGGCTATAGTGATGAATGAGATACAGTTTGTGTCCAAGTGTTATTTATATCCTAAATTGAAATCATGGCTAAATTTACAGAGGTCATCATCATTTGTTGGATAGTGTCTTATATTCTCTATTAGCTTCCTTCTGAACCTTTTGCCTTCACCAGGCCACTCAAAAGACAGAAGACAATCAACAGTATGCCATACTTGTCAAAAGCTGAAACTTGGGCTTGAAGTCATGACGGTACTGGTCATATTTCTACTTCCCATTTCTCCCTGATAATAGCACTTCTCCACTGGTCATATTTTAGTCACCATGGCTTCAGTTCCATCAGACTGTCAGACCAGATTGGCTTTGTATTCCCACTGTCACATCTATCAACTTTCCTGAACCTTTACCCATATGAATCTGCTTCTAAGGCCCACTCTCTACTGGTGATCTGGATCCCACTTTTTTGCTTTCAAGTATTCCCTCTCTTCTCCATCTTCAATTTCTCCTTTTCCAGAAGATTATTATTTCAACACACAAATATCTCCCACTTAAAAAAGAAAAAACAAAGACTTTCCTCAACTGCTGTTCTCTTCCAGCTACTGTCCCATTTTTCTGTTCCTCTTCACAATAAATCTTGAGTTGTCGTAGTTACCACCTTCCTTTTATCATATCAGATTTTCTTTTCAACCCATTCCTATCAGTATTCCACTTCTACTATCCCACTGAAATTACTCTTGTTAAAGTTACCTGCTTCCTCCCACCTTCTCTTCTTCCCTCCCCCATCCCTTCCTTCAATCCTCTTTCCCTCCTTCCTTTCCTTCATTCTTTTTCCCTCTCTATGCTTACCTGTAGCTCCTGAGTTTTTTTATTTCTTTGATTCTAGAAGAGTACCTAAAGGAGGCTGGAGCGATTGGGGTGGGGGAGGTGAGTAGAGGGCACACTTGCCTTATTGTCAGCCAGCCCCATAGCCTAGAATGGGTAAATCATAGAAAACAAAGTTATAAAAGTGGGCCCAGGCCAGCTTCTGTAACCAGTTTAAAGGAATAAGGGCAGGAGTATGAGAGGCACTGGCTGTGTCCCTGAAAGCAGGGAGGTGAGTGGCAAAGCTGGTGACAACTTAGCCTCAGCCTGGCTTGACTGCCTGCTCTGGGGCTGCCTATTGACATTAGTGTTTTAGAGACAGTTCTCAAGGTGGCAGTGACACCTGGTGGCCAGTGATGGCCAAAGCCTCTGTGTCTATATGCCCTGCTCTCCCATCTACCCTCATATTCACTGACCCCATGGGGCCTGTCATCTGGGATCTGAGCTTAGCCTTACATCCTGAGGCCTTGGAGAGGCGTGGGCTGCTTCTGAACCTGGAATCAGAGAAAGGACATCAAGTAGAGAGTTCAGAGCTTTTAGGTCGTGCCAATGGAAGTGGCATAAAGTCGCCTTTATGTAGCTAATCTTTTTTCAATTCCACTGCTCCCACTCTTTTAAAAAAAATTTCTGTAAAATCTTCTAAGGCCAAGCGGCTGAATAGCTAATGCAGGGAATTTATATACCAATGGGCTTTCTATTTGGCTTTGGATTAGACCTATGAGTAGTGATTCTAAAACTCAGTCTTTGGAAGCATTAATACATGTATGGTGTCTGGGAGGAAGACAAGCCTCTTCCCTTTCCCTGAATTGATAATACCACACTTGAAATGTTTTTTTCCAGTCTGAAGGTCATAGTATACCAAAGATAAACTCTTAACTCTAACTGGGTCATTTTCTAAAGGAGAGAAAACCAGGAGGTTGAAGCATTTGGCAAATGTATTTTCTAAGAGTTAAAGTTGCTGCAGTTGAATAGTAATTGTCTCAAGGAGTCCATCATTTAATATTTTTTGCTTTCTGATAACTGTCATGATATAGACCTGGTGCCAAAAGGCAAACATACCCACTGAAAGATAGGGGTAAACTCTGTAACAGTGGGAGAGAAATTGGCTGCTCTGGGAAGTAGTGTGTTATTACTGCCACATCATTGCTGATGTTCAAAGAGAGGCAGGATGAGCCACTATTCAGGGACATTGTAAAAGGGTGGGCTAGGGGCTAGGGCTATTAGAGCAGGTAACTTTTTAAATCTTCTTCCAGATCTGAGATGCTGTGATTCAGGCCATGTGCTAGCCACAGACCTGGGAAAGGCATTGATGAGAGTTCAGATATGAAGGACTGAGGACTAGTAACCTATGGTCTCTGGTGGGACATTCTACCAATTCTTTTAAATTGGCTCTCTGGTCTAAAGAGATACCAAAAACATTTCCAGCCAGGTCTTTCCAGCCACAAAGACTTGAAAAGATGAGGTCTCTTGTCAAGGAGACTAAGTCAAGGAGACCAAGACTTAGAAAGTTGTTTCATTGTAGTCTGAATAGCCATGCAGTTAGGGAGGGAGCACAATTCAGATCCCAACCATGGGATTAAGAGAGCTTCACTTAGCTTAGAAGAAGTAAATTTAGGACAATTGAAAGGCCTTCCTGCTTCCCACAGCAGAACTGGCTTTAGAGAATTTATTCCCCAGTGAGTATAAACTGAAAATCTGAGGAGATTTGAGGCAGATTCAGATAAAGTCACTAGTGACAGATCCCTTAACAGACTATTAAGAGAAACTGACTATTTTGGGGCTGTCTTAACTTTTTAGGGACATTTTTAATCACTTGAAGCTGACATTCTGACCTTGAGTGACCTGGCCCTCAGTGCTCCCATAGGTCTTGTGGACTGCCTGCCTGCAACATTTCTTATGTCCTTAGGAAATCACTGATTATGGGAGAGCCCCAATCCAGGAGACGAGCTCTGCCCTCAGAACAGACATTCGCCTCACAAAAGAAGGAAGAGGAGCTCATCCTTGGGCAACTTTTATATAACCTTTCAGAGGAAGGAAGGTGGCATTGGCAACTGCAGAGGTCATCCCAGAAAGATCCCTGAAAACATGCTGTTCCCCTTGCTCTGACTGAACCTACAACCTTCTGACCACATTCCTTCCTGCTGCCTCATTCCCCCTAGGGTCCTAGACCGGGAGAGCGGGGCCTAGGGGAGCTGATCAGAATAGTTCTGTGGTGTGACCAGCAAGGAGCTTGGCCTGGCCTCTTTCCTGGGGCCAGACCCTGAGACCCTTTCCTAATTTCCTGTCTCAGATATGCTGAGCAAGGCCTTCCTCCTTGGTGGGGGCAGCTGGACCCAGGCCAACAACTCTCAAGAGTTGAGTCACATAATGTCTTTCCTTCCTCATCTTTCCACCCTGCTGGGACCTAGACAGTAGCTCCTGTCTCCCAGCTCGTCTGCTGAAAGCCACAGGATAACAAATTAAAGGTGTCTTTGACAAAAAACCCACAAATCATCATGGGCTTAATTTCTCTATCAGTCTAGTAATTTACTTTCCAATAACTTCAAGAGCGAATATTTACTGTTTCTGAAATGACTTTTCTGTATTTTCAGAGACCTTGCTGGCTGGAATAGATGATCAAGGAATGTGGTCAGTGATATGCAAAGAATATGGTATAGCTTAGCCCAGAATCTCCTACATACTCAACTACTATGCACCATGTGACAGGAAGCCACCAAACAATATCTTCTCCATTGATGCATGAAATCCTACCACTAGAAATTCTTTCCTTTGGATTGATATTATTATTTAAATAATAGTGATGATGCCAACTTACATAATTACTTGGCTAGCACTTTACAATTTATAAAGCACAGCCATTATTTTGAGTCATACAACCCTAGGTAAGAAGATTTGGGCTATTTCTATCTCTGTTTCACATCAGCAAAGAGAATACAAATGATTTGCCCAAGGGCATACAGCTTATAACAAGAGAGCTAGATATTCTGGTCCCTAGCCCTATAATACCATGCACTGTTCCCTTTTGATGCTCCTACTGAGTACAGGGGATGGTAAGACTGGATAGAGCTGGGCTTTTTGTCTCTTGACCCTGTATAATGGAAAATCTTACTCTCCTCCCAACCTGAAGAAGTCTCTGAGCATCATCAACTCTTATCTTCTTGACTTCCCAGTGGATTCAGCATAGTAGGACACTAGTTCAATCAGCTTTGATGGAGTGCAGCTGCATATTCTCCTTGCTAAACTGCTCAAAGCCTGTGCCTGCAGGTCATGTCTGCTCAGGCCCAGTAGCCATGGGATCTTTCTGGGCCCAAACCTTTGCATCTATGAAGGGCTTTTCCTATTTCTCAGACACCTGAAGAACTAAAAAAATCATGAAAGAATTAATGGAAGCCTAGAGCCAGTAGAGTCTATAGAAGTCGTCTGCTTACAAAGATATAGCACCTCTAACCAGAGGTTGTCCAGACCCTGCTTAAATTTCTCTAGTCCCAGGAGACTCACTACCACCCAAGCAAGCCCTTGATCTTGTTCAGAGCTCATATATTTGATTAACTTAGTCCTCAGTGCTTTCATAGTTATCTCATTTAATCTTTACCACCAGCCCATGTGGGAAACTGAGACTGAGATTAAGTAACATCAAATTCATATCAGGAAACATGTCATTTCCACAATTCTCACCATCCTATCTGCTCCATGTACCCATTTTATTCCACCAGAGTCCGCCTTAAAAGAGATACCCAGAACTGGTTGCAGTGTCTTCTTGTGAAGTTTATCAGCTTAAAGAGCAGTGGACTTGTGATCTCCCCTTTTCGAGACACTGTTGAACCACCAGCTGCATCGTGTTTTTGGAAGCACTATTACAAACTGACACCCTCTGAACTTGTTGTTAGCCTCTAAGCCCAGGGGTATTGGTTTTTTTCTTTATGCTGCTAAAAGGCCATTTATTCCCCCTGCTCTTGTGGGTGTGCCTGAACACAAGCGTTGGACTTCACATTCTTACCTGTTTAAGTAAACCCAACTTCCTGAGGGAAACTGCAGCTCAGTCTGGCCATGAGTTCCTGCTGTGGGCTGGCTACAGGCCAGACTTTGGCAGTGACGCCAGAGTGGCCAGACTTCTCTGGAATCTGGCATCCCATGAGGCTCTTGGTGACTGGAGACAGATCTCATGGTAGCCAATCCCCACAGGGAATAGGCCCTCAGCTCCAGCAGATGGAAGGCTTGTGGGTGGAGGCAGAGAGTCTCAGCCTGGCATGGGATAGTCCTAGGGGACTCTCCTCCCGCCTCCTATTGCCCCTGGGAAGTCCTCAGTCCATAACCTCAGTGGAGCTGAGGACAGAACTCCCAAGGCGCCAGACAAGGGTGGCCAAGGCACATTCCCAGGCTCCAGCACAAAAGACTACCTCTGGGAGCTCTTCCCCTTAGGCTTTGGGAAGGGAACTTTTGGGTTCAGTTCATCTTTGAGTATCTTATTTGTATACTTCTGTGGCTGAGGAGAGCTGGGGCCAGCCTTCATGGTATGATCACTCCTGTCACTTCCTTCTGTAAAAGTCTGGAGTTCTCCCATTAGAGTTTTATATGTAGGATTTTAAAGGCTCTCCTGGAATCATAGAGTTTCAGGATTGGAAGAAACTGTGGTGTTCATCTACTCTATATCATAATGAAGGAATATTATCTGCAACAGTTTTGTCAGGCAATTCTCTAGCTTCTACCTGAAGATGCCCACTTCCCAAAACAGTCACTTGCACTGTTTTTACTGTAGAAAATTCTTCCAATAAGAGAAAGTCTGCTCTTCTGGAATTTCTGCCCATTGACCCTGGTTCTGCCCTTGTGCTCTATGGTCTTCCATAGAGGAGAAACATATGAAGGAGGACATCTTAAACTGTTCTTTTCCATTGTCCACAGTAATTCACTGGCAGTCACAGAAGTGAAGCCTCGGGGGAGGGACTCGCAAGAGTCAGTCTAATGGTTCCACAAAGTATATGAATTTTGCTGTTTTTTATCTGAATATCTCTCTCAGGCATCGAGGCCATGGCACTGATGGCTTGTCAGGGAGCCCAGGGGAGGTTTGTAACATCACAACAGAATAAAATTCTCTGAAGCCCTGGAATGGGAGCACACTGCAGGGGGTATTCCATCATGGGAGTGAGACCTAGGAAACAATGGAACTTCCAAAGAAAAGGCCTCTTAATATTACCATCCCAACATCTGTTGTGTTTTATGGGGGCCAGGTGCTTATAAATATATAGATAGATAATCAATCTCACTTTATATCACAAAGACCTTTTGAAGAAAGGCAGGTGCTGAAGAGTAAAATAACTTGCCCAAGGTCACAAAGTAGTAAGTGGCAGGTTTAGATTAACCCAAGGCCTTCCTAATCGAAAAGCCTAATTCCTCAGTCACTCTGCTACCCAATTTTAAAGTAGACCTAGATGGCCGTGTGTGTGTGTGTGTGTGTGTGTGTGTGTGTGTGTGTGTGTGTGTTGGGCCTAGGGTTAATACCCAGGCCCATCTGAGCATGTCAGGAATGCAGGTTAAAAAGCAACCCTGTTATCCTGTGCTCCCATTTCCAAACATTATATCCTGGCCCCAGACTTCTCATCCAGTTGTCAGCCAAGTTAAGAGAAGGAAGAGATCTTAATAGGAAAGAACTGTTGAGACTTATGTGTCTTAAACTTGGCTGGTTAAATAGTCTTGATGTTAGCAATTACTGCTGCTTTGAAGCTTGCTTGACTTTACATTCTCTGCCTGATATAAAGGTACGTGTAGCAGGCCTTGAGTTTAATTCTCTAACCGGAGCATTTTCAGAGCTGCTCACCAGAGTTGATACCAAATAAAATATGGCTTAACATCTAGGATTTACCAACATTTTTCTCTTAAAAGACTTATATTCTACTTCATTTTGAATTTTCATTGTAGTTATTGTTGCATGTTCATTTACTTAATAAGGTTTTTACTAAGGACCTCTTATATGCTCAGTCCTGTGCTTAATGATGTTGGTAAAATGATGATAGCTTTGAATATTCAAAAATATTCCCAATTCTATTTTGGATTTTGGAGAGAGAGGAAGGGAAAGGGAGAGATGAAATAATCAGTGAGAGAGAGATATCAACATCAATCGGCTGCCTCCTACATGCCTCCTCCTAGAGATCAAGCCCACAACCTGAACATGTGCCTTGACCCAGAATCGAACTGGCGATTTCCTGGTACATGGGTCAAAGCTCAATGACTGAGCCACACTCTCCAGGCTCCTAATTCTTCTTGAACTTTTAAAAAATCCTCACTTGAGGATATATTATTGGTTTGAGAGAGAAAGAGAAAGGGAGAGAGTGAGAGAAAGAGAGAGGAACAAACATTAATGTGAGAGAGAAACATCAGTTGGTTGCCTCCTGACTGGGCATCAAACATGAAATCTTAGGTATGAGCTCTGACCAGGAATTGAGCCCTCAACCTTTTGGTGTGCAGGATGACATTCCAACCAATTGAGCTATCCGACCGGGTTTTTTTGTTTGTTTGTTTGTTTGTTTGTTTGTTTGTTTTTAAATCCTAACCTGAGGATATTTTATTAGAGAGAGAAAAGGATGGGGAGGGAAAGAGAGAAACATCGATTGGTTACCTCCTGTATATACCTGACCTGGGATTGAACATGTGAGCTTTCAGTATACAGACAGTGCTCCAATCAACTGAGCCACATCAGCTAGGGTGCAGCCAGAGCTCTTTTAACTTTTTAATAAAGAACTCCCATATCAGGCCATATATCCCAACTTCTCGGGGGCCGGGGTGGGGGGGGGAGGACATTGTTAGGAATTCATGAGAAGATGAAGATACATAGTCCTTGCCCTTAAGGACTTCATCCCAGTTTTCTTAGAAGCATCATCCCAGTCTTCATGTTAACAAGATAGCACTGCAAATGTCCCTTTTAGTAGTATAAGTCTCCTAAATGCTATTATAGGATTTCAGAGAGGAGATGACAATGAAAAGAGGCAGTCAGAAGGGGAGATTTCATGGATAGGGTAGAACTTGACTTAGACCTCCATGCACTATGAAGTGGCCTAGACTAGAGAATAAACAGTGAGGGGTCAGGCCTGATGGGAGCCGGTGTGTTTAGGACATGAGGCAGAGAGAAGGCTAGCAGGGTCAATTCCAACTATGCTGATGAAAGTTCCTGATGTCAGCCTAAAGAGTGTGGATGTTATTCTGTAAGCAATGAAAAGAAGAGGTGAGCATCAGACTGTCAGGGCTCACAGTCCTGTTGCATTAGCCACCACTGTATGACCCTGGACAAATTACCTGACCTCAATTTCCTTATCTAAAATTAGGGGTGTCGATAATAGCAACCCTATTAGAACTGTAGTGAAGTTTAAGGTAAATGCTGTATAAAAGTGTCCATGTTACTTAGTATATATATATATATATATATATATATATATATATATATATATAGTGTTAATTATAAATTATTTAGTGCATTAGCGTTAGGGAAGGAGTTTAGAAGGATAAGTAGCCATGGAGAAGATAGATTGAAGAGGTAAGAGTCTAAAGAATGAGGAGACTATTTTGGAAGTCTAAGCAAGACATGATATAGGCATGATCAGGGTTGGCCAAGAGAAGATGGTGAATTTTGGATGTGATGAGGGAAACATGCTGGGTCTCAATGGCTGACTGGAGGCAATGGTTCTCCAGCTAGCTTATTGGGTGTGGGTATTTCAGTGCCTGGGCTCAGACCAACTCTTGCAGATCTCATGAGAGTGCTTGGAAGAAAGGGAAAGAAAAGTTGATGTTCTTGCTGTGATCTTTGAGAAACTGGGGATTATAGGTATAAGGGATGACTCTGATGTGTTGGCACTAAGGACATTTCAAAGGCTCCCTACCTCCTTCTATCTGAAATTCTTAGTACAACAGTTTTAGGCATCACGGTTATTTAAAAGACCATGATACTAGAAAGGGTAACACTTCTCCTGGCAGTAGAGCTGAAAATGGGCTTCAATAGGCAGAAGAGAAGATAGATGGCCAGAATTGGAGCCCCATGGGAAATGGGGAACAGGAGGAGAAACAATTTTAATGTGGGAGTAGGGTTGGGGGGGGGCATGTCACAAGGGGAGAGGAGCACTAAAAGAGGAAGTGGGAGAATGCTGAAGACACACAAAGCCCATTTCACAGCCCTGCCTCAGAAGCTCCCTTTCTGACATCACCATCGGCACACTTGGCAGCCCTCCGGCTTTAGAGAGCATTTCCCCTATGCTGAATTCAAGCTCCAAGCGCTCACCGCCTTTCATACAAATGTTAGACAAACTGAAGTCACATGCATCGTTAATCCTGTTAGGGCATAATCAGAATCACAGCTGGGAGGAGAGGAAGCATGGGAGTGGAGCCATGTTGTTGGGTAAAATGTAATGTTGCTGTCTGAGAGAAAAACAGCTTGGCCTTGAACACTTTTACAAACATGAACATCATACTCCTTCCCTCTGGGTAAGAAAGGTTCTGGAAAGCAAACAACTGTCCCCTCCTTCAAGTCCCTCCCTGTGGGAGGTGTAGTCAGCCCAAAGAGTGGCTCTGAACCCTGAGTCCCTTCCAGAGCTGATCCCACCCTGGAGTTAATTCCACATGAGAAGAGAGCCAAGTGAGGCTGGTCACTTGGTCCAGAGTCCTCCCTGCTCCTGCGCGCCCCCCCCCACCCCCCCACTTCTTTAGTCCCTGGAGTCGCTGAAAGCACAGCCTGCTCTTTGGAGTTTGGTGTTGATCTTTCCCTTTTCTTCAGGAAGCCAGGCCTGTGAGTATGAGCAGAAGCTGGACATCAGGCAGATCACATAGAAGAAACCAAATGCTGATGGAAGACCCAAAGCTTCTTATAAGTCTTAAAAGGGATGAAATGAAAAAGGGGTGGATACACTGTGTATCAGAGTAGTTTTAAGCCCCAGACTGCCTACACCTGTATGCCAGCAACAGCCTAGAGGCTGAAAATTATTTCTGAAACAGCAGAAGTCTTGGGACCAGGTTCCACAGATCCCACTGCAGCCCTACTACAAAGCCATGGGGCTTTTCTTTGGAATCTGCTTAGAGTTTTCTTTTTATCTCTTTTACATTTTTGTCTTCCAGAGTGGAACACTTAAGGATCCGGACTCGAGCAAGACTCCACCTCAGCGGCCAGCCCCCCAAGGTTGTTTACAGTATATTCTCGACTGTAATGGCATTGCAGTAGGGCCAAAGCAAGTCCAAGCTTCTTAAAGTGATTGGTAGTTAATTTTTCAAAGCAGAAATTTTAAGCCAAAAACAAATAAGGAAAGAAAGGAAAGTGGGGAGGGAAACAACTTACCCTCCCATTGGTGCCATTTCTGCATTCTTTCAATGCTGACTGGACTGTGTTTTTCCTATGCAGTGTCAGCTCCTCTGTCTGGTTGTTTACCTGTTCCTGTTCGTGCTTGTAATGCTCACTGACGTTTCTCTGTATAACTTGTGATTCCAGGGCTGTTTGTCAACAGTGTACAAAAGAATCGTGCCTCTCCAAAGTCCAGTGTGACTCTACCTTCTGGGTGGTTTGATATATTTTTTAAAGTATTACATAATGTGGGGTGAAATAGGACTAGGGGATGGACAGGAGAGAAACAAAGACCACAAAAATAAAACCCAACTCCACTCCTTCTCTCCTCCTATAACCCCTTCTCCTCCCCAGTCCAGGCTCAGATTAAACCACCTCCACCCCACCCCCTGCTTACCTCCATGAATGTGCTTGGGATCTTCAATGAACTGTGCTTTTCGCTTTCTTTCTGCATGACTAGATAGAAGTTTAAGAGATTTCCAAGGTCTAATTTCCATAGCTTCATCCGTTGAATCTGAAGCCATTCACCTTTTTCTCCATTTGCTAAAATTTGGTGCAGTTTGAGTATATGTGAATATGCTGGCTGTGCCTGTAGAGTTCTTGTGTTTTCAGTGATGACATGAAACAAAGAAGCTATTCTAGGAATGTGGTTTGTAGTTTACATCCCAGTGTACCCTTTGTTTTTATTATTAAACAATTAGCTTTAAGATTAGAAAAAAAAAAAAAAAATGGGGCCGCCGATGTGCAATATCCAGGTGAACTTGTGAGTATTTTCTGTGTTGATTTCAGTCCTCCCAAGTTGTTTCTTCTTTGTTGCTGTTTCTGAATTGGCCATGTGTGTGATTTTGTAGAACTGAGCTGTTTTGTATTCCCAAAGCTTGACCTATGTACAGAGATGATTCTTTAGCAATTTTAGACATAGAATGCAGGGAGCTACTAAAAGTCTGGGAAGGATTGGGGCCATTCAGCTGTTGGCCTCTCCTGAGGCATCATAACATGAGACCAAATTTAAAATGTCCCATTTCACTTGAGTTGGTACACTGCCTACCGAACTCTGAGGTGGACTTCTGCTTTAGTTTTCTGCTGTTATGAGAGTCCTCTGGAGTCTAAAGTATAAAGAGCTTTATCTTTCTAGGGAAAAACTGTCTCATTCAGATGTTACCTTGTGCGTGTTTGGGGCAAAGGCTGCACAGCTGTGGCTCTTGAAGAACCCTCACCAGTTCTCTTTCCTCCAGCACTCAGCTCCTGGGCAGTGATGAAGCAGTTAATTAATGCAGGCCTCGGGTTCAATGCCTCATCTTGCCACCTCCTAGCCAGGCTGGGAATGGGCACCAAGTGGCCTCCTCTAGCATCATGATTCATGGAAGTTCATGCCAGCAGTTTGCCTTTCAGAAGAAGTGCTTCTGGCTCTACTTTTACATTCCCTTTCACTTCTATACTGATATGTCACTGTTCTGGATTATCAGGTCTGAGGAATAACTAGTGTTGGTGGTATGTAACATGATTTATATGTCAAGGGGCATTGCTCTGGTTTCTCCTTGGGTTGCTGGCAAATTCAGAGGCGACAGGGAAATGCACTGAGTGTGAATGTGCTTGTCTCTGATCCCTTCTTTAGATGATGATGGTAATCGATCTGTTGTAAATATATACATAGATGCATTTACACTCTTTCAGGTGAGTTGCCTAAGAATCAGGCCCTTCAGTACCTCCCAATCTGATAAAATGATAGAAAGGAATAAAGCAACATTTCCCTGAATGGAGGAATTTCTTTCTTTCTTTATTATTTTTGTCCAAGTGGTGAGCTGATAGTGATGTTGCTTCTCTGCATGTTCTCAGTGTGAACATCCAGGTGCTTTTCATGTGACATTTGTGAACCACAAACACAAAGTTGCTATTTGAATTCAGTCAGGTTCCAGGGTGGTATCAGCCAAGGTCTCTCAGGTGGGAGAAAAAACTGCCAAACACAAGTAGACAGCGTAACCTGACTGTCATGTGACCTCAGGCAGCATGCTAAGGGACAACTCTATGGCCTGGGGGACATATGCATCGCAGTATAGGATTGCCATTCAGGTGTTTTGTACCCATTTCTTTTCTGATGTCGTCCCCCTTTTTTTTTGTACTGACCCAGCGTGAGAACCTCAGCTAATGCTGGAAGTGTGATTGAAGTACCTCTCTTTTGTGACTCTCTTGTACAGCTTAATGTGCAATAAAGGAAAAGTTATATCTGTCTTCAGTGTTAAGTTGTAAAGTTTCTGGCTATTCAAGCATCTCTGTACAAGGTGGGAAAGCTTTCAGATTTCTGGTACAAGATGCTGAGCTATCAACGTGAAATATTTTATAAGAAGATGTTAATACAAATAATACCAAACTTTTAAAAGGCAAAAACTGGTTAATATGAAATAATCTGCTAACCTGTTCTCTTCGCTAGTTATCTAATTTGAACCTGGGAATTCTTAAACATGAAAATTTTCATTCATTCATTCATATATTTATATAAATGTAACTAACCCTATAAGTGTAACTAACTATAAATATAAGTGTAACTAACCCTAATATTAATTGTTAATTGATGATAAAGTGGATAATTGATAATTGGTGATAAATGGGCCAACAGTTATGGGTGCACAATGATATAGACATAGAATTTTGTCTCTCCAAAGGGTACAGGTGTTCTGGTATTTTTAGAAAACTAAGTTACTACAACACAACTTTTGGCTGCTGTTGAGTTTCTATAAACCACTCCTTCCAGTAGGCCCATGGATGTGGACACTAAAATTTCAACTGAGAAATTGGATCTCTAGGCCAATTTTGTGTCATTTCTACTAGTCTGTATGTGCTGATGGGACATGTTTTGACTCCTGACTATAGTAACCACCCTCAGAAAAATCAGATTCATTGGTACCACACTTACTGTCTATCAATCTCCAGAGGAAGGGTGACTTTTTTCTTTCCAGATCACAGATGGTTTTCTGTCTCATGCTGGGAGAAGGGTGTCCTGGTCCTCTTTGAGGGGGTGGAGGTGGGGGAGTCTTCTCTACCAGGTGGTGCCCACAACATCTTCAGAGGAAAATGGGGCTTGGATTTCTGTAGAATTTTACCATATTCACCTGAAGAGGACTGAAGCCCCTGAGGATGCTACTAAAAAGCAAACGAATTACTGGAAACAAAATGTTTATCTTAGTCATGGCCATGAGCTAATACTAAAATGAAGCCCTGACGGGGTGGGGGGTGGGAATCGGACACATGAAGCCTCAGAGCAGTACGAAGGCGAGTTCCATAAAACAATGTAAGTCAGTGATCGTAAAGCATAGAATACTTTTTGAAGAACTTTCTCATCTATTACCATCTTTGAAACACTGCCATCTTAAAAGAAAACTACAAGTAGGCCTTATTTTTTTAAACAGTTTTATGGTTAGAAACACAGAGGCCCAGAAAAGTTTCCTGACTTGCTCAAGAAGTCACTGATATACTATGTTTTGAGTTTTCTGATTCCCAGACCACAGCTCTTTCCACTGCCCTGTACTGTGTCTGCTGTGGGGAACTTGAGACCTCCTAGTAAACCATGAGGAACCTCTGGGGAAGAGAGGTGGGGTCCCTCTGGTCGGCGGGGTCTTCTGTAGAGAGCTCACCTTTGATTGAAGGCACTCATCCCATGGTTTCTTCCCTGTCCCCCGACTTCTGCTGTGTCAGAGGTGCTGTGTCTCTGAGGAAAAGCAAGTAATGGCAATGTATGAGAGTAACCAGGAACTCGCTCTGGAGTCCTTCAGAGCCTCGGGTGGCTTCTTGATATGGAGCTTATCCTTTCAATAATTAAACATACTCTTTGAGACGTAGATTTTAACAAGAAAACCCTTTGATACAGTTAAATTATGAAGTTTTTCTTGTACTGAACCTAGGGGGCTCTGGGCAACCCCAAGGAATGCAACCCCCAGGCAAGGTGCTGCCTCCACGCCGACTCCCCCGGGGACCATCAGTGCCACCTTCCTCCTCTTCCTCCTCCTCTTCTTCTTCCTCCTCCTCGGCTCCTCAGCTGCCGGGCGGCCCCACCACCCACGGAGATGCACCCTCCAGCAGCAGCTCCCTGGCAGAGGCCCAGCCACCCCCGGCTGCTCCACCACAGAAGCCCCAGCCTCACCCACAGCTCAAGTAAGAGACAACTCAGCAGCTGCTTCCCCGCCCCTCTTCCTGCCCTTCCTCACAGGCCCTGGGCTCCAGAGGTGCTAGAAAGCACCTTCAGTCAGGCCTCTTCCTCCTCCACAGATATTTTTGTGGGGGGGGGTTTTTGGGTTTTGGTTTGGGGTTTTATTTTTTTTTTTTGGTTTTTGGTTGTGTGTGGGGTTTTTGTTGTTATTGATGATGACGGGGGCCTCTTTAGGGTTGATTGGGGAAGATAGGAAAGAGGGAAGTGAAAGTCTAAAGTCTAGCTAGAAGCTCAAAGCCTCCCCTTTCTTTCTGGGGAGTGACAATAAGGCAGATATACTACCCCTTCTATTCTTGTACTACCTTAGGGTGTTTTGTTTTTAATCCTATCTCCTACTCTTTTTCCTATTTTCTTCTCTCTCTCTCTCTCTCTCTCTCTCTCTCTCTCTCTCTCTCTCTCTCTTAAAAAAATCTTCTTTGCTGCCTCTGACTCACAGTTTACAGTATGTAATTAGCAAGGCTGCTCAGAAGGAAAAGAGAGAAGTAGTTAAATCCATTTCAACTTTTTTACTCTGAGCTTTCTCAGAGAGAGGTCAGTTTCTGGTGTGGTCATCTGAGAAGGGTTCAGATAGAGACCCTGAGCAACTGCGTCCTCTGGGGTTCTCTTACTCCCAGGAAAATCTCTAGAAGCCCCCATTACACTGCCCTGCTTCAGAGGAAGAACTGAGAACCCCTAGGAAGTAGTACAACTGTACTTGAGAAGAACTGCTCCACCAGAACCAGAGGTACCTCTCTTCCATTTCCCCAGAAGGTGCTCTGCATCACTGTTAGCACAGACATCCCTTGGGGGATGGTATAGACCCATCTGTGCTTCTCAGAGTAAAATAATGAGAATCTTTAAGGAGGGAGAATAGGGGGCCATAGAACTTTGGAGTTCAAATGAGGCACTTTTAGAGTATGTCTAGCCATCACATAAATGAGAAAACACAGCTCAGAGAGATTCGACTAATTTTCATTTTTAAAGCCACTCTGCTTGTTAGTGGTATAGCCAGAATTAGGAATCAGGGGCTCCAGATGACCACTTTCTCTGGGTTTTCCAATCCGACATGACAGGAGGAGCATCACCCGCTCCAGCTCCCCCTGCTCTGGCCAGTGACACATTTCTTATCTCACATGTCCCATAACCTCCCTTCAACCCAGTTTTTTTGTTTTGTTTGTTTTTTTTGTTTTTTTGTATGCTGACTTTTTAATCTCTCCTACCTTCTCAGTAGCCAATTTTGGCCCCAGTTTGAGGGCAGATTTTTGGGTTGTCCACTGCTTAAGTTGTTGAATAACACCACCCTCTGATGAGAAAGACTTCTACCCAGTCCCTCAACTTGTGTGTGCAAATGAGTCCCCCCCTTCCCAGAGGCCAGCATGTTGTGGCTCATCTCTAGCCTAATGAAAAGCAGGACAATTTTCACAGTCACTGCAGGAAGCGAGAAACTGCTCATACTTCTGTAGAATGAAGTTTCTGGGGCTGCACCTTGAATTTAGGGGAGAGCTGGGAGTTTTAAGGCACCAGGAAAAAAGTTTTGGAGACACAAAACTGCAGGAAAGGGACACAGTTGAAATAAGAGAGAGAGAGAGAGAGAGAGAGAGAGAGAGAGAGAGAGAGAGAGAGAGAGAGAGAGAAGATGGGCCACTGGAGACACTAGACTGTATCCTCTTCCAAAGTTCTGGGCTTAGCCTTCCCTCAACCTTCTTGAGTTTTTTTTTCCTCTGAATTGCTAATCTCTCAAGGGATAAATCAGTCCCTAAAATGTGTGTGATTTTTTTCCCCAGTAGAAAACTGCCTAACAACCTTGTGTTGGCCTGATGAGTAGAGTTGTCCCTCAGTGTCCATGGGGATTGGTTCCAGGACCCCCTGCAGATACCAAATTAGAGAATGCTCAAATTCCTTATGTAAAATTGTGTAGTATTTGCATATAACCTATATTTGCATATAACCTACAGCCAGGTATGCTTTCACATCTTCATCCCTATGGCTTCAGTGTACTGTTCAGCTTATGGCATATTCAAGTTTGCTTTTAAGAATTACCTGGGATTTATTTTTTTTAGATATGTTTGGTACCCAGTTGGTTAAATCTGTGAATGTGGAGGGCTGACTGTGTCTCTTGCCCCTGGACACCCGGAGCCTCACAGACCTTATACTAGCGTTCCTCTGAGGAAGGCTGCAAAGAGTGATTACGTTCACTTTAATGCTCAAGGCAAATTGAGCACTAGAGTTCATACCAAGCCAAAAGGTTTTGTTGGAGTCAAAGAAAAAAGCAGAATATAAAAAGCTCTAAAAAGACCTAGAGATTATTTTACCAAACAACTACAGACCACAAATAAAAACCAAATACCAGAGAGGCAATGGCTTGCCTAAGGTCAAGAGTAAGTGAGTAGCAGAATCAAAACTGACTCAGTTCTTCTGATGCTGACTCCACACTACTTGACAATTCATGGAAAAGAGAGTGCAAGAGTCCATGGGTCCCTAGTTGTTGCATCTCATCAGAGGGGAAGGGTGTGAGTCCTAGATTAGTACTTACCAAGTTGAGGTCTCGGAAATTTAGTCTGCTGGCTCTTTAGCATTAAATAAAAGAAACATCCTTTGAGTCACCCCTTCTTCCTCTTTCCCTTCTCTCTCTTTTTCCCCTTCTTCCTTTTCCTCCTCCTTCCTCTCTCCCTCACTGCCCCCAACCTTTCCTGTTTTAGCAGCAGTGAAGGTGAAGAAAATAGCACAGGAGCCTCCCAGGATTGTGGCAGCACAATCCCTACTGGCTTTCTATCACTGTGGGCTCCCTTGGGTGGGAGTGGGGGTTCCAGTTGTGTATCCTCATGTGATCGTCCTTTCCTAACTTGCTGGGAACACCACCCTCTCACATTCTCTCTGGTTTTTATCTTCAAGCAAGTCGCAGTCCCTGACAAATGCCTTCAGCTTCTCTGAGTCCTCCTTCTTCCGGTCTTCAACCAATGAGGATGAAGCCAAAGCAGAGACCATCAGGAGCTTGAGGAAGTCCTTTGCCAGCCTCTTTTCAGATTAGCTCTTCAGACACGTGGGCACCTGGCCTAACCGGGAAAGGCATCTGAGACATTTGCCAACAACAGTCAGCCACGTTTTGTAGTGATGTCCCATGACCTTGACTTGTGTGGCCCCTTCCTCTGCCCCATTGTGCTAAGTGATGTGCAGCTTCTGAAAAGATCATCAGAAGGTCTCAGGGCAGGTGTCTAATCAGCGAGGGGCACCTGACATCAGAGAGAATAGAGCTGCTTTTCTGTAGTTGCAAGTGCATTCTCTGAGGTCATAGTTTGGTGTGAGTTTAGTGGCCTTATTGTGACAGCGCCATCGTGTCTTATTCTTCCTTGTGAAACCAGGACTCCTGGTAGCTTAAACTAACTCAGATGCAGTGCTAAGCATGCCCCCTCTCCTTTAGTCAGTGCTGCCTATGTGGGGAGTATATACTTAATCCAAAATATTCTTGGTGTTAGGAACTTACCCACACCTGGATCCCTTGTCAGACACACCTGATTAGCTGTTGAAAACACACCTGCCCAGCACATGAGATTCCTTGGCTGCTGTCATAGTGAAGCACCTTTAGTCTACTGATACTGGAGAGAACAAGGATCTGAAGTTTTCCCCTTCCCCTCTCTGGAGTGCAGTTCTTTTGTGTGTGCTGCAGTGATCTTGAGCTCCGAAGCTGCACTGTGGAGAATGCATGACACTGTAACAGCAGTATATCAAGTTTTGTGTTCATCTCAAAATAAATGTTAAGACATTTGGTATAATAAAAACAGCAGCATTAACCAGCATTTGATTCAGCCATGAGGTCTCCCCTAAGCTACCCTTTTGACTGAGTGTATGTGAGGCATGTGTGCGTTTTTGGGAGTGCAGGGAAGGGAAAAATCTAGGAGAGTGAAACTGTTTGTGTTATTATGTGTGATTGTGCTTCTTTGTGAATGTGATTGTGAGTGTACAACTATTTCCAATTGAATGAAAGTATGGCTGTCGTTTAGATGACACGTATGCTGGGCTTCCTGACATCTCTCCAGTGGTTACATTTCCTCCAGGACATCTGTACTTCCTTCAGTAACTCAGGATTTCTACCAATTTTACTGAATATCAAGACTTTCTAATAAGAATAGCATCCTTGCCCCCATAGCAGGCAAGTTAGACCTACTTGTTTGGTGTATCAAACTTCTCAGCTGAAGCCAACATGGTGGTACCAATGAGGCTGGACTGACCTGCCCTGGTGAAGGGGATCCCACAAGCCCCAGGCATCCTGAAGGGGCCTGTGATGGAGGGTGGGCTTCTGGGGGCTTTCATTCCAGCTTCTTCATGTCTCTCGTACTCAAGAGTATGTTCTCCCAAACCACAAATGCTGTGAGGATGTACCACATCTGCATTGATAAAAAGAAATCAGTATATTGACATTTTATCAAAATAATTTCCTACACGTGATACCCATTCTACTAACTCAACAAAACACTCATCCAAATGCCACTATCTTGCTAACTCTCCTTAGAGTAAATGCTGAGAGGTCAGAGAATGAATTTCTCTGGTGCCAGGGTCTCCTTTCTAACTTAACCATGCTTTCAGAGTTCAAGGATCTAGATCTTTACCTTTTTCTTACACTTAAAAAGTAGAAAGTAGAACCTCCCATTAAATGACATCTTTCTGAATGGCAGCTTTCCTCCAACACAACACATATAACTAGGAACAAAATACAAACCAAACAAAAGGGTGGTGGTGGGGGAGGGATTAGGGAATACCTATTGATCTTTATGGTTTTTTCTATTTCCAACCAAGAGTCTAGTACTTGTAGTCACTTCTATCCCCCTGATTCCCAATATGTCTTAATATAATTCATTTAGTTAAAAAGCATTTACTGAGTATTTAATATAAGTATAAACATTTTGATGGATTCAAGGAAATATTTACTAAGTTCCAGGCAGAATTCTAAGCACTTAACATTTATCAACTTATTTATTCTTTATAACAAACCTGTATTATAGGTACTATTATTATTTTACAAATGAGAAAATGGAAGCATCAATTTAATAACTTGATCACGTTCACCCAACTGGTTTGTGGTAGAGCTGGAGTTTGAACCCAAGCAGTGTAGCAGTGGAGTTCATGGCCTTGACTACTTAGCTATATTTCTTTTAATTAATCTAGCAGAGGGAACAAGATGTAATTGTGTCAAATTGTACATAACATGGCAACAAAATAAGAGATGTACACAACACTTTTTCACACTTCCTTCACCTATCCCTTGACCTCAGGGAAAGAAAGGATGGGAAAAGGTTGGAGTGCTTGTTACTAGTGTTGACCCCTTATCCTAGAACAATGAGTAACACACACAGTGTATCTTATTGTGATCGAATATAATTCTGGTTCTTGAAAAATTACTCATTCTTCCACATTTAATGTCAGACCAAAAACCACAAGTGCCTTAATTAGAAAATGAGTCAACCCTGGAACTGCTGGGGTGACAAAAAGGGGAGGGATTTACCATATATCATGTGGCACCCTAGTCCAAAGGACATGTGGATTCTATCCAACCCTTAGTTATGGGGTGGGGATAGAGGTGGGGGTGTTCCATTCAGAAATAGCCCTCTTGATACACAATAAAGATGGTCTCAGTGACTGGGAAATTTGCCACTCACAACACGCAATAAATATTTGATGAATACCATGATAAAAAAAACTGACCTAAAACGGGGATCTCCAAGGGTTGATGACTGTCCATTATAGATCTTGAAACCTTAAGTCTATAGGTCATTTGTGACCACTGTGCAATCATCTCTATAACTGATGGGGATTCCTTATCCATATCTTCATCCCAGATTAATAGAAATAGAACACTTCATCCCTGTCCTTATGAAACTCTCCATCTCCCCAATCAAGATGAATTGCTATAATAGTAGCGCTAGCTGACTTGGCTCAGTGGATAGAGCGTTGGCCCACAGACTGAAGGGTCATAGGTTCAATTCTGGTCAAGGGTTGATCTCCAGGCTCAGTTGAGTTGCTGTCTGTCTATCCCTGTTCCATCCACTCTTTCTAAAAATCAATGGAAAAATACCTTGGGTGAGGATTAACAACAACAAAAGATTAATTAATTCTGCTCATCATTTATTTGTTTACAACTCTTTATTGTGTTCTTACTAAGTTCAATAAATTCTGTGGGAAGAATATGAAAATGAGTTAAGCAAGGATTCTGCCCTTGCAAAATTTTATAGCCCAGAAAAGGGGTATATATTAACAAATATTAAGAAGAAAGTGGTAAGCACCATACAACGAATGCAGTCAAAATATTAGTTTGGGGAAAAAAAATTACGGTTGATAAGTATTGGTGAAGATATGGGAAACGGAACTTTACACATTGCAAATGGGAACACATATGTTGGTACTACCACTTCAGGGAACAATTTGGCAATATCCAATGCACAAACCTTATGACTCAGCAATTTCATTTCTAAACATTCACTCTAGAGAATCTCTTGCACTTGTACCCAAGGAGGCAACTAAAAGAATTGGTCTCAGCATCATTGGTGAAAAATGGAAACAACCACTGTCTCTCAAGGGGGGAATTAAAACATAAATTGGTTTATTCATAAATTGGAACGTTACATAGGAGTTAAATAAAAAATATTTGAGGAATTCAGAAAATATATGAAGGAGAATAAAAAAGATGAGCCAAATAAGTGTAAAATGGCCAACAAGCAAGTACATGTTATTGGTGAAGACAGCACCCTAGAGGTGAGCTGTGAGCAACCGACAGCATAGGGAGGCATGCCAGCTAGGGAGAATGGGATGAGTGCACAAAATCCAGTCATTGAATTTTTCAGTTCAAAATTTCATCTACTTTTATCCTCTCATTTTACAGATGTGAAAACCAAGGCCCAGGCAACTTAAGGAGCTTGTCATGTCATGAAGAAAGTTAGTAGTAGAAGCAAATGAGTCTCAGTCCTAGATGGGCCACTCGGGGCACTGACCCTTGTGAGGTAAATGTATTGGTTTCATTTCCAGGGAGGGAGAGGCTTACAGGAACATTTCACAGAGGCCAGGGAAGAAATGGGAAGAGACAATATTGGGCAGTGGAAGGAGCCTAGGCTCTGAAATCAAATTTGAGTTTAAATACTGGCTTTGCTAATTATTAGCTAATTGACTTTAATTAAAAGTCATTTAGCTTTTCTTGGTCTTGATTTCCTCATCTGTAAATGAGAACATTACTACCTTTCTGAGGAGATTTTCTAAAGATTTTAATGAGTTAATTTATCTCAAGTCTGATGCTAATAGTGATTGGCATGTGAGAGGATCATAAAAAATACCCTCTGTCTCATGGAAAGAACACCAGAGTCATCCCTAAAGCCCTTTTGGCTAGGACTCTTCCAGGAGCAGCTAAAGAATGGCCAAGCTTGCCTTTCTCCATCTCCTGTAACCAGGGAGGCTCTAGGGCAATTTCAGCCCAACTGAGTAACGCCTTTTCCCTAGCCCAGTGGTCGGCAAACTCATTAGTCAGCAGAGCCAAATATCAACAGGACAACGATTGAAGTTTCTTTTGAGAGCCAAATTTTTTAAACTTAAACTTTTTCTAATGTCACTTCTTCAAAATAGACTCTCCCAGGCCGTGGTATTTTGTGGAAGAGCCACACTCAAGGGGCGAAAGAGCTGCATGTGGCTTGCGAGCTGCAGTTTGCCGCTGACCACAGTACTAGGGTTATGATTCTTTTAAATTGTTTAAATTGAGTTGAGAGTAAACACCTGGGGAGACAAATGCTGCTGCCTAAGCATCCTACTAGTAATGAAGAATGTGTGTGTGTGCACACCTGTGTGTACATGTGTATACACACACACACACACACACACACACACACACACACACCAAAACCACTACAGCCATAGAGATGACAGCACAAACCCACATGACTCTAACGGATTAATTTTTAATTGTTCATACCATATGATCATTCCTACAGTTGTGTGTGGTTTCCTTCAAATAATTCCTTTGGGAGGCTAAACATTTATTCCAATAAGCCTGCTGCTTATGCTTAGAAAATAATTACCTTCAGATCTGTAGCCCTCAAATTTGAATTCTGTAATTCTGGAAAGTTCTTTACCTGGGAACCTAGAGATCCCTATACAAACTGTTCTGTGTGTTTGTATATTTTGCAGGTCCTCAACACACACACACAAAGATTAAGAATCATTGCTTTAGGGAGTGAATTTTGATTAAAAAAACAACAACACTTAAAATTCTTTGGAGTTAACTCTAACGATTAAGCTAAATAATAAGTAAGGTTCAAGACACAATGTGGCTATAAATTAATAAGATAATTTTATGTGGCTTGTAAACTGGTTCTAAAGGAAATTAATCCCAGAAAAGGAGTTTCATATGTTTTTAATAGTTTCTCTTGAAATAAATGTCAAGTCCCATCAAGATTATTGATTTTGAAGGAGAGAAGATATATTTCAGCAAATTCTATTTGTTAAAAGTAACATTATTGTCTAATTCTCAAGTAACAGACTTATTTAGAATAATGTTTTCTTCCTCAGATAATCATAATCATTATCCCTTACATTTGTATAGTACGTCACAGTTTATACAGCATCTTGCATTTTAAAGACACTATATGGTTTATAAAGCCCTGAATCACCTATCATTATGTTACAATAGAATCTCACAATAGCCCCATGAAGCTATTCTTCATTATAGGTAACTTCCAAGTATCTGAGTTTGGACTCACACTTGAATGATACTCTTTGTCCTATAAATCTGTTTGGACTTCAAAGTTTGTTGATGAGAAAACAATGCAACTGTTCATTCTCTCTGATGTTCTGATGTTCCCTCCTCTTATTCAGTACCCTATCACTCTGAGAGTTTGCTTTCTCTCTTGGATATTGATATAGTCACACACACACACACACACACACACACACACACACACACACACCTGCCCACTGGCCTTTGTTGCCAGTAATCTTTTCTTCTGTTTCATACTTCCCTAGCCTATCACCTTCAGGGAAATAACCTGAGGAGGGGGCAGAGAAGAGAACACCAGAGACTTCTTCAGGAACCCCACACCCCTGTAAACAAATGCTCCTCAGGGAACACTGCCCCATTTTCATCCTCCTCTATATCCATATATATCTTTTGTGATAAGAATTTCCATCCTTCAGCTAGTAGAAAACCATAGCCATCCCAGTTGTTGTGATTAAATTCAGTGACTGCCTGACAAATCCTGGTTGTTCTAGATCCAGTTCTTGAAGGAAGGGAGATTAGCTCTTTCAGATTACTAAGGGGATGACACAGTTTTGGACTTCTTAGATCCACTCTGGAGCTCATGGGTAATCATTTTTGGAAGATAATTGTAAAAGAATAGGCCCAAAGAAACCCACTAGACAGCTCAACTATTCAATATTCTAAGACCCTCAAACCACCTTGAGAACTGAGTGGCATGGGAGTAGACTGGAATGACATTTGGACTGCTCATTTGCCTTTGGAGTTCCACTGAGCTAACACAATATAACACTTGGGATCTTAAGATACTTTTTATTTGAATATTTAACACCCAAGTAGTAAATTTCTCAACTTATTTTGATATAATATTTATAGCAAGAGGTTATTTCAAGTAAATTATTTCTTCTTAAAGACTATTCCTTTGTTTTATCCCCATAGCTATTATTCTGAATTAGAAATTTTATTTATACCTCTTATTTGCCAGCCTCCTAATTGGGCTTCCTGGCTTCAATCTCTTGCCTATTTCTTTCTTTCTTTGTTTTGTTGTTGTTAATCCCCATCTGAGGACATTTTTTCCATTGATTTTTAGAAAAAGTGGAAGAGAAGGAAGCGGGTAGAGAGAAAAACATCAATGTGAGATACATCGATTAGTCACCTCCCACACACATCGTGACCAAGGCCCGGAATTGAACCTGAACCCATTTACTAGTACATGCCCTTGATTGAAAATTGAACCCACTATCCTTTGATGCTTGGGCTGACACTGTAACAACTTAGCAACACTGACCAAGGCTCTTGCCTATTTCTTTTAAAACCTCTGATAATCAAAATCTTTCAGTGGATCTCCAAGCATAGAGAGTGGGGCCCAAACTCCTTATCTTGGCACATAAGGTCCCCCTAAAGTCTAGCCTCAATTTATCAAGAAGGGAATATGTTTAGTGGTTAGGTATTTGGGCTTTGGGATCAGGCAAATCTGGTTTCAGTACTAGTTTTACCACTTACTAGCTGTGTGACCTTGGGCAAATGACTAAACTTCTCTAAACCTCAGTTTCCTTACATGTAACAACTGTAATAGTAACACCTCATATGGCTTTTGTTAGGATTAAATGAGATAATGCATGGAAAGTACTGTATGCAGATACCTCACACATATAAGGAATATCCTAATATTTTATTTATTATCATCATTGGTTTTCAACTCTATCTCCTCCTATTTGGCTGCAGCTAAGCTGATATAAAATCCACTGTGCTTTCACATTTTTGCTCTACATATATACTCTATCATTTTCAGCTATTCTCAGCCCCTTAAAAATTTCATTTCTTATTCTCACTACCCACCCAGATCATATAAATCCTTCAAGGCTCAGCTGAAATATTACCATCTACCCATGAAGCAGTTTCTGCCCACGTTATTAGTCCCCCTGATTGTTCTCTCTTCTCTAAATTCTTACAATCACTTATTACCTCTACTACTTGCATAGACTTTTTGCAGGTTCACATTAACTGTATTTCATTAAACTGTATGTGCTTCTTTTGTCTCTTTATTCTTTTCATAATATTGAATTCCTTATGATTTTTATATTGAATTATTTTCTTCATCTCTTTTTCTACTATGTTTAGGCTATTCTGAATCACACATTTCCCCCAACACTTTATTATGAAAATTTTTAAATGCACATTAAGTTGAAGTAACTGTACAGTGAACACTTTCATACTCACTACCTATATTCTACAAATAACATTGTATTATTCTTGCTTTATCCCATATCTATCCATCCCTTTGTGCATTCAGCAATCCATCTAGTTTTTAATGCATTTCATAGAAAGTTGAAGACATCAGTACACTTGATAAATGATAATACAAATAAGTTCCATCTGGTAAGAACTTTGAAGATAATATAGTTTATTCCCTGATTTTATAGAAGGAAAAACTAAAGCCCTAAGATATTAAACAATTAGTCTAACTTCAGTCAATCAATCGGCATATATGTTGTAAGCACCTACTATATGTCTGGTATTCTGCTAGGTCCTGGAATATAATTAATAAAACAGATAAAGGCCCTGTCATCATGAAGTTTACAAGGGGGAAGACAGGTTTTAAACAGATCATCACAAATAGTTAAATAGTAAAGTACATGGAGATCCAATTAAGTGGTGGATTGGTAAAGGGATTCTGAGAGGAATCATTACATACTGTATTTATCTCTAGACCCTTACTGTTGCTGATTTCCAATGGCTTTCATATACATATATTAATACTCTATTTTTCTACATGAATAAGTGACTATATTGTAAAATTATTATTGTTGTAAAAATAAATTCTTCCAGAAGAAACCAAATACTGCAAGGCAGAGTTAGAGGTGAAACCTCTGTGGAAGAAAAGATTCTCAGCAAAATGGAGACGCTAGCCTTAGCCCTGTAGTTAAAGCTATAAAGCAGAAACGTTGGCCTTCCGAGAGCTAGGACAGAGATTGCTCAGATCAGACTACAGGAAGCATATGAACTAAGGCAAAAGGGACCCTAAGCTCATTATAGGTTGAGATCAAAGAATTACAGATCAAAGCTTTCATTAAGAGTGGCCTCCTGAGCTGGACTTTGTTCCTAATTTTAGAGTTGTAAATTCCTAGTAAGCTGAGTAAGTGTGAGTGAAACATGATTTTTCCTTAGGAAATTTCTAAGTTTCTCTCCTATTGAATGATTTAAGGATTTTGCAGTTTCTCCTACAAGTTTGTTCTGTTGGAAGCTGTCTTACTGTACTAAGGTAAATAAATGGGTTCATGGCTGGTCTCAAGACAAGGGAGTAGGATGGAGATTTATCAAGGCTTTATGTCTTATTTACTAGTAGACTTCTGATGCCAGAGTTTTGCCATAAGCTAAGTTCACTGAGTACATTCCCAACAGAATCCTTTTCTCTAAGGGTGCCATTTCAAAAAGGGACATGTTTTTTTTTTTTTGTTTGTTTTGTTTTGTTTTTTTTTTTTTGTCTCTTTCTCTCTTATTTCTTTTCTTTTTCTTTTTAAACTTATTTTACATTTGGTAAATAGACCACTTCTAGATAACCCTAAAAGCTTGTTGAATGTCATAAGGGAGGACCTTGTACTCCAAATTATTCAGTTTCCTCTTTCTTTTTTTTTTTTCCCCAAATGGATGATGTATCACCATCCATTGCCAAGTGATTTGCTCCCTGTCCTACTAACATCAAGTTTGGTTATGGGACTTTGGCCAATGGCATGAAAACCAACAGAATTTAGTCCACAAAGCTAACTCATTTGGCTTTCCCATTGCCACAAAAATGATCAGCCTGGGTCTAAGCATGGAAAGACAAGTGGAATAGAACCACAGCTGGTTTGCAGGTGCCAGCATCTAATGTGAATGATAAATGCATGCTTGTGTTATAAGAAATTGGTGCTTTGGAGTTGTCTGTCTCTATAACAAACCCAAGCAATATATACTGACAAAAAACTATTGAGACTAGAATATCTCTGGAGTTTTGCCTAGGGTGGGGGAGATTTCTCAGAAAGCTAGTTTTGAACTAGCTTTTGCAATATTGCAGGAAGATGGTTTGGAAATTAAAGGAAACTATTCAAGTGAATAAGGGTAGTATAGAAAGAGGTGTAAAATCTGTATTAGGAAGAGGAAATGGTGTTTTCTTGAAAATCTTTTTTATAAATAATGTTTTTATTGATTTCAGAGATGAAGGGGGAGGGAGAGAGAGATAGAAACATCAATGATGAGAAAGAATTATTGATCGGCTGCCTCCAGCACACCCCCTACAGGCAATTGAGCCTGCAACTTGGGCATGTACCCTTGCCCGGAATCAAACCCAAGACGCTTCAGTCTGTAGGCCGACGTTCTATCCACTAAACAAAACTGGCTAGTGTTTAACTTGAAAATCTTTACATTAGTTTGTTGCATTCTTCTACAGCTCCCTAGACTACCCCTTGTAAACTCTGGAGTTTAGTTTATCTCAGAAAAGCCATGGACTATGATATAACTGGCATTATTAAAAAGTGAGATTGCTTTCAATATTTGATAAAAAGTGTTTCAGGCACCCTACTTAAAAATAAACATAGTGATGTAGAAATCAGCAAATACTCTTTATTTTTGTCTGAAAATATGATTACATAAAACTTTATAAAGGCAACCTTTGAATAACTTCTTCCTATGCAGAAGTAGTAGAACCCAGCAATGCTTTCTATAAGACCTAATGAACCATGTGGGCACCAACTAAAATGTAATAGGAATCAAAAGGAGAGCATTTAAAAAAGTCCTGGATTTCTAGCGTCTTATTAACTGGATCACCACTTTGGATCCTTTTGACGCTATTTTTAGAAGCAAATACTGCCTTTGTTTAAGTCCCCTAACTTTGTATCTTTGTAAAGTTCCAGCTGCTTCCAGCCAGACCCGCTTTTCCCATTCATCCTTATTTTAAATTCATTCTGAAGCCGAAGCTGGTTTGGCTCAGTGGTAGGGCGTCGGTCTGTGGAATGAAAGGTCCCAGGTTAGATTCTGGTCAGGGGCATGTACATTGGTTGCGGGCACATCCTCGGTAGGGGGCGTGCAAGAGGCAGCTGGTCGATGTTTCTCTCTCATCGACGTTTCTAGCTCTCTATCTCTTTCCCTTCCTCTCTGTAAAAAATCAATAAAATTAAAAAAAAAAATCATTCTGAAAACATAGGCCAGATTAAGCCCAAAGTGTCACTTGCACCAAAGCACACCTCTAACACACCCAGAATAGTTCCCCACTGCCTTGAGCATAAAGGCCATACTATAACTGATCACCAAGGCTCTCTGCAAATAAAATCCAATATATGGTCTTAGCTTCCTACTACACCAATCCTCTCTCCAAATATAACTTGTGCTTTCCTGCCTATTCACCTCTGCTCACGAAGTTAAAGATATACCCTCTCTCTCTCCTATTTCTTCAAATACTTCTCATCCTTCAAGCCCTCACTCATGTTTCACCCATGAAGTGTTGTCTGACAACACAAGTACAAGGGATTTGGGTCCTATTAATTATATGGATGACACAGACTTTTTGGAGTGCAATATTGCTTGATTTAATGAAATTAAAGGACAATAATTTATGGTTGTAACTTCTTAATGGCTAAATAGCTTGAGCAGAAGGCAAAAAGCTAAATATTACATTGAAACTGAATCTACTGAGCCAGATTCTGCTGTTGGCAATTTAGTTAGAATTTAGGGACAAATACAAACACCAAAATCACCTTTTTAAAGTAATAGCTACTGTTTAGGCATTCTCTTCAGAACCTGGAGACCCATTAAAGATTGTGGGTCGTTAGGATACATGGAGAGTAAATCTTGAAAGGCAGGGAGATCTGTGCATTCTTGTGGAAATCTGTGTATCATAAATATTATTTTTAGTCCGATAGTTTTCAAACTTTACTTTTTGTAATAGAACACCCATTTTTTCAAAAATATTTTACATGAGCCTGGCTGGTGTGGCTCAGCAGTTGAGTGTCGATCCAGGAACCAAGTGCTCGCTTGTTATAGCACATGCCCGAGTTGGAGGCTCAGTCCCCAGTATGGGGTGTTCAGGAGGCAACCAATTGATAATGTTCCTCTCTCAGGTGTTTCTATCTCTCTATCCTCTCCCTTCCTCTCTCTCTAAAAGTCAATAAAACATATTTAAACATATTTAAACTGCAGGCCAGGCACATCACTTTGTTGACCTCTCTATTTTCCCTTTATCTCAAGGTGATCTCTGCTTCCCTTCCTTGAAACACCAAGTCTAAAAAAACAAAACTATTGCTGGTATAGTCCAACTCTGCTATCCTATTTACAACACCTCTGATAATTAGTCATTCAGCCTGTGTTTAAATATAAAGTTTTAATCTTTCTGCTCAGCTGAAATTGAGCTAAAGGTATATTATAACCCTTACCAAAATGAAGAAGTTGAAGATCCTCAAATTGAAAGCCACCTGGGATGCACAGGTGAGGGTGCTTCCGCAGAGAGTAACATGTGCCATGCAATGTCAACCTCTGGATCAGAGCTCACTGCCTCCCGACCAGTGAAGAGAGGCAGGAGGAGTTCTACAGAGTGCACCTTAGAAAATGGGATTGGGCTCTTTGGCAGTATCTTTATTCCTTACAGTTGCTTCAAGCCTCAGAGCTGCGAGCTGTTAGAAAGATCATTTTAATGGAAATATTTACTCTTAAGTAACAGAGTATATCTAATGAAAGGTTACAAAGGCTAAGGTTAGAGAATATTTAAAATGTGTTTCATATTGCCATTTTGTCAGTAATGCCCCTCCTAGGTCTCTCTCTTCTATAATGAAATCCAAGACTTCAATAGGTGGATCTTCCAGGATTACAAAATGCATTTGTTTTTCTTATATGTAAAAGGAAGCTTATTAAAAACAAGCATTCAGGGCATTGTGGAAGAAGGATTCCTCATGCCAGGTTCCACATCCAAATGAACTGAAGAAAAGTGCTGTACAAGATAATCAAGTATGTGACAGATAATCATGGATAAATATGAGTGGGAAGCTTACTTTCCTACTGGTGGTTATCCAGAGCTTGTTGGTGTAACTACTGGCAGGGCTAAGACAGAGATTCCACTCCCATCCCTGACTTAGGCGTTATTGCCTTCCAACAAACGCTCCAAGGGCCCAGTGTTGTGAGATAGAAGGGTAGAGAGGAAGGCCGAGGTACAACTCTATATAAAAGGAAGTGATTCATTTAAATATATGCTGTATTTAATACAATATTCAAGCGAGTATAGGAATCTACGCTCCACTGTGAGTAAGGGCGTGGCTGTTGGAAGCTATCTAACTTGGAGGGGGGAAATTTTTGGATTTTGTTACAAGTATTTTAGCCCATGGGTAAAATACCAGCTAAGTGCCAGCTTGGAGAATGTACATCAGAAAGCACAAAGAGAACACCGTTTCGGGGGGGGGGGGGGGGGGAGATTGCCAGTCTTGGAATTCAGGCAATCAAATAGAGCTGTGAAACAAACCTATCAACCTAAAACTTTACCAGTCTGCCATTTTGGCTTCTTTTGAATTATGTTGACAGTGGTAGCACTCTTCCAAACACAGGACGTTTGTTATTTAATGGGTAGCAATGAGGTACTGGCATAAATGGTTTCATGTTGTCAGTGTATGCATAATTCCCCTTGATGGAGAAAAAGTGTGTGATTTCTGCCCTGCAGAACACAATGTGAAGTGCCTTTAGTGGGATGAATAACACAGGGTGGTAGTCCTGAAACCAGGGTCTCTGGTTGGTAATGGCCAGAATTGTATTCAATTTCCTACACTTTATTCTAAACTCACCTCCTTTAAGAAGTTTTCTACTTGGCTGCAGTCAGTCAAAGTGTGACATCAGAACAAAGACATTTGCATTCTCTTTGAAAACCATAAAGCCTTTCTGAGGAGAGAAACATCCATGTAAAAAAACTTTTTTAAATCAAATGTACAAAAAAAATTAATTTACATGTACATTTAGAATAATTAAATCTTAGAATTCCAATCAAAGGAATTTCAGAGGGCATCTAGCCCAAACTCACCTGTCACAAACCTGACATGGGACTGTGCCTGGGACTTGCAAAGTACAAATAGGTAAACAGTAAAACTTCATGTTTTCAAGTTCCCTTATGTCAAATTTTATCATATTTAATAAGAAGCACCTAGGATAAAAAGAGAAAAAAACCCCATGTTACTTATGATCTTTAAAATACATAATCAAGGATGAAAGAGGAAATGCAAAATGACATGGCAGAATTTCTAGAAAATTCTTACACTGAAAATGTTAGAATCTCAGAGATATAGCTAAGTGAAACTACGAAAATTGTAAGTATCAAATACCTATGTTAATAAATATTAAAATAAATTAAATATGCTAAAAAATGTAAGAAAATGAAATAAATAGAAAAAAGCAAAAGAAATAAATTGATAAGGATAAAAACAGAAATGCCCGGCTGATATGGCTCAGTGGTTGAGCACTGACATATGAACCAGGAGGTTATGGTTCAGTTTTAGGTCAAGGCACATGCCTGGTTGCAGGCTCAATCCCCAGTACAGGGTGTGCAGAAGGCAGCCAATCAATGATTCTCTGTCATCATTGATGTTTTTATCTTTCCCTTTCCCTTTCTTAAATCAATAAAAATAGGTTTTTAAAAAAGCAGAAATTAATGAGATTTTTAAAACCTAAACTAATATCAAAAGATGGTTCATTGAAAAATTTACAAAAATAAACAATCCAACAACCAATCTAGTATTTTTAAAGGGGAGAGAAAGCATGAAGACACAAAATAAGAAATGGCCAGGGGAAAGTGAGTCAAAAGAAAGGTAATTTAAAAAAACCCACAATCTGTGCAAATACATGAAATAATTAATTTTTAAATAAGAATAAACCCATTACATGTTCATATAAATAATAACTTTATATGAAAAATAATTATATATTTCTTTTAAAATTTGCTAGGAAGAGTGGTTGTTTGCATTTTCAAAGTCTCTTTAATAACTGGCTTCACAGAAGACAATTGGATTCTTACCTGCTTCTGCATTTAATTTGTTGTCACACACACTTTAGCCTCTGGATAACTCCACTGTATATTTGTGAGAGAATGAAAATGAAAGAAGTTGAAACTTGATGTTCTAGGAAGATATAATCTCTTCTTGAGTAGTTCATTTTTTTCTCATTCACTTGCAGTGATTTCTGTCATATATCAATTCCAGGGTCTGTTTCTAGCTTCTCATATTTCTTCCATTATTTATTCATTTATCCTGCATAAATACTGTACTATCCTATCTAATTAAGAGGAAATATGCTAATTTACTTCCCTGCCCTCAAAGATGGCAAAACCCATAGCCAATAAAGAGGGAATATGCTAATTGACTGCCCCACCCTCAAAGATGGCGGCACACACAGCCACAAGATAGCAGGGCCCACTTCTCTCAGTCCTGTCGGGACAGCAGACACATGGCAAGGCTGGGCCCGCCACTTCATGCACCTACCTCTGGAGTCCCCCAGTCCCCTCAGCCCCCTAGCCACCCAGGTCAGGCCCAAGGTGCAGGCAAGCTTTGGATGGCAGCTTCCCAGCCAATTCCTGAGGTGCAGGGCTGGCTGAGGCTCAGGTAACCAGGGCTGGCTGAGGCTTATGCTGCTGGCAGTGGCAGCAGCAGAGGTGTGATGGGTTATCACTTTCCCCTGATCTCCGGGTTGCCTCCTGCCCCTGAAGGCTTCCAGACTATGAGACAGGGCAGGCTGGGCTGAGGGTGAATTTTCATGCACCAGGCCTCTAATCTTCTTATAATTGTATAATAAATCTTAATATCTGATAGGAAAACTCCATCACCATCTTCTCCTTTAAAATTGTCTCTGTGATTTTTAGCCTCTAGCCTTCCATAAGAACTTTAGGATCATTTGGTCAGGTTGACAAATTTGACCCTTTTGAGATTTTTATTATAATTGCATTAAATATATAGATTAATTTGAGGGGATTTCAGAGAGGAAGGGAGAGATAGAAACATCAATGAGATTCATAGATCAACTACCTCCTGCACACCCCCTACTGGAGATGGAGCCCACAACCCAGACATGTACCTGACCACAGAATTGAACAATGACCTCCTGGTTCATAGGTCGACAATCAACCACTGAGCCACACAGGCTGGGCAATTTTCAGCTTTTTAGTCCATAAATATGGTATATCTATTTATTTAGGACTTCTTTTATGTTCTTTAATAATGTTTTAAAATTATCTCCACACAATTATCAGGCATAAGTTTTCTTAGATTTATTCCTGGAGAGTTTGTTATTCTTGTTATTATGATTGATTCTTTAGTTTATTTTCTAATTGATTTATGCTATATAGGAATGCTGTTGTTTTTAATATGTGTTTCTTGGTTTCAAAGAGGCAGGAAGAGGGAGAGAGAGACAAACATCAATGATGAGAGAGAATCATTGATCAGCTGCCTCTTGATGCCCCCTACTGGGGATTAAGCCCACAACCCAAGTATGTGCCCTGACCTTCTGGTTCATAAGTCAACTAAGCTATATATGCTAGGCTACTATTGTTGTTTTTAATGTTGATTATATTCAGAAACTTTACTGAATTCTCTCACTAGCTATCTGGTTTAGAAATTTTGGGATTTTCTATGTAGACATTTATAATTGCCTACCAAGAAGGACTATTCTCTGTCTTTTATAATTCTTTAGCCTCTCCTTTCCTTTTCTTATCTCTTGGTCAGAAATACTTTAAGTCCGATATCAGTCTTTTTCTTCATGGTGATTGCTTTCTGTTCCTGTTTAAGAAATTGTTACTTATTCCCCCTATGTTAACTTCTAAAAGCTCTGTTGTTTTTCCTTTTATATGTAGATCTACAAAGCATTTGGATTGACTAGTGTGTAAGTGGGAGATAGGAATCAGGATTTTTTTCCCCATAAACATATCACGTTGATTCTGCACCATTAAATGAAAAGACCACTTATTACCTACTAAATTACAGTGATAACTTTGTCATAAATCTTTAGAGGTCTGTTTCTGAATTCTTATGTTTTCCTTGGTCTATTTTTGTTTATATATTTTTTCTATATTTATAGAACGATTGATCTGTAACTTTTCTTGTGATGTCCTTGCCAAGCTTTGGTGTCACAACCTGAATTACTATAGTTATAAAGTAAACTTTATTATCAAGTAGCTTTGCCCCCCAAAATTTGTCTTCAACAGAACTATATTTACTATTCTTTAGCTTGTCAATTTCCACAAAAAGGCTTCTGAAATTTTTATTAGGATTATATCAATTTGGGGAGAATCGATATGTTTATAATATTGAGCCTACCAATATATAAATATGGTATATCCCTTTACTTATTTAATTCTTCTTTAATTCCTCTAGGTAATATTTTATAGTTTTCTGTGAAGAGTCTTCTATATCTTTTGATAGTTTTTCTTTTCAAGATATTTTATTTTTTGCTATCATAAATACACTAGAGGCCAGATGCATGAAATTCATGCAAGGGGCTCAGCCTCTGCCACCATGGCAGCGCTTCTGTCTTGGTCCCCACAGCCAGGACTTTGTCCAGAAGGTCATCTGGAAGGAAATCCAGAAGGACAACTGGTCTAATTAGCATATTATGCTTTTATTATATATATATATATATTTATGTATATACATATGTATTTATAGGTATATATAAATAAAATTTGTGTTGCCTAATATTTTATTTCTGGTGTATGGAAATACAACTAATATTTTTGTATATCAATCTGATATCTAGCAATATTACTAAATTTACTTATTATTTGTGATGGTTTGTGTATAGATTCTTTTGGATTCTATATATAAAATCATGTCATCTGTGGACAATGATAGTTTTGTTTCTTTTTTTTTCCAAACCTATATATTTTTTCTTTCTGGCCTTATTATACAGACTAAAGCTTTGAGTAAAATGTTGACTAAAGTGGGAAGTGGTGATAATAGATATTCTTGTTTTGTTTTTGATTTCAGAAGAAAAACTTTAATATTTCTCCATTAAACATATTTCTCCATTAAACATATTTGCTATATCTTTTCCTGTTGTTTGATTGCTTGGTTAACTTTTAACATATCCTTATAAGATTAAGGAAGTTCCCTTATAATGCTACTTTATTAAGAGTTTTTAAATTTAATTTTATTTTTCCCATCACCATTTATCCCCTCTATGCCCTCTTCCACCTCCACCCATTCCTCACCCCTGCAATCACCACACTGTTATCCATGTCCATGAGTTCCCTCCTTTTTTTTCTCTTTTGCTCAATTCCCCCACCTCCCAGGACCTTCCCCCTGTTCTCTCCCCACCCCACCCACCAACCTCCCCAGAACTGTCTGCTGGCTGTCTATGAGTCTGTAAGAGTTTTTTTTTTAAATCAAGAGTGGGTGTTAAGTTTTTTCTCTGTTGACTACAATGATCATATAGGGTTTCTTCTTTGTTCTGTTCATGTTGAATTACATTGTTTGGCTTTTAAATTTTAAATCAATGGTGCATTCCTGGAATAAACCAAAGTTGGTCTTATCTATCATTCTTTCTATATATCAATGTGTTTGATTTGCTAGTCTTTTTCTGTATTTATGAGAGAGCTTGATCTCTAATTTTATTTGTGATGTTCTTGCCAAAATTTGCATAATCATGTTGTCCTCATAAAATGAGATGGAAAATAATCTCTTTTTCTTTCTCTGAGAAAGATTTTCATTAGAATGATATTGTTTCTTCTATAAATATTTGAAAATTTATTGATAAAGACATCAGAGTCCAGAATTTTCTTCATGAGAAAGTTCTAAATTATAATTATTTTTCTTTAATAGATATAAGACAATTCACATTTTCTATGAACTTGTCCATTTCATTTAAAATTTTTAATTTATTGGTGTAACATTTTTCATGGTTTATCTTTTTCATTTCTTTAGTACCATGTAGTTAGGTCTCTTTTTTTCATTTCAAATGTTGACAATTCTACTTTGTCTAGTACTGTTATAGCTACAGCAGCTGATTTTGGTTACTCTTAGTTTTTCCTTAGCATTTAGTAAAAAGTCTGTTGCATTAAATCAATGTTGACTGAATGTTACTATAATCTACTTTTTTAAAACTTAAAAATAGTCCAGCTGGCATGGCTCATTGGTTGAGCATTGACCTATGAACCAGGAATGTGTTTTGATTTGATTCCCAGGCATGTGTTCAGGTTTACCAAGTGTGGGGCATGCAAGAGGCAGCCAATCAATACTTCTCTCTCATCATTGATGCTTCTATATCTCTCTTCCCCTCCTTTCCTCTCTCTAAAATAAAAAATATATATTAAAAACAAATAAATAAATAAAACAAAAATAACCATTATTGAAGTATAATTTACACACAATGAAATCTATTTCTAAAAGGTACACAGTTTGATGAGTTTTGACAAATATATATATACCTATGTAACCACCCTCCCCATCAGGATATAAAACATTTCTATTACTCCAAAAGTTCCCTTGTGGCCTTTGCAATTAATTCCTGTACTTCTTCATTACTGACCCACCCATCCTGGGGAAACACTGATCTGATTTCTGACCCTAACGATCCACTTAACCTGTTTTTGAATTTCATTTAAATTGTATCAGACATTGGGTACTCTTTCTGTGTCTGGCTTCTTTTTCTCAGCACAATATTTTTGAGAATCATCCATATGCATATACCAGTAGTTCATTCCTTTCTATTGCTGAATGGTAGTCTATTATATACCATAATTGGTTTAATTAATCTGGTAATGGATATCTGAGTTTTTTACAGCTTTTAGCTCTTATAAGTGAAAGTACCATGAACATCCATTGACAAATCTATGTGTGGGTATGTTTTTATTTTTCTTGAAGAGTATCTAGAAGTGAAATATATGTGTTAGATAGTAAGAATAGATTAACTTTCTAGAAGACTGCCAAATAGTTTTCCAAAGTTGTTGAATTGTATTACACTCCCACCAGCAATGTATAGTAGTCCTGGGTGTTCTATCCTTGTCAAAACTCGATAGTATGTCTTTTGGGTGTATAGTGGTATCTTATTTTGGTTTTAAGTTGGATTTTTCTAGTGACCAATGATGTTAATCATCTTTTAATGTGCATATTGATCATGTGTATATCCTCTTTTATGAAATATCTATTCAAACCTTTTGTCCATTTAAAATAATTTATATCTTTGCTTCCTTAATATGTAAGAGTTTACTATGTTTTGTGGATACAAGTCTCTTGTCAGACATGTGTATAATGAATATATTCTTTCAATTTTTGGATTGTCTTTCCATTTTCTTAGTGATATTCTTCTAAGGGCAGAAGATTATAATTTTGATGAGATAAAATTTATCTTCATTTTTTCTTTTACAGTTGGTTTTTTTGTTTTTTGTTTTTGCATCTTATATAAGAAATCTTTGCTTATCCTAAGGCTGTGAAGATTTTTCACCTAAGATTTCTTTTCTAGACTTTAAAGTTTTTTACTTTACATATAGATCCATGTTCAAATTTGAACTAGCTTTGCAAGATGAAGGTTGAGGTTCATTTTTTCCCTAGAGATATCTAGTTATTCTAGCAGCATTTGTTGAAAAAGACTATCCCCATTGAATTACCTTGAACTTTTTGTTGAAAATCAATCCTCTGTCTCTCTCTCTCTCTCTCTCTCTCTCTCTCTCTCTCTCTCTCTCCCCTTTTGTTTCAATGTCATATGGGTCAATCCATATGCCAATACCACATTGTCTTGATAATAGCCTTATACTAAGTCTTAAAGTCAGGTAATATGATTTCAAATTTGTTTTGGCTACTAAAGATACTTTATGATTCCATGTAATTTTCAGATTCAGTTGGCCAACTTATTTTCTTTAGAAAGCCTGTTGGGACTTTAATTTGTATAATGTTGAATCTATAGTTGAGAAGAATTGAGTATTTTAATTCATGAACAAGGTTCCTCTTTTCATTTATCTTAGCTATGTTTGTAGTTTCCAGTGTATAGATCTTTCATACATCTTGTCAAATACTTCCCTAAGTAATGTATGTTCGGAGATATTATCATAAATGTACTTTAAATTTTTAGTTTCCAATTGTTCCTCTTTAGTATGTCAAAATACAAATGAATTTTGTCAGCATCCAAAATCTTTTTTTAATCTTCACCCTAGAATATGTGTGGGGTTTTTTTTAAATTGATTTTGAGAGGAAAGGGAGGAGAGAGCGGGGGGGGGGGGGGGGGGGAGGGGGGGGAGGGCCACTGATTTAAGAGAGAAACATCAATTGTAGGTATGTTCCCTGACCTGTACTCGAACCACAATCTTTTGGTGCATAGGATGACACTCCAACAAACCAAGCCACCCAGCCAGGGCTTCAAAATCTTTTTAATAACAAGATAGGATTTGGGGTTGGTTTTTGTGGCCTGGGCTGACCCACCAGCCTCACCCTCAAGGAAACTTCTGGCCCTTGGTAAGTAGGTATGGTTTGGTGTGGCTGTGAGGGGTTCCTGGAGCTTTGCCAAAATGCTTGTACACTTCCCCACCCTTTCAAAGACCAGAAAGCAGGCCGGTGCCACAGCCCTTAGGGGAATCCAGGGCCAGCTCGTCGAAGGTGAGGATTTTGACCCCAGCCTTGAGGATGCAGCTCCAGGCTCGGCTGCTCATAGGAAGTGTATACATCTTCAATTTGGCACCTCCAAATCAAGCAAGTCATTGGTTACAGTACATACAACCAACCATAGAGGTTTTGCCATCCTGGCCAGGAAGTTTCTGGATCATCCGGGAAAGGGACTGAGGTGGCCAGTTGGTACAACTCATGAACAACCTCTTCAGCACCACTTGGTTTGAGGTAAAGTTGGTTTGTCTGGCCAGAAACCTATACAGCTTGGCCGTTAGCCTTAGATAGTAGATATTCTGGCTCTTGGGCTCTTTGCACCATTATGCTAAGTGAATAAGCCAGTCACAGAAAGGCAAATACTTTATGATTCCACTTATTGGGAGTGTCTAAAATAGTCAAATTCATAGAATCAGAGTATAATGGTGGTTGCCAGGGACTCAGGGACAGGGTGGTGGAGGGTCAGGAAGGGGGAAGCTTAAATTAATGGGCATAAAATTTCAGTTAAACAAGATGAATACATTATAGAGATCTGCTTGCTATACAACATTGTACCTATAGACAACAAAACTGTATTGTACACTTTAAAATTTGCCAAGAGGGTAGATCTCATGTTAAGAGTTCTCACTACAATAAAAAGGAAAAAAAAAAAGATTAGAGGATTCCTAATTGTTTTCATGATACAAAGTTCTCATAGGAATGTTAAGAAGACTTCAAGGTAAAAGAAAAAAAAAAAAGAAGTCCAGTTCTTTAATGACTTTCAGGTTTTCAGCACATTCCTAGTTCTTTCACTTTATGAATGGAAAAGGTGGCATGTATCCAGTGGCTTAATCTAAGGTGTCAACAATCTCTGAAGCTATTGAAATAAGAGGAGTGCCCACAATTACTAAAGATCTTCCGGTGATAAAAAATAAAAAAAAAATAAAAAAGAAATTGCATAAACGCCTGGCTACAGGCATCAGAATGATTCAGCGTTTCACCAAAAAGAAAAAAAGAAAAAGAAAAAAAATTGATTTCTATTGACTTTCCAGTTAGGTAAATTTTCAGGAATACTTTCTTCTCATACTTAGCTGAGCCAGTTGAAAGGGAACAACTGCTCACTCCCATAGGCGTCATAGGTTCTGAAAGCTGGTCAGAGATCTTTTACTATCCACTTTTCTCTCAGTAGATAAGAGACTGAATAGATGATTTAGCCAGAGCAGAATTCTACCAATTGCTAGAAAGAAAGTTTTACTAAATTAGTTTAGCAAGAATGAGATGATTGCTCAGGGCAATGAGCATGCTTCAAACTGCTTGCAATTGAATTGTTTAATTCACCTGAAAGAATCTGTACCTAAGCCTCTTGCTTATCGAGTGTACTCCCTAGGGGACCTGATTAAGGAAGGAAATAGGATACAGAGCCACTGCCATTGATCTGCGGTTTGATATGAACATCTCCCTGCTAAAGCCTTGGTTGAAGCCATGCCTATTAACCTTTAATTTCCATGTCCATGCATAGAATAAAAACTTAGCTATCCAGATTCCTCAGAGAATGGGGTGGATCCTGAATAGCTATGAATAAGCAATATTTCTGAAATGTGTTTCTCCTTATAAACTAAATGTATAGGATATTGTTTTCTTTTTTTCTTAAATATATATGTTTTAATTTCAGAAAGGAAGGGAGAGGGAGAGGGAGAGGGAGAGAAGAGAGAGAGAGAGAGAGAGAGAGAGAGAGAGAGAGAGAGAGAGAGAGAGAGACATCAAGGATGAGAGAATCATTGATTGGCTAACTCCTGCACGCTCTCCACTGTGTATGGAGCTCACAACCCGGGCATATGCCATGATCTCTTGGTTCATAGGTCAACATTCAACTACTGAGCCATGCCAGCTAGGCTAGAATATTGTTTTCTTGAAGATATAATCATTATAAGTATCAATCACAGTGATAGGCTTTAATACAATGATGCCCTTACGCATAGTGAAATGTCAGGACACATTTTCTCTATGATACTAAATGTTTCTAGACTCTAGTGCCCTTTAAGATTTTTTTCCTCCCTTGTGTCATTTTCTTTGACTCTTCCCTCACAGATACATTGTTAGTGGCTAAAACTTCCTGTATTGAGAAATTTAAAAAATATTTCGCTTGATATTTCTCACTGAATATGTACATAGACAATATGCCATGTTTCTTGTGCAGAGATTCCTATAGATCAAGTTCATTAGCTTTAATGAATAGACCTGGAGACATCTATTTCATCTGCTCAAAGGCATTTTTACTCAGTTTATTTTTCGGAAGATATTTCCAAATAGGTGAGGTTGCTTGGGACCTAAGCTCTTGTTCATTGAAATTTTGTTACTATTTTATATAGTTTTTTTTACACAGTGAAGAGTTAATTCCCAATCTATCAAGCAAAGTAGTGAATGCAGTGGTGCAAGACCCTAAATGCACCCATACCCCTCATCAGGACTGATGTATTCCTTCCCCCAGCAGCTGACAGTATTGGCTGTTTAAAGCCACATGTGAGTTTCTCTCTGGGCATTGCCCTCAGGCAAAGGGAGTTGCTTTACCCAAGGTTATGTTCCCTCTCCAGGTGCAGCTCACCAGTGACCCTTTTATGTGAATGTACAAAGACCCAGGCTTCTATTCTTGACTCGAAATAACTTTGAAAGGCCATCCCAGTTCCAGAACTTTCTGTGGGATTGTCTCAAGTCTTTGTTGTAACTGCATCATTGCTCTACTTCTGCCCAATCCTGCTTCCCTCATCCTTTCAGGTGTTGCTCCTGAGAGAATTCTCATTGAACCTCCTGCAAGCAAATCATCTCAGAGTCTGTTTCTTAGAGAGGCAGTCATGGGTTCCTCCACCATCTGCAGCCTGCCTAGCATTATCCTTCTGTTTCATGACATGTATGTGTAAGAATAGTACCTCTGTCTTGCCCTTCTGCAACAACTCATTGATTTCCATATTTTCTATAGAATTCCTTCTTTGAGAGGAGATATTGAAGTTATAAAAATTAGGCTTCCAAAGATAGATTATAGGCTAAAATTCATTCAGATAACCACTTTTATTGAAGAGGTTTTGTCTTTGCTTATGGCCTATGAAGTATCAAGGATTTTTTGTTATATTATTTCTTCAGTGTTAGAAATGTTCATTTTGATAGTCTGTTTTATTGATTATTTTAAATTAAAGTTTATGGTCCAAAGGAAATACTCATGAACACTGGGGCCTTTTTCAAATTCCCAAGTTTTCATATTCTTGCTGCTGAAATTTTGACAAGTATTTTATACCTCAGCCTTTTCTTTGATTTAAGGTATTCATTCTACTATTTTGATAGATTGCTCTGATTACCTCTCTACCCTATTCATTTTTTAAAAATTGAAGTATAGTTGACAATTCTGACCATTAATTCTAACTGGGAGTTTCTAATCTTAAACTATTTAAATATCCTGTTTAACCACATTGAATTTAGGGGACTAGAAAAACCATTGAAAAAAATCACAAGCATGCTTATGTAAGACAAACTTTAATTTACTTAAACAAAAAAATGTATCAGTAATCAAAACCAGGATACCATAAACTAATGTCACCTAGTTCACAGACTAATAGACATAGAAGAAACCTTAGGGATTTTCTAATCTGAGGACCTTGTTCTACAGATGAAACTCAGGGAGAAGTGAATTCTTCTTCAGAGTGTGGCAACAAAAGTTGGAAAAGGCTATTGATTCAGAAATCTTACTACCCTACCACATAACCACTGAATTCCTTTCACTTTCTCTCCAAATCACTCCATGAACCCAGAGCATTTTCTTGACTCAGTATTTTGGAGACCACAGTTATTTTAACTTCGTTGCTCTTTTAACCTCAAGTGGGTTTCTGGTATCCCAACTTCTTAATTCAGTTATGCAATCCATCAGCATAATTTAACCAACACAAGTTAGCTAGGGTGAGAAAATATTTAAACACTTTCATTGATAATCAGGTTGTGGTGTTTTGTTTTTAAGAATAACCCTATAAGACCTTTTATAAGCTCCACTTAAACCCAATGTACTAAAATAATTATCAGATAATATGCATGTTCCCTTTATAAAGTATCTCACATAATATGCTTCTTTGTGTGAATTTTAGCATCATTTGTGGTAGGGTAAAACTTTTCTGATCAAAAAGTACATGCAAATTGATTCATTTCCATATATTTAAGATTGATCTAAAGTAAATGGTTAGCTAAATGAGTAACAAACAAATACCCAATTATACAAATATTGTATAATGGCAAGTCATCAGGTTGAGCTTTCAACCTGAATAAGAGTCTTAAAATTACTCAAGAAAAATAAGGGTGGTGCCAAGTGGAGGGAGCAGGGACTCTGATTCTGTTTCACAAATATTTTCCTTTCATATCTTTAGTCTTTGTCAATCTATTTAGAGAAACTAAGATAGACAGGCAATTGAAATTTCTTGCAGTAAAATTATTTTTACTTAGAAATCCTGTATAGCAGGTATTGCCTGATTTAGCTGGAAATGATAAACTAGCAATGTAGTTATTCAAGTTAGAAGGACCTGAAAGAGCATAAAGCTACCTGCTATGTTGTCATGGTAACTCCTTAAGAAAGTGATAATAAAGAACTTCATTTGGAATGGGGAGTAGTTTGCAATGTTTCCTTTGGCCTTCAGCATGACACAAGGAACTAGAATTCTCCAACGCCTTCCATTTGGCTTAAACTACCCAGAGAAGCCAAATCCTTGCCTATAACTCCATTCTCCAGCTATATCTCCAAAGATATCACAGATCTACAAATGTTTCAGTTATAGAAATGTTTTCCAGTTCCCTGACTTCTTAGGAAGTTTTCTTATATGCCTGGTGTGAGTGAATCTGATCTTGCATCTTATTTTTGCCCTAAGTAAATGGGCTACAACAGAATGAACCACATCCTTACTTGGGGTTGGTAGGTACTGACACCTATGGCACTATGGGCATTTCAGCATCACGATGCTTCCCTGGAGTCAGGCATCTCATTTAGATACTCTTGACGCTCCTTCTGCGCCACTACCATCACCACCAGCAACACGCCCCCGCGCCGCCGCTTCCCCCCCCCCCCCCCCCCCCCCCCCCGGCATTCTTTACCAGGGCACTGAGATTCAGTTCAGGCTGAGACCTGCTTCCTTACAAAGGACCTGTTTCCTTCCTATCTGGCATATCCCAGGTAGAAATCACGTTTCATAATGTTTTTCTCCTTTTGTTCTCAGATGTTCTAAGTTAGCTCCCTGCAGCGTATGGCAACATCAGAACACCTGGGGCAGAGCTGGCTTCCAGACCAACAAACTTGCCAACAAACTGGCTTAGGATTTCTCTGCAGTGGGAATTTGGCCTGTTTGGAAATACCAGAGATAATTGGGGGGGGGGGGGGGGCGGGGGCTCGAGTGTCAACACTTCCTATTAGAACAACACAGAAAACCACATGGATCATTTTTTAAAAGCCATGCTTTTGACTGGATGTGAGAGGAAATGGTTTAGAAAAGGCCAGAGATCACTGGTTGCTTCTTGTTCAATATACTTTGGTTTTGTTTTCTCAGTCATGATTAGAAAAGGCTCTATCACTAACCTTCTATCAAGATGCTCACTGTATAACCTGGGGTCCTTTATTAACTCTTGAGGGAAGTGAAAAGTCTCCCTAATGTATGTAGAACAAGAAATTGTTCCCTCACTCTATCTTTTAAATTACAAAGTATGTTGATTCATCAAAGTCCAAACTTTTGCTGGCACCACCTTGGCCTCTCATGCCCTACCTTGACCTCTCCCGGTCATCTCCATAAAAGCTACGGGTGAGTCAGCCGAAATAGGAAAGTAAAGAGGTGTGTTTCTGGCTCCTCTGCTCAAGATTCTGAGCAATGAATAACTGCAAACAAAGTCTTTCAACCTGAAACTCTCAAGGGCAGGGTGTGGGAAGGTGTGTGGCCTGGTGCATGTTCAGCAGGTTGGACATGTGTACTTTCCTTCCATTCAATAATTAGAAAGGAATTAACTTTCCTCTCTGAACTGTGGTCCAGCTTCTGATGCTGTTTGTGGAAAATGCCACTGAGACAACACCAATCTCCAAAACCCTTGTTTTTTTTTCTGGCCAGGGATTCCCTCTTTCCCTGTAGTGATATATATATATATATATATATATATATATATATATATATATATATATATATATATATATATATATATATATATATATATATTTTTTTTTCCTAGTTGCTCATGTCCTAGAATATTTATTAATTAAACTTGGATTTTCTAGAAAGGTTATTTTCCACATCTTGGTTAAACTTCTGTACACATGTTGGTTAACAGTTCATTGACAGCCAAGGACAGAGAGAAAGCCCTTTGCCTCCGTGCTGTAGTGTGACTGCAGAGCCCTGCCTTTTGTGCAAATCTTCCAGTTCTGCGTAACTAAAGTAAGTTATCTGCAAGCCAACAGAGAAGACACCACCACTGCTGTCATATCTCTGTGGAATGTTGCTAGGTAAGAAATAAAAATTGTTCCTCTAAAGCCCAGGGAGTCTAGTAGACTGCCCCTCAGGAAGGACCAGCAAATATTTCGTAGGAATCCTGGATCATTTACCTTCATGTGGGGCTTAAAAAGTTTTAAAGGACATTATGAAACGTGAATTCTATCTATTTGGCAGTGAGGGATGGTGTGGTATTAGATTAAAATATACAAACACACATACTCACCCACTTCCACTTCTGTAAAGACAAGTTTTAACCTGAATCTTTGAACCCCTGGTTAAGTCCCAGGAGACAAAGGAAGAGAGACTGCGTCGAGTGGGGTTTCAGCATGTGGACTTCAGTCAGACTGCCCACATTCAGATCCTAGCTCCTTTACTTAGCAAGTATGAGACTTCGGGCAAGTTACTTAATCTCTTTGTGCTTCTATTACTTCATCTGTAAATTGGGAACAATAGTAGGCCCCACCTCATAGGGTTATTAGGAGTATTAAATTAATATTTGTAAAGTGCTTAGAAGCGTGCTTGGCACATAGTGAGCTCTGTATAGGTAAATAAATAAAATGAAGGTGTGTGCTACAACTGTATTAGTGAGCTCAAGCTGCCATAACAAAATATACCACAGATGGGGCGGCTTAAAAACAGAAATTTAGTGTTTCACAGTTCTGAAAGCTGGAAGTCTGAGATCAAGATAACCACCGGGTTGGTTTCTAATGAGGACTGTGAGGGAAGAATCTGTGCCAAACCTCTCACCTTGGTTTGAAATGGACATTTTCTCCCTCGTGTACATGTCTGTATCCAAATTTTCCCTTTTTATAAGGACACCAGTAATCACCTCTGTAAAGATGCTGTTAGCAAATAAGTTCACATTCTGAAGTACTAGGGTTAAGGACTTCAATATATATAAGAATTTGAGGGGCATATAGTTCAGCCCATAAAACAACAAATGTAACAGGAGTTCCTCTAGCTCCAGAGGGACTGCAGGCGTTGAAGTAGCCATATGTAATAGCAGCTACCAAATCACGTGGGAGGGAGCTCTTTTATCTGCATGTTTCTTCATTAAGCCTACTATATACATCTCTCAGACTCTTATTTAAAACTCTACCTATGGCCTCTGCCTCACCCCGGGGCTTAATGAGTTCAACAAGTCCATACTATTTCTTCAGAGCAGCGTATTTCTTAAGTGTCAAGTTTGGCTTATTTAATTGGTCCAGAGCCTATTTTTGAGATATCCCTGGTTCCAGTGTCCTTCATTAAAATTTATCAATATTTATTAGACTTTGATGGAGTTTTCATAATCCTTTATCTTTCCGGAAGAGGGGTTTTAATCTTTTATGACTGCTTATATATACTCAACATATTTTTTGAATAATTAAAAATTATTATTTCTAATTTTTCTTCGTGCTTGCCTTCATGGGCAAAATATAGAACTCTCTGTACCGTGTTTTACATATATGAACTTTAGCTTGTGAGTGACTGGATATGTTATTGTCCACTAGGCCAAAAAAAAAAAAAAAAAAAAATCCAATGTCCTGAATGGGGAAGGAAGACCAGAGACTTCATGCTGCCATTCTGCCAGCTAAGGATTTCTGTTCAGTCCTGACTGGGGCTTCTTATGACACCATCCTCCTCCTCCCTTCCCCCTAAAGCAACTGCTGTATAGGTTTTTGTTTTCATTTCTAGGTCATTTAATTGGAAACATGGCAATAACAACAAATATTAGATGAAGAGCTTTGTGTTTGCAGATGAAATTCGTGTTACAGTATACTGTAGTGTTGCAAAATTAGAAAAGATTTAATCAAATAAGGAGATATACATACATAAAAATGTTAGTATTCTGAAGAAAAATGTTTTCAGAAATTATTTAATTTATTTGTTATATTCACATGAAATCAGTATTCACTGACACATAGCTCTAATGACATATATATGAAAAACCATATAATAGATGAACTTGTTGATTATTTAAGCATAAAATAGATTGTGTTAAACCTTTCAAAAACAAAAAAAGGCCAAAGACATATTGTGGGATTAAACAATTATAGAAATAGTAGTGAAAGCCTAGTATAACTTAGGATAAATTGAAAGAAATTTTTAAAAATCAATAATCCCCAAAACCTGGGACACAGCTGATTAAGTCTTGAGTTTCTTAAGAGAAGTACCATTGTCTTATATTGCTCTTTTTAAAACATAATTCTAGAAATATATATATATATATATATATATATATATATATATATATATACTCAATGAATTCATATTTGTGCATTAAAATCATTTGATTGAGACTGTGGTTTAAAAAGAGACAATATTAGAGTTTATCTATAGAGAACTTATGAAATTCATTATGTGTCAATAAAACGCATTGAAAATCTAAAGAGATTCAAAAAGGGAGTTCAAAAGTAGAGGGCTTTTTCTCTTTAAAGGATCATTTATGCAAAGAGGGGAATTCAAAATGCTCTCCTACAAGTGAGGAATATTCTACTTGATTTGAGATAATACTTAACCCTCCTGCAATATAAAAAGAGAAAATAAGAAACCAGAGACCTTAGAAGGATATTCATCTGAGCCAAATCCCTCATTTTACAAATGTATAGAGTTTCTATACTAAATTGTCCAAGATCATACAACTAACTGGGTACCAAGCTGTTAAATTAATTTCCATATGCTATGTTTCCTCATTTTCTCCTGATGATTTAAATAGTAAATAAATAATTTAAAATATGCCTTAGTTTGCCCATGTGTACAATTAAGGAAAATGGAAAGGTACCGGTAGAAATGGAAAACCTGTACATTAGCCAAGACATGGAAGCAACCCAAAGGTCCATCAATGAGTAAATGGATAAACCAAGTGTGGTCTATATGTACAATGCAATATTATTCAGTCTGAAAGAGGAATAAGATTCTGCACATGCTACAACATGGACATTAAGTGAAATAGCCAGTCTCAAAAGGACAAGTACAGTAAGAGTCCACTTATACGAGGTCCCTACAACAGTCAAATTCATCGACAGAAAGTAGAATGGTGGCTGCTGAGGGCTGAGGAGAGGGGAAATGGGGTGGGGGTTGTTATTTATTGGATGAAGTTTCAGTTTTGCAAGATAAAAACATTCTGGAGATTGCATATCAATGTGGATATAATTAATACTATTGAACTGTATACTTAGAAATAGTTAAGAGGGTAAATTTTATGTTACGTGTTTTTAAACTACAATTAAAAGAAACAAAAAAGAATGAAGAAACAAACACAAAATGATGAGAGAAAAAGATAAAGAGGGCACAATGCCAAAAAGAGCAAGAGGAAAGAGCAAGGATGAGTACTGTTTTTCCCAGCCACAGAGCTCCTTACCACCCACACACCCCACCTCCACACCCAGTCCTCAGTTCTGATTCTTAGTTGCACTTACTGTATCTATCCATCTGCTTACCAAACTCATTCTGCTGTGTATACCAGAAGTCCCTGCTCTGCTATCAAATTCCTGATTCCAATTCCTAAACACACACACACACACACACACACACACACACACACACACACACACAAAACGGTAGGTCAAAACCTTCCTCCAATTCTGCAATCCTCTCCTTCCTAGGGTTGATCTGTCACAAAAGCCAAGATCTTTGTCATCCCTTCTCTCTAGATGGCCAAGGGCCAGCTAACCCAAACCATGAAGATAACATTTATTTAGAAGTCTTCTTACCTTTCCTTCTTCCCCTTGCTTTGGCTGCCCAATGCCCTCAGATAGCTCGTGGGCAGACGAGGTACTCACTACTCAGCCCTGAGATTCCTGGGTCAGTGCCCTTGTTTGAAACAATTTTCTCTGCATGGTTCATGCACCATCTCCTTCCCACTTCCCACTAGTGTCACCATCACTCCTACACACTCACTATCCAGATTTTCTCTTAGGCAACTATCATGCTAAGAATAGAACTGGACTACAAAAATCATACTGTAGAAGTGTGGAAAGATAACAGTTCATTAATACGTGTTAATCTCCCAGATAACATAGTATTTGCATTGTAGTAGATGGTCATTCAAACGGCCATCTCTTTAATAGTGAAATTTTAGTTCTAAGAGACAGGCCTTTGAGCCTGTGATTTGAAGGTGCAAGACCTTTGAGGAACATGTCCAAGGGACACTGAGCTCTGCCTCTTCTTTTTTCCTGCTTTCTTACTCCTGAAACAGCTGCCCGCTTCTCTTAATAGTGTCACCTTACAGGGAAACATTTGCAATATTCTGATGCTTTCTTAGCTCCATAGTCAGAAAGTTAAAATGGCAAAGTCCCCATTTTTGAGTTATCCATATTTACTGATATGCCTGGCTCAAAATTGCTGCTTATTCAGGTGGTTGATTCTGAAAAATTCTCATTAGCAGACTTCAAAAGAAGGGCCAGATGAAACATAATTTTAAATTCCTGGTAAAGATTCAGCTTCTTCCTCATGGAAACTTTCCCCAAAAAACTGTTGCTTTTGCATAGGATGCAAATTCTTGTTTGAGCTCCATTGTTAAAAATTTCCTCTCTGTTTTGTTGGAGAAACTAGTGAGCAGTGATATATGGTGGTAGAAAAGGAATGGAGAGTACTGAATAATAAGGATTAATTCCTTATTTTCCTGGGTGGCACTGGGGTGATGTGATTTTTAAAACTATTTGTTTCTAATATGACTGGGTACACATGGATTGTAAAGGTGAACTTCTCTACTGAAAAGCATTTCAATGCATAGCACATATATCCTTCTAAATTACCAAAAGAAGTTGAAGCACTGAGGTCAAGTGTACTTGGCCTATTGACAAGGAGATTGGGTAGTCATTCTAAATGCAATAATATAAAGATGTGTAGCTCCCCCATGCCATATATATCAGAGAGGAAGGGAGAAGGAGATAAAAACATCAATTATGAGGGAGAATCGTTGATTGGCTGCCTCCTGCATGCCCCCAACTGGGGATTGAGCCCTCAAGCCTGGTGATGCCTCATTGTCGTTTTAATTTGCATCTCTCTGATGATCAGTGACTTTGAGCATTTTTTCATATGTCCCTTGGCCATCTGTATGTCCACTTTGGAGAAGTGTCTATTCAGGTCCTCTGCCCATTTTTTAATTGGATTGTTTGTCTTCCTTTTGTTAAGTTGTATGAGTTCCTTTATATATTTTAAATATTAATCCTTTATCAGGTATATAATTGCCAAATATGTTCTCCCATACAGTGGGCTCCCTTTTTGTTTTGTTGATGGTTTCTTTTGCTGTAGTCCCATTTGTTTATTTTCTCCTTAGTTTCCATTGCCCTAGGACAGTGGTCGGCAAACTCATTCGTCAACAGAGCCAAATATCAACAGTACAATGATTGAAATTTCTTTTGAGAGCCAAATTTTTTTAAACTTAAACTATGTAGGTAGGTACATTGTTATTAACTTAATTAGGTTACGTGGTATTTTGTGGAAGAGCCACACTCAAAGGGCCAAAGAGCCTCATGTGGCTTGTGAACCGCGATTTGCCGACCACTCTCCTAGGAGATGTATCCATAAACATATTGCTATGAGAGATGTCTGAGATTTTGCTGCCTATGGTTTCTTCTAGGATTTTTATGGTTTCACAACTTACATTGAAGTCTTTTACCCATTTTGAGTTTATTCTTGTGGTGTAAGTTGGTGGTCTAGTTTATTTATTTCTGTATGTATCTGTCCAATTTTCCCAACACCATTTATTGAAGAGACTCTCTTGACTCCATTGTACATTCTTGCCACCTTTGTCAAATATTAATTAACCCCCCTATGCCTTTTTAATGACAGCTCCTCTTTTATTCTCTAGTAAGGCACCCAAATATCTGCGTGTCAATCTTTCTACTATTAAATACACTTTCTGTTCTCACTCACCTTGAGTTGTGAGAAGAAAAGATCAGATAATGTTCACTGTTTTAATTGAACTTGGCTTAAGCGATTCCTCCTTTCATTTTTCCTTTTATTGCTCTTTCCTTGAAGTGGCATGCCAAATAAAGCAAGAATCTCTCCTATAGCATATTTAAAGCCACCCCCATATTCCTAGCACCAACACAAAACAGGAGAAAGTTCAAAATGAGCATTTGTTTTCTAAGGAAGAGTAGTACAAATAAATCATCTCTCTAACACAGACTGCAATCAATTAAGCAAAAAAGATGTAATCACCAAGCTCTAATGCTGCTTAATAGTTAAAAAACGCAAATCCAATTCTATAAGAAGAGGAATTGAGCTAACATGCTCGGTAATCCAATAAAGTTTCCAGTAATTCTGCTTTTTCCCACTCTCGGTCACTTTATTTTTGTTCTTTGCTTATCATTTGGAATGATGACTCATATTTGCTATGGGCAGTTACCTTTGGCTATTCAACTTTCATTTTAGACTCAAGGTACATTGCACCTTTTCCAAGAGTATAGAATTCCTTTTCTAGGAAACATGTTATGGCAAATCATAGAGACCATAAACATAAGTAAGTCTTATTTATGAATAAGTTACCTCCTTTTACTTCCTAAAATATTTTTTCTTTTAAATACACTTTAACAAGAAAAAATATAACAGTCTTTATTTAGCCTGTATTTCACCTTTTTAAAAAAATCTACTTGAATTCCATTTTTTAATAACTAAGTAAAGCCTGGCTATTAAGGGCCAGGAATGAAAGATGCCTTTCCTAGAATCACTCTAACTTAATTAACATGCTCAAAATTATAGAAAATTAAAGACATACTCAGAATTACAACCTATGTACTGATCTTAAATCCAAATTTAATATTCTTTTCATTGTACTACTTTGCCACAACATTTGGTTAAGGATGGACCCTGAAGTGATCTAATTAATTTTCTTCTGCAAACACCAATATTTTATCTTAGTCTTTGAAAGGAAGAGTAAAACAGAAATAACAACAGTTTTTATAAAGATTTTTAAATGCCAGGCATTAAAATGTCTACATCTGCACTATATTTTATAATTGTTGTCATCATCACATTGAAAAATACTTATTAAGCCATTGACTCTGTATAGTGCTGTGGTAAGCAATGTATAAAGAGAACTACATGGAGACAATTCCCATTTCACTGGGTGGAAAAGAGAAGCTAAAACAGAGTCACAATATGAAGAATATAGATCTGTTCCAGTGGGTGAAGAAATATGAAGATGAAGAATTATGAAGATTATGAATTATGAAGATTAAAGTGTGTGGTTTTTTTTTCTTTTGTTTTTATAGTTAAAAGCTGTTTAAAAGCAAAATAATCAAGGCCCTGGCTAGGTAACCCAGTTGGGTAGGTCATTGTTGCAACACACAATATTTTGGGTTTGATCCCTGGTCAGAGCACTTATAAGAATCACCAGTGGATTCATAAATAAGTGGAACACAAATCAAGGTCTCTGTCTCCCCTTCCTCTCTCCCTTTAAAACCAATTTTTAAAAATGTTAAAGTAAAAAGCAAAATAACCATACAACTGTAAAAGTGGAAGAAACCTTAAGGATCATTCAGACCAAACTCCCCAAAGTACAAGCCCTCACCCCCGTACTGTCTGTGTCCATTGGTTTTGCTCATATGCATGCATACAAGTCCATTGATTGATCTCTTATCCCCTCACCCCCTGCCTTCTCTTATAGGTTGTATAGTCTGTTCGATGCTTCTATGTCTCTGGTTCTATTTTGTTCATCAGTTTATGTTATTCATTATATTCCACAAATGAGTGAGATCATGTGATATTTATTTTTCTCTGACTGGCTTATTTCACTTAGCACAATGCTCTCTAGTACCATCCATGCTGTTGAGAATGGTAAGAATTCTATTTTTTTTTTTTTTTTTTACAGCAGCATATAATTCATTGTGTAGATATAACACAGTTTTCTAATCCACTCGTCTGCTGGTGGGCACTTAGGCTGTTTTCAAATCTTAGTTGTTGTAAATTGTGCTGCAGTGAACATAGGGGTCCATATATCCTTTCTGATTGGTGTTTCTGATTTCTTGGGATACATTCCTAGAAGTGGGATTACTGGGTCAAATGGAAGTTCCATTTTTAATTTTTTGAGTAAATGCCATACTGTTCTCCACAGTGGCTGCACCAGTCTGCATTCCCACCAGCAGTGCAAGAGGGTTCCTTTTTCTCTGCATCCTCTCTAGCCCTTGTCATTTGTTGATGATAGCCATTCTGACAGGTGTGAGATGGTACCTCATTGTTGTTTTGACTTGGATCTCTCAGATGATTAGTGACTTTGAGCATGTTTTCATATGTCTCCTAGCCTTCTTTATGTCCTCTTTCAAAAAGTATCTATTTAGGTCTTTTGCCCATTTTTTGATTGGATTTTTTTATCTTCATTTTGTTAAGTTGTATGAGTCCCCTATGAATTATGGAGATTAAACACTTATCAGAGATAACATTGGCAACTATGTTCACCTATGCTGTGGGCTATCTTGTTGTTTTGTTGATGGTTTCTTTTGCTGTGTAGAAGCTTTTTATTTTTATGTAGTCCCATTTGTTTATTTTCTCATTAGATTTCATTGCCCTAGGAGTTGTATCGATAAAGATATTGTTATGACATATGTCTGCTATTTGCTGCCTATGGAGTCTTCTAAGATTTTTATGGTTTCCTGCTTTACGTTTAAGTCCTTTATCCATTTTGAGTTTATTTTTGTATGTGGTGTAGGTTGGTGGTCTAATTTAATTTTTTTTGCAAGCATCTGTCCAATTTTCCCAATACCATTTATTGAAGAGACTCTCTTGACTCCTTTGTATGCTCTTGCTTCCTTTGTTAGATATTAATTGAGTATAATGGCTTGGGTTGATCTCTGGGTTCTCTGTTCTGTTCCATTGGTCTATATGTCTGTTCTTGTGCCAGTACTAGGAAGTTTTGGGAACAATGGCTTTGTAATATAGCTTGATATCTGTATTGTGATCCCTCTAACATCGTTCTTCTTTCTCAATAATGCTGCAGCTAAGCAGGTTCTTCTTTTTACTCCAGATGAATTTTTGGAGAGTTTATTCTACGTCTTTGAAATATGCTGTTGGTATTTGAATGGGAATTGCATTGAATCTATAAATTGCTTTGGGTAGTATGGATATTTTAATGATATTGATTCTACCAATCCATGAACACAGTATATTCTTCCATTTGTTTATGTCTTCCTCTATCTCTTTTTTCAGCATCCTGAAATTTTCTGAGTACAGGTCCTTTACCTCGTTGGTTAAATTTATTCCTAGGTATCTTAATTTGTTGCAATGGTAAAGGGGATGTGATTTTTTGGGTTTTTTGTTTTTGTTTTTGTTTCTCTTTCTGTGAGCTCATTATTGGTGTATAAAAAAGCAATAGATTTCTGGGTGTTAATTTATATCCTGCTACATTGCTGAATTTACTTATTAAGTCTAGTAGGTTTATTAATGGAATCTTATGGTTTTTGATGTACACCTGTGAATAACGACAATTTTACTTACTCTTTTCCAATTTGGATGCCTTCTATTTCTTCTTGTCTGATTGCTATGCAGACCAAACTTTATTTTATAGGTCAGAAAACTGCATATGAGAGAGGCAAAGCAACTTGCCCAAAGTTACAGAAAATTAAAGACATTCTCAGGATTACAAAGTATAGATGCTGAATCCAAATTTAATGTTTTATTCACTGCACTATTTACATTTCAAAATTATTATAGACTAAAGGCCCAGTGCATGAAATTTGTGCATGGGAGGAGGGTGTCCCTCAGCCCAATCTGCACCCTCTCCAATCAGGAACCCCTTAAGGGATGTCCAACTGCCCATTTAGGCCCAATCCCTCTCACAAACCAGGACTGCTAGCTCCCAATTGCTCGCCTGTCTGCCTTCCTAATTGCTCTTAACTGCTTCTTCCTGCCAGCCTGATCACCCCCTAACCCCTCCCCTGCCAGCCTTATTGCCCCTAACTTCCCTCCCCTGAAGGCCTGGTCACCTCTAACTGCCCTCCCCTGCAGGCCTGGTCCCCCCAACTGCTCTCCCCTGCTCGCCATCTTGTGGCAGCCATCTTGTGTCTACATGGGGGCAACCATCTTGTGTTGGAATGATGGTCAATTTGCACATTACTCTTTTATTAGATAGGATGGAGGCCTGATGAATGGATGGAGGATGGCTGGTTTGCTCTGAAAGGTGTCCTGGATCAGGGTGGGGGTTCCCTTCGGGTGTGGGGTGGCCTGGGCGAGGGGCCTGTGGTGGTTTGCAGGCCAGCCACACCCTCTGGTGACCCAAGCAGAGGCCCTGGTATCTAGAATTTATTTATCTTCTATAATTGAAACTTTGTAGCGTTGAGTGGAGTCCAGGGCTGACCAGGGTGTGTGGGAAGCTTGGCTTCCTCCATTACTGGGGAAACCCAAGCCTCCTGCTTGCTCTGTGGCGCAGCCATCTTGGGTGGGTTAATTTGCATACTCACTCCTGATTGGCTGGTGGGCATGGCTTGTGGGTGTAGCAGAGGTATGATAAATTTGCATATTACTCTTTTATTAGAATGCTATCTCAAAGATTCAAAAAATTTAAGGTTAGAATTATAGGATTAGTTTAAGAGAAGAACAATGAAAAGATTAAAGGCAAAACAAGAGCATGTCTGGAGGAATAAAAAGTTTAAGAGGCAAGTGGAAATAGGGGGACAAGTTAACAGTCTCTCTTACAAATGAGTAGTGTGATGTGTGGAATGTAACAGAGAACATAGCACTGAGTGACAGAATACCTGGGGTCTGCCTCTCCTTAGCTCCAGGACTGTGGGTCAGTTATGATCTCTTCTTTCATGATTGAACTGAATTCCCTCAGAGGTATCCTTTCCTTCTCTCACATGTTACAATTCTATTATTTGATGAGCACCAAAACAGGTAGTTTTGGAAAGATAATCCTATATTGTTATGGATCACATCTGAAAAGATAGTAGTCCTGTACTAAGAATAATGATTTCTGCCGAAACCGGTTTGGCTCAGTGGTAGAGCCTCGGTCTGCGGACTGAGAGGTCCCGGGTTCGATTCCGGTCAAGGGCATGTGCCTTGGTTGCGGGCACATCCCCAGTGGGGCGTGTGCAAGAGGCAGCTGGTCGATGTTTCTCTCTCATCGACGTTTCTAGCTCTCTATCTCTTTCCCTTCCTCTCTGTAAAAAATCAATAAAATATATTTTTTTTAAAAAAAGAATAATGATTTCTTTTAATAAAAACTTCAAAAACTCAAATGAAATGAAAACAAACAAAAATACTTCCTGATTTTCTGAGTTTCTTTATCATACAGGAGGATTTGGTTTTGGTCTTTAATTACTTGTATCTTATACCCATGCATGGGAGCCCAATTTTCTGTTGTGGTCCATATCTATGTATGTCAAATATATTAATTATTTTGAGTTATTTCTAAGGAAAATATTTTTTAAATTATTTGTTTAAAATAATGTAAACCTAAGCTCCAAATTGCAGGTGTTAAGTTAGGTTAGATAATGTTCCTCTGGTGGAATGAGTGTTCCTTTCTCTTGACTTTCTCCAGGGAAATGGTGTGGTTAAAGAGGATATTCATTCTTTTTTTTTTTTTTTTTTAATTGGGATGACATCTACACTAATAAAAGAGAAAGATGCAAACTGACCATACGTTCACAACACCCACCAGCCAATCAGAAGTGCTTATGCAAATTAGCCCAACAAAGATGATGGGTTAATTTGCATATGCAGGCACTGAGCAGCCAGGGTGGGATGCCTGTGCCATTGCCATGGCAATAACGCAGCTTGGGAAGGTGGAAAGGCAGCTCCAGCCCAAGCGAAGGCAGTGCCGGCAGCCAGGGGAAGGAAGGCTGATTCTTGCACGAATCTTCATGCTTTGGGCCTCTAATTAGTTAATAAAATTATATAGGTTTCAACTGTACAATTCTGTAATATACCATCTATATGTTGTAGTGTGTGTTTACCACCCCAAGTCAAGTCTCCTTTGGTGAGTATTTATCCCCCTCTTTACCCTCTTCTATCTCCTTTCCTTCTTGTAATCACTTTACTGTTGTCTCTGTTTTGTTTTTGTTTTTTTCTTAATCCAATCATCTTTTTCACCCAGCTCCCCAGCCCCAGCCCCTCTGATAGTTGTCAGTCTCTTCATCTATGAGTCTGTTTCTATTTTGTTAGTTTTATTTGTTCATTAAATTCCACATATAAGTGAAATCATATGGTGTTTGTCTTTATCTGACTGGCTTATTTCACTTAGCATAATAGTCTCCAGGACCATCAATGCTATTGTAAAAGGTACACTTTCCTTCTTTTTTATGGCCAAGTAGTATTCCATTGCATAAATGTACCGTGGCATTTTTATCCACTCTTCTTGATGGGCTCTTGGGCAATTCATTCTTGCACTGTCCTCAGAAAAAAAAAAGACAAGGTCACAGTTGGCTGTTTTCTGTTATGTGTTAAAATACAGTTACCAGGTAGTCCAGTTGAGGCCAAGCTGGCCCTAAAATAAATTTAACAAACTCCTGATCCAGGTTAGGAGCAGGGTGCAATTCAGTTTTTGTTGTGTGTTGTGTGTGTTTTTCTTGATGTGCTGAACAAAAGTGCCAAGCATGTGCTTATGAATCTTAAAGTACAGAGTTGTAATTGTAACTCATTTCAGCAAAAAGCCAGGCTTGTTTAAGGCAAATTTAAATAAGCTATGTACTTTACACGGCCCATTTTCTGAGATAAGAGCCAGGAGCATCTCATGCCATGCATTTAGAGACAACCTACAGAGTTCTGTCAAAGTTCTTTCTGTTTGAGGTTATGTCATTTGTGTGTTTTGTCTAGATGGCACTAAATATCTGGATATTTAGAAACATCTAGATGATGAACTTAAAATTGTTTTATGTTTGGCACTATAATCAAGAAACATTTTCTTTTTTTTTCTTTTAAAAAAAATATATTTTATTAATTTTTTACAGAGAGGAAGGGAGAGAGAGAGCTGGAAACGTCAATGAGAGAGAAACATCGACCAGCTGCCTCTTGCACACCCCCTACCGGGGATGTGCCCACAACTAACATACACGCTCCTGACCTGAATTGAACCTGAGACCTTTCAGTCTGCAGACCTATGCTCTACCACTGAGCCAAACCAGTTTCGGCAAGAAACATTTTCAGTCAATAGCATTGATATCAACAGCCTTTGAACATGCATATATTTCATTTTATTTTAGATTGACATGAGTAAAAATTTTTATAGCCGTAACATTTTAACTCAGTTTTGCATATTGACTTCCTCTTGTAAGAATTATAGCTTGACATGCCATAAACTATAAAGCAAGTAAAATACCTCTGAAGTTTTAGAACCTTCTCACTCATTGTCTGTTGATCTGTCTTTTTTTTTTTTTTTTTCTTACATTGAAAATTTGATCTTTGCCTTATTGGAACCATGAAGAAATCGAAAACTGAATAGACCTTTTTATAATACACAGTCATTGTTTGTACTTGCAAAATTGGATTAAGAAATCACTGGTATTCTTACATGTGTTTTTTTTGCCAAAGAAAATTCAGCACATTTCTGCTTAGCCTTGAAATTTCTACCAACCAGACTGAGTGATTGTGTACCACCCACACTCTTCTTGGCGTCCTCAGTTCCCCTGGGAAATCTCAGCTTGAAACCTATGTAACATGTATAAATTCCTCTTATGCCTTCCCCTGTGACACCTGTCCTGCAGGTGAAATAATTCCCTAGCTGTACCACATTATAAGGCTTAGCATTTAAACCAGTAAAAAATCAAGTAAACATATTTTCTGTTTCCCCTTTCCATGCTGTTCTGTACCCAAATATATTTTTATTGATTTCAGAGAAGAGGGGAGAAGGAGACATAGAAACATCAATGTCGAGAAAGAATCATTGATTGGCTGCCTTCTGCACGCCCCCTACTGGGGATCGAGCCTGCAACCTAAGCCCTTACCTAGACTGAACCACGACTTCCTGGTCCATAGGTAGACGCTCAACCACTGAACCACAATGGCCCAGCTGTACCCAAAATTATAGACGACAACCTTCTATATGATCAGCACACCTTTCTTTGTGCTTCCTTTACTATTTTTAGGTATCAAATCCCACTTGGGTGTAATTAAGTACTTTCTTGAATATGAGCATATTAGAAAGCGTGTAATGAACACAGTTTCCTTCTTTAGTTTGCAAATACTTGAATTATTCAAAACCCTTTTTCTCTCCCTTTCATCACACACACACACACACACACACACACACACACACACATATACAAGCACACACACACACACACATACCACTCACAGCTTTAAAAAATTAACATAAGAAATTAAATGTTATAATTAATATAATGATCAAACTGTTCTAATTAGCAGCTCCCCCTTGCATTACTAGATTCTAGTACTATCAAAAAAGTATCTATCTATTCATCTAAAAAAAATGAATACATTGTTTATCATTAGAGTAAGAAGAAATTTGTAATCTTAAAATATTTTTCTTTATGAAATTCATGCATGTATGTAAATCAAGTATTACAAAGTTTATTATAAACAAAGCTTCCTGAAACTGCAGTTCACTTCCGCACATCACTATCTGCTTCTCAGTCACTTCTCAGCCTCTTTCACCTCTTTCTTCTGCTATTTCTCCGTTTTTATATGACATTTCCCTCCATATTTCTAATTGAGTTGCTTTTGTGGTTTTTCCTTTATTAGTCAGTTGGGCATTATTTAACTTGCAACTCTAGAAGCTGTGAATTTAGCACTCTTACCTCACATACCCCTCCTTTCATTTGTTCCCTTCCCCACTTTCATTCTCTCAATATGGTTTTATCACAATTTTTGGACAAATGAATATTCTGTGTTTCCATAATTATTATCATATAAGTATTATTCATGAGTGAGCCAAGTAGTATATTATATTTCTTTTCTAGCACAAGTTTATTTTCCCCTAGAGTTAATAATTCCTTTTTTTTCCTTTTTTTTTTTTCCTACCACTAATTGTTTCCAAACTCTCCAAAAGCACTACAGTCAAACATATCAGGTCATCTATTGTTATCATTTGAAGGGGAGAAGGGGAGGTTGGGGAGACAGCTTTCTGGAATCCTTCCATCCTCCCTCTCCAAGTAGGATTAGTTGTTCTTTTTGCCTCCTTCAATGTCCAACCTTGCCTTTATCATTTCCTGAGAATTGCCCTCCTTTTCTCTAGTGTTAGTTCCCCAGTTTCCTTTATTTTTGTCTTCTTTGTAATGAGTTTACTCCACCCCTTTGTTAGAGCATATTGTCTAGTAGCTTCCTGAAATGAGGCAAGTAAGAGGCAATTTTAACAACTTTTTAATTTATAAATAACTTAAATATTACATGAGTGTAATCACGTAATTTTCCTATTAATGTTTTGCTCCACTTGCTGTGTATACACACAAGAATTAGGTATGCATGTACACTAAAAAAAAAATTTTTTTGAACCATTTTAAACTTAGTCCTATACATAATGGCCCTTTAGCCTAAATATTTCTCTATATATTTCATAGGAATAAAGGTACTATCTTATATATTTATAGTTCTATTATTAACTTTGATAAATTTAACATTGATACAATACTTTAATCTATTCTCCATATTCCTATGGATAAATTTTGTCAGTTGAATAGAAATGTTTTTTATGTTATTTTTTCCCTGCAGTACAGGATCCAGACTAGGACCAGACATTGCATTTAGTTGTCATGCCTCTTTAGACTCCTTTAATCTGAAACATTTCACAACCTATCTTTGACTTTTATGAACCTTAAAAAAAGAGAGAGAGAATAAAGTCTCACTTTCTTTTATTTTAAATAAAATGCTCCTCTTTTGGTTTCCTAATGTTGCTTTATGGTTAGATTCAAGTTATACACTCCTGATCACATTACAACATAAGTGCTATTCAATTCTTCTCCATTGGATAGGTGTTTTTTTAAAATATATTTTTATTGATTTCAGAGAGAAAGGGAGAGGGAGAAAGAGATAAAGACATCAATGATAAGAGAGTATCACTGATCGGCTGCCTCCTACATGCCCCACACTGGGGATCAAGCCTGCCACCCAGGCATATGCCTTGACCAGGAATCAAACTGTGACCTTCTGGTTGATAGATAGATGCTCAGCCTCTGAGTCAAGCTGGTTGGGCTGGATAGGTGTCTTTTTTATTGCAATAAGCTGCCTGTGGAAAGATACTTTAAAACCATACTAATATCCTCTTCACCACTGAAATTTCCCCCTAGATTTTGCATTCATTGATGATTCTTGCCTAAACCAATTTTTACTTTGATGATTGCAAATGATGATTGAACTATTGTACTCTTTTTACATTTATCAGTAAGCACTCAGCATTCTACTGAAAGCAAAGCACTCCCTTTTCATTCATCATCCATCCATTCATCCTTCTGTCTACTATCTACCTACCTATTATCTATCTATCTATCTATCTATCTATCTATCTATCTATCTATATCTATCTATCTATCTACTATCTAATGTATATATTTATCATCTCTCTATCATTATTATGTACTACTCAAAAATTCCCCCCCCCCCCCCCAGTGGTTTATAGTCCCTATTCTCTCTTTCTAGGATTCCTTTCTCTCTTTCTAGGATTCCTTTTTTTTTTTTTTTTTTTTTTTTTTTAATTTGGCATGGTCTTCTAATTCTTGTTTCTTATTGTCCTTACTTAATGGATATGGTGTATACTCTTGTCTCATAGTATTATTATTTTTTTAAATATATTTTATTGATTTTTTTTACAGAGAGGAAGAGAGAGGGATAGAGAGTTAGAAACTTCAATGAGAGAGATTCATCGATCAGCTGCCTCTTGCACACCCCCTACTGGGGATGTGCCCGCAACCAAGGTACATGCCCTTGACCAGAATCGAACCTGGGACCTTTCAGTCCGCAGTCCGACGCTCTATCCAGTGAACCAAACCAGTTTTGGCTCACAGTATTATTAAACCTGTTTTCTACTCCCTACATTATTACTTTCTCTTTTCTCTGAGCTCTCTCCCCAAAGGAAACAGAGGTAAAGATAAGGACTTAACCCACCTTTTTAACTAAAAATGTAAACAAAAATTTGAATGGGGTTGAGAGAATCAAAGTCCAAGATTACAGTTAGTACTCTGTCCACCTGCACATAATCCATTCTTGTTCAAGTGGAATGGCTGCTGGGTGTGAGTTTTGTGCACGTGCTTTGTGATCAAGAGGAAAGAGGATCCTATAGTATTAGTGTAGAAGGTAAAGTGTGATGTCACTGCTCACATAAGGGTGTCAAGACAAACTATTTATGCCATATTTTATATAATATGTAAATTTGTATCTCATCTGCACCAACCCACATAACTCTGCAAGATAAATCTAGAAAAATAGATCATTAAGAAAGCCCAGTAATGAAAATCATCATATGGATATAATACAAATGATCTACATTTCACCATTTAAAAGACAAAAACAGCATAGGATACAGGAATGGATTTAATAGGAAGTTCAACCAAAAAACAGAGCTTAATTTTCATATGTTCAACAACTAATGTTCAACACCTATGTATGTGCCAGGTACCATACTCAGAGTTATTTCCTAGATTTTCTTTCTAGGTTTTCATCATTAGCCTCAGCAGGAGAAAAATGTGTTTTGACGGACAAGTTACAATGGTGAGACAGGGAAACTGTGGTCAACTCTATGCAGCAATAAAACAAGGGAAACTGTGGTTGATTCTATACAATAATAAACTGGAGAGTGATTGTAAAATATAGTCTGCCAAGGGTGCTGTTTGATTTATCTCAGAGGGGTTTGCCTATAAATTAATACGTATAAAAAAATTATAATTCCATAATTAACTGAAAATTACAAAATTTTGCTGAACCAATGGTTTATTTATAAATATTCACTAGATAAAGGGGAAGAAAACTCATTTATTATTCAGGATTTTCAACTTGACACTCCATTAAAACTTGACAGAGTTTTAGTTAAATTTTATGGTAAAGGGAGAAAAGGATATTTTTCTAGTTTTACCCAAAATTCCTTCACAGAATTTGTTGTTGGTGAGAGTTAGAGAGAAGAAGGATTGTGGAACCCTCCACAATATATTGTTGAATGAAAAAAAGAGGTCATGATATGTATCATCATATCCAGTATGTACTTAAAATTAATATTTATTCATCTACACTAATAAAAGAGAAATATTCAAATTTACCATACCTCCACGACGCCCACCAGCCAATCAGGAGTAAGTATGCAAATTAACACAACAAAGATGGTGGGTTAATTTGCATACACTGGTGCAGAGTGAAGACTGAAGGCTCTGGCCTGAGCAAAAACTGAAGACTGAAGACAAGTGAAGACTGAAGAGGCTTGGCTTCTCTGCTGCAGCTGGAGCGGAGAAGCCTAGCCTTGGCTTAGCCTCATGGCTTGGCTTCTCTACTGTAGCTGGAGCAAAGGCCTGGGTCCCGGGTGCCAGAAGAAAACTGGTGCTGGCAGCCAGGGGAAGGAAGGTCTTTTGCACAAATATTCATGCAGCGGGCCTCTAGAATATTTATAAAGGCCTAGAAATATTTGTACAAATTGTTTTAAAAGACTATATCAAATTTTCAGGCTATGTTAGACCAACTGATGACCATCTTTAGTTCCTACATGTCAAGTATAAGCAATGATATGGAACAAAATAAATGCTAATACATTGCTAATGGGAGTGAAAGTTGGTACACCACTTTTAAGAGAAATCTGGAATGTAATATCAGAAAAATGCAAAATAAAAGTGATAAGGTACCATTTTGTGCACATCAGATCAAAAACAATTTTAAATTATTATAATATTAAGTATAGGCAATCAAGTGTGAAAGTACATACACTCTATATGCTTGATGCAGTATAAATCCAGAGGACCACATTGAAGAGCATTTTGAAAATCTCTAGTAAACTTGAAAATTGGCATACTCTGTGACTCAGACATTGCATGTTTTCCTTTTATTTCAATTCTTGATGGATTGAACTATATCATCAAGTAGACTTTTCAGAAATGATTTATCTCCAGAATCCATTGCCTTTCTGAGGTTATCTATTGCCAGTATGTTGCTTGCTCATATCTGTAGCCTGAATGACACGTGCTATAGAATTTTTCAGTCAAACCCCTTATCACTCAAAACATTTAGATCTTGCTTCACTGATTTCAGATAAAAGTTTCTGTGAATAAGTCAGAAAACAAGCCTGATTTCTTTTCCCTGTGTAGGTGGTTTGACCACTTTTCCAGGAGGACTGATCCACCCCCACTTCTCCCTCCCTGCTCCTCTTCCTCCCCACCCCACACATTCACAACCTTATTATCTGTGTCCATGGGCTATGTATATATGCATACAAGTTCTTTGATCTCTTCCCACCCCCACTCCCTTTCCTCACCTTCTCAGTCCCCTACACACATACTCACCTCCCCTCTGAGATTGGACAGTTTATTCCAAGCTTCTATGTCTCTGGATACATTTTGTTCATCAGTTTATTTTGTTCATTAGATTCTACATATGAGTGTGATCTGGATAAAATGTGAAGCCTCCACTCAGACTATGAGTATAAAAGCTCATGTTCATGGGCTGTGGTTTTGTTCTGTCCTTTATCTGCCTGAGATAGAGCAGAAAGGGGCTGGAGAGGGTTGAGACTTGGAGTGGATGAGCACATGGAGCTTTATTATCACCTTCTCTAAGGAGCCCTACATACACAGGTCATTCTATGAAGTTGGGTAAAGAGAGTCTGTCTTAGTAGACAAATAGAGCTGAGTCTTGAACAACACAGGTTTGAATTGCATGGGTATACTTATATATGGATTTTTTTCAATGAAAATATTGGAAAATTTTTGGATATTTGTGACAATTTGAAAAAAACTCCGAATGAACCATATAGCCTGGAAATATGGAAAAATTAAGAAAAAGTTAGGTGTGTCATGAATGTATAAAATATATGTAACTTTTTTCTTTATGATTTCCTTAATAACCTTTTCTTAGCTTACTTTATTGGGAGAATACAGTATATAAAATGCATGTAACATTACATATATGTTAATTGACTGTTTATGTTATTGGTAAGGCTTCTGGTCAACAGTAGGCTGTTAATAGTTAAGTTTTGGGGGAGTCAAAGGTTGTTTATGAATTTTCGACTGTGCAGGTCATCAGTTCAAGAGTCAGCTGTAGTTGGGGCAATGACGTTCTCTTTTTGAATGTTTCTCTGTTTCAGGACCATCAAGGTGATATACTTAGTGTGAAAGCATTGGGTATTTCAGCTTTTGGTTTGGTATGTCCTAATATTTCTCCCTCCCACCCACCATCCAGAGACTTATTTACTGCTAAAAAAAAAAAAAAAAAAAAAAAAAAAAAAAAAAAAAAGCCCCCAAAAATCCTCTTTTACTTTTCACCTGGACTAAGTGAAAAAAAGGCAACTTCTGTGAGTTTTTCTAAATTAGGCTCATGAGCTATCTGAGTTTGGAGATAGGGATTTCAACTTATAAGTTATTTACCTTTTGTCATCTATATTCCCAAACTTCATGCCACCAAACCTAAATGGTTTTCTAGATTTTTTTTTCTGTCTACTACATTTCTCTCTTGAGAAATTCAAGAGTCTATTTCCAACATCCCTTTTTAATTTGAAAAAATTTGTGTTAATATCTGATTATATTTATTGACTTTTGTAGAATGAGATAGAAACTCTGGCATGGTTTCAGCATTAGTTGTATATTCTTTGCTCTTTTTACTTTTATTTTGTACTTTTGGCTTATTTTGGAGGGTGAAATTATTTTGCGATCTTACATTTTAACTGTCAGCTAAAGGTCTTTCTAAGTTCATATTGTATATATTCTCTCTGTTGTGAATGTGGTTGGGTTAAGTATAGATTATTTACATTGAAGTTTTCTATGACAAATTGTGCCTTCAAATTCTTATTTGAATTTTTTCACCTGGTCTTCTTAAAAAAAAAATGTGGCCATCATTGCTGTTTCTATATTCTTCTTTTTAAAAAATATTTATTTTTTAAAATAAATATTGAAGTATTACATAAGTCCCCTTATCCCCAATTGACCTCTTCCAGCCCAGCCCACCCCCCAGCCCAGGCCTTCACCACCCTATTGTCTGTGTCCATGGGTTGTGCATATATGCATACAAGTTCACTGGTTGATCTCTTCCCACCCACCCTCCCCTATCTTCCCTCTGAGATTCGGCAGTCTGTTCCATGATTCTGTGTCCCTGGATCTATCTTTGTTCATCAGTTTATTTGCTCATTAGATTCCACAAACAAGTGAGATCATGTGATACTTATCTTTCTTTGACTGGCTTATTTCGCTTAGCATGGTCCATCCATACTGTTGCAAATGGTAAGAGTTCTTTCTTGATAAGGAGCCATGGATCAGGCTGTTGGGCTGTTGGACCTCAAAAGGAGGGAGGGGATAAAAGGGAGAGATCAACCAAAGGACTTGTGTGCATACATATGAGCCTAACCAGTGGTCAGGACAATAGGGGGTGGGGGCATGAGTGGGGAGAAGTGGGAGATTAGAATGGGGGAGGGGGTGGTTTGAGGACAAATACGTGATACCTTAATCAATAAAGAAATTTAAAAAAGAAAATAATCTTCTAATTAAAAAAAAGATAATGTAGACTTAGTCAACTTAAGTCTCTGATCCTGTTTCTGCATTTGCAAAATAAACTAGTAAAGAAATGAAAAAAAAAAGAGTTCTTTCTTTTTTACAGCTGTGTAGTACTCCATTGTGTAAATGTACCAGTTTTTTTAATCCACTCATCTGCTGATGGGCACTTAGGCTGTTTCCAAATCTTAGCTATTGTAAATTGCACTGCTATGAATAAAGGGGTCCATACATTCTTTCTGATTGGTGTTTTGGGTTTCTTAGAGTATATTCCTAGAAGTGGAATCACTGGATCAAATATAAGTTCATTTTTAATCTTTTGAGGAAACTCCATACTGTTTTCCATAATGGCTATATACTTATTCTTATAAGCCCAGGAGATGAAAGATAGGATCTTTTTTTAAAAAAATGCATATGATTATTTTTAACTTTTGAAGAAAAAGTACTATAATAACATATTAGAGCAATCAATTCTATTTAGGTTAGTGAATAGTATTATCTTAAAGGTTATTTGTTCATTTCTAATTTTCCCTTTCATAAGTGTGAAAAAAAAGAAAAAAATTAATAACTTCTAAGACATTCTTGGATTAGGTTTTTACATAGTGATTTTTGTTAGTTGTGTGTTTTTTAACAAGTATAATAGATCCTATGTAGATATACCTAACATGCCATTATATAAAAGGTCACTTGAGCACTTATATGAGTAGTCTCACACTCAACTTTCAATAGGAAAATAGCATTAACAAGCCATTTGAAGAAATAAGTACAAATGGTCATTAAAAACAATTTCACATCATTAGTTTATCAAATACACTTAAATTACAATAAAAGGTGCATTTGTTTATCAAATTCACAAAGATGAAAAAAATAATTTTATTCTAAACATTGAACAGAGTGTAATGAGACACTTTGATATATTTTTTAAAAACTTGAATACAGCCGAAACCGGTTTGGCTCAGTGGTAGAGTGTCGGTTTGTGGACTGAAAGGTCCCGAGTTCGATTCCTGCAAGGGCATGTACCTTGGTTGTGGGCATATCCCCGGTAGGGGGTGTGCAAGAGGCAGCTGGTCGGTGTTTCTCTCTCATTGACGTTTCAAGCTCTCTATCTCTCTCCCTTCCTCTCTGTAAAAAAAACAATTAAAAAAAAAAAACTTGAATATACCTTGATGGAATGTAATTTGAAAATAAAAAATTGAGGCTATCCCAAGTAGGAAACTATCCCAAGTAGGAAACTATCCCAAGGAAATAATCAAGTACTAAGCATTTATTCTAATAAATAAGAAGAATATAAGTACTTATGTACAAGAACATTTATTGTACTATTACTTATAAGAAGAAAAAAAAAATTGAAAACAACCTAGTGTAAGTACTAGGAGAATGCCTAAATAAATTGTACTACTTAAGATGAAATATTATGCATTCATTTAAATTGTGTTTTGGAAGAATTTTAACAGCATGGGAAAGGTACAAGATGTAATGTTAAATGAAAGAAGCAGACCATTCGACTTATCCTATATAATAAAAGCCAAGCAACTGAATGGTAGAACAACCAGTCAACCAGTCGCTATGACATGCACTAACCATCAGGGGGGCAGATGCTCAGTGCAGGAGCTGCCTCCTGGTGGTCAGTGCACTCCCACAGTGGAAGTGCCGCTCTGCTGACCAGGATGAGTGGCGCTCTCACAGCAGGCTGATCCCTGCAGGCCATAAATCCCATGCACTAGGCCTCTAGTTTTAAATAATGATATACACATAAAATAAATCTGGAGAGAAAAACGTCAAAATATTATCAGTGATACTATCTGAGTAATGGGATGATAGGTGATAGTTATCTTTTTCTTTAAATTTCATTATATTTTCCAAATGTTTGTTAATAAGCATGCATTATTTTATTAAAATAATAAAAATAAAAAACCCAGTGTAGATTTAAAAATATGTATTATATTTACTATGCATACATAGTATCTATATATCACAACATGTCCCCAAAAAATTAGGGACATATTATACTAGTACATCCCAACATTAACATGATATGTAAGGTATTTCATGATATGTCTTCCACTTACTTTTCTCATTTTATTGTTACACTTCGCAGATTTTTACGCTTCATTTTAGCCATGCTGAACTACTTTCAATCTTCCTGAGGATGCATGTTTAAGTGCAGTGTTTTTCCTTCCTGGAATGTCTTGGGCTTGATTTCAGGAGCAGAGATTTTCATGCCTTTTGAGGAAAGACTTGTAAGAACAAGACAGGGCCTAAGTTCTAGGGCATCTGGGGTCTGAGGCAAAACCCTAAGACAGGAACTCAGGCTGAGGGTAAGAGGATGGAACTCCAGCTATCAGAATCAAAATCCCAAGGAACGCATTAAATTAGTACCTAGAGCCACTTGATGCTGAGTCCTCTAATGCTGGGCCACAACACTTTAATTCCCATTCTCTAAACAGAGATGGCCATATTTTCATCTAAAAACAAAATCAAATAAATCCTAAAGCTAAATTAAAAAAAAAATGTCATGATTATTGTCTCATTCTTTATCTCCATGAAAAGGAATGATGGAGAATGTTTTATATTGTTAATTCTTACTGAATAATCATTTACATCCACCTCTGGCAAACTTCATCTAAATATGAGCTCCTGAGTTTTTTCACATTGCGGAGTATGTAAAAATGACATTTATATGGCACACAAAGGTAAATCCAAGAGGACACTTGTGCACAAAGATGATCAGCCTCGGGTGTCTGTGGACCCAAGGCCCTGGCCAGCTTCCCTTAGGGCTGAAATGATCACTATCTCTGCACACCTAAGACACATCCCCCTCACACCAGCTCTGATCTACATCATTCCAGGCAGAGATACATCTGGTCTGATTGGAAATGTCCTCAGGAAAAGAGATTCTCCCCCTTTTCCTGAGTTAAATTTTTCCTCCGGCTCTTTCTCAGATTTTGCCACTTGAATAACAGCCAGGGATACCTTCTTTCAACCTTTGAGTACTAGTCTGCACCACCACCAACACGTTTAAGGACTTTATTTTATGTGTATGGCCATGTTTTCATTCTTTAGAGCAATTTTTTTCTGTCTCACTTTCTTTTGTGTAACACCCTTATCTAAAGCATACCTTACCTACAGTGACTAGAATATGACTTGCAGTTTCACGAATTGCTTAATAAGAATCCTTTCTCTCAGAAGTCACCAAAATTCTGTAAGTAGATAGAGATGTAAATCCGTTAAAATCAGCCAGTAGTTATTTTACTCCATTTGTGTGTGGGATGCTATAGTAGATCCTTAGGGAGGGACCAAGGAACAAAAAGAAAGAGAAAAAATAGTGTGGACCACTATTTTTTGGTGTTTTATTATTCGTTAAAAACAGAGGCTTGGTTCCACCTTTCTTATTCTCTGTTACAGGACTAGGCCTAAAAGTGTCCTGCTTAATTTTGTTGACCATTTTACAAAGAAATAATGGATAGGGTCCAAGGTATTTAAAAGAATGCTTATTTTTAAGGGAATAATTTAAATGATATCTATTAGAAACTACATGGGTTTAATTTCTTTCCACCAAGGATAGGAAAATGATGAAATATCTTTTAATTTTTTAAAACTTGCTGATTACCTCAACTAGTTCCTACTATAAGTGGTTGATGGAAGGAGTGGGAGTTTAAACTTTAGATTCGTTGTTTTTTTCTGTCCCTCCCCCCTTCCAGTGTAGAAGTGTCTGTGCTTAAAGCTGTATAATCATATACCTTTTTCTTCTACCAAATGCTTCCTTAAAATGATATGTACATCTCTTGTCCTAGAAAGTAGAAGCTTCTGCTCCATCCTTGTTGCCTGTTTTCCAAATTAATAATACTTAATCCTAGTAGTGATAGTGGCAGCCTTTGATTGTTTCAAAAAGATTTAGAGTAAGGCACACACACAACTTATTCTATGCACCTTGAAGAACTTCTAGGCTTAAGATAGGCAGAGCTTTCTCATAATAACTTGTTTTGTTTTGTTAATCGTCACCCGAGGATATTTTTTCCATTGATTTTTTTTTAGAGAGAGTAAAAGGAAAGAGAGAGAGAGAGAGAGAGAGAGAGAGAGAGACACATCTATGTGGTTGCCTCCTGCACTTGCCCCCACCAGGATGGGGATCCTGCATCCAAGATACTTGCCCTTGACCAGGAATCAAATCCTCAACCTTCCAGGGCATGGGCTGACCCTCTGACCACCTAGCAATATCAACCAGGGCACTTTCTTATAACTTCTTAAAAATAATATGTTTTTATTTATTTCAGAGAATTGAAGGGAGAGTGAGAGAGGGATAGAAACATCAATGATGAGTGAGATCATTGATTGGCTGCCTCTTGCATGCCCCACACTGAGGATTGAGCTGCAACCTTGGGCATATGTACTGACTTGGAATTGAACCATGACCTCTTGTTTCATAGGTCAATGCTCAACCACTGAGCCATGCCAACTGTGTTCATAACTTTTTAATAAAAGCTAATAATATGTGGAATGTGTATATATTTTTTTCAGCGCATATAATTATTTGCTATAGGTTTACAAATGGGATGTGTAGGCAGGCTTTTATGAAGCCTTTCTTTCATTTTAGTCAACATGCTTGCAATTTGGGTAGCTGCAACAGGTTTGAGGTGGTGCCCTGTGTTATGGCTTTATAGGGCAATGAGCTAGGCTTTCCTAGCCTGTGTGGATAACTGAAAGCAGGGACAGCCCACAGTCTAGTCAGCCATGTATTTCTTATTTTAAAAATAGCTCATTTATACTCAGCAACTCTACTCCTAGGCATTTAACCAGGAGAAATGAAAACATATGTTTTCACATTAAAACTTTTGTATAAATGTTCATACCAGCATTCTTCATAATAGCCAAAAAAAGGAAAGCAGTTCAAATGTCCATCACCTGAAGGATAGGTAAACATAATGTAGTATATCCATATAAGAGAATATTATTCAGCAATAAAGAGCAATGACATATTGGTATGTGCTACAACGTGGACATGCTTCAAAAACATTACTGTTAAGTAAAAGAATCAGTTAGGAAATACCATAGTTCCTTTTATATGAAATGTTCAGAATAGGCAAAATCTATGGAGACAGAAAGTAGGTTAGTTGCCATGGCTGGAGGAGGGTTAGGGTACAACTGTTAATGGGTATGGAATTTCTTTTTAAGGAGATAAAAATGTTTTAAAATTGATAGTGGTCATGTTGCACAACTGTGAATATACTGAGAACCACTCAATTGTACACTTTAAATAGATGAATTATATGGTATATAAATTATACCTCAATAAAGCTGTTAATAAAATAATAGCTTAGTTTTAACACTCCACCGCAAAAGTGTGGGCTGGGAATAGTGAATTTCTTCCAAAGAGAACAGAATGGGAAGAGGGGAGGAAAAAGTAATTTCCCAGTGGTGAGACCTGACAAATATACAGGCAAGTGAGTAAGGGTGACAAGATATGATAAGAATTGCATTGCACTTCTGTGATCTTCCTTTCCAAAACCCTAACCCTAGTCTAAATATGAGAAAAATATAAGACAAATTCCAATTGAGGGATACCTGACTAGTATTCTTCAAAACTATCAAAGTCATCAAAAATGAAGGAAGTTTGAGAAACTGTCAAGAAAAGCCCAAGGAGATATGACAACTAAATGTAATGTGGTGTCCTAGATGGGCTCCTGGGATAGAAAAAGGATATTAGGTTAAAAAAAAAAAAACTAAGGAAATATGAATAAAATATATACTTTAATAATCATATATCAATATTGGTCCATTAATTGTGACAAAGTTACAGTAATGTAAACTGTTAATAACAAGAAACTTGGTGTTACTTACAATAACTTCCCTTTACTTCAGTTTCCTCATCTCTAAAGTGAGAAAAAAATAGTATCTATTTCATTGGTTTGGGGATTTAAATGATTTAAGCTATTTCAGGAATAATGCTTGGAAAGTACCTGACAAATGGTAAGTGATCAATAAATCTTAGCTATTATACTACTATAGTTACATTTTATTTATTATTTTTTAAAAATATGTTTTATTAATTTTTTACAGAAAGAGAGGGATAGAAATTTAGAAACATCAATGAGAGAGAATCATTGATCAGCTGCCTCTTGCACACCTCTTACTGGGGATGTACCCGCAACCAAGGTACATGCCCTTGACCGGAATCGAACCTGGGACCTTTCAGTCCACAGGCCGACACTCTATCCACTGAGCCAAACCAGTTTTGGGTATAGTTACATTTTATTTCAGATGTCTTATTTTAAAACTAGAGGTCCAGTGCACGGATTCATGCACCGGTGGGGCACCTTGGCCTGGCCTGCACCCTCTCGCAATCTGGAACTCCTCAGGGGATGTCAGACTGCTGGTTTCGGCCTGATCCCCGCAGGCCAGGCTTAGGTGCAAGAATCCGTGCATCGGGTCTCTGGTATGCATACAAGATCTTTGGTTAATCTCTTCCCGCCCTCCCCCCTCTGAGATTCATCAGTCTATTCCATGTTTTCATGTCTGTTTATTGAGCATCTGTCCCCTGGTGGCCAGTGTGCATCCTAGCTACCGGTTGGATGGTCGAGCAGTCGCTTAGGCTTTTATGGAGAGAGATGAGTGAGATTAATAAAAAAAAAAAATCTACCTACTACAACTATTAGGCTGACTGCTTTATAACAAGTTCCAAAATGCTGCCCTTTACACTATTTGTTAAGTGCCTGTTACAGAGGGAGGTGATAGGGAATTGAATATTCAGGTACATTTTTCTCTATTGCCATCTAGGTATGTTTTCAATGGACTTGAAAGGAGTGGAATAACATATATAACTAAGGGGGAAAACATAAAGTCAGTACATTATTTTAAATTCAGAATTAGTAAAGGGCAAATAAATGAGAAATTTGCTGTTTCCCTGTAAAACCCCATGCCAGAACAAGTAAATAGCAAAATTACCTAATTTTAATTATGGTTTTTTTACTGTCACTTTTATCTGACAGCCATTGTTGGGAGCAGTAAAATCTCAGCAGGAAACTACACAAGGAAGTTTAGATACAGAAGCAGCAACAAGGAATCTAATTAGTGCCTAAATAAAAAACCACCTAGCTTACAAATATTATATACATATAAAAAGTCCATCATACTTTTCTCTGAATATATACTGCCCAACTAAATTAGAATTTCTGATAAACAACAAATATATTTTTATCATACATATGTCTCAAATATTGAATGAAAAATACTTATACTAAAAATTTATTGTTTATCTTAAATTTAAATTTGACTGCTCAATATTTTTATTTGCTAAATCTGGTGACTGTAGGGTAGCCATGGATAATTATATATATATTTTTTTGATAATTATATTTTTCAGTGTTTTTTATATTTTCTCTCTAAGATTATCATAAGAAAATAGAAAAAATTAATAGCAGCCTTTAAAAATATCATACATTTTCTAATTAGTAATTCTGTAAGCCATAGTAAGAATGCTTTCTACTAAAGGTCACTGACTCATAGCAAAAACAAAACAAAACTAGAATTACAACAATTGTTCTTTAAAGAAGTAGAAATATATCAAAGCACCAATGGTTGGTTTTTTTGTTTTTTTTTCCTAAACTCAAGCAAAAATATTTTAAACAATAATTTAGAGGTTTGGATGAGAGAAAATCTGAATAAATGAAAAAGAAACAAAGAGGGAGAACAACAGACAGAGACAGAGGGAGGCGTGCAGACAGACATAAAAAGAGAAAAAGACCAATGTGAAAGACAGAGGAGGGAGTCAGAGGGAGAGGGAAAAGAAGACAAGAACTCAGTATCTTAGGCTCTGAGGTGCATGTCAGAGGTGACACTAGACAGAGACACCATCTTCCTGTGATAACCGGGCAGTACAGCAGGGGTTTGGGATGCCACATCAGAACAGCCCAATCAGTGTCTTCCTAAGGACCAGATGCAGTTAAACTGAGGAATGCATGTGATGGTATTCTGCCTATCCTGCTGCAAAGGAATCCTTTGCTTTTTGCTTAAGAGGGTATTAGAAATAAAGACAGGAAGGAAGAGTAAGAGTGAGAAAGGGAAGGAGGAGGAAGAAAGGAGAGAAAGAAGAAGTCTTTCTGGGAGGGAAAAAGAAAGGGAGGGAAGGAGAAAGTTTCCCAGCTTTTTTCTTAGTTATTTTTAAAAATATACCTCAACAAAAGAAAGACTTCATTTTTCAAAAAATGGACAATATTGAATTTAGTTTGGGAATTAAACTAACTTTCTCTCTCTCTCTCTCTCTCCTCTCTCTCTCTCTCTCTCTCTCTCTCTCTCTCTCTCTCTCTCTCTCTCTCTCTCTCTCTCTCTCTCTCCAAGAAGATTTAGTTGTATATTAATTGTTACCAAACCTAAAAATTCACATTTTCAGAAAGGATTTTTGTGGTACTATATTTCAGATCATTCAAAAATTGCAAAATGATACTAAATCATTTTACTACCAAAGATGGGGAAATTAATTCCTATTGCGTGTATTTTTTTTAAAGGCATGTAGATAAGGAAATTTTAGAGAAAATATATTTATGTATTATTGAAATAAAATATAAATGTGGTCCTGGTTACAATGTGGACATATCAAAGCTCTCATATGTGCCCCAGTTATCTGGAAAGAAAATGCCTAATATCAAGAAGCAAGGATAGAGAGAGTAGTATTTGGGGTTGTTTAATTTAGAAAGAAGGCTGGATAATAGCCAATAAATTTCTTGGCTTTAAATAAGACCCTGGTGACATGTTTCATTTTGATTTCTGAGATTAATTAATTATGGGAAAATCTTAGAATTTATTTAAAGGGTCACATGGGAAAAGTCATATACCAGTAGAGGGGTTTAGTCTAAAATTGAGGCGTTCCAAGATAGGATGACTGGCATGTGGAAAATCACTAAGAAACAAATAATGGCTAATGTTCTTGTTTTCCAAATTAGAAAGGAGAAATTATTTTTAATGCCACGTTAGAGATCATTAGAACCTTTATAAACTTTTTTTGGAAAGAACTTGGTGTACAGTGAATCTGAGAAAGTTTTCTGAATTGTTCGGAGTTGTATTTCTAGTAACTAGTACAAAAGTTGATTTATCAAACCTTCAAATGAAAGGCAGCAAATTGAAGAGCAGCTTCAAATTGTGATAAATGGAGAAACTGGAAGATTAATAAAAAGGTTCAATTAAGAAAAAAATACAAATCATTTTACTAGCCTGGAATTGGTTTTGGCAATTTTAGCATTTGCTAAGATTATTGCAGAAGGATTGGAAACATGAGTGCAGCTGAAACATGAGAATTTAAAGAAAAATACAACACTTCTGTTGAAAATTAAAATGCAAAGGTGAAGATTTATTTTTGGCCTCTCTTTTATCTATGCCTAAGAATAGTTTCACATGCTTCTTTTGCTTTTCAATTTTTGTTGTAAACAATAGAGCACTTGAGAGATTTTTTTTCCACCATGAAATACACCCAAAAAAATGAATGCAAAAAAAATTTTTTTTTAAAAGAATACAATATGAGCAAAATATCTAGTCTAGAGAGCTAAATTTTGTCTTCTCCTCATCCTCTCTCCTTGTTTGTCTGAGGTTTTCTGTAAAGATAATAAAAATAATAGCAAAGTCACATGTTTGATCACACACACATATTCTTCTTTCTCAAGTTCTCTATTTTATGCCTCTCCTCTGTTGGAATTCTTTTACAACTTTTGATTATTTTTAAAAAGTTGTACTAATAATTACTTTCAAAAAGCCATGCTCATAGTTTGTTCCATATATCGATTATTACTTTTGCCAGAAAAATCTAGAGCCATGATTTAATTCTTTTTTATACCAAATGTTCCTTGCGTAATCTCCAGATTTTTCAGCTTTCCACATGCATTGCTTCACCTATGAAAAAGATAAATTTTTATAGAATTTCTATTAGGTAAATGTCATTCTTTTTACAAAATTATTTAGAAAATAGTGCTAAAGCTAAATTCATCCCTACAAAGTACATCAGTTTAGGTAAACAAATTCTCAAATACACAATGTTCTCTGTTTGGTACAAGTAATAGTTGTGAGGAAAATAATCAAGTAATTTCAAAAGTTGCAAATAGCTATAGTTTAACTCAAAATCATCAAGTTTTCAGTTAAAGCACTAAGTTACGTTCTACAATATCTACTCTTCACTTAAAACTGATCAGTATAATAAAACTCTGAAAAATACCTTATTACTAATAATTACTACTATTCCAGGAATTCTGCCATATTAATGCAAAGAGTAAAACTTTCACTTTTGTGCGTAGTAGTAAGTAAAAGGGTGGACTTCAGTTTTTTCCCCTAATTTTGGAAGATTATTTATTCAGTAACTATATTTTTTTGGCCCTGCTTTGGGATACAGGTGCAGTTCCTTTCTAGATTTCACATTGTCTGGAATGTTCCATGTTTTGATCCAAAATATACTTCATGTTCCACAAATGAAAGGAAGAGCTTGGAGGTCTGTAATGTTTTACAAAAGTAATTTTTAAAATTCTTTGAAAAAATTAAGTGTAAATATATTTTACTCACCTTTTCATGATTAATGGGATGCCCTTCCCCATGTCTTACTATTTTGCTAACTATAAAAGTAATACATGAATTTCTGAAAACCTCAGAATATATCAAGAAAAGAAACATCACCAGTTTCTCTACCCCAGAAATAAGACCTTTTAACAATTTGGAATATAATCTTCAATTTGTTAGTCAATTTTAAATGTTATGAAAGTTTTGAATCTACTTTTTAAATAATATATTGCAAATCCTCCATTTTCAACTTCCTGAGATGGGAAAACAATTTTTGCTACTATTTTTCCTCAAAAACAGTCCAGGATTTGAATGTGTGAAATTGAGAGGACAGTTCAGAAATAAAAATATCTGCTATGATAACAGAAGTGCAGACAAGTGAGTCAACCTAAAGATAATTTATGCAAATTTTGATGCCCTATATACACAGCACAAATGGTTAAATTGCTTTGAATTTTTTTGCAGATTTTGGGAGTTACTTAAATTTCACCCAAATAACCCTTCTAAATCTTTTCCAGTATTTTTTTGTCTGAAAGGTTATTTGTGTGCTTGTAAAATTCAGAAAAGTATTAGGGTATAAGGAATATCCATTTGTTTCAATATTCTAGGTTTAAATAATCCAATCATTCTTACAAATTTTCCAGTACTTTTCTGGTTTGAATAAAATCACAGCAAATAAATTATTTCCCTCAAAATAGTCACAAGTAATAGTAATCAGGGCCTGAGATATTATAAACATATTGCCTTTTTATCATATGATCTATTTAAGGTTTCAATGCTTAATCATTTCTGAAGACAAACATTTACTTCCTTGCAAAATTAAACAAACAAATATGAAGTCTTATCTAAGATTTAAATTGGATGATGTATTACAAGATCTCAGTTTTTTTTATTTTTTTCTAAGATAGTACTCATTTTGGATAGGTATTGAACAAACATGCTTATTGACATGCAAAATAGTATGTTTTTTGTTGTTTTTTTATTTTCTTTTTGACAATCAATTCCCTGTGCTGATGGTCTGGGTGACTTAAACTTAGAATTTTTTTTTCAAAACTTTTCATTAAATTTATCAAAATCACAGCACATGTTAGCTTTTGCTGTTTTTGTCCACTAAACATTAGCTAATTCTTTAAACTGGAAAATTTTTTTTGCAAGGATCTAGAAACAGAAAGAAGGGGAGATCTGTTGCAAATCTAATGGAATAAATTATAATTATATTTTTGTAAGTAACTTGTAGATATGTAGTACAATTTCCTAGTAAATATTACTTGATTTCTCAAGCAATTTGTTTCAGACATTACATTCTCTCCCACAATACAAAAAAGTAATGTCACAAAGGTGAATTCTAAGATACTTATTGACAATAAAGGGCCGTAAGCACACAGTGGGCAAAAGTCCTAGCAAACTTGAAAAATATTTAACTGAACAATAATGGAGCAATGCCAAATGCTCAAAGTCACCAAAGATAATTTTAATTGTTGTAGATATAATGGTGTTCAATGACAGCTGTTTTGGAACAAAAAGGTTATTTCCTGCAAATTTCAGTAAGTTTTCTCCTAAAATAAACTCTCATTGATTGTTAAAATTACCAATTGTCTTTAATGGCAAATGGATACCAAAGTTGGCTAATTACTTTGAATATGGAGTCACTCCTACATGTTGATTTGTAAACACTATCTGGAGGAAAAATTAAAAGACATAATGTAGCCCAGTGTTATTTCTCCCTATGGAGATATTACAGGACTCTTATGTAAGAGAAGTAGTTGAAAAAAATATCTAAAGCAAAAGCACTTACAAACTGAATGTTGCAACTTTCCCAGTAAGCACAGCTTCCTCTCTCCTTTCCCCTCTCTTTTTTTGGAAATGACAAGAATAAGCTTTTTTAAAGACTAAATTTTTGCTAAATTATAAATAAAAATATAATTATTTAACAAAAAAGAGTAAACTTATTAGTCAATAAAAAATTATTTGTGTTTAGCCTAATATTACTTGAATATACTAATTTGGATTTGGTGCTTATTTATATATTACAAATCTGTTTTTAAGTTTATTTGACCCAAGGTTATCATTTTATGCATTACACATAATAGTCCAATTCTATTTTTATTTTAATAATGTGTATTGACAGCTACTTGAATAAAAGTAATGTGGGGAAATATAAAGTTAGAGAAGGTACAGTTCCTATTCTTAAATCTAGTGACACAGTGATTCAGCTCATTTATGAATGCATTTTATTGCTTCATTTTTTTTTCTAGGACAACTAATATACATTATTTTTAAAGTTGGAACATTCACAAAAAAAAGAATAAGAATTACCTTGAGTACATTCCACCATCGTGAGATAATCACTATTAAAACATACACTTATTTTTTTCTGTGCCTCTGTACATATTTAAACAAGATATAGATAGTATTTTATGTTTTTTTAAAAAATTTAGTTATCAGCCGAAACCGGTTTGGCTCAGTGGTAGAGCGTCGGCCTGCGGACTGAAAGTCCCGGGTTCGATTCCGGTCAAGGGCATGTACCTTGGTTGTGGGAACATCCCCAGTAGGGGTGTGCAAGAGACAGCTGATTGATGACTCTCTCTCTTCGATGTTTCTAACTCTCTATCCCTCTATCTTACTCTCTGTAAAAAAATCAATAAAATATGTATTTTTAAAAATTTAGTTATCAGTTTAACAATGATGAGAAAAAAACTGAATTTTTTTTAAAAAGAACTCTCATTAAGAATTCCCATTATCTTTAGATATTTAAGATTTTTTCTTTTCTTTAGTTTTTTCTTCTTCTTTGCGGGATCCTAACGTTCAATATTATATGCTTGTTAGGTTGTATTCCAGTATTTTGTACTTAAGTATTCCTTTTAAGAACACTTGATTTTAAGCAAAACATTAAGGCCTTTCATAGATCAAAATAATACATAAAATCTATATTATTAAAAGATCAAAAAGATAAGAGAAAATGTCTATAAGGCTTAGTCTTCACCAACAATTAATTAAGCATGGCAGTAATTTAATACAATCATGAGTATTTTCAAAACCTAGTCATTTTGTTTCACTCTTTTTTGCAGAATATAGTTAAAATGTTATTCTGTAGTAATACTATACTGACTTTTAAGAGGATAGATCTATATGTCCTGACATGAAAAGAACTTACTAAGTGAAAAATTCACAGAATCATGTATTTCAAATAATTTATGCTAAACAACTATAAAAATCTGTATGCTGAAGTACATATGTACTTCTATATGTATGAAAATACACGGAAAAGAGGCTAACAAGAAATACCTCAATCTGGGAAGGGAAGTGGGAATAGGAGGATAGTAAGGGGGAACTTCTACAATTTATTCTAGATGTTTCTGTATTCCTTTCAACAAAGTAAAGTCATCCGTTACTGATGCAATTATTTTTATTATTTTTATTTTATTTTTTTAGTATGGAATAATTTTTAAATGAAAGAAATTAAGGTGGACTAACATCATATTATCATTTATATCAGCTCTTTTTAATGCTCTGAATTCTAGTCATTTCTGTAACCATCTAACTTCTTCTAAGAAAATTGAAAGCTCCTAGAGAAGATATATGCACTGTACCTTGCATTTCCCCCACATCACTGGCATTACTGCCTTGGCATAGTAGGTTCTAAATATATAACTATCTTGAATATATAAAATTATTATGTAGACTATGATTTAGAAGCCACTATTCTACCAGAGTAGCAGAATTATTACCTTAGGAAGAGAAATCTACAAAGAGCTCTGGTTATGGATTTCATTGTACATCCTTTAATACAAAAGACATTGGATAATATTGCCCTTTATAGTATAATGACTAGAAGCTCAGTTTAATAAATTTTAGCCATGCTTGGCATATATTTCTTTGAAAATAAGATCTGGGAGAACTGAAAGTAGCCATTTCTAGTACCACTGCATGATCAATTAAGAGCTGGCAGGGATGCAGAGAAAAACTAACCCTCTTGCACTGCTGGTAGGAATGCAGACTGGTGCAGCCACAGCGGAGAACAGTATGGAGTTTCCCCAGAAAACTACAAATGGAACTCCCATTTGACCCAGTGATCCCACTTCTAGGAATATATCCCAAGGAACTAGAAACACCAATCAGAAAGGATATATGCACCCCTATGTTCATAGTAGCACAATTTATTAGTACAATAACTAAGATTTGGAAACAGCCTAAGTGCCCATCAGCAGATGAGTGTATTAAAAAACTGTGGTACATACACAATGGAATACTGCACTGCTGTAAAAAGGAAGGAACTCCTACCATTTGCAATAGCATGGATGTACCTGGAGAGCATTATGCTGAGCGAAATAAGCCAATCGGAGAAAGATAAATATCACATGATCTCACTCACTTGTGGAATATAATGAACAACATAAATTGATGAACAAAAACAGATCCAGAGGTAGAGAAGCATGGATCAGATGCTCAAACCTCCGAGGGAAGGAAGGGGAGGATGGGAATAAGGGAGAGAGATCAACCAAAAGACTTGTATGCATGCATGTAAGCATAACTAATGGACTCAGACACCAGGGGGTGGTGGGAGGGTTGAGGGAGAGAAAAGAAAAAAGAGACTAAACTTAAAAAAACACAGAATGTGCACTTTCCTAAAAATGAAAGCATGTGACAATTTTTTCCTTTTTAGTGAATTTATTGGGATGACACTGGTTAACAAAATCATACAGGTTTCAGTTGCATAATTCTACAGCACATCATCTGTACACTGTATTGTGAGTTCACCACCCCAAGTCATGAACATTGACAATAGTATGGTGAATACCAGGGGTGGGGTGTGGGGGAGGGTATAGGAGGGAAAATAGTGATAGACAACCCCTGCATTTTTGAGACGCCTCTTTCTTTTCATTGTTTCTTTCTCCTTAGCTTAAAATCATGTGCAAACCCCTCATCTTAAAAAAATAAAAGTAAAAAAGCCCACCATGGTTAGACTCAGTGTATAGCTTATCCTCTTGCCTTCACTGACATACATGTCTAAGAGCCATTGGCATTCATTATCTCCACTTTCTCATCACAATTGGTAACCAGAAATAGATAAGAGACTGGACGCAGGAGTTAGGTAGAGCTGAATTATTTTGTAACTGTTGCAAACTAATTGTATGACTGGTCAAGGTCTTTCTGTGTTTCGGTGTAAAATGAGGGTGACAATATTAATAATATTTCTTCCTGACCTCAGAGGGCTGTAGTGAAGATTAAATAGCACAATGCTTGGCTTGTAGTAGGTGCTCAATAAATGGTTTGACTGGCATGTCTTTTACCTTCACCTCTGTTTTCACCAAAGTTTACTAGTACCAGGCCAATCTTAGTTAACATCTCTATAACTTCCTTTACTGGAGTATAGACATGAATGTAAATGGGGAGGGTGGGGGAGAGAAAAGAAAAAAGAGACTAAACTTAATAGTCATCTTAATAGTCATCAGTTGTCTGCTCTCTTCCTCTGACCTTCATTATACCAGGCCATTGTCATTTTTCTATTTCTCTAGCTGTTCCTTCCAGATTTCACCTATCCCTTAAAATCTCATCTTTCTCATAGATTTCTCCTTAGCTGCCTCACTCTCTTGCTCTCCCTGGCAGTCTCATTTGCACCAATGGGTTCAGTATCTAGGTAAACAATGACAATTCCAAGTTGTATTTCCATCACAGTCCCCTTTCCAAGACTCCTGTGTACAGGAGTAGATGTCCATGTTCATTACCCTCCACAAACACCTAAAACTCAACATTTCTCAAACTGAGCCCATCAACTGCTCACATCAGAAACCTGAGCATCAGCTTATACTCATGCCCTCTAATACTCATGCCCTCTAAGGCAAAAGGGTTTTTTGTTTGTTTTAAAGGCCTTGGATCTTACCTCCTAAATATTTTCGTATGGCTAGATTTTGTTCCTCCTCCAAGATTAAGCTCAGTACTATATCTTTGGGAAGCCCTCTCATTAACCCCTCCTCAACCTGAATTAGATTTGCCCCATTCTTTGTACCCCCATGGCAACATGTGATAAACACTTTTCTAGCATTGTATTCTGCTTTTAAAAAAGAAACTTACCTGCAAAGGCAGGTGTGGCTCAGCAATTGAGCATCAACCCAGGAACCTAGGGGTCATGGTCCGATTCCCCGCCAGGGCATATGCCCGAGTTGCAGGTTTGATCCCCAGTATGGGGCATATAGGAGGCAGTCAATGATTCTCTCTCATCATTGATGTTTCTGTCTCTCTCTCCCTCTCCTGAATTCAATAAAAATATATATTTTAAAAAAGAATCTTACCTGTCTCCTCTGCAAGTCTATGAGCTCCCTAAAAGCCAGGTTTTTGTGTTTCAGCCAAACACGCTTAATAAGAATTTGAAAGTAAACCTACGCTAGCCCAGTGTTCATTAATTCCACTGCTATCTCAGGCATACTTTCAATAGCCTAGAATTTAGCTCAGTGACTTTACAAACAATTTAAAAAAATATTAAATCTGTTCCCAGATAAGGAAGAGTTAACTATATGTTAGAGTTCAAGGGAGCCTTGCCAAGTCAATAAATTACTTGCTGTTTGCTGAATACCAACTGTTTTCCTCAAATACTGAATAAGTTTTCTATTTCCATTTCCATTTCTCACATTTCTTACTGAGAAAAACTGGAATTAAACTTTTTTTTTCCATGATAAAGAAGAGGTTCTTTTGGTACGAATAGCATTTTAAATGATGGTCCTTAAATACTTGAAAAGGCAATTCTCTGACTTGACTGGAACTTAGACTCTAACTCACTTGACAGAGAACAACATTAAAAATCTGGACTTATATTTTGAGTTCTAACAAAATTTTTCCATTTACTATTTATGACCTTCTCATTGTAGCAATGATTTTCAAATTATAATGTGCATAATAATTTGGGGAGAAGAGAAGGAATCAAGATTGGGAATGATCATGTGAATTTGGCATTATTATTAAAATACCACAAATACTTCACATTAAAACATGCAATTGTTAGTTTGCCAGGATTCCAAGATTTATCTTAGAAATAGTCACTAATTATATCACATTTTTTACATCAGGTGATGTAATTTTCCTTCTTTCTTTACAGGTATAATTAAAGACATTAAATGGTATGGTTTTTTGCCAGTGTCTAACATTTAGGTATCACAGATAAATCTAAATCATTTTTAATTGCTCTTAATTCATTTTTTCATTTACAAATATTTGAGCACCTACTATGTGCCAAGCATACATGGACTTTGAATGTAAAATATCAGGATTTGGGGGTTCTTCCTGTTTGAAATAGAATGTTATTTTGAATATAATAGAGATTCAGTAAATGTGTGTTGACTCACTGATTAAATTTAGTGTAGAAAATACTATTATTTGAGCTCTTTTGAAATCTATACAAGAATGCTGTCAGAAAAGCTGCATTGTTAGAACAAATAAGTATCAGGAAATCCCTTTGGTAGTGGTAATACTTTAGTGATATGAAATATAAAGTTGAATTGGAGGATCATAATGTAAAGTTGAACAGTACACTGAATACTTTTTAACAAAAATGGCAAATGTAAAGGAACTGTGTAACACATTTAAACTAGAAATGTACTTTTTAAGATTAGTCAAATAATATTCAATTCAACTTTTAAAAGAGGGCCAAAGGATCTGAAAAATAATCTATTAGAGTAAATCCAATTTTATTACTATAGCAAAATGAAGTGCTTTAATTTTAATCCAAGATGTAGACTAAATACATATATTTACAACCTTCCTTATACTAAAAGCCCATTAAAATGATTAGGGCCACTACTAATCTACAAGGCATTTTTGTGTGAATTAGGAAAAGGTACCCCTTCATTCAGGTAGAATGAGTGTCTGATTAGGACTCAAGACCATCTTGGTCCACTTGACCGTCCCGTTGGGGCAGTGACAAACCTGCACAACAACCTGTTGCAGCCCTGGAATAACAGAATGACAAATGGAGGTAAGTGTGTGGAGAAGGGAAAAGCAAAAACATGATCGTTCTCATTCAGTAAGGGGAGGATAGAAATAATCCTATTTTTCCTCACCATTTAAAAATTTGAGTTAAAATTCACATGCCATAAAATTCACCCTTTAAATGTACAATTAGGTGGATTTTAGTATTTAACCAAGTAGTGTAATCATGGTCTCATTCCAGAACTTCCCCCCCCCCCCCCCCCACCAAGAACCTTCTCTATTTTTTCTTCTTCCACCCTCTGGCAACACCAATCTATTTCTGTCACTGAGGATTTACCTATTCTATCACATTTTATATAAATAGAATTATACAACATGAGGCCTTTTGTGACTGGCTTCTTTCATTTGGTATAATGTCTAGCATGTGTCAGCATTCTATTCCTTTTTAGTGCTGAATAATATTCTATGGTATAGATATACCGTATTCTGTTTATCCATTCATCCATTGGTGAACATTTGGATGGTTTCCACTTGTTGGCTGTCATTAGTAATGCTGCTATGAACACTGGAATACAAGTGGCTTGACATTTTATAAGAGTTCATGAGGATTACAAGACTGTTTGAATGTAAATGACTGTAGAGTGCCATGTTCTTGGTTTTGTATTATCTACCTTCCTGCAGTTTCTCTCTTCCTTAAAAAAATTTATTTTTATTTACTTTTTACCCAGTCCTCCCTCCCCTCTGGCAACCATCAATTTGTCCTCTAAATTTAGATCTGTTTTGTTTCTTTAGATTCCACAAATAAGTGAAATTATATGATATTTCTCTTTCTCTCTCTTCCTTATTTTACTACTAAAGGCTCGTTGCATAATATTCATGCAAGAATAGGCCTTCCTTCCCCTAGCTTCACTCCCAGCTGCCTGGGAGCCTGCAAGTCCCCACTACCCTGCCGCCTGGGGGGCTGGGAAGTCCTCACTTCTGTCCGGATTACCATTCCTGTAGCTCCCTCCACAGGTGTCCCTCATAGCAGGCATGCTGGGCCCCCTTCTGCCCCCCCCCCCCTGCTCCGTGCCTGCATATGCAAATTAACCCACCATCTTTGTTGGGTTGATTTGCATACTCATTCTGATTGGCTGTGGGCATAGCAGAGGTATGGTCAATTTACATGTTTGTCTGTTATTAGGTAAGATATAACCTTTTGGTCCATCCATATTGTTGCAAATTGAAAGATTTTATTCTTTTTTATTGCAGAGTAATATTCCACTATGTATATGTATATCTATATATTATGTCTTTTTTATCCATTCTTCTATTGATAGGCACACCTAGGTTGCTTCCATATCTTGGCAATTGTAAATAATGCTACAATGAACATAGGGGTACATATATATTTTTGAATTAGTGTTCTTATTTTTGTTGTTGTTGTTGTTAAATACTTAGAAGTGGAATTTCTGGGTCATCTGGCAGTTCTATTTTTTATTTTTTGTGGTATCACCATACCATTTTCCATTGGCTGCATCAATGTACAATTCCTCTAATGGTACTCATGGGTTTCCTTTTCTCCATGCCTTTACCAACACTTGTTATTTGTTGACTTTTTTATGTTTGTCATTCTGACAGGTATGAGATCTTATCTCATTGTGGTTTTGGTTTGCCTTTCTCTAAGGATTAGTGATGTTGAGCAATTTTTCATATACCTGTTGGCCATTTGGATATCTTCTTTGGGAAAATGTCAATTCAGATCCCTTGTCCATTTGTTAAATAGGTTGTTTGGGGGGGGTTTTGTTATTGTATGAATTTTTTTTATTATTTGTTTATTTATTTGATTCCAGAGAAAGAGAGGAAAATTGATGTGAGAGAGAAACATCAATTGGTTGCCTCCTGCATGTGCCTTGGGTATGCGCCCTGGATATGTGCCTGGGTATGTGCCCCGTAACCTGGGTATGTGCCCTGAAATTGAACCTGTCACCTTTTGGTGTATGGGATGATGCTCCAACCAACTGAGCCACATGGACCAGTGCTGTATGAGTTTTTTTTTGTTTTGTTTTGTTTTAATCTATTTTGGATATTACCCCATTATCAGATGTGCAATTTGCAAATATCTTCTCTCATTCAGAAGGTTGTCTTTTCATCTTGTTGATGGTTTCCTTCACTGTGCAGAAACTTTTTAGTTTGATGTAGATCCTTTAATTAAAAAAAATTTTTTTTTTGGCGGGGGAGCTTTTTGTTCCTTTACGGAAGGAGATATGTCAAGACGATATTGCTATGTCAAAGAACTTACTGCCTGTGTTTTCTTCCATATAAACTATGTTTATAGTTTCAAGTCTTACATTTAAGTCTTTAATATAGTTTGAACTTATTTTTGTATGTAGTGTCAAATGACCCACTTTTTCTTTGTGTGTGTGTGTGTGTGTATATATCTGTCCAGTTTTCCCAGCACCACTTATTAAAGAGATGGTCACTTCCCCACTTGATATTTTTGCCTTTTTTGTCGTATACTGCCCATATAAATGAGGGTTTCTCTCTGGGCTCTCACTTCTGTTCCATTGATCTATGTGTCTATTTTTTTGTGCCAATAATATACTGTTTTATTTATTATAGCTTTGTAGTATAGTTTAAAATCATGGAGCATGATACCTCCCATTTTCTCTTTTTTTCTCAAGATTACTTTGTCTATTTAGGGTCTTTTGTGGTTCCATATAAATTTTAGGATTATTTGTTCTAGTTCTGAGAAGAATGCCATTGGAATTTTGATTGGGATTATATTTAATCTATATAATGTTTTAGGTCCTTGAAATTCATAAGTAAGATATATCCTTCCATTTATTTGTGTCCTCTTTAATTTATTTCTTCAATATTTTATACTTTTCAGTGTACAGATCTTTCATTTAGGTATTTCCCACCCTAGGTATTTTATTCTTTTTTGATGTAACTATAAATGGGATTGTTTTCTTAATTTTTCCTTATGATCATTTGTTATTAGTATATACAAATGCAACAGATTTCTGTGTATTAGTTTTATATCATGCAACTTTACTGAACTCATTTATTAGTTCTAACATTTTAAAAATTAAATTTATTGGGGTCACATTGGTTAATAAAACTATATAGGTTTTAAGTGTATAATTCTATGATATATCATCAGTATATTGCATTGTATGCTCACCACCCAGAGTCAAATCTTTTTTAGTCACCATATATTTGATCTCCTTTACCCTTTATTATGCCTCCCTTCCCTCTGTTAATCCACTATACTGTTGTTTGTGTCAATGAGTTTTTGTTTATTTTCTTGTTTATTTATTTGTTGTTCTGCATACTAGTCAAAGATAGTTAGAAATTAACCTACTGAAATTTTACTGAGAGAATAAATGAATAGTTATGAGATATTAAAATCATAAAAATACTTTGAGGAGGAAAAAATATCCATGTCATGGGGGTAGGAAGAGATGCTGCCAAGCTGTGATGTCAATAAACAAAGTATTACTCTTCAGTAAAGCATACACATCTCACCAACTCCCTCCCACTTCTTCCACTTCTTTCCACTATAGTACAAAAGTTTCTACACATATAAGTTCAATTCATAATCAATCTACCAATTACTTAAAAGTTTGAGATGCAGTAGAAATGCAAAACAGAAAGAAAAAGTCCTCCTGTTCCAAAGTTTCACCTCCAGAAAGGGACATCCATTTTCTTTAGATGCATGAAAAATGCTCCTTTAGTTGTAGTGACAAGGCTAGCAAGCTGAAGACTAGAAAAACATCTGTATGGTGACCACAGCAGCAAGAAGTCTGTTAGCTCATACCCTTCAGACTTTTAAGAGATAGGTACCTAGATGCCTAGAAACACCTTCTTTAAAAGGGGATATAGCTTATTGAGAAATCATTGTAGGAACAGAACATTGAAATCACTTTGCTAGGAAGCTCAGCTCTTAAGCTATAGACTCAAAATGCTCAGTCCTCAGACTCTGCCCAAAACAAAAATTGTTTATCAATAGTAGTTGTCCCATGTATCAAGAGCAAAGTTGGCACCTGGGTCCCAATGTTCAAAACAAAAATACATTAATAAGAACAGAAAGGCCTGTGATTAACTAAATAAGGCCCAATTTAATAGCTTGGCCGGGGTTTACATAAATAAATAATAATCAAATTTGTAGATATAAATGTTGAAACGCAACTTCTAAAGGTGATTAAAATTTGACATCCCTATTATTTCAATAATAAAAACTCATGGACAGCCTGTATAATTCCCATAAGCCAGGGCTACAAAAATGAACTTTAAAAATCCCTGTCTTAGAAGGTAGTACATGGGAAATTTTTGTTCCTTCCTCTTATTTTCCTGTGAACATAAGCTGCTCTCAAATAATAATAAAGTCTTTTAAAAATCGCTGTGTTCATGGAGTTGACATTCTAGAGCAGGTAGACAAATAATGAAGTTTAAAAAGTAATTTCAGGTAGCGATTCATGGTACAAAGAAAAATAAAACTCTTAAGAGAATAAAGAACAATAGTGATGGAAGACCTCTTGATGACAGATGACACTTGAATTATTTACTTAATAGTAGGCATGATCTTGCAAGTTAAACACCTAGCAGTCAGTCGTTGATTGCCCACTTAGTTGGTTTTAGGCATTGTAGTACAGTATGTCCTTGGCATGAAAAGATTAATAAACCATTGCTTCTGCTGTCAAAGCACTTAATCTTAGTTAGGGAAGAGAGACACTATACCAACAACCTATATACCAAACTGCAACAAGTGTTAGACCAAAAATACGCACTAAGTGAAGAGGAGCAATCAGAGCACAGAGGAACACGATTACCCCGAGGGAGGTCTTCCAGAGGGTAAGACTAGGGTGTTGCAATGCTCCCCAACCTTTGGCACATGATATTCATTTGTACAACCCAAGTAGAGGGTAATAATGGATGATAAAAGAAGAAAACTTCTGGTGGCAGAAGGTGTCCATTCCCTAGGGTTCTGCCAATCCAGGTTCCCCAGCTTTCCTAAAACATAGGGGATTTGTATCTATTGAAATCTGTTCTTGGCACAGGTCCACAAGGGTTGTTGTGTGGTGGTAGTTATTTTTGGAGGGGGATTGTTGCTGTTGTTAACAACTGAAACTACCATAACTACCTTTCCCCAGGTCCAACTTCCTTGCTCATTTCTCAGCCTGAACATATTTATGCCCTAAAGTCCTCTGGAACTCCGTAGCTGGAGACAATGGTTCTCCCAGCAATGAACACATTTTACAGCTCGCCCATGAAAGACTTTGAGTTAAAAAAAATTTCAGTAGAGAAACTTTTTTTATAAATCCAAAATTTCCCAAAGCAAATCAACTTTTAAATAAAGGACTTAAGAACAACATTTTAAAAACAGCTTGAATATTTTATGATAAAACTAGAGGCCCAGTGCATGAAATTCATGCATGGGTAGGGTCCCTAGGCCTGGCTGGCAATCAGGGCCCATCTGTGGGATGACTGGCAGAGCAATTGGGGGGGGCCCCCCCACTGGCACCTGACTTGGCTAACCTGGGCCTATAGGTTGGGGGCAGCTCCTGTGTTGAGCATATGCCCCCTGGTGGTCAGTGTGTATCATAGCAACTGGTCATTCTGCTGTTCAGTCAGTTTGAATATTAGGCTTTTATTATATACTAGAGGCTTGGTGCACAAAATTTGTCCCTCAGCCTGGCCTGAACCCTCTCACAGTTTGGAAGCCCTTGGGGGATGTCCAACTGATAATCCTTAGCGCTGCTGCAGAGGTGGGAGAGGCTCCTGCCAACCAGCCCTGAGCCTGACTTCTGGCTGAATGGCACTCCCCCTGTGGGAGCACACTGACCACTGGGGGCAGTGCCTGCATTGAGTGTCTGCCCCTGGTGGTCACTGCATGTCAAAGCAACCAGTCATTCTGTTGTTTGGTTGATTTGCATATTAGCCTTTCATTATATAGGATGATATGCTTTGGGGATTTTGAGGGAGGTTGTTGAGGGAATAGAAGAAACAAGGTTGACCATAAACTGAAACTTTATGGGCATGGCAGAGGTGGGGGAATGAAAGTAGGTTAGACTGGGTGTGGGTGGGGCTGTAGAGTGTCATACTATGTCATACTATTCTGTCTACTTCTATGTTTTCCATCACAGAAATATTTGTGTTTTAGTTTTATATGGCTAAGCCTAGGACCTATAAATTCATAGAGGAATCTGGAGCCCATCATTATTTTAAAATCTACCTATTAGAATAGTGAAATTTTTTACATGTAAGAAAGTAGAGTGTTCATGTAGACCCCATGATGACTAAATATGATGGATATATGAAAAGAACCTTCACTTAACATCCAAATTGAGCTTTACTATATTGAGTGGCTATCAGAAAAAAAAATATTCTTAATGCTTTCACCTATTTAATAGACAACACTTATTGAGTCTCTACTAAGAGCCTGACTTGGCATTTTCTCATGTTATCTCATCGATGAGATTATGAAGATACTAGAGGTCTGATGCATGAAATTCGTGCAAGGGGCTCAGCCTTTGCAGTCCCGGCCTCGTCCAGAAGGTCGTTCAGCTGTCTGGTCTAATTAGCATATTATGCTTTTATTATTATAGATATTTCTATTTCAGAGATGAGGAAACTAAGCCTCAGAGAGGGTGAGTTTCCTGCTCAATTTCACAATGAGTAAAGATAAAGGTCAGGACTCTTTCCATTCTACCAGACCTTAATTAAAACAAACTTATTAAAAAGAAAAGACAAATGGAAAGTAGGACAATTTTCCTGTTCTGAAAACTCCGCCCCCCACGGTGAACAGGAAAACCCTTCTCCCCAACATCTGCTACTCTGCTTTCTACCTCTGACTGCTGAGAGGTCAATCTGATGTACAAAGATGGGTCTATTTTTAGGGGGGAAAGTAGATAAATATTGATAAAGCAAGGCAAAATGTTCTCTTTTTTTTATTCCCTGAAAATCAGAGGTATTTTTAACCTTCAAAAGATCTTTTCAAACCAGTAAAACCTTAAAACTTTAATAGTCTAACTCAGTGGCCGGCAAACCGCGGCTCTCAAGCCACTTGTGGCTCTTTGGCCCCTTGAGTGTGGCTCTTCTACAAAATGCCACATGTGGGTACGCACATACAGTGCGATTGAAACTTCGTGGCCCATGCACAGAAGTCAGTTTTGGGCCTGATCGAGTCTATTTTGAAGAAGTGGCGTTAGAACATTCAAGGGGACAAAGAAACGAATGTGGCTCATGAGCCGTGATTTGCCAACCACTGGTCTAACTCAAAACTACTGAAACTATCAAATGGAATATTTTTGGAATTAAATGACATCGTTAATTTCATAGGTGTTCATAAGTTATGAAAAAAATAAAATATTCTCAAAATAGGGAGTAATTTCATTCAATATTAAAGTGTATTATTGAAGAAATGGCCTTAAAATTATGTCTTCTTTAATTTTTTTCCAAAATTGAGTTACAAGCCTGATTTTGGTACTTAATACCTTGTAACAAATAGGCAAGTCATTTGGTGAGGGGCAAGAAAGAGAGGACACAATAGGGAAAGGAGGAGAGAAAGGGACCTTAATGATATTTAAAGTTGCATTTAAAATTTCGTAGATTTAAAAATCGTGTGGGAACGTAATACTGTAGAGTCATATAAAAAGTAGATTTATCTATAGATGTCAATGTGTGTGTTTAACCTGTCCAGCATGTTGAACTGGTTATACTTTTTTAAAGTTTAAATTAAGATCTTATAAATCATCTGAGAATCTATGGTGTTTAGAGACTGATAAATGGTATCTCAGGTAAAGAGGAGGAGCAAATGTCAGAGCTATGCTTGTACACAGCTGCTGCAAATAAGTGACTCAATTGGGTGACTAGAAACCCAGCACTTTACTTTTCTAAACTCATCTGCAAAATGGTTACAGGTCCCTATTAATGGCCACACTGTTTTTGCTGAACCCTTGAAAAATAAACTTTTTGTCATGATTTAAAATTTTCTCCTTAAAAAGTAGTTTACCACCCTAGCTGGTTTGGCTCAGTAGATAGAGCAGTGGCCTGCAAACTGAAGGGTCCTGGGTTCGATTCCAGTCAAGGGCACATGCCCAGGTTGCAGGATTGATCCCCAGTGGGAGGTGTGCAGAGGCAGCCAATCAATGATTTTCTCTCATGATTGATGTTTCTATCTCTTTCTCTCTCCTTCTCCCCTCCTCTGAATCAACTATTTATGTATATATTTTAAAAAGTAGTTTACCAGAATTTAAAAATACCTGGCACCTGTCTGTGAGACTGTTTACATATAGTTGGAGTAAAATGAGAATCAATTCAGTATGACCAACTCCTGCTAGTAGATCTGTACTTTCTTCCCAATATAATAAACATAGTATGCAATTATGAACCTGGGGCCAAAGTTCCCGTAGTTAGAAGAAAAGCCAATATGTTGACAAATCTCAAATGAGATAAACAACTGAACATTAATTGGGGGGGGGGGGGGGGTGAAAAAAAGGCCGCAGGATCAGACTTTTGGAAGGAGCCCTTGTGGTTGAGGAAAATGAACCCAGGCACAATCTTTTGTCTCCAGAAATTACATATGGATCCAACTGTGTATGTGTACTGTTGCAGGGTGGAGACCATGTGCTGTTTATCATTTTATTCCTAGCACTTAGCAGCGGGCCTGGCATAAAATAAGCACTCAATAAATGTTTGTGGAATGAAAGAATTTTGCAACTATAGATTATACAGTGTTTTTCCAACTTTTTAAAATGTGGCGCACAGTAAGAAACATTTTATACCAATTCCTGGTACATGCAACTGCACATACATAACTAATGCAAAAATTATTAAACAATACATTCTTTAATTTGAGAGGTGCTTTCTGATAGTTTCTGTTCTGATATGTTTTATTTGACATTAAAAAATACTGGTCATGATCCACTAAATTGATTTTAATAAGCTACCAATGGATTAAGACCAGTAGTTTGAAAGACAGGTTTATATTATTTCTGTTTATATTACTTAACTTCTTACATTTATAAGCTTCATATCACTTTTGAAAAAAATCACAAACTGTTTATATTTAAAGGGAATTTAGAAAGTATTCAAGTCAACTCTAAAATGTTGCACCAATTATGAATTCACTATGGCGAGATTCCCTTTAGTCAATGTAGTTGAATTGGAACTTTCCCAACAAAAGTAGATTGGCTCTACTTTATACCATATAAAAATTAAACTCAAAATGGGTCACAACTTAAAGGTAAGAGTTAAATCTATAAAAGTCTTAGAAGAAAATTTTGGAGTAAATTTTCAAGGCTTTGGATTAGGCATTGATATAACACCAAAAGAAAATAATAAATTGGATTTAACCAAAATTAAAAAAACCTTTTGCTTCAAATGACCCCATGGAGAAAGTAAAAAGACAATTTACAGGATGGAAGGAAATATTTACAAATTATATGCCTGACAAGGGACTTGTACATAAACAAATAAAAAGACAAATAATCCAATTTAAAAATACACAAAGGATTTGAATAGACTTTTCTTCAGAGGATATACAAAGGGCCAATAAACAGATGAAAAGATGCTTGTGTAATTAGTCATTAGGAAAATGCAAATCAAAAACACAATGAGATACCACTTCACACCCACTAGATTAGCTGAAATACAAAAGACAGACAACAAAGATGTAGAAAAATTGGAATCCTCATAAGGATTACATTGCTGATAGGAATGCAAATTGGTGTAGCTGCTTTGGAAAACAATCTGGCAATTCTTTAAAAATTAAATATAGAGCCGGGACCGGTTTGGCTCAGTGGATAGAGCGTCGGCCTGCAGATTGAAAGGTCCTGGGTTCGATTCCGGTCAGGGGCATGTACCTTGGATGCGGGCACATCCCCAGTGGGTGGTGTGCAGGAGGCGGCTGATCGATGATTCTCTCTCATTGATGTTTCTAACTCTCTATCCCTCTCTCTTCCTCTCTGTGAAAAATCAATAAAATATATTTTTTTAAAAATTAAATATAGAGTTACCATTATGACCCAGAAATTCTGCTCTGAGGTATATACCCAAGAGAAATGAAAAATATATCCACGCAAACCTTGCTCATGAATGTTCACAGCAGCATTATCCCTAATAGCCAAAAATGGAAACAACCCAAATATTCATCAACTGATAAACAAAATGTGATAAACTCATATAATGGAATATTATTTAGCCATAAAAGTGAATGAAATACTGATTCATACTATAACATTGGTGAGCCTTGAAAACATGTTAAGTAAAAGAATCCAGTCACAAAAGGCCACATGTGATACCATTTATATGAAATGTCCAAAATAAATATGTCTATAGAGACAGAAACTGATTGGTGGTTGCCTAATTTGGTGGCCCCAAATGGGAGTGACTGCTAATGGAGGGAAGGTTTCTTTGGGGGTGATGGTGATGCCAGCACAATTCTGTCAATAAATTATAAATAATTAAATTGTACATTTAAAATGTATAGTATTTAAATTTTAGATTTTGTAAATTACATCCCAATAAAGTTGTTTTTTTTTTAAAAAAATAAAGCAAACTGGAACTCTGGAATGATCAAGAAGTAGGATGCAGTCCAACCTATGAGGGAATGTGGGGGGCGGGGGGGGGGGATGAAAGGGAGGGGGTAAAAGATCAACCAAAGGACTTGTTTGTACGCATATGAACAAAACCAATGAACACAGAGGGGCGCAGAGGGGGAGTGAGGGCAGGTGCTGAGGGGTGGGGGTGGCTGGGGAGAGGCCGATGGGGGGAAAAAGGAGACTTAAACAATAGAGAATTTAAACTTAAAAATAAGAACAAGAAGTAGGATGCATACAGCACTTCAAGGCCTGAGTGTAGAATGTTAAGCCATGTCAACTTGACTCCCTAACTGGCAGGCAAAGCAACAGGGCTTTTCAGTGGTCGGTAAATTGGTCTCTGAAGTCCCTTAAAACTATGACTCTTAACCTCTTATTTTAGGGGAAGAGTGGAAAGACGGGAATTTATCAGTTTAAGCTCTGAATCTTTACTGAAGGGATGATACTCACCCTCACAAAAATTTACTTCAAATTACAAAGGAGGAACTTCTGCCCTAGAGGGAAGAGCTCTGGGCATCCCCCACAAGTTAAAATGTTAAAGAAAATCAAGAGTATCTTGCTTGGGCAAGTCAGGGATACGCTTCTTGAAATCAGGGACTTTGCTCAGCTCTACCTCCCCAAAGAGGGCCAGGCCTGGAACAGGATGTCCAGTAAATGGGACGAGGATAAGGCAGAGTAAGTAAGGCCCCCGGTCCAGAGGACCAGAGGCCTTCTGATGGGGCATCTCTCTGCCTAATGGAGAGAGCGGCAGGAAAAGGGGTTCCCCACAATCCACCCTGCACTTCTCTTCAGAGGCAGCATGACCCCGAAAGGTTTCTCAAACTGGGAAGCCTGAGATTCCCACCGGCCACGTCCCACCCCCAGCCCAGGGCCGGGGTCCCTGGGTGTCAGAACCGCTGCCAGAGAATGAAAGACAGTCTGCTCGTGGGCTTAAGAAATGCTTTGAATGATTAAAACGAAAACCCTGTCGCCCTGAGTGACTGATTACCCATGTGAATCACAGGTGCAAAAGGGGGACCTTGAACGTGTGTCGCCCCGTCGGATGTCAGACTAAAGAACAGGTGATTCCCAAGTGTGGTTTCGTGTCTTTTTGTAAAGAATGTCACTGAGGAGAACGACGGGACCCGGGACCCGGGGGGATCCCGCAGGCCCCCGCGAGGAGGGCAGGGCGGCCCCGGAGCCCCGCACCTGGGCGCTCCCCGACGTGGCGGCCTCTCTCCTGAGGAATGGGACCATCGGGCCGCCTCCCAGCGGCGGCGGCGGGAACACACCCGGTGGGGCACACAGTGGGCGCTCCGAAAAGGCGAAGCGCGGAGCGCGGCCCTACTGTGCGCCGGCGGGCGCCGCGGCCGCTCCCTCCCGCCCGCTGCCCGCCGCCCGCGCCGCCGCCCCCTCAGGTCCCGCTCGGCCGCGGGCGGGCGGGGCGACCGCACTGGGAGCCGGAGCCCGAGCCCGCGCGGAGCCGCCGCCCGGGGCGCTCGGCCAGCCTCCGGGACACCGGGCACCGGGCACCGGAGCGGGCGCCACCCGCCGCCGCCGCCGCCGCCACAGGTCAGGGTCCCGCCGGGCCGCGGGCTGAGGGGCGCCGAGGAGCGGGACGCGGGGAGTCGGGCTGAGGCGACCCCCGAAGGCGCGGGCGGGAAGCGGGGAGGCTGGCTGAGGGCCGCCGGGAGGGGTCCCCGGTGAAGGGGTCGGGGCCCGCGGGGGGTCCGGGCTGAGGGGCGCCCGGAGAGGCCCCCCGGGAAGCGCGAGCGGCCGCGGCGGGGAGGGCACGGGCTGCGCGCGGGGCGGCGTGAGCGGCCGGCGGTCCCGCCCGGGAGGCGCGCGCCCAGGGCCCCCGCCGCCGCCCGGAGCCCAGAGGGGAGCCCGGAGGGGAGTCCGGAGGGGAGCCCGGAGGGGAGTCCGGAGGGGAGTCCGGAGGGGAGCCCCGAGGGGAGCGGAGAGGCGCCGGGAGCCGACAGGGGAGCGGACAGGCGCCGGGGAGCCGCTCCGGGGAACTTGGGGGCGGAAACGCGGGTCCCGCGCGGGGCGTCCTGCTGGGTGTGCGGAGCCCGGACCCGAGTCGCCGTGCGGAGTTGGTGGTGACAGTTTAGCGAGGGGCGTCCTGGGGGCTCCTTCACACCCCCCTCCCCGGAGCCCCGTAAGCACTCCGCTAGCCCTGAGCCGAGGGGGGGTCTGGAGTGTGGGCTGGGGTCCCCCCGCCCCCCGCGTGGTCAGGGATGGAGCGCGCGGCCCCCTCCCGCTCCCCGGGTTCGCTCAGGCAGCGGGAGGTGCCCTGGGCTCCCCCGGTGCCCGCAGCGCCCTGCAGCCCGGCCGGGGTGGGGGCGGCGGGCGGGGTGGCCCCTCCGGGTGGGGGTGCGGGGTGGGTGTGTAGTCGTGGTCCTCCGCCGCGGTCTGCGGGGAGGAGCCTAGGTGCGGAGGCAGAACCTGGGAGTAACCTATCTCTGCTTTTATATAAGGTCAGCTAGGTGCAGAGGGCCCTTACCTCTGCTGGGGAGCCAGGAGGCTGCACTCCTAATCCTCGCTAACTCCGGGGCTTAGGTGAGTTGGCTCCCTGTAATTGCATTTTGTTGAAATGTGTGGTGTGTGTGTCCAAAAAATTGGCAGGAGGATCACGATGTTGATCCTATTGCTGTGCTCTCATTTTAATCTAATCCACTGGAGTCTGAGGATAATGGTTGGGGAACTAGTGTCAGTTACTTCAGGAGAGTCAAATAAATAATAATAATAATAATAATAATAATAATTATTATTATTATTATAAAGTAGTCTGGTCTTGAAGAAGCTAAAGTTTTTCATCTTTTCCTTTCAAGTTTGGGGACAAAATTGTAAACCTGATTTGTGTGAATTACCATCTGAAAACAAAACCAGGCAAGATGATGAGCTGAGTGGTGTGTGAAACCCATTGCTGGATGGGAGAACCTTGATTGTGAAGTGCATTATTTTATGTCAAGTGCTTTTATCATTCATGAGACAGATTGTAACTGGAGTTATTGAGAGATCAAGGATTAACGTATCTTTATATATATATATATATATATATATATATATATATATATATATATATAAAAGACCTGGGCAGATAGATCTTGGACAGACCTCAGATGCTCCGTGGTACTCTTCCTGTCCATAGCTAAGTGATCAGTCGCTGACTGAAAGCAGAACCAACCTGGTGGAGCTAAATGATCTCGAAAACCCTTCTGGGTAGAGGCTGGCATAGACATTCCCTGTGGCTTTTCTCTTAAGGAAATACCTTCTACCCCTAATTAACTTTTATAGAAAACACTCCTAGATGCTACCAGTTAGCATTTGGAGTGATATTTCAAAAGCTCCTGCTCAAGTTTTAAAACCAATTTTTGTGTTGTCTATTTTAAATCAGATTCACTCTCAAGTTAATACATTTCATAGTATTTTTTAATATACACAAATTTTAAATTGGCGTTGTATTAGCCCAAAAGTGAAGTTATTACAAAGCCATCCATTTTTGTCATACTGTGTACTTCGCATAATTTTCTCCTTTATTTAAACGAAATGATATTTGATATGTCACTTGCTAATAATTAAATCTTAAACTAAAAGATCTTAAAATCAACTCATGACCACTCGATCTTTTGCAACTCACGGGGGGGGGGGGGGGAGAGGGGGAAGAACTCGTGATATAATTTTTAAAACCAAAACTTTTTCATATTTGTCTCTAGCTTTTTAGTATATGTGCTGCCGAAGCGAGCACTGTCTCTAGCTTTTACAAGAACTGCTCTAAAAGGCATGGCATCAGTGAAGTATAAAGGTTTGCAGAACTCCAGACTAAGTTTTTTGGGGCGCTCTGTTTTTCATTCTTAAATTTAAAGGAATATAACATTTTTTTTAAAAAAAATCTTTTTAAAAATTGATTTGAGAGAAACATTAATTTGTTGTACCTCTTATTTATGCAGTCATTGTTTGCTTCTTGTATGTGCCCTGATCGGGGATCAAACCCACAACCTTGCTGTATCAGGGTGATGCGTAACCAGCAGAGCTATCAGCCAGGGCTATAATTTCTTTTTAAAATTAATACTGTACTGTAATTGGTATTTTTAATAATTAAATACGCTATTTTCTTTAAAGAGACTAGTTTTCTAAATGTCCGTTTCTTTGTATATTTCAGAATTACATTTAAAAAATAATAAATGATAGTTTTTAAAAATCACAGTATAATTCCAAAATCACTGTGACATTTAAATTACATTATCCCTGTGTATTAAAATTGATACAGGAGAAAACGTGTGACTTTAGGAGTATGCATTAGAAATGCATTATTGACCACGGCTAATTGCTTTTAATTAGTAAGTAATAGGATTATAAACAAATACTTAATTCTCTGAAAATGGGGATGTTTGCCACCAACTTTAATTATCAAGATAATTATGTGTGTGAAAGCGGCGTGAAAGGCATTGCTGTGAAAGCATATACAAGTATTAATACATTTCACTTCGTTTTCAAATCACGAAATGGTTGTTAATAACAGGAGACTATAGCGAAGTAGGGAAAATATGTTAAAATAATGCTTTACAAATGTTTTTATATTTCCTGGCCCATCCTTTTGCTTCTTTTTTAAGATCTACATATACCCAAAGGATAGGACAGAAAATGTTAGTAATTCTAACTTGTGGGTGTTGTTCTGCTGAATTCCTTGTCATTTGAATTTGGAAATACGTGTCATAAGGTGTGGCAAAGGTACTGGAACAAGTTTTTGGTCTCATAAGATTCCACTAAATAAATTTCATCGCAGAGCATTTTTTTAAATCACAAATCAAGAAAACTTGATTAAGTCGCCGGTTTTTTAAGTGTAAAATTATGCCCCCTGCTTTAAAAATTGTTAATCTGAATTTCTAACTTGCTTTTCTTCGTTTTTTCCTAGTAGATCTCCGCATTAGGGTAGTTGACCTCTTGAGCTGTCCCGTTCCTCCCTCTTAACGCCCAAAGGCAACAAAAGGGCAGCGATTTAAAATGCTTACAGAGTTCCTTCAAAACTGATCTAATTTGACTCTAAAAACATAAAATAAGACCTGTTAATAACCATGTCGGAAATATAGATAGACCCAGAATATTACAGTTCAGTTAGTTTCACGGCATTCTAGATATATGTTAAGTTGAAGATTATTTGTAATCTTCATGGGGTTTTCTTATTAATTATTTGTATTTTACCACAATACAGAAGTAGATTTGGAGGAGTTATATGACTTTGTTTTATAAAACATCATTTTATAAAAATGTCAGGTTTTAGTTTTTATTTACCTAAAATACTTAAGTAGGTTCTTGAAAGGAAATCGGCACCACTACAATAGGCTGTATTTTGGGGAAAACTTTTGCAGATATTAAGACAAAAGCTATCACCAATAATATTTGCTGAAGAAAAAAAAAAGAAAAACTATCACCAAAAATAGTATATGCTTAAATTATTTTAAAAGGGGGTTTATATACTCTTAATATTTTTCTTCAACAATCAATGCAAACCAATATTTTAATAGTGGACATTTAATTCAGAATATGGGTGTTTATATTTTTAACCGTTTCAGTTATTATTATAGCAGGGCAAGTCACTATTCTTTCTAACTCTCCATTTTCTCACCTGTGAAATGGAAAAAGCAATGCAGCTATTTTACCATGGGGTTTTTTGTATGACTTTAAGACTTTTGTAAGCAAGCCTTTGGAATGTTAAGTGACCTTGGCCCTGAATATAATTGAGCTGATATTTTAAAGAGAACCTTTATGATTATCTCTGTTATAGCTGAATAACTCTTTTGCAAATGTAAATAGTTCACCCTGGCACTAATTTTGAGATTATTGTTAAGAATGACCTGAAGATAATGCTTGCCACGAGGTGATCGATTTGCAAAATGTTTGTGGAAATATTTCGTTATTATTCAATTTTAAATTGTCATCATTCCCTGATTACTTCGGATAAAAATCAGCCTAATAATTATTTTTGTTTTGTTGATATTGTCTTTGTGAGTCTTACAGTGGACGCCGTGTGGGTCCTCTTGTGTCAATTGTGTATGTCCAGTGCGCCTAGAAGGCGCCTTTTGTGCTTTTTAAAAAAATAAAGTTCCGTTCCTTATTTATATTTATGGTGCACCCTGTGAGAAGTTATTGTATGTTACCCAGGAGCAAGTTTTTTTGTAGAATGAGCGCTATGATCCTTAAAATCAAAAGACAATGTAGTGTCGCTGCTTAAAAAGCGAAATGATGTGCTGATCGTGAAAACTGGGTCTGCTTTCAACAAGCTGTAACCAAAAAATTGGGCTTTTAGCGGCTTAAAAAGTGATACATTCTCCTTATGAATTGTTAATTAATACATTTTATTGTGAAGGGTCCCCTATGCGAGAAAGTAAAAGTCTTGGTTTCAGGCCTGCACCGCACTGTGTTCCTAGAGCACAGGGCTACAAAGCCCAAGTGTGGACAGAGCTGAAAGGAAGGGGAAGCAGAGGGCACAGAGAGGCGTAGGCCGGGCCTGTAGGTGAGTGCTCCATTTCTCCGTGGCTTTTCCTTTGGGGTGCAAACCGGGGAGTGGCATTAGCTTCCACTCTGTTAATAGTGTAGCGTGTGCTTTCTCAGAGTCCTTGCTTTACCTTCTATTCCAGCGACTGGGTCACTTTCAATTTGAAAAACCTGTTTTGGGGACACTGAGTTTCTTTTTCCTACTGCGATTGCTCCGATGTAAAGGAAAGAAATGAAGCCATCGATTCACGTAACATAATCAGCTAAAATAGAGATGCCAAACCTTGCCGTCAGGATTTAAACTAGATCACATGATGCTTTAGTTCAGTTGGGCTCAATATCTGTTAAGGGAACATTTCCCCCCACCGCATTGATTTTAGAAAATAAATTCATTGCAAGTTTTAACTGATTTTAAAAAAAAGTTTAATTTGTGAACTCCTCTAAGAGAATTACACAATGTGGTTGAGACGAATTAAGACATATTTCCTGACCTTTTGAGAAGAGTTCAGATTAGTGTAAACCTGGGGTAAGAAGTCCTTCACAGTTTACCATAGATAAGTAGACAGCAGATATGAGGGAGGTAGAAAAATAGGGAAATACCCTGAGTAGGAGTGTCAGAGATTTCTGTATGCTCAACTCCCACAATTAGCAGGTTGCGTAGTTACTGTGCACAGAACTAAATTATAAGGTTGGCTTCTAAGAATTTACCCTGCTCCCTGATGACCTCATAGAACTTCGGAGTAGCTTTACGTTCTAACGTTGCCATTTAGCACTGTTATTCTCCCCGGCTCTATAAGTTGCCTCTGGGAAAGGGAATAGAAAGAGGATATTCTTATCCTGTGTGTTTAAGGAATACATTTTCCTTTATAGGGAAGGCAGTGGGGAAACATACCTGTCAGACTGCCAGAACGCAATGATGAAACACTGCAAAGAACCCCCTAACCGTGACCCTACCTCACTGGCTGTCATTCCATCTCTAAAACTGTCTTTGTTATTTGAAAGTTTGGAGTCTACTTTCAAAATGCTAGTATTTCTAGCAAGGTTAATTCTTTAAATCACTATCAGCAAAAACCTGAGAAGTTAGTTCCTTGTTTCCTTGCTGCCTGAAAACGAGGCCTTTTAGGGATAGAAAACTCTCTTGTTTGAAAGAGAAGGAAAAATAAAATGAAAGCAGATCATGTCACAGTTTCTCCATAAATCAGCCTTCATGAGATAAAATATGAAAATAGCTATTTGAAATAGTGATAGGAAAGAATATATTCTCCCCCACCAAAATGCCTTTACTTTTCTCTTTAAAATCAACATAAGCTGAGCCTGGCCGGTGTGGCTCAGTGGTTGAGCATTGACCTATGAACCAGGAGGATACAATTCGATTCCTGGTCAGGGTTGCAGGCTCAACTGGGGATCATGCAGGTGGCAGCCAATCAGTGATTCTCTCTTTCCCTCTCCCTTATTCTCTGAAATCATTTAAAAACAACAACACACAAGTTGTAATTCCTTCTTGAATCATTTTTGCCTTCAAAGAAATCAAGTTGTTTTTCCCAAACATCAATTTACCTATGAAATGTTATCATAATTAAGGTTAATGTTGGTTAATGTAATCAATTATCTGAATATTATCTCTCACTGTGTCTTCTATTTTCTCTGTGATGTTAGACAAATTATCTAGTCTTTACATGAGTTAATTCTTCCAGACTTTTAAAGTAGCTTTTTGATAAATTGAAACGAAGGGTCTCTTTCAATCTCATCAGAAAAACAGTACACTGAAGATGTATAAATAACACTTAATGCTTTGGAAAATCTACAGATCATAAAATGTCATATATGCTTTTTTTTTTTTTTTTTGCCAAAAATAGTTATGGCAAGCCAACACATCTCAGTTAGAAATAGAAGCTTAGGCCCTAACCGGTTTGGCTCAGTGGATAGAGCATCGGCCTACAGACTAAAGGTTCCCAGGTTCGATTTCGGTCAAGGGCATGTACCTTGGTTGTGTGCATATCTCCAGTATGTATAGGAGGCAGTTGATCGATGTTTCTCTCTCATCGATGCTTCTAACTAACCATCTCCCTTCCCTTCTGTAAAAAAATCAATAAAATATATATTTTTTAAAAAGAAAGAAATAGAAGCTTAGTAGCAACCTCAAAAGCAAGTTAATTAATTCTGTGAATCAGCTGATAGGTAGTGTTTAACAGTTAGGTATTTAAACACCACATGCCTATGACTAAGCATATTGCTTATTTGTCACTCACTTTTCCACAGTATTGTTGCAGTCTGAATCTAAAGTACAAAACCTCAAAATCTTAACCTTGCTAAATGTTGTTCTTTTCTGTCAGTTGATAATCACTTATACAAATAAGTTTTTGCAAATTGAAAAGTACTTATATAAGTTCTTCCTCTTGTTTTATACAGTGGATAGAGTTTATGAAAGAGAAAACATATGAATGGTGTGTATATAAATGAATAAGCTAATTTAACAAATTATTTGCATATGTCAATAAAATCCAGAAGAGTGAAGGAAATACCCAGGCATTTGCCAATGTAGGATTACTACATATTTTCCTAAAGCATTTGGAACTCATTAGAAACATCCTGACTTTATTTAAGGCAATATAACATATTTTTAAACTGTGTTCAGCAAGATCCAAATTGATGATTTTTAGGACTGAAGTAGTACAACGCCTACAATAAAGATATACAGATTATCAGTTTCTTGAAATAGGTACTGACTGGGTTTTATTCTTCTGGCTCCAGCCTATACTACATATAGGCACACAATGAATATTTTAATAACAATACAGAAATAATATAAGGCAGTGTTTCTCAAAGTGTGGTCAGTGGATCAGCACCGGCAGAAAACTTGGTAGAAATACAAACTCTCAGGCCCCACCCCAGACCAACTGAATCAGAAACTATGGGGGGGGGGGGGTGTTTTAACAAGCTCTCCAGGAAATTCTGATGTAGACTGTCTTGGAACCCCTCACTCAAGATGATTTCTGCATCTAATCCGATAGCCCAGAGTCCGTGGGTTAGTGCACTTAGTTTGAATTACTTTTAGTAGGCCTTACCCTTGACTTTGGTTCACATCTTTGCCATATTCTGCCAAGTGGTAGAATCTCTTGGGATCATCCTGTAAAATTACCTTTATTGGTTTGACGTTTTATTACTTAACTAAGCTCCTTGTTATTGTCGATATGCTGTCAAGAAAAGCTAGGTGACTCACTTCTTAGTCCAAGTGTCACTCCTCTTAGAATGGTTGCTAGGATCCTGAGTCTCCAAGTTCAGAGTACAACTTCAAAGACTGGATTTTATAAGATCACCAGGGATGCTCCTCCCCTAGAGGATTCACATTAAACAGACTTAAAAGATATGGATTTGTAAACCTTAATTCCCGATTAGTAATAGTAGAAAACACGGCCTTCCTAGTGATTGTCGGTAGTTGTGGGTTGTTGTTTTTTTTACTTTAAAATTCTGTTTTTCTGGAATGAAGAAAGTTGTAGTCTCCTATGTCTCTGAAGTCACTATGATTTAGTCCAGGCTGTTTTGAAAGCAATTGGGCAATATATCGCATTCTGTGATGCTTCACCCCCACTTCTGGGATTTCTTTAAAAGAGAGGAGGATATAAAGGAAAAGCCATTGCATCAAAACACTCATGAAAGCATAGTTACAGGAACCAATATTTGGAAATAACTTACGTATTCAACAGCAGGGGAATGGTTAGATAAATTATGGTATAATCACTAGGTGAAATGTTATACAACTATCAATGACAATTTAGAAAACTAGAAAATCTGAACAATACTAAGTTAAAATAAAAGTAGCATAAAAATGTATGTTCCCTATTGATTGCAACATTAATAAACATATATATATGAAAACATCTGGAAGGGAATATACAAATATAATGACAGTTATATTTAAAAAGTAAGGTTATGGAAGGCTCTTTTTGTTGTTGTTGTTGTTGTTTCTATGTATTTCTCTTTTCCAAAGTTTAGCCAATAATGTAAAATTACTCCTATTGTTAAAAACATACACTTAAAGCTTTTTTTGTGTGTGTCTATGACCCTAATCAGTAAAAATAAAGGCAAAGAATAACTTAAACATTAAAAATCCTCTAGATATTTTATTTCTTTAAAGCTATTGAAGATAATGTAAGACACTGCATGATTCTGTTCTGTTATACCCAATTTTACTTCATAATTAATTTATGTCACATATTTACTATTTGCTATACCAGCCTCTATCTGGGAGAGAAAAATATCCAATCTCTGTTATAGGCTCTTAGTTTTGTTCAGCCATGCATAAGGTTTGATTTTGTTGATTTCTTTGGACCTGTGTTCTCTTTAATATAATTAGACAGTGACAAACAAGTTTTTTAAAAACAGTTTCCAAAATAAATAAATAAAATAAAATAAAATAAAAAATAAAAACAGTTTCCAATTATTTTTTAAAGTCATCCTCATTAATTTTTTTTTAAGAAAAATATGTAGATATACTATGCTTTTCCCAAAATTACTATTTTAAGAAAAAAGTTGCTTTATTAGCTGTTAGGAATTTGAAATGTTCTTTTTAAAAAATATATTTTTATTGATTTCAGAGAGGAAAGGAGAGGGAGAGAGAGATAGAATCATAAATGATGAGACTGAATCATCGACTGGCTGCCTCCTACTTGCCCCACACTGGGCATCGAGCCCGCAACCTGGGCATGTGCCCTGACCAGGAATCAAACCGTGACCTCCTGGTTCATAGATTGATGCTCAACCATTGAGCCATACCAGGCGGGCAAATGTTCTTATTTTAAAATTTATTTAAATTTTTTTCAATTACAATTGATATTCAATATTATTTTATATTATTTTTAGTTTTATAAATAAAATTAAATAACCTCATGATAGAGTTATTTGGTTTTTCAACTCTTGATAGAATGCTGAACTTATGATCATAAAGAGCTGTTATAGAAACATTGTGAGGGTAAACTTCAACTAGAAATTATCATTATAAAGCCTTTATATAATTTGTGACAATTTAAAAAAATAAACAGATTTAAAATAGTAAGTAAGTAGTTTTCCCCAAATCGGTAAAAGGCTGAACATTGTAAAAGATCCTATATAATAAAACCCTAGTATGCAAATCAACCTAATGGAGCAATGACTGGCAGAACAACCAGTCACTATGACATGCACTGACCACCAGAGGGCAGACGCTCAACACAGGAGCTGCCCTCTGGTGGTTAGTGTGCTCCTACAGGGGGAGCACCACTAAACCGGAAGCTGGGCCACGGCTGGCAAGCACAGTGGCAGTGGCGGGAGCCTCCCCCACCTCCGCTGCAGGCGGGTGGTAAGGAGCGAGGGGTCCCAGACTGCGAGAGCCTCAGAATGCAAGAGGGATGTCTGACTGCCAGCTTAGGCCCAATCTCCCAGACTGCGAGAGTGCATAGGCTGGGCTGAGGGACCCCTCCCCACCCCAGTGCACGAATTTCATGCAGTGGGTCTCTAGTATATCTATATATTTATATATCTACATCTATCTATCTATCTATCTATCTATCTATCTATCTATCTATCTATCATATATTTATCTATATCTTTCTATATAATATATCTACACAAATACATGTGTATAACACACGTAGAAATAATTAATTTCTAAAATCTGAATTAATTAATTTTCCTTTTTTTCCCCTATTGCATTGTTTTAGAAATCCCAAAGGGAAAATAAAGTGGTTTGCCTTTGACTCACATTTTTTTTTGGTCACTTCATTTGGAATTTTTTTTTTTTTTTTTAACAACTTGTATCAGCCTGATGACTTTAGAGTAAACTATCTAAATGAAAACAAAGTTCAAAAAGCTTTTAAGAAATTTTATATCAGGGATACTAATTCTCTCTTTTTTCTGCCTTCCCCATTTCTTTTTCTTTTTTAAAAAAATGTCTTCTTATTGATTTCCAAAAAGATGGGAGAGTGAGAGAAAGAGATAGAAACATCAATGATGAAGTAGAATCATTGATTGGCTGCCTCCTGCATGCCCCCCACTGTGGATTGAGCCCAAAACCCAGGCATGTGCCCTGACCAGGAACCCTGACTTCCTGGTTCATAGGTTGGCGCTCAAACACTGAGCCATACCAGCCAGGATGTTCCTCCTACCCCCTATTTCTGATGATTTAATCATTAAACAGCTCAAGGCAAACCCAAACTAACAGGTTCAGTTTATAGCTCTTAGAATTTGTTTGTGGGTGACACAAACTTGATATGAGCAAGTCTAAGAAGACCCTTTTTAATGAAGATTTATTTATTCATTAAATATTTATTGAGCTCCTATTTTGTGCCAAAAGTTGTTTTAGTGAAGGAGGATAAAACAATGAAGAAGACAGACAAATTACATCTCTCCAGGAGTTTACGATTATTATTATCTAGATTTAACAACAGTGTCAGTGGGAAAGATGATAACTAAGAGGAGGTCACAGTCAGGCCCAGTCCTGTGTCTAGACAGCATTGCTAGGGTAACATGGAGTTAAGTGCTTAACTTTGACTTATGTCTACCATAGGGGAAAGCATCTCTTATTATTAATATTTAAATATATTTCTATTGATTTCAGAAAGAAAGGGAGAGAGAGATAGAAACATCAAGGATGACAAAGAATCAATGATTGGCTGCCTCCTGTTTGCCCCTCACTGGAAATAGAGCCTGCACCTGGGGCATATGCCCTTGACCAGAGTTGAACCTGGGACACTTCAGTCTGCAGGCTGACCTCTATCCACTGAGCCAAGCCAGCTAGGTCAACCTCTTCTTATTATTTTAGGGTATATGTATATGTTATGTATTGTATATTATATATAACTAGAGGCCTGGTACACAAATTCGTGGATGGGTGGGGTCCAGCCGGCCCGCCCTGATGGGGGATGATCAGGCCAGCAGAGGGGAGGAGATGCGGGAGGTTGGCCAGCCGGTCCTGCCACCAATCAGGGTTGGGAGGATGTTTGGGGTGGGCCTGGTGAGGGAGGGAGGGACCATGGACAGTTGGCCAACCGCCCCCATCCCCTATTTAGCCAGGGCTGGCTGCGGGGAGGGGCTGCTCCCTGATCAGGCCAGTAGGCTGGCCACAGTGTGCATCACAGCAACCAGTCATTCTGGCGTTCCCGTCACTTGGCTTTTATATATATAGATAGATAGATAGATAGATAGATAGATAGATAGATATTTATTACATTACTTTTTTTCTATATATATAGTAAAGTTATTAACAAAGGCGGTAGGGTGAATGCATCCTTTGTTGATAAGGTATCATTGTTCTCGAAAATCCAAACGACAAGGTAGTTATTCACTTTGCAAAATGATTATTTATTTAATAATGCTCTACAGTAGATGCATTTAAGTGGTGAACTATCCAAGTCAATTTAGTCAATTCATAACTTTATCTATAAAATACTAGGGGCCCAGTGCACGAATCCGTGCACCTTGAAAGGAACTGTGGGCCACGGGGCTGTGGTGGGCACAGGGGCAGGTCTCGGCCCATCCACTGCATCCCCTCCTGGCCCTCCCACCACAGCCCCTCACCCCCTGTCGGCTGGCAGCTTCGCTCCCAGGTGCTGACGGCACCGGCCCTGCTCACACCTGCTGACAGCATGGAGCAATTGGAGCTGGCACCAGCAGCAGGTGAGAGCAGCGGATGTGAGCAGTGGCTCTGGCGCCAGCTGCGGGTGCAAATGGGGCTGGTGCCAGCAGTGGATGCAAGAGATGGCTGCTAGTCCCGACTGGCCCTTGAAGCAGGAGGAGGAGGAGAAGCCCTGAGGGGCAATAAGGGCCAGCAGCCACCACTCACACCCGCTGACAGTGTGGAGTGATCGGGGCTGGTAGCATATGCGAGCAGCAGCTCTGGCGCCAGTAGTGGGTACAAGCAGGCCCGGTGCCAGCAGCAGGTGCGAGTACCTGGTGGGACCACAGCAGGAGGGAGCAAGAATTTTCAGTAACCACCAGAGGCTCTCCCAATGACAGCAACCAGTGCCCTGCCTTGGTCTGGCACCCCCCTCACCTCCTCCACCATCCTGCTGTAGCCGATGCCCGCCATGTTCCATGCGCACACATTATAGTGACTGGTTGTTCGGTTGCTCTGCCGTTCGGCCTATTTGCATATTAGGGTTTTATATATCTAGACTAGAGGGAGAGTCCCTCAGCCTGGCCTGCCTCCTCTCACAGTCGGTGAGCCCTCAGGGGCGGGAGGTGAGCTGGCGATCAGGGGAAGGCGATTCCCCCATCACATCTCTGCTGCAGCCACTGCTGGCAGTGCAAGCCTCCGCCGGCCCTGGTTACCTGAGCCTCCGGTGGCCCTGGGCGGCGGGGCAATGGCCATCTAAGGCTTGCCTGTGCCTCAGGGGCTGGGGGCTGAGGGGACTGGAGGACTCTGGAGGCAGGCGCACCAGGCTGAGCGGACTGGGCACCACCATCTTGTGGCTGTGGGCACCACCATTTTTGTGAGGACATGATGGTCAATTAGCACATTCCCTCTTACAGATAGTGAGACAGGTGCTTTTCAAAACTGAGACTACACAACACTGGGTGGGTGAACCAGCACCTAGCACCAGGTAGGCAAATAACCACAGCTCTGTGTACAAGGTGAGAAGATAACGTAGGTGATTGAACTCAGCATGTTGGCCTGGTTGTGTCTTTAAGCCATTCACAGGATTCATGCTGTGTATTCCTCTATGCCTGCTGGAATACTCTTTGATCCTAACAAAGCACAATATGTAAACAAAATTATTTTGTTTTTACTATTACACATCCAGTTTTTAAATGTCAGGTTAATTTCCTTTGTCATACAACATGTGTGTGAAATATTTACCCTGGCCACCAGCTTTTAAATTCAGAAAATACAAACTAATTTTAATCTTAACTGAAGTAAAACAGAAGACAGATCAACTCTGAAATGTAACCTAATGTGGATATTATACATTTTCTTTGCTGTCATATCTTACAATTTTTATGTACAAGTTCTGTATAACAATCAACATTGTTTACTCTTAACAGATAGGAGTGAATTTGCATATGTACTACATACTTTCGCAAATTCACAATCTATGACACAGGGGAGGGATACATTATAAGTATTTTGTAAATATTTTTAACTCGATCTACAATTTTGAGGACTTTTCCTTTTTTCAGTATCACTTGTAAAAGATACACAGTGCTACTACTTCTCTACATTTCTAGGGAATTTCCTAAGTTACTCTTTAAAATGTTAATTTCTATTTTATATAACATTTTTATGATACATAATGATATGAAATTAATGCCAAAAGACATTTACATTTTGCTCTTCTAAAGAGGCACACTGGTATATGAAAGGGGGAAAAATGTTAATTATAGAGCTCAGCATTCTGTGTTAAAACGTTGGGTGTTCTGGTCAGAAGAACAGGTTTTAAATGGCCTGAGGGCCAGAGCACTGTTTTACATTCTTGTTAGGAGGCTCCCAATGGGAACTGTAACAAATTCTATTTAATATCACTGCTGGAGAAAAGTTCACAGCAATGTACAACATGAAGTGTTACTTAGACTTAATACTCATGCATCAAATTAAACTAGTTCCCTTTCAAACTTTTTGTTAAGTGATAGATAAAACACTAACAAATTTTGGCCTATTAATTTGTCATAATATATTTTTTAAAAATTTAATTGACCAGCTATTTTATATATGAATCACAAGCATTATCATCATAATTATTTAACAGTTAATCTCCTTTTATAAGATAGAGATGGGTTTATGATCACCTTCAAGTCAAAATGCCAAGAAATTGACTTACATATAAAAGCGAAGCAAATAAAGCTTTATTGTCATGTGACCTTGTGACATCTCTGAACACTCACATTTAGTAGACCTTCGTCTGTGGATATAGAACCAAGGTAGGAGTCTATAGACAAAAGATCAATGCAGGGAATTTGCACCCTCTCCACCCTTGGGCACCTGCCATTCTCCTCCTGCAGCCACACCTGTTCATATCCTGCCAGGACAGTGATTTTCACCTGGTGTGCTGGTGTGCTGCATGTGGTACACTGGTTTGAAGCAAGAATTTTTAAAACGTGCAATACCTGATTTTTTAGTTAGGGGCACTGACCTCTTTTTCCAGATTTTCAAACAGAAAATTGACAACAGTGAACACAGCGATAGCTTTGTCTGGTCTGAATGCCCTGTCTTGAACCATAAATATATAGGTCATATAATAGAGTTGCATCTTACTGGTCACAATGCAGAATAAGGTTGCATCTGACTAGTTAATTCTTGGCACCAGAAATCCTTATATACAAGTATAGGCACCTGATATTTTTTTAAAAAGTCACTTTGGAGCAAAAGAGGTAGATAATTACTATTATTATTATTTTTTTAAATCAATCAAAATTAAACCTATTTTTCTCAGGTCTGCAAATATAGAATGTATTTTTTGGTGTGCCACAGAATTTTAATAGTTATGTGTGCCTTGAGATGGAAAAGATTGAAAATTGCCCTAGTTGACACAATACCAAGAGAAAGAAGCCAAGTGGTAGGGAGGATAGAACATGATAGAAGGAAGTATAAAAAAAACTGAAATAACTTGGAAGCTCTCATTGGTGATCCAGACTTTAATTCCCTTAATTTATTATTCATTTGTGTATGTGAATTGCACACATGTTCAAGAAGGTTCTAGGCACAAAAGGTGATACCAAAGCTCCTAGAACTAGGAGTTTGTACCTAACACAAATAAAAAAAGAGATAAAATTTAATTGTTATAACCAATAATTCAAAGCAGTATATGATTAAAGAATAAAATTAGTAAGGCAGAAAACAAATGCTACAAAAATTCAGAGAATGGCAAGATCAGTGTGGCATGGAGAATAGAATATACACAGGAAAAACCTTGTAGAGAAGGGAAAAGTTGAATTTGACTTCAAAAGTTTAGGGATTAACAGAGTAACCTTATGAGGAAAATAAAACAAAACAACGAACAGCTAAGAAAATATACAGAAAAATAAACAAAGAAGGGAACCAGAGTACAATTCTATTCATATGAAATATCCAGAATAGATAAATCCAAAGAGATAGAAAGCAGATTAGTGGTTGCCAAGGCCTGGGGTAAAGGGGGGGCGGAATGACTGCTTAATGGGTACAGGATTTCCTTTAGAGGTGATTAAATGTTTTGGAACTAGATAGAGGTGTTGGTTGCACAGCTTTAAAAATAGACTAAATGCCACCCACTTGTATGTTTTTAAGTAGTGAATTTTATGTTCTGTGAATTTTGCCTCAAAACATAAAATTCAGGCCTTGAGATAGCTGAAGAGAGGACAAGAATATCCAGTGTAAGAAAACAAATCCTGGAATAAGCATGGATTTGGAGGAGGAATTTTGCAGAGATCAACCCATGTGACGTGGAGAATGCATGTAAGTGAGTTAGTGAGAAATATTATTTGGAGATACAGATTTTTTGTTAACATGACAAAGGGTCTGGAATATAGGCAAAGCAGTGTGGATATTATCTTATAAGGAGTGGTAAGATTCCAAGTCTTGAGAAGAGGAGTGAGATTGTTTAGTCAGGAGATTCATCAATCTGGCAGTCATGTGCAGAGAAAGCAGTTAGGAGGCTATCATAAAATCTGGACATAAATATGAGGAGGGCCTATAGGAATGAAGAAGGAGGAAAACGTGAGACATGAAAAGAACAGTGAGTGATACTCCAACTATGGTCTATGGATGGATGCTGCTCACAAACTTGTAGTTGCTGACTTGACACAAGGCAACTACAGATTTGTGGGAAGCATTTAAAAACCTTTATATTAGCCCTGGCTGGTTTAGCTCAGTGGATAGAGCGTCAGCCTGTGGATTGAAGGGTCCTGGGTTTGATGCCGGTCAAGGGCACATGCCTGGGTTTTGGGCTCAATCCCCAGTTGGGGGTGTGCAGGAGGCATTCAATCACTGATTCTCATCATTGTTTCTATCTTTCTCTCCCTCTCCCTTCCTCTCTGAAATCAATAAAAAAAATAAAAATTAATTAAAAAAAAATTTAAGTAATGTGTGGTCTCTTCTCTTCCTTCTAAAACAAACAAACAAACAAATAAATAAATACCTTTATACAGTAGGTCCTCGGGTTACATTGGGATCCATTCCTGTGGCATGAGGTAACGCGATTTTTGCCGTAAGCTGGAGCCCACCTACATAAGCACCTATGTCACTCACATGGAGCACACACACATCAGTAATGAAGTGAAACATTAAAAAAAAATTAAAGCTAATAATTCCTGACCTTTACTTGTGGTAAATAAATAATAAAAAAATAAAGCACATATCTACATATGTCAACATGACGGAACTTTTTTTTTTTATAAATGGGAGATGGTGACTTAGCCATCAAACAACATCCCTCTCACAATCTGGGACTGCTGGCTCTAACGGCTCGCCTGCCTGCCTACCTGCCTGATTGCCCCCTAACTGATTGTCCCCTGCCGACCTGATTGCTCACAACTGCCCTCCCCTGCTCGGACCCGCCTCCTCCCCTGGAAGGAGATTTTTTGATTTTTCACAGAGAGGAAGGGAAATGGATAAAGAGCTAGATACATCAATCAGCTGCCTCCTGCACACCCCCCACTCCCACTGGGGATGTGCCCAAAACCAATGTACATGCCCTTGACTGGAATTGAACCTGGGACCCTTCAGTCGGCAGACGGACACTCTGTCCACTGAGCCAAACCGGTTTTGGCAGAACACATTTCATAATTGACTATATTGGAGCAGCAATACATACTAAGTATCTGGCCTTTTGGATCTGTACTTATGGTTACATTTCCCTAAATGTGACTGCAATTTCTATTTTAAACATTTCTGTACAATTAGGTTCACAGTTCTCTTAAAAGAAAGTACTATTCTTTAATGCCTTCTCAGCCATCATCTATTTCCAGTTTTAATATTTGTAGTTCTTCTTCCATGTGATTTTTTTCATGAGTAATGCAAATTTTTGCAGAAGTGAGTTCCGTAAATCATAGTCACGCTGCTGATCTTGAAGTCATTTGTTCTTGCTCCTGTGATGTAATGCCATGGTTGATCAAGACCAGCCATGACTACCCATTTTGGGAATGTCTTTGTGACTCCATTTTTATGTCAATGAAAGTTCAAATAATTTTTATTACCCAACTTATTTCACTCGGTTATTACAGGCTTCAAAGTGTTATTGTCAACATTTAGCAGTTAGAATCATGACAGATTAATTGCACTTTAGAGGATCTGGAGGACTTAGACTTATAGGAATATCCTCTCTGTATTTTTGGGAATTCTTAAATAAGGTTCATTATTTTCATAAGGGTTATTTAAGTGTTTGTGGTATGAGGTGAAGAAAAAGGTTAGCTAAAGAATAAACAATTTCATTTTAAGTCTAGTAGAATATTTTGTTAAAATAGTCCATTTTCATTATGTGTTATTTAAACTGCTTATACTTTTTATTAGGATATATGTAAAATTTTGAATTTTGCCTGGAACAGTATTTGGTATATAATAGGTACTCAATAAATACTTATTGACTGTTGTTCATTGAATGTGGAGTGATGGTAGGCAAAGCCTTTCAAATGGTCCAATAGTACGAGCAGAGGCACAGAAGTAGGGAGAATGTGATTTTAGAGAAAAGCAAAGATGGCTTCCTGAAAGTAACATGTATGTGTGATTACCAATTACACATAGTTTATTGGCTAAATAATCTTGGTGGCTTATTAATTTCTGCATCATATTTAAAATACTAATGACCTTTTCTGCTGCTTATATCCAACGCGAATAGGTAAGGTTAAATATCAGAAGTTATTAACTCTGACTAATCTGAGTTTCTGAGCCTCTCCTCTCCTTTCTACCTTCTTCCTTTTCTTCTCCCTTCCTTCCCTCTTGTACCCCTGTATTTTGCTCTAGCTTTGGTTCTTATTCTCTCCCTCTCTCACCTTTTTCTTCATTCTGGTGTTTCCCATATTCAAGTCTTGTTTCTTTGTTTAATTTTTCTGTCTCTGTTTCTCTCCCTGCAATGACTCTCTTCATTTTTATTTCCTGATTCCCAGCATCTCTTTCTTCATTAGGTCTCTAATGACAATATGGAGGTGAACTGTATTTCTATATGCTAATCAAATGATGAAGTAATATTATTTTTCTTTGTTGAGATATAATTGACATAAAATTGTAAGGTATATCACGATGATTTGTACACACACACACACACACACATATATGCAGTTACACAAGAGCTCTCTTCATCTAGTTAACACATCCGATCATCTCACATATTTTTTTTGTGCGTGTGTGTGAGAACATTTAAGTTCAATTCTCTTAGTAAGTTATACAATATAGTGTTATCAATTATAATCTCCACTAAAAGTCTGGTGCATTAAATTTATGCACAGGTAGGGTCCCTAGGCATGGCCGACAATCAGGGCTGTCTGGGGTCTTTCTTCCCCAGTTGCTGGCCCTGGGGCCTTCCTTCATTCCCACCACCCCCTGGTGGTCAGCGCAATCAAACATCATAGTGAGCAATCGAACTCCTGGTCTCCAGTCAAACCCCCCGAAAGGACAATTTGCACATTAGCCTTTTCTATATATACTAGAGGCCCAGAGCACGAAATTCGTGCATGGGGGGTGGGGGGGGGGTGCCTCTCAGCCTGACCTGCACCCTCTCCAATCTGGGAGCCCTCAGGGGATATCCTACTAATGGCTTAGGCCCGCTCCCCATGGTTCTCTGCTCTCCGCAGGGCCTGCCTGCTCCACACTGAGGCAACTACAAAGCAGGCCATGCTGGGTGCTGCCTGCATACTGCACTTGCCTGCTCCCAGGTGATGGCCAAGCAGGCCATGCTGGGAGCTGCCTCCTCTTTGCTGTCAGTCTCCATAGAGGCAATGAGGTTAATTTGCATACTCATTCCTGATTGGCTGGTGGGTACCATGAAGTGATGGTCAATTTGCATGTTTCTCTTTTATTAATGTATATAGATAATTTACATTAGGGAGGTTTTTATTCTAAATTTAATGTGAACACAATATTTATGCTGCTCTTTCTGAGACTAAATAAAATTAGTTTCAACTTATAAATGATGTTGATTGATTTTTGTTTTTTTTACAAATTATTGAATCCCTAATCTTCAAGTTAGGAGAAGGGGATCAGTAGACCTTAATTAATGACTCCTGGTAAAGCATAACATCTTATTGAATTAACTCCTAATTCTCTTTAGCAACCTTAATTTCTATTTTTTCTCTAAATAGCAAATATATGATCCTTTAGCATCTAATTTCATCTTTATATATGCAGTTACACAAGAGCTGGAATATTTGTCCATTATATTAAGTTTTTATCCCCAGTGCCTAGAACACTTCTAACAAATATCAGATGCTCAACAAATAATTGTTGCTTTTTATTTCAAATCCCTTTAGAAAAGTTGGTCTTACAAAGTCAGCTTCTAGATTTTTGTGACAAAGTATTGGTGAATGAGTGGAAAGGGACTGAACATGAAAAGCTGGAAGAGATTTAAGTTGATATATATATTGAGGTGCTGGGAAGGAAGGAGAGATTATTAAATTACTGGGCTGAGAAGGGGGAAAGGGTTTAGTTGGGAGGGCTTTAATGAAGGAGATACTTTGGAGAGTATGGTGTGAGAAAAATCATCAAAGGAAAGGGGAAAATATTTGGAGGAAGAAGATGAAGGAAGGGTTAGTTGTGGTTATAAATTGAATCTCCTTTATTTATTTTAAAAGACAAGTAGAGAACGGAATTTTTTTTTAATCTTGCAGGGAACAAGGAGTGCTCCAATTATATGTTGAATTCTGTTTCTTTCCTTCTTCAGAGGGAGAAGTCAGTTTGGGTGATGTTGAGTTTGAGGTTCCTGAAGAACCTCAGGTAGGGGTGTTCAAAAGAAACATGGAAAAACAGATTTAGAACTCTTGAGAGAAGAGTTGTGGTTAGAGAAGATTGGGAACTACTATCAAGTGTTTATGGGTGACAGTGAAACCGAGAAGGAACTTGCAGAACACATAACATAGAAGGTCTCAGAGAAGAGGTACCAAGAAAAGAGACAAAAATAGCAGTCCCTATGGTAGGCTAAGAATTCAGAGAAACTGGTCTCTGGGAAGCAAAGAGAAGAGATAGTTTCAATAATAGAGGATGGTCGAAATGTCAGACGCTGCATAGGCAGAGACAGTGGTGTGCTGGCGCCAGCTCAGACTGGCTTGTAGAAGTCAATTGTGAAATTTTCAGGATTTTTGTGAGTTGATTGTTATCCACAGCCATTATTAAAAATTAAATGGTATACTCTTTATACACTTTCAATTTAACAAGTGGTCTTAAAAACTGAAGTAATGAACACACCAATTGCATCACTTCCTACTAGTTTTACATTTTTGAGGTGTTCGTGTTGATTGTATCTGTATTGTGTAGATCAGCGTTTTTCAACCGCTGTTCCGCGGCACACTAGTGTGCCACGAGATGTTGCCTGGTGTGCCGTAGGTGCAGACAAGACAAGAATTTTATAATTTTTCACTATTTTGTTTATTTAATATTTCATAATAAAGTAATTATAAAATACTTTCTTTGTGTTTATTTGATTCCTATTCAAGAGAATTACTTTATATATAGTCAATATAGGCACAGAGTTAAATTTTTTAACATTTTCTAATGGTGGTGTGCCTCGTGATTTTTTTCATGAAACAAGTGTGCCTTTGCCCAAAAAAGGTTGAAAAACACTGGTGTAGATACTGTATACTGTGGTGTGCTACTACAGCCCTTTCCCATTCTGTTCTCAGTGACATTATATTGGTGACCTGAAATCAATCATGGTGGGAGCGTTCATACTACAGATATTGGCAAACACTATAAATCAGAGTGTTTTCCCCTACAAGGAGAGCCATTGTTGAACCTTTACCAGTGTACCACTGGATAAATAGAATGAAAATCAAGAAAAGTTAAATGGCTTTAGCAAGAAGGAGCTAACTTGTTACTTTTGCTTGACTTTCAGTAAAAAGATAGGTGACAAATCATAGTAAAGTGGATTGAGGAGTGAAATAATGGAAAGTGAAGAAACAAATGTTCAAATAAGTTTGAGAGGGAGTGAGTTAAATAGTTAAGCAGATTGTTATTGCTGATACTGTGTGTGTTTTTAATTTAGGGCTTTCAGACTATAGACAATATTAATGTACTTTATTAATCTCCAAAGATGAATAACATATGCAAATATATTTTATAGTGGAAGCTTTTTTGTTGGAAAAATCTTAAGAAGCTACTTACCTATAGAACACATTTGGGGAAATGCTGCTATAGTATTTCACAATTAAGTTTGAAACAAATATTCTTGTTATTAAAGTTTATTGGTTTTTTAAAGAAATAGTGTCAAGAATGGATATTGAATTTTGAGGGTTATTTTGCATTTTTTAAATAATCATGTTTTCTTTTCAAAATTTCACTAGTGCTCTGACCATTACTTTAATAGATTGTCTAATATTAAATTGTCTTTGCCTTTCTGAGATAAATGTAACTTAATTATGGTGATTTATTCTTTTAGTATGCTATTGAATTTGATTATCATTTTATTTATAATATTAACTTAATACATGGTAGTATTAGTATTTTTCTCTTTGTTCTTGTTTTTAATATCAATATTATACTACTTTTGAAAAATTATTTTGGTCACTATATTTTTTTCAAACAGTTTATATAGCAAGAAAATTATCTCTTCCTTAAACTTTTGGGGGGAAAAATTTATAAACTTATCTAGGCCCAGAGCTTTTTGGAGAAGTAATTCTTTGATAAGTTTTCAGTTGTTTCCATTGTTAATTTTTTAAAATTTCTTATATCAGCTTTTACCATTTATACCATTTTGGACAAACTAGTCTGAGTAAATTGCCCTTTTGCTGTATTATCTGCTTAAACCCTGGTAAAAATCTTATTCCGATGTTAAAAAGGTGGATGAGTAGATATGAAGAGCCCTACCTTATGTGGGTTCTGTTGAAATCTGAGGGGCTTGTCTACTATCTTCACATCCTCATTCTCTGACTTACAGGGGTGAGTAGAATAATTTATAACTTAATGAATATAACCCAATCTGAATTGGCCAGATGGAGGAAATGGAAAAACTGTAGTCCTTGATATTTATTGCCTCCAGAATGGATCTTGTTTCTGACCTATATTAAAATTAATGCTGTATTTCATAGTATAATTTTATAGTATTTTACTATATTTATTTATAAAATAAATAATGTAATAAATATTAATATATAATACTTTATATTAATAATTATATAAGTTTTCAATTACAATTAATGCATATATTTTATTAATATGAATATTATAAATAATACAGTTTATATTTATAAAATAAAATATACTTGAAGTAAAAATATATAAATATAAGTATGATAAAAATATAATATATATAAAATAAAACTTATGTCTGGAAACTATACCTTCTATGGTAAAATGCAATACTGAATGAATACAGAAAGAAAATTATAGATCTTAGTTGTTGGAGAGAGTTTTGGGAAAGATTATAGAATTCTGCCTGCCTCTAAAAGTCACAGGAGCTGGCCAGTTTTCTTTTTGATTCAACTCTTAGGGTTACAAGCTAGAAATAGATAGAAGTTCCCAAAAATCTTTACTTTCTTCCTTTTTTAGTTTCATTACTTCTTAATGAATTCATATGTATTTCAAAGGGAAATTGAGACGAGTATGAAGGAAAGCTATTGTAATGATCTTAACTTTTAGTTAGCATTCTTTAATTTTTCAGATAAAGATTTTGTTCAAATTATTTTTAATATTTTTCTCATTGTTTTCACATATTTAAGCCCTTTAGTTGACTTACATGTAAAAAAAAAAAAAAAAAGTCAAAGTGGTTATCCATTATATTTTTGCTTCTCATGTCTTATACCTGTTATATATCATGAAGAGTTTTGGTGTGGATACTGCTTTTGTTTTGACAACAAATTAGAGAGTACTTATATAAATTGCCATGATACAGGTAATCAGTTAGTCAGAAAACAAAACATGTGGGTCTAAAACACTGGCAAATTAGCTCTTTATAAAAGAACATGTCCCATTCTGAAAACAAATCCATGTCCCATTCTGAAAACAAATCCATTTTCAAACAAAAGTACTAAACAATGTTAGAGAAACAAATAATCAACATATACTGGCTGTAGTTTCTATCTTTTCATATTAGAAATACAAAAAAGGGAAAGATTTTATATTCATGACCCACTACTTTTATGTCTTATATGAATAACAGCATAGTTTTTGCAAATTCTAATTGGAAAGGTGCAGAATTTTAAAAGAAAAAATTATAATTTTGTGTAGGTTAGACTGTGCGGAAAATTGAATCTGGATATTGGGTCTATTAAGGCCCTGTTGATAAGGCTTTTGGCGGTAGACTCTGTTTTGTCTTTAGGGAATGTACAACTATTCTAGGATCCGTGAGCCTTTCGTAAGAGCCAAGGCTGTGTGTCCTAAGACCTTCAGCACTTTTACTCAGTAATATGGTCTCTGGGTCTTCCTTTTAAAAATCAGCTTCACGCCGGAACCGGTTTGGCTCAGTGGATAGAGCGTCGGCCTGCGGACTGAAGGGTCCCAGGTTCCATTCCGGTCAAGGGCATGTACCTTGGTTGCGGGCACATCCCCAGTGGGGAGTGTGCAAGAGGCAGCTGATCGATGAATCTCTCTCATCGATGTTTCTAACTCTCTATCCCTCTCTCTTCTTCTCTGTAAAAAATGAATAAAATATATATTTTTAAAAATCAGCTTTGCTGAGACTGGTTTGGCTCAGTGGATAGAGCGTCGGACTGCGGACTGAAGGGTCCCGGGGTTCGATTCCGGTCAAGGGCATGTACCTTGGTTGCGGGCACATCCCCAGCTGGGGGTGTGCAAGAGGCAGCTGATCCATGATTCTCTTTCATCGATGTTTCTGACTCTCTATCCCTCTCTCTTCCTCTCTGTAAAAAATCAATAAAATATATTTTAAAAAATAATAAAAAAAAAATCAGCTTCACGTGGGATGTGCTGTATCTACTATTCCTAGTGGTTGTGACACATCGCTGTACTTTCTCTTAGACCAGGGGTCTGCAACCTTTAAGACATAAAGAGCCACTTGGACCCGTTTCCAAAGGAAAAAAAAAACTGGGAACCGCAAAACCATTGCGACATTTAAAACAAATATAACACTGCATATATTGTTTCTTACCTTAATGCTATATACCGGATCGTGCAGTTAGCTGTCAATCTGAAGAAAAAAAGGACTTTTTCACTTAACAATGTAAAATATATTTTTGCAAATTAATAGCTAGTTAAAATATTTAATTTACCTGGTTAATGGGATTTTTGCTCCTGAACCTCAGTGCACAGTGTCAGCACATCAGGGCTGTAAGACGTTACCTTCATTTTCACACAGGCTTGCAAGTTGTCGGAGCCGCGGTAAAGCTTCAAAAGAGCCGCATGCGGCTCTGGAGCCGTAGGTTGCCGACACCTGCCTTAGACTTAACAGCCACGTGCCATCCAGAATGAGATTATATTTTAATAAATATCGTCGCAATGTATAACTTTGATCAAACATCTATCTTTTGAGGTTATTAATCCTTTTTAAGATAAGGTTTTCTTAAGTCATACAATAAGATAGTGTCATTATTAATATGATGTAAAAGATGGATAAGATACATAACCGTAGCTCATGATTAATGTCAGAACTCATAAGGTAGGTGAAATGAATCTACTATATGTCTCCACGGAAGGATTCTACAGCCCTGCATGATTTACAAGTCAGTAGCTGTTGGTTACTTGTAGAGGATACAAAACCAAGCTGAGGGAAAGCAAACATTCAGAATGAAATCCAACAGAAAAAAAAAATTTATTTTACTTGTACACTTTGGCCACCTGGTTGTCTGAAAAATTTGAATATTGCATGTGTATTAAAAATCTCCTTTCTTTTTAATTGTTTAGATTTGAAAAGAGCCAATTCTAAACCACAGATATACAAGAAGGCCATTTTCTCCAATAAGAGTCATCTTTTAACAGTAAGTAAACTCAGAATTTATTATACTAAATGATCTAAATAATACCTTTTTATTTTAAAATAACATGAAAAGTCTTCATAGTATTTTGTTGTAAAATTTCTTAGAGAGCTTTTATTTTGACTATCAGAATACTTTCTGCTTTATAATTTACCAGTCAATTGAGGGAGAGCACTGAAATTTATTTGTCTAAGACAAAACAAAGATAAGAAAGTGACATAGAAGTTGACAAATAACTCATATCCTTAGAAATAAGTCTCAAGTACAAGTATATTATTTTAGGTTCCTGTGATACTTATATTTAAATAAAGATAAAAATTAAAATATTTTGCCTGGTTCCCTATAGGCCATGCAACCATGATTTTTGGTCACAAAGAAGAAAGTATCCAATATTCAGGACTCCAGTTCCAGCTCCCAAAGGTCAAAGCTGGAATAATTTGAACAATAAAATATATAACTATTGAACTAGATTATAGCTCTCTCATGTAAAATATATATATTCATGATTCCATCTTGATAAATAAATGCTGAACAAATACAGAAATGGAAAGAAAACTTTTCCTTACAGAGGAATTTAAATTAGTAAACATAAAAGGGATAAGGGAAATAGAAAATTGCCACTTAAGAACCACAGTAATAATTGCTACAGGCAAGATGAGTACTAAAATTGGTTAAAGTTAAGGTTAAACCGAGTATGTGCATAACCTCAAAGTATCTCCCCCCAAATATCTATTAATTACAAAGGGAAAAATAGTGTCTTTATAGTGGGGAGTCCTGGCAGACACCACCTTAACCAAGTGATCAAGGTTAATATTGTATTAATAAGATATATTGACCTTTGAAAAGGGCACATCATGACTTTGTTATTCTTCTAAAAAAAATCCATAACCTCATCCTAGCTGGTTTGACTCAGGTTCAATTCTGGTCAAGAGCATGTACCTTGGTTGTGGGCACATCCCCAGTGTGGGGTGTGCAGGAGGCATCTGATTGATGTTTCTCTCTTATCGATGTTTCTAACTGTCTATCCCTCTCTCTTCCTCTCTGTAAAAAATCAATAATATATATATATAGATAGATAGATAGATTTTAATTCTTTAAAAATAAAGTTGGAGTCACTAAATAATAATTCTTAAATTATATTTTCACTGATTTATAGAGTGAGTTTCTGTTTGTTTACAAATCTTAGAACAGGGAGAAGCAGGGGCATTGTTTTCCTCAAGAGTATCCTTTGAGCTGTGTTTCTTAATCTTTTCCATACACTGCCGTCCTTACCCCCACAAGTTTGTTCTCCACTTAATACCTCAGCCAGTTACTTCTGGTCTCCTGGAAAAACCTATGAGTGGGGAAATTCCACAAGGCTCTGCCTCCTTGGGAACCACCTCTTAGCAAAGTTTTTAGTTGATGATAAGCAGGGTCTGATTTGAACGTTTAAACCCAAACTGTGAAAGTATTTAGATCTCATTAATAACCTCTTGATCCACCAGTCTTCACTACCCAAGACAGCATTTGAAGAAGAACTTGGAATTAGTAGTCTTATATTTAAATAGTGAAGATGAGAGAATGTCATATTAACTTTTAGGTAAAATGTCTGCAAATTCAGTGAATACAAGTAGTACTGAGAGAACTTTGGTTCTTTAAGGAAATCAATAGCAACATTAAGTTTACTTAGAAAATCAGTTTAAGTTTAGAAAAACCTAAAGCCATTTTAAATCCAAAGACCAAGCTCTTGAAAGATGAAGTAAGTGGCAAGTATGTACTTTGGCATCTGAAAATTAGTACTATTTGGTTTGAATTTTAAGTGTTTGGGTATGAAAAATGAAATGCTAAGTATTAGGAATTCTCCCCTAGATTTTTTTTGCCAGTCTCTTGTGCTCAACCAGTTTAGTAAATCACACTATTTCATAGATTGTAGGTGAAACAAGAACCACAGAAGTTGTACCTAGAGTAGTCAAATTCATAGAGACAGAAAGTAGAACGGTGGCTATCAGGAGTGAGTTGGGGAGTTAATGTTTGATGAATGAATATAGTTTGGGAAGATGAAAAAGTTCTGGAGCTGTATGGTGGTGATGGTTACAAAACATTGGGAATGTACTTAATGCCACAGAACTCGTACATTTAAAAATGATTAAGATAGTAAATTTTTGTTACGTATATTTTACCACATTTTTTAGAGTAAAAAAGAAACAACAGGAGTCTTCAGCAGTTACATTTCGCTTCTTTGCTAGGGTGGCCAGCTATGAGGAGAATCTCTGCCTGTGGACATTTATCTTTAGGAATATATATATATAATTTTAAATCTAGAGATGATTTCCCGGACATCATTTTCCAATTGGCAGTTTAAATGGCTCCTATATCATAAATTGTGCAAATAAAAAGAAACCTGGTACACAGGAAACAGTAGAGCTGGGGTGGTTGGGAGAGTTATTTGTGGAGTTAATTTATAACTAAGACAAATGAATCTATAAAAAGAAGAAAAATCCCTTAAGAATATGTTAACTGATGGTAAGGGAGAAAAAAAGAGTTTAGATAAAAGATATCTGAACTTGTTTGGTCCCAGTGACTTTATGGCTGAAGAATTCAATTATAGGTGTACTGGGTGGAGCAAATCACTATTCTGTAAATTACTAATAGGACACAACGATCTTTATCATTTTCTGTATGTGCTTGCATGCAAAGTTCAGTCTTGCTCTCTGTAAATGGACTCTCAGCCTACCTATACTGCTATGTACAAATTCAGGGCTTCAGGATTAGAACATAGATAACTTTTAAAACCTTGGAAGCAGGGAGGTGATACATTTAGAAATAAGATTAGAAACTAGAACAAAATGACTTTGCTTTTGAATTTTGGCCATTGGATTTGTCTCATTTTACATTAAATTCCTTTAAGACATTTTTATTACTGAAAACTTGTGAAAATATTTTTTAAATTAAAAAACCACACTTAATCACATATAAACTACTACTTCTTAAAATCAAAAGACCAATCTCTTGTACAGGCCGGTATGTACTTTGGCATCTGAAAATGAGTATTTGGTCTGAATTTTAAGTGTTTAGGCATGAAAAATGAAATGCTAAGTGGCTTTAAGTGATTTAAACTACTTCTGCTTAGCTTCTTACAGTTCTTGTTAACATGTTTACACTTTTTTACTTACTGACAATTACAGTACATGTAGCATTTTTGCTTCTTTCACTGTTAGATCATTTAAATTTTTGTGTCCTCTTGGCTTTCAAATTTGTCATAATGGCAACATAATATTTCATCTTAGTGATATCACATAATTTACTAAGCCAGTTTTAGGTAGTTTTAGTTTTTTATTACTATACGATTACTATTTAGTCTAATATCATTACATATAGTGAATATCTTCATGCACATATTTCACTTTTTAAAAAATTATTTTCATTAGCTAAATTGCTGAAAGAGAAGTTTCTATGTCAAAGAGTTCAAGCAACTATATTACTCTTGCATTATTCGTTTGTATGACATTTCAAATTAGTCTGAGGATATATTAGTAGTAAAATGAATAAAAACTTATTTCCAAAGCATCCATGATTCCTATTTATTTAAATATATCATTTTTTTTAGCCAAGGATTTGTATGTTTTCCAGTGAGATGAAAGTAGAGAGGAGTTTCACCAATTACTTAGATATCAGAAAAATAAGGATTTTTGATGGTTTGGGGGTTTGGTAAAAAAACAAGCAAACTTACTTAATTGCAAGGAAGTTGTAGATTGTTTCCTAAGGTTGTGTCAAATTTAAGTAAAATGTAAAGACTGCTGCGGGTGTCTCATGGCCTTTAGGTCCACACTTGCTGGTTGTTAGAAAGGAATGTCTGCTTTAAGAATACGGCTTAAACAAAATAGGATGTCCAGAACAGTATATACAATCCATTTTTTAAAAAATATTAAATTAAGTGTTTTAATTTGTGATTTAAATATTTGAGGGGAATATTGATTTTAGAATAAAGAAAAAACAGAAAATTTGAAGATACAAAATTATGTGGTTAGATGTATTACAATAAGTAGGAAAAGATTATGGGTAATTGTCATTTTTTTAAATTCTAAACTTTCATTTGGGGATTAAGTAACAGTTAATGACATGAAATAGAAATAACAGCTTTAGTACAGTGTATTGTATTTTTAAATATTAAGAAATGTAATAACAATGAAGATCATTTCAAAGAAGGAAATTATCTATAATCTTAACATCCTTACCTGAACTATTCTAATTTCTACAAGTTACCTTCCAGTTCTGAATACCTATATACACACACATATTTTTATGAGTCTATGTAGTGTTTGAGAAAGTGAATACATTGCTATCCCTGACCCTCAATGTCTATAAAATTAAGGGATTCGACCAACAACCTCTAATCTCTTAGTGACTTCTACTCTTTTAAATATTTTTCAAATCTCTTTCGATTCAAAAATAAAGTTTTAAAACATAACTGTGTCTAAACTACCTAATATTTTCGGGGAAAAATTATAATTCCATCACAATGGGCAATATCCTTACTTTAAAATATCATTCACAATTATAAAATGTAGAGGATTAATCCCTAAAAATTAAGCCTAAGAGAAAAATTTCTGTGATATAGAAATTATGAATTAGCAGTTTGTTGAACTGTAGAATGCAAGGTAGGGGGAGAGGTTTGATTATTTAAGATTTTTGAGTAATAATTTAAATAAAGTAGTGTTCTCAAAGTAGTAATTTTAATAAAGCCTAATGTACTAGTATGTCTGATAAGAGGATACAAAAAATTCTGGTGATTACTTAATTTTCATTTATATCTCACACTTTCATTCTCATAAGAAAAAAAAATTTAAATCCTTTCATAATTTCTTAATTTTAATTGTTTTCATTAACTAGCACTATGTAAAATTATTGATTTTGGCACCTACTTAGACTAGTTAGAAAAATGTGCATATTTTCATTATCCCCCCTTCCACAATTTTGTTTGCATTTAAAAAAATATTTTATTGATTTTTTTTTTTTTTTAACAGAGAGGAAGGTAGAGGGATAGAGAGTTAGAAACATTGATGAGAGAGAAACATTGATCAGCTGCCTCCTGTACACCTCCTACTGGGGATGTGCCTGCAACCAAGGTACATGCCCTTGACAGAAATACACCCTTCATTCCACAGGCCGATGCTTTATCCACTGAGCCAAACCAGTTAGGGCTTGTTTGCATTTTTAAAAAATTGCTAATAATGAGCTCTATAATCCTAGCTATAGCATGCCTAATTCTTTGAATATCTCCAATAACTCCTGTTACAAATATAATGTGCATAAATTCTAACACTATATCATATAGTATGAGATTAATAATTGAACGCCACTATTATTCCATGCAACATAAGTGAAGCAACTATGATCTCTTTCATGTTATTTTAGTTTTTTTCTCTTTACCTTCATGAATTCCTTGTCTTTCAGTCCAGATCCTGTGATCTGAAATCATTTAAATTATTAAAAGTTTTATATTTTTAACCTTTTATACTTCCAGTAGACAGGATATGGGAAATTTAGTGACGTAAATTCTTTAATAATCTCTAAAAGTCATAAGACTTGTTAGCTGTGACTAGAAACAATTAGGAATAAATTTCAGGGAAATGCCATAATGGCATAACTTTTGTTTTCTTTTATTAGTAAGCCACATGGCTTTCCTCTCAAACCCAATGAATACGTACTGTGTTCTTAAGATTTTAGTTTCATCAGCATCATAGAAATATATGTTTCCCTAAGTTTACTCACTATAATTTGTGATTACTATTTTTCTTATCTGTGAAGGAAGTACAACAGCTCCCACTGGGGAAATACCATGTTAAGTCAATCCTAAAATAAGAAATCTAAGGGAAAGGTCACATCCTAATAACTTGTGCAAATCTAAATTCCCATGGAGCTTTAAAATTATTTTGTAGGGGTAGAGTATTAACAACGTGTTGTTGAACCTCTTCCAGATAGTGTCGTAAAATTGAGAGCACTTTTGTGTACAGAAGTAACCACTGAAATATAAATACATTTGACAAGATCTAATTTTTTTTAGCAATCTATTTTGAAAAAATCAGAGAAATATGCCATGACTAATAAACCACAAAATATTATTTTTTTGTTACTTTCACTGGAAATATCAGGAGTATTACTCAAGAAATATTATAATAATTGTCAATTTCCTTATCTGTTAAGATATTTATTGTGAGAATCAAAGATGAAATATACAAAGGGTATAGAAAAAATTTTACAGATTTATATATCTTTAAGGGATTATTACAATAATTGCCTTTAATTTTTATCTTTTCTAAATGAAGACATCAAAATATACATAGGACAAGTAATTTATTCTCTCGCACACAAGCTGAAAGTCACCAGTATACCCTTACAGTATTCTACTCACTGATCAATCCAAGCCATTCTTTTCTTTTTAAAACATATTCTTATTGCCCTGGCTGAGTTGCCTTAGTGGATAGAACATCAGCCTGCGGACCAAAGGGCTCCCGGTTTGATTCCGGTCAGGGGCACGTGCTAGGGTTGGGGCCTCGATCCCCAGAGGGGGACATACAGGAGACAGCCAATCAGTGATTCTCATCATTGATGTTTCTATCTCTCTCTCCCTCTCCCTTCATCTCTGAAATTAAAAAATATAATATATATATATAATTTATTCATTCATTCATTCATTTATTCATTTATTATCTATAAGAGGCCCAGTGCATGAATTCATGAACAGGAGGGGCCTGGCTGGCCTGGCCCTGATCTGCGCAGATTAGGGCCAGTTCTGTCAGGAGGAGGAGAGGGTGGGAGGTTGGCTGGCCAGCCTGACCCGATTGGGGCCCAATCAGGACCGGGCTGGGTGAGGGGAATGGGCCACGAACAATTGGCCAGTAGGCCCTGCTTCCTATTGGGTAGAGGGAGGGCCGATTCGGGGTGGGGCTGGCTATGGGAGGGGTTGTGGGTGGTAGGCGGGCCAGCCCCACCCCAAATGGGGTGAGGGGGCCTATTGAGGGCCAGCAGCTGGGGGGAAAGGCTGCGGAAGGTTGGCTGGCTGGCCCCACCCCCAAATTGGGCTGTTTGCTGGCCTCAGTGGGTGTCATAGCGACCAGTCATTCCGATCATTACAACGTTTCTATCTCTGGCTTTTTATATATATAGATTTATTTATTTATTGCTTTAGAAAATATACATCTTTATTCCTTAGACTCTACTTTGTTATTATCAATTAAAGCAGTGCTGAATTGTTTTTTGCCTTATTGACCTACTGCTATTAATTTTCTTAATGGTGATTATATGTTTTGAGTACTTCAAGGATTATAAAATATACCTGGGTAGCTTCCTATTGAGACACAGTCTGTAGCAAGCCATTTTTGTAGCAAGCCAAAAATTAGATATTTGTGCATTTAGTTACTTCAGTTTCACAATATCGTACTTACACACAATAAGAAATTTAATTTGCTTAAATTCTTACCTCTGTGGCAAGTTCAAAGGATTTCTGCAACTATACAATATCTTATTCAGGAAAAACATTAAATTCCTTCATTGTATATGTTAGTTCATTTTTTAAATTTTCTTTTATGCACCAACATGAAAAGGGTGGAATGTAATAGATCTATATCGAACCACATATTCACCAGAGAAAGTGCTAAGCGGAAGCAATCACACTTTTAAAGATGTAACGCCTCTGTGTCTGACAAATAAACCAACTTCCTTTACGTTCCACTCTTGTTGAAGAGTAACTGACCTGGGATGCATGGTGGCTAGAATGTGATGGAGTGACTTGACTTTCCTTAGTAATACATGAAAGTTAAAAAAAAGTGTTGCCCACTTGTGTTCTCAATTTATGTTCTAACTGTTTTTACCAGACTTTGGAATAAAAGTAATAACAACAGGAAGAATTTAAGACAAGTAAATTATTTGTACACTTCTGATCTTTGGTGCCAAAAGTGGTGGGGGAAAATATCTTTTTATATATGTACCTACTAACTGCTGCTACTATAAATTTGTGTGTGTTTTTTAACCGGTTTAGTTCCACTGGGGTGTGTGTGTGTGTGTGTGTGTTTTAGTTCAGATTTTCTGTATTCCTCATTTGAGTTATTAGAGATTGTCCTCTGACTCAGCAGTCTACCATTTTCAGTTTGTCCTCCCAGTTGGCAGTTATCTTTCTAAAACACACTATGTTTACATTTCACCCCTCTTTCAGGGAGCATTGGAGACTTTGTGGTCAGTCTCAATCTATTTACGATCACAAATATTATGGTTAAGCCAAGCCAGACTGCTCATTGTTCCTCTCACAGCATTGGGGTTCATGACTGGAATGTGCCAATCATCATATATTGTTGTTGATTTTTATAGTTTATGGAGTGAGCTTCTTAAGAACACAGACTGTTTTCTGGGTATCCCTAGTACTTAATATAATTTCTGGCAAGTATTATGAAAGTAATAAAACTATAAATGCTATTGAAATTAAATGATTCAGATATACTTTTATTTCTACTAATTAAGCATAGTATTATTAGCAACCTTGCCTAAATATTATTTTAAATTTACCAACTAAAGATACAAAGCCTGGTACAAAATTGAATTATATTAAGAGTTTCCATGAAATACTAATATGTATTTAAAATTTTGTAAATTTAACCTTTGCATGGGCTTTTTATCAAATGTTGAAAATGAATCCATAAAAGCATATAGGTACCTTATCAGCTACTTCTTCCATAGCTTTAGGATGACAAATATTCAGTTTAGGGACTGATTATGGCTTTTCAACTTCCTATAGCTTTTGAAGCAGGGTTTGTAAGTCAAGTAAAGGGCTATAATAGTTATTTAAACTGAGATTTCTTTTGCTCCTATTTATATAAGTTATTTATTAAATAAATACGTATTGAGCTACTTTTATATATCCAGCAGTGTTCTAGACAAAGTAGAATTATGAGATATTCTTGATCACAGTCTTGTCTCAAAGACAAAGATAATATACACACCACATGAAAGAATTAAATAATAAAGCAGGGCAATGTGTCACTGAGGAAAAATATGTAGTAAAAGTTCATGGAAGACACACAATGAAGAGCTAGAATAGTCAGCAGTTGTTTGATGAGTGGCTGTACCTGAGCTGAACCCTGGAAGTAAAGATATGAATACATGAGAAAGAAGAAGTTTCAAACATGAGGAACATTATGGGGAAAGAATTTCAAGATATGGACGGACATATTGTATTCTATTGTACAATCAGTGGCACAATAACATAAGGAGAGGACAAGGGCTAACTTTGAATACAAGGTCCATGTGGAATGTGGACCTTGTCCAGGAGGCATTGGAGAGCTTGAAGAGTTGGGGGAAGGGAAGTGGTATGATAGAAGCAGCTCTGTTTGGAATGGGCAAGTGAAAGAGGTATTTTGATAACTTATTTGGTGACTGAATAAAACAAAGAGGGTGAAAGAAGAAGAAAAATGAACTTTTGGTCGATGTAAAATGATAGAGGATTTTAAAAGAAATAATAAAGAAAAAAAAAGACATATGGAAGAGAGACTCTTTTTGGAGAAGGAAGATGAATTTTATTTCAGACTTGTTGAATTTGAAATGAAGGTGGAATGTCTCAGTAGAAATATCCCAGAGAGATGTGAAGATATGGGACCACATCTTGATTCAGAGGTCAGAGCTAGACATATTGATTTGGGCCCACTTAGCATAGAATAAAGAATGTGTTGAAAGCTGAAGTCTTAAGAAACAACACAAAGGTAAAGTTTAAAAGAGGAAGATAGATCTATTTTTAATATTTCGAGGAACCTCCATATTTTATTCCATAGTGGCTGAACCAATTTATATTTCCACCAACAGTGCACAAGGGTTCCCTTTTCCCACATCCTTGTTATCTATTGTCTTCTTTTAAAAAAATGTATCTATAGCCAAAACCGGTTTGGCTCAGTGGTAGAGCATCGGTCTGCGGACTGAAAGGTCCCGGGTTCGATTCCGGTCAAGGGCATGTACCTTGGTTGTGGGCGCATCCCTGGTAGGGGGTGTGCAAGAGGCAGCTGGTCGATGTTTCTCTCTCATCGATGTTTCTAGCTCTCTAACCCTCTCCTCCTCTCTGTAAAAAATCAATAAAATATATTTTTTTAAAAAATAGGTTTAAAAAAAATGTATCTTTGTTGTTGAAAGTATTACAGATGCCCCTCCCTTTCTGCCCCTATTGACCACTCTTCTCCCCACTCCCATCCCCTCACCAGGCCTTCACTTGTTATCTCTTATCTTCTTACTCATAGGCATCCTAACACGTGTTAGGTGATAACTCATTGTGGTTTTTATTTGCATTTTCCTAATGATTAGTGATTTGCTACTTTACATGTACCTGTTGGCCATTGGATGTCTTCTTTGGGAAAATGTCATTTAGTTCCTCTATTTTTTAAATGGATTTTTTTTGGAGGGTGGGGAGTGATGTTGTTATTGAGTTGTATGAGTTCTTTATGTGTTTTGGATATTAACCCCTTATTCAATAGATACTTTGCAAAAACTATCTTATTCTGTAGGTTGCCTTTACATTTTGTTAATTGTTTCTTTTAGTGGTTGGAATACTTGAGTTCTAGTATCTTAGCAAGTTTTATAATTATAATACGATCTACAGGCCCGATGCATGAAATTCGTGCAAGAGTAAACCTTCCTTCCCCCTGCTGCTGGCTGCCAGCACCAGCTTCCCTCTGGCACCCAGGACATGGGCTTCCCTCTGGCACCTGGGACCCGGGCTTTCCTCAGAGCCCCAGCTTCATCCGGAACGTTGTCCGGAAGGACATCCAGTCCAATTAGTACATTATATTTTTATTATTATTATAAGATTTACCATATTGTGCATTAGATCTTTAGGACTTATTTATTACCTGTTGAAAGTTTGTACGTACACTTAAACAGCATTTGTCCTGTCCCCTTATCCCTGGTAATGACCGTTTACTCTGTTTTTACAAATTTGACTTTTTAATTTTATTTCTTTACTAAAGGCCCAGTGCACAAAATTCATGCACGGGTAGGGTCCCTAAGCGGCTGCTGGCTACCAGCCAGGGGCTCCCCTTCCCCAGCTGCCAGTTGCTGGGCAGGGCCTTCCTTCATTCCACACCACACTCTGGTGGTCAGCACATGTCATAGTGAGCGATCAAACTCCCAGTCGGTCAAACTCCCAAGGGGACACTTTGTATATTAGGCATATATATATTTATTTGTTTGTTTGTTTTACAAGTTTGGCTTTTTTAGATTTCACATATAACTGAGATAATAAAGTACTTGACGTTCTCTTTTGAGTTATCTCACTTAGCCTGCTGTGTTCAAGGTTCATCATGTTGTTTTAAATGGCAGGATGTCCTTCTTTTTTATGGCTAAATAATGTTCCATTGTGTGTTTAGATATGTATACCACATCTTCTTTGTTTGTCTGTCAAAAGGTTGTTTCCAGTGCATATCCTGTTTTCATTTCCTTTGGATATATACCCAGAGTGGAATTTCTCGATCATATGATGGAAATGATAATTATGCAATATGATTGAGGGACTAAATATGTTATGGTGGCAACTATATTATCCTATATAATAAAAACCTAATATGTTAAGTGTCCAGTTGGCAGGTCGGCCATTCAACCAATCAAAGAGTGATATACAAATGATATGCTAAGACCACTCAACTGGTCGCTATGACGTACACTGACCACCAGGGGGCAGACAGTCAACCGGTTGACCAGTCACTATGACGTGCCCTGACTTCCAGGGGGCAGATGCTCCAACCGATAGGTTAGCTTGCTGCTGGGGTCTGCCTGATGAGAGATAAATATTGATTAAATGAAAGTTAAATCACAAAATAAAATGTCACCAATAAAGAAGCTTCGAATACAGTAGTACTCTTCCCATTCTTTTTCTCCTCTTTAATCTCTCATCTCAGTCTTTTTCATGACAATTCAGGGACATGTTAATTGTGTGGTTAGTCACTTTTCATGTAGTGCCTTGTTTTTATATAACTTTAATTGTTGTGTTTTTTTTTAATTTGGTTGCAATATTGATTTTCTTTATAAAAAGGGAACTAAATTTGGGAAATTAATGGACATTTAATTGGAAATCCTAGGAATTTTCAAAAATATATATTGTAGTAACTTAAAATTTATAGTATTCTAGTTTCCCATCTATTTTTAATTTGAATATTTCCGAGCATATTTCCTTTATGAAAAGGAATTGTGTTTTTTATTACGGGGGGGAAATGATTTAGAAAAAAACCCCACAGAAATCTGTTTATGAACAAATTTAGTGATGCTGGTATAAGAAAAAATAAAACCACAAAGTCCTTCCAAATTTAGTAACACTTCCCATCTTAAACACATGATTTCAGTTGTTTCTGGGCTAGCTAAAGGTTACAAAATGTCACCACAATACCATTTACTTCCTTATAGGTTCTTGGTACCTCCCCCATACCCCTAAATATGGTAGAAGGAGTTGTAAAAAAAAAAACCTGTAGGATGACAATATAGTTTATTACACTTTTAGTTAGAAGTATTCTGCCAAAATGAGCTGAGAATTAGAGGAAGTAGATTTAAATTTACAACAGTCTAGTAATACAGAATATACTTTTTCCAGACCATCATCAAACAACAAGCCAATTTATAACTTTAATGCTTCATACAATGAAAAAATTACAGCTGTAATCAACAAAGACACCTCTGGTTAGTGCTCTTCAATGGGGAAATTAACTGCAGGAATATATTTCCAAATACATGTTTTTGTACACTCTATATTACTTCCCAAATATTATCAATTTTCCCTCTTGCTATTCGGGGAGTCACTGATTCTTCTCATCTTTCTGATGAGGAATTAGAGCCGGAGTTGACATTTTACTGTTAGCCTACTTTATCTTCAGTGATCTGCCATTGGAAGATGTCTTTGTTTCTCTTTCATTACCACGCGTCAACTTGTAGATTGTCTTCTCTTTCCCTGAAGTAGAGAGAATATTTTTTTTTTTAACATGGGATACATGGAATTGCAGTTTTTAATAAGTGGCTGTTTGATTGTTAGATAAAAAATAAAATATTGGGCAGGACAAACAAGTATGCAAAAGCTGAATGTTCAGTGAAAACAGCAGTTATTCTGGGTTTTGAGTCCAGCCAGTAGCATGTCTTAGGGAATCAGCCATCCTGTGAAAATATGAACTTGAAGGTGAATGATTTTATACTTGTCCCTTAAAAGTTCATTCAATTTTAAGTATTTGTCTATTTTTTTTCAAAATATGCACTTCATAGAATTATTTTTTTAAAGTGACAAATTTACTATGATATACATACATATAAGTTATGTCAAAATAGGTTATTTTGTAATTTAAAATGAGAGGTAGGGTGAAAAAAATCAAGTGGTAAAAAAAGGAAGCTGATTGTTTAGTCCAATTTGCTTCTTCCTCTTCGGGCTGCTGCTGATTTTATTTTAGCTATTCTGTTAGCCTGACCATAGGCGGTGTCACAATCCTTTTACAATCGTCTGCACTTAAAAAGTTAGAACCACCTATAAATCAGCAGTCTGAGTGGAATCTTGGCAGATGAGGTCTCAGTCAGGAAACAAGCATTTTGTTTATATTTAGATAATTTGAGAGCCTGGCCTCTGGGCATTTGGTACTGAGTCCAATAAAGAGAAGCCTGAAGAACAGAAGATTTATTATGAATAGATGTCACCTTTCTCCTGTCAGGGGCTTAATTCCAAGCAGCCGGAGAAAAACTGAAAACATTGTCTCTTTCAACTTAACTTGGCAAGGTTTGTTTTAAAGACAGGAGCCCAAATCAAAAGTGAATGAAGACCGAAGCAGAGAATGTAAGATGACAGCTGGCATGAATGCTTTTTTGGCCCTGCTGAGAAAGGGCTGAGACCCAAAGTCTGAAGAGGTAGAAAGAGTGATAAATGTTCCCCAGTACAGTTGAGTTACATTTAGGAAAGTACTTTGAAACTTAGTCATTTCACAGAAGAGGTGTTAAAATCCCAAGGTTTTTCAGCCACAACTGCCATTTGCTTCTATTAGAATCACTCATCAAGTCAAAAAACAAAGTAAATCTTACCTATAATAGACAAACATGTAAATTGACCATACCTCCGATAAGCCCATAGCCAATCAGGAGTGAGTATGCAAATCAACCCAGCAAAGATGGTGGGTTAATTTGCATATGCAGGTGTGGAGCAGCTGGGCAGAGCGGGGCACCTGCTATGAGGGGAACGGGGAGCAAAGGGAGCTACAGGAGCTGTGCTCTAGCTGGGAGAGAGGACTCACAGTTCCTGGGTGGCCTGGGAGCAAAGCCAGGGGAAGGAAGACCTATTCTTGCACGAATCTTCATGCAACGGGCCTCTAGTGTATTAAATAAAAGAATTCTTGCCTGGCTGGCATGGATCAGTAGTTGAGTGTAGATCAATGAACCAGGAGGTCATGGTTTGATTCCTGGTCAGGCCACATGCCTGGGTTGTGGGCTTGATTCCCAGTGTAGGGTAAACAGGAGGCAGCCAATCAATGATTCTCTCTCATCATTGGTGTTTCTGTCTTTCTCTTCCTCTCCCTTCCTCTCTGAAATCAACAACAACAAATTTTAATAATAGTAATAATTCTTTAGTATCTTAATGGCATTGGCAAAGCTTTGTTTTCCCTTGCAAAGCCTGTGTACTATAAGGTAAAAATTGAAATAAATAGTGTTAAGTTCTGCTCTTAGAACCTAATTTGTAAAACAATTGTACTCTGTCCTTGTGTCTGATAGTCCCTTAATCACTTATTATCTTGTCCACTTGAAGAGGATAAAAAGAATAATAGAAATTAGAATATTTAGATTTGTAGTTCAACTATTTTCATTGATCCTTTAGGCCTTTAACATTCATCTCTAAGGATGGTTAATATTTAACTTGAGCCATAAAATTAAAGTTTGTACTGTTTGATAGGTCTGAACCAGCTACGGGGAACTCTATAATTCCAAAATAAACAGATAGACTAGATGATTAGTAATACACTTATTACTTCTAATTCTTGAGATCCTTTACTGTAGAACAAGTTTGCCTATTAAAATAATGTGTTGTGTATTTTATACCTTTATTAGATCATTAACAGGTTAGCAATTCAGATACCCAACCAATAAATAGCAAGCTATCTCTTCTTTATTTTTTATTGTGATAAAATATTTGTAACATAAAATTTGCCATTTTAATTATTTTTAAGCATACAATTCAGGACATAATTACATTTACAATGTTGTTCAACTACCAGCCCTGTCTATATCCAAAATTTTTTCATCACCCCAAACAAGAATTATGTGCCCATTAAACATCTCCTGATCACCCACCCTTCAGCCTGTGGTTGTCTCTTTTCTACTTTCTGTCTCTATGAATTTGCCTATTCCAGTTATTTCATGTAAGTGAGATCATACTATAGCCATCCTAGCAGGTGTGAAGAAGTGTCTTATTGTGGTTTTGATTTTATTTTTCTAATAGCTAATTATATGCGACTTCTTTTCATGTGCATACATCTATATGTAATTGGAGAAACGTCTATTCAACCTCTTTGCCCATTTTTTAATTGGGCTATTTTTCTTTTTGCCTTTTTATTGTTCTTTCACTTTTTAAATTCATGTTTTTACATACTTCTTCCATATATCAAAAGAATCACTTAATTTGAGCCCAAGGAGTTGCTTTCTATCAGCCTTTCATTGCCAAAATCAGTAACAGAAAAGCTGTCTCTGTTCATACAAAATAATTTTTCTGGATACTTTGATGCTGTGGAATTCCTTGCATTCTCTCCCAAATCTCAGTTTAATGAGCCCATGTGTAGAGTATGATTCATTAGAAGTACTCTAGAAAATAAATATCCATTTTCTTAGAATGATGAAATTTTAGACCTAGAAAAGACCATCTCTTTCTCAAACTGGGATCCACAAATTCTTGGGGATTCACAAATATATTCTTAGGCTCTGAGAGTTTTATAATTTAAAAATAATGTGTTTTCTATCAATAATAATCTAAAAGGTCATTATAAAGCCCAAATTTTACAATTCAAAGACATTTTAGTGGTTTCTTATATAGGTTTTCTCAACCTAGGTTATAGGTCCTCTGGGGAGTCTGAGGACATAACCTTGGCAAGTCTATAAGGAATCCCATTTCTCGAAAAGGGATCCATACGTTAGTTGGCCAAATCTAGCTCCCTCTCCTTTTACAAATGAGGCCTAGAGAATGTAAATAACTCTGGCATTGACAAAGCTTTGTTTTCCCTTACAAATAACTTCTGGCATAACACAGCAAGTCAATAAAATCGACACTAAAACTCAAGTCTTCTAGGCTTTATTCAATGTTCTTTGTGCTGTGTGGGCATACTTGCAGGAATCATGTCTTCATTGAGTTTATAAGGTAGTGGTGAACACAGAAAATGAATAAGTAATAACTAAAATGAGTGCTGTGAGGGATGAAATGGGGTAACATAAATTGTATAGAGTGATAAACAGGATGATTTAACCTAGTCTGAAGGTCTAGGGAAGTGATTTTTTTGCTTACAATCAAAGAGAGAATAGGAGTTAAAGAGAGCTGTGAGAACAATGTAACAGACAGGAAATAAAGTGTGGAGGCTCTGAGGTGGGAAAAAGCATAGTTTATTTACTGATTTAAATGGAGAAAGGCTTCAGAGATTCACAGGCTCCAGATTATTCCAGATGGGACTGAAGACAATCAGGAGTCAATACACTTACTGGTGATGCTGGGATTCTAGTGTAAGTTTATCAAATTTAAAGCCAGTATTTTTTCCATTTACACATCTATTTATCACTGGAAATTAGGAGACCTAAATTCTAGCTCCTGAAATGTTCTGTAACTAAATAACTCTGGATATGTCACTTACTAGACTATTATAAAGCACAATAGTTTGTACTCACCGTCACCTAGACATACTTAATGCTCCTTCCTCTTGCCGTGAATGCTCTATTCTTCCTCTCCAGGTGTTCATTCATTCAATCACTAATCAATTCATCAGTCAACCATACAATGGTCTTTATTCATACAATAATAATTATTGAGGTTCTGTGACAGAGATTTGAAAGTGACTTAAATACAAGGTCACTGTCTTATAGTCTTGACACCTTGCTCACTATATAAACCTTAGCTGAAATCCCATTTCCTCCATGGAGCCATTTCCATAAATCATCCCATTATGACATGCTCTTCAAAGTCCCTGTGAAACTTAGTTATTTTTCATTTATTTGGCACTTAACCAGGTGTTACCTTGTGACATCTCTTTTATCGGTTGGCTGGAATTCTTATTCAAATCATGAATCATTACTTTTCACCTCTTTGCAGTTTGTTTTCCAACAAGATATAAATTCCTTAAGGGCAGGCTTACACTTCTCTGTATTTCCCACAGTGTCTTGTAAACAGCAAAGTTTTTTCACTGGGTTCTTTCAGCATGTGTTTGTTGATTTGTGTTACGTCTTTAAGTTCAGATTTTACTTCCTGTTTAAATTATTTTGGCCATGTCAGATAGTTCCCCTGAGCCTCAGTTTTCTATTATTTTTTTGCCTTTCCCCCCCAATAAAATAGAAATAATTACCACCTCTCAAGGTTAAAGAAATAATATATGTAAAAATACTTTTTATACTTTTTAAATTTTTAAATTAAATTTATTGGAGTGACTGGTTAATATGAGTAGGTAAGTTTTGCCTACCTGGCTGCTCAGTGGTTAGAATGTTGGCCCAAGGACTAAAGGGTCTCTGGTTCTATTCTGGCCAAGGGCATGTACCTCAGTTGCAAGCTCAATCACGGGCCTTGGTTGGGATGCATGTGGGAGGCAATCAATCGCTGTGTCTCTCACATTGATGTTTATCTCTGTCTCAGGTGAGGATTAATAACAGCAAAAAAAAAAAGAGTATGTAAGTTTCAAGTGTACAATTCTATAATACATCGTCTGTATATTGCATTGTGTGTTCAGCACCCAAAGTCAAATAATTTTAAGATACTATATGATGTTACTGCTTATTTTATACTTTGTGATGAAATTCGCCCTATCTTGAATTCTTCCAGGAGATTCTTCATGTCCCAACATTTACTTTAGCTGTTCACTTGATCTACCTTTTTATCTCTGTTACCCTACCATATAGCTCTTTACAGTTTAAGGTCTTTATTTGCTCTAAGTTTGTATCTATTTTTTTTACCTTCATTCTGAGTATTCCCAAAACTTAATTTTATTTATGACTAGCCTAATCCAGATCCATCAGATAAATGGATCCATCATACTACAAAATTGGGAGTAATGGAAATTACTGTTTATTTTCTTTCAAGGTAACTTAATCCATTCACTTGTATAATAGTTTCAGATTGATATAAAGTGTTGATTGTTGGGAATTTGATATTGAGAACTGTTTAGTCTGTATTAAAGCTCTCCAAAGAATATGTTAGGGCTGGTATCATCAAAGCTCTTGTTGCTATAAATATAATAATTTCAATAACCCTGAAATATATTAATTTCAATAATTAAGTCATATGATTAAGACATCCCAAGTTTTAAGAATTTACTGAATTGAATTATTCTGGTGTTTACTACTTTGCAACCATCAAACCAATATTTATTTTACTGTCTTCGTTGAAATAAGCTTTTTTAGATCTTTTTTTTTTTTTTGTAGATATCGGCAAACTCATTTTATTGATTGATTGATTGATTGATTGATTATGGTCTCAAATAATTGTCCTTATTCCCCCATTCCCATTCCAAGCCCCTCCCTAGATATGCCCCCTCCTCCCCCTCCATTGTCCATGGCCACTGGCTAGGCCTATATGTATGCACACAAGTCCTTTGGTTGATCTCTTCCCCTTACCCCCGTCCTCCCTTACTTTCCCTCTGAGGTTTGAGAGTCTGATCGATGGTTCTCTTTCTCTGGGTCTGATTATGTTGTTCATTATTTCCTCTCGATGTGTGAGATCATGTGATCCAAGAAATACCCTTGTAAGAACCTAAACTGCAACAAGCCATAATGGTTATGCTGAGAGGCAAATGAATCAGTCTGTAGTGAGTTCCTTTCTGGGCCAACAGTTCTTTTGAGTCCCAATTTCAATGCCAGATAGTTCCTTATGTGTACATGCCAACCATGATATTTCAGATCTGGTTGGTGGACAAATGGTGGTAATGCAGGTCTGCCCGTCTCTGATTTGGTCCTGGGCATCCTTCAGCAACCCGTGGCTGCTGTCTGCTGGTATGCTGAGGCGAGTCTTTTAATATGACCATTGCTTTCTCTAGCTTCTCTGGAGTGTGGTTTCTTTGTGGCTAATGTCTCTCTCCTCTTGGAACCTTTCAATAAATGTATTGACTATTGTTATTGTTTTTTATGTTGAAAGATATTAAAATGAGATTTGTAATCCAAATGGGCATTACTTACTTCACATCTGGTTCCTTGAAAAGTAGCCAAATGCAATAATTCTTAATGCAAGAGAGCCTTGGGCAAAACCTTTGCAATTCCCACCCGCCTTTGCAAAACAACTGCCCTGTGTGAACCTTTAACATTAAAAAAAAAAGAAGCACAGAAATTCTGCTTCACCACATTTAATTACAGATTTCCAGTACAGTGCTAATATGATTCCCACATTCATGAGCTAACACTTCCATTAGAAGTAGAAGGTAATGGGGAAAAAACTATGGCAGCATTGACCTCGTTTCTAGTTGCCAGAAACCAAGATGTCATGAAACATCTCTCTCTTGAATCTCCTCACTTTGCTTAATTTTAAAGTGATTATATGTCCGAGTTGCGTGTTACAGTCTCAGTGGTTGTCTGTTGTCTGAGTGTAACTTTTAATATTGCCCTCTTTCACTCTTAAAAGTGTCCCAGTTTGTGAATGTGTGGTCATCTCACTTAATCCCTTAGAGACACTAATCAGAAAGGGTAAAGAGTGGGAATTATGAGAACATATTAAAAAGGGGAAATGATACTTAGGATGAGATAAGGCTGAAACCAAAAGACTACTACTGATCAGAATTCTCAGTAAATTAAGATAAAAGCTGAGTTGGAAATGGATTTGTGAATAAATTCTGAACATCGTAAGATCTACCAGATTAATGCTGGTTGCTCTTGAGGAGAGGGGAAAGGCAGGTTATTACCAGGTCAGGAGTTTGTGGTCTCTTTTATGCAATTCTAACGTTAAGCTTCCTTTCTGAGGTTTTCCATGCTGTGAGTCTTTCACCTCTTGATACTCTTTGAGGACAAGTGATGCTGATATCTAGTAGAAACACTTCAGAAAAAAAAAGATGGAAGATAAAAGTTCTTGATAACTCTCCTCTTCTTTGAAAAGCTTAGCTAAATTACTCTGCAATTTACCTTAGTATTCTACTCAGAAATTTTTAATCTTTCAACTGTGGAAAGCTTGCTTGATCTTCTCTTTTAATGAATCCTGCAGATTTGATAGCTCCTATTTTTAATACTGTTTTTACATAGTGTCTTTATTTTATTTAAGGTAACTTTTTTGATTCCAAGAGCAAATTTCTTAATTTGATTTCAGAGAGAGGAATGAGAAAGAGAGAGAGAAATATCGTCAGTCACCTCTCACACTCAGGGATGGAACCCACAACCTGGGTATGTGCCCTGCTCAGGAATCGAACCTGCCACCCTTCAGTGCACGGAATCTAGCCACACCAGCTAGAGCACTAAGGGTAAATTTAAAGTATCTTTTTAGATTATAAGGATAATAGTCATTGAAAAAGATGCAAAAAAAATAGAAATCCTATCTAATAAAAGAGTAATATGCAAATTGACCATCACTCCAATACACAAGATGCCTGCCCCCATGTGGTCAAAGATGGCTGCCCCAAGATGGCCAGCAGGGGAGGGCAGTTGGGGGTGACCAGGCTGGCAGAGGAGGGAAGTTGGGTGCAACCAGGCCTGCAAGGAAGGGCAGTTGGGGGGAAACAGGCCTACAGGGGAGACCAGTTTGGGGGGGACAAGGCCTGCAGGGAAGGGCAGTTGGGGGTGACCAGGCTGGTAGGGGAGGGCAGTTAGGGGCAATCAGGTTGGCAGGGGAGCAGTTAGGCATCAATCAGGCTGGCAGGAGAGTGGTAAGGAGGTGATCAGGCTGGCAGGCAGAAGCGGTTAGGGGCAATAAGGAAGGCAAGCAGGCGAGGAGTTGGGAGCCAGCAGTCCTGAATTGTGAAAGGGATGTCTGACTGCCCATTTAGGCCTGATCCTACTGGGCCTAAATGGTCAGTCAGACATCCCTCAATGGGTCCCAGATTGGAGAGGGTGAAGGCTGGGCTGAGGGACATGCACCCCCATGCACGAATTTTGTGCACCAGGCCTCTAGTAAAGAAATAATACCTCATAATTCCATCACCCAAAAATAACTAATATCAGCACTATAGATAGCACAGTTTATTTAAACTTTCTTACATATATATTTTTTCAATGTTTAATGAAGCTCTTAACATTATAATTTTAAGGATAGTGGTGTTATTTTAGTAGCAATGGGAAAATAATATTTTATATTTGTACAGAGTTTTAAAATGTGTAAAGGTCTTTTATATAGCAATGTTTAATCTTAATAATATCTCTGTAAGGTAGAACAGATATTGCTCCCCATTTTACATATGGGAAAATAGAAGCCCACAAATGCAGTAACTTTCCCAAAGACATCAGTAAGTAGTAGAGCTTTGATTACAACCCTGTGCTGCTTCACAGTCTAAGATCCTCTATGTACAACTCAAGAAAATAATAATATTAAAACTTTCAAGTACCGAAAAATGGAATCAGGTCTAAAGAACTAACTAATTATGTGAAACTAATTCTTTGATTGGGAAAAGAAAGTAAGGAAGAGAAATATATTTGAATAAATGGTCTTTACATTTTTATAGGGGTGTGTGCAAAGGGGGATAACCACCTTTCTTCGAACCTCTTCTGAAAGCAAAACAAGGGTGGCTGAGCTCCTTGTGGACATTGAAATCTGGGGTAGGGCACTTTCCTTAAGGCTTTGAAAAGACAGTACACCATCTGTGTGGAGTTGACAATCAAGTCTTTAACATCTAATGCTGCACTAAGAAAAATAAATGAAGTGAAAGACTTGAGCTTTTATGTTTTCAAAAGACTTAATAATATACCTGGAGAAATTAAACAAATATATAAGAAACTATTTAGGTGTAAATTATGGGGTATTGAGTCTATGAGTTACTTGGTTTTAAAAATGAACTAATTGCACCGAAGCCGGTTTGGCTCAGTGGTAGAGCATCGGTCTGTTGACTGAAAGGTCCCGTGTTCAATTCCGGTCAAGGGCATGTACATTGGTTGTGGGCACATCCCCGATAGGGAATGTGCAAGAGACAGATGGTCGATATTTCTCTCTCATCGACGTTTCTAGCTCTCTATCTCTCTCACTTCCTCTCTGTAAAAAACCAATAGAATATATTTTAATAAATAAATAAATAAATAAAAATGAACTAATTGCCATTCAAAGACCATTTACTTTGCACTAATAAAGAAAAACACATCATTGAGTGTTACAACATATTAAGCTCCAGAAGCCAGAAACAGGTCTTGGTGGATGACAGAAATAGGTATATACACATTCATTCACACATTTATGCATCCACTCAACATTTATTGAGCACCTACTATATACCACAAATACATAGGAGTGAGTTGATATATCCTTTAGAATACAACTTAAGTTACATGTTAGGAAATAGTGAACAATAAGTTAGGTGAGTGGGTGGGTATGTGGGCAGATTATAGCAATAACATTATTAACCAATGCAGAAATTAGATGAGATTTTGATTAGGGACAAGAGTTTGTAATACGTAGATGAGTCCTCAACACTTAAAATTCATTGAATGGAAGAGCTAAAAGAAAATGTTAGACATCATTTAATCTTCTTTCCATCCCTTATCTCTACTTTAAAAATGGGGATTTAATATATGGAAGCAAAAAATACCTCAACTAGCCTTAGCAATCTTGAGAAAGAAGAACCAAGTTGGCAGGATCACAATACCAGATATCAAACTATACTAAAAAGTCATTATAATCAAACAGATTGGTACCAGCACAAGAACAGGCATATAGACCAATAGAACAGAACAGAGACTCCAGAAATCGATCCATACCTATATGGTTAATTAATTTTTGACAAAGGAGGCAAGAGCATACAATGGAGTAAAGGTACTCTCTTTAATAATGGTATTGGGAAAATTGGACAAGCAAATGCAAAAAAAAAAAAAAAAAAAAAAAATGACAGTAAACCACCAACTTATACCATACATAAGAATAAACTCAAAATGGTTAAAAGACTTAAAATGTAAGTTGAGAAACCATAAAAATCCTAGAAGAAAACATAAGCAGTAAAATCAGACATCACTCACATCAATATTTTCACCTATACATCCTAGGGCAAGAGAAACAGGAAAAAATAAATGGGACGACATCAAACTAAAAAGCTTTTGCACAGTAAAAGAAACCACCATTAAAATGGGAGAACGTACTTGCCAATGATACATCTGATAAGGGGTTGATTTCCAAAATATACAAAGATCTCATACTAACTCAACACGAGGAAGACAAATAATCCAATTTTAAAAATGGGCCAAGTAACTGAATAGACAATTTTCCAAAGAGGACATATAGATGGCCAATAGACATATGAAAAAAAGTCCAACATCACTAATCATAAGAGAGATACAAATTAAAATTACAATGAGGTATCACCTCCCACCTGTCAGAGTGGCTACTATTTAACAAACCAACAAAAAAGTGCTGGTGAGAATGTAGAGAAATGGGAACCCTAGTATTTAGCTGGCGGGAATGCAGCCACTGTGGAAAATAATATGGTGTTTCCTCAAAAAATAAAAATGGAACTAACTGCCTTTTGACCCAGAAATCCCATTTCTAGGAATATATCCTAAGAATCCCAAAACACCAATCTGAAAGAATATATGCACCCCTGTATACATAGCAGCATTATTTACAATAGTTAAGATCTGGAAGCAGCCAAAGTGCCCATCAGTGGACAAAAAAAGCTGTGGTACATTTACACAATGAAATACTATTCAGCTGTAAAAAAGGAGCTTTTATCCAGCATAGATGGACCTGGAGATTATTATGCTCAGTAAAATAGCCAGTTAGAGAAAGACAAATATTATGTAATCTCACTTATATGTGGAACCTAATGAACAAAATAGGTCCAAAGGCATGTATGCATGGATCAGAAGGATACATCTCAGAGGGGAGATGTGGAGAAGATGGGAAGAGATTAACCAAGGAACATATATACATATAAGAGGCCCGATGAACGAAGATTCATGCAAGATGGGCCTTTCTTTCTCTGGCTGTTGGCAGCACCTTTGCTCTGGCCAGAGCTGCCTTTCCACTCTGTCCTGAAGCCATCTTTCTGCCTTCCCACGCTGCCCAGAGGCCTGGAGCAGAAAGCATCCTGCCCCACCCCCAGCTATTCAGTGCCTGTGTATGCAAATTAACCTGTCATCGTGGTTGTGTTGATTTGCATACTCACTCCTGATTGGCTGGTGGGTGTCGCAAAGGTACCGTCAATTAGCATGTTACTCTTTTATTAGGTAGATGTGCATAATCTATAGACACAGACAAAAGTGTGGGGAAGACCTGGGGTGAGGTGGGGGCTAGGTGGAGAGGGGCAAATAGGGGAGGGAAACTGGGACATCTATAATGTCAACAATAAATTAAAATTTTAAGTTTTAAAATTTTAAGTTTAAAACTTAAAAATTTAAGTTTTTAAAAAGGGGGAATTCAAGACCAATGTGACTATCTTAAGTTCATAAACAGATTAGTGGCAAAACTGAAGGTTGAACCCTGGTCTTCCATTTCTTTCCAGTTATACCATTCTGTTTCTTAAATCTTGAATTTAGCTGAAACATCTCTTCCTTCTTCCTCATGTCAACTATGTGAATACCAGATCTTAGATCCTAAATTAAAAGTGTCCATTGTAGCCGAAACCGGTTTGGCTCAGTGGTAGAGTATCAGTCTGCGGACTAAAGGGTCCCAGGTTCAATTCCGGTCAAGGGAATGTACTTGGTTGCGGGCATATCCCTGGTGGGGGGGTGCAGGAGGCAGCTGATTGATGTTTCTCTCTCATCAACGTTTCTAGCTTTCTATCTCTCTCCCTTCCTCTCAGTAAAAAGTCAATAAAAATATATATTTTTTAAAAAGTGTCCATTGTAATCATTATTCAGTCATTGGTAGAATTTAAAAAATGAATCTGTTTCATGTCTCCATCTCAGTGATGTCTTAATTATAAAATGACCAAAAGCTTAGTGAGATTAACAATCTACAACTTGAAATGAGTGTTTTGTAGTCATGGCAGTGAAGAGCCAGTGTTTATATAATTTTACACAAGTCATGTCACCTTTCTTTATTTGAAAATGAAAGGGTTAGAACATCTTTAAAGTCTGGTTCAGTTATTTTTATATAGCTATATCTTAGTCCTACTTGAATAAAGCACAGACTTCTTTTAACGAAGAAATTTCTTACGATTCTCAGTGTTCACATAACTTTTATTATAATGTAACAACTATATATAAAATAGCTTTTATGCTTATAGCGCTTATATACATCAAAACAAGTTAAATAACAAGTTATAAAAACTTTAACATTCAAATTAACAATTCCCAAAATAGAAATAACTGCTGTAACACAAGCTTTTTAAGGTTATACACTCTGTGCTACTCAATGCCATGTATATGATTAAATTCTCCCTCAACTTTTCTCTTGTTAAGCTCTTCTATGAAATAGTCCTTCCTACAACATTACTGGATCTCATTTGGCTTTCACCTAACTCAAATGAATTATTTACATATTAAAAATTGACCTTTGTCCTTCTAACACTAATCTAGCCAACTAAAGTAGTGATACTGGGCTCCAATGAAATCACGAGTACAAAAATGTAGCACTTGACCTGTCTGTTTAGTATTCTATTACAAAATTGTCTAGCTATTCAGATAGTCTAAAACAGTGTTTCCCAAACTTCTCTCATGATGAGAATCACCTGGTGGAGTTGTTAAAACACAGATTCCTGAATCCCAACTAAGAAGTGCTAAACTAGAATTTTTGGGAACATATAGGTAAAATTGTATACTTAACTAGTGCTCTAAGACAGATGTTATATACAGAGCACTAAGTTAGGTATGCAATTTTAAAAATTCTAGTTTAGCACTTCTTGGTTGGGATTCAGGAATCTGTGTTTTAACAACTCCACCAGGTGATTCTCATCATGAGAGAAGTTTGGGAAACACTGGTCTAAAATATAAAACTTTGCAATTATTATGTCATTACAATGAAAGAAAAATTAAAAAGATAGAACTTAAAACTTTTTATTGAAAATTTGAAACAATTTAAATGTCAATCTACTGAATGGATAGACAAAATATGGTTTAGTTATATACCTAGATTGTTCAGCACTGAACGGGAATTTAATTATACATGCTACAATGTGAATGAACTTCAAAAGCAGAATAAGTGAAAAGAAAAACAGATACAAGAGACCATATATTATTGCATGATTCCATTCATACAAAATGTCCAGTAAAAGTAAACGTGGTTTCCTGGAATTGGAGGTGGGAACCGGGATTGATTGTTAAATCAGCATGGACGATATTGAGTGATGAAAATGTCCTGAAACTGATTTATTTATATCGGTGGTTGCAAAAGTTGGTAAATTTACTAAAATTCACTGAATTGTATACTTTAAATGAGCTTTATGATATGCAAAATATACCTCAGCCCAACTGGTGTGGCTCAGTGGTTGAGCATCAACCTTTGAACCAGGAGTTCGTGATTTGGGGCACATGCCTGAGTTATAGGCTTAATTCCCAGGAGGCAGCTGATCTATGATTCTCATCATTGATGTTTCTCTCTCTCCCTCTCCCTGCCTCTCTGAAATCAATAAAAATATAATAATAATTTCAAAGCCTATTAAAATATACCTCAATAAAGTTGTAAAAAGCGTTTTATAAAGCTCTTTTTTCTAGGACTTCTTAAGAATATATATCTATAGATACCCCTCCACATAATGAGACCCAGTTGAAAAAAATACTGTTTTTGTGGAACTAGAGAGAGCATCAAGTAATTAGGATTCATGGATTCTAGTTTTAACTTCGTTATTAACTGTACATTATCTTGGGCAAGGACTCGGGCAAGTCACTTAACTTCTTTGTGCCTTGATTTCCTCATCTGTAGAAGAAAAGGAGGTTAGGTTAAATGTTCTCTAAGACTTCCTGCAGATGTGATAATCTCATCTTCACATTAGACCCTCTCTCAATGCCCCATGTGTCCCCCCCTGCAAAAGCTCTTTTCAAAACCCCTTTAATCAATTTGGGATATTGCTTCTCTCATTAACTCTTGGCCACTAAAATGTCCTGACCTTAATGCATAAGTCTTTTTGGTACACAGTTTCCAAAATGTTTATCTGAAAGTTCCACACTAGACTGAATGCCATATCATTCATTAATTTCCCAGAGGCTATGTTCTCATCCTCTGTAACTCTCTTATGGAAGCGCTCCCATAGATAACAATACACTTCCCCTTCAGGCAGTACATGAAAGAAACAATGGAGGATACAATGGAATTCTATAAAATTACACAGAATGAGAATCTGGCCCATTGTTTTCTCCTGCTGCCTAAGGAAGAAGTTGTATTCTTTGGATCCCCCATAAAGATTTTGGCTTGTCCACCTCCTCAGATTCCCAAGTAACAATTAGGCAATCTGGCCTTCTTCCCACTTCTCATTTCAATGTGTAGGATACTTGTCAACTTGCCCAGAATGACTTTAGGCATTTTGAGTTGTTCATCTGACTGTGTGCAATAGATAAATAAAAACATAAGTAGAAGGAGGACTTACTTAAGACCCAATTTTATTTTTATTGGGGGGAGCACATATTTTAGAATTGAAAAAGTCATTTCTTATCTAGCTTCATGTTTTAGTCTCCCCTCTTCCCTTTGATTTAATAAGTTTTTTTAAAATGAAAAGTTTATCAAGATAGAACTTATGCTTGTAAATATAAAAATATGACATCTTACTTCCGAGAAAAGTACCCCTGGACTGTAAAGAAACTAAGTGGCTGGAATGTGGTTTAATTAGCCCTCAAGCCTGTCAGGAATCCTAGACTCTTTTCCTAAAGCTATGCTGACACACAACATAACTTTGGAAGAACCAGTTAAGTTTGTATTCTGCTTATCCCCTATAATTTAGGAATAACCACTTCTAAAACCGAAAAGCCCTGTTAATAGAAATTGTTAAATAACCATTAGTTATATTATTACCTTTTGAATGGGCAATAAAAAGAAAAAGGGCCTGGCCAGTATGGCATGGTGGTTGAACATCAACCTATGAACCATACGGGTGCAGTTAGATTCCCAATCAAGACACATGCCCGGGCTGTGGGCTCAATCCCCAGTCGGGGAAGTGCAGGAGGCAGATGATCAATGGTTCTCCCTCATCATTGATATTTCTGGCTCTCTCTCTCTCTCTCTCTCTCTCTCTCTCTCTCTCTCTCTCTCTCTCTCTCTCCTTCTCCCTTCCTCTCTGAAATTAATATATATATATATATATATAGTAGCAGACATCTCCTGTCCTAGTTACTTAAAGAAAAGGATTGGACACCAGAAGAACCACAGAATAGGTAACCTGGATCCTGGATATAACTGTCATAGGACCAAGGATAACAGAGAAAAGTGAAATTGAAATAAAACTATTTAAAAATAATTGAAAAAAAGCAAAACTTAGGTATGTATTTTTTTATATGTCCATTCAATAAACAAAGAAACAGATATGCCTAACCAAGAAAGTTTGGTATTGAAGATATCAACCTTTTTAATAACAATGAACAAATTAAACATTTATTCTTCATTCTCAATAGGAACTATATTTCAAGATATTCATATAGCTTTAATTCCCAAAGGAAATCCCTACAGCATAGAAAGCTAATAAGTGTTGAAAGAGTGGTAGGATTAGAAAACTTTATTTCATGAACTCAAAGTGTTCATTCAGGAAAAGATTAAGTGTGTTGAAATCTTTAGGTGAATGATTGGTGAAATTAAACATCCTTATAATGCAAAAGCAACAGCACACAGGGTACTTAATAGTTGCAAGGAGAAAAATATAACTGCACTGGAGAAATCTCACTATCATCCTAAATTAATAATCATTTTTAGCATCACTAATGGTCACTCACATACCATGTCTCTGGTGTGATGGAATGGGAAATATAGAATATCATCTATGTTATATTCAAGTAAAAAATGTTTAACAAAATAAAAATAGACTCGTAGATAAGAGAGCAGACTGACAGCTGTCAAAGGGGAGTGTGGTTGCCAGGCTAGGTGAAAAGGTAAAAAGATTAAGAAGAAAACACACACACACACACACACACACACACACACACACACACACCCTAACACACCCTAGCTCATAGGCCAGGATGGAGGTGATGAACACATAACATACACATGATATACTGTAAAATATCCAGTTTAAAGGAAACGGAGAGAGGATCAAGCCAAATGATACCATAAGAAACAAAGCAGGCAAATCCAGAGAGTGAAACATTCTATTTGATAACTGGCCTAATTTCTTTAATTAGTCAGTGGCCTTAAAATTAAGGGAAGCCAGGGGGTGTGGGAGGATGGCTGTGCTAGATTTAAGAAAATTTAAGGGACATATAACCAAATGTATTTCATCATCCTGGATTAGATTCAGGTTTGGAACAAACCAACTACGAAGAACATTTTGGGTCAACTGATGAAATTTGAATATGGACTGGGTATTATTTGAAATGAAAATATACAAAATTGGAAATATGGAAATTATTGATTTTTTTTAAAAGGTTACCACCAGTAAGGAGCATTATTTCATTTTTATTAAACAATCCAAATACTGTATATACTTATGATCATACATATGCTCTGAAAAAGATCCAATTAGATAAAAACAGTTCAATGTTAATAATCTCTGAGTATAGAAACATAATGATTTTATTTTTACCAGAGTATATTTTTTTAAATTTTCAACAATGAACATAGATTGGTTCAGTAGTAACAAAAGGTTATTTAAAATATATTTTATTGATTTATTTTATTTTATTTATTTATTTTTTTTACAGAGAGGAAGGGAATAGAGTTAGAAACATGGATGAGAGGGAAACATTGACCAGCTGCCTCCTGCACACTCCCTATTGGGGATGTGCCCACAACCAAGGTACATGTCCTTGACGGGAATTGAACCCGGGACCTCTCAGTCCGCAGGCCAACACTCTATCCACTGAGCTAAACCGGTTTCGGCAAAAGGTTATTTAAAAAATACATATAAAAGTAGTAGTATATTCTGTCCATTAAAGAAAATACAAATGTTTCTTTGAGGGTAAGAGCTACAAACACTAGAAAACACTTGAGTGTTTTCAAAAAACACTTGGTAATTGTTCTGGCTTATAAAGCTTTGTCTATTTGTGAATATGGTATAGAGTCAAGTAGACCTGTGTTTGAATTCAAACTCTAACACAAGTGCTTTTATTTTGGAATGTCACTGTTTTCATCTAAAAGAGTAGTGAGAATTAAAGATGATTTAAGTAAATTAGTGCCTGGAACAGAGTAGGATCTCAAAATTATAATATTATGAATTCTTATCAACAAAAATTTAAATCTTATACTGACAACTTAATAAGATAAAAAGAATAATGGTCAACTAACACCTCTATTGCAAGTAAATATGTTTTATGAACATACCGTAAATGTTTCATGAAGAAATGGTATACAAGTAGAGTATGAAATCTTCAAAACAGGTATGAATTTTAAAAGTTCATAGTTGTTGCCCTGGCTGGTTTGGCTCAATGGTTGGAGCATGAGCCTGCATAATGAAGGGTCCAGGGTTTGATTCCCAGTGAAGGACATATATTTAGTTTGCAGGTTTGATCCCTGGCCCTGGTTGGGGTGCATGGGGGAGGTAACCAATCGATGTATCTCTCACATTGATGGTTCTCTCTCTCTCTCTCTGCCCCTCCTCCCTCCCTTTCATTCTCTCTAAAAATCAATGGGGAAAAATATTCTTGAGGGAAGATTTTTTTAAGAAACGTTAATGGTTGTTAGCAGAAGTAGACCTATCTTATTTACGATAGCAATTAGAGATTTGATAGGAAATGAAGTATAACTTTATGGCCAAAAACCATTGTCAGACTCCACATTGAAGCCCTATTCAATTGTTGTTGTTGTTTGCTGTTTTGTTTTGCTTTGCTTTGAATGACTTCTGTGTCACTGTGAATTTCAAATGAGAAAAACACTGAACAGCTCTAAGTACTTTTGAAAAATAAGTGTATTATTACCTCAGTGTAAATTTTCACATAGCAATGTTATTCTTTTCATGAAAGCAAGGAACCATTTTAATGAAAAAGACAACTATTTGTACCAGAAGAACTCCAGAATACTAGGATGACTCATAAAGAATCTATGAATGAGACAAAAGTTGTCAGCAAAATGAATTCCTGAATTGGTTGTCCAGATACTGTCACATTTTAAATACTAAGCTGTAATTGAGCACTCTCTTTGTAGAAAGCGCTGTCTCTAAACTCTGTGATGAACTCTGGCCTTCTCTTGGATGATTCATCCACATTAAGTGAATCATGTAGTACAAATACTTTCATGATGAGACTTCTAACATGAGGCATTAAGAATAATTGTTCGGAACAATGTATTTGAACATTTTATTGCATCGTTTGGAGCTTTGTACTGGGAATGAAGAAACCTGATTTCTAGCTCAAAGTCTGCTACTAATTACCTAGGTAATACCTTAGGCAACTCATTTGATTTCTCTGGAACCCATTTTCTTTATATGACAACATCTTGTATTAATTGTGTTCATCCATCTGGCATTAAGTTTTATGTGTCTATGATCCCAGTCATAAAATTAGTAAATTGTTTATTTTACATAAACTAAAACTACATGTAACTCTGTGTCTCTAAGCTTGCTTTAGGATCATTGTGGATTCCTAGTGTGGTTCACCAGAGATGGGACATGTTACCTAGGGAATCTTCATATAACTGATCTTGAAAAATTAATTGGTAAAATCTGAACAATGAAGAAGATATGTTTTAGAGGTTTAGAATTTCCCACAATGTAAATATGGGTCAGTTGATGATATAGCCCACTGTATTTTATTATGCTAGAAACCAAATTACTGGAGAGTTTAAGATATTGCACGCAAAGACAAGTTTACATAGTTTAGGTGGGAGGTCTTTGGTTCAAAAGTATGATAATTTGTAAAATGTTTATTTGATCCCTAGAAAGTGGTTAGACAGGTTATGCTCTTTTTTAGGTATTAAAATTGGCAAGTTAACTTTTAAAGGGATGAGGGGGGTTCTCAGTTGATTTTTTTCTGAGACTTTTCCTTTATTAAAAATTTTTAATGTTCACATTATTGCATGTGTCCCCTTTTTGCCTACCTCCACTAACCCCACCTCCCTCTTCCTTGGCCTTCATCAAACTATTGTCTTGTCCATGCCATATACATATATGTTCTTTAGTTAATCCCTTCACCTTTGTTGTCCAGTCATCCCCACTCTCTCCCCTTGAGCATGGACCAATCTGTTCCATGTATCCATGCTTCCAGGTCGATTTTGTTTGTGAATTTATTTTGTTCATTAGATTCCACATATTAGTGAGATCATATGGTATTTGTCTTTCTCTGACTGGCTTATTTCAGTTAGCATAGTACTTTCTATAGGTCTATCCATGCTGTCGCAAAGGGTAAGAGCTCCTTTTATATGGCTGCATAGTATTCCATTTTGTAAATGTACCACAGCTTTTTTATCCACTCATCTACTGGTGGGCACTTGGGCTGTTTCCTTATCTTAGCTATCGTGAATAAAACTGCTATGAACATAGGGACAGGGGTGCATATATTCTTTCTGTTTGGTGTTTCAGGATTCTTAGGATATATTCCTAGAAGTGGAATTGGTCAGTCAAAAGGCAGTTAGTTCCATTTTTAATTTCTTGAGAAAACTCCATACCGTTTTCCACAGTGGCTACACCAATCTACATTCCCACAGTGCACAAGTGTTCCCTTTTCTCCACATCCTCCCCAGCACTTGTTGTTTGTTGATTTATTGATAGTAGCCACTCTGATAGGTGTGAGGTAATACCTCATTGTAATTTTTATTTACATCTCTCAGATGATTAGTGATGTTGAACATTTTTTCATATGTCTATTGGCCATCTGTATTTTCTCTTTGAAGAAGTGTCTATTCAGGTCCTTTGCCCATTTTTTCATTGGATTGTTTTTCTGGTCTTGAGTTGTGTAAGTTCTTTATATATTTTGGAAATTAACCTCTTATCAGATGTATCATTGGATAATATGTTCTCCCATATATTGGGTTCTCTTTTCATTTTGTTGATAGTTTCTTTGCTGTGCAGAAGTTTTTTTAGCTTGATGTAGTCCCAAATATTTATATTTTCCTGAGTTTCCCTTGCTCTAGGAGACATACTGGCAAAAATATTGCTGTGAGAGATTTTACTGCCTATGTTTTCTTCAAGGTATTTATGGTTTTGTGACTTACATTTAAGTCTTTTATCCATTTTGAATTCATTCTTGTGTCTGGTGTAAGTTGGTGGTCTATTTCATTTTGTATGAATGTGTGCCTGTCCAATTTTCCTAGCACCATTTATTGAAGAGAGTATCTTTACTCTATTGTGTCCTCTTGCCTCCTATGCCAAATATTAATTTACCATAGAGGTGTAGGTGATTTCTGGGCTCTCAGTTGTGTTCCATGGATATATATGCCTGTTCTTATGCCAGTAACAAGCTATCTTGATTACAAAGGCTTTATAGTATAGTTTAATATCTGTGATTGTGATACCTTCAATTTTGTTCAAACTTAACGAAGGATATAAAAGACCTGTACTCAGAGAACTATGACATTTTAGAAAAGAAAATTAAGGAAGATACAAATAAGTGGAAGCATATACCATGTGCATGAATTGGAGGAATTAACATCATTAAAATGTCCATACTACCTAAAGCCATCTATAGATTCAACACAACTCCTATAAAATAGCAATGGCATATTTCACAACCTGAAGATTTGACACAACAAGTCTGTGGCTGAACCCAGATAGGAACCTAACCTAGAGTTTCTGGCTCTAATGTCAATATAGCACACTGCTTTTCCATATAGTACACTGCTTCAGCATATAGATCTTTTAAAATAGCAAATATACATCTATTGGAGCTATTGGCTACAAGTTCACATAATTTCATTGAATTATTTTTCTTTAAATCATAATGTTATATTAGTTTAAAATATTAATCTTGTATAGACAATATGTTACTTTTTGGAAATCTGAGCCAATGACAGGTTTTTTTTGTTTGTTTGTTTGTTTGTTTTTTATTAAAGATGGTTGGATTTGCCTTTTAAAAGAAAATGACATGTAACCCAGCATGCCTCACTGGTTGAGCATCGACCTGTGAACCAGGAGGTCATGTTCAATTCCTGGTCAGGTAGAAGGCAGCCAATCAATGATTCTCTCTCATCATTGATGTTTTTCTCTCTCTCCCTCTCCCTTCCTCTCTGAAATCAATTTAAAGAAAATGACATGGCCCTACTCATTTTGGCTCAATGGAAAGAGCGTCAGCCTGCAAACTGAAAGGTCCCAGGATCAATTCAGGTCAAGAGCACAGGCCTGGGTTTGGGCTCGATCCCCAATGGAAGGGCATGCAGGAGTCAGCCGATCAATGATTCTCTCTCATCATGGATGTTTCTGTCTCTCTCCCCCTCTTCCTTCCTCTCTGAAATCAATAAAAAGTATATTTTTAAAAAGAAGAAGAAAATGACATGTATTTAAAGACAACTTTCCTTTGTCTCTTCCTATGGGAATACCAAGCTTGCTATGATGGTCGTGATGGATTTACACGATACAGGATTAGTTGTTCTTCTAAAAGGCAAGTGTCCCATTGGAATATCATTTCTTCCATGACGTGTCTCCTGTGACTATGAAGAAACCCTGAATTGATGCAACTACCACTAAAAGATAAGGTTCTGAGCCAACTTTAATTGCACTAGGAAAAAGCAGCAGTTCTATGTAGGGGGAGAAGTGAACTTTAGGTAGTCATTCTAGTTGTTAGAAATTAACTGGCTTCCTTTAGAGTACCATCAGGAAATTTAAGTTTTATTGGAACAGGAAGAAAGTTGATGCTGTGCTCAGTTCATTAGGTCTCTAAACTCCTTCTTGAATGATACATGTGAGACATATGGGGCAAGCAGCTGTTCTTTCATCATTCTCATCACAAAAAAAAACCCCAAAAAACAATAAACATGTTTTATGCCAACCAGAAACTCTGTGCTAGGCTCCAGGGATATAAAGAGGCATTAGATATTGTTCTCTCAAGGAGTTTCTCACCTTTTAGGAACTAGTTTAAGTGTTCTTAGCACTTTGACATGAAATGCAACTTGTAAAATGAGGTTATAGCAAAAGAAAAGAATACATAAACACTATTCTATAATGATACTAATAGCTTATTTTACATAAAATAAAAAGAAAGTAGGTTTTAAAATTTGAATCAGTCTATAAAATGAAATCCAAGTTTAATCTATAGCCAAAGAAAAGCAAGGTTTCAAGAGTAATGCAACACAAAAAAAATTTTTAATCTATTTCCTGTGGAATTTGATGCAAATCATTCTAAACACTGAAAAATGCTTTTAAGACTTTATATAGATATGATTCTATGATTTTATTAACTATAGATGTTTAGACCTCTTTTTGTTATTAATCATTCTTAAATGTTATTAATTTAGTTCAGCACTTTTCTACTGGTGTCTTGCAAGAATTTTTAAAACATGTGATACCTGACTATTTGGCCCAGGGTACTGATCTCTTTTCCCTTAGGTTGTCAAGTAAAATAATGACAGGACAAGAGCCAACACAACAATAGCCATCCAGTGTGAGTGAATTAAAAATATACTATTTTTTGTTAGATTGGCAAAAAAATTTATTTTTTTGGTGTGCCACAGAATTTTAGTAATTAGTTCATGTGTGCCATGAGATGAAAAGGATTGAAAATCACTGTTCTAGTTGCCTTCTTCTAAATGAACTAAAATTTTGGTAGTGTTTTGGCAGAGTAATATTCAGATTCTTTTGGCCAAAGATAGGTTCCATAAAATAATATTGAAGATTGAATATTGAAGAGTAGCCTTTTCGTATACCAAACTGTCCATTGTTTTTAGCAGTCATAAACTGAGATAGATTTAATAAGCTTTTTATCCTCCTCTTATAATCATCCCTAATTATCCCCATTTTTTTTTCTCTTGCTGAAACTGTAATGTACCCACAACCACATCCATACCACTTCGGTCTCCAAAGTCCAAGGAGAAATGACGGTTCGACCTCTACATTACACAAAGCCCTACACCCCTCAATAGAAGTTAAGCTAGTTTTAGTGGGTAGTACCTGAGGAAGATGGTCTTCTGCCAGTCTTCACTCTGTAAAATTACCAAAGACTATCCTTTAAGAGTTTTCCATAGCCCTCGCCAGTTTGGCTCAGTGGATAGAGTGTCGGCCCACAGACTGAAGGGTTCCGGATTAGTTTCGGGTCAAAGGAATGTACCTGGGTTGCATATTTGATCCCAGGTTCTGGTCAAGCACGTAAGGAAACAACCAATCGAGGGTTCTCTCTCACATCAGTGTTTCTCTCTGTCTCTCCCCTTCCCTTCCACTCTTTCTGAAAATCAATGCAAACATATCCTTGGGTGAGGATTTAAAAAAAAAAAAAAAAAAAAAAGAGTTTTCCTTAGAGTGAAAAGCAATAGACTTCTATAGAGAGGTATCTTTCAGATGCAAAGTGCTGATAACCAATTAATACACAAAGCTTCCATATCTAAATCTCCAAGACCTTACATTATAGTGCAAATCACCAGCATGCTCTTTATGGATCGTATTATAATATCCTTCAGATATTGATATAATAAAGACACTGAGGAACGTTAAGGCCATAAAGATAGAAATAGTCGCAAGCATGTCAAAACTCTCATAAGTTTTCAGGTGATCATATATTGTCCATTGATATTAACAACTTTAATTAAGCAAATGTATTATTTCTGATATCAATTGCAATTGACCTTCAAAGTTAAGTAAGTTAAAAGATCATTCTTTCAGATACATTTGGATAATTTTCATTAACATAATTAAATGTTAATTCATTGAGGATAGGAACCTTGGCTCGTTAATGTATTTATCTCCTGTGGCTAGAATAATACCCGGAACTCAGCAGGTATTTGGTGAATACTAGAGGAATGAAAAAATGGATAGCTGTAAAATAAAATAAGTCTTCAATATATAAGGACAAAACAGATGTATACAGTAATTAGATTCAATTTATTAGGTAGGCTCAATTAATCTTGTCCATTTTAATGATCATGTGAGCAAGTTATTTCTTAAGTAATCTAGCGGTATAATATACTCGGATAAAATATTATCTCTAACAAAAAATATGATTAAACAATCCACATGGTAGAAGTATTTTAGTAACTTGGGATGATTCTCATATTGCTTGATTTGTATATGCTGTCAAAAAGTTCAGACATTTCTTGAGCCTGCTATGTGCCAGGCTCTCTGTTTATCAAAATTGTAATTTTTGTTTATTCACTGTTTTTGAATTACACAAAATAAGAACACTTTTTTTTTTCCATCAGGCCAGCATCTAGTTCAATGCCTGCCAATATATTGTGATATATTGTCAATAAATATTTGTTGAACAAATAAAAGTATGGACGGGTTTTTGCTTTCAAGTAATGTAGTCTAGGAGGAGAAGGAATGACAATGAGACAAGTGCAGTCTGAGAAGGAAAAGAGGAGGGAATAGAAGTAACAGTAGGTGAAGAGTCCGGAAATTGGTCCCTTTGAGGGCAGTTAAAAAGAATGAATCTGTGTATTGCTCAAATTGTAGAGAGTACTACAGAATTTGAAGACCAGGTAATACTATTAGCCTCAGAAACAAAACTAGGGTCTTCAGATAGAATTATGTGGCATGAGTGAACTATATTCTAACTGAGCAGATGTAGGAATAAGAGGAAGAAGGGCAGTGAGAGACTCCTCAAACACCCCACTCTCACTCCCACTATCATTGGGTATTAGAAACTGAATAACACAGTTATTCATTAATATTCCTTGAAAGAGTTAACGTATTCTTCCCTTTCCTCACTGAATACTCTATTTCCATGCTGCATGTTTTATTAAAAGAGGTGATTTAGACACTTCTAAGAATAAAAGTTAGTGAAGGACAATAATAGACTGGCCTGAAGATTAAAGGCCTAAAAACTTAGATTCTTTCTAGTTTAAACCCTGCCACTACCTCACTGTTTAACCTGGAGAATTTACTTGTCATTGGGGGGATCTCATTTTCTCATCTTATTAACAAAATGTTTGACTCTAAAAGAGTTTCTCTCGCTCTATAAAATTATATCAATCTGCCAGTTTTTTCATTCTTACAATCCGGCATAATCTTAACATTTTAATAAACATGCCTCGTTTTAAAAATTGGAGAGACTGGAATCTGAGGTCAGGAATGAGGCGGTGATCTGGAATTGGCTGAGACACTGCCACTTAAAAGGAATAAGACTCAAACACATCTTGGGACTTTGAGAGGGAATATCTGTAAGCATAGTGGGCTTAAATTGTGTTCTGTTTTATTAACAAGAAGAAAAGTGCTCTTGACTTTAATCTTTTACTTTGATCCATCATAAAGTCAATGAAGAATCCTAAATTTAATTACACCTTTAAATATTATGTCCTTGTGTCTATAAGGTAAGTAAATTTCCCAACATTGAGAGGGAACAAGAAACTCCTTTACTGAGAATTCAAATTGAATATAGTTCTATATAACTTCTTTTATACAACTAGAATTACCTCAGTCATTTGGATCTTGAACTTGATTTTCCTATAAAGGTTTTGGGGGCTTAAAATAGTGATGTAATTGCCCAACTGTCTATTTTATTCCATGCTGTTGAGATCCACTAAGTGTTTTCCCATCAAGCCGTTTCTCTGTGATTGATAAGAAAACTTTTGCTAGTCCCCTTGCAGGACAACTAGTTAATCAATATAGATTAATCAGATATATATTTATTCCACTTGGGGAAACTGGGATAAGTGTAATTCAGAGAATTGTTGCCATCTGATATATTGCCCTACGTGGGACAGCTTTTTAAATCCACAAGTCACTGCAATTCTATTAGGCCACTTAATGTGACAAAAGGAGACCAGCTCCCACATTGAATTTTGGCACAGCTAGTGTCTCTTCTTGCCAAAAAGGGCAAAGGCCTTGAGCAAGAGGCCAGCCTTTTCCTGATTACAAAACTGACCGCATTCCTTGCCAACCTATCAGTGTAAGTCTATTTTTTCCTGGTAATACACTATTCTTCTCAGAGAGAGCTCCACTTTTTTCATTATGACATGGTATTTGTCATTTTAACATCAACTGATGCAACATTGCTGCAGTTGATGGATAAACCTAATAATCAAGTTTTTCAAAAGAAAACCTGATATTAAAAAATCTAAACCTATTAGTCCCTACTCTCATTCTATCAACTGTTTAATTTTATAGAATTTGGATAGCAGTCAGGATCATTTGGGGCTTTGTAAAGTAGTAGAAAAAATACCTTAGCATATAACACTTCAGTAGAATACTGATAGCAAATTTTAAAATATGAATACATGTTTGGATTAAAATTTTTTCCAGATAAGATGATTAGAGGTTCAGCCAGGGTTGGGCAGCGAGAGAAAAACTTTGTCCAAGTAAGTTTATCTAGACAGAGATTTTAAGTTTTCCATTTAAGAAGCAATTGAGCCCTAGCCAGTTTTGCTCAATGGATAGCGCATCAGCCTGTGAACTGAAGGGTCCCAAGTTCGATTCCAGTCAAAGGCACATGCCCGGGTTGTGGGCTCGATTTCCAATAGAGGGCTTGCAGGATGCAGTCGATCAATGATTCTCTCTCGTCGCTGGTGTTTCTATCGCTCTTCCTCTATGAAATCAGTAAAAATATATTTTATAAAATGAAGCAATTGAATATTGAACAGTCTCTTTGCTCTTATAGTTCTAAATACTGTATAGCTCGTGCCCCTCATAAGACACTAAACATGTGGGTCACTGGCGAGACAGTGTGGCAATGTTTTCCTTGTAATGCACCAAGTCTTGCCAAAGCAGTGAACAAAATTATGACACAACATTTTGTCACAGCTGGCTCTTTAACAGAAGAGTGCCAGCCAATTCAGGCCTAGTGCTTTGTGTTTATTCCCACCTCTCCCGAATATTTGGAAACTGATGTCCTGACGCATTGGTGTGTTCACAAGTTCTACTACCACAGGTCTTTTTCTTTTAACGGATTGATCTTTTGCAAAAAATAGACAAAATATCAGTGTGAATTACACCAATTCCTATTCCATGCTGTTATGGGTGAAACTCTGGGAGATTCTCTTATTGACCCAGAAAGTGATTCCTTCGCTGATACACTGTCTGCAAGCACTTCACAAGGTAAAGTCCATTCCAGATATGGCTATGGGGTACTTTGGGCATTTATAGAAGGTTAAAATTGCTCTTGTAGTTTGTTTTCTAGATTATATTTGTTATAATACTGTTATGTGTATAGTTCAGTATTTTAATGCTTAGTTTGCTGCTATAGTGTTTACTTATAAGCATATTCAGAACTTTAAAAAGAAAACTAAACTAATTCATATTTTATCTCTGTGCATGGCTTCCATTTCTTGATTTTTAAACATTAAAGATAGATTTATATAAAAAAGAGTTGTTCATTTTATTTCCTGGATTTATATTCTTGCCAAAAATATTTAAGGTCTTTTTAGAATACCTGAAGAATCACTATTTTTCCCTTTTACTCTTATATGTCAAATATTTCTCACAGCAGTTTTTATTCCTCTTATAGCATTTTCATTTCCTTTAAAACCCTCTCAACATGTTTTTGTTCCACTTTGAAATTTATATATTTGTGTGTACATTTTAAACTATCCCAAAGAATTGTAAGCTTCCAGAGTATGGACCAAGTTAAATACTTCTTTATATTTCTTAGGTCACCTAGCATAGATCCTTATGCATTGTAGAATAGATTGTGGAGACCTTGGAGAATATCTATTCTAAGCATCTCATTTTACACATTAAAAAAATGAGGTCTCTAAATGCCTATTTCATGCTAAATAAATGACTAATTTTTACATTTACAAACACACACACATGTGTGTGTGTGTATATATATATATATATGTATATATATAATTCAAATAGATATCCCAATTTTCAACATTTCTTTCTTAGATTTTGCAAAATGTAAGTTCTTACCTTTTTTATCCTTTTTTTTCCATTTTAATGTGGTTCTTTTTTTTTTTTCAATTACAGTTGACATTTAATATTACATTAGTTTCAGGTATACAGAAACTAGAGTTTCTTACCACAGCTTCTTCTGTTTTGTATTTATTTCTATTTGTGTGTTTTTCTCTCCTAGATGCTAAAAATAGATTGAGTTAACTAGTGTGATTCATGTTTCACAATATAAGTACTAAAATATTAAAATTAAGTCATGTAATTCTTGAAATTATGGCTTTACAATTTAATGATTTAATTTTTCTGGAAGCCTGAAGTTTAAACATATCAATCACAATTTTTTAAAACATCTTGTTTTCTAAAAAATAGTTTTAAATATTTCCTGAAATACTATTTACTTTTATTGTGATGATTGACCCAAGGTATATTTCTTTCATCTCAGCCTCTTAAAAAGAAGTTTAGTTTCATTATATGATATAAAAGTCTGTTACTATATTTTTCTGCAAGCTATAAAACTCTTGGCATCTTTCCCCAGTTACTGATTTAGTTGGTATCAGGACAGAATGTCCTAGCTATACTGTGAAATAGTTCTTGTGTCAAAATTTGATAGTTTTGTCTGTTTGAAATTAATATATCCACAGTGCAGTGCAACAAATATTTTAGCTTAACTGGGGGACAAGTACTATTTGTGGTGAGGGTAGTTGTGTGATTCAAGTTAGTTTTCATTCTTTACAAATCTCTATTTTTGTACCTTGAATTTGCCCTGGATTTAATTTTTTTTTTTCTAATCTCAAATCTCCTCCCAGAGGAGAATAACCCAACACTTTCCTTCCTAACTAACATGGTACAGAATAGAATTATTATAATTAAGGAATTATATAATGTACCAATAATTTAACTCTTGTTTTATATGGTCTCTGATTACTTCTTATTTATAGTGTTTTTCTGTGAAACATATGAGATCCTAAAGGTCAAAGACCTGTGGTTAACTTCTATTGTATTTTATAGATGACCATGAAATACTTACTCTACCTTTGCCAAAACAGACAGACTTGAAAATAAATTGGGAATATGATCATTATTAACTATTTGAGTCCAGCAGAGATGAAACGCTGTAGAGATTGGGTATTTGGTCTAGGAACAGTAATTAATGTTGACGTTCCTTCTTCCTCATCATAGACAAGATGGAATTGGGGGTTGTTACAAGTAGCTGGGGTCCTGCTAATTGAAGGAAAAGGTGGCTTATGAGTGTAAATGATCCACATGTCCAGCTGTGTTGGTCATGTTCATGATATTAAAAACTCTGTGTAGCCATGATGCCCAAAGAGGACTTCTCCACTTTTTTCTGAGCTCCATGATCATTGTGACCCACTTTATCTTATCCCCCTTTCTGTTTTCATCATGAGCTTCTCAGGCAACCCCAAGTAACCCCATGCTGGCTCTGAAATCACTTCCACTAGTAAAAATTGGCAAGATTGAAGGGAAGCTTCCACAGACTCAAGCTGAACATGCCTTCTGCTTTCAGTGCCAGACTTAGTCCTATGTGAATTCTCTAATTTTAAGTTGTTGCACCAGAGCATTAAAAGATGATGACACACTTGTCCTTTGGAGCTGATTGAGCAATGGAAATATGCCTTAGAGACATGACAAATGCTGCAATAGATGATTCTTGAAACGAGAATCTCTCCTGAGATAGGAGTACATGATTGATTGCCCATCATTTTTTACTGAGGGAAACTTAAACTGTGTCCATGTGACTCCAGGCAACTGTATACTTGGAACCATTTTGGTAATTGACCGAAGTGTTCACCTTTCCAGAAGTTCGAAGGGACCAATGTGGTATAGAGGACATAACCACCCCAACCTTGTCTTGGCCACATACTTTTTGTGTAAGTTTGAGCCAATCACTTATTCTCTCTGCCCTCCATTTCTGCACATATTAACAGAAAATACAGGGTTAAATGACACAATATTTGTGAAAGTACATCTGAAGCCATAAATAGAGTTTATTGTTTTGGCCTTGAAGTATTAATCACTTGTGGATAGACTAGAAGACTTATAATCTTTCTAAATGCCGAAATTTGAAGTATTTTAAGGAATATCCTTTGTGCACCAAAATAAGTGGCAGTTTTGAGTGAAATGAGGTTTCTGCATATCTTCCCATGAATGTGTTAATAAGGAAATGATCAAAATTAAAGAAGGCATCTTTATGTCTGATTTTTTTAATGGAAGAATTATCTCCCACTTTCTTTTTTTTTTAATATATTTTTTATTGATTTTTTACAGAGAGGAAGGGAAAAGAGATAGAGAGCTAGAAACGTCAATGAGAGAGAAACACCGACCAGTTGCCTCTTGCACACCCCCTACCAGGGATGTGCCCGCAACCAACGTACATGCCCCTGACCGGGAATCGAATCTGGGACCTTTCAGTCCGCAGATCGACGCTCTACCACTGAGCCAAACCGGTTTCAGCTTATCTCCCACTTTCATTAACACTTGTCTATGAAAAGATTGGATTTCCAAAAGTTGAAATTATTTTGGAGCCTAAATAAGAGTGATGATTACGTGTTTTCTTCTCAGAAATATTAAAAAAACTCTCTCCAATTATAATGTCCTGTATATGATGAAAAGTTAAGTTATTGACACCACCCTGAATTTCATAACCTAACATGTAATAATAATTCAGGGCCTTTTTCTAGAATTTTACTATTGTCCATATTAATTTTTTTTTTTTTTTTTTTTTTTTTTTTTTTTTTTTTTTTTTTTTTTTTTTAGTATGGCTCTAGTTTTATTTATTTCTGATTTAACTGTTCAAATCTCTTTTCTGGTCACCAGGACTTAGAGATTTGGTAGATTTCTAAACTCTGAGAATCTCCTGTTTTGAAACATGGTCATTTCTCTTGTTATTCCTCCAAATTATGAATTATAGGAAACACTCTAAACAAATGTCACTTACATTAGATGCTTACAAGAAAAATTTTTTTTTTCCCCTACCAGCCCTCAGGAATACAACTTGTCTTGAAAACTACTTGACAGCAGTTATCCATTTAAACTATTAATTGAGGTGCATGAGTCATTAAATAAAAACAATTTTTAGACATTTGAAAGAGGTTTTCATAGATTACTATCTTTGTCAGCATTCTCACTTATAGCTTGAATAAGATCGCCTTGAGAAAATTCTAAAATCATCATATCTCTTTGTAAGGTACATATATTTTGCATCAGAGAAAATGTGAGCTAAGCAAATTTCTTCGTTGTATTAGACCAGGGGTCCTCAAACTTTTTAAAGTGGGGGCCAGATCACAGTCCCTCAGAGAGCTGGAGGGCCGGACTATATGAACTACTAATCCCTACTGTAACACCTTGGCTGCACTCACTGCCCAAAAAACCTGGCGGGCAGGATCAGACTCCCCTGGGGGCTGCATGTGGCCCGCGGGCCGTAGTTTGAAGACCCCTGTTTTAGACCAACAAAAGTGACACAAGGTTTCTGTTATTTAATGTTCCTTTAGATACCCTTAAATTGGGCATTAGAAAGTTGTCCAGCAAATGCTTCCTGTTCATCTGTGAAAACATGTGATAGAGAATGAATCAGACTCACTTGAATGGAGCTAAGTTTCTATAAACCTCTACCAGATTACCCATTTTTGTAGCCACAGTTTGCACCTCTGACTAAATTAGAGGCACGGGACTCGCACATGTATCTGATAGTAACAGCAATCCAACTCTGCAATCTCGAATTAAGATCACAGGGCTGTTTGAGTACACAGTTTTTAGGCTCATGTAATTTTTGTTAGAATGAGGGATTGGCAGCACAAGATTGAGATTCCCACAGTGGGGAATGGCTTGCATTATAAAGTAAACTTAAAACTATCAACTGCTAATTACCTACATGTGAATTATCCCTCACTACTTCCTGTCAAGATTTCTGTATGGCTTTCTAGCTGACCTTCTAAATAAGAAACTCTCAGCCAGCCAATCCAATTTGCAGAATAGGTGGTCCTAAAAAACAGCCTCTAATAAGTATTGAGCACCTACTAGAGTGGACACTGTGAAGTCTAAACACCTTTGCCTGGCTTTCAAAGCACTTTATAACCTGGTTCTACTTTATTATCTTATTTCCCTACAAATCCTAGTGATTGGCCTGAAACTTAATAGAACTAAGTTCATTGTCCCAAGAATAAACCATAGTCGCTGTGGCCACCACGCCTATCATATTCTGGAAAGCCCTTCCTCCTTCTTCCACTTTTTTCAAATCCTCCCTGTCCTTCAATGTCAAGTTCAAGTAATGTCTATGCGGTGAAGCATTCTCTGAATACACTACCATTGATACTGTTCCTCTCCTACAAACTGAAAATATGTTCAGAATATGTCTCCTATCCTCCCTCCACTGCCACCACCCTGATCCAAGCCTGGATTGCTGTCCCAGTCTCTCAACAGGTTTTTCTGCCTCTGCCCTTGTCTCCCAATAGCCTTGTCTCAACCCACCATCCAGAGGGATAATTTTAAAAAGTAAGTAAGTTAGATCTGTCATTCCGCTCAAAACCCTGCAGTGTGACTCCCCAGGTCACCTCTAACAAAAGCCCCCATCTCCCCCACAGTCACTTCTCTGTCCCCTCTTGTATCTATCTGCCCTTCACTCACTCTGTTCCCTCCACACTGGCCTCCTTGCTGTCCTTCCAACATTTCACACATGCTCCTTGCCTTAATGCAGTGGTCGGCAAACTCATGAGTCAACAGAGCCAAATACCAACAGTACAATGATTGAAATTTCTTTTGAGAGCCAAATTTTTAAAACTTAAACTTCTTCTAACGCCACTTCTTCAAAATAGACTCATCCAGGCCGTGGTATTTTGTGGAAGAGCCAAAGAGCCACTTGTGGCTCGCGAGCCGCGGTTTGCCAACCACTGTCTTAGTGCTTTTGCTTCTTCTGGCCTCTTAGCTGACTCTTTCAGCTCCTTTTCATCTTTGCTCAGATCTTGCCTTGGAGGGAGGACTACTTTAACCCCCTATTGAATTTTCTATTCTCCCCACTGCCCTGCCCCTCCCCCTGCTCTACACTTTATTTCTAAAATACCCTATAATGTAGGTATGTATTTACTTATTTATTGCATTGTTGTTTATTGCTGCTTTATCCCACTAGCATATCAACCCCATGAGGATAGAGATCATTGCCTAATTTGCTCTCCCCCGCCCCCCAGTATATACCAAATGCCTAGAACACGCTCTGTGAATAGCAGGGCTCATTAATAGTTGTTAAAATGAAATAAAATTCTCTAACCTGTTTGGTCTGTGTCACATTATTTAGCCCTTAATCAGCGACTACCTGATATTATTTTCTGTTTTATATATTCCTTAGGCTAAATTACGTAGTCAGCTGAGGATAAGACCCAGGTTTTATTCTCTTCATTATTTCACAATTATCTAATACAGTGATATCCAAACTTTTTTATCTCCTGAAACACATACACTAATTACTATGCAGTACAGCTAAAAATATGCTTGCTTTTTTTTTTTTTTTTGCCAATCTGACAAAAAAAATATAGGTATAATTTTGGTCCATTCACACTGGATGGCTATTGTTGTGTTTGCTGTTGTCATATTTTTATTTGACGGTAAAGGAAAAGAGGTCAGTGCTTCTGACTAAGTAGTCAAGGTATTGCTTGTTTTAAAAATTCTTGCTGCACACCAGTTGGAAATGGCTGATCTAACGTAATAGGTATCTAATAAGTTTTTGTTGACTTACTAATACAAAGCTGATCTCTTGCTTTAACTTGGCAGCTCCTGAGGTTAAGCTCTGGGACGTATTTAGTAAGGACAAACAAAAGTTTAGTGTACACTACATACTAGTCTAAAACCAATGCTAATATAAACAAACAATACTATATATGCTATACACAGGTTCAAACATATCTTGAATTACCCATTGCTTACAGTTATTTGCACCATGCCCTTTCATTGGTTTGAGTGTCTTTCGGTGTTAACTTGAATGTCATAAGTTTGTGAATTATCCAAATGCCTGGCTTCTTCTGCAAGTCTGCCTACCTTTTTTATTATTATTCTTTATTGTTTAAAGTATTACATGAGTCTCATTTCCCCCCTGCTAACCCACCCCCAAGCACAAGCCCTCACCCCCCTACTGTCTCCGTCCATTGGTTTTGCCATTATGCATGCATGCATACAAGTCCTTTGGTTGATCTTTTACCCCCTCACCTCCACCTTCCCTCATAGGTCGTACAGTCTGTTTGATACTTCTATGTCTCTGGGTCTATTTTTGTTCATCAGTTTATATTGTTCATTATATTCCACAAATGAGTGAGATCATGTGATATTTATCTTTCTCTGACTGGCTTATTTTGCTTAGCATAATGCTCTCTAGTTCCATCTATGCTGTTGCAAATGATAAGAATTCCTTTTTTACAGGAGCGTAGAATTCCATTGTGTAGATGTACCACAGTTTTCTACGTAATCCACTCATCTGCTGATGGGCACTTAGGCTGTTTTCAAATCTTAGCTATTGTAAATTGTGCTGCTATGAATATAGGGGTGCATAAGTCTGCCTACTTTTTGAAACTTCTAGTATTCATTTGAATTTCCAAGAGACTAATTTTCTAACAGTGCTAAAAATAATAACTTATTTAATGCTAACTAATATTCAACCTTTAAGCACTTAGAACTACACCTGATATGTAATAGGTGCCTAACAAATGTTAATTTTGTCCTCACACCCTTAAAATGTAAGTTACCACTTTGGGACAATATAGATTTTTATTATTCATGCTATCTAAAGTTTTCTATTATCAGACTTATTGATTACCCTCTTATAATCTTTTTCTTAGTATTTTTCAAAACATTTAGATATTATCTGACCTATATTATTAATCATAGTTCCAAAAGAATAAAAGATTTAATTTCTTACATTCGCAAAGAGCCAGTGGCAAAACTTAGTAATAGAACAAGAGTTCTAGTATTCTTCAGATGTTCCAGGCATGTGAACACAATGGCTCCCCTTGCTTCTTTTAGTTAAGTCACTTCTTTTGGAAAACGTAAAATATTTATTGCTCTATGTTTTTGCTTTGCATTAGCAATTAAATATTTTTAATGTAGCATCATTGGAAATTATTTTGCCATTGTCTTATACTTTACATAAAACTCTGCCTTTATTTTAGTGTGGGTTTTTTGTTGTTGTTGTTGTTGTTGTTGTTGTTGTTGTTTTTGTGTGTGTGTGTGTGTATGTGTGTGTATAGACCTGTTATACTAGACGTCTGGGTAAGTTTGCTTAGTTGACTAAAATATGATGCTAATAAGAATCAAAAGTGTTCATTGGACATAAGTGTGGTCAGAGTTACATAGAAATCTTTGCCATTGATACAGGCCACATTTCTAGTCATTTACAAGATACAAATAATTGACCCAGGATAAATCAATTCAATTTGCAAGTTTATGTCGTATGTAAAAATCTATTCATCTTTGATATTACATTCACATAATTGTTATCACTTAAATTGTTATCAGATAATATAAGGGATATGCTGGATGATAGAGACAAGTATCTTTTCCTTAAAATATCTTTATCAATAATAATCCAACTCCTAATCATTCCACTGGGCCCTCATAATTCAAAAGCCATATCTACCATGAAGTTATTCTTAATTATTTCAGAACACGTTAGTCTCCTTCTCCTCCCCATTTCTAGAGTATTTATTGTTTCTATCATTACTTTGATCTCTATTGTTTCTTCTGTTTATTAAACATCTTTCACCTTGGTAACTTCTAAAGATCAAGAACTATAATTGTTATGTATTTCTTGTGAAGCCTGAAAAATACCTTGAACATAGTATTAGACAATTGAGTATCTTGATTTGAAATGGTTTTGATTTTATATTATTAAATGAGCATAAACTGAGATTAATATATTGAGAAATAAAAATGCCAAAGAAAGTGAAACAGAAATCTTTTAAAGAAACACTATAATAAAATGTAATAATAATTCTTCTAAGAAGAAAGGTTTATAAAAGATTGTTGATCCATTTATTGATAAGATCATCTTTTCCCTAGTACATTGTGTATATATATATATATTTTTTTAAATATATTTTATTGATTTTGTACAGAGAGGAAGGGAGAGAGATAGAGAGTTAGAAACATCGATGAGAGAGAGTCATCGATCAGCTGCCTCTTGCACACCCCCTACTGGGGATATGCCCGCAACCCAGGTACATGCCCTTGACTGGAATCGAACCCAGGACCCTTCAGTCCCCAAGCCGACGCTCTATTCATTGAGCCAAACTGGTCTCTGTTGTTTATATTTTTTATAGTCATAAACCAGATGCCTGTGCAACTTTTCCATTGATTCTGGATTTGCTCTTCTGTTGCATTGGTCTCTTTTTTCTTTCTTTGCACAAATTAATATGTTGTCTTAATTACTGTAGCTTTATAATTGGGTTTAATATTTGGTAGTAGAGTCCTCCAGCATTGTTTTTCTCTTTAAAGTTGCCTTGGCTATTTTTGGTCCTTTGAATTTCCATAGAAATTTAGATTCAGCATGTCAATTTTCACACAAAAATGGTAGGATTTTGAATAAATTTTTTCTGAACCTATAGGTAAATGTAGAGAGAATTGACAATTCTGAGTCTTCCAATCTGTGAACATGATATATTTAGATATTCTTTCATTTTTTTCAATAATACTTTTGAGGTTTCACTGTAGAGATCTGACACATATTTTGCTAGATGTTTTTCCCTGGGTATTTGAAGTTTAAAGTTATTGTAAAAATCATTTTAAAATGTTGTTGGCTTATACAGTTGTTTTTTAAATATTGACCTTACATACAGCAACTTTGCTAAATTCTCTTAGCTGCAATTTTTTTATACAATCATATCATGTGTGAATAATATTAGTTTTCTTTTTTCTTTTCTAACCCTCATGTCTCTTTTCCCCTATTGAATTAGATAGGATTTCCAATATATTGTTATTCTTGATCTCAAAAGGAAAGCTTTAAATATTTTACCATCATACATGATTGCTACTTTAGCTATTTTGTTTGTTTGTTTGTTTTTTATGGATATTCTCTATCAAATTAGTGAAGTTCCCTTTTCTTCTCAGTTAAGAAGTTTTTTTAAAAAAAATTATGAATGAGAGTCAAGTTATATCAAATGCTTCCATATAGAATATTTTTGATAATGCTATAATAGCTCAGGAGCAAGTTCTAAAATATGAAAAATGTTTACTCTGGACATTTTAATATTACGTTGTAAAATGTTTTAAGATAATACATAGTATTACTTGTTAAAAAATGAAAAATCGTCCAACCACTAGCCATCTGGTTACAGCTGTTTTGACACTTTTGTTTAGTGTTTGTTTAGCTTGTGACCATTGTCTTCTCATTAGCAGTGCTTAGCACAGTACATTGAAAACAAAAGCATAGCGTATCACATAATTCTGCCAGACTAAACAACTCTAAGTAAGGTATGTTTGAGAAACAGTACTCTTGGCAGACCTTCAGTGGTTTCCTCTTTTTTGACTAGTTACAAACTTCTGGAGCATTCTTTTCATTTTTTCCCCCTTTCCATTCAGTCTTTCTCTCATTTTTATGCCCCTATCACTGAAAAGCCAAAACCAAAATGTGAAGAGGGAGCTGGCCAGGAGGAAACATTCCAGTTCCTTTTTTCTGACCTAAGCACTATTCTTCAGGCATTAGCAGGCAAATAGGGATTTTCTGCTAACCCAGAGCAACTAGCTGTTGAGCAGATTTGGCCTGCATCTTAATTAGATTACTAATAGTAAATCTCTCTTTAGAAACGTGTAAAGATATTTTCAGCAGAAGAAGCAAGCTTGACTATAGGGAGAAAGAGAACATGCATTTCCAGCTAAGGAAGAAGAAATGCAGGATGGCGTGATCCTGTAATCTTGTCTCCTGATATCTCAGGACTGGATTAGGCAAGCTATCTAAACAGCATGTGGCCATTCAAGAAAAACAGAATGATCTCTAAAATTGATGATACACCCCCTTTGTTGCTCTCAGTTGAGAATTTGCTATGAGACCTTCTGGCTTATTATAAAGGAACTAGAGGCCCGATGCACGAAACTCGTGCAAGGGGAGGGGGGTCTCCTCAACCCAACCTGCACCCTCTCCAATCCGGGGCCACTGGTTCCTAACTGCTCACCTGTCTGCCTGCCTGATTGCCTTTAACTTCCCCCCTCCACCCCGCCTGATCGCCCCTAACCACCTCTGCCTGTTGGCCTGGTCACCCTTAACTGCTCCTCCACCAGTCTGGTTGCCTCTTACTGCCCCCCGCTACCAGCCTGGTTGTCTCCAACTGCCCCTCTGCTGGCCTGGTTGCCCCACGCAGCCTGCTGTTCAGTCATTTTGTCGTCCCTCACTAACTGCCCCCCCTCCACCAGCCTGATCACCCCTTATTGCCCCCCTTCTGGCCTGGTCACTCTCACCTTCCCCCCCTGCTGGCCTGGTCGCCCCATGCAGCCTGCTGTTCGGTCACTACTGTGATGGTTTGCATATTTGCATATTCCTCTGTTATGAGTATAAATTGCTACTCACGTTCCCTGGCCCAGCGTGGGACAGGGAGGTACCCTTATGTCCCCGGCCAAGCTCTAGGCTGAGAGGAAGCCTCACATCCTGGGTCGGCCCAGATCCCTGCCCACCGACACTGCAAGTCCCTGCCTACCCGCACCTGCCTTGCATTCAGCCTCCTGCTGTTTGCTCATTACAGTGTCCTGGTGTAATGACCGTTTTCATATTAGCCTTTTATTACTATGACTAGGTGCCCATTGCAGCAAGATTCCTGCAAGTGGCCGCTGCGGCCACTCGAGTGGCTGCTGCCACCCACCCCACCCACCCCACCCCACCTCACCCGGCCTGTGCTTTCCCTCTGGCAGCCGCCTTGCTTTCCGCTTTCCCTCCCTCTTTCTTCTATGCTGTCTTCAGTCTTCACTCCTCCCTCCCTCAGCACATGCAAATTAACTGCCATCATTGTTGAGTTAATTTGCATACTCGCTCTGATTGTCTGTGGGTGTAATGAAGGTACAGTCAATTAGCATTTTTCTCTTTTATTAGTGTAGATGTGCATATACGTATGGGAATGCTTCAACCTCTGCCAAGGCTATCAATGGGAGTATCAATGGGAAATTAAACCACAGAAGCATTGGATTCAGTTTTTAGTATAAACTAAGAATGAACATCTATTTTTTTATACTAAAGAAACAAATGGCATACCTAATAATCAATTTCTTAATTATTTTCTTAATAATAAATGGACAGTAGTATTTTTTGAGGCCTTACATTTATGAAAATGTCTTATTCTACTTTTTTAAAATGTATTTTTATTGATTTCACAGAGGAGGGACAGGGAGAGAGAAATAGGAACATAAATGATGAGAGGGAATCATTAATCAGTTGCTTCCTGCATACTCCCCCTTCCCAACTGGGCATTTAGTCAGCAACCCAGGCCCTGACCCAGAATCACACCGTGACCTCCTGGTTCAAGGGTGGATGTGCAACCACTGAGCCACACTGGCTGGGTGTCCTATTCCACTCTTATACTTAGTGATGGTTTGGCTGAATATAAAATGTTCAGTTGTAAATAATTTTTTTCTTTGAGTTTTGACAACATTATCTTATTGATTTTAGCTTCCAGTGTTGCTGTTGAGCAGACAATATCATTCTCATTTCTGATCCTTTCTATGGACTTCTTGTGTGTGTGTCTGCAGGCGTTTAGAATAGACTCTATAAAAAGAGCACTAGTCTTTACAGTGATTTCTTTCTGTGTGGTTTAAGTAAGAAATCCTTCCTCTCTTGGGTTTTGTTGTTGTTTTAACCAACGTAAAATCCTTGCCCTCTAAAGTAAAAGAAAACCTGAGGCAAGACTTACCGCTTTTCAGGTACATACGGTAAAGAGCAAATATGCAAAGGATGATAACTGTATGTTTAGGAAACGAAAAAAGTTACAAACTGCAACATAGGTTGGACAATTATTTTACAAACTGTATTCCATCAGATGTTAAACTGTGCCCTCCCCACTCCTGTATTTTCTCATGAATTATTAGTCTTAAGAAGTCCCACCGTTTAACCTTACTTGACTACCATTTCCTAAATTTATTTGCCCACCAGAATTTTTTTTTTCTTTTTCATTATTTTAAAAGGAACATCATTGACATATGCATAACACAGTTGGGGAAATGCCAGATAAGACTTGGACTTTCCTGGCTACAAAAGAGCAATTAAGCAATGGAATAAGTAACCAAGCGAAGCTGTGTACTCTCCTTTTCCAGGGGCCTTTAAAGCAGGACATCTGTTTTAGGCGTAGTCCTGTTTGAACAATGGGACTTATGCTGGTGTTTCTTCCTCTTCCTGTCCCCTCGTGGTAGCATTGGAGGCTTTTAGTCCACCTTTTACATGATTCTAGTGCTTTGGGTATTAATAAGTGCAAAAATGACCACTATTACCAATAATTATATTTATTGAGGACTTATTCAGTGTCTGGCCCTATGCTAGATGCAGGAGACAGAAAACCTGCATTCTTACTCGGCCTCTAACCAGCTGTGGGCCAATCACTTTGCCTCCTTTTCTTCATCTGTCAAATGAGGAATTTAGGTTATCTCAAAAAGACCGTTTCCGCTTTAATATGTCAGGATGACTTTGTCTCTGGATAGCAGCTCTTAAAATGGGAGAAGAATTTAAAAATTCTCATGTCAATTTGAGATTGCAAAATGATTTTCATGAATCAATAAGGAGTGGCTGGGTAAATAAGTTGGAACTATATTTACGAGTTCCAAGGTATCAAACAGAAACACTTAAGAAGATATTTTTTAAAAAAATATATTTTATTGATTTTTTACAGAGAGGAAGAGAGAGAGATAGAGAGCTAGAAACATCGATGAGAGAGAAACATCGACCAGCTGCCTCCTGCACACCCCTCAACCAGGGATGTGCCCGCAACCAACGAACATGCCCTTGACCGGAATCAAACCTGGGGCCCTTCAGTCCGCAGACCGACACTCTACCACTGAGCCAAACCAGCTTCGGCAAGAAGATATTTTTAAAAATCATTTATGGGCTCTGAAGGGCTACTTCAACAAGATTACTAAGTTTTAGAGAATATATGAAAGGCTTTTTTTCCCCCTGGCACCTATTATTGTTGCACAGCTTAACACATTTGCCTAATGAAGCTTTTATTTGGGAATTAGTCTTCAAAGTATATCCCAACCCCCTGTACCTGGGACATCAAATGAATTTCGTTTAGAAAGTTAAGTGTGCAGCCTTGGAGTTTTAAACCATCTGGATAGGTAACCCAGCTCTACTACACAGCAACTGTGTTCTTGGGCAAATTACTTACTTCCAAATCTGTGCCTCAGTTTCCTCTTCTTTAAGGAGAATTATAAGTGTACCTACCTCATAGGATGTTGTGAAGATTCAGTGGGATGATCCAAATACTGTAGTTGGCACAATACGTAGCATAGATTTGGGGTTCTATTAATATTAGCTAATATAATTCTTAAGGTCATGCAGCATTTCCCCAGATATTCTAGTGGACGTTTTTCTTTTCATAAGGGACAGCATACAACACCAAAGGGAAATTATATAGCTCTGGTGCTTGGTTTTATAATCTAGCATCTTTTTTGACCTGCTGCGTCCAATGCTCCCAAATAATGCTTGCTACCTTTCAGATTAGAGAAGTTACTTTATTTTTGCATATTGGTTGTATTTTTTATTTGACGTGCTTTGTACTTAGGAATATTGTGCAAAGTCTACCCACTGACTATAGCATAGTTTAAAGCCAAGTTTGAAGGTCTAAGATAAAGGTCACAGATTCATGTCCTTCCTCGCAATGTCTGCCTAGAGACTTTGGCCTTCTTGAAACACACTGAAGGTTGTGAAATTGATGGATCTACCCTGATGCAACACACTCCTGTCACCCAGCTGGAAAGTGGAGACACTGCTACTTCTCCCTGAGAAGGGCTGTTGTTCATCCTAATACTTCGTTCATTTGTTCTTTCATGGGTGATTGCATGAGTAACAGAAAACACCTACTCAACTTACAGCTTTGGCAGAAACAGTAGCTTATGTTTTCTAGAGACAAAATTAGAAGCAGGCTCCCTGGACCCATCTCTAAGTCAAAATAAAATAAAATGTCTAGGGAACCACTGTGCCTCCCAGTAAACATGGCCCATGAAATAATACTGTTTAGGTCAAGATGTCCTAGAATAAGAGGACAGGGAGAAGGAAGGGGGAGGGAAAATATGTATTTGAGTAATATGTTTTCATAGAAATGAACAAGCAAGCTGTTTTTCTTTCTTACTTTGTCTTTTTTACATAGAAAAAAGCAAATAGACTTTATAAGATCCTAATCTTCCTCCTGCAATTATCAAAAAAGGAAAGACTGAATATTCATTGTGGAGGGGAAGGGTTTTAACTTAAATTGTATTTTATTTATAATATTAAAGATTACCCTCTTTTCTGGGGAGCTGAAGTCTTAGAAAAACTAAACCATTGGGAAAGTACCTTTATTCCATTTTCACAGCAAAAAAAAAAAATGAATACTTATCTACTTTTCTCTATAAAATATGCTCATTCGATTGGCAAGCATTTAGTGAACAACTGTGCATATGACTAAAGGGAAAACAGAATAGTAAGACACTGTCCTTTTGCTCCAGAACATAATTGAATGGTGGTGATATTTATCCAAGTTAATTATATCAGAGTTAAGAGACAAGTACAAAGTGCCGTGGGAATACAGAAAATAGAGAGTATTTTTTAAGTTGGAGCATTTATGGAAGGTTTCGTGGAGAAAGTAGCATTTGGACTATTATGGGATTTCCCACTCTTGTTGGGAAGACAGATGGGGTTGTGAAGTGTAGCGATGAGGATGGGGAGAAGGTAGAGCAGCCTCAGCATGAACAAGGATGAACAGACTCGAAAAGGCAGAGCATGTTGAACGTGGTGAGAGTTGAATATGCCTAACCAACCACAGGCTGTACCAGAATGGGAGTGAGGTGTGGGATCACTAGGGGGAAAGATCACTAGTGAAAACATTAAGTCAAGGCCGTGTCAGGGAGTCTTGAATGCCGAGCCAGGACATTTTAATTTATTATGTAGGTCACAGCTTCTCCTGCTTTCCCACTGATATGCCCTGAGTAGAAGAGGACAGCAAAAACATAGCAGTCTTGGGAGTGGGAATGAATAGGTGGACAATGAAACTATTCTGTATGATACTGTAGTGGTAGGTACATGACATGCTTTGGTCAAAACCCATAGAATGTGCAACACAGAAAGTAAACCCCAATACAAACTATGGACCTTAGCTAATAATAATAATGTATCAATATTGGTTCATCAATTTGTAACAAGTGTATCACACTAATGCAAGTGTTAATAATAGGGGAAATCCAAGTTAATAATAGGGGAAATTGTAAGTTTCAGGGGTGAAGGGAAGGGAGAAAGGGGAAAGGGTATATGGGAACTCTGTACTTTCTGTTCATTTTTTATGTAAACCTAAAATCACTCAAAAAGCAAAGTCTTTTTTGTTTTTAAATCCTCATCTGAGGACATTTTCATTGATTTTTAGAGAGGGAAGGGGGGGAGAGAGAGAGAGAGAGAGAGAGAGAGAGAGAGAGAGAGAGAGAGAGAGAGAGAGAGACCAAAACCTCTGGCATGTGCCCCAACTGAGGCTAAGGATCAAACCAGCAACCTAGTTATGTGCCCTGACTGGGAATCGGACCAATGACAATTCCATGTATGGGGACAACCCTCCTACCAACTGAGCAACACCAGCCAGGAAAAGTCTGTTTTTTTAATATATATTTTATTGATTTTCCACAGAGAGGAAAGGAGAGGGATAGAGAGCTAGAAACGTCGATGAGAGAGAAACATAGCTGCCTCCTGCACACCCCATATCGGGGATGTGCCCCCAACCAACGTACATGCCCTTTACCGGAATCGAACCTGGGACCTTTCAGTCCACAGACCGATGCTCTACCACTGAGCCAAACCAGTTTCAGCAAGTCTGTTATTTTTTAAAGCCCTGGCTAGTTTGGCTCAGTGAATAGTGTCAGTCTGCGAACTGAAAGGTCCTGGGTTTGATTCCAGTCAAGGGCATATGTCCGGGTAGGGGCTTGATCCTCAGTGGGGGATGGGAGGGACATGCAGGAGGCAGCCAATCAATGATTCTTTCTCATCATTGATGTTGCTGTCTCTCCCTCTCCCTTCCTCTCTGAAATCAATAAAAATATATATTTTTTTAATCACGTGTTCATGAAATATACAAGTACAATTTTTTAGGAGTTTCATATTATATTTTTTAAATAACATGAATTCTATTCATGTATGCATAAATGGGTACTTTAAGATTAAAATTTTCCCATAACCTTTCATTAAGAGGCATGACCCATAAGGATATGATTCCTGTATTGAGAAGCATGGCTTTGGGTGACAGGGAGTCACTGAAGCCACATCAAAAGCGAAAAAGCCCTGGCTCGGTAGCTCGGCTGGTTGGAGCATTGTCCTGTGCACCAAAAATGGCTGCAGGTTCAATTTCCTGCCAGGGCACACCCTAGGTTGTGGTGCGTATGGGAGGCAATGGATTGATGTTTCTCTTTCACATCAATGTCTCTCTCTCTCTCTCTCTCCCTCCCTCCCTCCCTCCCTCCCTCCCTCCCTCCCTCCCAAATCAATAAACATATCCTCGGTGAGGATTTTAAAAAAAAAATGAAACTAGACTAAACCAGTAAAATGATGAGCAACCAATTTTTCTTGCAGCACATATTTTTGCATCCTTATTTTCATTTCCCAGTGTTCGTACAGAGGCATATACAGTACCTTTAACTCACTCAGTGAACCTTTATTTTAATGAGGAGTAGTTGATAAACCAACTTTTATGGATAGTGCAGTTGAAACGAGAGAGGTATATTTTGATATGAAAATAATTTATACTAAGAAAAATGTGAAATAAACTGGTGAGGAGATGGGCAGAGTAAATGGAATGACTTGGGTTAGGTAAGTTTAGATGTATTTTATTTATTTCAGAGAAAGGAAGAGTGAAAGAAAGAGAGATAGGAACATCAATGATGAGAAAGAATCATTGATTGGCTGCCTCCTGCATGTCCCACATTGGGGATCAAGCCTGAAAGCCAGGCATGTGCCCTGACCAGGAATCGAACCCTGATCTCCTGAGTCATAGGTAAATGCTAAACCACTGAGCAACACCAGTTGGACTTTTTTTTTTTTTTTTTTTTTTTTTGAGAGAGAGAGAGAGAGAGAGAGAGAGAGAGAGAGAGAGAGAGAGGGAAACATTGAAGTGAGAGAGAAAAACATGGTTTAGTTGCCTCCTGTATACAACCTGACCGAGGGATCAAACCTGCAACCTGGGTATGTGCCCTGACCAGGAATCGAACCAGCAACCTTTCTATGCATGGAACAACACTCAACTTACTGAGCCACACTGAGCAGGACTAATATATTTTGAGACAAAAGAATTCAGTTTGATGGGTGCCCTGTCACTGAGAGCATAAACTTTTTTCTAGATGTCATTGAGACCCACCATGACCTTCAAGCTATCACCAGCACACATTCCTCTTTTTCTGTTGGGTAGCGTTTACACTGTAACATAGATAACTTAAGGTTGTTTGGGTGCTTATTTATGTAGATATTCAGACATGTGAATCCAAACTGTGCCTGATGAGTCCTGGAACCACTGAAGCACATTCATAGGACTAGGCTCCTCGTTTGTGTTTTCAAGGCACTTTGTTTTTCTTATGAAGACCACAACTGGAATCTTTAACCTCCTGCAAAAATCAGCCTTTGAGAGTGAATTCCTTAGCTCCCTGCTTGCTGGGAAAATACAAGACACCCATTCCCAGATACCCTTAGGAGAACAGCCCTTCCTGCATAAACTATGTTCATCAGTGAGAGAACATATACAGAACAGGGTTTCTGGATCAGTCTCGAGTTTGAATTCTCTGCTTACTAGCTGTTGGACACTGGATAAGTCACTGTGCTTCTGTAGTCCTAGCCTACCTATCTCTAAAGTGGGGATAATATCTTGGTTTACATGAAGTAAAAGGTAGAATGTGTCTTTTACGAGGTACTCAAATATTAGTTTGCTTTCCCCCTTTCCTACCTTTTATGCTAAAATTCCATCCATTTCTTTTAGTATTTAATAAATAAATGTATAAGGAGCACCTACCATGAGCCAAGCAAGCTCTTTGCTAGGAGATAGGGATATACTTGCAAATAAGACAGGTAAGCATATGATTTCAGGTGCCCTAGAATTTTTCAGCAATTCATTTATTTGCCTCTCACAGCAATTGCAAATTCCCACACCTCTCTACTGGTATTTTTGACCAAGGAGTTAACATTTAAAATATTTATCGTGCCCTTGCCTCAGTGGATAGAGTGTCAGCCCAAGGGCTGAAGGGTCCCAGGTTGAATTCCAGTCAAAGGCATGTACTTTGTTTGGAGGCACATCCTTCAGGCACGATTCTCGGGATCTCTGGCCTCAGGGCAGCATGTAGGAGGCTACCAATCGATGAATCTTTCTCACACATCAATGTTTCTCTCTGTCTCTCCCCTCCCTTCCACTCTCTCTAAAAAAAATTAATGAAAAGATATCCTCACCTTAGGCGAGGATTAACAAAAAAAAAACAAACAAAACAAACAAACAAACAAATAAATAAAATACCTGTGACTGCTTTTTTGGCACCACTTTTAATAGTGAACTGGTTTCAGATAAACCAAGTCAGACAGGTTCCCATTGCATAAAGGTTTAAAGTTTACCCACTTTAATCTCACAAGTCCACATTAAATACTTAGAACCAAAATCCCTGAGGGTTTTATTTTACTTACTATGACCACAAAACATATTTTGAAAAATGCACGCGGCATCTTAAGCAGGCAATTCATGAAATAAGTTATTCTGTGGCCTTAGAATCCATATCAGTATTTTTATCTGTGTGTGTGTGTGTGTGTGTGTGTGTGTGTGTGTGTTTCCTTGTTTTCATTTTTGTCTTGTCTTGGGAGTGGTTTAAAATGAATTCTGGGCCAGATTCTCATTTTAACATTCCCTCATTGATATTCAAGTATGTTTTACATATCTCTAACCTCTCAGTTCTCAATATGGGGAATGCTTTCTCCTCTTTAAGGAAAATTGTATACACAGAAAACATAAATATTTGAGTGTTTTCATAGTGCAGAAGGGATCTTCTCTTTTTTCAAAGATTCATTTTAGTATTACTTTAAGAATAAAATTATGTTATAATAAAGTTAAAGAATAAATCCTTTATATATATTTTTTATTGATTTCAGAGAGAAAGGGAGAGGGAGAGAGAATGAGAAACATCAATGATGAGAGAGAATTATAGATCAGCGGCCTCCTACATGACCCACACTGGGAGTCGAGCCTGCAATCCAGGCATGTGCTCTGACTGGGAATTTAATTTCAACCTCCTGTTTCATAGGTCAACACTCAACCACTGAGCCATGCAGGCTGGGCAAGAATAAATTCTTATCTAAATTTAATATACCAACTTTCTGCACAAAAACATTATAAACATTAATAGAAAAGCAAAATTTTCATCCTAAAGAGAAAACTATTTAGGATCTCTAATTTCAAGAAAGTAAATTTGTCCCAGAACTCTATGCTCTTTAAAAATGAACAGATTTGATTGATGACCTTCTATAGAAGATAATGAGGGCAGGGCTGACTGCAGGACGTTTTCATGGGGTACACATGTAGATACTGTTACCGGGTTCTCTACTGTGATATCCAGCTAAGCGACCACTTTCTTTAGTAAAACAAATTGGGCAGCACTAAGAAGGTGGTTATGTTCTCTTCTCCAGATGAAATCACTTACCAAACAGTCTTTCAGTTCCCTGTCTACATATCTTCAGAGGATTGCTGTTCTTCAGGACCAGCTTCATAGCTGTGCTTTTTTCCATTTCAGAAATTACCATGGTTGACACAGAGATGCCATTTTGGCCCACCAACTTTGGAATCAGCTCCGTGGATCTTTCCGTAATGGATGACCACTCCCACGCCTTTGACATCAAGCCCTTCACCACGGTTGATTTCTCTAGTATTTCCACTCCACACTATGAAGACATTCCATTCGCAAGAGCTGACCCAATGGTTGCTGATTATAAGTATGACCTGAAACTCCAAGATTACCAAAGTAAGATACTTATTTTCACTTTTCAGATTACTAAGACTAGCATTGGACTCAATAACACTGGAGCAAGTGCTCCAGAGACTAAAACTCTATAGAGAAGACATTTACCATTAATTTATTCATCCACATATCTATGAAATATTAGGTATTTATGATAGACCAGAAAGGAAAGCAGTATGTTAATCCCCCAGAACATTCTTTCCTTTTGTCCCTTCTTTCTCTCTTCTTTTTTCTTTTCTTGGTTCTTCTTAAGAGCATTATCCAGTATGATTATATTGCCAGGTATATATCAGGTTAAGAGTCCACACCCAAACTTTGAATTCTTTTGAATACTTTTAAGTTAATAAGTAACAGCTTGCTACCTTATTATCACCAAATTACTAAATTGTAATCCAATTTTTTTCTAATTCTGCCATTTGAGAAGTTACACTGAAATCTAAACTGTTAAAAGAATTAAGCTTGTGTTCTGTGACCTTACAACACCCATAATACTAAAGCTCTAACAGACAACATATAGTATTTGAGACAATTAAGGTTATTTTATAAATAACACAAATTTAAATTTTGACAAGTTGGTCTATTGATAAATCTTCATACCATTAACTCAACTCACATCGAAACATCAGACACAAGAAAAACTAAAACTGCACTTTTCAAGATGAAACATATTTCTATGATGCTATTTCCTTGATTTTTATCTCTTTGTTTACTGATATGCTGGTTTTCCAAAGCCACCACAATGTAATTGGTAACCATTACTTGACAGTAAGAACTTCCTGTATTTCTAGTGTGGTTTTTTAAAAATAAATCATATACTTGGTTATATTATATGTGTGATTTTCAGTTAGAGCCTAATATGGAAATTTAATGGACCTAATCTTAACCAGTGGAAAAGTAGTGCTTAATTTCCACGGGTTGTTTCACTCTCTATCAAAGATCATTTTATAAACCACCTTTTCTGACTTAACACTGATGGTAACCTGGTCTCTTATTTTTTATGTTCCTTCTTTGTGTCTTTCTCAAGAGTGGCTTTAAAATATTTCTAAAATGCAACCTTTAAATTAAAACACACAATTTAATATTGTGAAAATGCCAAGTACAGCACATTACATAGTAAAATAACCTTGATTGTCTCAAATACTGTACTACCATATGGGGTGTTGGAGGGTCATAGAACTACAGGCTTAATTCCCTTCCCACTTTATTTATACAGGTGAAGCTCAAAGATGCCGTGACTTGCCCACGCTTACCAAGCCTACTTTTCCTATGTCTTTTCAAGTTCCATAGTGGTTCTACACTTAAATAATAAAAACACGGCATTAAGGTATACTGTAGTGACTTGCCCTGTTGCCTCCTTAGTATTGTTTTTCATGTAATAATGACCTGCTCACAATCTTCTATACACAGATGCGATCAAAGTGGAGCCTGCATCCCCACCTTATTATTCTGAAAAGGCTCAACTATACAATAAGCCTCATGAAGAGCCTTCCAACTCCCTCATGGCCATCGAATGCCGTGTCTGTGGAGATAAAGCTTCCGGGTTTCACTATGGAGTTCATGCTTGTGAAGGATGCAAGGTAAAAAGTAATTTTCTTCTTTTCTTCAAAGGATTTGTTGAAAATGTACCTATTATTTCATTTCCTTTTGCAAACACATGACAAGGAATTGAGATAAAATTGTCAAACTTTTTTTAAAACCCACTACTCAAATAACATAGTATTTGAAAACCTAAGAAAATTAACAAAAGCAGAGTTACTTTGCCTCACTTTTCTTCCTCCAGACTGGTTCTAGAAGGCATTGATCTAATTTAATCCTTATATCTTGCAGATTTTTTTTAAAATTACTTAATCAGGGGATCAAGGCAAGATACGGATGAACTGGCCCAAAACCCGGATTCCTGGATTTTCCAATGTTGTTTTTCACTGTACCATGTAATATTTTATATATGTAAGGCTCGGCATCTCTAATAAGTAAATAGTTAGATCATCTTTATTTGAGTTTTAGAACAGCCCCATAAGGTTGAGCTTATATATGGCCACTAACAGATGCAGAAATTATGAATTAGTGAAACTTTCCCATGGTCATCCATTAGTAAATGACAGAGCTAGGACTGCTAAACCAGTGCTCTGTGTTTTCTTACTCAGCATCAATTGAGTCATGTATTACTATGGGCAGATAAAGAAATATAACTATTTTGGGAAGGAGTTACTATTTCTCTTCACCTTTTTTCTGTGTGAAAGGGGCATTTTGGAAAGTGCAAATATTTAGTAATATCATGCCCAAGCATTAAAAAAAAAATGTTAACCAACTCATATTTTCACATATAGTCTTTTAAAATAATTAATTTTAATATCCAAGTGAATAAAATAGTAATAGAATAGTTTTTATCTTTTTAAATATATATTTTATTGATTTCATTGAGAAAGGGAGAGGGAGAGAGAGTTAAAAACATCAATGATAAGAATCATTGATCAGCTTCCTCCTGCATGCCTCCTACCGGGAATCGAACCCCCAACCCAGGCACGTTCTCTGACTGGGAATCAAACCATGACCTCCTGGGTTCATAGGTTGATGGTCAACCACTGAGCTACCCCGACTGGGCTAGAATAGTTTTTATTATATACTCCAGGGTTCAGAATAAATTGTTCATATTTACTTTATAAAGTAAATGTTTAGCTTTTATAATTTTTTTATAAATATAAAATTTTAAGTATTTTATATTTTGTATATTTTCTAAACATTATATTATAAAATGCTTATCTTATAAAATAAACACTGCTTATATTATATGAGTCAGATTTAATCCAGGGTTGGGCTTTTTTATTCAGCCCTAGACAGTTTTGTACAGTGGTTAGAGTGTCAGCCTATAGACTGAAGAGGCTCTGGTTCAACTCTGATCAAGAGCACGTACCTCAGTTGCAGGCTTGATCCTTAGCCCCAGTTGGGGTGCATATGGGAGATAATTAATCCATGTATCTCTCTCACATCAGTGTTTCTATCTGTCTCTCCCCCTCCCTTTCACCCTCTCTAAAAATCAGTGGAAAAAATATCCTCAGGTGAGGATTATCTACACTAATAAAAGAGTAAGATGCAAATTGACTGTACCTTTATGATGCCCACCAGCCAATCAGAAGTGAGTATGCAAATTAACCCAACAAAGATGGCAGGTTAATTTGCATACACAGGCACTGAGCTGCCTGGGGCAGGATGGGGCACTTGCATCGATGCCATGGCGACGACGTGGGCGTTCTGCACCACCCCAGACACTCTGGGCCTCTGGGCAGCATGGGAAGGCAGAAAGGTGGCTCCCAGAAGGAGCAAAGACGGTGCCAGCAGCCAGGGGAAGGAAAGCCCATTCTTGCATGAATCTTCGTGCATTTTATTAGATAGGATTTTATTAGATAGGATTTCTAATATGTGTAAAATTGGAAGAATTAAAAACTGAGTTTCACGAACATGAGCACAATAGAAATGGATAGGAATACTCTGAACAAAAAAAGGGCAATGAGGCAAGTCTCCGTGGCCAGGGTGGAATGCTTGCTCTGTCGCCGCAGCCACAAAGCAAGCATTCTGCCAGGCTGCTCGTGCTGCCTGCTCTCAGTGGCCACCCCCTAATATGCAAATTAACTGTCACTGCCGCCATCTTTTGTGACAGTGACAGTTAATTTGCATATTACCCTTTTATTAGATAGGATTTCTCATGTTATTTTCCATTATCTCTTTTTGTTTTCAGGCTACAATGATTATGGAACACACACATTTTCAACTGCATAAATAAATGAAACCAATTCTGCAGGAAATTATGCAACATAGAGAATTCCAAAAAATTATTCACATGTGGATTTTTATTGGCCCTGATAATGTATTAGGATGAAATGGTTGTAACTTTGCCAAACTGCTTAGCACAATTATAAGGGCTTGGCATGCTGTTGGAATGGTTTGCAGAGAGACTGGACTGATTACATGGTGTTTTATTTGCATTACATTAAATCCAGAGCACTTTGTAGAGCATGCCGAAGTCTAAATGTAGAGCCAAAATACATTGAATGACATTAGTTGAATGTGGTCATCCTCTAAAGCTAAAACAATACCCTGGAAATCCTCTGGTTCTTTATTTTATAGGAAAGAAAATTCAGTTGCCCAAAGTCACCAGGGGCAGAACTGTGTGAAATACCCAGGCCAGTGTTCCTTTGGCCATATGTTGTTGTTTCAGTGTATCACAAAGACTTAGAATTTGCTTCTTTTTTTCTTTTCCATTGTCTTTTCGCAGGGTTTCTTCCGGAGAACAATCAGATTGAAGCTTATTTATGACAGGTGTGATCTTAACTGTCGGATCCACAAAAAAAGTAGAAATAAATGTCAGTATTGTCGCTTTCAGAAATGCCTTGCTGTGGGGATGTCCCATAATGGTAAGTGAACACTTACTTTATTATTCTCTCCCTAGAAGTCCAGCCCACAAAATTGTGTGGCCCTGCCCACCCACAAGGCCTCACTGTGCTTGCAGCCCCGCCCATCCACGCCGCTCTTTGGTTGTTACAGCGTGAGGGCCAACAGACTTTTTATATGTACAGAGGGCTGCCAGATCAGTAGACATGAAGGCTGTTGATGAAAATGTGCACAGTTTTTCCACAGAATGCCAGATTTCAGAATATTGCTGTGAGTTCTTAAGTTGTTAGTACGGAATCCTCTCTGGTTAGGCATCTGCCATGATGAGAGAAAAGACTTGAAAATCTGGGGAGGTGGTGGAAATGACTAGTATTTTAAAACAAATGTCAAGATAACTGTGATTTTTTTTATGTTGCTTTACTAGTATTAAAAACAATTATACTTTACTTTTGTGTATCAGTAGTTTCTTTCTAATTTTAATGTAAGAAAATTTTGCATATGGAACTTTAGGTGGCTTCTCAGAATTTAGATGTTTTTGTTTTTTTTCCTCTTCACTATGCAAAGATGAGTTTAGGTATAGCAGTAGCTTTGACTTTGAGCAGCATACAAACTTGTGGATAAAGAAATATTTTGAAGTTCCACAAAACTTCAGTGTCCATAGAAACCTAAGAGAATAACATTTTCTACTTTTTAAACTCATATGAAAAACCAAGCTTATGATTTAGAGTGTCTACCTAGCGGTAAGAATGTAGAAGACCTTGTTTTCATGAACTTTAGAACTAACTCAGTAAAATCATGGAAGATAGGCCTATTTGAAGAAATGGTTCTTGGTTTCTATTTAGCTTTAACTGGTTAACTAGCTCACAAAACAAATTTTGACATAATAATGTTACTATATTTTTCAAGTATTCGTTTTTTAAAAACTCATTATGAGATCAAGAAGTGTAAAATGTCAAGTTAAATCCAAAGTCTTATTTCGTTGGATATCCTGTTTTTTCTTTTTTTGCCTTTATCTGATATCAATACTGACCTGGTAAAAGGATAATCTCTTAAGTCAGTCTTCATCTGTAAGAACTCCAAAGCATCTGCGAAAATTAAATTTTTGCTCCATCATGCTGATGTTTGGTTTTCACAGTGTAAATCATTAAGATATTTTGGACTCATTAATTGGTTGATACTTTTCCCTTTAAAAATAGTTTACAAAATTATATTTTTATCATTAATATTGGTTATTTGCTCTAAAGGTGAGACTGTGTTATACCTGGCCAGTGTGGCTCAGTGGCTGAGCGTGGACCCATGAACCAGGAAGTCGCAGTTTGATTCGTTGTCAGGGCACATGCCGGGGCTGTGGGCTGGATCCCCAGTGGGGGCGTGCAGGAGGCAGCCGATCAATGATTGCCTCCCATCACTGATGTTTCTATCTCCCTCTCCTTTCCTCTCTAAAATCAGTAAAAACTTTTTTTAAGAATGTATTCTGAATAAATCTATTAGCTATAGTAACAGGAAGAAAATTTGATCTAACTTTCCTCAACAGTTAATCACATCTGCTGTATAGCAATATACAACTGCAGTCATTGATTGCCAAATAATTTGCTGTTTTAATTCCATCAATTTCCTTTTATATTTCAGACTTTATAAAACATAAGGGCATGTTTTCAAGTCATGGGTTGGATTTTAGGTGATGAGGTTTTTTTTGCAATAAACTTAATTTATCTTTATGAAAAAAAATCTGATTTGAGATCATTATCTATAAAACTGCCTAGGGAAACATGCCAGTTCTACTTTTAATTGTATTTCTTTTTTGTCCTTTAAAAAATTGTCATTTTACACATTGATATAAAATATACTTCCTATTACTTGTACATATTCTTGTAAAATATATCTCCCATTTCTTATTGTTTATAAGGCCAATAATATTTAAAGCCCAACCTATGTGTTATTGAGGGTATAATTTTTCTCTTCCCAGAAAAGTCAAAGAAAACTATCATGAACTGAATAAGGTTATCTTTGGACATCATGTGACTATTAAAACAAAAAGGAATTAAATATCATGGCATCAAAGGCTTATGCAGTTCAACACTTACAGAATTGCAAACATGACTTAGAAAACCCCTTCCCAGAGGTTTTATTGTAATGTGTTTGCTGCACAGAAAAGAAAACAACCATTTGATCTAACTGTTGAGTTAGGTTAAGAACCGCCAGCATAGTCGCCTAAGACCATCGGAAAATACAGATTATTTACATTACGATTCATTAACAGTAGCAAAATTACAGTTATGAAGTAGCAGCAAAAATAATTTTATGGTTGGGGGTCACCACAATATGAAGAACTGTATTAAAGGGCCGCGGCATTAGAAAGTTTAGAACCATTGATCTAACACAAGAAGGGAAACTCAACAACTAGATTTTGATTAATTGTGCCTGTTTTCCTGATGAAACATTTTCAAATACAAAGTTTTCTAGGAAATCTTAGTAACTATTTAAATTCATTGCTTTGGCCAATATGAGGCCAATAGTAATGAGGTTTCCATTCATATAAAATTCCTTTTTGTTATTGTTTTATGTGAATGTAATAGTACACCAACTTATCAAAAGACGCTCCTTGTGTTATACCAAAATCAGCACCTTGCTGTTTTCAGAATGTAAAAGAAGAGATGAACATTTCCCAAAGTAAATTTGCTCCATTCTGTGTTACTTTTATTTTTGCTCTTTGGTCTCTGTTTAGTCTGTTCTGTGCATTTAGCTTCCATGTTAGCTACCCACTCCCAGCTTTGAAGGAGGCTTCTGAAGTAACCTTTAAGGACCTAAGAACCCTGGGGAGTGTTGTTCGAAAATCACTGAAATCAGTGATTGCTAAATTCCTTCCACTTTGAAAATTCTATAATACTACGTAAGTCAAGCAACCTGCCTCACTGCATTTTTCACTTTTCAATCAAGCTATTCTGTATCTTATCGATAATGTCACAGTCTTCCTAAATATTTAGGCAACTGGTACCTGTCAATTGCCTGAGTTTAAAAGTTTTCACCTATATGCTTTGGTACCATAAAAATATAATCCATATGCCTGAATCAAGTCTTCTGTATGTTCCAATCAATTGCTCAGTAACTTAGGGCAATCCATTTGATGATTGCATAATGAGGTAGCCCCAAGAGTACAAATTCAAAGCAGTCCAGACTAAAGAACGTATGAATGGTATGGTTGGATAATAGTATATGGTTTCACCTGAAGATAGAACTTGTATTTTGATTGTAGAAGGGTATGATTTCAGCATTCTTCTAGCTGGAAGTCTAGTTGTTTCTCAAATACCCATTTTCATCACCGGATGGAAAAGGCACCCACTTGTTAGGTAGGCTGAGGTGCTTTGGGAACAAATTTTTTGTTTTTCTGTAATTACCAAAATAAACACATGATGCCATGATTTTGATCATTTAATAATCCATAATTTTTAGATTATGGGCTGATTGCTCCAAAGTTTTCCTGAATTGTCTCAAGCATAATCAGTTCAATACCCTGTTTGGGCACCTTTAGAGGAAGGCTCCAAATGCAAGTAAAGCAGAAATAAAGAGGCAACTTCCTGGGCTGCCCAGAATTAACTTACTAAGGGGTTATTGTATCAGCTACTATTTATTTTATATTTTGAGTTAGTGAAGCTGGTATCTACAGAATCTTGATTTAAAAAAATACTCTCATAGATTAATGTTCCTTCCTCAGTCAATGGGCACTCACATTTTTATAAATTTTCAAAGTATAATGTTTGTTTCAAGTTCTGCTGTCAAAATCTTTGACATTAATCAGATTTTTAATGAGACAATTTAGTCATTAAGAATTTTGACTAGTCAGTACTTCATATTCAGAGCTGCTTTTCATGTATGAAGTAAATAATAAAATGATAAGTGTTGGCTCTGCTTTTAAAAAATAATCTGATGTAGAAAAGAACTGCCATATGTTACTTGAGTCATTCATCTAGGTTTTACCCTACACCAGTGAGATTTGACTAAAAAATTATGCTTTGCATATATATAAAAATTAGTGAAACCTTAGCTTTGCTGATTAGGATGTCCTATTATGTAAATAAAGGGGGTTTTCTTTTACTTAAAAACAAAAAGCTGACAACTTAAAAATAATTTCTCAGTGGCTTCATAAAAATTCAGAAAAGTGGTTTTGCAGATATTTGTGGCACTCAGCATTTTTAAGATAGTTCCCTCATTCCTTGTAAACAGAAGCTCTGGAGTATATTAAAAAAAGAAAAAAAAGAAAATCTCAATGGCAAATAAATTTAAACTTCAACATGTTACTCTTTCTTTTCTTTAGTCTTCTTTGGGGTGTAAATAACCCAAATGTTAACTTTTAGGGAAATATAGCAGAGTAAAAATTCCTAATGCACAGGGTAGCTATGTTACTCAAACCTGCATGACCTTCATGATTACCCTCTAAATAGCCTCCACCACCATATCCCACTGCTGCTCTTTTTCACTTACATTTCAGACAAACTGTGTTCTTTGTTGCTCCTGGAAAATGTTTGTGGGCCTCTGTGTATTATGTCCTCTGGTTCCCTGTCAAAATCGTACCTGGCATTCAAGGCCCAGTTCAATTGGCTTCTCTTCCATAAGACTTTTAATTTCTCATTCTTCCTCTTCTCTTATTTTATAACTTTCTCTGACACCACATTGTGCCTTAAAAAAGCAACAGTGATCATATCTATGTTAAAAACCAAACTATTATAGACAGCAGTAAAAAGGATAAATGAAAGGGGGAGCAAATCAGAGAAGTTTATCAGGACACCAATGCAAAATTATGAACTAAGACATTGGAATGGGCAAGAAGAAATTGAATTGAGAGAAATATCAGAGCTATGACCAATGAATACAAGTGACTGCAGGGAGATAGGCTGTTGAGATTATTCAAGTTATCTAGTTTGGTGATAGAGTGAACTAACCCAGAAAGAAAAACAGAAAGAGGAGACCGTTTGGAGGGAGAAAATGAAAAGTTCAGTTTTATGTTGTAGTTGAATTGCTTAAGGGATATCCAACAACCATATAAAAAGGAACCTAGAAGGAATTGAAAAATAAAGATCCAAAACTCAGAAAAGAGAAGGCAGGAGCCCAGCCAGTGTGGCTCAATGGTTGATTGTGGATCCATAAACCAATGGGTCACAGTTCCATTCCCAGTCAGTGTACATGCCCAGGTTGCGTGCTTGATCACCAGTGTGTGGTGTGCAGGAGTTAGCTGATCAATACTTCTTCCTTATCATTGATGTTTCTCTTTCTCTCTCCCTCTCTGAAATCAATTTAAAAAATCTTCTTCTCTGAAATCAATTTAAAAAAAAAATTTTTTTAAAGAGAGAGAAGGCGGGAGTCATTGGCACATTTAGAGAGAAGAACAAACTAGGAAGAACAGAATATAAGTGAAGGAAGGAAGTCTGGAAAATAGCAGGCAGAAAGAGGAGAACCAGAAAACCAGAAACCAGCATGAGAAATTTTTTAAATATCAGTGGTATTAAAAGCTGGGAGACTGCTGGAGAGAGAGCAAGTAGAAGGAGAACTTAGAAGAGGCCCTTAGATCTGACTGTGAAAAAAAGAATTAGGGACTTTTAAGAGCAAAGTTTTGGTCAATTTAAATGAAGCAGAAGCTATATTGCAGTGGTTGGGAAGTAAATAAATAGCAAGTGACAAATGCAGATGGAGAGGAAAGTCCTCTCTTTCATTAACTTCAGTGATGGAGGGAAAATAGCATAAAGGGGAGGTGCACCAGGATCAGAACCTTAAACTTCTGCTTCAGTGGAAAGGAAGGAGCTATTAAAAAGGGGTACATGAGAGAAATAATAATCTGTATATTTAGAATCATCTTGGCTCCCCCCGCCCCAATCCAGTTTGCCAAGTACAGTATCTTGCATCAAACAAGTATTCAGTGAATGAATTCAATTATGTCAAGTAAGATTTAGGGAATCAGAGATTGAATCAGAAGGAAAGGCAGTAGTGTTTTGTTCTTCTCTACTTTGGAAAGAAACCTAAGCAAATGTTTAAATGTTCTCTACAAATAGTTTGAAAAATGTTACCCCCACATAAAAATAACTTAATACTGTGTTCAGGCTGCTCCTTGTTTTACTTTAGAGTAGCTAGAAAATTATAGTTATTAGATTGCCAAATTCTGCAAAACCTCAAAATGCACAAGGTGTTTGTTTTTGGTTGTGTGTTTTTTTTTTCCTCAAGAAAAGAGGTGGAAAAACATAACTTACTTGGCAATAGCTCTACAAAAAGCAATAACGTTGTGTAAGTCTTATTTACATGATAAGGCTTTTGCAAAACAAACATGTTAAAAGTGGGGAAACTGACCATGAGACATAACCTTACAAATAATTGTCAAAACCCTGATATCATTACAAATTCACCCCTTAGATATTGAAAGACAAAAATATTTTTAATACAACTTATTTCATTCTTCAATCTTTTTTTATTTACTTTGAAAATCTGTTTTAATTTATCTTTGTAATTAAGTGGTATTTGTCATTGTTGCTCCTACAATTAGGTAGGTGTTTTTCAAATGTCATTAATTGTCATTAAGAAACATCCATTGTCTCTAAGATTCAAAGAGCAGGATATCTAAATATTCCGTGTGCTTGGAGTTTGTGTGTTCAGTTAATCAGTGCTAAATACACAATGCTGAATCTGTCCGATGCTATCGATAGTAGTGAGATCCACTCAGTTCAGTAAAAATGTGTTACATAAAGGTATGCTAATTTACTTTTCACCAGAAGTTAACGAGCCTCTACCAAACCTATTCTTCCTACGGTGTGTATAGTAGTTCTGATATTGAACATTCTTTCTAAAGTAAGATAATGATTCTCTGTAGGTGATTAATTATCCCAAAAATGACACTGAATTGCCAGTAGCCTGGAAATTGCTCTTTGTGATACATGCTAGGTCTGTAGAACAGACTGAATGTGCCCCTTTTTTTCAGGGCCTCAAAGACTAAACAAATATTGCCTTAAAAAGAAGAGACCATAGCATGTTTCCCAGTTCAATGTCATTGATGTTTGTAGAATTTTATAGCTAAATTTAGAGCAAAAGGAAGAATTTTTAAGAGATCTTCTTTTCCAAGTCCCTCATTCTATAGATAAGGCAATTGAAGACCAAAGGATTTAAGTCACTTAGATAGATTTTCACTTCCTCAAACCAGGAAGTAGACATCCTGACAACCTCAAGGCCATGCTAATTCCCTTGCCTTCCAGAGAGGCCAAAAATTCTCCCTCCGTGGCTCATGGACCATTTTCCTAACGTTTTTTAAAAAATTATTTTTATTGATTCTTAGGGAGGGAGAGAGAAAGAAACATCTATGTGAGAGCACAACACTCTCCAGGTTTTTCATGTTATTGCAAAGGTAAGACTTCTTATTTTTCAGCCAAGTAATAATTTATTGTGCAAATATACCACAGCTTTTTTTTTTAATCTACTAATGGGCACTTGGGTTGCTTCCAAATCTTGGCTATTGTAAATAACATTGCAATGAACCTCAGGGTGCAAAAATTCACGTTTAATTTAGATTGTAGCAAAGGCTTTCTCTTTAATATCTCCTAATTCTAAAATGATTTTTAAAAGTTATTTTTGTCTATTTTGTTAGGTTATGGAAAAGCAGGACTAACAAATGTAATAAGTGACTATCTTTGGCTGTTTGTTTATTTTAAATTAACTTTTTGGATTACCTATTGGGAACATAGTGCTTTCCTAGGTGTGTAAACTTTTATTTATATATACATGTAGAGTGAGTTTATTATCTGTGAAAATGTAGCCAGAGCTTAGACATTTAATACTTATTCATTGAATGAAAAGACGGTATTGTGTGTGCTCTGTTAAATAACTAAAGTTAAAGAATAAAAGGTTGTTGGTGATTCTCTATAACCTCTGTTTTGTTACATAACTGATTTTTCTCCAAGTTTTACATGAAAATTTTTTCTACTTTAATATGCCATAATTCTTACTGGGTGCTTTCTTTCATGATCACAAAGTTCCCAACAGTGCACGTACTGTCTCATTTTATGTTTCCAAACTTGATATTTTGTAGTATAATTCATCAAGCTTTTATTAAAGTCCAAGTCATCAAACTTTTATTCTATACCTACTATGTGTATTTCATTGCACGCAGAAGCAAAGATAAAATAAATAAATAAATAAACTACTGCTTATATAGTTTATGTTCTAATAGAATATACATAAATCAATATAGTAGTACTAGAGGTCCATTGCATGAAGATTCATGCAATCGGCCTTCCTTCCCCTGGCACCAGTTTTCCTCTGGCACCCGGGACCCAGGCCTTTGCTCTGGTCACAGCAAGACTTGGCTTCTTCACTCTGACCATAGTGGAAAAGCCAAGCCTCTTCAGTCTTCAGCCTTCAGTCTTCACTCTGCTCCTGCATATCCAAATTAACCCACCATCTTTGTTAAGTTAATTTGCATACTCACTCCTGATTGGCTGGTAGGTGTCATGGAGGTACAGTCAATTTGCATATTTCTATTTTATTAGTGTACCTAGTAGTGTACACATATGCAAACATCAGGAGCCCATCATTTAGAAAGCTTTTTCTAAACTGTTCCAAATCCCAAAATTTTTTTTAATTTTTGTTTTTTGTTTTTTTTTAATCCTCACTCAAGGATATTTTTCCATTGATTTTTACAGAGAGTGGGAAAGAGAGGGAAAGACAGAGAGAAATATAGATGTGAGATTTTCTATGGAAGTTAACAAGTGATTGATTCTAATATGTTCTGCCTCCCACTATTAACCAAGAGCTACTGATGAACCAGGAATAAATAGTACAAGGAAGCAAATTATTGGACTGGCTTCATATAGAATGATTTTGAAGGAATATGCTATCTCATATATTTGTGGGGGTTTTATTCCATCTTATTTCAAAATATACTAGAGGCTGGTACACAGGTTTGTGCACCAGTGGGGTCCCTTGGCCTGGCCTGCAGGGATTGGGCCAAAACCAGCTCTCTGACATCCTCTGCACACAACCGCTTCAAATTGCCTTAGTTTCTGGTAAAACATCTTGTCTCTCTACTCCCTTTCCCCTGTTCTCTTTCTTTTTAGTTCCATAGGGATAGACAATGAACCATTGCTCATTCTTATCACAGTCTCCACAACCTTCTGGTCCCTCAGGATATAACCTAATCACTTATTGTATTCTCTTGAATAGCATTGATCAAAATAATTATCTGTAATGTTTTCTTTTCTCCCCTGCTATATAATCTCCACAAAGGCAGGAATGTTGCTCATTATTTTATACTCAGCACTTAATATAATGTCTGGCACTTGTTAAGTCCTTATCTATCTATCTATCTATCTATCTATCTAAAAGCCTAATATACCAAGTATCCCTCTGGGGTCCAGCCTATCAGGACTGGGCGAGCTGGGCCAGACATGCCCTGGAGTCCTCCTGCAGTCCCTCCCTGGCCTAGATCATGCACGGTTGGGGTCCTTCGGCCTGTTTTACCAGAAACTAAGGCAATTTGAAGCGGTCGTGTGCAGAGAGTATATTATCAAGTGGATACAGGCTAATTTAATTTAAAGGGCTCCAAAGTGAAAAGTAAGATTCTCTTCCCTTCTAAGTCAGAGGTCTCTAAGGAGTCCCCTACAACACAATAGTTGTATTAGTTGGTTATAAAATTAGGGTCAACTGCAATGAACTTATGAATTTGAGGCTCAAGGTACAAAGCAGTCTCTTCTCTAGCAAATCCAAAATAAAATTCACTAAGTACCCAGATGGAAATGTGTTCATGTGCTTCTATGTCTATGGTAGAAATACTCCCTTTAGCATAATAACATAAAGCAAGGTACCACCACTTATTCACTCCTGTATTCACAGCTATTGACTGATCACCAGTAAGTGATAGTCTCTGCCCTCAAGGAGCTTATAGTCTAGGGAAGGAGACTGTCTAAAAACACATCTCTAAGTTAGCCATATGAAAAGTGTAACAGTAGAGCTATGCACAGAGAAATATTGGATATGATAAATCCAAATGTCCTTATGATGGGAAAATGCAGGGAGTGCAGTCCTTAGTACGAGAAAATACAGAGTCCTAAATGTGGCCCCAAATTAGCATTAGTCAAAATAATGTTTTTCATATGATCCAGCAATTCCACTTCTAGGTATTTATCTAGAGAAAAAAAAAAAAAAAAGAATTCAAAAAGGTATCTGCACTCCCATGTTCATTGCAGCAGCATCCTAATATAAAAAGCCAGGGGGCATCAAGACTGAAACAACCGGACAGACAATTGAACAGCAGGCTGTGTGGGGCAACCAGGCCGGTAGCGGCGGCACTTGGGAGCAACCAGGCTGGGGGGTTGGGGGGGGAATTGTTGGGGATGACCAGGCTGATGGCAGGAGCAGTTGGGGGCAATCAGGCAGGCAAGCAGGTGAGCAGTTAGGAGCCAGCAGTCCCAGATTGTGAGAGGGTTGTCCGACTGCTGGTTTAGGCCTGATCCCTGGGATTGAACCTAAACTGACAGTCAGGTATCCCCTGAGGGGTCCCAGATTGGAGGAGGTGCAGGCTGGGCTGAGGGGACTTGGTATATTTTGTGCACCGGGCCTCTAGTTATTTATAATAGCCAAGACTATGGAAACAACGTAAGTGACCATATATGGATGAAGGGATAAATAAAATATATGTGTACAAAATGGAACATTATTTAGCCATATAAAAGAAGGAAATCTTGCTATTTGTGACAATATGAATGGACCTTGATGGCATTATGCTAAGTGAAATAAGTCAGACAGAGGAAGATAAATACCATATGATCTCACTTATATATGGGGGGAAAAAACAAAACAACAACAACACCCTAACTCATAGCTACAAAGAAGAGATAGGTAGTTACCAGAAGAGGGGATGGCAAGGCAGGAAATGGGTGAAGGGTGCCAAAAAGTACAAACTTCCGGTTGTAAAATAAATAAGATCTGGGGTGGAATATACAGCCTCGTGACTGTAGTTAATAATAGTATTGTATATTAGGTCGTTGCTAAGAACAGTAGATCTTAAAGGGTTCTCATCATAAGAAAAAAAAATGTGTGGAACTATGCATGGTATTAGATATTAACTAGATCATTGTGGTGATCATTTCACAATATATACAAACACTAAATCTTTATGCTGTACAACTGAAACTACTATTGTTATATGTCAATTATAATCTCAATGTTAAAAAAGAATTTTAAAGCTTTAAATAAAACAGCAAGTATAAGCACCTGAAATGAGGTGTGATAACTGGTTTAAAAATTAATTTATTAATAAGATAATATTTTACAGATAGTATTGGTAAGGAGGAAGAAAACAATATATTTGAGTTGAAAGAGATATATTTTTCCCCCAACCTGAGACTTATAAACCTCTTTTAACTATTCCTCTTTGCCTTTCTTTCTTCAGTTTTCTTCTTTTTTCACTCTTCTCACCCCACAAGAAGCCAAATGTTAAGGAAATTGTCTTTTTGACAAGCATCATTAAATGGTAATTCTGGAGAGCCAGGGGGATAATTATGGCTTCTCTCCACTAAATATAAAAGTACTCTCTTGCCTAATAACAAGAAAGAAAGCACCATCCATTCTTATTGATAACAGGGACAAAACAGATAGTACAGACTCCCTGTGAACAAAACCTGTGTCTGTACGACTTTGAATTCTGTGCAATTCCTTCCTTTCATTTGTGAAACAACCTGATCTTTTAGCACCTTATTTATGTGCAGAAAAGACATTGCCCCTGGCCTTTAGGATATTGTTCCAGAGTGGGAACCATATGTAAAACACATAATTACAGTACTGTGTGGAATGGCTAACATTGAAGTATGTCCTATGAGCTATTGGCGTGCAGGGGAAGGAATAATAAATCTGCTTGAAGAAGTCAGAGAAAGCATCATAGAGAAAGTGACATTTTAACGGAGTCTTAAAGGGATGAGTAGGAGCTGGCTCTTGATTACTTGTCAGCAAATATACGTTCCTTTAGGTTCTTTCACCTTCCCGCCACGGTCGTGCATTACTTTTTCAAATGAAAGAAATGAACATTTTAATTTTTCCTGATAGCCTGTGCTTTGCTGTGAAATAAAATCATGAGCAAAGCTGTAGATAGAAACCAAGACTTGAGATTGCTGGAGGGGAAAAGGGGCTTTCACCCTGTGAGCACCCGGGCTGTGGGAGAACAGTGTGCGTGGAGAGCAGCAGGATTTCAGTGATTCATTCTGTCATTTCTCTTCCTCTGTAGCCATCAGGTTTGGGCGGATGCCACAAGCCGAGAAGGAGAAGCTGTTGGCAGAGATCTCCAGTGATATCGACCAGCTGAACCCAGAGTCTGCTGACCTCCGGGCCCTGGCAAAACATTTGTATGACTCATACATCAAGTCCTTCCCGCTGACCAAAGCAAAGGCGAGGGCCATCTTGACAGGAAAGACAACAGATAAATCAGTTAGTTCTCTTCTACCCTCTTGATTTGGGGTGGCTGGGTTTGTTATTGTTGTTGTTGTTGTTTCCTTTGAGGAAATGATTAACCATGTTACACACACACACATGCAGAGTACTGTTCATCTGTTGGCGGTTACATATTGTAGGCTGAGTCTGAAAGCACAGGAAAGGAAATGTCTTCAGATAGGATAAGTAAACATTCTTTTGAAAAGGGAAAAAGTCCTTCAAATTCTCCTACTAAATTCTTTGAGAAAGTATAAAAATATGCGAGTCAGCTTAACTTTAATGTGTGAACTCAAGCCCCATTCACCCCACCACCCTCTTTCAGGATCCACCTACATTCATTCACACAGGCCTGCTTTCCGGACCTAGCTTTTGAAAAGGTGTTCAGTCTCATTATTTTACCTTTTAGGAAACGCATTAGAGTTACCACTTATGAAGTTCCACATTGGGCAGAAAAATACATTCCAGATATTATATCACCTTTCTTTCCCTTGTAGCACTCTATTAATAATTCCTGGATAACTGGAAGCTTTTTCCTTTTATTATGTGTATAAATTGTATCTCCTGTTAAGCTCTGAGCTGCCTGAGCTATGTGAGTGGAGAATCTAGTGAATTCTCAAACATCTGCAAGCTCATTGATTACCACTGTTTAAAAAACCCAGAACGGATCAGAAATGTTATTGAGTCAATCTTTCCAAAATGCAGAACTCTTCCCTGATAGGAAGCTGAGAAAGCACAACATGGAATCATGTTAAAACAAAATATAAGCCGAAACCAGTTTGGCTCAGTGGATAGAGCGTCAGCCTGCGGACTGAAAGGTCCCGGGTTCAATTCCGGTCAAGGGCATATACCTTGGTTGCGGGCACGTCCCCAGTGGGGGGTGTGCAGGAGGCAGCTGATCAATGATTCTCTCTCATCGATGTTTCTAACTCTCTGTCCCTCTCCCTTCCTCTCTGTAAAAAAATCAATAAAATATATTTTTTAAATATATATAGCCGGGACCGGTTTGGCTCAATGGATAGAGCATCGGCTTGGGGACTGAAAGGTCCCAGGTTCGATTCCAGTCAAGGGCATGTACCTTGGTTGCGAGCATATCCCCAGTAGGGAGTGTGCAAGAGGCAGCTGATCGATGACTCTCTCTCATCGATGTTTCTGACTCTCTATCTCTCTCCCTTCCTCTCTGTACAAAATCAATAAAATATATTTAAAAATATATATATATATATATAGAACTATAACTTGCCCTAGCCACTTTGGCTCAGCAGATAGAACATCGGCCCGTGGACTGGTGGGTCCTGTCAAAGGCACATATCTCAGTTGCAGGCTTGATCTCCTGGTCAGGGTGCATGCAGGAGGCAACCAATCGATGTGTGTCTCTCACATCAATATTTCTGTCTGTCTCTCCCCCTCCCTCCCACTTTCTCTAAAAACCAATAGTAAAATATCCTTGGGAATTCTAGTCCCAATTCTGCCATCAGCTTACAGGTCTCAGTTTACACAGGCAGGTCTAACTTTGATTATAATGTCTGCAGCATGTTCTTAAAGTAGTAAGCCACAGAACACATTCAGAAGATACCATCCCAGCCCTTGATAGCCCTTTTATGCTATTGTTTATTTTCAAGTAAACATCTACAAAAGAGGTATGCAATTACTTGACATATATAGGCAACTTTTCCCCCACACAGTTATATTTTGGGGAAAATTTGATTCCCCTTTAATGTATTTTTATAATGACCTCGAGGTGTTTTTCTTTTCCTTTTAGCTAAACCATAAGAGTAGAATTAGCTAATAGAAAAAGAAAACTCCTATGGGATATTGCAATATAAAGAGCCAAATGCTGAGAAGGACAATGAGCTTTCTGACTGCGAGAGCAGTCATTGATACCTTAGCAGTATTATACCTATTTCCAGTTCTTTACACTTTCAAAAAGTTGTTTTTATTTAAGATTCTTTACTGATTTTTAGAGAGAGCTGAAGGCAGAGGGAGAGAGAGAGAAACATTGATGTGAGAATGATACATCAATCCACTGCCTCCTGCCGGGGATCTAGCCTGCAACGTGGGCATGCACCTGGGTCAGAAATTGGACCAGCAGCCTCTCTGAGCATGGGAAGAAGCCCAACCCACTGAGCTACACCCATCAGGGCTCGAGAAAATCTTACACGTTCATTTGTTCAAGGCACATGATGATCTTACGGCTCCTATTATTACCCTCCCTTAAAAATGGGGAAATTGATGGTTAAGCATTTTGCCCAGGGTTCACACAGCATGTGGAAGAACCAAGACTAACGCAGGCCTTCTAACTATTACTTCAGCAAATCTGAGCATGACATTCCCTCACGGAAGCTAGTCTTTCCTATTGGCTAGCAATGAGCGGTTGACACTAGGAAAATTTAACTTGGGAAAACATTCTGAGTTATCACTTGTTTTTATCAATTTTTAGAACAGTGAGAATTTTCCACTCTGTTCTGCTATCCTAGGGTGTTCACAGTCAGGAAATGTCCCTTGTGCTGTATTGTTCTTCTGAATTACAGTGATTAGGACTGTCTTCTGCAGACTCTACACACTATAAGTCACAGTAAAGCTACATTTATGTATTCATTAAGTGAAAAAATTGGGGCCTAACAAGTCAAGAGCGGATGAAGACCTCTGCAAAGCTGATTTGTCTGTGGGAAATAAATTGCTCATTTAAAGGGAGAGAAAGAAATAAAAGGAAAGCTAGATTGATGTGACTACAGAGGGTTAACAATGTCAGGCAGATTACAACAGTTTGATGAGAGCATAGGATAGGGACGTGGAGGCTGGGGGCCCCAGAACTGGGAAAGGACTGATAACAGGGAAAGAGCCCTCAAACCGTGTACTCCGCCGTTTGGCCTCCAGCCCTTTAGTTTCCAGGAACTGCTTTCTCACCTTTTCTTTATCTCTCTGTCCAGATTTGCAATCCCTGCTAGAAAGCCTGGAAGTACCTGGAAGCTAGGAGGAAGGCAGTGTAAGAACACTCCCCCACCCCCACCCCCAGCCCCAGTAGTCAAGAATTTAGTTACTCTCCCAGGGGCCAATGTACTCTTCTCTGTGTTACTGAGGGGCACAGAGCCCAGCCCACCGTAAATCACGTTAAAGCCTCATACCAAGTGACTCTTTGGCTCCACGTCTTTGAGTTGAAAAATAAGATAACTGCCAGCTTTTTATGAGATAAGTAGGTATTAAGCTATTTTTAAGGGAAAGGGCTGCAAAATGCTTGATTATAGTCTTTTCAAGTTCAGAGGTCAAATGTTTGTCATTTTTTTCTCCCCCCTATAGTAACTGTGACTGTGCTTTGCCCATAATATTTACTCAGGATGTATTTGCTTAATTGAATTAGAAACTGTCGCCTATGCCCTTTGAAATTCTGGACTTTCAGCAGAGGGCCTCTAACTAGCCTAATATTTGCTCACCAAACTGGACATCATTAATGATCTGGATAGAGGCAGGATTGCCTCTTAGGGTCTGGAGGGAGAGACGGAGCCAAATTAAAATAATCCGTCCCCTGGTTACACAAAACTGAAATAGAATTGTTTGGCTCTCTTTTCTCCTTATCTTGCAAAATCAAATTAAACACGGGTGGAAAGAAATAGTTCAGAGAGGAATAGGGGAGAGGGGGAAAAAATCCAAAATGTGATTTCCAATGTGACTAGAGATTTGTTGTTTTTTTTATCTTACATGGTCATGTTATTCATTTGATAGCATCTTTCTCAGGGGTGTTATGTTATCTCTTGGCCAAGACTTATGAAAGTTAAGATTTGAATTGATTGGAAACGTGTTGTGTTTTTTTTTTGTTTGTTTTTTTTGCAGAAGTATGGACTCTTGAGAGAGTGGAGGTTATGAAAAAGTGTCTATGGCGGGTGCAGTTTGGGTCTCATTATCCACCCTTGCTTGAACTGATGTCACTAGTGTTGGTTAGGCCAAGCCTGAGCATAATAAATATGCTCAGGATAGTGGATGACTAGTTACCAAGAACCTTTGGAAAAGGAAATGGCTCTATTGAAGAGGCCATCCTTTAGATTTATCTTACTGCTCAATTTAACTTTTACATATTCTGTCATTTATGGAATGCCTGCTAATCTTTCCTCTCAGGTCCAGCAATAGCTTTTGCCTGCAGGCCTCTCCCAACTTAACTTCCTTCTGCTATATCTTATTCCCTGCTGCTATTTTCACCTTTCAAAGCAGATAAATGGACAGATAAATTCAATGTTCCTGCTCCCCTCTTCTCTTTTTTAACTTTGGGATATCTTTGGGATATTATGTACCTTTCATTTCATGCCTAAAAAAAAAATAATGCCTGGGAATTTTAGACTCGGGATTAGGAAGAGATGGAATATGGAATCACTAAACATGATCACAGGAGAATTTTAGGAGTAATGAGTGTTTTCAGCCCCTCTCAAATAGGCATGGCACTGACTCTCCTCCAGGCTCTTTTCCCGCCAGTGGCTTGTTCCAGCGCAGGCCTTACTTAAGAGAGCTTACTGAACCCTGTCACTATGAATGTGCTAGAACTGCGGTGCTTTATTTCCTGAAGGCAACTTGAGGATTGAATGGACTTTGGAAGTTCCCAGTGTTTGACCATTACCCTGATGTGATGATCGCACTGGGTGCATCATTGTCACATGATCTCATGTTTGTTGATGAAAATAAACACAGAGTGGTTTTCAAGAACTCTTTTCAATGCCATGGTTTGTCATAAAACAATAAATATAAAAAGCTTTGGTGTGCCTGCCAACTTTTCACTCCATATCTGAGGATGGTGAGGCCCTGGCTGCACTCTAATTGCAAGAAAGGATAAAACTTGTTATTTGTACTATATTGGACTTTGCATCCCAAATCATCACATTGCTCATGATAAGGTACATGTGGAGTCACTGTTTTTGTAATTACAAGAGCAAAACAGTGCCATTGTGAAAAGGGTTTCTCTAAATAGTATATGTAATATGAAACTACTAATGAATAAAACCAATATAGAAATGTAAACTTTTGTGAAAACAGTCTGTACCCTTTAAATTTTCTCATTCTAAAATTTACAGTGTCCATCACATCTAATAACTCCATCTATTGGAAAGATAGCTATACTTTTAAATCCTACACTTACAGCGGAACAGAGGGTGGTCTCTTTCCCCTTTGTCTGTGGAAAAGCTTAAGTGAGCCAGAACCTGCTCTCCTGAGGAGGGGGATAACAGGCAAATCCTCAGAGAAAAGAGACCATGGAAGCCCAGTATAAATAAAGAACAGGATAGTCATGCTGTTTCCTTTCAATGGCTACTAAAGAACTGTGCTCCTGGGATCATTAATTCATATATTAATATTCATAAAATAAATTCCTTTATTGCCAGGACTGTCAGAAACAGTTAAAAATATGACACAGCTGAACCAATGGTATTCTTTCAGACAATAAATAAAAAAAGATAATATTCTATGTAGTCCAGAAGAAAAGTACTTGGATTTTTTTCCTTTTGCATGATTAATTCAGTTGGCCAATACCCTTGTTTGCCAGCTGAGGAACACTTTGTCTGGCAATCGATGGTTTTTAAAGAGCTGTGATATCTGCTAGTTCATTAGAGTGTAAATAATTCTTCCTATAATGTTTTCATTTGTCTTAAATCTCTTTTTTTTTTTACATATTTTATTGATTTTTTACAGAGAGGAAGGGAGAGAGACAGAGAGCTAGAAACGTCGATGAGAGAGAAACATTGACCCAGCTGCCTCCTGCACACCCCCTATCGGGGATGTGCCCGCAACCCATGTACATGCCCCTGTCGGGAATCGAACCTGCGACCCTTCAGTCCGCAGACCAACGCTCTACCACTGAGCCAAACCGGCTACAGCTGTCTTAAATCTCTAAAGCATGCAGGAAAATGGAATTACATTTTAAAACTTTCAAACTTCAATCGCATACAGCACTTAAGTAGCACCTCTAGGATATAACAGTTCAAAAGGCACTGCCTCCAAGATCCTAGCATATAAGAGCTTCAGTTTCAAAGTCACAGTCCTGCCCTGGCCAGCGTGCTCAATTGGTTGAGCATCATCCTCTGTACCAAAGGGTCCCCAGTTCGATTCCTGGTCAGGACACATACCCAGGTTGCAGGTTTGATCCCTGGGAAGCAGCCAACTGGTGTTTCTCTCTCTCTCCCGCTCCTTTCCACTCTCTCAAAAAAAAATTTTTTTTTAATCAATAAAAACATTTTAAATATTTTTTAAAAAGTCACAGTTCTTCTCAGCTTAGTCATTTTATTTCAAAAAGAAAAAGTCGGAAGTTATGTAGAAAGCTATAGGAAGAGAAAAGAACTGAACATGAATCAGGAGATCTAGTTCTCGTTCAGGTTTGCTGTAAGTAGCCATTTGACTAGGGACCACCTCTTGGCTTTAGTTTATTCATACCTAATCAGAGCATGATGATGTAGGTTATTTCTGAATACCCTGTTAGTTCTATAAATCCCATGGTTCTCAACAAGAGGAAAATAGGAACAACCTGGGCAGAAACCAGGAAGAAGTTGAGAAAACCCAACCAAAGCATTTTGGGTTACCATTCACCCACTGTAATTAATCAAGAATAACCATATGTGTCTAAAGGAATGAAAGTCCGTCAGAAGTATGATATAAAGAGAAAGAAGGGAATAAAATGAAGAAGATGGACCCTAAGGATTCTTTTTTTTTTTTTTTCTTGAGCCTTTGCTCTAATTTGTCAAAAAAAACTAAGAATATCAGGAGAACCCCACCAGAGGAGGCACACATTTTTCCAGGCCATTTTTAACTCTTACATGGTTACCAAAGTGATCATTTGTGAGATGGTAGAGTTGTCTACTACACTAGTTTCAATCTCCCAAAAGGGAGAAATCCCTGGAATACTCTCTGCTTTATTAGTTGACGTTTTGTTTTGTTTATCTTTTTTAGCTTACTATTTTATTATTCAGGGAGCTGGAAATTTATGTATAATCTCTTTCATAATTCATATATTGATATTAAAAGGCAAATGAAAGGAATACTATTGTTCTATTCCTCAGTTATTAGCCAACTTTCTCCAGGACCTTTGTGTTTCACATAATGGGCATGCAATAGATCTATAATTAAATTTAATGGTCTATATAAAACAGTGCCCTTGATCCCATCCTGGTTTTGATATGTGCAGCCATTTTTTAAAATCATCATATACAAAAATAAAGTACATTTTGATGTATCACTTCAAAGAAAACTTTTCTGTAATTTCTCCTTGAAGAAACTGTTTTTCTCTGGAAAAGCATTGTGTTCAAGTACAATTTTCTTCATTTCATCCTCACTTTTTTCTGGTCTGTCCAGTATAGGGGTACAAGCATCATAGTGGCCAGAGGTAGATTCACCAGGACGCTAATGAAGCTTGCATAGAGCCCCTTGGAATATACTGGGAAGACCAGTTGTATTCTTATAGTTTGTATTATTGAACCAGGAATTGTTGTAAATGTACTCAACAACAGTATACATTTTAGGCCTCATAAAACCTGATCTATCCCTGATAATATCCTAGATGTAATTAAGTGTTCTTTCCTGTTAAGGAGAGATGCTTATGTAGCCACTTGATAGACTGTCTGATAAGTACATTGTTAGCCCTAAACTAGAAGTATAAAACATTAAGACCAAATTCAAAGATGATATGGTTCCTCTTATAATGGCAGGTTCTGCAGAAGATGCTGTACAAGCTAATAGAACATATAAAGATTCCCTTTTCAAAATATACAAAAGAATGTAATATTTTATCAGAGGTGTAATATTAAATTAATGATTCAAGAGAAATTCAACAGACCTCATTTCACCTGCAGTTTTAAGGGGTTAGCTTTCAGGATAAGGAGGTCCCATTGTGAAATGTGCAAGTTAATTGTTTGCAACCTAAGAATTGGTAATTTGGTGGCAAAGAAAAGCAGATCATGTCTAATGATCACTTTACAGTTTGACAGATCGATTATGAAGGCTGAAAGAATCTAAGCTGCAGACTTTAAAAATACAATAAAAACAGCATAATCAGATATGACTCGGGGGAAAAAAAAAATCCACCTGGTATTCATTTGCATGTCAATACCTAGAATTTTCTGCCGGTTCATCACTTCTTTCAAAATGCTGAAAGGATTTAAAAAAAAAAAAAAAAAAAAAAAAAAAAAAAAAAAGGAATGGTTTGGCATAATGGTGGGGGCTGCTGATTCCTTTCTCTGTCCTTGAGTGTTTACTGCCAGGAAATCCTGACCAACTTCGATTGCCAAGGGGTTAAAGTCACATTGTTGTTAAATTGGGAGAGAAAATTAGCAGGATTTTGTGCCCTATGCTCAATTATCACAGAGTTTCAAAAACAGGAACCTGGGGCTTTATATGAGGGGACAGGGGAAGTGAAGGGGAAGAGTCACAGGGTGATTTATCAGGGCAGAGTTCCAGATAAGTTGCTTACATGGAGGTAGAAGAATTTTAGGCATACACTCTGTGCCAAGAAACCAAACTGTTGAGCAGAAGCTCATCCAAAAGTGGAAATGGGTAGTTCTGGGTATAGTCCTTCCATACGTGAAGAGATGATGATTTTATAGTCATGTAATTCGTACTCATGCATGTGAGGGTAGACTTTTCAGGTATCCATACCATAACATTCTCATGGCAAAAGAAAGCTAATATTTCATCAGCATAAACTTTAATAAGCTGCAAGTCTCCTGGAGGACAAAAACCACGTTTTCTTTAGGTTCTATAAAAGCAAGATTTTCTCATGATTCTGGCATTCTGGGGAAACTCCGCACAGTTTAACTGATGTGACTTACTATCTTCTCTGCCCATTTTTTTTTTTCTCTCCCATTAATAATATCAATCCTGAAGTGAGGAATGGGAGCACAAAATAACCCAAAACATAGTAAGCACTGTTGGCTCCTGATTTACTTGAAGAATTAGTTAGAGCCACCATACAAACTTACTCTTAGGTCCTCACATCTGTCCTCCTTTTTGGTTGCTAAACAATATAAGTGCATTTTTTTTTTTTGTTTAAAAAAAAATAAAAAAGAATTTCTGGAATAACTCCAGTGAATGGTGCTGAAATTATAGGCAAGTTTGGAAATTTACTCAGCATCTAAGAGCCCTTAGTGTTAGTGTTATTTTCTTCAGTGTAGAACAGACTTAATAGTTTAGTGAAAGTCATAGACTGATGGATATTAATAGTTAGAATCTCCAAATCAGCAGGTTTTGAAGCTGCCATTCACTGCACCCACTTCCTCTTGCCAGTCAGGAGAGAATTCTCAGCATATCTGCTGAAAAGAAGCTTTATTTTTAGCACGTCAGTGTACATGCATGTGTGCATGCACAATTCACACATATCCACTCACAGTGTGCACACAGGCACATGTACACACACACACACACACACACACACACACACACACACACTGCTTTTGAGAAATGCAACTACAATATCCTCAAGAGAAGAGATGGCAACCTCTAATTTAAGGCACTCCCCTCAACTGAGAAATTTGAGGCCTAAGAAAGATAAATTACTTTCCTAAAGTCACATAGTTAACCACAGAACAAAAGTTAGATCCCGAGTACCCTCAACTCTTATTAGTGCTTCCTTGTATACACTAATTTGAAGAGGATTGGGGGTTTAAGTCCTTATATAGTTCAGTATATGTACATATAAAGTGCTGCCCCTTCTCAACCAGAATAGCCTTGAGAGTTTTCATAATGACCACAAACCTTTGGTTAGTTCTATACAAGAAAATGAAAGAGAGAGATCATTTCATGACTAACCCAACCTGCTTTTTAAAGCAGCCTGTTGCAAACCTGTCTTATTGATTATTTGATGCAGATATTTTGAAAAATAAGTTCAGAACTCTTTTTGCAACACTTACCCACAGGCCTTATCCATCTGCTCTTACTGAAACAGATTGCTTCCAGAGCATTAAGAAAAGAAATAGACATTTTCTTGGCTCAATATTTCTAGTCTGTTTTCAGATTGATTTTTTTTTTTTTTTTTGGCGGGGGTTAAAGATGTTTTACGCATACTAAGATCTCAGTAGATTTAATCTAAAACTGCAAGATTACTTTATGTTCAAGTGGGTCTGTTCAACCTTGGGTTGCTGAAATAATTTTTTTAAATATTTTTATTGATTTCAGAAAGGAAAGGAGAGGGAGAGAAAGACAGAAACATCAATGATGAGAGAGAATTGTTGTTTGGCTGCCTCCTGCTCCACGCCTCCCACCACACACACGCACACACACACACACACACACACACACGCACTCGGGATGGAGCCTGCAACCCGGACATATGTCCTGACCAGGAATTGAACTGACCCCCTGGCTTGTAGGTAGACACTCAACCACTGAGCCACACCGGCTGGTCCGCTGAAAGGATTTTGTATTGAAAGAAGGATAAAATACATATTCCATTGAAAGCCAAGATAACAATGGATTTTATCATTTTTTAAAATCAATAACAAACGCTCCTCAAACAACAGAAATTAAGACTATTAGCTAGTCGTGTAAAGTTTTGTAGGATTAAGTTGAAGGAACAGAAGAACAAAATAGATTAAATATCTTTGATCCTAGAAGACAATTAGGAGGAATAATCAGGAGATAACAGTACTTTGTCATTATTGTTGTTGACTTTAAAGATTTCAGTTATTAAAGCAAATGTGTATAAAGAAACTGGGATGCTATTCACTGTGAATTAGAAGTCTCCAACTAACCCACTTTTTCTCTTTTTCATTTGCAGCCATTTGTTATCTATGACATGAATTCCTTAATGATGGGAGAAGATAAAATTAAGTTCAAACACATCACCCCCTTGCAGGAGCAGAGCAAAGAGGTGGCCATCCGCATATTTCAGGGCTGTCAGTTCCGCTCAGTGGAAGCTGTGCAAGAGATCACAGAATATGCCAAAAGCATTCCTGGTTTCGTAAACCTTGACTTGAATGACCAAGTAACTCTCCTAAAATATGGCGTCCACGAGATCATTTACACCATGCTGGCTTCCTTGATGAATAAAGACGGGGTTCTCATATCGGAGGGCCAAGGATTCATGACAAGGGAGTTTCTAAAGAGCTTGAGAAAGCCCTTTGGTGACTTTATGGAGCCCAAGTTTGAGTTTGCTGTGAAGTTCAATGCACTGGAATTAGATGACAGTGATTTGGCAATATTTATAGCCGTCATTATTCTCAGTGGAGGTAAGTTTCATCTTTGATCTTCCATAAAAGTGGGTGGGATGGTGATGGAATGGCTGAAATATTTTTCTTTCTTACTTTTACTTTCCTAGTGCTAGTGAATGTTCCTTTTCTCTCTGTACTCACTGCACTTTTCATACAGAACATGCCAATGGCATAATGCCATGAAAGTGTCACCACGCATGTAAAATACCAAGAAAGGATATCATAGATTTGCTGTTTGAAGGCTGAGGCTAACCCGGCTCTTTTCTTTTAATCCTTACATAATATTTTCCTAATCAAATTCAAGCTTGGAAGACAAATGCCCTCTTCTTTTTTTTCCTTTCTCCTTGTTTTCTCTTTTTCTTTGTCTTTTTCCTCTCCTTTCCAGAAGGCCAATCTAATATTTATTTCATTTAAGTGATGACATGTGTAACTCTGCTTGAGATGATGCTCACTTGGCTTAGAGAAAGCACCAGTAAGTGTTTTGGGTCAAATTATGCTCCTGCCCCACCATCAGTAAGATATTTCTTTAAATGGCTTTTCCAATATCAGGATCAAGCATATATACTATCTACCGACCTCTACCTACTCTCTCATGTAGATTCCTTTGATTGCTTCCCTTAAAATACCTTTGTGAGGTGGTTGGCTGTGGGTAAGAATGCAATCTGAACCAAAGAACACAGAGCAGAGAAATGAATTGAGTTATTTAGCAATTCATTGTATTTTTGGCCTTGCAAGTACATGATCTAACTAACCAACTCCAAAAGCCAAGTTTTATACTAAATGTTACTTTTATTGGCCTCTCTCATGTTTCCAACTTGAATAGAAGAAAGTTTTAATGTCATCTCGCTCTATAAAAGTTGTTTTTAATGAGTTTTTATTACTGAAATGGAGTTCAGGTGAGCTTTTTATGTGTCCTTACATAATATCCTCTTTGAAAACTGGCATGGCATGGTAAAAGGGTTCTATAGATAGATATAGATATAGATATAGATATATAGATATAGATAAGCTGTGTGTAACTGTACAGGATATTATAAAGAACATGATCCAGTTTATTGTCCTTTGTTGTCCAATTACTTGAGAGTAGAATGCTTCTGAAATCAGGCGTGTAGTGTATTAGTAATAATAATAATAGCAAATGCTAAAGTACTTACTGTGTTCTAAGCACTGCATTCACATTCATTTCGCTCTCACAACCCAATGAAGTAAGTTCCATTTTGCAAACAAGGAAACTAAACGGTTCAATCTTTTATCTAGGGTTACCCAACTAGTAAAAGATGGAGCCAGGATTACAAACACAGGCAGTCTGGCTCCAGAGTCTGTACTGATATTGCCCTGTATATGATTAAGGTATTTATAGATAACAATATGGCATAGGTTAGTTCTGTAGCCGTAAGTCCAGTGTCAAGTTGTAACTCATTTAAAAATGACTTTTTTGGTGTATGTTTAATGTAACAAAAATATGCTATCCAACACGTTTTAGTATATTGACTACTTCTTAAACAAATTAACCCTTGTTCCTCCTGGGACTATGACTAGTTCAGCAAACAAAAATTATATTCCAGATTACTTGAGGTTCACTAAGAGCAAAAGGTTAAATTTTGAAAAAACAAATTAGAAAACAAGTTAATATTGTTTAACTAGCTAATTCTTAAAGGCACATTTTATTTTTAATGAAAAAGAGAAATGAAATGATTAGCATTTGATATATTTCTAAAGTTTTTCCTAAGCACACTCTATAAACCATGTTCATATTTCTTTCTCTGCTTAATCATTTCCCCATTTCATATTCTTTGTTAATATTTTTATTCACTTTTAAAATCAAAGAAATACTTGGTTATTATATAATCCAAAGAATATAGAAAGGTGGAAGTGAAAAGTAAAGGTCTCTTTTCTCAGAATAGGAAGATCTGGGGGAGATAATAGATCAACCGAAGGACTTGTATACATGCATATAAGTGCAACCAATGGACACAAAACTCTGGGGAGGGAGGGGATGTGTGGGAGGAAGGGAGGGGGTCAAAAAAAATCAATAAAATATATTAAAAAAATAAAAATAAAAATAAAAAAATAAAAAGGATATGCAAGCAATTTAAAAAAAAAAAGGTCTCTTTTCTCAGAATAAATCTAGATTAGCAAAGTCCTATTTCTCCTACTAATAAGTTTCTGTGCATGTGCTTGCAATGTATATGCTACCACTTTTAATAGCTATAAAATATTTCATTTTATAAAGGACTATTGCATTCTAAATTATCTCTATATTTGCTTAGGTTACTTATAATTTATTATAAAAACCTATAGAAAAGAACATAGAAAATTTTAATTTTGCTGTAGCAAACATTCTTGTGTGTGAATTTCTGTTTGATTTTCAGATTATTTTCTGATTCCAAATGGCCAAAATGGAATTGCTGGGTAGATGGCTTTGAACATTTTTAAGTCGTTGTTGCATCATTGCCAGGTTGTTTTCCGTAAAGTTGGTACTTGTTTATATTCCCACCACAGATGCTAAGGGAGGCATTTAGAAAAAAACGCTCCGATTCTTAGTTCCTAACCAGGAAATATCTAGATAAGAAATAATCATGATAATTGTGGGCTTTTGGAACCTGAGTGATGTTGTTATATGGTTACATGAGACAACAGTGTGGTTTCAACTAGAAAAATGCCATTATTTCCCATATTTCACAAGCTAGAGTATTTTAAAAATCAGTGACTTGATAGGCCCTGATTTTATTAAATAACCAGCTCTGTGAATAGCTTGGTTCAATGAAATAGCTATTTCAGGCAGGCTGAGGCCAGAGATCAAACCTGCAACCTGGGCGCTCTAACCACTGAGCAAAACTGGCCAGGGCTCTCAATTCATTTTAATTTTCTTTCTATCGGATTTTCCAGAAAAGGAAAACATTCATGTAAGCAAGAGGTTTTGATTCAGTAAACATGTTTCTGGTCCTACCTGATCTTAACGAGCAATTATTTTCTCCTCTGCAGTTCATTCTGATGTCTATAAAAAGCTTTAGTGATTTCAGGGAAAAAGTGCTTTTGACAGGCGTCCATTGACCTCATTCTGAGCTAGATTTAGAATCACAGAAGAGCTTCATCCTAGTGAAGACACCATGACCCTAGACCAGGGGTCTTCAAACTACGGCCCGCGGGCCACATGCAGCCCGCAGAGGAGTCTGATCCGGCCTGCCAGGTTTTTTGGGCAGTGAGCGCAGCCAAGGTGTTACAGTAGGGATTAGTAGTTCATATAGTCCGGCCCTCCAGCTCTCTGAGGGACCGTGATCTGGCCCCCACTTTAAAAAGTTTGAGGACCCCTGCCCTAGACTGAAGGAAGAATGGGGAGATGGGCATGAGGTCAGAGTTGGGTGGTAAGGACTTGGGGAAATTAAAGGGGGGCCCCCAGAGGACCTAAAGGGGATTTTTTGGATGAAAGTACCTGATTTGACCCAACAAGTATTTGCTGAGGAAACTAGAGTTGCTATAGTAAGATCACTGTCACTCAACTTCAGCCCTAGAAACTGCTGATACCATTAGATGTGGTACTTAGATTGGCCTAGTGCTTAGTATCTCTACTAGTTACTCAGCTTTCAAACCAAGATTGTGAGGAAGGTGACCCAGTTCTCAAGTGTTTCTCCTTTCTCTCTTTCTCCTCTGAGCCTCAGGCAAGACTAAAAACATCAGCACTCTAGAAACCAAGGGAAGCACTGTGTACATTTTGAGAGTATTTCACATGCATTCTCATCTCATAGATGGAAAGGCGAGGGCCATAGATTTATGCAATTTGCCTAAGATCTAACAACTAGCGAGCCGTGGAACTAGGAGTGAAACCCAGGTGTTCTAACTATCACCTCCAAATGCCCTGTCTGCCCCAAGCCCTGCCCTCTGCTACCGGGCCAGTGGACTGTGGTCAACTCACTCACATTTGTGGTGGGGGTCACAACCTGTGCTCCATTCGTGATGCTGTCCAAGGTATATAGATGTACCCACAATCCATACCTTATTCCTCGGTATTTGTGATGAGTAATAGCTTCCCTGTTCCCTCTAGTCTCTCTGACTGCATAGGTGGCGTCAAGAGTAATAAAACTGCCTCCAGCAAGGGCATGTTTGCAACTGGCGCCACAGCATCATGCCAGCCACACATGCAAACTCCCAAAACCTACCCAGCAACCACGGCCAAGTGGAAAGCTCGGTAAAGCTGACAAGCCCCAGGATACTCCGTTGGACACTCTGCCCCTTTGAGCGTTTGCTGTGTTTGGTGAAGAAAAAGCATAGAAGGGTTCCAGCTGGAACTCTACAACAGGAAAAAGCTCTTTTTGCTAATTCAAAACAGTTTGGAATCTATTACAGTTCTTCCCAAACTTCCAAGATATGGGGGAGGAAATTCACTGGATTTTACAATGTATTTTTCTAGGCAGATTGCCATCGCCATCCTAATGACAGAGAAGCTATAAATATTGATACAATGGACACAGATGGCAAGTCATCCAGCCTCCTCTTTTTACTCTCTTGAGACTGGCTTGGCTATCCAAACTACCTATATAGCAGCTTCTCCCTTTTCCAGCAGTCCCAGCCATGTTCTTTCCCTGTGAAGCAATTTTGGACAGCTGTGCTCTTGGAGTGATCGTGTGCATTTCTGTGCTGAGTGGGCAGGGAGAACAGGGCATACGAAGGGAGAATTGTTCTCATAGTTACACATTTGCAGATGGATGAAACAGTAATATCCTCTGAGATAGTAGATAACTGCTTGTCCCATAGGTCAGTGACCTGGGATCTCTGTTTCTCACCCTTGACCACGATTATAAAGTGTATATCTGCATAGGTATAGATTTAGATATAGATATAGACCTAAATTTGTTGGAATTAGAATAGAATCAAAGCACAGCACCTGACCCAGAATAAGTATTTAATAAATGCTTGTTTAGTGAATAATAATCAAGTATAAACAATAATAATAATAACTACCATTTTATCTATTATTTTGCTGTGTGTCAGGCTATATACATACATATATTCATAATCGTTGTTTAACCTTTCCTGCAGCTCTACAGAGCCTATTATTATCCCCATTTAACAAATGGAGAAAGTAGCCGAAGCCAGTTTGGCTCAATGGATAGAGCGTCGGCTTGGGGACTGAAGGGTCCTGGGTTCGATTCCGGTCAAGGGCATGTACCTTGGTTGCAGGCACATCCCCAGTGGGGGGTGTGCAAGAGGCAGCTGATCGATGACTCTCTCATTGATGTTTCTAACTCTCTATCTCTCTCCCTTCCTCTCTGTACAAAATCAATAAAATATATTTTTTTTAAAATGGAGAAAGTAGAAATTTAGAGAGATTAAGCAACTTGCCCAAGTCACAGAGCTACTAATAGGTGAGGCCAAGGTTCAGAACCAGGTCTCCCTTAACTTAAAACTGATGTCTTTAACCACTGCTGCCTTCTGTGTATTGAGATGGGGAAGCTCTCAGTCTTGGAGTTCTTTGGCACTTATGCAAAACTACCTATTTCTTGGTATTTGTGATGAGTAATTTTGCCTGCAAATATTTTAATCAAGAATTCCCAGGTCAGAGTCCAGATATTACTTACTAATATTCAGAGCCTTTCTTGAAACACCATTTTAACTTTTCTAACAAAACTGCACTCTGGGTTTGAAAATTGCTCTGGGAAGGAATGGGGCCCAGTGGTAACCCTGAAGACTGGTGCTGTGTTCTTTAACTTGTCCAGGTAGCATGGCCCCTGGAAATAACAGCACTGTTTGCAGAGCTCCCACAAAAATTGATAAGCTATAAATAACTGGGTCAATACATTCAGACTTAATCAGATACCATCTTGCACCAGGTTCTAATGGAGATAAGCGGTTGAAAAAAAATTTTACGAGAGAAATTTAAAATTGTTAAAATGCCATCCACTCGTTTAACTTCTTCCTGCCCATCGGAAACAAACAATAAAAATGACCTTCATTCAGTGGCAGCGGCAGAACGCCTCACTCCAGCTCACAGAACACTCACGTTCCACAGGCACAGAGTTTGAGGGGCTCCCTTCCCCATCCCTGGTCTTTCAAATCTTAAGGATATTTCCGGCTGATGTGTCATCTTTCCATTTTACTACAGAACCATTTATACCAGTTAGCATGTACAGATAGCACACCTCTGGTACAGAGTGTACATGCTTGAGTGGGCCTACCCTCTTCTTAAGGAAATCCCAGGTTAGGGGGCCTGATTCTGCATGACCTTCTTTGTCTGTCTCTATCATCCTTACTAGTTAACTGGGCAGAGACAAAGCTCAAAATAGAAGAAAGTTGGCCTACTATTGTTCAAGGTATTCGGTATTAAACGCTGAAACCTGTTTGGCTCAGCGGTAGAGCGTCGGTCTGCGGACTGAAAGGTCCCGGGTTCGATTCCGGTCAAGGGCATGTACATTGGTTGCGGGCACATCCCCCGTGGGGGGTGTGCAGGAGGCAGCTGGTTGATGTTTCTCTCTCATCGACGTTTCTGGCTCTCTATCTCTCTCCCTTCCTCTCTGTAAAAAATCAATAAAATATATTTTTAAAAAAATACTATGAACAATAGTAGGCCAACTTTCTTCTCACCTATACAAGTTAAATATTCAACTACTAGACCTTATCTATACAGGTTTTTTTGTGTGTGTGGGTTGTTTTTTTTGGGGGGGGAGGTTTGTTTTGTTTTGTTTTTTTACAAGAGTCAGGCTAGTGCCTAATTGGTGGAAGTTATTTTTCTGATTTCTTGTGATATCAACAATAAACAAGGACATCTGATTTCTCATATTACTAAGCCTTAAGCAGGACAAAGAGCATTACTACATGATTCAAATCCCCCATCAAAGACCTATGGTTTTGTCAGAGAGTAATAGCATTCAGTTATTAATTGAAAATGGTTTGGGGCCTCTACACTGTGTCTGCATAGTTTATGCCAGTCTTCCCCTCTACCCCTCTACTCCTCCCACCATGCTTCCACAACCAGGGGAAACCCTTTCAGGGGCCAGTATGGCTTTGAATAATGACTCAATTTGAGTTATCTAGAAAGGTTCCACTAGTTCGCTCTTTTCATAACCTCATAGACTTGGTTTAGACAAAAGGGAAGGGTATTTGTACGTTCTCTACTGGCACTCAAATTCTAAAACCCAGAGAGCTGAGGATGGAGAGTAGGGAAAAGCTGGAACATATTAGAATCATCTGCGAAACTTAAACACAGACACACACACACACACACACACACACACACACACACACGGGCTTTTGCTATTTGTAGGATATAGAATATAGAAAAGTCTTTATCTGTGACTGCCTCAGAGATAAAATGTCCTCCTCACCCCGGGCCTGGTAGGCTGGGATCATTTTAGTGAGTGAGCAATTTTGACCCCAGAGACAGACATGGGATTGAACGCCAAACTGCTGAGTCATTCCTGTCACCACACCGGCAGCCTTGGAAAAGGTTCAGTCACTCAGTCAGTGGGCCGCTTTTTGGAGTACTTTATCATTTTGGGTTCTCACAATGTGTGTTTAAACTGTGGGTGACCCCAGGCAGCCTTCCAGACTGGCACAATCCACCATGACATTCAGACAGATCATCGGCAAGTGAGGAAGAATGAAACCGAGGACTGATTGGAGTCACACACAACAGGAGAGCCAACACAGGTAGCAAAGGAGCCACGCACTGCTAGGGAAAGCACCTTCCAAGGGTCTTGCCCGCTTCACAAATGAGTAAACCTGGAGAAAGGCAGGGTGGTGCATTGGAAAGCTTTGGAATCACATGGACAGCCTTGAGTTCAAAACCCTCATTCCATTACTAACGAGATGTGTGATTTCAGGCAATTATTTACCTCCCTAAACCTTACTTTCCTTATCCGTGCCCTAAGTAAATGAAACATGATGTGAGTCTTTGGCACGGTGCCTGGGACATGTTAAGCACACAATAAATGTTAAATTTCCTTTTTCCCTTGTATGATATAACTAGAAGTAGCTCCACTCAGTTTTGCCGGTTAAATTGCTTATTTTCACCAATAGTCATTCTTAAAGTCCTTATTACAATATAATACCCCTAGGGAGATATCAACTAATCCCTTTATCAGCTATATTTTTAAGGGGATTAGTTGTGGATTGGAGGACAAAACCCCAAGGGAAAGGGACACTGGAGGAAGGGGGAGGGGCCTGAAAAGTTGAGAGGCAAACTCTAACCCGGGGCCCTGAATGAGATAAGGAATGTGAGTGAGGTGGGTTTCCACACTCCGAGTATTCTGATTGCATTTGGAGGGACATTACGTGTTGAGAGGTCATATTTAGAAATTATTGATCACACGTAGGTTTTGAGGGTCTTTTCAAGGACAATGGAAAAGAAGACATGGGGGATGTGTGGGGAACTAATACGTGGCCCCATTTTATTTTTGGTTTGCTGTTGGCTACCTTTGGTTTGCTGTTGGCATTTCTAAAGATTGAGGAAGCTAGGAAGAATAGTTGTACTGGGAGCATAAGTGTGTCAGACTCAAGGAGAAAGAAGAAATCACTCTCCATTATCTCGCTGCTCCAGCCTTTCCTCTGCCTCGAACCCACCTCTCATTCTCAGTCCAGATCAGAGTCAATGTTGGACATAAAAGGAGCAGAAATATATCTACCTTCCTCTGCTTGGGGGAAGAAAGCACTGCTCTTTTGGTCCCAACACAGAGGAAGGGAGCAAACCAGGTGGCTAAGCTCAAATTGATTGACCTCCAATGACAAGGAGAACAAGAGATCCCTAACCGGAGGGTGAAGGAGATAGAAAAGATAGGGATGTCCCAAGGGCAGGATTGAAATCTCAAATCCCATTTTCATTCTGAAAGATTTAGAAATAAAACACAGCCCAAGCTTAATTTGCTAGAGGTGCCCTGGAGCAAAGGAACAAGCTCTGAGCAGAGCAGAGAGGAAAATGCTACCCGCCTGGTTGCTGGGTATCTTTGTGTTCTGTGCTGTAGTTTGAAAGGCTTTTGGGAGGTGGTAGTTGAGCATTTGAGATGAGGGGAATTGGTGTGGGATTGCTTCTTAGCGTGCAGATAAAAGAAAATATTGTCTGGGCTTGGTTTCATGTTGGATGTTACCCCCACCCCCTCATCCTAAACCAAATCATATGTGTCCTTGTTGTGAAGATCGGTTACATCATCTGAACATAGAGAAAGCATTTATTAAATTATTCTTTAAACAGGGAAATGTTAGAATGTTAACCCACTTACTTCAGAGTGAAGGACTCTACCAGCAACATGTGTGTTGTAGGCAGAAAATATGCTCATTGCAGATGATCTTTACCTATTTGGTAAAGCATTTACAAGATCTCTATGTCTTTCCCTTTCCCTGATAGAAGCAGTCAACTACCTTTCTCCTAAAATCTCCATTGCTCGGGCTTCTGATTAATTTAGGCCAGCCCTGCCAGGAATCCTAATTCTAGATCCCCAGCAAGCTGCAGTCCAAGGAATGGAAAAGGAAAAACTTCTGGGGGTGTTGAAGAGAATAGCTAAGGAAAAGGGTGCAATTAATAAACAAATAAAGAGGACCCAGAAAAATCAGAGAAATGAGAGAAGACAGATAAGAAGGGAAAAGAGGCAAGTTATAATAATACTATTACAAATAGACATAGCTAACTGACTATATGTCAGATACTGCTTCCTCTAGGCACTTTCCTTCTATTAACTCATTTAATCATCTCAACAACTCTTAGTTATATGGGGTTATTGTTACATCCCCATTTTTTAATGAGGAAACTGAGGTACAGTGAGGTTAAGGAACTTGCCCAAGATTACCTAGCCAGTAAGTTTTAAGGTTGGGATTCCTACTGCTTCTCACTAAACAAGTATTGCTTACTCTTGGCTGCACATTAGTATCCTCTGGGAACTTTTAGAAATATTGAAGGTCATACCCTAGGCCACGTAAATCGGAATCTCTAAAGATGCGACCCATATATTAATTAGTTGGTGTGTTTTTAATCTCCTCAGAGGATTTCAATGTGAAGCCAAAGTTGAGAATCACTATACTCTATCAATCTCCAGCTCAAATTTATGAAAAGAACACTTGTAAAACTTGCATTATTTGCCCAAACCACCAAACACGTGTGCGCATCAATAATTATTTTCTTGCACTCCTGAAATTATGTTCTCACCAATAACACCTAAAAAATTTTTCATTTCTCCAAAGTATATATGCCACCCCACCCCTGCTTACACTACTGGTTGATCCCTATGGAAATTTCCTTTTTTAAACAAACACAGGATAGTAATATCTTATAAAGTTCCTTTACCTAACTCATTCTCACCATGACCTTAGTTTAATAAATAAATAAATCCATTCCGTTGTTGTCTTAAAAATTAAGCCAAAACCCAGAAAAATTAGATGACTTGTCCAAAGTGATAAGAAAATTAAGTGGAGGGCCGAAACCGGTTTGGCTCAGTGGATAGAGCTTTGGCCTGCGGACTGAAAGGTCCCAGGTTCGATTCCAGTCAAGGGTATGTACCTTGGTTGCGAGCATGTCCCCAGTGGGGGTGTGCAAGAGGCAGCTAATTGATGTTTCTCTCTCATTGATGTTTCTAACTCTCTATCCCTCTCTCTTCCTCCCTGTGAAAAATCAATAAAATATATTTTTTTTTAAAAAAAAAGAAAAGAAAATTAAGTGGAGGAAAGACGGAACTCTGTCTTCTGTCCCCAAACCCAGTGCTCTTTTTAACAGATCTGTGACTTGGGAAGCAATGGAATGGAAGACACTAAAGAGGAAGTATACAAGAAAGTGAGATACCAACTACCAAGCTCCCTGCGTAGCCCTCCCTCCCCTTCAGTTTCCACCCAATCCTGTCTGTGGATCAGTTTACAGCTGCCCAGCTATCAGACCACTTTTCTCTAAATGTTCTGGTACAGTCCTTTCCAGATGGCTAGTGTCTACCAGAAAGCCAGTGGGGAGAGATCGAGAATGCCATGACAACAGCTCCTAGAACAGAGACAAAACTCTGGGGTTTTCCTCCTCTCCTTCAGGAGACTCCACTCTGGCCATCTGGTCCCCTCACTCAGACACCGCCTGTTCCCTCACTCAGACACTGCCTGTTCCCTCACTCAGACACCGCCTGTTCCTTCACTCAGACACCGCCTGAGAAAATCTGTGCAAGGGAAATGCTTGGTCCAGGTGGGCAGATCCCAGGAGGGTCAAGAGAATTTGAATCTGATTCAGATAAGCTCTCCACTTAACAGAACCAGATCTAGATAAGATAGGAGCTTTGTAGATTTGCCCATAATCAACAGAGTGTTCTCTAATCAATCCCAGCACTGTGTGAATGGAGACCGGAAAGGTTTCTTTCCCAATTCTCTGCAGCCTGGAGAGTAAGGAACTAGTAATTGACTCCAGCTTCCTTGAGTGTTACGTCCTGGAGTGAGTCAATACACACACTCCCAAAAGGGTCTTCTAGGCAGCCTAGCCGGGTAAAAGGGGTCCCTTGACCCTGAACCTGTTCTAGAATCAAATCTAACCTTCAGCAAGGTGCAGGAAGAGACTCTCAGGCCTTCTAAGAATAATCTTAGCAGACTCTGGGCCGGTGGGAAGTGGAGAGGAAAGGGAAGGACCCAGCACTGCGCCAGGTGTTTAGATTTCTATGGCACATTTGTGATACCTCCCTTAGCTTAGTAAGGGTTTGAGTGTGAGTAGAAGGAATGTAGAGGGAGAAAGATAGGAGGGGGACCAGGGACAGCCTAGTTGCTGATTAGAGAGTCAGGGGTGGGGAGCAGCCCCAACAAATCCCTTTTGCCCTGGACCCTAGGGATTGATTAAGACCAAAGGAATATTCCTTTTTTGCTTTTTAAATAAGCCAAGTATTATAAGTTTAATGTATAAGCTTGTTAATACCCTTTCTAATTAGATTTTGAGTGTACTTTCCCAGTTTAATTATGTGAACTATATAAAGAGAGTTACAAATAAAGCTTAGAACTTTTGAATTAGGCTTTTTCATTTACAGAGAAGAAGCCCAGTGAGCTTACTTTGCCCAAGGTCACAGAGCTGGTTAGTGAAAGATCTAGAAGTAGAATATACTACTTTTTGCACTCAACTGTACTCCATTTTGCCTTGACTGAGGTTCAGTAGGACAGTGAGACAGATCTGTAAATGATCTAACTTGTCACCAGAGAAAATATAAATCAGTGGCCACAAAATTTCATCCCTCCAGCCAAATTTTATCTATCACATCATAAAAAATAACTTGCCAAAAAGGGGTTTGAAAATTCAAACCAGATCCTTCTTCACTCCTAGAGGGGCTTGTTCCGTTATATTGCACTAAAGCCAAGTGTTCCCAGCAAACGTGATCAGCTGCATTTTAGGGTTTGGGTGTTTGAACTGTCATGATAAATAAAACCTACTAGATTAATATAATCTCTTCAGCAGAAGTTGCTGCTCAAGAGAAAGGAGAAAATGTCCTAAGAAGCCAGTACCCCTGTGTGCAGTCCCAACCCATGGGGGAGCCACATTTAACACCTGTCTTGACACAAAATCCTGCCACTTCCGATGCACATACATTTACGCTGCCACAGGCCTTTGAAATCTGGAGCATTTGTGCAGGGGGAGGATCAGCAGTCATTAAACCAAAGGCACCAGTCCAAGATCTGGTTTTCCTTGAAGTGTCAGAGAGGTGTTTATTATTGCACAGCAGCTGTGAGAAAGGCACCACTCCTCCAGGGGCATGATTCTCTAGGCCAAAACTAAATTATTTTGTTTAATTTTCTGAATTCAATTTTCTGATGGTTCCAAAATTAAATGCTGAAATGTAAAGAAAAACACATACTTAGTCCAGTCAATAGGACATGTTAGAGAAGTCAGCGGGTGGAGAGGTGGCAAAGAATCAAACCAAAGGTAACCTTCCTTCTGTAATTAAAAAAAGAAAGAAAGGAAGGAAGGAAGGAAGGAAGGAAGGAAGGAAGGAAGGAAGGAAGGAAGGAAGAAAGAAAGAAAGAAAGAAAGAAAGAAAGAAAGAAAGAAAGAAAGAAAGAAAGAAAGAAAAGAAAGAAAATTTTAGAGAATGTTTACAGTTCCAAAAATCCTACCCTGAAACCATTCTAACATTGCTCTCCTGTGCCTCACCTCAGTGGATAAAGGTTACTGTCGTTTATTCAATACAGGAAAACACTGTTTACTGGTGGTTTCTTCATTACGTAGTGATCCTGCCTTTAGGCTTATTCACCAGACAGAAGAATTGTACTTTTCAATTCAAAACTCAGCCCGAAAACCTAATTCATTAACTCGGTGTTTTTCAACCTTTTTTGGGCAAAGGCACACTTGTTTCATGAAAAAAATCACGAGGCACACCACCATTAGAAAATGTTAAAAAATTTAACTCTGTGCCTATATTGACTATATATAAAGTAATTCTCTTGAATAGGAATCAAATAAACACAAAGAAAGTATTTTATAATTACTTTATTATGAAATATTAAGTAAACAAAATAGTGAAAAATTATAAAATTCTTGTCTTGTCTGCACCTACGGCACACCAGGCAACATCTCGCGGCACACTAGTGTGCCGCGGAACAGCGGTTGAAAAACGCTGCATTAACTCAACCAACTGGATGTTTCCTATGTTTCCACTTTTTTCAGAGATGATCAGGACATAGTCTCTGCCTTCTGATATCTCATGGTCTAATAGGGAAGATAAACAAGAAAATCAATACTTATAATTACAAGGTCATAAAAGTTGAATACTGCATAGCATTTGGAATTCAAATGTCAACTCTGCCATTTACTAACATGTGGCAGATCTTGGGCAAGACTTAACTCCTTTCTCTAAAGGTTTGTTTTCCCCTTCATAAAACACTGACCTTATGGGGTTATTATGAAGATAAAATGATATATTGTGTATAAAGCCCTTAGCACAATCTTTGGGAAATAACCACTCAACAAATGTAATCTAATATAATAAACATTTGAGTGTTTATAGGGTGCTACAAGGTCCAGAGAAAGGGGATTGAAAGAATAGGGGAGAGGAAAGGATATTGCTAAGGAAGGCTACCAGGACATAATAATGACACAGGCTGGATTTTGAAGAAGAGGTTGAAGTGGATGAGGTGGGTGAAGAGAAGGGAAGACAGGAGGAGCAGAATCTGCCTGAGCAGAGAGTCATGACAGAACATAGAAAGTTTGAGGGACTTGGTATGGAAATAGCTTAATATGGTTGGAGCAAAGGGATAATTTCAGAAACTGAGGCTAGAGGAAGAAAGATATTAAAAGGTAAGTAAAAATTCTTATACAGTGCTCCAATTTACAGTGAAGGGGAAAAGAGTTAAATTAGAAAAAAAGGGTGAATAGCCTTCAAGAGCTAATATTTGGAATCAGTGCAAGGTATCAAATAAGTGTCCTGAATGTTGTACATAAACTCTGCACCCTCTTGTAAGATTTAATGGGAAAACCTCATATTCTAACCATAATGCAACAAACTTAGAAAATAAAATCTAGAAATTAAAAATGAACACCCAAACTTTCCACTTGAAAATTTAAAATCATGCTTTTATTTTTATTTTTTTTTTATTTAATTGTTTTCAATCTTCACCAGAGGATATTTTTTCATTGATTTTTAGAGAGAGTATAAGAAAGAGAGAAATATCAATGTGAGAGAAACACATTGATTGGTTGCCTTCTACACGAGTCCCCGAACAAGAGCCAGGGATGGAGCCTGCAACCAAGGGATGGAGCCTGCAACCAAAGGACTGGAATTGGACCCCCAACCCTTTAATCCACAGGCCGCCACTCTGTCCACTGAGCCAAACTGACTAGGGCTAAATCATGCTTTTATATAACTCATAGGTTAAAAATGAAATGAAAATAGTAAAACAGACTATTTGGAAAAAGAACTATGAAAAGACTACTGAACAAAGCCTATGGAGTGAGACCAAAGTAAAACTCAGAGGAAATTTTAGAGCTTTAAATGCATCTGCCAAAAAACAAGAAATATGAAAACTAAGTGAATTAGTCATTCAAGAAACTAGACTGCTACATTCAGACGTGATCATGTGCTGCCTGTGCCCTGGTCATTGATAGCAAAGGGAGAAAATCGCTGAAAGGCATTTTCCCCATGTTTGAAGGGCCCAGATCTCCCTTCCAAACTCTGAAGCTTTCACACACTAGTTGAGAGATGAGAGAGAGAGAGAGAGAGAGAAAGAGAGAGAGAGAGAGAGAGAGAGAGAGAGAGAGAGAGAGAGAGAGAGAGAGAATATGAAGCTAAAGAAAGTTAAAAGCATGAACTAGTTAAATTGAAAACAAAATACCATTTCAAAAAGCAGAGTTGATCAATAAAACCAAAAACTGGGTGTTTTTTTTGTTTTTGTTTTTTTTAAGGAAAAAAGATAAGCTTTTGGCTAACCAGATTTTTAAACAAGAGAATGCACAAATAAAAAGCATTCTGTTAAATAAAAATAGTAAGAGATTTTAGATTTTTAGAGAATATCATGTACAACTTTATTCTACTATAAATTACTAAAATGTCACTTCGTGGGACAAAGCCTAAGGAGTCTAAAAATCTATAGAAAAAAAATTGAAGGTAGTCAAAGATTTACCACCAGGCTCAGTGAGTTCTGCCAATGAATTCCAAGAAACATCAAGGAACAGATCATTACTGCATAGAAACAGGAAGAAAAATAAAAACTTATCAACTCAGACTATAAGACAGTTAACATTTATTACCAAAATAGGCAAAGGATGGCACACAAAAAAGAAGACTCTGGACTGATCTCACTTACAAATTTTTAAACCCTTAATATATTATTAGTAAATGAATACAAAGATATAAGGAAATCTATTGATATAATGCATGATGCTTGATTAAGATGAAACCATATGGTAATTTCTTTAGAATGAAAAATTTAAAAACATTTGATGAATGCAACAACATTCCTAACTACAGGAAATATAAAACTTGAGAACTCTTGGAAAGCCAGGACTAAAATATATCCAATATAATCTCTATGGTAAATACCATACTTGTGGTAAACTATTAGAAACATTTTGTTCAAGGTTAAGAATGAAACAAGAATGCTTCCTGCCACTACTAATATTTAAAAACATATTAGAGGTATTAGCCAATGCACTATGGCAAGAAAAAGAAATAAGAAATGTAAACACTGGAAAAGAAAAGAAATAAAACCATCATTATTTACAGAGGTAATAGTCTAACCAAAGTAAATAAATAAATAAATAAATAAATAAATAAATAAATAAAATCCAGGATAAAAGCTATTTGAATTGACAAGAGTTCAGGAAATTAAAGTAGATTCTATATACTAAAATTAATACTTTTTCTATACATCAGCAGGAGTATATTAGAAAATTTAAAAAAGAGGTATAGAATATTATAAAGTAAGGAGTAAAAGTAAAGAAGCATTTAAGGATACATCTAAGAAGATCTGCATGAAGAAAAACATAAAAAATGTAAAAGTAATTTAAGTTCATCATTTAAAGATTCAAAGAAGGAAATTTTTTTAAAAAAATTTAAAGAAGGGAAATATAAAGAAGAAAGTGAAACTTACCTCCAACCACCTAGAAGAAACCTATGTTAAAATCTCGGGGTGGGGATGGAGTGGGGGCTGTCTATCTTTACGAACAGTAAAATCTATGTCTTGTCTCTGAAAATATATATGGGATATTAAGCAAAAGAAAAGTTAAAGCTTGTTTTAGAAGAATATTTAAAGCTGTGGTGAAAAAGTAAGTACAGGTTATAAAACATAGACTCATCAAGAAGCAGCAGAAGTCATAAATGAGATTTCTGAGTGAGTAGCAGCACACTGGGCAGAAGAGTCCTCAGTCTGAGGAGGAGATTGCCTTTTTACCGTGTTATATCAACTGATTACACAGATTAAGTCCTGGCCAGGAAAAGAATGCCCCTGGAAAGGGCTCTGATTCATTCCAAACTCCTGTATGAGTTCTCGCTTGCTATTACTTACTCTCTCTTCCAACCTTACTTTAAAACCAAAGCAAATCAAACCAAGAAAAAGATGGGTGAGTAGTTTGGCTGAATATGCTTCAGATGTGGGGCCAGAGAATTTTGTAACTGAACCCCCTGTTCTTCTGCTCCCCCAGACCGCCCGGGTTTGCTGAACGTGAAGCCCATTGAGGACATACAAGACAACTTGCTGCAAGCCTTGGAGCTCCAGCTCAAGATGAACCACCCCGAGTCCTCTCAGCTCTTTGCCAAGCTGCTCCAGAAAATGACAGACCTCAGACAGATTGTAACAGAACATGTGCAGCTATTGCAAGTAATAAAGAAAACAGAGACAGACATGTGTCTTCACCCACTCCTACAGGAAATATACAAGGACTTGTATTAGCAGAGAAGTCCTAATTCACTGACAACGTTTTCCTTCTTCCAACTGCACTATTGAGAGAAGATCTGACACCTAAAAAAAAAATTTACTGTGAAAAAGCATTTTAAAAAGAAAGGGTTTAGAATAATAGATCTATTTTATGCATATTGTTTATAAAGATACATTTACAATTTACTTTTAATATTAAAAATGACCACATTATGAAATTGGTGGATGTATTTGAAGACTATGTGCAATGTGTTCTCCAATCCAGGCTTTTTCCTTTTATTTTCTTCTCAATTTTCTCATTCTTTCCTCCTTCCCTTTCTCTATGTCTATATCCCTCCTCCTATGCCTGCCTGCCTTCTTTCCTTTATTTTTCTTCCTTCTTTTTTACACATTTTTTGAAATGTGAATAGAACTTCTGATCAGCTTTCACTCTTGGTAAATTAATTATTTACTCAACTTACAACTTTTCTGAACCCTCCATCTGTTTTAGCAATCACAACTAAGAAGGGAAAGGGAACTTCAGGACCAAAATCTGCTCAGGGCATGTGTATCTACCAAGAATCCAATATCCTTTCACAATCCCAACCAAGATTTTCATTCACCAAAAGCAGCCCATAAACAGGATATCAAGGTGTGCGCAAATGCCCAGTGGCAAGTTATGAATTATCAGGAACTGTGAGTAACACAGAAGTGTTTTTAAAATTTGGCACCTGCCAAAAAGAACTTACAATTGAGTTCAGGAGAAAAGATGAATCTTTCATCAAAAAAACACAAAAAAAAACAGATTATAATGCACAGTATAATCCTGTGCCAAATTAATGGATTCCTAAGAACTATAAGAGTTCAAAGGAAGTGAAGATTAATGAAGACTGGAATAGTCAAGAGTAACTAAATTCATTGAAGTGGGCCTCAAAGGATGTGTTGGATTTGCGATAGGTAGAGAGTGGAAGATAAAACATTCTAAGAAAGCAAGACAGCAGGAACAAGATGAAGAAGAAACCAGAATAAAACATGAATGAGGGAGAAGAACCATGTTGTGTAGTATGTATGTAGAATAATTTTGCTAGATTTATTCGTATCAACTTCTTTGGAACCACCTTGCCCAGAGTTTTCTTTTCTGACCTCAAAGGTTAATTATCCAGATCATTTAGGTCAGTGGTCGGCAAACTCATTAGGCAACAGAGCCAAATATCAACAGTACGATTGAAATTTCTTTTGAGAGCCAAAATCTGACTTCTGCACATGGGCCACTAAGTTTCAATCGCACTGTACGTGCGCACCCGCACATGGTATTTTGTGGAAAAGCCACACTCAAGGGGCCAAAGAGCCACATGTGGTTCGAGAGCTGCAGCTTGCCGATCACTGATTTAGGTAATGCATATGTCCCCACCAAGCAGGTTATAGGTTCCCTAAAAGCAGGGACCTTCTTAGCACAATTAATAGATTCTTTGATTGAAGCCACCACATTTGAGAGCGTTGCTTACCAATGAGCTCACCATACTCTCCAGAGGTCTCTTGGCCAGGATGATTGTTTTCACTGACCTAAATGATTTCCCTGCTACTTCTCCCTTACTTTATCTTTCTTTATGGTATTGATACTCAGGAGAACATCACTTGACATTTGAGGCTTTCAAGCCAAAATATCAGGAAACACCTTTTCATCCTTTCCCCCAAAATAAACAGATCTCCAAAGAGTCAGGTGACAGAAGTGAGTCCTTACCCCGGCCCTAAAAATGTAGGTTCCCTAACCCTTCAGGAGAGACAACACCCGAGCTCCAACCTTTAGAACAGATGTAACCACGTCAGATTGGGACCGGCGACTGAAGCCATTGTGCAAGTGACACCAGAACACTGGGGAAAAGTGTGACAAACTCAGTTCATCATATGGCTCTTGTTTTCTTTTCTTCACTGATGCCAAGCATCAGGATAGTTTGAAATGTCCACTGACTAGAGGCTTCACTCTTGCTCCACGTGGAGCGTCATCATCCAAGAGAGCTTGAGAAAGAGAGGTCGGGCAGGCAGTAGACAAGGTGAGGGTTCCTCCTCAGAGGAGATCCCCATGTTTACAAGATTTACCAAACAAAAAGGCTTTCAGCGCGCTGCCTGCTCTCAGTTCCCACCACACTCCGCAGCCCATCCAAGCCCTTCTCACATTCTCGGAGCTGTGGCTGCCAATGTGGGGAGGGAAGGGGATGCTCTCAGCTCTTTGGCACCGGTGATAAGCATTAAATAGCTTTTAAATCCTGGCAGCTTTTAAATTCCCATCTCCTCTTCTTCCCTGTGGTTTGGACGATCATTTGCTAAATATTTCATGACAAATCATATACAGCCTCCAAAGCTCCCGCTTCTTTCTCGGTCTCCCTTTCCCCCAGGATGATTCACAAGTTAATCAACAACTACATCATCAGTTATTCATAGCACTTTCTCCGGACACAAACACATTTTCGGATTTGTGTTACTAAAGAAGGAAACTAACTTTGGTCAAGAGTTAAAAAAAAAAAAAAAAAAAGGGTTTCAAGGCACCGGTGAGAGCCCTACCCCAGCCCTGCCCTTGCATATGCCCTGCTCCTGTCTCATCTCCATGCTGTGCTTGGAGCACAGGAACAGCAAGGGCACATATGGAAGAAACTATATCTGCCCACCCTGTTTCTCTGGCCTCAGTCAAACATGCCTGACCTGAGTTTCTGTCTTCTTTTTTGAAATTTAGATGAGGAATAAGAGGACTGAGGCTTTTTCAATAAGAAATCAAGAGAATCAGGAAGCACTAGGTGGTGTCACATAGCAAATTCTCCATTATACGCTTGGAGGCAGAAATCCAAGGGACAGTTATATGAATTGCACTGAGGGAAAGGGCGTGGGGAGAAAATTAACTTCTGTGGTAGTTGCTACTGAACTTTTCCTCAGGCCCCTTCAGGCTATCAAAGGCAGATCCTTTTTGTGGGCAGGCCTTGACTTGGTTGACATCTACTACTGTGTGGTGCTGATAAAGCAAGTCAGGATGAGAGGAGTTGGAAATTGGTCCCCAGGTACCTATTCCCTTGGAAGTATCTCCTGGGGAGCGAGGGTTGGCATGGGGACCCCTAAAGAAAGCCAACTTCTGTGCTAAATCCCGAGAGAAAGAACCAAAGTTCATTTCCAGCAGGAACGTCCCCGTTGCTTTCTCTTTGCTCCTCTTTTCCCACACACTCACTGGGAGAGTTTGTGGCTATGAGACAAAGGGACCAAGATGCTTGTGCTTCACGAGGTAGCCACCTACCTATTTTTCTCTTACCTCACCCTGGTTCTTGGCCCTGGCTCCTGTTGTCTCTGCTCGCATTATTATCGCCATTATTGTCTGTGTATCCCAAAAACCTCACCATGTGATTGTACATGTTAGGCCTTCCAGTTAATTCTTATTCAAATGAAATAAAATAGCAGGATCTTAATAGTTTAAAAGACCATCCGATGTCATCTGATCCCACTTCATTCATCAAACAAAAACTCGGTTCATGCTCCAGTCAAGCCTGCCTCCGTATGAAAATGAGTAACTAGGCCCTGTCCTCAAGGGCATCACAGTCTGTTGATGAGGTCAGACACATCATTACAACTCAAGCCAAGCGATGAGATGCCTGTAGATGTGAAAAGGGAATCAGAGGATGTGGGTAGACACAGAAGCCTTAACAGTACATAATGTGTTCAAAAAAACCACAAGAAGTTAGGTATGGCTGCAATCGCTTAGGGGTGAGAAGTGATGTAACCAAGTCAGCAACAGATGGTGCCGAGGCTCATGGTCCATGGTTAAGGAGCTACCTTGGATGGTATCATAGGCACTTGAGTTCTGGTGGATGTTACCAGCCAGAAAGGGGACAGGATAAAGCTTGCATTTTGGAAGGTCAGCTCCCTAAAGGTCAAATCCCCTCTACACTGCTTCCCACGGTTGTGCAGCCCCTGAACAAGTACCCGAGGGCCAGGAAGCTCTCTCCCTTCTTGACCCCTTGATTGCCATCTTGTAGGCCTAGCTCTGCTCCTGGGGTCACACATACCACTTGTTTGTTCCTGCCCCCTGGGGACTGTGACTCACCTTATTCTCTTCAATCAGGTTACAATCTTTTGGCCAGCCGAAGAGCCCTGGCTCCCTCCCCCCCGCTTGCTGCCCATCCCAGCTGCTCCTAGGAGCAAGGCCTCACATCCCCCTAACTTGCAAAATTCTTCTGCCTTCATGGCAAGGTCATTTCTACCGCCATGTATCAACACTTTCCCATCCTACACCCATTTCCGTGACAGTTCCCTCCAGTCATCATAGAACTCTAGAATATTGGAGCTCAAAGGAGCCAATCAACTCAAGTGGCAGTTGAGAACCCTGAGGAACAAAGAAGTCAAGTAGCATATGCCCGAGGTGCTAGGAGTCTACTAGGATTAACCTAGGCAAATGTGCTGCATGACACACATGCTCTTCTCATCACTCACATTGCCACCTGGGGGATGGGCAGTTTAACATGAAAATCTCGAAGTGTGTGACAGGTTTGAAGCTAGTATGAGTATCTGCACTGAAGAGTGAAGGAAAAGGATGGAATGAAGTTCTGGGAGGGATTATTGTGACAATCAAGAGGTTATTATATAAATCATTTAGGATTATGTCTGGCACAAAATAGGTACAACTGTAAGGGAGATAATATCCTAAGGTGGGCTTTCGATTTAGACTTATTTGGGTTAAAATTCTAACTCTACCACCTATTCATATTCTGTAACCATATGGCACTTAGTTGATCTCTTAACCTCTTTAGGCCTTAATTGCCCTCACATGTAAAATGGGATAACAATACCCATCTTACAGGGTTATCATGAGAATTAAATATAATAGTGGTTGTAAAACACTTCAGTTTCTTGTCACATCTTAACCAGTCAGTCAGAGAACGTGATTGCCGTTGTTATTATTAAAGTGTCCTTTATTTAAGAAGGCATCCTGGGCACAGGGAACACGTTCTCCCTTTTCAAGATTTCTGGACCTTCACCTGAGTATCCTGTAGATTCACATCAGGAAAAGGGACTGGATCTTAGTTTTTGGCAGTCCAGTAAAAATATGTTCTCTTAAAAGTATTTTGCCCCCAATCCATATAGTATATTAGGAGAAAGTAATTATTTGATAGACAACTTCTGTGTTCTAATTTAGAACAAATGCAGGGATGAGGCTAAGAAAACATTTTCTCCAAAAACAGTGGGGCTTCTCTCTTGTGACTTATGCTCCTAATTTTAGACCAATATTACATAGTTTGCATTTCCAGAGGGGTTATGAAGAATAAGAAAATTGCTAATTTGAGTCTGTAGGGAGTAGGTTGGGATATTTCCATCCCCTCTGGAGTTTTGTAAATATGTTCCAGGCCAAAGCTTCCCAGGAGAGTGCCATTCCTGGGATCTATTCAGTGCCACGGGCTGGGCTCCGAGAGCACCCAAGTGGTTTTCTGCAAGCGCTGAAAACTGCTGGACTCTCTGGCCACTTCTCCACCGTGCCAGGGGCCCTGAAGGGCATTTGAGAGCATCCACTGTCCGTGTGAGGCTTATGCCTGCCGCCGTACAGGTATGTGGCCTTGAGCAAGTCACCTTTCTCTTTGGGGACATAGTACCTGGCCCTTAGAAGTCCCTCAGCAAACTACATCTAATTCTTGCATCATGAATAAAGGAATGAGCCTCAGTTTCCCTATTTGTCAAGTGGGGAGGAGACATGCCCTACATGTCTCATAGAACATCACATGAAGGAAGCAGAGCAAGCATGATCACCACGGTTCAGGAAAGGAAGTGGCGCTTGGTTAAGGGAAAGGAGCTAACCCAGGGTTCCACAAAAGGAAGGTAGATGCTCGAGCTTAGGCGAGGCCTGGGGCTTCCTGAGACCCATCCGTTTAGGGCCCTTGTTGGCCAGGCACTGCTGTCTCTGAAAGAACCTAAGATGTGTTGCCTGGTAATCAGGGCACAGGCTTATGGCAATTCGGTTTGAATTTTGGCTCTGCCCATGCTAGCTGTGTGACCTCGGGCAAGTTGCTTCCTGCCTCTGAGCCTTAGCCTCTTATCTAGTTTGTGGGAAATCCCAGCTCCTACTTTGTAGAGTTGTAAGGATGAGAGGCCATACATAGGGGACAGGTCTAGGGCCCCTCAACAGTGAAAATCTTCTAAAGACAAGTCCCTCCAACCTGACCTGGTGATCGATGTCCCCAATCCGAGAAGAAACCCTGAGACTCCCCAGCCTGTGGGGAGTTGTCTAGTGTGGGCCTGGGCTCTGACCTTGATGTGCTGTGGCCCTTGGGAACTTGCTTTCTCTGGGCCTCGGTTTCCCCTTCTACACAGTCAGAGGCTCTGTTCTGCCCTTCCAGCTCTGACAGCCCAGGAGCCTTGAGGGGAGGCTGGAAGAGAGACAGAGTTCTCTGGCTGACCATCAGAAGCCTGTGTTCTCTGTTGCCTGAGAGCGCTCTCCCCTCCGCCGCCGGCCTGGGCCCGGACAGGACACCAGCCAGCACTCATTAGGGCCTGGGGCTGCTCCAGCCAGAGGGGGCAACGCCTCCGAGGGGCGGGGAGGGGCCATCGGACTGACGGCTGGTTGGTTCCCACCCAAGCCGAGCTGCTGAGAGAGGGGCGTTGTGCTGAGTCAGCGCCCTGGCAGCCAGGCGCTGGGGCTCCCTGGCCTCCGGAGCCTGCCAGATGAGACGCAGCCAGGAGGGCCTCTGAGGAGCCCAGCGTGTTATCAGCGATGCTGCCGCTGCTGCCACAGCCGCAGGAACTGTGCCCTAAAAAAAAAAAAAGAAAAAGCGTATCCGCAGCCAGGCCTCCCAGGGCTCCGGGGTGGGGGCCGCTGTTGGTGAAGGAGCTGCCTCCTTCGGGGAAGATTCCAGCCAGGGCCGCCTCTGCCCTCCCTGGTCTCCCCACTTAGTCCCCAATGATAGTCATTCTTCTCTCAAACACCAAGTACAAGCTCTACTTAGCACTCATTTAATCCTTCCAAAAGCCCAGGGAGGTTGTTTATGGGTTAGGGTCCCCTAGGAAATAACTGGCTCGCTCAAAAGGGACCATTGGAGAGCGCGTAGTGCAGGGACTATTTACAAAGCGGGTGGGGTGGGGGTGGGGGTGCAATCAAGGGAAACCAATGAAGGATGGTGAGACACCCCAAGGCGAGTCACAGCAGAAAACCTTTCCTAGCCCTGACGCTGAGGGGAAATGAAGAGCCGTAGCCCTAGAAGAGGGGCCGAGGCCTGAACACCATCATTGCCGTCCTCCAGGCAGCAGAGAACAGGAAGGGATAAACATCCCATCCTTTCTCCTCCCTTCCTCCCCACTGCTCTCTCCTTGGCCAGTCCCTGTGGGAAACAAAAGAGCCCATTGACAGGACCTCTAGGATTCAGCCTATGGGGGCACCAAGCAGGGTAGAGGAGGGTGGAGGGTGAGCCTGCGGGGCAGCGTAGGTCAGTGGTCACAGGAAGCCCATACACTTGAAAAGGAAACAGAGAATCCTAATCCTCAGGTCACTGGACGGTAACTATCCACTCTGTGGTTCAAACTCAGGTCCGTCTAGCTCCAAAGCCAGAGTTCTTCCCACTGTTTCAACCAGCTGTGGCAGCAGGCCTAGGGGACAAGGGCAAGAAGGAGAGAGAGTTGCTGCGTCCTGCATCTCCTTAGGCCCCCCAGCCCTGGTAGCTGGGAACTGGCACAGTCTTTTTGGGTGCCTCCCACACATTTCCATCATATTCTCTGGAGAGCTGGGTAGCCCACAACAGCCCACGCATGGTTTACCCTAAAGGTTAATGCAAGCTTTGTAGTATATTCACAAAAACATATACGGTATTTTTAAATTTTAAATTGTTGAAAATATCACTTAGAAATTACTTAATGTATTTCTACCTGCCCCAAAACTTCAGGAAGGAGAAAAAAAATGAGTTTTTCTCAATTTTTCTATAGCTTCCAGTCCCCCTAAGACAGTGCCATGTACCCCAATCTAGAAACACAAGACCTTGTGTCCTCAGGGAAAGAAGAAACTTGCCCAACGTCACACAGCTAATAATCAAACGTGGAGACACAGGAAACCTGGCCAGAATAGGGCCCCGGGGAGAGCCTCCCTAGGGAATCGCCAGTGGTCAGCCTGGGAGAGGAAAGGAGGAAGAGGTTTGAGCTCAAAGTCAGCAAATGTTCACTGACATTCTTTGTCCCCGACTCGGGACACTCACGCCATCAAGATGCTCACGCCCTCCCAGAGGAGGTGGCATGTCAGCTGACAAGGCCCACACCACTGAGCAAGTGGAAGGAAGGGGAAGGGCTGGAGGCAAGCAGGCAGGTGGGTTCAAAGCCCCAACCTTGCGATATCTTGTCTGTATCACCTTGGGCAAAGCCACTTATCCTTTCTGGGTTTCAATTTCCACTTTTATTTATTTTTTTATTTTCTAGGTTTTCGTTTCCCCTTTTATTTATTTATTTATTTATTTATTTATTTATTTATTTTAATTTTCTCTGTTTTATCTTTTATCATTGGGAAAGATCATACCTACCTCATACAGTGAGGAAAAGTTAGACGGCGTATGAAAGCGCGCGGCCCTTCTACTCAGCAACTGTGAACTAGTCATTGCCTTCTCGCTGTGATAAATGTGAGGACAAAGAACTGCACGTGTCAGGCCTAAATACGATAGCCATGACTTTCCGACCAAAACAGGCACGTAAAATCCGACATCAAAATAGGTTCTCTTACGTTCTCCAGCGAATCTGAGAGCTCTGGTGTTTGCTGCTGTGGGAGCACAGGGGAGGGTGAGCTCTGCCTGAGGTCAGGGCTGAGGGAAGGCTTCACAGGGGAAGTGGCATTGGAGACGGACTGAGAGATGTATAAGGGTCGTCCAGGCAGACGGGATTGTCCAGGCAAGGACTCTCGTGCAAAGGCACATGGCATGTTGGAAAGGGTGAGCATTTTGGTGTAACCGGCACAGAAGGGTGTTGAGGGGAGGCAGAAGGAAGGCTGGAACAGCAGAGTGGAATCAGATTAGGGTAGGAGCCTATTCTAACGACAGAGGTTTTATCCGAGGGGGAGGAGAGCATGGAAGATTTCAGCAGGATGTGGCAAATCTGGTACATTTACTCTAGCGATCCCCCTGCCAGCCGGGAGGGAGATAGGACTTGACAAGGAGGCGGGAAGACCGGGAGGCTAGGACAGCCCTTCGGACAAGCGGTGATGGCAGCGTGAACCAGGGGAGGGTGTGGGCAGTGGAGTCAGAGGAGCAGATAGGTTTGGGGAACAGTCCAAGGTCTGCTTCACGTGGGGGTGGGAGAGGGGAGCACTCAGGGTGATTCTTGAGGTTTGACTGGGCAACAGGCCAGGCCAGGGACGTGCTCATGACTGAGGTCTGGCGGTGTTTGAGATAGGACAACAAGTTCTGCTTTAGACAGAGCAGGGGCGGGAACCTGTCGGACCTCCAGGTGAGGGGTCTGGTTGGCTGTTCGATGGAGGGTAGCAGTGATGAAAGAAGGTCAGCCCCAGGATGGCCAAGTAACGACCAAAAAGTATTCCAAAATAGGAATCTCTTTTCCCACCAAGGTCTTCTTTGTATCCATTGGTTTCCTAAATATTTAGCGTTTCTACACCCTAGAGACTGTTGGAGGAGTAGGATTCTATTCAACTACCAGCTCTTTTTTTTTTTAATTGATTATGGTATCACATAATTGTCTTCATCCCCCCCATTCCCATCCCAAACCCCTCCCCACATATACCCTCACCTCCCCCCCCCAACCCCCCACCTCCACCCCCCGTTGTCCATGGCCACTGGCCAGGCCCATATGCATGCACACAAGTCCTTTGGTTGATCTCTTCCCCTTACCCCCACCCTCCCCTACTTTCCCTCTGAGGTTTGAGAGTCTGTTCGCTGCTTCTCTTTCTCTGGGTCTGTTTTTGTTTATCAGCCTATGTTGCTCACCATTTCCACTACCAGCTCTTCAGAGCCTCCCCTGGGCACAGACATATGTCAACTCACTTCTCCTACACACTGACCATCCGAGGTGACTAGTATTCTTTCCATCTCACTATCACCTCTAGGAGTTGGGGGTTAGAGACCTGCCTGAATGGGTGTTTCCCGCAGTCTCTCCACACACCGGCACACCCCATTCCAGAGGTGTGTCTTGCTCTGACTCTGAGAGACTTTATTTTCTCCTGTAACTCAACAGAAAACTCCCTTGAATTCCTCTCTCTCCTCTTAGAGCAAGAGTTTTATTATCAGGAAACAGTAGCCCCGACACAGGTGGGGCCCAGGGTCAGAGTCCTCTCACTCTTGGATTCCTCTTCCTGCAGGCTCCTGCCTGCCTCCAGCTTCCAGCCCAGGGGGCCTCTCTCCTCACCCCAACTGGTGAACCCACGCCTCAGCCAGAGCCCAGAACTGCTCGCCGTGGTCGTGGTCGGAATGCAGCCCCCTGGTCTGCTTCCCTGAGAATGCTTCCTTTCAACCCCCACTTTCTCCAAGGCCTGAAACCTCGAGGCCTCAGTTTCCTCATCAGTAAAATGGAGGTGATTGTCACTTTACATTAAATTTTACGTTTTAGCAAGGCTGATGGGAGGATCGAATGAGCTAAGGAGGAGAAAGTGCTTTTCACAAACGCGGTAAACTACCGCGATTCCCCGAAAATAAGACATCCTCCAAAAATAAGACCTAGCGCATGGAAAGATAAGACATCCCCTGAAAATAAGACCTAGCACAACTTTGGGAGAAAAAAATTAATATAAGACACTGTCTTATTTTCGGGGAAACAGGGTAGAACCTGTGGGGCCGCTGAGTTATCGCTGTTATTATAGCTATTGTCTCCACCTGCCTCCTTGTGTCGGGCCTCAGGGCAGGTACACCCAAGACGGAAGCCCACACTTCTGTCTGAGGCCTGGAAGATAAGCCCAGGACTCGACAGTCCCACCCCAGGGAGTCACCTTTTCTCCCTGGAGCGAGCAGAGGCTCCCGGGCCACCTCTCCGCCCGAGTTTTATGAGCTCAGGGAGGGTTTACACGATGACTAATATCCCATCCTCTCATTCCCCGCGTCGCCACTACCTGCTGGACAGGAAGTCTGAGGGACTCAAACCTCCCCCCCCCTCCCCTTAATCACTGCCACCTCCCCATGACCCGCCTCAATCGCCTCTCTTTACAGTCAGGCCGAGCCGGCTGGGCCTCCTCAAACTTCCATATCTGCACGGGGAGATCGCTGATAGGGCTAATGGCGTTTGCTTGCCTCCACGCCCTGGGCCCAGCATTCCAAAAGTCACGCAACCCCACAGGCCCAGGGCGGAAACTCATTCCCACAGCAGCGAGGCCTGAGCCGGGGCGCCTCCCCACCCCGCAAGGCACAGGAAACGAACCTTTCCTCATGGCCATCGGGCCAGCCCGTCCCAAAGCCATAGGCAAGTCTGCGCTCTCCCCAATCACTCCCCACCTCCTTCCCTTCTGCCTTGGCCCTATCCCCCACCTGTGTTCTCTCGGTCCCCAGGGGTCTCGAGGACCTTCCATCTCCCCTGCAGGGAGGGAGAAAGTTGCTGACCCAAGAGCCACTCCCTTTCACTCCTTCTGTAGTCACTCATTCGTTCAGTACTCACCAACCCTCTTCTCTGAGCCAGGCCCCCCGTTGCTGAATGCTGGGGACGCAAAGAGGCAGGAGACAGCTGCTGCCCTCCAGGAGTGCGGAGTCAGGATTGGAAGGGGGAGAGTGGCGGTTGAGAGACCCTTTGGGAGGCTGTGGCAGTCCCACCCATATCTCTCGCCCTTGCCACGAGAGCGCCCAGGGCCTGACTCGGCTGCCAGCCCCTGCCTTGTTGGCCTGACTGAGCTGCCAGGCTCTGGTGCTCCCCCGGGAGCAGCGCTTAGTCAGACGGATGAGAGTGGGGTGTACACCCCCAGCTCCCTCACCTCCTAGGTAGATGCAGTTTTGCTGATTCCCGGAGTTTCCACTGAGACTGAGATCCAGCCTCCCACAGGGATAGCCAGCTTGAGAACACTCTGTTCTTTTGGCTGACTTCTCTTCCGGGTCTCCCTTTCTCCTTCCCCTCCTGGTGTCCTCTTCACCTTCCCAATGAACTACTTACACCCAGAGCCTTGAGCATGGTCTGCTTATGGGAGAGCCCAAACTAAGACGGCAGAGTAGCCATAGCAGTAGCCAGAGTTAGGACACTGCCATTCACCCATTCAATCAGGGAGAATGCCCTGAGCACCTACTGTATATCAGATCCTGGGTGCAGGGGACACTGGGGATGACCCCTCATCGGTTCTGCCTCAAGGAATGCACTATCTAGCCTGGCCGGTGTGGCTCCGTGGTTGAGTGTCAACCTACAGATCAGGAGGTCACAGTTCGATTCCCTGTCAGGGCATATGCCCAGGTTGCAGGCTCAATCCCCAGTGTGTGGCATGCAGGAGGCAGCTGATCAATGATTCTCTCTCACCATTTATATTCTCCCTTCCTCTCTGATATATATAATTTTTTTTAAAGATGTACTATCTAGTGAGGGAGGCAGACAAGTAAACCAACAGTTACCAGTCAGAGCAATATAGACAATAACACAACTTGGTCCAGGAGGCTATGGATACACAAAGAAGAGCCCTTAACTCAGTCTGGGAAAAGAAGGAGGCAACCACTAAGCTGAGTCTTAAAAGTCCAATAGGAGTCGGCCAGTGGAGAAAGTGTGGAAGGGTGTTCCAGGGAAAGGAAAGGTACAGATGAGGGCACAGAGATATGAGTAACCCACTGAGGATGGACACTCGCCTCATCGGAAAGGATAGTAGGAAATGATGCAGAATTCAGATCGTAAAAGGTCTCTTGTATTTCCAACTTTTGCTTTTTTATTTATTGATTTCAGAGAGAGGAAGGAGGAGAGAGAGGGGGATAGAAACATCTATGATGATAAAGAATCATTGATCAGCTGCCTCCTGCTGGGAATCGAGCCTACCACCCAGGCTATGGCCTGACTGGGAATCGAACCATGATCTACTGTATCAAGGGTTAACGCTCAACTACTAAGCCACACCAGCTGGGCAACATTTGCATTTTTATTTATTTTATTTTATTTTATTGATTTTGCACAGAGAGGAAGGGAAAGAGATAGAGAGTTAGAAACATTGATGAGAGAGAGTCATCGATCAGCTGCCTCTTGCACACCCCCTACTGGGGATATGCCCACAACCAAGGTACATGCCCTTGACCAGAATCGAACCCGGAACCCTTCAGTCCCCAAGCCGACGCTCTGTCCACTGAGCCAAACCGGTCTCGGCAACATTTGCATTTTCAAAAGGGAAATCTGAATAGAGCAATGATTAACCCCAGGAAATGAAGCTGTAACCGGGTGTATGTCAGAGACCTGAGGAGCAGCTGTGCCAAGGAAGGTCCTTCACTTCTCTTGTCCTGCTTCATTGGGCTCCAGGCCTGGCATAACTACTTAACTGTTTGCAGAGGGTGCTGGCGCATCTCTGCAGTAGGGACTCACAGTCTTTGGAAGACGGGTTAGACCAGAAGACCCCAATAAGGCAGCCCCAGCTTCCCCTCTCCAGCCATTAAAGCTGTGCCTGGCAGAACACCTTGCAGGTCCAGCTCCCACTCTTCTCGAAGATCCCTGTCTACTTAAACTATGGGGAAATCAGGTTTTGGTAATAGTTTATGTGGGTTTGAGGGAGGTGGAATTCAGACATGCCTGCCGCCTCAGGTGAGCCCTTGGAATGGAGCCACCCAGAGCCAGTCCCCTTGGGGAACTGAGAAGCCTGTGAATTGGGTACAAAGACTTCAGTGCAGGGAAGTGTACTTCAGGAGGCTGTCACTTAAATCTCTACCCTGCTCCATTGACATATCCTAGGAAAGAAGAGGCCTCTGAATAAAATCCAAAAGAGCTGCTTTAATAAAATCTTTTTCAAATTCTTAGAAGTTCTCCAGTGTAGTTCTCCACTGGATTCTTAAATCAATGCCCTTGTAAGATCCTTATACCCCTTTTTAAGAAGAGATAAGTGAAGCTCAAAATTGCTAAGTCATTGGCTCAAAATTGCTAAGTCATTTTCCTAAGGGTACACCATCTTTAAGTCAGCAGAGGAGGGAGGGAGCCAGTTTCTCACCCTGCACTTCCACTGATGAAGCTCTGGCCCCAGACCAAGAACTGCGGGTTTTTTCAGGTAGCACATGACAATGTCCAGAACTTCAACCTGATTACACCAGCCAAAGTCACATGGTATACTACTACCTAAATCAATTACTATTTCCAGGGGAATACAAAGAGCCAATAGGTTTCTCCCAACATCACACACCCATCCCTGAAGCAGGGAGTGGGATGCCCATCTCCACCAGTTGGGGAGGTGAGACCATCTCCAAACAGAAATCAGGGAGAACGGAAATGGATTCTGGAGGAGCAAATACCTTATGACCCCTACAGTCACATGAGGGAAATAGGATCTATTCCATCCACAATAAGGCATGGAGCACATACAGAATTGTGTCAGGTTCCCATCAGGAAACAGCAGACGCACTCAGATTAAGTAACTTGAAAAGAGTTTAATAAAGGGATTATTTTACAAAGGCATGGACAGGATGCAGAGAAGCCATGGGGATTGGGCATAACCCAGGGCTAGTCACATGACAAAGAGAGATAATAGTCACCACAACCTGGAGAGAGAGCGAGCTGTGTAAAGAACATGGTTTGACAGGAGCAATGACCTTGGTCCAAGAGATAGTCAGCTCATAGGGACATAGGGACCCCACAGGGAGAGAAGTGGGAAAATGAGTCCCAGGTCCCTCTCTCTTTCTCCCTCTGGTCTCTTGCATGTGTCCCATTGACTGAAGCAGGCTAGAAAGCAGAGGGTAAGGATGTCTGTTGAAGCAAACCATTCAGGTCAGCCTCCAGGGTGCACAGCATTGAGGAAGACATAGGGCATGGACCTGGAGAGGCAGGTGAAAGGTGGCCAGCACATTTGACAACTCAGCATCTCTTGGTCCTCACACTGGGGAAACTATTTCAAGCAGCACTCGCAATGTTATTTAGAACATCTTAACATGGTCATTGTGGACCCCGACCATCTGTACAGTAGACAAATATCCCAGGTAATCCTGAAAGACAAGAGTGGTAAACCACCATTGGGGAAACTTCCATGCAGAATGAAATAGGCACTGGGGGTCATGAGCAAGTCAGAATCCCTCAAAAGAGGGAATGAATGGTTAATTGCATTGATATATAATTTTGTACTCTGAGTGTATCAGTTATCTTCTGCTGCACAACAAATTATCCCAAAATCTGGTGCCAAAAACAATAATAATCACTTATTATTTCACATAGTGACTGTAGGTAAGAAATTTGAAGATTGCTTAGCTGAGAAGTTTTGGCTCTGAGTGTCTCTTGAGATAGCATCAAGATGTCAGCTGGAGTCTTAGCCAATGTGGCACAGTTGGTTTACCATCATCTCATGCACCAAAAGGTCATGGGTTCAATTCCCAGTCAGAGCCCATGCCCACGTTGTTGGTTTGATTCCCAGTCAGGGCACATTATCCCCAGTTGGGGCATGTGTGGGAGGCAACCAATCAATGTTTCACTCTCACATTTGTATTTCTCTTGCTCTCTTCCTCTCTCTCTAAAATAAATAAAAGCATATCCTTGTCTAGTCCCACACCTACATTTGGCAGATAAAAATGGGAAGGAAAGCCTAGCTGGCATGGTTCAGTGGTTGAGCATCGACCTATGAACCAGGAGGTCATGGTTCAATTCTTGGTTGGTCAAATGCCCGGGTTGCTGGCTCAATCCCCAATTGGGAGTGTGCAGGAGGCACATTCTGTCTCATCATTGATATTTCTTTCTGTCTCTCTCTTTCTCTTTCTTCTCTCTCTCTCTCTCTCTCTCTCTCTCTCTCTCTCTCTCTCTCTCTCTCCCCCCCCCCTCTAAAATCAATTTAAAAATATTATTTTTAATCGGGAGGGATATTTTGTCTGAAGAGGTTCCCCCTGAGGGGCAAGGGTTCTCAGCTCCACACCAGGCTTCTTAGCCCAGGGTTCCAGTGTCAGGAAGAGAAGTCCCCTCTGGTTGTAAAAGCCAGTGGGAATTGTGGCTGAGTGAGATGGAGGACTGCTGGAGTCCCAAGCATTCCTCTTAAAGAGCCTGCACATGGACTTACCCAGACTCACTTTTTCTGAGTTCCAGCAATGGGACATCAGCCCTGGCATCAGGGCAAGGGATAGAGGGATAGCTTTCTCCTGACAGAACTGCTGTCAGAGGCCAAGTGCTGACAGAGTTGGCAAGACATATCCGAGTCTCCCATCAACTGGGCTATCACTACTTGCCCCACCCTGGTGATTCCCTAATACCCCACCCAGTTTTGGGGCCCACCCAATCTGTTTTAGTGACTTTTCTATGCAAATGGCCTGTCGTGGTTCATGCTTCACACTTCCCTAAAAACAAGCAGCATCTAGCCTCAGCATGCCCCGTAGCTCTTGCTAATTGACCCCAGGCCTGGCACTAGCAGCAGAGGACCTTGGTTTATAGTTTGGCCTTTCCTGGGCACCTCCAAGCCCAGCACAAATAGCAGTCATCTGCAGATCACTGTGGAGCTCATGCCAGGAGGCCCCATACAGAACACATGCAGTAGCCAACTTTGGCCTGCACCTCCCAGAGGCCCTAGAGCCATCACAGCTGTGTACAGTTTCAGACTATATTGAAGCACCACCCAATCACCTCCACCAGTGATACACATTCAAGGAGTGAATTCCACGGGTATAAGACCTGCTCTGTAGGGTGGGACCCTGCATAGCTGATCCTACACAATGATTGCAGCCAGGCCTTGCAGCTGATCATCCTGGTGGTAAATCCCTCCCATTGATATAAGTGACTTACCAATCAAGGCTCAACTACAACTGGAGGGTATACACAGCCCATACAGGGCAGTAAGGGGACGCATGTGGAGTACCTACCATTGGATCCTATAGGACTCCTACATTAGGCCAATCTACCAATCCTAGAAGATGTAGCAGGTCCACCCAATGCATACAAATAAACTCAGGGAGGCTGCCAAAATAAGGAGACAAAGAAGCATGTCCTAAATGAAAGAACAGAATAAAATTATAGAAAAATAAACAAAATGGAGACAAGCAATCTACTGTATTCAGATTCAAAACACTGGTTATAAAAATACTTAATGAACTTAGAACTTCAATAGCATAAAAAAGGACATAGAAACCATAAAAAAGAGCCAGTGGTTAGAGCATCAGCCCATGCACTAAGGGTTGCAGGTTTGATTCCCAGTCAAGGGCACATACCTGGGTTGCAGATTTGATCCCCAGCCCCAGTTGGGGCATGTGTGGGAGGCAATCAGTCAATGCGTCTCTCTCATCAGTGTTTCTCTCCCCTCTCCCCACTCCCTCTCTCCCTTCACTCTCTCTCTCCCTTCACTCTCTCTAAAAATCTGTGGGAAAATATTCTCAGTGGAGGATTAACAAGAAAAAAATAATAAGAACCAGAAAGAACCTAACTGAAATGAAGAGGAATACTTTACAGGGAATCAACAGTAGAGTAGATGAAGCCAATAATCAAATTATTGATTTGGAATATAAGAAGCAAAAACACCCAATCAGAACAACAAAAAGAAAAATGAGCCTAAAAATATGAGGATAGTGTAAGGAGCCTCTGGGACAACTTTAGGGATACCAATATTCACATAATGGTGGTGCCAGAAGGATAAGAGAGAGAGCAAGAAATTGAAAGCCTATTTGAAAACATAATAACTGAAAACTTTCCTAACCTGGTGAAGGAAATAGACATATAAGTTCAGATAGCAGAGAATCCCAAACAAGATTTACCCAAAGAGGCCCATACCCAGACACATCATAATTAAAATTCAAAAGATTAAAGGCAGAGAGCATCTTAAAAGCAGCAAGAGAAAAGCAGTTAGTTACCTACAAGGGAGCACCCCTATGACTGTCAACTGATTTCTCAATGGAAAGGATTAACAAGAAATATTCAAAGAGATACAAAGCAAGGACCTACCACCAAGATTACTCAACCCAGCAAAGCTATCATTTAGAATCAAAGGACAGATAGAGAGTTCCCCAGACAAGAAAAAGCTAAAAGTTTATCACCACCAAAGTGATATTTTATGAAATGTTAGAAGGTCGTCTTTAAGAAGAAGAAGGAACCCTGGCCAATGTTGCCCAGTGGTCAGAGTGTCAGCTTGCACACCAAAAAATTATAGGTTCAATTTCCAGCCCCAGTTGGGGTGCATATGGAGACAACTAATTGATGTGTCTCTCTCAGATCGATGCTTCTCTCTCTTCCTCTCTCTCTCTCTTCTCTCTCTCTCTCACTCTCCACTCACCTTCCTCCCTCCCACACTCTTTAAGAAAAAAAATTAATGAAAAAAATACCCTCCAATGAGGATTAACAACAACAACAAAAAGACAAAAAGGAGAAAAAGATTAAAAGTATGAGCAATAAAATGGCAATAAATACATATCTATCAACAATTGAAACTAAAAAAATGAACACGCAGACATAAGCAGACTCATAGATACAGAGAATATTTTGACAATTGCTAGATTGGAGGGTGGTTGGGAGGATGGTTGAAAAAGATGAAGGATAGTCATAGGGATATAAAGTACAATATAGGGAATATAGTCAATAATATTCTAATAACTATGTATGGTATCAGATGGGTACAAGATATATTGGGATGATCACTTAGGAATATGTCTAATCACTGGGGCACACCTGAAACTAATATAACATTGCACGTCAACCATAATTGAAGAATAAAAGATGATTTTAAAATAAATAAATAATATGTCAACGGGGCTGCATCATCTCAAGGCTTGATTGGGGCCATGGAATCTGCTCCCAAGATGGCCCCTCGCATGGCTATTGGCAGGAGGACTTAGCTCCTTGCTACATACACTGCTGGAGTGTCATCACAGCATGGCAGCTGGCTTAGGGTGAGAAATCCAAAAGAGCAAGGCCGAACCCACAATGCTTTTTATGATCTAGCCCTGGAAGTCATATTTTATCATTTCCATGAGACCCTATTGGTCACCCAGGTCAGCCCTAGTCACTGTGGGAAGGAACTATACAGAGGTGTGAATGCCAGTAGACAGGTATCATGGGGGGCCAAGTGTTAACACAGAGGCTGGCGTGTAGAGGTGACTCAGTATCTGGTGAGTGCTGATGTGCCCTAGCACTCTCTAAAGCCTGATCCACAGCACCTTCCCCCAGGAACTTACCTTATTTTTAAGAAGTTAAACATAGAGATTGAGTAGGGGAGGCCAGTACTGTACAAGCTTGGGCTCAAGAGAAACAGAAATTGATAGGTATAGTAGCTAAAAATGGCCCAGAAGAGTATCCATACACCCTAAGAATGGGCAGAGAGCCAGCTGAGTCCATATTCTGACCCTGCAAAGGGCTGTTCCTTACTGCGTGGGAGTTAGGGACAAGAAGCCCTAGGCCTCTCTGTGGCTTGCTCTGAGCCTCTAGCTGAGTGGCCAAGTGGCATTGAGCTGACTCTGCCCTGTTTCCTGACCAATTGCTAACACCACCCAAGACTTGTTTCAGTTTGGGTCAGGTCTAAAGGCTTTGAGAGCTGGAAAGGCCCTGAGAGGCCATTAGACCTCATGTTGAATGTGAAGTCCGGAGAGAAAATGGGGTATCTAAGGTCACTGGGAAACTGACACATAGTCAGCACCCACTTCGGGCCAGGCCTTTTGCTGGAACCTTCACATCCTTCGTGTCATTTAATGTTAACCGTAACCCTAAACTGTAGGAATTATAAACCTCATTTCACAGATGAGGAAACTAGAAGTCAGGGAAGGGAAGTGAGCTGCTCATAGTCACAAAGCTAAGAACTGGTGGATCCTACATTTGAACCCCAGTTTCTCTGACCCTTAAAACCACGTTCTTGCAGGACGAGAAGGTAGGGTCGAACATCTGTGCCCTTACCAGTGGTGGGCTCTTTGGACCATGTCTATCTCCAGCCCTGGTATGAGCTTTCTGTCTGGTGCCAGGGACATATGGCCACGTTTAGCAATCCCTATGGAGAGCAGGCCCGTTCTGGGATGGAGCACAGGGTGGTGACACCACCGAGATCTTGGCTGTCTCCACACTCCCCATTGCAGCATGGCAGCCACCACGTGAGACAATTATTGCCACACTCATGGGGTTCAGCATCTTCGGATAAGGCCATGGGGACCCGGGGGACATGAGCTCTGGTGCAAAGGCTCATATGATCAGGACCAGAGTTGTGCAATGGATTGGGTTAAAGGTTTGCCAGTCAGAGGCCCCAATAAACAATGCTGGGTTCCTTAGATGCAAACACAACAAACTTCTCTTGGGTATCCATTGAGTGACAGCCACAGAACAGGGCACTAAATACACAGTATTTCATGTTTTCACAGCATTCCTGGGATGGGGAGGTATGATAACTCCACCTTGTAGATGGGGAAACGGAGGCCCAGAGAGGGGTAAGTACCCCAAAGTTTGCAGAGTTACTAAGTGCCTGAGGCTGCCATCTTAAAGACAGGGCTCTCTGCACTGAGGACGCATGGTTGGGTGGGAGCCCATTGCTTTGTGTTCTCAGCAGGATACCTTCTGCAGCAACTGTCCAGATTTGCAGTGTGGCCTGGGGTTAACCATGGGGCCAGGTGCCTGACAGACTTGCATTCAAGTCCTGATCTGCTACTTGCGGATTCTGTGGCTTCGGGCAAGTCCCTTGGCCAGCGAGTTTCAGTTTCCTCATACCTAGCATAGGGTGAGAAAGTCGAGTTGCAGGTCATTGTGAGAATCCAGGGAGCTGATGCCTCTGGGGCACTTTAGTAAACACTCGGCACTCCAATGGGTGCTTTTTAATCAATTTTGGCCAGTGTTTGAAAGGCAGGTGGGGAACCAGAGGTCCATTGCAGGGACTTTGAGGTCCAAATGAGCCCATAAACCCTTACTGTAGTATAATTACCTTCCTACCTTTGCATCTCTTGAACGTAGGGACTGACGAGCTCCTACAGATAGCTCAAGGCCCCATACCAATGTCACTGCCTCTGATAAGCTGCCCTTAATTCCTCTGGCCCTCATCACCATGTTCTCCCTTCTGTGTTATTTTAACACCCTGGACAGACCTCTGTGTTGGCATTTATCAGCTTGGAGAAGAATATGGTTTCATGGCTAAGAGCAACACAGATCTAGAGTCACATTGACCTCTGTCACTTTCTACTTGTGTGGCCTTGGACAAATTACGTGGCCTCTTCGATTTTCAAGATTCTTGCCTGTAAAATAAGAATGGTAACCCATCCTTTAGAGGTGATTATGAGAATGAAACACTGTTCATGCTCTTAGCACAGGGAAAGACAGAATAAATGCTTAGTAAATGGTAGAATCATCATCATTATTATTGCTGTCATTTCTGTTGAGTAAGTATTCTCTTTAAAAATATGTATTTTTTATATTGACTCCAGAGAGGAAGAGAGAGATAGAAACATCAATGATGAGAGAGAATCATTAATTGGCTGCCTCCTGCACTCCCCTCACTGAGGAGAGAGCCCACAACCTGGGTATGTGCCTGACTGGGAATCGAACCATAACCGCCTAGTCACGGGGTCAGCAAACTGTGGCTCGCGAGCCACATGTGGCTCTTGGCTCCTTGAGTGTGGCTCTTCCACAAAATACCATGGCCTGGGGGAGTCTATTTTGAAGAAGTGGCATTAGAAGAAGTTGAAGTTTAAAAAATTTGGCTCTCAGAAGAAATTTTAATCGTTGTACTGTGGGTATTTGGCTCTGTTGACTAATGAGTTTGCCAACCACTGTAACTAGTTCATAGGTCGACACTTAACCACTGAGCCATGACAGGGGGGCCTGATTCAATAGTCTTTTATCCACCTGCCTCTCCCCTCTGACTCTGAGCAGGTAAATTGCAGGAGGCTCAAGAGAAGGGCAGTGGAGCATGATGACTGCTGAGCATGTGACGTGCCAATCTCCATGCTAAGGTCTTTGTATATGATGTCACCCTCTTTAACCTGGGTCAGAGCAGGTGGCATTTACCTCATTCTTATGGAGAAATGAGCCCAGAGAGGCTAAGTAATTTACCTAAACCTGTACTAGTACAGCCACGAAGAGGTGCTTTTGGTTGTCTGACCCAGGTCTGTCTGGAGAAGCACATGTTCCTTCCACCAAACCTATCATAGTTATCTTTGCATCCCAAGGCCTACAAATGCCTGCTGAATGAATAATCCCAGGCAAGCTCATGCTTAATGATGCATGAGAAGCTCGCCCTCCACGTAGCAGGCCTCAGGGCTGTATAGTTTGCAGGGATAGATAAGGGTGCTTTCACCCACGTTGGGTGCAACGCTAATGTGGGGATGCATGAGGGTTTGATGGACAGCCTGTGGAATCCTGTCCCTCTGTCCCTGCCCAGCCCAACTTCATTGCTCAACACAGGCTCCTGTGGGGACTGTGCTCAGCTCAGCCCCAGCGGGACTCCACATTCCCCCCAGGCTTTGCCTAGACCCCACCCCACCTGAATGTCCTTCCTTCTCATTTTCCCCGAGAGGTCGAGAGGTCGGGGTGAGGGCAAAGGGAGTGGCTCCTTACCTCCACCCTTTTTAAAAATCTATTTATTGATTTTTGGAGAGAGACGAAGGCAGAGAGAGAAAGAGAGAGATTATCAATTTATTGTTCCACCTATTTATGTATTCAATGGTTGGTTCTTGTATGTGCCTTGACTGGCAATCTATAGAACCTGCAACCTTGGCATATTGGGACAATGCTCTACTAAACTGAGCTACCTGGCCAGGGCCTTCCCTACCTTCAATTAAAACATTTTTTTTTCTTGACTATACAATGCATTTATATGTGGAAAAATGCATAGCCAATAAAGAATAAAATTATCTATTCATTTTAAAATGAGAAATTAAGAATCTTAGAGCATTTGAGATCTTATTCCGCTGGCATATGTTGTCAGTTGGCTCAAACAAATCCTTATAAGAATATCTAATAAATAAATAATAAATAAATAAGAGAGAAAGAGCCGAAACCGGTTTGGCTCAGTGGTAGAGCGTCGGTCTGCGGACTGAAAGGTCCCGGGTTCGATTCCGGTCAAGGGCATGTACATTGGTTGCGGGCACATCCCCAGTAGGGGGTGTACAAGAGGCAGCTGGTCGATGTTTCTCTCTCATCGACGTTTCTAGCTCTCTATTCCTCTCCCTTCCTCTCTGTAAAAAATCAATAAAATATATTAAAAAAATAAAATAAAATAAATAAGAGAGAAAGAAAAAAATCGCCCACAAACCTGACCACCAAGAGACACGTGCCATTAATATCTCCCAAACTTTTGGTCTACATGGACACATGCATACATTTTTAAAACTGCAATGCTGTCTTGGAAGCCTGCTTCATCATCTTTTTAAAAATTTAGAACCTTCTGGCTGGTGTTGTTAGTGGTTAGAGCATCAACCCACATACTGAAGGGTTGAGGGTTCTATTCCCAGTCAAGGGCACATACCTGGTGGCAGCTTCAATCCTGGCTCTGGTCGGTAGGAAGCAACCAAACAATGTGTTTCTCTCACATTGATGTTTCTCTCCTCCTCTCTCTCTCCCTCCCTCTCCCTCCCTCATTACCTCTCTCCCTCCCTTCTTTCCATTTTCTCTGAAAGTCAATAGAAAAAATATCCTTGGATGAGGATTAAAATAAAATGATATGACAAAAATAATTCTTATTCATTATGAACAAAGTACAAACTGTGTATAACACCAGGGCAAAAACCGACCTCACCAGCACTGCCGATATTTGGTGGTGATTGCTTCTTCCTTCTTTTTTGAAAGGCAACAAGCACTTATTTGAGATCACAAAATTGCAATTCAGGGGCACAGATTCAGACAGATATTCAAATTCTGAGGTGAAGACAATGGGTTTTTATGAGAAAAGGAAGGGAAATGATTACATGAATTGAGGAAAGAAATTCCTTTTTGTGCTAACAAGTTGAGTTATTCTTCAGCAATGCACGGCTGATTGCTGATTCTATCTTCAGAAAGAGTGTCCGTAATCAACAGTCCTGTGGTCAGAATGTCTGCTTTCCTGTTAGTTTTCCAAACAATCGTTTGTGAGACAATGTTGGTTTGGCCCAGTCCAAAGATTACTTTGCCCAGTTCAAATGTTCCAAAGTGATTTCTTCTTACCCAATTTTTCTGTGCCTAGACAATGAGGTATGGCATTGCTCCACAGCTCTTGAGTTTAAAAATAAATATATATATTTTTTTCTAAATCAGATTGAGTATATCTGCAGGGCAGAGGCAATCTGGAACACTGAAGAGGGACCTCTGATTGCCAGTCTCTAGTGGCTACCCCTGAGGTTCTCACCGGCCACTCAGAGGCAGGTGGCCCCACCCCTGCAAGCCAAGCAGCCATCCCAGACCACGGCTCCAGGGTCTACACCCCCTGGCCTTTGTGCCCACATACCCACCAGTGGCTCAGCCACCTCCAGGCCGCCTCCCAGCCCCCCCTACCCTGACTCCGTGGACACAGCTCTTTCCTTTCCACTTCTGTTCCCTCTGACCCTTGAACACTTCTCCATCCGGAACTGCTCAGAGCACAGGCTTTAGCGGGGAAAGGCTGCTAAATTATATTCTGGAAGAAAGCTGATGTGGGAGGATAGAGATAATACGCCTCTCTGTTCCTTGAGTCTTTTACATTATCAAGAACAAATCGAAAATTGAGAAGCCAACAAACTATCCTGCCAATACTCCTACACTAAACAGAAGTGTGCGTGCACTCTTGTAACCGTGTCCATTCCCTCTCTTCATAATATCTCCTCTCCTACTCAGTCTCTTCTCCTCTGGGTTCACTTTCCCGATCATTTCAGCCTCCGGTGGCCTCATCCTCTTTGAGATCATGGCTTTTAGGGTCCCCGGAATGGGGGTGGCTCGGGCCATTGCTGCAGGAGCTGGGTGCGGCTGGTCTTCGAGCGCTATGCAGTCAGGGCCTGCATCTGTCCCTGGTGGTGCTCTGAAGGAAGCAGCCAGGGCTAAGCAGGAGCGATTCTTTTTTATTTTAAAATATATTTTATTGATTTTTTTTTTTTTTTTTTTTTTTTTTTTTTTTTTACAGAGAGGAAGGGAGAGGGATAGAGAGTTAGAAACATCGATGAGAGAGAAACATCCATCAGCTGCCTCCTGCACACCCCCTACTGGGGATGTGCCCGCAACCAAGGTACATGCCCTTGACCGGAATCGAACCTGGGACTTTTTAGTCCACAGGCCGACGCTCTATCCACTGAGACAGACCGGTTTTGGCAGGAGGGACTCTTGGCTGAGAGTTATGAAGTTGGACAGTGAACCTTGTCGCCACCAGGGCAACATAGAGGCCCCTCCTCGGATGCATCTGGAGGGCCAGAGCCGCAAACGTTGGCCTGAGCTACAGGGTAAACCTGGCGTTGCTGGAACAATGGGGAAAACCTGGGAGACACTTTGGCCTCATCTTCCACAGCTGGGTTACGGGGAGGCCCAAGGCTGGCGGCCCGTTTCCTGGTTAGCGACAACAGCATCTGTGCAACAGGGCCTGAGGCCAGTCCGTAAGGAGGTGGGTTACGGAGGCGGGTCTTGGGGGGTCTGGAGTAAGTAAAGGTGGAAAGTGGGTGCACGATGGCTGACCCAGTGACCTCAAGAAGAAAGAGTGGCCTTTCCGGGGCCCCAGCCCCACCCGTGGCCTCCCCCGGCTGATCTGGTTTAGCGGGAGCATGATTCAGGCCGTCCCATCAAGCCAAGGAGGCCCCGGAGAAAGGCCCTGTCCGTCCCTGTGCTTTGTATGGGCTCGTTGCATACTCAGTCACGTCAGTGATGAAAGGAGCAGTCCCCGGCCTTGGCAAACAGGGTGTCCAGACCTTCGGTGGCTTTTCCTCCCTGCCAGTATCATCAATACGAACCGGAACGGAGTTGCATCTGCAGAGCTATTTGCCCCCCCGATGAAACAGCCCCCAACCAGTGACCGTGCCCGATTCTCTGACTGTCCTGGGGTACTTCTGTCTCTCCCTGGGCTGGGGGCTGACACCTCTCTTTAGTGGTGGGGTTCAGCAGTGCTCCTTGCTCTGTAACTGAGCGATAACCACCGTGCAAAAGCCATGCGTGTATTTAAGTCGTTTCTAAAGTGAACAGATGCCTAACGTACAGCAGGCACTCAGCTCGTGTGTGCCCTCCATTCGGGCAGGGAGCCCAGGCAAGGGGCCTAAAGGAGACCCATCTTCCCCGTCGACTCCAGGGTAGCTGCCACCAGACCAAGGGCCCCTCTGGTTGGGACAGTCCCTTGTTCTGACCTGCTTGATAAAGTTTAAAATCTCCACTCAAGACCGCCACGGTTTGGCTTCAACTGGCTTTTCCAGGCTCTTCTCTCACCTCCCACTTCCCTCTCTCACACCCTGACTTCCAGCTCCACAGGACCACACAGCATCTCCAGCTGTCAGCAGCCATGCATCATTCCAGGCCAGAACCCGCCCCTGCTCCCCGCCCAGTCCTCCCAGAGCACTTTCATGCGAATCCTCATCAACACTGAGCGTTGGTTTCTACCGGGTTTTGTCCGTCCCTCGCGTGGCCTGGAACGTTGTGGGATTGCGGTGTTGTTCGGCACTGGATCCTTGAAGCCCTGCACCCCAGAGGAGCTCAGTAAAGACCCAGGCGCCGTGCTCCGTGCGTTTGACATACAGGATCTCTCATCTCTATGACAACCTGGCGAATTAGACAGTGCTCCCCCCCACATGAAGTCTCAGGTTAAGTAGCTTGCCCAAAGTCATATTTGCTTAGCTTCAAAGCAGAACTCTTTCCAATGTGTGTCTAAATGTGTCTAATGTGTGTGTGCTAAAACACACACACACACACACACACACACACACACACACACACGCACACTGCTTCACAGGAGCAGCATTACCTGGACCTATCCCACCTCTCGTTTCTGGGCCCTCGTGGTTTTTGGAACTCCCTTACCAGGGTACTCTCGCTCCCTCCCCTTCTCTAAATTTCAGTTTCCTCAGCTGTCAAGGGGCATGTTATTAATAGCTTCCTTCGTAGGCTGACGGAGATCACAGCACAAAACGCGCGGCCTTGTGATAAGTCATCTTCCTTCCTGGGTGCCCTGCCCCATCTCCATGCGGCTCAGATACTTCCTAGGTGACTGAGAGGTGCTGGCTGGGCCAGGGCTAGGTGCCTCCCGATTGTCCTCCAGAATCACACATCTGGTTCCTCTGGGGCTGATGCAACGTGTGTGTTGTGGGCTTGTTGGGAAATGCCGAAACTGGGGAGGAAGGAATGGCAGCCGTTGTGTCTCTCGCTGCGTCCATCCCAGGCAGCTTAAGCAAGCCCCCGGCCGTTGCTCCATCTGCCAGCCAGGGTGATGATGCCCCAGAGTGGGGTGTTGCACCACATTCTTAGAAAGCTGCCTCCGTACATGCATTGCCATTGGGGGCCTGGACTGGTTTTGTCTAATCACTGTTTTTTTCACTTCCAAATTTCTGAGGGCAGATTGGGAGACGGCAGTGTGGCGAAATGATCATTATTAGCCAACTTTCCCTGAATGCTTACTCTGCACCCTGTCCTGTGCTGAGTGCTTTAAGACATGATCTCGTAGAATCCACACCAACCCTCTGAGATAGACATTGTTCCTCTCTGCTTTTGCCAATGAAGAAACTGAGGCTCAGAGAGGTTAAGCAACTTGCCCATGGCCACACACCTTACTCATGGTGGAGCCGGGATTTGAGCTCAGACTGTATGATTCCTGGACTCTTCACTGCTTGTACTGCCTCCCGTGAGTGACAAAAGTGTGGGCCTTGACATCAGGTTGCTCTGGAGTTGAATCTTCTGGCTCACTCCATGTCCTCAGAGGCCCTTTCTCCTCTCTGGGCCTTCCTCTCCCCATCTGCAGAACAAGTGGGTTAGGATAGATCACTGGTTCTTACATCTTGCTTTAGCTTTAAAAAAAAAAATTAAAAAATATATATATATTTATATATATTTATATATATATATATATATATATATATATATATATATATATATATATACACATATACACACACACACATACATACATACACTACTTTGAGCAGGAACTGATTACACATGGACACAGAGAACTTTGTAGGGTGATGAAAACATTCTAAACTGGATTGTGCTGATGGTTACCCAACAACATATATGCTCTAAAAAATCCTTGAATGGGTGTATTTTATGGTATGTAAATTGCACTTCAATGAAGCTGTAACTTACAGAACATTTTATGGAACATTGATACTCACCCCCAGCAGGGTGTTTGAAAGCCAATGGGCTGTGTGGGTTCTGGATGTCCTTCGGGCTCTGACCTTCTGGCTTTCTGAGTTCGTTTCTCACACTTTGTGCAATTGCTCTGGGTTATATGTGGGCAGGGACTCCATCTTCCACACTGCCTGCCAGCCCCAGCACAGCACAGGCCCATAGTGGGCACCTGAGCATTTATTGAACGAGTGAAGGGATGACTGAAGGATAACTTATACCTTTCTTACAAGGGTATTTCAGACTTTGGCCTGCTTGGAGGCAGGTACTGTGTTTTCATTTCTGAACCCCCAACTCCCAGCACAGACCTGGTGCAGAGTAGGTACTTGACAAGGGTTTGTTGAATAGATAAATGAGTGAATGAATAAATGGCTTAATCTTGTTCATGAGACAAGTTGAGGAAGCAAAATGTCAGTGCTTTTATATTCACCGTGTATGCCTTAGGATGCTTCGGGAGCAAGCTACGAACAACTGTAACTGTAGGGCAAACAAAATGTATGGGGAAGTATGGGGCAGAGGCTCGCAGATCATGCCATGGCAAGCATGTGTCAAGGCAGCAGACCTGGCTCATCTGTTTGGAAAACTATATGGGGGGGGGGGGGGGAGATAAATAAAAGGCCCTAGCTGGTTTGGCTCAGTAGATGGAGCGTCAGTTTGCGGGTCCCTGGTTCGATTCCAGCCAAGGGCACATGCTAGGGTTGTGGGCTCGACCCCCAGTAGGGGGCGTGCAGGAGGCAGCTGATCAATGATTCTCTCTCATCGTTGATGTTTCTATCTCTCTCCTCTCCCTTTTTCTCTGAAATATATATATATATATATATATATATATATATATATATATATATATATATATATGAAAGAGCCGAAACTGGTTTGGCTCAGTGGATAGAGCGTCGGCCTGTGGACTTAAGGGTCCCGGGTTTGATTCCGGTCAAGGGCATGTACCTTGGTTTCGGACACATCCCTAGTGCGGGGTGTGCAAGAGGCAGCTGATCTATGTTTCTCTCTCATCGATGTTTCTAACTCTCTATCCCTCTCTCTTCCTCTGTAAAAAAAACAATAAAATATATTTTCTTAAAAAAAGAAAAGAAAGAATTGAGGGAGATGTCACCAAGGCAGGTAAGCTCAGAATGTGAGGACCGCCCCAGGTGCCACAAGGGGCAGGGGGCAGGGGGCAGGAGAAAGAATTGAGCAAGGGGCTAAGAAGCTAAAAAAAAAAAAAAAAAACTGGGGCAACTTACTGTCTTCTTCTTTTAAAACCCTTAACCAAACTACTGCCTGGTACTGATAGCCATCTCTTAGCACCAGGGCATTTCCTTTCTGCTCTGGAGACTTCAGGAGGCTTTGGTTAAATGGTCCAAGGACAGCCATTCTGAGTCAGGTGTGCCAGGGGTCTGAGGTCCTCCCGGGCGGAATCCCGAGCCATTTGCCTTGTAGCAATTGCCTCTAGTCCCAGCTCCAACGTGCACTTCAGGGGAAATCGGGGAAAGAAAGAATGCCGTCCACACTCCCCTGTGGCACGTGTTACAAGTCCATTTTCTTGTTGAATGCTTGTCGGCGAGGTATTATTAACCCCACTGAGCAGTGGAGGCAACTGAGTCTAAGGAAGTAACCTGCCCAGTGACAAAGTCAGTGCTTGAACCCAAAGGCCCTGCTTTCCTACTGTCCCCGGTGCCTCCCCACCGGCTGTTTTAGCTTAGACAGGTCCCGTAGCCTCTCTGGGTTTTCCCATCTGCAAATCCAGGGTCTGAGAGACCGGCTCATCTCCTGCCCTAAAGAGACTACCCAGAGGGCCACGGAACAGGTGCAGCCCTGTAGGGTGGGTGCAGCTGGTGTGGCCCGGGCCCACGGTGAGTCTGTCCCAACCGGACGTGACTGGTTTAAGTGACTTCCCGCAGGAGAGCCAGCCCACTGCAGGCTGGAGGCGAGACCTACCCATGTGAGTCACTCCGCCTCTCCCTGCCACCGGAGGGGCCGACGGTCCCCCTGGGCCTCTGCCCCCACCCCCAGGGGAGTCCTGTCACCGGGGCACCTCGATTAGGAGTACGTGCTCAGACACACACACACAGACTTTGCAAACAATGCAGGGAAATAAAGTTCTCACAGGAAACATTATCATATTGACTCACGGCAGACCCATCCATAAAACAAACTCCAGGTACCTGGGGCGGCTCGGAGAGCAGTGGCCTGGAGATAGCAGCCAGGCAGCCTGCTCCCGGGCCCCAGAGGAAGTGGGTGCTGCCGGGGGGGGGGGGGGGGGGGGGGGGGGGGGGGGGGGAAGGGCGGTGTGCCCTGGCTGCTCTGACGCTTGCCCAGGATCTGAATTATTTGTCAAAAGGAGCAAAAATGGTCATAAAAAAAAAAAAAGGCCCAAAGCACTATGGCCTCTTTGCCTTGTCACAAGAGCTCTGTTGCAAAAACCCCTCTTAATGCCGTGGTATTTTGCAAGTCAGCTGCCATGTCGGTACGGAAAGTATTACCGTCTTCAGAGGCCTGTGTCTCCATCGGCCCTTGCTTAGCAAAGCAGGCTTGGTAGAAAAAGATTTTACTCCAAAACTCTATCCAGACTTGGGAAGGCTGCTTGGAGCACCTGCCAGGCATCATCAGATGGACAGGCCTCTCACTACATCTAATCTACTTGTCTGGAGCCTCAGTTTCCACATCTGCAAAATGGGAGCAGTCCTGAGAATTAAAGTAAGAACATGTGTGTACAGCACACAGCACAGTATCCATCTCTCTGACCTTCTGTGAGAAGCAGCTCGAAAAAGTGACCCTACTCTTTCTTATTCCTGGGAGCTTTGGCACCCCTCTCCCCTCTGTTCTTTGATTTTCTCCCCTGGAAAAGCAAGGGGTGTGCCTGCCTTCCCCCATCCGATGTGCCTGTTGGAGGAGCTGGATTATAAGCCAGGCTCAGGACACTGGGTGGCGAGGGGTTCGGATACCAAGGAGATGGCGCCTGCAGTGTTTGCATTGTTGCAATCCCAGCTGAGCCCCAGCCCCGGCCGTTTTTCCATCTTGGAATTAGAATGCCGTCCCAGGACTGGGCTGAGAGAGGAGCAGGGTCAGCATCCCCTTTCTAGTGGTGAAGATTGAGCTGGGTGGCCACTGGGAGGGGGTCATTGGTGCTGCACAAGGCACCCCTCCTTCGGGCCTCAGCAGACTGTAGCTTCCCCTGAGAGCACTGTCAGCTGACTCCCAGTCCCAGGTGCCTGGAGGGAGTTGGCACATCACACGTCCCCGGGCCATGCCTAGCACTGACTAAGGTCCTCATGGAATCACGCCCAGCCTTGCTCTGTCCATCCATTCATTCCCCAGGTGTGGCTAGGGTCCCTCTCAAGAATATACTCAGAAGACCAGGTCACACTCCTGATCTCAGCCGTCAAGGTTCTTTGGAGTCGGAGCTCACCAGCTTCCCCCTCACCATTCCTCTCACCTGCCCTGCATTCCGGAATCACTCAGGGATCGCAGTTTCCTGAACCTGCAGTGGTTTCAGTCTCAGTGCCTAATGCTTGCTCTTCTGAAGGGCAGGTTGTTCCTTCGGTTGTTCCAACAGACTCCTCTCCGTTCTTCAAAGCCCAACTTCACTGTCCCATTTTCTAAACGGTTCTCTCCTCTGTGGCCTTTCCCTCTTGGTCATAACAGCTCTCATACCCTCTTATCATTGACTTCTTTATAGAGCTGTCTGTCTCCTACTTGGGACCCTGGGCTTAATAGGTTAGGACTGTGTGGGTTGCTTCTATTTAAGGAATCTCTGATGGTGTCCAGATTTACAACCAAGTGTCCTTCAAGGGATCCAACTTCACCTTGAAGGTTTTTTGTTTGTTTGTTTGTTTGTTTGTTTTTTGCCCCACACACTCCCCAAATAGGTCAATTCTTGATGTGATGCTGGGCCAAGCAGCCTTGGATAACCATGCTTTCAGAGAAGCAACACTTTACATCTCTGATTGTTTGTTTCATTTTGCCAGATATGGTATATCTTCCTACAGTAATGATTTGATTTTATTTATTTTTTTAAACATTTCTTTATTGATTTCAGAGAGAAAGGGAGAGGGATAGAGAGATAGAAACATCAATGATGAGCTGCCTTCTGCACGCCCCCTACTGGGGATCAGGCCCACAACCCAGGCATGTGCCCTTGGCCGGAATTGAACCTGGGACCCTTCGGTCTGCAGGCCAACGCTCTACCCACTGAGTCAAACCAGCCAGGGCTCACCTTGAAGCTTTAGTAGCTTATTTTTCTACCAAATAGACTGTAAATGGGTCTGCAGTTGCTGGTGCACGAATGGCAGCTGACGCATGCCTGCGTGTTTAAACGGTGTGAAGGTGTAACGCTTTCATTCTTCCAGGGGAGATATTTTCTGGGTGATAGAGATATTTTGTAAATTACACACTTCTGTCTTATCAGAGGTAAAGCAGGGGATGAAAAGGCAAAGCTCCAGGGGAAGTACAACTGTCCTGCCAGCCTCTCGGTCAGCTCCAAGGATGAGAAATAGGATGCATTTCATCCTAAGGAATGAATGGACTTGGGATGTACGTCTGTCAGGCAGGATCGTCTGGAGCACTTCCTAGAAATCTTGACCTGCGCCATCAGTGGGGAAGGCTAATTAAAGGAATCAAAGAGGAGATTCCAGTGTGCTGAAAAAACAAAGGCAGCCAACCTGCAAACTGCTACGTCAGCTCTCTTCTGCCCCTTCCCTTCCCCTCCTACACACACACACACACACACACACACACACACACACAAATACTCTTTCTTTCCTTGGTCTGATTTTGCAGACTTTCCATACCAACATCTACTCTTTTCTGTTACCTTGAGGGGTAGGCAGAGATCAGTGCAGTAACTGACCCTCAAGGGCTGCTGCTGTCCCTTCCCCATCCTCTGTCCCACACAGAGCCAGCCAACTGACCATAGTGGAGCAGAATGAGGACAAGGAAATGTGCATTAAAACTACTGGACACCTCTATTCCCCCATCAGAGCAACGGAAACTAAGAAGACTGGCCATAGCCGGTGCTGGTGAGAATGCAGAGAAACGGTCACTCAGACACTTCTAATGGGAGTACAGTACGGTGCAATACACACTGAGAAAGCACTTCGGCAGCTTATTATAAATCTAACTCTACTCTTTACCACATGGCCCAGCCACCCCTCCCCAGGTACTTTTAAAAGTGAAATGAAAATACATATCTACACAAAGACTTGTACATGAACTTCAGAGCAGCCAAAAACCGGAAACAGCCAGAATGTAGTCTTGTCCATACACTGCAATGTTATTTGGCCATCAAAAAAGGGATGAAACATTGATGGATGCGATCACTTGGAATGAACCTTGAAAACATTGTGCAAAATGAAAGAAGGGCGTGACAACAGACCACACAGTGAAAGATTTCATGTATGTGAAATGTCCAGAATAAGCAAATCTATAAAGACGGAAAGTGAAATGAGAGGTTGCCAGGGGCTGGAGCAGGAGGAGAATGAGGCGTAGCTAATGGGGAGGGAGTGACTTTTGGGGGGGCACTGAAAACGTGCTGAAATTTATTGTGGTGATGATGGCCGCAGAAACCTGCGAATATATTTAAAAACACTTCATTGTACACTTCAAAAGGGTGAGCTGTAGCCGAAACTGGTTTGGCTCAATGGATAGAGCGTCGGCCTGCGGACTGAAGGGTCCCGGGTTCGATTCCAGTAAAGAGCATGTACCTTGGTTTCGGGCACATCCCCAGTGGGGTGTGTGCAAGAGGCGGCTGATCGATGATTCTCTCTCATCGATGTTTTTAACTGTTTATCCATCTCTCTTCCTCTCTGTAAAAAATCAATAAAATATATTTAAATAAATAAATAAAAGGGTGAGCTGGATGGCATGTGAGTTACATCTCAGGGAAGCCTGTTACACACACACACACACACACACACACACACGTGTGTGGTGGTGAGGACCACGACTCAAGCCCAGGGCAAGCAGCACAGCACAAGGAATCTCCTAATTGGGCTGAGCTGGGTCGTGGAGCCCTGTTTGGGTTGGCAGCGTTTGAAAACATCATTTAGCCTCTGTGCCTGTAGGCTGGGCATGTGCTCGTTTACACAACCTGCACGGCTCGACGTGTTCGCCCTTGCAGCAAGGCGGGGGGGGGGGGGGGGGGGGGGACCCTGAAAGCGCAGGGGGTGGGGGCGCACAGCCCTGACCTGGGATGACCTTCTTCAGAAGCTGCTTTCACCAGCGCTCTCTCACGGATGCCACCGCGCTGGCGAGCAGGGCTGCCGCGTCTCTGAACTGGCAGAGAGCGGGCCCTGGAGAGGCCCCACATCCGTGTGAGGCTGGTCTCATGTGATACCGCTCCCTCGTTTGCGTAAGAGTAATCGTAGGGCATTTGTGGAGCGCTGACCGTGTGCCGGCCCAAGCACCCACCTTAGGCTGTAGCATCTCATTGAATCCCCACCACGACCAGAAGAGGACATTCCTGTATCACCTCGTGTCCCCCCGGCAGGTGTATGCCTTCTGCAAGGCCGCCCCGCCATACGTGGTGGCAGGGACTGGCCCTCCAGGCAGTCAGGCTCCAGAGCCACAGGTGGGCCACAGCGGCAGAGCCACCGGGCCTGACGTGTCACCTGCTCCTACTGCACCCGAGCCAGGAGACAGCAGAGGGCGGGAGGACACAGGGCTGGCCCGAGGGCGGGGAGGCAGCCAGAACTGGACTCTTCAGCCTGTAGTCTCAGGCCAGTCACACTGGCTGAAGGTCAGAAGCAGAGGAGCTGGGCATTTACCCTGCGAAGGGTGAGAAGGAGAGAGAAACACCATGGGTGTCTGTCCTGCAGAGCTCAGTTTGGAAAATGACGAGGCAGGAAAAGGGGCTTCGAATTGACAGAGAGGATGGGTGGGAAGGAGGGAAGAAGGGAGGAAGGGAGGGAAAGAGGGAGGGAAGGAAGAGGGAGGGAGGGAGGAAGGAAGGAAGGAAGGAAGGAAGGAAGGAAGGAAGGAAGGAAGGAAGGAAGGAAGGAAGGGTCTTCTCAGCCCAGTGAATACTGAGAAGATGGGTGGTTTTATTTCTCGGCTGGTTGTTTTCAGGGTCGTTAATAGTGGGTGAAGCATAGGGTTAGCTGCCTGTTCAGAGTAGTTCCTGAACCTTCTTACTGAAGAAAACCCTGGCAGCCAAGCTTAAGCCTCCGTGAGAAAACCCTGCCCCACAACCACCCCTCCTCTGTGTCTTCTCTACTTCCCAGACTCTTGACTTTGAAAATTTTATCCACTTCAGAGGTCTTGGGCTGGGTTCACCCTTAGATAGAGCTACAGGTCATGTTCTTAGGCACGACTCACTTCAGACATCATTAAGTTTGCATCCTTGTCAAGTGGTAACGGTGAGAACAGCTGGCATCACTGTGTGGCTCCGCGCACACTTTCATCAGACCCGCAAGGCCCTTGCGAGGTTCGCTCTGGGCTTCCTCCGTCTTAGAGGCGACCAGACTGAGGCTTAGGAGGGGTCACGTCACTCAGGGCGTATCCGCGAGAGCTCTTGACCTCTCGAATCTTTGGAAGTAACACTTTTTATCTCTTCTGGCCTTTGCTGATGGCTAGGTTTAGTGCTTTCTGTTAACTTTCCCTGCCTGGCTCTTTAACAAACATTCTGGGTGGACTTACTGCCCTGTGGGTTACATGGGAAGTTCTCATTCGTTTACTTTATATCACAACCTAAAAACAAAACAAACAGGGGACTGCCTTCATAAAAAAAAATATGAATTGAATTGTGCCAGTCGAAAGAACCCTACATAGATTGTTTTTCCGATATCTATACAGAGTATATACAAATGCTTTTCTCCTCTGCACTCCGTCAGTGCCCATGACACCCTCTTTTCTCGTATCCAGACCAAGACAGCAACCACCGGCCGCCGTTTCTGCCTTCCGGCCCTGCCGCACGCGTCGGCTGGCATGGCTCTGGGAAGGGTCAAGGGCGCAGTGGGCACAGATGAGTCAGGCCAGGCCGCGGAGGGCGATAAGGCATGCTCATTACCCAGCCGTGGGTGCCAGGCCTCATCTGATAAGAGCTGTGGGAACGGCTTAGATAAGATGCCGAAAGTGTGTGAAGGGAGAGGCCTCTCCGGCCGGGGAATCGGGCCGGGCCGAAGGATGGGTCCGGATCGGATCGGGGAGGAAGGCTCCCGTGAGAAAGAGCTTCCTCCTTCGGCACGTCTCCCTCCCCATCGCGGTGGCTCTCACGGTGGCTGCGTGCCGCGCGCTGTGCCACCCACGTTATCTACCTTGTGGTATGTGGTCCTCAGAGCAACCCGCGGGGGCAGTTTCCCTTACCTCCCCCGTCTTTCGAAGGAGAAACGGAAGCTCTGAGAGGTGAAGCCGCTTGCCCAAGGGCACAGGAAAGTTCCAGAAGTGGACTTTGAGTCCAGGTCCCTTTGAAGCCACAGCCCCCTGCTCTTAGGTTGATTTACCATTTTCTTTTTTTTTTCACATTAAAAAAAAATTTTTTTTTGTTTAATTGTTGACATTATTACATATGTCCCCATCCCCCCCCCCCCCCTTTGAATTTATCATTTTCAAAGAACTTTCAAAGGCGTTATCCCACCTGATCTTCCTGTACCCAGAGTTTCTCTATGTCTCACCAGCCTGTTGGCATAGATGAGTCATGCTACCGGTAACAGGCTGACTTTACTCTCTCACCGCCTCCCCTTCCCCTGGCTCACCCTGGCCCTCCAGCCACCTGCAAAGTCTCACACCTCTGGTGGGAGTCCCCAGGGAGTGTCTACAGCCGCCTCTTTCTCCATGCCCCCCCCCCAATTAAAGTTCAAGGCCCCAAAAGGCCCAGTCCCTCCACCCAGGAGTGGGCCCCCCCTTTGAGATTCCTTTCTCAGCCCAGGACATGACCTCAGCTCTCCTGTCATCACCCCTCTGTGAGCCTCGGTTTCCTTATCCGGGCAGGGAGAGGGGGTCAGTTCAGTTCCACACTCATTCCCTGAGCAGTGGCTGAACATAGCAGTGAACCATGGAACTGAAGGAGCGGACGGACGGATCAGGCCAGGGCCCTGGACAAGACACACACAGAAGCAATTACACCCCCAAGCCCCGTGTGTGGGGCGGGCGTGGGGGAGTGAAATGCCACGAGGCAATCACACTGTTGTGGGAAGGGCCTGTTGCTGGCTGGGGAGAAGCCCATATGGCGGCCATTCACAGAGGCCTTAACGTAAGCCAGACCCCGGGCTCAGAGCGTTCCCCGCATTAACCCTTTCAGCCCTCCCCCAAAGCCCGTTGGGTAGGAACCAATACTGTTCCCCCGGTAGAGACCACAACACTGAGGCACAGAGAGGTGAAGCCACTGGCCCAAGGCACTCAGCTCACAGTGATGGGATCTGGCGTCACTAGGTCTGAGGGTCCGTGTTCTAAGTCGCTGTCTTGACAGAAGTGAGGCCAGTGAATCTTGACTTTGAAATATCAGCTCAGTCCTGAAGCTGCTAAGCTCCATCTCTTCCTGCATGGTGCTTCTTGGGCTAGAATCACACCTTGTTTCCCCATCTGCTAAGAAGTCAGCCGGGACAAGAATTCTGCAGCTCACGTAAAGCCCTCAGGATCATCTCCCAATTCACAGAAGAAAAAAAATCAACAGTCAGAGCTGTCTCAGTTGGGAGTTTTCCCCCTGGGCAGTTTTCAGGAATCTTGGGGGTCTATCCCTTATCCCTCCTGGACGTCACCTGGGACGGTGTCTGGCGGGTCAATAACAATCATACTCAATGATGAGTTTCATCGAATACTGGCCAGCCCTCTACGTGCATTGCCTCATTTACCCTCGCCAGATATGTGATCTCTGTTTCACAGAGTCGAGGGCCAAAGCGGTGGCCCAGGCAATAAAGTGACCGGCCCTTGAACCAGGTCTGGTGGTGCTAGAGCCTGTGCTCTTAGCCGTGCCCTGTGCGAGTTTCTTGTTTTCTCAGCGGTTCTCAACCCGGGCTGCATATTTGAAATGCCTGGGATACTTCTTAAAAATACTTTGGCTAGCCCTACCCGGTTTGGCTCAATGGATAGAACTTCGCCCCAAGTTCAGTTCTGATCAAGGGCACGTACCTGGTTACAGGCTCCATCTCCAGCCCTGGTCAGGGCACGTGTGAGAGGCAATCCATTTATGTGTCTCTCTCTCACATCGATGTTTCTCTCCCTGTGTCTCTCCCCCTCCCTTCTACCGTGTTTCCCCAAAAATAAAACATCCTCCAAAAATAAGACCTAGCGCATGGAAAGATAAGACATCCCCTGAAAATAAGACCTAGCACAACTTTGAGAGAGAAAATTAATATAAGACACTGTCTTATTTTCGGGGAAACGAGGTACTCTTTCTAAAAATAAATGGGGGGAAAATATCATCGGATGAGGATTAACAACAACCAAAAATTCTTTGACCATACCCATCCCAAGCCAATTCAATGCGACGCTCAAGGATTGTACACAGTTTGGAGACCTCGACTCTAGGAATTTCCTCATCTTCCACCAAGAGCCTCCGTTTGACATGGAACTAGAGGAAGACCTGGATTGTGGTGAGGGAGAAATGGAGTTTTCCAGATTCTTCTCCCCCTCACTTCCCATGCCATCTCCTTCTTTTCTAGCTCACCAAGAACTAGCCTCTAGTCTCCCTCTCAGTCTGACACCATTGTGATTTGGTATATGTGGCTCCTACCCCGAAAGGTGTCTCACAAGCCCAGCACATGCTGAGTGCTCAGGAAACATTCGGTGAGTAGATTTATAAAGAGACCTCTCCAGCCGTTCTTTCCAGGCAGGTGAGATGGTGTGGATCTATGCACGCGTTCAGAGAACGTGCACCGTGGGGCCAAGAGGTGCCTGGCCCAGGAGGTAGCGTCCTGTTTCCACCAGCAGCACATGAAAGTGCCCTTGCATCACCCGTTTCCCAGCAATATGCACTAACTTAAAAAAAGAAATCCTTTCTAATTTAATGGTTAGAAAACAATCTCGGTTTTGGTTTGAATTTACGTTTCTTAGACTACTGGTGAGAGTGAACATTTTTTTTTTCATGTGCTTATTAGTCATTTGTATTGCTTCTGCGAATTGTCTGTTCCCAATTTACTAATTTACAACGAGAAATGTAACTGCCAAAGGGACCGGATACACGTGTCCTCCAGCCAACACACCAGCTCCCTATAGGCACACCCAGGGGAAGCCAAACTCTAATCAGAACGGTGCTGGGTTAGCACAGAATGAGAGAAAGGGAGGGGTTGGTTATGGGAATCCAGGGTTAACTGCATCAGCACAAGCTAGACCTACCGCTGGGATCAGGATATCCTTGGCCAGCACATCCTCCCTCTTTCTCTCTTCTCCGCCTCCCTGACTACCCAACTCTTCCTCAGATGGACACGTTCCTTTTTAGAAGCATTACTACATTCACTTAGGATTCCCTCCTGGTTTGTATGCTTCATCGTTCAAGGCAGTCTTTATCCCTCGCTCCTTTGCCTCCTTGGACTGCCTTCCCATTTTGGAAGGATTTACGGGGTGCAGATGACATCTTGTGGGGTGTCTGCCTCCCTCACTCTCCTGGAATTGCCACATTCCATGAGTGAAAACAGCTCCAGGGGTCTCCACAGCACATCCGACATTTGGAATGCTCACCTACTTGTGCACTTTTCAAGCCTTACCTTCGCCTCTCCCAGGGCTCTCTGACCTCCACGAGATGAAGATCCATTGCTACAAGGACTTTGAGAGTGGAGAGGAAGGTTTGGATTGCACAGTGCAAAGAAAAAGAACTAGAGGAACCAGTAAGAATAGCTCTGGGATTTAACACTGCTCTGCACTAGAGATTGAGAGGCATAGCAGAGCTACCTAATACATAGTCACAAACCCAAATCGGCAGCCAAAATGAGGAGACAAAGAAACAACCCCCGAATGGAAGAACAAGAGAATTCTGCAGAAAAAGAGAGAAATGAAATGGAAATCAGAAATTTATCTGATATAGAGCTCAGAATAATGATGTTAAAGATGCTCAACAGGCCTTAACAGGTTTGGCTCAGTGGATAGAGCGTCGGCCTGCAAAATAAAAGGTCCCAGGTTCGATTTGGGTCAAGGGCATGTACCTGGGTTGCAGGCACAGCCCCAGTGGGAGGTGTGCAGGAGGCAGCTGATGGATGTTTCTCTCTCATTGATGTTTAACTCTCTATCCCTATCCCTTCCTCTCTGGAAGAAAATCAATAAAACATTTTCTTTTTTTTAAAGATGCTCAACAGCATAAGAAAAGTTAAGTAACCGTGAACACAGAAATAAAGGATGATATAACACAAATGAAGAACACATTGGAAGGAATACACAGCAGAGTAGGGTAAGTGGAGGACTAAATCAGTGAATCAGAAGACAGTGTTGAAAAAAAAAAATCACTCAATCAGAGAAACAAAATTAAAAATAGGAGAAAGAGGACTTTAGGTGGGCAAGGGCTGGGTATCTCTGGCCTGGAACATACAGCTGCCCCTTTCCAGGTGGCCCTCAGCCCTTGGTCCTCTTTACTCCAGACCTCCAGAGTGACCTTTCTAAACCATATCTGACCCAGTCACTCCCCTCCTTTAGTCCTCCCCTGTCCCCACCACCCATGGGATAAAACTCAAGTTCCTAAGGACAGCCAGCATTCAAGGCCCCTTCACAATAAACAACATTCCTTTCCAGGCTTGCTTCTCTTCCCCAGGCGACTGTTGGATGTTCCTGGATGTGATATGTGTGTTCACACTCCAGGTCTTTGCTCAGGTAGGGCCTTCTGCCTGGGTTGCCCTCCCTGACTTGGCCCATTCCTCCTCATTCTTTAAAACCCAGCTCAAAGGTCCACTCCTCCCCCCAGTCTTTCCTGGACCAGAGGAAACCCTTAATCCATAGCATTTTTATGAGGGGGGGAAAAAGTGTAACTTTTCCAAGTATTGTCCCCTGCGGGCCCCTGAGAACTCTGACCTCAAATATCATGTTTGGTTTATCTGGGTGTCCTAATCTCCATCCAGAATGGTGCCTCGTGCAGTAGGGACTGGATAAACAACAAGGTCACTGTTACAGACTTGCTCATGGGGAAGCACCATGCAGAGAGGACCAGAGATCTGGACTCTGGGGCCTTGGCAAATTTTTATTCTCTCTAGTTCCCTTCTCTGCAGAAGGAGAGCACTGGGACATGGCAATCTGTGGTGCTATTTATCAAGACTTATTCGGTACAGGCACTATTCTAGAAATAAGCTCAATAATGATATAAGGTATGTAAATATTTCTGGTAGCATGAAAATGTAAAACAAAGTCCTTGAAGTTATTTGCAGTCTACTTCTGGAACTAAGGGAGGGAAGACCAAGACCTCTTAGGGGGAGAGGTTTTAAATTGTGGGGAAAGGGAGTGAGGGGGTGGAGATATATTTCATTGCAAGAATCATTGTGCCACTCTTGTCCCCAAAGAGGTGGTGTGATGAAGCGTGAGAAGCAGAGCTCCAATCCCGGCTCTGCAGCCCTCCAGCTGTGTGACCTTTGGCACGTACGTGGCTTCACCTTTCCGAGTCTTACACATCGGAGATTGCCTGCAGAGAGTTGCGATGAGGACTCAGTTGGATCTAGGACTCCACAAACACTAGGGATCCTTTCCTTTTAATCCCAAGGAGTATAATCTACAAGCCTCATTGTCCTCTTCTGCCAAGTGAGGATTGCCAGGAGGGCTAATCAGAGGTGAGGTGAGATCAGATACAGAAAAGAACCGTGCTGGGAGAGTTCGGAATGTTAGCTTTCCCCACAGCCCGGCGGTGTGGCATCCACCCCAGCTCCATCTTGAGGAATTCAGAGCTCTGGAGACAGCGGAGAAGGAAGCACATTCGAGAAAAAGAGTCAGAGAAGGCTCTGGAACACGTGACGATGGCCTCTCCCACCAGAAAATGCTCTTAAACAAACAGCAAGTTTCCTCCATTAATAAGGCCTGTGGAATGCAGATGAGTTTTTTTTTTTCCCTCCTCCTTTTTTTGCTGATTAAGTTCCCCCAAAACCCCCTTAAGAATTTTAATAAGAAATGCAAAAATCAACAAAAGTCCAGCAAACCCTTTCCTGTTATTAAATAAAGGGAAAGTAAATATTGCAAATTGGACATATTTCATAAGAGGATGTTTTGTTTGGGCGAAAAAAATGAGAAAGTAAAGAAAAAGCTATTTGCTTTCTGGCAGCAAATACATGTCTTTGCTGAATTTTGGTTTCAAATTTGATGACTGGGGCATTATTCCTGGTTTGCCTGGAATTCAGACCTTTTGACATCTGAGGTGGATGTACCCAGGCAAGCAGGAAAGCCAGGTTTGGGTCATGCTGGCCTATTCTCCCCTCTCTCTAGCGAGCAAACCAAAGATTTATTCAGACACCCAGGGTTTATGATCTTGAGCTCAGTGTTGGGGACCTGTGAGGGTCACACACAAGGCAAAAGCAACTTTGAGCAAAGAAGATTTTTATGAGAGAGACAGACGGAAGAGAGAGAGAGAGAGAGAGAGAGAGAGAGAGAGAGAGAGAGAGAGAGGGAGAGGATGTTCTCTGAACCTCCTTTTTAGGATAACATATGAGAGCATAAAATATACTATATTAATGCAACACAGAGGCCCTATAGCTAGGCAGACCTGGTTTTAAATCCTACCTCTGTCACGTCTTAGGTGGGTAATCTTGGGTAAATTACTTACCTTTCTGACTCACTTTCCTCACCTTCAGAATGGGAAGAATCGATGTATTTACTAAGAGAGCTGTCATGAGCAATAAATGAGCGGGGAAAACGAGCCCATGCAAGGCAAGCACTAGGCTGTATATGTAGCCCACATTCTTTGTGCAGTGTGACCACTGAAAAGGAAGAGAAAGCGCAGTAAGGCTCTATTTCTCTGTGTTTCTCTGTGGTGATAACAGTTTGCAAAGAACATTAGCACTCATGGCTTTACATGCTTGTCACCTCAGCCAGAGGAGGTGGGCAAAATGGGACTTGTTTCCAGTTGGAGCACCTGGTGCTGGGAAGTAGGTGTGGCCCCTCAAGGACACACAACATGTTCTTATGTGACCATGAGTTCAGAGAAAATGGTGAAAGGAAAGGGAGGGAGGAAGAGAAGCAGAGGGTGCGGTCACATCCAGCCATGTTGCCTCCACAGGGGAGTGTGTCTTCCCCAGGCCCCCCGTACCGCCTCCCCGTCTTGTCTGTCTTCCTTGTGGGGTTCCCGCGGTCTCTCCCCGGTGGGGAGGGCAGTCACAGGTGGTGGGACCTTTGGTGGGATGCGGGAGTTAGATCCCATCAGCCAGCTTCCCCTAACAACAAAGTCTAGGCTTGTGCTTCCCAGTGCTGAAATCTGTATTCCTCTCATGCCATCAGAGTACTGGCAAACCCCATCTCCAAGTCAAAAAGTTATTTGGATTTTTGCACTTTCCTGTCTTTGTATTTATTTGTTTGCACAAATTATCTTGTGCAAAGATTAAAACCGATGAAGAAACACAAGTAATTTAACAGTCATCTATATCCCCACTCCCATATTACAATAGCTTCTGGGGTTTGTTTGTTTGTTTTGTTTTTGTTTTAAGAAATAAAACATAAGCCTTGGCCAGGTAGCTCGGTTGGTTGGAGCATCGGCCCAATATGCTTAGGTTGAGGGTTCAATCCCCAGTCAGAGCACCAACAAGAAACAACCAATGAAGGCATAGATAAGTGGGCCAGCAAATCAATCTTCCTCTCTCTCCCTCTTTCTCTCAAATCAACAAAGAGAAAAAAAGAAACAAACCATAAAGTATAAGTCCCCTTATCTACTACCCAAGTCCCACAGATTTCCTGTTAATTTAAGTTTAGCTTACCTATACATATTCAGTATTTTACATTGTTTTGTGTGTATTTTAATTTACATAAATGGCACATAGGATTCATATTGTTCTGTGTCTTGCCTTTTTCACCATTATGTTTTTCTTTAAATCTATCCATGTTAATATGTATATAAGAGAGCTGGTTTATTTCTTTTCGTTTAAGCTGCATAATAGACCACTCTATGAACGGTTTATAACACATTTTATATGTCCATTCCGTTAGGGGTGGTCATTTAAGTTGTTTCTCTCCTCCACCCTCACCCCTTTTTTAAAATTACAAACCACCATTCTTTGATTTTAAAACTCTTTGTGTGTCTCTGGGTATCCACATTTCTCTTGGAAATTTACGTAGAAGTCAAATGTATTTTATTGTTAGTTGTGGGGCCGAAGCAGTCATACCTGAGATCCAACCTCCTCTGATGCCTACTCCCTGTGTGACCCTGGGCGACTCATTTCACCTCTCTAAATCTGTTTTCTTTCCTGTAAAATCCCTAACTCACTGGATTATGAGAGAATTAATTGAGGCTATTTCTAAAAATCACCCGGAATCGTGCAAATATGGTAGGAGTCCAGCTGCTCTCCTCATCCCTGCTCTCCTCATTTCTAGCAGCCACAGCAGGGTCTAACCCTTTGCAAAAGGGGCCCTGGGCCCAGCAAAGCAATGTGCTAGGGGTTTGCCCAGCTCATCTCTTACCACATGCCCAGCTCTCTCCCCTGCCTCTTCTGGTGCCAGCTCCGTAAAGAACTTAGCAGACGTACCCCCTCTGCACCCCAGTTTTCTTGCCTGTAAAAATGGGATGACAGCACCAACGTGAAGGGCTGTCATGAGACTTGAATGCTGGGTAATGCATGCAGGGTTCTTGTCAGAACTGTCTGGCCTTTCCTGCTCACTCGGAACCCTTTCTCCTTCAAGCTGTGAAGTTATCTGAGGTTCACCGGCCAGGTCAGGCTGAATTATGTCCCTCATTGGGTTTTGGTTTCACGATCCCTGCATTGCACGTTGCATGCTTTGCCAGGCGCCTGGTTTGTGTCCTGGCCGCTGGGTCTGCAGAGGCCCTCCTGCGGCTTAACTTTGCTAGAACATCGCCATCTAGTGGGCTCTCCGGAGTATTGCAGGGCTCGGCCCCCCCTGGAGGGAAAACAATGGGTGACACCGGGGCCGCCCTGCCCTGCTCAGAAACGCCGCCGCCGGCTCCCCATTGTCTGCGGGGTGAAGTCCAAAGGCCAAGCCTGGAAGCCGAGCGCGCGCCCCACGCGCCCGCCCCGCCCCGCCTATCTGGTCCCTTATCTGCAGCTCCGACCTCCAGCTCCGCAGGCCCGGCCCGCCCCGAGCCTCAAAGTCCACACTTGCCTGGCACGTGGAGCCGCCGTGTGCCCCAGACGCCCCCCTGCCCTCCGCCTCTTCCCTTTCCCCAGGCTAACCCTCCGTCTAGGCTCAGCTCAAGCTTCCTGGGTCTTTCCACCCATCCCAGTTCTTCCCTGACCTCCCACCAACACGTGCGCGTCATTTTTGTGTTTCCGAATTTAAAGCAGTGTTTTGACCAAGCACTGCTCTCCCTCATATCCAGCGTGATGGGTCCAAATAAATGCAAGCCCCATGGTCCCTGGATCTAGATCTCTCCTCTGGCCTCATCGACTTCCAGCTCTGAGAACTTGGGAGAGGGAGGGAATCTCAACTGTGCAATAGAAGAGCAGTGAGAACACTGTCCCAGAAGGCAGTTGTGATCATTAAGATAGGATGCAAAACGGCTGATAGATAGATATAGATATAGATATAGATATAGATATAGATATAGATATAGATATAGATATAGATATATAGAGAGAGTCAATTCTCATTATTGGTGGATTCTGCACTTGTAAATACACCTACTGGCTAAATTTTATTTGTAAAGCCAAAATCAGTACTCACAGAGCTTGGTCATTCACAGACATGCAGGCATAGAGTGGAGAACAAATGTGGAGTTTTTTTCTTCCAGAATGCACATTCTCAGCTGCAATATACAGATGATAGTCTTCTTGTTTCAGCTCTCATTCCATAAATATCTTTTTTTTACCAGTCTATACCACGTTTTGCACATTTTTCTTTTTTACTTAAAAATATTTTATTGACTTCAGAGAGAAAGGGAGAGGGAGAGAGAGAAACATCAATGATGAGAAAGAATCATTGATCGGCTGTCTCCTGCACGAAACCCGGACATGTGCCCTGACCAGGAATCGAACCATGACCTCTTGGTTCATGGGTTAACGCTCAACCACTGAGCCACACAGGACAGGCATGAATCTCGGGTTCATGAGAATCATTGATCAGCTGCCTCCTGCCCACACCGCACTGGGGATGGAGCCTGAAAACGGAGCAGTGCCCTGACCAGGAAGCAAAATGTGACCTCCTGGTTCATTGGTCAATGTTCAACCACTGAGCCATGCTGGCAGGGCTTTTGCCTGTTTTTAATCCTCACCCAAGAATATGTTTATTAATTCCAGAGAAAGAGAGTGGGAGAAACATCGACTGGTTACCTCCTGTATGCTGAATCAAAACCACAACCTTTTGGTGTCTGGGAGGATACTCCAACCAAGTGCGCCTCCCAGCGGGGCCAATTCTCGAATTTTTGTACTTTCTGGAGATTCTGCTGTTTCCAACGGACCCCAAGCAGAGTGCTGAAGTGCTGTCTAGTGTTCCTAAGTCAAGAAGGCTGTGATGTATCTTACAGAGGAAATATGTGTATTAGGTGAGCTTCCTTCAGGCATGCGTTCTAGTGCTATTTGCCATGGGTTTAATGTCAATGAGCCAACAATCGATACTACATGAAGTATTTTTAAAATAGGAACACAAATAAGCTAAGGTTATGTATTGAATGGTTGATGAAAGGTTATGTATTGAACGGTTATGTAGAGACTGGCAGGAATCTATCCCTATATTTTCCCCTACGTCCTAGGAGGAATGCTTCAGTATTCACTAATTCAGTGTTTACACTGACCCTATAGAACTACTGGAATAATGAGAATTATATATATATATATATATATATATATGTACATATATATATATAAAATCTTTATAATTCTCTATATATGTATATAGGTGTGTAATAAATTTTTAACATTAAAGATACATACTGAAATATTCTGATTGAAATTATGTCTGGGACCGCTTTAAAATGCTAAGCAGTGGGATAAAGGTGTGTGTATGGACAGTGTAAAAGAAACAAGATACCAAAGGCTGAGGGTTGTGGAAGTGATGATTTATTAGATAATTCTCTGTGTATGTTTGAAAATGCCATAATAAAAAAGCTTAAAATACACTTTGAGAGAAAATCTAGGGAGAAGAATATCTTACTCAGTAATTTCTCTGCTGCACCTTCTGTGGGGACGGGGCTCCAGGGTACGCTACCTGAGATTCCCATTATGGGGGGATCCCAAGCCTGAGTGTAGAGACCACACTGAGCCTCGCCGGACGGCTGTAGTCTCAGCAACCCCCCAACTTGCTTGGCTACCTCTGGCAGCTCAAGGGGCCTCTGAACCTTTTTTCTTATCAGTCAAATAAGGAAGTTGAACTGGACAACCTATGAGTTGCCTTTCATTGTTAAAACTCTCTGATTCTAAAACCAGTGTTTCCTAAATTGGCACGTTCTGGCGCAATATTACAGCCTCCCCACAGCTCTCTCCTTCCCTGCCCAATCCCTCCCAATACCACTCTTCTCCGAATCTTGCTGAAGTTCTTTTTTGCAACACTCCAACAGGAAGCTATTCTGATTTTGGTCCATCTGACGTCTGAACTCCTTAGCTGAGGAGTCAAGGCACATGGTGTCTTGCTACCAAGAGTTCACAATCCAGTTAAGGAAGACCAGGAAACGGGGAAACACAGGGCAAAGTCACCCAGGCCAGCCTGGGGAGGCAAGAGGAAGTCTTCTGGAGGAAGAGCTATCTGAACTGAGATCTAAAAGGTGACCAGGAATTACTTCGGCAAACAGCGAGGAAGGATGTTCCCAGCAGAGGCACAGTGTGTTCCAAGGCCTGGAGACAAGAAAGTTGGGAAAGGTCCAAATTTTCAAAAGGCAGTCACACCTCACCTCATCCCCCGTTACCAGCCTTCCCAACTGCCCAGCATATGCCGTGTGCGCACTGGGGACCCTGGGATTCATATTTAGGAGGTATATATTGAACTCCCTACCAGGCCTCCTTTAAAAATAACCAGGTCAGCCGAAACCGGTTTGGCTCAGTGGATAGAGCGACGGGTCTGAGGACTGAAGGGTCCCAGGTTCGATTCTGGTCAAGGATATGTACCTTGGTTGTGGGCACATCCCCACGTGCCTGGGAGGCAGATAATTGATGATTCTCTCTCATTGATGTATCTAGCTCTCTATCCCTCTCCCTTCCTCTCTGTGAAAAAAAAAAAATCAATAAAAAATATATATTTTTAAAAAATAACCAGGTCAAGCCCATGGACTCGGGCTATAAGGTAGTGAAGAACTCCAGGTAAAGAGGGGAGGAGGGGGGAATGGGAGACATCTGTAATATTGTCCACAATAATCTATATAATAAAAAATAAGTAAAATAGCCAGGATAGGAGAAACTTTTCACACTTCGAAAAGCGCTTTTTTTTTTTTTTTTCGCTCATCCAAGTCACCCACTGCAGACGGCCAGGGAGGGAGAAGGTGGGGATTGAAATGCAGGTCTGACTCCCGGTGTGGGGTCCTTTGCACTGCACAGGGCAGCCAGCGCACAGCGGCTCTGGGTCCGTTATCCTCGAGGGGGCGCTTCCTCACACCTGCAGGCGGCACTGAGAAAGCTGGGACGGGGCAGGGCAGGGGCAGGGGCAGGGCCCGGTGATGACTCCCAATCTTTAGAGCAGGACTCCACTAGCTGCTGGCAGTGGCTTCGGATCTCATCTGTACATCGGGTCCTGCGGGACTGCTGTTGTGAGAATTAAGCGAGAATAGTAGCCCAAGGAGAGGCCCTGCTGCCTCGGCTTCCCTCTTCACGCGGGGCCAGCAGCACGCGCAGAACAGCCGCCACCCCACCCCACCCCACGCCCCGCTTCCAGGATGCACGCATGCGCACTCAGCGAAGACGCGGCTGGCGCGCCGCGGGCTCTGCGGCTGCGCATTCCTCCAGTTTTGCGGCCGCACTGCTTGACGGCAGAGGTGTCCGCCCCCGCTGCCGGCGTTGTCGGGGTAACGGCGGGCGCGTGGGGCGGACGCAGGTAAGGCGCCAGGCCTCGGGGCGGGAGGCGCGCTGGGGCGCAGAGCGCGGTGGGCCCAGCCCGGGGCGCCGGGGCCAGCGGGAAGGGTCCGGAGCCTCTCTCCGGGCTCCGCGGCCAGACTGGGCCCGGGAGGAGGAGCTAGGCTGCCGGGAGGAACGCCTCTCCTCCTCCTCGTGCACTTCCGTACTTATTTCTCTTTCTTCGTTCTTCCTGGAAATGTTCATGTCACGTCCCAGGGCTGGGGATGTCGAGGTGCACCTGACCCCCCCTTCTGCCCGGGAGGAGGAACCTCAGCCGCTAGTGGGGTTGCGAGGCGTGGGAGTAGGGGTAGGGATGACGGGCACTGCAGGAAACCACCAGCAAAGGGATGAGTTAAGATGGAGTTACGACTTTGTTGGGCTCTGCACACTTGTTGGCTTGTGTGGCATGTGCCTGCACCTACCGTCTGGCTAGCACTTGCCCCCAGGACGGTGCGCCTTCCCGCTGTTGCCTGTGTAATCCTCACCACAGCCTTCAAAGGGTTGCTGTTTGTTTGTGTGTCTTCGTCTTAGGTTCTAACTTGAAAGCGCCCCAGAGGCAGGGTTGTTTAGGTATCTCACTCCTTTTATCCCTGCCTCCCCTGGCCCCCGCGGGGAGCCCTTGGAGTTCAAACGTTTCTTTAATTGGGAGAAGGCGAGCCTCGCAGGGTGGGAGGTTCAAACCAGGCTTGCGAAGGCGAAGTGAGCCCAGCGAGTTGGAAGAGGACATGTGGTTTTGGTTTTGCTTTGTTTTGTTTGGAATGAACATGTGTGGAACACACCTACAAGGTGTTCGCTTATCTGCTCAGGGGAAGAATAAAGAACAAGCCCCGCTCTTAAATAGAAAGGTAAATATATTTAGCACTTGGGGCGTCTGGAATCAATATTATCTATACTAATATTGTTATTATCTATACTAATACACCAGGCATGCCCTGGATCGGGAAAGGAAGAGTAACAACCTCGTACAGGTACACAGCATTCAGCCCTTCTGAATCCCTTTCCTTGTCTGTGCAATGGGGACCAGGGGGCTGCTGGGATTAAGTGCGTTGGAGTAGGCTGCCCTGGAAGCAGTGGTTGGCAACTTGGGCTGCATACATGTTGAAATCACCAGAGTCCCACCCCAGGACTTCTGATGTAATTGCAAGTAAGGCCTAAGCATTAGGAGTTTTAATTTAGCGCCGGTGATTCTAAGGGCAGCGAAGCTTGAGAGCCGCGGTTATACGCTGACCCAGGTGAAGGTGGTTCATCTCTCTTCATTTGTCATGGCCTATACTGTCTCCAAGACCAAACCAACCAACCTTCGCATCCCACACTCGCCGACAGCTGACCCAGGCCTTCCTGTACATCTGTGTGTGCTTCGGACGTGGGCTTCGTGTAGGCCAGTCTCCCTGCCTTACAAACCTCACATCTTCCCTAACAATGGGGCTTTGGGCAATGCCTTTCTCCCCTAAGCCTGGGTTTCTGTGTCTGTGGAATCAGGATAGTGGCACCCACCTGTGCAGCACACTGCAATGCATTGTACTTACTGGTGATGGTTACCTCTTCTTTTTTCTTTTTATTTTATGGATTTTTTACAGAGAGAAAGAGAGAGGGATACAGAGTTAGAAACATCAATAAGAGAAAATCATTGATCAGCTGCCTCTTGCATACCCCCCTACTGGGGATGTGCCTGCAACCAAGGTATATGCCCTTGACCGGAATCGAACCTGGGACCTTTCAGTCCACAGTCTGACGCTCTATCCACCGAGCCAAACTGGTTTCTGCAACCTCTTCTAATTTTACTCACCTGCCAGCCTGATCACCCCCAACTGCCCTCCTCTCCTGGCCTGGTCGCCCCTAACCACCTCTGCCTCGGCCCTGCCACCATGGCTTTGTCCAGAAGGATATCTGGAAGGTCTCCCGGTCTAATTAGCATATTACCCTTTTATTAGTATAGATAACAATATTCCATTATATGGATATCCTATAATTTGTTGATTCATTCATCTGTTGATGGATATTTGGGTGGTTAACATTCACATACAAATTTTTGTGTGAACATTCTTTCACTTTTTTTATATCTGTACCCGGGAGTGGAATTGCTGGATCATATGGTTACTCTGTGGTTAACATTTGGGTAACTACCAGGGTGGTTTTCTAGTCCTGTTCAATTTGAAGATGAAGAAACTGGGCTCAGAGAGCTTAAGTGGATTGTGAAAGTCACACAATAATAATGACATCTCTGTATATATGGAGGGCCTACTGGGAGCCAAATTCTTGATGTGCATGCTGTCACATGGGGCAGAGATGACACTAGATCCTGGTTATTGAGGTTTTGTGAAAAACTTTTGGCAAGAAATCTATCACATACACTTGGATTGGAGTACAGAGTTGGTTTTCTAAAAATATATTTTTATTGATTTCAGAAAGGATGGGAGAGGGAGAGAAAGATAGAAACATCCTATATAATAAAAGGCTAATATGCAAATTGACCGAATGGCAGAACAACTGGTCACTATGACTTGCACTGACCACTAGGGGGCAGACTCTCAAAGCCCTCTGGTGGTCGGTGCACTCCCACAGGGGAAGCCCCTCCTGCCTCTGTGGCAGCACTAAGGATATCTGACTGCGAGGTTAGGCCTGCTCCCCCTGGGCCTAAGCCATCAGTCGGACATTCCTCAAGGGTTCCCAGACTGTGAGAGGGCTCAGGCCGGGCTGAAGGACCCCTCTCCCCCAAACTCCCTGAGTGCACGAATTTTGTGCTCTGGGCCTCTAGGCTGCCTCCTACAACTGATCAAGGACTGCAACCTGGGCATGTGCCCTGACTAGGAATCAAACCATGATCTTCTGATTCATAGGTCAATGCTCAATCACTGAGCCACACTGGCCTGGCAAGAATTCTTGCCATCAAGTGTCATACCTCAGTATTGCTTATTTAGGTACATTTGCCATCAGAAAGGGGAAAATCCTAAACAAACCAGACAAATAAAAACACAACTTTTCATTTCATTTGAGATGATTTAAATTGCAAGTTCTTGAAGTTAGCCATTAAGTATTTTCTTTAAAAAAAAAAAAAAAATTCCAAATGTAATATATTCAAGTCAAATATTAACCAGAGGTTAAATTATAAAAGTGAAAGCCTCATAAAAGTCTGAATTGCTCCTGGAAATCCCTAGAAATTTCCTCACTAGAGATCAATGTCCTGCCTCAGAAAAGCTAATACAGTATTGCTTAAGTTTTAAAATAAATTGGTATTTCTACAGTTGCATACCAAAGAGCTGACTTAGTTGAGGAATATGTCAGCAAGTGAAAAATCTAGTTAAGATACCCTTGGCAGAAAATCTCTTAATTGCCCATTGACATGTAGTATACATAGTTTTGTTTTGAGTGTGTGTGTGTGTGTATGTACACTATGTGTACAGTCAAGTCATGTTCAGTGTATGTGATTACATTGAGGGATCTTACTTAGAAATTATTCTAGCATTTTGCTGCTTGGAGTATTTTCTTTGGCAGTTATATGAAGGTTCTGACTTGCTGATCTTATTTTTCACCGTTATCTTTGTAACTGTTTTATCAATTTCTCTGACTCTTCCTTGATCTGTGCTTTTCTTTGTACTCATTTTATTCCTCAACTTCTTTGAGAAGGTGGATAAAGACATCATACATTGGACAAAGCTTTTAATTTTTAAATTTTACTTATTTGTTTATTTATTTGAGTGATCATGAGTCCTTCAGACCACTCACTTCCTTTCTCAGCTTTGGCCACTTTCATTGCCTGTGTCAGGCTTGGTTAATCCCGTGCCCAGTGGGATGCTGGTTTTGAATGGAGGAGGCACCTAAATAATGAGTCCTAATTCTTCCTTTGTGAGGGTTTGGAGCCGTGTACTTCACACATCTGTAAAAGGGCTCCGCTGTTCCTTCAAGCAGCAGACACACTCTCAGCTTAAATCGAGTCTAGACCCAGGCCTGAGGGAGCAGCAGATTCAGGTCTTCTGTCTCCTTCTAGGGCGTCTGCTCAGCGCTTGGGGTGGCTGGCCAATCTCTTGCCCTGTTTACATTTTTCCCCCCTTGCGTATGGTTGAGTTTTCCTAAGTTAAATGCATCTGCCGTGGCTCTGTGTTTTTATCGCACAATACACTCAACTCTGCTTCCTTCCTTCCGCCATTACTGAACTGCAGCCTGTTGGGTGCTTGTTTTGTCTCAGACTGAGTGTGAGGCCTGGAAGGGAGAGGTACTGACTCCAGCTTCCTTGACTCCCTGCTACTGCTGAGTGCACAGTAAGTAATCCCTCAGTTCTCCATAACCCTTTAGCTTCTAGCCTTGAGAAACAGTGAGGCTTCAGACAAAGGGGGGCAGATGCTATGCTTAATGCAGAACCTGGAGCAAAGAGCATGGGCTTTGGAGTTCAGCAAACCTGGGATGGCCGAGTGCCCAACTCTGGAGCCTTTTATATAACACTGGGGGCCCGATGCACGAAATTCGTGCAAGGTGCTCAGCCCTCGCAGCCCCGGCTGTGTCTAGAAGGTCGTCTGGAAGGATGTCCAGAAGGATGTCTAGAAGGTCGATCGGCTGTTCAGTCTAATTAGCATATTAGCTCTTTATTATATAGGACTAGTACACCTCGAAAGGAACAGGGGCCCATCCTGTGCACCCCCGCCCGGCCCCTCCCACTGCACCCCTGGTCCCCTGTCTGCCGGCAGCCCCGCTCCCACTTACTGAAGGCGCTGGCCCTGCTCATACCCGCTGATGACACGGTGCTGGCGCCAGCAGCAGATGCGAGCAGGGCTGGTGCCAGCAGTCAGCGGGTGCAAGCAGTGGCTCCGGCACAGGCTGCAGGTGCAAATGGGACCGGTGCCCACAGCAGGTGCGAGAGCCGGGCAGGACCACAGCGTGTGGGAACAAAGGATTTTCAGTATCCACCAGAGGCTCACCCTGATGACAGCGACTGGTGCCCCGCCTTGGTCTGGTGCCCCCGCTCACCTGCTCCACGCTCACCTGCTCCACCATCCTACCGCGGCCCATGCCTGCCATGTTCCGCACTCTGCCACTTGTTGCTGAAGCCTGCCCGCCATGTTCCACGTTGTCCCTGATGGTCAGCACCCGCCATAGCAACCAATTTTTCAGTTCTGCCATTCGGTCTATTTGCATGTTAGGGTTTTATATATATATAGATCTTGAACCTGAATCCATTTCCTCATCTATATAATGATGTTGGTAGTGCTCACTCCATAATACACACAATATATCAAATACACACACAGCGCTCACTGTGAACTGGGTACTCTTCTAAGCACTTGATGGGTCCCAACTGTAACAGAGAGGGTGGTTGTTTTCATTCTTATTTTGCGGATGAGGAAACCAAGGCACAGAGAGATTAAGTAACCTTTGCCCACAGTCGCACGACGAGGAAGTAGCGAAGCCAATTCCATTCCAGTTGGAGGTACATAATGGACCCTTAATTGGGAATTGCTGTTGTCATTTTTACTTATCAACTTACCTTAACCATTGGAAGATGATTGCTTGGCTGGTGTGGGTCAGTGGTTAAGCATTGACATATGAACCAGGAGGTCATGGTTTGATTCTGGGTCAGAGCACATGCCCAGGTTTCAGGCTTAATCCCCAGTGGGAGGTGTTTAGGAGGCAGTCAATGAATGATTCTCATCATTGATGTTTCTATCGTTCTCTCCCTCTCCCTTTCTCTCTGAAATCAATACACTTTTTTTTTTTAATTGGAAGATGATTGACATAATGTTTGGAATGTATTTTAAAACCCGCTCTTTTTTTTTTTTTTTTTTTAAATGAAGTGCTCACTAAATTTAATTCTTTGAGAGCAGGGTCTCTTGGTTTTATCTTTATATCCCCAGCACCTCTGATATTAGGAGCCCCTGCTAGGTACTCTATAGAAGTCTATTGGCTGAGTGAAAGAATGGGAGCAACCCTAATAGGCAGGAGTCCTATTGTGCTGGCGTTTAGGAGACTTTTGCATAGCAGTGTGACTTTTGGGGCATATCACGAGGCCTCAGTCTTGTCAGCTGTAGTTAGAAATAATGCCACTGACTTCTTGGGCATTGTTGTAGGAATTAACTGAGATATTCTAGGTGAATGAGATTTGCACTGCTTTTACAAAATATTCTTGTGACTCTGTGTCTTTTAGTTCACTGCTTTATAAATATTTTATATTTCCCATAGACCTAGGTTTTCTGAGCCTGGGTATAAGTGTACTTACATTTTTTTTTTTTTTATCAGTGTAGTTATTGATTGACTGTTTCTTTCTCTTCATTGTATTCTTTGAAGAACAGTTACACTTGAAAAATGGCGGAAGCCTTTTTCCATGCCCCAAAGAGGAAAAGAAGAGTGTATGAGAATTACGAGTCTCCATTTCCGATCCCTTTTGGTCAGAAAGACTTCAGAATATTCCGTGCTGAGATGATAAACAACAATGTGATTGTGAGGAACGCGGAAGACATTGAGCAGCTGTATGGGAAAGTGAGTACAAGGGGCCCTGGCACAGCTACTTCCTGACAACCCGGAGCCAGCTCTCCCTCCTCCTCCTCTCCACCCACTCCCACAACAGACCATAAATGACCGGATTCTCTTCTTGCTCTTCAGTCTCCTGTAGGAACACTACAGTTTGACTCAGGAGCCCTAAAGGCATATATTATGAGGATAACTGCCCCACCCTGGACCCACATTTCAACAAGAAAGTAGGGTCGGTAACATTGACCCTTCTTATCTCTCAGTTATAAAAAGCAATGCATATTCATAGTGTTAAAAAAAAAAAATCCATGCCCTAACCCCATGGTCCACAACTGCGGCTCGTGAGCCACATGAGGCTCTTTGGCCCCTTGAGTGTGGCTCTTCCACAAAATACCATGGCCTGGGCCTATTTTGAAGAAGTGGTGTTAGAAGTTTAAGTTTAAAAAATTTGGCTCTCGCCTAAACCGGTTTGGCTCAGTGGATAGAGCATCGGCTTGGGGACTGAAGGGTCCCGGGTTCGATTCCGGTCAAGGGCATGTACCTTGGTTGCGGGCATATCCCCAGTAGGGGGTGTGCAAGAGGCAGCTGATCGATGACTCTCTCTCATCGATGTTTCTAACTCTCTCTTTCCCTTCCTCTCTGTACAAAATCAATAAAATATATTAAAAAAAAAAATTTGTCTCTCAAAAGAAATTTCAATCATTGTACTGTTGATATTCAGCTCTGTTGACTAATGAGTTTGCTGACCACTGCCCTAATCTGTTTGGCTTAATGGATAGAGCATCAGCCTGTGGACTGAAGGGTCCCAGGTTCGATTCCGGTCAAGGGCATGTACCTTGGCTGTGGGCACATCCCCAGTAAGGCATGTACAGGAGACAGCTGAATCAATGTTTCTCTCTCATCAGTGTTTCTAACTCTCTATCCCTCTTCCTCTCTATAAGAAATCAATAAAATATATTTAAAATTTTCAAGCAGTTTATAGAAATTAAATTAATGGGTAAAAAGTTAAAATTCCCCACTTATTCCCCTTCCATCCCCAGAGGTAACCAGAGTGGCATATTGCCTGGCTCATGGACAGATCAGATGAGGCTTCAGCATGTACTCACTCTGGCTCCGCATCTGCTCTCTCTCGAGTTGGGGACCTCTTCTTAGCTGAGGACAAGTTGTATAGTTTTTGCTGATTTCTGTTGATGATAGGTTAGGGTTGAGATTGGTAACTTGCTCCCCTCCCTGCCCCTCATAGCCGGTTCATCAGTGGGCCACTTTTTAAACAGCTTTATTGAGGTATAATTTACAGCCATAAAATGCACCCATTGTAAGTGTACAATTCAGTGATTGTAATAAGTTCATAGAGTTGCACAACCACCACCACAATCCCATTTTAGAGCCTTCCCATCCGCACAGAAAGTTCCTTCATGCCCTCGAACTTAATCCCTGCTCCACTCCCAGCCTAAAGCACCCAGCGATCCCCTGCCTGGCTATAAATGTGCCCTCTTTAGACATTTTTATAAAACATATAGGTTTTGCCCTGGCCAGGTAGCTCGGTTGGAGCGTCATCCTGTACACCAAAAAAGGTTGCTGATCCTATTCTGGTCAGGGCACATATCTAGGTTGCAGGTTTGATCCCCAGTTAGGGCACATTCGTCAGGCAATTGATCAATGTTTCTTTCTCACATCAATATTTCCCTCTCTCTCCCTTCTTCTCCCTCTAAAATAATAAAACATATCCTCAGGTGAATATTTACATATGTACATATATATACAGATACGTATGTGTACATATATATACAGATACATATATGTACATATATATACAGATACATATATATATATATGGATTTTTTTTTTTTTTTTTTGATTTCCAAAGCTCTGTTTTATTTTTTTTTTTTAATATATTTTATTGATTTTTTTTTTTGCCCCCCACCCTCCCTCCCACACATCCCCTCCCTCCCCAGAGTTTTGTGTCTATTGGTTATACTTATATGCATGTATAAAAGTCCTTCGGTTGATCTATTATCTCCCCCAGATTTTCCTCCCCTCCCCGCTGTAATTTGACAGTCTACTTGTTGATTTACTGTCTCTATATCTATCTTTTGGTTCATCAGTTTATAATGCTCTTTGTTATCCACAAATGAGTGAGGTCATGTGGTGTTTCTCTTTCATTGATTGGCTTATTTCACTCAGCATGATGTTCTCCAGTTCCATCCAGTTTGCTGCAAATGATGAGAATTCCTTATTTTTTATGGCCGCATAGTATTCCATTGTGTAGATGTACCAAAGTTTTTGGATCCAATCATCTGCTGACGGACACTTAGGCTGTTTCCAAATTGTGGCTATTGTAGATTGTGCTGCTATGAACATAGGGGTGCATATATCCTTTCTGATTGGTGTTTCTAGTTTCTTGGGATATATTCCTAGAAGTGGGATTACTGGGTCAAATGGGAGTTCCATTTTCAGTTTTTTGAGGAAACTCCACACTGTTCTCCACAGTGGTTGCACCAGTCTACATTCCCACCAGCAGTGCACGAGGGTTCCTTTTTCTCCGCAACCTCGCCAACACTTGTCGTTTGTTGATTTGTTGATGTTGGCCATTCTGACAGGTGTGAGATGGTACCGCATTGTTGTTTTGATTTGCATCTCTCGGACAATTAGTGACTTTGAGCATGTTTTCATGTGCCTTTTGGCCTTCCTTCTGTCTTCTTTTGAAAATGTTCTATTTAGGTCAATTGCCCATTTTTTAATTGGATTATTTATCTTCCTTTTATTTAGTTGTATAAGCTGTTTGTAGATGTTGGAGATTAAACCTTTATCAGTGGTATCATTTGCAAATATGTTCTCCCACACTGTGGGCTTTCTTGTTGTTTTGTTGATGGTTTCTTTTGCTGTAAAAAAGCTTTTTATTTTGATGTAGTCCCATTTGTTTATTTTCTCTTTAGCTTCCATTGCCCTAGGGGTAGTATCAGTGAAGAAGTTCTTTTGGCATACGTCTGAGATTTTGCTGCCTGTGGATGCTTCTAGTATTTTTATGGTTTCCCGTCTGATGTTTAAGTCCTGTATCCATTTTGAGTTTATTTTTGTGAATGGTGTAAGTTGGTGATCTAGTTTCATTCTTTTGCATGTGTCTGTCCAATTTTCCCAACACCATTTATTGAAGAAACTGTCTTGACTCCATTGTATATTCGTGCCTCCTTTGTCAAATATTAGTTGAGCATAGTGATTTGGGTTGATATCTGGGTTCTCAATTCGATTCCATTGATCTATATGTCTGTTCTTGTGCCAGTACCAGGCTGTTTTGAGAACAGTGGCTTTGTAATATAGTTTGAAGTCTGGTATTGAGATCCCTCCTACTTTACTCTTCTTTCTCAGGATTGCTGTGGCTATTCGGGGTCTTTTATTGTTCCAAATGAACTTTTGGAGAGTTCTTTCTAGGTCGGTGAAATATGTCGTTGGTATTTTAATGGGGAGTGCATTGAACCTATAGATTGCTTTAGGAAGTATGGACATTTTGATGATGTTGATCCTACCAATCCATGAACATGGTATGTTCTTCCATCTCCTTACATCTTCCTCTATCTCTTTTTTCAGTGTCGTGTAGTTTTCCCCATATAGGTCCTTTACTTCCTTAGTTAAAGTTATTCCTAGGTATCTTAATTTTTTTGGTGCGATGGTAAATGGAATTGCTTTTTTAGTCTCTGTTTCTGCAGTTTCTCTGTTGGTGTATAGAAAAGCCATGGATTTCTTGGCATTAATTTTGTATCCTGCTACATTACCAAATTCATTTATTAAGTCAATTAGTTTTTTAATGGAGTCTTTTGGGTTTTTTATGTACAATATCATGTCATCGGCAAATAAGGATAACTTTACTTCTTCTTTTCCAATTTGGATGCCTTTTATTTCCTCCTCTTGTCTAATTGCAATGGCTAGTACTTCCAGTACTATGTCAAACAGGAGTGGCGAGAGTGGGCATCCCTGTCTTGTTCCTGTTCTTAGAGGGAATGGTTTTAGTTTTTGCCCATTGAGTATAATGTTGGCTGTGGGTTTATCATATATAGCTTTTATTATGTTGAGGTATGATCCGTGTACTCCCACCTTGTTAAGAGTTTTTATCAGAAAAGGGTGTTGGATTTTATCGAATGCTTTTTCTGCATCAATTGATATGACTATATGATTTTTATCTTTCAATTTGTTTATGTGATGTATCACGTTTATTGATTTGCGGATATTGTACCATCCTTGCATTCCTGGAATAAATCCTACTTGGTCGTGGTGTATGATCTTTGTGATGCTCTTCTGGAGTCGATTTGCTAGAATTTTGTTGAGGATTTTAGCATCTATGTTCATGAGGGATATTGGTCTGTAATTCTCTTTCATTGAGTTGTCTTTATCTAGTTTTGGTATTAGGGTGATGCTGGCTTCATAGAAGGAGTTTGGAAGTGTTCCTTCCTCTTGGATTTTTTGGAATAGTCTGAGGAGGATAGTTTTTAGTTCTTCCTTGAATGTTTGGTAAAACTCTCCTGTGAAGCCATCTGGCCCTGGGCTTTTGTTTGCTGGAAGCTTTTTGATGACTGTTTCAATTTCTTCCCAAGTCACTGGTTTATTGAGATTTTTAGATTCTTCCTGATTGAGTTTTGGAAGATTATATTTTTCTAGGAATATGTCCATTTCCTCCAGGTTGTTCAGTTTGTTGGAGTAGAGTTGTTCATAGTATTTTGTAACAATCCGTTGTATTTCGGTGGGGTCTGTTGTTATTTCACCTCTTTCATTTCTGATTTTGTTTATTTGGGTCCTCTCTCTTTGTTTCTTGGTTAGTCTGGCTAGAGGTCCATCTATCTTGTTTATCCTTTCAAAGAACCAGCTCTTGGTTTTGTTGATCTTATGTATTGTTTCTTTGGTCTCTATGTCGTTTATCTGTGCTCTGATTTTTGTTATTTCCTTCCTTCTACTTACACTGGGCTTTTCTTGTTGCTCTTTTTCTAACTCTTTGAGTTGTAGAGTTAGATCATTTGTTACACTTTTTTCTAGTTTTTTGCAATAGGCTTGTAAGGATATGAACTTCCCTCTCAAAACTGCTTTTGCTGTGTCCCATAGATTTTGGATTGTTGTGTTTTCATTGTCATTTGTTTCCAGGATGTTTTTAATTTCTTCCTTGATTTCTCTGGTAACCCAGTCCTTGTTTAATAGCATGCTGTTTAGTCTCCATGTGTTTGATTTCTTTGGATTATTTTTATTGTAGTTAATTTCCAGTTTTATGCCATTATGGTCTGAGAAGATGCTTGATATGATTTCTATCTTCTTGAATTTGAAGAGACTTTGCCTATGTCCCAAAATGTGGTCTATCTTTGAGAATGTCCCATGTGCATTTGAGAAGAATGTATATTCTGTGGCTTTGGGGTGGAATGTTCTGAAGATGTCAATTAATTCCATCTGGTCTAGTGAGTCATTTAGGATTGATATTTCTTTGCTGATTTTTTGTTTGGATGATTTGTCGAAGGGTGACAGTGGGGTATTAAAATCTCCTACTATGATTGTATTGCTGTTAATCTCTCCCTTAATGTCCTCCAGCAGTTTTTTTATGTATTTGGGTGCTCCCGTATTGGGTGCATATATATTTACCAGGGTTATTTCTTCTTGTTTGATTGCTCCCTTTAGTATTATGAAGTGGCCTTCATTGTCTCTTGTTATGTCCTTCACTCTGAGATCTAATTTGTCAGATATAAGTATTGCTACCCCAGCTTTCTTTTCATTTCCATTTGCCTGGAAAACCTTTTTCCATCCCTTTACCCTCAGTCTGTGTGCATCTCTTTTTCTGAGGTGGGTTTCTTGTAGACAGCAGATGTATGGGTCTTGTTTTATATATATGGATTTTTGTTGTTGTTGTTTTAATATATTTTTATTGATTTTGTACAGAGAAGAAGGGAGAGAGCTAGAGAGCTAGAAACTTCGATGAGAGAGAGTCATCAATCAGCTGCCTCTTGCACACCCCCTACTGGGGATATGCCCGCAACCAAGGTACATGCCCTTGACCGGAATCGAACCCGGGACCCTTCAGTCCCCAAGCCGACGCTCTATCCATTGAGCCAAACCGGTCTCGGCTGGATGTTTGTTTTAACCATCTTCCCAAAGTGTGATACAGTGGGTGGCATTGACCTTGGTTAGATGGAAGTCTAAGCCAAAGGTAGTTTGTTCACATTTGTAATACATAACATTAAATAGGAGCTTTGTAAATTGCTATACAGATTATTTATTCTGACGGTTAAATCTAAATGAGGGTAAAAGGTGTTCATTTTATCTTCTCTCAATTTCAGTTTTCTGTGGGCTTAAATTAAGAAATGGGGTGGGGGGACCCATGTTGTTTTAGAATCAGCAGGAAGGAGTACAAGAGAACCCAGGAGGCTTTTTTGTTCCTGGTAGACTTGGTTCCTGCTTTTAGACACAGGCTCCGTCTCTGCCCTCCCCGCCCCGTCGCCTTCAGCTTATCAGACCTAGACTGAAATCATTAGTTATGAGACAAAAGAGGTATACTAGAAACTTATCACAGAGATAAAATGCTATTTGTATTTTTATTAGATAATCTGTATTTGTATTCATTAGATAATCAGAGAGAAGGTGTAAAGCTGTGAAAAGTGGAATAAACTTTGTTAACTCAAATTGTGATCCTCCTTCAGCTAAAAAAATTGATAACTAAAGGTGAACTAACTTTATTTTCTCTCTTCCTGGAAGGGTTATTTTGGAAAAGGAATCCTGTCTAGAAGCCGGCCAAACTTCACAATTTCAGATCCCAAGCTGGTTGCTAAATGGAAAGGTAAACTTGCATGTCATTCAGTTCTTGTGGCAAAGTATTATTTGCAACCTTTAATGAATTATTAGATCTAGGCATTGGTCAGCATGGTGCTAATGACATAAGAGTCAATACGACATTTTGTGTCCTCTGATGGTTATGTTGTGGTTTGTTTGTTTGTTTTGTATTGATTTCAGAAAGGAGGGGTGGGGAAGAAAGACACAGAAACAAATACTTATTTTTCACTCAACCCTTCAACATGCCTCCCACCCAGAAACCATAAGTTTATTCCCTATGTCTGTGTGTTTGTTTCTGTTTTGTTTGGGTTTTTTTTTTTTGTTTATTTTGTTTTCTCAATTCCACATGTAAGTGGAATCATATGATGTTTGTCTTTCTGTGTCTGACTGACTTCACTCAGCAGAATACCCTCTAGGCCCATCCATGTTGTCTAAAACCCACACCATTAGGTGACCCAATAAACATTTTAGGTGGAAAGACCCCCTCAACCATATACCCAGAGCTAGAAATAGAGCCCAGAACTCCCAGTCCATATCCAAAACCCTGGCTGGGTAGCTCAGTTGGTTAGAGAGTCACCCGGTATGCAGATTCACACCCAAACTCCACCATGAAACTTCCTGTAACAGCCCTTCTTATGGGCACAGCTTTCACTGACAATGCTGTATGTAGCACAGGACATTGAGGGTAACGTTAGAGCCTCTGAATTCTCATCTGAAACTTAAGAGCATGAGCCTTCAGAGGTGGCAGAAAGGATGCCTCTTGCACGCCATCCTGCTTAGCTGCAGTGTTGAGTTGAGAAGGATTCCGAGGTGACATCTGAGCCCAGCAAGAGCGCTGATTGGTCAGCTGCGCCTGCCAGGGGTTTGCGTGCAGGAGTGATGGCATGTAAAGCACGTATTTCCCATTGCTGGTTTGGCAGTCGGCCTTCTAGGTATGTATTTTGTGGATGTTGAAACACCCTTAGTGTTTTCTAGGTTGTCAGTGTTTGGGCTCCTTAAGGAAAATTTATCTGAATTAAAAGAACTTCTTTGTTGTTACAGATATGAAGACAAATATGCCTATAATCACATCAAAGAAGTAAGTCATGGTGAATTTCGGCCTTCATCAAAATTATGGCTTAAAAGGGGTCTATTTTTAGATAACCTTTTCTGATGTGGTAGTTCATGCCTTTTTTTTTTTTTTTTTAATAGTCTTTGAAATGTATTCGAATTTAATGTGAATCAAGTAATATTGTACTGCTAAGTTTATTTTTAAAAATAATCCTAAACCAAATCCTTTGCAAGTTGAATTCCTTCCAGAATATGAACAACTGCCCTGCAGTGTGTATGTCTTTAAGTGCCACGGTGCTTAGACCTCCGTGTAGAACTGGCTTCCTGTGCTGTGTGGGCTTACACGCCGGCCCAGTCCTTGCTCTGCACGTTCAGGGTGAGGGACAGGCTCTCCCAGAGGCTCTTCCTCGTCCACTCTCGTGCGAATCCTTCCTCTGGGCTTTGTTCCCCTGGAGCATTTCTCCCTCACCCTGCACACACACACACAGCCTGGCTTTCTCCGCACTCCACACAGCCCGCTGGTCGCTCTCTGAGCTTCTCTCCTCTCCACCGCCTTTCCCTCCGCTGAGCTGGGGGTCTTTCCTCCAGCTCCATGGAGTCTGCTTTGGGGGCCCTCTCGGCACGGTTTGTCACACCCCAACATTTAGAACCTCAGTTCTCGGAGAGCGGGGACCACGTCTGGTTCCTCTTGGCAGCCCCAGCACCAGCGTTCCCTTGGTCGGATCTTGTCGACTTGTGTTAGTCCATCCAAGTCCTCCCCGTCCCTGAGGAGCAGCTCGAGTCACAGCTCCTCTCGGAAGCCTTTAAAACCGCGCAGCCCACAGTGGTTCCCCATCCTGCTTCTGCGTGTTTGACAGGATCCGAGAGCCCCTTTTGTTCACATGCCCAGTAACCCTGGGGCCAGATGAGGGTCTGGGAGGCAGTGGCACTGGGGAGATCTCAGTGGCTGCTTTGGCTGAGACTGCAGGCTGGGCGTGCGGGTAGGGCCCCAGGCTGTGGGAGGGGCCTGCTAAGAACCTGGCAGAACCCACGTCCCTGGAGGTCGCTGCAACCAACACTGAGACCAAGAAACCGAAGAGAAGCCCGCCCCTCAGCTGCATCCTGATTAGGCTGGCAATAAAGGTGACGTGACATCAAGCCAGTTTGAGCATGTAAGTTTCTGAATGTCATCTACCTGAGGGTTATCCCTTGTAATCTCCGCAGTGTAATATTCCAGGGATGTTATTGATCCCTGTATTGGTTCCCTAGACATAACAGAGTGGCTTAGAAGAAGAGAAATTTATTCTCAGATCTGGAAGCCAGAAATCCAAAACCCAGGCACGGAGGGCTGTGCTCCCTCAGACAGCTCTAGGGGAGGATCCTTCCTCGCCTCATGTTGGCTTCTGGTTGTGGCCAACAACACCATCCTCATCATTACGGCCGGTGGGTTCTGGTTGCTCCAACAGTGCCAGTTACTGGTCTGTACACACCTGTGCCATCTCAGGTCATCTTGAGAAACCTTTCCAGCGGGTGTAGTCCTTCCGATCCCGTACATGGGAATCGGCAGTTACCTTGCCCAAGATGACATGAGATTAAGCCACAAAGTCCAGCTCCAGAGCCTGAAAGGAACTGACCATAATGAGAATAATACAGTTTTGTATGCTGGCATTTCTGAAATATGTTCCTTGTGCTAGGCACCATGCTAATAACATGTTTATGGATTGTCTCCGTAAGTCCTTCCATCCCCTCCGTGAGGTGGGTCCTGTTATTTTCTGTCTTTGACAGGTGAGGAAACAGAACCAGAGGAGGTTAAACCTGCTCACGGCTAGGACTTGCACCTAAGCAGACTGACTCAAAACCAGTTTGCTGTGAACTCCCAGTGATAAAGGGGCACTAAGTAATAAGATGGTAGAGAAGGGCGCATTCTGTGGAAATGGAAGAGGTGTGCTCAAGGCATAGAAACACGAGGAGCTGAGGCGTGTTCAAATGGTACCATCTGTGTTGTTGCCCTAAAATGGGCCTGCTTTTCCTCAGTCTCATTACGGTTTCTAACCAGAGCTGCTGCCGCCTTTCCCTTCTGCCACTCTCCCATGTTTCTGACTTCCACTTTTCTGCGTTTCTCCGGCAGTGTTCGGGGTTAATTGCGGTAGGATTTGGCTCTTGAAGGCATTGCCAGTCAATGAGAGGACACCTGTTCCATGACCCATATGCCATGTGTCTTAGTCATTTGTGCGTCTGGCTGTTTGCATCACCAGCCTTACTTAGAGTCTTTCTTTCTCCGTACTTTTATAGCCACTGTCTCATGTGCGCTTCCCTAAATATCTGAGGTCATTCTGAGTCAGAAATGCAGTCATGATTCTGGCATTTGTCAGGAAAGCAGACAGAGGCTGGAGGTGCTCGGTGGCTTAGCTGAGAACCGCAGAAGTGCCAGCTGCGGAGCGCGAAGTGCAGTCTTTGTCCCCACGTGGCTGCCCCTGCCCTCGAAGAGCAGTTAACTGAGCTGTACATTTCTATTCATTAAAATGTCATTTGCATTTCAATGTGATATATAGTGAGTCAAAATGTCTTTATTTTTCAAGTCTCCCTAAAAACTTGGCAATCATATAGTAACACATTTATCCAGCACTTGCTACATCCCGAGCACTTCACGTGTCTTGTCTCCTTAAACCCCTGCAACAGCCCCGTGAGGTAGGTACAGTGACCCCTGATTCACAGGAGAACTGAACCTCAGGAAGGCACATAACTAGTGCAAGACCAAGGTGGGGTGAGGGTTTGAACTCACACCTGCCTTGGCCCCTTTTTTGCAGAGGGCAGAGCAGTGACCCGTATGTGCCGTCTCTCTCTATTCCAGCTCTTCTGCTCAAAGCGGGGAACTGTTGAATCTTTAATTCTGTGCTTCTTTCATATATTTGGAGTCAAGGAATTTAATAAAAGTGGATCCCTTCCCCAGAAAGATATACATGGACACAAAGATTTGTGTTCAAATGAAGAAGATTTATAGTCCCATGGAAGCATCGAGCCAGTGCTTTCAGTGATGGGAAGAGCAAAGACTATTTTTAGATCTCCCAGGTGAAAGTTTTTTTGTTTTTGTCTTTGTTTTTCTATTGTTTCCATGCCTCTGATTCTTTTTTTTAAATTAAATTATTATCTGTGTACATATCTTACCATTGCCCTTCCCTCCCATACATCCCCTCCCTCCCCAGAGTTTTGTGTCCATTGGTTGTACTTATATGCATGTCTACAAGTCCTTCAGTTGGTGTCTTATCTCCCCCAGATCTCCCTCCTCCCCGCTGTAATTTGACAGTCTGCTTGTTGCTTTACTATCTTTATATCTGTCTTTTGGTTCATCAGTTTATAATGTTCTTTAATATCCATAAATGAGTGAGGTCATGTGGTGTTTCTCTTTCATTGACTGGCTTATTTCACTCAGCATGATGTTCTCTAATTCTTCCCAGGTGAAAGTTTTAACTGCATGCACCAGTGACCATACTCCTCATACCGGTGAAAGGCGTCTCGCTGTTGCATGGGCAGCTACATTTTTTTGCCCTGGTTATAAAAAGTTGTACATAACATGATCCTTCTGGGGCAGTGGTACCATTTTCCCCATCTTAAAGAGAAGTTAAGTAATTGGCTTTGTCACACAGTTATAAGTGTCAGAATCAGGGCTGACCACAAAATGTGCAAGGCCAGAGTCCATGCATGTCATCGCTGCATCATCCTGCTTTTTCAGTGTTAGAGTAGCCGTGGCATGCTTTAATTTTTAAGTCTAACAGACTGTCCCCAGTATACAGGAATACATGTTCATCCCCATGTAGAATAAACAGGATGTGGAGAGTTTGGAGATTCTTCTGATGAATTAGGATTAAGTAGCCACAGATCTCTTTTTCAAATACCCGCAGAAGCCACTTTCCTTGTTTAACTGTGTGTGGGATGTAGCAGTTTATAAGCTATGACAGTCAGTCATCCCTATGCAGACAGAATACTCAAGGTTAAGACTAAAATTACCTCTGACACCTCACAAGCCATGTGTCCTCTTAGGTGCTTTTGACACTGATTGCTGTGAGTTTCACAGTCTCTGGCCTCCGCAGGCGGGATTTCCCACACATGGCCTTCCGCAGGCGGGATTTCCCACACCTGGCAAGGCCTCGCATCCCATGCGCCATCCCAGCAGCATCGTCAGGTGCCCGCAGTCAGCAGAACGGAGCCCTGTTGTCTTGTTGTAAATTCTGTTACCGGGAGGTGTTCAGGGTTTGCCTTCAAGTTTAAGAAACTAAGCATGTATTTTCTCGTTAAAATATAGTTAAAAAATTATGGAAGAAGGGGCCTTTTCTGTTAGATTGCTTGGCTGTATGTACATAATCGTAAACATTTTTTTCCATGTGACCTCCACTGAGACATCAGGAGGTACTGTGAAAAATATCGAAATGTTCATTTTTGCTTTCCAATACCAAACAAAGACTCGTTACGTTATGAATGGAAGATATATCTGAAAATGTAATACCTAAAATTGAAAATAGCACAGAACAAGTTCTGACAAAGAGTGGCCATTTTCTCTTTATGTTTACCAAAATCATTTGGTCCACCAATTGTAAATTATACAAATTGTCATACTTTGCTAAGCTGAGGTTAATTTTTTTTTTCTTAATTCAGGAAGTTAAATGAAGCTCTATAATAAAAGCAAACAAAAGTAGTACATGTTCATTGTAGAACAGTTAGAGGGTGCAGAAAAGTATAAAGACTATACCTATAGCTCACCATTGAGAAAAAACACTGTAAACATTTTGGCATACTACCTTCTCATCTTTTTTACATGTTCTGTTGTCTTTTTTTTTATGGGCTTTTTTTTTTTTTTTTTTTTTTTTTTTTGTCGTCTTTTAAATTCTTAAATTCAAGTGTTGTTGCTAACACTATTTCTATTTTTCAGGTATCAACGTAGTGTAGAATGGGCCACAGAGCTCATACGAAGACAGGGGAAGGATGAGAGTACAGTGCACAGAATCCTTGAAGATTACACAAAACCACTTGAGCATCCTTGCCTAGAACAGAATGAAGACGTTCCATTGCATGATGAGATGAACTCTGAAATGGTTTCCAAAATAGAATCCATAGCAGATAGAACGAAACTCTCTGTGACGAACGGAGACTTGGGAAAGTCAGATGATACGGAGGATCCCAGCAAGCCATCAGACCGCCTGCAGGACGGCTCTGGGCATGACCCACTGGCTGCAGACGGCTTCGATAAACACTTATCGGAGGCCGCTGCACCTCTGCCCCACATCCATTGTAGCCAAAGAGATGTCCTCTCCCAGTGCGGTGCTCGGGACAGCTGCCAGCGCGGGGGTCTCCTCCGTGCCAGAGAGGGAGCGCCTGCTGAGGAGTACGTGCTGGTGGAGGAAGCCGTGTGTGAGGTGAGCGAGAAGGAAGGTGCCCCGAGTGAGAAGGTAAGTAGAAGAAAATAAATCACTTCTCCCAAAGCCGTTTGTTTCTGGCCGATAGAAGGCGTTGGCTGTTTGGATGTCCCTTACTTGGAACGGGTAGCAGTCCCATAGAAGCACCCGGCTTATGTGAGAGCAGTCAGGACATCATACTGCAGACGCCCCAGGGGAGCCAGCAGGCACTGGGTCCTGCCCTGCTGGCTCAGTGGTTGTGAGGGCTGTTTCAACTAAAACCTTTAAAGTTTGTGAATAACTTACCTTTTTAATAAGTTAAAGCAGGTCCCATAATCCTGTCTTGCTAGGGAGAGAAAGAAACGCAGTGGTGATGACACATAGTCTGAGTACAGCCGAGGGGCGGGTCTCAGGCGTGGAAGTCAGCCGTCCCCCGGGAAGCAGTTAGCAGGCACTTCTTTGAGGGACACTCTGCCAGAGTCGCCCTGGAATTATCTGTAAGAGAAACAATCCAATCGCTAAGGAGTATGCGAAACACCCGCTTGAAGAAATATTAGCTCGCCTTCCGAGCGAGGCTTATGGCTCATTAAGAACCTAGGCACATGCTTACGAGGTACAGTGAAAAAAAGCAGCACATAAAATCAACCAACAAAACGATCACCACGGGAAATACTCATGGGGCACAAAGAAAGGGAATAAACTGTTGAAGTAGAGAAACAAAACTTTTCCACCTAAGTAATAAAAACTTACTACTTTTTAACAGTATGGATCCAACAAATGTGAATCTGGGAAATTTATAGGAAAGAGGTTCATTTTAAAATGCAGTCTCCTTTGTATAAAATGCAGTGCTTCCCATTTGTTCTGTATGTATTACCTTTCTTTCTCTTCAGTCGGCACAAAAGAAGAGACTCGTCTGCAGAAGAAATCCGTATAGGATCTTTGAGTATCTGCAGCTCAGCCTAGAGGAGGTATGTGCCCCGCCTGTTTCCTTCCCAGCTCCTGGTCTCTGGGACTGGACAACACTGTAGATTATAGAGTCTACCTCCAAATGCAACCCTGCATGTGACTCAGTAACTCTGGGTGTTCCCTTCTGCAGAATTACCAACACATGCTCTCTTCAAGACAATAGCTGCTTTCTCAGAAGGTGACTTAAAAGGTGGCTTTCTAGCAACTGCATCATGTTTTTCCTCTGATTTGGAATTCCTCTAGCCTGTGTTCACATGACATTCAGTCCTTTTTTTTTTTTTTTTTTTAATATATTTTTATTGATTTCAGAAAGGAAGGGAGAGGGAGAGATAGAAACATCAATGATGAAAGAGAATCATGGATCAGTTGCCTCCTGCACTGGGGATCGAGCCCACAACCCAGGCATGTGCCCTTGACCGGAATTGAACCTGGGACCCTTCAGTCCACAGACTGACACTCTATCTACCGAGCCAAACTGGATAGTGCCAGTCCTTCCCTTTTTGCTTACATTTGTACTGAACACAGACATGTCCTGTCTGCCCTTCAGGGTAGCACCCCTTCCTCAGTCTCATGTCCATGGTGTGCCTCCTCTCCAGGAGCGCTCCTGCCTGTCTTGGATAGCTTCTGCAGTGCCTGGCACAGTTCTTGGCGGATATCTAGGTGTCAGGGCCTGCTTGTTAAATGCATCCGCATGGGTGATTTCATAGATGTGTGCACAGAGAAGTAACTGTGTCTCTGTAGCCTCTTGATCTCCTGGCCTGCATGTACTCCCTTGCAGAGAAGCCAGCGATACAAAGAACAGACTTTCAGAGCAGGAAGGGATGTTTGGAATTATTTACTTCATCTCATTTTACGAATGAGACAGTTTAGTCTACTATTGAATATACAATAGCCACTAGCTGCGTGTGGCTATTTAATTTAAACTCATTAAAATTTAACGTAATTCAAAATTGTTTCTCAGTTAGTTGTGCCAACTACATTTAAAACACAACAGCTCTGTCAGCATGCTCAGTGGTTAGAGCGTTGGTCTGCGCACTGAAGGGTCTCGGGTTCGATTCCTGGTGAAGGGCACGAACCTGGGTTGCGGGTTCCTTCCCCAATCCTGGTCAGGGCGTGTGCAGGAGACAACCAATCAATATATCTCGCACATTGACGTTTCTCACTCTCTCTCTCTCTCTCTCCCTCCCACTCTGTCTAAAAGCAATGAACCTGGGGAGGGAATGAGATCTGGGTAGAGGGGATCAATGGGGGGGGGGGAAAGGAGGACTTCTGTAATACTTTCAAAAATAAGTATAAACTGAAATATATCTATATACATAAAAGCCTAAGAGACCATTATGACCAAACGACCTGTCTGCCAGTCGCTATGACACACAATGACCACCAGGGGACAGATGCTCAATGCAGGAGCTGCCCCCTGGTGGTCAATGCATTCCCACAGCCAACCTCACATGGCTCCTTCCCCCAGATCCCAATGGGGAGAGGGGCAGCAGGCCAACCTCCCACAGTCCCTCCCCCCTGACTGGCCAGTCCCCCCCGATAGGCCTTGATCGCTGGCCAGGGTGAGGGACCCCCACACACACACCCATGCATAAATTTGTGCACCAGGCCTCTAGTATATATAAAATACAATAAAAGCAATGGAAAAAATATCCTCAGGTGAGGATTAAAATAAATATCTAATAAAAATAAAAAACTAAAATAATCATAGCCACATGTGGCTAGTGGCTGCAGCATTGGACAGTACTGTGGGTAGGTGCTTGACCTCCGAGTCTCAGCTTTCTTCTCTAAAATGAGGGTTATATTAATATAACATCTTCTTTATATAAGGTCTGAAAACTAAATTATGCCTGTAATGGGTTCAGCACAGTGCCTGGATATAGTACATGCTCAGTAAGTGTTCGTGCCTGTTATTCTTATCATTATCATCATTATTAAGTTAGTTGTAAAAGCTATTTAGTAGCTAATTCTTTCACAGGGTTTTTTTGTTTGTTTGTTTTTTAATCCTCACCTGAGAATGTTTTTTTTTATTTATTTTTTTAATATATTTTATTGATTTTTCACAGAGAGGAAGGGAGAGGGATAGATAGCTAGAAACATCGATGAGAGAGAATCATCAATCAGCTGCCTCCTGCACACCCCCTACCAGGGATGTGCCCGCAACCAATGTACATGCCCTTGACTGGAATCGAACTTGGGACCTTTCAGTCCGCAGACCAACGCTCTATCCATTGAGCCAAACCGGTTTCGGCTGTTTTTATTGGTTTTAGAGAGAGAGAAAGGGAGAAAGAGAAAAACATCTATCAGTTATCTCCCGTACGTGCCCTGACTGGGGATCGAACCCAAGACCCTTTGGTGCACAGGATGACACTTCACCCAGCAGACTCACGAGCCAGGGCACAGTCAGCATTTTTTTTTTTTTTTTTTTAAATATAGTTGGTTTACAGTATCACATTAATAAAAAATTTATTTGTTTAACAGTATGAATCCAACGTATGTATTTGTTCTGTATGTATTTTCTTTCTCTTCAGTTTCAGGTATGTGCCATCAATATTTTGCAAGAATATTCACTGGGTATTTACTTTGTGCCAGGCACTGGGTTTAGTACTAATAATTCAGAAGTACATAGAATATGGCGCTGGTCGTAGAGGTAGCTCTGAAGTAACTATAATTCTATGTGATGAGTACAGTGTGATATGTATGTATTGTCCCCGTGTTGCTCCTCTTGTGTCCTTGAATCCAATGCCTGTCGTCCATTAGGTGCTTAATAATGATTTGTTAAACGGATGTGTACGAGGTGTGGGATTTGCACAGAAACTGGTGGAGTCTGAAGGGACGCGTGCTAGCTGGAAAGATTTTCCAGAGCCGGTGGTATCTGCAGATGTTAAAGGATAAATAGGGATTGCCAGGTGGATATGGGACAGCATGGGCTCTTCCTTCATGCAGCTCAGTCCCGGAAGTGAGAGCACCGCACAGGAGGGCTAGATGGTGGGAGGCGTATCTGCGAGTAGGGGGTCTTAGCTGGCCACGGTGGCACCAGGGAATTGCAGGCAGTGATGTAGGGGAGCAGCAGGGACCAGAGCTGGCATTGGGAGGAGTGTGGGCTGGAGGGCGGAGGCCATGAGGACCCTCTCCGCTCCGGTAGGCGGCATCCATAGGCCCGGAGAGAGTATCAGGTGTAGAAACTGGGGTTCAGCCTTACTGTTCCAGGTGGGTGACCAGTTGATGCTTTTAATGACAAAAAGCCTCCTCCCAAACACGCCCTGAAGAAAGGCAGGAGTGAGAGGAGATAGCTGATGAGACTGCTCCGCCTTTTTGAAGCTGGTTGGCTCCTGAGAACATTCCAGAGACATAGTGCAATTGTTTTCAAGGAGCACACAGCTAAACCTGGTTCCGCTTCTCAGTTCTGTGTGGCAGATGGCCGTTGAAAGAATCGCCCGTGTTTGGCACACCACTTGCTCTGTTTAATGTATTTCCGTAAATGTCTGTCAGGAACACAGCAGCCCTGCTGTGGTGACTCAGAGCAGTTCTTTTTAGGGATTGAGAATGGTAATGTCACCGCTGACTTAAAGAGATCTGTTTTGGAGAGCTATTTTGCTGTTATCTGCGACATTAAAATAATTGTTAAACTCATCCTTCTATCTTATTAGTATTGTCAAAGAAAATACTTACCAATGAGATCTCAAGGGGCATCATTGCCAGTCTTCCCAGACCTCCTCAGTGTACTGATGACTTACTTCTAAATAAAACCAACTCAACTGAAGTGAGACTCTCTCCATCTGAAATAAGTGCCTGAAATCAGTTTGCATTGATTCATGAAAGTCATTTTAGTCGGCCTAAAATGAAACCAATGCCTCATTTTAGGCCGACTAAAATGAGGCCTTGGTTTCATCAGTTCTTAGGGAAATGTATGTTTGCTAATAATGGAAAGTCTCTGAAGAGCTTAAATTCTAACAGACACCAGGAAAGAATTTCTTGCTGGGTGAAAATTGGATGGAACTTTTCCAGCTACCGAATCTGAATGATTGTTAGAAAGGAAGGGAGGCTGAAACGAATTGAGCAGTTAGGTGTTTGCATAGCTTTTTAAATATTTTATGAGATTTAACCCCATTAAAACTTCAAGAAGGCATTATTATTCCTATTTTATAGGGGAGGTAGTATAGTTTAAATGAGTTCTCCAAGGCCATGGCCAATAATGAGATCCCATCCCAGATCTGTCATTTCTCAAAGCTCGTTCTTTACACCATTCTGAACCAAGAAGTGAGAAAATGAAAGGGAAAAAAGGACGTGGCTGTTCGAGGAACCAGCTTTGTCTTTCCCTTTGCACCTTTAGGCCATTGTTGGTGTCCATCTGAGAGGAAAACAAAAGTATTCTTTTTTTTTTTTCTTTTCTTTTTTTTAAATATATTTTATTGATTTTGTACAGAGAGGAAGGGAGAGAGATAGAGAGTTAGAAACATCGATGAGAGAGAGTCATCGATCAGCTGCCTCTTGCACACCCCCTGCTGGGGATATGCCTGCAACCAAGGTACATGCCCTTGACTGGAATCGAACCCGGGACCCTTCAGTCCCCAAGCCGACGCTCTATCCATTGAGCCAAACCGATCTCGGCAAAAGTATTCTTTATCAATAAGTATTGGGCCATGGGAAGGAAAAAAGTCACAGTAAGATTGAGGACACCTGGCAAGGCTGTCCCCAGTAGCTGAAAGGAGAGCCAAACCTGGTGTCCACACTGAGCACGCTGGAGAAGGGAGCTGAGGGCCTGGCCTGCTCCGGGGGGCTCTAGGCCTAAACCAAGCACAGGATCCAGGACCTGCTTCTGTATTCTCCCAGCACACGCATTGAGCACCCATAGACAGTTCTGCTCTCACAGAATTTGCATTCTGTTTGTAGAGACACACATAAGAAGGATATTTTCAGACAAAAATAAATGCTCTTTTGAAGAAGACAGTCAATATGGGGGTCACTTAAACCATGTGGCTTGGGAAGACCTCTGAGAAGTGACCTCTGAGTCTGGGGCAGATTATGCCAGATGTGGGAATAGCAATTACAGAGGCAAAAATGAGCTTAATGTGCTTAAGGGACAAGTGAAGCCACGAAGGCTAGAGAGGCTGGTGATCAGACATTGAGCTGCTGCAGAAGGTGGGAAGCAGGAATGCAGTAAAGGCCCTGGCTGATGTTGCTCAGTGGTTAGAGCGTCCCGCAGGTTCAGTTCCGGTCAAAGTCAAGAGCATGCACGTACTCGGTTGCAGGTTCTGAGCCCCAGTTGAGGCACGTGCAAGATTGATGTATCTTTCTCACATCAATGTCTCTCCCCCTCTCTCCTTTTCCTCCCCCTCCCCCTTCCACTCTCTAAAAAATTAATGGAAAAAATATCATAGGGTGAGGATTAACAAATCAAACAAATAAAAGAATGCAATAAAGCCCTTTGGAGGGTTTTAGTCACAGGGGCCACATCTTCACGTTTTTTTGTTTTGTTTTGTTTTTGTTTGTTTGTCTGTTTTTTAAGGAAGGGAAAGGGAGAGAGAGGTAGAAACATCAGTGATCAGGAAAAAAAAAATCATTGATTGGCTGCTTCCTGCATGCCCCATTGGGAGCTTGGGCCCGAAACCCAGGCGTGTGCCTCGACTGAGAATCCAGCCATAATCTCCTAATTCATAGGTCAGTGCTCAGCCACTGAGCCATGCCGGCTGGCCATCTTCGTGTTTGAGAAGATGGCCCTGGCTCCTGTGGAGAGGGGACTGGAAGGGGCTAAGTAAAAATAAGGAGGCCTTGGCACAAGTCCAGGCAGGAGGTGGTATCTGGACCATGGAACCACCTTCATTTCCAGAGAATCTCTGAAGATGTAGTAGTTCTCAAGCCATTTTATTCTTTTAAAAATTACTGAGAATTCCAAGAAACGCTGTTATGTGAATTTATAGCTATCAGCAATTACCAGGTCACCTCCTTGGTTCAATTTATTCCTAGATATTTCATTCTTTTTGATGCCATTATAAATGAGATTTTTTTTTTTTTTTCATTTCTCTTTCTGGTGGTTCTTTATTAATGTACTAGAGACCTGGTGCATTAATTCGAGCACGGGAGTGGGGGGGGTGTCCCTCAGCCCAGCCTGCACCCTCTCCAATCTGGGACTCCTCGGGGGATGTCCAACTGCCGGTTTAGGCCCGATCCCTCTCACAATCTGGGACTGCTGGCTCCTAACCACCCACCTGCCTGCCTAATTGCCCCTAACGCAGGGGTCGGCAACCTTTAAGACATAAAGAGCCACTTGGACCCATTTCCGAAGGAAAAAAAAAAACCTGGGAGCCGCAAAACCATTGCGACATTTAAAACAAATATAGCACTGCATATATTGTTTCTTACCTTAATGCTATATACCGGATCGTGCAGTTAGCTGTCAATCTGAAGAAAAAAAGGACTTGTTCACTTAACAAAAAGAGCCTCATGCGGCTCCGGAGCTGCCCTAACTGCTTCTGCCTGCCAACCTGATCACCCCCTAACTGCTCCCCTGCCAACCTGATCGCCCCCAACTTCCCTCCCCTGCCAGCCCAATCATCTCCAACTGCCCTCCCCTACAAGCCCTGTTGCCCCCAAGTGCCCTCTCCTGCCAGCCTGATGGCCCCCAACTTCCCTCCCCTGCAGGCCTGGTCGCTCCCAACTGCCCTACCTTGCTGGCCCAATGGCCCCCAACTGCCTTCCCTGCCGGCCTGGTCACCCACAACTGCCTTCCCCTGCCGGCCTGATCACCCACAACTGCCCTCCCCTGCTGGCTATCTTGTGGTGGCCATCTTGTGACAACATGATGACAGGCATCTTGTGGTGGCTACATTGTAACAATGTTGCCCGAGGTTGTAGCACAAGGGCAGGACCGTACCTAGGCTTTTATTGTATAGGATAGAAACTCAACAGATTTCTTTCTAGGTATTTTATATCTTACAATTTTGCTGAATTTATTTATTAGTTTTAATAGTTTTTTGGTGGGTTCTTTAGAGTTTTTCTATATATTATAACATGTCATCTGTATTATAGGCACCTTCTTTCCCAATTTAGGTGCCTTTTATTTCTTTTTCTTTTTCTTTTTTTTTGCCTGTTTGCTCTGGCTAGGACTTCTGGTACTTTTTGAATAAAGGTGGCAAGAATGGGTGTTTTTCACTTATTTTAAACCAGTTTGGGTCATTCATATTTTCTTAGATTTTTTTTAATCTTTGAAGATTATATGATCCATTTCTGTTAAAAATACGTGACCGTTTTGATGAATATTCAAGAACATTAATTTGTATTTGAGGTGAAAACAAGTCAATGTGTAACATAATTTTTCAGCAGTTTGTGAATGGTTTTTAATGAGCATTTTCTGCTTGCTCTGTTTTAGGCCTTCTTCCTGGTCTATGCTCTGGGATGTCTAAGTATTTACTATGAAAAGGTAAGTTGTTTTATGTATATGTAATCTACGTTAAGCTTTGCTGATATTAAAAGTAGGCTGTAGTAATTTCAGTTGCTTCCGTAAATAAAATAGGAAGTGACTTCTTTTTGAAGTTCAGCTTTGGGTCCTGATTTGGAACTGTTCAGGCAAAAGCCAGCTTTGACCCTTTTAGGTTGAATTTTATTCCCAGAGATTAGGAGAAAAGGAAATCTATGTCAGGACAGTACTACAAAATTAACAACAAAAGTTAAAGCTACAGTGGTGCCTCGCATAACGAACGCCTCGCACAGCGAACTTTGGACAGGTTTTTCATGAAACCATCGGCCAAAAAGCAGAAAATGGATGAAGATGTGCAAGATTCGGTAGACTCTACTTAGTCTGTCTTAAAATTAAAAAAATGTGTGTTTTTTTTAAAAAAAAATTATGTTTTTAGATGTATCTAAATAAAAATATGTCATCTTAGCATATTTTTTTATGTCATCTTAGCATATTTTATGCTACAGAACGAATAATTTTTTTAACATGTATTGTTATGGGAAAACGCGTTTCACATAACGAACTTTCCACATAACAAGCTTGCTCCTGGAACGAATTAAGTTCGTTGTGTGAGGCACCACTGTACCAGTGTTTAACACTACTTCAGACTGTGTGTTAGGTGTTTTACATACAATATTTCTAATCCTTCCATCTGGTGAGAATTTTAAATATTTTTTTTAATATATTTTATTGATTTTGTACAGAGAGGAAGGGAGAGAGATAGAGAGTTAGAAACATTGATGAGAGAGAGTCATCTTTCAGCTGCCTCTTGCACATCCCCTATTGGGGATATGCCCGCAACCAGGGTACATGCCCTTGACCGGAATTGAACCCAGGACCCTTCAGTTTCCAAGCCGACGCTCTATCCATTGAGCCAAACCAGTCTGGGCCTGGTGAGAATTTTGTAGATGAAGTGACTGAAGCTCAGAGAAGTTACCTCCCCCCAGGGCAGGGTAGCTCCAAAGCACATGATTTTGCACAGCAGCTGCTTCCCTTAGGAGAAAGGTCATCAAAAAGAAGGTGATACCTTTGCTTGCCTTCTAGGAAAGGAAGTGGAGGGCTGAGAACACATATGGGAGCAGACTTTCTCCTGTACATTTTTTTTCTTAAGAATAGGTTTTTATTGATTTTTATAGAGAGAGGAGGGAGAAGATAGAGAGAAACATTGATGTCAGAGGAAACATCAGTCAGCCGCCACCTTCATGCTTCCTACCGGGGAGTGAGCCTGCAACCCAGGCATGAGCTCTGAACGGGAAGCGAACCATCAACCTTTCAGTGCACGGGACAACACCCAGCCAACTGAGCCACCCTGGCCAGGGCTCCACTGGTCCCTTTTTGTCCTTTTTGAATTCTGAACCATGTGATTCTGATACATATTCAAAAACTGATTCAAATGAAATTTAAATTAAAAAGAAAAATGTAAGCAGAGCAGTAAATAGACTAGAGAAAGCATATTTCGTTCTGTTCTTGGAAGTACATAATTTTATCACTCATCAGATTTTAATTATATAAATCTTTTTCACAAGTATTCCATGGGTTTGAAAATGGGTGTCTGGCTAATGGGTGACTCATTTTCCCAGATGGTGGCCATTCCTAGCCCACCCTGCCTCCTCTCCTGGGCGTCAGCTGAAATTTGTCAGAACATTCAGCATCTGAAACATGGTGGGCCATCCAACTGGAAGCTCAGCCTTCTCTACAAGACTTGCTTCTCAGAGGAGGGGTTGAGTGTTTGCTCGCAGTGGGACTTGAAGGCCACACACATATGGAGCTTCCACCTTAGGAATGACTCCAAAAAAATAGAAGGAAAACCACAACTCTAACTCATACTTATGGCATTAAAATCTTCCTCTGAGCCAACTGAGCAAATCTTTTCGAGTGACTGAACCTTAAACCAACTGAAAAATTGACCATTTTACTGAGCACTGAAATGAAGCAGAAAACTTCCCCAACTTCTCTGGTTTTCATTGTTGTATTTTTTTTTTATTTTAATTTTAATTTTTTTGGTAATGATACATCAGAATGTTTGTTCTCTGAACCGAACATTCTCATTCTCTTCAAGTCCTACAGTAGAAACAAAGTCCTCTTATAAGCAGTGGATTATTAATTTGTGCTATCAGATAACAAATTCTCTAGTTTCAAAAACTAAATGGAGCATTCTTTTAAAGCTTTTACAAAATTATGTGTGGCTTTTTCTGAGCATGGCCTGACATATACCCTGTTTCCCCGAAAATAAGACAGTGTCTTATATTAATTTTTTCTCCCAAAGTTGCGCTAGGTCTGATTTTTCAGGGGATGTCTTATCTTTCCATGCGCTAGGTCTTATTTTCGGAGGATGTCTTATTTTTGGGGAAACACGGTACTAGTAGTAGCTGCTCTTTTGGAACATGCTGCCTTGTGGACTTGTTACATTTGAGCCCCCAGCTCAAGTGTACTCGTTCCTCCGCCTGGAATGTACTTTCCCAGCCGCCGCCACCACCCCCTCCGGACCCTCCACCACCCCTTTCTCTCAGACGTCACTGTCTCAGGGCAGCCTCTCCCGAGTCCTTAGAGCAGCGCTGTCCACCGGAAATGCCATGGGAGCCTCAGACAGGAGCCCCGTGGATAATCTAACATTTTACGTAGCCACATTAAACAGTCTTTTTTTAAGGTGAAATTAACTTATAATATATAGTTTGTGTAACCCAACATGTCCAAAATTATGGAGATGGTTGTTTTTATACTAAGCTTTTTAAATTTTGTGTGTATTTTACATTTGCAGCACCTCTCATTTCGGCACCTCATTGGACAGCACATGTCTAGCTCTTCTAGTTAAGTCCCTCTGTTCTGGGTACCGTGTTTGTTGTTGTTAATCCTCAAAAGGATTATTTTTTTCGTGAGAGTGGTAGAAGGAGGGGGAGAGAGAGAGACATCGATGTGAGAGAGGCGCATCGATTGGTTGCCTCTCATATGCACCCCAACTGGGACTGGGGAATGCCCTTGACTGGGAATTGAACCTTGACCCTTTGGTGTTCGGGCTGATGCTCTAACCATTTGGCAACATTGGTCAGGGTGGTAACATGTTTGCTTTATTCCCTGCTCCAGCTTCACACTTACAGACGTTGATTCACTGGATGAGTGATGAGTGAGTACATACATAATAATGCCTATTTTTGTTCAATAACTTTAGGAGCCTTTAACAATTCTGAAACTCTGGAAAGTTTTCACGGTAGTTCAGCCCACATTCAGGACTACCTATATGGCGTACCATTACTTCCGAAGCAAGGGCTGGGTTCCCAAAGTGGGACTTAAGTACGGAACAGATTTACGTAAGTAATTTGTGACTTGTTAAGTGTGAGTACCAGGGTTTGCATCAGATCCTAGGATGAAAATCAGATTTGGCTATATGTGCTGTTGCTAATCTTTCCTACGAGGTTCTTCCTTCTGGCTTAAATATGAATATAGGATGTTTGGATTGGGTTTAGGGTATGTCCAGAGTGAGTGAAAGGGGCAATCTAGGAGAAAAGCCCAGGAGTAGAAGCTTGCAGACCCAAGTCAGGTTCCTTCTCTTGTCCGCACTATAATCTACAGCACCCCCATATCCCGACCCTCACCTCTCATTAGCCATGTGGTCATGTTATATAGGGCAGTCCCTTGTCCTCTGGGCCACAGTTGCCTCAGCTGGCAAATGAGAATAATCATCCACCTATATAATAAAGAGGTAATATGCAAATTGACCCTCACACACTCACAAGATGGCTGCCTACAACCAGGCTGACAGGGGCATTAATGAGGGATGACCGAACAACTGAACAGCAGGCTGCATGGGGTGACCAGGCCGGCAAGGGGGAGGGGGGGGCAGTTGGGGGTGACCAGGCAGGCAAGTGAATGATTAGGAGCTAGTCGTCCAGGATTGTGAGGGGGATGTCTGACTGCCGGTTTAGGCCCGATGCCGGCAAACAGACATCCCCTAAACTGGCAGTCAGACATCCCCAAGAGGTCCCAGATTGGAGAGGGTGCAGCCTGGGCTGAGGGGACATGCTATCCCCGCCCCCCCCCCCTGCATGAATTTCATGCACCAGGCCTCTAGTTATATTAATAACGACAGTTCTCATTTATTAATCATTTCATACATGCCAAGCATTGTACTAAGTGTTTTACTTTCACTAGCTCATTTAATGCTTACAGCAATCCTGGGCAATGGATACTTGTTAACCTCATTGTTCTGAGAAGGAGACTGCAGTATTGGGAGCATGGGTCATTTGCCCCTAACAGTTTTCAGGGCCAGTAACTTATAGAGCTGGACTTTCAATGTTGGAGCGCAAACTCTGAGAAACTTCTACATAGTTCTTCCTCCTCTGATCTTTACTTGAAGTGAGGAGTCTGAGCCATGTAAGCACTTCATTCGACAGAGAATTAATTGCTGAAGGTCTCCTGTGGCCAGGAATACAGAAGCGAACAAGACAGGCACAGAGCTGCCTGATGGAACAACTTACTTTTTGGCGGGGGAGACAAACAAGCAAAAAGACATAATCCATTTGCAGGTTGTAATTCAATAGAGCAGAGTAAAGGACGCTGGTAAAGGTGCTCAGGAAAACACTGAAAACGTGTGACCACAGTGAGAGCCGTTCCCTTGGGAATCTGGGGAAGAACATGCTAGGTAAAGTGAATGGTAAGTGAAAAGGCCCGGAGGCAGGAACAGCTTGGCAGGCCTCAGGAAGACTGCGTCTAGAACTTAGAGGCCCAGGGGAGAGTGAGCGTTAGGCTGGGGCCGGCTCACGTAGGGCCTGGCAGAGACTTTGGATGTTACTCTGCTGATTGGACGTCTTGGGAGATTTAGAGCAAGCGAGTGACTTAAATTTAATGACTTCATATAACAGGATCCTCTATCTTGTCTCTTACCAAAAGACTGCAGGAGAGCAAAAATGGGAACAGAATGACTTAGTTAAGGACGCTGAGCCCAGCCAGCCCTGCAGATGGAATGGATGTGAGATTTGTGGGTAAGAGAGGAATCAGGGATAATGCATAGGTATTTGGCTTAATGTTTTAGACACATTAAGTAAGCCCCCTGGAGATATTGGGAAGACAGGCCAGATGTTTGAGAAGTCTTCTAAGAAGTCCTGGCCCTTGAGGTCTTTTGAGCTCTGTCACATCCTTGTTCCATATGCTTTGGAGCCTTTTAAGTACCCGAAGAAAGCCAGTTCAATCTCTGAAATATTTAAGTGCTCTAAAGTTGAGTGTGCTTAACCTAGACTCAGAGAATGGTCTTCAGGGGCTGGAAGGTACCTCCTGAAATTTTACTCAAAATCCCATATCGCTAAGATAAATGGTTTATTTTGTTTCTTCCATGCCTGGATTTCATCCTAACTCAGAGTCACCACACAAACGTTCAGGATTAGCTTGCTATGTTTCCAGATAATTGTGTTGGCTACAGGTCACGCTGCTTAAATAAGTGATGTGCCTGTTTCATTTTTCTTCATTGGCTTCCTGCCCCGTTCTCCTTTTCATGCTCCTGTAAGAGTAGCCGCTCAGGCCTGGCCCGTGTGGCTCAGTTGATTGGAGCATCGTCCCGTACACTGAAAGGTCACAGAGTTGATCCCTGGTCAGATGGGTACAGGAGGTTCCAAGTTCTCTCTCATATCGATGTTTTTCTTTCTCCTCTTCCTTCTTCTCTCTCTTCAGTCAATAAAAAACACATCCTAGGATTAAAGAAAAAAACAAAAGAATAGCCTCTCAGTGCAAATGCTTGGCAGGTTTTCTCCAACTTTCTTAATTTTTGAGTGAAATTTGAGTAGAATTTTCCAGCGGATAAGGCTACAGTGATGCATTAAGAGGTGGCATGGGGTGATGGAAAGAGTTCTCTTTAGGGTTGCAGCTGGCTCTACGCAAGTTTCTTCATCGCTCCAAGCTTTCGTTTGCTCTTCATATAACATGGGTAACAATACCTGCTTTGTAAAAAAAAAACCTTTTTTTTCTTTTTCAGAGAGAGGAAGAGAGAGAGAGAGATATAAACACCAGTGATAAGAGAGAATCATTACTGGCTGTCTCCTGCATGCCCCCTACTGGGGATAGAGCTTGAAATCTGGGTGTGTGCCCTGTCCTGGAATCAAACCTTGACCTCCTGGTTCATTGGTCCACACAACCACTGGGCCACACCGGCCGGGCAAGACCTTTCCTAATTTAAAAATAAACTGCCTTATAAGGATGAATGAAAGAACGGACAAGCAGGCAGATTTTCGAAAAGAAATCAATCAACTGCTATTTCCCAACTCCCCGGAGGCCTCGCCACAGCTGGGGCCCATCATGCACTTGGAGCTGCCTGTGTAATTAATGTGAGACCAGGCCTCCGGCCCCGCGGCCACACGAAGGGCGTCCTCCCCGTGCCTGCCTCCGCCAGGGTTCCCCAGCGGTGCTGGCGCTTCCTAAACTGTGCCCCTTCTCCAGGCACAGCTGCTCCTGCCTGGTTTTTAACAGTATTATTTAGTTTCGAAGGCTGGGGACCTAAGCACATGCACCTCAGAACTGCCATCCCCGATTCAATGCAGGACATTCTTTTAACAGTTGTTTCTGCTTACAGAGCTAATGACTCATGACAAAGGGCCATTATGAAATTCACATCGTATCAGGGAAACTCTTCCTTGAATAAATCTTGTCAATCAAGCTTCATTCCAGGAGCAGCATTTGGAACCAGCGATAGGGATCTCAAATCAAGTGCAGCTGCGGAGCTAGTTGACCTTGGTCACCCAGTGCTGAAAGGGAGATGGGAAGCCGGGGGCGGGGATGATGGTGGGGTGAGGGCGAGGGGGGGGGGGGGCTCTCTGCATTCCCACCCGGAAGCTCCTGTGGTGCTGGCTCCTTTGACCAAGGCTTGCCTTGGTGCTTTTCTTTTCTTCCCCCCCCCCCTTTTTTTTTTTTATTAAATTATTTTCTGTGTACAAATCTTACCATTGCCCCCCCCCCCCCCCCCCCCCGGTGCTTTTCTTCTCTCGTCCGATTCAGTCTTTCTGCTCCTGTGAGGGGTGGTGTTCGCCTGCCTCCAAAGGGCCCCCAGGACCTCGTGGCAGAGCCCCCGGCCCCATGCTTTCAGCAGCAGCTCCTGGCCTCCACAGACTTGAGTTACCAGTAGTCCCCTATTGTCCCACCTTTCGCTTTTCTCAATTACAGTTACATGTGGTCAGTGTCAGTCTGAAAATATTAAATGGAAAGTTCTAGAAATAAACAATTTATAAGTTTTAAATTGTGCATCCTTCTGAGTAGCATGATGTCCCCCTCCATCCCGCCCAAGACATGAATCATCCCTTTGTCCAGCCTCTCCATGTCTCCACGCTGTAGATGGTACCCACCCATTAGTCCCTTAGTAGCTGTCAGGTCAGCCGTTGGGGTATCACAGTGCCCGTGTTCAAGTAACACTTATTTTACCTTAATTATGGCCCAAAGCCATTATAAAGGGTCTATTTTATTATTAATTATTGTCGTTAATCTTTGTGCCTAATTTGTACATTAAACTTTAATGCAGGTATGTATGTATAAGAAAAAACACATATATAGGGGCTGGGTGCTATCCAGTTTCAGACATCCACTGGCATCTTGGAACATGTCCTTCATGCATGGGAGGAGGCACTACTGTAGTAGGGCAGACTGATCTCTGAGTGTTGTGTATGGTTTTGTGATTTCTTTTCCCCACTTGACTTTGAATTTCTTAAAAATAGGCACAAGCCTTGTTCATATCTAGCACCAACACCTAAGTCAGCACCTGGCCAGATTAGCTCAGTCACTTTGAATTACATTGATTTGATATGAATAACAAAATGTGCATTCACACCTGGTCTGTGTAGCTCAGTAGTTGAGCATCGACCCATGAACCAGGAGGCCAGGGTTCAATTCCCGGTCAGGGCACATGCCCAAGGTTTGGGCTCAGTCCCCACTAGCGGCATGTAGGAGGCAGCTGATCAATGATTCTCATCATTGATGTTTCTCTCCCTTCCTTTCTCTGAAATCAATAAAAAAATTTTTTAAATATATTTTATTGATTTTGTACAGAGAGGAAGGGAGAGAAATACAGAATTAGAAACATCAATGAGAGTCATCAATCAGCTGCCTCTTGCACACCCCCTACTGGGGATATGCCCGCAACCAAGGTACATGCCCTTGACCGGAATCGAACCCGGGACCCTTCAGTCCCCAAGCCGACGCTCTATCCATTGAGCCAAACCGGTTTCGGCTGAAATCAATAAAATTTTTAAGAAATAAAAATGTTTATCTACTTTATACAAATTTCACATTTTTAATACACTTTCAAGCACTCCAGAGAGTATAAAACAAGCAGCAAGATAAGAATCACTTTTACTTGACTCCAGAATTCATTTGTGGGGTGGGGATGGGAGGAGGGTGTTAGGGCCTGGGCAACAGATTTGCTTTACTAATTGCATTTCGTTCCAGGGGGAATAACAGTTTGGGTTTTAAAAATAGACTGCAGGGCATATTGCAGATTACCCACATACAGATAATTGGGTGTTTGTATCTCTGTGGAGCAGGAAAAAAACTTAAGTAATAAAATAAGATTTTTATTTCATATGCTTATACATTTTCTTTCTTTTTCTTTGCAGTGCTGTATCGAAAAGGACCTCCATTTTACCATGCAAGGTTTGGAGTGATTTTTTTTTTTTTAAATCAATCTTTATTGTTCATATTATTACAAAGGTTCCTCATTTCTTCCCCCCTCCACCAGGTTCCCAACCCACCCTTCGCCCCCTCCCCATCCCCCATTGTCCTCATCCATAGGTGCACAGTTTAGGTTCAGTCTCTTCCTCCCTTTCCCCGATAGTAAATCCCTTTTCAGATAGTAAATTAGTTACTTAGCATTTTCTCATATCAATAATACCTCCACATGCCCAAAGATACACCCCACACAAAAGACATTTCCAAATAGGTCAACCAGCCTCATCTAGGCCCCACCCAAGGCACTCACAGATCAACACCCCAACCCTATACTAACTCAACACATCCAGATCTAAGCCTTCATCACTTGATTCAGCAGACCCTCAAGTTCCCACAAAAGTTTCCAGCCATGTCTGAGAGGCAGCCGTGGGGCAGGGGCAGACGAGGAGCAAGCTGTTCCGGGCCTGGTTGCTCCGGCCTGGCCTCTGTTGCTCTGGTTTGTTCCACAACCAGCTGCTCCGGGTCTGGTCACTGCCGCTCCCGACCTAGTTGCTCTGGACTTGGCTGCTGCTGCTCCGGGCCTGGCCGCACCCGACCCGGCTGCTCTGGGTGGAGTGATTTTTTTTTAAAAATAGTTTTCTTTCTGATTTAAGAGAGGAAGGGAGAGGAAAAGAAAAAGAGAGAGAGAAACATCAATGATGTGAGAGAATCACTGGTCGGGTGCCTCCTGCATGCCTCACACAGGGGATCGAGCCCGCAACCTGGGCATGTGACCTCACCAGGAATGGAACCATGACCTATTTCATGCTCAACCACTGAGCCATGCGTCCAGGCTGGAGTTATTTTTAAATGTCAATGACTTAAAAGGACGTGATATTTTTGGCCACTTTAATTTTTAGTACCACAGAATCAGTCATGTTCCAGTTGGCCTGATAAGGATAAATACTATGTGTCTGTGCCTTCTCCACCAACAGTGTTAAACTATATATAAAATAATAAATGGTTATGATAATCTGTCTTTTAGTATTAAACATATCCGTGAGTATTAGTATCCAAACCATTGAGTGAATTTTCAGCTTTCATATTGGGAGAAATATTTCTGTTCCTTTCCTATATGTGTTGAAATCACTCTAAAATTCTATGTGAAGTGTGAGTTTTTTTCATTAATATTTTCTCAGCGGTCTAGGGAAATTTAGGATCAGATGATGTACATTTTTTTGTAGCTTTGTTCTTGACAGGAAAAGCAATACTTTTTAAATGGATTGATTTCATATGTTTTACTTTTAAAACTCCCTTTGTGTGTTTTCCAGTTACTCTGTCATTGTTGAGTTAGTCGATGACCATTTTGAGGGCTCTCTTCGAAGACCTTTCAGTTGGAAGTCGCTGGCTACGTTGAGCAGAGTGTCAGTGAATGTCTCCAAGGTAACATCAGCCCTGGCATTATCTGTCACTGAAATGGTTGGATTTTTTTTCTTCTTCTTAAATGTAGTGGAAATAGAAAAGTCATTTGGAGAAACTTCAAAGTGTTTCTCCCAGTGACGTTCTGGAAGATTGGGCTAGAAGCTCTCCTCCCGTTATGTCCCTCCCACCGCCACCTGGGTGTAAGCTCCAGGAACTGAACTTTGGAGTTCCCCGTAGTGATTGATGTTGGGGAGCATTGCCTTTCTCCTCCGGGGAGCCTCTGGTGAGCCAGCACACGCTCAAAAGTCACCCACACATTCACAGAGGAGTCCAAACATTGGCACGTTTCTTTTGAAAGTTCGCAGATCTCTTGAAAAGGCAGGGAGGGAATTAATATTGATTGCTAAACACTTTACATGTTTCTCAGCACCCTTTCTTATCCTCATCCTAAAAGTGAGGAATCAAAGTGTCAGAGACGTTGAGTGAGAAATCCATGATCATGCAGCTCAAATGCAGAAGTGGGATTCGAACTGAAGAGCCAGCTGACTGCCTGGCTGTGTTCCGTTTCCTGCTGCCATCAAGATAGGAAGGAAGGGACCAGGACTGTGCAGGGTGGGAGCTCTGTGTTCTCTGTGATTCAGTAGTTTGCTAACTGAAACAAATCGTGGGCCCCCCTCCCACCTGTGCCCCTGCTGCTGGGGATGTGAGAACTGAGGCTGGCGAGTCCGGAGGGGCCAGGTGACAACTGTCTTCAATGCCAGGGAGGCTGCTTAGGCTGTAGGCTAGGAAAAGGAACTTTGTCCCATAGAAATATGGGAGTCCATACTGTTTTTAATGTTGTTATGCCCACTTTTGAGCACACTTTTAATATATTAAATTTTGTGTTTATAACGAATAGATCTACTTTATTTGCATTCTCCTGACATGTGAACAATGTCTGATGGCAGGTCCTTAGTCTAGAGGCTGAGCCCAGCCATGATGCTCCCGGAGGACACTGCTGGGAATGGAGACTGCGTGTCCTGCTGGCCCACTCAGATTTGTATTGTGATTTTGTGGGATATGGATATTGTCTTTATTTCTCAACAGGAACTCATGCTGTGCTATCTGATAAAACCCTCTACCATGACTGACAAAGAAATGGAATCCCCAGAATGCATGAAGAGAATTCAAGTTCAGGTGTGTAACTTTAGGTCACTCAGTTCGTCCCAAAGATTCTGTCCATTGCATCGCGTCCTCTTGAACGTGTGCTCCCAAGAAAACAAACAAGTCCGTCTTGCCTTGGAAAGAAAGTCTTCTGGACCTTCCCTGCTAAACCCACTCTCACTCGCCCCTAATTCCTGCTGCTCCCATTCCTGCGATGTGATCTGGTTTCTGTCCTCACCGCCCAGCTGAAACTGCCGTCCCGATGGCCTGGAACCCCCTGGCCAGGCCAGGCCTCTCCTCAGTCTCAGTCTCAGTCTCAGAGGCCAGGGGTGTCGCTGTTGACATTCCTTCCTTGAACTTCTCGGCTGGCTTCTGGGGTTCTGTGTTGAGCTGAGTCTCCCCCGGTCTTCCTGACAGGATTTTCTCTGCCAGGGCTGCCAAGTTCATTGTTCCGTCATCCAGTGTTTACTATCGCCATCTCTCGCCCTGTCTTTGACCCTCCTCCGCGTCCAGCACTTCATGGTTTTTCTCTAACCTTGCACCCTTCCTGTTGGTCTCACTGCCCCGTCCCTCTGCAGACCTGCTCGAGGACCCCCGCCTCTCATCCCTTCAGTTCGTCCTGCCATCCCCACTAGGTTAACCTTTCATAAAATGCCAACCCAGATCCACGTCTATCCTCTCAGTGCAGACCTGGTGCCATCGTAGACTTGGTTCCGATGTTAAATATGAACTTTTGTACCTGCACTTCTAATCCTGGAAGGTGCTAGTAGAATCCCACAGCTGAGGCAAGTTTAGCTTTCAAATCTTTTCACAGTTACGGTAGATGCTACTTGCATGTAAGGTTTATATCGCTGCATTCACTTTCCTCCGAAGGTCCGGTTACAAGAAGTGGGAACAGATACCCTCATAATGCAGATAGCTTTCTGTGAAAAGTAGCTGTGATGTCACATGCCTGGCATGTTCTCTCATTCCTGTTTTTAAATGTTATTGTTCTTTTTTGTTTTTATTGGTTACAGGAAGTGATTCTGAGCCGCTGGGTTTCTTCACGAGAGAGGAGTGACCAAGATGAACTCTAACACTTGACCTCAGAATTCTGATTTCACCAAAAAATATTTATTGAGTCTCCTACAATAAGCCACACTCAGGGCGAGGTAAAGGGTCCTTGTATTGTGATTGGCCATTAATTGGAAGGTTTTTAAAGAGCATGGTGCTCCCCACACCAGAGAACTATTCGTGTTTTAAAAAGAAATTACACCGGGAGAAGGAGAGAGCCCTGTGCCCGGACGTCCGCTCTGTCCTCGGCGGCACCGACCGTGGCTGCCCCGCTCCTCGCCTCCAGGCCCCGCTCTGCATCCTCATCTGCTCAGTGAGGAGCATGGACAGATGAGTCTGCAACGGGGAGCCTCTGTTTTACTCTAATCGAACCTCTACCTGGTGACAGTTACATGAGGTGGCACTCGACAGGCCCCACAGCAGCACTTCATGCGTAAGCATCTCGTTACCACATCCAGTCTGTTCCCGAAAGAGTGCCGGAAGGCAGATCTGGGGGCTGCAGGACACCATGTTCCATCACTCTAAATGGAAAAAGTTACACGTCTCCGCTTGTCCAAGAACTTCAACCAATTACTGAAGCACATAACAGTCCATCTAATAGTTAGCAAGGATTTTTGTATCACAGAAAGCATTTAAAACATCAACTACCTAATTATTTGTCAGTTTACTAATTGGTAGGCATGTTTGTGTAGAATACACAACATTATGCGGTATTGGATAAAAGGTGCACCTTGCTTCAGTTAACTTCTTTGAGATAAAAATAGGTGGTGAAATAATGTGTGAAGGAAGATACAAAACGAGTGCAGTTGACATTTAGTAAACACAGTAAACAGAGCCCTTTTTTAATTGGTTGGATCCCAAGGCAGAGTTGCCTGAGGAGTGGCATTTGGAGGCGAGAGGGGGGAAGTGGGCAGAGGGCATGGGGATGGGAGGCTGAGCAAGAGGGAGCCAGCTTAGGAGTGAGGGAACAAGGGTCGGAGGCTCGTCCACGGTCCAGATTCGAGAAGCTGGCGGACAGCCCCTCCTCGGCATTAAATGCTCCAGAGTAGATGGGTCAGATCCATCTTTGGAAGCTGAGACAAAAACAAAAAAACACAGAATGAACACTTGTTTGCATCCCTCGATGCAGGACCTTAGAGATCCTGACAGCCTGCGGTTGTGTTTTAAAGGTTTGGCATTCAAATAATGGAGCTCCCCTGCCTCAGACCAATAACGACCATCCATTTGAAAGAGCTTCTTAGTAAGTTCTTTGCTCTTCATTCGTGATACTCATAGTTCTTCAGCATTTTTACCGTTCGCTTTGCTTACTCCAGGCTCCTGAGCAAAATGAAAGACTTTGCTTTGAATCATCATTTTCTCAAAACCTTCAATGCTGGCAAAGAATTTCGGGAGGCATTTCTTCCCTATTTCATTTATCATTTGTAGTGACACTTCTTTCCAAGTCTAATCAGTGCACCAGATGCCTGTATGGTAAAACCTCTTCCAGGAATCCTTCATCAGAGTACAGTCCTCCTGTCAGCACTCAGATGCTTTGTCATCAGCCGATGTGCATTGAAGGTTGTGGCGACTCCTTGGTATAATGGCGACAGTAAAGATGAGGAAAAGCCAAAGACAGCACGGATATTTGTAAGTGGACGCTCCAGGAGCATGTCCAAAGCATCGTCTGTAGTCAAAGAAGCCTGTACGGAGCATTTTCCTTCTTTATATGTAGATTTGAACACGATGTAGCAGGCCGTGCACTCCTCAGCATTTACCTGAGGGCCCTGGGGTTTCTGGAATGGTACACCAGCAAAGGTTTTAGTTTAAATCACCCTCACAGTTTCCAGGTAAAAGTATTAGCTATCCCTGGCCAGTTTAGCAAAGTGGTGAGAGCATCAGCCCACAGACTGAAGGGTCTCGGGTTTGATTCCTGGTCAAGAGCATGTGCCTTGGTTGCAGGTTCTATCCCTGGCCCTCCAGCCCCAGGTCGGGGTGCTTGTGGGAGGCAGCCTATCCAGGTGTCTCTTTCACATCAGTGTTTCTCTCCTCCTCCTCTCTCCCCACCACTCTCTCCAAAAATCAATTTTAAAAAATGTCCTCAGGCGAGGATTAACAACAAATAAATAAAAATAAAAGCAGTATTAGCTTTTCTTTGGAAGTATTAAGTCCTAGCACTTTCTTCTTACCTTCTGAAATGAATGTACCAGATGGCATTTGTTTTCAACAAAAAGCTCAAGTTCCTCAAGATCAGAAATGGACTGCAATAAAGCCCCCGTCAGGAGCTCTGCCGTTCCCCGGAGAGATGCCGCAGCCTCACCGAGAGCAGAAGTTGCTTCGCCCACACCCCTCAAAGCTCCAGGCTTGCGTGGTTCTTAATCCTCTCAAACCTCTGAGACTTGCTTTAAAACTGAAATTCTTCACCAAACCCTCCCCTCCATCCCTTTCCCATTCTCCTGAGGTAATCAGAGCCGCTCCATGTGCCAGCATGTCTTCTGTTCAGGTGGCATCGGGCTGACCAAGTGCACAGGAATTTCACTGAAAATAGCACCCCACCGTCAACACTGCGAAACGGTGCAGCCAACATTTTTCACGAGTTACATTTTGTTAACCTACCGCAAACAATCATACAAAAAAGTGGACACCTGCTTGGTCAAGATTATATCATTGTAAAAATTATACTTTATATGATTCACTTTTTTAAAATACACTATCACTTCCAACTGTTTTCTAATGAAGCGTTACTTCCTCGGCCTCTAAAACTCGCCTACTTTCTTTTTTTTTTTTTTTTAATATATTTTATTGATTTTGTACAGAGAGGAAGGGAGAGAGATAGAGAGTTAGAAACATCGATGAGAGAGAGAGTCATCGATCAGCTGCCTCTTGCACACCCCCTACTGGGGATGCGCCCGCAACCAAGGTACATGCCCTTGACCGGAATCGAACCCGGGACCCTTCAGTCCCCAAGCCGACGCTCTATGCATTGAGCCAAACCGGTCCCGGCAACTCGCCTACTTTCTTCACAGGCTTTTCCACTTCCGAAGGAGACATTTTTACTTAATAGAAAGGCCGGGGAAATGATGGGATGATAGACCAGGCGTCCAAACAGTGCAAGCACCGGTCACCTAAGGCAGCAACACATGCTGTGTCCTCTTTCCAGTCCAGACACAACTAGAATGATTCTGCTGCAAACTCATCTATTTCGTGTGTTGTTTACATTTTTATGACCAATACAGGCTAACATTTTTTGCAAATTGTTCCAGTAAATATTCAGGCAGTGGGAACTGAGACAGGGCAGACGCCTTTTGAGTTCAGATGGTGGACCCTCCGCAGGAAGGTGTGGGGCTCGGAGGCGTGGCCACTGTCAGAAGAGCAGGTGGAGGACGTGGCCTGAGAGCGCCTGCATGCAATGCCTTCACGCCATCCCCACCACTGAAGGGACACCAGCCTGCAAAATCCTGTGATATCAGAAATAGGGCTTGTGCGGTCGGAGGTTAAAAAGGAAGAATGCCCTCCACACACGGCTGGGTGTGTGCTGGCACCGCTGGGTGGTGGTTCCCCTACCTCAAAGGTTGGGGTGCAGCCTGAGATCCCTCTCACCAGGGACCTGCTCCTGCATGTAAATCTGCACCATCTTCAGGGCGCTCACAGAGTCTGTGAGGACCACCTGTGGGTCCAAGGTGGGAGCAGTATGTGCTTCCTGACTTAATTCGTTGCCCTGGGGATGATTTTATTGAGAGCTTGGCAGTGAAATGAGCCTCGTAGAAAGGACCCGTCTCAATCTCAGCTCTGCTTCAGTGGTTACGTGACCTTGGGGCAACTTACTTGCCCTTTATGAGCTTTGCTTTTCCTACCTTTAAATTGGGGCCATTTGATATATTGACTTCGTTGTGGCTCTGAGGATAAAGGAGAACTCAAAAAATACCTGACACAAGGAGTTTGCCCTCCCTTCTCAGAAGGATTGGCTCAAACCCACCAGATGGGCAGGAGGCCGAGAAGACACAGTGCCCATGTTCAAAGCTAAATCTGGGTTGAGAACAGAGGTGTTGGTGGACGTTGGGCTCATCGGAAAGCAAATGCAAGCAGTGTTTGTGCACAGAGTGGGGAGGTGAGGGGACTCTGTAGAGGCCCTCCTATGGCCAAGGCTGTTTGTCCTGGGAGTGAGTTCTTCAGAGTCTGCCTTCTGTGGCCAGAGTCAGACAGTCGCCGTTGGCAGTGCTGAACCAGCCCAGGGGTATTGGGGCACTGGATGTGGTTCTGTAACTACAGACCTACCCTGCCTTCAGGCACCACCTCGTCAAGTAAGAGTCCATAGCTTACAGTTTTCAAGATTTTTGAACCATTAAGGCTCTGGTCTTGGTATTAAATTTCAGCAATTCTTTAGTCTCTGATGGGCATTGGGTGGAGGACAGGATGGCTAAGATGAACTCCTTGTTCTGAAGTCAGATGCAAGTTTGCATCCCAACTCATGCTCTTCTGGCCCTACACTCGTAACCTCGTTTCCCTCTCTGTCAGATGAAGCTCGTGTTCAGCCACCCCAAAAAAGTATTGACAGGCTACAACGGCGACGAATCCCGGAAACATGCCAAGTGAAAGAAGCCAGACACAAAATGTTATATATTGTTTGATTCCAACTATATACCCCAAACAGGTCAATCCAATGAGAGAGAACTCCTTGGTGGTGACCAGGGGCAGTGGGGGGAGAGGCTGAGGAGCTTCTGGTACAGAATCACCTTTCAGGTGATGAGATGACTTGGAACTCAATAGAGGAGGTTGCACAACATTGTACTAAATGCCTGATTTTTTTTTTTTTTTTTGCTTTAAAATCGGTGTAATATGAATCTCACCTCAATAAAAAATAAAAAATAAAAAAAAGGCTGTCAACCCCAGAGGATCATGGGAGGATTGTGTGGGTTGGTCCTTATAAGGTGCTTATTAACACAGTGCTCAGCTACAGTACTGTTGGTCTTTTGCAGCTGTGATGGTTCATTGTGGGGGGATTGTCCTCTATTAAGGCAGTTGCTTGTGCAGTTGATTATTGTTTGTTGATTCTCTTCGCTTCCATTTCGGAGGCTAACATTTTCTGCCCTCATCCCCACACCGTGAGGGGAAATGGTGACATCTGTGCCTTCACTGCCCTGAGTGCTCTCTAAAGAATCTCACTTCTGTAAAGTAACCGGTTCAAACATAACCCTTGGTACGGATTAAACCTGCATGAATGGGACGAGTTTCAGGCAGGTTCATCTGGCTGCAGTTGGTCAGTTTTCCCTATGATTTGAGCCTCGAATAGTAGTCTGAAAGGTCCTTGGTACTTACTGAGATTAGTTTTTGTTTTTGTCATAATTATTTTGAATAATTTAATTCCTAATTATTTTGCCTTTACTGTTAAAGCATTTTCATTTTCTCTTTTTAAAAAACACTATTATTTACTTGAATGTGGTTTTTAACTTAGTTTTCCCTGGTGGGAGAGTACTTAGGGTAAAAAGAAATTCCTCTCCTCCCCACCACCCAACTACCATTTATGATTTTACCAACCAAATTGAATTTTTAGAAATCTGATTACAGACTCAAATAATTATCCCATGAAAGTTAACTTATTTAAAACTCTGAGGCCCGTTTCTAAAATTGAGAGATTTAAACCCATCGATTTAGCTTAAATCTTTGCGTTTTCTATACATGCTGAAAACATTTTAAGTCTTGTTATCATTTTGTGAAACATAGGGATGTCTTACTAAAAAATACATGATATGAAAAAACACATTTGTGAAATGGTTAAACTAAGAGGTGATTTTTTTTATTTCAAAGCAACTCAATCTAATTTAAGTGAAAAGCTTTAAGCATTTACGTGTGTTTTTTTTTTTTTTTTTTGAATGTGTACATGTTCTGAAACAATATTGCAAAGGTAGATTTTCCTGACTTAAACGTACGTTCTGGTAGAGCGGAAACCGCGGCATCAGGAACACTTGGTCCAGACTCCACGGAACCTTGGAAACATTGCCTGGTCTCTGAGGCTCGGCTTCCTCAGCTGTGAAGTGAGGCTGAGTGATTCCTCCTGAGTGTGTTTTGCAGACTAAAGGGGATGACAGGAAAGGATCGTACATGGTAGGTATACCTTTTTCCCTCTCAGATAAGGCCAAAAGTGTAAGCATTACCACACCCATTTCTCTGGCTTATGCCCCGGTAGGTAACCATGGAGAAGGAGGTGGTAGGAAGAGAGTTTGAGGTGAGGTGAAGACAGCTCCGAAGGTGGGGGAAGGGGAGGTAGCAAGCACTTCCTGAACTAAGGGAGCTAGATATGGCCTCTGTGGGGTTTTTACGTAATGTTTATGTGTGTTTTCTTGGTTATGACAGTAATCCATGCATGCTGTAGAGCAGGGGTCCTCAAACTTTTTAAAGTGGGGGCCAGATCACGGTCCCTCAGAGAGCTGGAGGGCCAGACTATATGAACTACTAATTCCTACTGTAACACCTCGGCTGCGCTCACTGCCCAAAAAATCTGGCGGGCCGGATCAGACTCCTCTGCGGGCCGCATGTGGCCCGCGGGCCGTAGTTTGAAGACCCCTGCTGTAGAGGCTTTGGAAAAATACCTTTGTGTGGGTCATTTTAGTCTTTCAAATCAGTAACACTGAGACAAACTCTGACCTCTGTGAAAAGGAACCCAGCGGTCTGTCATTCCACCAGCACTGATGGAAGGCCACGTGGGTGTGGTCAGTGCTGAGGGCCGAGATGAAGAAGTGCGTCTGGGGGGGTGGCAGGGAGAACGCTGATACTTCTCCGGGGAAGCAGAGCCGGTGCCAATGCAGAACCTCCTCGCCCCTCAGCATTCAGCTGGTACGATAAAGAAACCATCAGATTCTCAGCTCATCATTAAGAACAGAGCAACATTGCCATCTGTTGGTGTGATGAGATGCTTAATTTCCTTTATTAGGGGTAAAAACGGGAGGGTGATGCTGTGGCATTACCAGCCTGCTCAAGCGGAGAAATAACAGGCCGACTACTGCCAGCGTCACCTCCAGGCGGGGAGCAGCCTCTGAAACAGGATGGGCACTGCTGAAGCTTTGAAAAGTAAGGGATGTAGCACTGAGACAGTTGCATGAAATTGGCAGTCCGAATATTGACCTTATCTGAATTGCTTTATGACATATAACTTACTTCCTCTCCGAATTTGAATGTTGGTGAAAGCAAAACTCTTATTTTCTCCTTTAACTCCGCTAATGCAAAAATTGCCGACCCATGGCTGCACATCTCAGGAACCACGGGCCTCTTGCAGGTCACCAGGTGGCCCAGGAGTTAGTGCATAAACCCTGGTTTTGCCACTGGGTGAGGTGAAAATACTCACTGTTTCATAAATTGTAGATGTCTTGCTCACCTTCTTACAAATGACCCCACCTTCTGGATTCACACGGAAAGATGGATTAATTCAGCTCTAATTAATTTATAGGAAGAGTTTTCATTGTTCTGGAGATAAAATATGCTGCCACTTTATGCTTTAACATGGATTCTCAGTTTGAAAACTAAAATTCTATGAAAAGAATTTTGAAAACTCAGGGCAATTTTTATTAATTTTGAAAATTCTTATACTGTGATAAACTGAAGTATGCTTAAAGGGAAGCCTTATCACCTTTTTTTTTTAATATTTTATTGATTTTTTACAGAGAGGAAGGGAGAGGAATAGAGAGTTAGAAACATCGAAGAGAGAGAAACATTGATCAGCTGCCTCCTGCACACCCCCCACTGGGGATGTGCCCGCAACCAAGGTACATGCCCCTGGCCTGAATCAAACCTGGTACCCTTGTCCGCAGGCCGATGCTCTATCCACTGAGCCAAACCGGTCAGGGCACCTTTTATTTTTTATTTTTTAATTAACCACAGGTTACTGTCTTTAGAAGTCTCTATGATCTGTTAAAAGTAGTAACCCCAAAGATCCTGTCCCTTCTGCTTTTCCACGCGCACTCAGCACAAACCACCCCCCGGAGGAGGACTCGGCGCCTGGTCCGGGCGGTCGGTCACGTAGAAGCCGTGCTCCTCTATCGCCCGGTAGAGCATGATGTACTTGGACGCCTTCCTGGTCCTGGGGACCACAAACTTCTCCGTGAACTCCTCCTTGTCCAGTTGCTCCTTGCCTTCTGTGGCCAGAATGCAGTTAATGAACGTGAGGGTGTAACTGTAGCAGTTGTGGTGTTCTTCTTCGTACCTTCAAAACAAGGATGTGAAGAAGAGAAGGCTTAGCTGTGAAAGCTGCTCAGGAGCAGGCCAGGAAGCTGCTGAGGGCCTTCCATACCTGAAACCGGGCTCACTCAGCGGGCCGGGCCCCGGCCTGGGCTAGTGCAGATTGCAGCGTAAGGTACAGATGAGACTCAACTGAATGTTCAGAGTGATGAGTGAAGGTGCACCTAAACCCCAACCTGGGGAACTTAATTTCACTGAAATTCTAGATTCTAGAAGTAGAATTTCATTTCTTAAATTTTAGGATAGCCTACATTTCAAGGGCAGCCTGAAAACAATTTAAGTGGACAAGCATTCTATAAAGTGTTAAGGGAGCAAGCAATTGAGAAATTAAATTTCAAAATTGCTAAAAACCAAACAACAGAACCTTAAAATATTTATAAATTTGCCGAAACCGGTTTGGCTCAATGGATAGAGCGTCAGCTTGGGGACTGAAAGGTCCCGGGTTCGATTCTGGTCAAGGGCATGTATCTTGGTTGCGGGCATATCCCCAGTAGGGGGTGTGCAAGAGGCAGCTGATCGATGACTCTCTCATCAATGTTTCTAACTCTCTCTCTCCCTTCCTCCTGTACAAAATCAATAAAATATACTTAATAAATAAATAAATAAATAAAATATTTATAAATTTTGAATATCATTTAAATTGTTTGTTTTATGGAACATAATATCACAGCTTTTGCTGTACATATTACTGTTAAGTGTTAAGTATGTAAAAAATATCTATTCAAATAATGAGAGTTCTAAGTTCTGGACCTTTCAACTCTTAAAATGCTCTGATTCTATTATGTAATACCAGAGTCAAGGTGCATGAAATTCGTGCATGGGTAGGGTCCCTAGGCCTGGCCGAGGATCAGGGCCGATTTGTGGGGCGACCAGCAGGGTGGTCAGGGGGGCCCTCTTGGCACCCAGCATGGCTGGCCTGGGGCCTGCGGCAGTTCCTGCATTGAACATCTGCCCCTTGGTGGTCAGTGCTTATCATAGCGGCTGGATGCACCCCTGCTCGGTCGATTTGCATATTTGGCTTTTATTATATAGGATATGCTGGCTCACCTCTGAAGAAACCCCTGCTTAAATTCTGTTACAGGTGCTACTGCTAAATGCCGCTCAGCATCTTCAGTGAGTTGATGACATCTGTGTGGCAAATGTGGGCCAGGGAGCAGGTGGTCTCAGCAGCCCCATACCTGTGAGGCAGCCAGGCCCACGAGGTGGAGAAGTCTTCCAGGTACTTGTCCCACTGGTCCATCAGCCCGAACATGCCGGGCTGCAACAACGGGACGCTGACACTCTGCTCCCAGCCCGCTTCGTCTCGCTGGACGCCGTGCACGGTGTAATTATAGACGACTCCTGCAACCAGAGCCAGGATCGTGCGGGAGCTTGGGGGACGTCAGAAAATGACAGCAGCCGCCACGGTAACCTGACATATCGGAAGCCCAGGTTGCACTTTCTGATTCCTGCCCATTAGCAGTAGGCCCCGAGAGGCTCCGGGACCTCCTTCCTCCAGGATCACCAAGTTCAGGAGGCAGCCACGCGCCTGGGGGATTTCGGGAAGGTCTTGCCTGGACCTAAGGAGAGGCTATGGTGCCCCTGCCTCACCTACTCTCTGCAAAGCAGTTCCTTCAGGGAACCCAGTTCTGGCTGCACCTGATCTTCAGCCTCCGGAGTCACCCCCAGGAAACGGAGACAACGATAGGCACCAGGATAATCATCTCCAAATAGTTTTGTTGAAGTTCTCCGTTTACAAATGGGCCTAGCTTTCCTTCAATCAGCAATAAATTTCTAGTGATCAGGCTGGTGGTTAGTGTTACTGATCACATGGGTAACTCTGAGCTCAAAAACCCAATCCTAGGTTTCTATTCACAGTATCAGTTTCTCCTGGCTGGCTTGCTCACCTTCCCAGGCCTGCAACTCCTGCAAGCGGCTCACCAGGCCCCTTTCCTGCAGATAAGGATGTTCTGGGTCCAGGGGTTGCAGACTCTGTGCCCTCAGAGCTAAATCTGGCCAAAAGAGCTGTTTTATTTAAACATGCTGATGCCTTTTTTTTTTTTTTTTTTTTTTTACAGAAAACAGCTGCTCCACTGCTCAGGCGTTCTATCCCCTGACTTATCCAGAGGTTTCTGCCTATTTCCTGGAGACCCTGGAGTGTGAAGACCCAGTAGCAGTGGGCTGAGTGAGTACAGGATTGGAGAGCACAGGGCCTTAGTCCAGATTCTGGTTTCCACACCCAGTGAGGTCTTGGGCAACTCAATCTCTCCAGGATTCTGTTGTTTTTTTCCCTTGTTTAAACACCAACAAAAAACTAAAAGGTTTCTGTCACTCTTGGCTGAGAAAACATTAATGACCTTTGTTTTCAAATATTGAGTATTGTTGGTAATACTTTGCTATACTGTCAAGTATTTCTCATTTGGGGGGAGAGTAGCATCACTTACCTCATGGTCCAGCAAGAGAAACCAGGGACCAGAGGAATTCCTAATTAAATGCTGCACCATCACTTTTCTTTAGAAATACTACTCTCCTCTGGATATTTTGGGGGCTTTTCAAGCTAAAAATATATATATATGAAAATGCACTCACCATTTGTGTTAGTTATTCCAACGTGAAGATCAGACCTTCCATCATACTCCCTGAAAGAAACAAATATTTTTTCCTCATTTGCATATGTCTGGCACAAAGCTTTGGTACGTAGAGTCGGGGAGTGGTGGGCCTCCTCTCTTGCCTGGTGCCAAATTGCTAACAGTGTCAGAGCCTGTGTCAAAGCTGGTTAGGCCAGTTCTACATTCGAGATCTAAAAATTCCCTCTGCCCCCATCTATTTTGTTGCCCCTCCCCCAGTACTCAAGATGAGTGTGCTAGAAGGCCGGTTCTGCCAGAGCCGTGGTCGGCAAACTGCGGCTCTCGAGCTACATGCTTCTCTTTGGCCCCTTGAGTGTGGCTCTTCCACAAAATGCCACAGCCTAGGCGAGTCCATTTTGAAGAAGTGGCATTAGAAGAAGTTTAAGTTTAAAAAATATGGCTCTCAAAAGAAATTTCAATCATCGTACTGTTGATATTTGGCTCTGTTGACTAGTGAGTTTGCCGACCGCTGTGCTAGAGCAAAAAGTCAGCGTAACACGTGGCAGAGGAGCCCACCCAGAGGTGGTTTGTTGAAGGAGCACCTTATTCTTTCCTCCTTTTCTATGAGGTAACAGCCTATTCCTCAGCCAAACGTGGGTGAGAGGCTCCTGAAGGCCTCCCAGTGCCGTCTGCCTCCGCGCATTTTGGTCTTGTGGCCTGTGACCACACCCGCTTCTCCTGGACAGCCCTTGTCTCCTGGAATTATTATTTACCTGAGACTGGACATTAGATGGATAATCCGTATAATTTAACCTTCGTATACAGTCCCAGGCCATCACTAACTAGCCTTAGGACATTGGGCAAATCATTTACTCTCTCTAATTCGTTTCCTCAACTATAAACTGGGAATATCATAAGCCTCCTGGTGAGCTGGCTGTAAGAATAAAATATCCATTGAGTGCCTACCGCATAGAGGTTATTTTTAAATGATAAAGCTTCTGTATCAGACCACAGGTCTGGGTATTTGGTTCCTCATTAAAGTAAGCAGTTGCAGGTTTTAAAATGACCACATGGCTGCCCCATCTCTTTAGAGCAGTCTCCTCAGGGTCATCTTGTTGGAGCCACTTTGAGTTCTTTTGAGACCCTGGGGGTCCCAGAGGTTGAAAACGAGGCATGGCTCAGTGGTTGAGCGTTGACCTATGAACCAGGAGGTCACAGTTCAATTCCTGGTCAGGGCACATGCCCAGGTTGCAGGCTTGATCCCCAGTGTAGGATGTGCAGGAGGCAGCCAATCCATGATTCTCTCTCATTGCTGATGTTTCTCTCTCTCCCTCTCCCTTCCTCTCTGAAATCAATACAAATATTTTTTTTAAAAAAAAGAAATGAAAATGAAGATGAGAAAAGCAGGGATAGTCTTGGGTGGCTGAGGACAGTGCGGCACCCACCAAATTTTCTACCCCAAGCTCATTCCCTGAGCACATCACTGCCCTTGGTTTCCTGCCTAAGTCCCAGGCATGTCCTCCCTTGCTCTTCTTTCCTTCAGTTATTTCTCAGTCTTGCAACACACGTTTATCGGGTGTCAACTATAAGCCTGTACAGTCAGGTATTTCTCATATTTTGAAGTGAGGGATAGTGACATACAGAAAATAAAACCGGGTCTCTGCCCTCACTTCCAGAGAAGACGTATTGCTTTAGTTTAGCAAGTTTCTAATAGTAAGTGCTGTGAAGGGAAACAATTCGTAGAATGTTGCAGATGCACGTAATGGGGCAGGGCCGGGGCCACCCCCTCCTATAGGACACCTTTGTACAAACGAAGGGGCCCCTCCTTCCTGCAGAAGCAGCTCCGCTTGGCGTGGCGAGTGGCATGCTGAGTTCCTGTGCTCGCCGCCACCGTGGCCCGGGGCCTCTGCGGGACCCTCGCCTCGCTAGATCGGAGCCTCGGGGGTTCCTCTGGGTCACTGCCGGGCTCTCTTTTATGAAGTCAGTGAAACTGTCTCAAGGTAAATGGTGGGAGTCAGTCCTGAGAGTTTGGAAATTGGGTGTAAAGGAAGGAAACGGTTTGGAATTTAGCTTTAGAGGGTCTACCCTGCTTCCCCGAAAATAAGACAGTGTCTTATATTAATTTTTTCTCCCAAAGTTGCGCTAGGTCTTATTTTCAGGGGATGTCTTATCTTTCCATGTGCTAGGTCTTATTTTCGGAGGATGTCTTATTTTCGGGGAAACACGGTAGTAGGCAGGAGGCTACATAAGACTCTGCAAATCCTGTCCTGAGGGGTAAAAGGATTGGGAGAATGCTCAGCCTGTGGCTTGTTTCAACACCGCCACCTCAATTCTGCCAATGCCCAGGGAAGACACGGATGTCATATGACCCCACATCACAGAATAAGTAAATCTGAGTAGGGGCCAATCAGGAAGCCGGTCATGTGTCATCTGAGGGCAGAGTTCCCCACCCAAAACTGCTCAGTAAGGATTTGTTGAATGAACCGTGTTTTGGCAAATGAATTCCAAAAATTTAACCACTTCATTAAAAAACGTTTGGAATCTAAACAGTTAATGACTTCAAGTTAGCATGAATGAATGAGGGGCTTGCTTATAAAATAGTCTGGTACAACACCTTTTACACACTTCGATTCCTGTCAGCCTCAGAGGGACAGTTAGGAAATCGATGAAAGAATTTAGTGAGCAGGGAAGTGAACAGTCAACTCTGATGTCTCTTCCCCAGCACTCCTGAGCGAGTTGGGAGCATTAGGTCGGGATGATGCGTGGACATTAGATCGGGATGATGCATGGACACGCTTCCTAACGGATGTGCCGCCCTCCAGTAGCTCCCCTGCTCTCTTGCAGCCTGGCTTGTCCCTTTGTAAACCCCACAAGGACTCTCAGGAGGCACAATCCTTCCTTTTGATTTCTGAAACCTTAGAGGCAGGTGGTGCCTGCAATGGAAATAAACCAGCTCCAGTCTCCAATTTAATTCACCTCCGTGCAAAAGCGTCTTCAGGCTCTGTACACTGAACCTGTTCATCAGAGAGATTACAAACTAACTCACAATAGAGGTATTTTGGTAAGACCGGCTGCTGGGTCATTTTTTTCCAATTAGCCTCTTAGCTCAAAATCTATGGCTAAGTAAATCTCCATATTATGGATTTTTCTCTCTTAAAATTGTATAAGTAGGTTTGACCTTCATATATTCTTGCACTTATCGCTCCAGGAAAGTAAGCACCCCGTCTAAAATAAATAGGCCCACATATTAGAATTAAATGCCAAAAAACTGGAAAGAATTATCCACCACATTTCACTCTCACTGTAAAAGGTTTTAGTGACTACAACACAGAAGGAAAGTTTGCACAATTCAATGCAACACTTAAAAAAAAAAAAAAAGACAACACTGTACCTAAGAAACGTCCCCTCGGTTGGCCGGAGGAGGAATGCACACTTTTCCTGATGCCCATTGGTAAACGGGTTGGAGATGCTGACAGGCGCTTCCTCCAGCTTCCTGGAGCCCACGTCCTGCCGGCAGAGGGGGCAGCAGCGCGGCACGCTGAAGCTGTAGATGCATTTCCTGCAGTGGTTGAATTTAATTAAAGGCTTTCCGGCCTCTGCACGCTGCATGGCTTTCCCGTCCTGGGCAGCCAGGGGCCGTTTCCCCAGACTTCCCTTTCCTGATTGCACAGGTAGCAAATTCCCGCAGCCCGAGCAACCTGATCGGCAGTGACGTCATTCTGATTGACGGCCTCCGAGGCCAAACCGGGTAGGATTAACCAGTACAGTAGCCAGGCCGCCCCTAACACTAGTGTCTTTCATTTTCCCTTTCGTTTGTGCTTGCTTACAAGACCGTTTTTCCAATCTTCACACATTTTGCTTCTGCTGGCAGCCAGCTCCTACTCATGCTTTAAAGCCCCAGGTTTCTGTGAAAACTTTCTCCGCCTCCTCCAGCGCTCCCTGGCCCTGCGGGGCTGGGTTCCTGTTTCCACCAGGGCACTGTCCTTTAATTAGTCATAAGTCTACGCGCCTCTTGGAATTAGGCATCTCCACTTTTTTTGTGTGTGTCTAGGAAAAGTTTATATCGTTTTGGTTTAGAATAAGTAACCTTACTTTGAGGTTACTGTCTTTTGATGCTTTATATTGTAAAGGTAATCTTGCTCATAAAAAATTAACAGCACAGCCGAAAACAGTTTGGCTCAGTAGATAGAGCATCGGCCTGCAGACTGAAAGGTCCCAGGTTTGATTCTGATCAAGGGCATGTACTTTGGTTGCGGGCACATGTGCAAGAGGCAGATGATCGATGATTCTCTCTCATAGATGTTTCTAACTCTCTAACCCTCTCTCTTCCTCTTTGTAAAAAAAAAAAAAAAAATCAATAAAATATATATATATATTTTTTTAATTAACAGCACAGTAAAAATAAAGATAGTGGTTACTTGCCGAAACCACTGGATTACTTGCCGAATAATCCAGTAGGGGGTGTGCAGGAGGCAGCTGATTGATGTTTCTAACTATCTCTTTATCTATCTCTCTTCCTCTCTCTAAAAAAAAATCAATAAAAATATATTTGAAAAAGATAGTGGTTACCCTAGGTAGTACTTACTGACTAGGAGAGGGTGTGAGAGGTTCTCAGACTGCATTTTAAAACCAACCAACTAGCTTGGCCAGTGTGGCTCCGTGAAAGAAAGTTGATATAATTCTATTAATTTTGAGATATTTTCTTTTTTTTGAACTAACACTCTTAGAAGCATCTTTTATATAGTGTATTAAATGCACCATTCTATCTGTAGTCAACACATTCTTTCACTGAAAACAGTAGCCTGATGCAATGAACAACTAGCATTCTCAGAAAAATCTTTTGTATACGTCTTTACATAGTGTACAACAGGAGGTGAATAGATTCTTTCACTGACATAACATTGTCCTGAATCACATGGCAACTCGCACAAAGAGGGAAATTTATTGGTCATAATGTGTTGGAAAAACAGAAGAACAATCTTAAATTTATTTTAACCTAAAAACATACTTCAAAAAATATATACCAAGTGTTAATCAAACTAAAAGGATAATAAACAATTCCACAGGGGGTTTGCACTAGAAATAAAAAGAAATCAATAAGAAAAGGCTAACTAGAAAATTCCCAGTAGTTTAGAAATTAAGCAGCATACTGCTAAATAATTTATGGTCAAAGAATAAATAACAATGGAAATTAGAAAATATTTCAAGTCTAATCATAATGACATTAAAACTTGTGAAATACAACTAAAAGGGGCTTAGAGGGAAAATTATAGCTTTAAATACTTAAAAAAGAAGAAGCTAGAAAACAAGAACAATTTGAACTTAACAATATAGACAATAAAGATTAGAGCAGAAGTCTGAAGTAAAAATCATACATTCAATACAAAAAATAAACAAAGCTAAAGTAAACTGCAGGACGAAATGGCTCCCATGATAAATATTCTGAACATTTAAGAAAAAAGTAATACCTACATTACACAGACATTTTCAGAGAATTGAAAAGAAGGAAGACTTTCAAACTCAAGCATATCTCAGATATTAAAACTTGACATGGACATTCAAGGAACACTACAGACCACTATCTCTCATGAACAAGGATAAAGAAATCCTAAACACAATATTAACAAATAGGACCTAATGATTTATAGAAAGAATAATATAACAGAATAAAAAATAAAACAATATGGCTTTTTTGATAGATGGGGAAGGGTTTTTTTAAATACATGTTCATGATAAAAACTCTAAGAAGCCCTAACCGGTTTGGCTCAGTGGATAGAGTGTTGGCCTGTGGACTGAAGGGTCCCAGGTTTAATTCTAGTCAAATTCTAGTCAAAAGCATGTACCTTGGTTTCCAGTAGGGGGCATGCAGGAGGCAGCTGATCAATGTTTCTCTCTCATTGATGTTTCTAACGCTCCCTTCCTCTTTGTAAAAATCAATAAAATATATATTTTTTAAAAACTCTAAGAAAACTTTAAAGAAAAAGACACTTCTTTAATTTGATAATGGATAGCTTCAAAAACCCTAGAGCTAACATTTTAATTAATGGTGAAATACTAAATAATTTCCCTGAATTCAGGAACACGACAAGGTTGTCCACTGTTACCACTTTTATTTAAGGTTACACTGAGAGTTCTCAGCAGTAAGCCAAGAAAAAGAAATAAAGGATAGCTCAGTTGGTTCAAGCGTTGTCCTGATACACCAAGGTTGTGGGTTCAATCCTGATCCAGGGCACACAAGAATCAGCCAATGGATACATAAATAAATGGAACAACAACTCACTCCTCTCTCTCTCTCTTCCTCTCTCTCTCCAAGATCAATAAATAAAAATTAAAAAAAGAAAATATATAAATATTGAAAATGAAGTAAAACTCATTATTTGCTGATGGCATGATTGTGTGTGTAGAAAATCCAAAACAATCAACAAACAAACCATTAGAATTAATACATAAATATAGCATGGAACAAGCAACAACAATTAGGACATTTAAAAAAATATCATTTAAAACAGCATCCCAAAAACCATTTAGATACCTAGGAATACATCTAATAAAAGCTGTCAGAGACCTGTACACTGGAAATGACAAATTTCCCAATGTAGTTCCTAATTTCTGAAATTTCAAAAGTTCTAATTGGAAGTATATACTGTGCTCATTCATTGGAAGGCAATACTTTTACAAAAGCAAAGTAAAAGAACTACATACAGTTATAGTTCTCATAGTATGTTTACATCAACACTGACGGCTACATGTTGTTTTTACAACACATATAGGTCTCACAGGTATAATATTGGTCAAAAGAAGACAAAGAGTACATACTGAGATAGGTACACAGATAAAAAAAAAGAGTACATACAGAATTATTTCATTTATTTCAAGGTCAAGAACAATCTAATTTATGATGATAGAGGTGAGATTTACACTTATCTTTGGGAGCTATTGATTGGAAAGGGGCGTAAGGGGTATTGATAATGTTCTTTTATCTGGGTGGTGGTTTCACCAGTGTATACATATGTAAAATTCATGGGAACATATGTGTTTTGTCTGTTATATTTCAATGTTTTAAAAAAATTTAAAGAATTTTTTTAAAGGCAATAGGAAATCATTGAAATTAAAAGTTTAATGACATGATCTGATTTACTTTTAACAAAATAGGTTTTGTATAACAACGGACTAGCAGGGGACAGGAGCAGAAGCCAGAAGAGCAGTTAAGAGGCCATTGTGTGGGCCCAGCTGAGGAGTGAGGGTTGCTCAGACTAGAACCATCAAAGTAGAAATGGAGACAAGAGGATTCATTGGAGGGCAGGGTCTGCTCTCAAATGTACGTAGGTGCAGATTTTGCAGGATATAGAGAACCAGAGGAACGTGTCAAGAATTACCTTTCTGGGCCCTAACCTGTTTGGCTCAGTGGATAGAGCGTCAGGCTGCAGACTCAAAGGGTACCAGGTTCGATTCCAGTCAAGGGCATGTACCTTGGTTGCAGGCACATCCCCAGATGGATGTTTCTAACTCTCTATCCCTCTCCCTTTCTGTAAAAAGTCAATTATTTATATATATATATATATATATATATATATATATATATATATATATATATATATATATTTTTTTTTTTTTTTTTTTTTTTTTTTAACTATCTTTCTGGGTTTCCACGATAGGAAATGGAAGACAAATAGAGAAATGCTTGGAAAGAAAATGACTAAAATTTGGGGAGTAAAGGTTTTGTAAAAGAGCAATTGGAAGAGGTCTAAGAGGGATTCCTTACTTGGGAGACGGAGGTCTGACGGTAACCGTTGAGGCAGGGCCTGAGAAAGGGGTCCGGGAGAATACATCTATTAATACATACAGGTTAGGTGTTTGGGATTAAGATGCGCAGAGGAGAGGCGGGAGCTTAGCCGCCCGAGAGGTGAGGTGACTCTAGGGACGCGAGCAGTCGCTAAGGAAAGCTCTTGGAGAAGGGGCAGACCCGTAGGGGCTAACCGCACTCGGTATCAAGACCGTCAAAACTAGGGAGCCCGCTAGGACCCGCCCAGGAGGCTTGGAAATGGCGGGACGAGGAATGCAGGGTCTGAGCATCCGCTCCGCCTCCATCCCGGGGCGGAACCAATTGTGACGGCGGCGAGGTTTCCGGCCGGCGCTACAAAGGTGAGCACGGGGAGGCGGGGCTGCGTGCGCCGTGCGCCGTCGTGACGCGGCCGCGCGGGAGTGGCAGGGCCGAGGAGGCGACGGCGGCGGCCAGAGTCAGAGGAGGCGGTAGGACGACCACGGCCCTCGATCCCGACCACCATGAGCACCAAACAGGTCACTTGCAGGTTAGTTTGCGTCTCTGCGGGGTCCTGGAGTGCCGGGGGGCGGTTTGGGGCGTCTCCCCCCCGGATCCTGAGCGACGAGGGCGTGCTCGTGCAGCCGCCGGGGAAACTGAGGCCGGAGCGGGTTCGTGGAAGGCTGCTCAGCTCCCCGTCCGGCGGCGTTTCCAGGGGGAGCTGGCGCCGGGCCCGAGCCGGGGAGCCGGCGGTGTGAAGCCGTGTTCGGGGCCGAGCCCCAGGAGGCGGCCAGCGCCGGGGCCGAGAGCTCGAGTTGGCAGCGCGGCCCCCGGGGGCTGGAAGGATGTCCGAGCCAGGGGCCTGCGGGGGCCTGGGCCTGGGCCCGGGCCCGGGACAAGGGCCCTCGGAACTTACCGTCGAGCAGGGAAAGGGGGTTTGGGTTCGAGTGAGGGAACGCGAAAAGGTCGTTTCCAAAAGGGGACGCGGCCCAGGAGTGGCTTGTTGATCGGTGATGAGGGCCTCGAAGAAGCTGAGGCCCGAGAGCGGCCTTGGTTTTCTGGGAATTCGAAGAACTCCGACCTGAACTTACCGAAAATAAGCCAGTAAGCACTGTTGTTCGCAGAAATAACAGTAGGTAGGGTTTTTTTTTGTTGTTGAAAGTTGAAGCGCTCCTCTTATTTCCAAGTCCTTAGTATTCATTGTCTTTAGGCTTCACACAACAGTATTAGGCAAATGTGATTTCCATTTCACAGCGCAGGAGGCAGGCTGGGAGGGAGGGATCCTCATACCGAGACGACCCATTTACATGGAGAAATACAATGGCAATGGGTGAATTTCTGTAGAAAACTCAGAACCGGATGAAATTGAAATGGTTTGGTTGTGTGACACCGTGGTTTCTGTGCGTTCGTCACCAGGATTGGGATGCTTCTCTTGCTGAACTGATCACTTGGAAAGTACAAATTTTATTTTAATAACTGTTCTCCATTAAACTTGTTTGGGAAACATTGCTAAAAAGGATGTTCGTTTGATTATGTAATACACTGTTTTAAGTATCATTGATGTTGTTATTTCTCTTCTTTAGTATGAATAATTGAGAAGCGACTGAAAACAATTTTCCTTTTAGCATTAGTGTGTAATTAACGGTTCAATTTAGCCAAGGCCCAGCTGATTTATGTTAAGCAGTGGTCAGAGATTTGCACTTAGCGTTTCTAGGAAAGACTTGCACTAGGTTATTTGTGCTAGAAAGTCTTTTGTGAAGACGTGTGTGTTTGTTTTTATTTGTATAAAGTTTCCCCAGTGTACTTAAAATTGAAAAGCCTTTTCAGAGTGAGCGGCAATACACATTTATTTGAGTTTTCCAAAAACAAAGAAGAATGTCTCTTTGGGGGAATCACTGATTCAGGCCGAAACCCACGTAGTGTTTTAATTAGGAAACAAAGGAAAGGGGTATTTAGGAGAAAGTGAAGGGGAACGGTTACATCTATGGAAGGAAGGCATTTGTATTGATGCAGGTAAGCTAACATTGTGATGCTAATTCTGGATCGTGTTTTTAATGTTAAGACCTTAGGCATATCTGCTTTCTTGTTTTCCTTGCTAAGGGTTCTCTGGGGGCACCATGTTGCTTTAGGCCCAGTAAAGGTTATTTTGCCTTGTTTTAACATTACAAAGGCTTGAGGCGTAAGACTTGCAAGGCCGTCCCAGCGGCTCCAGCTCTTGTTTAATGTGACTGTTTATATTTTTATATCCCTGTTGGAGCAGTGTCTTAAGTCATTGTGGACTATAGCGGATTCTGGCTACTGCTCCTAAAGGGGTTCACAAAAAAAGTGCACATTTATGCAATGTTTTATAATCGGGTCTCAACTCTGGGTAGAATCTAATTTTACGGATGCCGAAACCTTATGCTCAGAAAGACTTGAGACTTGCCCCAAACTTCACATCTAATTACAGGAATAAGAACTTAAATCAGCATCATCTTGGTTATTTTCTGTACCAGGAGATGGCCTGACCTGAAAGCTTTAGTCTTTGTTTGCCAAACAGGGGCGTCCTGCAGGATGTTGCATGTAAACTTAGAGTGAGTTGGAATGTTGGGAGGGATCACTTCTTTTTAAATACAGTCCGATTCTGTTGGGGGCGGGGGAAGAGGGGGCTTACAACATGCTGAGTGCTCTGCCAGCCATATTGCTTATAGTCCAGCAACCAGGACTATTCCATAGATTGTGAATCTGAGCCTCCACATTGAAATGATTACCCAATGTCATTCAGCTTCCAGGTGGCAGAGCTGTGGCATCAGAGTCCATGTTCTTGTAGACTATATGGCCTCCCAAGTAAGTTTTAGAAATGCTAAATGAAAGTTTCTTTCCTGCAGGACTTTTCAAAGCTTTTAATAGGTTCATGTGAAAGGAAAACATAGGCAAAAACCTACAGAAAGTTCACTTGCCAAAGAGGGTGAAGCAATCAGCCCTCCTAAGGACTGAACATACATTTAAATGGGAAAAAAAACCAAACCCCGCGGTATTACCAAGAGTTCCAAGTTTACATTAGTGTGTTCATGGTGGAAAAGCCTTTCTCGCTTTATTATCTTATTCACTAAAGCCCTTTTTATTTTTATTTTTTAGTTGAGAAACATCTATTTGTTGTTCCACTTATTTATGCTATGCATTAATTGGTTGATTCCTGTGTGTGCCCTGACTGGGGACAACCTTGGTATATCAGGATGACGCTCTAACCAACTAAGCTATCTTACCACTAAATCTTATTTCTAGACATTAGTAACTTATAGGAAATGTTCAAGGAATGATTTATTTGGAGGACAGACTTAAACAGGTTTCTTGGGTTTGTCTGAGGGTGCAAAGTATTTTTGTGGCTTGTTTTCCTGACTGGAATGTGATGTACATGATTACTCTGAATGGCAGCAGGACAAAGGGTTAATTTTGCTTCCATTCTAGTAGGTATTATATCTCTCCAAGAGATGGATATGAAGTCCTAGGATTCCCAAATTTAATGACAAAGACTCTCTAAATGTTTATTGTCTAGAATGGCAGCTCATACAGTTTTGTTATTCAACTCTCCTTCCTAACCATTGTCTATGTCTTCCAATGTGTCTTCAAAGTACTGGTGCAGGCATTTATTATAGCTTGGTAACCATTTTTTTTTTTTTTTCTTCCTCAAGTTCCTCTGTCTTATTACTATTAAACAATCTAGAAATTTCAGTTTCCTGAGGGAGTCAAACCTAGTTTTTCATTCTTTGAAAATCACAAAACATGACCAGTTAGTGATAGGAAGAATGTGAGCTCCAGAGTTGAGGTAGTTTTGGATTCGGATTCTGATATTACAGTTTCACATCTGTAAAATGGGAATAGTAATGCCTAACCAGCAGAGTTGGTTAAAATACTAAGTAATAACAACAGACTATCTTGGAGCATTTATGATGTGTTAGGATAAGCAGTTACATGCATTGCCTCAGCTAAATCTCACAGTAATCTGTAACAGCAGACTATGAAGTATGATTATTATAATCATACTAGTAGCCCAGTGCATGGATTTGTGCACATTGAAAGGAAATTAATTAGAAGAAATATTATAATGTTGCTGTTTGCCCTTTCTCTAAATAGAAGTGTCAGAAATGAAAGAAAATTAGTAAAATGTATTATGAAAATAATATATAAATTGGTTAATGAATAAACAATAACAACATGATATAACAACGACAAAGTCACAATATAAAACCCACAAAAACAAGATTTAAAAACATGATATAAAAGCAATGTAACCCACGGCCGAAGGTGGAATAGTGCAGCCCAGAGAGGAATCAGGTGGCCCAGTGAGCAATCGGGCTCCTTCCTCTCTGGTTCCGGGGTGTGTCACCTGAGAGCCACCACTGAGTCCCTGCAGCTCAGCAACTCATGTACACATCAGTGCACATCATGTACTGGCCAGTCAGACGGTCACTTAGCCTTTTATATATATAGATTGTAGATGGGTAAATTGAGGCTTGGAGATTTAAATAATTTGCTTTAGGTCATATAGCAAGCTGTCTGACTTTAGAGTCTTCACTTAACCACTACACTGTATTTCATCCCCACTTCCAATACATTTATTTCAAGTCTATTATCATGCCTAGCATTAGCTAGCTTCTTTCCTCCTTAACAGATCTGTTGTTACATGTAGGAGAGCCAGAAATTTTAAGCCTTTAAAAATGTGCAGGAAAATATAAAGGAAGGTGACAGGGAGAATATAAATTACGCATATACTTGGAGATGATTTGCAAAAGTGTTCTGCTACAGACAGGCACCATTGAAAGGCCTTCAAGAAACCATATTGATTTTGTGTGTTTTTTTCAGCCCTCAGCAACAGCTAGAATTATTGGTGGTTCTGTGGCTAAGAGTGAGCTAATATACTTTGCAACATATACCAGTAATAGCCATATTGTCCGAAACAATCTTGAAGTCACCCATAATAGCAGACCCCTCTGGAGTGTTCCCCAGAAAGAATCTCCCTACTTATTTTTAAGTCTCCAGCTATGTACTTCCCAGCCCTTGTACTACTCGTCTCTCCCCACTCCCCCCCACCCTCACACACATTATCTGCCTCAGTTCATGTCTAAGAAGGTATAAGGGATAGATGGTTTGGCCATGAGGAAGGGTGGACAGTTGGAAATGCACTACAAGGTATGAGAGTCCTGGATTAAGTTGAATACAACAACTGGGAGGAATGGCTGTAAGTGGTTGACAAGGATGCCCCAGAGGTTAGGCAGGGTGTATGGTAGTTTGTGTTTGTCACTGGGGAATGGAAATGGAGAAATGCTACAAAAGTAGCACTCATCTTTCTTGAAGGCAGTGATGGTGGTCTAGAAGTTACTTTTGAATCTCTTTAAATTTGAGCTCATTCACTTAGCAAAGTGAAATGGCTGCACAGAGTCACCAGCTTATAAAGTGGCAAAACTAACTAAAAGCTCTGGTTGGTGGTTAAATATTTGTTTTCTTAATGGCAAAGATAATTAGTGAATGCAATTTGGAAGGCAGATTTTCTGAATATGACTTACTAGAGGCTCGGTGCACAAAATACGTGCACTCGGAGAGGGGGGTGGTCCCGTCATCCCAGCCTGCACCCTCTCGCAGTTCAGGAGCCCTCGGGGAATGTCCAACTGATGGCTCAGGCCCGCTCCGCTAAGCCATTAGTCGGACATCCTTAGTGCTACTGCGCTGGCCAGCCATGAGCCAGCTTCTGGCTGAACGATGCGCCTCTGGTGGTCAGTGTGCGTTATAATGACCGGTCTTCCCCCATAATTCTGCCTTTAGGGTCAATTTGTATATTGCCCTTTTATTATATAGGATGGGATGTGATTGTAGAGAGATAAAAGGCATCCTTGTATGACCAATGTAAAAAATCTTTCCTCTTACATGCCTGGTTAACAAATAGTATCTGGTAGAGAACTTCTGGCCATCTCCTACCTAGTTTTTTGTTTGTTTGTTTGTTTTCAGGAAATATTCTTATCAGTTTCTCCAAAAGAAACCATTAATGAAGTATTTGTTAGATCTCACTTTTATCCAACTGTTTGTATAGCCAATTTGAGCCTGTTCTCTTCCATTATTTGAGTTTATTAATCCTCATAATTCTTTGTCATTCAGACTTGGTTCTTGGCACTGACTTTTTTTTTTTTTTTAACTTTTATACCTTCAAAAATCTTAAAATAGTTTTTCAGTCTTGATTTTGAATAGCATTTTTTTTAATGGTAGTTTTACTTTTATTTATCCAGGCAATAGATTATAGTTACTGCTCATAAAATGCCATAGTAGCCCAGGGCTCTGGTTGAACTGGTTGGGGATTTTTTATCTAGAGCAGCGATTTTCAAGGTGTATCCTTGGACCATCAACTTCAGCATCGCTTAGGGTACTTGTTAAAAATGGAAATTTTCAAAACCCACTTGGGCCTACTGAATAAGAAATTCTGTGATTTTGATGTAGGCTAACATTCGAGAGCCACTCTTCTAAAGGTTTCCAGAATTAACGAATTCATGCTATTGCAGGAAAAGTGGGCAGACTTCTTCAATCTGATCATTTTAAATTCCATCAGGAGCTATGTCTGGGTTTTTAAAAATTTACTGAATTCTTGGTGCTTTTTATTTTTTAAGTATATATATATATATATATATATATATATATATCTTCATTGTCTAGATTATTACAGGTGTTCCTCTTTTTTCCCCCCCATAGCTCCCCTTCAACTGATTCCCCACCCTACCCCATACCCTTCCCCTGCCACTGTCTTCATCCATAGGTGTAAGATTTTTGTCCAATCTCTTCTCGCACTCCTCAGACTCTCTTCCCCCTGAGAATTGTCTGTCCACTCCCTTTCTATGTCCTTGATTCTATTATATTCACCAGTCCATTCTGTTCTTCAGATTCTTTATTCACTTGATTTTTAAATTCACTTGTTGGTAGGTATGTATTTGATGTCTTTTTATTGTTCATAGTTTTTACCTTTACCTTTTTCTTCTTCCTCTTCTTAAAGAATACCCTTCAGCATTTCATGTAATCCTGGTTTGATGGTGATGAACTCCTTTAGCTTTTTCTTGTCTGTGAAGCTCTTTATCTGTCCTTCAATTCTGAATGATAACTTTGCTGGGTAGAGTAATCTTGATTGTAGGTTCTTGCTATTCATCACTTTGAATATTCCTTGCCACTCGTCTGGCCTGCATAGTTTCTGTTGAGTAATCAGCTGATAATCGTATGGGTACTCCCTTGTAGGTAACTTACTGTTTTTTTTCTTGCTGCTTGTAAGATTTTCTCTTTGTCTTTTGCTCTTGGCATTTTAATTATGATGTGTCTTGGTATGGTCCTTTTTGGGTTCCTTTAGTTTGGGGTTCTGTGCGCTTCCTGTACTTGTAAGTCTATTTCTTTCACCAGGTGGGGGAAGTTTTCTGTCATTATTTCTTCAAATAGGTTTTCAGTATCTTGCTCTCTCTCTTCTTCTGGCACCCCCATATTCTGATGTTGGTATGCTTGAAGTTGTCCTGAAGGCTCCTTGCACTATTTTCAACTTTCTGGATTCTCTTCTCTTACTGCTTTTCCAGAGGAGTGTCCTTTGCCTCTTTGTATTCCAAATCTTTGAGTTGATTCTTGTGTTCCTCTATTCTGCTGCTGGGTCTCTGTATAATATTTTTTTATTTCAGTCACTATATGTTTAATTTCTAGTTGGTCCTTTTTCATATCCTCGAGGGTCTCGTTAAATTTATCAGCCTTTTCTAGGAAATTCTTGAAAAACCTTATAATCGTGGTTTTGAATTCTATGTCCAGTCATTCTCCATTTCTTTCATTTTTTATCTATTTCCTTGTCTCCTCATTTTCGCTGCTTCCCTGAGTTGGTAAGGTGAAAATGGACACACTTGTCTTGCTCCTAATTCTAAAGAAAAAGCTTTTAACTTTTCATCGAGTATGATATTAACTATTGGTTTGTCATATGTGGCCTTTATAATATTGGGAGAATGTTCCTTTTATCTCCACATGGATGAGACTTTTTAAAAAATCATAAATGTATATTTGACTTTATCAAATGTTTTCTATATCAACATGTTCAATGATTTTATTTATATGCTGTATTACATTGACTTGCAGATATTGAACTAATTTTGCATCCAGGAATAAATCCTACTTAGTCATGGTGTATAATCTCTTTAATGTATTGCTGAATTTGATTTTTGTTTTGTTGAGGTCTTTTACATCTATTCATTGGGAATATATTGACCTATAATTTTCTCTCTCTTTTTTTTGGGGGGGGGGGGTTGTCTAGTTTGGATATCAGTAATACTGGCCTTCGAAAATAAGTGTAGGAACCTTCTCTTCAATTTTTTGGAATGGTTAAGAAGGATAGATATTAATGATTCTTGAACTGTTTAGTAGAGTTCATCTGTGAAGTCATGTGATCCAGGACTTTTGTTTATTGGAAGTTTTTTGATCATTGATTTTGTTTTGATAGTTATTGGTCTGTTCAGATTTTCTATTTCTTCCTGATTAAGTCTTGGATGATTGTGTATTTCTAAGAATTTATGCATTTCTTTCAGGTTGTCCAATTTGTTCACATATAATCGTTGTAGTATTTTCTTATCCTTTTTATTTCTAGTTTGTTGGTGGTTATTTCTTTTTCACTTCTGAATTTATTTGGGGCTTCTCTCTTTTTTTCCTTGATGAGTCTACTTAATCGAATTTGTTTATCTTTCTAGAGAACCAGCTATTGGTTTTATTGTTTTTTTAGACTCTTGTTTCATTTATTTCTGCTCTGATCTTTATGTTGTTTCTTCTGCTCACTTTGGGCTTTGTTTGTTCTTTTTCCTAGTTCACTTAGGTGTAAGGTTAGATTGTTTATTTGAGAGTTTTTGTTTCTTGAGGTAAGCCTATAGTACTATGAATTTCCCTCTTAGGGCTGCTTTTGCTGTGTCCCATAGATTTGGGATTGTTGTGTTTTCATTTTCTTAAGGTATCTTTTGATTTATTTCCTGATCTCATTGTTAACTCATTCATTCATTGTTTAGTAGGATGTTAGCCACTCTGTGTCTTAAGGTGATTAGAGACTTTAGAGCATTTACATTTGAAGTAATTATTGATGGGTATAAAGCTATTGCCATCTTAATTTTTCTTTTTCTTTTTAGTTCTCTGCTTTTTATTTTCTTGCTCTTGTGTGTTGATGACTCTTATAGAGTATTGTGTTTGAATTCTTTTCTCTTTGTATTTTATACATTTCCTGTAGATTTTTGGTTTGTGGTTACTATGTGTTTCATATATATCTCTCTAGTTATGTTTATAACAGTTTATTTTAAGTTCATGGTCACTTAAGCTCAAACACACTCTAAAATCACTACAATTTTTGTTCACTCAAAATGTTTGTTTTTATTTATTCTTCTGTGCATGTGTTTGTATGTATCCCTTAATTTATTTTAATTTCACATGATTTTCCTACTGTTGCTTTTTAACCTTTGTACTAGCTTTATAGTTCACTAATCTATTGGTTTCATTGATTGCCTTTGAGAAACCCAGGACCCTTCAGTCTGCAGGCCAACGCTCTATCCACTGAGCCAGACCGGCTTGGGCTGAACCTCAACTTTTCTATTTGCATATGGGTATAGAAATAATAGTCCTTGGCATTGTTAGGATTAAATGAGATAAATAAGCAAAAGTGCTAAAGTATTGTTAGTACTGCTTATCAGAGCTTTTGTATTTTTCCTTATTTTATGTACGTCTCATAATATACTTGTTTGGTGACAGTGGTGAGAGGACATCTTGCTCAAAAATCTTCATTCAGATCTTTATGAGTTATCCCTCTTGAAAAGACAAGTTGTCAAAAACAACAGAGAAGAGCAGGGGGATGGGATCAAACAAGATTGGTCGTGAGTTGATAATGTGAAAGCGTGCTGGTATATCTTGAGAGTTCATTCTATCATTCTGTTTACTTTTGTATGTTTGAAATTTTTAAAATAAGTGAAAAACAGTTCTTGGATAAAGCTTTTTTACAAAGCAATCTCCTAAAAGGCTCTCACCTTCAGCCCTCTCTAATCTATCTTACACATATAACTCAAGTGGCTTTTTCTGAAAAAAGCCTGGGAAAGGGTGTGTTTAATAAGAGTAAACAGTTTGCTTTTATGACAGAACACTCATAACTTTTCCTCTGCTACTGTCTATTGTATATCTCTGAGAAACATGAGACTGTGGTTTCCAAAGCTGACTTGACTGTGGGCCCTTAATTGCTTGTTTTGAGTATGCATTCATAATATTACAGCTGCTACTAAGGTATCTTAAAGCACAATTAGGGTAATGATGCTTCAGTCTCATCTCTCAACAGGCCTGTTCTCACCCCTCTCCACCTTTTTTCTTGCTGTCCTATCTTTTGCCACATACTCCTCTCACCCACTGTCATGCCTTCTATTTTGTAGACTCAACTTGGGCATGACCTCCACTGAGACATTGCACCCAGCCTGATCACCCCCTAACCACTCTGCTGCCAGCCCGATTGATATCTAACTGCTCCCCTGCCAGCTTGTTTGCCCCCAACTGCCCTCCTTTGAAGGCCTGATCCCTCCCAACTGCCCTTCCCTGCTGGCCATCTTGTGGTGGCCATCTTGTGTCCACATGGGGGCAAGATCTTTGACCACATGGGGGCAGCCATCTTGTGTGTTGGAGTGATGGTCCATCTGCATGTTACTCTTTTATTAGAATAGAGGCCTAGTGCATGGGTTGGGGCCCTGAAGGGTATCCCAGATCAGGGTGGGGGTTTTCTTGGGGTGTGGGGTGGCCTGGGCAAGAGGCCTGTGATGGTTTGCAGGCCAGCCACGCCCCCTAGTGGCCTAAGCAGAGGCCTTGGCATCTGGGATTTTATGTATCTTCTATAATTGAAACTTTGTAGCCTGGAGCGGAGCCAAGCCTCCTGCTTGCTCCGTGGCTGCAGCCATTTCTGTTGGAATTTGTTTACCTTCTATAATTGAAACTTTGTAGCCTTGAGTGGAGGCTTAGGCAGGCAAGGGCAGGCGGAAAGCTTAGCTTCCTCCATGGTCAGGGAATCCCAAGCCTCCCTCCTGCTCTCTATGGCTGTAGCCATCTTGGTTGGGTTTATTTGCATACTTGCTCTGATTGGCTGCTGAGCATGGCTGGTGGGTGAAGCTGGTATGGTCAACTTGCATATTATTCTTTTATTAGATAGGACTAGAGGCCCAGTGCACGAAAATTAGTGCACTTGGGGTGGGGGGAGGGTCCGTCAGCCTGGCCTGTGCATTCTTGCAGTCCAGGAGCCTTCAAGGTATATTAGACTGTGGCTTAGGCCCATGAGAAGTGGGCCTAAGCCATCAGTTGGACATCCTTATTGCTGCCACAGAAGCAGGAGAGGCTCCTGCCACTGCCACTGTGCTGACCAACCGTCAGCCCAACTTTTGCCTGAGTGGCACTCTCCTGTGGGAGCACACTGACTACCAGGGGGCAGCTCCAGCCTCACCCTCCATCTCCTGCAGCCAGCAGTCGCCATCCCCTCCCTCTACCCCGCCCCTCTGATCGCCATCCCCTCCCTCTGCCCAATGGTGCCCACCTTGGCTGTCCTGGCACTGCCCACTCATAGGCCCCGCCCCCTACCAACCAGTCATATGTTTTCCTTTGGATCCTTCAGCATATTGAGCATATTTAAAAGAGCTGTTATAAGAATCTTTGTCACCAAAACCAGTTTGGCTCAGTGGATAGAGCGTCGGCCTGTGGACTCAAGGGTCCCAGGTTCAATTCTGGTCAAGGGCATGTACCTTGGTTGCGGGCACATCCCCAATAGGGGGTGTGCAAGAGGCAGCTGATCTATGTCTCTCATCGATGTTTCTAACTCTCTATCCCTCTCTCCTTCCTCTCTGTAAAAAATCAATAAAAAATATATATTTTCTTTCTTTTTTTTTTCCTTTATTCATATTATTACAGATGTTCCTCTTTTCCCCCCCACTCCGTTGCTCCCCTCCACCAGGTTCCCACCCCACCCTCTGCCCTTTCCCCACCCATCATTGTCCTCATCCATAGGTGCACAGTTTATGTTCAGTCTCTTCCCACACCCCCATCTCTCTTTTTCCCCCAAGAATCGTCAGTTCACTCCCCTTCCATACCTCTGATTCTATTATATTTAACAGTTAATATTGTTCATCAGATTTTTAAAAAAAAAAATTTTTTTTTTGTTTTTAGATTCACTTGTTGATAGTTACATATTTGTTGTTCATAGTTTTTCTTTATTTACTTTCTCTTCCAAAAGAACCCCCTTCAGTAATGCATATAATTCTGGTTTGGTGGTGATGAACTCCTTTAGCTTTTTTTTATTGGTGAAGCTCTTTATCTGGCCTTCGATTCTGAATGATAGCTTTGCTGGGTAGATTATTTTTGGCTGTAGATTCTTACTATTTATCACCTTGAATATTTCTTGCCATTCCCGTCTGACCTGGTTTCTGTTGAGAAATCAGTTGACAATTGTATGGGTGCTCCTTTATAGGTAACTACCTGCTTTGCTCTTGCTGCTTTTAATATTCTCTCTTTGTCTTTTGCTCTTGGAATTTTAATTATGATGTGTCTTGGTGTGTTCCTTTTTGGGTTCCTTTTGTTTGGAGTTCTGTGTGCTTCCTGGACTTGTAAGTCTAATTCTTTCACCAGGTGGGGGAAGTTTTCTGTCACTATTTCTTTCAGTATGTTTTCAATATCTTGCTCTCTCTTATCTTCTGGGACCCCCATAATTCTGATGTTGGTTCGCTTGAAGTTGTCCCAGAGTTTTCTTACATTATCTTCAACTTTCTGGGTTCTCTTGTCTTCTTGCTTCTGCGGAGGAGGGTCTTCTGGTTCTTTATATTCCAAATCTTTGACTTGATTCTTGCGATCTTCCATTCTGTTTTTAGGACTCTGTATAATATTTCTTATTTCAGTCAATGTATTCTTTATTTCTTGTTGATCCCTTATTATTTCTAATTGATCCGTTTTCATATCCTCATAGGTCCTGTTTATCGGCCTTTTCTAGGATATTCTTGAACAACCTTATAAGTGTGGTTTTGAACTCTATATCCAGTCGCTTTTTGTCCTCCATTTCTTTCATTTGTGATCTATTTCGTTGTCTCGGCATTTTCGCAGCTTCCCTGATGGGGCGGGGTTTCAGGGTGGAGCCTACAGCCTTGGCTTCCTTCAGCCACGTCAGCCACGCCCTATGCGGCTCCTGAGTCTCAGTGTTCCTTAGTGTCCTTCAGTACTCGCTGCAAGCACCTCTGAGAGTGAGGTGCACTCGAGTTTTGCCTGCTACCAGTCTAGTCTCTCCTCCAATGAACCCGGAACTGGGGTTCAGTTCAGTTGGAAGTGGGATTAAGAGCAGTCTGGAGTTTTTGTCTCCTTCCCGCCAGGGCAATCCCGCGGCACAGCCAACCGTCCCTTCTCTGCGTGCAATGTGCGCGCCTCCTGGGGCAATGTGCGCATCTTTCACCGCTCCCCTGGGGTTCCACCTTACAGCCCAGCTCCCTCTGTATAAGCCTGGGTCCCCAGGGTCTGGCCTAGAACTGGGGTTCAAAGCAGTCGGAACTGGGGCTCAGCACAGTCCGGAGCTTTTGTCTCCTTCCCGCTAGGGCAATCTAGCAGTAGAGTCAACAGTCCGTCCTCTGCGCGCAATGTGCGTGCCTCCGGGGGCTTTGCCTTTCGCCGCTCCCCTGATATTCCGCCTCACAGCCCAGGCTCCCTCTGTTTGTGCCTGGATCCCCAGGGTCTGGCCTAGAACTGGGGTTCAGCGCTGTTCAGTCTGGGGTTCAGCACAGTCCAGAGCTTTTATCTCCTTCCCGCTAGGGAACGCCAGCCAGGCAATCAGTCGCCCCTTCTCTCCGGCTCCGTCCTCTCCGAGCGCGCTGTGTGTCTCCATACCTTAGGCTTTTACAGCTCCTCTGCTTTTCCTTCGGGTTTTCTCCTTGCTTCTCGTTGTAGAATTTCCAGTTAGTTGACTTTCCTGTAGTTCTGGGTAATGTCCATTTTATATTTTAGTTGTATTTTATTGAAATTGTTGTGTGCGGCTGTGGTTAGGTGTTTACCTGTGCAGCCATCTTGGATCCTCTCAATAAAATATATTTTTTAAAAAAAATCTTTGTCCACTAATTTCATCATCTGTTATTCCTATTACTGACTAATTTTTCTCCTAGTTTTGGGTTGCATTTTTGCCTGCTTTTTGGCATATCTATTAACTTTTGATGAATACCAAATATTAGTGTTTTTGAGCATTTGGATTTTGTCTTCTTTCAAAGAGTATTAATGTGTGTTTTGGCTAAGATATTTTCTATTAGGGTATATCTAAAATACTCTCTACTTTAGGACTTATTTACCCTTAATACCTGGTGTGCCCCTCTGTGGTCTCTTTACTGTTTGCTCTGAGTATTCAATCCCATTTCTCTACTCTGATTGGACAGAATACGAATGCCTCCCAGTTATTCTTTCAGGGCCAGAATTAGACATCACAGTGGAACATTCACACACACACACACACACACACACACACACACGGCTCAGTGCACAAAATTTGAGCATGGGTAAGGTCCCTCAGCCTGGCTGACAATCAGGGCTGATTTGTGGGGCCCCCTCTGGCACCTGTCTAGGCTGGGCTGGGGGCTGCTCTTGCAATGAGCATCTGTCCCCTGGTGGTTAGTGCTCGTCATAGCAACTAGTTGTTCACTGGTTGGGTCAATTTGCATATTAGGCTTTTATTATATAGGATAGGATACATAAATCTTTTGATGCTCACCACAACCCAATAAAATGGGTTGTATGACTTTCATTTTGTAGATAAAGATAGTGAGGCCCAGGGAAGCTGGTTTTGTGACTTACTCATAGGTGATAGGCTGGATCTTGGGCTCAGGTCTCTGACTCCATTATAACCATACCATGTAAGCTCCATGAAAAAGAAGGAGCCGTATTTTCACAATTATGAAGTGCACATTTTACACATGTAACTCAAATCAAGAGGATGTATCTTAAAATTGAAAATTTTGGGGTCATTTTTCTTCCAGAAAAAATATTATGGAGTAATTTTTTCCCCTTGAATTACTTGTGGTATATCTAAAAATCATTATGTCTTAGAATCAAGGAAATATATCTCTAGTGCCAAATACAGCCTTGATGACATAATATGTACACAATAGATATTTATATGCTAGGTTATAAAATATGTTGATTTTATACAGCAAAGTATGCTTCTAAAAGTTTTATGCCTCTGCTTGTCTCTTCAGGTATTTTATGCATGGTGTGTGTCGGGAAGGAAACCAATGCCTGTTCTCACATGACTTGGCAAACAGCAAGCCATCCACCATCTGCAAGTACTATCAGAAGGGCTACTGTGCCTATGGAACTCGATGCAGGCAAGAACCCCGCCACTGCCCCAATTGTTACACTGGGTTAAATATTATCTAGGATTCGGATCCTTTATTTGGAACATGGATCTTGAGGGGAAATTTTAAATTTAAAAGTAATATGACAACATTACAAAAAGTATGGCAAATAATTTTGAAACCTCAATTTCAGTACCCAAAACTTAATTTTTCAGAATCACTTTTCATGCTTCATTTTTATAAGTCTCTAGTTATAAAATTGCACCCATGGTATATATAAAATTTTATATCTTGCTTTTTTCCCCCCTACTTAACATGTCATAAGCATTTTCCTATGCTGCTATTTTATAATGTTACATAATGTTAACAGATCATCACATTAGAAATGTCACATCTGTGACTCCATTAGAAATTTAAATGACTTCCGGTTTTGCTTTGTTTGTTTTTTTTTGCTATGAACAATTATGTATATAGAATTTTCTTTTTATGCTGAAACCGGTTTGGCTCAGTGGATAGAGCGTCAGCCTGCGGACTGAAAGGTCCCAGGTTCGATTTCGGTCCAGGGCATGTACGTTGGTTGTAGGCACATCCCCAGGAGGGGGTGAGCAAGAGGCAGCTGACCAATGATTCTCTCTCATCGATGTTTCTAACTCTCTATCTTTCTCTCTTCCTCTCTGTAAAAAATCAATAATATATATATATATAAAAAGAATTTTCTTTTTACCACTGACATATGTAGGCAACTTTGTAACTTCTAAAACAAGGAAATATTTCCAAATCTGTTCCTGTCCTTTCCTAATGAATAGCTGCTCTGTTTTTTCCCGGGTTGCAAAGCCCTTCCTCTGGCTGCCTATGGGATAATGGCAGTTGGCCCACCTTGCCCTACCCCTGCCAGTGATGCCCCAGAGAGACAGCCAGGAAGGCTGGTCTCCAGCTGTTACACTGGCCATTGTTAACATTGTATAGACTCCTGCCCGAAAGAACGCTGGATTGGATGTCAGGAGATTTCAGTTCAACATCTGTCAGGAATTTTCAGGGTTTCTTTTTGTGTTCTGAGGCAGTATGTCTGCCCCACTCATGTCCTACAAAGACACTTAGGTGAATTTTCTACTCACTCTGAATTGCCAGGCAGTTTTTAAAATTGATAAGCCTTTTATCAGTTAAAATAAGGGGAGAGCTTGTTTCATTCTCCACCTCTGTAAATGGAGCAGAAGGAAGGGCTTTCTGCATCTGGGCAGTGTGGGAGACGTGCTTGTAGTGTGTCCATAATGCATCTGCTGTGTGTTTTGTTTAGATATGATCACACAAGGCCCTCTGCTGCAGCTGGTGGTGCTGTGGGCTCCGTGCCCCACAGCGTGCCCTCCCCGGGCTTCCACAGTCCTCACCCTCCTTCCGACCTCACTGCGCCTATTGTGAAAACTAACTTACACGAGCCTGGGAAACGTGAGAAAAGAACATTGGTACTTAGAGACCGAAGTGAGTGAGCGGAATCCTTTTGTTGTCTCATTCTGAAAAGCAGTCTTGTCTTTTTTTTTTTTTTTTTTTTTTTTTTTTTTTTTCATATTCCTTTCTGGTTTTCTCTTGACAAGAGAGTTGCTGACCTAATACCCCTCCAACCTGTCTGAATGCAGAGTATTCAGATGGTGCATTTGGCCTTGTGCCCACGGCTGGGCTGAACCCTAAGTTTGGCCTGGCAAAATATAAACTGACTTTTTTGTCGGCTTGTTAACTACCATCTGCACAGGTTGTTGCCCAATTCTGAGGAGCATCAAACTGTTCATGTCAAAGCTATGTATTTTGATAAAGAGCATGTATCACTCACTGTTTTACCCCTTGGTCAGTACATGGTCTTGGTTTTTATGGTGTTTGCCATTTTAGGTTGCACTTTTGGTAAAAAGAATGGCATATTGGGGTTTGGGGAGTGATCTGTACCCTGGAACAGGATTTGGGCAGAAAGAAAGCTAAAAATCATAAAAGTTGTTTTTGTTGGCTGGTTCTCATCTGGTGAAGGGATTTCTAGATCTCGGAATGTGTGATTTTAAGATAGGCAGATTCCATCCTAAGCAAACAAGTAAGTGATCCATTAAATATGTCCTCTAAAAAGGGACGTGTGTAATGGGTGGGGAAGGGCTCCAGGGTGAGAAGAGGAGGCCGTAGGACAAGTTTCAGGTTTTCATTAATTCTAATTCACTTTAAAATGATACATAACTTTACGGGTATAAAAGAAAACACTGTATTCTGTTGACCACATTCTAATTTCCCTTTGACTGACACACACACACACACACACACACACACACACACACACACACTGATATATATGTTTTTGTATTAACTGGTCCAAATGTTGACATTTCTATACTTGCTATTTTTAGAAAGCAACTTTAGTGTTCTTTTGTATAAGTATATCATGGTCTGTTATGCTATTTCCTTGTGTTGCTAACTATGCTTTTAAGTTAATGTCACTATGAGCATTTTATGCTATTTCTTTTATTTTTCTCTCTTGGCCTGTTTTTTCCTATATGTTCCAAGAGTGAAATTCCCAAGGTCAGAGTTGCTTAATCTGCCAGGTTTTGACTAGCTGCTTACCAGAATGGTTGGGCCAGTTTTCATTTATGTGTGTGCTGTGTGTTTTGTTTTAAGATCTCTGTGGCATGGATGAAGAAAAGGCTTGCCCAAGTGTAGTGAATAATCCAGGAGGCAGTGACGCCCAGAGTAGCCCAGAGATGAGGCCGAATTCCTACCTTGATGCAATACGGAGTGGCCTGGATTACTTGGAAGCCAGCAGCTCCTACAGCAGCGAGGAGCAGCTGTGCCCCTATGCCGCCGCCGGGGAGTGCCGCTTTGGGGACGCCTGTGTCTACCTGCACGGGGAGATGTGTGAGATCTGCAGGCTCCAGGTCCTGCATCCCTTCGACCCAGAGCAGAGGAAAGCTCATGAGAAGGTAAAGTTACAAGACTTCATGTGAACTCATTTTAAGAAATTTGAAAAGCACTATGTGACAAAATTGTTGGTATTTCTGCAAGCATCTGACTGCTAATAATACCTGTATTATGTACCTGGCATATTTACACCCTATTTTCAAGTCCTTTTCTGTTGTCACTTGACAATTCTTGATTATCCTATATAATAAAAGGCTAATATGCAAATTGTCCCCATGGGTGGGAGTTCCACCGACTGGAAGTTATATGTGCACTGACCACCAGGGGGCGGCACAGAACATGGTGGTTGTTGGTAATGTGGTGCTGGCAGCAGGCAGCGTGGAGGTGCTGCTGGCCCAATGGGCCCTTATGAGAGTTGGGACCACGGCGGGTGGTGGAGCAGGTGAGCAGGTGCACCAGGCCAATGCAAGTGCGAAGGCAGACCCCGGCTGGTGGAAGCAGCAGGCAGCTGGCAGCTGCTAGAGACCCTACCCATGCATGAATTTTGTGCACTGGGCCTCTAGTTTAGAATAAAAGGAAAAGGAGAGATCTCAGAAGCATAAAGCTATGCAAAGTTCAGAAAATAAATCCAGCCTCAGGAGCCTGGTGTGTGTGTGTCTGTCACACACATCACACACACACCCTTCCTCCCTAGGTTTACATGGCATTGTGGCTACAATCTAGCCAGGCTGAACCTGGAGAATTTGAGGGGCCACGTGTTGGAAGGGGCCTTTCAGGTCATTAGGTGCCAGTGTAGGAGGCACTGCCTCTCAGTGGGCCCTGTGCTCGAAGATGGGTGAGAGAGGGGAGGAGCCACAGCTGTGTGTAGAACCCCTGAGGAGCTCCTCCCTGGATGTGGAGGTCGTGTCCGCCACTCTCCGTGTCTTCCCAGAGTGTTCAGTGAGTGCAGAATTAGAGCTCCTCCCAGGTGTGCTGAGGTCTGTGCTGTTCGCGTTGACTTATCTCCCATCTGTGTCCATGTGAGCGCCGGGCAGAGCCGAGGTCTTTGTACTCTTCTTGGACTGTAATGCCTGATACACAGTACTGGTGTCACCTGCTTCCTGAATAAATGGATTCATTAAATAGTGTATTCTCTGCTTACCTCTGACTCTGTACTGCCAGCCTGATGTTTTAAGTTAAGGATTATTTGGCGTTTCTGGTATCGGTGTGGTTCAGAGTGAGGAAGGCTGCCTAGAGGGGCGAGGGGACCAGGATCCCGGTTCTTGTGAACTCTGTGATCCCACACTGCTGCGCTAGCCTTTGGGACAGCCATGGTCTCGGCTCTAACTGGAAGTGACCGTATCATGCTAGGAAAGCAAGGCGCTGGGCCAGTGATGGCTTTAAGTCCTCTTTGTGTCCTGAGAGAGTGTCGTGTCTTGAATCCAGGGATTGCTGTACCTGCATAAAGCAGCCACAGTCTGAGTTCTTTCCTGGTCTCGATTGTGGCAGTGTGGCTGGCAGCTGCCCCCAGCTCTCCCCGCTACTCAGCAGCCCAGACCTAAGCTTTCCCTCCTCTCTGTACTTCAGATCTGCATGTCAACATTTGAACACGAGATGGAAAAGGCCTTCGCCTTCCAGGCAAGCCAGGACAAAGTGTGCAGCATCTGCATGGAAGTGATCCTCGAGAAGGCGTCCGCCTCTGAGAGGAGGTTTGGGATTCTCTCCAACTGCAATCACACGTACTGCTTGTCCTGCATCCGGCAGTGGAGGTGTGCCAAGCAGTTCGAGAACACAATCATTAAGTAAGTACAGCAAGGGGTCTTAGCTGTAGAAGGAAGGGGTGTGTGTTTGATCTGGAATCTTCTTCCATCCAAAGGCGTTTCAATGCAGAGATGTGCTGGCCCCGGCACATCACTCCCCTTCCTGAGCCCGAGTGCCGTTCCCTTTGATGTGTGGTAACAGTTCCCACCGAGCCTCGGGCACTGGAAGGACACGCAGCAGGTTAATGGCAATGCCTGTTTGAGCTCAGCACTAACAGTACAGGGGGCTGCCCTTCCGCCAATTGCCTAGTGCCTTTTTTTCTTTTTTTTCTTTTTCTTTTTTAATAGATTTTATTGATTTTTTACAGAGAGGAAGGGGGAGAGAGAGAGAGCTAGAAACATCGATGAGAGAGAAACATCGACCAGCTGCCTCCTGCACACCCCCCAATGGGGATGTGCACGCAACCAATGTACATGCCCCTGACCGGAATCAAACCCGGGACCTTTCAGTCTGCAGACCAACACTCTACCACTGAACCAAACCGGCTTCGGCTGCCTATTGCCTTTTTAAGCTTCATTTTTTCCATCTGTAAAATAGGGTTATTTGATGATTAAGTGGAATAATGGCATGTAAAACATTTCACATGTCTGATAAACATGATGTGCTCCATGAAGCCAGTATTGAAATATAATTGACATATGACAACACAGGATTCTTACGTTCTACAGTGGGACAAGGTGGGAGGGGGGAGGGGAGCTAACTCATTGCGAAGTCACTGCATGCTGTGGACTGTTTTAGAAATTTTTCACACATTAACTTATGTCTCAGAGACCCTACAGTCTTCCTCATTTTACAGATGAGTAAACAGGTATGAGCTCAAATAACTTGCCTAAAGTTACACATTTGTGTGGTAAAATAACAGCTTTATTGAGACAAAAGTATACAACTTAGTTTTTTTTACAGTATATTCAGAGTTTGTACAACCGTTAATTGCTACAATCTAGAATATTTTATTATCTCAAAAGAAACCTCTGTTTGTAGTCCTTGCCCACCCCTCCGTGCTTCCAGGCCCTGGCAGCCGCTGATTTACTTTCTGTCCCGGGGACCATCCTCGCCATCTCAAACGGAGTCTTCTAGGATTTAGCCTTTTTGTGTCTGGCTAACTCTTATACATTACATGGTGTTTTTAGAGTGCAAAACATGTTATAGCATGTTCCAGTGCTTCATTCCTTTTTATGGCCAAATATCTCATTGTATGGATATCCACATTTTGTTTATCTATTCATCAGTTGATGGGCATTGGGTTGTTTCCATCTTCTGATTATTGTGAGTGGTGCTGCTATGAATATTCGTAGACAAGTTTTTTGTTTTTTTTATGGAAAACATGTTTTCATTTTTCTTGCGTAGATACCTAGGAGTAGTTGGGTAATATGGCCACTAGAGTTAACATTTTCAGAAACTGCCAGACTATTTTCCAAAGTGGCTGACCCATTTCACATTCCACTAGCAATGTAGAAAAATTCCAATTTCTCCACATAGTCATTAATACTTGTTATTGTCTTTATTTATGATTTTAGGTATTCTAGTAAGTGTGAAGTAATATTTTTATGGTGGCTTTGATTTACATTTCTCTGATAACTAATGATATTGTGCATCTTTTTCTGTGCTTTCTCAGCATTTCTCTAAAATGCTTACTCATATCCTTTGCCCACTTTAAAATTGGGCTTTTTGTTGTTGAGAAAAACATATTTTTAATAGTAAATATGTTGGTTAGGGAACATATAGAATGGTCATGCATTTGAGCAAAGGGTTTAGGGTGTAATGTGCACAGGATTTGAAACTTAATCTGTTCTATACTAAACTGATTCTTATTTCAGGTCTTGTCCAGAATGCCGGGTGATATCAGAGTTTGTAATTCCAAGTGTGTATTGGGTAGAAGATCAGAATAAAAAGAACGAGTTGATTGAAGCTTTTAAACAAGGAATGGGGTAAGTGCTTTGAGTTTGGGCATGATCCTGGTGCCTGCTTTGGTTCTTGTTTCGATCTTTGCCATTGCCTGCAGAGTCTCCTCCTTACCCCTAACTGAGGATGTGGTCTTGGGAGCCTGAGGCCACTCAGAATTTCTTCCTTCTCTCTGGCATCATGCTGGGCTTTGCAGATACAGAGATGAGCAAAGCCATGATGCAGTGGACTTGTTTCTAAGCTGAGGTCAACTTTTTATTTGTGATTATGTCACCCGAGCATATTTTTTTCCATTTATTTTTATGGAGTTGCAGGGAAGGAGTAAAGTGTGTTTGTCGGGGGTGTGAAACATTGATGTGAGACACATTCATTGGCTGCCTCCCACATGCATGCAACTGGGGCTGGGGAACAAACCTGCAACCCAGGTACATGCCCTTGACCAGAAATTGAACCAACAACCCTTCACAGACTGATGCTCTGACCACTAAGCCATGCCTGCCAGAGCAGATGTCTCTTCTAACGGATATGAGGTGATATCTTCTTGTGATTTTGATTTATATTTCGCTGATTAGCAATGTGCAAGCATCTTTTCATGGACCTGTTGGCCATTTGTATGTCTTCTTTGGGAAAACGTCTATTTAGCTCTTCTGCCCATTTTTATTTATCCCCCCCAAGTTAATATAACTTTATTGCAGTTTCAAAAAAGTGCATAGTTACATGTTGACTCTAAAATGTTTATTTCACTCATGATATCCTCATGAAGTCAGATATAACTGTTAGATATTGTATTTTCACTTCTATATTCTGATCTAACTTCACTAATAAATGAAATCGCTTCATAAAAAATATAAAGTACATAGGACATTGCTTTTCTCTCCACAAGAGCAAAGCACTTAAAAAATTATTTTTCTTTAAAAAGTCATAGTTAGACTAGTACTTTAAGTAGTAACAAGAATGTTTTGTCTTTATTGTTGAAAGTATTACAGCCTGGCTGGCATAGCTCAGTGGTTGTGTATCTACCTATGAACCAGGAGATCACAGTTCGATTCCTGGTCAGGGTACATGCTTGGGTTGCAGGCTCAATTCCCAGTGTGGGACATGAATGAGGCAGCCAATCAATGGTCCTCTCTCATCATTGATGTTCCTATCTTTTTAAGAAAATATATTTTTTTTAATTTTAGAAAGGGAAAGAAACATCAATGAGAGAGAACCACCCTCAGGCCTTCACCACACAATATTGTCTGTATCCATGGGTTATGCATAAGTTCTTTGGTTAATCTCATCTAGGCCCCTTCTCCCTTTCTGCCCCTTTTAAAATGGAACGTTCTTGTTGCTATTGAGTTATATTTGTTCTTTATATATTCTGAATATAACCCTCAGCAGATACAATTTATAAATATTTTGTCCCATTCAGTAGGTTGCCTTTGCCATGCAGAAGCTTTCAGTTTGAGGCAACCCACTTGATTTTTTGCTTTTGGTGTCAAATCCAAAAAGATTACTGGCAAGACAAGTGTTTAGGAGCTTATTTGCCCCCTGTAGTTTCTGATAAGTCAGTGGTAATTCAGATTGTATTGTTTCTCTGGGATTTCTTTTTTCCCCTGGGTTTCAGCAGTTATATATTTTACGAAGGAGTGTTTTGTTTTCATATTATGCTGCTTGTTGTTCTCTGAATCTAAGTTTTGTCATTCACCAAATTTAGAAAAGTTTGGTCACCAAATATTTCCTCTCCCTTCTTCGTTTCTGGTTTCTTCTAGTTATCTTTCGGTTCTCCAGGCCAGGACTGAAGTTTTCCATGGCAGTCTTAGCCAGCCTTCATAGACACACCCAACTGTGGCCTACTCTTGACTAAAAGCTATTTTTTCTATAAAGATAACCTCTTTGCCCTTCCTCCTTCTTGGTGTCTAATCTCTTACAGAATCCTCCCACTGCTGTTCATTCTCCAGTACTTTCAGGTGTTTTAAAAATGTTTGTTTCTAGATACTTGCAGTTGGGCCAGGTCTAGAAGCTTACTTGATAAAAACTGCTACCTATAAGTTCCATTTAAAAAAATAAATAAATAAGTAAATTATATATATATATTATTGATTTCATAGAGGGAGAGATAGAAACTGATGAGAAATCATGGATTGGCTGCCTCCTGCACGCCCCCTAGTGGGGATAGAGCCTGGAACCCAGGCATGTGCCCTTGTCTGAAATCGAACCCAGGACCCTTAGGCCCACAGGCTGACAGTCTATCCACTGACCCAAACCGGTCAGGGCTATAGGTTCCTTTTTAAGTTGTACATTGATTATGAAAGGCTTGTTGTTTTCCTCATGTGATATTATCATGTGTCCACCAGAGGGCAGGAGTGGCAAGGCAGAGGGTAGGAAGGTCTGCTGGAATAGTCCAGAAATTCTTGTTCCGATCTTTCCTGGCCTCAGTTTCTATTGACTGTGTTTTTATTCATTCCACAAACATTTACCGATTACCCACTACATACCAGGCATCTTCCAGGTAACACCAATGGGGGCTATGGGATAGATTAGTAAATATAATTTCATAGGAAATTGCAAAAGGACAATTATGATACAGGTTTTCTGGTGATAAATTCCCAAGCCATATGTCGCAAGAGGATGCACCTGGGTAGGAGTGTCAGAGAAACCTGAAGTACGAATAGCCTCTCCATGTGTGTGAGAAGGTGGGGGGTGGGTGCACAGAAGGACATGGGTGCAGGGTGGTACACATTCTGTGTCTGGGGAGCAGTGGAAGTGATCACTGAGGTTGAAAGGGGTATGTAGAAGGATTTGGGAGGACCTACCACCACAGGGATAATGGGGGACAGACTAGAAAGAATCAAGTCAAAGGGGGTGGGGGGGACAGGTGACCTACTATTTGGAGATGCTCCTCTGTGATAGAGGTTGGAACCTAGTGGGAAAAGAGGCCAATTAAGAAATTGACTGACAGGTGGGTACTAGAGGATGGCACCTCTGAGGGCTTCAACAGTGTGGGACCTGACAGGACAGTCTATTGGGAGTTGCTCTGTAAGCAGAAGTGATAGTTGAATGTGAGTGCTGAGAACTAAGGGAGTGAGAGTGATCTGGAGGCTTTTGTCCTTGGTGACCAGAAGAGGCTGGAGAAAGAAAAGCAGTTATTTTGGGGGTAGGAACTGGAGAATAGTTTTGAACTAGATGTGTTTATTAAAGCCTGTGTCCAACTGACTCTGGTAAGCACACACTGCTTGAGAGTCATTTCAAGATCTCAGAACCTCGGGGGCGGGGGACCATGGAAGATGTCTGGTTCACACATCTCTGCTTGAGTGGACTCCTTGCCGCCTGTCCTGGGATCAGACCTGGTGGGAGTAGCGCCCAGGCAAGCAAGGCAGTTCCCTCCCGTCTGCACAGGCGCTAGGTGGAAGGGCCCTCCACCACCGGTCTTTCACTGGAAACACTGGAGTCGGGGTCCCCCTTGTCATCTGCCCCGGCAGCAGCCCACACTTGTTTCGGTGATTTGGCTTTATTCTGCAACTTCTCTTCCTCAGCACCCCCAGATAGCCCTCTGGGTTATGGGGCTCTCTTCCTCTTCTTTAACTTGGGATCATTTGTGAGAATTTCATTTTAGTAATGAGAAATGGGAATTCTGTCATTTTCCTCAGGAGCAGAGGTTCTTAAAACATTGTGGACCAGTAGTTTTATTGCTAGCTTTACCCAGTGGCCAGATAAGTTTCTATTGAACGAGTACAAAAAATGTTTCACATAAATGTTAAATACCCATTGCATTTTGAAATTATTACATGTTATTGCTTAATCCTTTAAAAGAATTCTCGTGATTGGCCACAAGCCTTAGAACAGAAAACATGAGAATTCTCATGATCCGTCTGCAATGTTTTAACATAGGGATCTGTGGCAAAGATTGGGGGGGCGGGGGAGGGATTAAATTTTGATACCTGTATGTTGTAGACGTGTGTTTTATGCATTTTCTGTAGCATATAGTTAAGAACCCCTGAGAGGATGGGACCAAGGAAAACTGGGATGAGACCTCTAACTTTAGGCAGCTGCTAAAATTCACCCCCATTTCCCCCCTCTGTGGCTCCTATCATTGCTGGCCCCGAGGATGGGAAGTTCCCTGGGTAGATCTGTTGGGTAGCCCAGCTTCAGCACCTTGAAGCCCATGACAGTTGCCTTTTTGGAGCACTGCAGGCTCAAAACAGTGGGCCACCCATGTAGGTCAAGTTCTGTACGAGGGCATGTGTCACAATGGGAATACCAGTATTATCCAGCTTGGAAATCAGCATCCCAACCTCTCTGAACTTCAGCTTCCCTCCCTGAAACATGAGGGTGAACCAGTCCTACCCAGCGTTGTAGGCCCTAGATTCTCCCACCATCTTGGATTTTTTTCTGTTTTTTAGGAAAAAAGCGTGTAAGTACTTTGATCAAGGCAAGGGCACCTGCCCATTTGGAAACAAATGTCTTTACCGCCACGCTTACCCTGATGGGCGGCTGGCAGAGCCTGAGAAACCGCGGAAACAGCTCAGTTCAGAAGGCACCGTGAGGGTAAGGACTTTGCTATCTCTAGTCAGGCACACTTACTTGTGTATACACACCACTGCGGCACTATCACACTGCATGGGACCCTGTCCTGTATACATCAGGTAAGACTAGAGAGATTGGAGGCACATACAAGAGCACGTGTGTACCAAGCCCACAGGGGAGAGCGAGGGCCATGTTTCCCTGGAGGCACATGTGTAAGGTTCCCTCCAATCGTGGCTACAACACTAACCAGAAATGAGGGGCATTTCTAGATACTGCTCCTGAGTTTTTCTCTTAATAGTCAGGGCAACCAGAAATAGACAAAAGAAAAATAAGCTCCTCAGCCTCCATATTGTCGTTTTTGGTAATCAGGCATATTTTCTGGCTATTTTTGCAGTTCTTCAATTCAGTGCGCCTCTGGGATTTCATCGAGAATCGAGAAAGCCAGCATGTCCCCAGCACTGAAGATGTTGACATGACAGAGCTCGGGGACCTCTTCATGCACCTGTCTGGAGTGGAGTCGTCAGAACCCTGAAGAGAGATGGTTGCCCCTGCATCTTGGGCTCCGCCAGCAGAGCCTTTCCCAAGTAGGGTGTGCAGAGCTTCCTTTACTGCAGCCCCAGGTAGTGTGCGGCTTGGATTGAGTGGGGTTGTTTTAACCTGGGCTCTCATCCATTCTCCATTATTACAGCCATGAGAAGAGTGAAGGATGTAAAGTTAACAAGTATATGGAATCACTACTTTATAGCTGATATCTTAGTTGCACCTCAAGCTCCTTGGGGGGTGGGAGGGAGGGGGACTAGCTAAACAGCCAGATGGAGTTTTGATTGATTGCTTTTAAAACAGACTTGGCTCCTATCCTTCATGAGCTTTAGCTCCCTAGAAACTAGTCAACTTGCAGTTGCCACTAAAGCAGATTTCTTACCAAAGGATTCTTCATCCCTAAAAATGATTCCTTATAGTGAATTTCCATAAGACTTTGTGTGTGGTCAAAACCTGATATATACAGGGCTTTTCCAGAAACAAAAAATGGGCACTGCACGCCTTAGTGCCCCAAACGAGAGCAGGAGTCTCACTGCTCTATAGTCAGTAAGCGAATATAAACCTTCTTCCTTGTAAGGGGGCCTCGTAAAGTAGCAGGAAATGTGAGGCGGTAGATCAGTACAGCCCCTCATTTCTGGTTAGTGTTGTAGCCACGATTGGAGGAAACCTTACACATGTGCCTCCAGGGAAACATGGCCCTAGCTCTCCCCTGTGGGCTTGGTACACACGTGCTCTTGTATGTGCCTCCTGCCCAACCTATCTAGTCTTACCTGTAAAAAAACCTGGTCCAGACCCATCAGTGGTCCTAAGCATGTCTTTTTATCATCAGTTGTGATTTTAATGGAAGGAGCATAATGTTGTGAATCAGAACAAACTCACTCTAAGCCTGAATTTACCTATTTTTATAAACAGTTATAGATATCAAATATTTTGTAAAATGCATTAAAGTGTGGGTAGAAAAAAAAGGTCTATTCTTACCCGAGTTTAGAGTGCTTTATGCATAATTTTTATAGTTAACTCTTTAGTGAAGGGTGACAACACAGGCAAAGGCTGAATTAAATTCATTCCTAGCAGAGGCTCTGGGCCCATTTCGTGCTTCTCGAGTCCTGTTCCAGAAGGGATGAACAAATGGAGAGTTCAAGCTGTGAGCTTAACATTACTCTAAAAGGAAGAAACAGCCAGTAAGCCTACATTTAATTTATTTTATTAAAATAACAATTGAGGAACCATCAGGTAACTTTTTTGTCAGGCGCAATAAAAACAATTAAAACCAAAATCATCAAGAAAACCTGTATTCCTGGCTTCCTTGCATACACATGACGACTGTTGAGAGACAAGGCTGACCAATGGCCCCACCCCATAGGGGCAGCTCCTGGAAGACAAAATTCAGCATGATGGAAGACTGCTCCCTGAGAGAGCGGAGACTTGGACGGGGTGGGCCGGCACCTCTTCTGGGAAACCATCCCAATGCATTGGAGCCCTCCACGACACAGGAAGGGTCCCCAAACCCAAGTTCCATAGTACCAAAGCAGACGCCTCTAGGCGGCCATGGTCTCAACAGTGCTGGGTGGTTTGGTGCATTATGTGCAAAACTTCCTGTTTGGAGCCACATCACTCGCCACTATCTCTGAAGAAAGTCCTTCCTGTGAGAAGCATTCCTTATAGGAGCTGATATTCAAAATCCACATGTCCCCCTGCCATGATGGCTGGTCTGCCTACCTTCATTTTCTCTCCAAGTGCTTTTTCTTGCCCTAAAAGTACTTGTCTAGCTGATGGCCAGGGTCCCAGATCATATATTGCCATCAGCAGCCACTGGTGAATCTGGAGAAGGCTCAGCTCATGAGCATGGAGGATGCAGGTAGGGAGCAGGAGAAACCAGCATGGTAAATGGCTTCCTTCTCCCCGGACCAGAAAGGGTAGAAAAGAAGGCAACATGAAGTAAGGCCCTGTGAGTAGTCGAAGGTCCTTAGCAGCAGCTTCTCTGAAAACAAGCTCTCTGCTCCCATAGAAAGGGAGCAGAAAGATGGTGCCTGCTGACTTCCCTTCCTCCCCTGGTGGCCTGAGCACAGGTGCAGTCAGCTAGAAGACAGGCAGTCTTGGGGACGTGGTCAGTGTGCAGGCATTGATGTCCTCGGTGTGGGCTGCCCGGTGCAGGGATGGCTCAGAGGCGCTCCTGTTGATTTTCGGTAGAGAGTGCTGGAGCAGCTCAATGGACGACAGGATCTGAAACAGCCACAGAAGGTCTCATTATGAGGGCCTTGGTGTTACCACAGCAGCAGCAGCTTTCAGTTAGGAATCCAGAGATGCAAGCTGTTCTCAGCCCACCTGTAACATTTTGTGGAGAACATGAGCCCTTCCCCCGCTTAACCAGTTACTGCTATGATACTAAACTCCTGCTTCAATTTAATCAGTTCCAGCACCTTTGACCTGTCTTACCTGGGGAAAAAGAGGCCTCTCTTCCTTAACTTTCTTCACACAGTCAGCTACAAGCCGCTTCATTGCTTTGGGGCAGTTCTTGTATAGCTTACTCAGGTCTGGGGAGGCATACCCGCGGCCCACCATGAAGATGATCTAAGGGAAAGAAAACAGTTGAGGGAATGCGTGATTACCACTGAAAGCAACTCCCACCCTCCAGCTGCACAGACTGGCAGGAGGCCCAGAAGCTTCCACAGCAAGTGAGGCCCTTTACTGGCAGTACACATACCTGATCGCGGTTGTTGATGTGGGAGTAAGGGAGCTCCCCTGTCATGAGCTCGTACAGCACAATGCCGTAGGAGTAGACGTCAGACTGGAAGCTGAACGGGTTGTTATCCTGCATTCGGATCACCTCGGGGGCCTACAGGACAAAGGGCATTCCTCACCGTCTGCACCCAGCACTCCCAGGGGCCCAACTCTCCCTCCCATTGGGCACGAGAGTCCTGTCCTCTGTCCTCTGTCGCTCTTCCCTAAGGGCCCCTGACACTTCGAGCTCAGAAATCCTAGTCTCTGGGATCTAGCACTTCTTTTCAAGCTCTAAGCTTGAGCATGGTTCTGATCACCAGCTTCTTCCAGGAAGCCCAAGTTCACCCCCGGCTGTCTGATAGAGGAAGCGTCAGTGAGGTGGCCTGGACTTTGGGGGAGATGTGGAGAAATGCTTTACATTTTGCACAGACATGCAGAGCACCCCTTCTTCCCTGTACCCTCCTGTGGGAGCCATGCCGCCTCACCATCCACAGGATAGAGCCGGTGGGTTGTTCGACCTGCTGAGAACCACTCCAGCGTGACTTCACTGTTGCCAAACCAAAATCTCCAATTTTCACCGTCAGGCCTTCATGGAGAAATATATCTCAATGCTTGTTAAGGACTCTGGTTTCAAAACACTGGTCAAGTTAATTTTGAAAAACTTACCAAAATTCTTACTAGCATAGCATCTCTTCACCTCCCATTTGCCCGCAAGCCTGCTTTGCCCTGGATTTGCTAGGGTTTCTAAAGTTTTAAGAAGTACTTTTGAAATGTCCCTTCTTCCAGGAGGCATGGAAAATATCCTTGGAGTGCAAAATTATTTGGCTCCAGCCCAAAACAAGGCTTAGCCCCTGCTGCTTCTCCCCATTTACACATCTAGGTGCCAGGTTCCTGGCCTGTGACCTTCCCACATGATGTAGGTGTCTGAAACCCCAAGACTTAGAGTGCAGGTGTGCCTCACAGCTGTGCATGGCCTACTGTTATTGTTTCTCCCAGTGTTCTGCCCTCAAATGGCACGTGAATAACAATAGAGCAAATTACTCAATAAATACTGAATGTCCTAAGACATTTCTTATTAGAACAGGTAGCACTTGATTTCAAAATCAGAACCATTTGACTTCAAAATCATTTCTGGGTAATCAGGCTGTTGAAGGCTGCCTTGTGATCTGCTGATGCCCAGTAATTCACCTTAAAATCTGTGGTATCTGCTTTCATGGCATAATGTATTGGTCCCCAAAAAACCACTACTAAAAAGTATCCCATACCTCAGACACGTACCCAAATAAGCTATGTCCCATAATCAAACTCAATACAACTGTCATGCCTAAGAAGCAAAACTGTCAGCTGTAATGCCACCCTCCTCTCCAAGAAAAAGGGTGGGAGAGGGAGGAAGATGTGAAATCACATTTCATGCCCATTAGTGTGAAAAATGCCTTAATTATTTCTACAAAAGCACATTAAACCTTTAAAAGGGGAAGAGTTGATTCTAAACCTCTAAGGAAACTATTTCTGTACAATAAGACAATTATAAGTAGTAATTTTGAAAATTTTACATTTGGCTTCACCTATGTTCTGACGAGATACACAGTATCCACAAACTAGGGGAAAAGACAAAAAAGCCCCCCCCTCCTTTACCCCCAAGTAAATTTAGTAATCAACAGCTTAATAAAACTATACCTATTTCAAGCATAACCCACACACACATCTCACTCTTGTGGAATCCTTTTCAAGGTCACCTTTTGCTGAGATAATGTTGAAATGAAAGTCTCCCCTGTTTTTCTAAATTGATAACTAAGCAGTCAAACCATCACCAAAGGATACTGTTGGATTTCATGTCTCTGTGGATGATGTTCTTTGCATGCAAGTAGCTGTAAAGGGAAAACAGTTTAAGGGGCCTGGCTAGAAAGCAGCTCCCAACTACTACTAAGAAGCAAACCACCCGAAGGCCAGGCTCCCAGTGGAGCTACGTTTGGGGCTAGGCCCTGTGATGGTCAGGCTGGGCCACATCGTGCCTCACCATGAAGGTCACGACTATAGCAAAATGGAGGGACTCTTGAAGCATCTCTTTTAACCAAAAAGTAATTCTCACAACCAAAATATCCCTTAACTGATTAACAAATAAAATGCAGCATATATCTGTATAATGGAATATTATTCAGCCACAGAAAGGAATGAAGTACTGATACTATAATATGAATGAAACTCTCAAAAACATTATTTTTAATGAGAGCAGCCAGACACGAAAGATCTCGTTATTGAAACTGGTCTAAAATAAATAGTGATGGTTGCACAACTCTGAATATATTTAAAACACACACTTTAAAGGGGTGAATTTGATGATATGTGAATAATATCCTTAGTTTTTTCCTAAAAAGTAATTGTGACTAGTTATTTCCTAAAACGTAGGTAGAAATGAGCTTTTAAAGCACAGCTTAGCTTAAGCTCCCAGGGATGTGGTGTGTGAGGAACACACGCTCCTCCACATAAGGTACTTCCGAGGAAACGTTTCAGAAGCACTGCTCTGGGCTCGCCAAGAATGGAAGGAATAAACACCTTTCACAAAGAAATGTGTGAAACAGACACAAAAGGGTGGTGTGTAATGGAGATGCTGAGCATGACCTTTTAAGCATTATCCTAAAAGTGACATCTGATACCCACTCCCACAGCTGTAAGGCTGGGTGGCTGGATTTTAAGGGCAGTGGCTGAAAACAGAATCCGAGTCCCAAGATAGCAGCCTCAACTTGGATGAGGAACATGAAAGTGTCATTCTTATACCAGAGGCTTATTTTCAGCTATGCAAAAATATCAAAGAAATCGCTTAACACACTTGGCTTTTCCTAATCCTGATTTAGGGACAAATTGATGCTGGGACCCTAAACTGTAGTCATCAGGCCATCTACTCACTCCATTCCCTGAGCCGTCTGCCGGGCAATGTCAATCAGCTGGAACATCTGGAACTTGGTCTCTTGGACATGCAGGTGTTTGTAGAGGCTGCTGCCCTCACACCATTGGGTCACTATCGCCAGGTTGTCCTTTGTCATGTACCCCATAAAGAGCAGGATGTTCACGTGCCGTGTTTTGCTGGAGGAGGGAAGAGAGAAGGCTATGAACTCTGCCTTGTTTCAGATTGAGATCTCTCTACTCTGCTTCCTCACTGACGAATCCTATATGTTCTTGACACCACTCTTGCTTACAATCCGGGTGGCTGGCAAAGCAAACAATCCATTTGGTGTTCTGAGCTGTCACCAAGACTTACGATTCACCTCAGTGCTGGCCTTTTTGTATAAAGGACATTCTCTTTATCATTGTGCATTCCCAAATCTCCCCACAGGGGTCGGCAGGACCCCTCATTGGTGGAATTCAACATTATCCAACTTATTGCTACAAATCTAGTGACTCAGAGATTTGAAAGTTGAAAGTCTGACATTCAGAATAAGAAAGCTTGGCCATAAAAAAGCTCATGAAAATAAATGTGAAATGAAACCTATTTCTCCCTACCTCAAACCAAAACTCAAGAAACAACCTGGGCTTCCGAGTACAATGTGCCCAGAGACAAAGCAACGGAGGGGTCTGCTCATTCTAAAGGTCTGACAACCACATAAGCTGGAAGGAAACCTTCCATTTCCTTTCACTTGAAAGGGAGGATTTTGAGCCACAGGCCTCCACAGTGAACTCACTAACCACCAGTCCCAGCCATAGGCCCTCAGAGACAGGACTGCACCAGTAAGCCCACTTACTCTCTGGTTGGTGCACCACCACCAGTCCCCACCCCTGCCACTCCAGGGGGGCCAGACAGGCCAGCTTTCCACTCACCGCAGGACAGCCACCTCATTTCTGAAGGCCTGAAACTGCTCTGGTGTGGGGTCAACAACCTTCAGGATCTTTACTGCAACGTCTCCTGCAAATTAGTTTGTAGTCAGTATAGTCAGTTGAATTATCTTACTTTACTGTTCATGGACCCTAGTTCTGAGATACAGTGAATCATTTATTAAAAAATCATGTACCTAGAAAGATAGAATATGCAAAATTCTAAATTACTATTCAAGTGGCTGGGAAAAAGTTACATAGGTTACACTACTATCCTTTAAATGCCACCCCACAAGCCCTAGCCGGTTTGGCTCAGTGGATAGAGCGTTAGCCTGTGGACTGAAGGGTTGCGGGCTTGATCCCCAGTGGAAAGCGTGCAAGAAGGCAACTGATCAATGATTCTCTTTCATCATTGATGTTTCTATCTTGCTCTCTTCCTTACTCTCTGAAATAAAAAACATATATATACAAACATTCATACCACTCCACGGGGTGGAACAGGCTTGGTTTAAACTATTCCTAGAAGCCTGGCTCCCTGAGGTAAGGGCATGTGTGACAGGTCACACAACCTGGGCCTCTGAGAATGACATCAGTGGGTGGACATGAATGCCCCAGCAGATACTGAATCTTGGGGCCAGAAGGCTGGGGCCAGGAAGGAGGCCATTTAGCAAGCAGTTGTTAAACTTAACTGCCACGTTTCAATGAGACCTGAGATGGTCCGTTGTACAAATTCAGATATATATTGAAATTAAGCTCCGATGCTTTCAATACTATTAAACAATTCCTAAGGATTAATAGTGATTACTTACTATATCCTGGCAGTGTGTTTTTACAGGCATTATTTCATTTAATTCTCACAGTTGCCTTATGACATACATACTATTATCCTAATTTTACAGAAAAAGTTTATAGCCACAAACCATAGTGCTGGAATCAGATTAGATAGATTCCGCAGTCTGACTCCAATGGCTATTTTTAACCATAATACTATCAAGTTACTGTTAATCATTGTCAATCACTGTGAGCCTCTTTATATTACCTTAGAAACATCTATGGATCAATTCTACTTTATATGTGCTACCAATTTAGAAACCAATTTCAAAAATGCTTTTATGTCATATTTATCACCGAACTTATAAGCCCTATTAGGACCTTGGATTTTCATGGCAAATAAATTCACTAACACAGCCTTCTGGTGATCAAATAAAGTAGGAGTCAGTTGAATAGCACCTTGGAAGAGATAGTTCCTTCACCTATCAAGCACATCGTATCCTTGCAACCTCTGTTGGAGCACTCCTCACTACACTTTTGGGGAGCACCAACAGGTAGATAGTTCTTGAGATGGGTCCCAAACTGTTGCACTGTGATCTCTGGTTTTATCAACTAAATAAAACTGAAGTCCACTTAACCGCAGCCTCCACCCAGGCTTTCATCCAATTCCCTGGCACATGTGTTTACCAAGCCAGGCTCCTGTGAAGTTGCTGCTGACCTGGGATGGGAGTTGCACACTGTATTCAGAGCTGCCTTCTAGGAAGATGGAGCCAGTAAAACATGAAGCCCCAACCTCAAGTTCCTTATGACTGAGTAGGATTAGCATAACTGCTCACCTTGGAGCATCTGAGCCAAGAAAGGTGAGGAGCAGGTGAGGTAAGGAGGGGAGGGTGAGAGAAATAGGAGCTGTGTTCAGAAAGCTCTAGCATGGGATTTGGGCACCTGCAGGATACGAGAAGCTAGGAAGGAGTCTGCTGCAAAAGCCCAGGTAAGATGCAGGCACAGTCGTGGCGTGGGAATAGGAAGGGGGGTGGAGGCAAGAAGCCCTATGAAGGTAAAACCCATGTGGCAGCCAACTGAGTGGCAGGGCTGGGAGATGGCGATGCTGCTGGCCCAGGCACTGGGCAGAGCTTCAAAGGGACAGGCCAGAGTGGGGGGCAGGAGGAAGGCTTGAGGAGATGCTGTACTGTTCCTCAGGAGCTTCCTAGTTCATGAGCCCTCCCTTTTTTTACAGCTTTCCTCCAGACATGCTCCACTTGCTACTAAACTCATCCCCAGTGGCGTCAATTTTAGACCTACCTCAGAGCTCAGAGGATTCACTGGGAGCCAAAGCTTGCTCACAGTGACTCACTTGACTTAGTAGTCAGCTGATCATTCTTCACTTCTAGCCTCCATTTTTTGGAAGAGTGAACAGGGATAATTAACCCTTTGCACTCCGCTGTCCCCTCTCAGGGGACATTGCAGTTTATTAGTGATTAACGGGGAATTGAGTTAATTCAACGCACGTTTCGCAAAGTAGCGTCGAGTAGTTGGTAGCCAATGTCCAGAATGGTTTGGAGTGCAAAGGGTTAAAAGTTCATATTTTCTTTGTTCCATCATCACAGCCGTTCAAATCCACCCATCTCTCTAAACTCTGTTATCCAAAGATACATCATAACTCTGTGAGCTCCACAATACTTGAGTCTTCGTGCAAGTCATTGATGGGAAACCAAACAGGGTCCAAGACAGAGTCCCATGGCCCCCACAGGGATGCATCTGCCAGCCAGCTTACAGTAAACACAATAACAGACTATATGTAACTTCTCACCGAAGCCTGACTATATATGACCCCACTTCATTTACATGTAAATATTCTAAGAATTTCCATGATAGGCAGCCTGCAAGGGACAAGGGAAAATGGAGTTCAACTCATATAATGGACAGTTTTCCTATTGGTAGGAACTGCCCAGAGTTGGAATGATTTCTCATGGGATCCTACAGCCTCCACCCCCAGACCTCACTCCTATTAGCCTTTCAACACACAAATACTTTACTTTTCTTGATTATTATCCTCATCGGAATATAAACTTCATTAAGAGAAAGAATTTTTATCTGTTTTGTTCACTGCTTCATTCCTAGCCCCTAGGCCTAGAAGAATGCTTGGTATTAGAAGAATACTCAGGAAGCATTGCAAAGGAATGAATTCTAAGATTTAACTGTAAGCAAGATAAGTTATGAATTAACAAGCTGTCTGAGGCTCTGGAGTGGGAAGTGGGTAATATTGAGGACTTAGCTGTTTGCAGCCCAGGTTCAGAATCAGTTTCTGGAAGGGTAAGTCAGGACTCAGTGCCCAGCCTGAGGCCCCCAGGCCTTGCCTGGCCCCAAGTCTGTAGAATTAGGTACCAGCTCAAAACAAAGATGCCTCTCCAAACTATCTCAATACCTTTATAGCTGGCAATCTTTCAACATCTAAAGGATGGTACTAATTCATTTCCCCATTGGGATTGTCTAAGATTTATACACAGACCCTGTTTTCAGCAACAGAATAGAAGGAACACCATTCCTCTTCCTCTCATTGACTCGGTGAAAGTTATAAACTTCAGCATTAGGCTGAGATGGGGATCCCCAGACAAGGTTATGCCAGACTGCTTGCCTCAAGCTAAGTTGAGAGACCTGCTTGAGGGTTTTGCTGCCTCCTCTTCATGCTGTCAGTGCTGGTCCCTGTCATCAGTTTACAGCCTCTACTGCTATCTTCATGCTCTTTAAGGTGTTATTTGTAATGAGCCAAGACTAACAAATCAGACCACAAACTTATGCTTAAAAGGAGGCTCTGTACTTGAACCCCAGGGCCTCTTTACATAAAGTTAAGTAAGCTTTTAGTTCATGGGCCCGAGGTCTCCATCTCAGCTGCTTTGAGACCCTTCTGTTTACTTTCACACCTGCTAGGCAGAATCACAAATTTTCAAAAATCATCAAAATAGTCTCACTGATAAATTGAATAACATACTATATACAGGAACCAGAGGAACATTAACAAAGGGGGTGGCAGGGAGAGTACAGCACAAAACACTCGATCTAGAAATTATGGTTTCCTTGACTCTCCCCTGACATTTAGAGCTCACATGGCGCTCTTTCTGAGGGGCTGACATAAAAGTCCATGGCTCCTCGCTGCTCTGACTTTTCAGGCTTTAAAAACTAGAATTTTAAAAGCATTAGACATTATCTACCTTCTAACAGAAGGCTTTATGGCAGTATCAGTATAGCAGCCTAAAAGCTCACGATTGAGAAAAAAACACAAGTTCATAAGCAGTATTGTGGCAAATCTAACTAATGATATAAAAATTATGTGCTCAATCAGGAAACAAATTTGGGCACAATTTACACTGCATCTATTGGCTTTTAGCTGATGCTTAAAAAAAATGTGTGGCATAAAAATGATTAAATGCTCCCAATGGAAGCATTAAAGCAATAGTCACTGCTCTAACTCCTACAATTACTATCAGCCTTGTTGCAGATACAAGCACCTCTATCTTTTCCTAAGGCGTCACTTAGACATTTATGACATCTACTTGGATAATATTCTGCAAGAGTGTGATTTCTCAGAAACCCACAAGCAGGCCACTGGTATATTATTTAGAATTTTCAAAGGAAAAGGAATCATCCTACATGTAATTTACAAACGTGCTCGTCCCTGAAAGGAGAAATTTGTCCGATGATTAATTACAAGTGGTATACTCATATTCATGATCTTAAAGTTCAGGCAATATTGGAGGTATTTCTCAGTTTTCAAAACCGTGAATTTTAATGCTCCATTCACATGACTCTCTTAAGCTCTCTCAATCTTTGCCTGTTTACAATAAAGATAATATGGGAGCATCCAAAGTGGAAATAGGCACATAGGCCCTTTAGTTGTTTTTAGTTTTTGTTTGTTTGCTTTGGTTTTTATTTTTGCTTTTTTAAAATATGAATTTATAAGAGATGTCTTTTTAGGAACATGTAGCATTTTAAAGGCAATACTTCTTAAAATGTTAACATCATAAGCCAGAGGCATTAAAAACCTGACAAAAAATGCCAAGTATTTAGTTGCCAAATACACAAGCTGTGGCTACAGACATTGCAATAGTACATTTCTTTCAAGAGAAAGTGTTTCCATTAGAATAAGAATACTAACAACTCTACAGATTCAAGAAGTAAGCCTCTGAAAGCTCCCTTCCCTATCTGATGGGGATTCCCACAGCCAATCCCAGGGCAGATCAAAGAGAAGCTGTCGCAGGATGTTTGACCAGAGGCAGGGTGGCATGATGGTTCCCCTCTCAGGACCTGTTTTCTTACATGTAAAATCTCTAAGGTGCTTTCCGGCTTTAAGGTTCTAGAATCCATGCTCCCACCATAGCAGCAGATTCTTACTCATTTGAGAAGCTTCAAAGCATGTCCCTGTATTTAATGCGTGTAATAAAAGCCTAATATGCAAATCAACCAAATGGCAGAATGACCAGTCACTATGATGCGCACTGATCACCAAGGGGCAGACACCCAATGCAGGAGCTGCCTTCTGTCCACAGGCCCCAGGCCAGCCAGGGCAGGAGCTAGTGGAGACCCCGCAACGCCCTGCAGAGGGAGGTGACTGGGGGGGGGGGGGGGGGGGGGTGGACACACACACACACACACACACACACACACACACGGGACGGGGACAGGGCTGGCAAGCAGGCAGTGCCACGCCGTCCAAGGCAGGTGCCGGTGGATCCCCCAGCCTCCCCTCATCTATCTGCCAGTTGCCCCGATTGCCAGCCAGGTCTAGGGACTCTACCCATGTACGAATTTCATGCACCGGGCCTCTAGTCAGTTTATAAGAAGATTCCTGACATTTAGAGCTCACCTCTTGTTCACAAATTTCCAATTACCCTCACAATTACCCTTATACCAATTACAGCATTGTAGAGACTAAAATGAATGCTGTGAAATCTCGCTGAAATATTAAATTCAATCTTCAGATGTAACCCAGTATCCCTAGAGCGTGCTGCTGTGAGCTACAGAGCTTGCGGAATCCTATCCCCCTCCTATGCTCTCTGGACTGAAACTTGACTTCACCCCTTGAAGTCAAGGCCCCAAACTTACCATGCCACTTGCCCTTATAAACAGTTCCAAAGGAGCCTGACCCAATCCGAGTGGAGAGCATCACTTCACTGGCTTCTATTTCCCAGTAATAACTTGAATCTCTCTGTCCACGAGGCCTCTGAAACAGATCATTAAATACATTTCATGGAAAGGTAAAGGTCTATTTAACAAGGGTTTCAAAGGAAAGATTAACTCCATCTATTCTCAGACATTTTGAAGATAAACTTACTATAATTCCAATTTTTGTTTTTCAGAAAATACCATCTTAGTTGCACCCTCCCTTACAACAAACCAGCAAGTCTTCCTAATGGAAGCATACCAAAAATGGCATGACATTTATAATATGATTCAGCAAGTGCTTTTTGTTAGAGTCTCCTGCCTCCCTAAATTAAAAGGATTCTCATTTCTAAGTTTTTCTACTGAACCCTAACCTGCAGCAGATGCTTTGGCTATACTCACAATTTTGTTTTTCTCCTGGGTCCCGGATCCTGGTGCCCGCTCTCTCTGTGCCGGCACGGGGGTTTTGGGCTGTGACCAGCCCGTCGGGCTCAGGTTGTTGGGGCTGCTGGACAAGGCTGAAGGTGAGGCTTAATAGACAAGATAAACAGAATCCACACGTGGATAAGCCAGAAGAAGATACACAGCATAAAGAGCAAAAGCCCATTACTATTTGCTAAGACTCTGGACAAGTACCTGATTCGCTGTGACTTCGGATTGCATCCTGAAATAGAAAAGGAAAGCTGGTCAATTTTGGCATCAGAAAAGCTGTTCTTTGGGGAAGCGGGAGGGGAGGATTTACAGGAACAAAGTAGATGACAAAATCTCTAAATACAGTCTAATTTTACACTTTTAAAAATCAAATTCACCAAATGTCACTGTTTCTAACATGTTAATTTTTCATATATGATGAAAACCAAATTATCTCAGAAGAAAGCAATGCACACAGCAAACATACGTTTTAAGGAAGGCTAAGAAAGTTACTATCAGCTAAGATCTTTCCAATGCTTGGGGATCTTGCTCCCGTGAGGCCAAAAAAAGTGGGGGATTCAGTGGCAAGCTCACTCTTAACTTCCTCTGGGAGTTTATTAGGGTACATTGGCCAGAAGCTGGATTTGATATGAGTGAGCCATGACTTTATCACTTTATCCAAGCCTAAAAATCGTGGAAAGATGAAAGGACCATAATCTCCTAGTCCAATACCTACATTTTACATATAAGAAAACTGTGTAACAGGTCAAAAGACCTGGCCAGGCCACACTGCCAGCAGGTGGCAGAACTAGGACAAGAAACCATCACGAGGGATCTCGGCTCGTTCACCACAAATGCCCCTCAGACCTTAGGGACAAGCTCTGAAATCCGTTCCCCTCTAGGTGGGTAAGACGTCAAATGCTATCTGTAGAATTTATTACAAACTGGGTGAAAGTTAAATCACAAGGCCCTCCGCAGTCCTAAATACTCAATTTATATATCCTCACTTAAGAGTATATAAATAGTAACAATGTAAAACCACATGGCCCCTATATCCTCAAAAAGGGTATTTTTCTAGGAAATCCTATCCTCTTTGTTTTCTTTGTGTCACCACATTAAGATACTTTTTTTCCACACAACTATTACTAGAATGCTGCGACTTCATAATATCCTCACAAGATTCAAAGAAAAATCATAAACCAAGTTGCCCTTCCTGGCCTTAGCAGCCCCAACCAAAGCATCTTTAATAAAGCCTGGATCTGGGGTCCCCACACCTGGCAAGTCTTTAATAATCCCCTAGAGAGGTGTTTAATATCACAGATTGCATCCCACTAGGACTCAGTGAGCATGTTTGGGGGAGCAGGTGGAAGTCTAGGAACTTGTATGGTTTTAAGTACAACAGGGTGACTGCCGGGAGGGAAAATATTGGCCAAAAATGAACCTGACGTTTATTAAATACGCAGCAGCTACAGCTTTATTATCCAACTAATCTATTAGTTGTTTGAAGTCAAAGCATGGCACAATGTATTTTACTGACCAGGATTACATTCCCATTCACTAGGATTTCTTTCTTAATGTCACAGTAATTTTCTTCCTGTATCAATTCCATATCACATATTTTATTCTGTACTAATATCTACAGTTGGATTGATTTATCCTAAAAGGGACCTTTCAATCATCTTGGAATCTAAATATTAAAGCAAGAATGTATACTTTTAAGAATGCTGAATCATATGTGATAAAAACAAATCCAAATTTATTCTGTCTCATGTTTCTCTCTCCCTCTCTCTTTAAAATCAATAAAAACATATCCTCAGGTGAGGATCAAATAAATAAAGTAGAGAGAGGGTTAAGCACAATGGCAGTGCTAGTTATTTTATAGTAACAAAAATTTTTTACTTTTAATGTTTCCTTTAAATATTAGAGTATTTACACAGGAACAAGTCATATAGAAAAAAATAAGTAACTGATATATTACCATATGATTAACAGGGCTAATTTTGATTTAAAAAATAAAATAAAATTCATAGCTTATATATACACATGACCTCACAATAATCCTGTGATACTCAAAGTGTCCCTCCCGACAAATGCCTACTATAGACCCCATATCAGAAAGCCAAGTTTTTTGTTGAGTTCCTGCCACCTCTTATTGGTAGGACAAGTGATTTAAGGGTTGAGAAAGGTAAGCTGCGCCTGAAGTGGCAGGTATCCCTGAGGTTCTTCAAGGAACAAATTATGATGTAGAGAGAGCACAGTTATCTCTGATAAATTTTAACAAAGGATTTTCAGGGCATGTCAACCAAACTTACACATTTGTTCCTTTTAAACAAGGTATAAATAGAATAGTGGTGCTGTACCAACCAAATCTATACTAGCACTGATCTTGGATTAGAAATGATTTTTAAAAAATTTTTAATGCCCTTAGCCTCAAAATCACACTTGAGAAACTAATTTCACCTGTCAGCAATACCACAGACAATATTTCTTTTTTACTCCTATGTACTGTATTTCCAAAAAAGAAAAGGAACATGAAAGCAAGTCTGACAATAAATATAAAATTTAACTTAGTGACTGTTTCCTTCCTGACAGTCTTAGCAATCCTGTTAATGGACAAGAAAGCAAAGGCATAAAGAAGAATACCTACTCTTCCCCTCAAACAAAATCCTCTGGACCACGCCCTGGGAGAAGCATTCAGGCTGTTACTCTAGTCCAAAGCAATGAGAAATAAAGAAGAATAAAGAACAAAGGAAGTAGTTTTAAGTGTATTCAGTTGTTATTAAAGATGAACTAGAAAGCAAACCAATAGATCATACCAAAAGCCAAGAAAAGAAAAGGCGTTTGAAAGCACTAGCTTTGAGCACTTTTACATCTCCCTAAATACCTGCTATTTAAATCCTGACTCCACCCTTTTATTTCTAAGCTAAAACATTTAGTCTTTCAGAATTTGTAGTTTTTTCATCACTATTATTTTCTTTCCCACACCAAAATGAAACTACTCTTTATGTAGCTTATTCACTAGCTCACTTAAATCCCATTAAAATCTAACATGGAAAAAATGAATTCAAGGGTTAACATTTTTTCTTCAGGAAATTTTAGTTCTCCACTTGAATGATATACCAACCAGATTACTGAGCCAATCTAAAGATGTAGTGGATAAAAATGAAATTACAAAGTTTAGAGATCTGAGAAAGTGCTTATCAGGTTTGAAACCCAAAACTCTATGGCACAGTAGTCAATCCCACCCGAATTGACTGATTCCCATCACCACCCACCGGACCCTATTATTACCTCAATCATCCTGCTGTCCACAGGTAGGGTAGTGCTGACCATGTGGACATTAGGTGTGGATGTCGACCTCTGCCTCTGGGAAAGGGAACCTTCAGAGGAGGGGCTGGAGGTGTTGAATGTAAAGGCGTGGGGTGTGGAGTATCTGTGCTGGGAACTAGGTGAAGAGAAGAAAGACAATTCCATGATTGACATGCATGCCTCCCCACTGGAAAAGTCATTCAACTACCTACTTCATTAAGATACTTGGGAGACCCTAGCAGGTGTGCTCATTGGTTGGGCATCATCCCATGCACTGAAAGGTTGCCTGTTCGATCTCTGTTGGCACTTGACAGAGTTGCAGGCTCGATGCCCGAGTTGTGGGCTCAATCCTCAGTAGGGAGGAGGGTGCAGGAGGCAGCTGATCAATGTTGTGCTCTCACATTGGTAAGTTTCTCTCTATCTCCCTCTCCCTTCCTCTAAAAAAATCAATACACATATTTAAAAAAAGAAAAAGGAAAAAAGATACTCTGTGGTAACCCCTACTTGTACTACATACCACCTTTTACAAAATGTTCTTTTGTTTCAATATGCATCATTCAAATTTTTTCCTCTGTTGTAGGTGTTTTTGCATGCAGATTTTTGAAAAGGAAGTCATACATGCTCTTAGAAGTCATGTGAAAAGAACATCTAGAGCAGTGGTTCTCAGCCTTTCTGATGCCTCAGCCCTTTAATACAGGTTCTTGCTGTTGGGGGTCAAGATTATTTTCGTTGCTACTTCATAACTGTAATTTTGCTACTGTTATGAATCGTAATGTAAATATCTGTGTTTTCCGATGGTCTTAGGCGACTCTACTAGCGGTTCTCAACCTGTGGTTATTTTATTATTTTATTATTTTAGAAGCAAGTAGTTTTTTTGGTCAGACTTGCTTTTCAAATTATCAAGAAAAACAAAATCATACACAAATATATATTCAGATATTATTTCGATACAAGTCCCTTGTTCTAAGATATGTTGCTTTTAACAATTCTATGGTGATTTCATAAAGGCCATTAAATATTATACAATTATATGTTCATTAAAGTCAGTTTTTTGACAAAGATGTAGCTATTACTTTAGGTTCCAAATTCACATGTAACACTAAGCAAGATGTAAAGTCACAAACGCTCATTTTAAAGGTGGAAAACAGTAAAAGAAAATGTTCAAAATCACAGGTACATTATGAAGGGTGTTTACATAAAAATACCACCAAAAAATGGATTTTTAACCTTTGCTGACCAGGTTTTGTCTACATGTTTCAATTATTCCTGTGAATTTCAATTTAACTGCAGAAAAGATACGCTATTAAAATAGTATGTCTTGGCATTGAGATTACAAAGCAGAAAAGTGAATGTTTGCATCCCTTTAAAAACTGAAAATTGTATCAAAATTGTTGTTTCAGAATTCTTTGTATTTACAATATTCATGCAAACTTGTGAACAAGCTTTCATTTTGATCAAACTGATCATCTACATTTTTATAATAAAACTGAAGACTCAAAAAATTTATATGTAATTAGATTCTTTTTAAAGATAGCAGTCTATTAAATACCATGTCTTAGCAATGCAATGCCACAATAAGTTCAGTAATTGAGCACTGAGCTATGAACCAGACGGTCAGAGTTCGATGCCCAGTCAGGGCACATGCCCAAGGTGCAGAATTGATCCCAGTAGGGGGTGTGCAGAAGACAGCTGATCAATGATTCTCTCTCATCACTGATGTTTCTATCTCACTCTTCCTTCCTCTCTGAAATAAATAAAAATACCTTTAAAAAAGAAAAAAGCTTTAACAAATTTTGTTTTTATTACATCATTTTACATAGTTTTGGGATCCTTCCTGAGGCTCACCTCACTACATGAAGGCAGCAAAATCACAAGATTTTAAAAATATGATGAGATATTAAGGGTCATGCACGATAATAGAAGAATCCTAGTAAGAGTCACTTTCCAGAATGTAAGAATCACAGGACCAAAAAAAGAAAGCTCTACATTTTTCTCTAATACCAATAAAGCAGCAAAGGGTTTACACAGCGAGGAGAGAATGCAAAAAAAAAACCAAACCCTTTTTCTTTTCTATTCAGGATGCAATCCCACCTCTCAAGTCCCCATTATAACTTAAAAACAAAATAAAAAAAATTTACCTAACAGGCATCCGGGAAACAGACTCTCGCATCCGACGCATTGTCAAAGAAGGCAGTGCTGGGACCCCACTATCACCAATAGTGGAATTTGGAAACAATCTAAATGAAATCAGAGAAAGACTAGCTTATAGACTTGCAGTTATTTTATAATCAGCCTGACTTCCTTGCAAATTAAAGCTCCTCAAACTGAACTTTTCCTATTCACATTTTCTTTGATTATTTTAGGCTACCCAGGGTAAAGAGACCACCAACCCAAATGACTGGGTTTGAATGACCACAAGTTGTGAACAATACTGACCTGTCAATCAACATTGCAGGCTCTATGTATTTCTAGGAAATACTGGCCCTATGTCCAACTATGTCAAAATAATATTTTTTAAAGCTCCAGTAAAGCACATTTATAACATAAATCATGTGGAGTTTTCTGGAAACATTGTCTCGGAAACACACAGATGAAAAGACTGAAATGTAAAGAATAAGTCACATTCAGCACCAAAGGTTATAAATAAGAGAAGTGGTAGTGAGATGAGCACTTGTGCTCAGCAATTCCACATCATCTCAGGTAATCCTCATAGGACACTGCGAGGAAGGCAGTCACCTTCCGCCCCCGCCCAGATAAGTGAATCAGAGGCTCAGAGGTGATTACAGTTAGTGACATCAACATTTTGACCCATGTCTGCTGGACTCCAAAGCTTGTGCCATTTACCCTATACAAGGTCTCTGTAAAAGCAACCTGTCACTACCACAAAAGTAAAAAAAATGTTCCCATTGTGGTTTAATGATCATACTCCCTTAATTTATCCCTCAAAAAAGGGTAACACTTTGACTTTTCATATTCCTGTATTAACAGTTTTAAAAAGCATTTTGGAATATGTACCTTTAACTTAAATCTTACTAAAAGATATTTCTTCTAAATGATATACATTTTGATAACTGGTTTATCTCCTGAGGGATACAAATGTCTTTTAAGGTTTTAAGATTCAAAACATTTCAAGACTGTTTCTCCAGTTTGAAGTAAAGATAGAGGGTATTAGCTGACACTGTCTTTTTGGTTCCTGTATCCCTTTGTTCATTGCATTACTGAATCACAGTATCTCAATCTCTATATGACGGATTAACAGCCCTACCTGCTCATTTTAGAGAGTTATGCTGCACTAAAACTCACTGGTTTCAGATATGTCATATTTCCATAGTAGATGGTTTCCAAATCACGATAATTCATTTACCAAGTCCAAAAACCTGACCTGTCAGTCAAATATACAATAAGCATCCTCAAGTGATGTTATACACCCCCACCTCTTTATATTATGTTAATAAAGAATAATGCCTTACAGCAGTTGTCTGACATTACTCCAGTCCACACACATAGTAGGTACTTTGGTGCTACAATGCTCGTGAAATTTGTAGCCACAAGTCTGACATCGAAATCCATTTAGCAAGAACTTCTGACACATGTCACAGAAGGCAAGCTTTAGGAAGGTCTTCCGAGCCTGGAGCGACAAGAACACGGGTGTAAATTATGCTGAATAAATGAAAGGTGACAAAAGACAAAATAATTTTTCTTGACCCCCATGAGGTTTCATAAATAATCATACTTCTAACATTTGTGAAATTCATACCTAGGAAAAAATTACATCTGCGACTAATGAAGCCTAAACTGCCTTAATGTAAAACAATGACATAATTAACGCTTTAGATACATGCTATGGCATCAGGGAAATTCCTGCTAGCCAAACACTCGCTATGCCACAGAGAGAGAAGAGATCTGCAACTTACAAAGTTGTGTGTTGTGAGAGGAACATGATCCAGGAAGTCTACTTGAAGTTCTTCTCCAATCAAGGAGGCAGCATCAGTATTCCAATCTAAACGTGCTTTTTTACTAAAGAGGATTAAAAAAAATACAAAAGGAAAATGTTTAAACAAGGTGAGAGTTCTATTATTATTGGAACCCAGGTTGGTTGTTTACACAATGAAATATAGCAATCTCATGATAATGTAAATATGCAGTAAATTGGACTTTGTGATATTAAAATCCTATTAAAAATCCTAAAGAACCTATAAAACAGGTTATAAATACTGCTATGAGGGTAAAATTTAATCTTCACTTGCTTCAATATAGAAGATAAACAGAAAGGAATCACAAATGAAATGCACTTTTCTATTAATAAACAACAGGCTCAAATCTGTAGTTGGCAGACTCTATAAATATAAGTTGACAGCCGACTTGACTGTCTTAATATTGATATTTATTCTGAGACCACTCTTTCTGTGCCTAGAGTATACAAGACAGAAAAATTGATGCATTGAAGTAAAACGTAATGCCCAGCTCCTTTCTCATGTCTTGTCTAGTTAATTAGGCCCATCATCCTGAATGACAAGTCCTCTCGGGTAGGGAAAGAACACCACCATTCAAACCTTTGTTTACCAGAAGACGATTCCAGCCTTTTTTCTTTGTTTTTGTTTCCAATAGTAAACAATCAATCCCTTAATATAATTCCTTACACAAGGTCTGGGAAGTCCTGTTTTGCCCAAAAGAAAAAAGAGGAGCAGCCCTATTTTCCAATCATTCTTCAGGTGCTGTCTATCCAAGAAATAATGTAGGGTGGTTCTAAATCAATGCAACCTTGGATGGGAATGGAATGGACCAAGCTCCTCCTTATCTCAGAATCTCTCTAACCTTTTTTCTTAAATGACAGACTTATTTCTCTCAGTTTTGGAGGCTAGAAGTCTTAAGATTAGGGTGCCAGAAATTAGGTTCTGCTAAGAGCCCTTTTCCTGGCTTGAAGGTGGCTGCCTTTGCACTGTATCCCTCACATTAGGATCTCTGGTCTTTAAGAAGCACTATAGATTGGGTTGGGGACCAACCTGGAGCTAAAGATGGCATCTGCTTTGAAGATTTGCACTTCAACACCGCCTCCTAAGCTGAGAGAAATACCATAAAGAGAGGAATTTATGCTCACTTCTTTGAGTAGGCTCATTTCTGGGCCATACTCTCAAACTGGGGGACTCCCTCAAATATTACAAATGTTAGCTGAAGCTCAACAACAGAACTAGCACTTTCCAATAAGGTAAAGACGAGGTTATTTATCCACACTTTGGGGGTACAGTAACAGATAATGGACAATTATAAGTGGCTCTGATATGCTGGTGTATTATTCCTAGCCTTGGAAGGGATGCTTCTTTTGTGCCACTGGATCTTCCTTGAAGCAGAAATTCTTCTGCATCTTTTAGCCCTGTGTCAATCAAACTGTAGGGATTCAGTAAACTTAACTGAATAAAAATAAATGAGTGAATTACAAGAGAGTCAATCTCTTGGGAATAGTATTCTTTATCTATAAACAATAATGCAACATTTTGTGAGTACCTAATGTGTGCACTGCATTATTGCAAACACAAAAACACTTTGCTCTCAAAAAATATGACATTACTGTTTCCATCTATGAAAACATCTAACGTATTTTATTTTTCAATGCAATGTGTCTTTTTTAAAATATATTTTTATTGATTTCTGAGAGGAGGGAGGAGAGAGAGAAACATCTATGATGAGAGAGATTGGCTGCCTCCTGCTTGTCCCCTTCTGGGGATTGAGCCTGCAACCCGGGCATGTGCCCTTGACCAGAATCAAACCTGGGACCCTTCAGCCAACACTCTATTCACTGAGCCAAACCAGCTAGGGCTCTATGCAATGTTTTTAAGCAATAATTTCAAGGTTTTAGTATTTTATTTTTCTGAATTCTCTCTTTATAAACAAGGATATAGAAATATACAATATTTTACAGTAAGCTAGTATATATTTTTAAAAATGAAAAAGTATTCAAAGATCCTTACTAGCATGAAGCAGCTAATTTTGAGTTCTTACCCTTTGTGTTCGTGGAGAAGTCTGAACACTGCGCAGCACTCTGGTTGCAGGCCCCTCACCTTGAGTGCTTTCATAAGGCAGTCATGCAAGCTCATTCCATTTCGTACATTGACCTACAAACAAAGGACCATCTTTAGAACCAACACAGGCTGCACACCCTTGGAAAAACAAGCACAGAAATAAATGCACCAGTCTGTAAGGAGGCATGTAGCTTATAATGGTGTACATAGACACACACACACACATATAATGTCTAGCAATAGGTGAGCGCTTGAATAAAACACAGTACATCTGTGTAGGTCACATTATGCCACTACTAGATTATTCATAATAATGTGGAGGGAGGGGTGTCCATGATATGTTAACTGAGAGGAAATGTTTTTCAGACTAATACAAAGAGTAAGGTTATTTACAGGGTGGAGAAGATGTACATGTATCTGTGTGAAAAGGTATACACCTAGCTGTTAACATCAAGAGAGAGTGGTTGGAAAAGATAAAATAATAAACTTTCCCTTTCCCCATCTCTAATTTGTCTGACTCATTGAAATGTACATGCAAGCATAAACATCCACCAGAAAGAAAAATAAGCCAATCTGATCTATAAGCAAACGAGTCTTTCTGATCAAAAATTTGTATCTCAAACTATTTTCAATCAAACAGTTGATCTTCATAAAAAAATTTCCATTTTGCCCTGGTGAGGTGGCTCAGTTGGCTGGAGCGTCATCTTGGGCACCAAGCGGTTGCAGGTTTGATTCCTTGTTGGGGCACAGATCTAGTTTGCAGGTTCAATTCCTGGTCACGTAGGGGAGGCAACCAATTGATGTTTCTCTCTCACATCAATGTTTCTTTCTCTCTTTCAAGTAAATTAAAACGTATTTTTGAATGAGGATTAAAAAAAAAAAATCCCATCTCATTTGCACTTCACACTAGTGAGAGCAAGCAGGAAATGAAAGGACAGATCCTGCCCTGCTGTAAGGACACACCACTGCTGTTTAAATCAATGTGCCCAACATGACAGGAGCCTCCGCATGTATGCCTCCCCACAGTCCCCGAACCCAATCCTTAACAGTCAGGCAGTCATCCAGAGGCCTAGTAGAATGTGTGAGTGCCCACGGTACTAGTAAGGGCTGCTATATAAAAATCTCAACTAAAATCTTAAGGGGATTTTATACAGGCCCTATATACTTTATTTTTAAAGCCAATAAAGTTGACACAACGTAAGGCAACTAGAGTCGGAATGGCCAGTAAGGAGAGCAGAATGGAATGACAGCATTTGTGAGCTGCCTGGAGTGGAGCTCCCCCACCGGGTGAAAGTGTAACAGATGCCAGTTGCTGACCCAGCCCCTTCCCAGAGGAATGTGAGTGTATCTTTTATAAAAGTTTAAAATATTTTAAAACATTCATTTAAAATGTTACATAACAAGTTTATTTTAAAGGTTTCTTGAATCAGTGATATTCTTTAAAAGATCACACTAACTTCCAGCTTTTCAGGGGAAAAACAACCAACAACTAACAAAGTGAAATAAAGATGAGCTGAGCCCTGACTACTGTGGTTCAGTGGGTAGGAGCATAGTCCTGTACAAACGGAAGGTCGAGTGTTCAATTCCCTTTCAGGGCACATATCCATGTTGGGGTTCGATCCCCAGTAGGAAGGGATCCCCAATCGATGTTTCACTCTCATATTTCTCTCTCTCTCCCTCTCTCCCTCCCTCCTACTCTCCCCTTCCTCCTCCCCCACATCTTTCTCATCCATTAAAGCATGTCCTCTGGTGAGGATTGAAAAAGGGGGGGGGGGAAATAGTAATAAAATAATAAAATATAATGAGCTGAACAATGTAGATAAGAACAGCAAGAATGAGGACAACAAAGAGTAATAAACACATCCTAAGACTATCATACATGACCTGCATCAAACACTGTGCAGCAGTGCTTTGAAAGCTGTAAAGTGATACTTGTATTGTATCATTAATCTTCGTTAAAATTAACAGACTCCAAGAGTTAGACAGTTCCTTAAATATCTTCTAATCCAGTGGGGTTCTCAAATGTGGCTGCCATTAGAATCATAAAAGGGGCTTGTGAAATACAGATTCCCAGCCACTCCCCTCCAAAACACAAGGATTTTGATTCAATTAATCTTAAATGAAGCCCCGGAATCTCTATTTTAACCTGCTTTATCAGGTGATTCTAACTGTTTACAGTCTTAGCTATGGTCCAGTTACTCATACAACAACAAGGAGCAGCAGCAGTTAGTCAGAGAGACATGTTTACAAAACAAACGACAAGAAAAAATTCAAAATATAAGCAACTACTAATTTATTACTTCTAAAATTATTTAAATCCGATATACATCTTCTCTCATTCTCTCTACAACTCCCCATAGACACATGTTGGAAATGGTTACATCTGACTAATTTCCGGAGCCCGCTAAGTAATGATGAGTTATTTTGGGTTCCTACAGTGAAGCAACCTGGAGCTAATTAGAAGCAGCTGATTGACGGTGTTGGCCAGCAAGGAGCTCCTTACTCCTTCAGTGCCCCCCTAAGCTGGTGCCTGTGAAAGAAGCTGGTTCTTCCAGAGACAGAGGGTCCATCTCAAGTCAAAGGAATAGGAGAAACTTTTTCTACTGAACCTTCTCTTGAGCTGTAGGAGAAATCAAGTTTCCAAATCACTGGTTCCCAACTACCAGTTGTGTTCAAATGAAAGCTGCCAAGGACTACACAGATGTAGAAAAAAACTCAGAAATAATCACAGCTACCATTTTACTTATGAATTAGCCACTGTATTCAGCATGCCTCATTTCATAAAGGTCAGGAAACAGAGCCTCAAAATATTATGTAACCTGTCTAAATGACACAGCTAATAAAAGGCAACACAGGGATTTAAGTTTGGGCCTGCTTTCTTAAAGGTCCATACACTTAATCATTATGTCAAACTAAGGTTCCCAGCCTCCCAGGCAAACTAACAGTCGACGGGGAGAGAGAAGTAACTACAATAACGCCCAGAGCCACAACAGCTGATCTTCACATCACATTCACACTTCCCACCTGGGCTCTCTACTACGGTTAGAAAATTGAAATAGTAGGTAAAAATCACTTTGCAAATGAAAGACCACTACTGAAATATAAGGGAATTGTCATTTATTTTGCCAGTCATTAAACTTTCATTTTTAGGAAACATAAATAAATTTACTTAAATTTTAAATGACTTTTGAGTTCAAATGTACCTTAATGTAATACTGTAACTGGGAGGCTCCTTAGGTTCACAAAAGAAGTATAATTTATTAGTAAAATGTGGAGAGTGGAACTGTTCGAACAGACTGAGAAAACTCTGTCCTGACCTCCCAACCTCAGAACCCCGCCTCACACTAAGTACAAAGAGGAAACACAATGCCATGACTTTACATAAAGAATGAAGGGTGGGAAAGGAGAAGGTGTGGAAGTTTGAATTAAGGTTTTCAAATGTCCCACCTAGCAAAATGAGCACAAGCTTCATTTTTCTGCTTCAATGCGGAGGTGCTAGGATAGCAGGCAACTTTTTTGAACATTTTTTTTAAGTTGGGTTTTGTTTGTTTGTTTGTTTTTTGTCAAAAAACTGAGTGGCAGTGTCTGCCATGCATGATGCTAATAGAAGTCTGTCACTGATACTAAAAAAAATAAGCTTTGCAACAACTGGCTAGTGCCAGTGTTCTAGAAAAGAAGATGATGCTCTGATTTCTAAGCAACCTCCAGCTTTGCCCTGGGGCCAATGAACTTTAACATAATAAATTTTTATAGGTAATTTTATTTTCTTCTAAATACTTCATTATAATATTCAAAAAAATGTAAGTGAACATTTTGCTTTAATATTCAAAAGAAAATAATTTTTAATTATTAATGATTTTTTTAAAATTAGCTAGAAAGGTCTAAGGGAGCTTTGAAAGTCTTTAAAATATATCCCATAAGAATATAATATATGCCCTGGCGGGTGTGCTCAGTGTTGGGTTCAATTCCCAGTCAAGGGCACATACCTGGGTTACAGGTTCAATCCCCAGCCCTGGTCAGGGTGTGCACGGGAGGCAATCAATCAATGTGTTTCTCACACCATGTTTTTCTTTCTTCCCCTCCCTTCCACTCTCTTTAAAAAGCAATGGGAAAAATATCTTCAGTTGAGGATTAACAAAAAAAGAATGTACTGTTTGTTTAAATGAAGTGCAGAAAAGAAGATATACTAGGCAAGAGTTATAATAGAAGAAAGGCCAAGGATTGGGAAAAAACAGGGGCTATGGGAGGAACACAGCCATATAAAATAATAAAACCTGCAACTGGAAAGCCAATTAATGAAGATCCTAAGTGACAGTGAAGATTCTGCCTGTTTATAAGGTGGGCAACATGATCCGTAATGTTCCCTCTAGGCAGATGGACAACTACATTTTCTCAGAGGAATGTTCACGTACCACTGTTCTTTGCTTGTTTGGCAAGAAAACACGGATAGTACTGCTTGTCTTAGAAGAGTCCATAAGTTTGCCATCATCTGATGCTCGGCGCTGATAGCCAAACGGCTGAACTATGGTGGGGGAGATGCAGCTGGGGCCGTCAAACACTGCATCTTTGAATCCAAAGCCATTGCTGATCGTCTTCCAGGCCCCCTGTATGTGCTCCATTGATGCAGCTTACACAATACTTAAACCTGGTTATAAGAAAACAACAACAAATTATTTTTAATTACTTTATTAAATTATAATTCTAAAACATAAGCAATGAGCTCAACAATATGTAAATTGTGAAAATCATGGTATGTGGGCTTTCTCTTTTTTAAGTACTTCATTTTACTTATTTTTATCTTTTTGTGGTGAGAACACAACATGAGATACTCTTGATAATTTTTAAGTGTACAATACAATATTGCTGACTATACGTACAGTGCTGTACAAATCTCAAATCTCTTAATCTTATTCATCATCTTGCTTAAGTAAAACTTTTGCCTTTGATTAGCAACACTCCATTTACCCCTTCCCCAGCCTCTGGCCAACACCATTTCATTCTGATTCTATAAACTTGACTATTTTAGAGCTTTCTTATAAGTAACCAGAGGGCCAGTGCACGAAATTCATGCACGGGTAGGGTCCCTAGTGGTTGCTGGTTGCCAGCTGAGGCCTCCCTTCATTCCACACAACCCCTTGGTAATAGTGAGTGATTGAACTCCTGGTTGATCGAACTCCTGAGAGGACAACTTTGCATATTAGGTTGTTATATATTTAGATACCTTCTGCTTAAATAAATTAATTAGAAAGCTTCTATATTAGTATATTCCTATAAAATATTTCTGTTAATCCTCACCCAATGATATTTTTTTATAGAGTGGAAGTGAGGGGGAGATAGAGGGAGAGAAACATGGATGTGTGAGACACATCAACTGGTTGACTCCAGCACCAGCCCTGACCAGGGCTGGGCATCAAGCCTGCAACCAAGGTACATGCCCATGACCGAAATCAAACCCAGGACCCTTTGGTACTTAGGCCAATGCTCTAAATACTGAGAAAAACTGGCAAGGGCCTATAAAATATTTCATAGATAACTAAAAAATTAGCAAAGTGGGAATTAAGGATCTCTTACCCTTTAAGACAGCATGGAGGGACTTAGAGAGTACTATGCTAAGTGAAATAAACCATTCAGAGAAAGACAAGTATCACATGATCTCACTCACATGTGGACCTCTGATCTAATTAGCATATTATGCTTTAATATTATAGATTACACTATAAACTTCTACATGCCTATTTTATTTCTCCAAGGAGGGAGTGTGGGACAAGTAAACAGGGGCATGAAACACTGCCTCTACCTCTGGCACACTGAGTGCTGACACACTCCTAACTCTATCCCTTGGTTACCATGAGGTCACTTTTTAGGGCCACCTACAGTTTCTGTTTTTTCCTAGATCATTTTTCCCCAACTAATGAGAAAGAGAAGGAGTTTACAACCAGATTGGGGGGAGCCAGGGATAAAAGAGAGAGAGAGAGAGAGAACTCATTTGAGCATCTCAATGCAGCTCCTATGACCTATAGATATAAAGCAGATAGAGCAATTTTTAAAATATAACTCACTGCTCCCATTTTAAACTCGGAATAAAAGCTGAACTCCTTTCTGAATATTCCAAGCTTCACACCTAGGGACTCAGTGTATATTAGAGAGATGCAAATTTTTAAAATAAAGTACTACTTTTAATATCAGATTTATAAAATTTAAAAGACTGAAGACATCCATCACAAGCATTTGAGGAAAACTACCTCTCATTATACTGTTAATAGCATTAATTGCAACAATCAAATAAAGATTTAAATTCCCCTACCATTTGACAATCTATCCTGGGGTGGCTGGAGGGAAGAGGACCTGAACTCAGGACTGCAAAAACACACAGAAATAGTTACTGCAGCATTGTCTGTAATATCAAACTGTAAACTATTTCAGAGCCAAAACTGTGGAACTAAACTAGGAACAATTTAAAGCAAGACTGGTTTACAAAAACACTTCCCAGGAAAGGTTGCTGCTTCAACACTCTGGCTAAAGGTTTAATTTAAAAAATATTTAGCTAGACTTTTTGTCTAGAAAAAATATTATCTAAAGTTATAAAAAACAAAACAAAAAACACTACTTTTGTTTTGCCAGAGTAAATTTTTTAAAAAGAAAACTTGCTTTAAATAGGGATTATCTTATACATTTTTATTTAAGTAGAAAAACTATTGGATGTCACTGTTAAAATTATAAATTACTTTTCATAATGTAAGAATGGGGCCAATGTCAACTATCTGTTACAATACATTTAAAAATACTTTAAGGGACTACATGTGTTATGTAGTATCAAAAGTTAGTCATGCCGAAACCGGTTTGGCTCAGTGGATAGAGTGTCATCCTGCGGACTGAAAGGTCCCGGGTTCGATTCCGGTCAAGGGCATGTACCTGGGTTGCGGGCACATCCCCGGTGGGAGGTGTGCAGGAGGCAGCTGATTGATGATTCTCTCTCATCAATGTTTCTAGCTCTCTATCCCTCTCCTTTCCTCTCTGTAAAAAATCAATAAAATATATTTTTAAAAAAAATGTTAGTCATTCTCTTTACATATACAAAACAGCAACTTTATTGCTGCTGGGTTGTGTACCTGAAAACTGTATAACTTTGTTAGCCAGATAAATTTTGTCACCCCAATACATTCAATAAAAAGGGGGGAAATAAGTAATATCCAAAGTAAATAACAGCCCCCCCTATAAAACAGTACCTTTATTATTGCAAAAGTTCCTTGACCTTAAATATTTGTTGAAACAGTCTGAGATTCTGTATTCTAAAATCTAAACATTCACCTTTCACCAGAAAACACATAACACACTCAGTTTTATTTACTGCGATAGCTACATTCCATAAATTATTTAGAAAGCTTACAATTTATTTAATATAAATTTTTCTGGCTTATTTTAGATTTCAGGTTCAACTGGTTCTAGCTGTTTCCTTCTACATTCCAGACTCCCTTCCCTCCTCACCCACCTACAGCATCAAAGAACACATCAGAAATTAAAAGCCTACATCCTAACTGCTTCCTCTATCTTGGCTACTATTCCATTGAAGAAGTGACACAATGGGCCTACTCCCAAAGCCAGTCTCTGGAAGATAGCAGAGTAAGGATATTTTATGAAAGAAAATGGAGAGAACGCATGAACTCCTAGATATCTTAGCTTTCGGTAGTTACCCACTCTATAATTGTCAATCATAAGTTTCTCTAAATTTCTCTTAATCTATAATTTCTAGCCTACATTATTTTTGAGGGTGGTGGGTTCCATAGTTCACCAAAGTTTGCCTTCAATTGGCTTCATGCTTCATTTTCCCATCCTGGAGTCAAGATATGTTCACTGTAGTCACATAACTCAAGATTTTTATAGTCTAAACTCTTTTTTAAAGCTTTATCTTTCTATACAAAGATGTTCGTTTTTGCCCTGGCTGATGTTGTTCAGTGGTTAGAGCATTGGTCTGCGCACTTAGGGTCATGGGTTTGATTTCCAGTAAAGAGCACAAACTGGGATTCAGGTTCTATCTCCGTATGAGAAAAAAACCAATCAATGTGTCTCTCTCATCCATGTTTCTCTCTGTCTTGCCTCTCTCCCTTCCTCCCTTCTAAGCTTTCTAGAGCTTATGGAAAAAAATATCCTTGGGTGAGGTTTCACACACACAAAATGTCCATTTTTATTATCACAGTTCCCTTGTCATAATCACTCAACCTCATTTATCCTCTGTGTGAATATTCCTTTTTAGAACGTTAGAGTATCTAAGTTAAAAGATGGTTTGTAAATTCTAAAGTACTGAGTTTAGCAACAAGCAAAATAAATATAGTATAAAGACGCACAGCCCTGAATAATGCAGCAAGGGACTCAACGGAGTCAAAAGCCAAGCCCCTCAATAATCTGATAGGCTCCATCTTGAGATCTATTTCAGCTGCCTTCTTCGAGCCCCTATAACTAAAATAGCACCCAATATGGTTTCAAACAAGAGGATATTTTTTTCATTAATCTTTTTGAGAGAGAGTGGAAGGGAAGGAGAAGGGGCGGGGGGGGGGGGGGGGGGAGAGAGAGTCAGAGAGAAACATCAATGTGAGAGACACACATCAACTGGTTGCATCCTGCACACACTCCAACCCAGACTGGGACTGAACCTGCAACCAAGGTGTGTGTCTGTGGCCAGGAATCAACCCCGGGACTCTTTAGTCCAAGGGTGACACTTTAACCAGCCAGGACTAGGTATCTATAATAATAAAAGAATAATATGTTAATTAGACTGGACATCCTTCCAGATGAGGCTTGGGCTACGAGGGAAGCCAGTGCAGGCAGCTGGGAAAAGAAAGGCCTACTCTTGCACGACTTTTGTGCATCGGGCCTCTAATCTTATAATAGACTGCTTCTTCAGGGGAAAGACTTAAAATACTCAAGTCTCTTTATTTCCAACAGTGGGGTATGATGACCCATTACTGCTCAGGAAATAGTTTTGGTGAGTAATGACCAGCTTTCTGTTAAAACTAGAAGCCTGATTTGTCCACCAGTGGGGTTCCTCTGCCTGGCCTGCAGGATAGGGCCAAAACCGGCTCTCCTGCATCCCCCTAAGGGTCCCGGGTTGTGAGGGGGTGCAAGCCAGAACAAGGGACCCCACCAGTGCAAAACTGGGGCCAGGGAGGGACGTGGGAGGTTGGCCAGCCCGGGAGGGTCTGAGGGAGGGCTCCAGGGTGTGTCAGGCCCCTCTTGCTCAGTCCTGATTAGCCAGACTCCAGCAGCAAGCTAACCTACCAATCACAGGATCAAAGCGTCTGCCCAATGGTAGAGAGTGCACATCACAGCAAGTGGTTGGGCAGCCTTAGCATATCATTGGCATATTATGCTTTGATTGATTGTTGAACAGCCAACAGGACAATCGGACACCTAGCATATTAGGCTTTTATTATATAGGATTAGGGCAGAATGTATCTTGCATAGGACAAGTAAGTACTATTTTAAGAAGTCTTTGTTTAGGTACACACACATTATGAAACGTTTTTCTTAGTGTGAATCACTAATAAATTTGAAAGTTACTGATGTTAATTCTGAGGCCTAGAACCCCAAGGAGAGTTGGCATCACCTTCTCCAAAGGCATTTATTTATCCACACACAATACATTATTCCTGCACTTGAATAATGACTTTTTTATAGATCCATCTAGTCTTAAAATATCTTTATTAGTCCTACTAATGAACTGCTCTCCATATGTGTGCTAATTCCACTTTATGTTATATATTTTTTAAAAAGTCATTCCCCCTACTTCATGTAATTCTTCCAGTTTCGTGTATTTCATTGCTATCTGGACTAAAAAGAAACAAAATCAATATATTAAGTTTTCAGATACATTAGTTATTCTGTGACCTCATTTATTACTCAAATTACTGTAAAGATATCTACTTTAATGAACACACTGACAGTAACCTGAGACCATTCTCCAATACTGATTAGGTCACACTGTTTACTAACTTAAACAAGATGACATTTTAAGGCATGGAACTTACATTCCCAGGGTTTTTACGATATATATAAAATCTCATTTACTGCATTACTTTGCCCTAAGTGGAATTCTGATATTATCTGTCTCTCAATGTTAGGCCTTCCTTTACTTTCTCGTTTATCATTTCTTAAAGTGATCGTTTTTGCTGCAGGGCCTCTGTTTCCTGCCTGCTGAGAGGATTTTCTCTTCTGCTTTCAAATAAAACACCAAATGAGAGGGTGGTATTAACTCTATTTCACTAAACTTAATGTAGATTCCCTCCCCAATTTAAATCCTCTGTAGTGCACACAACAAAGATTACAGTACTCATTTAGTCTAGCAACTTTTTACCTTCTCTCTAGATGGCTTAAGAGATCCAGACTCCATACCTCACAAAAACCTGAAAATGTACAAATGGTTTTCTGGAAGTCTTTCTTTGAGGGCAGCCACTCAGTAAAATTCTGTAAGCCTCTATTGAGGCTTCCGATCCTCTGTGAGATTCTTTAGGTAAAGCACCTAAAATTCTCCACGATAATGCTTCCTTCTTCGTTTCCTATTCATAAAGAATTTATTACTCTCTCCTCTTTTTCATATTTATATTATCTACATATATATTAACAGCACTTCCCACCCTCTGCTATAATTTGTTTATTTACCAGTACATTCTGCTTCCCCACCTGTTGTAAGTTCTTTGAGAATGGAATACATGCTTTCTTTGTTCTTCCAGAACTTAACATGACTCCTGCCTCATTGGCATTATTCAACCAAGACTTCAAAACCAATGGGATAGTAATTGTAGAATCCACAATATATTAACATTAATGTAAATTATTAAGTAAAATGGCTATTTTCTAAATTATTAAGTAAAATGGCTATTTTTAAGATGTAATATAAAATTATATTTGAGACTTTTCTTGCTTCTTGAGGCAGGCTTATAATGCTATGAACTTCCTTCTCAGGACTGCTTTCACCGTGTCCCATAGACTTGGGGATGTTGTGTGTTTATTTTCATTTAATTCCAGGTAATTTTTTTTTTTAATTTCTTCCTTGATCTCCTTGGTAACCCATTCACTATTTAATAACATGCTAGTTAGCCTCCAGGTATTTTTTTTTTTTTTACTGTAGTTGATTTCTAGTTTCATGCCACTGCAATCCAAGATGCTTGGTATTTCAATCTTCTTAAATTTGTTAAGACTTATTTTGTGTCCTAACATGTGATCTATCTTTGAGAATGTTCTGTACACACTTGAGAAGAATGTATATTCTGCTGCTTTGGGATGAAATGTTCTGTAAATATCAATTCAATCTATCTGATCCAGTGTGTTTCCTTGCTGATATTTTGTCTGGAAGATCTATCCAGTGATGTTAGTGGGGTGATAGTTCCCGACTATAATTATACTAGACACCCATTGCACGAATTCGTGCACCGGTGGGGTCCCTTGGCCTGGCCTGCACCCACTTGCAATCTGGACCCCTCAGGAGATGTTGGATAGCCAGTTTTGGCCCAATCCCGATCCAGACAGGAGGGAGCCAATCCTGTGCGTTGAGCATCTGTAATTTAGTGGTCAGTGTGGATCATAGCATCTTTCCAAACAGCTGATTCCACCCTCTGCTTCATTCAGTCTACTTTTAATCCCATCCTGTGTATTTTTTATACCAGACATGGAATTCTTCATTTCTGACTGTTTCTTATTCCTGGTTTCTATGTCCTTTTTCATGCTGATGTAGTTCCCATTAAGTTCCTTGTTGTTCTCACTAAGTTCCGTAGGCATCCTTATAAACATTACTCTGAACTCTGTGTCTGATAAATAGCTTGCCTCCATTTCATTTAGCTGTTTTTCTGGAGATTCCTCCTTTTCTTTCATTTGGGAACTGTTTCTTTGTCTCCTAATTTTAACTGTCTCTTTGTGTTTATTTCTATATATTAGATAGAAACTGTTATGACTCCCATTCTTTGTGGGGTGGCCTCATGTAGTAAGTGCCTTATGTGACTCAGTGATGTAGTCTTTTGATCTCCTGAGCTGGCTGTTCTAGAAATGTAGCCTTGTGTGGGTTATTTGGGCTCTCCTCTAGTAATTAGGTCCTAAATGTTGTTGCCCCGTTCATGGGTGGGATTCTCCCCTAAAGCTGGCTGACTGTGAGGCTCAGCCCTGACCAATCATGAGAACTGCTGTGCAAGTGCAGTCTCAAGATGGTTTCTGCCCTTCCTTGTTTTTTAAAAGTCTCCACTTCCGCTAGTCTTCAGTTGGTAATTCAAGGTGAATGTTACCGAATTTAGTTTTCTTTAAAAAAAAAATATATATATATATATATATATGATATATATATATATGTGTATGTGTATATATATATATATATATATATATATATATATATATATATATATATGTATGTATATATTTATTGATTTCAGAGAGGGAGAGAGAAATAGAAACATCAATGATGCAAGAGAATCATTGACCGCTACCTCCTGCACGCCTCCTACTGGTGATCGAGCATGTGCCCTGACTGGGAATCAAACCGTGACCTCCTGGTTCATAGGTCGACTCAAACCACTGAGTCACACCAACCAGGCTCCTAATTTAGTTTTATTTCCAATTTGGTTCTGGGAGGAAGTGCAAGAAAGATCCACCTACTCTGCTGCCATCAGGAAACACTGTAATAGAAAGTTATAACCATAAGCAATCATCCATTAAAAAACACAAATATTTAACAAAGACTGTTTGGCTATCTAAACAATTACAATACTGGTTTGCTCTCTATTTTAATGCCTGCCACCTCACTATGGAACAAGATATATCCACTAAATTTTTTTTTCTTCAAATTCTATACTAAGTAGCAACATTAATGATTATACTGAGTTTTTTTACATTTCAGTATGTACATAAGAAGTTTATTCTTGCTGGGACCGGTTTGGCTCAATGGATAGAGTGTCGGCTTGGGGACTGACGGGCCCCGGGTTCGATTCCGGTCAAGGGCATGTACCTTGGTTGCGGGCATATCCCCAGTAGGGGGTGTGCAAGAGGCAGCTGATCGATGACTCTCTCTCATTGATGTTTCGAACTCTCTATCTCTCTCCCTTCCACCCTGTACAAAAATCAATAAAATATATTTTAAAAAAAGAAAAGAAAAAAAAAGAAGTTTATTCTTTACATACAATATCTCATTTAATATTCCAACTCTGTTCCCCAAGATTATTACTGTATTCTGATTTTGATGATTAGGAAACTAAAGGACCAAAAAGGTTAAATAAAATTGTCCAAGGATACATAATAAGATAGAGAACAATCAAGATTACTGAGAGAATATCTAAGGTCAAAAGCACTCACAGTTTTACTAAGGTTTTATCAAACCATCATTCTTTATTCTAAGGGGAGATAGGATCAGTGCAATTGTGAGACAAGCTATTGCTCAGATGAGGTGCTAGATTTCAACCTTGTGGCTGCCTGCTTCCTTATAGTTGCTCTTTCCTTCTACTCTGGTAACTTTTTAAAAATTATATTTTTATTTAGAATATGATATAATAAGAATTAAATTTGAGGAGAAAAAGGAAAAACATTACCTATAATCTTACTCATCCTAACCTAACACTTTTAAAATACCATTTTCTAATATTAGAAGCACAATACGCCTGACTGGTTTGGTTCAATGGAGAGAATGTTGGCCTGCGGACTGAGGGGTCCCAGTCAAGGGCGTGTACCTTGGTTGCAGGCATATCCCCAGTGGAAGGTGTGCAGGAGGCAGCTGGTTAATGTTTCTCTCTCATCAATGTTTCTAACTCTCTATCCCTCTCCCTTGCTCTCTGTAAAAAAAAAATCAATAAAATATATTTAAAAAAAAAAAAAAAAAGCACAATACATGCATATCAATTCAAAAATCTACCTCCAACTATTATTAGCCGTGTGGCCTTTGCTTAACTGCTTTACTGCCATCACAAAAATTTTCTCCTTGGTCATTCATCCAATAAACATTATCAAGTACCTAATATGCACCAGACACTGTTCTACAATAGATGCTTCGGGTACCTCACTGAAATAGAGACAAAAATCCCTGATTTTAGGAGAAGCCTATCTTCTAGTGGAGAGACACAAAATAAGTACCGTAAGATATATAACAGTGGGTAATAAGTACTGAAGAAAGAGAGGTTGCAATTTATATATCGAGGTCAGAGTAAGCCTCAGTAAGGAGGCAACAGCTGAGCCAAGACTTGGAAGTCAGGGAGTTCAACTTGCAGATATCTGGGAGAAGAGCCAGTAAAAACCCTAGAGCATGAGTGTCCTGTATACAAGGAATACCAAAAAGATCATGGAGTTCAGTGAACTGAGAGTACAGTTGGGGGCAGGGGAGACAATGCAGATAACACACTGCACTGTGAGGACTTGGCCTTTTACTGAGTGAAACAAAAAAGCCATGGAAAGGTTCTGACCAAAGCAGACAAGGATTGGTCCAGCTGCTTTTTGCAAATAAACCACATAGACAATAGATGTAGAATTATGAAGTCTGGGTTGAAGAATTAAATGTAAAAAAAAGATAATAAATACCTCACTGAGTTATGAAAGTTGTTCAAAAATGTCTGTCAGGCACTTAGCACTGTGCCTGACACATAGAAAATTACCCTATATAATAAAGAGCTAATATGCTAATTAGACTTGGTAGAATGACCTCCCAAAAGGCCTTCCAGAAAGACCAGTGGGCCGGGCCATGGGGCTTGGAGGCAGCGGGGGCTGTGAGGGCCAAGGCAGCCAAGGCTGGGAGGGCTGAGCCCATTGCATGAATTTCGTGCATCGGGCCTCTGGTATTGTTTTAACTTCTGATCTATACAAGGACACCTAGCATAGAAAATGAAACAGGACAGAAATTCAGCCATGTGCCCTATATACAGATACCATTAGCTTGGAGGAAAGGCTTTCTCCTAATTAACATGAAGTGGGCAGTCCTGCTAGCTGAGCCATGGATCTTTCTTTCACTATTTGGAAATGGTGCCTTTGGGGCTAGTGTCACATTAATAATCCTTGTCCATATGTATGCACAATTGCTTTCCCAATCCAAATCCTATGCTCCATTATTCTTCCTATATAATTTTAAATATTTGACAATTGTTTGCCTAATCATACTCAATTATGTTGGATGTAATTTATTATTACCTATGCTTACCTATTGCCACATATTTTTATATTTTTTTCAAATTTTAAAATTTCTGAAATCACCTTATTTGTCCGAACAGAGAACCTGAAATAAACACAGGAATATAGACATTGTGCTTAACACCCTAGGCTTGGGATTACTGGGTCGAAAGGTTAAGAATTATGCATGAGTGCTGCTACTGTCATGTTTTTAACACTTTAAAACTGGACTTGGGTAAATTTTTGTTTTTAAAATAAGCTTGTTTTCTAAAAGCAATTGGTTGCTATCTATTTTCTCTGATCTTTTTTTAGGGAGAGGGGGTGGTGGTAAAGGGGAGGTTTAATCCGGAAAAGGCAAGTTGTGATACTACTTCATTTTCTTAGAAGACAGAGTTCTAAAAGTATAGAAAAGGGTAAAGATACAGATTGATAAAGGCAACCAGTGGGTGTAACTTTTTAAAAAATATATATTTTATTGATTTTTTACAGAGAGGAAGAGAGAGGGATAGAGAGTTAGAAACATCGATGAGAGAGAAACAGCTGCTTCCTGCACACCCCCTACTGGGGATGTGCCCACAACCAAGGTACATGCCCTTGACTGGAATTGAACCTGGGACCTCTTAGTCCACAGACCGAAGCTCTAGCCACTGAGCCAAACCGGTTTCGGCAGGGGTGTAACTTTTATAAGAATTTCACATCAGGCCAGCTTTTCATCAGCAGGGTAAATGAGATAATTTTGTATTCTTCATATTTCTTCAAAGATAAGTATAACTCAGCAGCCTAATTTCCAGGAGCTCTCTGAAATGTTTTTTTTTTAATTTTTCTATTATTATTATTATTATTATTATTATTTTAATCCAGGAATCCAGGAGGTCACTGGTTCAATTCCTGGTCAAGCCCGGATTGCAGGCTCAATCCCCAATAGGGGGCATGCAGGAGGCAGCCAATCGATATTTCTATATCTCTTTCCTCCTTCCTTCCTCTGAAATCAATAAAAACATATTTAAAAATTTTTTTAATCCAACCATTTTAACCTAATCCTAGCCAATCTTCATCATCCCTTGCCTATTCCATCTATTCCACTATGTTTCACTCCCAATCTCTCTAAATCTATTCTTATCATCTTAAAAGACAAACCTGATGATATTTTTCCTCCTAAAATCCTCCATAGGTTCTTCATCCCATTCAAAATAAAACCCCAATATTTTTTTTTAAATTATTTCAATCTTTATTGTTCAGATTATTACAGTTGTTCCTCTCCCCCTACCCCCCCAGCTCCCCTCTACCCGGTTCCCACCCTACACCATGCCCTTACCCCCTCCCCCACTGTCCTCATCCATAGGTGTATGATTTTTGTCCAGTCTCTTCACGCACCCCCCACACTCCTTTCCCCCCGAAGATTATCAGTCCACTCCCTTTCTATGCCCCTGATTCCATTATATTCACCAGATTATTCTGTTCATCAGTTAGATTAACTGTTGATAAATAGGTATTTGTTGTTCATAATTTTTATTTTTACCTTTTTCTTCTTCATCTTCTTAAAGAACACCTTCCAGCATTTCATATAATATTGGTTGGGTGGTGCTTTTAGCTTTTTCTTATCTGTGAAGCTCTTTATCTGCCCTTCAATTCTGAATGATAGTTTTGATGGATAGAGTGATCTTGGTTGTAGGTTCTTGCTATTCATCACTTTGAACATTTCTTGCTACTCCCGTTTGGCCAGCATAGTTTCTATTGAGAAATCAGCTGATAATCGTATGGGTGCTCCCTTGTAGGTAACAAACTCTTTTTCTCTTGCTGCTTTTAATATTCTGTCTTTTAATTTTATGTGTCTTGGGGTGGTGCTCTTTGGATTCCTTTTGTTTGGGGTTCTCTGTGCTTCCTAGACTTGTAAGTCTATTTCTTTCACTAGGTGGGGGAAGTTTTCTGTCATTATTTCTACAAATAGATTTTCAGTATCTTGCTCTCTCTCTTCTTCTGGCACCCCCATAATTCTGATGTTGGTACACTTGAAGTTGTCTCAGAAGCTCCTTACACTATCTCATATTTTTGGATTTTTTCTTTTTACTTTTTCGGTTGGGTGTTTTTTGCTTCTTTGTACTTCAAATCTTTGACTTGATTCTTGTGGTCCTCTAATCTGCTGTTGGATCTCTGTATATTATTTTTTATTTCAGTCAGTATATGCTTGATTTCTAGTTGGTCCTTTTTCATATTGAGGGTCTCACTAAATTTATCGGCAGTTTCTAGAAAATTCTTGAAAAACCTAATAACAGTGGTTTTGAACTCTATATCCTGTAGTTTGCTTTCCTCCATTTCTTTCATTTGTGACCTGTTTCTCTGTCTCCGCATTTTGGCTGCTTCCCTGAGTTGATAAGAGTGGCTTTGTGTGCTAGGTGTCTACAGGATCCAATGGCTCAGCCTCCCCAGTTACATGAGGTAGACACTCTTGGTGCACCCCTTTGTGGTCTGTGTGCACAGTTTTGTTGTAGTTAAGCCTTGATTGTTGTTGGTATCGCTGGGAGGAATTGACCTCTAGGCCAAGTGGCTGTGAGAATCAGCTGTGTCTACGATGGGAGAACTTCTGTGCTGGAGACACCCTTATGAGGTAAGACTTGCTTCAGTGCGGCTTTGGTGCTCACTGAGTCTGCCCCCTTATGTATCTGAGGATTTGTAATCTGGATGGTCCTACTCTGACCCCTGGATACACTGGCTCTTGGATCTCCAAGGAGGTACTAATTTAGCTTCTGCCTGAGGCCAACCAGCAGGAGCTATGGAGAGATCTGCAGATTCCTCTTTGTTTGGGTTTTGGAGGTGCCCAGATGAGGCCCAGCTGTAAAGCAATGCAAGCTGTTGTAGGGCCTTAGGCCTACTTTTGAATGTTCTGGATCTCTCTGACTTAACTGCAGTTTGATAGGTAAGTTTAGATTTCAAAGGACCAGGCCTTTCATATGCAAAAGCCTCTGCCACAGCTTGGATGGGGCAGAGTCTCAGGGCAGAGCAAACAGCAATGGCTTCCCATCAGCCCTGCCCTAAAAGGCCCCCAGGTCTCAATGTCCCTTGGTAATCGCTGCAAGCATCTCTGAGAAAAGCTGCCCTCAAGTTCCACCTGATGCCAGACAGTCCATTTTCCCCCCCGTATAAGTCTGGGTCCCCAGAATCTTGACCAGAACTGGAGTTCAGAGCAGTTGGGAGCTTGTCTCTCCCTGGGAATTAAAAAAGCCAGCCATGTACTCAGTCGCCAGCCCCTTCCTGCATGCGCGCGCGCACACGCACACACACACACACCCCCCCCCCCCACACACACACACACACACGCCTCCGTATCTCTGGACTTTACTTCCACAGATCCTCTGAGTCTCAGTATGCTTTTCTCTTCCCTTCTAGTTGTAGAATTTCCATTCATCCAGCCTTCCTGTGGTTCTGGGTGATGTCTGTTTTGTCTTTCAGTTGTAGTTTTGAAGTTGTTGTGTGAGGCAGCAAGTTCAGGTGTTTACCTATGCCGCCATCTTGGTTTCCCCCCAAAACCCCAATTCTTTAACTGTAACCTACAAGGCCTTACACAATGACCTGGCCTCTATCTTCCTTTTCCACCTTATCTCCTACCCCTCTCTCATGCTCACTTTATTTCTGTCATACTGACCTTCTTGCTGTTAGTTCACTTCTTATCAATCATGCTTCTACTCAAAAGTCACTTCTCAAAGGGGAGCTCTTCAACCAACCTGCCCCTACCCATCATTCTTTTCTCTTTACTCAGCTTTGTGGTTTTCATAATACTTTGAAGTTGTATTAGATATCTGTCTACTCAGTGTTTATTGTCCCCTATCCCACTAGACAATATGCTCCTAGAAGCTAAGTTCATTTCACCCTTATAACCTCTTTGCCTTTAACAATGTTTAGAATACAGTAGGTCCTTGAGATATTTCCTGAATGAATAACAAAACACTGTCACTTGGGTCCAATGAATGCTGCACTCTAACAGAAATCTTCAGTGCAATCATTTAGGAATCACCTTTATACTAAGAGACTACACTCTAGAATCAGAACACTAACAACTGCAGAATTCTAAAATTGTACTTCAGCATTTTACAACTGTTGACTGGCAGTCAACTAAACAGTCTTACAAGAACTCATCAGAACAGAGCCCAGGCAAAAACCAGCTAGCTGACAATACCCAACTGAAGCCATTATGGAATTATTACAATATATTGATGTTATTTCCAAAGTTTGACTTACTAATATTGTTTGGTCTTTCCCTCCATAGTTTGTGTGTGTGTGTGTGTGTGTTTTAATAAAACTAAGCACCACTTCTGTTCACCTGGCTCTGTCACATGAAATTGTAAACATTTCCCACCTACACACACACACATTCAATCTGTCCTAAATATAGAATGCTGAAAATAAAAAGTGGTTTTAAACCACAGTAACCCTACCAAAGAAAGTAGAAATGTGTTTTTAAACATGCATAAGGTCATGTGCAATCCAAAAGAATGTATAGAAAGAGAAGCATTCTTTAGAGGTGATTGTTCAGTTTAAAGAAAATACAATAATTCCCAAGTATTTGGAGTGCATGTTTCAAAAACAAACAAACAAACACACACCAAGAATGTTGTAAGCATTATGCTAGTTATAATTTAGATTCTTGGGTATAAATTTAAAATATTCTTCTTGTAGGATGGATTTGAGAGCATTATGCTAAGCAAAATAAGTCAGTCAGAGAAAGATAAATATCACATGATCTCACTCATTTGTGGCATATAATAAACAACATAAACTAATGAATAAAAATAGAGCCAGAGGAAAAATACTTTAGAAAATAACAGAATTCTGTTATTTGCAGATTTTTGATATTTCCTACAAGTTTTTTGATATTACACTATATTAGTACAGTTTTGGTAATATTATATTTAAAATAGTTTTTATTGAAATACTGTTTATTGCAGGTAACATTATTATATTTAAAATAAAATTTTCTTGAAATATTAATGTTTACTGCATGTAAAAAAAAAACCCACCTTATGAAGCAGGACCCAGGGTATATTTACATATGTATGTATTCTTTCATTTCTTTTATTTTTGTTTACTTTTATGTTTGTTATAAATACTCAAATATTCTTTTTAAAATAATAAATAAGTAAATAAAAAAATTTAAAAGTGTATATATATATATATATATATTCTTCATGTACATTTGTAAATTGCCCACCATGAAACCAAGCACACATTCAGTAAAATTGAGAATTAAAGAGTAAACAATCAAGGAGTAATATTAAAAAAGATTAACACAGAAAAATTAAGAAGTAAACAAACAGGTGTAGTTCAGTAAAACAAGCTTAACATTTTGTTAACATTTCCAGGATTTCCAAAACTAGCAAAAGCTAAATAATAAGAGAACTGTTACGTGTTCACACTATGACTATATAATGCAAATGACTGTAATGGTAATCACTACTTTCTATTTGTTATGGACCAAACACCACAGGCCATAATATTGTACTCGTAAGAATAATTCTCCACTTTAGTAAAAAAAAAAAAAAAAAAAAAAAAAGAAGCAGCAAATTTCTTAATAAGAACAGTTGAATGTCAACAAGTTTTATAAGCCACAGCAAATTAGCTGATTTCTATGGTGCAATAAAAATTTCTCAAAATCCTTTATTTTTTAGAACTATTTTTTAAATATATTTTTATTGATTTCAGAGAAGGGAGAAGGAGATAGACAGAAACATCAATGATGACACTCATCGATCAGCTGCCTTTTGCATGTCCTACACTGGGGATCCGGTCCACAACTGTAACATATGCCCTGACCGGGAATGGAACCATGACCTCCTGGTTCATAACCACTAAGCCATGCTGGTAGGGCTAATCTTATTTCTTGAAAGTAAAACGATGAAAATCACTGGCCTCCTGCTTCAGAGCTTTCCGATAAACATACAGCAGAAAACTCACTGGCTGTACTGGTGCATGCTATTCATGGAAACTCTCAGGAAACGTATTCCTGGTTTCAAAAAATCTCATTTACAGAGTGTTTCTGAACATTTCTATATTTCTGAATTATTCAAGGAGTTTGTTCAGCTGGCATGGCTCAGTGGTTGAACATCAATCTGTAAACCAGGAGGTCATGGTTCGATTCCCAGTCAGGGTACATGCCAGGATTGCAGGCTCAAACCCCAGTGGCGGCTGTGCAGAAGGCAGCCGGTCAATTTCTCTCATCATTGATATTTCTCTCTCTCTTTCTCTCTTTCTCTCCCCCTTCTCCCTCCTTCCCTCCCTGAAATCAATAAAAATACATTTTTTAAAAATTATTAATTACCTGTTTAAGTCTAAACACCAGAAAGTTAAGGTTCCAGTCCTGCCATAATATTGCACTTCCATCCTCAAGAAACAAATCAAATGGCCATTAAGAGCACAGTACCAGCACTCAACCCCCAAGCAGCAGCAGAGAAGTCACATTCTGTTGGCTAAGGCAAAAAGCTGTACTGTATTTCCAGAGCCTGCAGAGTTCTGAAAACTGTTCCCACAATCTGCATGCCCAAATCTACACAAAGCATCATGAGAAACCAATTATAGCAGTTAAGAACATTCAAGTATGCAAACATTTTACATATCAAACAAAGTAAGAAGGTAGTAAATATAGGGGCCACACTATGTTTGTGAAAGTGACTTGTTGAAAATTTTACAAGAAATCAAGTTATTTCCTGGTACAATTCCCAATAAACTGTCCAAAGTGATCTTACAAAAGACATTTGTATAATTTATTCTGATGCTCATAATCCAGGAGAACACTGAGTTGTGATAAAAGCATTTTAAACTCAATACATTCATTTCAGTCTGCTCACACTGCGGCCCAGCTCTAGTAATAATTTCAGAGACATTTCTAAAAATGAATTACTAGTGCTCGATTAGTAAAATATAAGTTAGAAAACAAAATAAGCTTTTCAAAAACTTTAGTAGGGTCTCACTGGTTTTGCTTGAATTTATCAAATGCTATAAAAGTTTTTTAAAAGCAGGGTTATGTTTAAGGTGCAATATTACTAGGGAGCAGCACACATACAAAATACTGTTAAGTAGCCTCAGGACAGGTCAAATCTGTTAAGACTACAATTATGTAAATGTAACTAGCAGTACTTAGGGTATAATTTTTAGTGATTTGAGTTCTATGCTTTAAAGTCCATCTCCCATTGTAAAGCCGAATCTGAGGCATAAGTACCTGGAAATTCTACCCTACTGAATTCTGGAGATATAAAACATACTAGATAGAGCACTCACTCAACATTTCTGACTTATCCTCTTGTCACACAGCTCCTCTTCTAAAAGGTGGCCCCATGTTTTGGTTAAAAAAATAAACAAGCCCAGCCAGCGTGACTCAGTGGTTGAGTGTTGGCCTATGAATCGGTTCAATTCCCAGTCTAGGGCATATGCCTGGGTTTTGGGATCTTGCCCCAAAACCCAGGGTGGGGTGTGCAGGAGGCAGCTGGTCAATGACTCATCACTGATGGTTCTCTCTTCCTTTCCCTTCCTCTCTGAAATCAATTAAAAATATATTTTAAAAACCCACAATTATAGCAATCCTAATTAATCCAAAAAGCTTTTCAGGAGTTCAAATGTACAAGAAATAAAAACATCCTAAAACTTCTGCCTAAAAGAATCAAGAAGAAATTGGCAAATTTAGGATTAAAATTGACTTTGTTTCACCCTCTCCCTACCTCAGCCAGGTCAAGCAGACACATAAATCTTATTATTAACCCTTTTTTAAGTAGGGAAACACACATACACACACACACACACACACACACACACACACACACACACACAATGATGTAAATACTTAACACACAGGCATTTTCAATTTTCCTCAAAAATGCCTCATAGGGAAACCAAGATGGCGGCCTAGGTAAGCACCTAAGCTGCCCGCCTCGAACAACCATTTCAAAACAACAACTTAAAGACAGAATGGACATCATCCAAAACCACAGGAAAGCTGGCTGAGTGGGAAAATCTACAACTGGAAAGAAGGAGAGAGGCTCACGGATAGGGGAGCCGCAAAGCACTGAGGTAGGGAGCCGCTCGCATGCAGAGAGGAAGGGCAGCCTAGTGCCTGGCTGGCGGGAGGGGAAAGGAAGCCCCTGACTGCACTAAACCCCAGTTCCGGCTGCACGAAACCCCAACCCCTTCTGAAACCCTGTGGACCCAGGCTCATATGGGTGGAATCTGGACTGTAGAGAAAGGCACCCGGAGACTCAGAGACTGGGAGACTCGGGGGAGCTTGGAGCCACAGGGGGCAGAGTATACAGTCACACGTGAGTGAGTGCACGCAGAGAGATCTGACCATGGATTGCCGCAATCACTCCATAGTGGAAGGAGTTGGAAGCTCCAGACTACAGAGACCCAACCCAATTCCGGGTGAGCCCCTGGGGCACCCACACTCTTGCCGGGGGAATCTGGACTGTTAGGCGGAAACTCAGGGTAGCCACAGAAGGTAGAGGTCTGAGGCATACACACAAGGTCAGGATTGACTGGAAGCCAAGACTGTCGGCTCAGCCCTGAGACTCCACCCCATCCAAGCTGAGCACAGAGGCTTTTGCAATTTTGCAAGTCTGATCCTATAAGACTGTCTCCAATACAGAAGGTAACCTGGCATAGACACAGCTGATAATCACATCCAATTGGCTTGGAGGTCAATTCCTCCCTGTGATACCAACAACAATCAAGACTTAACTACAACAAGGTTATACACACAGTCCACAAAGGGGAGCACCAAGAGTGTCTACCTCAGGTAACTGGGGAGGCTGACCCACCAGGCCATTTAGGACACCAAACACACAAAGCTATCCTACCAACTCAGGGAAGCAGCAAAAATGCCGAGACAAGGAAATAGGTCTCAAACGAAAGAGATGAAGAACAAAAGAATGGATACAGAGTTCAAAACCATGGTTATAAGGTTTTTCAAGAATTTCCTATAAAAGGCCAATAAATTTAACGAGACCTTTGAGGATATGAAAAAGGACCAACTAGAAATTAAACATACACTGACTGAAATAAAAAATATTATACAGAGTCCCAACAGCAGACTAGAGGAACACAAGAATCAAGTTAAAAATTTGGAATACAAAGAGGCAAAGGACACTCCTCTGGAGAATCAAGAAAAGAAGAGAATCCAGAAAGCTGAAGACAGTGTAAGGAGCCTCTGTGACAACTTCAAGTGTACCAACATCAGAATTATGGGGGTACCAGAAGACGAAAAAGTGCAAGATACTGAAAATCTATTTGAAGAAATAATGACAGAAAACTTCCCCCACCTAGTAAAAGAAATAGACTTACAAGTACAGGAAGCGCACAGAACCCCAAACAAAAGGAATCCAAAGAGGACCACACCAAGACACAGCATAATTAAAATGCCAAGGGCAAAGACAAAGAGAGAATCTTACAAGTAGCAAGAGAAAAACAGTTACCTTTAAGGGAGCACCAATATGACTATCAGCTGATTTCTCAACAGAAACTACGCAGACCAGACAAGAGTGGCAAGAAATATTCAAAGTGATGAATAGCAAGAACTTACAACCAAGATTACTCTACCCAGCAAAATTATCATTCAGAATTGAAGGGCAGATAAAGAGCTTCACAGATAAGAAAAAGCTAAAGAAATTCATCACCACTCAACCAGTATTATATGAAATGCTGAAAGGTATTCTTTAAGAAGAGAAAGAAGAAAAAAGTAAAGATAAAAAGTTGTGATCAACAAATACATATTGATATTTATCAACATGTGAATCTAAAAATCAAGTGAATTAAAAAATCTGATGAACAGAATAAACTGGTGAATATAATAGAATCAGGGGCAAAGAAAGGGAGTGGATTGATAATAATCAGGGGGAAAGGGGTGTGGGAGTGCAGGAAAAGACTGGATTAAAATCGTACATCTATGGATGAGGACAATGGGGGGGAGGTAAGGACAATGGGGGTAGGGAACTGAGTGGAAGAGAGCTATGGGGGGGGAGGAGAAACAATTGTAATAATCTAAGCAATAAAGATTTATTAAATTTGAAAAAAAATACCTCATAAATCAGTTTATTACTCTGAATAAACTTACTTTCTAGTTTTTCTTCAAATAATATCTTATATTTCACTTATATTTAGTGGCAGAACAAAAATACCTAAGACAGACAAACACTTTGGTGTTTAAATGTGGTTTTAAAGAGAATCTATCTAAAACTTAGTTTCTGAGAATGTAGCAATACATTCTGTGTGGTTAAGATTGAGTCCAGCCCTAGCTCGTTTGGCTTAGTGGATGGAGCATCAGCCTACGGACAGAAGGGTCCCAGGTTCGATTCCGGTCAAAGGTGCATGCCCGGGTTGCATGCTTGATCCCCAGAGGGAGGCATGCAAGAGGCAGCTGATCAATGATTCTCTCTTATCATTGATATTTCTCCCATTCCCTTCCTCTCTGAAATCAATAAAAATATATTTTAAAAAACATTGATTCCAGAAAGTTTATTTCAATCAATAGACTTTATAATTTTACAGAACTTTACAGTTTATCCAACTCTCCTCACCACTCTCTCACGGGACTGTTAAACAGGGTAGTATTCCTACTTCTTTTTTAAAGAATATGTAAAGTTCAAAAGCTTTAGTGATGCCCTAGCGGGCTTGGTTCAGTGGATAGAGCATCAGTCTTGATTTCAGTCTAGAGCACGTACCTCAGTTGCAGGATGGATCCCAGCCCTAGTACAGCACATATGAGAGGCAACCAATAGATGTCTCTCTCTCTCTCACATCGATGTTTCTCTCCAACTCTCTCTCTCTCCCTTCCACTCTCTCTAAAAATCAATGGAAAAATATCCTTGGGTGAGGATTAACAACAACAATAAAAAAGCTTTAGTGAAAATTTAAGAGAAACAAAACAAATAAAAAATTCAGATCTTCATTAAATTGCAGTTCTATAACACACTGATTTAATTATGTGATGTTACTATTGTAGTACTTTTAAAGAGTTTATGAGTAATGCATCAGACCTGTATGTATAGGAAATGAACATTTACACCATGGTCTTATATATCACAAATTTATATTTTTCTCCATATTTGAGATGTTTATCTCATTTCTAAATAATGCATGATTTAATTTAAATTCATTATCCTAGAATTCCTAATGCTTTTTTCCCCTAACTTGGCCTTTCTTTCTTATCTACTAAGTAATATAGAACAGAGGGTGTATCAAAAACAATCTCTTATTCAGAAAGTTAATTCTTATAATCTGCAGTAAATGGATACAATTTAACACAAATACAATGAAGAGTCCATACATTTTTAAGCCATTCCTTTTTATCCTCATTCCAAAAAAAAATTTCCCTAGATTAATTAGAAGACTTCTGAACTTAAAAACCATGACTCACTAATTATAAGTATTAGTCAATACAAAAGAATTCCTGCCGAAACCGGTTTGGCTCAGTGGTAGAGCGTCGGTCTGCGGACTGAAAGGTCCCAGGTTCGATTCCGGTCAAGGGCATGTATCTTGGTTGCGGGCACATCCCCAGTGGGGGGTGTGCAAGAGGCAGCTGGTCGATGTTTCTCTCTCATCGACATTTCTAGCTCTCTAGCCCTCTCCCTTCCTCTCTGTAAAAAATCAATAAAATATATTTAAAAAAAAAAAAAAGAATTCCTATACATCAAAATAAGCACTGCCCTCCAGTTAAAATTCTATTGTAATATTACCTAGCTGCCCTGAATTTCTCCTTCACATGCAGAGGAGGAGGAACTAGTACCAAAGAGTTTTAAAAGTCTATGTCTGACATAAATGGCCTGAATACACTAAATAATGCCTGTATTTTAAATAGTATTTTTCTTACTGACATCTAAATTGAAGACATATTTCTTTCTTCTCTAGTGAGCATGTTTTATAACGTGTAAGGATTAAATAATATATTGGAAGTACATAGTGTTAGCCTGAGATAGTAAATGTTACCTATTATCAATTGTTATACAATCAATGATGGTTCTATTGATTACAATAATCAGGAACTCTTCACAATGGACCTTAAACCTCCAACCTGGGTTTTTCTGAGTTCTAAGCCTAAAGCTCTTAATCACTATGCTATTGTATTCCAAAAATTAAGTTTCAGGTTCCAAAGTACAGACCAACTTTGAAAGACCTTGTTTAGCTCAGACATTACTTAGTGGAGTAAGACTGGCACTATCTATTCATTTGCTCTTTGCAAACTGTATCAATATTCCCAGAGATCCTCTGCAGAACCTGTTTCTTCCTCTTTAAGATAGGATAATGTATATGTCTACATCACCAGGTTGTTGGGAAGATTAAGGGAATTAAGACAAAATCTTAAGTATACTCAGTCAATAAAGGTAAGCTATTATCTTTACAGGTCACTTTTTTTAAAAGCGTGTCTTTAAACAAAAGAATCACACCCTTAAAAAATCAAATGTCATCTCATCCAAGCTAGGAAACAATATGTCCACTTTGGAAAAGGCTATTTGTATTAGGCTATAGTTTCCCAACCAGTCCAAAAGGACACTCTGATACCCTGCAAGGTGTGTGTGTGTGTGTGTGTGTGTGTGTGTGTGTGTGTTTTGGGGGGGGGGGGGGGTTGTCAATATTTTTAAATTTCCTCACTCCTCTTTCTCAATTTCTGACCACAAACTGATAACTTCATCAGATGACTTGCCAACATAAACGCACATAGAAAAATGGGACACTCTATCCTTCTCAAAATTAACAAGCATGGGCTGCCCAAGTTTTGAAGATTCTGTTTAAAAAAGGCAATTAATTTTAAAATACAAGTTAAAAACCAGCTAGTTCAAAAATAATTATGTTAATCAGCTCCACAGTGAAATATGTCTTTAGCCAATTTCATTTTTAACTCTTCCAAAGTTACTTTGTCTGAACCCTTTTTAACCCAAGTTTTGCTTTTCATCTCCAAATCAATCATTGTTTTACAAGGAGTGAGAATGGAGGAAAAGTGTAGAAGGAAACGAACCTAATAATGAAGAGGATAGTCATTTTTACTTTTTATACAACTTCATTTTCCTTTTATTTTAAATATTTAAATATAATAACTTTACAAAAATATCCACCATAAATAGCAAAATGTCCCCATCCTCAAGCTTTATTTTTCTCTATAGTATCTAAATAATATATAAATTAGGGGTCTTTTTTTTTAACCCCGTCCCTTTTTTCTCCTGTCTAATTCCATTAAGTAATCTATATTAACAGCCTAACATTCTTTGGTGATTTTCTCTATGCTTATAATACCATCCTACCTAATAAAAGAGTAATATGCAAATTAACCATCACTATGCTACTCACAAGCCATGCCCACAAGCCAATCAGAGCAAGTATGCAAATAAACCCAACCAAGATGGCTACACCCACAGAGAACAGGAGGGAGGCTTGGGTTTCCCAGACAACGGGAACATCCTCCAGATCCAGGCTGCTCTTAGCCCGTCGGCCTGTGTTTAGATCCTGAGCTGGGAGCAGGGCAGAAATGGACGCGGGGACTTTAGATCCTAAGCTGGAAGCAGGGCGGAAATGGACGCCCCGCCTGCAGCCACTTGGGAATGCTCTAGCACCAAGCGGAGCTTTGGGTCCATGCCCCCAGCCTGGGGTTTCAGGCTGGCAGAGGCACACAGACCCATGCACAGATCCCCTCCCGGCCCAGCCTGGGTTCTCAGCCACTGAATCATACCAGCCAGGCAGATATGGAAGAATCTTAAATGTTTCTTTTTATATATATATTTTATTGATGTTTTACAGAGAGGAAGGGAAAGGGATAAAGAGCGAGAAACATCTACGAGAAAAAAACATCTATCAGCTGCCTCCTGCACACCCCCCACTTGGGGATGTGCCTGCAACCAATGTACATGCCCTTGACCAGAACTGAACCTGGGACTTTTCAGTCCACAGATTGACGTTTTATCTACTGAGCCAAACCGGTTTCAGCAATATTTTTATTTATTTTTATTAAATATAAACTAAATATTAATATTGTTTTATTTTTTTCCTTATTTTTTTATTAAATTATTATCTGTGTACATATCTTACCATTGCCCCTCCCTTATATACATACCCTCCCTCCCCAGAGTTTTGTGTCCATTGGTTGTACTTATATGCATGTATACAAGTCCTTCGGTTGATCTCTTATCTCCCCCAGTTCTCCCTCCCCACTATAATTTGACAGCCTGCTTGTTGCTTTATTGTCTCTATATCTATCTTTTGGTTCATCAGTTTATAATATTCTTTATTATCCATAAATGAGTGAGGTCATGTGGTGTTTCTCTTTCATTGACTGGCTTATTTCACTCAGCATGATGTTCTCCAATTCCATCCAGGTTGCTGCAAATGATGAGAATTACTTTTTTATGACAGCATAGTATTCCATTGCGTAGATGTACCATAGTTTTTGGATCCAATCATCTGCTGACGGGCACCTAGGCTGTTTCCAAATCTTAGCTATTGTAGATTGTGCTGCTATGAACATAGGGGTACATATATCCTTTCTGATTGGTGTTTCTAGTTTCTTGGGATATAATCCTAGGAGTGGGATTACTGGGTCAAATGGGAGTTCCATTTTCATTTTGAGGAAACTCCACACTGTTCTCCACAGTGGTTGCACCAGTCTGCATTCCCACCAGCAGTGCACGAGGGTTCCTTTTTCTCCGCAACTTCGCCAACACTTGTCGTTTGTTAATTTGTTGATGTTGGCCATTCTGACAGGTGTGAGATGGTACCGCATTGTTGTTTTGATTTGCATCTCTCAATACTATTTATAAAAATGGGATCTTCTTATACTTAGTGCCCTACTTTTTCCATTTAATATATCTTATCACCCAGGGTTAACTGAAATCATCTTTCACTAGTTGACTGAATACATTTTAGATTAAAAGGATATGCCCGGGCCAGATGGTTTAGTTGGTTGGAACATCTTTCCATATACCAAAAGGCTGCAGGTTGGATTCCGGCCAGGGCACATACCTAAGTTGCTGGTTGATCCCTCGGGTGCATAAGGGAGGCAATCAATGTTTCTATCTCACATCAATGTTTTTCTATCGCCCTAAAATCAATAAAAACATGTCCTCAGTGAAAATTTTGAAAAAACTTCTTTTTAAAAAAAGGGTATGAGGGTATAAAGAAAGGTGGTTATAACAACTACATGTACCAGCTCATCAAAAACCTTTATTCTTTTCAAAAAAGATGAGTCGTTGCCGAAACCGGTTTGGCTCAGTGGTAGAGCGTCAGTCTGCGGACTGAAGGGTCCCGGGTTCGATTCCGGTCAGGGGCATGTACGTTGGTTGCGGGCACATCCCCGGTAAGGGGTATGCAGGAGGCAGCTGGTCGATGTTTCTCTCTCATCGACGTTCTGGCTCTCTGTCTCTCTCCCTTCCTCTCTAAAAAATCAATAAAATATATATTTTTTTAAAAAATGAGTTGTTAATTGTGTAATTAATTCATCTCTTTGAACAATATTATATACAAATATATTTATAAGGAAGAAAAAAAGTCCATCAGATGCAAATATAGACACTTGTCTAACTTCTAAGCTACTGGTTTACCTATCCTATCTAATAAAGAGGGAATATGCAAACTGTCACACCATCACAAAGATAGCAGCACCCAGTCCCCGCCGGAGTCCCCCTGTGCTTTCAGCCCTGCGGCAGGCGCTCAGCCCCTAGCCACCCAGAGGCTCAGACAAGCCTCAGATGGCGGCTGCCCAGGGCCGCCCAAGGGTCATTTAACCAGGGCTTTTGGGCTGCTGACAGTGGCAGCAGCAGAGGTGTGATGGGGGCATCGTCTTCCGCCCTGAGGGTTCCGGACTGTGAAAGGGGGCCGGCCGGGCTGAGGGACCCCTCCAGTGTGTGAATTTTCATGCACTGGGCCTCTCGTTAAATATAATTAGCATAAAGAAATAAGCCTAGAGCCATTTCAAATCTATTAGGACAGTTATTAAAAAAAGAAAAAGATAAACCATGTACATTGGCAAGGATGTGGAGAAATTTGAACTTCCATGCGTTGCTGGTGGGAAGGTACAATAGTACAGTTGCTGTGAAAACAGTTTAGCAGTTCCTCAAAAGGTTAAACAGAACTACCATATGACCACTCCTAGGCATATAATCAAAGCAAAGCAGAAACTAAAAACACTTAAATACCAACTAGAGGCCTAGTGTGGGGGACTAGGGGAACCTCAGCCCCACCTGCCCCCTCTTACAGTCCAGGAGCCTTCCGGGATTGTCCTACTGACAGCTTAGGCCCTCTCCTCTGCGGGTGGCAACAGGCCAATCATGGGAAGGCACCGCCCCATCACCCCCTCGCCGCTGCTGTCTCTGGCCTCCCCCTGCAGGAAGCGACCGAGCTGATCAGGGGGAGACGATGCCTCCATCACGCCGCTGCCGCTGCCGGTCACGCAGCTGCCTGAGCCTCGACCCAGCCTCTGCAGTACCAGCAGCTGCCACAGCTTTGTCCAAAAGGACATCCACCAGTCTAATCAGCATATTACCCTTTTATTAGTATAGATGTTCATAACAGCATTATTCACAGTAGCCAAAAGGTGGAAACAACATGAGTCCATCAACAGATAAATGGATAAACAAAATATTACATACATGCCAAAACCGGTTTGGCTCAGTGGATAGAGCGTCCACCTGCGGACTGAAAGGACCCAGGTTCAATTCCGGTCAAGGGCATGTACCTTGGTTGCGGGCACATCCCCAGTGGGGAATGTGCAAGAGGCAGCTGATCGATGATTCTCTCTCATCGATGTTTCTAACTCTCTATTCCTCTCTCTTCCTCTCTGTAAAAAAAAAAATCAATAAAAAATATTTTTAAAAAATATATATATATTACATACACATACACAGAGGAATATTATTTAGTCATAAGAAAAAGAATTAAATTCTGGTCCCAGATGGTGTTGCTCAGTGGTTGAGCATCGTCCCATGAACAAAGAGATCACCAGTTCAATTCCCAGTCAGAGCACATGCCCTAGTTATGGGCCCGATCCCCAGTAGGGGGTGTGCAGGAGGCAGCCAATTGATGTTTCTCTCTCACTGATATTTCTATCTCTCTATCCTTCTCCTTTCCTCTCTCTCTAAAAATCAATAAAAACCATATTTAAAATTAAAAAAAAATTCTGACACATGGTACAATATGAATGACCCTTGAAAACATGCTAAGTAAAATAAGCCAGACACAAAATTATAAATATTGTGTTATTCCCTTATTTGAGATACTTGAATAAGTAAATTTATAAGAGAGAATATAGAAAAGTTTACCAGAGGCTAAGGATAAGAGGAATGAGGAGTTATTGTTTAAGGGATACAGGGTTCTGTTTGGGATGACAAAAAAGTTCTAAAAATAGTGGTGATGGTTGCACAATGTTGTGAATGTACTTAATGCCACTGAATAGTTTACATACATATGGTTAATATGGTAAAATTTACACAGAAAAATATTTGGTGGGTGGGGTAAACTATATATAACAAAATTTATCCTATTAACCTTATTCATGTATACACAAACTTTTAAGACTTGGAGATTTATAAACAAGAGTAACACATGACCTACCTTTAAGGAGCTTAAGTCTAGCCAGAGATGTAAGACATCTATACAAAAAATTCAATTCAATAAACATCATTAGCCTCTTACATATTCAACAAATAGAGCTGCAATCAGGGCTTGCCACTGTGCTAAAATCTGGATATTCAAAGGTGATTAAGATACAGTCCTCTATGAAAAGAGAAACATAAACAAATACTTTAACAAAATATGTACCACAATAAATACATATAAAGTCTATAAAGCAGAGTAGTACCAAAAAGTACTTATACAATTTAAGTTTAAATAAAAGATCTCATGAGAAGACTAAACCCTATTTTGTAAAACTACTGTTGAAATTCTCTGCTATTTAGATAGTCCCTAATTCTGTAAAGTCACCTCTGCTATTTTTTAGAAACCCCTTATTCTGAAAAAAATAACTTTGCTTTCTAGCCTGCTTTAGCCTGCTTGAATAATAAGGAAGATAAACTTAGCTGTCTGACCTTGTAGGCCAGAGACTAAATACACCCATACTCTCATGCCATGCCAGATGTATTTTTTAATTGGATAGAACTGTGTTGTTCTTAAGGCCACAAGCTTCCAGCGAGATAACCACTAAGCACACATAAGGCTGGCTCTTTAATAATAAGAAAATTTCTGCTTGTTGTTCTGCTTGGAATTTGAATTCATTTTTCTCTAAGCCCACCAGTATATATTAAAGTGTAACTCCAAACTCTCAAAGCATTGCTTGTTTTTTTGTTTTGTTTTTCCGGTCTTCTACAATAAAACCTACTATTAACTATTGGAATTTAGATTCAATACTTTCAAAACACACAGACCTGGTCCCTCAGCCTCTCAAAGGAAAAAATTTTTCCCCCACAAGTATCACTAAATAAGGAATTGAACATTGAGTTGGAAGCATTAATTTGAGTTTATAATCTAAGGCAGTGTTTCCCAAACTTTTGACATATGTGTACCCTTCTATAATTTTCGTAACGCTGAGTACCCCTCATACTCATGAGATCGTAGAATTAGGTGCAGCTAAGCACGGTGCAGTGCATATCCCCACCAAACTCTTACTGTACCCCTGGGGGTACGCATACCACACTTTGGGAAAAACTGATCTAAGGAAATGGTAAACTTACAAATGACTATATGATAAAGGCCATAAAAAAATAAATACAAAGAGTTTTAAGGCAGGACTCAAGGAAATAACAATAAATGAGAAGAGAAAAAGATCAGGATGAGATATTCAGAAGATGGTATTCAAAATGGTTCTTAAAAGAGAACAGATAAAAGTAAGGAAATCATGCCAATCTCTCTTCATTGAAAGCAGGAACTTATTACCTTATTCACTCTGCACCAAGCACAGTAACCTGCATCTACTTAAGTGCTAATAAAAATGGTTTTTTAATTCCACTAAATATAGTATGAGGAATCCATGCTAGCAAGACACAGAACCAAGAACTGTATGCATATTCTGATAGGTAATGGAGGAAACTCTTGGAAGATTTGCACAAAGGCCAGCACATCTACACCTGAATATTCTTTTATCATCATAAAAAAGATATATATAAGATTTCTCCATGAAAGAAAACTGGGTAACTGGGGGGACAAAACAAACAGGAAGATAGCATTACTCTGCACAACATAACTTCCTGCATCCTTTCAATTTTGTGGCATGTGATTATATTATCGATTCAAAAAATTATTAAAATTTCATTTTTTTTTTAAATTTGCACATTAAGAAAGTGAATCTGGTAGTAATAATGGATAATGCAGTGGCATGGGGAAAAACATAAGGAAAAGGAGCTCAGCGCTGGCAGGTTGCTCAGTGACGAGTGCTGTACTGTATACCAAAAGTTTAAGGTTTCAATTCCTGGTCAGGGCTTATACCCAGATTGTGGGTTTGATTCCCAGTCAGGACGTGTATGGTAGGGAGCTGATCGATGTTTCTCTCACACTCTCCCTTCCTCTCTCTCTAAAAAGCAATAAAAAAAAACACATATCCTTGAGTAAGGATTTTTTTTTTTAAAGTTCAGTTCAGAGGCTCAACAGTAAAAGCAAATACCGTGTTTCCCCGAAAATAAGACATCCCCTGAAAATAAGACCTAGCGCAACTTTGGGAGAAAAAATTAATATAAGACACTGTCTTATTTTCGGGGAAACAGGGTAGTAATAAAAGCCAGAACTAATCTGAAGTAGAAAGTAGTTGAAAGAAGCTAAAAAATATGGTTGTCAATGTAATCTGACAGTGACTGAATGTCTGTAGTGACATAAGGGCCCATAGCATAAATTGAATTGAGTTAATTTTATTTTATTAAATGTATTTTTTTATTTTTAAGCAATATATTCAAAGAATATGGAAAGTATAACGAGGAACATTACCCTTATGTCTACTGTTTAACAACCATTGTTAACATCTACATGTATTTTCTTCCTATGTGTAGTTTTTAAGATACAATTCACATACCATACAAATCACATATTTAAACTGTACGATTCAATGGTTTTTATTATATTCACAGATTTGTGCATCCAAATCCACAATCAATTTTTAGAACATTTTCATCACCAACCCCCCAAAAATTCCTATCACAATCATTGCCCTATCCCCACTTCCTCCAGCCCCTGGCAACCACTAATCTACAGTCTTGTCTCTGCAGATCTGTCTATTCTGAACATTTCATATAAATGGAATCATACAATATGTGGTCTTTTCTGCCTGAATTTTTTTCATTCACCATAATGTTTGTAAGGTTTACACATGTTGGAGAATATATCAGTACACCATTTCTTTTTGTTCCTAAATAATATTCCACTATTTTAAGTTTTTATATTCCAGATACATAATTTTGATATTCAGCATTTTCCATGTCATAAATGCTTCATACGTGTCATATTAATGAAAAGCATAGTGCTTCATCAAGTGGCTATACCAGTGTACATAATCATTTTATTACTGTTGAACATTTTAACTCTTTCCAGTTTCTTTCTATTGTAAACAAACTTTCTTAAATCAAACGGGAGCTCCTTTCTGAATGATCTATCTGGATCCAGAAGCTCTGAGCTTCCTAATGAGATTTGCCACAGAGAAGAATCACATCCTTCCAAGGAAAACTTAAGATTTCATCTAGCTCAAGCCTAGGTAAAGGAAGACGTTAAAAGTTATCCGAGGCTGAAAAGAATGCCTCCAAAATACCCATTTTAAGAATGAAAACTCATCAATTTAAAGACATATTAGCATAATTAAACATTAACTAGCCTGACTACTCTTCCATTAGAAATGTACAGGGATGGAGAAAGGTAAATACTTTGTCCATATGTGATGCCTAGTATTAAGTAGCTTCAAAGAAATCAGAAAACTTGCTTTCCATAGCAGATTGAGAGTGGAAAAAGAAAAAGAAAAAACACCTCTAGAGACTAAAAAAATGGTGGCGGATAAGTGGATGCTACACTCACAGGATTAAACTGAAATTACAACAAAAATTAAAAAAAAAAAAAAAAAAAAAAAAAGCCCTGGCTGGTTTGGCTCTGTGGATAAGAGCATCAGCCTGCAGACTGAAGGGTCCCAGGTTTGATTCCAGTCAAGGGCACATGCCCAGGTTGTGGGCTCCATCCCCAGTGTGGGGTGTGCAAGAAGCAGCCAATCAATGATTTTCTCTCATCATTAATGTTTCTCTCTCTCCCTCTCCCTTTCTCTCTGAAATAAATATATATATATATTTAAAAAGCCACCCTGAATAATCAACTGAAGACAAGCTGGAGAGAATCCTAATAACCAATGACAGAAAGTGGAGACTGCATAGAGACTGATTTAAAAAAATAATAAAACAGACATCTTAACTAACACAGTAAGATGTACTTAACTCTTTTTTTTTTTTTAAGATATTTTTTCCTCACCAGTTTTCCTTTTGCTTTCTTTCTCTTTTAATATATTTTTATTGATTTCAGAGAGGAAGAGAGAGGGAAAGAGACAGAAACCTCCTGCACCACACCCCCTACTCTCCCCCTCCCCCAACTGGGGATCAAGCCTGCAACCCGGGCATGTGCCCTTGACTAGAATCAAAACCGGGACCCCTCAGTCCCCAGGTCGGCATTCTATCCACTGAGCCAAACCATCTAAGGCAATGTACTTAACTCTTGCTATTAAATGACAGTAAAAATCCAACAAGTAAAAAGAGAAAATGACCTTGGTGTAGTCCACATGGTCCTCATAAGCAATCAGATATTGGGTTTTGGTTGCCATCAATTACCAATGCCTGCTGCTTCTCATTCATTAACCAAAAATGTAAACAATCTTAGTCACAAAAGTTTTAAAATTCTAAACTAGCTTTAGAATTGTTAATCCCACCCAATAAAATCCCTTAGAATCTGGTCTAAAAATAAAACTATGTGTCAAGTGTTCCTCAAGAAAAACTATGTACACTGATTGGAATGTGAGGCAATTAATACACTTTGTGAGTGATTTGCCAAAGAGACTTCAGATAGCCTGAGCCAAAACCAGTAACAAAGGAACAACACCCACTTGACATTTTCCTTGGTTAAATGAAATCCTGGGAGTGATTTTAGAAGAAAGGCTACACAGGTATTCTGGGAGAAATGAAGGAACAGATATCTCTGTAAAATTAAACATGAAAACTTTAATACATTATTACAGAATTTTACTCACAACTTTAAGGCAAGAATAAAATACCCAGCCATTATTATCATGAAGATTATAAGCAAGGTTAATTTAGCCCTACACATGAAATACTAACTGAATTTAGAATAGATATCTGATATTACATTTTGAACCTAGTTTGTTAAATAGGAATCCTTTTCCATCCATACACATGCATGAACACACATATACACACAAAATAAGACAACCTAAATATTACAAACCCATCCTAAATCAGCCCAGTGTTCCTCAGTTTCCAATTAATTTAGTCAAGGTGGGCAATTTTCCAACTACAGTCATTTGTTTTGAAGAAATGAAATTTCCATGATTTTGCACAATTAAAAACAACACACACAAACTTTTCAAGTCACAATTTTGTGGTTTCATAAACCCCCTACTGTCACATTTAGTCCACTGCCTTTCAAAGGCAATATTTAAAATTCTCTTCTGCAAATCGACATTAAGGCATGTTGTTTGGCTAACAAGCTCCTCCCAAGACCAGGATTATTATATATGGCCCATTATGTTCCTCAGACGCAAAACAAAAGCACTCCCTCATGTAACATTTTTCTATTTTTAGGCAGTAGGTTATCAACAAAGTTTTATCTGAAATTAAAGTGCAATAGAATCACACATCTATAACAGACTACTTAAACTAGTAATTTGAAGTAATTAATTATGTTTTCCATTTAATAAGTAATCTAGTGCTTCTGGAAAAGTCAAATTTAATTTCCAAGAAGTTTTTAATCTTCAAAGAAAACCACCTACTGTGATTTCACAAGTGGCATGTTTTAAACTAAAAGCAACTAGAGCGGTTGTAATACAACACTTGATGTTTAAACATTCTCCATTTCATCTTTTAGATACTTTTCATCATAAATGACCAGCTTAATCTGCTTCTCGCTGTTTTCTTCTGCAAAACCAAATCCCTTAAAATACTTTAATGTATTTCACAAGCCTTCTACTTTGAAGGCATACACTTTTTTTTTCAACTACTGACAAGAGTTTAACAAAGACTAAGCAATTCCACTATGATTTATGCTCATAAACACCACATACCTAAAAGATAAGCTTTTACAACAGAAACTGTAACTGGTTTATTTTCCCAAGTATCCAGTGTTCAACTGGGTCAAATGCTTCTGGTGCAATTTAAGCAGCTTAGTCCTTGAAGTGATAAGAGTGAAAATAAGCCAGAAGAGTCTTTTTATTAAGACAAGTTTTAGGGAGTAACACTGGTTAATAATACCATATAAGTTTGAGGTGTGCAATTTCATAATCCATCATCTATATATTCCACCCAAAGTCTAGTCTCCTTCCATCAACATCAAGAGAATCTTAATGTTCTTCAGTGGCATATAAGCAGCACAACTCAAGAAAGATTTAGAAACTGTTAGCTGAAATCTGTTAATATGATAATAAACAACACTTTAACATAGCATTAATCCTGTTGTGGGAAAATCATGTTCATAAAGCTAAAGATTTTATAAAGAACTGGAATCCATGGAATCAATCCAAAGATGGTTTACTGTACAAAACACATTTACTAAACTTAAAATACTCACTTGCATTCTACACTTTTTCAGATGTTTTACATAACCTGCCAATTTCTATATGACTGGGTAGCAGCCATTTAAAATGCATTACGAGTACAGTGGACTACATTTATAAAGTCAACATTTCTGTGAGCAAGTTATAACTTTAAAACAGTGATTTTCAACCCTTTTCATCTCATAGCACACAGAAACTAAATACTAAAATTATATGGCACACACAAAAAATATAAAATATTTTTGCCTTTCTGGCAAAAAATAAATAAATAAGGATATAATTCTGATTCATTCACACAGGACAGATATTGTTGGCTGGCTGTTGTCATTTTTTTTGACAATCTAACGAACTAAATAGACATTGCTTTTTTTTTTTTTTTTTTTTAAGAGGGGAGAGGGGAGGATGGGAGAGAAGAGGGAGGGAGGGGGGTCTAGGAAGAGAGAGGGAGGGGGGAGAGAGAGAGAAAGAGAAACATGGACTACTTGTTCCACTTATCTCTGCATTGATTCCTGGATATGCCCTGAAGGGGGAAGACAGAAGGAACAGCAACCTTGAGTCCAATGGAGACAATGCTCTAACTGAGTGGGTTCCCGGGCCAGGGCAGGTGTTGCATGTTTTAAAAATTCCTGAGACACACCAGTGCGCCATGGCACGCAGGTTGAAAATCGTTGCTTTAGAATAGGGGTGTCGAACTCAGAGAAGGGGCCAAAATCTAAAATCCAGCCTAAATCGCGGGCCGAATGGTTTACTGAACAGTCATAAACTGACAATGTCATAAACTGACAGCGGAGTGCAGTGATGACAGCGCGGTGCGGGCCACATTGCAAGGCCTGGCGGGCTGGATTTGGCCCGCGGGCCTTGTGTTTGACACATGTGCTTTAGAAGAATCTTCTGCAAGAGTCTCTGGGAATATGCGTTCAGTTTAACTCATAGTGTAAAGCACTTATCAAAAATATTCTTAACTGGGTTTCACAAAGTAAATCCTTTCAATTACTATCACCTTCAACATCATCAAGAGAAGGGGGAAAATTAGTCATCAGCAAGAAGTAGAAGGAAAAAAAAGAGTAAGCAACACATTTAAAATAACCCAAATTTAGTACGTAAACTAGTTCACTATCTTCACCAAAGAGCCTTCACAATGTAGACACCTTTTCTTTCAGGCCCTCATCTCTCACCACTTCCTTCCAGCACCCCAGACTATATTTATTTGCTGCTCTCCAAACTCATCCCAAGCCCAGCAAGGCTCCACGCTCTGTACCAGCTGTTCCTTCCCTTTAGAATGCTCTGCCCTCCTCACCTGGTGAGCACTTTTATTTCCTCCAAAACTCGGAGCAAAAGTCTCCTCCCGTGGATAGCTCTTCCTCAGCTCCCCCAGGGAAACACTAGCTCCGAATTCCCACAGCACCGGGTAAGCCCACCCCGATCACGGCGCCTTGTTTTCACGCCCTGGGGGGCCACCAGAGGGTAGATTCCCACCCCCACCCCCTCGCCGAGCCCACAAAGGAAAAGGCCAGCAGAAAATCCTCAGCGAACGTGCGCTGACTTCATCCCTACAACACAGATGAAGTGATCCTCTGGAGCCCGGTCACGTCTCAAGGAGAAGACACAGGAGATCCTATCATGCTTCCCACCAGAAAATGAATACCAGAGGCACACCCAGGGCTCTGGAAAGAGAACAATGAATGAACACAGCCGCCGGCCTCTCCTCTCCTGGAGCCCAAACTCCTCTCCCTGGGCATCGCCTGGCGCTGCAGAGCCCGTGATTGCAGCTGCAGAACCGAAACGGCCCGGCGGCTCTCGCTCTACACAAAAGACAGCCAGCCCCGGATCTTCATGCCAAAGCATCCCGAGGCCAATGCCCAGGATATGCATCCCAAACCTTCCGTGAATAACTCACCGAGTCCTGAAACCCAGAGGCACGCACCTCGAGGTCCCTATGCCTTTGTGGTGGGGAGGCAGTGACCTCTCCTACCCTCCCCGGGTCGAGGGGTTCCTCTCGTTTCTCCCCCCCTCACCCCCCCCTAAAAAAAAAAAAAAGGCTGTCTGTCACTGGAGTGACGGACGGACCTTGAGAGAAGATGCAGGCTCGGGCCCCACACTCCGCGGCGGCGCCACCTCCCTCCCCCGAGAAAAGGCATGAGCTCATCTGAGTGACAACACAATACGGGGCAGCTCGCTCCGGGCGGACTTTCCCATTACCAAAATGTGAGGAATGTGCACACGGGGTACAGGGGTGGCGCTGGCACAAGGAAATTAAAAGAGTGGGAGATGTGGGGAGCTTGGCCCGCCGGCCATGACACCGGGCCCCGGGGGCCCCGCCCGCCCGCCCGCCAGCGCCTCCCGGGGTGACAGCGGCCTGGCGCGGGCCCTCCACCCACCACCAGCCGCGGGGCCACCCGGTCAGCGCCGCCCAGTCCGGCCCGACGGGGAGACGAGCCTTTCGGCCCCGCCGCCCGTCTTCCCCTCCCTTCATCCAGGCCTCGGCCCTGCCGCCTACCTGAAGGAGCCGGGGCGCCTCCGAGTCCCGCGGTCCGTCCGGCGGCGGCGGCGGCGGCGGCGGCGGCGTCCGGCCCGCTCCTCCTCCCCGCGCCGGGTGAGGGAGCGGGAGGCGGTCACATTCGGCGCGTCCCCAGCCCAGGGGACGGGGCCCCGGGCAGCCCCCGCATCGCCGCACTCGCGCTGCGCGCCTCAGGGCACACGCCCCAAAGCCCGGCCAGCTGGCCCTCTTCGGGGGCCCAAGGAGAAGCGGCAGGCAACCCTCCTCGTCTCACGCTCCTTCTCGTCTGACTCCCTCCATCTAAGATGGCGGCCCCAGCGCCCGCGATGAAGAAACTCTCTCGGGCGGCCCCGGCGGGGAGCGAGCCCTCCTCCGCTCGGCGCTCCTCCTCCCGACCTGCGCGGCGCCGCCGTCTCTCCGCTTCTGCACGAGCCCGCCCGCCCGGCACTGGCGACTTCAAAACCTGACTCGGGCATCTATCGCTCTGGCCTGGATTTAGGCCCCGCCTCCCGAGGAGGGGCGTGGCTTCGCCGTCCAGCTGGTCGCCATTTCGGAGAGGAGCAGGCTGCAGGGCGACGAGTCCCCGGCTGTTGGCAGTGGAGGAGGGCCCGTGATTGGCCGCCTGCCTCCAAGGGGTCTGCGGCCAGAGGGAGAAAGGCCGACGTGCCAGCATCAGGAGGCCGGGGAGGACCGGAGGATGCTCAGCGTGCACGACTGTCTGTCCAGCTCTGGCGCCTCCTCTCCAGAGATGGGCAACTAGGGCTATCACATCGCGGCTCCACCACTTACTGGGGATGTGGAAAAGCCCCTGAACTTTTCTGAAACTCAGTTTCCTCATCTGTAAATTGGTGGTTCCCTCTCCCCGCCCCCCCCCCAAAAAAAAATCAGGTTGGCAAGAAGTTACAAAGTGGTTAATATCCAGTGTGGTCCCAGGGAGAGGAAAACCTGTGGCGGACCCGCCCTCAATCAGCCACTGGCAGGAATGGGTGTGAAGAGGCCAATTGATTCTCTATTGGTTGAATTCCCAGTCGGGGTTACCAACTTGATCCCCAGTAGGGGATGTGCAGGAGGCAGCCTATCAATGTTTCTCCCTCTCCCTTTCTCAAAAAAATCAATAAAAAATATATTTTTAAAAAACATTCAGTTGAGTAATCTTGAAGATCTAGTTGATCTTATTGAGCGATATCAGGCAGCATCCTATCCAGCAACTAGAAAGGTGCTTCTTGGGGTACAAAGTGGAAGGTCTTTAAAAGAAGGAGGATGGGGCAAGAGTGATGGGGGGGCAGTCACATCTTTTCTTGGGGGAAGAGAAGGGAAAAGGTTTTTATCCTGCAGATTGCCTCTTCTTTCCATGGGGGGAGGAAAGGCCTATGTGACAGATTACCTTACTGGTACCTGACCAGAAAACAGTGTGTGGGAGAGGTTGAATCTGCAATTAGATCAGGTATTAAGTCTAGGTTTTTTTGTGTGTTTTTTTGTGTGTTTTTTTGTGTGTTTTTTTTATATATATATTTTATTGATTTTTTACAGAGAGGAAGGGAGAGGGATAGATAGTTAGAAACATCGATGAAAGAGGAACATCAATCAGCTGCCTCCTGCACACTCCCTACTGGGGATGTGCCTGCAACCAAAGTACACGCCCTTGACTGGAATCCAACCTGGGACCCTTCAGTCTGCAGGCCGACGCTCTAACCACTGAGCCAGACCGTTAGGGCGGTATCATGGGCTTTTAATGAGTAACACATTTTGGGCTTGTTTTTTTTTGTTTGTTTGTTTGTTTTTTCTTTTAACATAACAGCAATACCTACTTCATAGTATTAAATAATAGAAATCACTTAGCCTTGGGTTTTAGACTTCAGTTTGTGGAGTCTAACTGCCTACGATCAAATTTGTTCTCTGCCACTTCTTCAACTGTGACTTGGAAAAGTCCTTTAGACCTCAGGTCCTTAGCTTCCTTATCTGTAAAGAAAATGGGCTAGTACCCACCTGACAGCATGGTAAGACTTTGGTGAGTTGAAGATGTAAAGCAACATAGAACAGTGCCTGGCTCATTTACACTACAAGCGTCAGCTGTACTTACTCTAGCCCTCTCTCTTCATCGTCAGTACTTAGGGCAGGGCAGCAAAGCCACAGCTGCTGACCCCAGGCCACGCCTTTCCGTTGACCCAGGTGTTTGTCCTGCACTTCACAGCTTAGATATCTTTAGGAACCTGTGCCTCATTCAAACCTCTCAGTTGATCAATAAGCATGCCAAAAAAAAAAAAAAAAAGAGTGCCAACTTGATTTTTTTCAAAAATAATTTTTGCGGTAAAATTCACATAACATGAAACTAACCATTTTATAGTAGCAATTAGTACATTTACAAGGTTGTACAACCACCACCATCTAATTCCAAAACATTTCAATCACTCCAAAGTAACCTCTTACCCTTTAAACAGTTTCTTCTATCCCATCCCCACCTAGCCCCTCGCAGCCACCAATAGGTGTGTTCTATCCCCGTGGTTTATCTATCCTGGTATTTCGTATAAATGGAATCGTACAATATGTTACCTTTTGTGTCTGGCTTCTTTCACTTAAATGATGTTCTCAAGGTTCATCCATGTGGTTGCATGTGTCATTACTTCCTTTTTATAGCTAAACATGTAAGTGTATACCACTTTGTTTATCCATTCATTTGTTGATGGACATTTGGGCTGTTTCCATTTTTTTTGCTATTGTGCATAGTGACTGCTATGAGCATGCATGTATATATGTACTTGTTTGAGTACCTGTTTTCAGCTTTTTTCGGGCATACACCAGGAGTGGAATTGCAGGGGTCATCTTGCACTCCGCTGGGTTGCATGTCCCCACTTTGAAACCTCTGATTTGGTGTGTTGAAGAAATGTCCATACCTGTAGAGAATTTTTATAAGAGTTTATTTGAGCCAAACTGGTGACATATGCCAGGGAGCGAGATCTCAAATCCTCCAGAGAATAACAGTTTTGCAGTTTCTTTTTTGCCTGTGAAATTAAGGAGAGACCATAAGGAAGATCCCCTGGAGGGAGAAAGCAAGGCAGGGATTGGTTTACAAGACTGTTGAACTCATATGAGGGTGGCCTCATATTAGAAGGAGGGGCATGAGCCCGATGGTGTGGCTCAGCAGTTGAGCGTTGACCTATCACCCATCTACTTCCCATCGAACCCCTTTTTTTCATCCACTGGTGGAAGGAGAGGTCGGGAGAGTTATGGGTGTTAGGAAAGGTCTCAGGAAAGAAAAGGGGGAAAGGGATGAGTCAGAAATGGCATGAAGGAAGACTGGACAGGCCATGATCTCAGATCAAACAGAGGAGGGGAAGAACAGGTGTCCTCGGAGGGAGGAGTGATTGGGGAGACTACCATGGAATCTCTCCTGGGTATTAGAATGTTCTCCTTAATTTAGAGGTGCTTACATGGGTGTGTGTATATTACATGTACCTACATATATATATATATATATATCAGTAATTGGCATGTGCACTTTTCTATACATTTGTTACACCTCAGTAAAACGTTCTTTGGAAAAACACCAGGTCGCTAAGCCTGGCAAAAGGGTGCATTTTTCAGATGAAGGAAAGAAAAACTTCACACATAATAGTTGCCTGTTATGGAGCCTCTTCGTATAATCAGACATTTTACACAATCTCCATTACTCATCTCAACTTGAAAGGCCTGATCTTCAAATGAGGAAGCCTTCCGAGAGGGTAATTAATTCAAGGGCAAAGCTGGGAAGTGGCAGAACAGGGACCTGAACCTGTTCATTTGTTTATTCCTCATGAAGATTAATGTTGTGCTTCACATGTGCCAGGCCCTGCAGTGAACAAGTCAAAGTCCCTGCCCTCGAGGTCTAGCAGGGAGACAAGAGGCAAACAAGTGAACCAATAATATATCAACACGAGAGTTCGGATTGTGGTAAATCAATAAGGGGAATGACTAGAGAATGGTAGAATGGGAAGGGGGATGCCTGTGACTTCTCTTAGGAGGTGGTCGTTGAACTGGGCACCGAGAGAGGAGAGAGAGCCGGGGGAGAGCATTCTAAGCAGCTGGAACAGAACTGAAGGGCCATGGAGTGGGAAAGCAGTGCAGGCCAGTGGGCTCAGAGCACAGAGAAGGCTGGGGAGGAGATGAGGCTGGGGAGGTGGGTAGAGAACAGAGGACAGAGTCGTATGCAACCGGACCCCCAGTCCCATGGCCTTTCCATCCCACCCTGCCTCTCTGGTGAGTTTGAAGTATGGGCTGGCCTGGACGGAGTGCTGGAGACAGAGCCAGGTAAACAAACAGTTACCCCAGCAGGTCATCCCAATGTACTCTAATGGCGAGCTATCCAAGTTCTGTGGGAGGGCACGCAGAAAGGGGAGGGAGCAACCAGTTCTGCCAGGGAGGGTCACAGAGATCTCTGCAGAGGCAACATGTAAACTGAATGTTAAAGGAGGAGTCAGAATTTTCCAGACTGAGAAGAGAGGGAGAGCAGAGTAAGAGGTGGGAACAGTATGGGCAAAGGCGTAGGAGGCGTGACTTAGCACATGTTTGAAAAACAGCTAAGTTTCTGTTGAAGTTCCTATCTCTCTCCCCCTCTTCCTTCCTCTCTGAAATCAATAATTAAAAAAAAAGTGAATAATAATAATAATAAGTAAATAATTTAAAGTTTAGCCCTGGCTGGTTTGGTTCAGTGGTTTAAGTGTCAGCCCGCAGACCAAAGGATCAATTCCTGGTCAAGGGCATGTACCTGGGTTGCAAGTTCAATCCCCAGCCTTGGTCTAGGCACATGCAGGAGCCAACGAATTGATGTGTCTCTCACATCAGCCCCACTTACAATGACTGATGGGGTCCCTCTGCCTCTGAGGTGTGACCAACACAGAGCCTCAGACAGTCTCTGCTACCATCTTCATGGCTCCACCTCCTCCCTCTTCCTCCCATCCCCAGACCAGACCTTCAACCTGAAGACCACTTCCAGCCGGAGCCTGAGCTGCTGCCTTTCCACCATATTCTTAATTCCGCAGCTGCCGAGAACAGACACTGCAGGTGGCAGCTGCCAGAGGAGGCTCCTCGGAGATGTGGTCCTTGAGCTGGGATTGAAAGTCGAGAAGAGCATTTCCAGCAGAGGGAATAGTGTGAGCTGCTTCTCTGGGTGCCCTGGGCCCCGCAGGCCTGAGAGGAGAGCAGGCACCGTCCCTGGGACAGGAGGAGTCGGGCCGGTGAAACAGACCAGAACTCAGAGGCAGGCCTCCCACAGGAAAGGGGTGCCCTTTACCAAATGTCAAAAAGGCGGTGAGGCCTGGAGGGATGTTCTGGTGAGGAGAGGCACCCAGGGGCGGCTGCAGTCCTTCCTCGCTCCCCTGCGGAGTGGCAGGCATGGGCTCTGAAGTCAGAGGAGCAGATCAGATGCCAGCCGGGCCCGCCTGCTGTGGTGCCTGGCCTCTCCCTCAGGTGATGTCTGAGGAGGAACACCTGCCTGTAGGATTTTTGGGGAGAACTGAAACAGGAAAGTACGGGCCCTGGCATGCAGCAGGTGCTCAGGGAGTCTTGCTTCTCATCCCCTTCCTCACCAACACCTCCCCTGACTTGCTGGTTTCTGCCTTACACAAGTCTGCCAGGTCTTGAAGAAAACAAAAACATCAGAATTTTCAAGTGTCTCTTCCCCCCTTTCAGTTGCCACCCTCGTTCTTTCTTCCCTTTTAGGGCCAAATGTATCTAAAAATAGTGTGGAGTCAGGCTCACCCATCCTCACCCATCCCTCCATTAAGCCCCCACCCGTCTGCCTTCCACAGCCACCCCTGCCTGCCTCTCCGCACGGAAACATCCCTCCAGGAGGGACCCCCGCCCAGGCCTCACCGCCTTTTTTGAAATTTGGTAAAGGGCATCCCTTTCCTTTGGGAGGCCTGCCTCTGAGTTCTGGTCTGTTTCACCGGCCTGACCCCTCCTGTCCCAGGACGGTGCCTGCTCTCCTCTCGGGCCTGCGGGGCCCCGGGCACATGGAGAACCAGCTCACACTATTCCCTCTGCTGGAAATGCTCTTCCCGACTTTCAGCCCCAGCTCTAGGGCCACATCTCCGTGGAGCCTCCTCGGGCAGCTGCCACCTACAGTGTCTGTCCTTTCTCTAGATCTTTGTGGGTTTCCCACTTCAGCCCACACCTCATTACGCTGTCTTTTCTCAGTCTCTCATCGTGTCAACTGGCAGAAAAGGACACATTTTGGAATCAGCCATTGGATTTCTTTTTAAATTGATTTTAAGAGAGAGAGGAAAGGAGAGGGAGAGAGAGAGAAACATCAATGTGAGAGCAACACATCGATTGGCTGCCTCCTCCACGGACCCCACCAGGGATGGAGCCCACAAACCAGGCCCAGGGATCAAACTAGCAACCCTGTGGGTGGCCGGATTGATGCCAAATCAACTGAGCCAAACAGGCCAGGGCAGACTGAATTTCCAGCTACTCTTCCTATTGGCTGTGTCAGGCCAACAAGCTAATACACCTGTCTGAAAGGTTGTCATATCTGTGGAATGGAGATAATAACTCATGTCATGGGGCTTTGGTGAGGCTGAGACCCTAATTAAAGCATCTTGTGTTGGTGAGAAGCAGAGCGGGCTTCATGAGCATGAGATCCGAGCAGACCCCTGCCTGCACTCAGAAGGCCCAAAGCTTGGGTTTTAATGAGCCTGTGGTCTCTATCTTAAAATTCTTGATAATTTTATCTCTGAATTTGTGTTTGGATAAGTGAAGTCTGATGGGACAACGGAGCATGCACATAGGGGCTTTGGAACCTCTGTTCACACGTGGTCCTGCCTCCTGCCTCCTGCCTCCTGCCTCCCAGGGGTTTTGGTCAGCTCCCTATTCCCCTTCCTTTCCGACACTTCCCCCACCTGCAACCTGCGTGCCAAGTCCTGCCCAGCCTCCCTGCCTCTGCCCCCGTCCAGCAGCCCTGGGAAAGACCCTTCAGCCAGCAGGCAACCTGGGCCTTATTGGAGTCTGCACTCACCCTGTGGAGACCCCTGCCCCTCAGGGAACCCAACATTAAACAGCAAACACAAAGCACTGTGACAAGTCAGGAGAAAGGAAAACGTCCTACATTGTGATACTTTCAATGGCACTTTTTCCTGCTTCATGAGCAAGGGGCTCCACATTTTCACTCTGCAACGGGCTCAGAAATTATATAACTGATTCTGGAGAGAGGCCAGGAAGGTTCTATGGCCCCCCAAAGGGTCTTAAAATTTGCCAGCTCTCCCCAAACAAGGTTACAGAGACACACTAATGAGAACAGCAGTAAAAGGAGAAACCACCCAGCACGCAATGTTAACCTGGAGCCTTGTCACCAGATCTGTGGCAGACCATCACTCCAAGAGCCCACTGTTGCCTAACAAGTCGCCACAAACTCAGGAGTATAAAACATCAACTATTTTTTAATGCTCACAAATTGTCTGGGTTAGGAATGCAGACAGGTCCTATCTGTGACGGCTTGCCCCAGGATGTCTGGGGCCTCAGGAGAAAGGACTTCAATGGCTGGGGCTGGAGTGTCCACTGCCAAGATGGTTTCTTTACTCCTATGCCCAGAGCACTAGCAAACAATGAAGAAGGTGCGCCTGCTCGCCCGGTTGAAATAGCCACAAGCCCACCCATGTTCAAGGGCAAGAAAAACAGATTCCGTCTCTTGATGGGGAACTGTCAAGGTTAGAGAAACTCATATGGGTGGGACATATTGTCGCAGCCATCTTTGAAAAGTGCAATCAGCCTGGTTGAGTGTCAGATCATGAACCAGGAGTTCATGATTCGATTCCCAGTTTGCCGGCTCCATCCCTGGTAGAGGGAGTGCAGGAGGCAGCCAATGGATATTTCTCTCTCATAGGTGTTTCTATCTCTCTATCCCGCTCCCTTCCTCTCTCTAAAAATCAATTTAAAATATTTTTTAAAAATAAAAGGGCAATCAGCCACAGCTATAAAGTAAGTTTTAAAATAAATCCTGTAATTATCTTATCTTTCAAAAGGCATCATTAATTTCTGTTACGGTTATAATGGGATTATGATTTTTAAAAATTAATTTGTTGAATATAAGCATTTAAAATATATCATCACCATTTTAAATATCTGCTTTGGCATTCTACACTTTTAAAAAATACACCAGGCCCTAGCTGGCTTGGCTCAGTGGATAGAGCATCGGCCTGTGGACTGAAGTGTCTCATGTTCATTTCTGGTCAAGGACACATGCCTGGGTTGTGAGCTTGGTCCCCAGTGTGGAGCATGCAGGAGGCAGCTAATATTGATTCTCTCTCATCATTGATGTTTCTATCTCTCTCCCTCTCCCTTCCTCTCTGAAATTAATAAAAATATATTTTTAAAAATAAAAATATGCTAGGCATGTCCCTGGCCTGGTAGTGCAGTTGGTTGGAGCATTGTCCCAATTTGCCAGGATTGTGGGTTCAATACCCAGTCAACCAGTGGGTACATGGAAGAGTGAAGCAACAAATTAATGTTTCTCTCTCACACAAATCAATAAATAAAAAAATTTTTTAAATGGAAGTGGCTCTGGCCTCAATCTCTGAAATGAGGGCCCTATGATTTATTTTTGTAATATTCTACCATCATGATCCCCCAACATGTAGAACTGAGCATACAGGTGGTACTTAATATATATTTATTTCACAATTAGCTAAGGCAGAAGAGAAACTGTGATTCTAACTTGGAGTTAACTTCTGATGAAACAAGACTTATTGGATGACTAAAACTTTAATTTCAGGTTATTTCATTGTCACCACTATCCAGAGTCTAAAGCAGGTAGTGTCCTCCATTGGTTGGATGATTCCAAAAGGAGAAAGAAAGCCTGATAATTAAAGCCAAAGGTATGCTTGTGTTGTTTTGTTTTGCCTAAGTCATATGGACAGTCATCTCAATTCTCCAGTTCATAGTTCATTTTCTACAATTCAGTTTATTTCAGTGGCCATTTACTGAGTATTTACTGTATGCTAGGAGCCAGGCACTGATCTAGCCACTGGATGAAGAGATGCCAAGCACAGTCTGCACGGCCCCCCTCAGTGTGTGTGTGTGTGGGGGGGGGAGGGGGATTGGGGTTGTTTACAGACAAATGAAGTGTAACTATATTCAAGGAACTCAAACAGGTCTTAGTGTTACACAGAGCATGTGACTCAGGCCTGGCCAATCAAAATTGCACATGCCCCTGATCACTGTAATTGGTTCAGGGATGAACACATACCCAACTGGATCCAAACAAAGTGAATCTCAGAATTTTTAAAAATATATTTTATTGATATTTTACAGAGGGGAAGGGACAGGGATAAAGAGTTGGAAACATCGATAAGAGAGAAATATCCATCAGCTGCTTCCTGCACACCCCCTATTGGGGATGTGTCCACAACCAAGGTACATGCCCTTGACAGGAATCAAACCTGGGACCCTTCAGTCCGCAGGCCGACGCTTTATCCACTGAGCCAAACCAGTTAGGGCAAATCTCAGGATTTTTGAGGGAGCCCCCAGATGTCTTCTGACCTTTTCCCCTGAACTTGAACCTTGGGAGAAGGGAAGGCTGGGGTCACCTCAGCTATGCCTGAAGTCATGCAGCTCCTGCTGGCATCTGCTGAGCATTAAAACCAGCCAGACCTACGACAAGCCAATCACAGGCTTTTCAGTTCCATGTAGCGTGACATTCCTTTTTTTAAACCTAATACCATCGAGTTAGTTTTCCTATCACTTGTAATAGAGTCCTAATAGATGTTCCAGGGATTACCTGTTGATGTCCTCTCTGGCAATATTGACATTAAGTGAAGGTCATTCTTTTCCTTCTTCTGAAGAGAGAGATCTTGTAGAACATGGAAACCACTGGGAAACTATGCACACACTTGCAGAGGGAGTGTGTCTTTGACCTGAAAGAGTGTCCCAGGCCCCAAGGAGACATCTTCCCAATGACTTTGTCTTCCTTCTGCAGCTTTGTGTCCTTGGATGGCCTGCTCCTTCCACTCTACCCCCACAGCATCTGCCCCTCCCCAGCCTCTGAAGCTCTTGTGGATTCACAGGGTTTGGTATTGGGAAGGCCAACTGGCCACCTTCACCAGATTTAGGTTAACTATGCTGTGAGAATTTGGGTATTCTTATAATTAATAATGTTTGCACCCTTTACAAATAGATATTGGCCACAGAACTGAGTGGGTGAGGATTGAGGAGCTTTGTTTGTTCAGTAGGTGTGGATGGGATGCTCTGGGATTCAGCTTAAGTTGGTACCCTTCACCTACCTCTCTAGAAGGGAAAGACTTAAAGATGATACAAGAGGTCAACCTTAGCTAGAAGCTTCTGACAACAGATTAGTATTAATCTGTGCAGCCCTTTTCTCAGCCTCACATATGGTTTGCACATTTAAAAGTCTATAGATTTCTTAGTTCATTCCCTCATTTTGGTTCTGGGCAATTTACATTTTATCTTCCTCCTCAGGTTTCCTCTAATAATGTCGGGGTCCTGTCCACATTTGCCCTACCAGGAAAAGCAATGTTTTCTGTTAGAAAACATTTTCGGAAACCAAACCACTCCAAAGCAAGTTGGTTAGTGTAATAATAAAGTTAATATTAACAAAAACCGATAACAGTGATTGAGAGCTAATAACTATATCAGGCCTAATGCCATAAGGCCTATTATAGTAAGCAGTAAATCATATGATTGATTCACATAACAGCGCTGTGAGACAGAGAACATCATCAACAGAAGAGGGAACTAAGGCAAGGACACACAGGTAACATGCCTGAGCTCTGGATCCAATTCAAACAGTTCAACCCCACCCCCCTAATTTTTAAAAAATAGCTACTTGTTTTTCACATAATTTCAAAAAGAAAATGTGCAATAGTACTAAATAGTACTTCACATATATAGAACCTGCACTTTTAACCATTACAATATATTTGTTCAACACATAAATAGGCACAGAAACATAGTAAGCAGCTAATTTTAATTAAGAAAACATCAATATTCCCAAAACGAAATTCCAAAACAAAGATTAGTCTTGGCTGGAAGTCACAAAGCTGAAGGGGGAAATGAAGTGTGTCTAATATTTTCTGCACAATTCTTACTCATTTCTGTGTTTATCCTTCCTGAGGTTTACTTACGGCAATAAGCAAAAATTCACAAAAGCTCAGAGCTTACAGAAACCTTAGACACTTTTCAACGCAAACCACCTCCTCACCTCCTGCCCCCACCTCCCACACTCGTCAGGTGGGTGAGCCGGCCCGAAGGAGGGGCCAGGGCTCTGACTGCCAAGCAGCCCAGGGGAGCTGAGAGCCCGGTGGCTTTAGACCCGGATCAGCTCAGGTCAAAGGCCAGTTCTGTAACTTATAAGCCATGTGGCCTTGGACTGAGGCCTAACCTCACAGAGCCCGGGTTTTCTTATCTGTAAATGGAGCAAAGAATATAGCCCTCATGAGATTACTGAGGGAATTTGAGATAAGGTATGTAAAGAACACGGTACCTATTAGGGATCTAATAACTGTCTCCTTTCTCTCTCTTTTCAAATAGCTTTAATACTTCAGATTACTACTCTAGAACAGAGTCCCAGAAGTAGAATCACTGAATCTACTGAAATAAACATTTTTTACGGCCCTTGGTCTATATTGACAACTTGTTCTCCAAAAGGGTGCTGCTGCTGGTGGCATCTGAGATTGCCAGTTTCACTACCCCTTTGTCTGCACAAAATATTATAACTTTTTCCTGCTGATTATTAGAAAAAGAATAAAAGTACTTTATTACTGCTTTCAGTGGTATCTCTTTGATTAACTGTGCAGGTGAATATTTTCCCATATGTATGTTCCCTACTTTCTGACCTATCTGTGCCTGAGCTTTGACTACTGGGTATTGGCATTTTTTTTCTTATCAATATGTGTGAATTAATTTTTATGAGAAAGCAGTTAATGTCTTACGTACTGACTGCAAGTATGTGTTCCTAGTCTTCTGTTTACCTTTCTATTTTGAAACTGTTTTATTTATTTTTGGTGATTTTGTAGTTAAAGTTATTGTTGTGGTATTTTTGGATGTTTTTAAGCTATGGAAGTCTTTTGTCTGTATTTTGATGTTTTTCTTTTCTTTTTAAAAATTTAATTAAATTTAATTTTTTTCCTGTCACCATTTATCCCCATCCCCTCTTTCACCTCCACCCACTCCCTCCCCTCTTAATGATTTTCTTTATGATTTATCCTATAACTTTAAAAAATATGTTTGTATTGACTTTAGAGAGGGATAGAGAGAGAAAGAGAGAAATATCAATGCAAGAGAGTAACATTTATTGGTTGCCTCCCACAAACACCCTGAACGGGACTGGACGGAACCCACTCAACACTCCTGTGGGAAGCAACCAACCAATGTGTCTCACATCAATGTTTCTCTCTCTCTCTCTCTCTCTCTCTCTCTCTCTCTCTCTCTCTCTCTCTCTTCCCTTCATCCCTTCCATTCTTTAAAAAAAAATTTTAAAGGCAATCAAAAAATATTCTCAGGTGAGGATTACAATAAATAAACAAACAAACAAACAAACAAACAAAATTGGAACCAAGGAGAACTGGATAGAAATTACCCCATGCTAAACTTGGAGGTACCAACAATGTAGAAGAATGGGACCCCAAGTGCTGTTTACCCAGTACCTAGGGGGGAAAAAAGGGGGGGGGGGAGTTCTACATCTAATTTGCAAATTACACCAAAATGAAATGCAAAGAGTGAAATTTAAACATAAAAAATGAAACCATATGCACACTAGAGGAAAATATGTGAAAGTTTAAACAAACTTATTCAGTGCAAGGGAGGCATTTCTAAGTGTGATACAAGTGCCAGAAGCTGTAAAAGAAAAAAGCGTTGGCAAATTCAACCACATAAAAGTCAACTTTCTGCATGGTAATAAATAGCTGAAGTAAGCTCCAAGGCCAGGTGGCACACGGGAAAACAATATTTGTGATTCAATTCATAGTCAGAGGACTGGCTTCTGTAATAAGAGTGCTCCAAAATCAGTAAGAAAAGACCAAGTGCCCAATTAAAATAACCAAAGGAGCCCTAGCTGGTTTGGCTCAGTGGATAGAGCATTGGCCTGTGGACTGAAAGATCCCAGGTTCGATTCCCAGTCAAGGGCACATGCCAAGGTTGTGGGCTCGGTTCCCAGTGTGGAGTGTGCAGGAGGCAGCTGATCCATAATTCTCTCTAATCATTGATGTTTCTCTCTCTCTCTCTCTCTCTCCCTTCCTCTCTGAAATCAATTTAAAAAGTAATAATATCCAAAAGATATGAAAAGACAATTCATGAAAATAAACATGCAAATAAATCAAACATATTAAGAGATAGCCACCATCATAATAAGAGAAATCACACTGAGAGCCCAATTTTCACCTATCAGATTGGACAAAGTGTATTTGCTAACTCCCCCCCAAGTATTTTTGCAGTATTATTTTATTTTTTTGGAGTATTCTTTTTTGAGAAAGGCAGAAAGTTAAGACCATAGTCACTGGGTGGCCCTCTTAAGAGCCTTTTGCGATTCTGGGGCTCTGTGACCATCATAATTGTCATTGTCATTATTTTATCAATTAGCATCATCTGAGTGTCAAGACATCAGCTGTATTAGAAAAAGCAATACAGCAAAATAGTTAACTATAGTATAATGGTTAACTGCCTAGGTTTAATTCTTAGTTCTGCCACTTACTACCCAGGTGGCCTTGGGTAAGTCATTTAACTTTTGAGCCTCAGTTTTCTCATCTGCAAAATGGGAATGATGTGGGATTGTTATGAAGAACTAATGAATTGATATATGTAAAACCTTTAGAACAGTGCCTGGGACATGGTATGTACCATATAAGTACTAGCAATTATTATTACCACAGGGTGATCCTAAAGTCTGGAAATATAGAAAATTTTATTATATATTATCAATAAACCATTTTCCCTAAAAATTCCTCTATGCTTCCAGACCGATGCCACTTTATATGTGCTAGATGCTTTAAAAAAAAAATACCTTATTTAATCCTCCCCATAGTCTTGTGAGGTTTGCTTTATTGTCTCCATTTCACTAAGAACACAAGGGATCACAGAGAGGGGAAGTTGCCTTCCCAAGATCACACAGCTAGGGAGGGCCACGGCCAACATTCACACTCAAGTCTGCACAAGTTCTTCCCACTCTTATCTCAGACCATCCTCTCCAGACTGTCTTCCTCAGAACAGGCACCCTCTGGTCCACTCAGGATAGAAAAAACACAGTCCAACCAGAGATCCTGCTTTCGTTCTGACGCTACAGCAGGCCCTGGTGATTTACAGAGAAGGCGGGGAGCTTTTCCATACCCCAGCCCCACCCTGGCCCAGGATTCTTAAAGCGGAGAGCGACCAGACAGGCGGGCTCCGCCTCCTGCGCGCTCTGCAGCGGGAGGTGGCGGGCGGAGGTGGAAGGGGTGGGGTGCGGTGGTGGGAGGGCGGGGGCGCGGGCGTCGCTCTGAGGCCCAGGAATGAGGCCAGGGCTCCTTATTTACATTCGGACACAAACAATGGCCCGACATTCCCTCCAGCGCGGCCCCCTCAGGAACAGGCCCCGGAGTGCATCCAGGCTTGTTCTACTGGACGGTCAACGCGTGCAAAGTGCGCAGTGACCTGCTTCTAAATAGATCCCGTGTGGGCCGTGACTTTGAAAGCAAGCCAAAGGCCCTAACCTTAAAATAGACAGCCTACTGCCCTGTTATTTTCATGCCTTAAAAAAAACAAAACAAAACAAAAAAACTCTCCAAAGCAAAGCAAGTATTTTTATCGCAGGCCTCTGCTCAGAATAGCAGCACCTATTTATTCGGAGGGAGGAGAATGCAAGGCAAATTTCATCATCGGAAGAGCATCACCCTCAGCACACAGGAGAGAATCCCTCCCCTGGGAGCGCGGTTCTGTGTGGTGTTCCTTCCACAGCATCGCCAGCCTCTACCCCAAACCTCAGGACACAGTCCACATCTTGGCTCCCCGGGCACCTCTCTTTCTTTCTTTCTTTTTTTTATTATTAAATTATTATCTGTGTACATATCTTACCATTGCCCCTCCCTTCCTTACATACCCTCCCTCCCCAGAGTTTTGTGTCCATTGGTTGTACTTATATGCATGTCTACAAGTCCTTCGGTTGATCTCTTATCTCCCCCAGATCTTCCTCCCCTCCCCGCTGTAATTTGACAGTCTGCTTGTTGCTTTACTGTCTTTATATCTGCCTTTTGGTTCATCAGTTTATAATGTTCTTTATTATCCATAAATGAGTGAGGTCATGTGGTGTTTCTCTTTCATTGACTGGCTTATTTCACTCAGCATGATGTTCTCCAATTCCATCCAGGTTGCTGCAAATGATGAGAATTCCTTCTTTTTTATGGCAGCATAGTATTCCATTGTGTAAATCACATGTGTCAAACACAAGGCCCGCGGGCCAAATCCAGCCCGCCAGGCCTTGCAATGTGGCCCGCACCGCGCTGTCATCACTGCACTCCGCTGTCAGTTTATGACATTGTCAGTTTATGACTGTTCAGTAAACCATTCGGCCCACGATTTAGGCTGGATTTTAGATTTTGGCCCCTTCTCTGATTGAGTTCGACACCCCTAGTGTAAATGTACCTCAGTTTTTTGATCCAATCATCTGCTGACAGGCACCTAGGCTGTTTCCAGATTCTAGCTATTGTACCTTGTGCTGCTATGAACATAGGGGCGGGCACCTCACTTCCTAAGCTGCCCCAGGGGCGCGGGCCCCAGTCAGGGTAGCCTGAGGGGCCTCCCCTCAGCTTTCAGACTGTGTACAGCCTTCATCCTTTGCTTCTCTCTTGGTGGCCAGAATTCAGATCTTCCCTGGGCTGGAGGCTCACTGACCTCAGGTGCAAGTAGAAGTCTTGAATAATCATCATCTTAGCCAAAATGTTTTGAGCACTAACTGGGTGATGCCAGGTACCGTACTGCGCATTTCTCCTGTAGGGATTATCTCACTGAATTTTTAAAAAATATATTTAAAAAAAAATAAAATAAAAAATATATTTTATTGATTTTTTTTTTTTTTTTTTTTTTTTTTTTACAGAAAGGAAGGAAGAGGGATAGAGAGTTAGATTAACATCGATAAGAGAGCAACATCGATCAGCTGCCTCCTGCACACCCCCTACTGGAGATGTGCCTGCAACCAAGGTACATGCCCTTGACCGGAATCGAGCCCAGGACCCTTCACTCCGCAGGCGGAGGATCCATCCACCAAGCCAAACCGGTTTTGGCTCTCACTGAATTTTAAGGCCTGTTCTTCGAGGTTGGACTACTATCAGTCCCATTTTACAGGAGGCAAAACTGAAACTGAGGTGAACTGCCCAGGATCACACGGGCAGAGGATGAGCTAGGGTAGTGGTCGGCAAACTGCGGCTCACGAGCCACATGCGGTTTGCTGCTCTGTTGATGAATGAGTTTGCTGACCACTGCTTTAGGGAAAAACACTTAAAAAGACATTTTAATAATGTACTAAAGTCTTTAACCTGAAGTCAAAACTTCTGGGTAAGGGTAATGCCTTACGCAGTGGTCAGCAAACTCATTAGTCAACAGAGCGGCAAACCATGGCAGCAGCGGCTCGAGAGCCGCAGTTTGCCCACCACTGAGCTAGGCGGTCTGAACCCAGGCTGAATGGCCCCCACGTGTGAGCCCTAGATCATTCTGTCATGGTTGTTGGTTTTTACTACCTATGCATATTATCTCATTTTGTATGACATACATTTCTGTGTGTCTGTGGAGATGGCCCAATATGCTGGACATCTGAACCATTTTTTATTAGCTTCTTTAAACTTTTCTGTATATATTTTTTTTTTATGAGCATGCATCATTTTATTATCAGAAACCAAACACTAGTTTGAGAAAAGTAAACAGAGGAAAGCACTGTCTCAGGCAGGGGCAGTGTGGGGTAGTGGTTACAGGCCAACCGAGTTTAAATCCTGTCACTGCCACTTCCTAGCTGTGTGGCCTTGGGTAAGTCACTTATCATTTCTGTGCTTCTGTTTCCTCACCCACGGAAGAGAGGCCAATGATGAAGCACAGTAATCCCTCCTTTGGAAAACTGCTATTGGAAACTGCTGTTTGAATTATTCTGTGTTTCTTAGTCTCTTATTCTGTAGGTCAACTCTGTTATTTTTAGACTGTGAAATAACTTTGTTTTGTTTTTTTGTTTTTTTTGCTTGAATAGAAAAGATAAACTTAATTGTCTGACCTTGCAAGCTAGCCATCTAACTGATATGCTGATATTGATGCCAGGTGCCTGTATAGATATGATAATAAAGGTTACAGGTGTGTGTTAGATAGGATACATACTCAAGGTTACACATTGTCTGTAAAAATAACTTACAAAGGACCTAAAAAAAAAAATATATATATATATATATATATATATATATATATATATATATATATATATATAAAGAGAATGCTTCCTCCTTTGGGTGTTCAGAGTTTGACAGAGGTAATCTGCTCTGAACAGAGGTAATCTGCTTGCAATAAAGATGACTCCTGACTGATTGGCTCATGAAGGCGTCTTGTCCAGCTCGCTGATTTGTGATGCAACGAAAATAGCTCCTATGTGTTCAATGATGTGACGGCTGCTGGACCCTGGAGCTAAATCCAATTAGATTCAAGCCAGAACAGGGGTTGCTTCCCATAAATTCCCTCTGACAGTGTCTGACTAACCTCCCCTGTGCCCCAGACGTGCCGGTTCCTGGAATAGGCTCTGGCTCTGCTGTGGGTAAGTATGCAAGGTGTTTTCCCCCTCCTCTGAGGCGGGTCACACCCCAGTACGTCTATCCATCCTACCCTGCCCTATATAACCCTGCAGCACCTGCCATGTGTCATCTCCCTGCTGCCCAAGACAAGCCTGGTGACATACATTGCATAGTTCCCTTAATAAACCCTTGATGTAATCCTGGCGTTGTCGGCCTCTTTCCCTGGTCTCTGGGCTCAGGGGAAATTTCCCAGCAGAGGGAGAGTCATGATTTCCACTTTGGATAGCTCGAGCTGGAGCTTGGAGACGCCGTGGACACCGTGTGGAAGCGCCAAAGGAGAGGAATGTGGGAATCCTCGGTGCTTCACTATGGCAACCGTCGTCGAGCGTCCACGTGAGCTGGCCCAGAGGGAACAGCGGAGGAAGATGGAAAGGACACCAAGGACTGCGGCTTGAGGAGCCCAGCGTTTAACAACTGCGCCTTTGCAGGAGGTTAAGGCTGCCGAGGAGACAGCGAGGAGCAGCTGGAGAGGCAGAGGATTGTGCATTGCTGAGAAAGCCAAGAAAAGAAGGCAATGGGAGGAGAGAGTGGCCCACCAAATCTCACTCCGCTCCAGGGTCAAGTTAGAAAAGGACGGAAGGACTCATCGAGATCAGTGACCTTCGGGAAAGCCACTTAAATTCTACTTGGGCTTAACCCTGCACTTATTCTCTTCCGGGTGGGCCTGTGACACGAACTGGCAAAGGAGCTGGGGCTGTCCCCAAAGAGTGACACCGAGTGGCCAGGAACCCCCATGAAAAGGTGCTCAGCCTCATTAGTCATCAGGGAAATGTAAACCCAAACCACAATGGGATTCCATTTCACACCCACCAGATCGGCTAAAAATAAAAACGCCTAACAATGCCAGGATTTGGCAAGGACGTTAAGCCAATGGAACGCTCGTGCATTGTGGGTAGGAATGTCTACGTTGGTACAACCTCCTTGGGAAATGCTTTGACGTTAACTAGTGCGGTTGAGGATGTGCACAGTGTTTTGGGCGCGGTTCCCTGGGAAACGAGCTCTGAGGAGGAGGTTTGCAGGCGGGAGATTTCACAGGCAGCACTCTCAGGACCCACACTTACTTGCACGGGAGAGAGAAGAGCAGAATTTCACAAAGGGAGAAGATGAACTGCCATGGTGTTGTGGCAGAGCCCTCACTCAGTCACCCAGAGCTCTAAAAAGCAGGATGGCCCTTCAGAGTGGTCCTGAAATGATGGAAAGGTGCCAGGCATTGGTACCCCTCTATTGGCCAGTCATTGCCCGAGGCTGCCCCAAACGAGGGGTCAGAACCTTGGACAAAGCAGCCCCATCTATTAGAAGGCAAGACTCCTGGCAGCTGGGGAGTGCATGCCTTAGTCCCGAAGAAGATCGGGGCACACACCACAGCCTTCTCCACAGTTCTGTGGCATTTGAATCTCCTGCTTGGTAAAATGAGTTAATGCCATCTGAGAACAGGTCCTCCTGAATTCTGATCCATTTTTCTTTTCTTTTTTTAAAAAATATATATTTTATTGATTTTTTTACAGAGAGGAAGAGAGAGGGATAGAGAGTTAGAAACATTGATGAGAGAGAAACATTGATCAGCTGCCCTCTCACCCTCTACTGGGGATGTATTATACCTGCAACCAAGGCACATGCCCTTGATAGGAATCGAACCCAGGACCCTTCAGTCCGCAGGCTGAGCTCTATCCAATGAGCCTAACTGGTTTTGGCTCCATTTTTTTTTTTTTTTCTGCATAAACTTTAAAAGGTTAGTGGAATGAGCTATAGCTCTCACACTACAGCTGGCTGACTCATTATCTCCTTCCTCTACTACCCCCTCTACACCCTGCTGCTTGGCTGGCACCTCTGCTGGTCTAGGCAGTTTACCTAGGGAGATGGCCCAGACCTCCATCTCTCAGGGATCTGAGACCCTGGTCACCATGCTTGTCTTAGTCATGGCTGCTGTATCTGTCTACGTACCCTCAAAATGGGTCAGACAAGCACCAAGAAGCGCTGCAGTAGGTCACCTGCTGGGCTAGATGTGTTCTTCCCTGTCCTGTTGTGTAACAGCCGCCCTGCCTTCTCTGATGTCATGGTCCATTTACCTGCCAGGAGGGTGACTCCGCTTTTTGCCTGCTGGTCTCTTGGCATGAGGAACTTCAAGCGATCAGGTAGCAACAATAGCTTGAAGGATAATGGGACTCTTGTGTCTCCTAGTGGAAGCATTGCCTGCTGTGAACCGAGACCTCGGAGACCTACAGAGTCTAGAGCTGTGGGGGCGGGAAGCCCAGATTCTCCCAGAGGCTCACCGGGAGTATGGTGAGAGGAGTCACTCTTACTTCTACCCCCTATTCCCAGGTCCATTTCCAGGCCTACCTCGTTTTATTGTGCTTCTCTTAATTGCGCTTTGCAGATACATATTGCATTTTTTACATATTGAAGGTAAGACTCCACCAGCAAAAAGATTATGACTTGCTGAGGCTCATAGGATGATTAATATTTTGTTGTTGTTAATCCCCATCTGAGGATATTTTCCCATTCATTTTAGATAGAATGTAAAAAATGGAGAAAAGGGGGTGGGGGGAGAGAGAGAGAGAAAAATTGATGTAAGAAAGACACAATTGGTTGCAGGCCAGGGATTGATCCTGCAACCCAGGTATGTGCCCTTGACGGGAATTGAACTCAATACCCTTTGGTGAGCAGGCCAATACTATAACCACTGAACAACACTGGCCAGGCCAACAATGAAGTATGTACATTGCTTTTTTAGACACAATGCTATTGCACACTTAACAGATTACAATATAGTGTAAACATAACACGCACCAGGAAACCAAAAATGCATGTGACTCCCTTTACTGTGAGACTCACTCTATTGCCATGGTCTGGAAACAAACTTCATATCTCTGAGGTATGCCTGTATTCTACTTGGTTCTGGTCCAGGGTGAATAGTGCTGGAATGAAGCCTCTTGGAAGGTGATGCTTCGTTCACACTGGTATTTCCCAGTTGGTGCCTCGGTTGCATCTCTTTTTTCAAGCTACAGTGCTTTTTTTAAATTTTTAGACCTACCAAATATTTTTAATATAAGAATTCTTTAATATACAAACTTCAATCATAACAGCGTCTGCAGAACAGTGAGGGTGAGGGGAGGTTATGAGGGGACAGGGAAGGTTTTCAGGTCTCGGTTTCCCTCACCTGTGACCGCCTTTGTTGCCTGGGAATACAAGGAGGAGAATTTAGTGCAGCCAGAGGCATAGACGTCTTAGAGCCTGCGCCAGGGTGGCCTGAATGCAGGAGGCACCACCAACACGTCATCATCGCCACTTTTGGGAAAACCAAGTGCAGTTAGGAGACAATAGAAAAATGGTTGTTGTTGAGAAGAAACTTATCTTTTTTTTTTTCAGTGTGCTGCTGATCACACTTTTTTGGGTGTAGAATAGGGTTTTCTAGAGGTTGTTAGATTGGCAAGAGGTAAAAAGCCGCCTGGGAGAAGAACTGAATGGAATCTGAGCCTGTCTCGTACCGGGATTCCTGGCCTCTGAGCCTTGGGTCGGCTCTGATGCTTGGGAAAGGGGAGGAATGACAGCGCCTTTGGCCCAACAAGGCTGGAGCCCTGCCAAGCATCGACTAAGGAGGCCTCGAGGCGGGCCAGGGAGGTCTTGGGCGGCAGCTTTCGGCCAAGAGTACTCAGGAGAGCCTAGCGGTACAAATGCTCTTGGGCAGAGTTTGTTGCAGGTGTGGAAGAGAGAAAGGACACAAAGTCAGAAAAAATTAAGAACTAAAGAATTGTGAAGGACTTGCTTCTTACAGGCCTGTGGGGGTAGAATTGAGATGATACTTCTGGGCTGAGGCTGGGAGAAATCCAAAATTTGTTCTCTTTGGGACCCAGTTTGGCTTAGATGTAGGTTTCAGCTCCAAAGGCCTGTGGCTTCAGAGCAATGCCATGCGGCATGTCATAAGTCCAGTAGATCCCATGATCATGCACCCACTACTATACCTCCTTTGCTATGAAATGAGCCCTTGGTCTATAAAGTGATGCTATCTGAGGCTAAATGTCATCAGATCAGACATTCTGCAAGTCTTTAGAATGGCTGAAGGAAAGGCAAACTCATACCTAAAATAGATGTTTCAGCCCTGGTCGGTGTGCTCAGTGGTTAGGGCGTCAACCAGTGCACCAAAGGGTTGCAGGCTCTATTCCTTGTCAAGACCTGGGTTGCAGATTCGACCCCCAGCCCCACTCGTGGCACATGCAGGAGTCAACCAATCGATGCCACTGCCCATAAGTCTGTATTTATTCTTATCTTAGGCCACATGTCTATAAAGTGGATGCCTGTATACATTGCCCAAAGCCCTGCCTGTGGGAAGATCCCATCTCGTTCCTGTCTTTAAAGGTCACTTCTGAGTGAGGCTATAGTGAAACTATATTCCATTTTTAGCTTTTGCCCGCCTACCAAACAGACCCATCTGTGAATCAAGGTTGGCCTTTTCCATCCTTGTCAGATAGCCATAAAGAAGCCCCACGCAGCCATAGGTGTGAGATGAAGGAGAGGTGTTAGTGCAACATCGGTGGATGACATGGGGCATTTAGGTCATCTGCATGTGCAGCTTACTTGGGTCTTCTGCCCTACTTGTGCCTGGTCCCAGATGTACCATCTTAAAAAAAAAAAAAAAAAAAAAAAAAAAAAATATATATATATATATATATATATATATATATATATATATATATATATATTGATTTCAGAGAGGAAGGGAAAGGGAGAGAGAGATAGAAACATTAATAAAGAGAAAGACTCATTGTTTGGCTGCCTGCTACACATCCACACACTAGGGATGGATCCCACAACCTAGGCATATGCCCTGACCAGGAATCGAACTGTGACCTCCTGGTTCATAGGTCGACCCTCAACCACTGAGCCGTGCTAGCCGGGCATATGTACCATCTTAATTTGGATTGCTGTTGAGCCCACTTGACCTTATGACTTGGTAGGCCTGACAGATCCCAGCGTATGATGGCTGTTTTGGCGATAGGGTCACTTAATGTCCACAGCCAGGTGCGTCACCTCTACCAAGGCCCAACCCAGGAGGAGCTTTCCAAAAGGTGAGAATCCCTCGCTGTAGACGGAACAGCCTTGCTCTGCTAGTAGATTGTAGTAATCTCATTGGGCTTGCTGTAAAAGCATGGCACCTATTCTCTAATACCACAGGTACCTCTGATACCACGGACCCTTTCCGGCCACATGGCCCAAGAGGCAGAGCTGTTTGCAGCACAGTCTGGATCCCCTGCAGAGCTCTTTTCTGCCCAGACTCTGCTTAAAGCTGGCAGCCTTCCCTGTCACTCAGAAATAGGTTGGATCAGTATTGCCAAATATAAAACATGCTGACTCCAGCCTGCCGAGGTCTACCCCGGTTAGGAGGTACAAGATGCAATCACATGTCCTTCACTTTGCAGGGGATGTTCCAGCATATCCCAGCATACCTCAGATCACTCACTCCCCCAAATCTACACCGATGTGGTGAGCCTCTTACTATAGGGTTAATTGGCCATCCTCTGGAGCCCTTGAATTCTTGGAGGAGGGTTTTATCTCCTGCTCTCCAAAACCATGGCTTGTTCTCTAGCCCTAGTAACATTATCTCATTAGTAAAGTGGACCAATATGATGTTTTGCAGAATGTCCAGGTGTTTCAATTCATTCAGAATCTGTAATGACAGAGGCCAGGAGAGTTATAGCCTTGAGGTGGATCATAAATGTGTATTGTTGTCTGTCCCACATAAAAGTGAGCTGTTTCTGGTTGTTTTTAGGGATGGAAAAGAATGTATTTAGGCTGAAACTGGTTTGGCTCAGTGGATAGAGCGTCAGTCTGTGGACTTAAAGGCCTCAGGTTCGATTCCAGTCAAGGGCATGTACATTGGTTGTGGGCACATCCCCGGTGGGGGGTGTGCAGGAGGCAGTTGGTGGATGTTCCTCTCTCATCGAGGTTTCTAACTCTTTATCCCTCTCCCTTCCTCTCTGTAAAAAAATCAATAATATATATATATATATATATATATATATATATATATATATATATATATAATGTATTTTGGATCGATGGTTGAACACTATTATCTTGAAGCTTTCTTAATCTGTCTGGCAAAGCTACCACATCCAATGCAGCAGCAGCACCTGGGGCTACTGTTTGGTTGAGTTGGGAGTAGTCCACCATCTGGTTTGTGCTGGGTCAGATTAGTGAATTAAAGGGGGAATAGATGGTGACTGCTACCCCTGAATCCTTTAGATCTTACACAGAGATCTCAGGAGAAAGTATTCCTGGACCCATTTTGCAGATGAGGAAACTAAAGTTTAGAGAGCCATTAAAATAGTATATTTATTGTAAAATCAATGTTCACGTTATCAGATCTGTTTAATTCACAAGCTTTTGCATTTAACCACGAAGCTATCCAAACAATAACTGTAATCAGAACTAATGTAGGGAAGTGAAAAAGGATCTGAATGAATTGTTCCATGTCCCCAAACTTCCCTCATGCTTTTTGCTGGAAGTTTTCATAAACTAACTTTGGGATCAAAGAGGACCAGCTCTACCTGATTTCTTAAGAGGGAGGTGTCACGTTCAATTGAGAAGGTTTCGTTAGCTTTTATTCCTGACAGCTTTTGGGTGAGCTTTATTTTCTAAGCTATATGCCAGGATGTTTTCCCGTTTGGTTTTTCCAGGATCGTGATGGAAAAAGAGAGAGGAAAGAGTTGCCACCCAAAGTTAAAATGTGGCCTTTCGCGTGGAACAATAGAGCATGAGGCTTCCTAGAGCCAACAGTAACTTTCTTGTGCAAAGGATGAAGCTGCTCACAGGTACCGCTGCTCTCAATAGGCAAGATGTTTTATGGTCCCGGTTTCCTCATCCATGTAATGGAATTAATAACAGTGTCTACCTCATAGGATTGCTGTGTCTTGTCTATCTCTGAGTCCCTAACATAGCTGGCACCCAGGAGCATTTGGTGAATATATGCTGAATGAATGAATGAATTTTTCAAGGTTAAATGAGATGATGCATATGCATAGCATGGGGCAAACCTTATATTCTAAGGTGGTAATTTGACAATATGTATCAAAAGCTTGAAAATCACACAGGTCTTTTGACCCAACAATTTTATTTCTGGAATTGAAACCTTAATCCTAGTCACTTTCATAATTAAGATAATTAATAATGATGACTATCTTAATTATTCATACAATTCATAATTTAAAATGAATTTAAATTATAAATTTAAATTTAAAAAATAATAAAAATAAAATGCACCAAATATTTAGCTACAAGAATGCTCATAGAAAAACAGCCTAAGTGTCCATCATTTTCTGATGAAAAATCAATGTGTGACACATAGAGAGACTTAAAAGGCTGTTTCCTTAGTCACCTGACTGTTCCCCTGTGTTTTCAATGTTTTGCCATTATAAATAATACTGCCGCCAATATTTATACATACACCTTTTCTCAAGTTTCAGGTAGGTTCTCAGAAGTGTGGTTGCTGGATCAAAGGATAGGAATATTTTTAAGGTTCCTGCTAGGCATTGCCAGACCGCTCTCCCAAAGAGCCATTACTGGTCTCAGCTGCCACTAGCATGGTACAAGACTGCCAGTTTCCAAACAGTCTTCCCAGTGTGAGATAAGATAATTTTAAGTGGTTTTGCTAACTCGATGGAGAAAATAAGTTATCTCCCTGTTGTTTTAATTTTCTTTTTAATTAGAGACAAATACAGCTTCTCACCTTTAAAAATAAATTAATAGCTCATATTTATTCTTTTGTAAATTGGTTTGGGAGAAAAGCTCTGGGCTTTTCACCACTGAACATCATCTCACCACTTAACCTCTCAGTTTCCTCATCTGCACCATAGAGCGATACCAGAATAATTGTGAAGTCAAGTGATACAAAGTCTGGGAAAGCTGTATTTTGCATGTATTTATTATCATGACTGGACCCATTTAGCCTCAAATATACCTATAAAAGTTTTTTTTTTATTATTATCAAAGTTCTGTTTTGTCAACAATTCAGAAAACTTCCTCCACATCTCAACTCCTGAAGGCCTTACTTTTTGTGGGCGACCTGGTGCCTTAGAAAGCTGAGAGAAAAGTCCCTTCTTAATACCTCCGTGCTTTGAAGGAAACAATAGAGTGTTTGGGATTTTGCAGAGAAGGGCCTCCATCAAAGCCTGAGGGTGTCATTATTTGACACCAGCAGGAAATGCAAAATACAGCTTTCCCAGACTTTGTATCACTTGACTTCACAATTATTCTGGTGTCGCTCTATTTTGTAGATGAGGAAACTGAGATGTTAAATGGTGAGATGATGTTCAATGGTGAAAAGTAAAAAAAAAAAAAAAAAAGCAAAAAAGCAAGGGATTCCGGGGTGCAGCCTCCCCACCTCTGCAAACTTGAGCTTGAGCTTGAGCTTGCCTTTGGAAGAAGAGCCCCTCTTATCAGGAAAGGTCAAGGGCGTTCTTAGACCCAAAAGAAACGCTCCAAGTGCCAGAAGCTGACCTCATGCTGACCTGGCAGGTGCAGGAGCCAGAATGCTTCAGTTAACCACTCTCAGGAAGTTTTCTCCTCGGTGTTTTTTCTGTTGCTAGGAAACCTCGCTTCGCCGAGGCTCATTGGTTAGAGCGCCTTCTTGTGTCCGTGCCTGTAATAGCACCTTCAGTTGAGCAAAGAGCCAAGATTACTTTTTGTTTATAATACTTGATTTCAATAATTTTTTTGTTGTGGACTATAACATACAGAAAAATATCCAAGATATACATACAGCTTGAAAAATAGTTATAAAATAACCTTCCAGGTAAATAAATAGAGCACAGCCAGTAACACAACCCCCTCCACCCCCTCACACTCCCTCTCTAATGCTTTGGTTATTCCTTTATCGCTTTACTTCGTGGCTTTATTACCTGTATATGTAATAAAAAAATATGCTTAAAAATATAGCGTTGTTTTTGTCCGTCGTGGAACTTTATATTTTTAAAAAGCCATATGTTTTTCCCTGGTCGGTTTTGCTCAGTGGATAGAGCGTTGGCCTGCAGACTCAAGGGTTTGATTCTGGTCAAGGGCATGTACCTTGGCACATACCCAGTGGGGAGTGTGCAGGAGGCAGCTGATCGATGTTTCTAATTCTCTATCCCTCTTCTTTTCTCTCTGTAAAAAAATCAATAAAATATATTTTTTAAAAAGCCATGTTTTTACTCAATATCATGTTTGTTAGCTTCATCCATTTTGGTGCCTACAGATATAGTGTACTTGTTTTTATTGCTCCATAACATTCCATATATGACTGTACCACAGTGTATGCATCCTCCTGTTGATGGAAATTTGTGCTGTTTCTAGCTTGGGACTATTTTGAACGGTGCTGCTATGAACTTTTCTGTACATGACTGGCTGCATATATGCATTTTATCTCCAAGGATAAAAATGCCAGGCCACAGAATGTGTATCTCTAGCTTTACTTGACAATGCCAAACAACTTTATGAAGTGGTTGAACAAATAAATGTACATTCCCACCCAGCATCTGATGTTTATTCCTACGGTTCCAAGGGGCTACAGTTGCTATTGTCAGGCACTAATTTTCACCAATCTGGTATTTCATTGTCATTAAAATTTTTATTTCCTGATAACTAATGAGATCAAGCACATTTTCGTGTTTTCAAATCCAGTTGGATTTCCTCTTATTCAAAGTGTCTATTCAAAATGTTTGTCCTTTCCTTTTGGGTTGTTTGCATAATATTTGTAGTAAAAACCTCTAGTTTCTGTCTTTGGCTAATCTCTGATTTCAGTAGCTATTATGATAAACAAATTAAAAAAAAAACTTTTATTTGACATAATTTCAAACTTACAGAAAATTTGCAAGATATTGGGGTGATCATTTCATAAATTATATAAATGTCTAATCACTAGGCTGTCTACCTGAAACTAATATAATACGGTATGTCAACTGTAATTGAAAAATATTTTAGCTGAAACCGGTTTGGCTCAGTGAATAGAGCGTTGGCTTGCGGACTGGAGGGTCCTGGGTTCGATTCCGGACAGGGGCATGTACCTTGGTTGTGGGCACGTCCCCAGTAGGGGGTGTGCAGGGGGCAGCTGCTTGATGATTCTTTCTCATCAATGTTTCTAACTCTCTATCCCTCTCTCTTCCTCTCTGTAAAAAAAAAATCAATAAATATAATTAAATAAAAAGAAAAATATTTTAGATTTATCTTAAGAAGTTGTAAGACTAGAACAAAAAAAAATCCTACAACCCTTTCACCAGATTCCCAAATGTTAACATATTGCCACTTTTATTTTATCCTCCTTTCTGTAAGTACCTATTTTTCCTGAACTTGAAAGTAAGATGCAGACATGATAGGTCTGTACCGTAAAAGTTTCAGTCTGTGTTTACTAAAAGCAAGGACATTCTCTTACATAGACACAGTACAATGATCAAAACCAGGAAACTGCCCAGTTGGTGTGGCTCAGTGGTTGAGTGTCAGCCTATGCGTTACAGTTTGTTTCCTGGTCAGGGCACATTCCCAGGCTGTGGGCTCGATCCCCGTGTGGGACATGCAGGAGGCAGCCGACGAATGATTCTCTCCCATTATTGATGTTTCTATCTCTCTCTCCCTCTCCCTTCCTCTCTGAAATCAATATATTAAATATTGATTTAATAATACATTAAATATTGATTAGATAATATGTAAAATATATTTAAAAAACACAATTGGTACATTAATAATGTCTTAATAGTGACACATTAATATTTTATCTGCAGACCTTATTCAGATTTTGCCAGTTGTCCCAGCCATGTCCTCTGTAACCGAAGAAAGTTCAGGATCATGTGACTGGAATATGCTGAATGCCTGTCAGAACCCACCCTAGAGCAGAGGTGGGGCCAACCCTTCCCAGATCCATTGGGTACAGGTTTTGTTTTTCCAAACTTTTTTTTTTTTTATTGTGGGGAAAATAGATAACACAAAATTTACCATTTAATCATTGAAAGTAAATAACTCAGTGGCATTATGTAAATTTACAACATCTTATAATTATCACCATTATCCTTTTCTAGAACTTTCTCATCACTTCAAACAGAAACTCTGTATCCCTTAAGCAATAACCTCCATGCCACCCTACCCCAGCCCCTGATAACTTCTCTTATACCTTCTGTCTCAATGAATTTACCTCTTCTAGGATCTCATGTAAGTGGAATGGTACAATATGTGTCCTTTTATGACTGGTTTATTTCATAATTCCTTAAGGTTCACCCCTGTTGTAGCCTGTGTCAGAATTTCCTTCTTTTTTCTCTGGCTGAATAATATTCTTTTGTACGGAGAGAGCACATTTTGTTGACTTGTGCATTCATCAGTTGATGAACATGTTTCCATGTTTTAGCTACTATGAATAATGCTGCCGTCAGACTCTGAGGTAACTCTAGCCTCAGGTGGAGAAGGGAGGGAAGGAAGGGCGGGCGGGAATGTCTAGTCTGCCAGGTTGTCTAAGGAAGGTCTGGCAGGTGTTGGGGAGTCCTGTGTCTCCCAGGAAGGGGCCTGCCTTACTCTCCCTCCTGTGCTAAGTCAGACTGGGAGCATCCCGGGGGAAGCCTGGCCTTGGAGCAAACACCAGCACAGCAGCCCTTTGTCAGTGACAATCCCTTAGAGTCAGAGGTCAGTGAGGCCCATTTTTATGCTCCTTAAGCCCCCACCAGACTACAAGAGTGATCTTTCTAAAATGAGATCTCACTATGCTAGTCCTCTGCCCACACCCCTCCCATGGTTCCCCAGTGTCTTCAGGCTTAAGGCCCACCAGCTCCATACCCCAGTTCTCAGGGTTCATTTCCCATGAATCCTCACTCCAAGGTGCAGCTCATATGCCTCCCACCTGCTGCTCCATTGACATGTGTCCTCTCTCCATGCCTTTGCCTCTGCTGTGCCCTCCACCTGGAAAGCCCTTCCTACAGGTCTCCACCCAAGCCTAGCTCAATGTCAAGTGCTTTCCCCAGCTCCCCCGGGCCTGTCAGCAGCATAGCCTGGCTCTGTCTCTGGTCCAGGATGAGGTACTCTGTAGCAGACAGAGGATTCCTGGGGCTGTGTCAGGAGAATGAGACAAACAACGGCCACGTCTTCTCAGGCTTCTTGCCTTTCCTCCCAGCGCGAGCTGGCTTTGCGTGGTCTCAGAATACTCTCACACCCCCTTCCAGTCTCCACCGTGTCTGGAGCAGAAATCCAAGGCAGAGCCAGAGAGGTCAGAGGTAGAAGCTCCCCCGACCCCAACCGAGCCCTTTCCACCTCCCCGCCCTCTGCTTTGCAACCCGGCCTTCCTGGGATCAGGATTCAACACTTTATTTTTAGAACACACGTTGGGCTGGGGCTCCAGCATGTCCAGGAATCCACTTGACGTCTCAGATGTAACCAGACCCTGAGCTGGCACTGGCCGTGAGCTCTAGCCGGGCAGAGGAGCAGTGGCAGGGTTCCCAGGCAGTGCTAGGGGCCAGGGCCCCGGGGGGAGACAGACCCTCTGCAGAGATCTGGAGCGCGTGGGACTTTCTCCCAGGGGACAAGGAGCTCCTGCCACGTGACCCACTTAAACCCTGTCTTTCACAGCTGGGACCAGAGAGGCGACTGGTTATCAGCAACAGAACTGGGATGGAACTCACGTCCCCACAGTTCGGTCAGGCTGCCAAACATTGGGAAAGGAATGGAAAAGAGTGTATCCTTTTTTTTTGTTCCGGCTTCCTCTCCCATTCTCAGTAGCTCTTTCAGCTCCTGCCTCCAACTTAACACTACAGATCCAGTTTTGTTTGATCATAAATTATTTGAAATTTGTTTATTTATTTATTTATTTATTTATTTATTTATTTATTTATTCATTCCACACCTGAGGATATTTTTCCATTGAATTTTTTTTTTTTTTTTTTTTTTTTTTTTTTTAGAAAGAGGGGAAGGGAGAGAGGGAAACAAGGAGAGAGAGAGAGAGAGAGAGAGAGAGAGAGAGAGAGAGAGAGAGAGAGAGAGAGAGAGAGGGAGAGAAATTGAAAGAGAGAGAGAGAGAAAGGAAGAAACATGATTGGGAGTTGGTTGCCTGCCTCAACTCAGGAACGTGCCCTTGACTGGGAATCAAACCCAATACCCTTTGGTGCGAGGGCCAGTGCTCTAACCTCTGATAAACACCGGCCAAAGCTGAACTATTTTTAAAATTGTGGTAAGATACACACAACATAAAATATACCACCTTCACTGTTTTTAACCATCCAGTTCGATGGTATTAAGTACTTTCACATGGTTGTACAACCATCACCACCTCCATCTCCAGATCCTTTCCTTTTCCCAACTAAAATTCTGTGCCCGTTTACCGCGGACTCCCCCACTCCCTCCGCCCCCCACCCCCCCCAGCCCCGGCAACCACCATCCTACTTTCTGTGTCCGCACCGGACTGCCCCAGGGACCTCACCTAAGTGGAAGCGTGTAGTATTTGTCCTTTTGTGATCGGCTTGTTTTACTTAGCATAATGTCCTCAGATTCGTCCACGTGGTAGCATGTGTCAGAATGTCCTTTCCTTATATGGCGGAATAATATTCAATTGTGTGTATACACCACATTTTGTGTATAGACCACATTCATTCATCAGTGGGTGCTTGGGTTATTTCCACATTTTGGCTATTGTGAATCACACTCACTGCTATAAACACAGGCGTGCAAATATTTCTTTAAGTTCCTGCCTTTTTTTTTTTTTTTACTTTTTAAAAAATTGATTTTAGAGAGAAAGGAAGGGATAGAGAGAAAAGAGAAACATTGATTTGTTGTTCCACTTATTTATGCATTTATTGGTTAATTCCTATATGTGCCCTGACAGGATTGAACCCAGCATGTAAGAATACTGAGCAAACGTCAGCCATTGATATTATTACTAAGTATAAAGGGTTGTGGTGTAAAGCACGAAATAGAGAGTGGCTGGAAAGGATGTGGATGGAGAGTGTGTAGTAATGGAAAAGCGCCTATTCTATGTGAAAGAAAAAAGGGGCCCAAAATAAACATACATGAGCTCACACACTAAAAAGACTCACAGAAAACAATCAAAATGTTAACTGGGGTTGATTTACAGCTGAGATCTAGGACAATTTTTTTTTTCTTCCTAATGAACATGTTTGCAAAACCCTGTCTCCCATGTGCAATTGAAGTCTTGGACCTAAAATGAGTGGATTTACTTCTTTTATGATTTCCATAGGGCAGGGTCAAAGAAGACCCCAAATGTATTCTTGAACTCAAGAAAGCCGACGAAATATGTCACTGACTCTTTTTAGTACAAGGAAGAAAACGTTTATTTGGATCTTGATGGAGTCCAGGGCTGCAGAGCCGGCCCTAGGTGATGGAGCCCAGATGCTGTGGCTTCGTCCCCCATAGCTCTCCCACATCAGGTTTACCCAGGGGACCTGACATGGTGGTTCCATGTCTCAGGGCAGCGGACTGTACGTCTGTCCTGCGGTGGCTCTGTAGGAACTGAGAGCACACCGGGAGAGCCTGGGGGTTCGAAAGAAACCGGAGCCCAGACAGATTACAGCTTGCAAGGCCCAGGAGTCTCTTACTGCCCCAGAAGCTTCCTGCTGATCAGGGTACCACGAAGGGTTCCGTTCCCTCACCCTCCCTCTGCCTTCCATCCTGGCAGCTGGGCTGCGTGCCAGCACTGCCCAAAGGATGCCTCTGCCAGGGCTGGTGCCAACGTTCAGACCGTGTGGAAGGAAAAGAGCTCTCTTTATTGCTCCAGCCTGGCCTGCCCCGTGTCCCCCAGAATGCCGCTCTGTGCTGGGGATGCCACGCTGGTCACCCTCGGGCTGGGCCTGGCTGCCCGCCGGGCACTGGCCTCAGTCAGTCCTCCTGAACCCTGGAAGGAAAAGCCCACAGGATCATGGGATTCTGAAGACAGTCAGGCCTCATTCCCACCATCACCCCAGATGCCCAAGACCCATCACAGCTGGAACAATGGAGTCACCCCAGAAGCCGTGGGTCTCAAGGATCCGCAGCCATTGCAATGAATTTCCGCTTTATGAATTTAGTGGTTTAAAGAAGATGGAAATCCTCAGCTCAGAGACACACAGGCCCCCCTGGCCTCTGAATTTTGAGACTTAATAGTAGACACAGAGCTGCTGCTCATCAAAGAGGATCTCCTTTCCCTAACTGGTTTGGCTCAGTGGATAGAGTGTCGGCCTGTGGACTGAAGGGTCCCAGGTTCGATTCAGGTCAAGGGCATGTACCTTGGTTGCGGGCACATCCCCAGTAGGGGGTGTGCAGGAGGCTGATCGATGTTTCTCTCTCATCGATGTTTCTAACTCTCAACCCCTCTCCCTCTCTGTAAAAATCATATATATATAATTTTTTTTATTTTTTTTAAAGAGAGGATCTCCTTTAGCTCAGCCCAGCCACTCTAGCTGTGTGACCCTGGGCAAGTCACTCTACCTCTCCGAACCTCAGTTTCATCAGACAAATACAAAATGAGTAAAGCCCACCCCCACCCCCACCCCCAATGCTGTAAAGCAAATAAAATCTCGGAGAAGACAGAGTTTGGGGAAATGTTCTATGACAGAACACCCAGACTCCCTTCGGTTTCACACGTAGGGACTGCCGCGTCCCTTCCCGACATGATCTTCAGCCTGTGCGGTAGGTGTCATTACACCCAATTTCCTGTTGAGGAAACTGAGGCTAACAGAGCTGGTACATCGGAAGAGGCAGGAATTGAACCCAGGCCCCAACTCCGGGCCCTGTGCTCTTTCCCATATGCTAAACCTCATTGGCCACAGAAGACCCTGATTGAGAGAGAGAGAGAGAGTGAGCTTAGGAAGAATTATATAAACGTTACCGATCAGCCTGAGCTTCTGGAAGAGGGGGATGAAGCCCCGCAGGGTGCTGTGGATCCGGTACACTGCCCAAACAAGGAGAGAGAGGTGATTGGCGTTGTGCTCCTCAGGGGCCCTGGGGTCAGCCCTCTGCCCGCCCACACGTGGACCACGGCTTCGGCCACACAAACAAGGCTCTCGTGGTGGAATGTCAGGCAGCAGGTTTATGCTTAGATAATAGTACTGGCGTTATTATTAAAAACAACAGCCGCGAACAGCAATAACAGTTCCAGGAAATGGAGAACGCAGGACCCAACCCCATTAACTAACTTGTTTTCAGCATCTGCCTGATTTCTGTTTGTTTGCCACTTTCAACTGTTTTTGTTGCTTTTTTTTTTTTTTTTTTTTTTTTTTTTACAGAGCTGCCCATTTTTCCACAGAGTTTTGCCAAAGACCTCGCGTTGACCTTGAATGCGGTCAGGAGGAAAACAGGAGCATAAGAAAATCTTTTTAAAAGTGCTTAGGTCGTGGCTCTCTGGCCCCTGGCAAGCCTCTGTGGCTGGTCCAGCCACCACCCTCTAAGAGTCTGGGATGGGGGGCAGAGGGATGCTTACCCAGCCCGAAGTAGATGCCAACGGTCTCCAGAGAGGCAAAGGTGAGCAGGCCAACCCCGAGGGACATGAACCAGTCTGCGAGGTCAGTCCGGGAGAGAAGCGTTAGCCTGCAGGCCTGAACCCCCAGCCCCCAGCAATGGTTCCCACCCCCCACCCCCACTCACCTGCGTAATAGTGGTAACACACCAGCAAGGCCCCAATTGCAAAGCAGAGGAGGACGAAGTGGAAAAACTCATCTGTAAAGGCAGAGGAGGTGGGGAATTTACCATTTGCTTCTTTCTCCCTCTTTTTTTCTTTTTCTTTTTTTTTTTAAATTCTCCTCCAAGGAGTGAGGATATTTTTCCCATTGATTTCAGACAAGAAGGAAAGGAGGGAGGAAGGGGGGAAAGGAGCGGGAGAGAGAGAGAAAGAGAAACATCAGTGTGAGAGAGACACACTGATTGGTTGCCTTCTGAACACGCCCTGACTGGGATCAGACTTGCAACCCATGTAGGTGTCTTTGACCTGGAATTGAATCAGAGACCCTCCAGTGTGCAGGCCAATGCTCTCACCAGGAGCTCGCCCGCTAGGTTAGTTACTAAAAGTATTCTTGCCGAAACCGGTTTGGCTCAGTGGATAGAGCGTCGGCCTGCGGACTGAAAGGTCCCAGGTTCGATTCCGGTCAAGGGCATGTACATTGGTTGTGGGCACATCCCCGGTAGGGGGTGTGCAAGAGGCAGCTGATCGATGATGATTCTCTCTCATCGATGTTTCTAACTCTCTATCCCTCTCTCTTCCTCTCTGTAAAAAAATAAAATAATAATAATTAAAAAAAGTATTCCTGTCTCTGCTGAAGTGTAGCTTTTATTCAGACACTTCTCCGGACCAGCCCAACTAAAACAGCACCCCAAGCCCCACCCTTTCCAGCTTTTATCTCACTTCATTATTTTTCTAGCACTTATCACCGCTCAGCTGGTTATGTTTTCATTTCCGTGTTTGCGCTCTGTCCCCCTCCGGAGGGTGGCGGATGGAGGTTTGCCCATTGACCAAAGCAGCACAGGCAGGCGAAGCTGCTGACACTTTATTTGTGGAATGCATGTATAGACAACCGTAAAAATATGCAAATGTTTCAAGTTTAAAAGTTTCACATTGCCCCATTCTCCCTCCCTGAATCCTACTCCTTAAAACCGAGTGGTGATTGCCAAAACCTTTCCAGGCACAAGTATGTACAAGCACTTAAAAAAGAAAAAAAAAAAAAAAAAAAAGCGAGGGTCAATGAGCATACCTGCTGTTCTATAATTCGCTCTTTCCCTCTCATTGATAGATCAGGGCCATCTTTCCCTCTCAGAGCATAAATAGATCTGCCCTGTTCTTTTTTATTTATTTATTTTTATTTTTTACTTTAAAAATATGTTTTATTGATTTTTTACAGAGAGGAAGGGAGAGGGATAGAGAGTTAGAAACATCAATGAGAGAGAAAATCCATCCGCTGCCTCCTGCACTCTCCCTACTGGGGATGTGCCTGCAACCAAGGCACATGCCCTTGACCGGAATCGAACCTGGGACCTTTCAGTCCGCGGGCCGACGCTCTAGCCGCTGAGCCAAACGGGTTTCGGCTGCCCTGTTCTTTTTGATGGCTGTATAGGGTTCCATGTTACGAAGTCACTCTGGTTTATTTAACCAGCCCCCCCCCCCCCCCCCCTCCGGTGAAGTTACTGATGTCAGAGGTTTGCTGATACCACCTGTGTTGTACCAGCATCGCGACACATGACCGGCTGTGCGTGCTGTGGGCCCAGGGCCCAGAAGTGGAAATGCAGGCGTGGGATGTTCAGAAGAGAACAGAGGCGGGGGGTGGGGGGTGCTGAGCGGCTGCAGGAATTCGGGGGGGGGGTCTGTGAAAGAGAGGCCCCCCTGCCCTTTGCTGGGCACCGTGGGAACTGTCAGAGGAGGGAACCCGGGGGCTTTGACCCCTCAGGGGGCTGTCATTACAAGAGGTGCAAACAGAGATTTCTAGAAGAAAGGAAGGAAAAGGAGAAGGAGAAGACAATGCGGAGCCGGTTGCCTGGGAGGAGGCAGGCTTCCTGAGCGGGCGCTGAGGCCGCCGGGAATGGGTCTCAGTTTAGTCCCGCGGAGCCAGCGGAGTGCTCTGACGCTTTGGGCCAGCGACCCGGCCTTCCTGAGCCTCCGTGTCCTCACCGATGTACGGAGGAGAGCAACCTCTGTGCCACTGAGAGGGCGGGTGGGGTCTTGGCTGGGAAAGTTGGTAAAGGGCAAAGGCAGTGTGACGTTGCATGTCACTGCTGGCCAGGAGCATTTTGAAGGCAAATGAATGGAAGGGGAGAAGGGTATTCCTGGTTTTATTTTCCTGGGGGGAAATTAAAATGAGTATTTCTAGGACATTCTTTGCTCTGAAGTCAGTTTAACCTTCGCGGGGGCGGGGGGGGGGGGGAGGAGAGAGTACATCTGAAATGAATATAATGCTGTGTGTCAGTTATATCTCAACGTAACAAAATAAACACCTAAATTCCATTCAGAAAGTCAGGGACATCTTAAAGTTCAACGTAAGTGTTACCAAATATACTGATAGCTCTGCTCCTCTAAAGAAAATAGCAAAGACAGCAGCATTGTTCACGTATAAAAACCATAATTATGATTTCATCAAAAAAAGTCAAAATAAGCGTAAGACAAACGGCAATACATTATTTTGTGGAATAGTTCTTTGAACAGACAATTCCCCAAACGACCAGATTTTGCTGAGTGTAAACCACACATACACACACACACACACACACACACACACACACACGGGGTTCCAGCAGCCGTCTGCCTGCAGAGGCTCCGCTCACAGGGACAGGCTGCTGTGTGTCTGACGGGCATGAGCAGGGTCGGGCAGTGTTGGGGCGTGGGGTCTCAGACCACACTCTAAGAAAGAGAGCGGAGAGGGGACTCTCCTTCTCACTCTGGGGTATCATGTATGTCCTGGAGCTACTCAGACATGGCCTGCCCTCAGGGAGCCCCAGTTTTAGTCTGACAAGGCTTGTCTTTTAGCCCGGGACAGTTAAACAGCGTGCTCTGGTCATCTGGGTGGGCAAAGGCAGAGCCGGGGGCGGGGACCCCCATCTCCGCTCCCTGAAGGAGGGCCTTTGCAACAACTCCAAATGTTTCTAGAACAACTGCCGTTTATTTCGTAAAAAAAATCACAGTCTCTCTCCCCACATGTCTCCTCCTCCCCGAAGCGCCCCCGGATTCCAGGCCTGGAATGGAGGAGGGCCCTCTGGTTTGCATCATCCCTTCTCTGGAACTTGTCTACCCTCAACTCACAGCCTCCTCAGCCCGGCCGTGTCTGGAGGGAATGTATTATCCCAGTAACCCCACGTAGGGCAGAAAGAGCTTACGTCCAGGGTTAAAGCTCCGGCCGTCCCACTCACTAGGGATAAGACCACTCCCCATGCCTGGGCCTCAGTTTCCATATCTGCAACATGGGAGTCACTGTGCCCCCTTCTCAGGGTGATTTGAAGCGGGGGAGTTTGCAAGTTGCAGGGCACACACGACAGGGGCGGGCTGTGACTCCCGTCGTTCTGGGCCACCAGCGGGCTTCCCACCCACAGAAACCTGGACAGCACCGGCAGAAGCAGCTTGTGGACATCCACTTCCTTACCATCTTTCTTTATGTTCAGTCTTCTTAACTGAGAGGCCTCCTCCACGTCTCCTGCGGAACAGGAAAATAGACTTTAACGCTGACACAGGACGGTAGGCGGGGCTTTCCCTTTCCCGCCTCCTGCGGATGGCTCCTTTTCCCGGAGTCAGAGGACACGCCCTCCCTGCAAGACCCACCCCTCAGGGCCACGGTGTGAAGGTGGGGAAGGCTGCTCCTGAGGCCCCCACGGACCCCTCCTGCCTCCACAGGCCTGAGCCTATGCTCTGTTCCATTCCCCCTGGGCTTGGGGGTCCCCTTCCTGAGTGGTTGGGGAGACAGACGCTCTGGCTGGTGATGGCCTCCCTGCGGGGACTGACCCGCCTCCCCAGGATGGCTGTGACCTCATCCCACCCCTCTTGGGGCCGGAGGACTTACCGCTTGCTGGGTTGGAGCCTCTCCTTCGGAGTCCTGGAGGTTAGAAACTCAGCATTAGTGCCCAGCCCGGCCTGGGTCCGTACCAGCGGCCTGCCCCCTGGGGAAGGCCACTGTTGGCCTGTGAGATCGCTCCTGTCAAATTGTCCCCCGCCAGGAGCTCTTCCTATCAGCCCATCGCTGGTTCTCACCTCGTTGGACCTCCTTTCTTTCTTTTTTTCTTTTTTTTTTTTCAACTCTTTTTTAATTTATTTTTTTATTAAATTATTATCTGTGTACATATCTTACCACTGCCCCGCCTCCCATACATACCCTCCCTCCCCAGAGTTTTGTGTCCATTGGTTGTACTTATATGCATGTATACAAATTCTTCGGTTGATCTCTTATCTCCCCCAGATCTCCCTCCCCTCCCCGCTGTAATTTGACAGTCTGCTTGTTGTTTTACTGTCTCTATATCTACCTTTCGGTTCATCAGTTTATAATGTTCTTTATTATCCATAAATGAGTGAGGTCATGTGGTGTTTCTCTTTCATTGACTGGCTTATTTCTAATCTCCACGGGCTCCCTGCCTCATGCCACAGCCAGCCCTGCTGCTGCTGAGCCCCGGTCAGGGCCCCAGGCTCCCAAGTGGGTCTGGAGTCCCTGTCTCACAGCCATGAACCCCGACAACAGCTGGCAATGCCCAGACCCCATGCAGCACCAGCACCGACAAGCCCTCTCCCGAAACGAGGCGCTCACCTGACTCTCCAGCGGGCACCACCTCCCCAGGAGCACCTGCAGGGAAGGAAAAGCCAAGGTCACAGACCCGTTATCCTCCTCCAGAGACTTTCCGTTCGGTCTGAGTGGGCTGCGGGGGGACAGTCACCACCCACCAGCCGCTAATGCCGCTGCCACCGCTGCAGGAATGCCTGCCCAGTGTTACAGGTCTGCCACCTTCCCAGGAGAAGCCAGAAACCCGGGTGTTTACATAAACTTCTGTGTGTGTGTGTGTGTGTGTGTGTGTGTGTATATATATATATATATATATATATATATATATATATATATATATAATATATTTGACTTTTTACAGAGAGAATCATCGATCAGCTGCCTCCTGCACACCCCCTACTGGGGATGTATCTGCAACCAAGGTAGATGCCCTTGACCAGAATCGAACCCGGGACCCTTCAGTCCGCAGGCCGATGCTCTATTCACTGAGCCAAACCGGTTTCCGCATAAACTTCTTGATTATAAAAAAGAAGGCTGACAACTCTTGTATTTTAGCAAATCAGAGAGTTTATGAGACTGTGTTACTATGTAAGGAAAACCACTGCTAATTATCATTGCAAGTTACCAGCGATTTTATGATGCACTCTGATTTCAGATATGTCCAAATGTGAAAAAAGGTGGGTTGCAGAATTGATGAGGTGTATTAATAATAATTTTTAAAAACACTCTATGAGCTTTGCAGAGCAGCTCCCTTGCTTCCACCAATGAAAGTCAGCCTCAACACAAGGGTTTGTAGAAAATAAAGAAAAACACTCGGTGAGCCAGATAAAACACATCTGCACACACAGGAGTCACCAGTTTGCAACCTCTGCCTGTTCACGATGACCTAGATCTGGGTGATGACACCTAGCCACAGGCCGCAGCCCCGCCTGGCCCCCAACTCCGGGAGCTGTGCTGGGTTGTACTTGGGAGCCCCAGCTCCGCCCCCACAACCGAGGTTCAAGCCCCTTGTCTGGCGAGCTGAGCCCTACATGCCTGACCTGAGTTGCAGCCTCGCCATTAATCTGGTCTGGGGTGACCTTCCCACCCATTCGCCTTCTAGCTCTTGGTGCCTATTCTAGTTTCCGGTGACCTCTCTCCTAGCCCATCCCCTTCTTCCCCTCAAGGGCAGGTAGAACTTTTAAGAAGGTACTAAGCAGGGTGTCTGTGTTGGTGCCCTGACGATTGTGCTTGTCCTTCCTTCTATGCTATCTCCACTTCAGGAGCAATTCCTGTTAATTTGGGGGGGAAATGCCAAACTAAGATCAGAAAAAGACTGTAAACACTTCTTCCCCATCTCCCCCCCACCACCACCACTGAGAGCCCCCACTCCTGTATACTTCCTGTGGTTGAGGTCAGCCCCAGGACACAGGCACCATAAGGGGGCACTCAGCACATGGCAATAAACATTCAGCACGCTCAGCTGTCCTTATGGTGAACATGAGAACACTACCTACAAGTGACCCAAGAGTGACCAGCACCAAGGATACAGAGAAGGTACCAGAAAGCCACGAAATGAGACTCAACCGTGTAATTTACTGAGGACCCACAATGCCTTGGGGTGGGAGGATGGGGAGGAAAGAATTCACAAATACATGACAATATCTACATGAGCTACAGTAAATGTGAATTACTTCCGTGATGAGAAAAAAATATTTTAAAATATACATAAATATCAGTTTCTCTCATTTCACACCCAATGAAATCTTTCATAATTGGGTAATTAAAAGCATTAAAAAAAACACACCTAAATAATACTTGTTTTTGTTTAAAAATAAATTTAAAAATCAGATAAATGAGCAGCGTAACTATTGCCCACAATGCTACCACCCAGAAGCAGTCATTGGTAATATCTTGCTGCCAAACATCAAAATATTTTATTTACGTTTCTTCAAGTATAAAAATAAGTGTTTCCTGATGTTTTTCTTGGGTCATTATCAGGAGTTAGAACACTACGCAGATCATGGAAATGTTGGATGAAACAAAGTTAAGGAGGTTTTCTTATCTGGCCATGGGCATTAGTCAGGCTTTTTGGCAAATGGGTTCATTCCTATAAATTCCCCCCATTTCATCAGAGTTCTACGAAGCAAATAGATACCATATTTACAGCTCGCTGTAATAATCACGGTGCTCAGAGGCAATTATTCCATAATATGAATCTTGTAGAGTTCAGATTTGTAATCTTCCCTTGCTGGCTTAAACAGCCAAATGTTCGACAAGAGAATACTGATCAAGTTTCATTTTGCTGGTTGGGAAGCTGAGGCCCAGAAGGTTGGGAAGTTGGTCAAGTCAAGGTTCTAGTCCAGAAGAGAGCCCAGGACAGGGTCACCACAGCGCAGAATGCTTGTTCCATGTCCATCGCCAACGTTATAGCCACTCACCTCACCACATTTTCTGCATCTGCCCACAAGGTTGTAGCTCATGAAATACACATGATCTCGTTTCTCCCCAATAAACCCCTAGGCCCTCCTGTCTTTGGTCTAATTCTGTTTTTTCCAAAGTCACTGGACAATCAATTACCTCCGTAGAGTTGGAGCTCGTCCTTCAAAAGGTCAGGCTTCTCGTGCTCAGCACCTGGGGAGAGACAAACCCCATTAGTCCGTTCTTCCCTTGAGCGGCCTCCCAGGGCAGCTTCTGTCTTGCACTGGCATGAAGTCTTAAAAAGCCTTGTGCTGGGGGTAAGCTGGGCGGTAGTCAAGAGGCAAGACAGCCTAACAAGTGCTTCCCTTTTCTCTGATGTCTGCCCTCCTTCCCTAGGACACCCGGAGGTGACTGTGTTCATTTATTAAGAAAGAATTGGAGCCCTAACTGGTTTGGCTCAGTGGATAGAGCGTCGGACTGCGGACTGAAGGGTCCCCGGTTCAATTCTGGTCAAGGGCATGTACCTTGATTGTGGGCACATCCCCAGTAGGAGGTGTGCAGGAGGCAGCTGATTGGTGTTTCTCTCTCATCAATGTTTCTAACTCTCTATCCTTCTCCGTTCCTCTCTGTAAAAAAAATCTGAGCACTTCATGAATGTACCAACACTGTATGAAGTACTTTATATTGAATAGTTCATTTGATCCTCCTGGAAATCTTATGAAGGAGATATTAGTCCCTTTTCCTCCCCCATTTTACAGATAGGAGACTGAGGCTCACAGGTATTTCCTGAAGTTCACATAGTCAGTGACAAGTCCAGGGTTCAAACTCAGGTCTATCACTATAGCCCTCAATCCTAATCGTTTTTATCTCCAGAAACAATATCCAAAACTCAACTCCATCTTTATGGGCAGCATTTATTAGACACCTTCTGTGTGCCAGGATTTGTCCTAGGCATTCATCCAGGCTCTTTTCCCCGTGCTCTTTTCTTCCCATGATCCATTTGGGCTGAAATTTCTCTCTCGCTCTCACTCTCGCTCTCGCTCTCTCTTTTTGCAAAAAAATTTTTTCTGTTGTTAAAAATAAAGCATGCTCATGTCGAATATTTATACTATAGAATAGTTCAAACAAGAGAAAATAATAATCCCCCATAATTTAACTACCCAGAGATAACCACTATTAGCATTTGGGTATTTTTCCTTCCAGTCTTGTTCATAGCCACATATGAGTGAAATAGTATAAAGTGTATGTGAGATCAAACTGATGATATGATTTGATATCTTTCTTTTTTACTTCAGAGCGATATAAAGACCAGAGAGCTCTAACCAGGACAGGGTGTGGCATCGCTGACCTATCCTGCAGTTGGGGGACATGAGGTTGTTTCCATGGTTGCCCTACTGTAAACAATGCTGCCAGGAACATCTTCACGCAGACACGCTCAGGCCCAGGGAGAAACTCAACAGTGAACCGAGAATGGTGAAGGCCTGCCGCCTACCCGCTGGGCCGCCCCTGTGGGAGTGTCCAGCCCCCCGCCTCCGCCGATGCCTCCTGGCTTTCCTGGGGTGCTGGTCCTCATCACCGCTCTCTGCAGGAACAAACACAAGCTGTAGGAGAACCTCGGCCTGAAAGAGCCCAGAAGACACTTATTCTGTTGTTCATTCTCAGGATTTCATTTTTGTGAAGCGTGTGGCCAGGAAAAAACAGACTTAACATTGTGTTTGTTCTCTGGGAGACAGAGCAAAGGATGATTTTTTCTTCTTCTTCTTATATCGTTACATGTCCCACATTTTGTACAATGTGTCTATACATGCCCGGCTGGTGTGGCTCAGTGGTTGAGCGTTGACCTATGAACTAGGAGGTCACGATTCAATTCCTGGTCAGGGTTGTGGGTCGGTCCCCAGTGTGGGGCATGCAGGAGGCAGCCAATCAGTGATTCTCTCGCATCATTGATGTTTCTATCTCTCTCTCCCTCTCCCTTCCTCTCTGAAATCAATAAAAATACATATTTTTAAAAAAATGTGCCGATGGGTAATCTTTCACAATAAAAAATGTAGTTAAAAAAATAACAGGCTACATTAAGAACAGAAAGATGTAGAGAGAACAGTGCTGGTGCATGAGTATCAGTGAGGGTCCTGGGCCTGGAGGAAGTCTGGGCTACAGTGAGACGATGGGGCTTGGGGCCTTGAGCCTGAGGGATGGCCTGGTCTGACTCCCAGCAGCAGGCCAGTCTCTGTGGATCAGACACCAGGATCCTGAACGTCAGCCTGTCCCTGTGAGCTTTTGCGTTAGTGTGCCTGCCGTTTTCTCTCGGTGTTCAGTTTCGCTAACCACAGCCAATCCCACATGTGCTGTGGAGGCAGGAGGGAAGTGCTTTATGGCCACTCGGGAGGGACATTTGTGTGGGAGCAGCACCCCCTAAGGGGCAACCAGGATCAGGACACAGACTGTCCCCTCCCACCACAAAGGAGAAACACAGGGACAGAGCCCCCTGACAGGAGTCCCCGCACCTGGAAGCCCTTCTTCCAGAGCTAAAGCGCTTAGTTTCTAGCTCTCTATCCCTCTCCCTTCCTCTCTGTAAAAAATCAATAAAATATATTTAAAAATATATATATCTTATGGATTTTGTGGCCGTAAGCCTCAGTCTCACCATTTGCAACATGAGGACATACGTCTAGGGTGCCAGGGCTTTGCAAACATTTTTTAAAATTTAGCCTCAGATCGCTTTCATCTAATAAAATCTCAAACCCAGGCCCACTATGTACAACAGATCAGGGCTCTGGCTGAGGAAAAATAGACCAGAGCTAATCCTTAGGCTCCTCAGGCCCAGAAAGACCTCCAGGGAATCCCGGTTACTGAGCCTTCCTACAGCCTGTGCCTCAGTTTCCTCATCTGTAAAATGGTAACAGTGATAGTACCTCTCTTGATGGATTGCTGTGAGAATTAATTGAGTTATTACAGTGCTCGGGACAGTACCTGGCACAGGTCAGTAGCATGAACACATGCTAGCTATGATGTTTGCCGCTGCTATAAACTCAGCCTTACATTTTGAATCAAAATAACAAAAGTGAAAGAATATTCTGCTGTTTATATTAGAGAATAACGCGACAATTTGTAATCAAGTCCCAAATAGGGACACTTATTTCTCTAAGCCCCACTAGAGTACTTGTGGGGAAGCGATACTTAGGACATGATTTGTATGAAATATTAAGAAAGCAAGAGCAACGGTGGTCGGTGGGAGAAAAAGGTATGGAACTTCCACTCCAGCGTGAGGGGAAGATGGGGCTATGAGGGAGGCACAAGCGGGCGGGGTTTGGGGGGGCGCAGTCCACGCATTGTAAGGAACCATTTCAAACCAGCAAACTTTAATTTACTTAAACCTAATCCTACAGATCAAAAGTTTCTAATAGATATATTATGCAAACTGTAAGTAACTATGTAATCAAATGCATGACCCTCAATTTAAAAATAAATAAAAAAAATGAATGAATGAATAAGTAAATAAATAAATAAAAGCAAAAGCTTTTGAGCAAGGGTGCTCATGATTGGAATAAATTGGTGGTCAGGTGGGGTAACAATAATTATTAACAATAACAATGATTAACAATAATATCTCCTTTTTAAGCTTTTACAAGGTGCTAGGTGCTAAGACGTTACACATGTGATAAATGTTATCTTCATAAGAATCCTATGAGGTAACAACTTTTTTTTTTACCATCCCTATTTTAGAAATTAGTACCCCAAGGCATATAGGGTTAAGGGATTTATCCAAAGACACATAGCTAGTTAGTGGCCAAGGAAGGATTTGAACCCAGGCAGGCTGCGTTACAGACGGGTACACTGACTCTGACACCAGACTATCCCTAGGAAACCTCAATGTCACTGTACATGAGATGCAGCCATTTGAGGGGTTATTTGGGAGGCATTAGAAATAGCTGCAAAGATATGACAGAACAGCAGGGCAAAACGCCAGAGGAGAAGACAGCAAAAAAAATGTTAAACCATGAACAAAATTGTCTATATGATTATATATAACTGTATACAAGTTTTATGTACAGACAGGCAGGCTCTGAAAGGGAATGTGGAAAAACAGAATTGAAGTATCAGTGTGGGAGATTGTGGGGCATGGTTTTTTTCATGTAAAGGATTTCTTTCTTTTAAAAAAAATATATTTTATTGATTTTCCACAGAGAGGAAGGGAGAGAAATAGAGGCAGAAACATCGATAAGAGAGAAACATCGATCAGCTGCCTCCTGCACACTCCCCACTGGGGATGTGCCCGCAACCAAGGTACATGCGCTTGACCGGAATCAAACCCGGGACCCCCTTCAGTCTGCAGGCCGATGCTGTTCCACTGAGCCAAACCAGTGAGGGCTAGGTTTTCTTGAATAATATAAGATTATATGCATGCATATTTAAATCTGTGCTGTACCTGAAGCAGAGGAGGACGACGATGAAGAGGAGGAGGAGGAGGAGGATGAAGAGGAGGAGGAGGAAGACTTGTCTCTCTTATACTGTTTTTGAGGAACGAGTCCGGCCTCCCTGTCGTGCTTGTGCGCCTCTGTCTCTCCATCTGGGAGGAGCACATCGGCGGGGATGAGTGTTTCCCGCCTGTCCCACCCCAGGGACCACCAAGGCCTCCTCAGGGGTCTCTCTGGACTTGGGGGACCAGGAGGGGCTGGTTTCTCCAGGACACTCTTCCCAGAGGCCTCGGGGTTCTAAGAAGGCCCAAGGCAGAACTTTCTCTAAAACATGGAGCCCAGCCTGCTCTGAGACCACTAGACGGTATGAGTAGTTGCCAACGGAAGATTCTCTGTAAATGTCAGGGCAGGTGGGATCAGATGAAGCCCTATCTCCCTGTCTCCTATTCTGGGGCTCTCCCTAGTGCCAGCCCAAGCCCACAGAGCCTCTTAGAGAGCAGCTGAGGGCTCCCACAGCTCGAAAGTGCTGAGGACAGGCTGGACCGAGCACATATGTATGTGTACATGTGTGTAAAGTCACTACTTCTTTGGAAGTTTCTAAGCAGGGTCTTCCTCTGTTCTACCCATTGCTGGATTCCACCTCCCATGAGGCTTTGCCCAGAGGATCAGAGAAGGCACACATACAGTCTACATCTTCTGTATTTCCGAGGACTTGGCTGTGGTCTGGAGTCTGGGAGGAGGATCCTGGAGAAGTCTCCATTGCCTTCCCTGGAGGAATAACAATAACAAGTAATTAATATCACTTGTAATTAATAATCAATAATAAGTAGTTAATATTCTTAATGCTGAGAGAGCTTGGCAAATAAATAAGAAAAGGAAAAACACTCAATTTAAAAAGGTATAAGAGCCAAAACCGGTTTGGCTCAGTGGTAGAGCGTCGATCTGCGGACTGAAAGGTCCTAGGTTTGATTCCGGTCAGGGGCATGTACCTTGGTTGCGGGCACATCCCCAGTAGGGGGTGTGCAAGAGGCAGCTGTCGATGTTTCTCTCTCATCGACATTTCTAGCTCTCTATCTCTCTCCCTTCCTCTCTGTAAAAACTCAATAAAATATATTTTTAAAAAATTTAAAAATTAAAAATTAAAAAAAATAAAAATAAAAAGGTATAAGAGAAATAACTTCCAAAAAAAGAAAAAATACAATTAGGGAAATTTGGATAATGATAATCTTTTGGTAATATAGAAACGTACTTTTAAAAAATAGACTTTAGTATTTAGAGCAGTTTTAAGTTCACAGTAAAGTTGAGTGGAAGGTACAGAGATTTCCCACGGACCTCCCATCTCCATACATGCACAGCTTCCCCACTATGAACATCCTCCGCTAGTAATTTTCAGGTGTGATATTTATATTGAGGCTATATTTATTTAAAGTATCCTTAAGTTTAGAGATAAATACCGAAATGTTTATAATAAAATTATATTACGTCTTGGACTTGCTACAAAAAAATGATAATAATCCTGTTGGGTAGTCAGTCGGAGGGCATGGGTAGGGGTCCAAATAGACAAGCATGCCCATCAGCCAGTAGTTGTTGGAGCGATATCAAAATACAAGCCGTGGTGCTCTCTGGGCGGTGTTATCACGCATGTTTTTAGTTTCTTATTTTTACTTTGCATCTTCTAAATTTTTAACAGTAGTGCTATTGTCATGATAATAAAATAGCCAGTAATTTTTTTTTCATCACTTAACAATGTAACATACTACCTCATATTAGTATAATAGCACTTCACGGTTTTCCAAAGCGCGAAGTGTCTGTAATTCCGTCTGAGCCTGATCACAAACCAGTCAGGCAGGAGACGGAGCACACCGGGCCCGTGCTCGCAGCTGCTTGCTCTCGTGTTGTTTGAAACAAATAAGCCTCATTTTGCTGAAGCCTCGATAGTAAGGATTTTTGTTGTTTGTAGCTAAATACAGTTCCTACAGAAACACACCCCTACATTAATTAAGCACCCAGTATATGCTGGCTCTGGGGAAACAGTGGTGAACAAGTGGCAGCACTTTGCTCGAGGAATTTCCGGGTAGACCTGGGGGCTGTTGGAACCCAGGGGCCAAATCAGATCAGAGTCAGTCAAGGGAAATTACTGATGGAGGCGATGCCGGAGGTGAGCTGGAGGGGCCGAAGGGAACAGGTGCAGAGGCACAGAGGCAGGGGGCCATGGACCTCATGGGAAGCAGTTGGCAGGAAGCATCTTTAAAGAAGAAATGGCTTTGGAGGAGGCCCAGAGGACACCCCTATTGCATCCCCTGGCAACTTGGTCGGCAAACTGCGGCTCGAGAGCCACATGTGGCTCTTTGGCCCCTTGAGTGTGGCTCTTCCACAAAATACCATGGCCTGGGCGAGTCTATTTTGAAGAAGTGGCATTAGAAGAAGTTTAAGTTTAAAAAATTGGGCTCTCAAAGGAAATTTCAATTGTTGTACTGTTGATATTTGGCTCTGTTGACTAATGAGTTTGCCGACCACAGCCCCAGCACATCATTCTTGAGCCATAATCAACTTTGCCTTGCATCAGACTTCTCTCCAAGGTAAGGCATCTTGTTGCCTAACTCCGGGAGCCGTCATTCCTGGCCACCTTCATATCTGTGCCCAGGGCTCCGCAGAGGGCCTGACACACCCAGGGTATGTCTCTTCTACTGGATCATGAGCCCCGTCAGGGTGAGAGACTGAGGCTGATTTATTTATGTGTCACTGAACCCTGCACAGGGCCTGACAGAAACCAAAAATGATGATGGTGATGACGACAATAACAATACATACTTACTATCTGCCAGGCCACGATCTAAGCATGTAAGCATGCATGCTACACATATTAACTTATATTCCTCACCACAATCCTAGGAGGGCTCGCCATGCTTGTGCCCATTTTATAGGTTAAGAACACTGAGGCAGAGAGACACTAAGAAACTTCCCCAGAGCCATGTAGCTGGTCAGTGTCCGAGCAACAGTGTTTGTTCAGTCCATGATGAGGACTGGAAGACAAATGCTGGCGCCTGTGCCCAGGCCCCTGACATTTGTACCAGGAGAGAAGCACTGAGTGTTATACAAGAGATGCTGACTTGGCTTATATTTAGCCTCTGGTGGAAGTGTCCTCATAACCAAGTTCACTCCCTCGGGCAGTTCTTCAGCACACTGACCCATCGGGAGAGGGGAAATGGTAGGAACTATTCTTGCCTCACCCTTCCTTCACCCTTATTTCTTTTTTAAAATATATTTTATTGATTTTTTTTACAGAGAGACAGAGAACTAGAAACATTGATGCGAGAGAAACATCGACCAGCTGCCTCCTGCACACCCCCCACCGGGGATGTGCCCACAACCAAGGTACATGCCCTTGACCGGAATCGAACCTGGGACCTTTCAGTCCGCAGACCGACGCTCTATCCACTGAGCCAAACCGGTTTCGGCTTCACCCTTATTTCTGCTATGAGAAAGGATAACTAGAATTTGTAGACATATATTTTAAAATATGTTTTATTGGTTTGAGAGAGAGAGAGGAAGATAGACGGGGGGAGAAAGAGAGAAACATCTTGGACCAGGGATCGAATCCACAGCTTGGGTATGTGCCCTGACTGGAAATCAAACCGGCGACCTTTCAGGGCACGGGGCGGCGCTCAACCAATTGAGCCACACCGGCAAAGGCAAAGAATGTTTATAATTTAAAACTCAAGGATCGGTGTGCAAGGCCATGCTCAACACAAAGGACAGAGGACTCGTGGTGGAACACCAGGCACTGATGGAGGGATTGCTGGGAGGGGCTTCGGAAAACTCAAGGTCAGTGCGTGTGACTCCGAGCCCAGAGGGACAACCACAGACAGCTGGCAGAGGGGTGGAGAAAGAAGAAAGCAGGAAGAGGAAAAGAAACATGGCAGGTTCCCTGCGACCTAATCTCATTCATGCAAGTCTCACTTATTGTGTGCAGGCAAACCTTAGGCTTAGATTGACTGACTTGTCCGAGGTCTCCCAGTTTACAGATGGCCCCTATCCTGACAGAGAACCCCCACCCCTCGCCCTGGTTAGAGCATCTCAGGTGGCCCCACATTTGAGGCTGATCCTACAAGGAAATCGACTCATTTTCTAACACTTCTCTCCAAAAGCCCAGCCCTGCTGAGTCACTGGTGGTGCCAGGTCCTCTGAACTCACAGGTCTTGCTAAACTGGATTTCCCCCTTCAATGCAGCCCAGATTTCCTAAGTTCCTGCTGTCACAAGGGCCTGGGCCCAGAGGGGGAGGGATAGTAGGAGACAGCCTCACAGCCCAGCTGACCATCAGCCAGGTGGACCTGTCAGGACTCTGGGTGAACCTTGTAGCCACGGAACATCCAAGGATGCAGCCAGGACCTTGGGTTGCCCCTGAGGGAGTGAAACAAAAGGGTGCAAAGGGACAAAGTCAAGTTTGTGCAGAAAGAGGATGGGTGGGCCCCGTTTGGAGGTTGTTTACACAGAAAGACCTAGGAGTGTTAAAAGACACTCTGAAAGGTAAGTACATTTTGACACAAACATCTAACAGTACGTAGCACATAGAAGGTACACCACCGATGTTTGTTAAAGTGCAGTATAAGCCAACAAGGTGACAGAGCTACAAAGCAAAGCTAGTACAGCCTTAGGTCATATGAATAGAAGCACAGAGTCTACAGTAAAGAAGGTGACTCACATCCCACCATCCCCCATGCTGAGTTCAATCCTGGGTTGTGCATGAAATAAGATCTAGTCAGACAGAGAGAATCCAGAGGATGTGGGGGGTATAGAGACAGCACCCAAGGGATGTGGCTGGTGGAGCAGGATGCTCAGCCTGGGGATGAGCATGGACAGACGTGGTCATTGTCCCCAACTCTCTGCAGGACTCCTTCAGGACAGGGGGACAGGCGGGGCTGTGAGCCAAGAGAGAGGACCTTGGGGAGCCAGCTGGACGAGTGTCAGCTCAATATGCAAAAGGAATTTTCTTGAAATGACATCTCTTTTGGGGTGGTCATGAGTGCCAACTATGAGAGGTGGCAAGCTGAGGAATGGCAGAGGTTGACTTAGATGTCCTTAGCTCAGAACCTATTAATCTCTAAAATAATAATTTCCAAAGTACAGAAGGAAAATATTAGCTCATCTAGCTCTACTTTTAACTAAAAATAGTTAATAGTACATTGTTCAACTCTGATGTGCACCCTTTGCCATGTGTCAGACATCAAATGTCATGTCCCCAGAGGCCAGGGGGAGCTCAACAATACAGACCGGTCTGCTATGGCCACATTTTCCTTTTCCTACATTCAGCCTGTTTGACATATTTCGGTGTACTAGTGCCAGGTTGGGTGGATTTGAGGATCAAACAATATAGCTTTGACTGACTCAGCCCCCATAGCATGGACAAGTGGCTTCAAAGAGTCCCTGCAAAGGAACCTCGAATGGAGATAACTCTAATCTAGGAAGTACAAGCAAGCAGCAGGAAATGTGGGAGACAGACCCCTCCTCCCCGACCCCCCAGTTCAAGTCCTTCATCAGCCACATGATCACGTTGAAAACAACAACGAAGGGGATCTCCCTCATGTATAATTGCTTACTGAAATAATAATATGAAGAAAAAGCTATTTGAGACATGAACTTCCATCACTACCATCAGTGAGAAAATTCACTGAGTATATATTGAGATGTTAGCTAATGGTCCATAGTACTTGTATGTAATTTCTAAATCTATAAATATGTATATACTAGAGGCTCAGTGCACGAAATTCATGCACCTGTGGGGCCCCGCCCCCCAGACTCCCCATATTCATGTATTTTTGTATATGTATGTATTTTTGTGTGTGTGTGTGTATATATATATATATATATATATATATATATATATATATATATATATATTTGTTGTTGTTGTTAATCCTTACCTGAGGACATTTTTCATAGATTTTTAGAGTAGAAGGGAAGGCAAGAGATAGAGAGAGAAACATGGATGTGAGAAAGAAGCATCAATTGGTGCCTCCTGCAGATGCCCTGACCCGATGGGGCAAAATAGCGTCACTGACAGGGCCGTCTGCTGGCGGCCTGCTGGGGCTCAGGCGTTGGGCGTGTGGCGATTTTCTGTTTCTGCTTCCACTTCTGGTAGAGCTCCCGCTTGTAGGAGCTGCTGATGTAACGACCACTTTCTGTCTTGATCTTCTTGTCCTCCTCTCCTGACTGTCCCACAAACCGCTTCTTCTTCCCATCCCACCTGAGCTGCTGCTGGCCCCTGGGCAGGTTCTGGGCCTCATCGCCCATCAGGGTCAGGAGCCACCTGCTGCTCAGAGGCGCCCCTGTCCCCTCCGATGCTCAGGCCCGCTCACTGGAGTCTTTGGGCCCATCGGGGACAGAGATATCCTGGTCCAGCGGCCAGGCCTCCTCCTTCCACCTCTTGGCTCCCCGCTCAGATCCTGGCTGCTGCTGTTTGTGGCCCACTACCTCTGTGAAGACGTCCTCCATGCTCTCTCCTGCATCCTCTTCCTCCCTTTCCTCCTCCTCCTTCTCTTCCTCTTCCCCAGGCTGCTCTACCTGCAGTGCTGGGCAGCTCAGGGCTGGGCCAGCCAGGCCCTCCTGCTGCTCCTGCAGGCCCTGCTGGCAGCTGGCGATGGCCCTGCAGTCCTTCTGCCGCCTGGCCCGCATCACCGGGCTGCTCAGGTCCCGGCTGGAGACGTTGATCTCAAAGATGGTCGCCTGCGAGCGGTACTGCTTGATGCTGTTCACCAGGCTTAGCCGCTACAGTTCCTCCTCCTCAAGCTCCAGCTGAAGAGGGGGTGCAGGCCCAGCCCCGCGAGGTCCAGCTCCTTGGCCTGTTTGATGGACTCCAGTGAGGGCTCACATGCTGCTGCTGGGCTTGCCAGCCACTCGGCCCAGGCCCCGCTGCTCCAGCAACGCCTCCAGGGTGTTCCCAGGCCTCGGCGTCCACCACGCTCTGTGGCACCGGGCCCAGCACGCCGTCCACACGCCCGCACCTCAGGGCTCCTTGTGGGGGCGGGCGAGGGTGAGGGCACAGCCCAGGGACAGGTGCAGGCCCAGCAGGTAGGGGACCTCATCTGGGGTCGCCAAGGAGCAGGCTGTGCCACTTCGGCCAGCCCGGCCACACCACCCACGCAGTGCAGGAAGAGCCTGCCCTCGGCAGGGAAGCTGAGGTTGATGTAATTGTCCAGCAGCGGGATGTCCAGGCCCCGGCCCGCCAGGTCCCTCATGAGGAGGTGGAGCACTGGCCGTGGGTGAACTTGGCCAGGTTGATGTTGTGGGCGTCTGGTCCAGGGCGCTGTAGATGTGGGAGCAGCTCACCTGCTGGAGCGGCCTCAGCCTTGAAGGGGGGGTGGGGCGGAGGGGCAGATAGTTCTTCTGCCTTGGGTGCATTTGCATATTAGCCTTTTATTATATAGGACTGGGAGTTCCCAAAGCACTTTTCACCATCAGAAAGTGTGGCAACTACTGCTCCAGAGCCTGAGACCCAGCTAGACAGGAGGGAGGATATTCACTGGTTTGGAATATTTATTTCAGATTTAGGGACCAAGAAAAACTAGGTGGGAGTGTGCCACTCCGTAAACTTTTGTGAGGCCTCCCCAGATGTTTGACAATTAACGGGAAGAAACAGTCTTAACAGGTTTCCCCTGGCTCTGACTCCCCAAGGTGGAAGCCAGTCCAATTTCTTCTTTCTCATCCTCTCCTCTAAGTTTCTCTCTCTTTCTGTTTCCTCTCTCTCTTCTTCACTACACCCCAACACACACACACACACACACACACACACACACGCAATTGGCAACAACAAAAACCAGAGGGAGGTATTTGGTACACAAGCACAGAAAGAGCTTGCTGGCTCATGAATGTCAGGCAGACCTGGATTCAGTTCCCACCTCTACCGGTCGCTGACTGTGAAGACTTCAGAAAAGTCACCTCCATTCTCAGAGCCTCAGAATCCTCTGGGAACATGAGCATGACTACAACTCAACAATACAAAGAAAAAGGACTCAATTTTTAAAAAAGTCAAAGGGTTTGACTGGATATTTTTCTGAAAAAGATACACAGAGAGTCAATAGCACACTGAAAGATGCTGGACACCGCTAGTCACTAGGGAAACGCAAATCCAAACCACGATGAGATACCACTACACGCTCCTGAGGATGGCTGAGAAAAGAAGCTTAAGTGTTGGCGATGATGTGGAAAACTGGAACCTTTATAAGATAGTTGGTGGGATTGTCAAATAGGACAGCCGCTTTGGAAAGCAATGTTAAACATAGATTTATCATGTGACCAAGCAATTCCACTCCTAGATATATACCCACGAAGACTGGAAACTTATGTCCACACAAAGATTTGTACATGAATATTCACAGAAGCATTATTCATAACAGCCAAACGGTGGAAACAACCCAAATGCCCAATGACTGAGGAGTGGATGAACAAAATGTGATATAATATAATCATACAACACAATATCATTCAGCCATGAAGAGAAAGAAGTGCTGACACATGCTACAACATGTATCAACCTTGAAAACACTATGCTCAGTGAAAGAAGCCAGTCAGAAAGGATCACCTACTGTATGATTCCATTTCTATAAAATGTCCAGAATAAGCAAATCCATACAGAGAGCAGATTAGTGCTTGCTGGGGCAAAGGGGAATGAGGAGTGACCGCCAAAGGGTATGGGTTATTTTGGGGCTGAGCATAAAATGGTCTAAGATAGATAGTAGTGATGGTTGCACTACTTTGTGAATATACTAAAAATCACAGAATTGTACACTTTAAAGGGGTGAATTTTATGGCATGTGAATGATAGCTCAATAAGTTTTTATTTCTCCTTCTTCTTCTTCTTCTTCTTCTTCTTCTTCTTCTTCTTCTTCTTCTTCTTCTTCTTCTTCTTTAAAAGAGGGCTTCACACATAAGATTGTTGTGAAAGTAAAACAGGGCCTCTAGCCATGACCAGTTTGGCTCAGTCGATAGAGCGTCAGCCTGTGGACTGGAGGGTCCCGGGTTCGATTCCGGTCAAGGGCATGTACCTTGGTTGCTGGCACATCCCCAGTAGGGGTGTGCAGGAGGCAGCTGATCGATGATTCTCTCTCATCGATGTTTCTAACTCTCTATCCCTCTCTCTTCCTCTCTGTAAAAAATCAATAAAATATATATATTTTTAAAAAGACAGGGCCTCTGGCAGGGCAGTGCCCAGCGGGTCCCGGTGGGGAGCAGTGTGGTGGCTTTCCTAGGGCTGTGAGACACAGGTGCCTAGAGTCTTAGATGCTCCACTAGGCTGAATTCTAGGAATTTCAGAGCCAGGAGGGAGTCTCACTCTTTTTTTTTTTTTTTTTTTTTAAATATATTTTATTGATATTTTACAGAGAGGAAGAGAGAGGGATAGAGAGTTAGAAATATTGATGAGAGAGAATCATCCATCAGCTGCCTCCTGCACACTCCCAACCCCAATGGGGATGTGCCCGCAACCAAGGTACATGCCCTTGACAGGAATCAAACTTGGGACCTTTCAGTCCAAAGGCCGACGCTCTATCCACTGAGCCAAACCGGTTTCGGCGGGAGTCTCACTCTTTACTGACCTGCTGAGTTTGGATCCCAAACAGGACGTGCCCCACTTCACTCCATACAGCTCCCCCAACAAAAGTTCCTGACCCAGCTTTTCCCGCAGTTTCTAAACAAAACTAACACAACAGGCACGAGACCCTACATCATCTGTCGTCCTAAATGCTGCCTCTGCGGAGAGAAGCTGGGGTGCTCTGAGCAGAGGAGGCTCCCCGGGTTCGGGAAGACAGCCTGGGGCGAAGGGGAGGGTGGTGCTGGGACGGGAGGGCGGCCCGTCCTCCACTTGTTGGCCAAGGCGCAGAGGCTGGGAGGTTTGAGGGGCATAACCTCACCCTCCGGAGCTATTTGGTCCCACGGGGCAGAGGTTTCTATCTAGTCAGACCCTTCATTTCACAACGGGGGAAACAGGCTCAGAGAGATCAAGGGGTTTTCTGAAGGTCCCGAAGCAGGTGAGGGATAGAATCAGGAAGTGGCCATCTGCTATGCCAGCTGAAGCCTCAGTGACCTGGCTGGTGTGTGTGTGTGTGTGTGTGTGTGTGTGTGTGTGTGTGTGTGTGAGTATTTGCCATCCTCCCCTGACTTCCCCAGAGATGGGAGCTGAGTGCTCACCCAGCTAGGAAGACACAGAGCTGGAATTCCAAACCAGGTCCACTTAGAGAATATGAACCCCTCACCCGGCCCCGCGCCCCATTACCTGCTGTCCCGAGGCCTGTCAGGTACCAGGCGAGCCGTGTGCGGACTGTGCTGATGCCAGGCTGGGCCGGGGAACAGGACGGCCGGGAGAGGCCCTGCCACACCCCCGTGACGGACAGGGGGCGGGGCATGGCGTGTCCCTGGGCCACACTCACTCAGGAAGTGGCATTCCTTCCTGCCGGTGCTATCAGCCCCAGGCCTTCCTGACAGGTTTGCCTCTTCCCTGTGTCACCCCAGGAGCAGCAGAGGGGGCAACCACGCCCAAGAGACCCCTCCCCCATGCTTTCTGTCTCCAGGGGAATGATGTGGGGAAGTTGCACCATCCTTGGCTGTGCTAAGCTCTGGGCAGGGAGGAGGCGGGGCATCTCCCAAGTCCCCCCTCCACCTGCACTGGTGAGGCTGACTCAGGGTGCAGCCATGTGGACCGACCTGATGCTACTGGGAAGGGTGAGGCTGGGCAGACAGGAGGGGGGGGGCGGGTAAGGGGGAGAGACAACACTCAAGGGGCTGGGGATTCCTGAGGGCAGACTGGCAGTGCCCTCTCCTGGTGAAGAAGTTGGGCAAAGGCTAGAACATGCACGGCCTGTGCAGGTGGGAAAACGCAAGTCCTGAGGGGTGGGGACGGACCTCCCGCAGATAAGGCCGGGACTCACCCCAGCTCAGCCTGCCTCTGCCTCTCACTCCCTAAACAAAAACTCTAAAAGCAGGACAGGGAGCAAGTCCTACACTGCCCTGGGGAGCAGGCACCCAGGCCAGAGGGAGACAGGCCCCGACAGGCCCCGTGAGGGCCAGGCCCCAGGAGCTGTGGTTCCCAGGGCTTTCTAGACGTGGAGTCATCCAGATTCTAAGCTCAGGCCAAAATCTTGGAGTCACCCTTTACCCTTTGCTCTCCCCTCTCCTGTAGCTGACCTATCTGGAAAGCCCTGTTGGCCTCACCTTCGACATATCCCGAATCTGGCCCCTTTTCTCCATGGCAATCACTCTGGCTCAGACAGTACAATTGCTAGTCTCTCTGCTCCTGACCTCAGCCCACCGTCTGTTGTCATGACAGCCACCCAAACAATTCCATTAAAACCCATCTCAGATGGTGTACCTCCTCTGCCCACACCCTCCCAGGACTCCCCCTCACTCAGAATAAAACTCTGGTTCTTTTACAGCCCTGCATGATCTACAATCCGCCTCTTGCCCTCTCTGATCTTAATTTCTGTGACTTCCTCTCTCACTCTGCCCCAGTCAGAGCTTTTCCTCGGGGCCTTTGCACCAGGCATTCCCTCTGCCTAGAGTGCTTTCCCCAGACAGCTACCTGGCTGCTTTCCTCACTTTTCAGGTCTCTACCCAAATGCCACCTTCTTCCCTGGCCACCCTGAGTGAAGTAGGAACTGCCCGCACCACCTTTCCCTCTCACCCTGCCTCATTGTTCACCACCTGACGGACGGTGTATTTTCTTGTGTGTTCACCACTGACGTACGGTGTATTTTCTTGTGATGCCTATTTCCTTGTGTGTTTGTTTGTTCCAGGATCCAGGACAGTGTCTGACACATAGCAGGTGCTCTGTACATTTTGTTGAACAAATAAGTGACTTGAAAGGGCAGCCGCACAAGCATTCCAAAGGCATTCTAGGCAGAGGGGACCATGAGCACAACCATAAATGCTTAGAGGATCTGTGAATGGTTCGGTACAGTGAGAGAGCAGGGGCGTGGGGAGTGAGGGGTTGGGGAGGGGAGGAGAAGGGAGAGTGAGAGAGGCAGGGCTTCCGAAGTCAGGCCAAAGAAGCTGGATGTTATTCTGAGAGTGATGGGGAGCCACACAAAACAGACATGATCAAATGTATGTTGTAGACAACAGTTTGGCTGCCTTATTTTGGGCTGGTGGGGAAGCTGTGAGAGGTAGGCATCCGGTGAGCATGAGCCATGGCAGGGGAGATAAGGACGGGGTCAGGGTCGTGTACCCGCCACCTGTGGCTGGGTATGAGCCTTCAAGATGTGGCTGGCTGGAATTGAGAAGTGCTGTGTGTTTAAAACACACACTGGATTTCCAAGACATGGTATGAAAATAAAATATAGACTGTAGCTTATTTTTGATATATTGGGTTACATAAGATATATTATTAAAGTTAGTTTCACCTGCTTCTTTTTGCTATTTGTAAAGCGGCTACTGGAAAATTAAAATTTTTCATAGGCACATAGAACTCACAGTGTATTTCTGTTGGACAGCGTTGAGTTAGAGGGCAAAATGGACGGGGCTTGGTGGTCAGTGGGCTATGGGGGTGAGGGAGACCCTTGTTCTAATTGCAAGTCTCTACTCCGTCCCCCAATTGCTTCTTTGTGATGACAACATGGTCTAGAGGCAGAAAGAAGGGGCCACAAGGAAGAGCCAACAGAGTTAGTTTTTATCTCAACATAAGCACCCACACACAATTCATATCTTCACAGTAAGAACTATGTAGAAATAGGCTGACAGAACAGGCAATTAGACCTCGCCCTGGAGGTATGTAAGAAGAAACTTGAAGACCATCATTAAGCAGGGAAAAGAAAGTTGAACAAATTATTCTCAAAATATGGTCCCTGGACCAGCAGCATCCACAGCTCCTTTTAGAAAAACAAATTCTCAGGTCTCATCTCAGTCCTACTGAATGACAAACTCTGGAGGTGGGACCCTCCATTTGTAATTTAACAGGCCCCCAAGGTGATTCTGATGCCTACTCAAGTTTAAGAACCCTGGACCAAATAACATTCCTACCATATGTGAACGACTGACACATAGTAGATGCTCAAAAAAAAAATAAAATAAAATAAAAATAAAAAATATATATATATATATATATATATAGCCACAACCTTTTGCTGGCTTCTAGTTCCAAGTTGAGGTCCTTGCCCTCCCTGAGCAAATGTAGAATTTACTCCTGTAGCACCTGGTTGTGAGTGAACTTGGCACAGGGCGGAGGCACAGACCCAGGGCATTTCCTATCTGTGCCACAGGCAGAACTCCAGGACCGAGACGGAGCTGCCAGATATATAAGGGGGGCCCCAGCTCAACTTCATCCCAAGGTGACCCCACTGCCCTGTGTGTGTGTGTGTGTGTGTGAGAGAGAGAGAAAGACAGAGAGAGAGCATGTGAGGGGGGCCATTGATTCATGAGACAACCTCCCACTGTCCTGTGGGCACAGCTGACAGCCCCGGGGGAGCCAGCTCAGCAGCGGAGCGTGGCATCCGGCTTCCCCGCATTCCAGAACTGCCAGCCTGAGGCCCACCTGACTCAGCAAGCACGTGCTCTCTGGAAACACGGACAGCTCAGACACAGTCCCCACGTCCATATAAACACCAGGAGCAACCAGCTCCTCCCCGTGGTGAAATGATTTGTACAAAGTGCTCCGGTCAGTGCCTGGACAGTTAGCTCTCACTCCCCCTGGGCATGCTTGTGATGGGGCCACGGGACCCCTCCGGCTGATGGAAACGCCCCAATGACCTCTCCCGTCTGAGGATTATGCACAGTAGGTGTAAGGGGGAAAGAATGTGCACCTACTGTGAGTACCCAGTTCCTGACACAGACGCTTGTAATTCTCTTAGTTGGTGGAGGTGATAAGCTCACCTCACACGGAGATCCTGAAACCCTTGGCATTTTTTGGGCGATGGAAGCCTCTTTTGTTCTAATGAGCCAACTCTTGGTGAGCTCTTGGAAAGCTCCAGGATGGGGCTGGTCACCAGAAAGACCACGCTGTGATTAGAAACTTGGACCTTTCAGCCTCTGGGAAGGGAGAGAGGCTGGAGACTGAGCTAACATTAAGTCATGCTGCGGTGATGAGGCCTCCATAATAATCCCTCATCTGTGGGGTTCAGAGAGCTTCCAGGTTAGTGTGCCAGGAGGTGGTGTACCCCAACACCATGGGGGCAGAAGCCCACGTACTTGGGGACCTTCCAGACCTCACCCTATGTGCCACTGCACCTAGCTGTTCATTCATATCCTTTATATCAATATAACAAACCAACAAACATAACTAAACTTGTTCGTACGTGTTGTGAGTTTTTCTAGCTAATGATCGAACCTGAGGAGGAAGCCATGGGAACCCTCGATTAATAGTAGATCTGATAGCCGAAACCGGTTGGGCTCAGTGGATAGAGCGTTGGCCTGCGGACTGAAAGGTCCCAGGTTTGATTCCGGTCAAAGCCATGTACCTTGGTTGCGGGCACATTCCCAGTAGGAGGTGTGCAAGAGGCAGCTGGTGGATGATTCTCTCTCATCGATGTTTCTAGCTCTCTATCCCTCTCTCTTCCTCTCTGTAAAAAAATCAATAAAATATATTTTTTAAAAATAGTAGATCTGATAGATCCTCCCTTCCCCCAACAGATGGACGGAGAATGACATAAACTTCACCTGCCACTGTGGGAGGCCTAGACTTGCCATTGGCATCGGACATGGAGGGTGTGTCACGGAAATAAGCCCTTAACATTTGGAGGCTGTGCTAACTCTGGGTAGTTAGTGCCAGAATTGCTTGGTATGAGGGGGGAAAAAAAATCACACAGTTGGTGTCAACACTTAGAATACTAAGACTGAACATGTAAGTAAATATATTGTAGATAGTGAGAGCAAGATTTACCCCTGTTAAAGAAAGACATTACAGCCTGGCTGGTGTGGCTCAGTTGTCTTGTTATCCCGAGGCCACACAGCCAGGAAGCAGCCTAGCAGGGACTGGAACCCAGGGTTGTCTTGCTCCGAAGCTCGAGCCACTCCCTTTCCCGAGAGCCAGCAGCCTCCTGGCTATTTAGCGAGGAATCTCCTTGTCCCCCTACAGGTCCTCTCACAGCCTGTCTCTAACTGTGGGCAGCTTCATGGCAGAATGGTTGCCCACGGTGTGAAGGGTTCTGGGGTCAGTCCTAATTCCATCCCAGACGGGTGGCCCTGCACAGCTCCCTTTGCCTCTCTGGGCCTCAGGCATCGTCATACAGTGGAGAAAGGGGTCCTGACGGCCTGGGGGGTGGGGGTGGCAGGCAGCGGCCTTGGTGTATGTACCCTTTTCAGATCCTCTCTGGCTCCGGGACGGACCAGCATGAGGAGTGGGGCAGGGTGGACTGGCTTTGGGTGGCTTGACCTACCAATAGCAGCTCCTGCTCCCTGAATGCTTAGAAGAGAAAGCGGAGGCTCAGGGGAGACCAGGAACTTGGCCACGGCTGCACAGTATGTGGGGGCTGGCAGAACTAGGATTGCAACCCCAGACTGGGATCCCACGCCTAGGCCCCCGAGCAGGGGGAAAGCCGGGGCCCGCAGGAATCCCAGGCAGACGTGGTCCCGGGACAGATAGTGAGCTCCCCGTCGCCGGGAGCATGCAAGCGCTGCTGGCGGGGACCCCGGAGCCCCGCACGGACCGCTCAGCCTCCTGCGGTGGCGGCGGCGGGAGCGGCCGGGGCGGGCGGGGCAGGCGGCTATTTCTGTCCGGTGAGCGCAGCGCGGCGGGCGGCGAGGGCGGCGGGGGGCGCCCGCGCCATATTCCCTCCCGCCGGCCGCCCGCGGCACCGCCACCATGAGCACCGCCGCCTTCCACATCGCCAGCCTCCTGGAGAAGATGACGTCCAGCGACAAGGACTTCAGGTGCGCCCGCCGCCCGCCTCCCGGGTGCCCTGGGCCTTCCTCCGCGCCCCGAGCGCCCGCCCGCCCCCAGGACCCGCAGCCCCTGCCGCCCCCACCCCGGGGTGAGCCCACACCTCTCCCGCCTCCACCCCCCGCCGGAGAGTGACTAATCTCTGCTTCACCTCCCACCGTGCAAACTTCAGCCCCTGCCCCTGCCCCCATCACAGCCCCACTCCCCTCTGCACCCCTCCTCTGCCTCTGCTTTCTGCCCCCTGCCCCCTGCCCCTGCCCCTGCCCCCCATCACAGCCCCCGCTCCCCTCTGCACCCCTCCTCTGCCTCTGCTCTCTGCCCCCTGCCCCTGTCTGCCATCACAGCCCCACTCCCCTCTGCACCCCTCCTCTGCCTCTGCTCTCTGCCTCCTGCCCCTGCCTCCCATCACAGCCCCAGCTCCCCTCTGCACCCCTCCTCTGCCTCTGCTCTCTGCCCCCTGCCCCTGTCCCCTATCAGAGCCCCAGCTCCCCTCTGCACCCCTCCTCTGCCTCTGCTCTCTGCCCCCTGTCCCTGTCTGCCATCAAAGCCCCAGTTCCCCTCTGCACCCCTCCTCTGCCTCTGCTCTCTGCCTCCTGCCCCTGCCTCCCATCACAGCCCCAGCTCCCCTCTGCACCCCTCCTCTGCCTCTGCTCTCTGCCCCCTGTCCCTGTCTGCCATCAAAGCCCCAGTTCCCCTCTGCACCCCTCCTCTGCCTCTGCTCTCTGCCCCCTGCCCCTGTCTGCTATCAAAGCCCCAGCTCCCCTCTGCACCCCTCCTCTGCCTCTGCTCTCTGCACCTGTGCCCAGCCCTCCTCTCGCCCCGCGTTTGATGCTCCCACAGGGAAGCGAGGGTCCCGAGCGCTGCCTGTTCTTTCCTGCATTGATTAGAACCCGGCCCCTTCCCGGGATCACTCCCCAGGGTTGACTTTTTCCCTGATAACCTCAGCACCCTCCCTCTTGGCTCTTCCCCTTATCACTCCAGACTTTCTCCCTGCACCCCAGGGCCCCTTTTTCCATCTCACCCCTCCCTTCCCTGGTTTTCTCGGACACAGCTGGAAGGAAGAGACCTGACTGAGTGGCTTTGCAGGCACAGATATGGTTAGGGTGGAGGATCCTGGGTTTTGTGTGCCCACTCCTCTTCTTCCTCCTTCCCCCAGCCTCACTGAGCCGCACAGGAGCAGAGCTGAAAAGAATGGAGGAAACCTGTGGTCCAGCCCCCTCAACCTGGGGGAATGGATGAGACTGAGGTCCAGGGAGGTGAAGGGATGTGTGCCCATGGCCACTCTGCCAACTCTGGACCCTCGGAGTCGAAAGGAGCCTGCAGAGACCAATAGAGCTGCGCCCACTTGTTGTTGAACATTCCATCCTTTTATCCCCATTCTACAGATAGGAAAACCGAGGTCCAGAGGCAGGAAGGGCCTAGGGGCAGTCACAGAGCTAGGAAGTGGAGGACTCGAGGGACAAAACACAGAGGCTGAGATCTTAACAGGCCCTCTGAGTCCAGCCCCCTGCCTTCTCTGGAAACCCGTTCCTCAACACCCCTCAAGACCTCCGACACAGCTTTAGCAGAGCCTGTGAGCTCTGGCTTTAGATCCTGGCCCCAACCATTTCCTGGCCGTGTGGCCGTGGACAGGTGCTTAACCCGTCCTGAACCTCCGCTTCTGTTCCTATAAATGCGGGTATTAATAGAACCACCTCAGAGGGCTGGTGTGAGGATGACATGCGTTAATGCATGTGGAATGTTTAGATTAGGGGCTGGCACCGGGGCAGCCCTTCATAAATGGACCCATGATGTGGTGCATTATCAGACATCTGCCATGCCCTCTCCCCCGCCTGGAAGTTCTGTTCCCCGTCCTCATGTTCACCCTTCCCCTGGCTGGCTCCTCCTCAGGTGTCACCTGTGTGGGATGCCTCCTGACCCCCAGGCAGGTGTAGGCACCTCCTCTGAGCTCCCACAACTCTTCTGCCCATGTTTCTGCTGGGTCACCTCTTAGCCTTGGGAGACCCCGGGCTCCTGGGCCACCAAACTGTGAGCTTCCTTTTTTTTTTTTTTTTTTTCTTTTTTTTCTTTTTTTTTTTCTGTCCCAGAGCCTATTCTTTGTCCCCAGGAAGTGCCCGGAGAGGGGCTATTTTCTGTGTCCCAGGCTCCTTGCTGTGCTCTGCAGTCTCGTCTCATCAGCCCCCCTGCCCACCTGGGCTATAGTGATTGCTCTTCCTGCTCTCCAAAGGCTTGGCGAGGTGGAGACACCTGCCTGCGGTCACAGCGCTGAGGGGGTTTGGCAGAACCTTAGGTCTCGTCTCCCGGAGGGGCTGGTCCTGCCACCTAGAGCCTAAGAAGCCCTCTCAGCCTGCTCTGCCTGTGTCCCTGAGAACATTTCGAACGGCTCGGGCATAAGAGGATGGTGTCTATTTTTAAAGTCCAAATACCAGCGAGGCTGGGTCCTGCTGACCAGCTGCCCGGGCACCCATGTGGCTGCTGTTTCAGCTGAGTCTCCTCTAAGGTTTCTCTGGAACGAAACTGAGACTGTGTCCTCTGGATCCCGGAGGCAAGCGGTGACTGCAGAGGGAGGTCCCAGGCAGGGCGGAGGAAGTCTCTGAGCCCTGTAATTCCGGGGCCCCGCTCTGTGGGCAGGGAAATGGTAAACTGGGGGAGGGTGGGGAGGTGGGATCCGGTAGGCATTCTCACATCATTTCTTGAAAACACAATGGTATTGGTTGAGGACCCGGGGGGACTGACTAGTGGGGCTGATTTTCCTCCCAACTTGCTGCGTGGCACTGGACAGTTCCTGCAACCTCTCTGAGCCTAGATTCCTCGTCTGCTAAGGACTCGTTGCCCCTCTTCACACCTCCCCAGGATGTGAGGAAGCAGGGCAAAGAAAACTCTCATGTTTCAGATGGAAACATGGGACTCAGAGAGGAGTCAGTGGCTCGGGGTCACCCCGTGGATAAGCGACAAGACCAGTGTGTTCATTGAAAGCCAAGCCTTGGTGCTCAAGCTCCCGTCTTCCGAGCTACACACTTTCCTGTCCACCCCCCCCCCCCCCCCGTCACCTCCACGTACATGTGCGCAGCAGAGCTTTCTTCCTCAGACAGCTAAGTGTTTCCAGGAACTGGGGTGGGGCTGGGGGGTCTGCAATGCTGAGGCATATGTCAGTCAGAAGGGTTGATTTCTAAGTTCAGGTTTTTTTTTTTTTTTGTGTGTGTGTGTGTGTGTGTGTGTTTGTTGTTGTTGTTTTAAATTAATATATTTTATTGATTTTTTTACAGAGAGGAAGAGAGGGGGACAGAGAGTTAGAAACATCGATGAGAGAGAATCATCATCAATCAGCTGCCTCTTGCACACCCCCTACTGGGGATGCTCCCGCAACCAAGGCACATGCCCCTGACGGGAATCGAACCTGGGACCCTTCAGTCCGCAGGCCGACGCTCTATCCACTGAGCCAAACTGGTTTCGGCTGAGTTCAGGTTTTCACACAGCTGTTTGGTGTGGAGCCCTGTTAGAGCCTGACTCTACCTAACATTCCTCCCTTCCTGCCTTCATTTTGCCAACACCCCCCCCCCCCCCCACACACACACACACACACACTCTCCAGGCCCTCTTTGGACCTGCTCTTTGCTGGGCCTGGAGTCCCAGAGGTGAAACTGCCAAGCCCCTGTGAGTTCCTCATGTAATGGGGAGACACCTTGGTGACCGGGGTGCAGTGCGGTGAGAGGAGTGCTGTGACGGAGGGACGCAGTTGTCTGAGGGGTCCTGTCCGGAGGAACCGGGTGCGCTGAGAGAGTGTGGGTAAGGGGGGTAGGACAGCTGGTCACAGGAGTCATCCCTGAGGCTGCTTTGAGCTGGGCCCTGGGCAGATGAACAGGCTTTCAGCGGGTGGAGGAGAAAGGAGGGACAGAAGGCCCATCTCGGGCAAAGGAGCACATCCCTGGGGCTGCCGGGCGGAGCTGGCTCTCCAGGGACTGCAGCAGCAACGCAGCTTAGAGACCCTGCCTGCCTTCTGAGAATGTCCCGTCAGCTGGACAGACCTCGGAGTGCATGTGCCTAACCCAGGCCCTGGCCTGGCTCAGACCCAAGCCTCTCCCTTCACCTTATCTTGGCTGCTTCTCCTGGGATGGCCAGGCCCAGAGGTGGGCACAGTCAGCTCTGCCACGCCTTCCTTCTCTCAGCAGCTTGAGGCTTATCCCAACTATTAAAAATAAACAGCGGTGACATCGGCAGGTGCCCTCCTGGTAACAGGAGGGGGTGGGCCATCGTGACATGCAGCGGCTGATCTGCGCCTGCAAAAATGAGGCGGACTGTGACCAGTTTTGCAGGGGGGGAGGGGGGGAGGAGGCTTTTGGTTGACTGGCTCACACCAGAAAGCAAGGCTGGCGTGAGGAGCTGGGGGGGGCCTGGTGGGTCAGCCAAAGCTGGAAGCTGCCTGGGGCCACCACACTTTGATCCCGACTTCATGGCATCTCTCCTCGCTGCTCTGCCATGCTTTCTCATCTAATGTCCACTCTCCGGTGCCTGAAAGAGCCTGTGAGCAGGGGGAGTGGGCCTGATGGGAACCTGGTGGCCCGGAGTGTGTTTGTCCCATCTAAAGAGGGCAGCCGTGACTTGATGAAAGCCAGTTATCGTCATATAGGCCCAGTTGTATTCAAATATTCTGTTACCAATCGAATCTGGAAATCATTACATTTATGTCAACTCTCCCAAACATTTGCAAGGTGGACACAGCTGAGGGCTGCCAGTTTGAATGACTCTGCCCTCTTTTCTGAATCGTGGCAGGAATGGTGCTCCACAGCGCCCCCTGCAGCCCAGCTCTCCATGACTTTGCAGCTCAGTCTGCCACTGCATGGTCCAATGCCCTGAACAGGGCACCAGGCCACACAGATCTGCCCATCTGGGGGTGGGTAGCCCTGGACTCTGATGACCACCTAGGTCAGGAGCCACAGCTGGGGATTGGTCAGCTGCTGACATCAGTGTCTAAGACACGCTCGGGCCCATCGGCATGGCCAAGGGTAGTGATTCTCAGAGTGGGGTCCCTGCCCTTCAACATCATCCAGGAACTTGTTAGAAATGCCCCAGCTCAGACTTACTGATTCAGAAGCCCTGGGGGTGGGCCCAGCGGTGTTGGGCAGCCCTGCGGGTGGTTCTCACGCTGGCTGCAGTTTGAGAGCCGCTGGTCTAAGGGCTGGGGCTGAAGTGGAAGTGGGCAGGGGGAGAAGCTTCTTGCTGACACCTGACTTCATTGGAAGGTGTCTGATCAACTTTCATGAATGAGACGTGAATGATGTACTGTGTCTCTATAACAAGGGCAGTGCCACTTACTGAGTGTCTATGGACTGAGTTCTCACTGTGTGCTAAGCACATCGCATGCATTATCTCATTTCATCTTCCCTACAGCCCCAGGAGGCAAAGCCTATTCTCAGACAGGTAAACCAAGGCTCAGCAGTGTGACGTTCACGTTTGTTTAAATGTCAGAAGCAAGAGCCTCCAGCCGTGAGGCCCCTAAGCATTTAGCTAGTGTGCTCTGCTCTGCCACTCCGGGCCGGCCCCATTGTGCAGCTGGTGTCTCTCACACACGGGTCTTCTCGAGGGAGCCTGACTGTGTCCACAGCCTGGATCACCGACTTTCCCTCGAATCTTTGCATCAAGGCCTGCTTCTAGGAGAACCCTAAGAGCTTCCCAAACCCCTGGGGCCCAGGAGCGGCTTGAAAAATCCCCCTCTGCCCTCCCTGCCCAGGTTCATGGCCACCAGTGACCTGATGTCAGAGCTGCAGAAGGATTCCATCCAGCTGGACGAGGACAGCGAGCGCAAGGTGGTGAAGATGCTGCTTAAGCTCCTGGAGGACAAGAATGGGGAGGTGCAGAACCTGGCCGTCAAGTGGTGAGTGTCGGCCTTGGGGGGGAGGGGAGACGGGGAGGCACCCTCTGGCTATGCTCCCCTAGCGGGGGAGCTCCCCAGGCACCCCTGCCCCTTTGGGGTACAGTCTCTGAGAGAAGAAGAATTGCTGAGCAGCTCTTGGAGTCCCAGTGGAGCTGGACAGTGACTTGGTCTGGGTTCCCCCAGAAGTAGACCCAGCAACAAGGACTCAGTTGTAAGTTTATTTGAGGGGTGACCCCAGGAAAACCCCAGGAATAGGGAATCCCGTGAGGCAGGGAAGGGAGAAAGCCCATCAAGCCTGCGTTATCAAACAGGTTACTGCTGTGGACAAGCAGAGCTTAGCTCTACTGGGGGCCGCTTAGAGGGTTCCCACGTGCCAGCTCTCTGTCAGTCCTTGACCGAGGGCTACCCCTGGGGAAGGGGCGAGGGATGCATTCCCGGGCACCTCTAGCCAGAGGACGTGCTCAGGTACAGATGCAGGTGCTGGCTCTGGAAGGTCAGGCTGGCGTGCACCAGCGTGGTGGGAGCTGAAGGGACATGATGGCCCACAAAAGCTTTGCTCTTTGCACCATGAGGCTGGTCCTCAAGAATGCACAGGACGTGGGGGAGGGGGGGAGGGGGTCAGAGGGGGCAGGCACTGAAGAATGGCAGGGGTCAATAGTCAACAGAGGATTGGCGCACTGCCTCTTTAACAGTACTCTGTGAGCTGGGCCCAGGCATTCTGGGCCATGTGAATTAAATTCAACTTGATTCAAAGAGCAAAGGGAATTCAGTAGAGAGTTTTATGCAGGACAGTGACATGGTCAGGTGTGTGGAATGGAACAGAGAGAGGGTGGGCTATGGTTTCCCACCAGCACAACCAATATCCCCCTTTTACAGCAGGTAGTCTGAAGTACCCTTTTCCTCTCATGAAGTGAAATTCACACATATTATAATCTGCCTCCACACCATTTCAAAGCAGTATACACTAAGTGACCAGATTATTATGATCCCTGAATGCATAATAATCTGGCCACTCCATATATATCTGTTTACCTGATAATTACATTCTTGGAAACTTTATGGTATATTAAAATAGTGCAAAAAGCATGGGGAGAAGAACTGCACAGCAGCTCTGGGGGTCCCAGTGGAGTTGGACAGTGACTTGGCTTGAGGGAACATACGGCTGACTCAGGCTGAGCCTGCGGCTTTTGAACCCCCTCCCTCCCTCCCTTCCTGTCAGCTTGGGTCCTCTGGTGGGCAAAGTGAAGGAGTACCAGGTGGAGACCATCGTGGACGCTCTCTGCGCCAACATGCGGTCAGACAAGGAGCAGCTCCGTGATATTGCTGGCATCGGCCTCAAGACTGTCCTGTCGGAGTTGCCCCCTGCAGCCACAGGTACCCAGGCCCCAGGAACGAGGTACTATAATTACTTGTCCTAGCTTATGGTTACAGAAACTGAGGCTCAGAGAAGCGAAGGGACTGATGTAAGGTCAACCAGCTAGTCGGCGGCAGAGAATCCAGGTCCCTGTCCAAAGTTCATGGCTCTGTGTCAGGAATGCTTTTAGCTGCAAGTTACAAAATGCAACGCGTGGCATCTTAAAGAAGTGAGGGTCAGCAGTTCCACGTTTGCAGCAATTCATTCAGCAGCTCAAGTAGGACCAGGTTGAGTCTCTGTCCAAGTCTCTTGCCCTTTATAAGAAAAACACGTGTTTCCCTAGAATCCCTCCATAAAGGGGTCATCTGGCCCCTCCTAGAAGTAAGGGAGTCCAGGAAAGGAAATGCTTAACTTTTCCCTTCACCCTGGTGGAAGGAGGGGTTGGATATGGGGTGAACCAGCCGGCAGGTTGGCCATCAATTCTAGCTCCCTGAGGGGTCACCTTAAGTTCGGTCAGGACTTTGGGTCAAGCATGGGACCACTCAGGCCCTGGGTTTCCTGGGTCAGCAGATGAAAGGCTGACCAGAGGTAGAGGCCAGCTCTGCTACTCACCATGCCCATCCTGTGCTCTGTGCAGGCTCCGGCCTGGCCGCCAACGTGTGCCGGAAGATCACCGGCCAGCTCGCCAGTGCCATCGCCCAGCAGGAGGACCTGGCCGTGCAGCTGGAAGCCCTGGACATCCTCTCTGACATGCTGAGCAGGTGCAGGAGGCCACCCCGGGCAAGAAGGATCGGGATCGGGGTAGGAGGGGGAGCAAAGGGGACAGGGAAGGATTGAAATCCACAGAGCCAGCCCCTTCTGCACTCCAGGCCCTGTGCTCAGGGCTCTTTAATTGGCCCTGCCGTCCTGCAAAGGAGAACTCGTTTGTCACAATGTGATAGGCTGTGAGAGGTGTGGTGACCTGCCTGAAGTCAGACTTTCAGTAAAAGTCAGAACCTAGGATTTGAACTCAGGTCTCTCCATAGCTTTTTAAAAGTCCAGCACAGGCCCTATCACATTCAGTGTTTCCCAAACTTTTGACATATGTGTACCCCTTCTATAATTTTTATAACGCTGAGTACCCCTCCGTACTCATGAGAACGTGGAATTAGGCGCAGCTAAGCACGGTGCAGTGCATATCCCCACCAAACTCTTCCCGTACCCCTGGGGGTACGCGTACCACACTTTGGGAAACACTGAAACACATAAGTAAATGAAACCCAGACGAGAGGTCTGGGCTGGATGGAGAGAGATGGGAAGGCGAGGTCCGTGTGTCAGTGCAGAGTGAAAGGAGAAAAGGTCTGAGGACAGAAAACGCACAAGCGTGGTCCAAAGGGGAGGATGGAAGCTGCTGAGGTGGGCAGGGGCTGCCTCCTACCTGTATAGAAACCGTCCTCTGGTGTTGCCTCTTGCATTGAGCTCAGAGCTCAGCTTTTTCGGAGGGCACTGGGGGAGCCATCAAGGAGACTGAGGGAGATAAGCAGAGGAGTAGGCTTTAGACTACTCTGGTCTGTGTGTGTGTGTGTGTGTGTGTGTGTGAGGGGGCTGGGGGTAGGTTAAGGTGAGCAGAGGTCCCGCTTTTGGCGGGACAGTCCCGATTTTTAACAATTTGTCCCCACAGGACAAATTGTTAAAAAAAAAAAAAAAAAAAAAAAAAAAATTGGGACAAATTGTTAAAATTTTTAAAATTTTAAAAATCGGGACTGTCCCGCCAAAAGCGGGACCTCTGCTCACCTTAGCGTAGGTGGGATGGACGCTGAGGCCAGGCCCAGACTCCCAGGGAATCAGTACAGCCTCATTGTAGCCCCCCCGTACCTATTACCATGGTGCCTCTGGGTTCAAGTTCTGACCTTGCATTTTTTGGCTGGGTGGCCTTGAGAAAGTCCCTTCCTCTCTTTGCTTTCTTTACATAATAATAATAATAATAATAATAATAATAATAATAAAAAATGATCACACCACACAGTGGCAGGGTGCCTTACCACAATCGGGTTGCTAGATTCCTGGGAGCAGGCCAGGCGAGGACGGGGGTGAGGAGGTGCCTGGCTCAGGGTGCTCCCCCAGGGGGCCCGCCTGACGCCCCCTCCGGCCCCCAGGCTGGGCCCCCCGCTCGGCGCCTTCCACGCCAGCCTCCTGCACTGCCTCCTGCCGCAGCTGAGCAGCCCGCGCCTGGCCGTGCGCAAGCGGGCCGTCGGGGCGCTGGGCCACCTGGCGGCCGCCTGCAGCGCCGACCTCTTCGCCGAGCTCGCTGACCACCTGCTGGACCGGCTGCCCGGCCCGCGGGCGCCCGCACCCGCCAGCCCCGCCGCCGTCCGCACCCTGATCCAGTGTCTGGGCAGCGTGGGCCGCCAGGCAGGCCACCGCCTGGGTAAGGGGCCGGGGTTCCTGGGCCGGGAGGCGGGTGCAGGGGAACGGAGCAGGGCTCCAGGCTGGGGTGGGTGGGTGGGTGGGCCTGGGGCGGGCACCTCCAGACGGGGGTGAGGTTCATCCTTTGGAAGGGGAGAGAGGCCCCTGAGAGCCATCTGCTTCTGAGCCTCAGATCATTATAAGTCCTGTCACCAAACTTACTGGCAAGTAGAATGTTTTAAAAAGTAAGTAAGTTCTCCCTTTGGCAGCACATGTACTAACAATTTAAAAAAATAAAACCATTTCTATCTTCTTATTTTGACAAACATACCTTCATAACAACCTGTATGCCCGGTGTGAATGTTTGAAGTTTTCATTGGGAGAATATACATACAATAAAGCACACTATTCAGTGTGTTTCCGCCTTTGGGTCCGGCCACGGAACTGCCCCAGGCAAGATGCAGAACATTCTCATCACTCCCAGACGTTCCCTGTGCCCTTTGTAGTCAGTTCATCTCTTCCTAGGTGCCCTCTCTTTCCCCCGTCTCCGGGGCAACCACATATCTGTTTTCTGTGACCATAAATTAATTTTATGGAAATGGAATCCTGCAAGCAGGTTTGCATTTATTCTCAAGTGCCTTGGAGTTCTGGGCTAGAAAAAGTCAGTGTGGGTTGAGTGAGCCCCAGGGTCTGCCCCCTCCCTTCCCTCTGGCTCTCTCCCTGAGAGCGGCCTTAGGCACGCCTGGGGACCCCAGCCCGCAGTCCACACTCTATCTACTCCCCCCGTCTTCTTCTCTGCCCTCTCTCGGCAAATTGCAGCCACCCCATAGCCGCTCTTGGGAGCATGGACCCGGGAAAGAGGCCTGACAGGACCCAGACACAGGTTCAGGGTCAGGGGTGGAGGACAGAAAAGTGGGGAACGGTGTCGCTGGAGAAAGGCTGAGGGGGGCCCTCTAAAGCCCAAGGGTCAGGCAAGGGCCCCTCTTGTCTGGTCTCTAAGGGCAGTACCTGCTTTGCCCCTTTTTCCATCCAGGGCTACAACCTAGTGCAGGAAATAAGGCGAGGGCTCTTATTTTTATTTTTTTAAAATATATTTTATTGATTTTTTTACAGAGAGGAAGAGAGAGGGATAGAGAGTTAGAAACATCGATGAGAGAGAATCATCGATCAGCTGCCTCTTGCACACCCCCCACTGGGGATGTGCCTGCAACCAATGCACATGTCCTTGACCGGAATTGAACCTGGGACCCTTCAGTCCGCAGACCGACGCTCTATCCACTGAGCCAAACCGGGTTTCGGCTGGGCGAAGCTTTTTATCTGCATCTTAATAATCTTCACAGAAATCTCTGTCTGGTAGGCATTGTTACCTCTGCTGTGAAGATGAGTAGACCGAGGTCAGGGAAGGGCTGTGACAGGCCCAGGCTCCCAGGGCTCCTAGGTGGCAAAGCCAGAGCTAGAACCCACATCTGTTTGACCCTGAAGCCCCTGAGCTGGGTTTGCAGTGGCCAGGGATGCCGGCACAGGGGCAGGCGGGGTGCTGTGGGCGAGGAGAGCCCGGGAGAGGGTCCGGCCCGTCCTCAGGGACCCGCCTGGCCTTACAGGGGCCCACCTGGACCGCTTGGTGCCTCTGGTGGGGGAGTTCTGCAGCCTGGATGACGATGAGCTCCGGGAGTCCTGCCTGCAGGCCTTCGAAGCCTTCCTGAGGAAGTAGGTGCCGTGGGATGCTGGGAGACGGGGGCCCCAGAGTTTCTGTGGGGAGTTGGTGGTGGTGGTGGGGGGGGGGGGGACAGGGCTGGAGGCAGGACTCTGGCCCCAGAGCAGTAAGATCTCAGGACTCATCACCGGGCCCCACTGCCTGCCCTGTCCTGCCTGGGTCCACCAAAGCCTCCCTCTCCCACCCCACAGGTGCCCCAAGGAGATGGGCCCTCACGTGCCCAGTGTAACCAGCCTGTGCCTCCAGTACATGAAACATGACCCCAACTATAACTACGACAGTGACGGGGATGAGGAGCAGATGGAGACGGAGGAGAGTGAATTCAGTGAGCAAGGTGGGTGACCAACCTTGCGGAAATGAGTGCAGCTCTCCTGGGACCCCCTTCCCCAGCCAACGATGGGCCACAGTCAGTGAGTGCCCTTATCTTGATCCCACCTGTCCCTCAGGCTCCAGCCCTGCCTTCCACACTCTGGATTCTCCACTGTCCCCATCCTTTCTGGCTGTGCGGTAAGGGTAGTAGTAATCACTGACATTTATTGAGCATCTACCGGTGTCCCAAGCACTCTCTCAATTCAGGTTCCTTACACAGGAACTCTAGAAAACCAGGTGCTTCTCATTAGCCCTGTAGTTTAGACAGGGAAGCTGAGACTGTGAGAAGTGATTTGCCTGAGATAACACAGCTCTGAGGTAGCTCAGCTAGCAAGTGGCATAGCTGGGACTTGGAGCCATGCCTGACAGACCTCACTGCAATGCTACCCTTTCGGTCATGGCTTCCAAGAGGTAATCCTCTAACCCCGCAGAGTGGAGCTCGGATGGTAGAGTGACATCTGGACGGGGAATGAGCTCAGTGGCTTCCTTCCTTCTGTGTCTGTGGTCCAGTTCGTCACCCAGATGGGTGTCCCTTGTGTTCTCAAAGCAGGCCATCAGTGGAGGCCAGGGATTTGGGTTTCGATGGCGTCCTTGGAATGAGATGGGATGGTGGGAGACAAGACTGGACAGTCATATTGGGACCTCGAATACCAAGCCAGGGAGATCGGGCAATTTTTTTAAAATATATTTTTTATTGATTTTTTTTTATGGAGAGGAAGGAAGAGGGATAGAGAGCTAGAAACATCAATGAGAGAGAAACACCGACCAGCTGCGTCCGGCACACCCCCCACAGGGGATGTGCCCGCAACCAAGGTACATGCCCTTGACTGGAATCGAACCTGGGACCTTTCAGTCCCCAGACCGACGCTCTACCACTGAGCCAAACCGGTTTCGGCGCTTTTTTTTTTTTTTGTCAGTAACGGGGAGCTGTGGATATTTCTTCATGGGTGGCATAGGGTGGAGGTAACAAATAATGGTCCTTCAGAGGGGACATCTGCTAAGCTGCCGGGGCGCACCCATGGGACCATCCCGTGGGACAAGCTGGCCTGTCCAGATGCCAGCTCTGAGAGCTGAGTCTTCAGCAGAGCAGTGTGGGTAAGAATACTGTGGCCTCTGAGCCTGTGACTAGGACCATGCCCCTCTGAGCCGCAGGTGTCTCCACAGGAGTTATAGGCACGTGGGCCTCGTGGGCATGAATCCCAGCTATCCTGTCCCCTGGCTGTGTGCCCTCCGAGAGCCTCTCACTATCTCTGATCTTTGTTCTAGACACCTCTTCACCGATACAATGGGGTTCACGGCACTGTGTGGGCTCTGGCCTCTCAGGGGAGCTGTTTGTAGGAAGCCACAAAATCAGACCATTTCTTGCTTGGAAGCCAGGCAATCAGGGCCCTTGAGAGGCTGGGGCAGGGTGTGGGTGGGGCAATGCGAAAGGAGGCCCTGTGTTACCTCTTCCTTCTGGAACCCCCATGAATGAAACATCACACAGCCAGTCCTGAAACCAAAGGACGGGTTCTGTGCCCCAAATGGATTCTCCAGGTCCTCGTTAAAGACGTGGAAGTCAGGTTTTTCCCTGGTGTAGACACAACAGGGAGGGATATGGAGGCAGGAGGAGAACTTTGGTTGAATTCCAGCTATGTCCCTGATCATGTAACTTGGGGCCAGTCTTTTCCCATCTCTACGGTGGAAAAGGAACGCCCGTCTCACAAGGTCGTTGCGAGGCTAGAATGAGGTTGTGGGTTTGACGTGCCTGCTGCCATCCCCAGCACACAGTAGGTGTTCATTAAATGGTAGGTAACATCCCTTTTACAGGAGTAGGCAAAAAGTAGGCATACAATTGTTCCTATGGAAAACACAATAATTAATAAATAATACAAGAATACATTCTGTGTTTCACGGGCTCACCACCGTAACCCTACCTTTGCCCGCCCCCGTAGTGTGTAAGTAATGGTCATCAAAAGGTGGGACACGGGCGTGGCTCCTTCTTCGCCTTTGCACCCTGGGCGCCCCCCTGTGGGGGGGGAGGGGCGGGCAGGCAGCTCCCTGCCCCTCTGCTCCGGAGTGCGGGGCCCATGGGTGTCTGGTTCCCGCCGCAGAGAGTGAGGACGAGTACAGCGACGACGACGACATGAGCTGGAAGGTGCGCCGGGCCGCGGCCAAGTGCGCGGCCGCCCTGATCGGCTCTCGGCCGGACCTGCTGCCCAGCTTCCACGCCACCCTGGCGCCGGCGCTCATCCGCCGCTTCCGGGAGCGCGAGGAGAACGTCAAGGCGGATGTCTTCCTGGCCTACATCGCGCTGCTCCGGCAGACGCGGCCCCCGAAGGGGTGGGTGGGGGCCGTGGAGGAGCCCACCCAGACGGGCGGCAGCCTCCACATGCTGCGGGAGCAGGTGGGCACACCTTCACCTCTCCCCCCTCCCAACCCTCCTCCCCCAACTCACCGCTTACCCTCCCACCTTCTCACAGCCCTCCCATCCACCCCCACACCCCGCCATCTATCCACCCGCTGCCTGCCCGGCTCTGTGCGTCAGGCTGGGCCCAGCGGGGAACAGGACAAATCAAAGCCCTGCCCTTGGCCCGCTCGGTGTTGGGGTCCTGCTGATCGATTGGAGGTGGGGGAAGGGGCGGGGAGGGGTAGTTCTAGGCTCTGGCGGAAGCACGGGGTGCCGTTCCCTGAGGTGGCAGAACATGACGAGGCCGATGTCCAGAGTTCTGCTCCGGACATTTATGTCCACGATTCTCGGATGTCCAGGTGGAGAGAGACATCCGGGGCAGTCAGCACTCACGTCTGGTGTGGACAGTGTAGATGGAATATCCTTGTGTGCTGGCCTCTGACGCTGGGGGAGCAGATGAGCTCCTCCGGGGAGAGCCCAGCTCGGGGAGAGAATGGGCCCTTGGGGTGGAGGGGTGAGAGCCAGACTGCCTGTGTCGTTTTGAGCAAGTTATTGAATCTCTCTGTACCCAGCTGTCCATCTGTCAAGTGGGCCGAGCTGCAGTGCCTGCGTCAGGTCCGAGTATAGAACCAGGTGTCTGGTGCAGAGCAGGTGATGGAAAGGTTGGGATCGAGCGACCATCTCCATGCTGGGGCCCCCGAGGGGCACCCAGCCAAGCCCCTCAGGAGTTGGGGTGTGGAAGCTCCCCGGGAGATCGCTGACGTGCCCCCACTTGCCCACAGGTGCCCCTGGTGATCAAGGCCCTCCAACGGCAGCTGAGAGATCGGAGTGTCAGGGTCCGCCAGGGGTGCTTCAGCCTCCTCTCCGAGCTGGCGGGCATCCTCCCTGGCAGCCTGGCAGAGCACATGCCTGTGCTGGTAGCAGGTAGGATGGACCGGAACCTGGTGTCCGCTGTCCTGGGCCTCTTCCAGAATCTGGCCCCCAGTCCTTGAGGGTGCCCCTATGCAGCAACATACAGTTGGCTCCCCATTGCCAGCAGTGAGAACAAGGCTGGGGTGCAGGCCCTACATCCTGGCTTCAGATGGCCTTGTGTCCCTCAGCCCTGGCCCCAGCCAAACCCTGGCCTCTTAGCATTTGCTGCAGCAGAGCCATGCAGCTCAAACCCCTGTGGGTGTGGCACCCTCGCACCCAGGGAGGACTGTGTTGGGCCAGGGTCTGCGGCCCCTCATGTTTGCACAACCCGCCCTGCAGGCATCGTCTTCTCGCTGGCGGACCGCTCGAACTCCTCCACCATCCGGATGGACGCCCTGGCGTTCCTGCAGGGGCTGCTGGGCACAGAGCCCGCCGAGGCCTTCCACCCGCACCTGCCCACCCTCCTGCCCCCCGTGACGGCCTGCGTGTCCGACCCTTTCTACAAGATCGCAGCCGAGGCCCTGCTGGTGCTGCAGGAGCTGGTGCGGGCCCTGTGGCCCCTGGGCGGGCCTCGGGGGCTGGACCCCGGGCCCTACGTCGGAGAGATGTCTGCGGCCACCCTGGCACGGCTCCGGGCCACCGACCTGGACCAGGAGGTGAAGGAGCGGGCCATCTCCTGCACGGGCCACCTCGTGGGCCACCTGGGGGACCGGCTGGGGGACCACCTGCAGCCGTCGCTGGCGCTCCTCCTGGACCGCCTGCGGAATGAGATCACCCGGCTGCCCGCCGTCAAGGCCCTGACGCTCGTGGCTCGGTCCCCGCTGCCGCTTGACCTGCAGCCCATCCCGGCCGAGTCGCTGCCCATCCTGGCCTCCTTCCTGCGCAAGAACCAACGGGCGCTTCGGCTGGCCACCCTGGCCGCCCTGGACGCCCTGGCCCAGCGCCAGGGACTCAGCCTCCCTCCGCCTGCGGTGCGGGTGGTGCTGGCGGAGCTGCCCGCCCTGGTCAGCGACAGCGACATGCACGTGGCCCAGCTGGCCGTGGACTTCCTAACCACGGCGGCCCAGGCCCAGCCGGCCTCTCTGGCCGAGGTCAGCGGCCCCGTGCTCTCGGCGCTGCTGCAGCTGCTGCGTTCGCCCCTGTTGCCAGCGGGGGTGCTGGCAGCGGCCCAGGGCCTCCTGCAGGCTCTGGTGGGGACCCGGCCCCCGTGCGTGGACTACGCCAAGCTCATGGGCCTGCTCACCGCGCCTGTGTACGAGCAGGCTGCGGACGGCGGGCCGGGCCTGCACAAGCAGGTGTTCCATTCCCTGGCGCGGTGCGTGGCCGCCCTCACGGCTGCCTGTCCCCAGGAGGCAGCGGGCACGGCAAACCGCCTGGTCTGCGACGCCAGGTCACCCAAGTCCAGCACGGGGGTCAAGGTGCTGGCCTTCCTGTCGCTGGCGGAGGTGGGCCAGGTGGCCGGGCCGGGCCCCCAGCGGGAGCTGAAGGCTGTGCTCCTGGACGCCTTAGGGTCGCCCAGCGAGGACGTGAGGGCCGCAGCCTCCTACGCGCTGGGCCGCGTGGGCGCCGGGAACCTGCCGGACTTCTTGCCCTTCCTGCTGGGGCAGATAGAGGCCGAGCCCCGGCGGCAGTACCTGCTGCTGCAGGCGCTCCGGGAGGCCCTGGGGGCCGCCCCGCCCGACAGCCTGAAGCCCTACGCGGAGGACATCTGGGCCCTGCTGTTCCAGCGCTGCGAGGCAGCCGAGGAGGGCGCCCGGGGGGTGGTGGCCGAGTGCATCGGGAAGCTCGTTCTCGCCAACCCGCCCTTCCTTCTGCCCCGGCTCCGGAAGCAGCTTGCCGCAGGTATGCGCCCAGGTCACCGGGGGGCAGTGTGGCCCCGCGCTTCTGAGCATCCCGCACAAAGTGGGCTGGCGTCTTGTGTGGGAGATAAAGGCAGAGGAGTCGTTCAACGCTGTTTCCCCCGAGAGACTTAGAGGCCTCCTCCCGTGAGATCGCCGGAATGGAGGAGGCTGAGGCCTTGATCTTCCACATGAATGTTTCATGAGGAGGCCACTTTCATAATCCGTGATGTGGACAGCACCCTCACGTTTCAGGCGAGGGTTAATCAAAGCAGGTCTCCGAGGGGCGAGGCCCTGCCACTGCAGAGTGCAGCTTTTGGGGGCTAGCTTGAGTCAGGAGCAAACGGGAATGTAGACTGAGATTGGAAGCCAGGCCCTGGGGGTTGCGGAGGGCCGGGCAGGAACCAGGGGGCAGGCTCTGTGTGGTCAGATCAGGGCCCATCAGGTGTTCCACAGCTCAGGGAGGAAGGAAGCAGGTAGGTGTACCTGTGCGGCTATGTGGGCCCCTGAGAGCGAAAGGCCTCCAGGCCTGAAGCTGGTCAGCTGGCCCCCGGATAGGGTCCTTGGGTGTACCATGTCACATAAGGTAGGCAGAGTGCTTTTTTTTGTATGTATATTTTTATTGATTTTTTACGGAGAGGAAGAGAGAGGGATAGAGAGTTAGAAACATCGATGAGAGAGAATCATCGATCAGCTGCCTCTTGCACACCCCCTGCTGGGGATGTGCCCATAACCAAGGTACATGCCCTTGACCGGAATCGAACCCGGGACCTTTCAGTCCACAGGCTGACACTCTATCTATCCACTGAGCCAAACCGGTTTCAGCCCGAGTGCTTTGTAGAGTGCTGTGGTACCTAATCAACACTGCGCACCTGCTGCTGCTGCTATGTTGGTGGTTACGTTAAGCCCTTGCTGGGTTGATGAGATCAGCTGTGTAGCCCTCACCCCTGTGTGAACAGAAAGAGCATTCCCTGAGAGGATATTCCTGGTTACACTCACAGGGCTGTTCACAGGGACCCTTGAGAGGCGAGTCTCAGGATGAGGAGCAGCCCTGCCTTTTCTAAGCGCTGGCTTGTTTCTGCCTCGTGCATTCTGTTGAACCAGCTAGCCAGTGCCATGTCCTTTTCACCACTGGTTTCGGAAAAGAAAGCTCAGAGCCAAACTGATGGCCTGCTTCTAGCGAGTTCACCAGACTTCCCAGTTGCTTCTCCCTGTAAGCCCCTCACTCTAGTCTCCATCTCACTTCCCTTCCTTTTTAAAAAAAAATAAATATTTTTCTTGATTTCATAGAGGAAGAGAGAGGAATAGATTGGTAGAAACATTAATGAGAGAGAAACATCATTGATTGGCTGCCTCCTGCACGCCCCCTACTGGGGATTGAGCCAGGAACCCGGGCATGTGCCCTGACCCCTGACCGGGAATCAAACCCAAGACCTCTTGGTTCCTGGATCGACACTCAACTGCTGAGCCACACCGAATGGGCTGCTCTTGAGTTCTTGGTTCTCTGTATCTGGCAAAGTGGATACCTGCAAACTGACAGTTTTACTCTCCCAGCTGCAGCAGGAAGAATCAGGAAGATTCTAGGCTTCCAAGAGAAACGGTAGCATTGACTTTCCCAAAGATTTTGGGGGGTTTCAGGTGGGGAGAGGTATATTTTTGTCTTCCATGGAGGCAGAGGAGAGTCTTGGCACCTTCTGACCTGTGGGTATCCAGGATCGGCCCTGTCCCTCATCAAGCCACTGCCCCTTGTCCTCAGGCCAGCCGAACACCCGGAGCACTGTCATCACAGCGGTCAAGTTCCTCATCTCGGACCAGCCCCATCCCATTGACCCCCTCCTCAAGAGTTTCATTGGTGAGTAGAGCATGCCCTCTGTCTGCAGCCCCATTCAGTCCCCTACACAGCTTTAGCTGATTTTTTTACACATTAACTGAAGGGAGTTGGAGACCAGGAGACCACCTTATCATCATGACAGAAGCAGGGCCTGGGTTCAAACCCCCTTCGCTGCCACTGAGATGCTGAGTGAGCCCAACATGCCCCTTCTCACCTCTGAGCCTCAGTTTCCTTATCTGTAAAATGGGACATGAAACTGCAGTCCTAAGGTTTTGGAGACTCGTGTAGTATAATCGAGGGATAAAGTGCTCCATGACCACAGAGGCTCTTAGAAGAGGAAACCTATCAACCTCTCTAACACTTTGGCTTCAGTGGGCACCGAGCTGGGCAGGGCTGCCCCATGGCAAGGGAGAGTGGATCCCTGACTTGTCCCGGTCAGAGGGACCTTCTGGCCTGAGGAGCTCAAAGAGCCTTCGTTGGGAGGAGGCTTAGCCCTCCTTCCTTGGAGCCTCTGCAGGCCAGGCTCACTTCTTCAGCGCTCCAAGCCTATGGGTCTTTGTTGTTATATATATTTTAAAATATACTTTTATTGATTTCAAAGAGGAAGGGAGAGAGAGAAAGAAATACAAACACCAATGATGAGAGAGAATCACTGATTGGTTGCCTCCTGCACATCCCCTACTGGGGATTGAGCCCACAATCTGGGCATATGCCCTGACCATAAACTGAACTGGTGACCTCATGATTCAAGGATCGATGCTCAACCACTGAGCCACATAGGCTGGACCCAGTTCTTGATTTTATTTATTTATTGAATATATAAAACATTAACACAGTTATTAAGAAGTCTAAACTATACAAAAGACATACTCAGTAAAGTATGACTTTGTGTAAGTTTATTCACCACTCTGATCTTCAGGCGCCTCATCTATAGTAATATCAGGTTAACATTTGTAGGATCTTTGCCTTGTGCCAGGGCCTCTGCTATGTGCTTTATATACGACCACATTTTAAATCATAAACTCATTGCTACAGAATAGACACTGCTGTTACCCCCATTTTACAGATGAGGATATAGAAGCTCTCCAAGGTCCCAGAATTTGGGTTTGAACCCAGGCTAGACTTGAGTCCACATTCTAATCTGGACTTTTTGTGCAAGGTAGATGCTCAAACATGTTCACCCCCATTCAGCCAGGTATGCACGACTCACGTGGACCACGTAACTGATTTGGCGGTGGAGATGGTTTGTGTCGTGGCTGTGCCATCTCTCACACCCCCTCTCATTTTCCTGTCGCCAGGAGAGTTCATGGAGAGCCTGCAGGACCCGGACCTGAACGTGCGCAGGGCCACTCTGACCTTCTTCAACTCCGCCGTGCACAACAAGCCCTCGTTGGTCCGGGACCTGCTGAATGACTTCCTCCCGCTCCTCTACCGGGAGACAAAGATCCGCCGAGACCTTATCCGAGAGGTGAGGCGGGGGGAGGACTGAGCGGGAGCTTCGGGGCTGACTGGTGGGGCTGTGCTGAGGATTAGGGTCCAGCTCATCAGATGAGGCTGCATGGCCTACGTCAAGTCTGGACCCTCCACTTCCCAGCTGTGTGACCCTGCCAGGGCAGCTTAATCCACGCTGAGCCTCAGTTTCTCCTGCCAGGCAAAATGAGCAGCAGACGTGGGGTATGCAGCAGGCTCTGGGGGAGGTGTTCCTGTACTCTGGGGTCACATCCTTCCCCCCGCAGGTGGAGATGGGGCCCTTTAAGCACACCGTGGACGACGGGCTGGACGTGCGGAAGGCGGCCTTCGAGTGCATGTACTCGCTGCTCGAGAGCTGCCTGGGCCAGCTGGCCATCTGCGAGTTCCTGAACCACGTGGAGGACGGCCTGAAGGACCACTACGACATCCGGGTAGGATGAGCCCCCGCCAGCACCATGCCCACCCCATGCCGAGGGGACAGCCAGGCACCACTGGGCCCACTGCTTGTTTGTCCCTCACTTCCTGCCCCAGGAACCCCCGTGAAAATAGCTGTATTGTTTTCGTTTTTTGTTTTTTCTGATAAGAACCCACGTCTCACTCTAGCTGGTTTAACTCAATGGATAGAGAGCGTTGGTCTGCGGACTGAAGGGTCCTGAGTTTGATTCTGATCAAAGGCACATACCCAGGTTGCAGGCTCGATCCCCAGTAGGGGGCATGCAGGAAGCAGCCGATCAGTGATTCTCTCTCATTATTGATCTTTCTATCTCTTTCCCTTTTCCTCCCTCTCTGAAATCAATAAAAATATATTCATTGATTTTTTTAAATTAAAAAAAAAATTTTTTTAATTTATTTTTTTACAGAGAGGAAGGGAGAGGGATAGAGAGTTAGAAACATTGATCAGCTGCCTCCTGCACACTCCCTACTGGGAATGTACCTTGACCAGAATCGAACATGGGACCTTTCAGTCCGCAGGCTGACGCTCTATCCACTGAGTCAAACCGGTTTCGGCCAATAAAAATATATATTTTTAAAAAGAACCCATGTTTCAAACACCTTTGGTTTGAGTCTACACTGGCAAGCTCTTTGGATGGTTTGGCAATAACTAGAACAATTTATAATTCTCAGACATACCCTTTGGCCCAGCTTTTCCATGTCCATGAGCTTCTGAACTAATTCCTGCACATGTTCAGAGTTTTATGTTCAAGATTTTTCTTCACTGATTTCTGGTCATTGGGAAAATCTGGAAGCTATCTAAATGTTCACTTATGGAGAACTGACTCCATAAACTGAGTACCTCCAGTCATGGAATCCTAGCCACATTAAAGAGTGAGCTAGCCAGTTTGGCTCAGTGGGTAGAGCATTGGCCTGCGAACTCTCTATCCCTCTCCTTTCCTCTCTGTAAAAAAAAAAAAAAAAAAAAAATCAATAAAATATATCTTCTTTTAAAAAGTGAGCTAGTTCTCTGTGTACTGATGTAAAAGATGGCCAAGACCCACTGCGTGATAAAAGTGAGTTATTTTTCACGGGTTTTTCCCATGCTTGAGCAAGTCTTCCTGTTCTTCTCTCCCATTCTGGCCAATGTCTCCTTCCTCCCGGGCAGATGCTGACCTTCATCATGCTCGCACGACTGGCTACCCTGTGTCCTGTGCCTGTCCTGCAGAGGGTGGACCGGCTCATTGAGCCACTCAGGGCCACCTGCATTGCCAAAGTAAGCCCCTGTCCGGCCCTATAGGCCCTCTGCTGATCGTTCAGTTACCATTTACCAAGAACCTCCTAAGGTACAGGTGGTGTGGGAAGGGCTTATTTTAATCATCGTCATCCAATGAAGTAGTTCTTATTACTTCTTATTCTTACCATTGTCTACACAGGGAACAGTGGCTCAGAGAGGCCAAGTTGTTGGCTGAGGCTACACAGCTAGTAAATTGCAGAGCTAGGATTCAAACCCAGCTCCGTCTGTCATTCATTAAATATTTCCTGTGTGTCAGGCCTTGTGCAAGGTACTAGGGACACAGCATCGAACATGAGGGACTCCTTCTTCTCACATCCGAATTGGAAAACTGAGGCACTCATAGACAGAAATCATTTGTTAACTGATTGGTTAGTATGGGGGCAGAGTTGGAGTGCCTCAAGGGTCCAGTGTAGGGATCCGGGGCAAAAGGTCTCATGGAAAGCTGCAGTGTTGAGAACAGAGCCTGGCACACTTAGAGGGTAAATTACCCAGTAAATACCTATTGAGTGAAGAACTATTTTGGGTTTTGGAAGAGCAAAAGACTTAATCACAAGGAGGGCAGATTATTTCAGATTGGAGCTTAACGAGGAAAGACACTCTTAAGCAGTAATTTCCAAGCAGTAGCACCTTTTCAAAAAAAATTTATGTGGATAAAATTGATAACTTATTAATAGAAACCTGCCTTGCAAATTTCTATTTTTAACGTATACTTAGTATGAAGTCAAGTAAAACAGTGGTACTGCAGGCCTACTGAACTCTTGACAGTCTCTGTGGCCAAATTTCTCTGGTGTACTTTGAACTGTACTGCACGGAGAAAAATCCAGTTCACAGAAGAAGCTGCAAATGGCATCGCAGGGTCGGGACACCCTTCACTTGCTTTCATCTGAGCCTGCGGAAAGCCGCTCAGTCTGGCTGCTCAGAGGATGCTATTTGTCAAGCACAGTGATGAGAGCTTGTCACATCCATGTCCCCAACCCCTCACCCACAATTCTGAATCCTACAAAGCTCTGGAAACTAAAAGACTATAGTAACTTGTTTGGCACCAAAACTTAACTTGAATGGGCACCAGGCTGTTTATGACGTTATTTCCCTCTTTATGATATTCATAATATTCTTACATTTCCCCCTAAACTTAGTGGGGGAAATGCTAGTGTATTTGATTACAGGGTATTGAATCAGACTATCGCCTGATATCTGCATACTATCGCCTTTCTAAAACTCCTCAAATTCCTTAATTTCAAAAGCACATCTGGTGTTAAGGGTTTCAGAGAAGGGGTGTGGGCCTGCAAGGTCCTTTAATCCTCGTAGCAGCCCTATAAGAGGAGGCTCTTATTTATTGTTGGGGAAGTGAGGGACAAAAGTTTCTATCTACCTGAAGTCACAGCTCTCACCGGCAGAGCCATTTGAACGCAGGACTGTCCAACCCCATACCAAGTCCTTAACCATTAGGTTTTGAGGGGGAAGAGACTAGTGTTGTCTGGGTTTAAGTCATGGAAGGCCTTTATTCCATAAGCATAGGAGAATTTCTAAGATTCTCTAAATGGGAGAGGGTGGGGATAGGTAACAAAGTGAACATTGCACACGAATTATGACCTTGGATTTATTATAAAAAAAAAATAAAGGTAATTTAGATTGGCTACTCAAGGCCCTTTGGGTGACTTTGAAGCTGATTTGCATGAGGAAGCCCAAAGGTGGAGGGAGCCCTCAGGAGGCTGGAACCAGAGATGGTGAAGCAGGGGAGTGTGCCACAGGTGGTGGAGAGGAAGCCAGACTGTGGTGCAAGGACAGGCTCAATCAAGGATGGCTCATTGTTGTTTCCCACTTTAGGTCAAAGCTGGTTCTGTGAAGCAGGAGTTTGAGAAGCAAGATGAACTGAAGCGCTCTGCCATGAGGGCAGTGGCCGCCTTGCTGACCATCCCTGAAGTGGGGAAAAGCCCCATCATGGCTGACTTCTCTTCCCAAATCAGATCCAACCCTGAACTTGCCACCCTCTTTGAGAGCATCCAGAAGGATTCTGTTTCAGCCCCCAACTCAGACTCAATGGATCTCAGCTAGTCTTAGCCCACCCCCTAGATGGCCCTTCCTCAAGAGAAGGAGGCCCACCTGGGCCTGAGGTACCAGCCTCTCTCCCACCACCAAAGGCCACTGGCCTTTAATCCTTTCATCTCCCTGGGGGCCCTCCTATTCCTCTTTGGGGTTTACAGTGCCTTCTCCAGGGACCCTAACTCATAGGTTCCCCAACCAGGAGCTGTAAGGCTGCCAACAGTTGGGCCCTTTAACTCAGGACAGCCATTCAAAGCCCTGGGATGTAATTTCTCAGTGTGAATTCACACTAATCTAGTTCTCAAGCTGGGGAGGCACTGCTTCACAAAATACTTCTTTACTCTTGTGCTCACAGCTGTGAGGTTAGGAGGCAGCAGGTTGGCCTTTCTTCTATACTACTCTTTTTACAATTCACTGGATTGGAAACACCAAGAATTAGTGCTTTGGCTGGGCATCTTAAAAACTGATACTTTTTGAGTTATTCATTTTAGAATAATAAAAAGATTCTAATAGGCAGTAATAAATCTGAAAGGTTTTCTTGTGTGGGTAGTGAATTACACCTAATGTGTTTCGAATTTCAAAACCCTTTATGAAATGAGCTGGTTAACAGCAAAACACTATTAAGTGCAAACCACTTTCATGTCACCCCACCTAGGCATAACCAGGTGGTTTATGACCTTCTAAGGTTTGAATGTGTCCTTTTTAGAAACTCATAGAATTTTGCGATAGGCCAAAGAATTTTGTGCTATCAGAAAATAGGTTAATAAAGGAGATCCTAAGCTACAAGTTTCTCTGCACAATTCTTACCACTTATTAGTACATGTCCCAAGTCAATTGAAAGAAATCAACCTGTAAGACATTTATCTACTCAGAGTGAGCCTTACATCCAGGCATGGCTAACACACCAGGAAAATTTTTATTCCTGGCTCAGTTAACCAGGATTGTGAAGATACACCATTATACCTATTTTGGCCAGATCTGCCAAGATATTTGGTGTCACATTTTAGTTTGTGTGCCAGGGATAATAGCTGTCCTGCAGTACCACGTACCACATCCCATGTGACCTATATAACCTTTAAATTAGAGCCTACCTACTGTAGTTGTAAAGGAGTTTGGGTGTTAAATTCTGAATCCCAAGAGGCCCAATGAATACCAGTTAAGGATCCCACACCTATGGAAATTATGCCAGAAGCCCAGAAGCAGTGAGTTTGCAGGGGGGCGGGGGGGTGTTTATATTGAAAGCTACCTTCAAGCATTCAGGGTGGATCATTCGAGGGATTTGTGTTACCCTGTTTTGTATTTTTGGACAGAAGCTATATGGTCCTATTTCAACACCGAACAAGAATTTAATGAAGACATTTACTTGGATCCTTTTTATGCATTTTCTCAATCTCCACAAGAACCACAGAATTTATTCAACTTTACAAAAAGTGAGACTAAGAAAGAGCTTGCTCCGAGCTGCAAGGTCCCTCAATGAAGTTTCAGAACCAACCGTGGTCTGAGAGCCAAGTCTTCCGCAGCCCTAACTGGAGCTGACCAAGGCTGGTCTGGGCACCTAAGACCAGTGCCTGTGAAGAATTGAGTATCCTTCCAAATGGCAGATTTCAGAGCATTAATAGGCAAAAGAACAATCTCTGACAAGCTGTCAGAGAAACTGGAGAGTAAAACCAAGGGCGGAAATGCCAGATGGCAGAATTTTATGATTTTATTAACACAAATACAATGTGTACACAATCTGTCTATTCGTTTTCTTCGCTGCGCAGCCTGGCATTGGGATTGGTGACTCTGATGGCCAGCTGGGCTGCTCTTTCCACAATGGCTTTGCGGTTCTTGGAGGAGACGTTGTGAGCAATCTCAGCACAGTAAGACCTGGAAGAGAACCAATAAGTAGGTAAGGAGCAAGCCAGCCCAGAACACTGTGTGTTCCACTGGGAAGCAACAGCTTTGGTCACTTCACCTCCAGACCCACAGCACTGGGCAGAGAGGGTGCTGGTGAACAGTGTTGAATGACGACACCTGCACATCCCAAATTCCACAGTACTAGCAAAGCTCTCTCACTACCCCCTATTTAATCCTCACAGAAACTGTAAGACACGTTATCCCCTCCATTTTGCAGACAAGAGGTGGAAGTGAATTTCCAAATCACAATGCAATAATGAACAGGGCCAGGATGGCTCAGCCCTAGACCACAAGTTGAGATTCTCCCTCAGTCTTTCTGGCCAAACTGCCCAACTCAGGGAAGTCTCAGGGAGCTTGGACTTGCCCCTGTCTTGGAACTGCAAGTAGCAGAGCAGATTCCAACAGTGTAATTAATCCAAGAGAGCTCCCTGATCCAGACCATAAATATTTTACTTGACTGCCGCAGATATAATTCAAGTTGAAAGTAACATTGGCTTAAGCCACCCAGTGAGTAGCAATATCTTACATTTCCTGAGCATGTGTATACCAGGAACTGGTCTCATCCATTCCTCACAGCTAAACATATAACAAATTGGTCTAATGAACAAATTTCAGTGAGGTGATCTGAAGCCATAAAAGGTGGATTAAGACACTATCTCTGGAAGATTAAGGAGTGATTGACTTGTTATATTACACTTTGGGACTCCCCCCATTTTTTCAAAAACTCACCAGATCCTTATCTATATGTATGTAATAATCACACTACATATTTTAAATACTTTCCCTGGTGCTTGGGCATTTTTCATATGTGACATTTTTAAATACATGTATTATATTTACAAATTATTCACTTACTGTTGCAATGATCAGCTTATAAAACTTCATTGCATTTTAATTATTTAAGGATAAATGCCCAGAAACTTGTGGATTAAAAATCATGGTTCCTGATACTGCAACATTTTCACTACATGCATTTTTTTGCTACACAACAGGTATTAGATTGGGCCTCCACCAACATTAATCCCAATGCTCATCTTTTCTAAAGAGAATTTCCAGTATTTCCATGCCTGGTTAAATCTCCAACCTAGAAACTCAACCAAATAAGGCTTCACAAAGACCTTCTATGCATATATGCATAACCCATGGACACAGACAATAGGGTGCTGAAGGGGGGCAGGGGCAAGCTGGAGGGAGACAATGGGGAAAAAGGGGATGTAATACTTTCAACAATAAAGAATTATTTTTTAAATAGTTTCACTCATTTTTATTATGTGTCTTCCCATGAACATTATTTTCTCAACCCAATGTTCTAGTTTTGTCCCAAGCCAGTGGTTGGCAAACTCAATAGTCAAGAGCCAAATATCAACAGTACAATGATTGAAATATCCTTTGAGCCAAATTTTTTAAACTTAAATTTCTTCTAACGCCACTTCCAGGCCGTGATATTGTGAAAGAGCCACACTCAAGGGGCGAAAGAGCCACATGTGGCTCATGAGCCCAAGTTTGCCAACAACGGCCCTAAGCAAATCAAAGTCTCCCATAGGGCTCACCAAGTGTCTTTCTTAAAACAATGAGAAAGCAATGTTGTGACTCAATTCACTTTTGCATCTATACACTGTTTAAGTGCCCTCTGCCTGTAGTCTTCCTTTTCTCTACCTCTGATCACACTCTCTACACCAGACAGCACTCCACCATTCTGAAGATACCTGTGGCCACAGTTTAAGTGCTCCTTCGGTCTGAGGCTATCCCTCACATAAAGAAAGCAACGTTCTGGAAATGACTGCCCAAATTACACAGCAGTGTTTGTAGTGTTAACTCAAGTCCTTTTTGAGTCTCTATACTTTTCAGGACAAGCCATCATGCCCTCCCTCACATTCCCCCTAAAAGCATTTTAAAGTCCCCAAGAAGCATCCACTAAGCTCCTGAGAGAATATACAACTCCACATGCATTTTGAAAGGTCTAGAGTCCCTACCAAAAATGCTCAGATGTGTACTTCTGGCATCTGAAAGGGGGGGCGGGGGGATCCAACTCACTTATTGCACATCAGCAGCACTTCAAGCTCCTTGACGTTATGGACTAGAAACTTCCGAAAGCCACTGGGCAGCATGTGCTTTGTTTTCTTGTTGCTCCCATAACCAATGTTGGGCATCAAGATCTGGCCTTTGAATCTTCTCCGCACCCTGTTGTCAATGCCTCTGGGTTTCCGCCAGTTCCGCTGAAAAACAAGTAAGAGGGTTAGTGTCTATGCAGACTGCCAACTCTTCCTTCTGGAAGAAAAAAAGGGGACCAAATGAGAAATAACAGTAGCAGTCTTTGGATTACAGGATTTCACCATTTCTTTATATACTTATTAGTGAAGAAATAAAGGGCTCCTGTATTTGCACAACAGAATGGACCCACATTCACACTCCTAAGTAAAGGAAAAGTATATCACACACCAATGGAACATGAGGCGATTGTGTACAATTACGATGAAAAGAAAGGGCTTCCACATTGCCCTCAAGAGTTAAGTTTTCTCATCTATAAAATAAGGATAATTACCCCTCATACCATCAAGGCCACCTGAAAGGATATAAGCCTCAAAACAGCCAAGTATGTCGCATCACTTCCAATTTACACTCCAAGAGGCAGTTCCAATAAAGGCCTAGGTTTCTACAGTAAGCTCTTTCACCAACCAGACTCGTTGATTCGTTTGCCAAAGAAGATGTCAGAAACCCAAAAGCTGATTCAGGGACCCTTTTCTTCACCCTGACATACACACTTCCACGTCCAACCCAAGGCCGCATACCTTAATTTTGACATATCGGTCTGACTGGTGCCGGATGAACTTCTTGGTCCTCTTTTTGACAATCTTGGGTTTCACGAGGGGTCTGAGGGCAGCCATGGTGCCTTTAAGAGAGACAGGTACCTTGAAACAAAGGTCAGCCCCAAAGAGACTTTCCTTGCCCAGGGCTTCACTGTTGCAGAGTGCCTTCCAATCACCAGCTACCGAGCAAGCAGGGAATGGAATGGGTGCCTCTGCCAGGCCTGTTTTTCCTCCCGTCTCCGAAGCTGGCAGAATATGAGCCACTCGCCAGACGCGGTCCTGGGAGGTTAGGGGTCACCTCGCCCACGCCAAGCCAAGAAGGAATCCCAATGACTGATTTAAAACAAACTGGTCCCCAAACGTTCTCAGTAAGCAAAGGGGCAGCAAATCCTACGCCAGTGTCCCAACCCCCAGCTGGTCCGATTTCCTTTTAGTTATGCCGGCATTTGACAAACTACAGGAACTGGGATCTGTTTTCTCACCTATTAAAAACGGAGATACTAGTGCCGTGCCCAGACTAGGGCAGACGTTTGGTAAAGAGAAACCTGTAGATGAACTTCTAAAACGCTCCTGGGCCTTGGAAATGCCATTCTACCTGGAGATCAACTCAAAAAGTTACCTTCCTCAAGGTGTCCTCAATGTGCTCGCTCATAGAAGATAGTGAATGCACAGCCCTGTCCCATTGATTTCCTCAAAGACAACGACAGTTACAAATTCCCAGGGATCCTGACCCGATAACCGAATTTTTGGTAACTGAGCGAGTCCACACGCCAAGTCGGTTTCTTTCTCTCTCCCCCTTTTTGGCAGTTCCGCCGCAGCAGTCACCCCAGGGCCAGACACTGCGGGGACGGGAGCGTCGGGCAACAGAAATAGGTTTTTATCTTTTTAAACACGTGGTCTATTGGATATCGCTGATCTACTTAAGGAACCTTAGTATTTGGGCCCTGGCCAGTGAGGCTGCAAAACCCGATCGCTCCACGCCCAAGAGGGACCTCCTCAGTTTGATTTCAATCGGCGCCCCGCTTTCCCACGGCTGAAACAAGCTGCCCGCAGCTCAGAATCTTCCCCAGAGGCCGCCCTGGAAAGCCAACCTCCAACACCGGCTGGGTCACTTCGTTGTACTTCTGTAGGCGCATCCGCCAAGCGACAAGGACAACACCCAACGAGACGACCACTCGAAAGGTTAAGCCGCCTCACGAGGGAGCGATTGGGCCTGATGGACAACGCGGAGACCCAGATGACGGACGATTAAAACTCACCGAGTAGGAGATGGCTGCCACCTCCGTAGGCAGCGCCGAGGAAGAGAGGGGAAAGTGCCGCGCAAGGCCTGATGGGAACTTGACCTCTGGGTCCTGGCAGGGAAAAGGAGAGCACTTCCGGGTCTCGGTCGTTCAAAAATAAACGTCAGAGAAATAACACTGGAAAAAAGTTGAAGGTTACCTGTGTTTTAATAACATTAATGTCTAGGAATACCTAGTACTGAAAAATGTTCAGACCTGCTGTTGGGACTACGTAGAATATTTGGAATTTTTTTGAGCTTCTAAGACCTAGTGGGGGGCGCTCCCACTTCCGCCAGAAGTTGAAGCTGCACTTCCGCCTCCAGCTTATTTTCTTTTTTCCTTTTCGCCCTGGTGTCTTCTGCTCCAAAGCGCGCCTCTTGCTGGCCAGGAGGAAGCAAAACAGAGACTTCAAAATATACTCTCATGTGAGTTATTATAAAAAAAAAAAAAAAAAGAGAGAGACTATGTAAAATAGCTATCGTTCAATGGAATTTACTATCCTTTCCACAATTCTACGAAGTAAATATATTATTTTACAGAAATGTAGAAAGTGAAATTTGGGGGTTGACAAAATCCACTCTTCTAACCATTAGGCTAAAACGGCCAGGTTGTTGTTGTTTTTATATATATATATTATTATTATTGTTATTCTTTATTTAGTGTTTGGTTTTAAGATTAATGTGAGCCCTAGCTGGTTTGGCTCAGTGGATAGAGCGTTGTCCCGTGGACTGAAGGGTACGGGTTCGATTCCAATCAAGGGCATATGCCCAGGTTGTGGGTTCGATCCCCAATAGGGGGCGTGCAGAAGGCAGCCTATCAATGATTATCTCTCATTGATGTTTCTCTCTGGAATATATATATATATATATATTAAAAATATATATATTAAAAGATTAGTGCAAAAATCAAATTTCAGAAAAAAAAAAAATGTCCCTGGATCCACAATACTGATGTCATAAGTGATCTTGATAGGAGTAATTCCAGGGGCCAGATGGAGACAGATGCTAAACTGGATGTGTTCTTAACTGAATGACAAGAGAGGAGAGCGAGTGTTGCCAACTCCGTCATGAGATTTTGATTGTGAAGGGATGATAGCAGGATGATTCCCTTAGACCAGTGTTTCCCAAACTTTTGACATATGTGTACCCCTTCTATAATTTTCGTAACGCTGAGTACCCCTCGTACTCATGAGATCGTAGAATTAGGCGCAGCTAAGCGCGGTGCTGTGCATATCCCCACCAAACTCTGGTGCAACCCGTACCCCCACCAAACTCTTCCCGTACCTCTGGGGGTACGCGTACCACACTTTGGGAAACACTGCTCTACACAAAGGGAAGGCGAATTTGAGACCCAAAGAAGTGAATTGTGAAATGTGAAGTCAAATGTCTTGTTCCTGGTCACTTATTTGGCAAACAGAGTTAAGACTAAAACCCCTTGTGAATCACACCTCATGAACTCTACTTATCCTGTGGTCTGTGGGGAGTCACAAAGGATGCAGAGCACAGGAGCACTGTCTTAATAGCTGCCTATATCTACCTATGAACCAAGAGGATACTGTTCGATTCCCGGTCATGTGGTCAGGGTGATCGGCAAAAAAAGGCATTTTGGGTGGCTAGCAACCTTAATCTAGTCACTGCCTCTTGAATTGTCTGGTCCTGCAAGACCTGTTTACTCCCATTTTAGAGAGGCCATAACCTTCCCCAGATGAAGTTATCAGTGCTGGCGCCAGGCCAAGCCTTTGATTGAGGTCTCAAAGCCCCAGCACATAGAGCTCTTTAAGAACTTGCAAAGGGGACCGGAAAACCCCATATTTGGGAGACAAAGGACTGAAAAAGATATAAAAAGGGACAACTTCTTACATGTTGTTGCTCAGAATTTAAAAGACATTTTACCCTGGGCCCACACAATGATAATAATAAAGTGTAACTCCATTTCTCTAAGTATTGCTTGATTTTTGTCTGGTCTTCTGTAACAAGGGAATATGTCTGAGTTAGGGCTTGATACCCAGTGGAGAGCGTTCAGGAGGCTGCCAATCAGTGATCCTCTATCATCATTAATGTTTCCATTTCTCTCTCCCTCTCCCTTTCTCTCTGAAATCAATAAAAACAAACATATATATATATATATATATATATATATATATATATATATATATATATATATAATTTTTTTTTAACTAGCTGCCCATATAATGGAGAAGGTTTTGACAGCATCAGATGAGTTAATCAGACAAAGCGTTCATGAACCAGAGTACATGCTTCCAATTGTAAAAGACTCAGGAGATTTGGAAGAAGTAACCCAATGGCTGTTTTGGGGGGGATGAGAGACATGGTGTTTCTCAGAGGAAGGCACAGGGCTCCCCACACTGCCTCCTGCTTCCCCCCAGACACTGAGATCCCAGGATCAGAGGCAGGAGGTGCCAGGCAGGCATCCATCAATATCCCAGGGAGTGTGCCTGTTGTATTACCTCAGGCTCAGGACCCCAACTTTTCCAAACACCCTTCTCGCCACAACTTCTGAGCAAGAAATCACATCAGATGGGTCACAGGTGACATGAGAAAAACTCCAATCTGGTTTATTTCAAAAGGGCAGGGAAACACCCCCAAACTGCACTTCTTTCTCTGGACACATCTGCCTCTGAGATCCTGGACACTTTACTCTGGAGACAGCTAGCCCCCAGCCATCCCACTGAAACGATTTCTTCCGTTTGGCTCTTTGACACTCCTGGTGTCTGTGGCTCTGGGCTGCTACCTGCACTGGTATCCAGCCCCAGGCTGGCTGGGTTTGACGTCACCTGGGCCACTCTGGTTGCTGTAGACGACCTTGGGGGCATCGGAATAAGCACAGGTCATGTAGTCCCTGTTTCTAATGGGCCATCGCAGGTGGGAATGGCAGGTGACCGGGTAAGCTGGGGGCCGCTGTTGGACACAACTGAATAGCATCAGGCTCCGGTCCACAGTCACAGAGGGCAGGTAGAGCTGCAGTTTGTCCAGGAGGTGACCCGGCCAGAAGAAGTTGGGGTGGGTATGCCCTGTACCATAGGGACTCTTCTCCTTCAGCTTCCTGGAAAAATGAGAAGACACAAGGAAGGTTGTCATGGTGATGGTCCGGACAGGGCTGGAGCTCCTCAGCAGAGCAAGCCAACTGTGGCCATAGAGGAGGTGTAGCATTGCATTTCATGCTTCTATTACCCTGCCTACCTTACCAGTAAGGACCCAGAGGCCTAGAGAGGATAAGTCATTTCTCCACACTGACAAGCAGCAGCAGAGTGTAGGCTTGACTCCAGCCTGCTGCCTCTAAAATCCAAACTCTTTACCTGGATATTATCTATTCTCTAGAAACATTTTAATATGGTCTTAAGAGTACAGCCTGTGGAGCCAGTGTAGCTGGATTGAATGTGTAAGAAACATGCCTCTGATTTATCTTCATAGAAAAGAAACAGCATCTGGCCAGGCCATTACTGAATTTTCCCAAAGCAAACAGGATGTGGGGTGGGGAGAGAGGATGAGAGCCGTATATGTGGCTGGTAGCACATGTCCTAGGATGATTCCCCTAGACCAGTGGTCGGCAAACTGCGGCTCTTTGGCCCCTTGAGTGTGGCTCTTCCACAAAATACCACGTGTGGGCGAACATGTATAGTGTAATTGAAACTTCGTGGTCCATATGCAGAAGTCAGTTTTTGGCTCTCAAAAGAAATTTCAATCATTGCACTATTAATATTTGGCTCTGTTGACTAATATGTTTGCCTACCACTGTCCTAGACAAAGGGAGGTGGAGGCAACCAGAGAAGGCACCAGCCCCCCTCCCCCACTTTTTTTTAAATAGCCCAATGGGAGACAGCAAAATCTAGGTGACTTATTAGGAAACAGGTGACCAAATAGTCCTCAGCCAATGAGGAACCGGAGGAGGTCTCAATACATGAGGCGATGCTCCTTTGCTCACGTGTGATCCTGTAAAATGGCACTCTCTCGAGAGGGTTATTAAAAGTCTCATTTTCACCATGCTTCTGTTTCCTAGTCCGTCGTTTGAAAACTGGACAGGTGAGCCATTTCTCACAAATCCCTGCTCCACCTCTTTAACAGATGTGTGACTTTAATAAGAAATTTTCTGTTCCTCGGTTTCCTCCTCTGTAAATTGGGTTTGTTGAGAGGACTGAAGTGAGTTAACACATGGAGAGCACCCAGTCTTCCTGGCACTGAAGTTGTTTTCCTGCCTCTCAGCTCCTAGGCTCTGAGCCCCAGATGCTGGGCTAAGAGCACCACAGACATGAAGAGCCCCAGGCACCTCCACAAATTGAGGACAGACCTCCTCCCATCTACCCCCCCCCCCCCCCCCCCCCCCGATCCAGAGTTAGATGATTTGTACAGACCTGGCGAATTTCTCAAACTCTTCAAAGTTCATTTCCTTTGGCTGATTCCTAGTGGATAAGAGAGAGAGGTATCTAGTCAGGAGAGGGGAAATCCAGGTTTGTGGGGTCTCAGAGAGTAAGTTGGAGGCCTCAGGATGGGTCCATCTCTGAATCTAAACCAGAGCTTTGAAAGGAGAAGAATTTTTTTCTATTTGGTTTGGGGCCCTAACTCTGTCCTCCCAAGCTCCAGTGGAATAAATAGTGGGGTTGGGTCAGCCAGCTGGCTGGGCAACTCTGGGTAAGCCACTTCCCCTTTTAGAACATCAGTTTTCTAATTTTCCAGAATGGAGATTAGTTATGAGAGATGCTCGATAATCTGAATCATTTCTGGGCCCCCAGCTTCCATTTTCCCTGCCACAGCTGAATCCAGCCTTGGAGATAAGGATGGTAAACACCAATTCTCCAAACCTTGGGCTTGGCAGACATCACTAATCAACCACAGCACTCTTTCCCAGCAAGCCTGCATTTGGCCTCAGAATCTTAACACAATACAGTCTAAGTACGTAGCAACACCAACTCAATGCCCACCCCAGGCCTAGGTAACCTTTCTTTATCCTTTACATGTGTGGCCTACCTAAGCATGGACAAGAGTCCTGTTCTCAAGTTCCCACCCACTTCCTAGGTTTTCGGTTCAGGATCAGAAAGGGCCTTCTAGGCCACTGCTACCTGCCTGGCTCATGCTTAGTTCTTCCCAACCAGAGTGTGGACAGGGCCCACCTGCAGGCCAAGGCCACTCTTGCACTTGAGAACATATTGACAACAGCAGTCATTGCCTGAGTAACCAACTATCTGCCAAACACCATGCTAAGAAGTTTGCATGGATTTTTTCTCTTGTCCTCATTGTGTATAGTAGGAGCTATTATGCCCATTTTACAGATGAAGAGGCTGATACTCAGAGAGTGAAGTAATTTGTCCATCTTATCCGAAGCTTGTCTGATTGCCACTCAGCTCTGCAGCATCCCACCCCAGCCCTCCTGTCCATACCACCCCAGTGGGCAGCTAGCACGCATCCAGAGTATGGGAAGATCCTAGGCCCCTCCCCCTCAGTCATCTGAACCCTCCTTCTCCCATGCTGGCCCCATCCCTCTGCAGGATTCTGCTTATTCTCCAATCTGCAGTCACCATGGTAGCTGGCTCATCACCTGCCAAGTTTCACCTCCTTCCAAAGAAGGAGATTGTCTTTTTCTTTTCTTTTGAGAGTATATTTATTAAACCTAGAGACAGTGAAACAAGGAAGGCCTTAGGATACACTAGTAAGAAGCAACAGGAGAGAGCCTACGTGGGACTGCTTTGGCTGACTGGAAAGTCAGAGAAAGGGCCCTTGGAAACAGATTCAGGGCATTAGCCTGGGATGAACTGCCACTACCCAGTGCTCCCTGGTTGTGAGTCTCGTGGGGACTCTTCATGTTTAGTAGATGTACGCCTGAGAGGGAAGAAAGGTGTGGGCGTGCTCCTGGGGGTCAAGAAGGATTTTTTTTTTTTTTTTTAAAGAAGGATTTTTTTTTTTTTTTTTTTTTTTTTTTTTTGGAGAGGACTCAAATTAACCTGAGAGTCAGACAGTACCCAGTGCAGAGTTCTTTTCTCCTCCCAGGAGCTGTAAGCCCCTTCTTGCCAGAGAAGGCTGGCAGGGGAAGGGGCTGTGCTCTGCAGCACTCATGACACTGGGTCCATGATTGGTGAGGAGCCTCCCGATTCTCTTAGAAGCTCTCGTTTTTATTTTTTCCAGAGAGCGTGAGATCACGCAGGATGCAGCCAGGATGGTAGCTATGTGGGAGTGAGGTGAGGTGGCTGTAGACCTCAGACATATGCCGGGGGGAGGGGGGCGCGCGGGGGGCCACTGGGGACTAGTCAGGCTTGGTGACTCGATTGGACATACAGGGTTAAGGCAGAGACACTGGTACAATATGACATCCCAAGTAAGTCAGCATCCCAGCTTCTGTAGCTGATGGATAGCAGCAAGGCAGGAGGCAAAGGGAAGGGGGAAGGGGGGGTGGGTCTGACACTCAGCTTGTCCATCTTCTTAGCCATAGACTTTTTGGAGCACAGGGCCTTGAACAGGGCTGGAGTTGAGCCGGGGATAAGGTCCGAGTAGTAGCCTCCTGGCTGCCGGATGGGGCGCACCTGGTCCATCTGGGAAATGATCTTGTCCCCTGGGTACAGCAGGGCTGTGAGCAGCAAGAGAAACATGGCCTGTCAGCCCAATACCCCACCCCACACACCTGAGGTTTTGAGGCAGAGAAGGGCTTTTAAAAATAATAATAAATTTACATTTTTGTTTAAAAATATTTTTCTTATATACATGGTTTAACTTTAAAATTTTAAATGATTGTAGATTAAAAGTAAATTGCAAAAATAGTGCAGAGGGTCTCTTACCCTCCAACCATGACGTGACATATATAGGCATACCTGGTTTTATTGCATTTTGCTTTATTTCACTTCACAGGTGGTACTTTTTTTTTTTTTTACAAATGGAAAGCAAAACCCTTTACCAGTAAAAAGATTATGACTTGCTTTATTGGGATGTTGCTTCTATCATAGTGGTCTGGAACAGAACATGCAATATCTCCAAGGTATGCCTGTAATTACTGCAAAATCAGAAAATGGAGTTGGCAAAATACTGCTACCTGGACTAGAGTTAAGGGTTGGCAATGGCCCCGGGGCTGGGGTGTGTTAGGATAGAGCATGAGGCCACATACTCTAACGGGGTGTCCTTGTCAGGAGTCCCAGGAGGAGGTGTGTATGGGGAATTTCCCGGAGGCCTCACTAGGCTGGCTTAGACCCAGTTGATGGCAGTTTCTCCTTACCTGGAGTTAGTCTCACAGATAACCTTGGGAGGCTTTCCTAAGAAGTGCAGCACACTAAAAAGACTAGGCCAGAGTCTACATCTTCCTGCCACCACGGAGCAGTGCTTGTCCTAAGGTGGTAGCACTGGGGCCCTGGCCTAGTATTTAGCTCAGTTATTTAGAACATCATCCCCATATGCCAAGGTTTTTGGTTCTACATTCAGTCAGGACACATACAAGAAGTAACCAATGAATGCATAAATAAGTGGAGCAACAATTCGATTTCTCTCTCTCTCTCTCTCTCTCTCTCTCTCTCTCTCTCTCTCAAATCAATAATTAAAAAAAAAAAGTTAACACCCAAAGACCTCAAGTACTAGAAAAATGAGTGGAAGGTTACACTCCTGGTTATTAATGTGGTTATTTCTGGGTAGGGCAGGGATATGCAGTGAGAAAGGGGAAGGGGGGAGGGGATATGTAGCACCAGCACTTTGAAAGGGTATATAGGCTGCTCTCCCTCCAGGGAGCATGCTCCCACCTTTCCCTCCCCCCTCTCCCCAGCCCGGCCCAGACACCTTACCATTAGCTTCCTCACTTCCAAGGTCTAAGGGCCCTTCCTTTACCTCTATAACTTGCTTGCTAAGCCCTTTACTTCTAGGAATTACTTTTTCTACCTCTGTAATTTACCCAATAAATGTTCTCTTCCAAAAAAAAAAAAAAAAAGTATATTGGGTTTTAAAAATACATTAAAAGTACATACATGATTTTTAGAATAGATTTACATTAATAATGTTGTGTAAATGGAAAATAAAAATAAGTTGGTGAAAGGACAATCACTAAAATATTAATGGTGGTCAACTCAGGCTGGAGTGGGATTTTTATTTTTATGTTTTCAAGAAGATTTAAGTGACCAAGTATTTGTAAAATAAGAGGGAAGAAAAACAATGAAGCTACATTCACTGGGGAGAGGGAAAATGCCCCCGTGTCCTAGAATCCTGGCCCACGAGTGTGAGACCTGGAGGCTGCGGTCACCACGTTCTAGTCGAACAGACTCAGAAATCTCGGTGCTTGTGCTTCTTTGTCTATAGCTGAGCAGGCCCCTGCCTAAAGATAGCCAACAGACAGTGGCCAGGGCAGTGGGACCTGTGCACCTCGATCTCATATTCTAGAAATCCCATCTAAGAGCAAAGCAGGCTGAGCTGTTCTTCCCTCCTTTCCTTCTCTCTTCCCACAGTCCCCACAGCGGCTCTAGTCACAGGTAGAACTGGAGTCTTTTTCATCTAGGTCAGTCAAAGGCAAGAGGCAGCCCACCCACAGATGCTCCTGAGTACCCCTGAATGTGAGATCCTGGCAACAGGGGAAGCTCACAGACCCAGGAGCTAGCAGAAGCCAGCAGTGGAGAGAATCAGTAGTTGCTTAATGTCTGCTGACAGGAACAGAGAGAGAGAAAGGAGAGAGAAAGAGAGAGAGAGAGAGAGAGAGAGAGAGAGAAAGGGAGAGAGAGAGAGAGAGATGGATCTGCTGCTCCATCGATTTATGCAATCATTGGCTGCCTCCTATATATGCCCTGACCAGAGACCAAACCCACAACCTTGGTGAATGGGGACGACGCTCTACCCAACTGAGCTACCCGCCAGATGTGACTGTTAACTCTTGTTCTCGGGAGAGTCTCTCCGTGTGCCCTTCCTCAGCAAACCTCGTTTTCCAGTTCCCAGTACGGTCACAGCTTCTGCAGAGTTCCTATGGGAAAACCTGTGCCCTCATGCAGCTTGCTGTTCATGTTTTCTAAGCACAGAGAGGAACCTGCCCGTTAAATTTACAAAATCATCAATCCGGGGTGCCAGCATTGCTCTGTGGTTATCATGGAAATATCTCTCAGAAGCACACATTCTACTCGGAGATGTGGAGGGTTCAGGTGTGTTTGGATGTACGAAAACACAATTCTTCCCCTAAGCTCAGGGTGGAACCAGTAAGGAAATCTCAGGGTTGAGTCCTGATGTCTGAGCAGGGAGCAAAGGGCCTCAGCAGAACCTGACTCCTGCCTGGTGCACTCCTACCTCGGTGCTGCAGAAGGACCAAATAAGGGGCCTGGATAGGGAGGTGGTGTTGGAAACACCCAATACAGCATAGCAGTGGTCACTTCTATCAAGTCTCCCTCTTGGAAATTGAGACTGTTCCTTTATGTTCAACTGCAGGGCTCTTTTGCTCGGAACTCCTGTCCTCTAGAATGCCAGCTCCCCAGGCTCAGTCGAGGAGCCCAGACCTCCAGGCTTTTGGAACTTGTGGAGCTACAGGATTCTAAAACTCCCGTCTAACAGCAATGCCCCCACCACAGGTTACAGCAGCTTGGCTGGGCGCATGTCATCTGGGGGAGGGACAAACCTCAGGCGAACATCTGAAGCATTTCTCTGGGGCCAGCCCCCGAGGCCCTTACCTTTCATGAGGACGTCCTCGGACAGCTGGAGGCCATAGTGCTGACAGGCCTTCTGGCACTTCAGGTAGACGAGGAAGGTGTCCCTCCGGAACAGGTTGAGGAGGTCACCCATCTCCCCGGGGATGGTGGACGGGAGGCAGTGGCTGTCAAAGTGCTTATTCCCACTGCGCACCAGGCGGCACTGCTCCGTGTACTGGATGGAGGGGATTGTGAGCTGCAAAGAGAAAAGTAGTCGGCACACCCTTCCCTTCACCTTGCCTCTTTCCTCCTGGCCCGAAGGCTGACGATCTATGTTTCTACACAAGGTCACCTTGAGGGGCAATGGCACAGAATGCACGGTGGGACCCAAGTTCAGGTTTTGAAGTCAGTAGCTGGGGAGAAAAATCACACCTGGTCAGCACCTGTGGCTGTTATACTGATGTGCACACATGATGATATAATATAGTCAGTGCAAATGCCCCACATGTGTCCTACTGAAACATTGCATAAGTGAGATTTTTAAATTACCTGCAAGCCACCTGTGACTTTGAGGATGGCAGAATAAGGCCTGGGCAGTGTGTAGCCACTTTTGGCCTTCTTATTTATTTATTTACAAAGAAAGAAAAAAAAAAATCTATATTTTTAAAACTTTTAAAGCCAGAATCAGTAAAGTACATCTTACAGGCCAAATCTGGGCCACCACGTGTTTTTAGAAATAAAGTTTTATTGAAACACAGCTGCACCCATTTGTTTAGATGTGGTCTGTGGCTGCTCTTGTGTCCAGTGACAGAGCTGACTTGTTGCAACAGAGACAATAGGGCCCCCAAAGCCTAAAACATTTATTATCTGGCCCTAGGAAAGTTTGCCACTCACTGTTCTAAACATTTTGGGTTTTCTTGTCATGCAACTGAATCATATATATCTTAGTTGGTATAGCATTTACCAGTACCTAACATTTTATTATGTAAATGATAAATTTTAATGTAAATACATTAAAATGTATATCTATGTGTAATATTATATTAATACTAGAGGCCTGGTGCATGAAAATCCATGCACTGAAGGTGGGGGGTCCCTCAGCCCGGCCTGCCCCCCTCTCACAGTCCAGGAGCCCTCAGGGGTGGGAGGCGATCTGGCGATCAGGGGAAGGTGATGCCCCCATCACATCTCTGCTGCAGCCACTGCCGGCAGCACAAGCCTAGGCCGGCCCTGGTTACCTGAGCCTCAGGCAGCCCTGGGAGACTAGGCAGCTGCCATCCTAGGCCTGCCTGTGCCTCAGGCCCACCCTAGGTGACTGGGCAGCTGATATCGTAGGCTTGCCTAATCCTAGGGTCGACCCTGGGCAGCTGAAGGGCTGAGGGCAGGTTCGGCCACACCAAGTGCCTACCACCACCCCCTACCCCGGGCAGGGCTGACAGGACTGGGGGACTCTGGCGTGGCTGAGGGGACTGGGTGCCGCCATCTTTGTGGTGGCATGACGGTCAATTTGCAATCCCCTCTTTATTAGATATGATTGTCTGCCTCCGTGGCTAAACTTTCTAGACTGGCAGGTTCTAGAGAGGCTGTTTTGTTGTCTGCAGCATGTAGAAGAGTGTCTGGGACATCACAGGCTGTCAATGAATATTCATTGGCTGAATTAATTCAGGCAACCAATTCTTCCTTCCATTACTTGCCATGTATATGTGGAGGGCCTACTCAGTGCCACACCCCATACCAGGCTCTTGGATTCCCACTGTGATGAACACACAGGCCTAGCCTCAGGATGCAATGTCATAATTAAAGAATGGGAGGAGGGAACCTAGGCAGTGTGGCTCAGTTGGTTGGGCATCATTCCATGCACTGAAGGCTTGCTGATTAGATTCCTGGTCAGAACACATGCCCAGGTTTCAGGCTTGATTCCTATCAGGGGGATTGCAGGAGGCAAGATGATCAATGTCCCACTTTCACATCAATATTTCTCTCTCTCTAAAAATCGATTAAAAATCTAAAAAAATAAAAAAAGAAAGGGCCCAGCTGGTGTTACTTAGTGGTTCAGCGTTGACCCATGAACTAGGGGGTGGTGTTTTGATTCCAAGTCAGGGCACATGCCCAGGTTTCAGGCTCAATCCCCAATAGGGGGCATGCAGGAGGCAGCCAATGATGATTTGCTCTCATCATTGATGTTTCTAGCTCCCTCTCCCTCTCCCTCCCTCTCTTGGAAATCAATAAAAAAAAAACACAAATCTTTAAAAATCTATCTTAAAAAAGGCCCTAGCCAGTGTGCTCAGTGGTTATAGAGCCAGTCTGGGCACATCAAAAGGTCTTGGATTTGATTCCTTGTCAAGGACACATACCTGGGTTTTGGGTTCTCTCCTTGCCCCCATTGGGGCACATGGGGGAGGCAACCAGTTGATGTGTCTCTCTTACATCAATATTTCTCTCTCTTCCCTCCACCTCCTTCTCTTCCACTCTCTCTGAAAAAGTAATGGAAAAAGTATCCTCAGGTGAGGATTAACAACAACAACAAAGAATGGGAGGAGAGGAACCTGATACGTTCAGAAACATTATCTCATTTCATTTTCACAGAAATCTTGTGAGGTAGGTATTGTTCTTATTATCCAGAGGAAACAGAAATCTAAAGCATCTGCTCCCAAGTCCCACCAGCTAGAAGGTGGTGCAGGTGCAAGAGATTTGACCCATGTCCTTCCACTTTGGCTGGGGTACCTTGGCCTGCCGCTTCCTCTGCCGATACCGCTTGCCAATATCTTCCATCTCCTCCAGGGTCAAGGGCCTTGCCTCCATCTTGGTGTTAACCATGGGTACCTTCAGATGGTCCATCTTGGGAGTTTTGGGGGGTAAAGTCGCCTGCTTCTTGGACAGCTGCTGTGACAAAACTCTAGACCTGGAAACCCTAAGGAAGGCTGGAGAGAAGAGACAAAGGAAGGAGGGACTGAGAGGGTGCCCAGCCATGGAATCCATCAAGCAGTTAACCAATGTCACCACGCAAGCGCCAGAACATCCCTCTGCTCATATCCCATGTGTTCAGTCAGTGCCATCTGAGATACACCTTGAAGGTGCCCCTGCTCTCCATCTCTACTATGGCCTCCCTGGTACAAGAAGGCTCTTTCTTCACCTGTACCACGGCCTCAGCCTTCCTGTTTCTGTTCTTATTCCCTGGCATCCTGTTTTCACCAAACAGCAAACAGGACCTTTAAAAGATATAAATCGCATCCCTTCATTCCCCTGCTTAGAACTCCTGTCTTTACACAGCACTTACACTGAAACCCAGAATCCTCTCCGCGGTCTGCAAGGCTTGGGAGGATTTGGGTTCAGCTAACCATCTACCTTGTCCACTTGACCCATTTCCTACTGCTCACTCCTCACTTACTCCAACCCAGGCCCCGCCCCCATTTCTTTCTGCCCCCTGAAGATTTTCCTGTCTCAGGGACTTTCCTGTCCCAGAATGCCCTTCCCCAGGCTGGCTCCTCACCAATCAGTCACTCAAGTGTCAGCTCTGATGGCTGCTTTTCAGAGAGGCCCTCCCTGACCCCCCTCCTCTTCCTCCTCCTACACACACACACACACACACACACACACACACACAAAATCATCTTCAAAGCATTAATCATTACTGAACATCATCTTGGTTAACCTTTACATGGAAACTATTTGAAGGCAGGGATATTGGCTTTTTCACTGCTATCTCCCCAGTTCCTAGAAGAGTCTAGTACATAGTAGGTGTTCAACAAAGATCTAAATGAATGAGAGCATAGTATTGCCCCTGCCCTGGTTCAGGCCTGCATCATCCCTGGCTGAAATCCAGGCCCTACCACCTTCTGGTTTGGAGAAAGTGGACAGGTGGTCAGCTTCTCTGAGCTTTGGCTTCTTCCTTGAAAAGCATGAATAATAGCCCTGTCATCCAGGGACTTAAAAGATAAATTGAGCTAATGCTGTAGATAAAGCTACCCAGCTTACAGAGGGTGCCCCTAGATGCTATCATCTTCTTTCTCTCTGGTGAGCCAAGGGCCTAGACTCTGGCCCCTGCTGCCCCTTTAGGCAAAGCAAGTGACTCCCAAGTCTGCTTACCCTACTTACTGCAGCTCTCCAAAGAAAAAGAACTTGGCTATGACAAGTGTGATAGCACCATTTAGCACCGTTTAAGCAAATACCTGTTGCTTGGCTTCAAGTCTGCTTATCCTGTATAATAAAAGCCTAATATGCTAAGTGTCGGGTCATCCGATCATCTGTTCAGTCGATCAAAGCATCATGTGCTAATGATATGCTAAGGCTACTCAACCACTTGCACTGACCACCAGGGGGCAGACACTCTTGACTGGTAGGTTAGCTTGCTGCTGAGGTCTGGCTGATTGGGGACTGAGCAAGATTGGCTGGACATGCCCTGAAGCCTTCTTGCATTCTCTCCCTGGCTGACCAACCTCCCACATCCCTCCCTGGTCCTGATCATGCACCTGTGGGGACCCTCGGCCTGGCCTGCACCCTCTTTCAATCTGGGTCCCCTCAGGGGATATCGAAGAGCTGGTTTTGGCCTGATCCTGCTCAATGCAGGAGCTGCCCTCTGGTGGTCAGTGCGCTCTCACAGGGGGAGCACCACTCAGCTAGAAGCTGGGCTCATGACTGGTGAGCACAGTGACTATAGTGGGAGCCTCTTCCGCCTCTGCAGCAGTGCTAAGGATATCCAACTGATAGATTGGGCCCATGCCGTCAGTCGGACATCCCCCAAGGGCTCCTGACTGCCGGGCTGATCAGTTGGTAAATAATAGGCCCCAAATACCTTTGCTGCAAATATGTATCACGGCATACTGGGGTCATTCACTCAATGACTTGCAGCCCACTAGGTGGAAAACAATTAGCTTTGGTGATTTATAATGAAAAGGCTAAAAGAGCACGGGTTAGAAAGCACTCCCAACTCAAGGCGACCCTGAGGGTGTGCTGGACATGAAAGGTGCGAGAGATTACTACTGTGGGGGTGATGACACCCAGGAGGCAACTATGGGGGAGCTCAGGTTTCCTGGGACCCTGCCTGGGAGTGACGGTGCTTCTGCCCAGTGGCTTGTTGAGACTAGAGGTCAGAAATCTGCATGCTGCGCTGTGACACTCCAGCAGACTGAGGAATGGATGCTCTCAGGAGCTGTCTGCTCTCCTCAAAAGAACCAGCCAGTGAGGACACTGAGCACCCAGCTCAGAGTGACTGGGAACTCCAGAGGCACTGCTTAAATCACCTATGGAACCCCTTCCACTACCCCAAGGTCATGACCTTACATGACCTTGGGGAGGACGAGGAGCTTCTCCTTCTCAAATATGTCTGGAATTAAGTTCCTGCTAACCTGGTAGGTGGGGGCAAAGCAAGATTGGCATAATTTAGAAAAAGAAAGATGTGGTTATATTTGGGGAGGGCTCTGGAATGGTGGGAGATGGTTAAAGGAGGGCTTTAATATCATCTATAGCTGTTGAATTTTTTTTTTCAATAACTAAGTTATAAAGAAGCACGATTCACCTTTGTGTTGTAAATTCATATCCAGAGCTATGGCAAGTACGTTTCTAACTTGTCTCTGTGCGTCTGGACAGATGTGGCTCTAGAAGCACATGGCTTGGCAAATGGAACCCTACCTGTGCACACCCAGTGCAAACCTTGTATCCCTTCTTCAAAACCCAGTCCAGATAGTAGAGTACCAAAGTAGGCTCTAAACATGTGCTAATTCTGGTTTCTGAATTTAGTTAGTTTTTTGTTTGTTTGTTTGTTTTTGTTTTTTATCAATAAGGTGCAGATTAGTAGTAAGAAGGCCTTGGACCCACATACAAATAGAAAGGCTTGGCATTGGATTCTCAGCCTATCAAATGGGCTTTGGTGGGCTGAAACCACCCCTTTGATAATCATCCCTTAAAGATAAGGACTGGGCCTCATCCAGCTTTTAATGGACAAGGTAGCTTGGCACTTCAGAAAATATCTACTCCTTATTTGACCTCTGGGCCTGGAAATTCCAGAGGCTTCGCCTACCTACAGTAAGCCAAAGTTGGGAGAACACACTCAGGAAATGAGCCAAGGCTGCCTCTACCATGCTTGCTCCAAGATTGGGGAAGTGAAGGCACCGGGGTGAGGGTGGATACGTACAATCCTTTGTAGTTATCTTGCTTTTTGGCTGGCCAAAGGCCCACTGCTTGTAGGTGTTGAGCAGGCTATCCAAGGTGATTTTGTTGTGCTTCCCCAGAGAGCTGAGGTAGATCACAACATCCTCTATCTCCTGGTATCTCAGAGGGACTTCAAGCTGAAGAGAGAAGAGAAGCCCCAAGTTGGACAGGCTCTGATCCAGATATCCTATCAGAATGGCCAAGGCCTTGTCAGCCTGGCCCTGCCTTTTAGTCTGGTTTTATCCACAGCCATTCCCAGCTCCACAGTCCCGGCCTCAAGAGCTCAGAGCCCTTTCCTGGCTTCAAACACATCCTGCAATTTCTCAGCCTTGCCATTACTCAGATGCTTCCCTTTCAAAGCCTGAAAAAAAATTTGTATCCCTTCTTCAAAACCCAGTCCAGATATGACACCATCTTTCTTTGCAGAATCTGTTATGTCTTATTCTGGGCTCCCACCTGACTTCCCAATGCCAGCTTTCCCATGATAGATTTGAAGGAGGAGTTCACATGTCTATCGTCCTTGCCCATGAGGGACATATAAGCCTCCCTTAACTGAGGGTAAATAGGATAAAAAATACGATAGATACTACTCTTTAAAAGGAATGAGCAACTTTGCATGAGCACAGCCATAACAAATATTCAAGAAGAAATATTTTAAAAGGAATATAATTTTGTTCTTCAGCTTCTTTAGATAGCAGTCATTATTATTGAGCTTTTTATAAAGCAGATCAGAACTCTCCAAGTATGAAAAGATTTAATGTTTTGTTATCTTGGTGATGATTAAAAACAATTTATCTTTTTGTTGTATTTAATGCTTTGAAGTGTTCAGATAAGTACATGTCATAAAATAATGTGAAAACTGTAATGATTTAAAGTCATAAAAGGTGTGGCATCAGCTTTCTAGAATTATTTTATAAGGTACCTTGTATTTGAAGTATATAAAAGCTTAATTCAGCAAACTTTTTCTATAAAGTGCCAGATAGTAAATATTTAGGCTCCATGAGCCATATGGTCTCTGTCATAACCACTCAACTCTGCCGTCATAGCATGAAAGCAGCCCTGACAATCCGTAGATGAATGAGTGTGGCTGTGTTCCAATAGCACTTTATTTATAAAAACAGGAAGCAGTTTGGATTTGACTCCGGGACCATAGCTAGCAGGCCCCTGCACAACCAATAGAACCGTCTATAATGATGGACATGCTCTCAATCCGTGTGTTGCAGTAGAGGAATTGCTTGCCACATGCGACTATTGAGAACTCAGAATGTAGCTGGTGTGACTGAGGGACTGGACTTTTAATTTTACTTATAATTAATATACATTTTGAATAGCCAGTGAAATTGTGGTCTAGTTCCAAGGGCATCACTGGGAGCTGCACAGAGATAGAGTCAGAAGCTGCATTTTTTTTTTTTTTTAATTTTAGTAATTTTTTTTTGTCTAAAGTTTTACATATGTCTTTTTTTTTTTTTCTCCCAATTGACCTCCCCCACCCCAGCCTTTCCCACCCTGGGCAAGACCCTCCCGCCCCAGCATAGACACCCTCCCCACGTAGGCCAGCCTAGAGGGAGCACAGGGGGTACTGACCACCTTCAACGCCGTAATGAACATCTCCCTGGAGATCGTCTGGTTATTGCTCAGGTCCACCTTTGCAAATATATCCAGGATCTTCAGATTGTGGCCGCGCAGGAAGGAGTACAAGGCAAACAGGGCAGAGGGCTTGGGCAGTCGGAGCTGGGGCGGACGGAGGTGGTGGCGTCGGAGGCTTTTCTTCTGAACGAGGCAAGCAAGTGGGACAGAAGGGAGAGTTCAGGGGAGACAGGCCAATGGAACATGATCCCCAGAGTTAGGGAGAAATGGGAGAGGCGGAGGCTGAGCAGCTCTAAACAGACAGCAAGATGAAGTGCATAGGACACTAGATTCAGGCAACCGCAGGACAATTTGCATTCTGCCACAGAACTCCTGGGAGACTTTGCTTTGCTGGGCCTCAATTTCCCACCAGAAACAAGAGGCTTGAGCAATATGAGAACTAAAATTTTATTCTTATCCACATCTCTCTGGTCAGACAAGTCAGTATTATGATCCCGCTGGGCTCTCAGTGCACCCAAATACGTGCTCCTGCTTGGAGCTAGGTCTCCCACCGCCCGGTCTTTGCTCCAGCTGGGCCTTCTGCCTAAGTAAATGCCTTCCCTTCTTTCTCTACCCATCCAAATCCTCCTCCTCCTCCAATTCCAGGCGAGAGGGAAGATTTAGAAATAACACTCCCTTACCTTGCTGCAGCACCTGACAGTTTACAAAGGGCCTTCCTGTTCCCTGGCTCACAGCTCCTCTGTGCTCCAGGACGGATGGGTCCCACACCTATTCATTGGCCTGTAGCAAACTGTCATTCTCTCTCCTGGGGTGGTTTTAAAATAGAGCCCCAAATCCTTCAACTCTCCACCCCTCTGAGATGGAGGCTAATTCCCCTCCCCTCCGTGGAGGCAGTACTTAGTGACTCGCTTCTGACAAATAGAGAGGTAACGGTGCGAAGCTGTTGAGACTCAGACCTCCTGAGACAGGTAATAGAAGGCACTGCAGCCTCCCCCTGGTTTTCTCTTGGACCGTTCACTCTGGGGGAGGCAGCCCTATGGAGAGGGCCCAGTGGCTAGGCACTGAGGTGTCCTGCCAGCTGCCACGTGAGCAAACTGCTTCGAAGCGGACCGTCCCACCCTAGACAAGCCTCAGATGTCTGTGGCCCCCACCAGCATCTCGAGATGAAAAGACTCGAAGAGAGAGCCACCAAGCTAAGCTCCTCCCAGATTCTTGACTCGCAGAAAGAGTGAGAAAATAAGCCCTTGCTGCTCTAAGTCATTTTTGGGGTATTTGTTACCTAGCAACAGATAACTAATGCACCTCCGTTTAAGGACTTCTGTTTGGTGCTCTGCTAAATGGGGTGCACGATCCCCCATCCTGCCTCTCATACCCTCATCTGGCGAATGGGGCTGCTCACCTTGGCGGGGGTGGGAGGGACAAAGTGTTCCATCAGCGGGGCCACAGGCTGCTCCTCGTGGGTCCTGCGTAAGATCTTGGCCTCCGAACGCGTGAGGCTGCGCTTGTTCTGCAGCCACCTGTCTATGTTGCCAAATGTCTCCAGCTCCTGCCGACATTTCAACCTCCGGCTCATCCAGGTTCTCACATCCTCCGGGGGCTCTGGGATGTCCCTGACTTCCGGGGCTTTGGAGCTGGGGATGCTCTGTGTGGGAGCCTGGGGCTGTGGTGTTGGATCCACCGGAGCTGCATATTTCTCCTGAGGCAAGATGATGATCCGCCGGCGGCTTCGAGGCAGATGGAAATCCTTCTGCTTGAACTGCTTGAAGCAGTGGGCAATGACCAGTTCGGGGTTGAAGACGTGATCCTTGCTGAGGTTTTCATCACTATCCGAATGGCTGTATCCTTGGGGGAAGATCGTTACAAAGTGAGTTCCTTTCAGGAAGAGGACTAACGGAGTCAGGAAAGAAAGACTCCTCAGCACCAGGTTGGGCCCCGGGGCACCTGGGTTCCAGGCCCAGCTCTATCCTTGTCTTCCTATAACGATGAAGACAGTTACATGTAACGTGACCAGGCACTCCGAGCGCAGGCACTATGCTAAGGGCTTTGTGAGCTTTCTCTTATTTAATTGTCTCAGATTCTACTCTTTGTTGTTGTTGTTAATCCTCACCCAAGGATATTTTCCCATTGATATTTAGGGAGAGTGGAAGAGAGAGGGAAAGACTGGGAGAAACATCGCCATGAGAGAGCCCAGGCGCGGCTGTGTGTGTGTGTGTGTGTGTGTGTGTGTGTGTGTTTGTGTGTGTTGCAACCAAGGTAAGTGTCCTTGACCGGAATCAAACCTGGGACCCTTTGGTCCACAGGCCGACACCCTATCCATTGAACCAAACTGGCTAGGGCTCGGATTCTACTCTTACTCCACTCCTAACTGGTAATCAGAATGATCTTTTTCAAATGCCATTCTTACCTGCTCTGGTCATCCAAAGCAGCATAGTGCTGTTCAGAGCAGAGGCCTTGAAGCCAGAATGCTCCAGTCTGGGTCCTGGCCCTGCCACTTCTGGCAACATGATCTTAGGTAAGTCCCTTAGCCTCTCTGTGTCTCAATTTCTTCATGTGTAAACTGGAGATGGCACCTACTTACTGATGGTGGAGATGTTTGGAATCAGTCTATTTTGGAGTTGCTTTGTTCACAGTAGCATGCCTTTGTTATGTACTCACCCTTCGCCCACTATGAAACCCTTCCATGACTTTCCAAAGTAAGAGCCTATGACCCTTCTCTGCCAGCCTTTCCTGCCTCATTATTTGCTCAGCTTTCCTTCCTAAGTCCCAGAGACCGTGGCTTCTATGAATGATCCCTGAATGACCTAAGCTGCTTCCTGCCCAAGGATTTTGACATGCTGTTCCCTCTGCCTGGAATCCTCCTTCCCCCATCCATCCCCTCTTCACTCCTCCTCATCCTCCAGATCTCAGACCAAATGTTACCTCTCCGGCTCCCAGGCTCTCGTATATCCTCATGTTACCTCTGCATAACACAACCCATACTTTTCCTTCAGACCGCTTATCACAAGTATGTAAATGAAGGGTTGCACTGGCAGCCCTCGTGCTTAATGAGCTTGGGGTCTTCTTTTCTTTGACGTTCTTTAACATTTTCCAATCTGAGTTACTTTAGGCTGGGGCATGCCCTCTCCAGCTTGCCATGGTCTCCACCATTCCCTGTTGTCTCACACGCAGATCCGTTCTTTTTAATGCGTTTTGTTCAGGTAGACCTTTGTGTTCGAAACTCCTGGTTCGATTGGTTGATGTTGTTGTTTTAATAGATTGTGAACCAGGACCTCATTTCTTTTGCTCTCTCACCTCTTGAGCCCCAGCACCTCCACTATGCCAAGTGGGAGCTCAGGAAGTATTTGGTGAATGAGTGAATGACAGACCTAACGGGTTGGCTCTATACTCACTTTACAGATAAGGACACTAAGGCACAGAGAGGCCCAACATCACACAGATGATAAGTAGCAGAGCTAGGACATGAGGACGTGAACTCTGGTTTGCCTGGCCCCAGAGCTGTGCTCTTAGCCATTATCCCAGGCTGTCACTGATTTCCTGCCAAGTTTCCATCTTTTTGTGCCTAAAATGATATAAACTCTACTCTAGTTATCTCCCAAAGCTGTTTTGAAGATCAAATGCATATGGGAGTGTTCTAAAATTCAGAAGAGATATAGCATTATTAAAAACATTATCACTATAAATTTTCTTCTAAAACCAAAAACTCCTCTGCCTACAATCCTTCTGTTACTGCCAACTAGCTTCCAGAATAAAGTTCAATCTCTTAAGCCTGACCCCACCTGTCCAATCCAGGCCTACCAGCCTCTCCGATTTCTCCTTACTTGTCCCTTCTGCCTCACCATGTATGTATATCCAAACTGTATTTGACTGTGGTTCCTCAGGTACCCCTTCCTATTCCCCCCAAAATCATGCTGCTTCCTCCCTCTGGAATGCTCTTCTCTTGTCCCTGCTTCACTTGATTATTTTATACTGACCCTTCCAGAGTCAGCTCAAGCATCATCACCCCCTGAAGCCTTTCCAACTCCTTCCTCGTGTCCCCTCTAGTTTGCCACAGCCCCCATGCTTAGCTCCATCATTGCATTGACCATATTTTTTCTGGGTCAAGATGCGTTCTGGGTTTTTCCTTCCCAACAGACTGTGAGTTTCTCAGTGACAAGGACCGTGTTTTGGTTCCCATGCATTCCCAGTGTCCAGTCTGACACAAAATGAACGTGTGATGCATTTGTTAAAGTCTCTTTACAATGCCCACGTGTTCCGTTTGTAGTCAGAAAACAATGAGTGCACATCAATGTGGACATGAGTGAGTGCTACTCAACAACCCACTTATTATTTCTTTGAGGACAAGATGCTGAGGACTACTGAGAATTTAGCCATTCATCAAATCAGCTTTTACTAAGAATCTCCCAGGGCTTGGCACTGGCCTGGTGCAGATCCAAACAAGGCTGGGTGCCCAACTGCAGTGCACTGGCACAGAACAAGGTAGGGTAGCCAGAGGGGTAATGAAATGCTCTCAGCCGGAGGAGAAACACAGATGGAGAGACCCATCATGAAGGGGGGACATGACATGCACCTTTGAGAATGAGTCTGGTTTTAAGGAGTGGAGGGACAGGTGTGGGCAACAATGCTGGCAGGGGGAGTGGATTTCAGGGTTACTCAGCATTTTCACAAGTTGCAAGCACATTGTGTGTGAAGGAGGAGGTTAATGAGAAATAAAGTTGGAGTCATCTCGAATGCTAGGTTAAAGGGTTTAAACTTTACCTTGCAGACTATAGGGACACATTTAAAATATGCTCTTCACTGCTCTCGCTACTTCCACTTGTGCCCTATCTAGACCCCCCAATCCATGGTCTACCACAGAAGAGTCACTCCCTCATCTGAACCCCTCCAATGGCTTTATTAACAGCTTTCGGTGCTCTTAGAATAAACACCTCCCTCCTAACAATGTCCTACAAAACTATCCTTGCTGGCCCTGTTCCCTTCACCTTCCTCGTCTCCTCCCACTCCCTTCTCCCTTGATAACTTGGTCCAGCTCTACTGGCCTTCTTCCTTTTTGTCCAATTAGCATTATTAAAAACATTATCACTATAAATTTTCTTCTAAAACCAAGCTCTGTCTTGGTTCTTAGTTTTGGCATTTGCTGTGCTTTCTATGAAGAGCATAGACGTCCCCAAGTTTCCTTCGGGACTGAGCCCTTCTCAGCATATAGTTCTCAGCCTAAGTCATCCCTACCCAAAGTCACCCCACCCTCTTTTCTTTTAAAAATATATATATATTTTATTGATTTTTACAGAGAGGAAGAGAGAGGGATAGAGAGCCAGAAACATGGATGAGAGAGAATCATCGATCAGCTGCCTCCTGCACACCCCCTCCATGACCCTGTCCCCACCTAATCTGGTTCTCCCAGTAGCTCCCCTAGCTCTGTGAAAGGTACCTCTATCTACCAGGTCACCCTAATTACCAGCCGGAGCATCTTTTTGATTGCTCTTTTCCTGTTCCTCATCGGATCAGTCCCCAAGTCCCTGTAGTAAGTACCCTCTGGTCTGGCCTTTCTTCCTCACCTCCCAGTACCTCCCACTCCCAACATTCTGAGTCTGCCAATCCAGTCTCACCCTTCCCAGTGGCTTCTCCATCTCTCGGCTCACAAGATCTTTCATGATCTTATCCCTTCTGACCTCTCTTGCCTCTCACTTCCAGCAACACTCAAACCATCAGCAACTTCCCGAAGACACCATGTCTCAGGTCTCTGTTCCCTAGGACTGGAATGCCTTTCCTCCCCCTTTTGGCTTGGAGAACTCCTTATTAAGCTCCAATGTAAAGAGGTCTCTTCCAGGACCTTACATCTGTTCCTCCCCATCCGTGTTTAGCAAACCTCTTACTCCCGGATGTGGCCCTGGCCCAGCGTTCACTCTTTGTTCTGTAATCATCTGTGTATGTTTCCTTCACCTATGATGTTGTAGTGCCTTGTCAAGGACTGGTCCCACACCACGCTTTTGACAGAAGACTTCATGCCTCTCCTCCGGCAGTACCAAACGCATTAATGTCCAGGGAAGAAACCGGGTGAACCTGGGCCTGGATACCTTTCCCAGGTTTCTAAACCAAGGCAGTTTGACCCACTCTCCCAGCCCAGGCATGGAAATCTGAGAAATGTGTATGACCCACCCCCGACTCCCTGGCAACCCCTCCCCCAGAGGGGGACGGCACAATAAGATAGGCGCCTTCTGTGCTTGCTCTCACTGCACTTGCGCGCGTCTGCCCGCCTGCCTGGGCTGAGAGCTTCCTGGAGGCGGCACTGCTTCCCTGGAGCGGGAGCTTATGGAGCATCGACGGAAAAAAGGCCTCGAACTTTTCATAGGAATAGTCCATGGTTATGGGCGCTGAAGAGAGGAAGATCTGTGTATGTGTGTGTGCGCGCGCGCGCCCACGCGATCACTTTCTTTTGCCGGAGTGTCGAGATTTCTAAAAACAGTAACTTCAAGTTTTGCGAGAGAGTTGAGACTCGCAGGGCGTGAAACAGTCGGTTGCCAGGACTATGGATGTGAACGCCGCCAGCCGCTGTCTTGCACTGGAGACTCGGGGAGCAGGGAGCAGACTGGCGAGGGGCGGAGAGCCTGTGGATTAGACTCTTTTCACCCGTCCTGGGAGGGGCGTTAGGAAACTAGCGGTGGAGAGTTCGTGGTTTGGCGAAAAGGCAAGCTTTCTTAGTTTGACCCAGTGGCCCCTGAATCTGGAGTGATAAGCCCCTGGTTTTCCAATAAACCGTGGGATCGTCAGAAGGTCTCCGTTTTTCCATCTCAGCGTTCTCATCCAAAGAACAGGCCCTGTTTTAGGAACCCACATGAGTCGTGGCATATAGAGGCAGCTTTTTTATATGCTTTGCCACTGCAAAACAGCATGCCACGGCTGGGAATTACAGAATCCGAGAACCGGAGTATTAATAAATATTTGAAATGCCCATCATAAACTAAATGTGATCTATCCACACAATGGGATATTGTTTACTCGTAAAAAGGAATGAAGTAACGGTGTCGCACCATGCTGCAACACAGATGAATCTTTTAATTAAAAATTTATATATATATATATATATATATATATATATATATATATATATATATAATTGATTTCAGATTGGAAGAGAGAGGGCAAGAATAGAAACATCAATGATGAGAGAGAATAATTGATTGACTGCCTCCCACACACCCCACACTGGGGATCAAGCCCACAACCCTGGACATATGCCATTGGCCAGAATTGAACCCGGGAGGCTTAATAAACATCATCTAATAACTGGATAAACTAAATGTGATCTACCCATACAATGGAATATTGTTTACTCATAAAAAAGGAATGTAGCCAAACCAGCCAGGGCAACATAGATGAATCTTGAAGACATTGTGCTAAGAAGCCACACACAAAAGGCCATATCTAATTTAATTTATAAGAAATTCCCAGATTAGGCAAGTTTATAGACACTGAAAGCAAATTTGTGGTTACCAAAGGCCCAGGGTGGTAGAGGTGGGGGCATTGGGTTTGACTGCTAACAGGTACAGGGTTTTTTTTGGGAGGAGTGATGGAAATGTTCTTGAGTGCTTTTTCTGGGTAAAATACCATCTTCACTGAAGTGCATTATTTTTGTGACTCTCCACAACTTGAGGTATATATTTAGATCATCCTTATGGGCCACCTTAACATATTAAGCACCCAGCCTGTTTTGTCTTCCGGGCGGAAAGTATAGTGTTAGTCACTGGTGACTAAATGGTCACTTTTGTAAGGCTCCATTTAAAAACTTACATGTACTAACTTAAAAATCATAGGCACCATAATCCCATTCTAAAGAGGTTAGGAATCAGGTACAGAGGTCAGGCAACCTCACATGCAGGCCTGGCTGTGGCACTCCTGATGGATTCTGGGGGAGGGAATTTGACAATGGGCCCTGCCACACCTGATGCCCTAAACCTGGTGAGCTTGCCCTACCCTCCAACCCCAGCAGTGGCCTAGGGTTTCAGAGGCCTCTCTATTCTCTTAGCTGCAGTATTAGGGCATCTTGTCTCTACACTAGGGGTGTCGAACTCAATCAGAGAAGGGGCCAAAATCTAAAATCCAGCCTAAATCGAGGGCCGAATGGTTTACTGAACAGTCATAAACTGACAATGTCATAAACTGACAGAGGAGTGCAATGATGACAGCGCGGTGCGGGCCACATTGCAAGGCCTGGCGGGCTGGATTGGCCCGAGGGCCTTGTGTTTGACACATGTGCTCTACACCTTACCCCCTTTGTTCCCCTTATTGTGTGTGCCTTTCTCTTTCCCTGGGAGGGCCTCTACAGAGCCTTTTCAACTTTGTACCCCTCCCTAGCACAGAGCTTTGCCTTGGTGAATGCTACTTTGGTATTTATTAAATAAAAAATGTTATGGGGAGTTATGAAGGTGATGTTTGCCTTTGGTGTGTGTATGGCCAGTTTTCCTGTTCTCTGGTCAAAATCCATCCCTCAAGAGACAAACTTGCTCACTAAAATGGAAACAACCAACACCCCTGCAACGCACTGCATTCTGATTGTATTCACACATTATCTGACAACAAAGGTAGTTTCCTTAACAATTTCTTTATTTATTCGATCTCTTTAATTTTCAAATCATACCTTAAAATGGCACTTGGTCATTGAGACTTAATAGGATTATTTTGTTTGGCGAGTTCTTTCATAAGCAAATGCTTCAGTATTGAGCTATAACATTATAAAACCTGTATTAAAAATGACATAAAACTTAAAATGTCCTATCCTCGCCGAAACCGGTTTGGCTCAGTGGTAGAGCGTTGGTCTGTGGACTGAAAGTTCCCAGGTTCGATTCCGGTCAAGGGCATGTATATTGGTTGCAGGCACACTCCCAGTAGGGGGTGTGTAGGAGACAGCTGATCGATGATTCTCTCTCATTGATGTTTCTAGCTCTCTATCCCTCTCTCCTCCTCTCTGTAAAAAAAAAAAAAAAATCACTAAAAATATATATTTTTAAAAAAATGTCCTATCCTCCAGCTGGAAGATGAAAGATGGTAATGCTTGAGTTTTCACAAAGGGATCAAAGTATGAGCTAGTATGAGCTACACGCTGATACTATGAAATAGAGCTATGGGCAGATATTCACATCAGGTTATCAAATTAATGCTGGGGTCAAATCTCCAATTCCTAAATGCCAACACATGACGAGAAAATAATCTTATTTTTCTTTTGGGGGGATTAGCTGTTTTTAGTCAACATTTATTATGTGATGAATAGTTTATTGATATTTCACAGAGAGAGGGAGAAGGAGAGAGAAACACTGATCAGCTGCCTCCTGTATACCACCAGGGATAGAATCTGCAACTTGGGCATGTGCCCTGACCGGAAATCAAACTGGCAGTCTTTGGGTGCACAAGACAACACCCAACGAACTGAGCCACACCGGCCAGGGCAGGAAATGTATTTTTAAAATTAACTGCCGAATACATACTGTACTATCTTTTTACAAGTTTGGCTACAAACTCTTTGATTACTTAATTTTAAAAATACTTATTTTAGAGAGAGAGAAAGAAGGGAGGAGGGGAGGGAGAACATATTTGGATAACACTCTAACCAAATGGGCTACCCAGCTTTTTCATTACTTCTTTTTTAAAAAAAAAAAATATATATATATATATATATTTTTTATTGATTTCAGAGAGGAAGAGAGAGGGAGAGAGAGATGGAAACATCATGATGAGAGAGAATCATTGGTCGGCTGCCTCCTGCCCACCCCCTACTGGAGATTGAGCCCACAATGCGGGCATGTGCCCTTGATCAGAATCGAACCTGGGACCCTTCAGTCCACAGGCTGACGCTCTATCCACTGAGCCAAACCAGCTAGGGCTCATTACTTCTTGATATAACAATTGTATAATATCATTTTTATAGAAAGAGAATAAAAAGTCTAATCTTTTCTCAAGGTGGAAAGAAATTTGCTTTGTATTATTGATAGTTTAGAAAAGTATTTTTCATCTTCAAATCACATTTCACTATTGGAAAAGTCATATACATTTTTAGGATTGTTATCAAATAACAATTTATTTTTTAAAGAAATTTCAAAACATGTTACAGCACGTTCAGTAGTAAAGATCTACCAGTGACACACACATTAAGAATTAGGTTTCTAATTGGGCCGATTAAAACCTATATACCTGGAAACATAGTTGGTTGGCTTAATGGAGCTCTGAAGAGTCAAAGCAATATATAAAAAGTGAGTTTTAAAACATCACAGAGTTTTTAAGACAGACTTAATTTTTCATGATTTTCCCAAAGCCAGTCATGATATTTATTTAACTTATGGTCTTCAGGGTGCACCTGTAAGAAATGAGTAAGTTAGTTAGAAATACATTTATAAAATTGATTTTTTAAAGATACAGTGGGAGAACGTACATTATGATAATAACCTGAAAATTATAACCTTTAACTTAACTGGATTCACAAATGTTCAAAATGATACCTTACATTAAGGTAATACTTTACAGTGTATAAAGTACTTTCCAATTTAGTACTGATCTTCACCAGAACCTGGTGCATGAAGGAGTGATAACATGACCAAGGAATAATATACCATTTCCAGTAGGAGGTTATTGACTCAGAGTTAAATGAATCACTCAGGTCACAATAAATGATGGAGCAGGGTTGGGCTTGGCCAGACAGACCTATTAGCTGATCACAGACTAAGAGGGCAGTGTAGCAGGCTACCTGGCAGTGCTTACCAGCACTACACACCCAGATGCCCATGTGCTAGGCCAGTGGTCGGCAAATGGTGGCTCTCGAGCCACGTGCGGCTCTTTGGCCCCTTGAATGTGGCTCTTCCACAAAATACCATGGCCTGGGCGAGTCTATTTCGAAAAAGTGGCATTAGAAGAAGTTTAAGTTTAAAAAATTTGACTCTCAAAAGAAATTTCAATCGTTGTACTGTTGATATTTGGCTCTGTTGACTAATGAGTTTGCCGACCAACTAAATAGAACGGGCAGCTGAGGTAGGATCCAGTTACCACAAAAATAGTTTGAGACTATTAAGAGAAACCCTAGTAGCATTCCAAGCTCAGACCTGCCTGCTTTCCTGTGGTGTACTTTTAAAGACTCGTAGGATTGTGACAGGAAGAAAACTACATCAGGCTTAGAAACATTACATGAATGTAATGACAGGAACAGGGCCAAATGACAAACTGCTGGAGGTCGGTCAGGGGTCACACCAAGGAGTCTTTATGGACTTGGGAGTGTCTATGGATCCTCTCCTTGCTGCCGATAACTGCATGCCACCCACTGCCCCTCAAGTTTGGAACAAAATTGTTTGTGACTATAATAGCATGTCTGTTCAACAAATATTGGGTCGGCAGCTAAGTAATTGCGGGTTTCACACATATATGGCTTCAGTTGAATTTTTAGGTTTGCAGACGTAGTACAAATGTAAAACACATTGTTATTTGATAGTTGGCTATTCATCTGTTAATCAATAAAAAAAGTTTTTTGATCTGTTTTGTAGTTTTCGTTTGGCGTTCGTTGAAAAATGGAAAATCAAAAGGAACATTTTTGTCATATTTTGCTTTTTTATTTCCTCAAAGGGAAAAACGCATCGCAAGCTCATAAAAAGTTATGTGCTGTTTATGGTGACGAAGCCTTAAAAGAACGGCAGTGTCAAAATTGGTTTGCCAAATTTCGTTCTGGTGATTTTTCACTCAAAGATGAAAAACGCTCTGGTCGTCCAGTTGAAGTTGATGACGCCCTAATCAAAGCAATAATCAATTCGGACTGTCACAGTACAACACGTGAGATTGCAGAGAAGCTTCATGTATCACATACATGCATTGAAAATCACTTAAAACAACTTGGCTATGTTCAAAAACTTGATACATGGGTTCCTCACGAACTGAAAGAATCACAGTTAACGCAATGCATTAGCAGCTGCGATTTGCTAAAGAAACATAATGAAAATGATCCATTTTTAAAATGACTGATAACTGGCGATGAAAAATGGGTTGTTTACAACAATATCAAGCGGAAAAGATCGTGGAGCAGGCCAGGTGAACCAACTCAAACAACATCAAAAGCTGATATTCATCAAAAGAAGGTTTTGTTATCAGTTTGGTGGGATTACAAAGGAATTGTCTACTTTGAACTCTTACCACCCAACCGAACGATCAATTCTGATGTCTACATTGAACAACTAACGAAATTAAATAATGCAGTTGAAGAAAAGCGGCCCGAATTGACAAATCGAAAAGGTGTTGTATTCCATCATGACAATGCAAGGCCACACACATCTTTGGTCACTCGGCAAAAATTAATGGAGCTTGGTTGGGATGTTTTGCCACATCCACCATATAGTCCTGACCTTGCACCATCTGATTACTTTTTGTTTCGATCTTTACAAAACTCCTTGAATGGTAAAAATTTCAATAATGATGATGATGTCAAATCGTACCTGATTCAGTTTTTTGCTAATAAAAACCAGAAGTTTTTTGAACGTGGGATTATGATGCTGCCTGAAAGATGGCAAAAGGTCATTGATAAAAATGGGCAATACATTACAGAATAAAGTTATTTAGTTCCATGAAAAAATTGTCTTTGATTTTCTTTAAAAAATCCGCAATTACTTAGTTGCCGACCCAATAGTTTTAGCCATAACAGTGGTCTTATTTTGCCTCAGAAACAAGAGATGTTCTAGCTGCTAGTGCACCTCACCTGTTTCCACTCATTGACGCAAAAAATTCGGTAGGAGTCGTTGCCATATTTGCCAATCCCGTGAAGCTCAATTGGATATCTCCATTGCTTCGTCAGATACTCATCTGAGAATGCAACAGCCCACATATCAGACCAGCCTCAAGAAAGACACTTTCCCCAAATGTGTGGTAATGGAGGAGAACAGCAGAAAGGGGCAGGGAAGAATCTTTCCTAACAACCCCAGTTGTGATTGCTCTTTCTGCCGAGTTCCTGAAGCATCTCTGTCTGAATACCTCACCTGTCAATTACTGACCATTATTATTTTGTGCTTACTCAAAGAGGTACTGTCCTGAGGGCTTTCTGCTTCAATGACTTCTTCCTCTAATTATGCTCACATGGCTGGGCAAAGATTTATTGCACGGGTTGATGGGTGACTGTGGCTTGGGGTAAGTGAACTGTTTTAAACGCCTTTGGTGCTTGAGCTGAACGACGTCTATTAATGTAGCATCCGTGGACATAAAAGTTTAAGGCGTGGCTTTCTTATGGAAGCACAGTTTATGTTTTTCCTTTGGGTATGTGGGTATTACCTGAGAACTTGATAATGGTTTTTGCTCGAAGTTCGTAGAGACCGATAGGTTTAAGAAGTTCTGACACCTCTCTCCAGTCTGCAGTTCTTGCTATCTCAGCGGAAGGATACTTCTCCAGAAACTCCCAAAGCACAGGAATTGCCATTTTACCTGGATGTAAAGATAACTATGTGATTACAAGCCTCCAGATGGGCTAATTTATGTTCAGGTACTTCCTCAACTAGAAATCTCATATAGAGCCTTTTTTTTTTTTTTTTAATACCATTATTGAGAAGTCATTACCTAAACCAATAACCACTTTGAGAGTGAAAAACCAACACCGATAATCTATTTGGTTAACAGTCCAGATTTTGCTGAAACCTGACCTTACATAATACAGGGGTGGGCACAAGTAGTTGTATGAGAAACAGAGTTTTTTCTTGTATTATTTATTAACTAGAGCCCAGTGCACAAAATTCGTGCACGGATGTGATCCCTAGGCCTGTCCGGGAATGAAAGCATCTGGCATAGAAGGGCAGATCCCAGCTGACCTCTGGGCCCTGGGCAGCACCTGTGTCCCCAAACCCCCATGCACCTCTCTCTGCCTGAGTCACGGTGCCCGAGTCCCCACGCAGAGATGTGGTGAGTGTGGCTGGATGCCACAGGCCGGGGTGCAGTAGGGGCCTCTGGGCTGCCCAGTGGTGCTGCACAGAAACCGGGCAGGCAGCCTGCTCTCTCGAGCTCTCTCCTGGCCAGCCTTTTGCAGACCAGCTCCTGCTTGAACCCACAGGGAGCCTGACCAGCCTGTGGTCTTGGAGGCTGTGGCCTGGCACACTTGGAAGATGCTGCACGGATGTGGGGTGGGTTCCTTGTGGGTGTCCAGTACATGAGCACAGGGGGCGTCCCGGATGTGTGCATGAGCCCTGGCATTCTGCTGGAAGGTAGCAGGGGGAGTGAGATCAAGCTTGGTGGACACCCCGCATTCTCACCACACCTTCATTCCCATCACCCCTGCACCTAGGTAGCTGGCGAGAGGTCGCAGCTCCTGCCTGAACTCTGTGTCACCAACACCTGCCATGTTCCGCACAGCCCCCCCCCCCCCCCCGTGGTCAGCACATGCCATAGCAAGTGGTTGAACTCCTGGTTGAAAGACTGCCAGAGGGGACAATTGCATATTAGGCTTTTATCCTATAAGGATTATTGTATGAGTTATTTTAAACCTACTTTTGCCCACACCTGTATTAGTTTTTACATAATCAAAGCATCAGATAAATAGTGTAAAAGCATAAAAAAACAGAAGGTGTCAATGACATTAAAGAAAGCATTCCATGAAAAAATGCTTTTATACATGTCTAAGGGTGGAGGGATGTTATGTACTTGATTTTCATTGATGACCAAAACTAATCTGAAAGTAGAAAATAAATGAAAATCTGCTCCTTAGTGCTATAAAGGCTAGTCTAACATTCTCATGGGTGAATAGCTTGAGGGCAGAAAGGGGAAGGCTTTTACCTGAGGTCACACAGACTCAAAATCAAACTTGAACACAGGCTTCCCAATCAACTCAGTGCTCTTTCTCATCATACTGTCTCTAATAAGGTACAGATTAAAATAATCCACAAACCTGAAGTGCGATTGAGAAATATAGTTGCTATGAGGAGCTTCCATGGGTCGTGAAAAAGTGTTTCTTGGACAAGATTAAAAGGTGACCGAGGAGGTGTCCACTTCTTAAAGGCTTTGCGACGTGGGGGGCTGAGAGCTGAACAAACACAATGCATCAGAGTCGGATATCTGAAACAGGTTTAAAATCTGATTTTCTGATTGGGAAAGGGTACCTTCTTTGTTGTATTTGCTGGAGAAATACAGGCTTGTTTTCCTTTTCTCTACTTGTGTCCGTGGGATGGTGTCTTCTGAAAAGGAAGAGTGAACATTGGTTGTAGAATCTATGGTTTTAGCCTAAAGAAATATTCAGGTATGCAAATAATAACAACAACAATAATAATAAAAACTATTATTATAAAGCATTAGGTGTTTGCCAGGCAGTATGCTAAACACTTTACAAAAATTAATCAATTTAATCCTACAAATGACCTCTGAGTTAAAGGACTATTTGATCTCCACTCTATAGATATAGCGGGCTCTGTAGCGCAATGGATAGCGCATTGGACTTCTAATCTCCACTCTAGAGATATGGAAATTGAGGTACAGAGAAGCTGAATAACTTGCCCAAGGTTAAGGAAGTAGTAGAGTTGAAATTCAAATCCAGGTAGTCTGACTCCTGAGTTCAGGACTTTAACAACTCCGTTACATTAGTTCTCTATAACTTATGATCAGAGTTCATAGTATTGAAACATTGGAAATAATATGGAATATTTTAAATTATGACACTTTTGTAGAATGTTGTCATTAAAATATTTTTGAGAATATGTCATGAAGACTTTCTTACATCTTTAACTTTCAGGTGAAAAAAAGCAATATTCTGCTGGGACCGGTTTGGCTCAATGGATAGAGCGTCAGCTTGGGGACTGAGGGGCCCCGGGTTCGATTCCGGTCAAGGGCATGGACCTTGGTTGCGGGCATATCCCCAGTAGGGGGTGTGCAGGAGGCAGCTGATTGATGACTCTCTCATTGATGTTTCTAGCTCTCTATCTCTCTCCTTTCCTCTCTGTACAAAAATCAATAAAATATACTTAAAAAAAAGAAAAAAAAAAAGAAAAAAATAAAAAAAGCAATATTCTACATGTGACCCCAATTTAATTTTAAAAAGTGTGTGTATACACACACACACATTTACATATACAGTATATGTATATATACACACATATATACATACACACATTTACATATATAGTATATGTATATATACATATATACATATATATTTACACACACAAATATATATACACATATACACACACACACACACACACACACACACACACACACATATATATATATATATATATATATATATATTTACAGAAATTAGACTAAAATAAACCAAAATGGTATAATGGTTGTTTCTGAATGGTAATTTTTCTTAAATTTTCTAAAAATTCTGCAGTGAACATTTTTACACTTACTAAAAAAAAAGGGGGGTCGGGGGGAGAATATAGACAAAACAGAACCCGTAGAAAAACCTAAGGTCACTATCTTCTAGGAAATTCAATTAATTTATCAAAGACTATTTGACAAGTGTTATCAGGCTTCCCGTTTCAAAAAAAAAATCTCATTTAACACTCCCTCTAGCCATATCCTTTAAATTTGAATGCCAGTTAATAATACCTTTTATTTGCATAGAGTAAAGCCATCTTTTTCACTTCTCATTTTACTTTACAATATTCTTGATATGAAAGACAGCACTAATAAGGGTTATTATTTCCATTTTACAGATGATGAAACTAAGACTTAGAAATTAAGCAACCATTCCAAAATGATAGTGGGAGTAACTGGAGACTGGGCCAAGTATCCCATTTTCCAGATAATTAGTTTAGGGTTTTTTGCCTTTCAAGTTTAAATAGGTAAAACCTATTAGAAAGTTAAAAAAAAAAGTAAGAACAAAGGAAACTGAGCTTACTGGCTATTTGATAATTTTTTATGGGTTTCTGTAAATAATTAATAAATTACTGGAGACTGGGAAATTTCTACTTAAGCCAGTGGGAGAGACTTTACTATTACACTGAACATCTGTTAACCTAAGGGTATTTCAACTTATATTGAGAACTAGACTTTATGTATAGGATAAATAGATACTTCTATTGGAATTGCAAAAGAATGTTTTTAATATTTATTTTTTCCATTATACTAGCAATAAACCTATATATGCCTAAGGGTTTAAGAAGCTCAAAGTCTTTAAAGAACAGACGTGAAGAATTCTTACGCAGGTCCTAGGTATATTTGGCCACCTTCTGTTAAAGGTGGAAAAATTCCAGGTATAGCAAAGACATAAAATCATGAGTGGGCCTGACAGCAGGAATAAAGTCTAATCCCCTGCTCCACCAATTTGTCCAGGCTGTCTCTTGTAGGGTTTAAGTAAAATTACTTTTGTTCTTTAAACGTTATTCATTATGCCATAATGAATAACTAATATTAGGGTGCTCAAATGGTCTCCTTTTTATTTCTTATTCACTGAGGTATTATAAAGGCAAAAGTCCTCAGCTCTAAACTATATTACGAATAATAGATGAACTATGTAAGTACAGTTTTGAATTATTTAGAGCTCTAAAACAGTTTAGAGAAGCATTACATCATCATAGATGATAAAAATGACTATGATATATATGAAATTGAATTGGAAGTCACACATCTGTAATAAATATTCTCAACCAGTTTATATATTAAAGGAGTCTTCCCCAAAACTTTTCCATGTGAAGCCTTTTCATTTCCCTCAAGTTGTAAGGTTACTGGCCGGAAAGATGGGAAGAAGGGAAAGGACTGTCCAGAGTCCGAGCTGCTGCACCAGGGAGAGATGTCAGCAGCTGTTCATGGCACAGTTCTCCTTTACTGGGGGCATCAAGGCAGTTGCCAGCTAACTCCCTCTGCCATAGGAAGGGGTTTGAAGATCAGTTAGACAAGGTACTAGGATCAATTAGTAGAATAGATCTCACTTTTGGCCCTACTTCTTCATTCTACCCCCACATCTTAACTGGTTACAGGCATGAAATACAGTATCCAGGAATATAAACTGCCTCATCACATCTTAAATAGCATTTTAAATGCACTGAGTACCTTGACATATTTTAACAGAAGTGGAATCTTTCTCAGTTTGTGAGCAGTTGTTGTCCATTTCAGAGCCACATTCTAAACTGTCAGTATGCAAATGTTCCTTCCTCTCCCCAACTTCTACTGTTGTTATTTCCTCAGGTTCTAAAAAGGTATTCTCACACGTGTGTTCTGCTTCTTTGGTCAAACATAATTTGTTTATGCTGCCCGAAGTTGTTTGTTCAAAACTAAAATTTGATCCTGAACGCAATGATTTTTCTTTTACAAGTCTCTTTTCTTCGTTGGTCACATGGATGGTCTTGTTGCTTGCTCTGGAATCAGAAACGCATAAAGTCCTATCAAGCTGACTTTCTTGTGCAACAGATTCACTTTCAGCTTCTGCCTCATTACACACAGATTCTCTTTTTCTGATACTCTGAACAGGATCTGGAAAACTCTTCAGGCACCCTGTTTTAGTTTTCTTAACTTGAATTCCTTTCACAGTAGTCCTCTTCTCTTTGGACTTTCTAACCTTTCTGGAGTCAACATCATTAACACCGTCACCTTCTTTCAAAAGCAAATGCATGGAAGTAAAGTCAGAGAGTTCCCTGCTAGCTTGGGACTCCAAACTACCACTTGGCAGAGGAAGCACATCTTTTTTCCACCTGCTTCTTGTCCTGAGGTTCCGGTTTGAAATGCTACTTTCATTTTGCAGCTGGGATGTCAGAGCTGCCGTGCTGCAGTCTTTATATTTTGACTTGGTGCCCCTTTTAGACGGTGCAGTAAAATCAAAATCCTCTGGTTTAAGAGACGTCTCTTCATTTTTGTGAAGATAATTAGCAAGTGAACTTTTGGATCTGAACTTCAGTCCTTGTGGGCTAAAAATGATATTAATGGAAACATTGATAGTAAATAAAAGTGACTTAAAAAGAATCAGACCACGTTTCAGATGTGTAATTAATAATTTCCAAATGTTGCCAGGGGGTATTTGTCATTTAAAATAAAAATAGTGATAAAATGGTATTTTTAAATAGTTTCATCTATGAGGAGGAATATGATACTATAAATTAATTTTACAAATATAACTTAAGTGCGACTTTATCATTAACCATTCACAGTAGGAGAAAATGTATGTACTTGTCCCTAAATCACTTGATAAAACTAATCAGTGACATTGAAGGAATACAATCCATAATGGTTTTACGGTAATAATAGAAAAAAGTCAAGATACCTGTTACGCTTTCACACTACCTGTTTAAACAAAATTATTTGGCTGCACTATCTTTACCACTTTGCATGCTCACCTGATAAAATATACATCATATCTCCCGGCTGTTTTTCCAGATAACCTTTGCTTCACAACTCTTTCCCATCCACATGGGACAGACTTATGGCATTCTGTCATTTCAGCACCACCACACTGAGCAGAAGCAATGGGCTCTTGCAGCAAGAGATTACACTCACTGCTGCTGCTTATCACCATTTGTTTTCCATCTACTCTTTCTGATCCCAGAGCATTTTCCTTGCTGAAAAAAACAAAGTATAAATGATTAGCTTATTTAAAATTGATTTTATTCTGCGTCTTTGATTTAAATCCCTGACAGAGCAGGAACCAAATGTCGCCATAAGGGCCATATTGACGTGGAGAGATAAAGCCAAACAGGGGTGAGGATTTGGATTATGGGAGAGATTAAAATCAGTATGGACCAGTTTTATGCTATCCTGTTTCCCCGAAAATAAGACAGTGTCTTATATTAATTTTTTCTCCCAAAGTTGCGCTAGGTATTATTTTCAGGGGATGTCTTATTTTCGGAGGATGTCTTATTTTCGGGGAGACAAGGTATGGGAATATCCTTCTGCCATCCACTGTCTTCCTATCTCTAACATGGGTTAAAAAGTGTTGCAAATCTCTACACAATGAAAAGCTCAAGCTATTTGCTAGAAACTTTTTAAAATTAATCAGACTTCTGATGACACTGGTATAATTTAAAAAATATGAACCAAATGCTGAGCTCAACCTAGAATCAACAGACCTGCTTACATGAGTCAGTGAAGAATCTTCCTCTTCCCCAAATAAGTGAGGTAAAAATGTTATATATACATACATTTTTCTCGGGGAGAGTATCACTTTCACCAGATTACTTACCAAAAGGTAATTTATGATACAGATTTTTCAAATCTCTTTCATTCTTGATCCTCATAATCTTATGAGGTAGGTTGGATAAAGATTACTCTAATTTTATTGATAAAATTGAGTGACAGGAAGATTAAATTATTTGCAGAGCTGTTATAAGAACCCAGGTCTACTAAATCTAATACTACTCCCCCTGTACTATTATTGAAAAACTTCAGTAGAGTATATCCTAATCACTAAATCACAAATTTCAAAAACTGAACGGGTTACAATGATGTCTACTACAACTTCTAGAAATAGGGAAACCAAAGAGCTCCTAATGAAAATTAGAATCAAAGTCTGACCTCAGTCTGGGTCATTTAATTTTGGGAAGCTCGGTGGAGCTTGAGAAATTATATAGTTCACAATTTTAGAGATAAGGAAACTGAAATCTGGTGAAAAGAGTACAAAGTCAACATACTGGGTTCAAATCCCAGCTCTGACAATTACACGTTCCTTAACCTCTCAATCTCCTTTCCTCGCCTGTAAAAAGGAGATAATACCTTTTAAGGTAATTCTAAGGATTACATTTTCAAAGAAAAATAAGTCACTCACTTTAGCCCCAGATTACACATATACAAGTACTCAATACATGACTGCAGCTTCCTCTGTTACTTCTCATAGGACACACTTTTGGGGCGCTCTTGGCTGCTGGTCCTGACCTCTCCTTCCTAGGACCCTCCTACTCAGGTAGACGTCTCCATGTACCATCTCCCTGCTCCTCCCAGCTCTCGACATTTTGGGTAAGAAAGTCGGGAGTACCCCAGGGCTGACCCCACCAGAAGAGTACTTAGTTCTAGCCTTAATTCCTAGTAAGGAACCCGTGAGCCCCGAGGTCTCTGTGGACTCTATAGGAAAGGCCCACCCACTTCTGTTCCCCCGCTCCCACTTTACAAGCGGTGAAACCGAGACCCGAAAGGGGGCGATCACTTGCCGGAGGTCACCCGGCCGCTCCGGGTCTGGGCTCTCACTAGGGGTGACGAAGGGGGCAGCTCCACTGTCTCCCCGGCTCGGACTCTCCATCCCAGCGGACTCCGGCTGCACCAGACGGGCCAACAGGGCGGGGGACGCCCAGGGCGTGGAGCAGAGTAAGATGTAAAAATGCCTTGGGCTCAGAATGCTAGAGGCTAAAACCTAAAGCTGAGGGCGGTAAAAATCTGTCAAACTCCATAGCCGCTTCCCGGCTGCCCGCTCCGCCTCAGCTATTTCCACCGCTCGGCCAATAGAATCCTTTTGTCGAGGAAGACGCCCCGCCCTCCGCCCATTCTGACCAATCGGGCGCGCCCCAGTTGCGCAGACGCGCCTGCTCGGCTCCAGTTCCTATCCCCAGTTTTCGCTCCTTTACTAGCCCTCCTTTTCAGACATGCGCACTTGGTTAACTCGCTAAGGCGCGCGCGTAGCTCACTGCGCATGTGCGTTGTCAACGGTAACCCAGGTAGCCGAAGTGGCGGGCGGCGAGGGCCGAGTTGCTGAGGCGGGGAGGAGGGGCCCGAGGCGCAATGAGGGCCGTGTTGACGTGGAGAGATAAAGCCGAACAGTGGTGAGGAGCGGGGCATTCCGGGAGGAACGGGAGGTCCAGCCCCGGCGGGGATGGCGGGAGCCTGTGCGTGCACTCCTGTGGTTGCCAGGGGCAACGGGCCGGCGGCCTAGGGTAAGGGCGCTGAACCCCGGGACTGGGTGGCTGCGAGGTCTCTTCCCCCACCCCACCCCCTTTGCAGATGGAGAAACAGGCTTGGAGAGGGGGCAGAGGAATGTACACACATCACAGTTTGGTCCTGTCATTCCGTTATGCACATTACGCCCTGGGCTCCTTTTCTACATCCATGACATGTTTCTCCAACATATTTGCCTTACCCACATATTAGCCATACTCTTATTTACTTGATGTTTTTCTTCTCTAAATGGTCCCTCATATCTTCGCCTAAGTGATATTTATTACTTGCTATAATAAGATAACTGCAAAACCTAAGCAAGGAGCCCTGGCCGAATTGCTAAGTCGGTTGGAGCGTCTGATGCACCAAAAAAGTTGGTCTGATGCGCCAAAAAAGTTGAAGGTTTGATTTCAATTAGGCACATACCTAGGTTGCCGGTTCAATTCCCGGTTGGGGTGCCGACAGGAGGCAACTGATGGATGTTTCTCTCTCTTGTTCTCTCTCTTTCTCCCCTCAATTGGTTGAGCTGGTCCTATGCACCAGAAGATCGCAGGATGGAATCCTACTCACAGCACATGCCCAGGTTGAGAGCTCCATCCCCAGTAGAGGGCGTGCATGAGGCAGCGAATCTATGTTTCTCTCTCATTGCTGTTTCTATCTCTCCCTCTCTCTGAAATCAATAAAAATACATATGTTTTTAAAAAGCATAACGCCAGTGAGGATTAAAAAAACACACAAAGCAAGGAGAAACAGAACTGCTGGTGAGTTGTAGCTATCCTGTTTCCCTGAAAATAAGACAGTGTCTTATATTAATTTTTCTCCCAAAGTTGCGCTAGGTTTTATTTTCAGAGGATGTCTTATCTTTCCATGCGCTAGGTCTTATTTTCGGAGTATGTCTTATTTTCGGGGAAACACAGTAGATACTGTTGCTATGGAGCCTTTAAGCCTGAGGTCTACTATCTCTAGAACTTGAGATTTAGCAAGTATGGTCAGAGAGGTGCTTGAGATGAATAGCATCAAACCCAGACGTTCCCCTGTGCTTAATTAGAAAGTTCGAAAGAGAATCAAAAGAGAATGACGCTCACCTTGTGATTCTCTTATTTAATGCCCTATTCCATTTTTATCACCTAAATTCATCACACAATGACACATTTTGGGAAATACTGACTTATGGGATAGTTCTCCTCAGCTGAGTTTTAAAATCTTCACATAAATGATCTTTTCAGCTTCATTGTGAAGCCTTTGTTTTGGCCCTTGACACAAGATATTTGCCATTCCCTCTCAGTCTTTTCTTAGGCTTTTCTGTGTGGTGTAAGCATGCCTTCTTTTCTCATCTCCTCACATTGAAACCCTTGCTCTGTTCTGTACTTTGCACTAGTAATAGCTAACACCATGTGCCAGGCACTGGTTAAAACATCATATCTTTGATCTCATTGTCACCTTAAAACAACCCTCTGATATAGGTACTGTAATTACCTCTATTTTACGTGTGAGGATACTAAAGCACAGAGAGGGTAAATAATTTGCCAAGGTCACACAGTGAGCCAGCATCCAAGCTCAGGTCTTCTTCATTCCAAAGCTAATGCTTTTATCCACTACATTAACTTTTCTTTGTATTATAGGGTCTGCAAACTCAAATGCCTACAGGAGTCAGACAGGCAACATTACTGGGGGATGTTTATGCACCTCTTACATACAAGGAATTGTCTTTTCCTTAAGAGTTTTCTTCTATTCTACAACCCCCTTGAAACACATAACTTATTACTACGACTTTTAATAGAGATTTGAGTTTTAAAAATTTCCTTTTTACTTTCCTCTTGAAAAGTACCTACAGCACAAGATAATGATATCTGACAACTGAACATTTGGCTTTGATGTCAGAGAGTAATAGGGAGTGACAAAGAATGTGGCAAACTAGAGATCTCATGCTCTGCCTAAAAGGGACAGCTGCTGTTCAGCTCTGGCCAAATACCACCATGCAGGAATTGGCCTACTGTGCTTAGAACTTACAGTTTTCACCAGACACGAGAAATCTAGGTTTTTATGCAAACTGTACTAATTTTTATATGTTGGAATCTAATCTTAACAAAACAAACCAAAACCTGTGGGGCAAACAAAACATTTTCTAGTCTAATTCAGCTCTATTTGCTCCTAGTTTTTAACTCCTGTCATAGAATTTTGTTCATTCATCTTGTGGTACTTAGAACCTGTCTAGTGCAGTAATTTTGCAACCAATGTGCTACAAGAATTTTTAAAGCATGCAATTCCTGACAATTTAATCAGGGGCACTGACCTCTTATTTTCTCTTTAATCCTCATCTGAGATATATTTTCCATTGATTTAAAAAAAATATTTTTTTATTGATTTCAGAAAGGAAGGAAGAGATAGAAACATCAATGATGAGAGAGAATCATTAATCAGCTGCCTTCTACATGCCCCCACACTGGGAACTGAGCCTACAACCTGGGCATGAGCCTTGATTGGGAATTGAACTGTGACCTCCTGGTTCATAGATGGATGCTCAACCACTGAGCTACACCGGCAGAGCTCCATTAATTTCTAGAGAGAGTGAAAAGGAGAGAGGAAGAGGGGGGGGGGGGCATCAACTCATTGCCTCTTGCACACACCTTGTTTGGGGCCAGGGATTGAATGTGCAATCTAGGTACTTGCCCTTGACCAGGAATAGAACCCAAGACCCTTTGGCCCACAGGTTCTGACCTCTTTTCCCTTAGGTTGTCATATAAAAAAATGATAAGAATCAACACAATAATAGCTGTGTGAATGACATTTGTGTGTGTGTGTGTGTGTGTGTGTGTGTGTGTGTGTGTCAAATTGACAAAAATATATTTGGTGTGCCGCAGAATTTTAGTAATTAGCTTATGTGTGCCATGAGATGAGAAAGGTTGAAAGTTACTGGTCTAATATAAGAGTTATTTGTGATTCTATTTATCTTACAGTCTATAAAATCTTTAAAGACAACAGCTATGTTTTATTCATTTCCAGATTAGTAATTAGCCTAGTCAAATAAATCAGTGGTGGTTGTGACTATTTGGTGAGTAGATTGATAGATATAATAATGAATGTGTAAGTGAGTGAATGAATGGTGAATAAAGATTGGTTATTTCATTTTTGGCCCATTACAGGTTTTAAATAACCTATTAGAGTATGTCACCAGCAATCCTGATGACAGCTGCATATGCCAGCTGAGAGCCCAGAATGAGATAAAACAAAACAAAAAACTGTAAGAGACAGATAGTAGAACTCAAAAAATCCCAGATGTCAAAGACAACTAAACCAGCTGCTGTCTCCTTTCTGATCTTTTACTTGCAGTCTAACCTTCAATATCAGCAGGAATTCTTATTTGAGTCCTATTACTGTGATCTGTTATTCTACTTCTCATAAACCTACAGTGACTTCCAGTTTCCTCCCAATCAAATTGTGCATTTAACTAGGTGGCCCTACTTACTCTCCACCCTCGATTCCTAACATTTAAATTTATGCTTTTCAGTTCAGCTAAACGCTCCATTTTCCTATCCAAAGGCCCTTCCCAATTGCTATGTAATTCTTCTCTGAACTCCCTCTTTTTCTTCCTTAAAAGCAATGCTCTACTATGATGCCTTATTTGGCTAGCCCACCTTATTCTAGACAGGCCAGCATCTGTTAGAACCCTAGTATTTACTGGAGTTAATTCATACCAGCTAGTATTTGCTTAGTTCTTGCTGTAAGCCAGACTGTGTTTACATGCGTTTCCTTCTTAAACATACACAACAACTTGGGAGGTTGGAAGTGTTATCCCATTTGCAGGTGAAAAAAACTGAGACTTAACAAGGTGACATAATTTGATACCAAAGCAAGTCAGTGGGGTTGGGTCAGATTGTGTAAGATTTAGAGAGGCTCCTTGGGGCTTCAGTTTATAATGAGGTAGGCATACGGTTGGCTGAAGACAAGTTGCAGGACTCATCCTCTGTCTCTCTGCGATGGAATCTGATGATGTATCTTTTTCATAAAAGGGGATGGGGTGGGAAAGAGGGACATCCTGCAGGATAACAGACTGCCTCTAGAAGGGTGAGCTCCCCAGCCCTAGAAGTGTTCAAGCAGAGGCTGATGCCCATCTTTAGGGAATTCCTGACCTGGCAGGGGAGTTAAACCACATGACAAGGTCTAGAGTCTTGTCCAATTCTGAGTTTCTGAGTGATTTCATGGTATAATTAAAGGCCAAGGGGTTCAAGATAAAATGTCAGTTTGTCGATTTTACTCATTATGTATCTAGGACAAGGTCATGCATGTGGGTCCACAAATGTCTAAAATAGGGTCATTCCCCTAAAATTGCATATAACTCTAATGCAGAGGACACAAGATAGTATCTGAAACAATGTAAAATATGGAAGATTATATAATTCAGACTTAAATTGGATTGTACAGCACAGTAAGAATTTAGGTTGGGGTAAATCAGATATGTATGTTATACTTTAGGAAGACAAGTTTCAAACAATTCAGAGAAAATGAATTTTCACATCTGAGGGAAGATAATTTAAGGCTTGACCCAAATGGAATACTCAGAAATGCTTTTCTGATAATTCAATCCAAAATGATCCTTAAGAACAGGCCATACAGGAGCTACTTTGAGGAACTCAGATATATACAAGGCAGAAAGGGAGCCACATATCCTATGTTTACTATAAAAGAGAGGTGCAGACCTCCTCCAAAATCTAATACCTCATCATACAACCCTCAGATGGCAGATGCTTTGCACAAGGCTTGCCTATACACAGTTCTCCATCTTGTTTTGTAGGCGAGGACAAAAGCTCAGAAAGGGCCAGCTCTTCTGGGCCCAGCTCCTCTTTACTTTCCACTTTTTCACTGTATCGCCCCACATCTCTCCAGTGTGAAATGCACCAAGTACATTTTCCCCTAGAAGCAGAGAAAGAAAGCCTGAGAAACAGGAAGACCCAGTCTGTTGCCAGGTAACAGAGAGGAAACTGAACTCAGGGTCTGCCTTTGCTTTTATCAAGAGGAAAGCCCAACTGGAAAGGGTGTAACAATCACCCTTATTCCAGCTTCTCCATCAGCCAGCTGTGGGGCAAAAGACACATGACTTGCCTTTGTTCTTTAGTTTCCTCATTGATAAAAATGGGACGGTAGTGCCTGGCCTGCTATTGCATTATCTATATAATAGAGGAATATGCAAATTAGCCGGGATGCCATAATGTCACGACCGATCAGCAGTAACCTGAGGCTGCATGGAGCCTGGCCTGGGCGAGGGACCTCAGGCTGCGTTCCCCGTCCTACAGGGACCCCAAGCCATGCCCCCCATCCCGGTGCCTGGCCAGGAGATCTGAGGCTGCAATCCCCACCCCCGCCTGGAGGGGCTTGACAGGGGTGAGGTCGGCCCCGTCTGGGTCTCCTGCATTTTTGAAGTGTGTGCGGGTGGTGAGCGGCGACTTAACTCTAGGTCCCATGGCGCGCCCCAGACTCTAATAGGAGGGAGATTTTCATATCCATTTTACTAATTTTCTTTTATTTCTGACACTTTTTTTTTATAGAGAAAGGGAAATAGCAATATTAAAATATTTCCTCTAATTAATTCCCTTTTTTTGTGCACCAGACACTGGTGTGTGTGTGTGTGTGTGTGTGTGAGTGTGTGTGTGTGTGTGAGTGTGTGTGTGTATGCCTACGTGACCGTTATGGTGGAATGACTGGAATGACCAGTTGCTATGATGTGCACTGACCACCAGGAGGCAGACGCCTGATCGGGGCTGGGCCCCTGGACTGGGACAGGGAACTGTGGATGGGTGGCAGTGGACATGGGTGGCAAGGGAAGGAGGAGGTGGGGAGGTGGGGAACCTGATTGGCCCTGATCACTGGCCAGGCCTAGGGACCCTACCCATGCATGAATTTCATGCACCAAGCCTCTAGTGTTATCATAGGATCAAATGAGGTAATATAAGTTTACACTCTTTTTAATATATATATATATATATATATATATATTTTATTGATTTCTTACAGAGAGGAAGGGAGAGGGAGAGAGAGTTAGAAACATCAATGAGAGAGAAACCTCAATCAGCTGCCTCCCGCACGCCCCCAACTGGGGATGTGCCTGCAACCAAGGTAAATGCCTTTGACCAGAATCGAACCTGGGACCCTTGAGTCTGCAGACCGACACTCTATCCACTGAGCCAAACCGGTTAGGGCGGTTTACAATCTTTTAACAGTTCTTAACTGTTGGTTACATGTGAAGAATTATTTTTCCTTTTAAGAAGCTTCTGCAGGCCCTGGCTGGGTAACTCAGTTGGTAAAAGCATTGTCCTGATACACCAAGATTATGGGTTCGATCCCCAGCTAGGGCACATACAAGAAGCAACCAATGAATGCATAAGTAAGTGGAACAACAATTGATCTCTCTTTCCCTCTCAGCCTTCCTCTCTCTAAAATTAATTTTAAAAATTTAAAAAAGAAAAAAAGAATAAGCTTCTGCAGTCTACAGAGCCTTTATTAGTACTTTGTGAATTCTACATATAAATGCACTGATATAATGCCTTTTTAAAAAATCTATGATAAAGCATGGAAACCCCCTTGTTAATTATTTTGTCAGCTATGGCAAATGCTAATAAAATGATAATGAATGCCACAAAGCATAATGGTTACAACCTGGGCTTTGGAGCCAGACTGCCTGGATTTGAATTCTGGCTCCACCTCCAATCAGTAACAATTTATTTTTGGACAAATTATTTAACTTCTCTGTGTCTTAATTTTCTTGTCTGAAAAATAGGTGTAAGGTTGTGAGGATTAAGTTTAGTTAATACAAGTAAAGGATTTAAATTATACTTAATAAATAAAATGTGCTCAATAAATGTTAGCCACTGTCATTATCATAACATTAAAGGTAATAGAGATTTGTCATACTTGACAATATATCGAGAGAGTGAAAGGCAGGCAGTATAGCACAGACTCTAGAGTCAGACCTGAGTTGAAATCCTAGCCCTTTCACTTGCTGATCCTGTGATGTTGGGGGAGGTACTTGACTTCTCTGAGCCATGGTGTCCTCAACTGCAAAACCAAGTGGTAATTCCTACCTCAGAAAATTGTTGTGAGAGTGAAATAAAATAAAATAAAACGGTCTCTCTGTGGCAAATGCTACCAGAGGTGTGTATTTTTAGATTACTGTCAGGTACCAGGTAAGTTTATCTCATGCTAAACTTTTATAATAGGGTGTCTTGTCAGTCATCTGAACCAATTAAATCCTCTGGGGCAGTGGTCCACAGGTTGAGAACCGTTGCTATAGAGCCTAAAATAATCGGAAAACACAAATATTTACATTACAATTCATTACAGTAGCAAAATTACAGTTATGAAGTAGCAACGAAAATAATTTTATGGTTGGGGGTCACCACAACATGAGGAACTGTATTAAAGGGTCACGGCATTAGAAAGATTGAGAACCACTGCTCTGGGGCATTCAAGAATCTTTGTAATATGGCTCCTGCCTATTTTTCTAGTCTTATCTCTCCCTACTGCCTTGCACATAACCAAGTGTTTCAGTCAAATTTGATTACTTAATATGCCCCCTTCATGTCTTTGTTTTTGTTCTCTGCCTGAAATGCTGCACCTACCCAATCTCTGTGTGTCTCAAAATCCTACCCTTTTAAAGTACTGTTTTCTTCATGAAGCTTTTCCTGATCCTCTTTCCAAATTAGAATGCCTCCCCCCTTTAAATTCAAACCCCTTGCATGAATTTTGTTCACCGGCTTCTAGTCTTTTCATATATCTATTGGCTATCTGTATGTCTCCTTTGGAGAAGAGTCAGTTCAGCTCCTTCGCCCATTTTTTAAATTGGATTGTTTGTTTTTTTGGTGTTGAGTTGTATAAGTTCTTTATATATTTTGGATATTAATCACTTATCATATGTATCATTGGCGAATATGTTCTTCCATTTAGTGAATTTTGTTTTCATTTGAGGATGATTTCCTTTGCTGTGCAATAACTTTTAGTGTGATGCAGTTCCATTTGTTTATTTTTCTTTTGTTTCTCTTGCCTGAGGCACAATATATCAAAAAAATTTTGCTGTGAGATTTTACTGTCTATGTTTTCTTCTAGGATTTTTATGATTCTAGTCTTACATTTAAATCTTTAAACCATTTTGAATTTATTCTTATGTATGGTATAAGGAGATGGTCTAGTTACATTTTTTTATGCATCTGTTCATTTTTCCCAACACTATTTATTGAAGACTGTCTTTATCCCATTTTATGTTTTTGCCTCCTTTGTCAAATATTAATTGACTATAAAGGCATGGGTTTATTTCTCCTAAAGCCTTTATCACGGTATTACTCTGAATTTCATCTAATCTAAGAGGTCATAGATTTTAAAATACCATTATTTTACATACCACTAAAAAAACAAAAAAATGCTGCCAGTTAAACTGACACAACATCTATACATAGAAAAGCCTAAGCGATCATCTGACCATTTGACTGTTAACTGGTAGCTATGACCACCAGGAGGCAGACACTCAACACACAGGCATCAAAACATGGAATAGGTTGATGAATCTCAGAGGGAAGAGGGAGGGGGATGGTAGGAAGAGATTAATTAACCAAAGTTCTTATATGCATACTAGGCCCAGTGCATGGATTTGTGCAATGGTGGGGTCCCTTGGCCTTGCCTGTGGGGATTGGGCTGTTTTCACCCATGCATGAATCCATGCACCAGGCCTCTAGTCAGTTATAAGACACATTCCAACTTCAGAGATGAAAGATGTGGAAATGTATGCTTTAGAATTGATGACATGTAGAAGTATTATAGTTTGTGAATGTGTCTGATTCACCCCTTCCCACTGGATGGTAATTTCTTTAAAGGCAGAGAGGGATTATGTTTTATGTATCTTGTATCTGTTAGTGCCTAGAAGAGGCATTCAGTAAGTGTCTGATTAATTGGAAATAGTTATGGTATTTTTAAAAATATTTTTAAAATTGCTTTTTAGAGAGAGAGGAAGGGAGAGGGAGAGGCAGAGGGAAACACCCATTGACAGCAGAACATCCATCGACTGCCTCCTGCATGCCCCCTACCTGGAATTGAGCTCAAAACTCAGGCATGTGCCCGGACTGGGAATTGAACCAGCAATCTTTCTTAGGACAACGCCCTAAGGACAACGCCCAACTAGGGGAGGAGCCGTATCAGTCATGGCAGTTATAAAATAAAGTTTGCTTTCCTGGCCATTAGCAGACCTCCTCATTTTGGTTCCTAATTGTCCTTTTGTCTTGTCTTTTCTCCTGTTTAGTATATATGACCTCGCATTTAAGCCTGATGGAACCCAACTGATTTTGGCTGCAGGAAACAGATTACTGGTAGGATTTTGTCTGGGTTTCCTTCCCCCCACCCCCTACCCCCTTTCCTTTTTATAAGTACCCTGAAATTTGACACACCTCGTCTTTTTTGTTGAGATAAAAAAGGCAAGGGCAGAAAAACCAGTCATTACTTTTTAATAGGGAAGGAAATGGGCTATTTAAAACAGGTAAGTAAACTGTCTATCAGATAGGAACTTGTGAACAATACCTCCCTTGGAGTCAGTAATCTTTCCCTTTTTACTTTGAGACATCCATGGAAGGTTGAAAACAATCAAAATGCCTTTGAAATTGGGCTGGTGTCAGTTCACATTTTGTCCCCCTGAAAAATTCAAGCAACAGGATTGAAGGGACTCCCTCCATGAGAAGCCAGATAGTCTGACCCCAACTTTTAGGCATTGGCCTACCTAAACAACTCCATATGGATGTTGAGCTATTTTTCATATTTTCAAAGAATATGAGCCCCCTCTGGAATCTATCCCAGTGTATAAAAGTAATTTTCAGAGAACTTTTTATGTTTGACCTAAGAACCTTTGTACGATGTCTCCTTCCTTCTGCGTAAGTCGACTTCCTCTTGCTCTGTTGTCTCTAAATATGCAGACTGACTGATCTCCGTTCTTTTATGGTAACTACATAATCTTAAAGTCATGGTTAAATTGTTCTGCAGACTTCTTTTCTCAGGGTAAAGGGTCTAAATCCTTTTAGGTTTTTTCCCCCTCCGTAGTTTATTTTCTCCAACACTGATTGTTTTTGGAGGGGTTTGCTTTGGTTTCTCAGATGCGTTTTTTAAATCTCCACATAGTAATAGATCTTACACAGCTGTAAAATATCCTAAATCCACTTTACAGCTGAATTTTATGACACTCCCTGTGATATGCAAACCCAGAGTTCGGGTCTGTGACTTTCAAATTCTTGGTAACAAATATGAAACATCCTCTAAGATTTAATCATGCTGTAGGTGGTTCTTTCTATGTGCTGACTTTATTTGAGACGGTCTAGTTGGATGGGTAATATATTCAAATTCACATAACAATGAGTGAAGTTTGTGGAGAAGTTTCACAGAGTAAATTTTTGTTTCTTGAGGATTAACAGTATGTTTCTGGTAATAAAATGCATAGAATCAGGACCTCTACTTCTTGGGTTTCCCAGTATTAAGTCACATTTTTTTTGGTTTGTCAGTGCAATTTTTACACATTTAGAATATTGAAGAGTGTTTTGTTATTGTTAACATAAAAACATTCAAACCTGTAAAGAATTTTTATGAGTTTATTTGAGTCAAACTGTTGACAATTGCCTGGGAAGCAGTATCTCAACAGATTGGGATAATGCTCCAGAGAATGGTGGTTTCTCATCAATTTTTATACATTGCAAATCAGAGGAAGGGACGTAGGTGGGGGTTACATGGAATCCATTGGTGATAGATTAGAGGGGTGGGAGAAAGCAAAGAGGGGGGACCCTGGGATTGGATAAAAAGTAAAATGATAGACATGTACGGAGGTGGCTACAGGATCATTAGCAGTCAACAATTAACATAACAATAGCAATGAAGGAATTTGTGGTAGCTGTCCTGGCACCCAGGCACATTAGGTTGTACCCCAAGGAGTCCAGAAAAAGGGAGATTACAGTTACCCAGACATTTCAAGGATGTTATAGATTCAAAAAGACAGATAGAGTTAGTTAAGGAAAAAGTTGACCATGTCAGTGAAAATACCGGCCTAGGAGGTGATGACCCACCATAACTACTTTTAGTTTAAGTTTAATTTCAGACCATCCTTTGTGGTTACTTTAGGTCTTTGAGTTGGCAAGACTGCCATGCAGACTTTCCCTGTGCTTGTCAGGTTAGCATATGGCCCCTTTAGTTTACATTATAAAAACCAAAATAGCAGCAGCAGCCTGTGGGAATTCTAACTAATGAGTGCCATGTGGATAATGTGTACTTTTGTCCCTTTTTTTTTGCCAGGTTTATGACACCTCTGATGGCACCTTACTTCAGTCCCTAAAGGGACACAAAGATACTGTGTACTGTGTGGCGTATGCGAAGGATGGTAAGAGGCTGCTCTTGGTTTATAGGCTCTGTAATGGTCTCATAGCTTTTCATTTTTCTCCTTAGTCACTCTTTAATTCTTTTTAGTCAGCTGAAGTACAGCTTGCAGTTTCAGAAGATAGTTAAGTCTCATAGACTTCATTTCAGTCATTCTATTCAACAAGTTTTATTGAGGGCTAGCTATGTGCCAGGCACTATTCTAGCTGCTTGAGATACTTCAGAGAACAAAACAGACAAAGGCCCCAGCCCTTATGGGGTTTATACCTATGGGGGAGGGGAAGGAAAAAGGGGAAGTATGAGGGATGATACATAATAAACATAAGTAAATTAAATAGTGTGCTGGAAGATAGTGTTAAGGAAGAAGAAAAAGTAGGCCAGAAGAAAGGGATTGAAAGTGGTGGGTGGGACAGTGGGTTGAGTATAGTATTGAATAGGGTAATGAGATAGACTTACTGAGTCAGGCACAGGTGAGCAAAGGCTTGAAGGTGGGGAGGCAGTGAGATTCTGACGGTGGGCATCTGGGAGAAGGAAGAGAGTTCCTTGCAGAGGGTAGAGCCACTGTAAAGGCTCTCAGGTGGGAGTGTACCTTTCAGGGGCTGAGGCAATGAGAATCAGGCGGAGCAGTAGGGAATGAGGGTAGAAAGGTAACGTCCATTGGGTGGCCAGATCATGTTGGCTGTCATAAGTACTTTGGCTTTGATGCTCAGTGAAAATAGGAAACCATTAAGAGTTCTGAGCAGAGGAGAGATAAGATCTGACTTGTATTTTAGGAAGATCCCTCCAGTTGCTGAAACAGCCTGCAAGGAGAGAGGGTTGGGGCAGGGAGATGAGTGTGAGGAAGCATTATCCAGGCAAGTTTTATAACACTGGTGATGGGGGCTCAGACCTCTGGGAGCAGAGGAAGTGGTGAGAAGGGGTCAGAGGAGGATATAGTTTGATGATGGAGCCAATAGGATTGCCTTCAGATGTGGGCATGAGGAAAGGAGTCAAGGGGGACTTCCCGTTTTTTTGTTTTGTTTGCTCATTTGTTTTAAAATAATAGTTTATTGGTTTTTAGAGAGAGAGGAAGAAAGAAGAGAGAAACATCAATGTAGGAGTGTAACAGTATATCGATCAGCTGCCTCCTGCACGCCCCATACTGGGATCAAGCCCACAACCCCATATGCCTTGACCATGAATCAAACCATAATCTTTTGGTGCATGGGATCAGTGCCCAACCAATGGAGCCACACTGGCCAGGGCTGATTTCAAGGGTTTTGACCCGAGAGACTGGAAGGATGGCGTTGCTCTCCACTGAGATAGGGAAGGCTGCAGGTAGAGAAACATACAGTGGGAGATCAGGAGTTCGATTTTGAACATGTTGAACTAGAGAAAAGTTGGTGCTATAAGAGAGAGGAGAGGGCATTGCCAGGATAGAGCATCCAGTGGGCAAGAGAAGATGGGTTAGATGGCGCATGGTGGAAGGTAGAGGATGTCACTGCAAATGCTGGCAGGGCGGGGCATGTGGTGGTAGGTTTCTAATGGAAATTCTCTTCCATTCTTTCAGTGAAATAGGAAGCAACACCAACTGAGAGTGAGGAAAGGAGGTGTGAGAGAGTTAAGGAGAAAGGAAAAAATGTAAAATAGACCGAGAAGGTAGGGTGAGAGACCCCCAGTTACAGGAAGGGCCCACTTGAAGCTGGTGATCATGACTTGAAAGTTAGGTCAGTTGGTTTGATTGTCTTTTTCTCCACCATTTTGAGCTGCATAAATGCAAGGGTGGAGGTTGTGGAGAATTGGATTTAACTGAGTAGTGGATTTATAAGCATCTCTGAAAATAAAGTAAGAGGGTAAAGGAATGGAAGATGTATGAAAAGGAGTGATTATATACATTGACCTCAGCTGAGTAATGAGGGGTGAGAGGTCTGCAAGGGGTGAGGGACAGTAGAGAGATGGTAGGTTTGGTGGGGTTGAACGATTATTGGAGTTGGGATACCAGGTTGGGTGAGAAAGAGAGGTGGTAGTCAAAGAATGGGTACATGAAATTGATTTTGAGAGTTAAAGGAAATCCATGCTACCCACAACATGGGATTAGCAGAACACAAGTTTTGGAATGAGATGGCTTCATGTTCCAACCCCAAAAGCTCTGAGTTTGAGATGATTATTGAATTTCTCTGGTTCTCAATTTTCATATGTGTCAAATGAATATAATATGGAAGATAGCATTCTGTGACCACTGCTGAGAAGCCACAGAGTCAGAGTGTTACAGTGTTTAAACAAATCTTTGAGATCATTCAGGCTGCAGGCTTTTAACTTCTTCTGATTGACAGATCTCTCTGAGGATCCAAATACAAATAAATGCACATACTTTATATATATACACACAATTTTGTGCATACAACTTTAATATGATCTAGCCCAATCTCCTCATTTTATTTTATATTTTATATATTTTTATTGATTTCAGAGAGGAAGGAAGAGGTAGAGAGAGATAGAAACATTAGTGATAAGAAAGAATTGATCAGCTGCCTCCTTCACACCCTCTACTGAGGATAGAGCCCGCAACCTGGGCATGTGCTCTGACTGGAAATTGAACCGTGAGCTTCTGGTTCATAAGTTGACACTCAACCACTGAGCTAACCAGAATCAATCTCTTAATTTTAGACCTACATAAAAACCTAGAGAAGTCAAGTCACTTGCTAAGGTCATGCAGCAAGTGTTAGTGGCAAAGAAAACACTAATTTCTTGCCTTTTAGTTAAGTGTGCTATGCCATGGCAGTCATTTTTTAAAATGTGTTTTTGAGTTCAAGTTCAGAGTAATACCTTTAGGAGACCTGTGGGGCCTCTGGAGTTTATAAGCCCTGACCCTTGATGATTTCAGAGTATGATCTGTCATCAGTGGCATTTGTCAGCACTTTGCAGAGTCCCATCACACACATTATCTCATTTGATCCTCCCAATAGTCCTCTGAGACAGCCAGGAAAGGGTTCTCAGCTCCTCTCCCAGATGAGAAAACAGGCTTGGAACGATTATAGGTAATGGGCAGAGCTGGGCCCAATCCAGGTCTTCCAACTGCAGAGCCCTTGTTCTTTCTGGAATATCATGCTGCCTCTTCATCACACTTATTCAGTGATTGAGAAGTCTTTTAATTTATCTCAACTGGAAATGGAGATATCCTGAATCATCTTTAAATCTGCTTGTTTCTGATTTTTCACTTAAGTTTTTTTTTTTTTTTTTTTAATATGTCTATTGATTTCAGAGAGGAAGGGAGAGGGAGAGAGAGATATCAGTAGAAACATCAATGATGAGATAGAATCATTGATCAGCTGCCTCCTTCATGCCCCACAGTGGGATCAAGCTCGCAACTCGGGCATGTGCCTTTGACTGGAATCGAACCTGGGACCTTTCAGTCCGCAGGCTGATGCTCTATTCACTGAGCCAAACCGGCTAGGGCTCACTTAAGTTTTTTGTTGTTGTTAACCTCACCCGAAGATATTTTTTTCATTGATTTTTAGAGAGAGTGGAAGGCAGGGAAGGAGGGGGAGTGGGGAGAAACATTGATGTGAGAGAGACACATCGATTGGTTGCTTCCTGCACACCTCCTGACTGGGGCCAAGGATTCAACCTGCAACCAAAGTATGTGCCCTTGACTGGGAATCAAACCCACAACCCTTTGGTGTATGGGCTGATGCTCTAATCACTGGGAAACACTGGCCAGGGCTCTCTTAAGTTTTAATAAGTATTTCATGCACAACCATAATACAAAGGTATGTAACTGATAAGTGACATCACTGGAAATTCAAACTCAGACTCTGAGCCTGTAGTCCATACTCTTCATCACTTACTGCCTGCCAAGATGGGAGAGGAGTGACAGAAGTAATCACATATGAAAGCAGCTTCTGTTATTCAGTATTTGCAGTAATGTCATACGGCTCACCCTAATATCTATGTTTCAGCCACTGTGCAAGGTGCTTTACAGATATTATCTGAGTTGATCCCCACAGAGAATCTCTGAAGAAGATATTATGATTATCCCTTATGTTTCAGATGAGGACATTGAGGCTCAGAGAGCAGTGACTTTGCCAAGATCAACTTCCAGTTGCCCTAAAGTCTAAACATCCTTAACTAGGTGTACAGAATCTAGCCTGTGCTTACCTCTTAATCATCTTTCACTGGAGTAGGTGAAGGCTCCCTGTTGTTTGCTGCCACGATGCTCTGCTCCACTTCTAAGCACTCGCAAACTTGTAGCAATGTAATTAATAAGTAATTACTTATTATATATTGCCTCTCCAATCCATTCTTTTCTAAAATCCAGCAGTGTGAAAATGAAAATCTCATCTGTCACTCTTTTGCTTAAAGCCTTTCTTTGGGATAAAGAGAAAGATCTCAATTGTGGCCCTGAAGCTCCTAGAGATCCCTCCCCTGTCCTCCTTACCCCTTGTCCTTGGAGTTCCATGCGGCTGTCTTTCAGCCCCTTCGACATGCCAGGCTTTTCCTTCTTCATCTTTGCCCATCTGTTCTATCTATATATGTGGGTGGCGCTTTCTCCTCTCTTTGCACCTGGCTAAGGTTTGCTCAACCTTTAGATCTCAACTGAAGGATCTCATCATCAGAGAAGCCTTCCCTCATTTAAATTAGGTATCCCAAGTTATTCTCTTTCATATTTCTTTTGTTACCATATTGTAGTTGTATTGGATTAATTTAATGCTTGCTTTCCCCACTACTCTGTGAAGGTAACGATTACTATGTGTGCTTTAATCACTACTTGATCCTTAGCACAGAACATGATTCCTAGCAGATAGTAGACTCTCAATACATCTTTGTTTCCTCGGTGCCAGACAGACCAGGATCTGAACCCAAACTTCCTGACTCCAAAGTACTGCTGCCCAGTACTGATAAGAAGAAAGAGTAGAAGAAGCAGCTGGCACTTATTAGAGACCTTAAAAGAACCAGTTTTCTAAGAAATATTCTGGGAAATGTTGGTTTAAAATAAATGTGAGAATTTTCTTTTTAAAAATAATTTTAGGCAAGCGCTTTGCTTCTGGAGCAGCTGACAAAAGTGTTATTATCTGGACGTCAAAATTAGAAGGCATTTTGAAGTACACGTAAGTAACAATTTAGATGTATTATTATTTTGACTCTTACCTTATTGAGCAACTATAGCAAAAGCACCTTAGAAAAGATATAAGGAAGAACTTCTTTCTCTGCATTAAGCTTGAAGTTTCGGAGTTATGTGGTGGTATAGGAAGGTAACTGAATGAACATTTCTTAGCACTACTAGCTCGGTCAGCACTGGGCTTTGTTTTCATATAGCTAAGTTTAGTGAATCTGACATCATAGATTCTACTCTGTCCCAACTTTTCCTCTTGCATCTCAGGGAATGGCCTCACATCCACCCAGTGGCAACAGCCAGAAACTTGGGGTTGGAATGCTCCAGGCTTCTCTCACTGCAAAGGCTCTGCTCATAGTCATTTTTGTTCCCCTCGATAACACTACTCACCCTGAAGCTCTCAGATTCAAATGATGTTTCTTCTGTGAAACCTTTCCTGCCCCTCTAGACCTGGTCAGGCTCCTTGATGGCATTTCTCACAGTTGTAGTTTTACATTTATCTTGTGATTGATGCATCTGTTTTTGTTCATCCTGTGTCCCTGATATATGTATTAGGTACTCAAGAAATGATTTTTTGAAAATAAATTTTTATTGATTTCAGAGAGAAAGGGAGAGAGAAATAGAAATATCAATGATGAGAGAATCATTGATCGGCCATCTCCTGCACATATCCCGCTGGGGATCAAGCCTGAAACCCAGGCACGTGTCCTGAACAGGAATCAAACTATCACCTCTGGATTCATGGGCCTACACTCAACCTCTGAGCCACCCCAGCCGGGCTTTCTTAAGCGTACAGTTCGGTAGTGTTAAGTATATACGTGATGTTGAGCAACCAATCTCTAGAACTCTTTTCGTTTGCAAAACTAAAACTCCGTACACATTAAACAACTCCCCTTTCTGTCCCCCAGCCCTTAACATCCACCATTCTACTTTTCTCTATGAATTTTACTATTTTAGGGACCTCATATAAGTGAAATAATACAGAATTTATCCTTTTGTGGTTGGTTTATTTAACTTAGCATAATATTCTAAAGGTTGACACATGTCGTAGCATGTGTCAAAATTCTTTCTTTTTTTAAAAATCCTCACTGGAGCACATGCTTAAAGAGAGGAAGGGAGAGAGAATGTCGACATGAGAGAGAAACATTGATCAGTTGCCTTCTGTACTTCCCTGACCGATTCCAACCTGCAACCCAGATATGTTCTCTGACCAGGAATTGAACTAGCAAGATTTGTTGCCCAGGACAACACTCAACCAACTGAGCCATACCAGCCAGGCAGAATTCTCTTCCTTTTTAAGACTGAATAATATTCTAGTGTATGTATAGACCAGTTTTCTTTATCCATTTATATGTTGTCAGCGGACACTTGGGTTGCTTCTACCTCTTGGCTATTTTGAATAATGCTTCTATGAACATGGGTGTACAAATCACCAAACAACTTTTGAATGAATTAACCAATGAATGAGTGAAGTTGGGAGTAAACTGTTACCCGGAAGTAAAGAGTAAAACTGGGTCTGAGATGCTATGTGTGGTACATGACTCACTTAGGTTTCATTATTGTCTAAGGATTTGCCATATTTTCAGATCTTAGCCTGAAATATCTTTTTAATATATTATTATTTCAGAAAACAAAGGAGAGGGAGAGAAAGATAGAAACATCAATAATGATAGAGAATTATTGATTGGCTGCCTCCTGCGCACCCCCTACTGGGGATCAAGCCCACAACTAGGGCATGTGCCCTTGCCTGGAATCAAACCCGGAATCCTTCAGTCTGCAGGCCAATGCTCTAGCCACTGAGCCAAACTAGTTAGGGCCTTTTTTTTTTTTTTTTTTTTTTACATATTTTTATTGGTTTCAGAGAGGAAGGGAAAGGGAGAGAGAGATAGAAACATCAATGGAGATGGAGCCTGCAACCCGGGCACATGCCCTGACCGGGAATCAAAATGTGACCTAGTGGCTCATAGATTGACTCTTAACCATGCCCGCCAGGCTTAGCTTGAAATATCTTCACTGCACATCCATCTTATATTTCTAGGCCTCCACAAAACAATAAGAATAACAGCCATTAATAAAGCACTTCTTGTGCGGCTGGCACTAGACTAAGTGCTTTACATCATTGTTGTATTAGCTCACAAGGCAGAGGTGTCCAGCACACTAGTCCTGGCAGAGGTGGCATTTAAGCTGATGAGTGGGTAATATTTAAGAAATAAAAATGGGATGAGGGAAAATCTAGGGGAAGGAGAATTAATTTCTATGCTTTTTTGTTGGTCACTTGCATAAGAGCTTGTGATGTGTAGTTAGACTGTGGGTTCATCATTTCAATTTTCAGTTGTAGCCATCAAAGCATTTGCGGTGTGCTGCATAATAATCTATAATTGTTTGCTTCCCAGGCACAATGATTCTATCCAGGCTGTCTCCTACAATCCTGCCACCCACCAACTTGCATCTTGTTCCTCTAATGATTTTGGTAGGTTCCTGATATCTTGTCCTGGAATAACTGCAGATTTGAGCAGAAAATAATGAAATCTCTCCAGAAGGTGGTGGTTTTGTCCCAAGAGAGTTACGATATTTCTTCCTTAATTGGCTGGAGGATGGACAAGTTTGGGGAAATAATAGTTATTCTTTAAATTGTGTAGAAACCAAGAGAGTGAAGGATGACACTGAGTCTGGTAAGAAATCTGGGAAACAGCAAGAAAGGCCCCAGGGAAGGAAAATGGAAAATGGAGAGCACTGGTATTACTTGGTGTTTTTACAGCCTTCCATGCCTCACAGACAGTCCAGTTGTCTCCACCTTTGTGTCCTTTGTGTATGTGTGAGATTCTTCACCATTTTAACTGTGCTTCTTGCGCAGTGTTTCACCATTGCTACCGGTGTGGTGGCTATAGCTGTCCTCTCTGAGGGGTTGAATGCTTTGAGGCATTTCGCCCTGGCCTTGGCCCTGGCATAGTGCTGGCACAGTGTAGTGTCCATTGAGGCAGGGAGGGAAAGTAAGCAGAGGCTTGTAGGTTATCTCTACTCAAGGTCACTTCTGGCTTTGAGTTCATCAATTCTGTTTTTTTGTGCGAAGAGATAGTAGATATGATAGATCAGCCATTACCAAGAAGACAGAGATTTAATTCCTGTCAGTGTTTGACTTTACTTATCTAGATGAACGTGTTTCTACCATTTATCTCACTGATAAAAGTTCTGAGGTTTAAAAGAGAGAATCTTCCTATATAATAAAAGCCTAATCCGCACATTGTCCCCTCAGACCATTGTTTGACCTGGAGTTAACTGCTTGCAATGATGTGCGTTGACCACCAGGGGGCGGTGCGGAACATGGTGGGTGACCAGCAGCAGCAGTGGGCAGCAGTAGAGGTGCTGCTGGCCCCGATGGGCTCTGAAAAGAGTGAGATCACAGTGGGATGGTGGAGCAAGTGGTGCCAGGCCAAGGCAGGTGTGAGCCCCATTGATTGCCCCACAGACGGTGGTGGCGGGGGGTGGGGCTGCCGTCCACTCCCAGGTGCTGAGAGAGCCAGGCAGGGGGGTCCCCAGCCCTGATTGACTGCCCTGCAGGTGGGCTGGTGGAGCAAGTGAAGGGGTGGCACCAGGCAAAGGTGGGGTGCCAGGTGGGGCTGTGGGGGTGAGAGGCTGGGGGCGCAAGCTGGGGCCCAATTCCCACAGGCCACTCTGAGGGACCCCACCCATGCACCAAGCCTCTAGTGTATAAATAAAAGGGCAAACGACTGTTATTCATTAATAAAATAGAGCATTTTCTCCATGTGAGGATCTAGTCAATGTGCTAACTTTTGGGAGTAAGAAGAGAAAATAGAATCCCTGCTCTCAAAGAATTTGTAGTCGGGTAGGAGGGGAGGTAGAATTTGTAAAAATGTAATAGTGAGTAATAACAGTACTTATTGAATGCTTGTGGTGTGCTAGGTAAAAAATTAATTCCTATTAGAGCTCTATGACAACCCTTTAGGTCAGGTTATTATTCTCATTCTCACTCCAATAATTGGGGCTTAGAGCAAGCAGTTACTGGTTACCCAGCAAGTAAGTAAGTGGTAGGACCAGGGATTGGACTTGAGTCATGTAAGCACTGCTGAGGAAGGCCCAAGAGGGAGGATTTCCAGACAGGCTCAGTGGAACACAGATAATATGCTAGTTGGAAATTTTTGGGGAGACATTCTGGATCAGGGGAAAGGAGAAAAATCATTTGTTTGATGTTGCACCTTACTATATAAATATACTAAAGGCCCGGTGCATGAAATTTGTGCATGGAGGGAAGGTGTCCCTCAGCCCAGCCTGCACCCTCTCCAATCTGGGACCCCTTGAAGGATGTCCGCCTGCCCATTTAGTCCTGATTCTGGTGGGATCGGGCCTAAACGTGCAGTGGGACATCCCTCTCACAATCCAGGATTGCCCATAACCGCTTCTGCCAGCCTGATCACCCCCTAACCACTCCCCTGCCAGCCTGATTGAGCCTAATTGCTCTTCTGCCAGCCTGTTTGCCCCTAACTGCCCTCCCCTCCAGGCCTGATCACCCCTAATTGCCCTCCCCTGCAGGCCTGATCACCCCTAACGGACTTCCCCTGCAGGCCTGGTCCCCCCAATTGCTCTCCCCTGCAGGCCTGGGTCCTGCCCAACTGCCCATCCCTGCAGACCTGGTCACCCCCAACTTCCCTCCTCTGCCAGTCTGGTTATCCCTAACTGCCCTCCCCTGCAGGCTTGATTGCCTCCAACTGCCCTCCCTTGCAGGCCTGGTCTCTCCCAACTGCCCTCCCCGTCTTGTGGCGGCCATCTTGTGTCCACATGGGGGCAGGATCTTTGACCACATGGAGGCAGCCATCTTGTGTGATAGAGCAGCGTTTTTCAACCGCTGTTCCGCGGCACACTAGTGTGCCGTGAGATGTTCCCTGGTGTGCCGTAGGTGCAGACAAGACAAGAATTTTATAATTTTTCACTATTTTGTTTACTTAATATTTCATAATAAAGTAATTATAAAATACTTTCTTTGTGTTTATTTGATTCCTATTCAAGAGAATTACTTTATATATAGTCAATATAGGCACAGAGTTAAATTTTTTAACATTTTCTAATGGTGGTGTGCCTCGTGATTTTTTTCATGAAACAAGTGTGCCTTTGCCCAAAAAAGGTTGAAAAACACTGTGATAGAGTGATGGTCAATCTGCATATTACTCTTATTAGATACAATAGAGGCCTAGTGCATGGGTGGGGGCCAGCTGGTTTTCCCTGAAGGGTGTCCTAGATCAGGGTGGGGATTCCTTTGGGGTTGAGGGTGGCCTGGGTGAGGGGCCTGTAGTGATTTGCAGGCCAGCCATGCCACCTGACGACCCAAGCGGAGGCCCTGGTATCTGGGGTTTATGTATCTTCTACAATTGAAAGTTTGTAGCCTGGAGTAGAGCCAAGCCTCCTGCTCACTCGGTGACCGGCTGCCATTTCTGTTGGAATTTGTTTACCTTCTATAATTGAAACTTTGTAGCCTGGAGTGAAGGCTTAGGCTGGCAAGGGCAGGCTGAAAGCTTGGCTTCCTCCATTGCCAGGGAAACCCAAGCCTCTGTGACTGTAGTCATTTTGGTTGGGTTTAGTTGCATACTCGCTCTGACTGACTGGTGGGTGTGGCTAGTGGGCGTGGCTTGTGGGTGTAGCGGAGTGATGGTCAATTTGCATAGTACTCTTTTATTAGGTAGGATTTTCACACTATATTTACTTTCTTGGTTATGCCATATGGCTCAGGCAAAAGGTAGAATTTGCCTGTTGTGGGACCCTAAGCCAGAGCATCTGGGGCAGGAGAGAGCAAGCCAAAGGTGACCAATGTGCCATGGACAAGACAGCTTGTATAGGGTCATGGTCATGTTCATGTGGGCGAGGCCTGGGAGTGGAAATGAGATCCCCAGAAAGCATCATTCCTATATAATAAAATGCTAAGTTGTACTCTGGTTACAGTGTAACAGTTATTTACACTGAAGTTGCCGTTTCTCTGAGTAAAACCCCTGAAAAGTTGGCTACAATATAAATTCACTAATCCATCTTCCTTTTTCTTTCTTTTTTTGGAAATAATTATAGATTCATAGTAAGTTGCAAAGATAATGGAGAAGTCTTATGTACTTTTCATCTAGTTTCCCCATGAATACATCTTATGTAACTTATATAATATCAAAACCAGGAAGCTGGGTTTCTTACCACTGTAAAGATACTCCTTATCATCATCTACTCTCCTACACTTCCTATTATTCCTAACATCTGGTAACTATTAATCTCTTCTCCATTTCTATATAATTTTGTCATTTCAAGAATTTATAAAGTTGAATCATACAGTGTGTGACCTTTTAAGATCGGCTTAAAGATTGGGCATAAAGCTCCAGAGATCCTCTTAGTTGTCTGTGTATCAGTTTTTTGTTCCTCTTTTATTGCTGAGTGATATTCCCACCAATCTGCCTTTTTTAAATATTATTTCTCATTGAAGGCTTGTGGTCTCCTGAACAGAAGTCTGTCTCCAAGCACAAATCCAGCAGCAAGATCATCTGCTGTAGGTGAGTTAGAGACAACTCTGAAGGTAGATTTTATGTTCCCTTCTTGTCTAAACAGACTCTCAAAATCCAATAAATTCATATAGTAGAGAAAGTCTGTGTTAGCTAGTTTGAAATACAGTTTGGGCCCCTGTATTTCCTCTTGTCTTCTTTTCTGGTCTTCTTGGTAGGAAGGATTTGTACCTGCCTTTGACCATCAAGCAAAAGAAAACTATAAATTGTTTTCATGCAGTCATCTACCCTGTTTTCCCGAAAATAAGACAGTGTCTTATATTAATTTTTGCTCCCAAAGATGCGCTAGATCTTATTTTCAGGGGATGTCTTATTTTCCCATGCGCTAGGTCTTATTTTCAGAGGATGTCTTATTTTCGGGGAAACACGGTAGTTACAAACCTCCTCAGCCTACAGCTGTCCTCAGTGGAGACTATCTGGAGATGCAAGAATGTCCTTTCCAGGCGGCATGCGCACTGGGGAAAGCATAGGCTTTGATGCTAGACCTGGATTCATATCCAGATGGATGACTGACAGGCTCAGTAACCTTAGGAAAGTTATAAAATCTCTCTGATCTGGAGCCTCGGGTTCCTCATCTGACATTACTGGGTAAAAATACTGATTTGATAGTGCTGTTGTGAAATGCACACTAACTAAAGAATCTAAAAGCATACAGCACAGAGCCTGGCATATAGAAGACACTCTATAAATGATTGCTATTCTTATTCAGCTTCTGAGTGTAGACTTCTTTTCATTCAACATCAGTTAAGCACCTGTTCTAGAAGCCTATTATACAGCAAGACATAGATTTTGTTTGTAATGTGTTCTTAAAGTGGGAGTATGTTGAAATGGTGAGTGGGGAATGGAGGCTGACCCAGCAATGCAGGCACAAGCTAAGGGCTGTCGACTATACAGAGAGCTGTGAGAACTCAGAAAAAGGGGCTCCTGTCTTCTCATCAATCTGTTGATCCCAGAAATAAGTAGGATTTTAAGTCTGGTCCTCTAATTTTTATATCATCCCCAAGATGAGCCTAACCATTGCTGCCTCATCAGATTCTATAGCAACCAAGGCATCATCCTCACCGGTTTTTACTTTCTCTGTGTTCCTTTCCCTCTCCCTGTGCCCTTTGCTGGTTGTGTGAACAGCTGGACAAATGATGGTCAGTACCTGGCTCTGGGGATGTTCAATGGAGTCATCAGCCTACGGAACAAAAATGGCGACGAGAAAGTGAAGATCGAGCGGCCTGGGGGCTCCCTTTCCCCGATATGGTCCATCTGCTGGAACCCTTCAAGGTGCTCTTACAGCTCTCCTCTCTCTAGAGCACACTGTTTCTTTCTCTCCTCGTAAGGGCTCTCCATGCATTCAGAGGCTTCTCAGCCCACTTGACTGATATGTTTTGGAACATGTTCCATTTGAATGAAATTTTTGAAGAGCCCATCTTGTGTTTTGGAATAAATCCCAGAAATTTAGCTAAGCAGATGAGCTATTTAGGCCATCTCAAAGTGTGTGTGAGCACTTTGAGATGCTCACACACACTTTGATATGTGTGTGAGCACTTGGAGATACACACACACACCACACAGAGGACCATTTTCTTATGAATTAGTAGCTCACCTCTTTGCTGTGGCTTTATTTTGGTATTTTTTCTTTTTCAGTTCTTTTTTCCAAGTTGGGCAGAAAATGTGCCCATCCGATAATAAATAGCTTTTTCATGAGTCATTTTGTTGCCCTTGCCCCTAAAAGCCTAATTAAGTCTGAAAGTGTCCCCAAATTCTATAGTCCCACAAACAATTGGCATTTACTTTCTCAAACCTTACACACACTTTTCTTTCTATGCCAATGTGACTTTGAGGGTGGGCTAATATCTTTATATGCTGTTTATGTAATCTTATAATAATAATAAACCACCAATATCTCTCACAGAGTCCTCTGAAGGTAAATTAAAGAACTTAATTGTTTACCAGCCCAATGTCACTTTACAAGTGGTGCCTACTTGATTTAGAAGATTGTGCAATTCCACTGCCTTTCTATACCAGATTATTATGCTTCTTCCTGAATAATTTTGTCCAGCCCAAAGCTGTACCTGTCTAATACATGTCTAATGCCTTCAAAGGCCATTAGCCTACCCCCAAGTTCCTGCTGTTTGATTTTGTGGCCACAGATGACTTTGTGGCTTCAGGGTACCATTTTTAATTCATGAGAAGCAGGATGCCCAGGTTACCTGGTTGCCGTCCTCTTCCGGCAGGGTTCAGGGGCTCCTTGACAGGTTTTGAAATTATGGCTTTAGTGTAGTTCTAGGCATTGTGATTGTGAACAACCACTTATTGTCTACAGCCGATGGGAGAGTTTCTGGATGAACAGAGAGAACGAGGATGCCGAGGAAGTCATTGTCAACAGATATTTTCAGGAAATTCCTTCCACTCTGAAGTCAGCAGTGTACAGTAGTCAGGGTAGTGAGGCAGAGGAGGAAGAGCCAGAGGAAGAGGACGACAGTCTCAGGGACGACAACTTGTGAGTGTGTCCCAAGGAGCAGAACCCTCCTTGGAAGGGACAAGACCCCGGAGCAGACCTGCTGGGGCAGATGCTGCTCTAAGCTCTTTTCTAAGAGGGTTTGAGGTCGATGTTGGTGAAAGCTCCTCCAATACGGGGGAAACACACCTTTTAAAACTTGTGTTTAGATTATAGAATCATCCTTTGAGCGACCAGAAAATACTGAAAAGTCTAAAGGAAAAAGTTCAACTCTTCTCTAAAACCTTATCCTTTGAGGAAACCACTGTTAGCATTTGATTGTATTTCCCCTCAATGTGTTCATATAATTTACTAAATCACATCCTACTTTCTATTTTTCCACTTAACATCACAGAGTGTACTCTTTCTAGTAACATTAGAAGTCCTTTGAAAACATGATTTTGAATATCTGCATGGTATGCCCCCGTGTGGATGTATCATAATTCATTTAATACTTTCTCTATTACTGGACACCTTTCTTAGCCTATTCCTATACTGTACCTTACCTTGCATTTCCTAGAGCACATATCAGAGAAGAAGCCTTCAATTTACCCATAATCCTCACGACCCAAATCCTGGCTGTCCAGGCATTCTTTCTTTCTGGAATGGAAAAGCTGAGATAGCCAGGATTTTCTGATTGGGTAAACATAGTCTGGCTTGGAACTTTCCAAACAAGGAGGTGGGAGGTGGGGGTTGAGGAAAGGAGGGAGAGGTGGGCTTCAGGTCCCATCTGTGCTTCAAACAGAATAATCCTTTTTAATTACTTAACACGAATTTTTTTTTTTTTTTTTTTTTTTTTGTAGAGACCCACTGCCTGGGGGGGAGGGGGGGAGAGGGAGAAAAGGGGGGTAAAGAATGAAAAAAAGAGGTTAAAAGCCACCAACTCGGTTCATGGGGCTTGAACCCAGTTGATAGGCATATATGCCATGCCCAAGAGGGCTCACTGCAGGCTGGCCTCCTAGACTGTGTTTAGACTTCAGTGGCAGTCACACACAGTTTATCTGCAAGTCCCTTCCTGTTAACATCGCTCTTGGTCTTTGTCTCCTTCCCCACCTTAGCTGTGAATTAGTGCCCATGGTATTTGCCACTGTACACTCTTGGCTGAATTTTGCAGATAAGGTTGCACCATTCCTGGCCTGCATGTCTAATGGTGCTGCCAGTTGACCACATGGGTTTGGGTTCAGGAAAACTGGATCTAATAAACGAAGAGGAGGCAACATTAGGTGGCTAAGGCCAGGCCTCAAAGGCAGGGATTAAACTCTTAACTAGATTCCCAGATAGCCTGATCCCCAGCCTCAGTTTCTCCTGTGTGCTGGTCCTACAGTCCTGGTCCCAAGTCACTGATCCTGATAGGGACTAGTTTCAAAGACAGTTTTGATCATTAGAGAGGCCACTACTTTTATTTTTATAATATCCTGTCAGACACCATTTCACCCCAACTGTGAGAGAACCTAGTTTAGGTATTAATTTTCCCTCTTCAAGAAGAGCAAGCAAGGTTTCCTCTGTCTATTAAAAAAAAAGTCAGACAATCCATGCCTTCCCACTGCAAAAGACATTTCTCTGCTCTCTCCCTATACTGTGTGTATCTAAGAATAAAGCACTCTTGAGTCTGCAGCCTTGCCCTTATTGTTGCTCCACAGGAAGCTTTGAAATGAGGGTTTTAGCTTTACCGGTGCCACAAGCTCATTGTAGGGCATTTAGGGAAATAATAGATCCCAGGAAGGTTGAATCGAGCCTGGCTTCCCCTCATCCGATTGGGCTGATTGATGGGTTGGCCCATGTTAGAACCTAATCTCAGCGCCACTGTACAACACTTGGCAATCCGACAGGCTGGCCAGGGCTTTCTTTTTCCTGTTTGTGAAACCCTTAGGGCTAACGCATCAGCAGACCACGGCCCCTCATAACCTCTTTTGTCTTCTGTTGATTAGAGAGGAACGTAATGACATCCTGGCTGTAGCTGATTGGGGGCAGAAACTTTCCTTCTACCAACTAAGTGGAAAACAGGTATGCAGTTACAGTCATGCCTGTAGTAGTTTTTCTCTTTTTGAGGCTGTATTATTAGTAATTTTAACTTTTTGTTGTTTTCTCCTATTTACTGAGTTATTAGCTGTGATACCAGGCACTGTGCTCTAGGCTGTGCGTCCTTTATCTGATTTAAGTCTAATAAAACCCTGTGATTATCAACTTGTAAGAAATGAACAGGTAAGACTCAGAGCAGTGAAGTAAATACTATGCCTGAGGTTTCACACTGCTGGTTAATGGTGGCACATGGGATCGAAACCCAGATTGGTCTGACTGTAAAGGGTTGATCTTGGTCATGACCCTGCCTTCTACATTTGCTTTCTCCATCCTACCCACATTGATAAGCACCCTTTTGGGCCAGCCCTTCACCTGTGCTAAGAGCCACTGACATGGAGCTTTGTGAGTTAATGCCTCTGCTCTGCCAGAGTTCACAGGCCGGTGGGCACGTACTCAGCAGCCAACAGTCCCAGTGCAGTGATACATGGCGTGACAGAGAGCTGCACAGAGAGACAGCTATAGGGACGCAAACAAGGGTGACATCACTGCTTGGTGGAGATGGGAGATTTTATAGAGGTGACTTTGAGCAGGATAAGCAGGAGTTTGCTAAGCAGAGGGCCTTGGGAATGGTGTTTCAGGCAGAGAAAATAGCATCTAAAAAGGCAGGGAGGAATGAAAATAGATGACAACTCAGGGAACAGTGAGTTGTTCAGGGTGACTGGGTCCCAAGTTTTGTGGAGAGAAGATGGTGCTAGAAAGGAAGATGAGACAAGATTATATATCGTATTCTGTGAGTATTTCGGAGCCATAGATTTAGGTAGGAAGCGACTTGGTCAGATTCTTGTTTCAGAGAATTCCTTATTTCTGTGGAGGGTGGGTTAGAATAAAGAGAGCCTAGTGGCAGGAAATCTGTTAGGAGACTGGAGACACTGAGGATTAGAGTGAAGATGGTGGGATGGTTTACTACCACAGCCAAGCAAATGAGAAATGCAGCCACTTCAATGGAGCCTTTTGTTTAACAGCATCTTTATTTCTCATAACTTACCATGCCAGAAGTGGGGTTTTAGGTATGTTTAGCCTAATGTGGAGCCATTTCTTCTGCCTCACCTTACCATTGCTCATTTCTTTTGTAGTCAAGTAAAAATAAAGGTTGTAAATAATTAAGAATTTTCTCAGTTTCCTATGGCTGTTTTCTCAGAACCATCATTTTAATTATCTAGCATCCAGTTTCCCTGGTCCTATCTACTAGTATTCATCCACTTAATGTATGTCCGTAATAATTTAATATATATTTATTGGCACATCTACTGTGTATCTGGCACTGAGGTTGGGTATTAGAGGTTTCCTAGAACAAATAACCACACCATGCTAAGTGGAAATGGGGTCTTGCTGCTATAGTGACAATAAAAAAAGCTCAATATGGAAGTCAGGCCATGGGAAATATCATGTCATGTTGTATCCCCGAGTTTTTGACTAATAAGCAACCTCAGTCTTCTGAGAAAGTAACCCCCAACTTATTTGGAACAGTAAAATTGTTTTCTTGTGTAAGTATCTTTTAATTCTGGGAAGATTTAGAATGAAATATGGGATGATGAAGTAAATCTTATGTTAGGCTTAGGCATAACTTGTCTATTTTTGGCATTTTAAGTGTTTTTGATATTTAAAGAGATATGGCTTAATAATAATAATAATAATAATAATAACTAACATTTATTGAGTTTCAGGATTCAGAAGTTGTTTTTTCCTTTAGTGTATGTTCTCTTTTCTCAGATTGGGAAGGATCGGCTACTGAATTTTGACCCCTGCTGTGTCAGCTACTTCACTAAAGGGGAGTACATTTTACTGGGAGGGTCAGACAAGCAAGTATCCCTTTTCACCAAGGATGGAGTGCGGCTCGGGACTGTTGGGGAGCAGAACTCCTGGGTGTGGACTTGTAAAGTGAAGCCTGATTCCAACTATGTGGTAAGAAGAGGGAGTTCGTTTTTTATTGGGCCATTGTCTGAGTAGGAACTGAACATCAGGCCTGCTTAGCCAGTGAAATCATTGATGTTTGTTCCTGACAAATGGGAAGGCAGACTCTTTCTCCACAGAGAGCTGGGGATTGACACCTCTCTTTCCCTGCAGGTGGTAGGCTGCCAGGATGGCACCATTTCCTTCTACCAGCTCATTTTCAGCACTGTCCATGGGCTCTATAAGGACCGGTATGCATACAGGGATAGCATGACTGATGTCATTGTGCAGCACCTGATCACTGAGCAGAAAGGTAGAGTCCCTCTACCCTCTAGATCACATGTGTCAAACACAAGGCCCACGGGCCAAATCCAGCCCGCCAGGCCTTGCAATGTGGCCCGCACCGCGCTGTCATCACTGCACTCCTCTGTCAGTTTATGACATTGTCAGTTTATGACTGTTCAGTAAACCATTCGGCCCGCAATTTAGGCTGGATTTTAGATTTTGGCCCCTTCTCTGATTGAGTTCGACACCCCTACTCTAGATACTTGGGAGAGGCATAGTGGAGAGGACTGCTGACAGGGCAAGTGAAATGGTGGGAAATATTTCTCCTCGGTCTTTTGGAAACATGTTGGACCAGTGATTCTTGCAATTTTTTTTTTTTTTTTGGTTGTGTGTGTGTGTGTGTGTGTGTGTGTGTGTGGAGGTGGGGTGAGGAGAAATATAGATGTTTTTGAGAATCTAATGAAAGCAAGAAACCCTTTCTCAAAAAATACCACACACTCACAAAATTTTGCAGATAATTCCAGGGGAACATGTACTCCTTAACTAAGGGAGGATAATGTGTAACAAGTCAGAGTCATGGTGGCTGACCTGCATGGGTCTTTGTGGACCTGCATTCTTTCTGGTCAGAGGCACTTCTGGGGTACTTCTCCCTCAGCTACATCTCAACTTGCCTCCTGGCAGGTCCTTGCCCCAGAGTTAATCAGAGTCAGTGGGGTACCACAAGCTCAATCAGATCAGAGTTCCAGGCCTAGTGCAGTCAGTCCAAACTCAGTCTTTTCTTCTATTCACCCAAGGAGGTGGGCTGGTTAGATAGGCTAAGAATCCACTCATTTCAAGTGTATTCATATCCAGATATACTGGACACTGCACACTGCCAGATGCCTGTGCATAGGGATTCTGGTTGGGAGTTGTCTTGCAGATTCAAATGACAGACATTCTTTGGTCCCCATCTAGGAGCACCTCCATCTAAAGATTCCAAAAGTGATGGTGAGGGTGTAGCACTTGGACAGCTCTGAAGCATCCTTTCTGGAGACATTTTCTCCATCTGGTTCATAATGAGTGTGAGAGTTTAGTGTACTCCACAAACTACACATGGTTACTGTTGTCAAGGGTGGTGTTTGGAGAGTGACCAGAGTTGTGGGCAGTCATTCAGGTGGGCTTCTGATCATCAGGGGCCGTTAGTGCCATTCAGAGGAGTTCAGATTTATGTTCAGCAAGTGATGGTAGCATTAAGCATTTTATTTTCCATACTCAGTTGTAAGTTTTGGATCACAAAGATTAAGACTTTGGATCCCAGTGTTTAACAGAGCTGATTGTAAATGTTAGGCACTCTAAAGATTTTTTGATGAGAGCATCTCCTTTAATTGCCAATAGCATTAAGTAAATGATAGCTTTTCATTTCTCTGCCGTCTACCTTACTTAACAACCTCTTACTAGAACTGGATTTTTTTTCCTTTGACAGTTCGGATTAAATGCAAAGAGCTTGTCAAGAAAATTGCCATCTACAAAAATCGATTGGCTATCCAAGTGCCAGAAAAAATCATCATCTATGAGTTGTATTCAGATGATTCATCAGACATGCGTTACCGGGTAAAGGAGAGGATTGTCAAAAAGTTTGAATGCAACCTCCTGGTGGTGTGCTCTGATCACATCATCCTCTGCCAGGTAAGCAGCAGCAGAACAGACTGAATCCACCTTAGGCTTCCTCCAAGGAGAAGGTACCCAACTCAGGACTTTTGTTCATTAGGAATTGGTTATTGCTTTTATTTTGTTGACATCTATATGGTCAGACTCTACTAGAAAGTTCATGGGCCACAAACAGGAGACAACTTATTTTTTGTATTAAAAACAATGCACTTTGTTATACTGGAATTATGTATATTTTAATGACTTAAAGCCTAAATTGATATCCCACAAAATGAAGATTGACTTTTTTTTTTTTTTTTTTTTTTGGTAAACATATACACATAAAAATTTATTATATCCTTCAGTTAAACAAAAAAAAACAAAAAAACACAACAACTATGTATTTCAATTCAAAACAGTAAAGGGAGTTTTTACTTTCTGATAGATTTTTTTTCCACAGAAAAAAATTTCTCTACTTAGAGCTTCCTAGAAAATGTCTAGGTCAATGCCAAGAGAATTTTGGAAAGATTTTGAGAGAAGGCCAACCCAGCATCGTTCTTGGAAGTAGAGGTGAATTTTGTTTCATGAAACTAGGCCTATTGGAAGTGATAAAATGGATTCCTTTAGGTATCACTATAGATATAAAATATTATTAAAATATCTCTAAAAGTCTAGAACTTTAAGCGGTTTAGGGGTACCACAGGTTTATAGTATAGAAATGGCAAACAGGTGTGCTTTTGGATGCTTAGAGGTCTGCACAGAAGATCTGAGGCTGAGGGAGGATCCATGGGAAGACTTTCATGAAGGATTAATGATACCAATCATGGGGACTAGGTTAGACAGACCTGAATATAAAGTGTTTTTCATTCCTCAGAGGCAGGCAGACCTCCTTTGGAGGGCTAGGGAACACTTATTCTGTTGAATGTCCATACAGAGGCGGGGGTTGCTTTCTAGGAGAAACGGCTGCAGTGCCTGTCCTTCAGTGGAGTGAAAGAGCGTGAGTGGCAGATGGAATCTCTCATCCGCTACATCAAGGTGATCGGTGGCCCTCCAGGAAGGGAAGGTCTGTTGGTGGGCCTGAAGAATGGACAGGTGAGTGCCCCATCAGTCTATCAGCATGCAGATGCAAGCAGCCAGTCAAGTTATGACCCTGAGATAGGTTTTCATGGGCACATTAGAGCTACCTTTTATAAGGATAGCCTCAGGCCAAAGAAGAGGTGGTCCTCAGACTCATAGCATGCCCCATTCTGGCAGAGTTGGCACTGCACATCTGGGCCAAGAGTTGAGTAGATTAGTGGGCTTAAAAGTCACCCAGATGGTGGGAGATTTGTTAGAGGAGCAATTTCTGTTGCTTGGTAGAGAGGGAGGTAGAGATCATTCTTTAGGTCAGATCCCTATTAGAGCAGTGAATGGATTAAGACAGTATGTTCTAGCTTGTGTCCTACAAGGTACTGGCCTGTAGGCTATTACTAGATATTATAAGAAAAATGGGCCCCTTTGTTCAAATAGATGCGGAAAGTCTAAGTTATACAAAGTCGAACCATTTTCTGTAGTGTGTTCTTTGCTCAAAATAAGAAAAGTTCTAAGTGGGCTTCATGGAAATTTGAAAGTAAAAATGTAACTGCATTAGCCTGAGAGCCAAGCTGTCTGGCAGATGGCTTGTGGTGGCTTGTCAGGCCTTTCCTGAGGATGGGAGTCACAGAGTACGCATTAGCAGGGAGCATAGAATAGCAATACCAAAGGGGAGGAATGTGTTTTTTGTCATAATGTCATCTCCAGTGGGAGGCCTGAAAGCATGAACTTTGGAGGCAGGTTGACCTGGGGTCATATTTGTGTTTAGCTACTCACTAGCTGTGTGACCTTATGCAGGTGACTTCACCTCTCTGAGATTCAGGTTTTACAAATGAGGATAATATTTTACAGAACTATCAAAAATAGTCTATTACTGATTACTTTATCATCATCATCATCATCATCATCATTTTGCAGTGGTTATACCAGATGTCTTGTCAGTGTTTACAGTAGCCTCTTCCTGTATTAGTTACTCAGACCTCTGCTGAATTGTGTTTCCTAACCCTACAGTTGGGTAATGTCATTAACAAATCCCCAGTCAGGCAGACTTTCAAGTAAGTTTGTCAAGTCTTGAGGCCAACATGTCATTACTTTGGTGACCTCAGATGAACTACACTCTGTTCTCCTAAGGATAAGCCCTGATCCCTTTCTTTTGATGAGTCCTTTTCTCTACACAGAGCCTCTAGTGAAGTTAGTGGGAGTTGTGTTTTTTTAGAACACATGGGTTCCAACAGCCTGGCAGTATTCCAGGGTCTTGTTGCCATAGTGACTCACACTTTTTTCTCTGAAATTTTGCCAGATTCTGAAGATCTTCGTGGACAATCTCTTTGCCATTGTCCTACTGAAACAGGCCACAGCCGTGCGCTGCTTAGACATGAGCGCCTCCCGAAAAAAGCTGGCCGTGGTGGATGAAAACGATACATGCTTGGTCTATGACATTCACACCAAGGAGTTGCTTTTTCAGGTGAAGTCCCAGAGAGTGTCCAACACATGATCCTATAGTAGAGACCCTCCTATAGCTTTCCAGTCCTTATAGGAGGTGCTTATGCTCTGGATTCCAGGTGGGTCTCTGAAAGGAGCAGTGAGGTGTAAGGGTATAAGCAGGGGTGCAGCGTCTAAGAGGCCCCAGACACAGCCAACCCCTCCCATAAATAAGCTGCAGGAGCAGTGTGTGTCTCTTTGAACTTTGGTTTCGTTGCAAGTAAGATAGATAAGTAACATTTTCTTACAAGATTACTGAGACCAGTAAATGAATAATAATAAATCTAAGTGTGGCATGTTGCAGGCTATTAGTGTATGGGTTAAAGTGATGATGATTATTTTGAAAAAGTCTGCTGCTCACCTCCTGGAAGCTGCCTGCATCTTTGAATGATCGAAGACACAGTAAGGAAACAGGCCCAGTTTTGTCATCTGAAGGAAGGGGAGACATGAGGGAAGCCCTCCCTGCTGTTTCACAAGGATGCTAGAATAGCCAGCAAAATGTGAACTGTTTTGCGGATAGAGATTGTTTACACATCATTTGATCCTGTGGCTGGAGGAAGCATGTCATTAGAGAAGAGAGCCCACAGGCTCTATGCCCAGTGCCTGGTTGGCTTTCTACTGGACTTAGTGCTGCTCTTTGCCTCTTTAGGGCTTTGTAAGTGGTCAGGGCCTATTTGCCTGAAGTGAGTTCCCTCAAAGCTAAAACCTCCACTGATTGGCTTTCTCAACCACTAAAGTTTTCCCAGTATAATGGGCAGATTGAGGTCTCCTCCCTGTCCTCAGCGATAAAATCAGCAGGGTGGAAGGGTTCTGCGGTAGGGCGCTACCTCAGTCATTTGAAAGGAGGTTTCTGGCTACCACTAGCCCCAGTGACTCCCAGTTGATAATATTTCACTCCTAACTGGGGAGAGGCAGAGTGGTTTTAGGGGAAAGAAAGAGCATAAGCTTTGCCTTCAGACAGATTTGGGATCCAGCTCTGCCTTCATCTCTCAAGCAAGTTAGTGAGCCTCTCTGAGTCTCAGTTTCTTCTTACCTCTAAAATAGAACTAATAATTCCCCTCATAGAATTGCTACAGGACTAAGACACCATAGTGCCTACCACAAGATAGGCCTTCAGTGTTACTTCTCATCTCCCCAGCCTTAATACAACCCCCTGGAGGTAGGTTAGTAGTTCCCAGGTGTGAATCTGTGTCCAGCCTAGAACCATATAGGAGTGGAAAGGTGTGTGTCCTTTCCGGTCCCCAGTGACGGTTTTCTGTAGTCGGCCGGGAAAGGTAATTCTCAGCCCTTGCTAGGGGTCATAAACATTCCAGCTATTTTGTCTTCTCTCCTCTGCCCCTATCCCTGCAAATGCAAACAGTTATATGTTTTCTTTCTCATTATAAAAATAATCTATGCTCATTATAAAATATTTAGTCATTGTAAAAGATTCTAGGCAGAAAGATATGAACTTCTGCTGGTCCCTGAGTCTCCAGAGCTGAGCAGAAATCTTTGAGAGGAGGTGGGGCAAGGGAGTACCTCCCAGGGTGACTGTATTTTGACAGTGTGCGGATTATAAATGTAGAGACAATATATTATTTTTTAATTTAAAATATCCCACTGTTCTTTTTTTATTATAAAAAATAAATATTCATAACCAAAAGAAATTTTCAGGCAAATAAAAAACAGAAAATATAAAGCACCCACTGAAAGACAGCTACTACTAATTCTTTAGAATATATTCCTTTAAACATTCTTCCATACAGAAGTAGAATCTACTTTGCTGATTTTCTCACTTTTTATGTAATGATTAATATTTGGGAATAATAATTTTTATTCAAAACGAATGTTTGCTTATTCAAAAATTCTAACACAAAAGTGCATAGAAGTGCTTGCCTCTATCTCCCTATTCATTTCTTCCAATCCCCTTTTCTTCCCTTTCCCTCTATCCCACTGTTAGCAGTTTAATGTGATTCAGGCTTTAAAAAGAGAACTTGACTGAATGTAGGAATTGTGCCAAAGCCTACGATGATAGTTCCCACCATCCCTATCCCTCAGGAACCGAACGCCAACAGTGTGGCCTGGAACACCCAGTGTGAGGACATGCTCTGCTTCTCGGGAGGAGGCTACCTCAACATCAAAGCTAGCACCTTCCCCGTGCACCAGCAGAAGCTGCAGGGCTTTGTGGTCGGCTACAACGGTTCCAAGATCTTCTGCCTGCATGCCTTCTCCATATCAGCTGTGGAGGTGCCACAGGTAACTCGGGATGTCTGTCAGCTTTCAATAGTGGCAGGACCAGGAAAGCCACGCCTCTCACTGGTTCCTTGGGAAGGGAGTGGTGAGGAGAGAAGGAAGAGAAACAAGAATGATAGCTGTAGTATCATGGAAGGCACTCTGGACTTGAATGTGAAATCCCATCTCCATCCCATGCAATCTGTGTGTCTTTGGGCAAAAAGTGCAGCATCACTGAACCTCCATTCTTTCTGATCCCCACTTCCTAGTAGGGACAGGGAGAGGTATGCAGCAGACAGAGTTGTCTATCAGCAGACAGAGTTGTCTATCAGCAAACAGAGTTGTGTTTCACTGAGCTGTGCTTGGGGCAGAGTAAAGTAAGCCAGCAAAACTGAGTCCAGCAGGGTGTATGCACAGGCATATGAAGGGGTTGGTGTATGTGAGAGAAAGATAATATAGTGTAATGGGGTGTGGGAGCTGAGGTCTGTGAGCCAGAAAGGGAGCATGGGACTATCTGCACAAGCCCCTCACACTAGTAGGAGGCCAGAATAGAAATGGGAGGTGGAAATGTGAGCCATTCCCACTATAGAACTGTCATGAAATAAAGATAAGCATCAAGGAGAGACTAGCCCTCAGAATCCCACCCTGAAGAGAGAATCACTCTTAAACAATTTGGAAATTACCCACCCAGACTTTTTCTATATGTATGTGTAATGTATGCATAATATATAATTGGGAGTATAAGATCCTATATAATAAAAGCCTAATATGCAAATCGACCGAATGGCAGAATGATCGGTGGAATGACTGGTCACTATGATGCATACTGACCACCAGGGTACAGATGCTCAATAGAGGAGCTGCCCCCAGCCCACAGGCCCCAGGCCAGCCAAGGCGGGTGTCAGTGGGGGTCCCCTGATTGCCCCACCTGTTGCCCCACAGATTGGCCCTGACCACCGGCCAGGCCTAGGGACCTTATCCATGCACAAAATTTCATGCACCAGGCCTCTAGATGTATATAACATTTTAAAAGAGGAATGGTACTGTGAATAATGTTGTTTTGACTTTTATTAACTATGAATATTGCTCCTGTAGACGAAACCTCAGATTTACTGCACTTATTTTACTGAATGTGGACTATAAATAGGAGAGACTTAATTACTTTCCTTTATCTCCATCTTCTGATTTAACCTAACATTCACATATTGTAGACCCATCGCTTTGTATGAATTGTTGGCTATTAACTAGCACTCTGCAATCTACTAGAAACATAGCTCCATGTTAATAAATGTCCTTCTCTAACTAAAATGATTGTAGATTCACATATAATTGTAAGATATCATACAGAGACACTTTGCCCAGCTTCCCTCACTGGTACAATTTGCCCAGCTTCCCTCACTGGTAACAGTTTTGCAATGCTGCAGTACAAATTTATCACCTGAATAGGTTGGTATATTCACGCCAACAGTGCATGAGATCCCTGGTGTTGGGTTTACCTTTGCTATGGCCACACCTTCCTCCCTGCTGCCTCACCTCCATCCCGTACTGTTTTTAGTGATTATTTTTTTGTCCTGATCCTCCACAACTTACTGAACTCAGTCCCTATAGTTAGAAATTTGTGCTGTTTGTAGCTTTTTGCTTTTATAAATAGCTAAGTCTTTGTACCTATCCCATCTTAGCTCCTTGATATAAATTCCTAGAAGTGAAATTGCTGGGCCAAGGGCTACTTATGCTACATTTGAAAGATTTTTAGACATGTTTCCAGCTTGCCTTTCAGCTAGACTACATTAATCTACATTCCCTCCACACACCTTGCCCTGGCTTGGCTTCATGTAAAGGGTGGAACTGGACTTCATTTCTTCCTCGTAGTTGATGATGTTACTCATTGATGTAAGGATTGTTAGTATCTAACATAGAGCAGTTATTCAATAAATATTAGGGCAATTCAGACCGAGGAAAAGGAAAAGAGAAAGAAAGAAAAGCAGAGAAAGAAGGGAGAGAAGTGGGTAGAAGTGGCAGCAGAAAGAGGGGCAAGAACAGCCCCTTTGGACTGTTTCCTTGCAGTCCTCATCTGCTCCCCATCCCAAACTCATGCACCACTTCCATCAGAAACACAATCTTCCTCAATCATGCCAAACATGTTCTGCTGATTGAAAGTTTTTCTACTAAGACTGCCATGCTGACCTCAAGATAAACGCAGTTTGCTGCTCCCTGACTTTGGCGGGACAAGAGGAGCTGAAGGGGCAGCCCGGGACTTCCTCTGCCAAGCTCTAAAGATTCAGAAGCCAGATTCCCCCTCCCCAATGGCTGCGCCAGGGCCATCCTGCTGATGCAGCAGGTCAGAACTGCCAAGGGTTAGGAAAGGCAGCCTCAAAACAAAGGCTATTTATCTGTCGTTTCTGCCTCCAGCCATCCTGTGGTTTTGGCCTAGTGGGGAGGGAGAAAGCATCAGACCCACTCTGGGGATTTCTGGTTTCCTTTCGAAATTTACATCATCTTGTGCAAGAAATGGTTTGTCAGGGCTGCCAAGTAGGGCGGCAGGCCCTAGCCGGGCTTCTCAGGGCGGGTGGTGACTTCATGCTTGGAATGCGATAGCAAGATAAAATAGAGCTCAGAGGGCATTTGTTCAGTTAGGGTATTTTTAAAACTCCCACTCTCAGATGGGGCCTCCCGGGCAAGCCCAACCCTCATGGGGCTTTCAGCATGGGGAAAGGGAAGGAGTTTAGGGAAAGGAGTACTGGCTTTCTGACTCTAGCTGTGACCTTGAGCAACTCCGTTCACTTTTTGGGGTCTCACTTGTTTTCTGTGCAGTGAGGTTAAAGATATCCCTCTTTCAGGTTTTGTCTGCTCCAAATTCTATTATTATTATTATTATTATTATTATTATTATTAACAACCGTGTTAAAATATTAAACATTACAAAACAGGACTAAATTGGAACAGAAGTTGCTCACTAAAGGAGTTTAGAAAGGAAAGCTCATTGTGAATGGGGAGTTAGAAAGCTTCCAGGTGGTGGTGACACTTGATCTGAGCCCTGAAAGGTCTGGAAAGGCAGAGAGGAACAGCGAGGGTATTTCAAACAGGGAATGTTGGGGGTGGATACAAGTCTGGAGGATTTGTGAGAAGGGGAGGAGCTGGTGCTGAGAAAATACTATGGATCCAATGATCATGCTCATTTTTTGCCCAGCACTTTATCAATTTTCAAAGTACTTCTCTTGTTTGCCCACGGTAGCCTGTGAGCTAAACAGAAGTTAATTGACCCCAAAATTCACACATCTAGGATATGGCTGAGCTAGGCCTGGGTTCTAGCTCAACTGTTCCTGTGCCCATACCCTGCTGCCACCTGAAGGGAGGGTGCAGGAGGAAAGATGAGTGCTCAGCAGCAGGCACATCTTGCTGTGAGAGGATGGAATGGCTTAAAAAGAAATTTCCTTCAATGCTAAAGCAAAAAATGGGACAGGAAATTTCAAAGATTAAGGCCTCAAATGGAGAAAACAGCACTTTCGGCTCCACATTTGGGAACCATTAGCACAGAGGTTCTGACTGATTGATTTCCACTGCCTAGGAATCCAGAAGGAAAGACGCAGTTCCCTCAGCCCACTGACTGGCCTAAAACAAGGGAGGGCCTTTAGTTATGAAAGACACTCAGGCCCAACTCAGACTTGTTCTCATGTATACAGACACATACACACACATACCCAAGAGGTCATCCAGGCTCCAGCCCCAAGATCTTCTATATGCCACTACTAGTGTGTGCCCTTATTATATATAAGGGCATACACTAGTAGTGGCATATATATATATATATATATATATATATATATATATATATATATATTTCATTGATTTTTTACAGAGAGGAAGGGAGAGAGATAGAGAGCTAGAAATGTCGATCAGAGAGAAACATCGACCAGCTGCCTCTTGCACACCCCCTACCGGGGATGCGCCCGTAACCAAGGTACATGCCCTTGACCGGAATCGAACCCAGGACCTTTTAGTCCACAGGCCGACGCTCTACCACTGAGCCAAACCAGTTTTGGCTAGTGTGTGCCCTTTGATAAATCAGTTGACCTCCCTGAGTTTCAGTCTCGGGCTATCATCCAGGAGTGATAATACCTATGACACAGGACTGTTGGGACAGATCCAAAAGCCTACAAATAGAAGTTATTAGGAACCATTCACAATATTACTTGAAGGGTCAGTGAAGACTTTCCAGAAGAAGTGACACTTTAACAGGGTCTTGAAAGCCAAATCGATACTTTCCAGAGGGTGAAGAGGGGCAAAGGCATTCCAGATGATGGAGAACTCTGTGGAGAGGCAGGCCTGGAGGTGGGGAAAGCCGGTGGGGGAGGGGAGGAAGGGTAAGGGTTGTGCTGCTGAGCATGGCTCGGCTCTGAAAAGAGGTGGCAGAGTGGAAGGCATGTAGGGTGAACTGGGGTGTGGCTGAGAAGGGTACTGATTAATAATTGCAGCCTTGCTCTGCAGGCTTTTGTAATTAAGTCAGTGCACACATGTGGAGTCAGGCTTTGTATGAATCTGACTCTTTCCATTGCTTTGAAAATAATCTTCTTTTCTTCAATCCTGCAGTCTGCTCCCATGTACCAGTACCTGGAGAGGAAAATGTTCAAAGAAGCCTACCAGATTGCTTGCTTGGGGGTGACAGACACTGATTGGCGTGAGCTGGCCATGGAAGCTTTAGAAGGATTAGAGTTTGAAACAGCAAAGAAGGTAAGCATCTCGTCAGAGTGAGTAAGAATCTGGTCCTTGGAGAGTCCTCTGAGGAGGCAGAAGAGGGTCCATTCCAGGTGACATCGGGGGAGGCAAAAGCATATTGCAGTGGGTGCTGGAATTAGACTGACCTGGCTCAGCCACCTTCTGACTATAAGGCTGAGCAGGTAACAGCCTTCCTGAGGTTGCTCATTGGTAAAATCAAGGTGATGATAGGTCCCATCTTCAAAAAGTTATAGGGATCTTTCTAAAAATCGGGACATTTTTAAAATGCCGCGGGATGCAGGACAGATTGTTCAAAAGCGGGACATTTGGTCACCTTAATCTAATGTGATAATGCCTATAAAGCTTGACATAGGAGAAGCATCTGATAGATTCTAACTGTCACTCTTATTAGCTATCATTTATATCAAGCACCTAGTTAAAAGCCTGGCACAAACTAGGCACTCCATAAATGGTGGCTTTTGTTATTGGCATAAGCACTTATTGGTATTACACAATGCTGTTTTTCTTGGCACACTGCTGAGTATGTTAGACAAGATGGTCGAGCTCTCTGATTCTGACAGCAATGTCACTCCCACATACTTTCATGGCATAATTCATGACCTTGATTCATAGTGTCATGTCCTGGCTCAGTCTATTAAAATAACAGAAATAGCTGAAAACATTTGACACACATTATTAGGAAGAATCCAGCTATGTCTCCTGAGGTGTAGGGGAAAGGAATGGCCTTCAGCTCTCTTCCCCCTTCTGTCTCTATTTTCCCATAGCCCATTAATCAGATACTCATTTTGTGCATACTATTGTGCTGATCGGGAAGAAATTGCAGAAGTATTTGATGATATCTCCATGCTAGGTCAAGACTTCTAAGCATAAAAAGAGAGTGTACCGAGACCAGACTAGATTTCAGAAGCCTGGTTGAGAACCAGCTTGGCCATGTACAGGCTGGAAGACCCTTGGCAAGCCATTTCTCTCCGCCTCAGTCTTTTCTACAGTGGGGAGGGTGAAAACACTAACTGTCAATCCTGCCTGACACAGTGTCATCAGGCTTACCTGTCACATTGTAAAAAGGATTCTAAAACTAGCAATGGTTATACAAATGCTAGCTGTTATTAAAGCAAGTACAATTATCCTATATAATAAAAGCCTAATATGCTAAGTGTTTGGTTGTCCAGTGACCAGTTGACTGTTCAACCAATCAAAGTGCAATATGCTAATGATATGCTAAGGCCACTCAACTGCTTGCTATGACGTACACTGAACACCAGGAGGCAGATAGTTGACTGGTTGACCAGTCGCTATGACGTGCACTGACCACCAAGGGGCAGATGCTCCCACTGGTAGGTTAGCTTGCTGCTGGGATTTGGCCAATTGGGACTGAGTGAGATGAGCCAGACATACCCTGGAGCCCTCCTATGATCCCTCCTCGGCTGGCTGGCCATCCCTGATTGGCCCCAATTGGGCCCAGTCTCCCCAGGACTGGGCGAGACCAGGGTGGGGGTTGGAGGGCCGACATGCCCTGGAGCCCTCCTATGGTCCCTCCCAGGCCCCGATTGTGCACCAGTAGGGTCACTTGGCCTGTCCTATACCCTGCCCTAATCCAGTACTCCTCAAAGATGTTGGATAGCCAGTTTCAGTCCAATCCTGCAGGCCACTCCCCTCTGGAGGGTGCCAGACACAGGGCTCATGACTGGCGAGTGCTGCTGCTGCTACTGCAGTGTGAGCCTCTGCTGATCAGGACTGATTGGGCGTGAGCCTGAGACAGGCACAGTGGGGCAGACATGAGCAGGAGCAGCAGGTAGGAGCTGAGGCAGCGTTGGACTGTGGGTTTTGGCCTGATCCCCGAAGGCCACCCTGAGGGATCCCACCCATGCACGAATTCATGCACTGGGCCTCTAGTAATTACATAATAATAATATCCTATCTAATAAAGAAGAAATATGGTAATTGATCCTCATGCCATTGCAAAGTTGACAGTGCCCACAGCCAATAAGGAGGGAATATGCTAATTGACTGCTATGTTCTCAAAGATGGCAGCACCCAGTTCTCTCAGCGTTGCTGGGGTGCCTGCCTCTGGAGTCCCCCAGTCCCCTCAGCCCCCTAGCCGCTCAGGGCTGGCCCAAGGTGCAGGCAAGTCTCAGATGTTGCCTGCCCAGCCGCCCAGGGATGGCCTGAGGTGCAGGCAAGCCTTGAATGGCAGCTGCCCAGCCATCCAGGGCTGGCTGAGGCTCAGGTAACCAGGGTCGGTGGAGGCTTGTGAAGCCGGCAGTGGCAGCAGCAGAGGTGTGATGGGGCGTCGACCCTCCCCTGATCGCTGGGTTGCTTCCCTCCCCTGAAGGGCTTCCAGACTGTGAGAGAGGGCAGGCAGGGATGAGGGACCTGCTCTCCCGTGCATGAATTTTCATGCACTGGGCCTCTAGTATATTATAGTTTTGGATCTATTGTATCATAAAAGTGGTAGTAGTAGAGGGCTTTAGGAATCCAGAGGGAGGAAACTTTCCATGGAGGGAGCTTCCCTCTCCTGCCTCACCTTGAAATGCCAGGAGGGATGAAGAATAACAAAGGATTCCTAGAATATGTTTTATTTATTTTTATCATTGAATGAAATTAGACAGAAGTGCCTAACTCTGTGTTAAGTGCTCAGCAAATGTTTAAATGGATGAAAACTAAACTGGAATGAATTCCCATTTGCTTAATACCTGCCCCCAATCTGTATCACCACCCCCCCAAACACTCCTGAGAATATGAGTTATTGTATTAAAGACATAGATTTTGATTATAGACTATAACTTGATCACTTTACCCAAATTCCTAATCCCCAGCCTTTCTTTCCTGCTTTGCCAAGTCACTCAGGCACCCTTGGAAGTGAATGGTTCCAGTGATAGACTGCTGTTCCCACTAGATGGCAGAGGAGAGCTGTTTAGCACCCAGGACCACTGCCCTGAGGAGAACTGCAAAGCTTCTCTGTTCCCACATTTCCCTCCCCTGAGGTTATTCACAGGCCTTGTGATTCTGACCACTCCGACCAGGGCACCCTGACACTGCAGAATGTTAGGGCTGAAGGAACTCAGAAACAGATTTCTCTCAGTGGTGGGGAAGAAGTAGGTTCAGAGTCCCCCACCTAGAAAGCAAGCTAGGGCTGAGACCTAGCTCTTCCTTACCTCCCTGCTACTTTGTCAGGCATTCCAGGTTTCCCTTTGGTTGCTTTAAGGAAGCCCAGACCTCAAAGATGGCTTACTAATACAAGGCCTCCAGTTAAAAATACAGGTGCTCTTAGCTCCCATCCTTTTGCTCATGTGATAACTACCTTCCCCTTTCAAGGAATTCCTCTTCAGGAATACCCATTTGCCAGGGTCTACTGTGATGTTTTACTTAATCCTGCCTCCTGCTATTGCCCGTGCTTAGACAGTGAATCTCTGTTCTCCAGGGCATCTAGTTTGTGCTTGTATAGCTCTTAGCTCAGGGAAATTTATTGATCTATTTAATCCGCCTGCCTCCCCTTTTAGAATATGAATCCCCGAATTGGGGAGGGGGACAGGAGCCAAATAATATTCACCTCTCGGTCCCCAACCCAACAGGATGCTTGGTTCTGTGGGCCGAAAAGATGACAGTACATTGTGGTCATCTGTGGGCAGCCAGAGGCTGGGTGACTTGCTCATTTCCACAAGTCTTTTTAAGATGGAGGATGTCTTGCAGCTAAGTAGCCAGTATTATTGTTCTGCATTTCATATTCTAAGGCATCCTGGACCTGCTGCCTCTTCTAGGAGTGTGTCAGCCCATTTCAAATGGGACAATGTAAAGAAGCACAGCTGAGTGTGAATGTTGACAGCAAAGCCACATGAAGATCAGCCTGACATGGTGGGTCATGCTCCCCTAAGCCCCATGCAGAATCTGAAAGCAACTAAAGAGGCTTCAGTGTGCATGAAGAGGGATGCCTGGAAACTTCCCATGGGTTAAAGTCTCTGGCTTTACTGTGAGTCCAAGGCAAGAGCTACACGTTTAGGATTTATGCAAGAGTTTGCCTCCCAGGGACTTGGAGTGATTCATTCCCTACCTCCCCCTTCCTTCTAGAAACCATCTTCATTCCTTCTCAAATTTCTCTTCCTTTTCTCCCTTCATGGTGGTACTGTAGGCTCTGAATGCCCTGTGTTTATGCACTGTTGGTAAGCAGAGCTGTCTCCTGTTTTCTGTCCAAGTCACCAAGATGTACGTGCAGTCTCTCCTGAGTCAGTACGTCTTTCCCACTCCCACTCAGATGCCACTGCCTCAGAGTGCCAGACTGGCTTGTTCTTCCATTTTGCATAGAGGTTCCTCTAAGCAGGCACCATCTCAGACTGCAGTGTTATAGTTTTGCTTCACCTAATCCCAAAGTGATTGATGCAACCAGGGCTTCTTTGGATGGACTAATCCCAGGGATAAAGCTGAGCCTCAAGGGGTGGTAGAACCCTCCTGAACATTCAAGTGATTAATCAATGCTTGCTTCTTTCCCCTCCTTACTGGCTCATTTTCTAAAGCTTGACTTCCCACCCCCAGCCAATCACCCACATTTGAAGCCCAGAAAGCAGCTGATTTTATTATTTTATTTCTTTCTCTGTAGGCCTTCATCAGAGTACGAGACCTCCGATATTTAGAGCTCATCAACAGCATTGAGGTAAAGATGAAGTGTTCTTTATTCTCAAGAAAGCACAGACTCGCTGTCAGGGGTTTACAAGCAGCTCTTCAAGAAGGAAAAAGCCTTGAGGACATGTGAACAGAGCCTACTGAGTATTAAGGCCACAGCCTTGCCTTTGGTGTACAGATGCCATGTGGCGGGGGGAGGCAGCACCTGGGGGCAAGGAGTGCAGCCCGGTACTTGGTAGGTAGGGGAGGTAGATGGATTCCTAATCTCTCTGAGCTTTGGTTCCTTGTCTGTAAGGTGGGATGAGACCAACCTTGCAAGGTTGCTGGGAGGATTACATAGATTTTCAGTAACTGTCTTTCATCCTTGCAGTGGTTGTTAGCTGGTTACCATCCTCTAGGGCAGGGGTGGGAAACATCCAGCCATATAAGGCCTGCGAAATCATTTAGTCTGGCCCTGCCAAGGCATTAGGGGTGAGTTAATTAAATGTTTGCCCAAATATAGCAGGCTAATTTTTAAGCTGATAATTTTGTACGGCCTGAGAATGATGTTATAAATATCCAAATGGCCCTTTGCAGAAAAAAAGGTTCCCCACCCCTGCTCTAGGGCTTCAATAGCATGCCAATGTAGGAGGCATTTCCCAAATGCATATGATCCACATCCCACTTGTAGCAATGGGTCCCGGGAAGGGAGGTCTGAACTGGGCACCCAAAGGCTCTGGAGCCCTCCCTCCAGCTCACCATTCCTCGCTGAGAAAACCAGCCTCATCACCCAAACCCAGAGAGAGCTGTGTTAGACGAAAGAGGCTGGTTCTGGGAGCACCATTTGCTGGGTGTCTGTAAAAAGGCATACATATTTTTTCTCTGAACAGATTTATTGTGAGGCTATGGGAATGTGAGATAAATTTGAATTTCCATATGGAAGCAGTGAGGAAATCAGCAAATGTCTTGTCCCTTTGATTCAGTTTAGCATAATAAACACCTGTTGTGGGCCAAGCCTGTGCTGAGCCCAGTGGGCAGAGCTGAGTGGAAGAGACCCGCTAACCCTGACAATTGTTGCCATTTGCTGAATGCCTGCTCTGCCCCCGCATGATCATGATTGACGTGTATGCTATTTTAAACCCTCACAACTTAGTCAGACATTGTTTTTACTAGTATACCTATTGGATAAATAAAGACACAAAGGCTAAGAAAGGCTAGGCCATGTCCCCAAGGGTCCACAGACAAAAGCTCAGTTAGAATTCAAAGCCAATTCTATTTCCCAAACTGTCTTTACTCTAAATCAGTGGTTCTCAACCTTTCTAATGCCGCAACCCTTTAATACAGTCTTATTTTTGTTGCTACTTCATAACTGTAATTTTGCTACTGCTAATGAATCGTAATGTAAATATCTGTGTTTTCCGATGGTCTTAGGCTACCCACAGGTTGAGAACCGCTGCTGTAGAGCCTAAGGCCAACGGTTAAAGGAAACTTGTAAGAATTGTCTCATGAGAAAGTGTCAAGTACCACTGAGTGAGGATCCATTTTAGCTGCTCTGAGGTCTTAGGTGCTTGCATTTGGTATTATTCTAGAGAACTCAGGCTCCTTAGAAGACTCCTTTGAGATAGGTGAGATGCAACTGTACTGATAACAGGAAGAAGAGAATCTTCCCATGTGACTTTACACGTAAACCATATTTCTTGATCATGGTGATATTCTGTGACCTAGGATGGATATGGCCTAAATGCCATGCCTAGTAAAAACCTATTTCTTTATCTCACTGCAAGATTTTAATCATTTCCTACAATTAGGGGTTAGTTTTTTGGTTGGTTATCCTAAAATGGGTAGTTTCTTTTTCTTTCTTTTTAAAAAAATATATTTTATTGATTTTTTTATAGAGAGGGATAGGGAGCTAGAAACATCGATGAGAGAGAATCATCGATCAGCTGCCTCTTACACACCCCCTACTGGGGATGTGCCCACAACCAAGGTACGTGCACTTGACCGGAATCGAACCCAGGACCCTTCAGTCCGCAGGCTGATGCTCTATCCACTGAGCCAAACCGGTTTCGGCCTTTTTTTTTTTTCTTTCTTTTTTAAAAATTATTTCTGTCAGTGGGGAAGGATGTTGCCTCCAGCTGTTAAAACTTTCACCAGCTTGTCTGGGAGTTTGACTCAATGTCTCTTCTTCTACTGTGATACACTTGCTAGAAAACAAGCAAAAGGAAACTGCGGGGGATGAGCGATTGGGTGCTATTGAGTGTTTACAAATACTTGAGCTGTAGACTAATGAATGTTCCCTAACACAGGAGAAAGGAGCACACAGTTATTTCTCTCCATCCTCGGCACTACTGTGTGTGTGAGTGTGTGTGTGTGTGTGTGTGTGTGTGTGTGTGTAAACACATAGCAGAGTGTTGGAGAACATCACTTGTTTCTGTGGTACAAAGAGCATCTAGAGACAGACAGACCAAGTCCAAATGCCAGCTCTGTATGCCCTCGATCTGCCGCTCTTCTGAACCTCAACTTCCCTCAGTGTGACACTTGGGTAGCACTGCCCACCCTTGGGTCCATATGGGAAGTACCTAACGGGTGCTCACCTTCACTTTAGAGACAGGGATTTAGTGAGACTAATTATATTTTTATTTTGTTGTTGTTTTTCTGGGGAAGAAACCCTAAACTTTCTCCTTGTCTACCATCCTCATGAGTCACAATTCAGCCAAATCAAGCCTGAGGACTTGAGAGATCTTGGGAGCTTGGAGGCTCCAAAGAATGGGCAGTACACACCATCCTAAGTAGTTATTTCCTTGGAAGAATATATAAGAAAGCAGCCCTGAGGAGTTTCTATTAAATAAATAGAAGTTTGCATCTCTTTTGACCTTCACTCATGGCGGCGGGGGGGGGGGGGGGGGCGGGGGGGGGAGGGGGGGGGCGAGGTGCGGCGGCGTGGAGAAGGAAAGATCTGCTTTTGTTGTCAAGCATTCCCACCAGAATCCTAGGTGAGAGATACAACAGCCCAGGAGCCAAGTGTAGATTCCAGTAGGAAGGCCCATGGGCTTAACTTGAAATAGCAACATCTAACCTTTGTAAAGGCTGCTTCCTGCCGTGCTGCAGAGGCCATTTCCTGTGCTTCTGATTTTTCCAGGAGAGGAAGAAGCAGGGAGAGACCAACAATGACCTGTTTCTGGCAGATGTGTTTGCCTACCAGGGGAAGTTCCACGAGGCCGCCAAACTGTACAAGAGGAGTGGACACGAGAACCTCGCACTCGACATGTACACTGACCTCCGCATGTTTGAGTATGCCAAGGTAATTCCCCACATCCTGGCCCGAGCTGCCAGGTAGAACCCACCTGTGTTCTGACACCGTGTGTCCAGTTGTTTGGCCCCAAGAGGCGGTGCAGACAGAAAACAGCAATGGCCTCAGAAAGAGTGTGGGCAAATGGGTAAGCAAAGGAACCATCAATGGAGGCTGACCTAACACTGACCCTCTGGGTGACATCAAAGGGACAGAATATGACAGTTCAGACCTTTGACAATGACAGAGCTAGATGAACCAGCAGTGCCCCTTCATTCGGGGTCAGGGCTGTCTCTCACAACTTCTCCCAAAACTTCATTGGAAGCCACCAAGAATCAGTGTCCTCAGGCATGAATGGTTCTACATACGGAGAGTGTGATTTACCCCAGCCAAGGTTCCCTAAACGCCTGTTGTCTGTCTGGTACTGACATTTGCACTGGACCTTGGAGACATTGACAAAACCCCTGCCCTCTGGTGCGAGCAAGGTGTGCCTTCACCTGGGCTGGTACAGCACGGCTCCCACATCACCTGCATGCTTGACAGTAGAGATTTCCCCTTGCATTTGGAAGGGGCCAACAGATGTGGATACATGAGGGAGCACTTCCTGGAGCAGGCTTCTCATGGTTTGTGTGAGCATGGGTACCATTGAGGAGCCCAGACTTTCAGGACACTTGCAGTCTAGCCTAATGCAAGTGAAAGGAGCCTTGGGCGCATAGAGCAATCAGGCTCTTCCTTCCATGGAGGTGCCTTTGTTAACCTGCCTTTCCGGGTATTGTCAGGAGCTTCAGAATGTTAGTGAGTCATCAGCCATAACCAATTAGTGGCTATTAATGGCAATTATCTAGCTCACAAGTTCAAGGTGAAAAATCATCCCCATTTTTTTCTGCTCTTTTCCTTAAGGCTGCATTCTTTTACCTTCCACCATGTATGAATTTCTGGAGCCAAAGGTTATGTCTGGGTCACTGAGCTGGCCTAGGAGTTTCTGGTCACCAGTAGCTGGACAAGCACCTGGTCCCCAGCCTGTCTCTTCACCTGGGTTGTGGTCCCTTCACTCTGTCCCTCTTATCCACTTTGCTGTTTTCAACTTTTTTAACCCCCCCATACTGCCACTACACACACAGGGACACACATTTTGACACTGCATTCATACTGAGAACACTTAAATCAGTGTGTCTCTTTCTGGGGATAACAATATCTAAACCAAGGCCAAAACCTTAAACTAAAGGATTGAATCCTAGAGGTGGAATTTAAGTATTAGGAAAGCTGGCTCTCGGTGTTCTTTAGAACTTTTGGAACCTTCCAGCAAGATGCTGTGGTGTAGCAGATAGTGCTTTCTCGCCTTGGTGTCCAGGCTTTTCACTTTGCTAAGCCTCCATTTTCTTCTTGGAGGTGACAGTTGCATCTCAGCTTAGTTCTGAGAATTGCACAAGATAATGTCTGAGAAAACCCTTTACCAAGGCCAAGCTGTAGAAAGGTTAGGAAAACGAGACTGGCCAACCCTGACCACAGCGTGGCTGTGCTTCAGCCTCTCCCTGGTCAGCCCCACTCCCGCTCCTATACCGAGGCTCCTCCTCACACTTTGGGTGGGCTTCGTGTACCCAAGGCTCCCACCCAGAAATGCAGCCTATTTACACACTCCATCTGGTCTGCTTCTCTATGAAGGTAAATACTCTGGGGGTTGTTTTTGGTTGTAGTTTTTGGTCACAATTCCAAGTAGATTGGTTCTGTTTCAATCCCTTCCCTCCCCCACCCCCCAGTAGTTTGAATTTGAGAAAGTGTGTATATACACATTATGTCTGGGGTGGGGAGGGATACAGTACTTATTAACATGGCATGTTTTTGTTTATTTGAAAATTGCTTCCCAAGATTCAATCTGGTTTTCAGAAAATTTTTAAATTACATTCCCATGTACAAATAAATTATATGCTTTCCGGATAAGTGACATGTTTATATGGTGATAAAGGGAATTATAATGCTCTTAACTCTTATGTAGTGTGTCCTTATCAAAATCACCAAGCATGAGAACACTGTTTAGTCTCATTCATCACTCAGCACAGCCTCTTTCTGTCCACTCCAGGGCAGAGTCTTTGCCATGGCCCCAGATAATGTGTAGATTAGTTTCATGAAACCAAAGAAACTTTGAAAACCCAGTTTGTTGATCCTTCAAGGAACCAGTTAGAGTCAGCTTCAATTAGGTCAGATCTCTTGGGACTGGGCTGTTGGGCTAGAGGAGGTCCCTTTAAGCTTATGAACTGTGTCCCTGGCTGGTCTCCTTATTGAGGATGCACATTTATGGCTTGCTTTTGGTCTCTGAGCCTTCTTACTGTAGTCACCACTGAGTACTCACTTTGAAGGCTATTTCTGTTCTCTTTACCTTTTCCCCCAGCTGCTAACCTCATTTGACCAACCAGGTTAGCAAAGTTTCCAGTTTTGCATTGGCATAAAGTGTACACATTGCAGTAGTTGTCAAGAGTAAAGACTATTCTGTAGTGGCCCAAACTAGGCATCTTCAGATAGTAGCTGCTTTCCAAACCCCTTCTCCTCTGAGAACTCCAGAAGGACCAAAGGCCAGTGAGGTTAGCCTATCTCTTATTGGACCCCCAGCGTCAGGATAAATGATGCTCTTTCCCCCCTTTAAAATGGTTGTCTTAGGCCAATCTAATATTATTTTAGGGGCTACACAATTACCCTGAAAGAAAATGGAGGGGGGAAAAAATAGAGCTAATTATTCAAGTAGGATTTTAGCATACATTGACTGTACTTTCCTGACAAGTGAGTGCTAATCGTGGGGAAAGGAGTGCTTTTTTTAGACTTTGTGAGGTTGACAGTGCACTCTCTGCAGGGTACATTATTCCTAAGACAAACCGCTTCTTACTAGTTATGCAGATCTGGGTGCTCCGAGCTCTCAATATCCTTTTTTGAAAAGCCCCACCTTTTAAAATGTCAGTACCATACCTCAACTATGGCAAACTCCCACGTATGTATTTTAGGTGACTTTCTGACTGAAAAGAGGTGATTTTCTGAGGCTGTTTCTCATGCATCCTAGGGCCACTAGGGAAGCTGGGCATGCCCCTTTGGAGGCCCCCTGCGGTGGTAGAAGGCACATAGGCCCTGAGACTTGACCCTGAGAGCCTGCAAATCCACAGCCTCTTCCCCTGCCTCAGAGCCCTCTTAGCCCCCAGCAGACCTGATCTCCAGACAATTGATACTGTCCAGTTGAGAAGGAATTAACCAGTAACATTTGTACTCCTTATCTGCCCTAGGCAAACACCTGGGGGCAAAGCCAATGGGAGATGCCCTAAGTCCAGGCAAAAGAACTTGAATAGAATCAGAAAACAGATGTGAATAGTACCTCCTGTGTGTGGTGATGGGAGGAGGGCGCAAAGGGGCTGTTCTAGACTCTAAATCATTCTGTCTGTTTAAGTTTAGGGGACTGTGCTCAGCCTCACTCTGGGGCATGTGGCATTCTCCCTAATATCTAAATAAAGATTGTAAGTTAGAATATTTGAAATTGTGCAACCAGGTTGTAGAGTCACTATATTGAAGTATTCACTCATATATCAAACACACACGCAGAAAGAGAGAGAGAAGAAATCTTCTCATAAGTTTGTGTACAGTACTGCAAAGAGTCCGGAAAGGGTTGTTTAGCTAGAGAACAAATATGCGTTAGTGGGCAGGACTGGAAATGTTGAAGGCCATAGTCCTTGACACTGTCCCAGTTCCCGCCAGAGGCACCTGTGGGGCGGCCTGTGAGCACTCCTCCCAGACACCTGGGACTGCCCCTCAGTCAGCTCTGTAGGGATGGGCTCACACTTGCATCCTGATCTCCTGCTTCAGCCAAACAAGCCCTTCCTTACTCCAGCTTTCAGCAGCCTGATGTAATGCTGGCAGCAGGAAGTTCTAATTCAGAGTGTTTTTGTTTGTTGTGCTTCCTCAGGATTTCCTTGGATCTGGAGACCCCAAAGAAACAAAGATGCTAATCACCAAACAGGCTGACTGGGCTAGAAATATCAATGAGCCCAAAGCCGCTGTGGAGATGTACATCTCAGCTGGAGAGCATGTCAAGGCCATAGAGATCAGCGGTGACCATGGCTGGATTGACATGTAGGTTTTCAGTCCCTGCCCCAAGAAGCATTTGGCAGCATGTTGTATCTTGTTAGCTCTTGGATTTGACTGACAAGGAAAACAATAGTGTTTCTCTAAAGATTTAATCCGAATGTGATAGTGATTAGGTTTTTGAGACACAGAGATTGGATGAGGCATTTTCTGTCTTTGAGGAGCTTAGCAAATTTCTGGGGGAAAGAATAGAAGAGAGTGAGGAGGAAACACCCAAGCATTGGAGTTGCCCTTCCCTGAGCTTTCCCTACGAGCCAGGCACTGTAATACCTTGCAGAAGTTGGTTCTCGCTGACACCCTAAGCCTGGGTGTTTCCATGCCCCTCTTCCAAATGAGGAAACCAAGGCTCAAGGACCAAATGATCACACAGGCCAAATAGCTGGGAAATTGTGGAGCTGAGCCTCATTCAAACTGATGTGGCTGTCTTCAATGCCCATAATACCTATAATGGTAGGAACTGAAAAGGAGAATTGGAACTGAATTCTCATAGAAGGAACGATGGATGTCTTCTCCTTGAAGTAGCCTTTGCATGAAGGATCTTGGACGAATTTCAAGAGGCAGAGCTAGGAGGAAGGGGCAGGATGTACAGGCCAGAAGCACAGCTCAATGGGTTGGCTGTGATCAGAATAAAAGGTGTAGGAGGGGGAGAGTGAAGGACAGCTGGCTGTGGGCAGAAGGATCTGTGCTGGCCACTCTGGGAGGGCCTTGGTGTCAGACTGAGGCATTTAGATTTGTCAGTAAGCAGTGAGGACCCCTGAACAGAACTGTGCTGTCAGGAGCCCACTCAGGCAGAGGGTGTAGAGTGGAGGGAAAACCAGAGGAAGAGAGACCAGGTAAGTGGTCACTGTAGTAGGCTGGCTGGGGGAATGAATGAGAGGCACGGAGTAGGCAAAAACTGATAAGACCCAACTGAATTAGGGGTGTTTGGGGTGGGCCAGGCAAGGGAATTGTAGACTGATTCTGAGACCTGGGACTGGTAGTCAGTAATGCCACTTGCCAAGGTAGAGAACAGAAGAGGAACAGGCTTGGGTGGGGCTGCTGGAAAGGGGATGGATTCAGTCTTGGGACTCTGAGAGCATCACACCTCCAGGGGAAGGTCAGAAAAAGTGGGCCTCATTCTCATACACGTGCATATGTATACTCATGTGTACATATATGTGCACACACTGCCATGACTGTTGAGGGAGCAGTTTCTGAGGTCAGCTGAGTCTGAACTTTCAAAACTGTTGATTGCTCTGGAAGCCACACTGTAGTTTGTAGGGAGCGGTGGCCCAGATAGAACCCGGGGCAGGAGAGGGGCTGATAAATAACGAGATCATCCCTGTGAACCCCACTATGTGGTTGACGTGTGTCCAAGAATAAAGTTTCTTGAAGAAAGAGGCACAGATTCACCTCACCCCCAAAATTATTCTTTCACAAAAGGGATGGTACAGGAGAGCGCCAGGCAGATTTAAGTCCCTCTCTCCCTCAAGTTTTTCATGTCACTTTCTTTTGCAACTGATATGTGCCAGAGTTACCTTGAGGAGACTTACATATTTTCAGGAAAGAGACATGCAGCATGTTCTGCCCTTTTCCAGGTCTGGCTGTAAAAGGTGCCTCTCCTCCAGGGACATTTGGTTTGACGGGTGGGGCTGGGGAGCTCTAAGGGGTTGCCTGTGCCACCTTTCCCTAAAATGTGTCATTTCTCCCCTGAGAAGTGTTATTTTTAGATCCATTATTATTCTAAGTACAGATTGACAGGCCTTCCTGAGCTTGCCTGTCTCTGAGACAGGAATCTGTTACAGCTGCTTCCCCTTTCTTTCTCACAAAGAGCAAGCTGGGTAGGACCCATTTCCCCTGGGAAAGCTGGTTTTACCCTAAATCCTGGCCTGACCAGAGGGAACGAGCACATTTCATTCAGCCCCTAAGTCTCCACAAGCAGTGGGAGAGCCAGTCACTACTGGGAAGAAGTGTTGAGCAAGTGGTCCCTGTGGCCCCTCACTAATGGATGGCACCTTGGCCAGGAAGTGAGGCACAGTGCCTGAAGACCTCTTTTCCAGAGCTCAGAGCAGGCCCCACACAAGCCTCTTCCTCTAGAGATTCTGTCACTGAAGAATTTTCATGCCTCTGCCTCTACTTTCCCATGAGAATTCTCAAAACAGTGGTGGGAAGAGCCCTTTGCCACTTCCTGGCCGCAGAGTTTTGGTCACCTTCCACCCTAGCCTTTAGTCTACTCATCTGTAAAATGGGAAAACAGTACCACCTCTTAGGGTGGTGGAGATTCAATGAGATCACACATGTGAAAACTATTGGCACTGTTGTTGATATAGTAGGTGATCAGTAGATGCTCATTTCTCTCCCCAGGTTCCTGCTGGATAGCTTAGTAACTCCCATGAAAGGCTCATGATGGGGGGACAGGGAAGCAGTGTCCTTTGGCAGGCAACCTCTCCCTGTCACTGGGCACTGCTTCTCAGTGTGTATTCACTCATTTAATAACCTCCTGGAGCACCGGGGGCCGTGATACTATATGGAGAACTGGGCATCAACATGAAGTGATACGGAGCCTGCCCTCAAGAAGATCCGCTTCCTTGCCTCAGGCTCCTTTCACAGGGGTCCATCTTCTCCCTGCGTGCTTGCCTCTCCAGGTTAATTGACATCGCCCGCAAGCTGGACAAGGCCGAGCGGGAGCCCCTGCTAATGTGCGCTCATTACTTCAAGAAGCTGGATAACCCTGGCTATGCTGCCGAGACCTTCCAGAAGATTGGTGACCTGAAGTCCTTGGTTCAGCTTCACGTGGAGACCCAGCACTGGGATGAGGTGAGGTTGCCATATGCTTCATGGGTTAGGGGGTCCTGTCTGGGCCCTGGGCCACAGGAGACTTTTTATTGGTTTAGATGGAAAGCAGCTGCCCTCATTGTGAGAATGAACATAGCGTGGCAGTCAGGAGACTTAACCTTGAATTCTCCAAGCCAGAGTATTTTGGCGGGCCTTTTGACACTAGCTTCCCATTTGTTTGCTCATTTATTCATTCAGAGCATCTTTATGGACTGCTGGCTCTGTACCAGCCCTGTGACAGAGACTGGGCATGTGAGAGTTAATGTGACAGCCCACATTGTTGGTCTGAGCTGTCTCTGACCAGCACCACAGGCTGACACAGGTCTGACATGGAGAGACACCTGTGTGACATTTAAAACCTACTGGGTGGCAGAAAAGGTCACCCATACTTCCAGGTGCAGGTTGCCAGAGCCATTTCAGAGGTCACTTCCTCCTCCTCCTCCTTCTTGCCTACCTGGCCCCACTTAAAGACCTAGGCTCCTCTTGCTGAAAGGCAGGTGAGAGAATTAGCCAGGCCAATAGGAAGAGCACTGGGATGAGGATGCAGAAGCAGTGATGTGCTACCCTCTCTGTATCTTGAACTCACCCTCTAGCTCACTGGCTACCTGTGTCCTGGATTGAAATTCATCCATGAAAGTATTAGACTGCACCTTTGGTCCTTACCCTACCCACCGTGTTCTAGTTTACAGAGCCAGAGTGTAGGACTTTTCTGGGTATGAGTTGTCTCACTCCTGACTGCCCTCTGAGTGGCTCCATTTGGTGAGGTGACATGATCCCTTAGGAGAAAAGGTGGAGCCAGGGACAGAGATAATAATGGCGTCTCAAGATAAGCTTATCAGGAGATTTCTCGAGCAGCATAAATTAAAACATCTTGGAATGACTCGGTCCTGGCTGTGTATCAGGCAAACTTTCTCCCTGTTTCCACATACTTTCCCCTTTGACTCATTTTCAATTCTGCTTGACAGGTGGTTCTGGGACTTAGATGAAGCAGTTACCGGGTCCCATACAGCACCAGTCCATCATCATCTTTAACAGCTAATACACAGGATGATGATAATGTCAATTCTGTTTCCTTAGGTGTCGCCTGCAATGAAAAGAAATCTGTTTGCAGCAGTACAGGAGCCCACGCAAACCCTCAAAATAAAATGTTTCCAATTCTGTGCTGCTTCTGTGGTCCAGAAACAGACTGTTGTTATTGAATCCAGTTGCTTGCATATAGCTGTTAATTGCCTTTGTTTTCAAAGAGCTGATTTGTTTTTGCAGTTCTGGGGGTTGTGGGGGAAAGCACTCTCCCCCTCTGAGTTGTCAAGCTGGCAAAATATGACATCCCTGATGGATTCAGCCAAGAGCCATGTTTTCAAGGGGGCTGCAGGGCCTTTTATTACAAATGCATTGGTTCCTTCCTCCAGGCTTTTGCTCTGGGCGAGAAGCATCCTGAGTTTAAAGAAGACATCTACATGCCCTACGCTCAGTGGTTGGCAGAGAACGATCGTTTTGAGGAAGCCCAAAAAGGTAGGGCACACAGACTGGCACCTTGTAGAAGGAGCAAGAGAAGGCACTTCCCAGATACACATTTCAGGAAGGCTGCTAAGCCCCTCCCTTTGTAGACTACCAAGATGTACGACTTTATCTGGGCATGTGATGTGTTTACTGATGAAAGACTGGGGAGCAGTGGAAAGAACATGGGCTCTGGAGTCAGACACATCTGAGTCCATCACTCACCTGCCTTCGGACCTTACACAGGTCCTATCTCCCCTCTGAGCAAAGCACCATGCCCTCAAATGTATCTTCCCATTTAATCCTCACAAGCCCTATGATGTAGGTGCCGTTTTGTAGATGAGAAAACTGAGGTTGGAAGTGGTACAGGGATTTTGCATAACATGTCACAGCAAGGAAGTGACAGAGAAAGAATTCAAGCCAGGTTGGGGCGAGGACAAATGAGAGGATTCGCACAGTGTCTAGCACCATCTCACCTGACACTTTCCCCTGGCATGGATGGAAATGGGTTCTATTTCTGGCCCAGATAAATGGGGTATCCTCAGCTCCTCTGCATTTCCACAGGTAAAGTGGGCCGCATTCTAGGTGTGGCAGTATCTGAAATAGAAGTGAAAGAGAGTATAGAACTAATTGGCAGTAATAATTGAAAAATATGGTTGCCTTCTATGTCAGGCACTGGCTGGGCATGTAACTACATAACCTTGAATCTGGGCAGCAGCCCTGCAGAGACACAGAAACTAGCTGTGCCCTCCAAAGTCACAAAGCCAGAGAGTGACAAAGCCCGAGTTGGACTAGATCTGGCTGGCTGGCTGGCTGGCTGGCTGGGGAACCTGATTCGTCTGCTCGGCTTTGCTGCCTCTTTGGGAAGTCCTCTAACTGAAGTTGGGTGTGTCATATTCCATAGCATCTCACACGCCTATCTGGTTGCCACCTCCAGACACGTTTTGGAACAAATGTCTCCCTGTTGAATCTCCTCAGCTCGATGAAGCCCCCTTTGAAAGACAGCGTCTTCTCTACTGCTTCAGCTTTTCCAGAGAGCCCAGTTGTTAAAGTATCTGCATGTTTGGGCAAAACATATCAACCTATCCATCTGTCTGCGTCTGCCCTTCCAAGAATCCATCGCCATAGTAACTTGGTACTCAGATGAGAGATTACGGATGAGAACGGAACAAAGGCCAGACCTTTTCCTTCTCTAAAGCTGAGGATTTGGATCATCTGAGAGCCCATACGTGGGCAATTGTCACAACTAGAAGTGCTTCCCTGGCAGCCCCAGCACCCCAAGGTTCTGGCACACAGTGTGTACAAGAGATTTCTCTTAAATAGAATAGGAACAATTTAGAGATCTTTTTGGCTTATTTTCACAAACGTTTGGTTGATAAAACCAAGCCAATTTTTTTTCAAGGTTGCCATCCGAAAGCACTCAGTTGGACACTGACTGAGGACTGGAGTTGCGCTCGGTTCTGTGACCCTGGCAGGCTGCTTCACCTCCACCTTGCAGAGCCCATTAAGCAAAGTCTTCATAAGTCTGTTGTGATGACCCAGTGAAGTAGTCAGCAACAAAAGCACTTTTTAAACCACCAAACCCATTCAAGTGTCAGGTCCTGTTAGCGTCACCTCAGAAATCACAAGGCCTATTTCCCCTGGAGTGGGATAGGGGCAAACCTCACTGACGGAGAACAACAGTTTTATCTTTAGACTTTGCCCTGCATTTCGGTCCCTCAAGTTTTTCTTGCTGCCGTGCCTTTACAAAGTTGGTTGCCTTTTCCCAGCCAAAAGGGAGCATATCTCACTGTAGTTTTTTCAAGATATAGCCTAGGTTATTTATAGCCTTCGGCCTGAGAGGCGCATCCCAGCAATGCAGTGCTGCAGATGCTCCGATGAATGTCCTACTTCTCAGCAGCCCCTTGCAAACCCTGCAAAATTCCCTCCGATGCCCTGAATTGTGTGTGTGTTTGTGCCCCTCCAGCGTTCCACAAGGCCGGGCGGCAGGGGGAAGCGGTCAGGGTGCTGGAGCAGCTCTCAAACAACGCGGTGGTAGAAAACAGATTTAATGATGCTGCCTATTATTATTGGATGCTGTCCATGCAGTGCCTCAATATAGCTCAAGGTAAGTAAACAACAGCCAGGCCGCTTGTTTCCCCGGCCCCGCTCTGGCACCAAGATAAACATCGAAAGAGCTGGGACGTTTTAATTAAAGCCTTGGGCTTGTTTATTGGGTGTATTGTCCGTAACCCTGCCTTGCAGTGCCCTAATCTGATGTGTCATCTTTTTCCAGTTTTCCCATAAGCTTAAAGATGGGATGAGGACCATCCTGGGGTTACAGATGGGGGGGAGGGGGGGTGTCATACCCTGAGTGGCTAATTCAGAACATGTCTCTCCCCAGCTACCTGGGAGCCCATAACTGGACCTGGGTGAGCTCCGGTTTTAAAAATGTTTTTAATTAAATGAAAAGATGAAGAAGAGATCATTTTACAATGACACACTCCAGATTCTCACTCATCCCAAGCAGAAAAATAGTTTCAATGTTTCTTTCATTCACAAGACTTCCCCCTGAGGGAGTTCTTTACTAAACCGAGGCCAGTATTCAGGAATGGGAAAACCACTGGAATTAGAGGCAGCTAGGTGACTAATAATAAGTCCCAATTCCTTCCTCAGCAGCATGTCCTGTCTCTAGCATGGGGGTAACCCTGCCCTTCCTTCCCAAGGCTGCTGTGAGCCTCACAGAAGCCATGGTTTCAGTTTGATAACTGTCATGCCAGGTTGTAGGTTGGTATTTTTCTGTTCTGGCCAGTGGTCTGTGATTTTAATAGGGAACAGCACAGTGGAAAGAGGCTTGAGGTGAGCATGAATAAAACTGGCCCTTGCCCACCCTCCCTGCCAGCTCCTCTGGTATGTCTGAGTGCCAGTGACCCACGCTCTTGCCCTAGCTGGTGCTCTCTCAGTGGAATGACCTGAGAGTGCATAGTGTGGGCTCTGGGAGAACCTGCGAGAAATATCCACAGACTTTCCCTGGCCATGTGCTCTGCCACACTGAGACAGTGCTCTGCCCTGTCTTGGGATGGCCCCAGCTTCTAAGCAGAGCACCTTTCCCATTCATTGCACCTCTTTGTCACTCTTCCTGGCATAGTCCTGACGTTGGGGGAGAACTGGCAACAGTGCCATTGCCTAGCTCTTCCTTCTAGACTGATTTGACACGCCTTCTCCTTCTCCCCCTTCTTCCCTCCCACTGCACACCGAAGATCCTGCCCAGAAGGACACGATGCTCACCAAGTTTCACCACTTCCAGCACTTGGCTGAGCTGTACCACTGCTACCATGCCATTCACCGGTACACGGTAAGATGGCCTGGAAATGGGTGCCTAAGCTAGGGCCACTGCCTACTGAGATGGGGGCACTGGACTTGTCTTAAGTAAACCCACTGGGCAGAGTGACCTGCTGAGAAATCCCGCTTTTCTCCTGAGAAACAAAGTGTGGAACTTTGATTTTCTTTGATTGGCTGCTTGTTTGACATGCAGCAAGCTGCAGGCTTCTGAATTAGTCAGCCAGCTAAATTGGGCCTTTCGAGTTGCTTGCTTCAGGTTTGGATGACTCGGACAGACTCTAGGTTAGCCAGACAAAGGGCTGTCTAAAATGGTGAGGGGTGAACAGTGCATGGGGCTCTCTCCTAGATGGGTGAAGACCCAGTTCTAACAAAGGCCTGAGGTCCCTCCCTAGCTCTGCAACTGGCTTGCTATATGACCTTGAGCAATTTACTTTCCCTCTATGGCCTTCAGTTTCCTTCTCTATAAAACATGAGGGTTGCCAGGCCGGCATGGCTCAGTGGTTGAGCATCAACCTATGAACCAGGAGGTCACAGTTCAATTCCCAGTCAGGGCATATGCCTGGGCTGTGGGCTCCATTCCCAGTGTGGAACGTACAGGAGACAGCCAATCAATGATTCCCTCCCATCATTGATGTTTCTATCTCTCTCCCTCTCCCTTTCTCTCTGAAATCAGGAAAGTGGCTTCTTTCCGGGTGAGCACCTGAGACAGGGGCTCTGAAAGGACTGCAAGGGCAGACGAGGCCCCTTGAGACCACTGCCCTGGTGTGGGAGGAGATGAGATGCAGGCTTGACAGCTGCTCAGGCAGAGCCCATCAGAAGAGTCTTTCTTGCCAGACTTTCCCCAGAAGCAAATAATGTGCCAAGAGTTTAGCACAAAAGAGGGGCAAAGAGGTGCCCAGGTGGAAAGCAGACCCCAAACTCAATTTAGGCTCAAAAGTCACGGCCCCAGCTCAGTATCAGTTTTCCTGAGTCACTTTGAGCCCAGCTCTTTCTTTTTGCTCTTCTTCTTCCTCTGCACCTCAGGGCATGAGCACAGGGCATCTCTTCTCTGTAACAGCTCTGAGGAGCTCATAGTCTAGTAACAAGAAGTTGTCATAAAGTTCCCTCAAGGGATTCCCTCGAGAAGGTGAAGCCCAGAGGAGGGAGGTACGTAAGGATGGGGCAAGTGCAGAGGCGGAGGAAGAGCATTCCTGGCAGAGGTCACAGCACGTACAAAGGCGTGGAGGTAGGTGGTATTTTAAGGCTTGGCAGGCAGGTCCCAGCAGAGCAGCTCTGATGCAGAGCAGACTGGGAAGGGAAGCAGCAGACCTTTCCTGGCATAATGGCTTCCTTCCCAGAGGAGAGGTGCTAATCCTGAGGAACTCCCCCAACCCCTGTTCTCTCTGGGACATTTCTTAGCTTCTCACCTAGTGCAGTGTAACCAGCGGCAGGCTTCTCCTGGCTGTCACCCAGAAAAGGATGCAGTCTCAGGTTTTCTTGGGTTCTTGGAACTAACAGAGGCTAAAGACATTTAAGTGAGAACTGGAGAGAGAATGCTGGGCTCTGAACTGAAGTGGTGTAAAGTGAGTCCTAGTGAATTTAGACCAATTAGGGCCTACATCCTGATGGCTCCATGGTGAGAGTGGTCTAGCAAGACCTTTAAGGAAATGTCAGTTTATTGCCATTTAAGTGCTTGAGAGGGGAGGGGTAACTGGCCTGAATTAGGCATTCTTATCTAAAGCAGTCTCAGTTTGCACACACTGTGCCAGATTCCTTCAAAGTGGTATTCTTAACCTTTTATGGACCCTTTCTGATAGAAAATTCCCTCTGGTCTGCTGTTCTGAGCTTCCGGCAGCCCCTAGGTACTCATTCAGTTAATGTGTGTTGAGTGCCTCATCTTTTAGGGCCTATGCCAGGTGCTGGGGCACAGGGATGAGCAGTTGAGGGGCTCCACCACATGTGCATGTTCGGTGGGCAGTGAATGGGCAGGCCGCTATTGGAGAGCAGAGAAGAGGTATGAGATTTTATGCTGTCGGTTAACTACTTCCCTGCAGGTTTATAGCATGGTCATGTCCCAAATTGCATAAATGTCTTCTCTTTTCGAGCTAATTTGAGACAGTTTGAGCTCAGGGAAACGGAATCATTACGTACCCCAGAAGCAGTGCCACTCAGGAGACATGCTTGGGCTTTGGGATCAGATCTGGGTTTGAATCCCAGCTCTGCTCCTTTCTAGCGGGTGACCTCGGCAGATCATCTCCCTGGGCCTTATTTGCCTGTAAGTACAGTGAGGATGACAATACATCCCTCACTGGACTGTGTTAAAGACCATGTGAGACAGTAGCTATAAAATGCCCTGCACACAGTAGGTGCTCATTAAGCAGGACTGCTCATTTACTAAAGTATCTTAGAATTATTGGCATCTGCTTTTCAGCCTGGCCCAGCAGTGGCTCATTTGAGGAATTCAATCTCTGTCTACTTTTCTCACTGTAGGAGGAGCCGTTCAGTTCCCATCGCCCTGAAACCCTCTTCAACATCTCCAGGTTCCTGCTGCACAGCCTGACCAAGGACACCCCCTTGGGCATCTCTAAAGTGTATCCTCTCTCTTACCCCCACCTCTATCCCACCCCTCCTGTCTAATGGCCCCGAGAAGTTCTTTCCAGAGCACTTTGCTGGCAAAAACCTCCCTCTCTCCAGCAGCCCTCAGGGAAGGCAGAAAGCCTGCCCAGCCGCTGCTGTTTGCTGTAGAAGAGGCCCAGCCAGGGAAGCCGAGGGGCTAGTGCCAAGAGAAGATTAGTTTACAGGGTTCTCTGTGCTAGACCCAGCACTGAGTCTGCAGCCAGCACACTCTCCAAGCCCTCCGGGAACCCACAAATGTGGCTGTGACTGCATTATAGGAAGACCAGGCCTTCGGGTTTGGAATTTTAGAGACTTCCCTCGGGAGGCCGGTGGATGGAGCACCTGTTGTGCCCCAAGCCCCTTGCCAGGCAGTAGGCAACAAGGCTGCCGTCTAGTGGGAGAGAGGGAACCTGTCAGGGCCGGGTTCAGTGGGATGCATGCTGTTTCCAAGAGTGGAATGCAGCCAGGGTCTTGGCCAAGGAAGGCTGCCTGGAGAAGGTGATATCCATCCTACAGGCTGAGGTAACCAGGGACGACAGCAGAGTACATGTTCCAGGAGAGTATCTAGCACATGGAAAGGCCAGGTGGTGAAGTGAGCATGACGTGCCAGAGGAGCTGCAGCCTGCTGAAGCCCTGGGGAGCCAGGCTGGAGAGGCAGTGGCCTTGGGGCCTCCTCCCTCCTCTGGCTGGTGCAAGCCACAGGGAGGGCTATCAGCAGAGAAGAGGCAGAGGGCCAATGCTTCCAGAAGGCCCAGAAAGTAATAAAGGACATAAACATCTCCTCCTGTTGGAAATCTCGCCATTCTCTCAGCCCCTTTCCAGCTCCAACAGGACCTGCCTTCTGCGAGGAAAAAGCCCTCCCAGGAGAGGGCTCAGAGGTGCTAATCAGGTGTTTCTAAAGGGTTCCAGGCCCAACATTTACATTTCAGAAGAAACTCCCACAAATCAAGTCTTGCCTTCAGCGACGGAAACTCCTGCAAATGAGTGGCCAAGGACACACCTGCTGGGGTCTGAGCACTGTACCCATTCCAGCAGCTCCATTCAAGTCAGCAGTGTTTGTTGAACCCCTGCCCTGAGCTTCACCCTGTGCTGGCCATTGGGGGCCTGGGAATAGCTCCAGACAGTCCCAGACTTTGAGGAGCCACAGTGAAGACACAGACAAATATAACTGCTGGAGTGGAAGGAGCCACACTTGGGGTGTGGGGAGCAGGAACATCAGTAGGAGAGTGGGGAGGAGGCATGGGACTGGCTGGGGAAGTGGGTTAAGTGTCCACAGGTGGTCTGGGGACGAAGGTCAGGCTGGGTCTGAGTATATCCAACAATGGAGCTAACCTGAGATTGAACACAGTCTTGTCAGCCTCAGTCTGAGGAGCTCAGAGGAAGGCCGCAGAGAGCAAGGGAGGCTGCCACTCAGAAATCACCTGGCCCTTGGGGAGGGGAGGCAGAGAGAAGTGCGCTGCACCCAGGGGCCTCTGTAAGCTGGACTGAGGGCAGCTCCCCAGGCAGTCTGGGACCAGGTTGTACATGGCAGAACTGGAGTCGGAGGGCTTGGCTGATAGGCTGGGCAAGGTGGGGAGAGCCATTTAGTCCTGGTCAGGGTACAAGATGAACCAAAGCAGGCCCAGAGAACCTAAACAAGGTTGAAATAATGGAAACTGCACTGTCTTTATCTCTGAAAAAAGATCTCTGGGCCTTGATATCTGAGAATTACACTTACATCCCATAAAGGAACAAAGTACTCCTCAAGCTCCTGCTTGTGCTCTCCTGGCACCAGCATGAGCTGTGTTCTGGCACTGGGCTCGTTCTGAGGGTAAGTGGTGCCAGCTCGCAGGCCCCAGTGTAGGCCTTGCTGTCCTTAACCCTGTAATTGACAGGAGAACACTCTTCACCCTGGCCAAGCAGAGCAGGGCCCTGGGCGCCTACAAACTGGCCCGGCACGCCTACGACCAGCTGCGGGGCCTGTACGTCCCCGCCAGGTTCCAGAAGTCCATCGAGCTGGACAGCCTGACCATCCGCTCCCAACCTTTCCAGGACAACGAGGTGGGTCACAGCCCCTCCGGCTCCTCCTCTTTCGCAGCATCTTCGGACATTCCTGACGCACGCGCTCAGGTGTCCGTGTCCCTTCCCTGCCAACTCCTGCTCTTTCCTGTCCGTCCCTCTGTGCTCACTCAGCCCTCTGTGCTCCAGAGGGCTCCCCTGAATCCCACAGCCCTGCCCCATCTTCTTCCTGGCCCTCTCAAGGTTCCATTTCTGCTGTGGCCCTCCTCTGTCCCTAGCCTCCCTCCACCCCTCCATGACCAGGTGGCTTTGCCTCCACTTCATCCTAGGAGCCCAAGTCCTCGCCCGCCGTCCTTCTGGAGCCAGGTTATTGCGCTTCAGTAAATCCATCCCATGTCTATGCCCAGCCCTCTCTCCTCCAACCCAGCTAACTACTGTCTCTTTCACAATCCCCTCTTTAAGCTCATAGGAGAGACTGCCATCAGATAGACATGGCTTCGGATCCAAGCCCCACCATTTCCTAGCTATGTCTCAATCTTTCTAAGCCTGGGTTTCCTTCTCTATCAAATGGGGGCACACATAATAGCTTTCCCATCGTGGCTGTAAGGGTGAAAGAGCCAGTGCGGGTGATGTGCTGAGCACAGTACCTGGAGCATAGTAAGTGGCCGGTGAATGTGGCCATGGTTATTGGCATTCCTGCCGGGAGAATAGCTGCTGAGTCCTGCCTGTGAAGGAGGGGTCCAGGCCCCAAATGATGAGGCCTCCAGAGTCTTTGTAGGCTCTTACTCTGCTTCACATAGCACAGAGCCCCGGCCCAGTGCCCCCACCCACCCACCCAGGGCCTTTCCTCTTAGCAGCTAAGCCCAGTCTGGGGTCCTTGTTTTGTTTTGCAGGAGCTGGTGCCCTTGTGCTACCGCTGCTCTACCAACAACCCGTTGCTAAACAACCTGGGCAACGTTTGCATCAATTGCCGCCAGCCCTTCATCTTCTCTGCCTCTTCCTATGGTGAGTCTGGCACAGGTGGAAGGGGTCCCAGTGAATGGCTGGGCTCAGCCCACTCCTGTTGGTCGCATGTGTCCTGATTTGTAAAGTGGGGACAGTGTGACAGTCACCCTGCCTGACACATAGGGTCATTCAGGACGCACAGTGCTGCACAAACCTGAAGCACCCATTCCTCAGAGCCTGTGTGAGGCTTTGCATAACATAAAAGCCCCAGGAATAGAGGCTGCTGGTCGGGCATTTGGTCTGGGAGTCCAGTTCCTTCTATGTTGACATAGGATCAGAAGCCCCTTCCCAGTAGCTGGGCAGAGGCCTAGCCTCTTCCCTCAGAGAGGAGCCCATCCAGCTGTTGGGGGGAAGAAGGAGGGACTGAAGGCCCAGTTCTCATCCCATACACACAGACACCCCACCACCACCACACCCCTGCTCCCGGACATTGGGCAGGCAAGAGGAGTGTCCCTGCTGCTCAGCTTGTCTACTTGATTTCAGAGAAGCCTGCTGCTGGGTGAGGAAGGAACTCTGTGGTCCTCTCACCTCTCAGGCTGCCTGGTGAGAGTATCCAGCCCCCAGCTTCCTGCAGGGTGCCATCCCCCAGCTCCTCCCTGTGCCCCGTGTCTTCCAGAGGTGCTGCACCTGGTCGAGTTCTACCTAGAGGAGGGGATCACTGATGAAGAAGCCGTCTCCCTCATTGACCTGGAGGCACCAAGACACAAGCGTGAGAACAAATGGCAGGAGATCACAGGCAACAGTATCCTGGGCATCGGGCTTGACCCCTGTGTGTGCCAGCAGAGCTCAGGGCCTGGGTGTGAGGAGAAGGCCTTGGAGGGCGGCTGGGCCAGGTAGGACGAGGACATGGCAGGCAATTGCTGAGAGAGTGGAGAGGCCCACCTGGCGGCATGGACAGGCCTCATCTGGGGCCTGTGTTTCTACAAGCTTCCAGGTAATGCCAATGCCACTGGGCCATGAACCCCATTTTGAAAAGCAGAAGACAGAGGAGAGGTCAAGAAGGGAGACAGAAACTCTGTTCACACACCAGTCCTCTGCACACATACATCTGCTTAGGCTGGATTATTGCTGCTGTGTGAGGCCACATCCTGTACCTGACTCAACACCACGGCCTCCAGTCTGGGGGGCCTTTCGTGTGGGAGTCCCGCTGCCCTGGCCTCACATCAGCTCTTCCTGGCAGAGGTGGCAGCTCCCTGGGGACCTTCGGCCTAATCTGGCCAGCCTCGGGATCTGCAGGAGCTCTCACCCCCTTCTCCAAGAAACATGACCTTCAAGGCCATCTCAGAAATATGGCCTGCAAACCACCTGGCTATGTGTCTCCAAGAAATGCCAGTTCGCTGGCCCATCATTTCTACAGCCACACACAGCAGCCCTCTGGCCTCTGTTCACCTGGTGCTTCTGGCTGGCAGGCCCATGGAGCCATGGCATGGTCCCTGTGGGGCCGCAGAGCCCTTTGTCCTCCTTTCCCACCTGAGCATGGGGCCTGACCAGGTCTGTGTTTCCTGCATTTCTCCATCTGGAAACCTGTCCCGCCAGCCCTGCCGCTCTTCCCCAGAGCCGGAGGGAGACACATGAGGCCTGGAGGAGCTCCTGGGAGTCTCAGCATGTTGGGTGGAGGGTGGGACCTGTTTCCTATTTGGCCTCAGGTTCTATCCTTGACCAGACTCCTCCAGATTCCCAGACTCTGAGACTGGACGAGACCATGAATTCCATGGGAGATGATGACCCTTTCACGGCAAAGCTGAGTTTTGAGGTGAGGTGCCTATGTGAGTGATGGGCTCCTGAGGCCCGCAAAGCCTATTGGGAGGGTGGTCTTAGGTCTCTTCTGTATACATTCCTTGGTGTGAGGGAGAACTACTTCCTGTCAGGGCTGCCAGGGACGGGGAGGTGGTGGGCTTTCTCTCAGTAGAGATGCCAACAGTGGCTACATGACCTGGCAGGGTTCTGTTAAGGTACTTGATGGGGGAAATCTCTGGGGTCTTTCCTGGCCACTCCCAAAGATTCTGGGATCGTGGCCCACATAAATGTGTTACTGTGACTGAGGGCACCAGGGCCCCCTGCTTCCTGCCTGCCCTGCAGCAAGGTGGCTCGGAGTTCGTGCCCGTGGTAGTGAGTCGGTCGGTGCTGCGTTCCATGAGCCGTCGGGAAGTCCTTATCAAGCGCTGGCCCCCGCCCCTGCAGTGGCAGTACTTCCGCTCCTTCCTACCGGACGCCTCCATCACCATGTGTCCCTCCTGCTTCCAGGTACTGTGCCCACTGCCTGCAGCTCCTGTGTGGTGTCCAGGTTCTTCTTTCTGTTGCTTTTCCATTTCCCAAATTTCCCCTTGGGGAGGCCGGGCATCTGGGAGGAGTGTAAGTGATCTCTGAGCAACCAAGGCCTAGTTGGGAGAAGAGACTCAGCTGTCCTCCCTCCTTTGGGTCGCATCCCATGTGCTCTCTGGAACACTCATGTTCTGTCTGCATGTACCCTGACTCCGGGAGGGCTGGGAAAGTGTGACTCACCTTTGAACTTCATTTAGAAAACATGGGCCACAGACCCTTACCCCTTCCTCCCAGTCCTCTGACAGAGGTGTTCGAGGTCTGGTGTTCTAACCTGACACACTGGAAGGGCAACAGTCTTTGCCAGGCTCTGGGCTGGTGCACTCCTTGAGTGGCTGCCCAGAGTCCCGGCCGTCTCTCCTCAGATGTTCCACTCGGAGGACTATGAGCTGCTGGTACTTCAGCACACCCACTGCCCCTATTGCCGGAGACATATTGACGACCCCAGCCCGTGACCTGCACCCTGGGGACCACCCATTCCCTTTGGGCCACCTTGTAGTTGGCAGTAGAAAGAAGGAAGAGGTAAATTGTTAGAATGTGTGTTCTGCCCAGATGAAGTTTATATTTTAGGGAGGGGCCTTGTGTAACCACAGAATTCCCATTTATGGCATTTCATACCTTGTAAATAGCACCAGGATATGGATAAGAGAATGTACATATATTTTCTAAAAAAAATCTGTTACTTTCAGCACAGTTCTGAGTTGTTCATGGCAGCCTGCTGGAGTCCAGAGAACTGTCAGACCATTAACATGTACACTTTGCAAACAGATTGCCTCAATAATTACAAATAAAGGGGCTACTTATTTTCATCAGTGTCTGCATTTTAGCAAATCTTCATATTGTCTGCAATTTAATTTCCTTATGCAAAAGTGCACCTGTTTCTAATTTGATCCAAGAGGAACATTATATTTGTGTTCTTTTAAAATTTAATCTAATCGAAATGGCAATATGGTAGTGAGTAGGGGAACAGGGTTTATTTATTCATATATTTTGGTTTAATGGGGCTCCATCTTGACAAGAAAATAAAGTACCTGGCTCCAAAGAAGATGGCAAAGAGGGCCCTCCCTGGAGGTTATACTTCCCAGCTGGGGCCAGGCCCCCTCCACCACCTTTCCCCCAGCCCCACATGGGCTCCAACCCAACCCCAGGCTTTTCCCTTCCCTCCATCCCGGTCCTAAAGGGAGTGGTTCCTCTTGAGATCCCACTAAGGTCCCTTCCCCTGAGCATCAACAATGTCCGATTTATAGCTCAAGGGCATGGGGGGTAGCAGATGGGAAGCTGGGGAGGGAGAGCTGATACTTACTGGGGACTTTTTCTGTGCCAGGTTTGTTTCATGTGTTGTCTCAGTTCTCACAGCTCTCTGCGAGGAAGGGTTATGATTTCCGTTATACGGCCACGGGGACGGGTGGAGGTGCTGGGGCCTCACCCCGCCCTGAGGGGAAGTCCCTGAGCTATCCGTCCGGGGGGCCCACTCCCTTCACCTTCCACTCTGCCTGCCCAGGAGGGCGTGAGCAAGCGCATCCTGTAAAGTCCTGTCAGCAGGAGAAAGGGAACATGTCGAAAACCACCCTCATGATTAGATATTGATACAGAGCACAACACTGGTCCCTACTGGAGGGATGAAGAGGGGAGCAGCTGCAGAGGGGTGAGTGCAGGAGCTGGACCCCTGCCCCACCCTTCTTCCCTGCCTCCCTCTGCATCTCTCTTTGGAGATAATGGAGGAAAATGAAGAAAAGAAGCCAGACAATTGTGCCAACAGAACTCCTCCGCTGAGTGTGTAATTACTTATGATCATGCATACTCTCTCTCACTAAACATTTATTAATGCATTAGGATTTCCATTAGCGCATTACTTGAACTGAAATCATTTGCATATAGCTGGGAAAAAGAGGGGAGAGGAAGAAAACAGCCTCAACCACCCAGCAGGCAGGTGTCAATCAGTGTCAGATCAGATGGTCCATGGCTGAAGGGAGAGACAGGGGCCCAGACTGACACTTCGGCATGCATCCTTTCAGCTGAATACGCGTGTGCCATGCCAGGTCCTGCTGCCACGAAGCTGAGCTTTGGAGGCCTGAGTCTGAGAGACAATCACTGTAATTCCCATTAAATCAAGTGCTTACTGAATGTCAGTCCCTGTGCTAAGCACTTTCCACACATCTTATTTAATCCTTACTAATCACTAAGGATTCTCCTTTTACTGATGACGAAACTGAGGTTCAGTAATGTTTTCTTTCACTTAAGGAATACTTATTGAGCCAAGACAGCATTCACACCCAGCCTTTACATGTAAGCACTCTGTTTTACCTGCTCTCCTGTCCCACCCTGGAGGGGTTTTGACCCGGTCCAATTTTCTCTCCAAGGCTCAGTTTCCTGATGTGTACAAAAGCGCCCCCTCCAGCTCTGACACTGAGGTTCAGGCCTCAGTCTCCATCGTTGACCCTGACAACCCCTCACATACTAGGATGAGAGAGGCCTTGAGGGTTCCTGAGGTGCCCGTTTCATTAAGAGGAGCCTGAGGCCTGGAGGGGGAGGAGTGTCTGCCAGAGGCTGCACAGCTTGGAAGAGGTCGAGCTTATGACATTGTCTGGACTGCTTGTCTCCAGTCCTCAACATTGTTCCCATATTCTTTTTCTTTTTCTTTTTTTTTTTTAATCTTTATTGATTTCAGAGAGGACGGGAGAGGGAAAAAGAAACATCAATGATGAGAGAGAATCATTGATTGGCTGCCGCCTGTATGTCCCCCACTGGGGATCAAGCTTGCAACCCAGGCATGTGCCCTCGACCTGAATCGAACCTGGAACCCTTTAGTCCGTAGGCTGATGTTCTCTCTACTGAGCCAAACCAGCTGAGGCCCCATATTCTTGAAAGGAGAAAGTGGGAAAGGGGGCAATGGGTGGCCCAGAAAGAGCCCCAGGCCAGACTTTAAGTGGGCCTGGCTCTAGCCCTGCCTCAACCACCTGGGTTTCTCCATCTATCCCCAGCAATGCTACCAAGGCCAGGAGCCTCTTGTGACTCTCAAATAGGTGGACAGAGCCCCTTCTCCAAGGTTGCTGCCAACTGCAAATACCAGGTGACCTCCTCCTTGTGCCAGCCCTGCCCTTGGAACAAGCAGGAGCTACCACTGGGTGAGGGGCTCACTGTGGGCCAGGCTGTTATCCTAGCACTTCCTGATATTCCTCCACCCAGACTCCGGAGCATCTTCCTAAAATGGGAACCTGATGACACGCCTCCCCTGCTTGCAGTTAGTGCCCCCTGCTGCCAGCCAGCTAGCACCCAACCGCTAGTCCTCCCTTCCCCTGCCACGCTTCCTGGGGCCTCAGCATCTTCACAACAGCCGGCCCATACCTCCCTTGGCCTTGGCTGTCTAGGTTGGGGGGTCTCTCGGGCTCCCTCTTGGTCCACATCTTGCTACTCTGAGCCCCCACTTGAGGCCGAGAACAAATTCCCACCTCTCATGGTTATTTGCCTCGTTTGCTGCTGCCTGAGACCAGGAGCTCCCTGAGGGCAGGGACCATGTGGGGCTCATATCAGTGTCCCGAGCACCCAGCCCTGGTGTCCGGAGGTGTTTGGCAAATGTTGGGTTAGGAGGAAAAGAGAGAGGGGGAGGAAGAGAGGAAGAAGGAGGAGGAGATGGGAGGAAAAGAGGAAGGAAGGGGAGGAGAGTCCATTTGTCCCTTTCCTTCTTCCCCCTTGACATTCTCCCCTCAGTCTAAGGCCTCGCCCAGCCTGGTGACACAGTCGGGCGTGACTCAGCCAGTGAGGGGAAGCAGGAAGGAGGAGGAAGCTGCTGCTGGGCAAGCAGCACCTCCATGCAGAGGCTCAGGAGCTATCTGTGCCCTCCAGCTAGACCCTAACCCATGCCCCTTTACCTCACCCTGTGAGGGCGGAATTGTTAACCTCTCACAGAGGAGGAACTGAGACTTAGCGAGGGCAAGTACTTCCTGCGGTCACTGAATGCGTTCACTCTTCCCACCAATGGTTGTTGAGCACCTACTCTGTGCCAGACCCTGGGGACACATCAGGGAACAACACAGACAGGAACCCCAGCTTGTACCAGTTCCAGGAAAATGATTCTGCTCCTGCCACATGCTGGGCACCAGTCCGGGCTCTGAGGTCCCCGTGGTGAGGAGACAGACCCCGCCCACGTGACAGCCTGGGAGATGGACCAAAAGCACATGAACAGAACACGAGTTAGAAGCTTCCAGGCTGTCATAAGCATAGGAAGGTGCTGAGGTCGAGGGCTCAGCCCAGCCAGGGTGGGGCCGTGTGGGGGCTGGTGTTGACTCAGGGAATCCAGGGCTCCTCCTACCAGGGGCCAGGCTGTGTCAGAATCAAACCCTCCACCTTGACCTCATTAGCGTTGGGCCTAATCACTGAGCCAAGCGCCTTAAACTGCAAGAGGTCACACCCCACCCACCCTGCCATGCCACCCTCTGTTCATCCCACCAACACACATTTCATCAGCCCTTCGGTGCGGGTCCTGACACTGCCCGGAGAGACAGGGGCCTGGAGCCCCAGGTGGGCTTGAGGGAAGGGGGCACTTTTTTTTTTTTTTAGCAGACAGGTCTAGGATGCCCAGGTAGAAAGAGACATTGGATGACAGAAAGCTCAAGGGATAGAAGTCTCAGAGACAGGGACACTTCCCCGCTGGCCTTGAAATTCCGGTCACAGGGCCTTTGCGCTTGCTGTTTCCTCTGCCTAAACATCCCCGGCCCCAGATCTTGGCACTGGCTCTTTCCATCGCTGAGTTCTCAGCTCAAACCTCACCTTCCCCAAGACTTTCCCGGGGCTGCTCTAGATAACAGTGTCTTGGGGATGCATCATGATATGAACTTTTCCTGTATATGTTTTGCTTCATTACTTGTTTGTAATGAAATGCTTCCTGCAGACAGGGGCTTGGTCCTCCTTGTCCACTGTGTCTCCCAGAACAAAGCAACTTGGTCGATGTACATTTGCGGCTGGACAAGCACCCTGCATGCCAGCACTCCCAGCTGCCCCCTTTATTCCTAGGAGGTGTCATTGCATTCCTGTCACAGGTGAGGCCTCCATTTGGCCCCAAAATTCATCCTGCTACTCTGGGACCCACCCTCGAGGGGCTCTATGGTACCCGAAGCCCACTGTGCTAGCCCAGGCTGACCAGAATCCCCGGACATGCCCGTGTGCCACAGTGCCCAGCCAGTCCTGTTTCCGGGGCCTGCCTCCCCTTCACACTGGAGTCCCCAAGAGGCCAGGACTGCACCTGCCCTGCTCACGGCAATGATCTGGTGCCCAGCGCAGGGCTTGGTACACGGTCTGCCTGCTGGATGCAAGGCATTGCTTCAGCATCCCTGAGAGCCTTTGTCCCTCCCTGCTTCAACCCCTTTCCTGTCCCCTTCTCCATCTTGGCTCCCTCCGATCCTTCTATGGAGGCATTCGTGTCACCTTTCTGTCCCTGAGATCTGCCCAAGCCACTTCCCACTGCCCTCAGCGGGGCCCCAACCCACAGGCAGCCACAGCCCAGATGTGCCTCAGGCCTCTGCCTAGCCTTTGTCTTAAGTGTGTGCTATCTTCCCAACTTGGCAAAGTGCTCCCCTCCCTCAAAGACCCAAACATCACCTCCCTGGGCGCCTCTGCCAAGCAGGCACCTCCCCTCTCTGGGCTGGGGTCCTCCTCCGTGACCTGCACACAAATAAGTGAGTGAGTGAATTCCCATTCAGTTGAGCTCCTGGGCTATGTCAGGCTGCGCATCTGGCAGGATGTGACCTCTGCCCTCACGAAGCTCAAAATCTGGAAGATGGGCTGGTGTGTGTCCAGCACCTGGATGGGCCAGGGGCTGAGTGAGGGGATGAGAGACCGGGAGAGTAACCAGAGCCTCTGCCCACTGGGAGCGCACGATCCAGGTGGTGGAAGACCAAGCCAGCTCACACCAAGCCAGAGAGGAATGGGCTGGAAGTCTGAGGTCCCATGCCAGGCCGAGGCCATCAGGCTGAGATGGGGAGAGATTCCTAGGGGCAGAAGAGTGGGTGCAGGCATCCTGTGCTTCCCCGGGGTCCCCAGCACCTCCCCTTCCCAACCTTGGGCTTCCACCTGGAGTCACCTTGGCCCCTCTTGGGAAGCCAATTAGGCCCCCGGTTGCCCTTCCACAAATAGTAAGTGAGCACCTACTCCGGGATTAGTATGATTAATAACGCCCTCAATCTCCCAGGTGCTGATTCAGCCAGGAGCTTAGGGAGGGGAGGTCACTTTATAAGGGCCTGGGGGGGGTCAGGCCCCGGAGTTGTCCAGCCGGAGCCCTGTGTGGCCAAGCTCAGGCCCCAGCAGCGTTCCTGGGTCAGAGCTGCCCCCGGGGCGGCCGCCGGGACCTCCGCCATGAACGGCACAGAGGGCCCCAACTTCTACGTGCCCTTCTCCAACAAGACGGGCGTGGTGCGCAGCCCCTTCGAGTACCCGCAGTACTACCTGGCCGAGCCCTGGCAGTTCTCCGTGCTGGCCGCCTACATGTTCCTGCTGATCGTGCTGGGCTTCCCCATCAACTTCCTCACGCTCTACGTCACCGTCCAGCACAAGAAGTTGCGCACGCCTCTCAACTACATCCTGCTCAACCTGGCCGTGGCCAACCTCTTCATGGTCTTCGGCGGCTTCACCACCACCCTCTACACCTCCATGCATGGATACTTTGTCTTCGGGGCCACGGGATGCAACCTGGAGGGCTTCTTCGCCACGCTGGGCGGTACGCGTTGTGGTGCGGACGGCAGGGGTGCAGGAGCCAGGGGCATGGAGGTGTCTGGGGACAGGTCCAGGCTTAGAGATGGGGGCTCAGAGGCCTTCTGCCCTCTGCAATCATTGGCGTCATCTAACGTTCAAATACTCGGTGATGATGAGCTAGGCTGCCAAACGGGAAGGGCAAGCATTGAGCGCTGTTTAATCTCACTTGAGTGGTGCCTTTGTCTTGCTTTTGAGCGAGGAAACAGCATGAGAACTCAAGGGCCTTGCAGGGGTCACGTCTCGGCAGCAGGGGCAAAGCTGTGCTCCAAGCCCACTTCTGTGGGCCCCGCAAGCACGTTCAGTTCCCCTCAGAGCAGACGCGCTGGGTCAGACCCATGCCAGGCATTGGGGAGAGAGATGGACAAGGTGGGTCCCTGTGCCCAGAGGCTCCCAGCTCAGGGTGGGATGCAGACTCTCCGTCCTCCAGCCATTGGACTTGACCTGCGCTGAGCCATGGGCTGAGTCCCTCCCCAGCCCACCTCCAGCCTCTGCCAGGCATGAATGCTTTCTGTGTTGAGGAGCTCATCTGCTTCCGAAAACCCTCCCATAGGAGGCCTGAGACCTGAGGCCTGAGGTGTGGTCTGTAGCTTTGGAAGATGCTTTTAAAAGTTTCTTTGATTGGAAAACTGACAGGAGTGCTGCAAAGACAATAGATCCCACTTAGCAGATGAGAAAACTGAGGCATGGAGAGGGGAAGACTCGTTTAAGGATATGCAGGGCAATGACCAGAGATCCTAGGTCTCCTGGCTCAGATTCAGGAATGTTCCCCGCCCTGCCCCTGCCCCTGGGACATAACACCAACCACAAGGATGCTCTGCTGCCTGTCTTCTCTCGCCCTGTTGTGTCCAGGTTGCTGCCTCAGCCCTGTTCCCCTGAATCTCTGGCTATCCCTGGGTGTCAACTTCAGTGACCACAGATCATTTGGTCTCAGGCCAGAAGGCAGGGGCAAGGCAGGCAGACACTTCTCTGCAGGGCCAGTCCCACTTTACAACGATAGCGTCCCCTTTCACTCTCAGAAATGGCCCAGTCTTCTTGATGAATTCTAGGACCCTCCTTCCTGAATGTCTGTGGTGGTGTGCAGCATGATGTCTGAGCTCCATCATTATTTCCTCCTTAGTCCTCTGAGCCAAATGCCATTCATCTTCCTGGCTCCTGAGAGAGGGTCGTACATGCCCCGGTTATTTGTTTTCCCAGAGGGGAGGGGCCCCGCTCTGGAGGGAGGAAGGTTCCCCTGCCTCTGTGACGCCTCTAGACAGGGACTCGGCTGTTGCCCCATGAAGGACACCTCCTCCTGTGAAAACTCCCTGCAGGGCTTCCAGTCCACCCCGATCCCTGATCTGATTTCTGTGTCCTTCCTGAGCCCAGAGCTCTAACTGAACTAAACTAAGAGTTACTCCACTCCCTCTGCCCTGCACCCCTCCCAGTTCTCGATGCCTGACCCCGCTCCACCCTGAGGCCTCACACGAGGCCTACACCCGGTTGCCTCCCTAGCTTCCTCCTCAGAGAGTGGAGTCCGGCAGGCTGACCGACGGCTGACTGCCTTGCAGGTGAAGTTGCCCTGTGGTCCTTGGTAGTCCTGGCCATCGAGCGGTACGTGGTGGTATGCAAGCCCATGAGCAACTTCCGGTTTGGGGAGAACCACGCCATCATGGGCCTCGCCTTCACGTGGGTCATGGCACTGGCCTGCGCCGCACCCCCGCTAGCCGGCTGGTCCAGGTAATGGCACCGGGCAGGAGGGACGGGTCTCCAGGGGTCTTCTTAGGGCCCCCAAGACACACTTACCCCTGGGGCTGTCTGGTTCTAGGCACTGAGCTGGTAACTTTTCTGGGATTGGGGTTTAGGGCAGAGGAAAACAGGATCAGACCTTCATGTTGCCATGGGGCTGGTCCCACCTCCTGAGTCCCCATCTTAAGGAGAATCCAAAAAGTCCAACCCTTCACCTTGGCTGTGCCCCTAATCCTCACCTAAGCCAGGGGCAGATCCCAATCCTCTTTGGTCCAGTGCCCTGCGGGCGGCTTCCTTTGACCTTGGGCCTCAGCACCTGGGGAGGCTGAGCCTTCCTAGGGCAGGTGGTGACTCTGTGGCCCCGGGGACCTGGGTCCTGTGCCTTCTGCGGGTCGTTGTCTCCGAATGGGGCTGAGATGAGAGACGTGGAAAAGGGGAGGCAGTTTGGGAAACTTGACTGTTCCCCTGCTTCCAGGGAACCCCCTCTCCTCCCTTCCCTCCTCGGTCTCTGTAAAAGCTCCCTGCAGGGCTCCCGGTCCAATCAGGACCCCTAATCTGAAGTCATTTTCTGCCTATTGCTGAATTCGAGCCCACCCCCGCTCCAGCCTCTTTCTCTGCCTGGTCCAGTCTGGTTCAGTTACATCCTTGTGAGCACAGACACACCATGTTTTCTGAGGTCGGTGCAATATCACCATCCTTTAGAATCATTGAAAAAATAAATGAAAATCCAACCACATGCCCCAGACGCCTCTCATTCCCCCTCTCCTCTTTTGTGCAAGTATCTCTGAGTTACCCTGTGTGCCCACCTTTGGGCTGGCAGATACTCCCGTACTGTCATTCGGGAAGACCCCGGGCTGTGCAAACTCTCTCAGATGCAGAGGTGAGGAGTGTTTCCCTCCTCCCCACCAGCCTCTGCCTTGCACAGCCCGAGGCCTGGCTCTGGCCACGATCGGGCAGCAGGTCCGGGGAGAAGCCCTGCACAGGCCGGTGGTATGCACAAGCCAGGGGAGAGACGGGCAGGAGACTGGGTCGTGTTCCAATAACACAGCCACCAAACCAATAGTGAAACAAACATGGCGCATTTGAGTCCCTTCTCTCAGTTGATTTGCTTCTCAAAGCCTCGCAGCCAAGCAGACGTTTTATTATCTCCACTTTACAGAGAGGGAAAGTGAGGCCCAGAGCAAGGCCAGCCACACACGGCAGGTCACTCGGGTCAGCTGGCACCTGCTCCCAAGCTCCTCATATGTGGGTCCCCATCATGCCCCCTCCCGTCCCGCTCTCCGCCGGCCGCCAGGTACATCCCAGAGGGCATGCAGTGCTCGTGCGGGATTGACTACTACACGCTCACACCGGAGGTCAACAACGAGTCCTTCGTCATCTACATGTTCGTGGTCCACTTCACCATCCCCATGGTGGTCATCTTCTTCTGCTACGGACAGCTGGTGTTCACCGTGAAGGAGGTACGGTCCCGTGCTGGGCGCCGGGTGGGTGGAGCCAGGCTCCGGGCCCGGAGCGGCGGCAGCCTGCACACCAGGCCCCGTGTCCCCGCAGGCCGCCGCCCAGCAGCAGGAGTCCGCCACCACCCAGAAGGCCGAGAAGGAAGTCACCCGCATGGTCATCATCATGGTCGTCGCATTCCTGGTCTGTTGGGTGCCCTACGCCAGCGTGGCGCTCTACATCTTCACCCACCAGGGCTCGAACTTTGGCCCCATCTTCATGACCATCCCAGCATTCTTTGCCAAGTCATCCTCCATCTACAACCCGGTCATCTACATCATGATGAACAAGCAGGTGCCAGGTGGCGGGGCAGGAGGGTCCATGTCCCCTTGTCTGGGTCTCGGTCTTCCCCTCTGCAAAGCTGGACTGCGGGGTTGGTCTCCCTCAGGGCGTCAGAAGCGCCTGGGAGGAATGCAGATTCCTGGGCTCTGCCCAGACCTGCATTTCGAACCGGTCCTCCGGGTGATTCTGGGGCCGGCTCACGTCAGATGGTTCTGGAGGCCCGCTTTAAAAGTCAAAATCCCAAGCCAGAGAATGGGTTGTACCAGTCTTCATCAAGGAGGAAAAAAAAAAAAAAAAAAGCTAAAAAGTCTTATTCTGAGGGATAAAAGGATAAAGCAGTCCTTTAACATAGACCAGTGTTTCTCTGCAGAATCCAGTGGGGAAAACATGCTCTCCAGTCAGGCATACTGGATCCATCTGCTATTTTCTAGCTGTGTGACCTTGGGCAATGCACCACTCCCATTCTCTGGGCTTCGGGTTTTTCATCCATAGAAGGGGCAAAATTCCAAACTCTTGAGTTAAATGAGATAATTTACAGATGACCCTTGGCACACAGAGGGCGTCACGGAATGTCATTAGTGACAAAGCCCCCTTGCGTTTAGTCCCTGGCATCTCTGAGTGGGGACACATATGTTTAGTACGTTCCCTCCAGAGAGCCAGGTCTGACCCGGAGTGAAGGCTGTGAGGGGCAGAGCGGGAAGGGTCTATAGGCAAATCTTGCCACACACACGCTGAGTGGACCCTGGCTCTGACTCATGCCCCTTGCCTTCCAGTTCCGGAACTGCATGCTCACCACCCTCTGCTGTGGCAAGAACCCCCTGGGTGATGACGAAGCATCCACCACTGTCTCCAAGACGGAGACCAGCCAGGTGGCACCAGCCTAAGCCCTGCCAAGGACTCTGCTGCCGACCGTAGGAGTCCCCCGTCCCCCACCACCCACCCCCAGCTACAGCAACAGCGGCCCCACCAGGATCTGTGCCTGTCAGACCAGGTCTCACAGGCTCCATGAGTTTTAAAAAAATTAACGAGGCTCTCCACTCATCACGAGGACGGCTTGATCTGGGGTCCTGAGTTCCCAGGGGCCAGTGGGACCTCACCCCTCCTCCCCACAACGCATCTCTCAGGACCAGAAGAACTCTTGCCGCCTGGACACGTGTCCCAGCTTAGGGATAAGTACCTAGCACAGAGTGGGGCACATAGTAGGTGCTAAATAAACGCTAGATGGAGGGAGGAAGGCATGAATGGGGGAGTGAATGCAGAGATGGAAGGAGAGTATGTATATCCTCTGGAAACCACCTCAGCAGCAGCAGCTCTGTGGCTGACGACCTCGAGCAGTTGTTTTCCTCCCTGGGCCTCACCTTCTTTCCCTGTGAAATGGGAATCCCGAGTCCCTGGTCCTGCCATTCATGGCTGCTGTGCAGATCAAATGGTGTGTGTGTGTGTATTAAAGCACTTTGTAAAGAAGCTGTACAGATTGTAGTTAACGTTATGAATAACATCAATTAATGTAATTAATTAATTGCTATTATAATTTCCTCTTCATAGTGACCATTTTGAGACTGTATCCAGCCTCAGCAGGTTTTTTTTTTTTAAAAAAATTAGCTGGGTGTCAAGGCCAGACCACATTTGGGGGTTGGGCTGGAGGTAGGGACAGTTGAGTGAATGTAGAATGCCGTCATCAGACCTGAGGAAACAACATTGGACTGGAGTCTGGGACCAAGGTCCCGAGTCTAACCTCTGGCCTGGAGCACCAGCCCCAGGGCCTCCCCTCCCCTGTGCAGCCTGTGAAGAGACGGGCCTTTCTCTCAGCTCTGGAAACCACGTGCTCTGCTACCCAGCCCTCAGGCCACGGCATATCTGGGCCAAGATAGAGCCTCTAGAAGCCAGGCTCACCTGCCCACATTTAATAAAGAGCGGAGTCTCCAATGTCACCCTTGTCTTGAAGAGCTTAGAAACAAAGAGTGGGCAATTTGTTTGGGCCACCTTCGCTGGGGACGTTGACAGGTCCCAGATTCCAGCTCCCTTGCTGAGGAGCCCATCTTTGGCAGCTCCAGCCCATTCCCTATTCTGGAGAGCCCTTGCTCTAAGGCTGGGGCATCAGAATTGAGCTGCCTCAGGCACTGACCTCTCCTTCTTCACATAACCAAAGCTGGAAGCTCTATCTCTCCCCAACCCTGCCTAGAGACTAAGGCAAATTGGGGCATTAAAAGCTCAGCTTCTGTACCTGGTGTTAATGGTAGTGGTTTTTGTTTTGTTTTTTCTGCAGGATGGATTGAAACTGGGCAGCATCCACCTGGTCCCTGACCCTGGATGCCTGGATGGGGCAATCAGCAGAGCCTCCTGGGGGTGTGGGGGCTGGGAGAGGAGGGAGGGAGCCAGCCCACGCATGGGAAAAGTCCCAACTTAGGCAGAGACCCAGGTGACCTGTGAAACTGCAAGTAAGTTTTGTCACCTCTCTGAGCCTTTTTTTGTCTACAAAAGAGAATGTTAAAACAGACCTTGAGGGGATTCAATGAGATAATAGACTACAGTGACCAGTCTTCCCTGTGGGAGACTGTGGACATTACTGGGGACCCAGCTCAGAGCTCACTTTGCTAGGTACTCCATCTGCAAGGGAAACAGGATGGAGACAGAGCTCCCAGAGTTACCCTCATCCTCCACGGAGGGAAAGGGTGGCAGGAGCCTGAGATGGAGAGAGCCCTAGTGCCATGGTGGGGCTGGAGCAGGTACTAGCCTCTATCCTTATCCCTCTTTACTCTGTCTCCTTGAGTGACGTCAGTCAGGATTCTTTTGGCTGCAAGTGACCAGAAATCCCTGTGAGGGCTGAAAGTAAAGGGGAAAACCATTGGCTGCCATACACGGAAAGCCCAGGACTTTGGGAACAGCTGCAGACAGTTGCTCAGATTATGTTATCGGGCTCCTGTGTCTCTTCTGGCTGCACTCTCCTCCGTGTTGGCTTCACGCATAGGCTGACTGTTCCAAGAGGAGGGCAGGAACGGCAGCCAGTTGTTCCAGGCCCAGCAAGCCCTGCAGAGAGTGGGCTTCTCTTTCCCGTCAGTTCCAGCAAATGTCCCAGGAAAGGCCCTCATTGGCCAAGCCGAGGTCACCTGATTGTCCCTGCAGCCCAATGTTAACCCCACATACACCAGATGGTCTGAGAGAGGGGACAGAAAGGGGCCCAAAGGAAACCTGGGGGGGGGGGGTGGTACCAGAAGGAAGAGAGTGGGAGGCAGGGTGGGCAGAGAGTCAGAGGCCCAAAGAGGATGGACTCGGAGTCACTGAGATTTGGCTAGATCAGGTCCCTCCCCACATTGGGACACGAGAAAGAAGGTTCCCATGGCTGGTCCTGCAGGTTACTGTCCCTGTCAGGTGCTGTGTTGGGCCAGGCACAGCAGTGGGAGGGACGTGGCATTTAAGCCGCCCTGTCTTGCAGGCTGCCCTGCCCCCTCACTCCCCCACCCCACCTCACTTATTCCGAAGAGTGGTATGTCTGCCTCAGCCTCACATCCAGAGGAGAGAATTACTCTAAAACCAGAACTTCCTGTGGTTTTTCCTGGTAGAGAGGAAAGCCTCTTTATTTCTTTAATTTACAACTGATTTGGCAGCTACGTGTGGGGCACTTGCATAGGGAAGGCAAAGGGCTGCTGACTTAGCCCAAGAGGAGGGTATTATCCACCTCCTCTCTCGGCTCCTTGCAGCCCACAGGTTTATGGGACGCCTGTTGTATGCAATCACATCTCCACTCAACCCGATCTAAGGGGGCGGGTCCTAGGCCAGGTTGTGCCAGGGGCTCCCGAGATGGATCTGAGGGACCACGTCCCTGGGCTGTGGCCTGGCCGGCCTCCGAGCCACAGAGCCCTCTCCGCCCTCATCCTGCCCCCGGGAGGAGATTGTAGGAACCCCACCCCAGCCCCCGAGGCAGCAGGGCCTAATGGCAGCTGGTCCCCCTGTCCCCAGGAGAGATGTGCGTTCCTGACACCCCAAGGTCCCCCCCAGGGAGATGGTGGGTGTCCTTCCCAGCAGTGCGACTTTGGACCCAGTCTCTGAACCTCAGCAGGCCTCAGACCCCTCAGCTTTAAAGGGGAGAATCATCCCAGGTGGTAGATTTGTCTAAAGGGACAAATGAGATAATGGATATAAAAGACGCAGTGCCTACTAGACATTCAATAACTGTGAGGTCCCTTCCCAGAGACGCAAACCAAGTTCAAAGGAGCAGCCCCCTGCGGTGGTTGAGACGGGCACTGAAGGGACTAAAATAATGGAGGGGCCTCAGGAAAAGGGGGAGCAAGAGCAAAGGGCTTCAATATTCATCCCCTTCCTTCCTTTGAGTAACATCACCCACGTTCTAGCTGGCACCCAGCACCAGGCTGCACCTCCCAGCTTCCCTTGCACCTGCAAGTGGCATGACATCAAGGTCTGGCCAACGGAGCATAATCAGGAGTGATGTTTGCAATCTCTGGGTCTTCCATGCCAGAGAGGTGAGGCATCCCCCACTTCCTCCCTTTCCTGTCCGAAGGCAGGAGGGTGGTCATGTCGACCAGAGTGGCAGCAGCTCTCTCGGGTCAGGAGGTAGCATCTGTGGGCAGAGACCAGCAGAGCCTCAGAACAAGGTCTCCTGGGCTGCCCTGCCGGCCCCGCACAATGTATTCTCCAGGAGCTTTGTGAGAAATGGTCTCGTGGCTTCTCGTCTGAGCCACTGATACTTTGGAGTCACCGCTGGCTTCTTAACGGACACAGGGCTTCCAGGCTGCGGCTCAGGGCCTGGACTCGGGGAGAGCTGGCACAGGTCCTCTCCGAACTTCTGCTTCTTCATGTGTAAATAAAGCCGTGGCTATAAAATATTAACATAGATATTGAACTTGGCAGCTACTTTTTATTTCTACCCTGCCCTCTGGGCATTTATTGACCTAAAGTCGCAGATATCCTGACGCTACAGAATCTAGAGTTGCACAAAACAGACACCCTATTGCTACTTCAGAAAGTTGAGTGCTGTAACCTTCAGAACCATCAGAAGCTCCCGTGCAGGTGGACCCTGCTCAGTGCTCCAAGACGCTAAAAATATTTTCGGCAAAACTCAAACTCTGGACGGGTCTCGGGAAAGGAGTCACATCGGTAACCAAGCCGCCGCTCCTCCCCGCAGGCTGGTCCTCACCGCGATTGTTTCCTGTAAAAGGCAATCCTCTAGGAGAATTTTTAGATCACGCAGCACATTTTAGAACGTCTTCCCTCCCAATGCAAACCTCTATCCTGGCACAGACCGGGAGCCGGGTTTCGGATTAAGCTTGTGGGAATGTTTGTATTGCTGAGTCTTTTTCTATTTCTCAATTCTTGGAAATTCCCCACAATGTGATCAAAACTGCTGCCCCCGTTGGCGCCAGCTTCCACATGCCTCTTTGCCTCATACTCGTGTCTTCTGTTCTAACATGGTTCCCACACCTGGCTCTCAGGCCTTCTTCCTGCCCTGAGCCAAACTGGGCCCTGACACCGCGGCTTCTACAGCAATGGGTGCTGAGCACCTACTGTGTGTGAGGTGCTGTGCTGGGTGCCAAGGATACCACCAGGAACAAGGCAGACGTAGCCCTGTTCCCTCCCCTTCAGTACCCCCCACCCCTACCAAGCTCAAAGGCTAGTACAGGAGACAGGTAAGGCAGCGTTGTAACTCAGGATGCTGGAGGCTCCCACACAGCAAGTTCAGGGACTGCTGGGCACCCAGAGGAGGGGCTCATACCCGGGAGAGCTTTTCTGAGGAAGTGGCATCTACCCTGAGGCCAAAAGGATTAGTAGAAACCAGTCCAGAGAAGGTAGATAGGGGTAAGGAAGATTCTTCTAGGCAGACTGTATCAGCTAGCTTATGCTGCATGACAAACAGCTCTTACACCACATGGCTTAAAACAACACACCCTGCATTGCTGCTTGCAACTCTGTGGGTCAGCTGGGCAGTTCTGCTTGCCCAGACCAAGCTCCGTTGATCTCCACTAGGCAGATCCAAGTATCTGTGATTAATTGGAGGGTTGATTAGTTGGCTGGGTGGTAGGTGTACGAGTTTCTCTGCATCCATCACGCTGGCCAGGGCTTGTTCATATGCCAATGGGATTAGCATAACGTCCCTTCCACCACATTCTATGGGTCAAAGAAAGTCACAAAGGCTAGCACAGATTTAAGGAGTGCGGGAGGCCCTGCAAAGTTACATTGCAAACGGGCAGGGGTGAAAAATTGGGGTCCTTTCTACACCAATCTAACGCATACACACGGAGGAAACACAGAGCAAAACCCAGATCTCGGTACTTAGCCCCAGAGCAGCTGTGTGGCAGGTCTGTGGGGGAAGAAGGCTCCAAAAGCCAGAATGAAGAGGTCAAACTTCCAACCCGGGCAGGGGGGAGCCATGAAGAGTGCTAGACAGAGGAGTGACATCTATTGGGCACTTTAGGGCACTTTGATGGCCGCTGCTGCCTCCTGGCAATGGAGAGTCCCCTGGGAAAGTTCCAAAAATAGACTATAGAGAGAGGAAATTTTAGATCTCTTTTATCTTTATTTTTTATTTTTTTAATATATTTTATTGATTCTTTACAGAGAGGAAGAGAGGGGGATAGAGAGCTAGAAACACGAATGAGAGAGAAACATCGACCAGCTGCCTCCTGCACCCTCCCTCCCCACCGGGGATGTGCCTGCAACCAACGTACATGCCCTTGACCGGAATTGAACCTGGGACCCTTCAGTCCTCAGACCGACGCTCTATCCACTGAGCTAAACCAGTTTCAGCTTAAATCTCTTTTAAAACCATCCCATCCAAATCCTATGCCCTCCTCAGAGGTAATCCCTGCTATTATCTTGGTATAAATTCTTTCAAACCTTTTGTGCCTTTAACACACACACAGTTCTGTCTTCTTAGAAATGAAGGGTATATTCCTCAGGTATATTCTGGCACCTTCATTTTCACTGCTCTGTACTGTCCCCCTGTCGTCCTGGCGGGCATTGAGCTAAGATTGCGGTAAGCACACTCGTGTGTAACCCAAGAATTTCTCTGATTTATACCTCGAGCAACACGGTGGGATGTGGCAGGCGTCCATCCTCAGTTATGCGAAATGCTACCAAACTGTTTCTAAAGCGGCTCCAACTCACCCTCCTGATGGCCACGCCTTTCTCCGTGTCCTGGGCACTCCGCATTGACAGCCATTTAAATATGTGCTATTCTACTGGGTGAGAAATACAGCCTCATCTTTGCTGTAACCCCGCTCATCACTCTAAGTGGCTGCAGAGTGCTCTGCAGTAAGGGAGCGATTTAGCCAGGCCCCAAGTGATTCCCTTGGAAGTTAGCTCTGTTTCACTTTTCCCCCCCTGGCTAATGCACTGCTCGGAGAAGGGGAGCTGCTGGGCTTAAGGGAAAACCTTTTCAAAGTTGGCTGCGCCCCAATTGACACCCCTGGCAGGGGCAGCGGGGGCCTCTGCATCCAGCTCCCTGCCTCTTTGCCAGCACTTGGTCTCCAGCTTCTGTCAGTTTTATGGGGAAATAATATCATTGCTTCGATTTGAATTTCCCAGAACGCCAAGGAGGTTGAGGTTATGTTCCTGTGTTTATAAACCGTTCTGTGAATTGCCTATTTATATTCTTGTCCACTTTCCCAACGGCCATTGTTAATTTTTATAGACTTTGGCTGAGCAATTTTATTTTAAAATTACAAGTTGATTAGAAAGCAGTTGTATTTTAAAATTGCTCTTTAATTCCATAAAGATTTCCTTCTATTTTTTTTTTAAAGTCTTTATTGATTTTAGAGAGAGAAAGGGAGAGGGGTAGAGAGAGAGAGAAACATCGATGAGAGTGAAACTTCAATCAGCTGCCTCCTGGCCCCCCACCCACCCCTTCTGGGGATAGAACCCATAACCCAGACAGGTACCCTGGCTGGGAATCCAAATGGTGACCTCTTGGTTCATGGGTGGGCGACTAACTACTGAGCCACATCAGCTGGGGAGAGATTTTTTTCTTAAAAATAAATAAATAAAGGCCCTCACCGGCTGCTCAGTGGTCAGAGCGCTGGCCCACAGACTGTGAAGGGTCTTGGGTTCAGTTCTATACTTTGGTCCTTGCCCCGTCTGGATGTGTGCAGGAGGCAACCAATTGCTGTGTCTCTCTCTCACATCGATATTTCTCTCTTGGTCTCCTCCTCCCTTACACTCTCTCAAAAAAAAATATAATAAAATAAATTAAAAAAAAAATAAGAGTGGCCACAGGTTGACCTAGACGTGTCTGCTTCAGGCAAACCCCAATCGTTGGCCTCCAACTGCCATTTCTTGAGAAACCGAGGCAAGCAGCAGCCAGGGAACAGGGCCGGACACCTGGGCGGTAGGATCGGAGGGCCTCGCCTACACAGCCCAGCTGTGCCCAATGCCCCAGCCGCGTCTCCAGCCCCTGGTGGGCAGAGGGTGCAGGAGGGAACCAGGGTCTCAGCCCCCATCCTCTCCCCAGGGGGGCGGACACGCAGAGAAGCCAATCACTCCTCCAACTTCACACAGGGGTGGGTGGCCACGCCGGGGTGTCAGCGCCTCATCCCAGCCCTCCTGCCCCATCAGGACCTCAGAGCTCCCCCCCCGCCCCCCCAATCAGGGCTAATTGGAGTCACCGGGCCAGGCCGCCCGTGTATAAGACAAGCAGGCGGGCTGGCGGCCTCATCTCTGCGTCCGTGTCAGCCTCGCAATGGCTCCCGGGAGCGTGGCCTCCAGTGACAGCCTGATCTCCTCGGCCTCGCTGACCTCCAAGACCTCCTCCTCCGGGTGGTCTGGGACCCTAAAGCCGGGTGAGCAAAGCGAGGCAGCTCCTCCCTCCTCCCAGCAAGACCACTCCCTGGGTGTCCCAGACCCTCCCCCACACACACCCTCCTCCTCTCCAGCCTGGCCCAGCACCCCGCATAGAGGCTGCTGCTGCAGCTGCCCCTTTGTCAGGTGCCAGCGGGGCGGGGGCCGGGCAGGGCCTGAGAGCGGAGGCTGCCCAGCTCAGGGGACGTGGGCAGGCAGGCCTCCCCGGCTGGAGCCCGTCTCTTCCCGGGGGAGCGCTGGCAGCTGGTGGAAGGGACCAGAGAAGCCAGGGTTTGATGCGGGGCTGGGCTGTGGATTTAGGGCTGCCTCTCGGTTTTCAATCAGCCTCGCCTCGGGGTTTCCCAGGATGTACAGGGTCCCCGGAGACAGCCCTGGTTCTTTCCCCACAGCGGCTCCCAGTCTGATGGGCAGACCTGCCTCGTTGGGCGGTGCCGGCTGGATGAGGGGGCGTGCGTGTTAATTGTGGGACCCCGAGGGCTGTAGGAGCCCAGGGCGGTCACCGAACTCCCTCCGGGAGGGCACTCCTGCGCCTAAAGGGGGGTGAGCCCTGAAGGGAGGGTCAGTCCGCCCAGAGAGGAGAGGGGCAGGCAGGGGAACCTTCCTGAGTTTTTGCAAAGGCTCCTTTGGAGGACAGGAGGTTCCGGATGCCCTCAGGGCACAGGGAAGAGCTGCTCGCTGGGGCTGCGAAGCCAGGGCAGGTGTTCAAACCACAGTGCTGTGTGAGCCTTACAGGGTGAGCGGAAGCTGCCTGGTGACTAAGGAGGAAGGCCGTCTGCACTGAAGGGACAGTGTAGGCGGAGGCCCCGGGGGCGGCAGTGCCGGCGGAGCGGTGGGAGTTGCAGGTTCTTCTGGGCCAGGGGCAGGGCTGGGGAGAACACCTGTGCGGGTGGGCGGGGCCAATCGGACTGGGCCTCCCAGGCTGCGGTCAGGTGCGTCAGCCCTCAGACCTAAGGCAACATGCAGGTGAGGGATGTGAGATGCAGTGAGGAGAAGGGCTGGGAGGGAAATAAGGAGGCAGGGGCTCTGGGGTTGGGGGTTGTGAGGAGAGGAGAGGCCAGAATGGAGGGGGAGAAGCCTAAGGGGAGGGAGAATGGGGGTGGAAGGGAGGGATGAGGAAGAGGAGAGGCCAGAATGGAGTGGGAGAAGCCAGGGGGAGCGGTGGAGTGGGAATGGGGGTGGAGGGGAGGGTGGTCCAGGGTGTCCCCTGGGTTCTTGTGGGGTGTCTGGGAGGGATGGTGGGAGGGAAAGGTGGAGGGCAGGTGTGGGGGAGGTGTGATGCTGGACATGGCGGTATTGAATAGCTGCCAAAGGAGGGCTGAATCCCGCTGGGGGTCTGGGAGGGAGGAGGCTTGGACGTGGCTCCTGGGCCCGGCACGGTCTGGAGAGGCAGGAGAGGGGACACTAAGGCTGAGGACCCCTTTGGAAACCATTGAACACTGCAGCAGGAGGGCTTCGGCCTCCTAAAGGCCCGATTTCCGCTGTCCAGATGGAAAGACTTAAGCGGGTGTGTGTGTGTGTGTGTGTGTGTGTGTGTGTGTGTAAAACTCCCAAGGCCTGGGGTGACCGACCCAGGACGCCACCAATTCACAGGCTCTGGTCCCAGAATAAATATTCCCAGACACTGGGCTCTTCCTGGCCCGGAGACAGCAGTGGTCCAAATGGATTAGGTCTCTACAATTTTGCTCAGAATCTAGAGTTTTTTGGGTGTTTTTTTACTTTAAAATGTGATATATATATATATATATATATATATATATATATATATGGCAATTGATTCCTTTCTGAGGTCTTTAATTCTTGCCAGTTGATTAGAAAGTAACATTTCTAATCACTCTAATATTTAAATCAGATTTTCTTCTTAAACCACTTTTTAGAATTATTGTTTAAAGTATTACACGTCTCCTTCCCCCCCCAGCTAAGCCCCCATTTAAACCACTTTTATGTGCCTTCTCGTGACCACAACTTCTCACACTCTCCCCCTGCTCAGCCCCTGATCCTATTCTTTCTGCAGCTTTTCTTTGTGAAAGCTGCCTGAGCTATGCCAGCGACCCAAACACCACCCAGTTCACCCATTCAAAGTGGACAGTGGCTTTTCGTACAGGCACAGGTGTGGGCCCGTCTCCACAGCCGGCTTTAGAATATTTCCGTCACCTGGAGAGAAAACCTGCACCCACAGCCGTGACTCCCATCCAGCCCTCACCCCAGCCCCCGGCAATCACCGATCTGCTTCCCGTTCCTGCCGCTGGCCCGATCCGAACAGCTCGCATGCCTGAAGTGCTGCGCGGTGGTTTTTGTGGGGCCGGCTTAGTGTTTTCACGGGAGCGCCTCACTCCTCCTTTCGGCCGGGCGATAGTCCATCCTATTGCCGTCCCTTTTGTTTACCCGCCCGTTGGTGTAGGGACATATGCGTTGTTTCTACTTTTGTGCGATTATAAATACCGCCGCGATGAACATTGTGTGTAAAAATGTTTGTGTGGACATATGTTTTCATTTCTCTCGGGGATATATTTAGCAGTGGAATTCTTTTGTAACTTTTTTATGATGAAAACTTTCAAATGAACATAAAAGTAGACGGAGTGGTACAGGGAACCCCTCCTTCTCCCCCCCCCCCCAATCCCATCTCCAGCACCCATCACCCAACCTCAGCAGTCATTAGTGGATGGCCACTCTTGTTTTGTGTACAGGGCTATTTCCAGGCAAGCGCCAGAGCCACCATTTCATCTGTAAACACCAGTGTCTTTAAAAAATAAGAACCTCTTACAAAATAATTCCAATGCCATGAGCATACCTGGACCAATAGCGTCCTCAAGTATTCCCAGTGGTCACGTTTAGCTAGCTGCCTTGCCTTCCCCCTGCCTCCCTCCCCACCCCCATCTCCACCCCCACTGGCTCATCCAAATCATGTTCCAAGGGCCCCTCCTGGCATTTGGTTGGGAGGTTTCTCCAGAATCTCAACTCTGGGGACCACTCCCCCTTTCTGTCTTCCTCCTGGTGGATGTGCAGGCAGAGTGGGGCTTGGTGTCCGGCAGAGGTCCTCACAGCCTGGTTCTGCTCACCTCACCGCTGTGTCCCTCTCACAGCCCTGGGTGCCCTGACTGCAGTGAGGTCTACACACCTGACCCAGAAACAAATAACTCTGTTATTTGTTTTTGTTTTTTTCTTTTTTTTAAAAAATTTTTAAATCATGTTTATTTTTCAATTACAGTTGACATACAATATCATATTTCAGGTGTACACCCCAGTGACTAGACATTATATAATTTACCAAGTGATCATCCCGATAAAACTTACACTCATTTGACATAATCCATAGTTATTAGAATGCTATTGACTATATCCCCTATGCTGTACTTTATATCCCCATGACTATTCTGACAACATATTTGTACTTAATCCCTTCACCTTTTTATCCATCCCCCCAACTCCATTCCCATCTTTCAACATCAAAATGTTATCTGTATCTACGAGACTATTTCTGTTCTGCTTGTTCATGTATTTTGTTTTTTTATATTCCATTGTTGATAGATATGTATTAATAGCCATTTTATTGTTCATATTTTTCCCCCTTTCCCCCCCTCTCCCCCTTCTTATTCTTAAAGAACCATTAATATTTCATGTAATTCTGGTTTGGTGGTGGTGAACTCCTTTAGCTTTTTCTTGTCTAGGAGGCTCTTTATATATCCTTTGATTCTAAATGATAGTTTTGCTGGGTAGAATAATCTTGGTCCTTGCTTTTTTTGTCATTTTAATTATTTCTTGCAAATCCCTTCTGGCTTGAAAAGTTTCTGTTGAGAAATCAGCTGAGAATTTTAGGGGAGCTTTGTTACAGGTAATTAAATGCTTTTTTTTTCTTGTGCTTTGAAGATTCTCTCTCTGTCTTTAACCTTTGGCATTTTAATGATGATATATCTTGGTGTGGGCCTGTTTGGGCTCATCTTGTATGTTTATTTGTTTATAAAATTATCCCTGTTGTTAGAAGGATTACAGATGTCCCCCATTTTCCCCCCACTGACCCCCCTCCTCCTCACTCCCAGCCCCTCCCCGCCACATTGCTGTCTGTGGCCATGGGTTACATATATATGCATATAAATTCTTTGGTTAATCTCTTCCCGCCTACCCCTGCCTCCCCACTTTTCTCTGAGCTTCGTCAGTCTATTGCATGTTTGCCGTCTCTGGACCCGTTTTGTTTGTTGGGTTATTTATTTTTTTTTTAAAGGAACACTCCATGCTTTCCACGAGCCTCCGTGGTGTGTGCCCAGCAGTGTGTCCTGTCCGTGGGGTGCTCACAGGCATTCGCTGGGGGTGCATTGATCCCCCAGCCCTTTGCCCGCCCGCCGTGGGGCCTGGCGGGTGCGGTGTGTGCCTCACCAGCCACGCCGCGGTCCGCTGGGCCTGAAGGTGGTTTGGCTCCTCCGGGTGATGCCCCACTGTCCGTCCGCAGGCCCGCACCCACGTGCCGTTCCCCCACCTCGCCGCAACCCCCCGATGCTGCGCATGGTGCTGGAGGCGCTCCAGGCGGGCGAGCAGCGCCAGGGCACCTCGGTGATGGCCATCAAGGTGTACATCCTGCAGAAGTACCCGACGGTGGACGCCCTCCGGCTCAAGTTCCTGCTGAAGCGGGCCCTGGACACCGGCATGCAGCGCGGCCTCCTCAGCAGGCCCATCAACTCCAGGGCCCGGGGGGCCACCGGCAGCTTCAAAGTGAGTCGGCGGGGGACGGGGGGCACTCAGCCAGGGCTAAGCTTCAGCTCCAGCTCGCTCTTCCTGACCTCTGTGTGCTGTTCCCCTGTCTCCTGTCTTCTCTCCTTTTCCTCTTTTTTTTCAAATATATTTTATTGATTTTTTTTTTTTTTTTTTTTTTACAGAGAGGAATTGAGAGAGAGAGAGAGAGTTAGAAACATCGATGAGAGAGAGTCATCGACCAGCTGCCTCTTGCACACCCCCTGCTGGGGATGTGCCCGCAACCAGGGCACATGCCCTTGACCGGAATCGAACCCCGGACCTTTCAGTCTGCAGGCTGATGCTCTATCCACTGAGCCACACCGGTTTCGGCTGTCTTCTCTCCTTTTTCCCGTGTGTTCCCGGGGACTCCCCCTTCTCCAGGAGGGCTGGTGTGTGAGCCCCATCAGAGTCCCTACACAGCTCTGGTCACCCTGCTGTGTCTCTTCCTCCATCCCTGTCAGCTCTGTTCAATGGCCAGGGACCATCTCCACTGTGTCCCCCTCTGCCCACGGCCCTTTCCTGGAACTCCCTGGGCCCCGGCGAGGCCGCCCAGCCTCGGGCCCCGGCCGCAGGGTCAGGTTTACCCTCCACCATGCTCTCCGGCTCCAAAGCGAGGCTGGCACCCGCCTGAGCACACACCCTCCGCTTTCAAAGGGGAGGGCTCCAGAGGGCTCAGATGTGTCACAAAATTGAACCCCAGCACCACGCCCGCCCGCTGCCACCGGGGAAATCTCGGGGGCCCAGGCGTGGGTCTGCCTGGTCCGGGCTGCACCCCGGCGGGAGCAGTTGCTCTGGCAGTTGCCATGGAACGTTCTCAGCCCGCTGCGTTCCAGTCCCGGTGGGAATGGTGGCCGGGCACAGGAAGTCCCAGCCCTGCAGGACACCTGCCCGCGGGCCAGAGTGTGGCCAGCCATGGCAAGGCCCGGGGCTGGGGTGGGACGGGGGAGAAGAGAGAGGGGTGCTGGGGTGCTCGTGGCTGGGTTCGGCTGCAGGGCCTAGGAGCTGACCCGGAGAGCGGGCCGAGGCGGAGGGAGGCAGGGAAGGGCTCAGGCACTCAGTGTTAGGGATGTGATCATCTGTGAGGTGGGAGTGGGGTTGTTTCCGGTCTGGGTGGGAGCTGGGGAGCCAGGAGGGCTGGGGGCGAGGGGGCAGCCTTGTCACAAGTAGACTCCAGAAGGCAAGGAGCACGTTTCTGCCAGGGGCCCTTCATCCCCTGAGGTGCTCACCTTCTCCGACGGCTCCCTGGTAAAGACGGGAAGGCTGAGGTTAGCCAGGCCGAGAAGACTCGGCCAAGATGCACAGTGGGAGTGTGTGTGTGTGTGTGTGTGTGTGTGTGTGTGTGAACGCCGGGCCGTGTGGCTGGGCAGTCCATGTTCCTCTGGCGGGCACAGCGGGCGGGGAGGTGGGGACCTGGCAGGGTGCCGGGGGGCAGGCTTCGGTGGGAGAGGGAGGGTGAGTCGGAGCCACGGTCCATGGGCCGTGTGGGCAGGGAAGACGCCCGAGGAGGCTCACAGCTCAGCCTCTCGGGGTGGCGTTGGGGCTCACAGAGGCATCATTTGCTCCCAGGAGCCTGGCTTTGAGGCTTCCAGGTTGGGCGGAGGAGAGGGGCACCGTGGCCTCAGGAAGCAGGAAGGGGGCAGCTTGGGTGAGACGGGAGACTCGGGCCGGCTCCTGAGTGGCAGCGGCCCTGGCTTGCAGGGCAGAGAGAGGCCTGAATGTGCTCCTGGCGGCAGGCGCTGGGCAGGCCGGTGTGTGTCCTCTCCCCGGGCCCTGACCACCTCCTTCGTCTCCCCGCTTTTCGAAGGGGGCCGTCTTCCCTGAGCTTCGCGTTGGGGGTAGGGACACGAGCCCCCAGAACCTCCGCTCTCAGCCCCACCCCGTTCTCTCCTCTGCCAGTTAGTCCCCAAGCAGAAGAAGAAAGCCCAGCACAGGAAGACAGCCACCGTGGCGGCCCCCCGGAGGCCCCGGGAGGCCAAGGAGGAGGCCCCCAAGAGAGATGGCCAGGCCAAGGGCGGAGAGGCGAGAGGGGGCAAGGCGGCCAGGAAGGCCCCCCAGCAGGCAGACAAGGCCCCGAAGGCCCCTCCCGGAGCCAGCGGGCCCTACGGGAAGTTAAAGGTCAAAGGCAAGAAGGACAGCTCAGGTAGGCATGTGAGGGGCGGGAGGCGCCCACTGGAGGTGAGGATGGAGGGGCTGGCTCTGGGGAGGGGATTTCCGAGCTGGCACCTGCACCCTGAGCAGCAGGCTCGACCTGGACAGACAGAAGGAAGCCCTAGAAGCTGATTGGGGGGAGGGGGAGGAGCCTGATTCATCCCTAAGAGGAGTCAGGGAGGGCTTCCTGGAGCAGGTGTCCTAGGCAGAAGAGCAGCCTATGCAAAGGCCTGGAGAAATGAAGAAGGCAAAGCATTTGAAGACGAGAACATGGTTCTGTGTGCAGTTCGGGGGCGAGGGGGGCGGACAGAGGGGCCGCAGCAGCAGGAGGCTGGGAAGGGCAGCCGGAGGCTGGACTTGATCCGGAGAACAGCGGGGAGCCACGGGGAGACCCTGAACAGGGAGCAGCGAGGGCCTGAGGCATTTTCACTGTATCTCAGCCGCCGTGTGGGGATGGACTCAAGACTGGAGGCCGAGGAGCCTGTTCGGCCTTTTGTTGTGGGAGGGGGCAGAGCACTGGGGTCAGAGCAAGGGAAAGAGGCCAGAGGGGCAAGGCTGAGAGTGAGGGGCGGCCACCCACGGCCCAGCGCCTTCTCCGACGATGCCGCAGGGAGATGCTGAGGCTCAGCCATTTGCCCCCAAGTCAGTCGGTGGCAGCGTGAGGAGTGGGGGGCCAGGTCGGGACCAGGGCTCCGCGCCCCTGAGCCTTCCCGCCCACCAGCAGCTCCTCCCGAGAGGGCTCCTTCCCCCACACTCTCCCCGCTTCCCAGCAGATGCCAAGGCCCACAGGACCGCCAAAGCTGGGACTCAGAGTTCAAAGCCCGCAGTCCCCAAGGTAGGTGCCTGTGCGGCTCCCCTGGCCTGGGTCTGCCCCCCCCTCCCGCACAGGCCACTGTTCGGGCCCCGGCCGGCCCCTGGAAGTCAAATAGAGAAGAGGGGGCCGCTTGTTTTCCTACAGAGCACAGTGCAGCCTCTCCTCCTCGGGGCCCTCCGGCGCCCCCCGGTCTCACAGGAGAGAGACTGAGTCTCAGGGCGGGGAGGCCTCTGGGCCAAAGACACCCAGCGCTGGGTGCCCCTCCCCGCCAGCTCGGCCGCCGGCCCCTCGGCTTGCTCCCTTACAGAGTGAAAACGGGGTGGCCGCCCCGGCCAAAAAGAAGACGGGGAACAAGGCCCTCAAAGAGCCCGCTGCCCAGGGCGCCAGGAAAGGGCCGAAAGCCAAAGCTGCCGCCGCTGCCGCCGCCGCTCCTAAGGACGGCGAGCCCAAGGTGGGCCCGGGACCGCCCAAGAGGAAGACGGAGGCCCCCCGGGGCCCCCGGAGGCCTGGCCCGCCCACCGCGGCCGCGGCCTCCCAGGAGACCGGAGTGAAGGCCGAGGCCACGAGCTGAGAGTTTTTATTCCCCAAAAAAACATCACTTTATTTTACTGTAACCACCTATTTATCAATAAAGAATTTTTTTTCCTCCCTCACAAACTGGTGTGGAAGAAGGCGGAGGCCTAAGGGTCTGGCCGTGCAGGGCCAGGGCCCAGGTAGAAGCTCCCGTGGTGTATAATCCTTTTTATTTTATTTTAAACTAGAGACCTGGTGCATGTACAAAACCCTCATGGGGGAGGGGTTACTGTACAATGGAAAGGGCCGGTGCGGGGATCTGAGGGCACAGCAGAGGCGTTGAACGCAGCCTGGGGTCTGGGACTGCTGCCTGGAGGAGGAGGCAGCTTTTGGCCTTAAAGGATGAGCAGGAGGAGTTAGAGGAACGGACGGGCATTGCAGGGAGAGGCCCCGCGTGTGGTGTGGTGGGAAGAGGGGGATTTGTGGCTGTGAGAGCAGCACGGGGGAGGGGTGGGCATGCAGACGGGGGAAGGCAGACCTTCTCCCTGGGGTCCTCTGGACCCCAGCCAGGGAGGTTAGAGGCAGGGGAGGCGATGGTGTGGAGGGTGTGGAGGTTTAGAAAAAGCCCTCCGGCTGTGAGGAGAGAGGAGAGAGGCTGAGAGGCATTAGGGACCACTCCACAGCTGGTTACTGAGCACCACCTCTCTAATCACCAGCAGGAGGAGGAGGTGTGAGGCCTGAGGTGGGCACTTGCTGAGCAGGCCTAAGGAGCTGCGGGCAGGCCCGTGTGGCTGCAGCCCACGGAGGGGGAGCAGCAACGGGAGGGGGAGCAGCAACGGGAGGGGGAGCAGCAACGGGAGGGGGAGCAGCAACGGGAGGGGGAGCAGCAACGGGAGGGGGAGCAGCAACGGCAGGGGGAGCAGCAACGGCAGGGGGAGCAGCAACGGCAGGGGGAGCAGCAACGGGACACGAAGCCTGGGCCCTTTAAGAATGGCTGTGGCATCTCCCCAGCAAGAGTGGAGGCCGCACCCTGGGCCTCGACTCCGGGCTCCGTGATTGCTGGACCGATATGGCAGCGTGGACCTGACAGTAAGGGCCCAGACCTTAGGACACTAGAAGCTTCTATACTTCCTGTGTGCTTTTTAAATCCCCACCCCCTCACCCCATCCCCCTTTGGCATCCATCAGCCTATCCTCTGTATCTGTGGGCCTGTTTGTTTTGCTTAGTCATTTGTGTGGCTTTTGTGTGTGTTTTTTTTAGATTCCACATGTAGTAAGTGAAACCATACAGTGTTTGTCTTTCTCTGACTTATTTCACTTGGCACAATACCCTCCAGGCCCATCCATGGTGTCATACATGGTGGTAAGATTGCATTCTGTTTTTTATGGCCGAGTAATATTCCATTGTGTGTATGTACCACATCTTCTTCATCCTCTCGTCTTATCGATGGGCCCCTAGGCTGCTTCCATATCTTGGCTGCTGTAAAGGATGTTGGCAATGACATTGGATAGGATAGGGGTGCCTATATCTTTTTGAATTAATGTTGTTGTTTTTCCTTTGGATAAATACCCACAAGTGGAATTGCTGGATCCCATGGCACATGTATTTTTAACTTTTTTTGAGGGATTGCCGTACTGTTTTCTTCCCTGTGGCTGCGTCATTATACAATCCCACCTGCAGTGCAGGCGGGTTCCCTCTTCTCCTCCCCGTCGCTCATTTGTTGACTCCCATTGACCACAGCCATCCTGGCAGGTGCGAGGTGATGGATAGCTCATTGTGGTTTTAGTGTGCATCTCCCTGCTAGTGAGGGATGGTGCCGATCTTTTTGTACGACTGTTGGCTATCGCTCTGTCCTTGATGGAGGAGCATCTATTCAGGTCCTCTGCCCAGTTTTTAATTGGATTGTTTGCGGGTTTTTTGGCGTTAAGTTATGTAAGTTTTTTGTTTTTTTTTAATCTATTTTGGATGTGAGCCCTGTATTAGATGTACTATATCACTTGCAAGTATCTCCTCCAGTTTCGTGGGTTGTCTTTTCGCTGCGTTGATGCTCTCCTTTTCTGTTCAAAAACTTCCAGTTTGACACAGAGCTATTTGTCTGTTTTTCCTGTTGTTGGCCAAGGGGACATCTCCACAAAGACGCTGCTCCAGGAGGCGTCAGAGCTCACTGCCTGTGTTTTCTTCGGGAGTTTCCTAGTTTCAGGTCTTTAAGTCTTTAATCCATTTTTTTAGTTTATTTTTGTACAGAGGGGAAGAAAGTGGTTCACTTTCATTTTTATTTTTATTTTTTGCATTTATTTGTTGTTTTCCCAGCACCACTTATCGAAGAGACTGTCTTGACTCCGTTGTATATCTCTCCTCCTTTGTCATAGATTAATTGACCATATAAAAAAGGATTTATTTCTGAGCTCTCTTCTATTGCATGCAAGTTCCATGCTGGGGTTTTTTGTTTTTGTTTTAAATATATTTCTATTGATTTCTGAGAGAAAGGGAGAGAGAGAGAGAGAGAAACATCAATGATGAGAGTCATTGATCAGCTGCCTCCTGCATGCCCCCTACCAGGGACCTAGCCCGCAACCCAGGGCATGTACCCTTGACCGGAATCAAACCTGGGACCCCTCACTCCACAGGCCAACGCTCTATCCACTGAGCAAAACCGGCTAGGGCCCATGCTGTTTTTTATTATTCAATTAATTGTTGTGACACTGATTAACTATACAGGTTTTAGGTATATAACTCTAAAGTACATCATGTGACATTGTGTGTCTATCACCCCAAGGTACCATGCTGTTTTGGTTATTGTAGCTATGTAATATAGTTTGATATCAGGGGATATTTTGTTCTTTTTCAAGATTTCTTTAGCTATTTGGGGTCTTTGTGGTTTCATATGAATTTTAGAATTAATTCTAATTCTGATATTTTAATAGGGATGGCATTGAATCTGTATATTGATCGACTTAGGTAATAAGGACGTTATTATTGTTCAAATCATTCTAAACCATGAACAAAATAGATCTTCCATTTATTTGTATCTTCTTTAATTTCTTTTTTCAATGTCTTACTGTTTTCAGAGTATAAATCTTTCATCTCTCTGGTTAAATTTATTCCTAGGTATTTTGTGCTTTCTGATACAATTGTACTAATAAATGGGATGGTTTTCTTAATCTCTCCTTTTGATAATTTATTGTTGGTGTATAAAAATGCAACAAATACTGATCTGCATGTTGGTATCCTGCAACTTTACTGAATTCATTTATTAGTTCTAACAGTTTTGTGGGTTTTTTTGTGGCCTTTGGGGTTTTTATATGTGGTATCATGTTATCTGCAAACAATCGGTGTTTGACTTCTTCCTTTCTGATTTGAATGCCTTTATTTCTTGTTCGGTCGCTGTGGCTGGGACTTCCAGTGCCGTGCTGAACAGAAGACGAGATATAGGCACCCTTGTCTTGTTCCTGAGCTTAGAGGAAGCGCTTTCGGCTTTCCACCTTTGAGTGTGGTGTTAGTGAGTTTTCACATACAGTTTTACACTGAGGCGTATTCCTCCTATACCCACTTTGTTGAGAGTTTTTATCATAAATGTTGAACTTTGTCCAATGCTTCTTCTGCACCTATAATCATATGATTGTTTTATTTTGTTAACGTGATGTATCATGTTAATTGATTGATATTTACTGGTGTTGAACCATCCTTGCATCCCACTTGGCCATGGTATATAATCCGTTTTATTTTATTTATCTTATTTTATTTTATTTTAATTAATTAATTAATTAATTTTATTTTATTTCATTTTATTTTTATTTTATTTTTAATTTTAATTTTATTTTATTTTATTTATTTTATTTTTTATTTTATTTTTATTTTATTTTATTATTTTATTTTATTTTATTTTATTATTTTATTTTATTTTATTTTATTTTAAACTAGAGATCTGGTACATGAAAATCGATGCACTGGTGTGGGGTCCCTCAGCACAGCCTGCCCCTCTCACAGTCCCGGAGCCCTCAGGGGTGGGAAGAGACCCGGCAATCAGGGGAAGGCGACACCCCCATCACACCGCTGCTGCTGCCACTGCCAGCAGTGCAACCCTTGGCTGGCTCTGGTTACCTGAGCCTAGGGCAGCCCTGGGCAGTTGGGCAGCCACCATCTGAGGCTTGCCTGTGCCTCTGGCGGGCCCTGGGCAGCTGGGGGGCTGAGGAGACTGGGTGCTGCCATCTTGTGGCTCTGGGTGCCGCCATCTTTGAGGGCATGGCAGTCAATTAGCATATTCCCTCCTTATTGGCTGTAGGAGCTGCCATCTTTGAGGGTGGGGCAATTAGCATATTCCCTCCTTATTGTCTGTGGGCGCCACCATCTCTGCAACTGTGTGAGGGTCAATTAGCATATTCCTTCTTTATTAGATAGGATTATTTATTTGTATGAATTCTCACCCAAGGATATTTCCCCCCCCATTGATTGAAAGGGAGAGTGAACGGGAGGGCAGGGGGGAGGAGCCATTGATGAGAGAGAAAAATATTGATGTGAGAGAGGAAAATTGATGGGCTGTCTCCCGCATGCACCCAGACTGGGGTCGAGGATTGATCCCAGGCAGGTGCCCTTCGGTGCATGGGTGAGTGCTCTAACCACTGAACTCACCAGCTAGGGCTATAATCCTTTTTTATTTTTAAATTAAATCTTTATTGTTAAAAGTATTACATATGTCTCTCCCACCACCACCACCCACCGCCCCAGCACTGATCCCTTCTGGCTCACCCCCTTCACCACCCTATTGTCTATGTCTATGGGTTATGCATACGTGCATACAAGTAATTTGGTTGATCTCTTCCCACCCACCCTCCTCCACTTTCCCTCTGAGATTCCGCAGTCTGTTCTATCCTTCTATATCTATGGGTGTATTTTGTTTATCGGTTTATTTTGTTCATTAGATTCCACATATAAGTGAGATATGTGCTACTTATCTTTCTCTGATTGGCTTATTTCACTTAGCATAATACTCTCCAGGTCCCTGCATGCTGTCTCAAGGGTAAGAGATCCTTCTTTCTCACTGCTGCCTTGTATTCTGTGGTATAAAAGTACCACAGCTTTTTTACCCACTCATCTGCTATGGGCACGTGGGCTGTATCCAGATCTTAGCTATTGTAAATTGTGCTGCTATGAACATAGGGGTGCAGACATTCTTTGTGATTGGTGTTTCTGATTTGTTAGGCTATGTACTTAGAAATGGGATCACTGGGGCAAATGGCAGTTCCATATTTGAGGAAACTCCTTACTGTTTTCCATAATGGCTGCACCAGTCCCACCAGCAGTGTTACTGGGGTTCCCTCTCCTCCACATCCTCGCCAGCACTTGTCATTTGTTGATTTGTTGATGGTAGCCGTTCTGACAGGTGTGAGGTGATACCTCGTTGACATTTTAATTGGCATCTCTCTGACGATGAGTGACTGTGAGCATGTTTTCATCTGTCTCTTGGCCATCTGCATGTCTGCTTTGAAGAAGTGTCTATTTAGGTCCTTTGCCCATTTTTAAATGGATTGATTGTCTTCCTTTTGTTAAGTTGTATGAGTTCCTTATATATTTTGGATATTAAACCTTTATCAGATGTCTCATTGCCAAACATATTCTCCCATAGAGGGGGCTCCCTTCTCATTTTGTTGATGGTTTCTTTTGCTGTGCAGAAGCTTTTTATTTTGATGTAGTCCCATGTGTTTATTTTCTCCTTAGTTTCCATTGCTCTAGGACAGTGTTTCCCAACCTTCTCTCATGATGAGAATCACCTGGTGGAGTTGTTAAAACACAGATTCCTGAATCCCAACTAAGAAGTGCTAAACTAGAATTTTTGGGAACATATAGGTAAAATTGTATACTTAACTAGTGCTCTAAGACAGATTTTATATACAGAGCACTAAGTTAGGTATGCAATTTTACCTATATGTTCTCAAAAATTCTAGTTTAGCACTTCTTAGTTGGGATTCAGGAATCTGTGTTTTAACAACTCCACCAGGTGATTCTCATCATGAGAGAAGGTTGGGAAACACTGCTCTACGAGATGTATCTGTAAATATATTGTTACGAGAGATGTCTGAGATTTTTGCTGCCTATGGTTTCTTCTAAGATTTTTATGGTTTCGTGATTTACATTTAAGTCTTTTATCTATTTTGAGTTTATTCTTGTGTATGGTATAAGTTGGTGGTCTAGTTTCATTTTCTTGCACATATATATGTCCAATTTTTCTTTTCTATTTTTTTTTTATACAGGTTTGAATGTTTATTGTGTTGACAGAACTCAGAGCATACCTATAGCAAATATCATTCTAAGATTTTTTATTTTATTTTTAAAATTTTATTGTTTAAAGTATTACAAATATATATATATATATCTTTTTTTTCTCCATTGACCTTCCCCCAGCCTCCCCTATCCTCTGGCACATGCCTTCCCCCCCCTCCCCACCAGTGTCTTGTGTTCATTAGTTGTGCTCATATATAATACATGCATACAAGTCCTTCAGTTGATCTCTCCCCCACCCCCCAACACTCCCCAGCTTTCCCACTGTAATTTGACAGTCTGCTCAATGCTTCATTGCCTCTGTATCTATCTTTTTCTTCATCAGGTTATAATGTTCTTTATTTTCCATAAATGAGTGAGATCATGTGATACTTTTCTTTCATTGCCTGGCTTATTTCTCTTAGCATACTGCTCTCCAGGTCCATCCATGCTGCTGTAAATGGTAAGAATTCCTTCTTTTTTCTTTTTTTCTTTTTTAAAATATATTTTATTGATTTTTTACAGAGAGGAAGAGAGAGAGGGATAGATAGTTAGAAACATTGATGAGAGAGAATCATCGAGCAGCTGCCTCTTGCACACCCCCTACTGGGGATGTGCCCACAACCAAGGTACATGCCCTTGACTGGAATCGAACCCAGGACCCTTTAGTCTGCAGGCCGATGTTCTATCCACTGAGCCAAACCGGTTTCGGCAAGAATTCCTTCTTTTTTATAGCAGCGCAGTATTCCATTGTGTAGATGTACCACAGTTTTCTAATCCACTCATCTGCTGATGGTGTTTCCAAATCTTAGCTATGGTGAATTGTACTGCTATGAACATAGTGGTGCATATAGCCGTTTTGATTGGTGTTCCTAGTTTCTTGGGATATATTCCTAGAAGTGGGTCTACTGGGTCAAATGGGAGTTCCATTTTCAGTTTTTTGAGGAAACTCCATACTGTTCTCCACAGTGACTGCACCAGTCTGCATTCCCACCAGCAGTACACCAGGGTTCCTTTTTCTCTGCATCATCACCAGCACTTGTCGTTTGCTGATAGCCATTCTGACAGGTGTGAGATGGTACCACATTGTAGTTTTGATTTGCATCTCTCGGATAATTAGTGACTTTGAGCATGTTTTCACGTGTCTCTTGGCCTTCCTTCTGTCTTCTTTCGAAAACTATCTATTTAGGTTCATTGCCCATTTTTTTTTTATTGGGTTGTTTATCTTCTTTTTGTTATGATGTTTGAGTTCCCTGTAAATGTTGGAGATAAAACCTTTATTGGTGATAACATTGGCAAATATGTTCTCCTATATAATGGGCTTTCTTGTTGTTTTGTTGATGGTTTCTTTTGCTGTAAAAAAGCTTTCTATTTTGATGTAGTCCCATTTGTTTATTTTCTCTTTAGTTTCCATTGCCCTAGGAGCAGTATCAGTGAAGAAATTGCTTCGGTATATGCCTGAGATTTCTCTGCCTATGGATTCCTCTAGTTTTTTTTTTTTTTTTTTTTTTTTTTTTTTTTTTTTTTTATGGTTTCCCGTGTTATGTATAAATCCTTCATCCATTTTTAGTTTATTTTTGTGTATGGTGTAAGTTGGTGGTCTAGTTTCATTGTTTTGCAAGTATCTGTCCAATTTTCCCAGCACCATTTATTGAAGAGGCTGTCTTGACTCCATTGTATGTTCATGCCTCCTTTATCAAATATTAATTGAGCATAGTGGTTTGGGTCAATATCTGGGTTCTCTATTCTATTCCATTGGTTTATATGTCTGTTCTTGGGCCAGTACCAGGCTGCTTTGTAATACAGCTTGAAATCTGGTATTCAGCTCCCACCTACTTTGTTCTTCCTTCTCAGGATTGCTGCAGCTATTCAGGTTCTCTTTTTATTCTAAATGAACTTTTGGAGAGTTCTTTAAAGGTCTGTGAAATAATGCCGCTGGTATTTTAATGGAGTGCGTTGAATCTATAGATTGCTTTGGGTAGCATGGTTATTTTAATGATGTTGAGTCTACCAATCCATGAACATGGTTATGTTCTTCCATCTGTTTATGTCTTTCTCTATTTTTTCAGTGTCGTGTAGTTTTCCACATATAGGTCTTTTACATCCTTAGTTAAGTTTATTCCTAGGTATCTTAATTTTTTTTGGTGCATTGGTAAATGGGATTGCTTTTTTAGTCTCTCTTTCTGTAAGTTCACTATTGGTGTAAGAAATGTCATAGATTTCTTGGTGTTAATTTTGTATCCTGCTACATTGCCGAATTCATTTATTGAATCTAATAGTTTTTTTTTATGGAGTCTTTTGGGTTTTTTATGTACAATAATATCATGTCATCTGCAAATAAGGACAGCTTTACTTTTCCAATTTGGATGCCTTTTATTTCTTTCTTCTTGTCTAATCGCAATGGCTAATACTTCCAGTACTATGCCGAACAGGAGTGGTGAGAGTGGGCATCTCTGTCTTGTTCCTGTTCTTAGGGCCGTGGTTGGCAAACTGCGGCATGTGAGCCACATGCGGCTCTTTGGCCCCTTGAGTGTGGCTCTTCCACAAAATACAATGGCTGGGTGAGTCTATTTTGAAAAAATGGTGTTAGAAGAAGTTTAAATTTAAAAAATTTGGCTCTTAGCCGGGACCGGTTTGGCTCATGGATAGAGCGTCGGCCTGTGGACTGAAAGGTCCCAGGTTCGATTCCGGTCAAGGGCATGTACCTTGGTTGCGGGCACATCCCCGGTGGAGGGTGTGCAATAGGCAGCTGATCGATGATTCTCTCTCATCGATGTTTTTAACTTTCTATCCCTCTCTCTTCCTCTCTGTGAAAAATTAATAAAATATATATTTTTTAAAAAATTGGCTCTCAAAAGAAATTTAAATTGTTGTACTGTTGATATTTGGCTCTCTTGACTATTGAGTTTACAGACCACTGTCTTAGGGGAAATGGTTTTAGTTTTTGCCCATTGAATATGATGTTGGCTGTGGGTTTGTTATATATGGCTTTTTTAAAAATATATTTTATTGATTTTACACAGGAATTGAGAGGGACAGAGAATTAGAAACGTAGATGAGAGAGAAACATCGACCAGCTGCCTCTTGCACACCCCCCACTGGGGATGTGCCTGCAACCAAGGTACATGCCCTTGACCGGAATCAAACCCGGGACCCTTCAGTCCACAGGCCGACGCTCTATCCACTGAGCTAAACCGGTCCCGGCATATATGGCTTTTATTATGTTGAGGTATGATCCTTCTATTCCCACCTTGCTGGGAGTTTTTATCAAGAAAGGGTTTTGGGTTTTGTCAAATGCTTTTTCTGCATCAATTGATTTGACTATGTGACTTTTATATCTCAATTTAAAAAAATATATATTTTATTGATTTTTTTACAGAGAGGAAGGGAGAGGGATAGAGGGATAGAGAGTTAGAAACATCAATGAGAGAGAAATATTGATCAGCTGCCTCCTGCAACCCTCCCCTCCCCCCGCCACTGGGGATGTGCCCACAAACAAGGCACATGCCCTTGACCGGAATCAAACCCTGGACCCCTCAGTCCGCAGGCCGACGCTCTATCCACTGAGCCAAACCAGTTTCGGCTCTCAGTTTGTTTATGTGATGTATCATGTTTATTGATTTGCAAATATTGTACCATCCTTGCATCCTGGGATAAATCCTACTTGGTCATGGTGTATGATTTTTCTGATGTACTGCTGGATCTGATTTGCTAGAATTTTGTTGAGGATTTTGGCATCTATGTTCATGAGGGATATTGGCCTGTAATTCTCTTTTATAGTGTTGTCTTTATCTGGTTTTGGCATTAGGGTGATGCTGGCTTCATAAAATGAGCTTGGAAGTATTCCTTCCTCTTGAATTTTTTGGAATAGTCTGAGGAGGATAGGTTTTAGTTCTTCCTTGAATGTTTGGTAAAACTCCCCTGTGAAGCCATCTGGCCCTGGGCTTTTGTTTGCTGGAAGCTTTTTGATGACTGCTTCAATTTCTTCCATAGTTACTGGCCTATTGAGATTTTTAGATTCTCCTGAGTTTTGGAAGGTTGTATTTTTTCTAGGAATATGTCCATTTCCTTTCAGGTTGTCCAGTTTGTTGGAATTGAGTTGTTCATAATATTTTTTAACAATCCTTTGTATTTCTGTGGGTTCTGTTGTTATTTCGCCTCTTTCGTTTCCGAATTTGTTTATTTGGGTCCTCTCTCTTCTCTTTGCTTCTTGGTGAGCCTGGCTAGAGGTTCACCAATCTTGTCTATCCTTTCAAAGAACCAGCTCTTGGTTTTGTTGATCTTTTGTATTGTTGTGTTTTTTTATGTTTGTTTGTTTGGTCTCTATGTTGTTTATCTCTGCTCTGATCTTTATTATTTCCTTCCTTCTGCTTACAATAGGCTTTTCTTGTTGCTCTCTTCCTAACTCTTTAAGTTGTAGGGTTAGGTAATATATTACCATTGTTTCTTGTTTTTTGCAGTTGGCTTGTAGAGCTATGAACTTTCCTCTCAAGACTGCTTTCACTGTGTCCCATGGATTTTGGATTGTTGTGTTTTCATTGTTTGTTGCCATGATGTTTTTTTATTTCTTCCTTGATCTCTCTGGTAATACAGTCATTGTTTAATAGCATACTATTCAGTCTCCAGGTGTTTGATTTTTTTTGGATCATATTTATTGTAGTTGATTTCCAGTTTTATGCCACTGTGATCTGAGAAGATGCTTGATATGATTTCTATCTTCTTGAATTTGAAGAGTCTTCACCTGTGACCCAATATATGGTCTATCTTTGAAAATGACCCATGTGCACTTGAGAAGAATGTATATTCTGTGGCTTTGGGGTGAAATGTTCTGAAGATGTCAATTAATTCCATCTGATCTAATGAGTAATTTAGGATTGATGTTTCTTTGCTAATTTTTTTGTTTAGAGGATTGTCCAATGGTGATAGTGGGGTCTTAAAGTCCCCTGCTATGCTGAAACCAGTTTGGCTCAGTGGTAGAGCATCGGTCTGCGGACTGAAAGGTCCCAGGTTCGATTCTGGTCAAGGGCATGTACCTTGGTTGCGGGCACATCCCCAGTAGGGGGTGTGCAAGAGGCAGCTAATCGATGATTCTCTCTCATCGATGTTTCTAACTCTCTATCCCTCTCTCTTCCTCTCTGTAAAAATATCAATAAAATCTATTAAAAAAAAAATAAAGTCCCCTGCTATGATTGTATTGCTGTCAATCTCTCCCTGATAGCCTCCAGAAGTTTTTTTTATGTATTTGAGTGCTCCTGTATTGGGTGTGTATATGTTTACCAGAGTTATTTCTTCTTGTTGGATTGCTCCCTTTAGTATTATGAAGTGGCCTTCCTTATCTCTTTTTATGTCCTTCACTCTGAGACCTAATTTGTCAGATATAAGTATTGCTACCCAAGCTTTTTTATTTCCATTCACCTGAAAAACCTTTTTCCATCCCTTCACCCTCAGTCTGTGTGTGTCTTTTTTTCTGAGGTGGGTTTTCTGTAGATAGCAGATAATATGGGTCATGTTTTCTTATCCACTCAGTTACCCTATGTCTTTTGATTGGGGTATTTAATCCATTTACATTTAAAGTTATTATTGATAGCAAAATGTTAAAAAAACAACAACAACAAAATAAATCAAGTTCAGACAGTACATATACACACTAATTTAATGCAAATGTAATTTAACTCTAATGTATAAATATGGGCAAGAACAAACCCAGAGAGTTAAAGTATAGTGTCTAGATAAGAATAAATTAGTATTTTAGTCCCACCCTCATATATATATGAAAGAAAAAGAAAATGAGGCATCATCAGAAAAAAAAGTAAATGAAATAGAGGCAAGCAACCTGTCAGAGAAAGAATACAGAGAAATGGTCATAAGGTGGCTGAAAAGAATGGAAGACAAAGTCAATAGTATGTGTAAGAACCAAGAGGAAATGAAGAACCAAGTAGAAATGAAAAATTAAATTGCTGCTATAAAGAACTCAATAGAAAGCATCAAGAATATACTATAAGAAGCAGAGAGCTAGAAGACAAGGTAGGAAAAAATACCCAAGCAGAGCAGCATCTAGAAAAAAAATTAAAAAACAGGAGGAGAGCCTAAGAGAACTTTGGGACAACACAAAAGGTAACAACATCTGCATAATTGGGGTGCCAGAAGGAGAGAAAACTGAGCAAGGAATAGAAAACCTGTTTGAAGAAATAATGACAGAAAACTTCCCTGTTATAGGGAAGAAAAAACTCACAAATCCAAGAAGCTTACAGAGTCCCAAACAAAATGAACCCCAAAAGACCAATGCCAAGGCACATTATAATTAAATTGGCAAACACCAACGACAAACTAAGAATATTAAAAGTGGCCAGAGAGAGACAGAAAGTTACCTACAAAGGATCCCCCATCAGACTAGCGACTGATTTCTCAACAGAAATGTATCAGGCCAGAAGTGAATTAAATATACAAAGTCATACAAAGGAAGGAGCTGAATCTAAGAATAATGTACCCAGCAAGGCTATCAATCAAAATTGATGGTGAAATTAGGAGCTTCATAGACAAAAAAGGACTAAGGGAGTTTATAACCACCAAACCAGCAATGCAAGAAATCCTAAGGGGTCTGCTGTAAAAAGAATAAATAGGAAGTGAAGAAGGAACACAAGGGTAAAGAATAAAAATGGAGACCAACAAGTACCTGGGCTGGTTTTTACTAAAATACTAATTTATTCTTATCTAGACACTATACTTTAACTCTCTGGGTTTGTTCTTGCCCATATTTATACATTAGAGTTAAATTACATTTGCATTAAATTAGTGTGTATATGTACTGTAATTGTAGTATTCTTTAATGATTCTTTGTACTTCCATGGTGCTGATTGTCACTTCTCTTTTATGATTTTATTTATTTGGGTTCTCTCTTTTTTTTTCTTGATGAGTTTGACCAAAGATTTGTCAATTTTATTTATCTTTTTAAAGAAATGGCTCTTAGTTTTATAGATTTTCCCTATTGTTTTCTTAATTTTTCTTTCATTTATTTCTGCTGATCTCAACTATTTCTTCTTTCTGTTTACTTTGTTGTTGTTTTTCCTAGTTCCTTTAGGTATAAAGTTATAGTATTATTTGGAAATTTTTGTTTCTTGAGGTAGACCTGTAAAGATTTTCCTCTTAGAACTCTTTTTGCTACATCCTGTAAATCTTGAAAAATTGTGCGTTCATTTTTATTTCAAGATATTTAAAATTTTTTTTCTTTGATCCAGCGGTTGTTTAATGGTATGTTGTTCAGTCTCCACACATTTGTGGGGATTGTTTCTCTCCTCCCCCCCCCCCCCCAGTTTTTTTTTCTTTTTCTTTTCTGGAATTGATTTCTAGTTTCATGTCATGGTGCTTGATATGATTTTAATCTTTTTTGATTTTATTGAGGCTTGTTTTGTGACCTAATATGGAGAATGTTCTATGTGCCCTTGGAGAGAAATATGTATTCTGCAGCATGGGAATGAAATGTTCTGGGGATGTTTATTAAGCGGATCTGATCTAATGTGACATTTAAGGTAATTATTTTCTTATTAATTTTCGGTTTGTTATGGATATATGTCTATGTATTCATTGATGTGAATGGGGCATTATAATTCCTTGCTCTTACTGTATTATTGTGGGTTTCTCCCTTTGTGTCTATTAATAATGTTGTTTTATATATTTTGATGCTTCTGTGTTGGGTGCATAGGTATCTATGACTGTTATATTCCCTTCCTGAATTGACCCCTTTATAATTATGCGATGTCCTCCTTGTCTTTTTTAAAACATATTTTTTTTAAAGTCTGTTTTGTATGATAGGAGTATTGCTACCTCAGGCTTCTTATTTTTCTTTTTCAGCTTGCTTTTCATTTTTATTTGCATGGCATATCTTTTTCCATCCCTTTACTTTCAGTCTGTATGTGCCTTTTGACTTGAAGTGAGTCTTTTGTAAGCAGCATATAGATGGGTCATGGATTTTATTCCATTCAGCACCCTGTGTCTTTTTATTGGATAATTTAATTCATTCACATTTAAAGTAATTATTAATAACTGTGTACTTATTGCCATTTTGCTAATTGCTTTTTGTTCTCTGCTCCTTCTTTTCTCTTCCCTTGTGGTTTGCTGGCTTTCGTTAGTGTTTTCATTTAGATTTTTCTCTTTATTTTTTGTATACCTTTTGTAGATTTTTGGCTTTTGGTTAATATAAATATATATATATGTGTGTGTGTATATATGTGTGTGTGTGTGTGTGTGTGTGTGTGTGTGTATTATATCCCAAGGCTGTACACACACAGCCTTGGGATATAATACACACACACACACACACACACACACACACACACACAGTCTATGTAAGCTGATATGTCTTTAAATTTGACTGTAGTCTATAATGACTACAGTTTTACTCCCACCTCTTCTCTTTGTTAGTGATGTCATGTTTCAGGACTTTTTGTCTTGTATATCTCCTACCTACTTATTGTAGTTTGACTTGAGTTTGAAACTTTTTTCTTTTTACCTTGTAGTAGCTTTTAAAATGTCTGATTCGCTGTATTTATTAAATATTTGGCTTTTTCTGTGAGATTTTTCTCTTTCTCCTATTATTCTATTTCTGTTAATGGCCTTTCCTTTTCTGCATAAATAAAATTCTTTCACATTTCTTATAAAACTGGCTTAATGGTGATAAATTCCTTTAGTGTTGCTTATCTGGGAAACTCTCTATGATAACCTTGGCTGGGTAGTAGGGTTGTTTCTTTTAGTATTTTAAAGAAGTTCTACCACTCCCTCTGGCCTACGAAGTTGCTGCTTAGAATTCACCTGACATCCTTGTGGGATTTCCTTTGTATGTGATTTGTTATCAAGATTGTCTCTTTTGGCACTTTAATTACAATATGTATTCAAGTGGGTCGGTTTGGGTATTTCTTGTTTGTGACTCTCTGTGCTTCCTAACCTGAACCAGGTTAGGAAAGTTTTCAGGCATTATTGCCTTAAAGTTTCTGTTCCTTTCTTCTCCTGGGATCCCTATAATGCAAATGTTTGAACACTTTGTTATCCCAGAGGTCTCTTACTCTCTCCTCATCTTTTCATTATTTTTCCTTTTTGCTGTTCTGATTGGTTTATTTCCACTAGTCTTTTTCCAGGTTACCGATTCATTCTTCTATGTTAGCTAATCTGCTATTGATTCCTTCTAATGTTGTTGTTGTTGTTTTCATTTGAGTTATTATATTATTCAGGTCTGCTTGGTTCTTTACTATACTTTCTAAATCTTTGTTGAAGCTTTTGCCAAGTTCCTCTGCTCTTCTGTCAAGTTTGGTGAGCATCCTTATGATCATTTCTTTGAATTCTTTATCAGGCAAATTACTTGTCTTTATTTCCTTTGGGGTTTTTCCCCTGGGATTTTTCCTGTTCCTTTATTTGTGAGCTCTTCTTCTGTCTTTACATTTTGTTTGACTTTCTATGTTTGCTTATGTAAATTTAGACAGAATCCCTCTTCTAGTCTGCACAAAGTGGCCTTATGCAGGAGCGGCCTCAATCCTCAGAGGCTGTCAGCCAGGGTGAGAATCTGGGTTTTGTTCCAGTGCGGTGAGGAGCCATTAGAGGACAGTGAGCGGCAGTGACTTCGGAGGGACACGGGGAGCCACAGGGGCCTGTGAGGAGGCCCCAGCAGCGGTCCTCCCCGCTGGTGGAAGGGGGCCGAGGAGGGAGGGCTGGGCGTGGTGGGGTAGGGATAGGTGTTGGATGGATGGGATTTGCTGAGGGATTGGATGTAGAATGGGGTCAATGGTGAATCCACAGTTTGGATCACAGTTTGAGCTTGTTGACTGCCTGGCAGCCTTCCCCTGGGGTGAGGACTCTGCGTGGCCAGGAGATTGCTGAGATGGTCTGGATGTGGGGGGACGGCTAAGCCAGGCTGGGGGCGGAGAAGAGAGGATGGATTTGGAGGGAGTCAGAGGTAAACTGGACGGGACTTGAGAAGGGAGCAGAGGGCACATAAAGGGAAACCGAGGCAGCCCAGCATAACTTACCCTGCTCTCTACCTCACCCACTCCTCCCCAAACCTCACCCAGGGCGTTGTCTAGATGTGCCAACAGCTTCCTTGGCGTGCCTGCCAGCAGGGCCCCGAGGGGCACCGTGAGCTGACTGGCGCAGGGGGTTAGGCTAGCACTTCGCAAGGTGGTGTGTGTGTGTGTGTGTGTGTGCTCTTCTCATGGCTCGGCCAGGGGCTGCGGGAGGCACCCAGGCAGGGTCTTAGTTAGGGGGCATCCCTGGGCATCTCGCCTCCATGAGCGGCGGCAGAGCAGTGCCCTGGCCTGGCAGGGGCCGGACTCCTTTGGCCGGTCTTCTCCTCTGCATGACGACTCCGCGCCGAAGCCACCGCCGGGGACCCTCGGAGCAACGCCTGTGGCTGCAAGGCAAGTCCTCGGGGCCCGGACAGGGGCCGCGGGCGGGGGGCTCGCAGAAGGCGGCCCCCGTCTGCGCTGAGAAATGACCCTGGAATCGAGAGATTTCCTCCATTTGCAAATACACTTCTAAATGTCAGGAAGGAATTGCATGTTAATTAGGCATTAAAACAGGCTGTGGAATATTTAATGACAGAGAAAGATGCTACTGACATATTGTCGCATGGGGAAAATACAGGTTTCAAAATGGCGTGTATACCCTGGTCCCGGCTTTTACTCCTCTGCCCCCAGCCCAGGCAAGTATGGCATTTGGCATTCTCTGAGAGACTAACCGTGGGTGGGTGGAGGTAGCTTTTATTTATTTTTATTTTTTATTTTTTTACTTCCTGGTGTTTCTGCAGGAAGTGTATTTAATCCTATTTAATCACATCAAAAAAATTTTTTTTATATCAAATGTGTCAATAACTTAAATTAGAAATCTGCTGCTTAATAAGCAGGAATCAGTGCTCAGAATAGAAAAATATGAAAAGATAACGAATCTACCCAGAAGCTACCACGGGAAAAGGCTATTTTTAAAGCTAAGAATTGTTTACTTTTCTCTTTTCACTTTTCTGTTCTCATTAATTTAAAAACTGGCATTTGTAGGACTTTTGTTTAAATGGTATGAATTTTCTCTGTCCTAGTTCTTACCTTTGATAAATGTGTGTGCTTTTATTTATTTTTTGTGTGTGAAAGGGAAAAAATGAGTTGCTTTGCTTTCTGGTGACCTCTCCAGGTCAGGGGTGAGCCTCGCCCCAGCTCAGGCCCAGTTGGGTGGGCGGGCGGGGGGGGGCGGTATTTGCTGGCCTCCGGTCAGGCTGACCGTCCTCGTGGGCCCCGGTGCGGAACAGCCGGCCCTACTGGCCTGGGGGGAACGGCTTCCTCATCTGAAAAACGGGGTTCGTGATACGTTTTCTAAGAGGGATGGAAAATCCGGGGTGTGTGGGGATAAAAGGGAGAGATCGACCAAAGGACTTATGTGCACACGTATGAGCCTAACCAGTGGTCAAGGACAATAGGGGGGTGGGGGCATGAGTGGGGAGAGGGGGTGGGGGATTGGAATGGGGGGTTTGAGGACAAATATGTGATACCTTAATCAATCAAGGAATTAATTTAAAAAAATCGGGGTGTGTAAATGCTGGCTCTCTTTCCAGTGTGGCCCGCCCTCCGCTGGGAGGCTGGCAGAAGCACAGCCCTGAGGGCCGAGGGCCCAGACACCCGGCTCCCCCGCCCCCGTGGCTCCCTGGCTGCGGCCTGGGGCGGTCCTCTCTGCGCTCTTCTACCCCGGACACCGAGGACACTGCTCCTTCCTCCTGGACTCAGCAACTCCGGGTGAGCTGGGCGCCGGGGGTGGGGGCCCCACAGCAGCCGCGACGTCTTCCTGCAGGCCCCCTGCTGCCCTCAGAGCCCAGGCCGTGGTCGGCAAACCCATCAGTCCACAGAGCCAAGTACCAACAGCACAACTGAAATTTCTTTGGAGAGCCACGTTTTTTAAACTTAAACTCCTTCCAACGCCACTTCTTCAAAAACAGACTCGCCCAGGCCGTGGTATTTTGTGGAAGAGCCGCACTCCCGGGGCCAAAGAGCCGCCGGTGGCTCGCGAGCCGCGGTTTGCCGACCACGGGCCCAGGGCACCCGGGCAGCCACGCTGTCCTGTGGCCGTGACTCCTCCGGAGGCTGAGGCGGGTCTGAGCCGGGGACAGACTCAGACTCCCCACCTCGGCCACCTCGGGACAAAGGCTGGAGCCGCGGCGGGTTTCCCAGGAGGCTTTTATTACAAAGAAGGTTCCACGTGGGGCAGCCTGGCTGCCCTCTGCCCGGGCCCGCGGGGACCGGCGCAGACGGCGCGGCTTTCTCGGGGGGCGGGGGGCGTGGGGGGTCTGTGCCAGAGCCGCCGGCCTCCGGACAGTCCTTTCCAGTGTTGTGCCCTCTGCGCGCGCGGCAGCTGTTCACAGTTGGTGCGCGATGCGTTTAATATAGAAAAGCTTTCTTAGAAAAACAAAGCGGTGCTCCCTCTAGAAATGCTTCCAGCAAGATCACGTAGGCCAGCTACATCCTTGGCGTGACTTCGTCCCCCCCCACCCCCAGCCCCATGGCCCGGCCCCGGCCCCGGGCCTCCCGCCCCCCAGGCTCCGGGCGCCCCGGGCCCCTCCCTGCGGGCGGCGGGCGCTGCCCACCCCGCCAGCAGCCACAGACCGGACCCGGCTCCGAACGGCAGGTGGCAGGGTCCTCCCGGGCGAGGGGAGACCGAGGCGACGTCCGGGGGGCTACATCGGGAGCCGGTGGCGGGCTGGTTCAAGGCCTCCCCTCCGTCCGTCCGGAAGGCTGAGGTAGTGTTTCTGGCTGCGGCCGCGGGGCCAGGCGTCTCTCACGTTTGCCTGTCTGTCTGTCTGTCGGAGGGACGGAGGCGGGCGGGGCTCTCAGCGGCTGGCGGTGACAGAGCGCCCTGGCGGGCGGTGGGAGCCTCACCAGAGCCCGGCCGGCTGTGCCATCCAAGGCCCCCTCCCACCGGCCGGGCCTGGGGCCACGAAGGAGGGGACAGCGGCGCCCCCAGGGGGCCAGGGCGGGGGCTCTGCTCGGTCAGGGCCCAGCCGGAGGCAGGGGGACCGCACGCGAAGTCGCGGGCCGGGCCTGGCTCCTCCCAGGCGGAGTCCTCCCTCCCGCGGCTCAGGCCTCGCTGTAGCACTCGTAGATGTTGTCCTCCATCAGGGCCACCACCTGCTCGAACTTGTGCTGCAGCTGCGTCCTCCGGGCGGTGGGGTTCGCCTCCAGGGCCGCCATGATCTGGGGAGACGTGGGGGGGGGGCGTGTGGGGCTGCAGGCCTGGGCCCGGGGGGTGCCCCGGCAGGTCTCTGGGGAGCACGCCCACCCTGCCTGGATGCCCACCCCCGCCCTAAAGCACCCATGTCCTGGGCCACAGATGCCAGCGTGGGGGCCTCTCTGCGGGTGAGGTGGGGAGGGGAGGTCAGGGCCGCACCCCGGGGGCACCCACCTGCGGGCGGTACCTCTTGGCGTATTTGTAAATCTCCGCCATGGCCACGTTGGTGTTGAACTCGTTCTGGTACTTCTACAGGCAAAGAGAAGGCGGGCGTCAGGGAGGGTGCATGACCCGTCGAACCCGGGCCCGGCCCAGCCTGCTGCTGGCACTCAAGCCCCACCCTGGACGGTCCAATGCCAGATCCCCCTCCCCGCCCCCCCGGCCCCCCGGCCCCCGCCCCGCCCCGCCGCACCCGGGACTCCTCGGCCAGGTGCGCATTCATCTCTTGCTCGCTGAGGGGCGTCATGTCGTGGATCTGCTTGTAGTAGCGCTGCACGATCTTGCGGTACTCGGGGATCTCCTTGGCGTAGAGGAGCTTGTTGGTGGGCGAGTCCTGGGGGGAGAGAGGGGGCGTGGGGATGAGTAAGAGGAGGGAAGGGTTTGTCTTTCTCTGGACGAGCCCCACGAAGGCCCTGTCCCCGAGGGTCCCCCTCGGCCGGCCCTCCGCTGTCCTCCCGGCCGAGCCCCCGCCCCGGCCTCTGAGGGCCTGCCGGGCTGACCCATCGGGGATCCACGTCTTCGAGGGGGAAAGCATGTGGGCTGGGCGCCAGCTCTGGGTCTCCGGAGGCCGCTGTGGTTACGTCCTTGCCTCTGTAGGGCTGTAGGTCTCGGTGGCTAAGCTCGCCGGGAGCCTGAGGGCTGGCTGCTCAGGGGGACGTTTCCCACCACGTTTCCGACGCCCGAGAGCGAAACGCACCAAAGGCCCTCCCCGCTCTGGCACAGGCGTCCCTTCTCCACGCTCTCTCGTGGCCCGGCTCCGAAGTCACCGGCCAAGGGCAGGGCCTCGAGCCCTCCATCCTGCCCGGCCAGCTCTGCTTACACCCTCTCCCTCACGCCTCCCCGCTCGCCCAGGCTGTCCCCTCTGCCGGGAGCACCGTCCTCTCTCCTCCCTCCTGCGTGTGTCTTGTCCTTCGCCTCCAACCACCCCTCCTCTGTGCCCACTCCGAGGGCCTCTGGCCCTCCGGACGGCGGCCAGTAGCCCGGCAGGTTCTCGGATGATGCTGTGCCTGACCCAGCGGGTTTTCTGCATTCGCCCTGGCTCCCCGGGCCTGGCTCTGGGGCCTCCGAGCTGGGAGCCGATGCTGGGCCGCCGGAGGCAGGAGCAGCCGGTCTTTGGGGACGCAGTTTCTGACTGCAGTGGCCGGGTCTGGGCGTCTCCTGCGGCCCGAATGTCCCCGTTCACCCCCCGCGTCCCCCAGGCCTGAGCTCCTCGTTCCCCCCGCAGAGAGATCTCTTTCCGTCGTCAGCACCCAGGCCGCCCCTGGAGCCGCTGACCTTGCCGAGCTGTAGGTCGGAGATGGAGCAGGCGTCGATGAAGGCCTGTGCGATGACCGAGAGGCAGGCGTCGATGTGGTCCGTCTTGTCGATGTCGAAGACAAACTGGGGGTTTTTCAGGATGTTCACCCAGAAGCGGAGAGGAAGGCTGAGGGGTGGGGGGAGCAGAGGCAGGGTGAGCCCACCCCCTCCCGGGCGTAGGGCAGCCAGGCCCAGAGGACAGACAGGCCCAGAGGACAGGCTGGCTTCACCCCTCAAGGCTGGTGCAGCCTGCAGCCTGCTCCCAAGACAGGCCCTCCGGAGACCTGGGTCTGCTCACCCACAAATGGGGCTGGTGACCGCCCCTGCCGGGCTCCAAGCAGCTAAGAGCCAGGCTTCCTGCATGGAGCAGGGCGGGGGCCGGGGCAGGAGCTGCAGGCCTGGCTGGGGCGGAGGGTTCTGAGTCCACACTCACTGCCCACCTAATTCTCACCCCCCTCCCCACCCCCCTGCCAGAGTCTCCAGCAGGAGCCTCAGGCCGGGTCCTGGTTCTCATTAGAAATACACACCACACACACACACACACACACGGCCTGGCAGCCTGGCTCCCCCTCAGCCTCACAGCAGCAGGCGGTCCGCCATGGGCAGCAGGCACCGGCTGGAGGAGGGAGGGGCCTGGATCCCAGGCCTTGGCCTCAGGAGCCAGAGGAGGGCTGGTAACCACCCCCCACCCCCCCCCCCCCCCACCGCAGCGCCCCCGTGACTCAGCAGCCTGGGCTTGTGCGCGCGCACACACACACACACACACACACACACACCCCGCCCCCGCCCGAGCCCTGAGAAACCCCTGGAAACGCACACAAACTTCTGGGCCTGTGGCTTTTTTTTTCTGAGGCTCAGCTGAGGGGGTTTTTTTGTTTTGTTTTGTTTTTTAAAACAACAACTTGTTGGGATCTGTGACCCCAAAAAGCAAAGGCATGCCTCAAAAGAAGGTTACACAGTGGGTAGGGGGGTCAAGATGCTGCTGCTCTGAGCCACCCAAGGGCTGCGTGACCTCGGGCAGCCCCACCTCCGTGAGCCTCACTGTTCTGCTCCGTCACAGGGAGCGGACAGGGCGGACAGGGCGGATAGGGCCTGCCCAGGGAGAATGGAGGGAGGAGGATGGGAATTGTCCCCAATTCTTATAATGAAGGCAAATTACTTTTACGGCCTGACTTTACCGCTGGCGGGGGGCTTAAAGCACAGAGCAGTTAAGTCATTTACAGCTGGGATGTGGCCTAGGAGGGACTGAGCCCAAGCAGGTGGGCTGAGAGACCGGGATCTGAAACGCCCCCATTGCTGCCCCAGGGGCACAGCCCTCCCCACACCGCCCACCGCCCACCTGTTGGTCTTCCAGATGTGCAGGGTGTCGGGGTCCGAGATCCCCCTCTTCTCGGCCTGCTCCTCCAGGAAGTCGAAGAAGTACTTGACGGCCAGCGGGGGCCTGTCCTCGCGGATGCTCAGGATGGCCTTGAACAGGTCGTCCAGGAACTTCTGCAGCGTGCCCTGCGGGGGAGCGGCGAGGCTGCGTCAGCCGGGGCCACGTGCGGAGGGCGGGCGGGCCCCGCTGGCTCTGGGGAGACCGCGGGCGGCACTGGAGCTGGTGAACGTGGAAGCCACGTGGCCTCACGCCGGCCACCTGACCTCTCGGGGTCTCGGTTTTCCCACCTGTGAAATGGGTTAGCGAAGCCTGCCTCCCGGGGGTGCTGAGAAAGCCTGGGGCAGAGAGTGGGAACTCCGTGGAGCCAGGGTGTGGTAGGGAGGGTGCAGGCTGCCACCTAAGCTGTGAGGCCTTGGAAGCATTGACCTCGGTTGCATCGGCCCCCTCAGAAGTTGTCGGTCAGATGCCTCTCAGGGCTCTGAGCGGAGGCAGGACCCTCAGCCTCTCCGCCTGGGAGCCCCGCTGCCCCCGGAGGGAGAGCTCTCGCCCTCCAGGCGGGTGGGCAGTGGCCTCCGTGGCGCGGGGCGGGCCGCCTACCTTGGTGGACAGCAGGCGGGTCAGGTAGATCTCGGGCAGCACCTTCTTGCGGTGGCTCTGCCGGTGGGACTTCTTGGGCTCGGCCAGCTCGTCCGTGGGCAGCACCTGGGAGGCCGGGGCGGCGGTCAGGGCCGGGCACCATCCCCACCCGTCCAGGGGGAGGCCCACCCTCCTCCCGGAGGCACTGGGTCTGCACAGATGGCCGGGTTCCCTGCCGATGCTGGATTCCCATCTCCGCCCCCCGCCCCCGGCCTTTCCCAGAGCCGGGGTGTCCTCCCCGAGGACCGAGGCGGCCGGCAGCCAGGCCCACGCCCGCGAGGGGCGGGCAGCGGGAGCCCCCAGGCCAGAGGCCGGCACTCACCAAATGGAAATACTTCTCGGTGTCCAAGTCTTTCACTGCGGGAGGAGAAACACACAGTAAATAAACAAGGGAGGGGAGAGGGAGGGAGGGAGGGAGAGGAGATACGGAGCGAAACCAAAGAAAGGGTGAGTTCCAGAGAGACACATGGAGAGAATGAGACAGGGTGAGTCAAGGAGAAGCATGTGAGGGAAGAGAGGAGAGAGCCAGAAAGACACGCAGAGGAAGAGACAGAGAAAGACGGAGGCAGTGAGAGAGAGACACGTGCAGGTGAGAGGAGAAGCAGGGAGGGACAGAGACAGGGTCACTCACCCCCTCACCCCACCCCACCCGCTGCGGGGGAGAACCACGACCCTGCTCCTGACCTCAGAGGGAGCCCCGAGACCCAGGAGCATGAGGCCTGGGGCACCGGAGGGTGTGGACGGTGGGATTTGAGGCAGAAACACAACCCAAAGCCCAGATAGGCATGCCAGCCACCCCTCCGGCCTGGCAGCCGCCCAGACCCATGGCAGCCACAGCCCGCCCTCCTGCGGCCTCCGTGGGGCCGCCCGCTGGCAGTCAGCTGAGAGGCCCGGCCACAGGCCCTGCCAGGCCGTCCTTGGTCCGAGGGGCCTGGCTTGGCCCCTGCCCCAGCCGAGGAGGCCACAGCCCGGCCTCGCGAAGCCTCGGCCTCCCCACAGGGACCGCCCGGCCCCTGCCCTGCCCCACGTCCAGCGGCCCTACCTCGGCCCAGCGTGTTGTCCTTCTTGTCTGTGAGGCTCATGGCCAGCGAGGCGCCTTCGGGGATCTGGCGGGAGGGGAGAGGCCGAGGTCAGAGGTCAGGCAGAGGCCGCCGGTGAGGGCCGGGGCGGGGGCGGGAGCCCACCTTGTAGTGCGCCAGCGTGTTGAGCTTCTTGCGGCCGTCCTCCACCACCGAGGTGTCATCCAGGTCCCGGAGGATGTAGCTCTGGGTGCTCGAGGCGAACCACTCTGGAGACGGGGAGCGGGGGGTCAGGGGCAGGGCCGGCCGAGGGGCCAGCATCAGCCGCGTTTCTCCCTGAGCCTCCGTTCCCCGCTCTGGAGACGGAGCGGGGAGAGCACCGGGGAGCGGGGTGCTGGGAGGTGGGAGCCGGGCTCGGTCCCCGGGAGGAGCACAGAGCGGGGGCTCTGGACAGTCCTCCTCCTCGGGGTTATGTTGTTGTTACTGATGGAATGAGAAAAGGTGCCGCCAGCCCCGGCTGGTGCGGCTCCATGGGGCACTGTCCATGCAGCAGGGGCCTGCCAGTTTGGTGCCCGGTCAAGGGCCCAGGCCCGGGGCGGTGGGCTCGGTCCCCAGTAGGGGGTGCACTTCATCTGACCGCCTCCATGTCCCTCCCCAGTGCCCAGTCTGTGCCCATCTGCGGAGGAACAGGAGCGTCCGGGTAGGACTACGGCAGGGGCTGGCCCCCCCCACCCCGACACCGTCTGACAGCAGGGGGCCGCCCGCCCTGCCCACCGAGGTCGACGTCCTCGGCGCGGGGCCACTGGGAGTAGGGCACGTTCTTGCAGAAGGCCTCCAGGATCTTCTCCTTCACCTGCGTCAGCGTGTCCGTGTCCATGGCCCGCACGCTCAGCGAGTCCATGCCGCAGCCCTGGAAGGACACGTTCAGGTTCTGTGGAGAGGGGGGGAGGGAGGTCAGTCCGAACTCGCCGTCACCGCCCGGGCCCCGGCGGGCGGCGGCAGCTCCGGGAGGCCGGGCCGGAGCGCAGCCTCCGGGCACGCGGGGACCCCTCCCAGCCCGTCACTCACACACACACACACACACACACACACACACACACACATACACACACAAACACACACACATACACACACACACACACAGACACACACATACACAAACACACACACAGACACACACATATACACACACAGACACACACATATACACACACACAGACACACACACACATACACACACACACACAGACACACACATACACACACAAACACACACACACATACACACACAGACACACACATATACACACACACACAATATATACACACACATACACACACATACACAATATACACACATATACACATACACATACACACATATACCCACACATATACACACATCTACACACAATATATACACACACATATATATACACACATATACACACGCATATGCACACATCTACACACAATATATACACACACATATATATACACACACACACACACACATACACACACACACACACACACCACCCCCGCCCCCGCCCGCACACCGCTCACCCGGGGCTTGGCCTCGATGTTCTCCCGCAGCAGCCACTCCTCGTTGAGCGTGTAGCGGGCCTTGCCTGTGATGGCGTCGATGGAGCCCTTGTTGATCTGCTGCTTGATGGCACACAGGAGCAGGAAGAACGGCTCCCCGACCGTCTCCTGGGGGGGCGGGGGCTGCCGTCAGGGGTAAGGCCCCGCCGGCCCCCCTGCCCCCGTCTCCCCTCCATATCCCAGCTCCCAGGCCATGCCCACCAGCCCCGTCCGGGCGGCCTGGCTGAGAGCCTTCGCTGGGTCCCGGTGCCCCCCCCCCGGCCCCGGAGTCTCCATGGAGCGACGGCCGAACACCACTGGCCGCGGGCGGCTCCTTCGTGCCGTCCCTCCCTGCGGAGGCCGAGGGCACGGAGCGGCCCCGGGCCCCAGCCCCGGGCCCCCGGCGGGAAGAGGCACAGCTGGACGGGGACGCCGGCCGGGCCGGCTCCCGAGCCTCCCAGGGCGAGTCCGGGGGGAAGCGGAACACAGACTGGTCCCACCGACACCACAGCGCGGTGAGAGTGGAGAGTCCGGGGCTCAACCGGACTCTCCTGCCCTCGGCCTCGCCCCCTTTTACCCCCACACCCGGCCCCGCCTGTCTCCCCTTCATCAAGTTCACAGCCATGAGCTGATTTTCATGGTCATGTTATAGCAAGAGACCAGGAATTACGCTGATGGCAGACATTTAGGTGAAGTGGTGAGCTGATTTAAGGGAAAAAAATTAAGCACATAATAGTGTTAGGCAGATTTGGCAAGATGATGAAGACAGCATGCCAGCTCCTCTTTTTTTGTTAATCCTCACCCGAGGGTATTTTTCCACTGATGTTTAGAGAAAGTGAAAGGGACAAAGAGGGGAGAAACACTGATGTCACATCCATCGGTTGCCTCGGGAACTGAACCCGAGAGCCTTGGCTGCGCGGGCCGGCGCTCTAACCACTGAGCACACCAGCCAGGGCGAACACGCCGACTCTCATTCCCGATCCAGTTCTCCGGGGCTGGGGGTGGGAGCAGGAAGGGAAGCCGCACAGAGAGGCCTCGGGAGCCCCCGCGGGCCCTGCCGCCAGCCAGTGCAGACCCACACCAAGACCAGTGACACGGGGAGAGCCTCAGGGGGCTGTGCGACGGCCCCGTCCTAGGCCCCACCTCCTCTGCTCCGTCCCCGTTCCCCGTCCCCTCCACAGGGCTCCTCCGCCGCCTGCCCCACCAGCCCCACACCCAGGGGACAGACAGCAACCAGGACAGAGAGAGGGCAATGCTTTTCCAAGGCCGCACAGCTGGTTTGTGCCAGAGACTGGACTCGGACCCAGGACACCTGAGGCCCCGGTCCTGGGCTCCAGTCAGGCCCCTGCCTTTCTCCGGGGCTCCCCGGAGGACTGCCTGGCCTCTGCGGAAAAGCCCTAAGGGGTCCCTTTGGCAGAAGGCAGAGGCCCCGATCCCCTGGCCGCCCTGGCCTTCCGAGCCTTGTCTCGTCAGAAAGACTCACCGGACTTCCCTCCGTTCCTTCCAGAAACAGCCCCTCCTCCTGGCGTGGCCCAGGCTGCCGCCACCCCCTGGGACCCCCTCCCCACCCATGCTTTAGCTGGCTCGTTCCTACTCTGACCCTTTCTCAGGCCGCTGCCTGGACCCTCCAGCCGGCCAGAAGCCTCAGCCGTTGAGCTGTGCTGTATTTTAATTTGTTTCCACATCTCTCCCCCTTCACGAGGGGAGAGCTTCGTGGCTGAGGGCTGGTGACTGAGGACAAGCTCCCTGACATGGCCTCTGTCCTGCCCCAGGGGCTCTGTGCCTCGCGGGAAGCCAGGCCTCTGCTGAGCCTGGTCCCCGTCCATAATGGACCCTCGGGGCCTCTGCTGAGCCTGGTCCCCGTCCATAATGGACCCTCGGGGCCTCTGCTGAGCCTGGTCCCCGTCCAAAATGGACCCTCGGGCCTGCCCTGCCCTCCTCTGAGTGCCCCTCCCATCTGCACGCAGGGACCGCTCTCCGGGAAGAGCCGGCGGAAGGATGGACCGCGTCCAGTCCATCGCGGGGAGACGGGGGACGCCCCCTCACCCTCAGGCAGCTGTACATGCAGATGGACATCCAGTTGGTGAGCATCTTCTCCACCACGGACTCCGTGCGCCGCAGCATGAGCTTGGGGTTCTTGGCGGCGGAGGCGTCGATGAGGTCCACCAGCAGCTCCTTCATGATGCTGGTGTAGTACTCGAGCTTGCCGTGGAGCGCGATGGTCAGCAGGGAGGCCAGGCTGCACCTGCGGGTGGGCATGGGCGTCAGTGGGATGGGGGGGCGGGTGGGCACGGGCGTCAGTGGGATCGGGGGGTGGGCACGGGCGTCAGTGGGATCGGGGGGTGGGGGTGTGGGGACCTCACTGTGGCGGCTACAGGTGGCCTTATCACCGATGTGCCTGTGCGGGCGGAATCCAGGCCCAGGAAGTGGGGTCTTGGGACCCCCAGGAGCCTGACTTGGTGTTGGAGGCCAGCTAGCTGCCCAGGGGACGTGGTGGCAGGCGAACTTCCCGAGCCCAGGGTCCAGCCGGGCTGACCCGGACCGGGGGCCCGCAGACAGAGCCCAGCCCGGCCCCGCAGCCCACCTGTCCCGCACGGCGAAGTCCTTCTGCTGCTCCAGCGCGTGGACGAAGACGATGAGGAAGTGCTTGTTGTTGAGCAGTGAGGAGAACAGGCCGATGCCCTCCTCCATGTTGGGCCGGCAGCTCTCGGGGATCTGCGGGAGCCACCGGTGAGGGGCCGGCCCTCAGGACGCCCCAGGAGGCTCCTCGGATGCCTCCCGGGACGGGGAACTCACTACCTTTCCGTGGCGGGTGCCGCCCGGCGCCCGGTGACTGGGAGCAGGGGCTCGGGTGAATTGAAAAGGGGGGCCCAAGCCCCTGGGGGTAACCCAGCGTCCCCACCAGGGACCCTCTCAGCTGCCCTCTAAGCCAGCGGTCGGCAAACTCCTTCGTCAACAGAGCCAAAGAGCAACAGTATGATTGACATTTCTTTTGAGAGCCACGTTTTTTAAACTTAAAATACTTCTTCTAACGCCACTTCTTCCAAACAGACTCGCCCAGGCCGTGGTATTCTGTGGAAGAGCCACGGCTCTAAGACACGGGCAGGGTGGGATGTCTAGGGAGGCCCCGTCCTCTCCCCTCTCTACCCGGCCGGGGGCAGCACTTCTAACACCCTGAGGGGCTGCTTCCATGCCTCCTGGGACGGAGCACTCACTCCCTTCCAATGGCAGAGTCTCTCCCCCTCCCCACCCCCACCAGCCCTGTGATTGGGATCAATGGACCCAACGAGCTGGAAAGTGGAGCCGGACGGACTGGGCGGCCCAGGCGGCCCAGAGTGTGTGTGTGTGTGTGTGTGTGTGTGTGTGTGTGTAGGAGGGTAGGAGGAGGAGAGGGGAGGGGAGGGGGTCCAGTGTGTGTGTGTGTGTGTGTGTGTGTGTGTGTGTAGGAGGGTAGGAGGAGGAGAGGGGAGGGGAGGGGGCCCAGTGTGTGTGTGTGTGTGTGTGCAGGGGGTGGGGGGAGGAGAGGGGAGGGGGTCCAGTGTGTGTGTGTGTGTGTGTGTGTGTGTGTGTGTGTGCAGGGGGGTGGGGGGAGGAGAGGGGAGGCCCAGAGTGTGTGTGTGTGTGTGTGTGTGTGTGTGTGTGTAGCGGGGTGGGGGGAGGAGAGGGGAGGCGGCCCAGTGTGTGTGTGTGTGTGTGTGTGTGTGTGTGTGTGCAGGGGGGTGGGGGGAGGAGAGGGGAGGCCCAGAGTGTGTGTGTGTGTGTGTGTGTGTGTGTGTAGGAGGGTAGGAGGAGGAGAGGGGAGGGGAGGGGGTCCAGTGTGTGTGTGTGTGTGTGTGTGTGTGTGTGTGCAGGGGGTGGGGGGAGGAGAGGGGAGGGGGTCCAGTGTGTGTGTGTGTGTGTGTGTGTGTGTGTAGGGGGGTGGGAGGAGGAGAGGGGAGGGGGCCCAGTGTGTGTGTGTGTGTGTGTGTGTGTGTGTGTGTGTGCAGGGGGGTGGGGGGAGGAGAGGGGAGGCCCAGAGTGTGTGTGTGTGTGTGTGTGTGTGCAGGGGGGTGGGGGGAGGAGAGGGGAGGGGGTCCAGTGTGTGTGTGTGTGTGTGTGTGTGTGTGTGTGTGTGCAGGGGGGTGGGGGGAGGAGAGGGGAGGCCCAGAGTGTGTGTGTGTGTGTGTGTGTGTGTGTGTGTGTGTAGGGGGGTGGGAGGAGGAGAGGGGAGGCGGCCCAGTGTGTGTGTGTGTGTGTGTGTGTGTGTGTGTGTGTAGGGGGGTGGGAGGAGGAGAGGGGAGGGGGCCCAGTGTGTGTGTGTGTGTGTGTGTGTGTGTGTGTGTGCAGGGGGTGGGGGGAGGAGAGGGGAGGCGGCCCAGTGTGTGTGTGTGTGTGTGTGTGTGTGTGTGTGCAGGGGGGTGGGGGGAGGAGAGGGGAGGGGGTCCAGTGTGTGTGTGTGTGTGTGTGTGTGTGTGTGTGTGTGTGTGTAGGGGGGTGGGGGGAGGAGAGGGGAGGCCCAGTGTGTGTGTGTGTGTGTGTGTGTGTGTGTGTGCAGGGGGGTGGGGGGAGGAGAGGGGAGGGGGTCCAGTGTGTGTGTGTGTGTGTGTGTGTGTGTGTGTGTGCAGGGGGGTGGGAGGAGGAGAGGGGAGGCGGCCCAGTGTGTGTGTGTGTGTGTGTGTGTGTGTGTGTAGGGGGGTGGGGGGAGGAGAGGGGAGGGGGTCCAGTGTGTGTGTGTGTGTGTGTGTGTGTGTAGGGGGGTGGGGGGAGGAGAGGGGAGGCCCAGTGTGTGTGTGTGTGTGTGTGTGTGTGTGTGTATAGGGGGGTGGGGGGAGGAGAGGGGAGGGGGTCCAGTGTGTGTGTGTGTGTGTGTGTGTGTGTGCAGGGGGTGGGGGGAGGAGAGGGGAGGCGGCCCAGTGTGTGTGTGTGTGTGTGTGTGTGTGTGTGTATAGGGGGGTGGGGGGAGGAGAGGGGAGGGGGTCCAGTGTGTGTGTGTGTGTGTGTGTGTGTGTAGGGGGGTGGGAGGAGGAGAGGGGAGGGGGTCCAGTGTGTGTGTGTGTGTGTGTGTGTGTGTAGGGGGGTGGGGGGAGGAGAGGGGAGGGGGTCCAGTGTGTGTGTGTGTGTGTGTGTGTGTGTAGGGGGGTGGGGGGAGGAGAGGGGAGGGGGTCCAGTGTGTGTGTGTGTGTGTGTGTGTGTGTGTGCAGGGGGGTGGGGGAGGAGAAGGGAGGGGGTCCAGTGTGTGTGTGTGTGTGTGTGTGTGTGTGTGTGTGTGTGCAGGGGGGTGGGGGGAGGAGAAGGGAGGGGAGGAGAGGGGAGGCCCAGAGTGTGTGTGTGTGTGTGTGTGTGTGTGTGTGTGTGTGCGCGCAGGGGGTGGGAGAGGAGCGGGGAGGGGGTCCAGGTACTCACCTTCCACTCCCCCAGCAGCGGGTGTGTCTCCTGCGCGGAGGAGCTGCCCGGGGAGCTGGGGGTCTGGGAGGGCAGGATGTACCGCTCTTCGTAGAGGGAGGAGCACTGTGGGGGCAGAGCCGGCGCCTCAGCGGGCTGGACCCCCTGACGGGCATGCAAGGACGCTCACCCCAGGCAAAGGGACGCTTTACAGGGAAAGACAGGGCCATGGGCCATGCGTCCCGGGGCTTCCCGGAGGGAGGAGCGGACCCAGCACCCGCCGAGCTGCAGCAATGCCCGAGGGCACAGGCTTTCAAGAACACGAGAGCCGCCGAGCGTGGAAAAGGGAAACGGAGGCACAGAGGCTGCTGCACGGTGGGTCCAGGGCCAGAGGAGGGTGTTGGCCATCAGCACCAAGGCTCTGGGCCGGCCAGGGAGAGCGGGGACAGGGCCGCAGCCAGGAACGGAAGGGGGTGGGGTGGGCAGAGTCCGGGGGCAGGCAGAGGGTAGGTGGAGACCCAGAGAAGCCTGGCTGGGAAGGGGCCGATGTAAGAGAGGCTCCAGGACACACTGCTCCCCCCGGAGGGCAGAGGGCCGCAGCCAGCTCCTCTATGGACAGTCCCACACCGAGTGGACAATGAGGGACAGTGGGGGTGGGACCTGGGCCCCTCCCGGCAGGCCCTGTGGACTGGCACTGCTGAGGCCCACCATCTGCACACAGGTGCCCTCCGGAGCGGCACGCCCCTGGCACAGCCCAGGGCCCCGCGGTGGCAGACGGGGGCGCGGCTGACCTTGGGGAAGAACGTGCGGGTCACAAAGTGCCTGTACTCCAGGAAGGGGATGCCCTGGCTGCGGTTCAGCTCCTTGGTCAGGTCCGTCATGTCCGTCTGCAGCTCGGCGAAGCCTGGCGACAGGAGGGCAGCGGTGAGCGTGTCTCAGACCCCTTCCCCCGCTGGGAGAGCCGAGGCCCGGGGTCCTGCGGGTCCCCACCCCCTACCTTTGCGGATCTCCTCTCGGATCTGAGACTCCATCTCCTCCATCTGCAGCAGCGTCTTCTGCCAGTAGCGCTCCGCGCGGCGGCTCTTCGTGCAGAAGACAAACAGGGCTGCGGGCAGTGGAGAGGGGTCAGGCCTCGGAAGCCCTGGGGAGAGCTGAGAGCTGAGCAGCGCTGTCGGCACCTGCTGGGCGCAGGGCCTGGCGGGAGGGGTCGGCCTTGGTGCCCCCTCCTCTGGGGCAGGGGTGGCCGGTGGCCAGGCCTCCCTTCCCCAGCGGGCTGCCTGACTCCCACGGGGGAAAGGGTTTGGGGAAACCAGTCAAATAAGGCTCAGTGTCCCATTCTTACAAAAAGAGTGTGTGTGTGTGTGTGTGTGTGTGTGAAAACAGTGGTAAGCAGTGGCTTTCCCTCTGGATGGATTACATGTGAAAGAGAATTATGGGTGATTTGTGGTGTTATTTTTTTTTGTTTTAGCATTTTCAATTCTTTCTACAATGACCTAGTGTTACTTGTGAATTGAGAAACTTTTAAAAGCAGATTACAAAGAGGCATTATCTTATAATCCCTTTCTGAGTTGGGAGAAGGGATAGATATGTGTAATACATATAATATTAAAACATTTTATATTCTTATATATAATATATATTTGTACATATTATAAATATTATATAAAACTTTAAGAAGACCGTCAAGAAACATACCAAAATATACAGGGCGTTAATGATGGATGTGTGGTTTTTTTTTTTAGTTCATTGATTCCCTAACATTTCCTACATTGAATGTTTGTTAAGATACGATGCACACGCCCTGGAACCCAGCCGTCCATTTAAAGACGACGGTTCTAACGGCTCTTAGTTGTGCGCCATCACCCGGGAGCCGACCACACGTGGTCTTTGGCGAGCGGCCTTCCGTCCGGCATAACGCTGTCAAGGCTCCGCCACGATGCAGCGCGGTCGGCACTTCGCTCTTCTTTACGGCTGAACGCTCTCCCGCTGTGTGTGCGTCCACACTGCATTGTACTCTCTCACCGGGTGACGGTGCACAACTAAAAGCCATTAGAACCGTCTTCTCTAAACGGACGGGTGTTTCTCTTTCTGGCTGTTACGAACAAGGCCAGGGCGAGTTTTCATGCACGAGTTTTGTGTGAACATGTTTTCATGTCTGCTGGGTTAGACACCACCCAGGAGTGGCATTGCTGGGTCACAGGGCAGCGTGTGGTTTAACCCTTGGAGGAACTGCCCAAGTGTTTTCCAGCCCCCGTGTCTGAGGGTTCCAACTTCCCCGCGACACTGACTACGGTACCTCCACAACCCCCGCTCTAATGGTGGGACGACAACCCTCTCTCAGGTACCGCCAGCAGCTCCCTAAGGATCAGACAGGAAGGTTCCAACTCCCTGTGCGCGCCCCCCCAGCACCTATCCCCCGCCCGTGCTGAGGCCAGGCACCCCCCACCCACCTCTGGGCGCAGGACCTGTTCCTACCCCCCCCCCACCACCACCACCGTGTGTGTTCCGGCTGGGCCCCAGCCACTATGACTTCTCTCTGCCCATCTGCAGGGGGGTCCGGGGGCCGGCCTGCCCTCCGAGGTGTCACAGGGGGGTGGGGGGGCTCCTTACCAACCACGGAGAGCAGCAGCAGCACGCTGCAGATGACGATGGACACGATGATGGCCGTCTCGCTGCCGCCCAGCTGCAGGGTGGCGATGGTCTGGTTGAAGTTCCCGACCTGGATCTGCACAGGACAGGGGAGGGGCTGTAGCTTCCCTGGCTGTGGGCCTCGGCTCTTCTCCTAGCTAGCGAGGCGGCCTGGGCAGGCCCCCTAACACACAGACGGCCGCGCCCCCCTCCGGGGGGGTGTGAGGACTACAGGAGGTCATGCTTGTCACGCTTCTAGTCCTGGGCCTGCCACAGAGGAGAAACTCGAAACTTGGGGGGGCGGGGAGGAAATGTCATTATTACTACAGCCTGGGGGGCGTGGTGGAGGAGCCAAGGCTGTTCACGGGGCGTGGCTGTGCTGACCCCGGTATCTGCAGGGCTGTCCTGGGAACAGGAGGTGTCTGAGGACTCCGAGGGCAGAACGGGGCCTGAGGTGCAGACGGAAGGGAGCTTTCCCAGCCAGAGCCGCCTGCCTGCGAGGAAATGAGCTCCCAGCCCCGGAGGCATGCCAGCAGGGACAGTGCAGAGAGGGTCCCCCTTTCTGGGCCCTCTCTCTGCCCCCCATGACCCTGTGGGATGACTGGCAGCCCAGACTCTAAGGAGCACGCCTAGAACGGGCGATTTCTTATGGCCTTTCAGAGTCCGCCCCATCCGGCCATCCCTGACCTCGAGCAGGTCCCTACGCCCTTGGCCCCATGTCCTCCTCTGTCGAGCAGGGATGTCAAGTCTGCTCTGCTCTGCCCTGCCTCCTACACGACTGAGCATGGAAGGCTCAGCTCCACAGGACAGGCACCTGCAGTCAGACGGGCTGGGAGCCCCGCCCGGCCGCTCACCGTGATGGGCAGCTGCCCCTCGGCCGTGCCCAGGGACTCGTTGACGGAGCAGTGGATGACGCGCTCCGAGACGATCTGGATGTCGCAGGCCACCTGGCCTATCTTCACCCGGTACTCGTGCCGCTCCAGCCCCAGGCCGTCCTGCTCTTTCTGTGGGGGCCAGGAGGGAGGGCTCACCCGGGCCCCCGCCGAGCTCGGCCCACTCACCGCCCCCCGGCCCCCGGCCCCCCACCCGGCCCCCGGCCCCGCCCCCGGGCCCCCACCCAGCCCCCGGCCCCCTCCCGCCCCCACCCCCGGCCCCCCACTCGGCCCCCGGCCCCCTCCCGCCCCCCCGGCCCCCGGCCCCCTCCCGCCCCCCGGCCCCGCCCCCCGGCCCCGCCCCTGGGCCCCCACCCGGCCCCCGGCCCCCTCCCGCCCCCACCCCGGCCCCCCACCTGGCCCCCGGCCCCCTCCCGCCCCCACCCCCGGCCCCCCACCCGGCCCCTGGCCCCCTCCCGCCCCCCGGGCCCCCCCCGCCCCTCCTCCCGCCCCCCGCCCCCACCCCCGGCCCCACACCCGCCCCCCGGCCCCCTCCCGCCCCCCCGCCCCTCCTCCCGCCCCCCCTTCCGCCCCCGGCCCCGCCCCCGGCGCGCTCACGTGGATGACCAGGGTGAGGGGCTCCCCCGGGTGGTGCTTGATCCACTTCTCCCGCTTGGCCGTGGAGAACTGAGGGTCGGGCAGGTAGTCCAGGCGGAACCTGCTGGCCCGCTGCGCCTCCTCCGAGTCCAGCAGCTCCTCGGCCACCGCCACCTCGTCGGCGTAGGCCCGCCCGTTGATGAAGAAATCCACGGGCGCCGACGCGTTGCTCAGGGCCCCCGGGGAGGGGCAGGTGATGAGGGTGGAGTTGAGGACCTTGCAGAGCTGGCGGGAGAGGGTCATGGCCAAGGTTGGGGTGAGTGGGGAGGGCGGGGCGGTGAACAGACAGACATGGAGAAATGGGGAAGAGTTTTAAGATTTAGGGAGACAGGAAAGCATAGAGAGACGGAGAGATGGAGAGAGGGAGAGATGGAGAGAGGCTGCAGAGCGAGGCTGCCACCCCCCCCCCGCCCCCGCCCCGCTCACCGTGGGCTGGCGGCCGATGAGGTGCACGGCCATGGACACGTTCTGCACCATGTGGAATCGCTCGCCGGCCACCGTGATGGTCCTGCCTCCGCTGCGGGGACAGCGAGCCCATCAGCCGCCCGCAGCCCCGAGCGCGAGGCCCGCCGGGGGGCGGGGGGCGGGGGGCGGGGCCTCACCTGACGGGGCTGCGCCGGGGGCTGATGGCCACGATGACCGGGTTCCGCATGTACCGGAAGGTGAGGTTGCCGCGCACGCAGCCCCGGCGCTCGAAGCGCACGCACACGGGCACGGGGGCCGGCAGGGTGCCGCCGGGCACCGTGCAGGTGATGCTGGTCTCCGAGCGCCTGTGGGAGGGCGGCGAGCTGGGTCAGCCGGGCCCCCACCCCCCACGGCTCGCCCCGACCCAGCACCCCCCCCCCGTGCCCCGCGGACCCCCGCCCCCTGCTCGTCTGCCCTCCGGCACATAAGTCCGTCTCTGTTCTCCCACTGCTGTACGTGGCTCGGGCCGTCCTCTCCGCCGAGAACAGCTCCCCTTCTCAGTGACCCTGCCTGTCCTTCCCCGGGGCCCAGCGCCACCTCCTCCGAGAAGCCCTCCCGGAGCTCCTCTCCGAGCTCCTGCCCCCGGCGAGGGCCCTGCCCCGTGGCTCCGAAAGCCCGGACTTTCCTCCCGATCCAACCCCGCTGGACACTTCCGTTCCCTGTGGGAGCTTTTCCCTGAGGCCTGAGACTGCGCTGGGCTCATCTCTTTGTCTTCACCATCAGCGAAGCCTGCTGCCGGTACACATCAAGTGCATAGCAAAGACAGAGCTGTTTCACCAGGAGCTGAGGGTCTCAGAGCGTCTGCCATCACCACCATGTCACCACAGCTGTCACTTAGGAAGCGCCTACTGTGTGCTGGGCACAGAGTCCTTCCCATAACCCCCTGTTCTTTTCTTTTTTCTTTTTTTCTTTTTTCTTTTTTTCTTTTTTTTTTTTTTTTTTTTTTTTTTTTTTACATTTTATTGATTTCTTACAGAGAGGAAGGGAGAGAGATAGCTAGAAACGTCGATGAGAAACATCGACCAGCTGCCTCCTGCACATCCCCTACTGGGGATGTGCCCGCAACCAACGCACATGCCCTTGACCGGAATCGAACCTGGGACCCTTCAGTCCACAAGCCGATGCTCTATCCTAGGGGTGTCGAACTCAATCAGAGAAGGGGCCAAAATCTAAAATCCAGCCTAAATCGCGGGCCGAATGGTTTACTGAACAGTCATAAACTGACAATGTCATAAACTGACAGCGGAGTGCAGTGATGACAGCGCGGTGCGGGCCACATTGCAAGGCCTGGCGGGCTGGATTTGGCCCGCGGGCCGGATTTGGCCCGCGGGCCTTGTGTTTGACACATGTGCTCTATCCACTGAGCCAAACCTGTTCTTACCCGATGAGGAAGCTGAGGCTTGGAGGGGAAAGGGCCTGGCCAAGGGGTGAAGCTTGGTCCAGGGTAGCGCCCCCCCCTGCCCCCCCCCCGCCCCCCCGCAGTTCCCATGGGCCGGAGGGGGCAGCTGGGCCCGGGGGCTTACGTGAGCTCGGTGCAGGGCTCCGTGCTGTTCAGCAGGACCTGGAGCTCGGAGCCCACGTGGAGGTCGCTCCCGCGGATGGTGATCCTGGTGCCCCCCGCCTTGGGGCCCACGGCGGGCTCCAGCGAGTGGACCAGGGGCAGCTGTGGGGTGGGAGGCAGGTGGTCAGGCCTGGAGCCCGCCGCGGAGTGAGCCTGGCTGGGTGGCTGGGTGGGCGGGGCCGTGGGCGGGGCCTCCCTTACCACGTAGGAGAAGCGCTCCCGCGACTTGCCCTCCTTGGACACGTTCACCGTCACCACGTCGGAGAAGGCCCCCGGGGCCGGCCCCGTGGCGCACACAATCCTGGGGGAGGCAGCGGGGTCAGGAGAGCTCCGGCCGGCGGGGCGTGGGGCCCACCAGGCACCGCCCCGTTTCTCCCCCGGGGACAATGTCCCCAATGGCACCCCAGGATGTGTGCGCTCCCATTGCATTCAATCACCTGATTCTCCCACTCCCAGCCGGGGCTGGCATTCAACTGGGACACGCCTGAGGGCATTACCCCCCTCCCTGCCCCCCGAGTTCCCTACCAGTTGGAAAACAACCACTGAGCCCCCCCAAGTATAAGGTGACCAGACGTCCCGCTTTTGGCGGGACAGTCCCGATTTTTAACTAAAAATCGGGACTGTCCCGCCAAAAGCGGGACGTCTGGTCACCTTACCAAGTGTCATCCTGGCTGTTCCCAGAGACACACACACCCCCCCACACCCCCCCTCTGCCTATAATTTTCCCACAATTCTGCAAGAATAGGACAAGGGGTCAGACAAGACAGTCTCTTAGACACTTGAAAGTTCTGTGACCCACAGAGCATTCGCTGGTCTGGTGGCCTTCTCTGCAAGCCTGACCTGTGGGCTCCAAAACAACACCCAGTTCATTTACTCCAGGCCCCCAAAGGTGTCCTGGGGTCCCTCGGGCCAGGCCGATGGTGGCAGGCCTGGATCTCTGCACCGCACCAGCAGCCACACCCTCTCTTAACTGCACTTTTTGTCTCTTCACCAGAGCAAGGCCTCTGTGGAAGCTGGACTGATCTAAACCCGTGGTCGGCAAACTGCGGCTCTTTGGCCCCTTGAGTGTGGCTCTTATACAAAATACCACAGCCTGGGCGAGCCTATTTTGAAGACGTGGCGTTCGAAGAAGTTTAAGTTTAAAAAATTTGGCTCCCAAAAGACATTTCAAATCGTTGTCCTGTTGATATTTGGCTCTGTGGGCTAATCTTTCATAACCTCACTGTATCTTTAATAAAACCGTGTTTTCTTAAACAAAAATTAGCCATGTTTATACTCTATTCTAAACCTGGAATTTTTTCCCCCCCCATTTAACAGTAAATCTTGGCTATTTCTCCCTATCTATACAGATAATATAGATGTACATGAGTTAAAAGAAAATTTTGAATAGTTAATTCACATGGTTTGCCAACTACATGGGAGGGCTCCCCAGAGGAGAGGGCACTGAAGGCTGAGTGGAGTCCCGAGCAGCAAAGGGCATGACGAGTGGTGGGAATGATGGAGCAGGGCCCAGGGGACCTGGGAGTGAGCCACTTCGGGGGCGGGGGACAAGATGTCTGCTGAGGAGGGTGGGATGGCCAAGAGGGAAAGGGGGCAGAGATGAGGTTGACCCTGCCAGGTGGAGGGGGGTGGGGAGGAGGCCAGAGGTCACTCAAACTGCCCGAGGACTGCCCGCCACTCACTCCTCGGACACGGTGTATCTGTCGGCCAGCGGCTCACAGGCCACCCCGCCGATCCACACGCCGCGGGCCACGTCGCCGAGCCGCCGGCCCAGGTTCCTGCCGTGGATGGTCAGCAGGGTCCCGCCGTCCAAGGGGCCGCTCAGGGGCTCGATCTGCCGGGCGACCAGAGAACGGGGTTCTGAGGCCGGGGTGCTGGCAGGGATCCCCGCCACTGCCACAGGCACCCGGGGGGGGGGCAGGCCGTACAGACCGGCCACTTAGGGGAGGCTCAGAGAATGCTGGGATTGCCAGTCACGTCACAGGTCACTGGGGCTGCCAGTGAGGGTGAGAGTGAGGGGGCGTGTGTGTGCATGTGTGTGTGTGTGTGTGTGTGTGTGTGTGTGTGTGTGAGATTAAGCCCACTGGGGTCTGGGGCCACAGAGTGTACGTACACACTCAATGCTATTTGTGGGGTAGGGGTGGGGATGTCCTGAGGGTACACGATCCTATATCCCAGTCAGATATAGGATCTGACCACACGATCCTGCATCCCAGCCAGAGCTGCCTGGGCCTGGGGTGGGCCCCTGACTCAGGCTCAGACCATCAGACCCCTCCCCCGACCCACCAGGCTGAGCAATCAGAATCACTCCCTGAGACGATTTTCTTAATTAAAACGGAGTAACTTGGGAGTAACTGGCACCCTCCGTTGTCACCATGTCCCCTCCGTCCGGCGTCTCTGCCCCCAGCCTCCCAAGGCCCCTGCCCTGCGACTTTTCTCCGAAGTGCTTGCCGCCTCCTGTGTGGAGCTTATTTCCTTGCTCACCCCTAACTAAACCATGCGCCCCGTGAGGGCGGGCACTCGGTTTTGTTCACTGCGATGTCCCCAGCCCTGCAGAGGCCCAGCACCAGGGGTCCAACAGGTAAAGGTGCATGTGTGTGCTGGGCATGTGCAATGTGTGAAACGGCGCACGCGTGTGCTGGGTGTGAGCAGGCACCTGTGCTGTGCAGGAGCGCAGGGGGGTGGGGGGGCTTCCATGGGGGTGGAGGGGTGCTTACCGCCCGGATCTCGGGGGCAGGGCAGGCTCCAGGCAGGGGCTGCAGGGGCCCCCGCAGGCGGCAGCCGTCACTCCACACGCACAGGTGGCCCAGGTCCTCGCGGCCCAGGCACTGAGAGCAGTCGGGGCTGCCCATGGCGCAGTTATAGACCTCCACTGGGGAGACACGGAGGCACGGGTCAGCCCCCCGCGACCGCCGTCCCCTCCACACGCACCCCCTCACCGCGGGTCCCACCCAGAGGCAGGTCCTGTCTCTGAGGGTCCGGACCCCAGGAGGTTCTTAGAACCTCCTCCGAACCTTCTGGGGCCTGTGCTCAGCCCGGGACAGCCACAGCCTCATTAACATCTTCCATCCCCATCTCAGTTCTATCGGACGGGAACTGGGTGTTAGCCCCATCTGACAGACAAGAGACGAGGCTCAGCCAAAACCGGTTTGGCTCAGTGGATAGAGCATCGGCCCGTGGACTAAAAGGTCCCAGGTTCGATTCTGGTCAAGGGCATATATACCTTGGTTGCAGGCACATCGCCAATAGGGGGTGTACAAGAGGCAGCTGATTGATGTTTCTCTCTCATCGATGTTTCTAACTCTCTACCCCTCTCTTCCTCTCTGTAAAAAAATCAGTAAAATATATATATTTTTTTTTTAAAAAAAAGAGAGAGAGAGGTGAGGCTCAGAGAGGTCGAGAGACTGGTCCAGGTCACACAGCCTGTGAGTGACGGAGCTGGGATTCGCACTCGGGTCTGAGCGGGTCTCTTTGCCCCACGGCGGAGCTCTGGGATGCCAGACACACGGAGCCACAGACCCTGGGAGGGGCCCGAGAAGTCCTCCAGAGAGGATTCTCCAGGGCCTCCGTGCGCAGGCGGGACTGAGGCCTCCGGGTGGGGCTGTGGGGAGCCCGTGTCCACTGGGGGTGTCTGAGACTCCCCGTGGACAGACAGGCCTTCGGAGAGCGGATTCACACGTCCGAGGAGAGGAAGGACACCAGCCAGCGTGTGGGGCCAATGGAGCCCCCGGCGCCTGCTAGCTCTGTGTGCGTCACCCCGCCCCCGCAGGAGGCCCCGGGCCCTCCTTTCCCCTGGGGACACGGTGGCCGGAAGGGAAGGGTAAGGACATGTCTGAGGCTACACGGCCATTGGCGTGGAGGTGGCTGAGGACATGCTAGCTGGCCCAGGGTAGCTGCTCAATGCACACGTATGACAATGTCACCACAATAAATCCCATAAAACATTTAAATCATTTTTTCTAAAAACTGATGCCACGGAGTGGAGCCCCAAGCCCACCTATGAGTATGTAAACTGAGGAAAGAGTAAATCTCTGGGTTGCCATTTTTCTTAAATAAGCAAATACTCAGCGACCAGGCGCCGGGTGGCAGGGCTGGCAGCTGAGAGCCTGTGTGCATTAGGGCAGTGTTTCCCAACCTTCTCTCATGATGAGAATCACCTGGTGGAGTTGTTAAAACACAGATTCCTGAATCCCAACTAAGAAGTGCTAAACTAGAATTTTTGGGAACATATAGGTAAAATTGTATACTTAACTAGTGCTCTAACACAGATGTTATATACAGAGCACTAAGTTAGGTATGCAATTTTACCTATATGTTCCCAAAAATTCTAGTTTAGCACTTCTTAGTTGGGATTCAGGAATCTGTGTTTTAACAACTCCACCAGGTGATTCTCATCATGAGAGAAGGTTGGGAAACACTGCATTAGGGAATGGCGGGGAGGGCCGCTGGGGCTGTCCGGGAGCCCTGGAGTGAGACCCCCCGCGGCTGAGCCCACCCAGTGAGCCGGGTCCCCGGGAGCCACGCTGGGGGGGCGGGGGGGCCCTCCAACCTGCCATGGGGTCCGGGCTGTCCAGGAAGCGAGCGGGCCGCCCCTTCAGCTGGAGGCTGAGCGGGAACACCTGGCTCCTCTGGGCCGTGTGCAGCTGCGGAGGAGGGGAAAGCACGGGGGTGTGGGCGCCGCCCGGGCTCCGCGGGGGGGATGCTGGAGACGGCGGGCAGAGCTGCCGGGAACGGGGGCGCAGGACGGGCGGCCAGGCGGAAGGAGACAGTGCAGCACATGGGCTTGTCCCCCCCCGCCCGCCGGAGCCCAGCACTCACCACCACGTGGTTACAGAGCACCGCCGACTCATTCACCCACACGGCCTCAAAGATCTCCTCCGGCCCGAAGTTACACTCCAGGGCTGCGCTCTGTGGGGAATGGGGTGGGTGGGGGGGGAGTCTGGTCAGCACCCCTGCCCTCCAACTCCATCAGCACCTCACGGACACTGCCCGGGAGAGCGGGCTTGGTCCTGCTCTCAGCCTCCGCCTGGGCGGGACCCTCCTCCGGAGCGTCCTTTCTTGCCTCCAGGCCCAGAGCTCGAGGGGGGCGAGGGGGACGTGAACCCCTAGAACTTGGGCCTGTGAGCTCCGTGTCACCAAAAGCTTCCCTCCAACCCCTTATGGCCCAAACGAGAGCCTTTCACTCAGCACGCTTAACACCCCACCCTGTAACACCCACACCGTATACCCCACACCTTAACATCCACACCTTAACACCCTACACCCCACACCATAACACCCCACACCGTAACACCCCACACCGTATACCCCACACCGTATACCCCACACCTTAACATCCACACCATAACACCCCACCCTGTAACACCCACACCGTATACCCCACACCTTAACATCCACACCATAACACCCCACCCTGTAACACCCACACCGTATACCCCACACCTTAACATCCACACCTTAACACCCTACACCCCACACCATAACACCCCACACCATAACACCCCACACCGTAACACCCCACACCTTAACATCCACACCTTAACACCCTGCACCCCACACCGTAACACCCCACACCCCACACCATAACACCCCACACCGTAACACCCCACACCTTAACATCCACACCTTAACACCCTGCACCCCACACCATAACACCCCACACCGTAACCCCCACACCGTATACCCCACACCTTAACATCCACACCTTAACACCCTACACCCCACACCATAACACCCCACACCGTAACACCCCACACCCCACACCATAACACCCCACACCTTAACACCCTACACCCCACACCATAACACCCCACACCGTAACACCCCACCCTGTAACACCCACACCGTATACCCCACACCTTAACATCCACACCTTAACACCCTACACCCCACACCATAACACCCCACACCATAACACCCCACACCGTAACACCCCACACCTTAATATCCACACCTTAACACCCTGCACCCCACACCGTAACACCCCACACCCCACACCATAACACCCCACACCGTAACACCCCACACCTTAACATCCACACCTTAACACCCTGCACCCCACACCTTAACACCCTACACCCCACACCATAACACCCCACACCGTAACCCCCACACCGTATACCCCACACCTTAACATCCACACCTTAACACCCTACACCCCACACCATAACACCCCACACCGTAACACCCCACACCTTAACATCCACACCATAACACCCCACCCTGTAACACCCACACCGTATACCCCACACCTTAACATCCACACCTTAACACCCTACACCCCACACCGTAACACCCCACACCGTAACATCCACACCTTAACACCCTACACCCCACACCGTAACACCCCACACCTTAACATCCACACCATAACACCCCACCCTGTAACACCCACACCGTATACCCCACACCTTAACACCCTATACCCCACACCCCACACCCCACACCGCTGCCCCACAAGCCCATGCCCGGGCAGGCTGCACACTCTGTCCTGCCCTCAGGCCTCTGACCAAGCCCATTCTCCCACCCCGAAAGGCTTCTCTCTCCTGTCACCCAGCAAAACTCCACAGTCTTCAAAATCCAGTCAGATATCCCACATCCCACGCCTTCCCAGACCCCCTCAAACCAGGGGCACCCTCATTCGATCCCTCAGTCAGCAGGAAGCATCTGGTGCATGCAGAGGTTCCAGTGAGCCCTACCGCCTGCTCCCCGCCCTGTACGCCAGGATGCCCTTATCCCCGTGCCCCGGCTCTGCTCCCACCTGTCCCCTCACCCGCCAGCGAGGGCCGGGGCTGGGACTTGATCCCTCTGACACCTGGGGAGCTGACGGCAGGCTCCCCTCTCACAGGCCTGGGTGTGAGTCCCATCTCTGAGACTTCCTAGCTGTGCAACCCTCTGCATGAGCCTTGGCTTTCCAAACTCTGCAACGCAGCAAGCCTCCTTATTCTGCAGGGTTGCTGAGAAAAGTGGAAATTGTATATCTTTAGCAGGTTGTACACTATGGGTGCCTAATATGTGCTGGCTGCTACTAGTGTGCAGAAGGCGCTCGATAAATGATGGATGAATAGACAGGGCCCGAATCCCCAGTCTCATCTTGCCCTGGGCCCAGCACGGGGCTTCTGGGGAGCAGCATCAGCAAATATTTGCCGAGCGAACAAACTCGGGTTTCATGAGTGTTAGGCAGCCACGTGGCAGGACTTCCTGTTTGTCTCCTATCAATGGCAGATGTGACGCCCGAGGAGAAAGCAGGTCAGCAGCCTCTCCCCGGCCCCGCCCCCACCCCCTTCGCTCCGCAGCCAGCCAGCACAGCAAAGTGGCTGCTGACAGGGCTGAGAGCTCACTGGTCCCCCGCGATGCTAAGCGGAGAGGTGGGTCTGTCTGAGTCCCCGAGCTCAGGCCGTGGCCACCTGGGGGCCGGCAGGGCCAGCCTGTCCCGGGGCCCCCAGGCTGTAGGCTCAGCAAACAGGGCTGCTGCTGCAGACCCCAGGCAGGGGGCTCTGCCCACCCCACCCCCAGTGCTCTAGAAGCAGGCCTGAGGGAGGGAGGGCGGTCACTGAGGTCAGAGAAGGAAGACACGTGTCCCCGAAGAGCCGGAAAGCAGCAGCCGGGACCAAACCCGGAGCACGGTGCAGCTTCCGGGCTTCAGGAACCTCGGAGTGAGGGCGGGTTGGTGCAGCCCGGAAAGCTGCAGGGTGCTCCTCAGGGACCCAGACCCCTGGGAGCTCGGGGAGGCTCAGCCCCAAAGGCTGCAGGGCCCCCCCTGCCCCACACAGAGCTCCAGCCCAGCCCCATCCGGGCGCCCGGCACGTGGCCCCCCAGCTTCCCCGTGACAGTGACAGATGGCGAGCACCCAGAGCTGGGGAAGGGGGTGGCTGGCGCGCTGCCAGGACTCATCAACGCTTCCCACCCAGAAGGGACCCAGAAAGGGGCGCCATCCCCTCCCCCAGCCCAGATGGGAAGAGGGGGAAGGGGAGGGGAGGCTGGGTGTGGGGAAGAGCACTCCATCGGGAGTCCAGGGCTAGGGTGCGGGTCTAGCCTGACGCGCTGTGACCCAGGGGTGGCCACGTCCCTTTTCTGAACCTCATCTTCCCCGTCTGGACAATGGGCACGGGGCGGCAGGGGGCTCTCTGGCCATTCTCCTGGCAGCCTCCCCTGGGAGATGTGTTCAGGGTCGCATTTCAGCCTGGGGGTGGGGCAGGGCGGGGCACACATGGGCAGTGCCCACCGTGGGCTGTGGCCCGGCTCTGCCGGGGATCTGGAGAGGGCAGAGGAGTCTGGGGATCCTGGACTCCTAAGCATTCTGATGCCCCGTGGGTCCTGGCCAGGGTTCCCTTTTGGCGGCCTGCTGTCCGCTCGGCCTAGGCCTCACCACCCACTTCCCGTTCCCTTTTCTGTGCAGCCAGGGCGGGGCTCTCTCTAGCAGGACCTGGACACTCAGAGGGAGGACACCGAAACAGGGGTGGCGGGCCCACAGCTCAGGGCCCCGTGGGACGCAGCCCCCCCAGCCTCCGCCCCTCCCACCGGCCCGCCTCCCTCCACTCACCTGGAAGAAGGCGGCGTTGGCCAGGCGCACGGGGATGGTCTGGGAGCTGCCCGTGGGCATGGGCGCCAGGGGCGAAGGCAGGGTCTGGGGGCAGTCCTGAGGGCTCTGCGGGCAAAACACAAGGCGCGGAGCTGGCCGAGAGGGCATTTCAGGAGGGACGGCCACCCGGCCTGCCCGCGCAGGCACGCCGCCCCCGGGAGACACCAGGCAGCGGGTGTGAGAACACACCAGCAACAAGACTGTAAGGTCTGGCAGAAACCGGTCTGGCTCAGTGGATAGAGCGTCGGCCTGCAGACTGAAGGGTCCCGGATTCGATTCTGGTCAAGGGCATGTACCTTGGTTGCGGGCATATCCCCAGTGGGGGTTGTGCAGGAGGCAGATGATCGATGATTCTCTCTCATCGATGTTTCTGACTCTCTATCCCTCTCTCTTCCTTTTTATAAAAAAAAAATCAATAAAATATATATATTTTAAAAAACAAACTGTAAGGGAGTCCCAACCATCTCACTTGATCCTCATGGCAACTCCAGGGGCAGGAAGGAATACCGGCCCCATTTTACAGATGAGGAAAACTGAGGCCCAGAGAGAGGGAAATAGCCTGTTGAGTGGTAGAACTGGATCCCTCCCATGCCTCTTAGAGGCGCCCAGGAAGCTGAGGTGAGGATTAACCCCTGTAAAATGGGGGCTGTGCCCACACCCCAAGACCCCGCCAGCTCTGGAAGCCAGCTTTCAGGTGGCACACATGAACGATTCAGAGAAAAGGAACCCGACTTCTGAATGGCCCATGAGAAACAGGCGCTGGGAAGGCCCTGGTGCCACGGGCTCCGGTGGACAGCCTTCCCGCTGCCTGGGTGCGAGCCACAGCCCTGGGCAGAGGCGCCAGCTCCCAGGATCCCAGGGAGGGCCTGGGCGTCATCGTTCCCATGGCAGAGGTGGAGCCACTGAGGCTATTCCCGAGGTTCATGCCTGTCCAGTGTGGCTCAGTGCTTGAGCGCTGACCCATGAACCAGGCGGTCACGGTTCGATTCCTGGTCAGGGCACATGTCCGGGCTTCGTGCAGGAGACAGCCGATCGATGATTCTCTCTCAGCATCGATGTTTCTCTCTCTCCCTCTCCCTTCCTCTCTGACACTGATGGAAATATATTTTTTAAAAATATATAAAATAAAAAGAATCTGAGGTTCAGAGAGGCGGGGGTGGCCTGAGGTCAGAGGGCAGAACCGGTCTTCGAACTCCCATCTGTCACTCTCAGGCCAAGAAACTGAGGCCCAGGCTGAGGGGCAGAGGCCAGGGGCTGTGTCCACCGTGCCAACTCGGTGGCCTCTCTGAGCTGGGAGTTCGGAGCTCCTCTCCCGCCCCGGTCCCCGCGGTGCCATGTCCTGCCTCCTCACACTCCGAGGCCTGCCGGCCGGGACCCCGAGAGGGGAGCACCCGCAGCCATACACGGGGCCGGCCACCCTTCGGCCCTGGGGCTGCCTGCTTTCTCTCCTGCCCACGTCTGGCTGGGGAAGGTTTGGAAACAGGATGATCCACTGTCACCTTGAGGTCACCAGCCAGGGTCAGAGGCGTCAGGGATGGGGGCTGGAGGCCTGCCCAGGGTCTTTCCTCCTTATCGCTCATCAGGGAGACCTCGGGGTCTGGCACCAAACCAGGCCTGAGGGGATGCCCAGGCCAATAGTAACTAACGGTCACGCTCATGACAGTGCAGCCACTGCTCACACAGACCTCTCTGTGCACCTGGACAGTTCTCGGCACCTGGCCTTATAACCCTATAATTTTACACCCAATCTCCCCTCCCTCCACCCTGGGAAGTAGGTGCTATCGTCACCCCCATGTGGCAGACGGGAAACGAAGCCCAGAGAAGTAGAATGGTTTGCCCGAGAGGGAATGTGCGGCAGAGGGCTCTAGCTGTCCAGGCCAGGAACGCCGCCAGGACGGGTGGGTCTCCATGGGAGCCGCGCCCGGTACAGAGCTCGGGGCCTTGGCTGAAGGAGCGGCACCGCCAGGCCGTGGTGAGGCCTCGGAGCCGGCAGTGCATGGCCGGGAGGGGGGAGCTGGGTCCGGCCCTGTGTGGGCACACACAGTCCGTGGTGAGGCCTCGGAGCCGGCAGGGCATGGCCGGGAGAGGGGAGCTGGGTCCGGCCCTGTGCGAGCACACACAGTCGCTGTCCCTCCCGGAGTCGCCGTCCTGGGCTGTCACGTGTGAACGCCGGGGAATCCCAGGGAATGGAGCGCACATGTTCTCAATTAGGTGTCCCAGCTGCCGCCAGTTCGGCTTTGCAGCTGGCTGGAGACCAGCGGCCCTGTCCCCCAGCTCCGCCCTCCCCATGGGTAGGTGGCGCACAGAGGAGTCTGGGGGTGAAGGTTAACAGAGGGGGGGGCCTCCCATAAGAGACCCTCCACAGGGAATGATGTGGGACCGTCTCCGAGGGGCTCCTGACTCCCCTTGACCCGTATAACCCGGGGCCACCTGGATGTTTGAACCCATTTTACTGCGCAGAACCCAGGCCGAGTGCTGGCTCCGTCCGGCCCTCCCCCGATGCCCCCGCCAGGGTCAGCTCAGCCTCCACGGGGACATCGGGCGTGTCTGCTGCTGGCCTCCGGCCACGACCATCTGCCTCCGACTCTGGCTGGGCCTCTGGGGAAGTTCCCCCAAACCCAGCCCTCTGGTTTGGGAAGACTGACTCGACACCCCAGCCTCAGGGACGGGCGGTGCCCAGGCCACCCTGGCCCCAGCAAGTGGTTCAGAGAGTGCAGGGAATCTGGTTCAGCCAGTGGGACTTCCTGCAGAACCAATGAAAGCTCTTCTTAAAAATAAAAAAATTTTTTAAAAAATCCTCACCTGAAGACTTAGAAAAAGGGAGAGAAGGGGAGGGGGAGGAGGGGAGGAGAGAGGGTTGGAGGGATGGGGAGAGAAACGCCGATGGGTTGCCTCCTGTACATGCTCCGACTGGGGATCAAACCCACAACCCAGGCAAGAGCCCTGACTGGGAGTCAAACCGGCAACCTTTCAGGGCACAGGATGGTGCTCATCCAACGGAGCCACTGGAGCTGGAACCAATGAGATTCGCTCTTCGTGTCTCCGGGGCTAACAGTTGGGGAGCAGCCGGGCCCATCCTGCCCCAGGAGGGATGGCGGCTGAGCCCGGAGCCCACCAGAGGGGCGGGGAGGACCCCGGCCACCTCGCAGGAACCCCTGAAGGTGAGGCCCCCCTCCCGGACCTTTCGCTCACGTGGGCCAGTCCATTCTGTCGGGGCCGAGGCCAGTGTGAGCCAGGGCCTCCCTGCTTGCAACCAAACCAGGCCAAGCGGCTGCTCCCTGTGCTGGGGGAAGCTCAGGGCACAGCCCGCAGGCTCAGGAGGGGCAGGGGGAGTGGGCACCGATGCCGGGCAGCGATGCGGGGAGCCACGACAAGCCCCCGAGAGCCCAGCCTCACAGGGCCTGGCCTGTCCCTCTGCTGGGGCTCACAGACGCTCCCATGTTCCCTACCAAGTTCAAGGGCAGAGAGCTGGTGTCCCGGTGAAGGGGGCACTGACCGGCCCAGGGGCCCTGAACCCCCTGACCTGTTCCCTCTCCCTCCCTGTCCTCAGTCCCCTCCTCCCCCTAACCTGCCCCACATCCCCACCAAACCACCCTCCCAGGGCTCCTCGGGAGGCATCCCTCCAGCTGCCCTCCCTCCCATCTGCCAAAGCTTGCTGCGAAGGCCTGAAGCCACCTCCCTGGGGAGGCCGCCCTCCCTCGGACAATGAAAGTGGAAGAAGTGGCCACATTCCTCACTCTCCTCCCTCCCTGCCCTCCCAGCATCCTCCACGCCCCACGTCCTTCCTCTGGGCCGGGGGGATGGGGAAGTAACCCGTCCCAGCCCAGCACCTGCTTCCCGGGGCACCGCCCTGGCCCGCTAAAGGCCGCCGCCTCCTCCCGGCTCCCGAGGGGTCCCAAGGGTGCTCCGTCCCCCGCTGCCTGCCGCCGCCCCTGCCGCTGCCCACAGGCATGGCGCCTCCACAGCTCGCTGGCGCTCAATTAGAGGGCAAATTGAGCCCTGGTCCGAGCCTCCTGCAGGCCCAGGGAGGGGGCTGCCTCTTCTCCGGCTGGATTACCATAATCCTTCGAGACAGGCCCTCTCGGTGCCCTCACCCTGCCTCCTGACCAGCAGAGCTCAGATCTGGGGAGAGTGGGTCACCAGGGCACCGCCAGAGAAATACCTCCAGGCTGGTGAGCTCCTGGCACCAAGGCCCCTCCACAAAGAGGTCCTCCTGTCCCACCTCGCCTTTAGCTGAGCACCTACTATGTGCCAAGTATGAAGCACCTACTATGTGCCAAGTGTGAAGCACCTACTATGTGCCAAGTGTGAAGCACCTACTATGTGCCAAGTGTGAAGCACCTACTATGTGCCAAGTGTGAAGCACCTACTATGTGCCAAGTGTGAAGCACCTACTATGTGCCAAGTGTGCAACCGGCACCTTCCAGGGGCAGCCTCTGAAATAGGTCCCATTTCACAGACAGGGGAGCAGGCACCGAGAGGCTTGGTGGCTGGCCCAGAACCATGCAGCCTCGACTCACAACTCGGGTCTTGGCTCACGATGGGGAGGGCTGGACTGTGTCTAGCTGGGCTCTTTCCCGGTGCCCGGACTCAGGCACACAATAGACATTTAATAAATGCTACACACGCTGGGTTGAGCCTGGGTTCCCCTCACCCCACCACCCTTCCCGGGGCAGGCGGCCAACACAAATGCTTCCCGCTGGCATTCACGGAGTCCCTACTGTGTGCACAGCCCTGGGTTGGGGGTTGGAAGACGTGGGCCCCAATCAAGAGCAGGAGTCCTGGTCAGTCCAGGCTGGACATGCCAACGTCCTGCAGAGGCGTGGGGCCTCCGCCGGTGTCTCCCGGCACAGGACTCCCCACCACTGCCCCCTGCTCTGCGCGAAGCACGGCTCCTGGCGGATCCCCTCCCTCAAAGCCCCGTGGAGGCTCAGGCCGGAGGAGCTGACGCTGGAAGAGGGTGGCGGACAAGGCTTCAGGGATTCCTGACCAGCTTCTCTGAGTCCACTCCCAAGAGGCTGGGGCTGCCTCCTAGGATCCATGTCCAGTCTGGAGCCCCAGTGACCTCCTCCTGCTGGGGGCAGGGCCCCTGGTGCATATTGGCTACCTTGGTTGTGCCGTCTGGAAAATGGGCAGACACATCCCTTCCCTAGAGATGAACTGCAGGCGGGTACTCTGGACCTCACCCTGGTCCCTTGCAGCCCTCAGACGTAACAGAGGGCCAGCAGCCAGGTCTGACAGGAGGTGAGCCGTGGTCTCAGGACTCCGCCGCCCCCCAGCCTCAGGCCAGTCATCCCACCCCAGCCAACGTCTCAGGAACCCCATCCGGTCATTCCTGGCATTCGGCGTGGAGGGCAAACGTCGGAGGTCACTCTGCGGGAGAACTCACCCCGGACACGACCAAACTAAAGGGATGTCCCGTTTCCTTTTGTCTTTTTCCTCCTGCTCCCCACTCTTCCACCACGCCTGGCCCCGGTACAATTAACGAAGCCTCGCCATCCGAGGCCCCGGGGAGGGCCGCCCACAGCCCGGAGCCCAAGGGACCAGCACGAGCAAAGGAGCCTGGGAGCGTGCGGTCCCTGAGGCAGCGTGCCCTCTCCGCCCGGACCCTCCAGGGCTAATGAAAACATGAACGGTGACGTTAAACCCTCGTCAGTCCGGGCGCGATGACGGAAAGGGGCCCTCCTCCTGCGGGTGGGGGTACACACTGGCTCAGGCTTCCGGAGGGCAGCGGAGCTAAAGGTGTAAAACATACAGCCACACGTTCACCCCAGAAATGCCACGTCTAAGGACTGGCCTGCAGGGAATGCTCCAGGCTGCGCGCCGGGCCCTGGCTGTGTCAGCGCGCAGACGGTCACAGCGGGTCCAACACGGGGACTGGCGAGAGGCGCTGCTATGTGACCGGCCAGCACAGCTGTGCAGTGTGGTGCCAGAGAAGAGCATGTAATGACGCGGAAATGTTTTCAACACATTAAATGAAAGAGAGAGAGAGAGGGAGAGAGAGAGAGGGAGAGAGAGAGAGAGAGAGAGAGAGGGAGAGAGGGGGGGGAGGAGAGAGAGAGAGAGGGCAGCCCCGGGCCCGGCTTACCGTAGGGTTGGGTGAGGCCTCGCACCGGGACTGGTTGGAGACACAGGTGTGCTGCTGGGTGCACCAGAAGCAGGGCCACTGCGTGGACAGGCAGCTGGTGCAGCTGGAGGGAGACAAGGGGACGCTCAGCTCTCCACCCTCCCCTCACCCCTGCCCCTCACCCCTGCCCCCCGGGAGGCAGGTCCCAGCACAAGGGAAGGCCCTTCTCAGCATCGGAGCTGCCAGGAAGGGCTGGGCACGTGGCAGCGTAGTTAAGGTGACCAGATGTCCCGCTTTTGGCGGGACAGTCCCGATTTTTTAACAATGTGTCCCGCGTCCCATGACGTTTTAAAAAAAAAAAGTCCAAAAGATTTAAAAGAATCTTTCCAAAAATCGGGACTTTTTTTAAAAAAAAAAATGCCGCAGAACGCGGGACACATTGTTAAAAACAGGGACTCTCCCGCCAACAGCGGGACGTCTGGTCACCTTAAGCGCAGTGAGTGCCCCCCGTGGGAGGGGTGCGAGAGGGAAGTGGGCAGGCAGAGCCTTGAGGAGACGAAACGAAGAGTAACCAGAGCACTGTTCTCGGCCCCATGCCGGCGAGGGGCTCCAGCACCCAGGCCCGTCGGTGACGGCAGCCCGTTGTCTAACGGAGCTGGCGGAGGGGCCGGCCCACCTCCAGGACGCTATCGCTTTCCCTCCGAAGGCTTCCCCCGGAGCGGGCACCTCCCACCCCGGGAGCCGCCCAGCCCACTCACGCCGCGTGGGGGTACACGTGTCCGACGCGGCTGCAGTCGTAGATGGTGAAGTTGGCCCTGACGATGTTCCGCCCGTTGACCCTCACGGACATCTCCACGGTCACGTGGTCTGGAAGGGATCGGGGGATCCGGGGAGAGACTGACATCAGAGTCTGTGACATAAGGACCCCCCCGCCCATGCCTGAGATCCACCAGGACCCCCAGACGGCTGTCCCACGGCCGGCGGGCGGGCGGACGGATGGACGGACGGACGGACGGACGGACGGAGCGCTCACCGTGGTGCGGCGGGAAGGGCGGGAACTGGTCCCGGGGTAGGAGGTTGCAGTAGGCGATCTGGTTGTCGAAGGCGGGGCCCGGGACGCGGGCCCGGGTGCGGATGCCATTCCCGTAGTCACAGGCCATCTCCATGCCGCTGAGGCTGGGCAGGCTGCCCGAGATCTGGAGGATCATGCCCTGCAGGCGGAGGACCCTGAGCTGGGGGCCGGCCCTCCCCTCACGGCTCCGCCCCCAGCCTGGCACCCCGGAGAGCCGGTGGCGGTGGCGGGTGGCTGGGGCTCGAGGCTGCCGCCTGCGTGTGACCCACCGGGCTTCCGTTCCCCTTTCAGCAAAACGAGACTCATCTCATCTTCCCGGAGCCAAGGAGGCGCCGCACGGTCGGCCGTGACCGCTCCGAGCCCATCCCGAACGCCCTCCCACACCCTCCCGTCCTGCTCTCATCTCAGTGCCCTGGCGCGGGCCGTGCCCTCCACCCGGAATACTCTCCCCAGACACACGACCCGGCTCACCTGCTTCCTATCTCTGCTCAGATGTCACCTTGGCGGCGAGACCCCCCATCCTGATCTGCTCTAAAATGTCCACACCCCTGCCGAAACCGGTTTGGCTCAGTGGATAGAGCATCGGCCTGCGGACTGAAAGGTCCCGGGTTTGATACCGGTCAGGGGCATGTACCTTGGTTGCGGGCACATCCCCAGTAGGGGGTGTGCAAGAGGCAGCTGATTGATGTCTCTCTCTCATCGAAATATTTAAATAAATAAAAATAAATAAAATAAAATGTCAACACCCCTGACTCCATCTCCCTCCCCCGCTTCTCTGTTCCGCTCTCTTCCCCACAGCACGTATCACCATCCTGACAATCTGTCTTGCTCCTTTTCTCTCATCCCGTGAACATGTCCGTCCCTCAAGGGCCAGGGCTTTGTCTGAAACAGGTGACAGCTGAGGGCACCCAAGGCCGGAGAGGCCACTGAGAGGGCAGGCTGGGTGGGCCTCGGGCTTCTGTCCCTCCGCCCCAGCTCTCCGCCAGGTCCGAGGCCTCCTGCCCCAAGGCTGCCCGCTGTGGGCGGGGCAGGGCGGGGCTGAGGGCGCTCTGGGCCCTCCTGGGCACAGGCAAGCGGGGAGCCACTTACACACACACACACACACACAAACACACACACACACCCCGCCACAGCCACCTGTTCCTGAGAATGAGAAACGGCGGCCTGGCACCCGGTGGTCCCTGCTCCCCCTCCCTCGTTCTGGGGCTGGAGAAACAGGGATGTAACGAGCACCCACCGCACAGAGATCCGTGGGGCCGCCCGGAGGTGACCCTCACGCACGCAGCACATCCTGGCACCCGGTCAGGGCTCAGGCAGCCCGGCCCTCCTCCCGGCGTCCCTCTCTCCAGGTCCCAGGGGCAGGAGCCCCCGCCTCTCCGGGCTCAGGTGCCAGGAGAAGGGCAGCTCCCCACCCTGCACCCCCACAGTGGGTCCTGCCCCCCCCCCCCCACACTCACTGCGTACTCCCGGCGCACATCGATCTCGGCGGGCAGGAGCGTCATGGCGGGACAGCGGCCGGGGCCCTCGCTGGCGCTGGTCCAGAAGTGCGGCTGGCTGGAGTTGGCGCAGTCCTGCTGCAGGGTGCACCTGGGAGGAGGGACCCGCGTCAGGCCCCACGGGGCTCCTTTCCTGCTGCAGCCTCCCGGCCCGGCCCCTGCCCCTGGCCCTGCCCCTGCCTCTGGCCCAGCCCCTGCCCCTGCCCCTACCCCTGGCCCAGCCCCTGCCCCTGCCCCTATCCCTGGCCCTACCCCTGGCCCAGCCCCTGCCCCTGCCCCTACCCCTGGCCCTGCCTCTGGCCCAGCCCCTGCCCCTGCCCCTGGCCCTGCCCCTGCCCTGGGCCCAGCCCCTGCCCCTGCCCCTGCCCCTGGCCCTGGCCCAGCCCCTGCCCCTGGCCCTGCCCCAGCCCCAGCCCCTGCCCCTGCCCCCGCCCCTGCCCCTGCCCCTGGCCCTGGCCCTGGCCCTGCCCCTGCCCCTGGCCCTGCCCCAGCCCCTGCCCCTGCCCTGGGCCCAGCCCCTGCCCCTGGCCCTGCCCCAGCCCCAGCCCCTGCCCCCGCCCCTGCCCCTGGCCCTGGCCCCGGCCCTGCCCCAGCCCCAGCCCCAGCCCCAGCCCCTGCCCCTGCCCCTGCCCCTGGCCCTGCCCCAGCCCCAGCCCCTGCCCCTGCCCCTGCCCCTGGCCCTGCCCCTGCCCCTGCCCCTGCCCCTGCCCCTGCCCCTGGCCCCGCCCTGCCCGGGCCTCACCGTGTCTCCAGGGCACACCAGCCGCAGTAGGCGTCGGCCGCGCCCACGCAGTCCCCACAGGTGGCGTGCACGGCACAGGCCGCGACCTTCACCCGGACCATCTGGAGGCAGAGGCAGGCCCCGCTCAGCGAGCTGCCCGCCCGCCCCGGGGCCCTGAGGGGCGGGGAAACCGAGGCTCGGCATTCTAACGGGGGTAACGGGGGCACACGGCTTCCCTGCACGGGGCGGTGAGGACTGGGTGCTCCTGGCGGGAGGAACAAGGGCCAGGCAAGCAAGACGGCTCAGCCCACCCCGGGACCCCGCCAGGCCGGGCGCCGGCCTCACCTGGTGGGACGTCATGAGGTACAGGTAGCCGGGGTCCGCCGGGTCAAACTGCATGACGTGGTGCACGGGCTCCCCGTAGGCCACCGTCACCACCCGCCTGCTGACCACCTGCATGCTCTCGTTCAGGTTGATCTGGGGGGGGGGGGGGGGGTCCAGGGTGATGGTGTGAGGGAGGGGGCGGGTAAACGCAGGGGAGCGGTCACCTGGCGGAGGGGACCTGACCCAGGCCCGGGGCTCAGCCTCCCCATCCTCTCGGGCCCCCAGGACTGGGGGGGGGGGGGGGTCACAGACACGGAGGCGATGGGCTCGGCGCCACACGTTGGCCTCTGCGGTGCTCCTGTCAGGAGCCCCCTCTCTGCTCCTCACCAGCACGTCCCACCCCGTGGACACGGGCGGGCTCACAGCTACAAACGTTCTCTGGGAGGCTGCCTGGCGTCACGCCGAAGAGCGGGAACTTGGGTTTGGGCTCTGCCTTTGACGTTTACAAGCTGTACGACGGACACGCTGTCCAAGGCACTCCCCGTCTCCGGGCCTCGGTGTCCTGAGCTCAGGGGGCTGACGGCACCTGCCCCACAGGGCTGTGGGGAGCACCGGATGAAAAGATGCCAGTGGGGCCAGACTGCTCATTCCTCCCCGCGCGAGCACCCATTTTGCAGATGAGGAAACTGAGGCTCACGGAGGCCGAGGGACTTGGCAGGCATCATAAGATGAAGATTCCTCAGGGTCATGATACAAGCCTCGGCCCAGAGTCCAAGGCTGGAGCTGGGTCATGGGGTCCAATGTCCAGGCAGGAGGACAACCAGGATTCGCTGGGGCCTGGAAGCTTCTCTAGCTGAGGGCCCCTCTGGAGGTCCCGCAGAGCCCCATCAAACTGCTCTTTTTTCGACTGGCCTCCCTCCCTCCCAGCATGCTGCCCCCAGGCCGGGGCTCCGTCCTCTGCGGGCTCTAAAACCTTCGGCGAGTCCCTCCTGATGATGCAATAAGCTTGTGCAAGCCCTGATGATCTGACCCAGCTCACCGCCAGCCTCGTCTCTGCTCACTCAAGCAACTCACAGATTCCACGTCCAGGCCTTTGCCCCGCTTGTGCTCCTTCTGGAATACTCTCCCCTCCCACCACGTGCACATGAGACCAACCTCTGCTCTCCCAAGGTCACCCCCAGGAAAGCTGCCCGCATGCCCTCGACACACCAAACTGAGATTAACTCTCTCCCCAGGCTCCCACCGGCCTTTTTCCAGCCCCCGAGGCATCGCCAGTCCCAGGGGGCCTGCTGGCAGAGTCTGTCCAGGGCAGCTTGGCCTCAGTGTGCTGCCCCCAGCCCCACCCCCTCGCATCCAGCAGACATTCAATTCATTTCCACTCCTCCACGTGTTTGCTGAGCGCCTCCCGTGCTCCAGGGCCTGGGCTGGGCGTTACGATCTGAAGCCCAGGCTGGCAGGAGACAGGTCCTCAGGGAGCAGGGTGGTGGTGAGGAGGTGGGCTGAGGGGCAGTGTGGGCTCTGGCCCAGCTCCTGCTGTGTGACTTGGGGGCAACTGTTTTTCCCCTCTCGGAGCCTCCGTGTCCCCGTCTGTGAAATGGGAACCACGGCGCTGCCGCCCTTGCAGGGGTGGAGAAATTAAAAGAGGTGATGTGGCCGAAACCGGTTTGACTCAGTGGATAGAGCATCGGTCTGCAAACTGAAAGGTCCGGGTTCGATTCCGGTCAAGGGCATGTACCTTGGTTGCGGGCATATCCCCGGTGGGGGATGTGCAGGAGGCAGCTGGTCGATGTTTCTCTCTCATCGATGTTTCTAGCTCTCTATCCCTCTCCCTTCCTCTCTGTTAAAAAAAAAAAAAAAAAAAAATCAATAAAATTTGTTTAAAAAAAAAGGTAATGCCCATGATGTGCCCTTCGAGGCTGGGTAGACAGTGGGTGCCTAATAAGTGCAGCGTTGTGGACAGGGCATAGGGGAGACTCCTTGTTTCCCACACACAGAGGCATCATCGCGGGAGACTCAGACCACAGTCCTGGACGGCCCGGTTCATTCTCCACGTGACAGACAAGGACACGGAGGCTCACGCAGGACACACAGCCGGGAGTGGCAGAGCCGGCATCCAAACCCACGTGTCTGACCCCACACCACGAGCCCTGCTGTGCAAGGACCTTCCGTGGGGGGACGGGGGAGGGGGGGCTTCAGAGGCTGACGACAGCCCCCCACACCTGGCATCTCCCCAAGCAATTCATGGTCCAGCGAGGGTCCCAGGGCCAGGGGGGCTGGGCTCCGGACCCCCCTGCACCCCCGCCCCCGCCCGCGGCGTCTGCCTGGGCAGCGGAGGGAACTGGCTTATCGGATCTGAGTCAGTTAGGGGAGCCTGCCAGGCAGCTGACTTCCTCGGCCGGCAGGGAGCTGGAGGGGGCTGAGGGGGAGGGGCAGGTCTGGGCTTCCCCGAGGAGCCCCCGTGGGAATCAGATCCCTCTCACCCTCCCGAAACCTCAGGCCAGGTGTTCTCACCCCTGGAAGCCAGTCACCTTGGGGGTGGGGGTGGGGGTGAGGGAATTGGGATGGGAGCCCCCGCTTGCCAGGCGGTGGCCTTCCCCCATCAAAGCCTCACAACCGTCTCCAGGGGCGGGGCTCCCAGCCCTTACGGAGGGGGCACGGAGGCCCCGAGAAAGGAGACGTGTCGCCCAGAGTCGGACAGCCCGAACGTGGCCGAGCCCAGAGCCCTGGATGCGGCTCCCTCTGCCGCGGAGGGAGGGCTGGCCCCTGGCCGCCGGCTCCCTCCTCGCACGACAGGGCGCTCACTGTCCTGAGCGGGAGGGGCAGGAACAGATGTGAAAACGCTTTGTGAGCTGCGAAGGGCAAGGCGAATCGGAGGACGTGGAGGCTGATCCTGGGCCTCGGCCTCCTGCTCCCGCTTCCCTCCGGGCCTCCCCTCCGCCCCTGGGCCTCCCCCGAGCCCCACCTTGAGCAGCCGCCCGCTGGCGGTGCCCAGGAAGACCACGGTGTAGTTGCTGACGCTGGCCACGGCCACGGAGGAGAGGCCCGGGGCTCGGAACACGGGCGTGGCCTTCAGCGGCTGCAGGATGGACAGCGGGTGCTGCAGGTGGGCGGCTCCACAGTCCAGCTGCTCCGGCTGCAGCTGCAAGAGGAACGGCACATGAGCCCTCGGCTCCAGGGCCTCCGCCCGCCCCGGCCCGCATGGCGGTGTCTCGGGGCTCAGCATCGGAGCCTGGGAGTCTCACTTCTGCTTTACAGGCCCAGGTCCGGGCTGAGCCCCAGATACAAGCGGAGCCCCATCCCCGGCCCCAGATGGACCCCTGACCTTGGCTTTAGTCACAAAATTTCCCCCAGATGATGTTTCAGGTACATAGCAGCCACACGGGGAAAGTGGAGGGGGTGAGAAGGGCTGGCAAGGGGACAGGGCAGTGTCCAGGGGGCCAGGGAGGGTGGGACAGGGTGAGGCTTACACCCCCTCATGCCCATGTAGTAACAGCCTGGCAGAGCAGAGGAGCCCACACCAGGCCCATCCTCTGCCTCAACTTACCCTCTTGCCTCAGCTACATCCCCACAGCAACCATGGGGTACCCTCCTCCCAGAGCCCCCGCTCTGACCCCAAATCCCCAGCAGCTCACAGGACTCCAGGTGGAGGCCTCCGCTCCCCTCCAGCACACATCACTTCCTCCACCCACATCACAGACGGGCAAGTCAAGGCTAGATGTCCCCACACCCCCAGCCCCGTCATCCAGTTCAGTCCCGTGCCACCTGGGTGAGCAAACCAGCCCCGCCTCCCAGGAGCACCACAGCTGCGGCTTCTGATCCCATCCCCCCGCCATTTCCCGGACGTGCCCCCCTCCCCCACCCTTCCCCGGGTCTAGGGGGTCCTTTCAAAGTTGCCAAAAGCACAACGCAGGCCCCTGGGAAGCGCCTCGGAGGAGATGACTGTGCACAGCCACAGGACGCAGGTGCCCGCACAGCTCTGACGGCCGGACGGGGGACACGGCCTCAGGTCTGACAGGACTGAGCACGCAAACTACATCAATCCCGGCCCAGGGCCCAGGAAAGCCACGCCCACCCCTTCGCGCCGCACACGCCGGCACTGACTATGACAGAAGAGTTCACGGGATGTCAGAGCCATTTTGGTAAAAACAGACACATAAACAACGAAGGAAAAGTCATACCAGTAAACATGCCGGGTTTACTGGGATGAGCAGACAGCGGGCCAGGCCGGGGCATCAATTCCCAGCATCCCGCAGGCCCTCTGAGGCCACACGTCACAGATGGGGAAACTGAGGCTCGGGATCCCCCAGCGGCAATGCCGCAGACTGGAACGGGCAGCAGACCTGACCTCACCCTGGCCGGGCTGTGGCGTCAGAGGCTCTGAGCAGGGACACAGAAGGTCACAGCGTGGACACTGCTGTAAGGTATGGCTCAGGGCGGCTTTTTTCTCTTTTTCTCTTATCTGTGCTTTTTGCAAACCTAAGCCCTTGACTGTGCGCCTGTGTGGTGTTTGCACAAAAGCTCAGCCAGTTTTTTTCAAAAGAAAACAATAAATCCCGGGTCCTTCTGTCCTTGAGCAAACAAACATCGCTGTGGCCTCATGGGCTCCTAGGTGAGGGCCGCTTCTCAGCACAACTCCGGAGAGGTCGAGCCCAGAGTCTAGAGATGGGGGTGGGGCTGGGGTCCCCTGGGTAAGAACCCATAAGCAGGGGGCAGTCCTGCACGGGATGGCCGGAGGTGACCTGAGCAAGTCACTTCTCCGAGCCTCAGTATACTCAACTATAAAATGGGTGCATCTCGCCAAAACTGGTTTGGCTCAGTGGACAGAGCGTCGGTCTGTGGACTGAAAGGTCCCGGGTTCGATTTTGGTCAAGGGCATGTACCTTGGTTGCGGGCACATCCCCGGTAGGGGGTGTGCAAGAGGCAGCTGGTCGATGTTTCTCTCTCATCAACGTTTCTAGCTCTCTATCTCTCTCCCTTCCTCTCTGTAAAAAATCAATAAAATATATATTTTTTTAAAAAATGAAAAATAAAATGGGTGCATCTCTAGCACCTCTCTCTATAGGGGCTGGGATAAGATAACGCATTGAAAAGCACACCCAGCAGGTCTGGCCTGTGGTCAATGCTCCAGAGTGTGAGCGGATGCTACTGCTGTTTCTGATACTATCGTCAAGGCAATTCCTATAAAGTGGAAGCGGGCAAATCCCGCCAACCTGCAAAGCTGCTGACCCCGACTCCCTCTGACCCCGACTCCCTCTGACCCCGGCTCCCTCTGACCCCGGCTCCCTCTGACCCCGGCTCCCTCTGACCCCGGCTCCCTCTGACCCCCTTCTGGCGCCGTCCTCTCCCGCAGGAGGCCCTCCGGCCCCCACGTCTCCCCAGAACACAGCAGCCACGAGAACTGGCAAAGCAGGTCCTCCCTGTTTAAAACCCGCTATGGGTGACCTAAATCCTCCCCCCCACCAGGCCCCTGGGACCTTCCAGCCCATTCCATACCCTCCCCCCTCACTCCTCCACGTCAGCCACCCTGGCCTCATTTGTTCCTCACACATTCCACGCTGGGCCCTGCCCGGGCCCTCTGCCCTGGCTGTTCCCTCTGCCCGGAGTGCCAGTCCCCGGGCTGTCACACTCCGTGGACCCTGGAGAACGACACCGGGCAGGCCGCCTGGAAATTCCGACTCCCCGAGCCGTCCGCGGGCATCCGAAACCTGAGGATGCAAAACGAAAACAGCAACAACGAACACCGGAGGACGCTCACGTCCCTTACGTACAACGTCACAGCGTGACGCACACCGCCTGCCCTCCGCACACACGGGCTCCCGGACATACAACGTCACAGCGTGACGCACACCGCCTGCCCTCCGCACACACGGGCTCCCGGACATACAACGTCACAGCGTGACGCACACCGCCTGCCCTCCGCACACACGGGCTCCCGGACACACAACGTCACAGCGTGACGCACACCGCCTGCCCTCCGCACACACGGGCTCCCGGACACACAACGTCACAGCGTGACGCACACCGCCTGCCCTCCGCGCACACGGGCTCCCGGACACACAACGTCACAGCGTGACGCACACCGCCTGCCCTCCGCACACACGGGCTCCCGGACATACAACGTCACAGCGTGACGCACACCGCCTGCCCTCCGCACACACGGGCTCCCGGACATACAACGTCACAGCGTGACGCACACCGCCTGCCCTCCGCACACACGGGCTCCCGGACATACAACGTCAGAGCGTGACGCACACCGCCTGCCCTCCGCGCACACGGGCTCCCGGACACACAACGTCACAGCGTGACGCACACCGCCTGCCCTCCGCACACACGGGCTCCCGGACACACAACGTCACAGCGTGACGCACACCGCCTGCCCTCCGCACACACGGGCTCCCGGACACACAACGTCACAGCGTGACGCACACCGCCTGCCCTCCGCACACACGGGCTCCCGGACACACAATGTCACAGCGCGACGCACACCGCCTGCCCTCCGCACACACGGGCTCCCGGACATACAATGTCACAGCGTGACGCACACCGCCTGCCCTCCGCACACACGGGCTCCCGGACATATAATGTCACAGAGTGACGCACACCGCCTGCCCTCCGCGCACACGGGCTCCCGGACACACAATGTCACAGCGTGACGCACACCGCCTGCCCTCCGCACACACGGGCTCCCGGACATATAATGTCACAGAGTGACGCACACCGCCTGCCCTCCGCACACACGGGCTCCCGGACATACAATGTCACAGCGTGACGCACACCGCCTGCCCTCCGCGCACACGGGCTCCCGGACATACAATGTCACAGAGTAACGCACACCGCCTGCCCTCCGCACACACGGGCTACCGGACATACAATGTCACAGAGCCACCGCCTGCCCTCCGCACACACGGGCTCCCAGACACACGCAAAACAGCGTCTTTGGTCCGCACTCAGCTGAATCTGTGGATGCAAACCACGAGGACACAGAGGGCCGACTGCAGGCGTTTAAAAAGCCGCCTCTAAGCGGGCCCGTGTGGTTCAGGGCCGCATTGTCCAGGGCTCCCCTCGTCCTCCTCTGGCTCCGGCCCTGCGCTGCCCCCTCCGTCCTGCGCGGGTGCCCGAGCCGGGCGGCCCTGGAGACAGGGCGCTGTGCCCCCTCCCCGGCCGCCCTCCCAGCCAGGCCCCGGCCCCCCGCAGCTGCAGGGAGGAGGCGAGCGGGCTCCCTCTGCACCCGGGCTCTGGAGGGACGCTGTCCCCCGGGTTACGTAACCTCTCCTCGCTGACTATGGATTACGAGCATCGTTAAACAACACGTTGTTTTAAAATTAAAACGGTAAACCTCTGCCCGGAGGACATGACGTTCCACCCTGAGCTCTGGGGGGCGTGGGAAGGGAGGGAGACCCGGGATGTCACCTCTGAGGTTTTCTGCCCCGGCCCTGCGATGGGGGGCGGGCCCAGCCCGGGTGGGGGGTCCTGGGAAAAGCCGGACGGGCGCCCCGCTCGCTCGGGGTGATTTGTGGGCCAGGGCAGCGGAGACGGCGACCAGGGGGGAGCATGCTGGGAACTCGGCTCTCGCCTGCCTGCCCTGACGTTCACAAGCCATTAATTCTGCGCCGAAGGAATTTTCTAAAAAGCCTTCGCTCCAACTTTTTTTTTTTCCTTCTCATCCTAAAAATAAAATTAAAAAAAAATTTTTTTTTAAAGGAGAAGTAACCCATCCGCCGCTCCGGATGGTCTGTGATCGGAGGGGTGCGCGGACTCCCTCGCCGCCAGGGGAAGGCACAAAGCTTTGAACTGGCTCAGGAATGGACGCTGGGCCGGCGGGGGGACTGCCTCTCCTGCTGGGGGAGGGGGGCTGCAGGCCCGGAAAACGGGGGGGACAGAAGGCCTGGGGACCCGGCAGCTGTCCCAAGAGTGGCCTCGGCCGAACTCGGTCTCCTGGGGCAGTCGGCTCCGCGGGCCCAAAATACCCCTCTGACCGGAGGCCGCTGCTTGGAATTCCTTCCCCAGCACCCGCCTTCCTTCAAGTCTCACTCGGCTCCGCGCGGGCCTGTCAGGAACAGCCATTCCCCTGGGGGTGGGGGCGGGGGAGCGCTGGGCGGCCACACAGGGTCACCTTTCCAAGAGCAAAGCTGGCCAGCCCTCCCGGGCCTCGAACCCCGCTCTGCTCCCAGCTGTGCTCAGTCTCAGGCCTGGCCCCGGAGGCCTCTGTGATCTGCGTCTTTGCCAACCGGCCGGGCCTCCGTCTCACTTCTCCCCTGTGCCCCAGCCTCTGCGGCCAGAGACCCACCTCCGCAGCTCCTCAGAGGCGGCCCCGTGCCCTCCGGGGCTCCTGGGCCTTCACCGCGGTGTTTCCCCCGCAGCCAGTGCCCTCTCCACACTCCGAGCCGCTCTGTGCCCTCGTCCTTACCCCGCGGCTCCCCGGCCGGGAGGTGTGCAGCCAGCCTCCAAAGCGTGACTCAGAACGATCCCCCTTCCTGTCACCCCCTCCACCACTCATCGCGGCAGCCGGGACTGAGCTTCTCCGGGGCAGAGACTGAGCGCTGGGGGGATCATTTCCTAAAGAAAGAAAACTAATTCTGACTAAAGTGTGAACGACTGCCTTGGCCTGCTCCCTCTCCCGCAGAGAGAGGCTGAGAGCGCACAGCCGGGCCGAGAGCCGGAGAACCCCGGGGGAACGACGGGTCCATTTTTTTTTTTTTTTAATATATTTTATTGATTTTTTTTACCGAGAGGAAGAGAGAGGGATAGACAGTTAGAAACATCGATGAGAGAGAATCATCGATCAGCTGCCTCCTGCGCACCCCCTACTGGGGATGTGCCCGCAACCAAGGTACATGCCCTTGACCGGAATCGAACCTGGGACCCTTCAGTCCGCAGACCGATGCTCTATCCACGCAGACTGACGCTCTCTCCAGAGCTCAACCGGGTTCGGCACTATGGGTCAATCTTCTGCCTACTCTACACGTGGCCACACGGGCGGCAGCTGTCCAGCCCGGACGACGCCTGGCGGCTGGCGGCCATCCCTTCCTCTCTGTCATGGGGCGAGCGGCAGCCCCGGTCTCACCTCTCCTCCGAGAGCAGGACGCCCGGACCCTCCGGCGAGCGGCCTCCCGGTGCCAAAGCCCGGCTCTGCCCCGCTCCCATCAGGGCCCTGGCGTATTGATTTCGCCATCAGCTGTAATGGTCTCGGCGTTCTCTCCCCAGGAAGCCGCCGGAGTAAGAGCTTCGAGAGCCCGGCTTCGCGGGCCTCCCACATCCTGCCCGCAGACCCCGCCAAACCTCAGCCCCACCGCAGGTGGCGCTCTGAGGAGGAGGAGGAGGCGGCGGCGGGCTGGCGGGCACCGCGGCAGGCTGCAGGGCCCCGCGGTTCCGTCCCGGCAGAGACTGCACCGGCTGCTGGGGCGGTGTACATCTTCCCGCCTCGTGTTTCTTATCACGATGGAGCTGTGAGGTCTCACCGCCCGGAGCGGAAGCACAGGTCCGGGTACGGAGTGGCAGAGTGCAGACGGCCCTCCGCTCCCCTCTCCTAGGCGGGGGGGGGGGGGGCGGCCAGGGGCAGCCTCCCCCTCCCCAGCAGCCAAAGGAAGCCTTTCACACCACGGAGCACTAACTGCCAAGGGCGGTCCTGGAAAAGCAGAAGGGCATCCGTGGAGTAAACACCGGGGTCTCGCTGAGAGCACATTACCTGTGTGGGTTTCTTAGCGGAGACAAATGTCCTTAGCAACGGGGGGAACTGAGGGAAGGGCACGTAGGAGCTATCTTTGTAACTTCCCTGTAAATCTACAATCATTCCCAAATAAAAAGCTTATTGAAAAAAATCAGCAACCCCACACAGGCTGTACCTCCACCACAGCTCAACAGCCTTCCATGGCTCCCCAGTGCCCTCGACACAAACCCGAACTTTGCTCCTGGGCCCTCCAGGTCCTACTGGGCCTGGCCAGCCCCTCTGCTCCCCTCACCCTCCCGTCCCGGCCACTCCTTCGCCCTCAGCGTGGGCAGCTGAGGAGCAGCCAGGGGCGCCCCAGAGACCAGGAGCAGAGGGAGGGGCCAGCGGGGACCAGGCAGGTGCAAGGTAACCCGGGCCCCAAAAGCCGGGCCTGGACAGCGGGGCCTGGACGGCTGCTCCCTGCAGAGCCCAGCCGAGTCCCTCCTCCGCAGGCTTCCGAAGCGGAGGTGAGAGGGGAAGCTGTTCCCAAGGTCACCCAAGGGCACAGGGCCAGGCCGGGATCTGAAGGCGCACCTATGATCCTCAAACCCAGACTCCCGCCTCCCACCTCCGCTGAGGGGCCTCTCTGGACACCGTACCTCCTGGGCTGCGAGTCCCCCGGGCTGACACCCGCCCTGAGGATACACTGAGGCACGGAAAGAGCGACGGGCCTGCTCGCTGGCCCTGGGAGCGGCCACACGGCCTGCATCCCGGGGGCCTCTCACAATGGCTCCCCTGCCCGGAGGAAGCCGCCGCTGCCCGGACAGAAAATGCCCTGTGGGCGATCGGGACGCCGCTTCCCGGCGGGCCAGGCCTGGCGCGGGCGGCCAGCCGGCGGAGAACAATGGGAGGCCGGGCCGAGCGGGGAGCCACAGCGATGGACGGGGCAGGCAAGGCACCCGAGGGCAGAGGCTTCCGCGGAGCACGCAGCGTGGCCATGCCCCCCTCGCCCCGCCGCCTGGACCAGAGGGGTGAACCGGCCAGTGACCATGGCCCCGCAGCTCACGCAGACCCGTCCGAGCCTCAGAGGAGCTGCTGCGGCCGCCCCAGCCCCCGCTCTGGAGGAGGCAGGTCACCCAGGCCCAGGGCACCCAGGCCAACTGGGCACCATCAAGAAGGGCTGTGTGAGCTGAAACCGGTGTGGCTCAGTGGATAGAGCGTTGGTCTGTGGACTGAAAGGTCCCAGGTTCGATTCCAGTCAAGGGCATGTACCTTGGTTGCGGGCACGTCCCCAGCAGGGGGTGTGCAGGAGGCAGCTGATGGATGTTTCTCTCTCATCGATGTTTCTAGCTATCTCTCTTCTCTCCCTTCCTCTCTATAAAAACTCAATAAAATATATATTTTTTTTAAAAAAAAGAAGGGCTGTGTGAACCAGCTGGCCAGGCCGCCCTGAACACGAGTGTCCACCACCCACAAAACGCTCCGGGCCCCGCCGAGAGGCTGGACAGCCTGCAGGGACAGCCCCGGGGCTGAGGTCAGAGGCCTGGCTGTCCGGGACGGGGAGGGGAACGGGGGCCACACACTCCTGCTGCGCCCCCAGACAGACAGAAGCCGAGGCCACGCAGGTGCCGAGCTTCACGGCTCTTCGCCCGGCGGGGGGCCCGTTCTCTCCGAGCCTCAGTCTCCTCATCTGTGAAGTGGGAACAGTGACAGCAACACCACCACTAACGTTCCCAGCGGCTCTGCAGGCCCGGCAGGAGCTCAGGGCAGGAGCTCAGGGGGGCCTGAGGACGGGCCCCGGAAGAGCCGCTCTGCCAGCTTCCCCGCGGGAGCCGTGGGGCTGGGTCAGCAGCGGGCCGGATGCTGGGAGCCGGGCCGGCCTGCTCCGCTCGGGCCTCTGCCTGGGAACCGAAGCCGCAGCCGCTGACTCAAGCAGCCATTGTTTTGTTAGCTGGACGTGCCCCCTCCCCCAGGCACCCCGCTCCCCCTTCTTGAAGCTGTTTCTCATTCCAGCCCAGCCTGGCCCCGCGTCCAGCCCTCCCCCCGGGTCCCAGAGGAGCGCCTGTGGGATGGGCAGCCAGCGACTCCGCTCTGGCCCAGCGAGAAGGCACTGCCTCCCGGCTCCAGCGGCAGGGGGGCGGGGGGGCAGTGCTGGGGGGGGTTGGGGGGTGGCAGTGCCAGGGGTGGAGGGTAGGGGGAGTGGCAGTGCCGGGGGGGGGGGGGGGAGGAGGGTAGGGGGAGTGGCAGTACCGGGGGGGGGGGGGAGTTGGGGGGTGGCAGTGCCAGGGGCGGGGGCGGAGGGTAGGAGTGGCAGTGCCCGGGGCAGGGTGGTGGTGCCGGGGGCTGGGGGGAGGAGGGATCGGGGTGGCAGTGGGGGAGGGGGGAGAGGGCCAGGGTGGCAGTGCCGGGGCCCTGGCCCTTCCTCACCCAGAACAGTTCTGTCCCAGCTTCTTCCCCGAAGAGGACGCAGCCAGGAGGAGAAGCCGAGAGCCGCAGCTGCCTCTGGGCCCAGGCTGCCTGCCTCCTCCTGGGGCTGCGGGGCCTGGAGACTGGAGCTCACACCCCTCCCCAGAGGGAGCTGCTGGCCTTGGTCCGGGAGCCGCTCGGGGCGCAGCCGCGGGGCCGGGGCTGGCACGGGGCCCCCAGCAGACGCCTCTGGGCCCAGGCCCACGAGCTGAGACACGGAGGGGACACGTGGGCCCCCCTCGCGGGCTGACCAGACCCCAGTGTCCTCGCCGCCGGGGAGTGACAGCGTATAACAACAACAATGCCGGAGTATCAGCAACGTGGCCACAATCACCAGCCGCTGTTCCCGTCGTGCACAGACCGCTGCCTGCGTGACCTCCCTTCGCCCTCACCGCGCCCTGCCGGGCCGATGCTCCTCACAGCACAGGCCACGGGGCCCAGGGAGGCGGGGAGACTGGCCCAGGGTCACAGACTTGAGGTCTCGATGGAGCTTCCAGCGAGGCAGGCAGACCCCAGAGCCCCCGCCCTGCACCACGGCCTCTCACGGCGGCTCTGCTGGAGCTGGACGTGCCCTGGGTTGCAAGCTGGGGAAACTGAGGCCCAGCAAGGCGATGCCGCTTCTGGCGGCTCCGACACAGATGGCGCACACATCCTGAGCGGGGCGGCCGATCCCCCGTTAGCAGCTCCTTTCCCGGCCCGGCTTCGACGCCGAGGCCTCTGCCCGCGGCCCCCCATCAGTTACCGGTCAGAGCAGAAAGTGCTGTATGATTAACGCCCCCCGGGGCCTCCGGAGCCGCGTAATGGAGCTCACAGCTTCTCCCTCCCCCGACACGGGATTTATGATATCTCAGGGTGAAGGACGGGCGTGGGCGGGGCGGCCACACGGCCCGGAGACGGCAGATCCAGGGGCACGGAGCATCAGCAGCAGAGCGGGCAGTGCCAGGCCGCCCCGGCGGCCCGTAGGGTCCCCCTCGGCCCACACTCGGGCTTTGGAAGGGCGGTAGCCAGGATCCGAATCCACGTGGCCGGCGCAGGGGACTCTCCGGGCCTGCCCCCGTGCGGAGACCTGCTGGTTTCCATGGCAATCCCACACCGCTGTCAGAGCCGAGAGGCCCCGGGGAGTCGCCTGGTCCACGGGGGGCGGGGGGGGGGGGGCTGTGAGAGAGAGCCTCCGCTTCTGCCGGCCCCTGGCAGGACGAATTCGGGCTGGCACCCACGGCCCCTTCTAGAAGCAGATTCATCGTCTCGCTCTTCCCAAACCAACCCGTGCCGGCTCTCCACAGCCCCCAGGACGGTGTCCAGATCCTTGGCCTGGACCCCAGACCCCACACCCCCTCCGTCTCATCGCCGCCCGTCAGCCACGCGTGTCCTCCCGCCTCCCTGGGCCTCTCTCTGCCCTGCCGGGTCCTCTGCCCCGAATCCTCCCCAGCCCCGTCTGTCCGCGTCCTGCTCCAGCGTCACCCTCCAGGAAGCCTTCCCTGACTGACTTCCTCAGACGCGGCTGGTCCGGGTGTGGCTTTGGCCACAGCCTGTCTCTTGTCATGCTCTCCTTCCTGACCCTCTGGGGCAGGGGTCTTCAAACTACGGCCCGCGGGCCACATGCGGCCCGCAGAGGAGTCTGATCCTGCCCACCAAGTTTTTTGGGCAGTGAGCGCAGCCGAGGTGTTACAGTAGGAATTAGTAGTTCATATAGTCCGGCCCTCCAGCTCTCTGAGGGACCGTGATCTGGCCCCCACTTTAAAAAGTTTGAGGACCCGTGCTCTGGGGGCTCCTCGAGGGGAGGGACAGGGTCTGATTCATCCTTTTGGGGGGCTGCCATGTAACAACGCTGAGCCTCCCCTCTGCACCCCCATACTGCCACACTCAGAGCACCCTCCACCGGGAGGACGGACAGGCAGGAGATGTTGCCCAGGAGGTGCTGGGCTCTGCTGGGTGAAGGCAGCCGCAGTCCTGGGGAACTGGGGCCCCACACCTGGGGTGGGGAGGGGTGGGGTGGGAGACCTGACCCCTGCTGGGGACCATGCTGGGTCCTGGGGCTTGGTCGGCCCACAGGCCCCACGAGAAAGCTCTCACTACTCCCAGAGCAGCCCCAGGGGGAGCAGAACGTCCCTGGGCCTCAGTTTCTCCACCTGTAAAATGGGCCCATTCGCCCCCTTCCCACAGTGACGTCAGGGCCCTGGGCTCACACACACCGCTGGTCAGTGTTTCCAGAGATCAAAGGGGATGGACGCAGGCTCTGCAGCCAGGCACCGGCTCAGCCGTTCACCCACAGTGTGGCCTCAGGCAATCACGCTTCCCCTTTCTGAAGGCCGGGGATAACAATTCCTCCTCCTTCGGGGCGGGGTGGGTCTGAAAACTGCACGGAAAGTGTCTGCAGGGTGCCCCACACAGAATAAGTTCCCAGGAAGCAGCGGTAGGAACGAAGCTGCTGCTGACCGGAGCAGGTCTGGTGACAGAGGGAGGGCTTCCTTGCCACCCCAGGTCCCAACTGGGAGCAGGAAACGGAGGTCCAGAGAGGGGAGGGAACCCTCATCCCAGGGGCTCCGGCCCTCATGCTTCCTCCACACACACCACCACTTCCTGCAGCAGCCGGAACCTGGACCAGCCTGCTTCCTCCGTCTCCGCGCGGACCGGCAGCGGTGGGCGGGCAAAGGAACCCCGGGGAGGCTGTTCCGCAGGGCCCACGCCAATCTCGCCCGGACACCCCTTCTCCCCTCGGCTGAGCCCTCCTTCCCGACGGGGAAACCCAGGGTCCGGCTCTCACCCTCTGCTCCGGGCCTGCCCGGGGATACGGCAGGTCTCACTGAGGTCACGGCCGGGGCCGTGACAGGCCCACAGCCACCTCCTCGCCAACGCCAGACCGCGAGGGGCCGCCTGCAGGGAAGCCCGGTGCCCGGCACAGGGTCAGTGTGGAGAGAGATGTGTCCAGTCATCGTTCAATCGGACCACATCCCTCATGCACACACCCAAAGGCCAGGGGCACACTCCTTCCAGAATCGAGGCAATCCTGTCTCCAGGGCTGAACGCGACCAGGCGTCCCCTGCCCCCTCCCACTCCCGCGGAGGCCCCATCGGCTGTGGTCCCCAACGTTCAGCCCGGCCTCTGCAGAGGCCCCGCCGGCCGCACCCCACTCTGGGTCTGAGCCACTGCGGCGTCGGTCCTAGCTCCCTCCGGAGCCTGCGTGGAGGTGCTGTCACAGAAGGGTTTTTTGTTTGTTTGTTTGTTTTTAAATATATTTTATTGATTTTTTTACAGAGAGGAAGAGAGAGAGATAGAGAGTTAGAAACATCGATGAGAGAGAATCATCGACCAGCTGCCTCCTGCACACCCCCCACTGGGGATGCGCCCACAACCAAGGTACATGCCCTTGACCGGAATTGAACCCGGGACCTTTCAGTCTGCAGGCCGACGCTCTATCCACTGAGCCAAACCGGTTTCGGCCAGAAGGGGGTTTTATACGAAGGACGACACCCAGACCTCCATGGGGGGCTGGGGGGGAGGGGATTGTGTTTGTACAACTTGCCACAGAGCTCACAGCTAACAGAAGCCACCACCCAGCTGGACTGCAGTCAGCAGTCACACTGCTGACCAGTTCCCCCTGTGTGAACTGGGGACAGCAGCACTTCCGCCTTGGTTGCGGGGAGGGGGGAGTGAGATCGAAGGCATTGGCCCCTGCTCAGAACTCAGAGCTCAGCCGCAGAGGGCACCTGCCCCCGCGCCCCCCCACACACCCCCCCGCAGAAGCTCAGCGCCCAGCCCCACCAGCAGCAGCTGGCTCGGTCCTCCCACCTCAGTCTGTGCCCACCCGCCTCTGAGCTCGCCGGGACCCACAGCCCTAGACCCGCCCCGGCCTCACCCCTCTGCCTTCCTGGCCTGCTCACCTTGGGCCCGTGTGATCCTCTACAGCAGAGGTTCCCAGCCTCCCAATGCGCGACCCTTTCATACAGTCCCCCGTGCTGTGGTGACCCCCAACCATAAAACTATTTTCGTTGCTGCCCTGTTTCCCCGAAAATAAGACAGTGTCTTATATTAATTTTTGCTCCCAAAGATGTGCTAGGTCTTATTTTTAGGGGATGTCTTATTTTTCCATACGGGACACATTTATTGTTAAATGAAAATAAAGGAAATGTATTACCTGTATACGGTACGGTAGTACGGTAGTTGTCAACACAAACCAGACAAACTGTGAATCCTACAGTATCAAGAATTTGCTCCTTTATTCAATGACAATCATGTCATCATCTTCTGGAACACCATCATAACAATCCAATTCCTGAATTTCCTGGTGAATTTCTTGTGACTCCATTTCTTTCAGAATCAGTGGACCAAATCTCTCACGTTTAGCCTGGGGGGGGGGGGGCTTATTTTCAGGGGGATGCCTTATATTTCACTCAGAAGGAAACCTGTAAGTAGGTCTTATTTTCGGAGGATGTCTTATTTTCGGGGAAACACGGTACTTCATAACTGTAATTTTGCTGCTGTTATGAACTGTAATGTAAATATCTGTGTTTTCTGGTGGTCTTAGGCTCTACAGGTTGAGAACCGCTAGCAGGGTCACCTAAGACCATCGCAAAACACAGATACTTACCTTACGAGGCATAACAGCAGCAAAATTATAGGTTTTTTGGTTTGTTTGTTTTTTCCTAGAATTTTAGTGAGTTTATTTGAGCCAAACTGTCGACCTAGGCCGGGAAGCAGAACCTCAATGGATTGAGATAACGCTCCGAAGAATGGGGGGTTACCTTTCTATCTATACATTGCAATCATGAAGTAGCAACAAAAATAGTTGTATGGTTGGGGGTCACCACAGCACGGGGAACTGTACCAAAGGGTCGCGGCATTGGGAAGGTTGAGAACCTCTGGTCTAGAGCATTCTCCCTCCTCTGAGCACAGGCTGCTCCGCTGGCCGCTGCACACACCCAGCACCCTCTCCTCTGAGGTCTTCTTTCCTCCGCCCGCCATTCTGGGGCCCTGCGTGTGAGATTGTCATCTGCCCACATCCTCAGAAGGCGACGCTGGCCGGTTTTACAACGAGAAAGCACGAGACCCAGAGGTCACGCGGCACCAGGGAGGAGAACGGAGCTCAAGGCCAGCCGCACCCTCACCTACATGGGAATCCGAATGGAAGGCTTTCCCAGCCTGGGGAGGGATGTGAACAGTCTTCTGGCCCAAGCCCCGTATCTCTCTCCGGGTTAGAAGGTCCTCCTGGCCAACCCCACGGAACCCCTTCTCCTACGTCCTACCAAGCGTCTCTGCTCATACCCCTGGCCACGGGGAGCTCACTCCCAGCCCCATTCCAGTTCCACAGAGAAAGCCCATCGTGGGAGCTGTCTCCCTCCGCCTCCGCCCAGCGTTGCAACCCCCAAATTGGCTCAGAAAAAAAAAACCCGCCTTCTTGACAATGAGCGCCCACCCACCACATGCCAGTTTAAAACCGCCTGAGGGTGGTTTTTTTTTTTTTTTTCCACCTTCACTATAAAAAGACACCTTGAAAATGCAGCCCTGACATTTCCTTCCCTGTCAGTTTTCTTCTTGATTTAAAAACACAAATACTATGGTCATTCAAAGGTGACAGTGAGCTCAGTGGCTGAGCATCCACCTATGAACCAGGAGGCCACAGGTTGATGATTCTTGGTCAGGGCACATGCTGGGTTGCAGGCTCGACTAGTGTGGGGCGTGCAGGAGGCAGCCGATCAATGATTCGATTCCACCCTTGATGTTTCAATGGATAGAGCGTCAGCTTGGGGACTGAAGGGTCCCAGGTTCGATTCTGGTCAAGGGTATGTACCTTGGTTGCGGGCATATCCCCAGTAGGGGTTGTGCAAGAGGCAGCTGATCGATGACTCTCTCTCATCGATGTTTCTAACTCTCTAGCTCTCTCCCTTCCTCTCTGTACAAAATCAATAAAATATATTAAAAAAAAAAAAAAAGACTCAGCCTGCCCTTGCCTTGCTGGGTGACCCTGTACCTCAGTTTCTCTCCCTTGATAGTTGTGGCAACTTCCCAAACTTGCTTTCACCTCAAACACGAGGTGACAGAAGGAATTAATCCACACTATATGCAAGGAAGGCTAATTTCTTCACTCCCACTTTATCAAAACAGTCCAGCAGCCCCAAATACGCCAAAAACAATCAGGGGCAAAGCTGGGGCCTCCGAGGTTCCCTGCCTCTCACCTCAGTACCTCCTCCCCTCATTGTCTGAAAGGTGGAGAGCAGAGGGAAAAGCCTGCCCAAAACTACCCTGACTGAGAGACCCCAAAAACAAGGTGGCTCAGCCGGTTGGAGCACTGCCCGGTACGCCGAGAGGTTGCCGGTTTGATTCCCAGTCAGGGCACATGCCTACGTTTCAGGCAACTCTGGTCTCTCCCTTCCTCCCTCTCCCTAAAAAATCAATAGAAAGGGAAGGGGGAGTTGGGGAAAGTGGGAGACATCTGTAAATGGTCAACAGTAAAAAAAAAAAATGAAAATAAAGAAATATAAATGCCTATCAATAAAAACATCTCCTCTGGCGAGGATTAAAACAAAACAAACCAAAACCAAAAAAAAGCCCCACAACTGCAGGAAGCCGAGTTTCCAGAGGCCCGGCCAAGCCGCCGCCCCTGCCTGGAGGTCAGATGTCCTTGGAGCGCAGATGGAAGCACAAGGTGCTGTCCCCTCGCCCAGCTCCCATCTGATGTCGGGCCAGGCTGGGCAGCTTCCTGCCCGCCATCCTGTCCGTCCCCACCTCTGGGGCTGCATCCTGGCAGCCACGTCTGTCCCAGGCCCACTGCTTCCTCCGGTGCCCCGATGGCCCATCGCATCCCGGAGAACAAGGCCCGCCGCTCCCTGCCCAGTGCCCCCCGGCCGCTCCCTGCCCAGTGCCCCCCGGCCGCTCCCTGCCCAGTGCCCCCCGGCTGCTCCTGCCCAGTGCCCCCCGGCCGCTCCTGCCCAGTGCCCCCCGGCCGCTCCCTGCCCAGTGCCCCCCGGCCGCTCCCTGCCCAGTGCCCCCCGGCCGCTCCCTGCCCAGTGCCCCCACGGCAGGCCTTCGAGGAGTATCTGGGAATGAGCCAGCGAATCTCCTGCCTGGGTGATGGCACCAGCCTCCCAACCACTCCCTCCCTGTCTCTCCTCTTGCCTTCTCACCAATCACCGAGGGACTTTCTAAAACAATTATGTTAAAAATAAGCACGGTAAGCACTGGCCAGGGAGCTTAGTTAGTGACAGCATCGTCCCGAGTGCCAAGGTTGCTGGTTTGATCCCCAGTCAGGGCACAAAAAGACTCAACCAATGAATGCATAAATAAGTGGAACAACAAATCCATGTTTCTCTCCTCTCTCCCTCCCTCTCTCATCAATAAACAAAAAACATATATAAAATAAGAATGTTTAACAAAAGATTTAAAAAATAAAATTAAAATAATCATAGTAATGGCAAGCACATGAGCCAGCCACTCTGCCAAGAGCTTCCCGGGTATTATCTCATGGAATTCCCACCAGGGAGGGTCCTGCGAGGCAGGCACTTTTATTCCCGTTCCCATTCCTCAGAGGAAGACACGCAGAGGCTCACTCAAGTCATATCACTCCGCTGGCTAAAACCCTTCACGGCTCCCGATGTCCCCAGGATACAGTCCCAATTCCATCACACGCCCAACCTGCCCCCTGCCGGCCCCACCCGCCTCCCCACTCAATTCAGTTGTGCTATCCCAGGGGTCGGCAAACTCATCAGTCAACAGAGCCAAATATCAACAATTGAAATTTCTTTTGAGAGCCAAATTTTTAAAAAATATATATTTTATTGATTTCTTTACAGAGAGGGATAGAGAGTTAGAAACATCGATGAGAAAGAATCATCGATCAGCTGCCTCTTGCACACCCCCTACTGGGGATGTGCCCGCAACCAAGGTACATGCCCCTGACCGGAATCGAACCTGGGACCTTCCAGTCCGCAGGCCGACGCACTATCCACTGAGCCAAACCGGTTTCGGCTGAGAGCCAAATTTTTTAAACATAAACTTCTTCTAATGCCACTTCTCAAAAACAGACTCGCCCAGACCATGGTGTTTTGTGGAAGAGCGCCACACCAAGGGCCAAAGAGCCGCATGTGGCTCGCGAGCCGCCGTTTGCCAACCACGGCTCCAGCCCGTTTGCTGTATCCTACCTACCTCCAGGTGTTTGCAATGGCTGTTCCCTCAACCTGGACCCTCCGCTCCTCTCTTGCAGCCTTAGGCGGCTACCTCCTGCTCATCCCCCTCTGCTTTGATATCACTCCCCCGAAATGCCCCTCTCCCAGCCCCCTCATCCCTCCGGCTGCAAGAGCCTGCCTCCATGTCAGTCCTCTGCTCGCCTGCATGACCCGCAAGAGCAGGAACTGAGTCACCATGGTCCCCCGGTGCCCAGGGCTGGGCTCCCAGGTGAGGCTCAGAGGTGTTTACTGAGGCTTCTAGAGGCGGGAGAGGGCGGAGTGGTCTCTGCTGCAAGAAGAAGCCAAAGTAGGTCCCTCTTTGCTGTTCAGGATCGAACCCAGACATATGCTAATACCGTCCCCTGGGGTAAGAGTAATAAGAACAGCACACCTCTGCCAGGTGCTTATTGTGTGCCAGGTAAGTGCTTCCCATTAATTAGTTCACTTAGTCCTCAGAGATGTGTTTTTATCGTTCCCACCTTACAGATGAGGAAGGTGAAGTCCTTTGCCAACGTTGGCAGAGCAGGATTTGAACCCAGAGTGTGAAGTCCAAATTCTTAACCTATAACTGAGGAGCTGGCAACAGCCTGGAGCAAGAACAATAGCCACCCACCCCACCCCCACCCCCTCCCGGGGGCCTCGATGTCACACATCTGGAAGAGCCTGCCCAAGGGCACTGGCCTGTGCCTACGCAGGGAGAGGGGAGAGGGAGAGGGATGGGGAGGACACAGGGAGAGGGGAGAGGGAGAGGGATGGGGAGGACGCAGGGAGAGTGACGGAGGGCTGAGAACCCGCCTCACCTCGGGGTCAGGAGGAGGCCCTCGGCCACTCTGTCCCCGGGGCTGTGTCCTTGTAGAAGCCCTGCCCCCTCAAAAGGAGGAAGCCCCAGCCCCCTCCAGCAGAGTGAGTCACTGCACGAGGCCAGGCCGAAAATAATGGACCTCAGGAACTGAGAAGGCTCCTGCCAGCGGGGGAGGAGGAGACCAGAGGCCCAAGGGGACAGACTGACCAGGGCCCGGATGGACATGCAGGGCCTGGAAAGACTGAGTAAGGGGGGGGGGGGGCCTTGGTCCCCCCAACAGGGTCTTCCTTCCACAGAGTAGGGCCGACGACTCCCCACTCACTCCTCGCCCTGAGACCTCCTTAAACAAAACCCACCCCAAACACAGCCCACGGGGGCATGAGGCTCTGGGAAGAGGAACGGTGGGTATGTCTCAACCACAGCGCTGGGCGGCCAGCCCTCCTCCGGCGGGCCCCTGCTCCCCGGGACAGTCTGCCTGCTCACCCACTGTGACCTTTCTTTCCAGGGCAGCCAGCCAGCCGGGCGGGTGGTGGGCAGCCGTGGGAGCCTGACTCGGAGAGAAGGAATCCGAGTTTTCTGTAAGCCCCAGTGTTGGGCACACCCACGAATAATTAAGCTCGTGAGATTCCTGCCGCCACCAGCCCGAGGACCACAGAGGAGGAATGGGGCAGGGCAATCGGGGGCCTGGCCTCAAGGAGGGCTCTGGAACCACCAGAAGTCTGAGCTTGGGATTTGCGGAAGGAGAAACGGAGGCTTCCCGGGGCAGCGGCAACGCCTGGGGTTCCGATGGATTCCCAGGCTCGGACACAGACGCAGAGCATGGAAGAGGCGAAGGGTTCCACACCCCAGATCCCCCTGAAGCAGTGACCCCTTGTTGGTGCGCTTGCTTGAAGAGAACTGCACAAAGTTCCCTCCGGCACGCTCAGGTCATTCCCCACAACTTCAACACACACACACACACACACACACACACACACACAAACCTGACCCCCTTGTTACTCCCCAACCCAGCCCCAGACACCCTGCCCACCAGCTGGTGTGTCCTCACACCTGGCCACTCCTCATTCCCTCCTGAGCCTCAGGGCCGGTCCTGCCCCCTACAAACCCCCCCGCTGACCTTGGCACCTCCCCACCAAGGCCTCTGGTCAGACAGACACTCCCTTGCTGCGTGCTCCCCGCCTATGCCCCACCTCCGGGCGGGCGCACACCTGAGCTATGACATACACCGTTAGCTCTCTCCAGCACGCACCTATCCACCGCCTGATCCCCTCCCACACACCTGTACGCCAGCGCTCAGCTGAATGACCTCACACGCGCACCTGGGCCGTATTCGCGCTAGCTGCCCCCATCTCAGCGGGCACCTGTACCCTCGAGGGTACCCCGAGTCCCCGCAGAGGCACCTGTGGTCCGGAGTGCACACTCGTGCCCCCGCCGTCCGCTCACACCCAGTGACCCGCAAAGCGCGCAGCAACCCGCCCAGGCACCGGCCCCGCTCTCCCTCGGCGCCCCGAGCTGGGTCCCCCCCCCTCCTCCCCGCAGGGCCCCGCCCGCGCTCACCTGGATGTTGCGCTTGCTCTCGCAGGCTGGCCCGGTGCCCTGCACCACGCTGTCGAGCACCGCCACCACGTCGGGCGCCGGCTCCACGAAGCAGGCGGTGCGCGCGGCGCGGATGGCGGCCTGCACGTCGGCGAAGCGGAAGGCGCAGAGCGCGGCGGGCGCCGCCCGGGCCGCGGGGGCCCCCTGGGGCCGCTCGAACACGGCGAAGAGCAGCTCGCGCGCGGGGAACACGGACACCAGGCGGCTGTAGAGGTCGCCGCGGCCCGCGCCGCCCGCGCACTGCAAGCCCAGCTGGATGTAGGACTCGGTGAGCTTCTTGGCGTCGCCGCCGGCGCCGCGGGGCAGGCAGATGCGCGCCAGCAGGCTCCGCGCCTGGCTCTCCTTGTCGCCCGCGCGCGCCTCGCTCGTGAGCGCCAGGTACGCGTAGGACGGCGCGCCCGGCGGGGGGCCCGGCGGCGGGTGCAGGAAGGCGCGCACGAAGCCCAGCTTGTGCTGCTCCTTGGCGCCCTGCTTGATCTTGAGGATGTTGTCGTCGGAGGGGTTGAGGTCGAAGGTGAAGAGCTTGGCCAGGTCGCCGCGCGCGTCCAGGGAGCGGATGGCGATCTCGGGCGTGTTCTCGAAGCGGTGGTCCTCCAGGCTGCGGTTGCGCGGGAAGAAGGCGCTGCCGTAGCCCGTGTACGTGGCGCCCACGAGGAGGCGGCTGCCCCCGGTGCCGGGGCCGGCGGCGGGCGGCAGCACCAGCCCCACGGTGGACGCGTTGGGGTGGTTGGCCGCCACGTTGAGCATGCTGGGGAACACCGTGACCGGCTCGGCGGGCGGCGCGGCGGGCGGGAAGCGCACGGCCACCGCCGAGATGTTGCCGCGGCGCCGCAGCTGGCAGAAGCCCTGGTAGATGGAGCCGCACACCACCACCAGGCCCTGGCCCGGGTCCAGCTGCAGGATCTTGTTGTAGTTGTCGGTGAGGCGCCGCGGGTGCTCGCACGAGGCCTGCGGCAGCTGCGGGGCGTGACACAGCGGGCTGTCGGCCACGGGGCCCACGGCCGCCTCGGCCTCCAGGCTCAGATTCTGGCTCGACAGCTGGTAGAGGCGGTTCACGGCCGCCAGGTACAGCGTGCCGGCCGCGCCGTCCAGGGCGAAGTTGTTGGTGGGCGTGGGCGAGGGGAAGCGGCGCTGGACCTCCAGGGCGCCGGCCCGCGCCGCCGCCAGCAGCACCGGCAGCAGCAGCAGCAGCAGCACCGGCGGCGGCGGGCACGGCCGCGGGGCCCGGAATGGCGCGCGCGGCGGCCGGGGGCTGGCGGCGGCGGCGGCGGCGGCCCGGGCGCTACGGGGTGCGCCGCCCGCGGCGCGACGAGCCATCCGGGCGAGCGCGGGCTGCGCGGCGCGGCGAGTGCATGGGGCGCGGCGCGGCCGGGAGCCCGGAGCCCGCGGGAGGCAGGAGGCGGGGGGCGGGCCCGGGCCGCGAGGCGCTTCCTGCCCGCGCCAGCCGCCCCCGGCCCCGGCGCCCCGGCCGGGCTCCGCGGCGCAGCGCAACCGGGGGCGGGGCGGGGGCGGCTCCGCGGCGGGCACGCCCTCGCGCCGCGCCCCGCCCGGCCGCGCCCCGCCCTCCAGCCCCTGCCCGCCCCCCGGCCGCCCACCTTCCGCGGCGCCCGGCCCCGCCGGCTCTCCGCTCCGGGCGCCCCGGGCCCCGCCCCGCCCGCTGGCCGCCCGGCCGGCTCGGCTGTCGGAGGGCCCGCGCCCCGCGCCCTCCAGGACCCTCCGGCGGGCGCGGCGTCCGCGGCCCGAGGCTCCCTTCCCCGGCGTCGCCGCCGCCTCCGTCGCTGGTTCTTCTTTCCTTCCTTCCTCCCGGCGGCTCGGCCCGTCGCGCTCGGGCTGGCTTTTTGCTTTCTTTCCTCTCTTTTCTCCACCCGCCCCCTGTCTCTCAGTGTCTCCCTGTCTCTGTCTCTGTCTCAGCCCCCTCCCCGGGTATGTTGTCTCTCTCTCCCTTCTCTGTTGGTCTGTCCTCAGCTCCCTCTCCTCTCTCCGTCGCTCCCTCAGCTCGCTCCCTCCCCCTGCAACTCGCGGTCTCGCTCCCATCCCTCGGACCTCCCTCTTCTCCATCTCCGTCTGCCCCCTTCTCTCCCTCTCTGCCTTCTGGGTCCACAGCCCTCCCTTCTTCCCATCTCCAAGTCTCTGCCTTTTTACCCTCTTTCACAGGGCACTGTCCAGGCCTGGGCACCACCCTCTTAGTCCCCAAGATCTGTCCCCCCAAACCCGAGCCCCATAAAAGGGGTTTTATAAATGGTGGGACAGAGGGACAGAGGGACAGAGAGACAGAGCTCAGGGTCAGACTCAGCCATCAGGAAAGCGGAGAGAGGAACTAGTTCAGCATGTGCCAGCACGCGGGGCAGTCTGTCTGCCCTGGCCACACCCATGAGGCCCTGGTCCTGAGTGAGTGGCCCCCAGCGGCCTCCTATGGAGACCCCACCCTGTGGGTCTTTCCTGCTCACTTGCAGCTCACCAGGAGGCACCCCCTCTTTGTGGGGGACTCTGGAAGGACCTAAAGTCCTCTGATGGAGTGGGAGGTCAGCCACATGAGCTGGCACGGGGCCTCTTTCACCTGGAAGGAGCAGGCAGACACTGAGGTGGGAGGGAGGCAGCCATGATTCCAAGGTCTCAGAGCCACCTGGCAAGGGTGGGTGCTCAACCAGGGCCCCTCTAGAGCTTTCCATGAATTGACTGGCTCCCTCCTCCTCACAGCTGCCCTCGGAGGCTGGCACTCTGACCATCCCACTTCACAGTGAACTGAAGCCCCAGAGAGAAGGGACCGGCCGGAGGCTCAGCTCATAAGGAGCGGAACTGCGATGTTTGAAAGCCAAGGTCTGTTGGCTTTGAAACCTCCCCAACTCACCCCCAGTCCCAGGCCAGCTCTGGCCCCTCAGAACCAGAGACCCAGGGGGTCTGATGGGCCCACGTGGTTCCCTGCGGCCCTTGCTCTAAGGGTGGCCTGGCCTCAACGGACTTGTCCCCACACCACGCCAGGAAGGAAGGACGGGGGTGTCTCTGTGCGCCACAGGCAGGAAAAGCCGGGCCTGCAGCAGCCCCCTGCTTCCTCAGCCCAACACCCTGGCCTTCCCGCCTTCCTGCCGGCAGTGTTTGCCCACCACCCTGCCTTTTCCAACCCCCCCTTCCCCCTCCCCCCTCCCCGGGTCCTGCCAGCACTGAGAGCTGGGAGTGCTCGGCTGTAAGAAACCAGAGGCTCTGCCTCTGGCACCGTCCTCCTGGGCTCCAGGCCCCGCAGGGGACAGCCAGGCAGGACCCATGACCCCCCCTCCAGGGCTCACGTTGTACAACCTGTGGAAGCGGACTGAGGAGCCCAGCGGGGGTGCAGGAGGCTGCCTGCCCCATACCCCTCCCCCCACTCCCTCCTCCGCGCCCTCCCCCATCCGTCCATCTGTCCGTCTCCCTTCAGCCTCATCTTTCCCCGGCCTTCCCACCCCAGCTCTATTTATGTCTTTTTGCTCCACCCGTTTTTTCTCTCTCTTTGTCTCTCCCCAACCCCCTCTCTTTTCACTCTGTCTTTTTGTGTGTATCTCTCTATTTCTCTGTGTGTCTGCCTCTCTCCGTCTCCCTCCCTCTCCCCCACTCCTCTCTCCTCCTTTCGCCCCCTCCTAGCTGCTTTCCCCGTCTCCAGCTCATCTTACTGAATCCTGCAGCTCCCCCCACTGAGCCCTGAGGATAATGCTCTGTGTCCTCGAAGCTCCGCCTGGCACGCACTGAAAGATGGTTCTGGGCACACAGCACGACCTGCCCAGCGGAGCGGCAGGACTGGAGCCACCCTGGCTGGGGGATGCAGGGCCAGTTAAGACTGCAAAGAGCTCAGCCAGGGTCCAGGAGCCCTGGCGTGAGCTGGAAGTCCAAGTACAGCATGGCCTAGGGCAAGGCTCTTGCCCGCGCTGAGCCTCAGTTCCCTCGTCTGCACAATGACAATCATCACAGCGCACTGGCCCCTGGGAGGTGTGAAGGCTGTAACGTTCCAGAAGGCACAGTCCCCGGCGAATGCCCATTTCTGTCCCCTTGCATGGAGCGATGGCACACCAGGGCCCCACTTCCTGTCAAGAGCCCCCTGGTCGCTAGTGGAGTCCAGTCCTGCCCTGGACAACCTCCTGCCGTCCTCACCGGCGGCTGACAAAACGGATCATTGAACCCGTTTCAGAGATGGAGAAACTGAGGGACATTGGCAAGGTGAGGATGTAAACTCAGATCTATCTCCAGATCCTGAGCTTTCTTCTCTCTGCCCATTAGCTGGGAGCTTCTCCCGGTTAGAATGGGTCATGGTGGCAGCCACCCCACACCCCTGGCTGGGCAGAGGGGGTGCTGATAACTTTTTTTTTTTAATATATTTTATTGATTTTGTACAGAGAGGAAGGAAGAGAGATACAGAGTTAGAAACATCGATGAGAGAGAGTCATCGATCAGCTGCCTCTTGCACACCCCCTACTGGGGATGTGCCCACAACCAAGGTACCTTTACCGGAATCGAACCCGGAACTCTTCAGTCCCCAAGCTGACGCTCTATCCATTGAGCCAAACTGGTTTCGGCAAGGGTGCTGATAACTCTTGTCAGAAGAAAGGAAGGAAGGAAAAAAGGAAGGAAGGAAGGAAGGAAGGAAGGAAGGAAGGAAGGAAGGAAGGAAGGTGAGGAGTCTTCGCAGAAAGAGTTTAAGAAGAAGCCGATGAGAGATGGAGGGTACCCAGGAGGGGAGGTTAGGTGGCATCCAGCATTAACTAACGCTGAATTAACTAACTCAGATTAACCAGCCCTGGATTAACCACTGGATAACTTTGGAACATACTGTGACTCAGGTCATTTTCAGTTTGTGTTCAAGCCTTCTGATCATATCAAGGAGAAGGTCTCTGTTGGCGCTAATGTATCTTTAATGCCTCTAACATGTGTCATTGTCCATGTTTAATAGAAAGAAGGTCTCAAGCTCACTGGTGTTGACACCAGTATTCTAGGAGTCACTGGGAGAGCCCTGTTTTCCTTACAACATTTGCAGTTATTTTCTGATTTTGGCAAGTGATACTGGGTTTCCAGGTACAATAATGATGTCAAGTTTGCTTAAAAAATGCAGTTATTGAAGTTTTTAAAATGTGAGTTCATTTAAAAAAAAAATATGTTCTTATTGATTTGAGAATGAGAGAGAGGTAGGGAGAGAGAGAAACATCCATCTGCTGCCTTGTGCTGGGGATTGAGCCCACGACCTGGGCATGTGTCCTGCCCAGAATCGAACCAGAGACCCTTAGTGCATGGGACAGCGCTCAACCCACTGAGCCACACCAGCCAGGCAAAGAAAAAGGTGAGTTAATTTAAAGATACACGTGCAGTAGGCCATAACCCAGGTGCATGAAACGCCTGGAAGTTGGGAAACACTGACCCAGTGTGGTGCCTTCGCAGGTGAGGACAGGGTGGCTCAGGGGTAGCAGGCCCTTGCAGGGGCGCTGAGGGGCAGGGGCCAGCCTGGCCCAGAGAAGACGGGCCTGGGCCTTTCCCCTGCCGGGCGGGGGCTCCCTGCCCTGTCCTGTCCACCCTTGGCTCCCGCTGCCCAGGGCAGAGCTGAGAGGAGGAGGAGGAGGAAGTGTTTTCCTTCTGCAGCTGGAAAAAACAACAGTGGGCCCGGCTGTGCTGGGAGGAGGGGGCTCCGATGCGGGGCCTGGGCTGAGAGAACGTGTTCCTGCAGGAAACGCTCCTGATACCTCTGATACACGCTGACTGCTCTGAGCACCGCCTGGGACAGGGAGGTGGGGGAACAGAACCCTCCGGGACAGCTCAGAACCCCCCTCAGGGCCTCTGCAGAGGGGGAGGGAGGGGGGAGGGCCAGGAGCGGAGGCTTCTTGGGGCTTTACCCCTATGGATCCCTCCTCGGAGCAGCCTGAGAGGCGGGGTTTGCCAGCCCGTTTCACAGATGGGGACACAGGGTCAGGGAGGTGCCAGGGCTTCCCGGCGGGGCACCGCTCACTGGCCTCCAGCCCCTGCCCTCCACCACTGCCTCTCCCTGCCCCTTGCCTGGGAGTCAGAGCTGAGTTCCACCACAGCGCTGCCCTCGGCGGCCCCTCCTCTCCCGGAGCCTCAGTTTCCGTGTCTGGAAGGAGGGGAGTGAATCCTCCTTACAGGGCCGCTGTGAGGATGGAAAAACATGCCCGTGTCACATGGCCCCGCGTGCCTGGAAGTGGTACCCACGTCTCTCCAGCTCTGAAACTCTGCTCCCCCCGCCCCCCCCCCATCCCCCGGCTCCTCAAAGCGATCACTGTACCCCACTGAGGAGAGCCCCCAGACCCAGTGAACGGTGTCACCCTCGTGGCAGCTGCCACGGAGGCCTGTGGTCAGTGCCGGGCCAATGAATGGCGCGGATGCATAAGAACACCTGCTTCATTATCCATCCCTCCACCGGCCTCCCTCCTCTCCTCTCAGAAACGCGGACACCACGGTCCAGAGAGGCCTAGGGGCCTGGACGAGGTCACACCGCAAACAGGCGGCCCAGAGCCACTCCTACTCCCTCTCTAGCCCTCCTGGCCCCTTCCTATCCGCCCCCCGGCCATTGCCACCACAGCCCACCGAGCGGCCGCAGGAGCCGGGTGACCCTCACGCGGCCGCCCTGACGGGGACCCAGCACCCATCACGCTGATGCGTGTACGTTACAGCCGATGGCGGTGCTGCTGGCACGGCTCCGCTGGCATTTCCCCGGGGCAGATGCCACCGGGGACTGGGCGGTTCCCCCACCTTCGGAGTTCTGGAGTGCCCTCCCCCCTGCCTCTGGGGGCTGCCCCCAGGGGTGAGGAGGGGGAGCTCAGGAGGAGTGGCCTGCCCTTGCCCCAGCAGGCAAGTCCCCGTCATTTCTCTCTGTCTTTGTCTCCCCGTAGGCTGGAGGAAATGGTTCTCATTCCTGCGTGAGAGCTGCCCTCTCCGCTCTGGGCACATCCGTGCCCTCTGCAGTGGGGAGCCAGACCCCCGTGCGCCCATCCCGGGCGCCTGGCTGCCCAGCCCCGCGCGGCCCCTTTGTGCTCTGTGCGCCGGATAATGGGAGGCATTCTCAGACGGGCGGTCATGGGTCTGGGCCCGGAGCGGACCCCGGCGGCTCCACACTGAGGCCTCTGTCCGGCAGCCTGCGCCCCGGGGGTCCCCACCCACATTCCCAGGCTGCCGCCATCTCTGGGGGACAGGGAACGGCACCAGGGCGGGCTGGGGGCGGGCGGCCCGTGAGCGGACAGTAGGTGCTCCATGGATGCTACGCTAACAGTGGAAGCCACAGGGAGGCAGAGAGCCCAGAGCTGAGTGAGGACGGGGAGTCATGTGGGGTGAGCACCCTCTGTGCCCTGGATGCTCCCTGGCCAAAACCTTGCAAAAGAAGCTCCACTCTGTCCCAGTAAACGTCTGAGGACATTTCCCCCACTTCGGGTGCTCCCGGGAGGCCGTGGTGGGGACAAAACCATTCCTGGAAGCACCAGCGCTGGCGGTGGGCAGGCAGCTGTGGGCTGAAGTCCAGGCCTTCCAGCTGCTTCCAACCCTCACCCCTTGGTCGGCTGGGACCTGCAGGGTCTGGAAAGTCAAAAGGTCGCTGGAGGTATGCAAGCAGGAGGCCCCAAAGAGGGAGATGGCTGAAACCGGTTTGGCTCAGTGGATAGAGCGTCGGCCTGCGGACTGAAGGGTCCCAGGTTCGATTCCGGTCAAGGGCGTGTACCTTGGTTGCAGGCACATCCCCAGTGGGGGTTGTGCAGGAGGCAGTTGGTCGATGTTTCTGGCTCTCTATCCTTCTCCCTTCCTCTCTGTAAAAAATCAATAAAATACATTTTTTTTTAATAAAATAAAAAAAGAAAAAAAGAAGGAGATGGCCTGAAATGGAATCAGTTCTGAGATTTCCCCAGCTCTGGCTGAGCACCCGCTTCGTGCTGAGCACACACGTGAACTGGCCATCTTTACCACTCCCGGACGACGCATCTGAGACCCTGTTCTCACTCCGCACACACAGGGCACCCGGGAGAGGCTGGCGTGGAGGAGCAGGGCCTGGTCTTACTTGTCCTGTGGCCCACACAGCGCCCAGAGCTGGCTCCTCTCTTGTTTTCTTGGTCAACTTGTATGCATCCCTCAAGACCCAGACCACACATCACCTCTGGGACGCCTCTCCCAGGGAACGGCTAGGCATTCCTCAAAGCCCCGCGAGAGGGCCCTTCTCCTCAGGAGTGTCTCAGCCCTGACGCAGGGCTGGGAGCTCCTCCTGTGAGCCTGCTCACCACACGTACGAGGGTGTCCGTGTGGGTGGGTCACATCGTCGCTGCCAATAAATGTTGGGATGGGTGGACGGATCACCACCCAGGATGTCTGCCAAGCAGACAGGATGGTCATGCTGGCTGCCAGAGACCTCCTTCCCGGGCAATGCCAGCCAACTCTGCCAACGCTGCCTTCCTGACCCCCGTTTGTCCACGGAGCCAGCCCACCTTCACAAGGCCCTGCCACCCTGCTCTGTTTTGGCTTGGGAGACCCACTGACTCTCAAGGCGAGCCCTCACACTTGATTCTTGGTGCAGTTCTGAGGGTCCTGCCCCCCTCCAGGAGAAACCCTGGGCAGAATAAAACACTAGGACAGAGTTCTTCCTCCCATCCTCCCTCCCTTTTTCCTTCCTTCCTTCCTTCCTTCCTTCCTTCCTTCCTTCCTTCCTTCCTTCCTTCCTTCCTTCCTCAATAACCATTGACCAACCACCTACTATGTGCCAGGAACTGGGGATGTTATGGGGACCCTACTGACATGGTCCCTGACCTCAGCCCAGTCTCACGGGGGAGACAGTCTTTAATTAAATAACTCAAATAATCCCATAACTGCAAAGGGCCTTTCCCCTAATCAGTCTTCACCAGTTCTGTGAAGGGGACGCCGGGGGATCTGAGGAGAGCTTCTCAGGGGAACTTGAGCCATCATGTCCGTGGGGACTTGCCCATGGCAGTGAGGGTGGGGCCGGGGAGGGTGTAGGACACCGAGAATGGCTTTCAGAGGGAAGGGACAGGATCAGAATGGACTGGGGGTGGGGGTGGGGCAGGCAGGTCATGACGGGGCCTGACCGGTGGCGGTGAAGGCAGAGCAGGAAGAAGACCAGCCAGGGGGCTATTTAGGAAGTGGGCTCCCAGGACTGGGCTGAAGGGGGTGGGGTGGGGGTGAGGAAAGGGAGGCCCTGGGTAGGGAGTTCCCAGGTCTTGGGCTTTACCAACCTTTCTGAGTCAGAGGGTACTGGGGTGGGGGGATCCAGACCTTTTGCAGACTCCACCACAAAGCCTCCACACAGACTCTCTCCCCTGTTTGCACGCTCTTAGAGGACAGAGCCCAGCCCAGGCCACGGCTCTGGGGGAGGAGGGCCTTCTCACAGACAGCTGCCAGAGAGGCAGGGCCCAGTGCCGGCCCAGCTCCCAGCAGCCGGAGAGAGGCATCGGGGCCCAGGGAGCCGCCCGGTCACAAGCCTCTCCCGGCACACCAGCCTACAGGTGCCCCTCCGGGGTGGTTCCCGGTGTGTGTGAGGGGCAGGGGCGGGAGGGTGTGTGTGTGGGGGGGGAAGATGAGCATGGATGTGAGACGTGCCTGGAAGTAGGGGTGTGACTGTGTGTGTGTGTGTGCGTGGAGGGCATGTCAGGGTCACGTGTACACAGATGGGGATCCAGCTACATGTGGGGGATGAGGGTACAAGCAGGTCTGCGGGTACAACAGGCCGATGTGAGAAGTCGTACACAAAGGCCGCCCCGGACCACCGGTCTGCCACGGCTCTGCGCTGGGGTTCGGGCCGTTAGAGGCCACCAAGACCTTCTCTGCCCAGGCGTTGGTCCTGGTCCCGCTGCCCCAGGGCTGACACAGGGTTTCCCCATGAAACTCCATGGCCTGCCGAATCAACCTTCGATAGCACCGTCTCTGCCCTGGAGGGTGCGGCCTGGCGTGGAGAGCCAGCTCTGACCTTGGATGGTCCGCACTTACCCTCGGGCAGCCCAGCCTGCACGTAATTACTCAGCCTCGCAAAAGTCCCCGCCGCCGCGGAGGAACTGGGAGCCAGCTCTCCAGGGACTTTCGGGTGACACCACCTCCCGTCTTACTCAAGAGCAGCCTTCGGGCCGCAGGAGGAGCGGCAGCCTCTGCTTGTGCTGCTCCTCAGGCTCGCCCACATCAGTTAAAATCCGAGACCCAAAGGCCCAGCACGGAGAGCGAGTCCCGCCACAACCCCGAACTCCCCCTCCCTGCCCTGTCCCCCTGCTGATGTCTCCGGACTCGGCTCTGGCCTCTCTTCTTTTATTCCTCCATCTTTAAAATGTTTTTCTATTTGATTTGAGAGAAGGAGGAAGGGAGGGAAGGAGAAAGGGAGGGAAGAAAGGAGGGAAGAAGGGAGGAAGGGTTTGTTGTCCACTTATTTATATATTCATCGGTTGCTTCTTGTATGTGCCCTGGCTGGGATCAAACCCACAGCCCTGGTGCACCAGGACAGCGCTGTGACCAACTGACCCGCCAACCAGGGCTTATGGCCTCTCTTCTCACAGTCAGCCTCCCGACCTCCCAGGCTGGGCAGGACCCCCTCCTCTGGGCTCCCATGGCCCCCACACTGCCTCCATCCGAGCACCCACAGGCGGCCATGCGCCTGTTGCTCTGGCTCCCTGGGCAGCCGGCAGGCCTCTCCGGAGCTGGCTCTGGCCGGGCCATTCGAGGCCATCGGGACCTTCTCTGTCAAGGCAACTGGCCCTGGCCCTGCACACCCGCCTGCACAGTCCTCTGCGCACACTAGCGGTGTCGTTTGGTTCAAGCCCACATCGCCAGGCAGAGGTTGGACTCAAAGCAGGCTCACAAGAATGAATGAATGAATGAATGAATGGGAGGGGAGATGAACAAATGAATGTTCTCCATCGTTTTCTTGGCCTTGACCCTCTCCCCTGCCCGACCCGTGGAGGCTGTCATCACCTTCCAGGGAAGGTCGGCGTCCCCTGCCCTGGCCTGGGGAGGGTGTGTGTGTCTAACATACAGGTTTTCCTGGGCCCGTGGGCGGCAAACTGCAGCTCGAGAGCCACATGCGGCTCTTTGGCCCCTTGAGTGTGGCTCTTCCACAAAACACCACGGCCTGGGTGAGTCTATTTTGAAGAAGTTGTGTGAGAAGAAGTTTAAGTTTAAAAAATGTGGCTCTCAAAAGAAATATCACCGAAACTGGCTTGGCTCGGTGGATAGAGCATCGGCCTGTGGACTGGAGGGTCCCAGGTTCGATTCCGGTCAAGGGCATGTACCTGGGTTGCGCGTGCATCCCCAGTGGGGGGTGTGCAAGAGGCAGCTGATTGATGATTCTCTCTTATCGATATTTCTAACTCTATCCCTCTCTCTTCCTCTCTGTAAAAAAATCAATAAAATATATATTTTTAAAAAAAGAAATATCAATTGGTGTACTGTTGACATTTGGCTCTGTTGACTAAGGAGTTTGCGACCCCTGAGCCAGTGCATTCTGGGGCGGGTTTGGCGTCCAGCAGAACACAGACCTGGGTAGTGAGCGGTGAGTGCATGGGCCTGGGCGGAGGCAGGCCGGTGGAGACCAAGCAGCTGTCTAGGGGGGTAGCCCCCGCCATCTGCCCAGCGTCCAGGGGAAGCTATTTCCAGCTCCTGGAAACAGGAAGTGAATCACGGCTGGAGAAGACAGACAGGCCGGACGCATGGCACCTCGGGTGCGATTGATGAGCGCCTGGACGGAAGGGCCAGCCTCGGAGCAGGGAAGCAGGAAGGAGGCTGGAGGAAGAGGATAGGAGGGGAGGCCTCCCCAGCAAAACAGGCAGCCCCGTGGGGCCCCAGAGGAAGGCGGTGAGGTCAGCGCAGACCCAGCCACCCGGCCCGTTATCCGGCCACACCTGGGCCCGGCCGGGAGGGCGGGCGTGGCCACAGCCCAGCTGGCACTCTCCGGGGCCCCTCCGGCTGGGCCTGCACTGAGCTCACGTACGCTCCACAGGGCACAGGGTCTGTCTGGCCCGTTTTACAGAAGCCGAAAAGAAGCAGGGGCTTGCCAAGGCCGTGTCGGCCACGGGCAGCACGGGACGTGAACTCAGCTCTGTGTGGCTGTGGACATCTCTCAGGTGGTACGGGAGGTCCCGGGGCTGCCACGCTGGCCCCAGGGCAGCCACCAAGGAAGTCTGGGGCAGGTGTCTGAGGCTCTGGCTGAAACAGGCAAGGGTTCTGGTCCTAAGTCGGGCTCTCTATGGAAACAGGGCGCATGTGGTGCCCCTCCCCTCGCCTCAGTGTCCCGGAACCCGCTCCAGGGGTATGGCTGGCCAGGCCAGGTCAGAGCCAGGGGTCTGAGGAAGCTGGGGCTTCCTGGGCAGGAAGCCAGGGGCCCCCTTCCTTCCGGCATCGCAGCTGGGGCTCCAGGAACCCCACGGCTGGTGTGGGCTGGGTGGTGGGGGCACCACCCTGGCACCTCCATTCCAAACAAGAGCTGTGCTGGCCCATGGAGGGCAGGTCTGTCCGAGGAGGGAGACCGGGTTACTTTCACTTCTTCTCCGGGACCCAGTGCACCGATCCCTGCCCTCCAGTCTCACTTCCCCCTGCTACTCACGGGCAGAGGTGGGCCCCTGTGTCCGGAAGGGAACCAGGAGCTCCCATGGCCTGAGCCCCAGCCCCCGGCCTGGGCGTGGGCAGGCCTGCAGCTGCCGATGGGCCCTGAGGCCTCAGGCCCAGCTCCCGGGGGTGCATCCTGGGTCAGAGGTCAGGGAGAGGCAGCACTGGGCAGCAGGCACCCCCAATGCCTGGCCTTGCTGGGCTATGACTTGTATAAGTTGGGGGCGGGTGGAATGAGGTTTTCCTCTCTTTGTCTCTGAATTTTCTGTTTCCACAAAGAATGTGCATTGTTCGTGTTAAACGTAAACTCGGGACAAAGGCCATCGAGGGTTGAGGGGAGGAGGGTTCTGGTGGAGTTTTGCAGGGAACCAGAGGTCAAAGGGAATCTGATGGCAGCTGCACCCGCCGGGAGGAGTGGTGGGGCCAGGGGCTTGGATGCAGACACCCAGACGGCTGTCCGGACGGGAGATGGGGGCACAGAGCAGCCGCCCGGCCCGCCCCAGCCTCTTCCCTCCACCACCGCTCCTGTGGCTGGACTCCCCGGGTGCCCCGCAGGCTCCTCCCTGGAAGCGTCGGAGGAACCCCAGCTCGACAAGTTCCGGGCAAGTCGCAGCCGGACGCCGCGCCTGTTTCTCCCAGATGTTGTGGAGCATTAAGGAGGGGCAGAGCCAGGCACACGGCGCTGTGTGAACACGGGGGGCTGGGCTGCACTCCATGCCCTTGGGCGGGGGTGGGTGGGTGAGATGCCCCGCGGAGCGGTGCTGTCCGCAGGCCGCCCTGCTATTCAGCACCTCGCCGGGGGGCGCAGGTGTTTTCCCAGGAGGTGCCTCCCTCTGCTGCCTCTACCCCCATGCCTGTCCCTCTCTCCTCAGCGGCCCCCGGCACGGAGCCTGAGCCTGGGCCCTGGCCCTCGGGACCCCCTCAGGCCTACCCAATGCTGGTCCCCGAGATTGGCCGGGCACAGAGGCTAAGAGAGGAGCCTCCGAAAAGGCTCTTACGTGCTGCAGCCACAGGGTGATTTACAGCAGGTCTGAGTCGTCGTTTTCCCCCCACCCCCAGCCCCCCGCCCCGCCCATAACTCACTCCCCTCTGCAGGACCTTGGCCCCTCGCACAGGATGCTGGGAGAAGGGGGGGGGGGTGTCGTACTAAGTTTAGCGTTAGTGGCCGGCCAGGCAGCTCGAGGTGATTTATGCCTCCAGGGCTCTGCTTTTGCCTCCCTCCGCTGTACCCTTCCGGCCGAGAGACCCTCCCACCTCAGGACCAGCCCCGGCTCCGGCCCCTGCTAAGCTGGTTGGGACACCTGTGGGACGCCCCTTAGACCTCGGGTTAATTTCGCCAGGGCTGCCCTTATCCCCATGTTACAGGTAAGGAGACAAGCTGAGAGAGCTCACCGCCCAAACTCACAGCCCCGGGCGCTGTCCCATCCGCACCCGCTCTGGGCCTATACCCGCTGCCGCTCCGGCCCCCTGGCCTTCCCATCTGAACCGGATTCTCCCCTTCTGCTTCCCCCCCTTCCCCGAGATCAAGACCCTTGAGCAATCCGTGAGGACCGTGGTGCAGGGGCTGGGTCCCCGTTTCCATGCTCTGCTCAGCTGGGGTCCGCGGAGGGCCATCTGTGGGCCCCGTGCTGAGCTCAGGGTCTCACGCAGGGGGCACGGCCCTCCACCGACACAGCCAGCCGCAGCGGAAGGTCGATTATAACGAATGAGAGCAGGAAGGCGCGGCCGACACCGGTTCAGTCCTGGTGGGGGAGATCGGGGAGGGCTTCCTGGAGGAGGTGTTGCTTCAAGGAGGCACTGGAGCTACCGATGGGGCCGGGTGTCAGGGTGGGAGGGGGACAGCACGTACAATGATCCACAGGCAGAAAGGAGCACCTCGGGTCTCTTCCTAATGCTTGCCCTGCCTGGACCCCTCCCCCCTCCCTCCTCACCTCCTCCCCGGTCCCCGCTGACCTCCCCCGCCCACACTCATCCTCTCCTGGCAGCGCTTGGAACACCAACACCGGAAAGGAAAGTGGGAATCCAGCCCCGCAGCTCTCAGACGAGGAGAAACTGCAAGGAAGGGGGCGGGTGGGGGGAATCTCATTGTTTCTGCTCCCAGATCCTTCCTGGAAAACAAAAACAAAATCAAACCCCAGCTGGAAAGGCTTTATCTGGCCAAGTTCTCAAGGAGGGGGCTTGGATCGTGGGCCGTGAGGAACCCCAGCGAGTGGGGCCGGGAGCCCGTGCCCCTCAGCCCCGGAGGGGGCACCGGGCCCCTCCACGCCCCTCCAGGCGGGCGGCCGCGGGGGCTGGCTCTTCCCTGACAGGGTCACTCACTCCCCCCGCAGCCGAGGAGGCCGGGCACCCAGCAGAGCCTGGCCACCCCGCAGGGCTGGGATCTGTGTCTGAGTCTCTCTGACCCCAGAAGCCGCCAGCTTGCCCACTTCACAGGGCTCCCGAGACACACCATGAGGAAGTGTTGGTGTGGTCACCTCCTCCACATTCACACCTCCAGGGACAGGGCGCTCACTCCTCAAACTCCGTTTTCACGCAGTTCACCCTGTCAGGACTGCCCACTGCTGCCCCACTGCGGCCTGGCTCCTGATTCCTGACAGGAGCACCAGGAGGCTCTGAAGGGACAGGAACGGGGCTGGAGGAGCCGACCCACGGGCCACTTCAGGATGGGAACGAGAAGGGGAGGTCCCGGGAGGGAAGGTAAAATCGGGCCCTGTCTGGCAGAGACGGGGTCCCTGGGAGACCTGCTCCCCAGGCCTCTCACAACTCTGTGGGGAGCGTCCGCCCGTCAAGGTGCCGGCCAGGAGGTGCTCCCCATCGCCCTGCAGTCCTCGCAGGGGTGAGAATCAGGCCCATTTCACGGATGGGGAGGTGAAGCCCAGGCACTGGGGCAGGCCCCGCAGACCCGGGCGGGGGCCCACCCTCCCCGGGGTTGGCCTGAGCCCCCGGCCGGGATTTTCCCAGAGCGGAGGCCAGGAGCTCAGGTCCCCAGTGTTTGTTCAGGCCTGGCCGGGGCTCCGGGCAGGCGAGGCGGAAACGGCCACAAGATGTTTGTCCAAGAGGGGGTCAGGCTGGGCGGCCAGGAGGAAGGAGGAAGGAGGAGGAAGGGCCGGCGGACCAGAGCCCTGAGTCAGCACCCTTTGTGGCCTGGACTCTGGCCCCCGGGCCTCTCCTCCCTCACCCACAGGGGCAAGCGGCACACAATGGGCTCTTAGGAGATAAGGAATCCGGCTGGGAGCTGGAGAAGCTGGCACCTCGTCAGCCCCGCCCTCACGCCCCTCCTGTTCTCCCTGCTGTCCAGCCGCAGCCATTCTCCCCTCTGCTGGGAGACCCGCTGCTCCACCCCACAGCGAACATAACCAGAGTCTGATCCCTATCCCCGCCGACCCCACCCCTCAACCCCACCCCCCAGGTCTGGCTCCCGGCTCCCACCTACCGACTTCCAGCCTATGGCAATACCCTCCTCACCGTCCCCACCCCGCCCCCCCCTGCAGACTGTTCTGGGCTTCAGCATCTGAGGATCCTATTAACATGCAAACTGTATCTCCTCTCTTCTAGCTCAGCGCTCGCTCACCAAGGCCCCCACCTCCCTGTTAGCTAAAGGCTGCCATCTGTTATGAGCGAAACAGTACCCGCCCCCCCCCCACACACACACACCCCAAAAATACAGGCTGAAGTCCTAACCCCAGCCCCTCAGAAGGGGACAGTATCTGGAGACAGGGTGTCTGAAGAGGGGATCACGTTCACATGAGGGCTGGCGTCCTTCTAAGCCGGAGAGACGCGTCCAGACACCGGAATGACCGGTGAGGACGCGGCGAGAAGGTGGCTAAGCCCCAGGCCAGAGAGAGACCTCAGAAGAAGAAGCCAAGCCTGCTGACACCTTGATTTCGGACTTCCGGACTCCAGGCTGTGAGGAAAGAAGTGCCTGTGGTTAGACCGGTGGTGCTCGGTTTCGGCAGCAGCCGGAGCCAACTAAGCACCACCTGACCCCATGACCTCACCAGCCCTCTTCTCTTCCCCTTTCTCTCTGCTCCAGCACCGCCGGCCTCCTCGCTGTTGCCTTTGCGTTGACTAGGCATGCTCCCAGCGCCAGGCCCTTGCCTCTGCCTGGGAAGGCCTTCCCCTCGGGCTGCCACCTTCTCGTCACTCAGGCCCCTGCTCACACATCCCCCTTCAAAAAGGCCCTCGCCAGCAGAGCAGATAGGTCAGGACTCGGGTTGAAACCCGGTCCCATCACTTTTGACCTGGGGACTCAGTACCAGCTCTTTCCCCTGAAGCATCTGGGAAGGTCTGGGGCGTAGGAAGGTGCATGCCCCTGAGGCATGATGGGGCAGACATCTGTCCACCTAGGGCCTGGCTCTGGCCCAGGACCCCACCTGGACCTAAGTTCTGCCTGGAAGGCGGGGAAAGGCTGGGGCACTGATGGCACTTCCCGGAAGCGGGGAATGCTCTGGGTGTTTGCTCACTGGTTTAGTCAATAAACTCTCTTAAGATGACACCATACCCACTGCAGGAGCTGAAATTTAAGACTCACAACACAAGTGCTGGCCAGGGTGTGGCGCCATGGAGCTCTCATACACTGCTGCAGGGGGGGGGGGGGTAAGAGTATTTGTGTGTGTGTGATGGTGTAGCCACTCTGGAAGACCATTTGGTGGTTTCTTTTAAAAGTCAAATGTAGACTTATGCAACCTAGCAATCCCACCCCTAGGTACTGAAATAAAATGAAAACACACAACCACACAAAAACCTGTACACAGATGTTTACAGTAGGCCTATTAATAGTTGCCCTAGCCAAAACCGGTTTGGCTCAGTGGATAGAGTGTCAGCCTGCGGACTGAAAGGTTCCAAGTTTGATTTCTGTCAAGGGCATGTACCTTGGTTACGGGCACATCCCCAGTAGGGGGTGTGCAAGAGGCAGCTAATCGATGATTCTCTTTCATTGATGTTTCTAACTCTCTATCCCTCTCTCTTCCTCTCTGTAAAAAAATCAATAAAATATATTAAAAAAAAAAAAAAAAGTTGCCCTAAACTGGAAACAACCCAATGCCCCACAGCTAGTGAATAGATAAATAAATAAATAAAGGTACATACAGTCATACAATGGGGTAATAAAGAATGGACTACTGGTTTGGATCAGTGGGCAGAGCGCTGGCCTGCAGACCAAAGGGTCCTCGGTTCGATTCCAGTCAAGGGCAGGTACCTTGGTTGCAGGCTCCTCGCTGGCCCAGACCCTACCCTGGTGCATGCAGGAGGCAACCAGTCGATGTGTTTCTCTCGCATGGATGTTTCTCTTTGTCTTTCCCTCTCTCTCCCACTCTCCCTAAAAATCAGTGGAGGTGAGGATTAACAACAACAACACCAACAACAAAACCAAAAGAGGATGGATCTCAAAGTCAGAATCTAAAGTCTTCATACTGGAGAGAAAAATCCGGTCAATGATTGTCAGGGGCCGGGGTTGGGGTCAGGGATTGACTGGGAAGGGGCACCAGGAACTTCTTGGAGCTGGGAATGTTCTCCCTTGTTCTGAGAATTGGTTTCTGGGTTCAAATGTGTAAAAACTCACCATAGCTTTTCCACTATCCCCCCTTCTCCCAACACGCACACAGCTGGCTGCAATGCACTCGCTCTGAGCTCCGAGCTCCTGCCAAGGCAGTGCCGCCCGCTTCCTTCCAGCCCACCCATCGTGACCATCCACCAGCACCTCACCCGCCATGATGGGCAGTTCTCGGTATCTACGAGCCCCGGGAGATGGCCGACGGGAGGTGCCTGGCGGAGGGGAAGATGGTCAGTAGGACAGAGGGTGACAGTGATGACTCGCTGATGGCTGGAAATGCCTCCGCAGAAGGCCCCGCGGGCCAACGTGCCGAAAACACAGCCACCACTGGTGTGGATATGGACGTCACCAACCATCATTTGCAGGAAACCTGAGGAAGCCTACAAGAAGCACATCCAAGATGACAAGACATCAATCAAAGGGAAATGGGAAGAGGAAGCCAGAAAGAGTAAAGCCGCCCTAACCGGTTTGGCTCAGTGGATAGAGTGTCTGCCTGTGAACCGAAGGGTCCCGGGTTCCATTCGGGTCATGTACCTTGGATGCTGGCTCATCCCCAGTAGGGGGTGTACAAAAGGCAGCTGATCAGTGTTTCTGGCTCTCTATCCCTCTCCCTTCCTCTCTGTAAAAAAAAAAAAAAAAAAAAAAAAAAAAAATCAATAAAATATGTTTTAAAAAAGAAAGAAAGAGTAAAATCTTTTATGACAGGGGCTGCAGAACAGATCAAGCACCTCCGTGCCAATTCCAAAAACTACCAGTTCTGAATTGTGAAAACGTGAATACAGACGGCCTGTCGCTCTGCCGGGCTACCGAGAGGATGGAGCGACCCCCTATATGGCTTTCTTTACGGAGGGTTCAGAAGTGGGAAAATGTTAACGAGTTTGGCGATTTGGATCCATCACCTGTCATCATAACCGGCTGCTGCTTTCCATCCACACACCGGGACTGGGACGTGGGGCTGGTGGTGGTATCGTGAGCTCTTCATTTATTTAGACCCGGATTTATTTGGAGCGGAGGCATTGTTCTTAAGAAAAAAACATGTCCTGTAGGTTGTCTAAAAATAAAATGCATTTAGACTCATTTGAGCGAATGCCTCTTAGTTTAATGCCTCTTAGCCTGGAGACGCTAGAGCCTGGTTGTGGACCACTATTATAAAGCATGCAGACTGTCTGCAGTGGGAACTACTTCTGAGACTGGGGAGATAAAAACACAAAAAAACAAAACCCAAAACAAAAATCAAAAGTCTTGCCGAAACCACTGTGGCTCAGTGGATAGAGTGTCGGCCTACAGACTCAAGGGTCCCAGGGATGATTCCGGTCAAGGGCATGTATCTTGGCTGTGGGCACATCCCCAGTGGGGGGCATGCAGGAGGTGGTTGATCAATGTCTCTCTCTCATCGATGTTTCTATATCTCTCCTTTCCTCTCGGTAAAAAATAAATAAATAAATAAATAAATAAATAAATAAATAAAATGTATTAAAAAAAAAAGAAAAAAGAATCAAAAGTCTCAATTCTGAGTTGAAGCAAAGGGAGAAGACCATGCTCACAGCAGCCCACATTGGATGTGGACTCCTTAGATACAAACAGAAGTAGCTAACTGGAACAGAGATTACTAAAAGAACCATCATTTGAACAAAAGGGGACCAATACAAAGCATTGTCTGAGCTTATTTATCCTGTCAAGTTAGAACCAAGTTCTACAGAAATCTAGGTCTCCGGGAATCGTGTTGCAAGCTCTTGCCAGGTTTCATGAAATGGGGTTGGCAAATCCTGTAGGACTTCAAGGCGGTTACATTTTCACATGGGAAAGTCAGCAGGTCCCGGACAGGAGCTCTAACGGGGGTTCAGCCGCATCGGCCGCTGCCACGATCGCTCGTGTTTAGAAGGCTCTGGCGCGAGATGAGTGACAGACCTGTGTGGCCTAACATCAGTGTGTGGGCCTCTGAAAAGACAAACAAACTCATCACAGTTCACAACGAGCTTTGTCCATTTCCCTTTTTGTAAATATATTACCTCAATTAAAAAAAAAAAAGTTTTAAAAAGCAACCATCCCCCTCGCCAGGCCGCCTGGGGACAGAGCTGGGTGGGAGTGGACGCTGGCCCCTAGGACAGCTGTGGGCAGAGCTGGGGGGGGGGGGGGCTCAGATTCGGGTCCCCTCCACTCCAGCGCCCTTTGGCGGCTGAGAAAGGCCGGAAGCTGGGGCTGGGGGGAAGGGGGTGACTATTGTTCCCAGGTCCACGCCAGCCCCGCCTCTGCCATTGTCCCAGGGGTGGGGTCCGCTGGAGCCAGGTCTGCCAGTGGGGCCCGGAGGGGAGGGGGCTGCATGGGGAGGGGATAGAGGGTGGGGATGGGGGGGGGGTCTGTAGATTTCGCTCCCAGAATCTCCTGCCCCAGCTGTCCCTCTCGCTTGGAAAGGCGAGGTCCCTGCACTGGACCCGGGACTGACCACCCTCCTGGGATGTCCCAGCTGGGCGTCCGCATCGCACCCCTCTCTCTGCAGCGCACGCTGTCCTGGAGAGAAGGCCCACCATGGGCACCCCCAAAACACACCCATTCCCCCTTGGAGCCTTCAGCCCCTCCGCAGCCACAGATGCCTGGGAGGGGACACTCCTGGGGGACGGCCGCCTAGGAGCCGAGCTGGGGAGTAAAGGAACCGGGACAAACAGCCCGCCCCTGCCAGAACCCCCCTGCCAGAGCCCCCCCTGCCAGAGCCCCCTCCCCCAGACCCCTCCCCCAGAGCCCCCCCTGCCAGACCCCTCCCCCAGAGCCCCCCCTGCCAGACCCCTCCACCAGGGCCCCCTCCGCCAGAGCCTCTCCCCCAGAGCCCCCCCTGCCAGACCCCTCTGCCAGGGCCCCCTCCGCCAGAGCCTCTCCCCCAGAGCCCCCCCTGCCAGACCCCTCCGCCAGGGCCCCCTCCGCCAGAGCCTCTCCCCCAGAGCCCCCCCTGCCAGACCCCTCCGCCAGGGCCCCCTCCGCCAGAGCCCCCTCCGCCAGAGCCCCCTCCCCCAGATCCCCTCCCCCAGAGCCCCTTCCCCCAGAGCCCCCCCTGCCAGAGCCCCCTCCGCCAGAGCCCCCTCCCCCAGATCCCCTCCCCCAGAGCCCCCTCCCCCAGAGCCCCTCCCCCAGAGCCCCCTCCCCCAGAGCCCCCTCCGCCAGAGCCCCTTCCCCCAGAGCCCCTCCCCCAGAGCCCCCTCCGCCAGAGCCCCTTCCCCCAGAGCCCCCTCCCCCAGAGCCCCTCCCCCAGAGCCCCCTCCGCCAGAGCCCCTTCCCCCAGAGCCCCTCCCCCAGAGCCCCCTCCGCCAGAGCCCCTTCCCCCAGAGCCCCCCCTGCCAGATCCCCTCCCCCAGAGCCCCCCCTGCCAGACCCCTCCCCCAGAGCCCCTCCCCCAGAGCCCCCTCCCCCAGAGCCCCTTCCCCCAGAGCCCCTCCCCCAGAGCCCCCCCTGCCAGACCCCTCCCCCAGAGCCCCCTCCGCCAGAGCCCCTTCCCCCAGAGCCCCCCCTGCCAGAGCCCCCTCCCCCAGAGCCCCCTCCGCCAGAGCCCCCTCCCCCAGAGCCCCCTTCCCCAGAGCCCCTTCCCCCAGAGCCCCCCCTGCCAGAGTCCCCTCCCCCAGAGCCCCCTCCGCCAGAGCCCCTTCCCCCAGAGCCCCCCCTGCCAGACCCCTCCCCCAGAGCCCCCTCCCCCAGAGCCCCCCCTGCCAGAGCCCCCCCTGCCAGAGTCCCCTCCCCCAGAGCCCCCCCTGCCAGACCCCTCCCCCAGAGCCCCCTCCCCCAGAGCCCCCCCTGCCAGAGCCCCCCCTGCCAGAGCCCCCTCCCCCAGAGCCCCCTCCGCCAGAGCCCCTTCCCCCAGAGCCCCCTCCCCCAGAGCCCCTCCCCCAGAGCCCCTCCCCCAGAGCCCCTTCCCCCAGAGCCCCCTCCCCCAGAGCCCCTCCCCCAGAGCCCCCCCTGCCAGAGCCCCCTCCCCCAGAGCCCCCTCCGCCAGACCCCTCCCCCAGAGCCCCCTCCCCCAGAGCCCCCCCTGCCAGAGCCCCCCCTGCCAGAGCCCCCTCCCCCAGAGCCCCCTCCGCCAGAGCCCCCCTTCCCCAGAGCCCCCTCCCCCGGAACCCCCTCCCCCGGAGCCCCCTCCGCCAGAGCCCCCTCCGCCAGGCGCTGGACACCGGGGAGACCGGACAGGCAGGTGCTGCTCACGGAGCCCCCATCCCGCTGGAAGCCGGTGCACAGCAGGAAGTCAGCGACTGGGCAGTGCGGGGCTCAGGGAGTCCAGGGCCATCGCAGGCAATGGGGGAGGCGGGGAGCTGGGGCATGGGAACCGCGTGGGCAAGGCGGGGAGGTGGGAGAGTGAGCCTGTGGGTGCGGCGCATGGAGGTGTGGGTTAAGAGAGAGAGAGAGAAAGAGAGAGAGAGAGAGAGGTCCTGTTGGGAGCCCAGACTCTAGGGGAGGGCCGGGTTTGAGCGTCTGCAACCAGCTGAAATTCTGACTTCTCTCAAACCTAGATTAAGGTGCCTTCACTTTGGTTGCACAAGAGATGCACCCGCAGTGGCTCCTAGCGTCAGAGTGAAGCCAGGAGCCGCCGCCTGAGGTGGGGAGTTTAAGGTCTCCGGCCCCAGGGTGCGCTCCCTGCAATAGCCACCAGGTGGCGACAGAGACCAGGCTTGTCTTGCCAGAGTTCGTTTTGAAATAATTTCCATTACAAAGTTGTGAGAACAGTACGGAGAACTCTTGGACACTCTTCTTAACCTAATTCACCAAGTTTTAGCATTTTGACCTCCCTTTCTGCATGTTCAAGTCCCCTCCAAGCATCAAAGAGAAAGTTGCAGATCGGATGCACCTTGACCCCTAAACCATTCCGTGTGTATTTCCCAAGAACAAGGACAATCCATTACACAACCACAGCAGAGTTTTTAAAATCAGGTGATTTAATTATGATGCAATATCATTACTTAATCCACAAAACCGTATGCAAATATTGCCAGTCGCCCCTACCTCTGCTCCACCCATCCCTCTCCACTATCACATTTAATTGTTTGCTTTTGTTTTAATTGAAATTAATTCGCACCCTGGACTGGCGGTTCAGTTGGTTGATGCGCCCTCCCGGACCCCAAAAGGCTGCAGGTTTGATTCCAGGTCAGGGTACATACCTAGGTTGTGGGTTCAACCCCCTGTTGGGGTGCCTACAGATCGATGTTTCTCTCTCCTTTCTTCTCTCTCTAGTCAAATAAAAACAAAACAAAAACACATTCTCAGAAATTCAGGCTGTGTTTCTGTAACCTCTCTTCATGTATCTCCCCAAGCTCCTTAAGAAAAAAGAAAGAAAGAAAGAAAGGAAGGAAGGAAGGAAGGAAGGAAGGAAGGAAGGAAGGAAGGAAGGAAGGAAGGAAGAAAGAAAGAAAGAAAGAAAGAAAGAAAGAAAGAAAGAAAGAAAGAAAGAAAGAAATTCACTTATAATTAAGTTTTCCTGGGCTGAAGCATCTCACAGAAGATGGATGGAAATAGTTCCAGCCTCACCCTTCGTAACCACATACCCCAGGCAGGGTCCCTTGTTCTCTCCGCTGAGAGGTGCCAGGTTCTGGGCCGGCTGCAGGGCAGAGGCTGGAGGGGAGAGAGAAGGCACTTTATTCTGAGATAGAATCTTCCTCTCCTTCTCGGCCTGACCCATTTCCCTGGGGCCTTTGGGGAACTGGGTCACCCACCACAGTCTTCAAAGGGATCCTCTCCCAGAGAAAGCTCTGGCTCTGGGAGAGAAAAGCAGCCGTCCGGGCCTGCCCAAGGCTGACAAAAGGCCGGTTGGAAGTCTGGTGCTGGATCTGGAGAGAAGAAAGGCTGCAAAGACTGGGAAATAATCCCTTAGGCAGCCAAGAACATAGTTCCCATTTTTTACTTGCAACACAATGACAGGAGGGTCTAATTTTCTTGTCACCTAGTAGGGATTAATCATAATTTAACGTTTACTATGTACAGTAAAATGGAAACAAACAAAAAGCAGAGGAACTAGCATAATAAACCCTCATTTACCTGTCACCCCGTTGCAGCAAAAAAAATAATTCTTGTTGATATAATATTATTGATTTAAAATTCTGGCATGACACGGCTTCATACCCCCTCCATTCTTTTCCGTTATTTATGTCACGGGACTTCTGAGTGCTTTGCCTGTAAGAACAAGAACTAGGACAAGATGAAGCTGCACTGTCTTGAAAAAAAGAAGCATTTATCCATTGGTACACGAAATGGGGGAAACCCAGTCAACTCATAAAATACATGCTAATATTTTGCTGAATAAACACCAACATTTGTAATATATTTATGTTGTTTTGGTAAACTGCATACTAATATGTGTAATTAAAACTTTACAGGATAACATTTTTAAACACTGAGTGGCTATGGTCACAGAAAAATTTTAATTTTTAAAATTTCAGTTTGTATTTCTAGTTTTTGCTACAGAAACGTAGGGCGATGTGATCGGTAGAATCTTTCAGGCATAAGGACATACTACATTAGGCTAAGACTGTGGGGACAGTAGAATTGAACACAAAAGAGAAAAATAAGGTAAAACCTCATTAATATGGAAGAGCTTGGCCATGTACTTCCCATATGGGTGACAGTGGATAGAAATCACTATCCTTAGGCTGTATACAGTGAAGAAACAGTTTAACCTTACAATGTCAATATTTAAAATAGCCTGGGCAGTACATCCTTTGCAACGATTTAAACTTTTATATTGTAGATGTCAACTTTAAAACATGTATAAGCGTGTTTGTTCCCAAATTCTTTGGGGGCAGGGAAGGTGCCCATCAGTAAAACAATTTCTCCAACAGGTGGCACCAGAGAGCCGGGTCTCAAGTGTGGGGAACGCTTGGAACGCTGGCCGCACTCCAGACTCAAGTTCCTCTGAGTACTTGCCGCATAAACCAGGAGATTTCTATCTCAATCACTGATTGTTTCGTACCTGGCAACTCCCTCTCCAGAGCTGGAAGCATCTGGAGGCGCCCTGGTGGGATCGGTGCCCGCAGCCCCTGCCATTGCCTATCTATTGAGACCGCGGGGTCCCCGAGGAGAGGGGCCTCGCCCGCCCTGAGCTCCCCTCAGTCCGCAGGGCTGCACCACCTGCTCACCCTGTCATTGCTGCAAAGACCCAGCACAGCTGAGCAGCAGCTTCACTGCGCTGTTTGGGGAAATGGTGAGGGGAGAAAGGCCGGTCGGGGAAGACCTCTGAGAAGAGACGGTGTCTGAAGGAAGGATAGAAACCCGAAGTGGACAGAGGGACAGTGGGAAGTTCATGTGCAGAAGTATGAAGGTGATAGCAAGCAAGGAAATGGCCACATTTTTGTTATAGCCTTAGCATATGTTTATATAAGGCAGCAGAGCTTCCAAAGAACAGCCACACCAATTTGTTAATTGAGCAACGTTCTATCCAAGGAGCCAAACCAGCTAGGCTAAAATGATTAATTTCTATATTACATGAATTTCACCTTCATAAAAAGAACATCTGACCAAAAATAAATAAGTAAAAGAATAAAAGTGGACAAATAATGGATGCTCTCTTGTATTTGCTTTAAAAGGACCCAGTTTGAGGGGAGTAGGGACTGGAGGGCAGGTACGGATGAAGAAAGATTGACCACATGTTGATAATTGTTGGTTGGGGTTTATTATTATACTATTCACTTTTTGCCTATGGTTGAAAATTCCTTGGTAAAGAGTTAAATAAAAGAATGAATAAGAGCTTGCCAGGCAGTGGGGCTGGGGGAGGGGTCGCTGCGAGGAGGAACGGCAGGCCCAAAGGGGCGGAGGAGGGTGGTGGCACCAGGCGTGGAGTGAGGAGAGGCAGGACATTAAGACTCGGGCCAACCCAGCCCACTAGTGGAGAGCCACGCTTCCCTCTTCCTTCCTTCCCTTTCCCTTCCTGCTTCTTTTTCTCTTTCTCACTCTCTCCCTCCCTCCCTTACTGCTTTCCTTCTTTTTCATGAAGTCGTGGTTTTAAGCAGAATCTTCGCAAAGCTGCTTGGTCAGCGGTCACCAAGCGCAGGCCCACCACGCCTCACTTCCTGGCAGGGCCTCATCCAGAGCCCATTTAACCTCACGTTGACATCATCCTGACAAACAGGGCTATGTGGAACCCTGGCCCCTAGCCGACGAAAAGCAGTGTTTAGAAGGGAGTTGGAAGGCAACCACATTGGCAATAATGAAACGTGACAGCCACAGCCTGGCTTGGGAGGATAAAGACAGGGAAGCCGGTGAAAAGAGATATTAATTAAAAAATATTAATTAATTAAAAAAAGAGAATAAAAACACACAGTCACCAAGGAAATGCAAGTCAAAACCACAATGAGGTATCCTTTCACACCCTCAGGGCGGGGACGAGTCAGAGAATGAGGCAGCCGAGGGTGTGGAGGCCGCTGGTGGGGATGGAAAGGGCTCAGCCACTTGGGAAACAGTCTGATCGTGTCTCAAAGGGCTGCACATAGTCACTGTGACCCAGCAGTGCCACTCCGAGGTGTACGCCCGCGAGAAAGGGAACATGTTCATTCAAAAACGTGCGCATGAATGTTCACAGTAGCATTATTCCAAATGGCCAAAACAGTGAAAACAACCAACCACCAAATAGCCACCGCCTGATGAAGGATAAAAATGTGGTATGTCCATACGATGCCATTTTTTTTTTTTTTTTAATTGATTTTCCACAGAGAGGAAAGGAAATAGCTAGAAATGTCGATGAGAGAGAAACCGACCAGCTGCCTCTTGCACACCCCCTACTGGGGATGTGCCCGCAACCAATGTACATGCCCTTGACCGGAATCGAACCTGGGACCTTTCAGTCCGCAGACCGACGCTCTAGCCATTGAGCCAAACCGGTTCGGCTACAATGCCATCTTATTCGGCAACAAAAAGGAATGAAGTACTGAAAGCATGCTACCACATGAATGAAGCTTGAAAACACCCTAAATAAAAGAAGCCAGGCACAAAGGATCACATATTGCATGACTCCATCTATTATATATGAATGTCCAGAATAGGCACGTCCACAGAAAGCTTAGTGGTTCCTTAGGGCTGGGAGGGAGAGGAGAGCAGCAGGGTGGCAGCTGAGGCGTGCAGAGTTCCTTTTTGGTCTGATGGAAATGTTCTGGAATCAGCGATGCTGGGTGCACAGCTCTGTGAATATACGAAAAACCACTGAGTAGAACACTTTAAATGGGCAAATTGTATGGTGTGTGAAAGCTGCCATTTTTTTTTTTAAAGAACAAAAAGCACAGTAGACTAGGGTGTTTTAGTGCAGGGGCAAAGAGCATCACACTCCAATCATCTGAGTCAGCTTCTCCAGGCTGACCTCTGGGTCATGACGATTACATTACTTTCAGCAGGAAGTGTGTCATATGTTTGGGAAGACACCTGCTGGAAATAAGTAAGAGAAGAGAAGCGTACCCCACTGCTTAAAACTGTGTGTGATCAGGTCTCTATTAAAAGGAGGCTATCAAGGGCCACTGGGGCAGGCAGCTGCCCCCACCGGATGATAACACTTGTGAACTCAACTTTTCACTCATGAGTTACACATACTCTTTAAGCTTAATTAGCTAAGAAAAAGATTCATTGATATATATATATATATATATATATATATATATATATATATATATATCCATCCCATTTTTGGTCATTCCTAGACCTCAGCTCCGTACTCCCATTTTGTCCTGTCCTGATGCTTCATCAGCTCAGGGATTACAGCTTATGCTTCTATGACGATTGTGTGCTGGGCATCAATCAAGCACTGTACTAAGAATATCCTTTTAGCTGGAAAAGAACTAAGGTGACTGACTTTACACGGAGGCCCAGAAAAAGTGATCTGCATTCTCAAGGTCAGAGAGTCTGATTTCTTGTCCAGCCCGATGGGATGGCAGAAATAGCATGGGCCTTATGGCAAACTCAGCTGAATGCGGAAGCCGGCTTTGCCATTTACGAGTGGAACGGCTTACCCACAGGATGAGATCCAAGCACCTATCTGAGCTTCTGTTTCCATCTGCAGCATGGATCTAGGCCACCTCCTCTTCGGAGGAGTTGTAGGAGTTAGAAGGGAACAAGTGGCACTGTGTCTGAAAGTATTTAATACACAACATTTTTAAATTCCACTTTTTAACAAGCACCTTTGAAGTGCCAGGCACCATTCCAGGCACTAAGGACATAGCCATCAACACAACAATGTCTTTGTGGGTAAGAAAGCTCCAGTAAGATCTATCATTAGCCAATCGTATGGGAGTCCATTTGCAAGTTTGTTCTCAATGGCTGTGACGTTCTCTTTTGTTGTTTCTGTTGTCAGGGTGTAGTTGACCTATACTGATTTTTTTGGTTTCCCAAACCAACTCATGAGCCAGGGCTGGCCAGGGACAGCTCACATTCTGGCTACTGGGCCCTTTTTCCTCAGGTAAGAATGGGAAACATGTTATATTCTAAAGAGATTAAGATGAGTGAGACAAATACCTGTCTTCAAGGAATTATCAGTCTATTATTAATATTAATAGCCCTGCCGGTGTTGCTCAGTGGTTGAGTGTCGACCCATAAACCAAGAGGTAACTGGTTTGGTTCCCAGTCAGGGCACATGCCTGGGTTGGGAGCTCAATCCCCAGTGCGGACGGGGTGCAGGAGGCAGCCGATCAATGTTTCTCTCTCATCCATGTTCCCATCTCTTTATCCCTCAAATCAGTAAGAACATCTTTAAAAAATAATATTAATAATGGAGACTATTTGTGAAGCGCTTACTCTGCCTCAGTTGGCGAGCAAGGCACCGTATAATTATTTAATCCTCAGAATCTTCTCTTTAAGGTATAGTGGTTATCATTTATTTCCATCATGGTTTACTGTATATTTAATAGGAGTCTCAGAAACTGTTGAAATGAAGTCTTCTAAAAGAATATTCCTTTGGACAATTTAAGCATTAAAGCAGAAACCTGAATAAATTTTGTCAAGTCCTTTTGCTCTAGCATTTAAGAATTAAAATTTTTTTGAATCTTTTTTTTTTTTTTTTTTTTTTTTTTTTAGAGGAGAGAAAGAAACATCAAGAGAAACACTGATCAGCTGCCTCCTGCACACCTTCCCCCTGGGGGGTTGAGCCTGAGACCGCAACTGAGCATGATGGGGAATTCAACAGGTGATCGCTTGGTGCATGGGGTGACGCTCAATCCACTAGTCACACTGAGGATGGTGGAGGGGTCGAATTTAAGAATTTTAATGCCAAAGGTGACAGGGATTGTTTCTGTAACAAGCATTGAACTCTGAGCTTCCTAGATACCAAATAAAAATTTCAACTCCTCTCCATTATAGGATCAAAAGGCAAAAGATCAAATACCTTGGACAGCATTTCTCAACCAGCCAATTGACTTAATGACATGAAAAAGGTGACAGGTTCCTTTAGTAAATATTATAATTACCTTTAAACACAAGGCTGGGTCATTGCACCTCCCAACAGCTTTAATGGCTTCTCTTGCAACCATAGAGCAAGCCTTTACATAGCACTCAAGGTTTCTTCAAACCTCCCCTACCACTTGAACTTTGTTATGATTCACACTTCCTCCCAGGGCAGCCTACTAGCCATCCAAGGCTCACATCCATTGCTTGAAATACTCATCTTGGCCTTTTTCACTTCTGTGAGTTTTGCTTATATTGTTCCTTCAATGTGGAATGCCCTCCTCATTCATCTCCACTCATCAAAACCCATCCTCTCTCAGCCCAGACACCACTCCCTCCTCGCCTTTCCTAATTGCCCTCTCAGAACTGCTTCCCCCTTCTCGCTCCCACACGTGGCTTCTGACTCTGTTACAACATGTATCTCCTTCTGCCACATTCCTTTCTTCTGGACTTAGCACATCCCCACAGCGCAGTCTTGCACACAGAATGGCTCAGACGCTGTTGGATGAATGAAGGGCTGGACTGAATCGGCTATCCCAGCTGCTGCAAGCACACTTCCCACGTGTGCCCTCTGGCAGCGGGACGTCCATTTGAGCACCAAGCCCAGAAATCCAGGGCTGTAAGAAACTTGGCCCAGAGCCTCTTCTAAAACAATCGTCTATTATAGCCTGGCATTAGCAACACTATCAACCTTTTTATTGTTTTGTTTTAACCTCTCCTCAATGGACTTATTATTTTAAGTTTTTAATTTATATATATAATTTAAATTCAGAAAGGACGGGAGAGGGAACGATAGAAATATCAATGATGAGAATCATTGATGGGTTGCCTCCTGCACACTACCCACTGGGGATCCAGCCCGAAATTTGGGCATGTGCCCTTGACTGGAAATTGAACCTGGGACCCTTCAGGATGCTCTATCCACTGAGCCAAACCAGCTTGGCTAAGTTTTTATATTTTTAATTAAAAAATACACAAATAAAAGATACGTATTTTATAGGAGTCAAGCATAAAAGTCCCACCATTACTCCCTTCCCCAGAAGTAACTATTGGGAAGTTTTCTATGCAGTTAATTTTCTATATATTTACAAATATATTTATTTACACAAAATATTTTATTTAAAAAATATATTTTATTGATTTTTTTTTTTAACAGAGAGAAAGGGAGAGGGATAGTTAGAAACATAAATGAGAGAGAATTGATTAGCTGCCTCCTGCACACCTTCTACTGGGGATGTGCCCGCAACCAAGGTACATGCCCTTGACTGGAATTGAACCTGGGATCTTTCAGTCTGCAGGCCGATGCTCTATCCACTGAGCCAAATAGGTTAGAGCCAAAAATATTTTAAATATAAATAGGAGACAATTCCACAACTGGCTGCACCCCCCCTTCCTCCCAATTTAATGCACTGATTTACACACAAGGCTGAACATTTTCTTTTGAATGCTTATTGGCAATTCATTTCTTTTTTTGTGAACTATTTTGTCATAACCTTTGTCTATTTTCTATCGAGTTGACTTTTCCTCTTGGTTTTTATTAATTCTTATACTGACATCCATCTTTTGTTACATATCCTGCATAGATCTATTTCCCATCACATTCATTTTCTATTTCCTGCCAGTGTAACTTTGAGCAAGCCATTTTACTCATGCCTCACTGACTTTAGCTCCACGAGGACATTGCTTGCGGGAGATTGTGGGGGAATTAAGTGAGAACTACACGTCAAGTATCAAGCATTATGCCTGGCATTCAATAAGTACTTAACAAATGTACCTACTCTATCTAGACTTAGTCCATAGAGTTTAAAAGTAACACATCTGAATCCTTTAGGTGAGTCATACATTTTCTATTGTAATTGGCTATACTGTCCTCTATCTCCCCAAACTCTTTGCTACATGGCAACTTCTCAGATTTATGCTACCAGCCTTCCATTCTCCAAAGTTTTTAGTGAATGAAAGTAAAGCAGGCTTTGAAATTACGTATCACCTATCATCAAAGTTGCTCTTTGTGCCCATTATGCACTGTACAACACTAAGATGTATCCTTCATAGTGTAACTTACTTATCGAGCCCCTTGGGATTGGGCAATGTACAACCTACATTCTGTTTCTAGAAGCTTAAGGAAGGGCATTCTCACAATTTTAAAAACTTTCTCAAGAGATCCCTCTTATCTTCACAACATCCACTAGGTAAGATCAAGATGGGTGTGATGTTTCTAGTTTATAGATGTGGTAGGAGGAACAGAGCTACTAAACCAGAAGTGTGGCCCCAAATATCTTGAAATGCAGATTGCTTAGTACCCTGTCAAAGGCAAGATTAAGATTCTGGATTTCCAGAGGCTTCCGATAGATCAAAAGCTGTAATAGAAATTACTACCTCAGCCTGAGCCGGTTTGACTCAGTGGATACCGCATTGGCCTGGTGACTGAAGGGCCCCAGTTTGACTCCAGTGAAAGGCGTGTATATTAGTTGCAGGCTTGATCCCCGGCCCTGGTCAGGGTGTGTGGGAGGCAACCAATCGATGCGTCTCTCTCACACCAATGTTTCTCTCTCAGTCTCTCCCTTCTACTCTCTCTAAAAATCAATGAAAAAATATCCTCAGGTGAGGATTAACAAAAAATAAAAAAATTACTACCTCTACTACAAAACCATCGATGGAATTAGGCTAGATAAACCCTTTACATGTACATGGAACTCGAAATCTTAAATGTTTACCAAGTATGTTTATACACGCATCATAACATTTGTTTATTAATGAATGGACAGGGATTATCATACCCACTGTGGAATCTTCAGATGCTGAATTGGAAGTACTGCCTCTAAAGAACTCCCTCCAAAGGTCTTAAAGGCAGTCTTATCAGTCTAAAGGAATTGTGGCAAAGTGCCACATTGGAAGTGATGTGTGTAAAATCCAGGGAGACAGTGATAGCCACTCAGCTATCAGTTACAGTTTCAAGATACTAGCTAAACATATACTCGCACATGCATGCACTCACACAACACATACACACAGTTCCTAATGCACAAACTAGTGGAAAGTTTTCAGACTGACAAGGTTGTCATTGGAAACGAAATATGCAAAAATAAAGAGCAAAACAAACCCAAGTCCAACCACCTCGTTAATAGCTGAGGTCTTTATTTCAATTTGTATATACAGTAAAAGTGCTGCTGAGAATCTGCAGCAACCAGACAAAACATAAAATGTAATCCTCTCTCAACAATTAGCAGCTTAAGATCTATCAACTACAGTGTTAACGTTCACACATTCACAAGTGTCATTTCTGTACTTTTCAATTCGTGCGAGTTTTTATTCTTACACACTTTGATAAAACACACTTACAGTCTAGAAGTCAGTCCTACTGGGGATATCACTTAGCATACATAACACACAGATAGAAATGTTAACTCTTAAGAGCCACATTCAAAATCCCCAGTCTCATTGAGGGGTGGGAACCATAATTTTGCCTTTGTGAATTTGTTGACTATAGTATTTGGTTTTGTTTTGGATGCATATTTTCCAAAGCTGAAAGGCAGCTCTGTACTGGAACTCTCTCGAAATTCAGCATTTCATCTGACTGTACCTCAAAGGAATATGAAATTAGAAACAAAACCAAAGGTAGTTAAAGACACATGAAAATATGCTCATTATTAGGACATGACTAGCAAGGAAGGCTTAATCTCAGTATTTTCCTTATCAGATTTTTATGTCAATTGGGTGGAGGGGGTACAAGGGAAAGAGTCCCAGTCAATGTGAAGTGTAAAATTAAGGAGCCACTGGAATAGAAAGCCTCCCTTGCTAGGATGCACTGAGTATATACCAAGGAATTGAAATTGCAGCAGACATGTCCTTCAGTTATCATAAAAAATGTAAAATATTAGTCATTCTATAACCTGAACATAGTCACCCAGGCTATCACAGCCTCAGGCACCACCACTGACAAGTAATCCAGGAATGCTTCATTTCAAAGGGAATGCATGTAGTCTTTAAAAGAGAAGAAGTATTAAAATGATGGGAATTTTCCATCTACAGAACAATTGTTAAATCATTAGAGCAAGGTTATAGAAGAGCAGACAAGAGAATCCAAGAACAGTCACAATGCAAAGAAACTCAAAGGTAATAGGTATGGGCAGCAGAAAATGGGAAAGGCATTAAACCATATTCATAGTTACACATAGCATTAAATGCAAACAACTGTTGGACCTGCTGAACAATCAAGAAACAAGAGAGCTAGAAGGGCCATCACTGTGCCTGATCCAACCCGCAGGTCCTTCCTAGGACAGCTTGAGAGAAAATGGAAATTTAGCACAGGCATGTTTGGCTGGGAGATCAGGGGGCTTTCCAGAGGTAAAAACATTCCTTTGATAGAAATCATCCCAAGGCATAAGGAATAATTTAAATTCATCTATCACAGTGACTTCTAGTGCCCGCCAAAATTAGTAGCCTTTACACAGGTTAGGGAACGCAAAGGTTCCATCTTAGAAAAACTGGCAAACTGTGGCTCTCTATTCTGAGCCTTAAGCTAAAACAGCAAGAACAAACTGTGCTAGTTCAACAAAGTCATGGTGTCCTTTGGCATGCCGGTCTAAAATCACTGCAATATTTTTAGACAAAGTTAACATTTTCAATACATCGGCTTCGGAACAATTTGTTTTTGGCCCGAACATGAATTGGTTCCAATTATTTTTTTAAAAGAAAAATCTCCCTTGTGATTTAAAAAAAAAAGAAAAAGAAAAAATTCCACCCTGGTCCCTGCTCTGGGCACTACTTTTGAGAGGTCAACAGAGCTAACAGGTGTGCTACAATCATCCGGGGATAGAATGAAGACTGGGATACCTGAGTTAAAATATCAAAATGATTACGGTAACAACATGCTGACTCTGAGAAAGCCAGCCTGCCAAAGCCACCAGCGGCTGGAGCCGTCATGTAAACCATGCTGTCAGACAGACAAGGCAATGCTAATCTGGTTCAAAGGAATTTTCCGGGATAGGGGGAGACAGGCAAAGCATGTTCTCTTTCTGGGGCACATCATGTGCCCAGTGCTCATTACTCGGTTGCACAGAGCTGAGGCTAAGAGGTGACTTAATGCCACAAATATACTTTCTAGATAAGCTCTAAAAGCCCAAATTCCACCAAGATGATGAAACTGGTTATAGAGAGGGGAAGAAGTCTCAGTCCATTTTTCTAAACTGTCTATAAAAGTCCACTGAGCACAATTATGTTAATGTCAGTCTATATGACTAGGAAGCTGACAACACTTTATACACCCCAAACCTGGGTCCTTCTAACCTGATATCTCCTTCTCTGCTCTTTAGGGAGAATCACCATCAGTTAATTCTCTCAGGCAGACGAAATAAAGCTTTGAAATTAAGGATGCAGGGGCCAAAATGCAGACAGAAGATTCATAATCACTTTGGTTTCAGTAATTAGGAGGTGTTAACAAATAAATTAAGGAAACACAAGGAATTATTATGACTCTCTTAGTCTCATTTTTCCCTAAAGACAGTTCAGTCCAAAGCCACTGAGTGAACATTCTCTTAGGACAAAAAAATCTCCATCCTATCAAGCTGGTTTGTGAAAACAACTTCTCCCAGCACATCCCTTTCCTCTCCAACCAAGCCAAGCCCATGAAGTGGTGGTGGTGACGGGGCAGCAAACAGCAAACAGCAGCAGCAGCAGCCAGACAAGGGAGTTTAAGCTGCATCACAAAACAAGGGCATCAGAGGGCAGCATTTATAGCAAGTCTTCCTTTACTCAAACTGTTCCAAGACAAGAGGCAGCAGCACACTTAAATATCCACACATTTCTTCATTTAAAAACATCACTTCTTTATTTCAAAGGAAAAGTAAAAGACCCTCCCAAACACTTTCAAAAAACAAAACAAAAAAACACAAACCACCCAATAATATTAACAATAAAAAATCCTATTAGAAACCATAAGGAAGCACTGAGAGTTTGAGTATTACATTCTTCAAGTATGCTGTTCGGATTTTTTTTTTTAATTGATGACTATACACGTTTTTTAAAAAACCTTAAAAGTGCGGCCATGGGATTTTGCTTAAAATTAAGTATTTGGAGGGCTACTTCAAAATACTGTAGTAGGATTATGCAGTGATCCTGTGGGGCACGATGCTCTCACACTTGTATCCTAGCAAAGGTTAAAGGACCAGGTTCAAAGGCAACCACACTTTCAGCATCAGCACGAGTGGCCAACTGGGTGAGAAAGCCAGGGAGACCCTTGTGTTCTTCCATGGACAAGGAAAATCCGCCCTGAATCCAAAACTCAGACATGGAATGTGGTAGGATTTCACAGTAAAGTTAGTCTGGGAGGGGAGAGGTGGTGAGCCCAGACCAGGCAGGGTGTTAGGTTTGACTGGTTTCCCTAATCAGGTTTTCGCATCTTTTTAGTGGGTTTTAGTGCAGTTTTTCAAGCCACATTTTAGATTCCCTTCAGTGTGCTCCAGATTGTTGGTTCATGTTAAAGGACTGTTTAAGATTTGCATCCCAAGGAAAATCATGCTACATAAAAATGATCCAAGAATTTTGCCCAAAAAACTTCTTGGATAAAATCTAAAAAATACTATTGCAATTGCGTCTCTTGAAGAAAAAAACATTATTCTAAATGTAAACAGATTCACTCAACTCTTTTGTTGTTGTAGAAAACTTCAGAGTAGGTAAGTTGCTGTCTAATTCTTTGCTGCATGCACTCGCCAGAGGGTAAGGGAGCACTGCCTTCTTTTGCCAGCATCATCTGGGGGATGAAAAGAACCGTTCCACATAGCTGAAGAGGGCATCCCAGTGCTTCCAGAGAAAGGCAAGGAAAACCACAAGAAATAAAGTGCTGAACGTCCTGTTGCGCGTCTTCATAAGAGGAACCACGCAGTTGGCTACTGTGGAGACAAAGACCAAAAGAACTGCCATGACAGCCAGAAGAATGTTGATGAGTTTGCCCAGAAGGTTCCGGGCAGTGGCATTCTCCAGCCCTTCCAGCTGCACCACCTGCTGCTGCTGCTGCTGCAGCTCCATCTTGGAGATGCGGGTCTGGCACGCCTCCAGGGCCTCCTGTGGGCCAGAACAGGGAACAGTTAAATCTTTTGCTCACAAGTAATGAGTAGCTGACTTGCCCCTGGGGCAAGCCAGATGCATCTTGAGCTATGCCAATGATTTTAAATATACTAGAGAGTGACCACAGCATCATAGTAAAATAGAAGACTCCTTTGTTTCTCTCCTTAAATTTACAAATCAGACTAATATAATTAAAAAAACGATCCCCTGCTCAACATACAAACATGCCTAAAAGATCAAAGCATCAGAACAGCTGAAGAACCCTGCAAAGAAGGCTAAGACCTGGGCGGGCAACCCAGAGGTGATGACAACTGTTGCTGGCAGTTGGGTGAAGCTATAAGATCACGAACTTGCCTCCCTTGTCCCACCCAACCCAGCAGAGCCAGACAGAGAAAACTGAGCTATCTTAGACAGGACAGCAGGGCTGCAGAATCATGAACATGTCCTGCCCCCATCCTGGCAGAGCCTAGTAGAGAGGCAGTAGGGACACCTCCAAAAACACAGTGGGGCCAGGGACCACTCGTAAAAAGAAGGTAGCTCTGGCCCTGGCCAGGTGGGTCAGTTAGTTGGAGTGTAATTCCAACTATTGAATAAAAATAAAAAAAAAAAAAAAAAAAAAGGACACATTAGAGCAAAGAACATATTTGGTATTTATTGAACTTTCCATACCCAAATGACAAGAATGTACATTCTTTTCAAGTGCACACAAAACATTCCCAAGGATAGACCATGCTGTAGCACAAAAACCAATCTCAATAAATTTGAAAAGACAGAAAACATACCAAAGCATATTATCTGATCAACATGGTATAAAACTATAAGAAGAAAGCTGACAAAAACATGAATATGTGAAGATAAAACAAAATTCTGCTGAACTATTGGGTCAAAGAAGAAATAAATAAAACAAAAGATCAAAAGATACAGAGAGACAAATAAAAATACGACATACCAAAATTTGGGGGGTGCAACAAAATGGTATGAAAAAGTTTACAGTATTACAGGCCTATCTCAAGAAATAAGAAAAATCTCAACAAACCACTTAACATTATACCTTAAAGAACTATAAAAAGAACCAAGAAATTCCAAAGTCAGTAGAAGAAAGTAATAAAAATTAGAGTGGGAATAAATGAAACAGAGAAAAAAGGATAATAGAAAAAAAAATAATGAAGCGAAGAGCTGGTTCTTTGAAAAGAAATAACTGACAAAACTCTGGCTAGACTTGCTAAGGAAAAAAAAGACTTAAATAAAATAAAAAATGAAAGAGAAGTTACAACTGACACCAGAGAAGTACAAAGAATTATGCAAGAATACTATGAAAGGCTTTATGCCACCAAATTTAATAATTTTGAATAAATAGACAGATTCTTAGAAATATATAGCCTTCCTAGACCGAGACATGAAAAATTGGAAAACCTAGCCGGGACCGGTTTGGCTCAGTGGATAGAGCGTCGGTCTGCGGACTGAGAGGTCCCGGGTTCGATTCCGGGCAAGGGCATGTGCCTTGGTTGCGGGCACGTCTCCAGTGGGGGGTGTGCAGGAGGCAGCTGATAGATGACTCTCTCATCGATGTTTCTGACTCTCTATCTCTCTCCCTTCCTCTCTGTATAAAATCAATAAAATATGTTAAAAAAAAAACACAATATGATAAGAAATAAATGTTGCATAGGATGTGGAGTAAAGAGAATTCTCCTATACTGTTGGTAAAAATATAAACTGGTGTAGCCACTATGGAATACAGCATGGAGGTTCCTAAAAAAATTAAGAATTAGCCCTAACCAGTTTGGCTTAGTGAATAAAGCATCGGCCTGTGGACTGAAGGGTCTCGGGTTCATATCCTGTCAAGGGTATGTACTTGGGTTGCAAGCCCTGGTCCTGGCCAAGGTACGTGCAGGAGGCAACCAATCCATATATCTCTCTTACAACGTTTCTTGCTCTTTGACTTTCTCTCCCTTCCACTCTCTAAAAACCAATAGGAAAATATATTTGGGTGAGAATTAATAAACAAATGATGAAATATTGCCATTTATGACAAGATGGATGGATTTTGAAAGACTTATGCTAAATAAAATAAGTCAGAAAGAAAAAAACAAGAAACCATATCATTTCATTCATATGTGGAATATAAAACAAAAAGCAAACAAACAAAAAGCAAAACAAAACAAATAAACCCATAGATACAGACAACAAAATGGTGGTTACCAGAGAAGAAGTGGGTAGGGGGAGGACAAAGAGAGTAAAGGGGGTTAAATACAAGGTGACAAAAGGAGTCTAGACTATTATTCACCTAAACTGTCCTCCATTGCACTCCTGTGGGATGGCTCACAAGAAGCCATTGATACCATTAGATTTGTTTGAAAATTTTATGGACAAGATCTCAAATATATAATGTTTCTTTTTTTTATAATTTTACTTCTTTTTCATTTAAAAATTATTAAGTTGCACAAGACACACCTACTTGTTCACCATAAAAAATTCAAATAGGACACATACTTTCTCTTGATATTTTCCTCAATTCCAGCCCCTGCTCTTGAAGTAAATACTGCAGTCTGGTTTGTTTTCATCCTTTCACCTATGTTTTAAGTGTATACAAATATGTGCCTAGAGAAATGAAATTCTTTTTTTATTTTCTATCATAATATAGGACTGTCCACGCTTGCCTCTTTCACTCAACAGTGAGTCTTGTCAATCTCTTCATGTCAACACGTGGAAATCCACCTCATTCTTTTTAACTGATGCAGGTAATTTTATAGTATAAATATGTCAGCCAGTTCCGTATTGGAGAGATTTAGGTTATTTCCAATGTTTCCACTATAACAATGGAGATACACCCTACCAGGTGTTCTTTTACGTCAAGTAAGTCCCTGACATCAGTGGAAAGGGCTCTCTGCTCTGTCTTTTAAGTACAGAGCAGAGAGTACTTCCCCCTTTTTAAGATTTACTGATCTGTGTAGAGAGGATACTATGCTCAAATACTAGACCAAATATTACAAGAGATCTGCTCCCCTTAAGGCTATGACCTTCACCCATTAGTTTTTATGAAATTTACCATAACACTCAGAGGATAGAACCTATTCCTAGGACAGATATCCTCCAAAATTCAGCATTGGTGGAACCCTGGGTTTTTCTGATCTTGGTTTCAATAGGTCCTGGTTTCCTAGGATTTGAACTGAAGGTCAGGCAACTTCAGACTGAAGCTAGCTGGAGAATGGACAAAGGATACTTCCAGATCCACTATGATCTTGTGGGGGGAAACTAAAAAATAAATAGAATTCCTGGCGCTTGGACAAGAAAATAGCTGGGCAAATAATATAGACATTCTCTTGATTCTTTTTTTTTTTTTTAAATATATTTTATTGATTTTGTACAGAGAGTAAGGGAGAGAGATAGAGAGTCAGAAACATCGATGAGAGAGAGTCATCGATCAGCTGCCTCTTGCACACCCCCTACTGGGGATATGCCCGCAGCCAAGGTACATGCCCTTGACCGGAATCGAACCCGGGACCTTTCAGTCCCCAAGCCGGCGCTCTATCCATTGAGCCAAACCGGTCCCGGCTCTCTTGATTCTTTTAGGCTACTGTAATACAAATTTCCTGGACCTTCTCCAAGACTAATTTCAAGATGTTCACATTAAATTACCAACTGTTCCCTTAGAAATACCTCCCAACTGGACGAGCAAAAGATAAATATTCTATTTTCCCACAGAATAAACTAGAAGGTTACTACGAGCCTTACACATGATTACCTTGTGGTATTCTCACAAACTGCCTAGCAATGTACCTCTACAAGGTTTTGACTTGGCAGCTAGGACAAAAGCCCCCTTTGCTACAGAAGATCGGCAAGATGGCCATGAGACTTGTCCGCACAAGCAGTAACTAACAGATGTAGTGCATATGGTTTCCCATAGGCTGAGACTATTTTGAGCCTAAGAAACATTTCCCAGAAACCCAAGCAAGCATATCACCTTCAAATTGTATATAGATTTTTGAGAAATGAAGAGCAGGTATATTATAGCTGGTATTGGTTTCTTTTGATACTCTAACCTCCCAACCTTTTCCCCCTAAACTTCTTTTTATTATGGTAAAATATACCTAACACAAAATTTACCATTTTAAAATGTACAATCTAATAACATTTAGTACATTCACAATGTTGTACACTACTATAAAAATTCCAGAACATTCTCATCACCCCAAAAAGAAACCCGCTGCTCCTCAGCTATCACTTTCCAGTTCCCTTTTCCACAGCCCCAGGCAACCACATATCTACTTTGTCTCCATATGTTGGCCTATTCTGGACATTCCATATAAATGGAATAATATAATATGTGTCTTCTGTAACAGGTTTCTTTTTTTTTTTTTTTAATATATTTTATTGATTTTGTACAGAGAGGAAGGGAGAGACACAGAGAGTCAGAAACATCGATGAGAGAGAGTCATCGATCAGCTGCCTCTTGCACACCCCCTACCGGGGATATGCCCGCAACCAAGGTACGTGCCCTTGACCGGAATCGAACCCGGGACCTTTCAGTCCCCGAGCCGACGCTCTATCCATTGAGCCAAACCAGTCCCGGCATGTAACAGGTTTCTTTTAACTGAATACCATGTTTTTCAGATTTACCTAGGTTGTAAAATTATCAGTACTTCATTCCTTTTTCTTTTTTTGTTAAAATATACATAACAAAATTTATCACTTTAACTTTTTAAGTATAAAGTTCAGTGGTATTAAATACATTCATTTTGTTATGCAACCATCACCATCATCTATCTTATGACTCTTTTCATCTTGTAAAACTGAAGCTCTATACCTATTTAACAACAATCCCCTATCCCATATCCCCTAGTCATTGGCAACCATCATTCTACTTTTTTTAATCTTTTGCTTTTACACTTGGATCCTTCATGCTAACCTGGATGTCCCGGGCCCGTTCATAGGACTGATATGCAATTTTCTCTTCCATGCTGGCCAATTCCTGCTTCAAGTTCAAGATTTCATTCTGATGGAGCTCTGTTAGGTCATTTAGTTGTTCTTCTAATCGTTCACATCTAAGAAGAGGGGGAAATTAAAAATTTAGGCATTCTGTATTTTCCTGGTGTTATTTACCTCTAATCCCCAAACTCATTCTGGAAAGGAATAAAATAAAAGCACAAAAAAGTTGAGTGGCCTGGTTTAACAGGGAATCCCAGTGGGTACAGCACTTCGCGAAAATGGGCAGTTTATCAGAAGGCCATATGATAGTGGCAACATAACTCTTTTACATTCTTCTTCACACACAGTATTTACAGAAATGCCAGCAACCCTGGTTAGCTTTGAGCATACCTGTAATAAATGAGGCAGTTCTTTTCTATTCTGAGTAGCATATGGGAGAAGTGAAAACTCAAGTACAATTAAGCAGGTCTCATCAAAAGATAAAGAAGCACATAAATGGAAACTGATCAAGCAGTCCCCAGTAGCATATTTTGACACTGGACAGGTCACTCACCTTGATGCCCATGATTCACAGCCCATCGTTCCCATGGTCAAGCACAGTGTCAAGGACATCTCAGTCAACACATACTTACTGAAAGCCTGATGTGTGTCAGGTATGTCAAAGTACTGGGAATACTGTGGTAAGCAAGATAGAAACCTGGCCCTCAGGAGTTTATATTCTAAAGTGGAAGTGGAAGAGATGAGGGAGAGGCAGAAAACCCGAGACGATGGCAGAAAGGGATAGTAATCCAGCATCACTAGGGGTACACAGCAGAGCACCCGGTGGCTGGTTAAGATGGAAGGCCTCTTCGGGTTCAGCACTCTTCAACAATGAAAACTGAAACTTGAATGATGATATGAATAAGTGCTGTGAAGATGGGGGTAGAGGATATATTAAAGCAGAAGGAATAACAAAAATGAAGTTATCAAGGTGAAAAATAAGCTTCATAAGTTTGAGGTGTTCAATGTGTCAGTTCCTTGGGATTTAAGAAAAAGGAATGTAGGCCTTTGTGACTATAGCTGAGGGAAAATGAAGGGAGATGAGATTCTTTGGGAGCAAGGTGATTTTATTATTTTATTTATTATTTATTTATTGTCTACAGTTTTACATATGTCTCCTTTTCCCCCCAACTTGACAACATCCTTCCCCCCACTCCGCCGCAGCCATTCCCACCCCAGGCAAGCCCCCACCACCCCAGTGTCTGTGTCCATTGGTTATGCTAATATGCATGCATACAAGTCCTTTGGGAGCAAGATGATTTTATTTATTTATTTTTTAATATATTTTATTGATTTTTTACAGAGAGGAATTGAGAGGAATAGAGAGTTAGAAACATTGATGAGAAAGAAACATCGAACAGCTGCCTCCTGCACACCACCCACTGGGGATGTGCCCACAACCAAAATACGTGCCCTTGACCGGAATCGAATCTGGGACCCTTCAGTCCACAGGCCAATGCTCTATCCACTGAGTCAAACCGGTTTTGGCGGGAGCAAGGTGATTTTAATTCACCTTGTATGACTAGCACTAGGATTACATATAAGAGATCTTATTCTACATAAAGATGGAACCTAGGCAGGGCATCTAATGACCCATGGGACTGGAACAGGTTTAAAGAACAATAGCAGAATTTCTATGTAGAAAAGAGCATGGGTAAAGGACAAGAGGTAGAAATATATTAGGATAATTTGAATAGTGGATCTATATTGGAGGAAATAAGGGAAGTTTGGTCTTAAAAGATAGGCAGGTGAGTGAGGATTCTGGAATAGACAGTAGATGGGTCCAAAGCAGATTGCTGAAAGGGGAAAGGGTGACATGATGAACATAGTGTTTTAGGAAAACAGGTTATATGTTAGTGGTGAGGAGGACAGACTGGGGTACGTTGTGTGGAGTCCCAAGAATCAAACAAAGAGCTACATAGGTAAGAGAAAGATTGAAGACTACACATTTAAAAAGACTAGAAAGGAAATAATAAACACAGTCCCAGCTTGTGGTGACGAGAATGGAAGCCTCTGTCAGACAGAGGGCATATCCCAACTGGAGCAGATACTTACTAGCGAGCACTACTCAGGTAAGCACAAACCGAACACTAGCATGTGAGCCTCAGAGGGACTTCATATTAAAAAAATAAAAATGCCAGAACAAACTCAAACATTTAAAACTACCCTCCCCTTTCCCTTACTTTTCACCACACCTATAGCACACAAACTTTTAAGAACTACAGGAAAGGTCTTTAAGGAAATTTTTCTGTTGCGGTGTCACCAACATTCTTTCTTCCAATGATTATATGATAAATAACTATATCCTGAACTTCATTCCTCCTATAAGAAACAAGATTTTTTTTTTTTTTTTTAAAAGGCATAGTTTGCCGAAGCCGGTTTGGCTCAGTGGTAGAGCGTCAGTCTGCGGACTGAAAGGTCCCAGGTTCGATTCCGGTCAAGGGCATGTACCTTGGTTGCGGGCACATCCCCAGTAGGGGGTGTGCAAGAGGCAGCTGGTCGATGTTTCTCTCTCATCGACGTTTCTAGCTCTCTATCTCTCTCCCTTTCTCTCTGTTAAAAATCAATAAAATATATTTTTTAAAAAAGTTAATAAAGGAATATTTAAAAAAAAAAAAAGGCATAGTTTGACCCTTTTACTATGTTACTGAATTCTGTTTAATTCTCCTTTATCCTTGATAGGAATCTGCATTTCTTCCTTTCATGCTGAAATTTTGTTACTAAATTGACTGAACAGGATGATCAAAAAGCATTTCTACCTTTTGTCTGTAGCTATGGCCAATGTTTTCCGTAACTCTGCCTTTTCACTTCATCTGCTGTCCAGGGCATGTGCTCAAAAATAGGTGCCACCTCTGGAATTGATTTTCTATCATATTTTAAGTTCACCCAATGCCATAAGATTATTTTGTCTTTTTATAAAATTAAGCCCATTGTTTTATGGTGTTTTCAGCGTTTTATGATTTTCATCATTCCCTCTCCTAATCAGAGAGGGGCTTTTTAAAACAGATGTTCCAATGTGTCAGTTCCTTGGGATTTAAGAAAAAGGATAGGCATGTCAGCAAATAACTCTCCTAAGCTAAAGAATAATGCTGGTGGCAGGGATGGGAACATGGTGGTAGCAACCAGCCTGCATGCTGATGAAAACAGACCAATGTCACATCTTTGGTAAGTGTTCTGTAAACTACTGCCCCAATCTCTTGGCCCACAAATTATACAGTCTTTCAGGAATGCTGGGGTATCTTTATTTGATATTAAACATAGTTCACATATACCATTAGGTCAGATTAAAAAGAAATAGCAGAAGCAGTAGCAGAGCTACCATTTATTCAGTGCTTTTCCTAAAAAAATTTTTTTAATTGATTTTTTACAGAGGAAGGGAGAGAGATAGAGAGCTAGAAACTAGAACATTGATGAGAGAGAAACATCGATCAGCTGCCATTTGTGCACTCCTTACTGGGGATGTGCCCGCAACTGAGGTACATGCCCTTGACTGGAATCGAACCTGAGACCCTTTAATCCACAGGCCGACGCTCTATCCACTGAACCAAACCAAACCGATCAGGGCTATTTAGTGCTTTCTATGCAAATGCATTTCCACAACACCAAGAAGGTAGTATAAATTATCTTCACTTTAAAGTAACTTGCCCAAGGCACACAGAAATTAAGTAGGGGAGCAAGGATTTGAATCAAGGTTTATTTGACTTTATTTAAAAAAAAAAAAAAAAAAATATATATATATATATATATATATATATATATATTGATTTCAGAGAGGGAGAAGGAGAGAGAGGTAGAAACATCAATGATGAGAGAGAATCATTGATTGGCTACCTTCTGCATGCCCCGTACTGGGGATGTGCCCGTGATTGGAATCAAACCCAGAACCATTCAGTCCACAGGCCTACACTCTATCCACTGAGCCAAACCAGCCAGGCAGGTTTATTTGACTTTAAAACCCAAGTTTTTAACCTCTACACTGTGATGCCACTTTTAAACTACTCAAGAAGCCCAGATAAGCTAACCCCTTTATAAGGAAAACATATGAGTCAGGTCTATAGCTGATCCAAATCACACAGCTACAAAGGGAAATGGAGTATAATACTAGTAAAAAGATCATGAATCTATAATAAAATACAAGATAATAACAAGAGTTGGCAAAGATGTGGAGAAATTCAAACCCTGATATATTGCTGGTGGAAATAGAGCATGATGTAACTGCTTTGGAAAAGTTTAGCAGTTACTCAAAAAGCTAAACTTCTGACCCAGAAATTCCACTCCAGGTATATACCAAAGAGAAATGAGAACTTATTTCCACACAAAAACTTGTACTAGTACATGAAAGTTCACAGCAGCATTATTCATAATAGCCTCAAAGTGGAAACAACCCAATATCCATCAACTGATAAATGAGTAAATAAAATGTGGTTTATTCATAAAATGAATTATTATTTGGAAAGGAAAGGAAATGAGCTCTGGCTAGATAGTTCAGTTGGTTAGAGCACTGTCCCGATATACCAAGGTTGCAGGTTCAATCTCTGGTCAGAATCAACCAATGAATGCATAAATAAGTGGAACAACAAATTAGTGTTTCTCTTTCTCTCTCTCTCAAAATCAGTTAAAAAGTAAGTACACACATACACACACACTTTCACACAAATGAAGAAATGAAGTAATGACACATGCTACAATTTGGATGAGTCTTGAAAATACTATGCTAAATGAAAGTTGCCAATGGGAAAGGACCAAATTGTATGATTCCACGTATGTAAAATGTTCAGAACAGGCAAATTTATAGAGACAAAAAATTAATGGTTGCCAGAGGCTGGGGGCAGGACTGGAAAAATTGGAGGCTGATAAAAATGTCCTAAAACTGATTATGGTGATGACTGCATTTATCTGTTAATATACGTGATTTGTTTACTTTAAATGGGTGAATTGTATTATTTAGGAATTATATCTCAATAAAGCTGTTAAGAAAGATTAGGGATATATGTAATGTACTTTGAAATGCATTAAAAAATAAGACAGATGTGGGATGGGTAGATGGAAAGATAAGTGATAAAACAATATAGTAAAATGTAGAATCTAGGAGATAAGTGTATGGGCATTCACTGTACAATTTTTTCAAGTGTGCTTGAAAGTAAAAACAGTGGGGGAGGAATTATTACAGGTGTTATAACCAGGAGTCCTGGTTCCTGCTCATAAACTATACAACTCAAGGGTGAAACAAGACCTACAATGGATCCAGCAGAAACAGCTCCATTAATTCATTAGTAATTACCAGCATTTGTTTCCTTCTTCGAGTCAAAAGAATTATCTAGAAAATGATTTTCTGAAAGAAAAGTTATAGCTGTTATTGTAAAACTAAAATCCTCTTACCCTTACACAAACAGTTGTGTTTGGGTTACCATAGTAAACACCTCCAATCTGTAGGAAACATCAGGGAGGAAACTGAGAAAGCCATAAACGTTGAGGCCTTTGCAAAATGTGAACACAGAAATTGGTGAAATGCCCTTGGTGTCTTGGAATGCATGCTTTCTGGGCTGCCTCAGTGCCTTAAAAACACTACTGGCCTGTCATTATTAAAACACTTGCCCTGTTTTGTTCACACAGGTCATGGAAGTTTGTTTTTCAGCTCTTTTCACAACCTCACACGCCTATACATTATGCTCAGCAGTTCCAGTCAAACTTTTCTTCAGTGCATCAGCCTTGGAGTGGCTTATGTAACAACCTACATGTGAAAAAACATGCTAACACAAAGAGCCCAGTAAAAATGATGTGGTATTATTCTGGGTGGAGGAGTGCATGTGGGGAGGAATTAGAGTTCAATCTAATCTATTTAATCACTGTAAGCATCAAAACACTAGAACCAATAATATCAAGAACAATAAGTACCCTCTCTGTGCCGTTTTATGTGTAGCATCTGCTTCTGAGGAACTTAGATTCATGAGGATATTTCTACATTAATCCTCACTTCCCTCTTCCTCAGGAGGTACCTTCAATTTATAATTAAGAAATGGAAGCCCAAGAACAATGCAGTAAATTTCCCGTTAATGGAGTTCAGTAGGATCTAAACTATTTGGCTCATGCCTTTTGTTTGTAGATTTTTTCAATTGTTGCTTTTAAAAAAGGTTTTTTTCCTGTACTATTAATCAATTCAAAATATGAACAAAAAGTAAGAAAACACCCATAATATTCTTGTTCCCACTAGTACTTCCATTATTAATATAATCTCTTTTACTTACTTTACTTACTAATGTTTACTTCTGTCTCAAATTCTAAAATGGAGAAGCCAGATACCTAGGGAATTCATATACAGAACACTTCTCTCTTTTCATTAAATATTAACACTAAAGATTAGGCGGGGAAAAGAGAAGTCAATTGTGTACAGCCTTTCATATGTGACTTTTAAAATTTAATTAAATCCCTTCATCTGATAATAATTAAAGCAATCTAGAAATAAAAAGGGGGATTTTTTTCAAGGAAACTTTTATTATTATTTATTTTATGCTGAATTTATTCCCGGGCCACAAGTTTTTGTTTCTTTAGTTTCTCCTGGAATATCTTTTTCTTCTGTGCAACTTACTCTTCTGCTCTTTTTTCACAGTAAGACAGGGAGAGCTCATGGGTTAATCCACACATGAGGTCTCTTAAGTTCTACATCACATCTTGGGAGCTTTGTTCACCTGGATGTGCTCAACGACCAGAGAATATACATCTAAACCCGAAGTTCAGCACTACTCTGCATTTTTAAGCACATGCAGCAAAAATTCAGACTCTTTTTGGGCCACTGACCATCTGTCCTGCCCACTGTTTGGCACAGGCACACCTACCAACTCCACCATTGTAACAACGGAATGGCACACATTGCTTTCATAAAGTGACATCCTTCAAATACTTGGTGGCTTTTTGAATATGCATATACTGATGGCCTGGGCAATTTCACAAGTATTCTTAAAGTGAACACGAAGATTTGAACCTCTTGATTTGCATGATATTGTGGAGTTTTCTGAGTCAAATGAATAGCAAGCCATTTTCAGAAGTCACCTTTAGCCTCTTTCAGGAAGACAGTGAAAAGGGGGATTTTTTTTTTTTATCCTACTAGCATATGATTTTGATTAGCAAGTGCTTTTCATAAGACTCAGTGTGGAACACAAAGTAACACCAGATCAATAATCTCATTTTAAACTTTTTCCTCAAAGGTCCTTTATAAATCATTACAACTCAAAGGGAACAGAGCCATTTTAATATGTTTTGCTGTTGGTGAACGATTCATAAATGAATACTGATCTTGAAAAAAAAAAAAAAGAATACTGATTTTGGAAAAAGTGTTTCATCCACTGGATTAATCAACACAGTCACCTTCCTAGATCAAAGATAAGACAGGGCTCTTTTGGGTCAAACTCCTGAGAATGAGAAATTGGGTGAGTATATAAGTTGGGAATGTTTCACCTAATGTATCACTCTTTAGGTGTGGCTCAAAAGTTTGGAGTCATCTCTGAGAGCCAGTGGTGCTTCCATAGTTGGGAAATAGGTCACTAGGACAGAATCTTGTAGAGCAGGTATTAGAGAGAAACAGGAAGAACTAGGTCCCAGGGCTGACACAGATAAGCAACTATGGGAGCAAAGTACTGCATTATTTCCCAAATGTTTGCTAGGATCTGATGTAGCTTCTGCTAGTGTTTGACCACAATAAAGAGACATAGTTGGAGTAGGGGATATATGTGGTGGGAGCTTGAATATATTCTTGGCTGAATTGTAGAAAGTGTATTTTGCCTCCTTAACTTTTGTTACCTCATTTGCGTTGAAGCCAGAAAAGAGGCTGAACTAGCCTTCAGTTGAAAAAGAGGAGACTAGCCAAAGAATATATATGCATGCCCATGAATACAAACAATGGTGTGGTGATGGCCAGAGGGAGGGGTGGGTGAGGGTTTAGTGGGGGTAGGCAAAGCAGGGAAAATGGTGTGTGTGTGTGTGTGTGTGTGTGTGTGTGTGTGTGTGTGTATATATATATATATATATATATATATATATATATATATATCCTATATAATAAAGGGCTAATATGCAAATGATCATCTCACCCTTGCACCCTTGTGCCCTCATGCCCTTGTGCCAGGGCAACTGAGGCTGCGTACCCTGCCCCGGTGCAACCCACCCTGGTGCTCCTCCTGCCCCAGTGCCTGGGTCAGGGGACTTGAAGCCAGGCTAGGGGACTTGAGGCAGCGCCCACTCCCAGCACCAGGGGATCTGAGGCCATGCCCCCCACTCTTGGGGGAGGGCTCTGAGGCTGTGCTCACTGCCCTGTGGGGCTTGATGGGAGTGGGCTGGCTGGGGCTGGGTCTCATGTGATTTCGAGGTGGGCGGGGACTTGACTCTGGGTCCCACAGTGCACCCCAGACTTTGACAGGAGGAAGATTTTCATATACATTTAGTAATTTTTTTTCATCTCTGACACTTCTATTATAGAGAAAGGGCAAATAGCAATATTAAAATATTTCCTCTAACTTCCTTTTAATGTGCACAAATTTCATGTATGGGGCCACTAGTACTAGTGTGTGTGTGTGTGTGTGTGTGTGTGTGTGTGTGTGTAAAAGACTAACATGCAAAGTGTACCCTGGAGAATTTGACAAGGAGACTGGAGTTTGACTGCTCGCTATGACGCGCGCTGATCACCAGGGGGCGGTGCAGAACAAAGGAAGGCCCTGGCTGGCAGCCAGAAGTCCCCAATGGGCCCTGATTGCCAGCCAGTTCTAGGGACTCTACCTGTGCATGATTTTGTGCATCAGGCCTCTAGTCCTATATAATAAAAGCCTAATATGCTAAGTGTCTAACTGTTCATTCAATCATTCGACCAGTCACTATGATGCACGCTGATCTCAAAGGGCAGATGCTCCGACTGGTAGATTAGCTTGCTGCTGAAACCCGGCCGATCTGGACTGGGCAAGATGGGCTGGACATGCTCTCCCACGGTTTCTCCCCGGTCCCAATCATGCACTGGTGGGGTCCCTTGGCCTGGCCTGTGCCCTCTCGCAATCCAGGACTCCTCGGGGGGATGTCAGAGAGCCAGTTTCAGCCTGATCCCCGCAGGCCAGGCTGAGGGACCTCACTGATGCATGAATCCATGCACTGGGCCTCTAGTCTATATGTATTAAAGCCTAAGTGACCAGTGGACAATCCATTAGCTATGACACACAGGGACCACCAGGGGGGCAGACACACAACGTAGGAATGGAAACCATAGGCATGGAAACATGGAACAGACTGATGAATGGTGGGAAAAGATTAACAAATATTTTATATGCATACTAGAGGCCCGGTGCACAGATTCATGCACCAGTGGAGTCCCTTGGCCTGGCCTGCGGGGATCGGGCTAAAACTGGCTCTCCAACATCTCTCGAGGGGTCCTAGATTGCAAGAGAGTGCAGGCCAGGCCAAGGGACCCCACAGTGCACAAATCTGTGTACTGGGCCTCTAATCTGTACTAATAAAAGCATAGGTGGCCCTAACATGATGCCCCATGAAGTCACAAGATGGCCACCCCCATATTGTCACAAGATGGCCGCCACAAGATGACCAGCAGGGGAGGACAGTTATGGGTGATCAGGCTGGCAGGGGAAGGCAGTTGGGGGGTGATGAGGCAGGCAGCAAAGGGCACTTGGGGGCGACTGGGCCAGCAGAGGAGGGCAGTTGGGGGTGACCAGGCCAGCAGGGGAGGGCAGTTGGAGACAAGATCAGACTGACAGGGGAGGGCAGTTGGGGGGCAATCAGGTCGGAAGGGGAGCAGTTAGGGGTGATCAGGCTGGCAGGCAAAAGCAATTAGGGGCAATCAGGCAGGCAGGCAGGCAAGTGGTTAGGAGCCAGCAGTCCTGGGTTGTGAAAGGGCTGTCTGACTGCTGGTTTAGGACATCCCCAGAGAAATACCAGATTGGAGAGGGTGCAGGCTAGGCCGAGGGACACCTCCCCACCCCCCAAGCATGATTTTCGTGTACCAGGCCTCTATTCTATATATATGTAAAAGGCTAAGCGCAGGTCCCTCAGCCTGGCCTGTGGGGATCAGGCTGAAACTGGCTCTCCGACATCCCCCGAGGGGTCCTGGATTGCAAGAGGGCACAGGCCAGGCCAAGAGACCCTACCAGTGCACGAATCTGTGCTCCAGGCCTCTAGTAAATAAATAAATTTTAAGAAAAAGGTAAGGAAAAAGTACAAAACCAGTTCCCAAACTTTTAGGGCAGTGCATTTGTCTTACAGACAAGAGACAGCAGATGACAAAAGTATATAGGGAATAAATAAAAGCCAGAAGGGCTTTCTGGGTAATTCAGACTTGGTAATGACAGTTTTCTAACACCTGGTACACCCCAGATCATACCTTATTTAATAATCTTAACAACATGTACAATAGATATCATCATCTTGTTTCTATAGAGGAAACTGAGGCTTAGATGAGTTAAATAAGATCCTCCTCCCAACCTCATTTTATTAATGAAGTAATTTATCTCCTCTCCCTTTCTTCCTTACTCTAAACTTCCTCCCCATTTTTCCTCCTTTACCATTTCAGTGGCTAAACTCGGAGATTATCTATAAATTTCTTATATGAAAGGTCTTATTCTTCCTAAGAGCGTCTCCCAATTAGGCTTTTTTCCTCTTAGAAACAAAGAGCTAATTTGATCCAATATTCTCAGTTTTCTATTTCAAACTTGTTGGCCTCGTATCTTCTGGAGATTCTCTGATCAATTTACTAGATGACAAACGGACTAAAACCTGGAATAAAGGGGCTAACATAGCTATATCTGTCTTATGTCCAGTTTTAAAATAATTACTTTAAGTAAAATTATATTTAAACAACCATTTGTTTAGTTAGAAATTCAATGGCCTGTACCTAATTGGGTTAGCCTAGTTACTGACTGTTCTACTGTGATGACTGCTAATGGTGACTGCCTCCCTTCTGTATTTTTGTTCTTATGACTCAGTGCAATTTAAAATATCTCTGGGCTTAATACAATTTCAGAAGCCAATTTCTAAAGCACAACAATCCCCTTAAAATAGAAGCTTTCATCAACATCCCTGCCCTACATGATATTGCTTTATACAGGCAGTAAATGAGTAGGATTCTGTGTCAGATCCCCTAGGGAAAAACTACAAAAGGAACCTGTAAAATTGTCTGTAAGTTGTTTTCCTAGTTCTCTCCTGTTTTTAACACATTTTGCCACAGCTGAATTTTCTCCTATAGTAACTCACTAATATATTATACTCACTAAGAAAATAAGACTGGTCTTCCAGTTTTTAAATAGCAAATTAAATATAAGTTAAATTATTTTACTGTGTGACCTGGCAAAAGTCACTTTATCTTTCTAGGGCTCATTGTACTCATATGTAGAACAAGATTAAACTAAGTATCTAAGGGCTCCATTTATCTGTGAAGTACTAAGTGAATACTCCATTGCTACTAACAGATCTACAATAATACTTTTTAAAAATATTTTTTTTTATTGATTTTTTATAGAGAGGAAGAGAGAGGGATAGAGTTAGAAAGATCGATGAGAGAAAATCATCGATCAGCTGCCTCTTGCACAACCCCTACTGGGGATGTGCCCACAACCAAGGTACATGCCCTTGACCGGAATCGAACCTGGGACCTTTCAGTCTGCAGGCCGACACTCTACCACTGAGCCAAACCGGTTTCGGCTACAATAATACTTAAATGGGATGAAAAGACTACTAGCAAGACATGAAGAATCTGAAGTCAGTACAGATCCCATCACTAAAAACCTGACTAAACCTTGACTCCTTCCTTTCCAAAAGTAGATAATCTCACTCATATCTGAGTGCCCAATGCAAAGTTAAAAGTCTAAACTACTAGTCAAAAGTTAGAGAGGAGTTTAGATCCAAGCTTTGCTACAATGGCTTCCAGGACTAAGTCATGTGGGTGGCTAAAGTACTATTGAGTCATGGCACAATTACATGGTTGGAATGAGAGAGAGAGAGAGAGAGAGAGAGAGAGAGAGAGAGAGAGAGAGAGAGACACGGAAAGAGGCTGTACTCTTCAGGCTCCTTGATGCTTCTGATTTTTCCAGAGTAAGTAGATGATCTTGAGCAAAAATCCTGACTTGGCACTAGTCACTGAGGTAGAGAGCAATGGGAAGCACATTAAGTAGCATTGAAAAGGGGAAATAAGGATGGGAATGAGGGTTTCTTAATATGTTCTTCTAGTACATATCTACACTGTTGTATTAGCTTGAGAAAACTTTCCAGAGCTTATGCAATTACAGAATTTTCCAAAATATGATAAAAATAGTGATTCGACCTCTAGTGAAACCTGGGAAAGGTCCAATACCCATTGCCAATGAAGTCCAGGTTTCTTAGAGCTAGACTATAAAAGTAGACTTAATTATAGAGGTTTTAGTTTTAAGCTTGGAAAACAAAACAAATGAACTGGCCTGATGTGGAAATAACACTGGCTTTGAAATCAGATAAAACTGGGTTTGATTCCTGGCTTTACCACTTACCAAGTGACCTACCTCTGGCAAATTTTAAAACCCCACGAAGGCCAATATCTTTATTTGTAAAATAAGGATAATACAACTCACCTGCAGGGCTACTGTGAGGATTAGCAAATATATGTAAAGCGCCTAGCATTATGCGTATCATAGGAGTTTAGCAAATGCTATCAGTTATAGTGTCTTCCTCCCCCATTACTTAAAATAATAAGCAGCAATTCTGTGTATGACCTTCCTCCTGTCAACAGTGATAATCTATAATAATAAAAGTGTAATATGCTAAATAGACCTGACATCCTTCCAGATGACCTTCTGGATGAAGCCGGGGCTGTGAGGGAAGTCTGGGTCCTGGGTACCAGAGGAAAGCCAGTGCCAGCAGCCAGGAAAATGAAGGCCTACTCTCACACGAATTTTGTGCACCAGGCCTCTAATCCTATATAATAAAAGGCCAATATGCAAATTAACCAAATGGCAGAACCAGTTGCTATGACTTGCACTGACCACCAGGGGGCAGATGCTCTATGCAGGAGCTTCCCCTTGGTGGTCAGTGTGCTCCCACAGAGGGAGCGCCACTCAGCCAGAAGCTGAGTGCAGCAGTAGCTCTAAGGATGTCCAACTAACGCTTAGGAGAGTGGGTCTAAGTTGTCAGTTGAACATCCCCTGAGTGCTCCCGCGCTGTGAGAGAGTGCAAGCTAGGCTGAGGGACCCCTCAAGTGCACAAATTTCGTGCACCAGGCCTCTAGTTAGTAAAATAAATGAAAGCATTGAAAATAACCAGAAATGCATCTAGAGTAGCCATGTGTGCATTAATTGGTTCTTGGTTAGAAAAGTGTTCCTTGAGTTCATCCCTAGGCTATTTCTTTCTCAGACAAAAAGACAAGCCTGCAGGAGTCTCTCTCTTCTAATTTCTATTTCTACTCTTCCAGAGGCTTAGCTTTCTGTCTAGGCAAGAGGTAGACTGGAGATAGAGCAGAAGTTCTATCCTGTCTCTGAATTATTTTAAATGTATACACAGGTGGGTCTTGGGAGACCTGTTTTTCCTCTCTGCTTTTCTCATATTGGCCTACATCTGACTTGAAGACGTAACAACCCTATATATAATTTTTAAACTCTGGAAGAATTTAAAAACTGGCATGTTTTGATATCCATTTAAAATAAAAGGGTCAAGAAAGAAAAACAAAAAAATAAATAAATAAAAGGGTCAAAGCAGGCAGTTGGTTTTTTGAGCAATTAACTATGGAACACCCAGATCTCCATGGTTCAAAGGGGTATATTTTTTTTTTTTTTCTTTTTATTTATTTATTTATTTATTTTTTAATAAGTTTTTATTTTTCATATTATTACAAATGTTCCTTCCCCCCCCCCACCATTGCTCTCCTCCACCAGGTTCCCACCCCACCCTCTGCCCTTTCCCCTCTCCCCATTGTCCTCATCCATAGGTGCACAGTTTATGTTCAGTCTCTTCCCACGCCCCCCTCTCCCCTTTTCCCCAAGAATCGTCAGTTCACTCCCCTTCCATACCTCTGATTCTATTATATTCAACAGTTAATATTGTTCATCAGATTTTTTTAATTTCCTTGGTTTTTAGATTCACTTGTTGATAATTACGTATTTGTTGTTCATTATTTTTATCTTTGTTTACTTTCTCTTCTGAAAGAACCCCCTTCAGCAATTCATATAATTCTGGTTTGGTGGTGATGAACTCCTTTAGCTTTTTTTTATTAGTGAAGCTCTTTATCTGGCCTTCGATTCTGAGTGATAGCTTCGCTGGGTAGCTTATTTTTGGCTGTAGGTTCTTGCTATTCATCACCTTGAATATTTCTTGCCATTCCCTTCTGGCCTGCATGGTTTCTGTTGAGAAGTCAGCTGACAATCGTATAGGTGCTCCTTTATAAGTTACTACCTTCTTTGCTCTTGCTTCTTTTAATATTCTCTCTTTATCTTTTGCTCTTGGAATTTTAATAATGATGTGTCTCGGTGTGGTCCTCTTTGGATTCCTTTTGTTTGGAGTTCTGTGCACTTCCTGGACTTGTAAGTCAAATTCTTTCACCAGGTGGGGGAAGTTTTCTGTCACTATTTCTTTCAGTATGTTTTCGATATCTTGCTCTCTCTCATCTTCTGGAACCCCCATAATTCTGATGTTGGATCGTTTGAAGTTGTCCCAGAGGTTTCTTACATTATCTTCAATTTTTTGGATTCTCTTGCCTTCTGGCTTCTGTGGAGGAGTGTCTTCTGGCTCTTTATGTTCCAAATCTTTGACTTGATTCTTGCGATCTTCCCTTTTGTTTTTAGGACTCTGTAAAATATGTTTTATTTCAGACAATGTATTCTTTATTTCTTGTTGTTCCCTTATCATTTCTTGATGATCTCTTTTCATATCCTCATAGGTCTTATCCATCTTTTCTAGGAAATTCTTGAAAAACCTTATAAGCGTAGATTTGAACTCTATATCCAGACGCTTTTTGTCCTCCATTTCTTTCGTTTGTGATCTATTTTGTTGTCGCATTTCGCAGTTACAGATGGGACGGGGTTTCAGGGTGGAGCCTGCAGCTTTGGCTTCCGTCAGCCCCGCCCTATGCGGGTCCTTCAGTGCTCGCTGCCTGCGCCTCTGAGAGAAAGGTGCCCTCGATTTCCGCCTGCTGCCGAACAGTCTATGCTCTCCCACAAAGAGCCCGGTATTGGGGTTCAGTTCAGTTGGAAGTGGAGTTGGAGGTGGCGTTCAGAGCAGTCTGGAGCCCCAGTCTCCTTCCCGACAGGGCAATCCCGCGGCACAGCCGACCGTCCCTTCTCTGCGCGCTGTGTGCGCGCCTCTGGGACCTCCTTTCTCCGCTACCCCGGGGTTCCGCCTTACAGCCCAGCTCCCTATGGCTGAGCCTGAGTCCCCGCGGTCTGGCCCAGAACTGGGGTTCAGAGCAGTTGGGGGCCCAGTACAGTCGGAGTTTTATCTCCTTTCCGCTAGGGAACGCCCGCCAGGCACTCGGCCTCCCTCCTCTCGGGCTCCGTCCTCTTCGCGTGCGCCGCGTGTCTCCGTACCTTGGGCTTTTACAGCTCCTCCGTGCTTCCTTCTGGTTTTCTCCTTGCTTCTTGTTGTAGGATTTCCAGTCAGTCGACTTTCCTGTAGTTCTGGGTAATGTCCATTTTATATTTTAGTTGTATTTTATTAAAATTGTTGTGTGCGGCTGCGGCTAGTTGCCTACCCGAGCAGCCATCTTGGATTCCCCCAAAGGGGTATATTTTAATAGCAGCAGTAGCAGCTGCTACTTAACATCAACAAAGTATTTACTGGGCCAGGTACCAAGCTATGTGCTTTACATAAATTATTTCATTTAAATGTCACAGTAACCTTATGAAGGATTATTATTTTTCCCATGTTAAAGATGTGGAAACTATAACTTAGGAACAGTAAAAACCTTGCCCAATTTTCAAGATTAGTAAGTGGCAGAACAAGAATTTGAATGTAAGACTTAAATATAATATGGTACAAAGGACCAGGTGTTTGTTTTTTGTTGTTGTTGTTGTTGTTTTAAAATACATTTTATTGATTTTTTACAGAGAGGAAGGGAGAGAGATAGAGAGCTAGAAATGTCGATGAGAGAGAAACATGGACCAGGTGCCTCTTGCACACCCTCTACCGGGGATGTGCCCGCAACCAACATACATGCCCCTTACCGGAATCGAACCTGAGACCTTTCAGTCCGCAGACCGACGCTCTACCACTGAGCCAAACCGGTTTCGGCCAAAGGACCAGGTGTTTTATTTTGAGTCTATTTGAATATTTGTTAGATTGCTCATTGCTTTATATATTGTCTTCTAAATATATTAAAGAATACATAAAACAATGAATTAAGAATGGTAATGTATTTGCTTTTAGAACTTCCGTTCTCTTTCACCCCTCCCTTTTTCTCTCTTTCCCTCTCCTCCCCTCTCCTTTCCTTTCCTTTCCTTTTCTCACAAAGTCTTAAGTCTGAATTAAAGGATGGAAGAGTGAAGGTAACAGACAGGATTGAATTACTGACTAGAGTTTTCACCATGCGAAAGAGTTTGCTACTGTAACTCTTTACTCACTGATTCACATGAATAATTTTTTTAAAACTGTTTTTGCCTTTTTTTTTTTAATTTTCAACATTTAAAAAAATATATTTTATTGATTTTTTTACAGAGAGGAAGAGAGAGGGACAGTTAGAAACATCAATGAGAGAGAATCATCTATCAGCTGCCTCTTGCACACCCCCTACTGGGGATGTGCCCACAACCAAGGTACATGCCCTTGACCGGAATCGAACCTGGGACCTTTCAGTCCGCAGGCTGACGCTCTAACCACTGAGCCAAACCTGTTTTGGCCACATGAATAATTTATTCAGGCCCTGAGATTATCTCATAAAAGCAAACTTTTAAAAAATCACTTTAAAAAAAAGGTGAAAGGGACCTTAAAAGATAGCCTGTTCAACCTTTGATATAGTAGAATTACTGAGGATTCCTTCTCATTAGGAACTGTAACAAAGCCAGAACAAACATCTTTCAAGGCCTAACCCAACCTGTGGCTCCCATGATATTAGCTCTTAATCAGTATCAGTGAGGTGGTTTGTCTCTGGTTGACAAACTTTGGATCTGATTAAGTACTACATGGTAGACATTATTTTCTAACTGCATGTGATGGAAACAAGAGGAAAAGACACAAAATTTGAAGGTCAACTAAGAATGGTCTAATATGAATACAGAGTGCAATATGAAACAAAAAAGCTATTAGCTTCTACCTTTAGCACAGATTATAACTCAAAGCATTTAGCCCTCTGAGAATTCTCTAACTATTGCAGAACCATTTCACATGTTTAAGTTCATTCCCATTCAAATGTTTGCCAATCATAGTAAAGGTAACAGACATGCTTATCTGAATTTATTTCCAGTCTAATCTTTCTACACCAACTGCCAGGATAAATGTGTTTAAGCCCCAATAGCTACAGGTTCATTATATTTTGGACGAGCTATGTCTTTGATTTATACAGAGTTGGAGGTTATAACAAGTCTTTTGAATTCAATGTAGTATACAAACAGGCTGAAATGACTTGTGATTTTGTAATTATAAATAAATAGGTGAAATGCCTCAGAAACCTTGAACTTCATTTGAAAGTCTTACACTAGAATGGAAGACTGGAGAGCTACAGTAATCATTACCTCTCAACTACAATGCTTCACTGGTGTGTAACCTTGGGAGTTATTTAATTTTGCTGTGTCTGTCATTTGCATTCTATGATAGGAACTCATGCAGACATCATATTACATATCTAAAGTGCTCTGGACATTCCAGAGAAAGACACTCTATTAAAGATCTTTAAAAGCCAGTCTCCGCGTGTGCTCCCCCTCCCCTCCACACACCCTCCGCAATAGCCAAAGAAAAGGAAACCCCAAACTTAAGTAATTTCAGATTTTAATTCCATATTAACTTACCTATATCGCTCTTCCTGCAAGGCCTGCATTATTAATGAATAGTCCCTCTGATAATGTTCCTTGAGGGTCTCAAAGGATTCTTCTAGCCTGGCCTGTGTTTCTCGGATCTCCTGGATCTCATGTAATAGTGCATCAAATCCTGAGCTCTGCATGTCCAGAGTGTTTGTTTTGGAGCTAGATGCTCCTATAGCGATGCCTCCAGTGGTGCTGTTGGCTCCTACTGAGCCTGAAGTGGCACTAGAACAATCTTCTTCACTACCATATTTTGGGCTCGACTGAAAGTTTGAAATCACTCCCAAAGCCTTCCCATCATCCACCTGACCTTCTTCTAAAGAGTCCTTCAGGTTAGGGATGTTGTCTGCACTGCCAAATTTATTCCGAATTAATGAAGCGATCTCTCTGGGCTTTGAGACCACTGCCCCTGCTGCTGAATGAGTTGCCTGGGAGAAGCTGGAAAGTCCACCTTTGACACTGTCTACCACACCTTCACTGAAGCCAGTCACCTTCGCTCCCACATCCTTCAAACCCTGGTGCATGTCCCTGAAAACATCCTTTGGCTGCCGAGGGATCCCATTCTGCTCCACTTCTCGGAGCTTCCTATGGTAATGCTCAAGCTTCTTTTGTAGCTGGAGGATGGTTTGGGCAGATTTCTGGTTCTTCTTCTCGAAGACCTGCTTGATGCGAGCAGCCTGCTGCTTATCTGCGCTGTTGGCAAGCTTTAAATACTCAGCAACATTGTCATCCCGGGCTGTTTGTGCAATCTTGATTTGTTCAGTGAGCTTCAGGATCTTCTGCTGCAGGTGAGCGATAGCAGCCTTTGTGCGCTGAGGGTCTGGGGTTCCGTCCACAGAGTCTGTGTGGATGCTGCCATCAGTACTGGAGGCCACTGCACTGGAAGTCTGGGCGAGGCTGCTTACTTCCAACCGCTCGATCTGGCACCAAAGCAAAAAGTGGATGTTAAAAGGAGCCCCAAAGAAGACTACTTTTCCAGAATCAATAGGCCAATCAAGTATACTTTGCTTTAAGCAAAACAAATAAATTAAAAAAGATTTCCATAAAATGTAAACCGGGGTATTTTCCCTTTGTTAGAAGATTTAGCACGGTATATCTTTTTTTTTTTTTAATATATTTTATTGATTTTTCTACAGAGAGGAAGGGAGAGGGATAGGGAGTTAGAAACATCGATGAGAGAGAATCATCGACCAGTTGCCTCCTGCACACCTCCTACTGGGAATGTACCCAAAACCAAGGTACATGCCCTTGACCAGAATCGAACCTGGGACCCTTGAGTCCAAAGGCCGACGCTCTATCCACTGAGTCAAACCGGTTAGGGCACGGTATATCTTGAAATAATAAAGCTCCTTAGTGGGTTTAAAGCATAAGTTAATTTACATTCTTCACACATACTTTTGTTTAAAAGCATATCTATGTAAAACAAGGTACATCTGCATTTCAATTTAATTATATAAAAGTCATTTTAGTATTCAGACATCACAGTAATTCCAATCCATGTTCAAAGATTACAGTCATCTGAAAATGTTGGTGAGAACAAGTATTTTACTGGCTAGATATAAAAATCCAATTTTTATCACAGTATTTTTTTTTTTGTTGTTCAAATAATGTCATGGGCAATGGAATCATTCTTTCCATTTTAATAGGGACACTTATTGGTAGCTGGAGACAGGTGCAGGTAAGATTGAGAAGTACTGCTGAAAGTGGTAAGGATGAATGTGTATACTCTTGAGAGATAAAATTCCAAGACACAAGCAACTGTGATAAACTTGGGCAACATTATGTGAACATTAGAGACAGGGACAGTAAGGTAAGTAATTTAAAAAGTCAGTGACTAAGTTCAGACCTTTTGGAGGCCAAATTCTATGAGTTCTAACCAGGAAACAATTTTTATTAGGCAAGAGACTCCAAAACACACACACAATGACTATACTTTCATACAGGTAAGCAACCATTAAAAAGAGCTGAAGAAAAAGACAAGCTGCTCAGATCTGAAAACTTAAACTATCATACTTCAAAACTGTTAGCCAAAGCAGGGGATAGATTAGTTTATCTAACTCAGGAGAAAAAAGTCTTTAAGAAGGTGCCACTGGATATGGCTTGTGGTGGTGAATTAGTGTAGGGCCTATGCAGAAAAGTTTTAGAAACTGTTCTCTATTGAACAATAACAGAAATACACAATTAAATAAACACTCCAGGTAATAAAATTCCCAGAAGCGTGTCAAATTACAAATTTACCATCTTGGAGACTTGAGAGCACACCCTTTTCCTTGCTTCCCATCCCTGATCTGTCATCATCAGCAATTTGCTAGGAAGAACTGTATATAGGTACTCTCATATTAAAAAAGGTTGAATTACATTTTTGTGATGACAATAATATACCAATTCTGAAATGCTCATAATAATTAACTTGCCAGTCCAGACATGCATTCCCTCTCTCTTTTTTTAAATCTTGGTTGCATCTCCTTAGTTTGCCTTCTGAACAGAATTTATGATGATTTCTGCCGAACCGGTTTGGCTCAGTGGATAGAGTGTCGGCCTGCGGACTGAAAGGTCCCAGATTCGATTCCAGTCAAGGGCATTTATCTTGGTTAGGGGCACATCCCCAGTAGGGGGTGTGCAAGAGGCAGCTGATCGATGTTTCTCTCTCATTGATGTTTCTAACTCTCTATCCCTCTCTCTTCCTCTTAGTAAAAAATCAAAAAAATATATATTTTTAAAAAGAATTTATGCTGATTTCTAACTCTAAAACACACTGAGTTCATTAATGAATTCAATATATTACCATTGATATGAATAAAACAATATTATTTTTTTCTAGATGAACACAAAAGAAATATTGTGCCTTTATTTATTTTTAAAAAAATATATTTTATTGATTTTTTACAGAGAGGAAGAGAGAGGGATAGAGAGCTAGAAACATGGATGAGAGAGAATCATTGAGCAGCTGACTCTTGCACACCCCCTACTGGGGGTGTGCCCACAACCAAGATACATGCCCTTGACTGGAATCAAACCTGGGACCTTTCAGTCCGCAGGCCGACGCTCTATCCACTGAGCCAAACCAGTTTCGGCTTATTGTGCCTTTAAATAAAATCAAATCAAAAGATAATTTAAAATAAAAATGAATAATAAAATGACATTATACTTCACTAATAAAAAAAAACACACCATCCAGAATAGTTAGGAGCTAGTACAATAACTATTTTTTCCCCTCTCTCTCTCTCTCTTTTTTTTTTTTTTTACAATAACTGTTTTATATTGCTTCCTCCATCTGCCCTATTCATCTTTTAGGTACATGCTAACTAGCAGTGTAAAGACCAGAGGAAGGTAGCAGAAGGGAGGATGATGAGCCAAAGTTCCAGATAATCAAGTTGCCAAGAGTTTCAACTCTTCAGTGCCTTAGGTTCACTCTCTTAGGTTGTACAGGGTTCCCACTATGTGATTTTCTTTCTGAATGGGATTTCAGGTCCCATAATTACAGTATGTAATATTGATACCATTGTAATTAACTAGTTATTAATAACTAGAGGCCCGGTACACGGGGAGGGGGGGAAGGAAAGGGAGGAGGTTCCCTCAGCAAGGCCTGTGCCTTCTCCCAGCTTGGGACCCCTCGGCAGACATCCCTTGAGGGGTCTTTAGCAGTGCCACAGAGCCATGCGCCCGGCTTAGTGCTTAGAGGTGGGTCCTTAGTGCTCGTCAGCTGTGAGCCTGGCTCCCTGTAGGAGCACACTGACCACCAGGGGACAGCTCCTGTGTTGAGCGTTTCCCCTGATGGTCAGTGCGCATCATGGTGATCAGTCGTTCTGCCGTTCCATTGATTTGCATATTAGCCTTTTATTATATAGGATAGGAAAGGAGCAAAGGGAAGGCCAAGTATTATAGGCATGTTCCCCACAAAAACACTGGGGGAAGGAGATTGGACAAAGGGAAGATAGTCACATGCCCAGTAAAGTTGGGATAACATAGGGAAGATACTTGACTGTCAATCACATCTGGGGACAGAGATAGTTGGCCAGAATAGGGGTGGCAACTGCAAGCAAAATTTGGATACTTTATTCCCTGAATGAAGAAACTTGCTCTCTTGTGCTCTTGGCTCTTTGGGACTCCTGTGACTCTGGGCTTATAGGGCTCTTTTGTTCCTGCTCCCTTGCATTCCCCCACATGGTCCATGGCCATGTGGACCCCATACACAATGGACTAATAGACTGCAGTTAGCCTGACTCCAACATGGAAAGGAAACTCTAGACCCTGGCTTTGCTTCTAGCTTTACTGAAACCCTAGCTATACTTCTTCTATGCTTAAATTAAGAGAAATGGGACTTTGGAAACCAAGGGGTATAATTCCAAGGAAATAAAGCTTTCTATCATATCTCACCCTCTCATGAGGGCCTCCAGAAATGTTTATTTCAGCGGTACCCTGAGAACCCTACTCCACTGATAAAAGATATTATGACCCTGACTATGTACATATGTTTAATAGCTCAAAATCTACCACAATATAAAAGGGAAGCAAATACAAAATATAATTTGATCCAAGACTACCAGCGTAGGTATGGTTTAGTTTTCTTATGTTGTTGTTCATTTGAATATCAACTTATATGTAATCTGTTGTCTAAAGAAATACAGATATGAAAATCAAGTTTAACTATTACTCTGGGAGGATAAAAATTTACTATACTGGTGAAAATATGGCTTTGAGATTAGAATCTTTATATATATATATATATATATATATATATACACACACACACACATATATATATATACATATATATACACACACACACACACACACACACACACAATATATATATATATTTTTTTACAGAGAGGAAGGGAGAGGGATAGAGAGCTAGAAACATCGATCAACTGCCTCCTGCACCCCCCCCCCCCACTGGGGATGTGTCTGCAATCAAGGTACATGCCCTTCACCAGAACTGAACCTGGGACCCTTCAGTCCACAGGCCAACCCTTTATCCACGGAGCCAAACCAGTTAGGGGAAGAGATTAGAATCTTTAGAACTGGAAAAAACAAACAAACAAGCAAAATGAACAAACTTAATAAAATTATTTACAAATGATCAGTTGAGATGTGAGTTGTTTTCGCTACACAGTAACTAAAGAAATAAACCAGGCTTTAATCGGACTTCTTTCCTACCTGGGCTATGTCCTTCCAGTGCATGACTCCCCTGCAAGAGCTCAGCTGACAGAACCCAGTCCTCAGCTTCCAAATAAAACTAACCCACAGCTTCAGCAGGAAGATAGTTTTAACACCTGAAACCATGAGTCACTGGATTACTCACTAACTACTCCCAATTTTGGCAGGCACTATCCTCAAAAAAGGAAGGAGAGAAAAGAGAAACTGGAAGCAGAAGGGAGTGGAAGGGAGAATGGAGGACAGAGGGGCAGGAGTGGAGGAGGAAAGAGGAAGATACTGAACTGTAGAATTATAGGTCAGCTGAGAACAAAGACCTTAGAGATACAAATATTAGCACTGGAAGTGCCTGACTTAGCCATGAGTTAACAAGACACCAACTGAAAAGTGATTCTTTTTTCCAACAGCCTTTGCTAGCATATTAGGTTATCCATATTGTGGGGCTAAGCTAAAAAAAATAATTTTCCTCTTACCTAAGTTCTAGCTGGGCTAATAATAAAATTAACAGAGACAGATTAAGAGGAGAAAAAAGTCCAAGGTTTATTATTACTGTGGACGAAAGGGGCTACCTGATAACCTGGCAAGCTCAAGGGAGACCTGCATGGCAGTCATGCAAACTCAGAGCCCTAAAATAACCGAAACCGTTTGGCTCAGTGGATATAGTGTCGGCCTGAAAACTGAAAGGTCCCAGGTTCGATTCCGGTCAGGGGCATGTACCTTTGTTGTGGGCACATCCCCAGTAGAAGGTGTGCAGCAGGCAGCTGACAGATGCTTCTCTCTGATCGAAGTTTCTAATCGCTATCCCTCTCCCTTCCTCTCTGTAAAAAATTAATTTTAAAAAATCTAGCACCGAAATTCAGTTAAATATATTTTGATAAAACATATTATATATTGACTACTTATAATTTAGGCAATGTGCTACAAAGCTATGGTTCATATCTAATTGTTGCTATAACAAGCAGACATTACTGCTTTGTTTGCAGTTTGTCTCTTACTATTAAGAATTCATTTGCAAGGCTTAAATTATCTATTAGTTGATCTAAATGAATTATTAGAAAACAGCCTTAAACAACATTTAAACAGACACCTCAAAACACCAATTAATCAGGGGCAGAGTAGAGCCATCTAAGGCAGAGTATTAGATAAGCTTATAATGGCTTATAATTTTCATTTGCAAACATATTAAAAATCTATTTTCTCTAAGTGAATGAAAGTGTCAGAACATGGCAACACCTGGCTTTGATTACAATCATGTTAAAGGCAATATTGTGCAAAAAGCAAGGACAAGGGCAAAAGGACCCAAGCTCAAGTCTGGCGGCATGCCTCCTCACTAGCTGTATGTCTTTGGGCTACCTACTTGTTCTCTTTGAGTCTAAGTTTTCTCATCTACACAATGGAGGTAACATTGCCTCATGAGATTATCTGAAAATATGTTAAATGTGTGTTAAATTAGATCATGCCTGTCAAACATGGTAAGCATTCAAGAAGTTATCTTTCTATTCTTTACCTGGTTCATTATTCAAAATCCAAATTTTTAACTAGGATAGATTCAGAAATCTCTGACTTGACATTATTATCTTCAAAAGATGACAACCCCTACCTTAGTATGCCAAATCTTATCTTTGCTTTATAGAATATTAGCTCTCTTTTAAGAAATTTCATATACTGCACACTAAATAATCTACATCATTTCTGAGAAAATTAAGGCAACATTTTTAGAGTAAAAGAAGGGGCTGGAGAGCATGAAAATCTTTGTAAATAATCTGAAAACAAATAGAAACTTGACTAAAAGTGGATCTTCTCCAGGGCCTATTTCATAGAATGGGAGATGTATACTGATGCAGCAGACACAGTCCATTGTTACGCTAAAAATTTTATCTCAGAGATAAACTGACCATGTTTTGAACCAAAACTGGAGTGTGTGGTTCAATTCAAGGGCACTTAGTGGGGGCAATAGGATAGAATATTTGATTTTGGGGAGAGCACCCTCCAAATCCAATATAAATAGCAATCTCTAGAGATTCATAATCTTGGCCCTAAGAACTACACAGGAATCTTCTTCTAATCTATACTAATAAAAGGGTAATATGCTAATTAGACCAAATGTCTTCCAGACGACCATCTGGATGTTCTTCCTTGCAAAGCTGGGCCCAGGAGAAGCTGCCCGCCCTGCGGTCCCAGGCGCCAGTGCCTGCGCCTGCAGCTCAGGAGAGGGAGAAAAGCTGGGCACCGGCGGCTGCGGCCTGGGCAAAGCCACCTGCCCACAGTTCCCTGCGGCTGTGGCTGGCCCGGGTCCCAGTTGCCTGTGGCCAGCCAGAGGAAGGGAATCCTGGGTCTCGGGTGCGGGGCTGAGGCAGGGGTGGTTAGGGACAATCAGGCAGGCAAGCAAGTGAGCGGTTAGGAGCCAGTGGTCTCCGATTGCAAGAAGCATGCCCCAGGGGTCCCGAATTGGAGAGGGTGCAGGCCAGGTTGAGGTATCCCCCACTCCTGTGTACGAATTTCATCACAGGGCTTCTAGTCAATAATAAACCTAAAGATGCTCTGGATGGTCTTATCAGGATTTTTTTTTTTTTTTTCTTCCAGGAAGATTGTGTTAAGGAAGTAAAACAGAAGAAAATCCAGCCTTAGGAGACATATAGCTCTAAGTTTGAATTTTGTTATCTTCTTGAGGCTTTCCTTTGCCAACTCCCCACCTTATCCCTAACAAAAAGAAAAGATATACCACAATCTATTAGCATTTTGTGCAGAAAGAATATCTTAATCATGACGGTATTTTTCACCTATCTCCACTGTCTCACTGTAGAAATTATATATCCTTCCCTTCTCACTCTATTGAGAAATTCTTTCATGTACAATTCTGACTGACATTTAGTTTGCTGTGCTGTGGAATAGAGAGATCTCAAGTGGGGGTAGTAGAAAATAAAAATGGACTAAGTTCCACTAGTCCACAGACAAAAAGCTTTTTCTCTAAGTATTACATTTTTTATTTTGGAACTAAAATCAAGATTCAGCCTATAGTCTAAAAATCAGGCCTTTTCAGTTGTCACTAAAATTTTTTCTCATTTGATAAATAATTCTTGTACAGACTGGAGTGTTTCCTGTAAGTCCTAGAAATCACTTTTTCACAGAACTTGGGTACATGGAACAATACTAGTTCTATGGAGATGTGTCTGGACCACCATTAAAGGGATAGTGGAGCCAAGTTAACAGAGTTCCTGGAATCCTGATTATCTCTGTTTTCATCTATCTTATATGGGTATGATGGAGAAATTTTGCTTAGAAAATAAAACAAAGTTTTACTGTTTAATTTTTTTTAAAGTTTGAAAAATCATTGATAAACAAATAATACTCATGATAATAATCCTGTCACTTCTAAATTTGGAACTACACTCTAGTTTGTCTCAAACTTCCTTTTTCTACTAAGAACCACTTTAGGCCCTGCTCTCTCAACGCCCCCCCGCCCCCCAATGATTTTGTGTATATATCTTCTTATATAATAAAAGTCTAACATGTAAATTGCCCCCTTGACTGAAAGTCTGACCACTTGCTATGACATGCGCTGACCACCAAGGGGAGGCGCGGAACATGGCAGGCGACAGCAATACAGTGTTGCCGGCCCCAGTGGGCCCTGACAAGAACGGGACCGTGACAGGATGGTGGAGCAGGTAAGCGGTTGGTGCCAGGCCTAGGGGTGTGTGAGTAGGGGCCTGATTGCCCTGCTGATTAGGCCCTGATCACCCTATCAAGGCCAGGACCTGGGCTGGAATGGGGGGTGGGTGGCGGTGACCAACCTCCCACGGTCCCTGGATGGGGGCCTGCGACCTCTCGCTGGTTACCTGGGGATGGGGGTGATGGGGACAGTGGTGTGGTGAGAATGCCGGGTGTCCACCAAGCTCACTCTCACTCCCCCTGCTACCCTCCCCCAGGACACCAGGGCTCGCTGGGTGCCTGTGAGGAGCCCACCCTACACCCATGTGGCCTCTTCCTGATGAGCTGGACTGCAGCCACCAGGGCCGCAGCGGCTGGTCAAGCTCCCCGTGGGTTCAAGCAGGATCCAGCCCACAGAGTGTGTGCTGCCCACCATGCTTCCGTGTGGCGCCACTGGGTAGCACAGAGACCCACGTATGCCCAGCTTGCACTGTCTCACTCACTGCATCTCTGTGTGGGGATTCAGATGCTGTGACTCAGGCGGAGGTGGGGTGCATGAGGACTTAGGGGCCCAGGTGCCGCCCAGGGCCCAGAGGAAAGCTAGAACCTGCCCTTCTATGCCAGATGCTGGCGCTTCGATCACCGGCCAGGCCTAGAGACTACATCCATGCATGAATTTCGTGCATCGGGCCTCTAGTGTGTGTGTGTGTGTGTGTGTGTGTGTGTGTGTGTGTGTGTGTGTGTGTGTGTGTATACATACATATATACACATATACATATATATATGTAAAAAATTTTTAATTGATTTCAGAGAGGAATGGAGAGGGAGAGAGAGAGACATCAATGATAAGAGAGAGAGTCATATTTGCTCCCCATTGGGGATCAAGCTGCAACCTGGGCATGTGCCCTGGTCAGGAATCGAACCACGACCTCCTGGTTCATTGGTTGATACTCAACCACTGAGCTATGCTAGCCAGGGAGGCCCTACTCTTTTTTCTACCACCAGCATATTCCAGGTTTATCTACATAAAAGACAAAAGTTTTAAAATTATTTCATGGGTGATACTGAATATGTGATAACGAGTAGAGGACATGCTTGCTCAAATGGGAATTCTGGTGGGGTTTGCTCACCAGCTTTGTAGCTAAAGTAGAGTGACAACAAAACAAAACACCAAACACACACAAAAAACAAAGCTCTATCATGGATTACTTGGGAATAATGGAATCCTTAAATTTAAATCCATATATGCTGAGTCACAACTCTCATTCGGGTCTTCTGACTGGTGTGGCATGCTGTTCACACCTCCAGGCTTTTGCACGTACAGTTCCCTCAGCCAGTCCACGGCTGGCTCTCCTTCCCTTTTCTGGTTCACTACTACTCATTCTTCAAGACCCAGTTCAGGTGTAACCTCTTCTAGGAAGTCTTTCCTGACAACCTCTCTCCCAGCTGGATTACAAGTCTTCCTTTATATTCCCATACATCTGTATATACATTTCTATCACTGTTCTTATCATATTACATTGAAATGACTGTTTATGTGTCTTGTCTCCACTAACAGTTCCTGAGGGCAGGGGTCATGTCATATTTATCTTTTGACCCCAAGAAGCTAGCATAATACCTTGTACAAAGAAGACACACAGTGAATTTCTGTTTAATATAAATGCTCACCAGCATCTTCTTAGCATGATCCTTCTAAATCTCATGTGCCAGGCAGCAACTGAGCCGATGTTACCATGAATGGAACAAATGTCAGAATTTTTGCAAGAAAAATAGCTTCCAATAGATGATACCCATCCTTCTAAGGCTGCTGAATAAAAACTACTGACTGGGTTGAATATCAGTTTAGATTATTAACATACTATCTGGCCTACCCTCCTCCAATCCAACTGCAAAATATCCATTATAGGATCTAGAGCTGCTGCTCAGAATTGCTTTGTCACCAAAGGACGGACTTCCTGGCTTATGTGAAAGACACTGTTGAAAATTACCACTGCCAGATATTCTTTAGGCCTGATGTTTGGACTTAATGGATACATGTGAGCCTGGCCAGATGATTTATTGTTCTTTTAGCAACCGTTTGCACAATGCCTCCTCTGGACATGGCCCACTTTAAACATTTGAGGTATCCCACCTCACCCCCCCAAAAAGCTCTTTAGGAGCCTGAAATCCTAGTAGTGATAGTGTAAGTAGACAATAAGATGCTTTGTTATGGTTTAGTATTATTTTTATAAGCATAGATTCTCTGAGCTTATAAGAAGGAAACTGAGAGGTCACCCATTTAAGAAAATTTATAGATAAGTAAAAGATTTTTAAGAGAAGGATCTCTCCCTTATACTGAAAGAAAAAATAAGTGATATATAATGAAATAAGGAGGTAACAGTTTCTGCATGCTACTGGAGTATTCAAGTGCATACTTTCATGTCTGCATGTTAAGAATGTCATATACACTGATTGACGGTGGAAACAAACAGATGATCCAAGTTTCCTTCCAATGTTAAGATTTTAACTTTTGTGCAAAAAATAGTGACTCAGGCTATGGATTATTCAAAAAACATGACTTCAAAATGAAGAATGAGCCCTAGCTCGTTTGGCTTACAGGATAGAACATCGGCCTGCAAACTGAAAGGTCCTGGGTTCCATTCTGATCAAGGGCACATGCCTGGGCTGCAGGCTCGATCCCCAATAGGGAGTGTGAAGGAGGCAGCTGATCAATGATTCTCTCTCATCAATGATGTTTCTATCTCTCTCTCCCTCTCTCTTCTTCTCTGAAATCAATAAAAATGCTTTAAAAAAAAAGAAAAGAAAAGTGAGTCTGAAGCACACAGACCTGCTAATGCTAAAAATAATTTCTATTTTCTGAGTAAATGCTCACCAGTAAAAGAAGGTAACATAGAAATGTTTTCACTGCTGAGGATTTAAAAATACATGTAATGTGGCTCAGTTGGTTGGAACATCATCCTGCGTGCAGACGGGTCTTGCGTTCGATTCCTAGTCAGGGCACATACGGGAGGCAATCACTCAATGTTTCTCTCTCACATTAATATTTCTCTCTATCTTTCCCTTTCCCTCTAGCTTTCTCTCTCTAGAGTCAATGAAAAGCATATCCTCGGTGAGGATTAAATGAACATAAAAAATCCATATGCAGATAAGCCAATTGGTAAAACCACCTTTCCAATTAATTCCCTACAAGTTCCCCTTTACAAGTTAAATCTATACAAATACTTTTATGACACAAGTCTCATTGAGACAAAAGATTCCTAAGACTCAGTTAATCCTATTTATCTCAAGTAATTTTGATAAAATAAAATTCTAATGCAATGAAAGAATTTGGAATGCTCCATGGGGTCTGATAATGTGGCTCTCTCCTAATTGGCTATTGTTAGGCTTCTTAGGCAGCTTTTAAAGAGTAGAGACTTTAAGAAGGACCTGTCCTAATTACACATTCCCAATCTCATTTTAGGATGTAATTAATCCTTTCTCTTAAAATGGTCTTAAATATAATTTATTTGCTAATAATTTCCAAATGTATATTTTCAACCCACATTTCCCTTAATTCTAAACTCAGACAGATATCTATCTATCTATTCAATATCTCTACATATATGCCTAACAGTCACTTTAAATTTCCTATGTACAGCCCTGGCGGGTATGGCTCAGTTGGTTGAGTGTCATTCCATGCTCTGAAAGGTTGCTGATTCGACTCCTGGTCAGGCCACATACCCAGGTTGCAGGTTTGATCCCTGGTTCAGGGAATGTATAGAAGGCAGCCAACCAAAGTTTCTCTTTCTCCCTCTCCCTTCCTCCCTAGAATCAATGAAAACATTTTTTTTTTTTTAAATTACTATGTGCAAAACTGAGTTCCTGATATTCCCCAAACCTGCTCTTTGTGCAATCTCAGCTAATGGCTATTTCACTGATTCCCATGCTCAGGTCAAAAGCCTTAGAGTCATCTTTGATTCCTCTTCCTCTCACATACCCTATCCTGTTAACAACAACAATAATTCATAGCTGCTAATATATATAGTATAGTACTTACTATGTGCCAGACACTGTCCTAAATTCTTTGTATGTTTACTAAATTAATTCTTACACAATACTACAGGATGGGTACTATTATCATTTCTACTTTATAGCTAAGAAACTGAAGCATAAAGAATTTAAGTTGAGCCCGGCCAGTGTGGCTTGGTGATTGAGCATTGACCCATGAATCAAGAAATCACCTGTTCGATTCCCACTCAGGTTCCATTTAAACAAGATCAGATAAGCACTTGACAGGTTAGTGGGAGGTGTGGCAAAAACAAATGTTTGGTTTCTGATAGAATAAAAATTAATATTATAATAGTTTTCTAAAACTAACGTTTTCAGCCCTGGCCGGTATGGCTCAGTTGGTTGACTGTTGTCCCTGGCACCGAAAGGTTGCCAGTTTGGTTCCCAGTCAGGGCATGTATCAAGGTTGTGGGTTTGATTCCTGGTCGGGGTGCTAACAGAAGGCAACCAATCGATGTTTCTCTCTCTCTCTAAAAATCAATAAAAGTATATTTTTAATTAAGAAAACCCAAAACACAGCCCAGTTGAGTGTTGACCCATAAACCAGGAGGTCATGATTCAATTCCCAGTAAGGGCAGAGGGCCAGGTTGCAGGCTGGATCCCCAGTAGGAGGTATGCAGAAGGCAGCTGATAAATGTTTCTTTCTCATCATTGTATCTCTCTATTCTTCTTCCTTCCTTCTCTCTCTCTCTCTCTCTCTCTCTCTCTCTCTCTCTCAAATCAATAAAAACATATTGTTTTTTAAAAAAGAGGAAAGGGAACAGAAAATGCTTGTTGGAGATGGCAAATGAAATTAACTTTGAAGGAAGACATTTTTGATAAAAAGAGATGAAAAGGTATTTCAGGTTGACAGCCTAGTATGAGGAAAGGTCTGGAAGCTGAAATGTAATAACACCTTCATGGTAACTAAGTGGTTCACGAGGCTGTAAAAGTAGGAGAGCCTTTGGTGGGAGATGAGCTCTGAAGGTAGGTCTAAACTATTGTTTTGGACTTTATTCCAAGGATATCATTGAAGGCTTCCCAATGGTAAGAGTTATATAATCTGTTTTGAATCTAGACTTACTTGACTATATCAAAGCACAACCACAATTCTCCACAATGGGTCAACACTGGTTTTCTTATAGCATCTGTATCTCAGGAAAAGCATCATAATCCATCAGGTTATACAAGTCCAAACCAAACCAAAGCCCAGGAACCAATCTTGACATATGCTTTCTAGCTCTATCAAATCTAATATCGAGTCCTATCTATTTTAGTTTCCTAATTCCACCAAATTATAATACTCTCCATTCTATTACTATTTATTTCTACTGCCACCACCTTGTCCTCTCTCTCCTGAATCACTCACTCTGAATAATCAATCTATCTGCATTCACTTAGGCTCTCAGTTAAGCTGGAGAATTTGTTTAAAAAAGAAGACCTAAATCATCCAATGCTTAAATTATTTTAATAGCTTCCTACAAATCTTCAAATATTAAGAACAAGAATCTGAAAAGGGTCTATTAAGTTAGTCCTACGTGATTAGGCTCTGGATCTCTCTCTAGGTTCTCTTAGAGCACACTTCCCCTATTCTGGTCACACCTGCCTTTTTCAGCCTGTTCAGTTCATCCTGTTTCTTCTCACCACAGGGCCGTTGCACATGCGATACTGTGTACTTGTCCTTTCTTCAGCTCTCAGCCAGGCATTTTGCTAGGTGCTTGGGCATATACTGATGAACAAAACAGTCTCAGTTTTCACAATGCTTAGGGCTGAGGGGGAGAAAGTGGTAGAGACAGAAAAACCAATAATCAAATAATAAAAATTGTTGAAAGTGGTATGAAGAAAAAGAACAAAGTGATGTGAGAAAAGGAATAAAGCAAGGGAGGGAAATCTACTTTAGATTGTATGGACAAAAAGGGGCCACATGCTAACCTGTCTAGCTCAAGGAAGGCCTGCATGGTAGCCTTGAAAATTTAGAGGCCTAAGTAACCACAAAGAATGGTCTGAAATTAAAACTTTTTAAAAAACTAAAAGCAGTTTATGGTGGATAGTTATGTCCTAAGGCAGTATTTTTCCATTACAAAGATTAATATTCACCTTAACTAAGCCTGTCCTTTTGCATCAAGAATAAGATGCCTGATTAACAAAATAATTTTCCTTTATCTGGACACCTCAAAGCACCACAAATCCCCTCATTGTTATTCAGTTAATTGTTGACCATTAACTGTCCTGCCCAGACTTAAGTAAAGGAAGAATGTGTCTATCATTTTATCCAATCTCAGGGGTCCCCCACACCCCACTTCACCTCCCACTTTGCTTTTTCCCACCTCCCTAATCTATCACCAATAGATTTCATGTAACCCACTTACATCTCCCTCTTTTGACTGTATTGTATAAAACAAGGTACAAAACTTCCCTTCTCCAGAGCATTATCTCAATCCACTGAGATTCTGCTTTCTGGCAATTGTCAACAGTTTAGCTCAAATAAACACACAAAAATTCTTCACAGGTTTGAATGTTCCTTACATTAATAATTGGGAGGTCATAGAAAAGTTCTTTGAACAGGGGCATTTAAATTAAGCTCTCAAAGATAGAAAAAGAAGTTGTTATTTTAACCAGGTCATAAATGAAGGAAAGTATTATTACTATAAGTTACATGAGTCAAGAGAATACAGAATTTGGAATTTTATCAATACTCAAGATGAAAATACACAGTTAACATGGCAATTCAAGTAAAGACAAAAGAAAAAAATTTGTTTGTCCACTGCTTGAAAATTCACTTGGTGAAAGTGTTAACAAAAAAGGTTAAGGAAGGAGTAGAAGGATATTAGGAGAGAAAAAGGTGAGTAGTCAGGAAGGGGACCACCTGCCCAGTTACCTAATGAAGTATATGGACAGTTGTGGTTACAAGGCTTACATAACCAATGAGTCAGCAAAAAGCCAGGGCACAGGAGCTCTTCAATGCCCATTTTAAACATCCAGGAAGTTTGGCTCTCTCTACTAGTGAGACAAGGGGCCCGAGAACAAGATCTGAGGCAGGCTAATAAAAGGTACAAAACCTTCCAGCAATACTTGCTTAAGTTATTTAGCATGAGGAAAAGTAAACCTTCATGCTTAGCAAAACAGAAGAAACAGGATCCAACTTAAAGCATATTAGAGCAAGGCGATTCTGGTAAGTTTACCCAGATCTAATGTTGCCCATTTCTTTAATTTGTAAAGATTCAAAAATCAAGACTCCAGAAGGTGCTGAAAGCAAAACCTATTAAAGAGAAAATGTCTTTATATATTTTGGAGTCCATAAATATTTCAAGGTTACTTTCTTACTCTAATAAAAGCTAATATGTATTAATAGCAACAGAAAAAGGCTTCATAATGTTAACGAAAGAGAACACATAAAAGGGATTAAATCACAGTACATGAAAAGAGATACAGCACTAAATCTTCTTGATACTGATCTGCAATGATGATGAATTCAAGACAAATGCTCACCAACACATAGCTATGAAAACAGCAGACTCCTTATCCTGCTTTCCTCTCCCTCCATACTTATATTTACCTACTACTGTTTTAGGGACAACAACTCAGTAAGAAAAGAAAGCCTTTATTTTTTCTTTTCCATTTCAGGCTATAGGAAAAAGCTGGTGTGAGGGGGAGGGGAGAGGAGTGGGGTGGAAAAGTAGGGTGGAGGAAGGGTGTAAATATGACTGTTCAAAGAAGGGAAAGATTATCTGTTAGCATTCTTGGCTTCTGCCTGTTTCCGGATATCTGAGAAAACATGATAATTATCTCTGAAGGTCACAATTGAATTACCAGAAATAATGTTTTCCTTTCTGGTTCCCTTAGCCATCCATCCCTTTCAATCAAATGTGAATCTGCAAAATGTTTTAATTATTACAGACACAATTCTATGTAGCTGATATGGAAAAGTAAAACAAACAAGCAAACAAAAACAAAACACAAGCAACACATTTATCTTACCAAAACCCCCTGTCAGGAAGTCTGCTGATTTTGCTTGCCACAAAGCTCATCCTTCATTTGTGCACTGCCAGAGCAAGCTCGGATCGTGAAAACAAATCACAACCTCTTTTGGCTATAAGCTCTTTCCATTTGTCCCAGTTTCCAAGCTGCAGAGGAGCTGTGGCATAGTCTGTCACGGCTGCACGTACTTGGTTTCCGAGAATAACGCTGTAAATGAGGACAGCTACCACTGGGAATTCATTCCCCCACCAAAGAGCCAGCCGAAATGAAGCTTCTAGTGGATCCCTGGGCCTCTCACCTTCACAGACTCAGAAAAGGGCCTTTCACAGAACAGACAGGTACAGCCGCACCACATCAACATCCTGCATAGCCAATCCTCCGCAGTGCCCACCTCGGCCTACGTACAGTTCCGATTCTGTCTGTTGCATCAGTTCTTAGAGCTTTCTATATCGGAGAGCCTGGGAGGACTCTGTGCTGAATAAACAGAAAGCCTCTGCCAAACAAATATCCGTGTGCATGTGCATGTGAGTGTGAGTGTGCATGTGTGTGGTTTGCTAGAGCTGCTGATGCAAATGAAGTTTGAGAATGGAGATCACAAACAGTATCTGCCTCTCTTCTCGAGCTGTGAGCATCTTTTATAAGAGAAAGGCACCAAACTGGATGGATTTAAAGCTACAGGACATCAATTCAACAATATGTGTCTCCTCACTTAAAAAACCAAATAAGATTTAGAGAATAACTTAAATAATGTTAAAACATTCTAAATAAAGTAACACCACTTAGATAGCATGATTTAATAAATACAAAGAAATAAACAATCTACCCATGCCTTGATAAAGGATTAACAAAAGATTACCAAAACAGATTTCTTACATGCTTTCCTAATGTTTCTTCTCTTGTTTTTGCATTAGGCTCACAAAACCATTTAAATGAAAACTGAGCAAGGAAAAGAAAATTAAACATGTGACCCTAAAGTCTTATCCTTACAAAGAGAAAAAAGCTCTTCTGAATGAAAGTATTAGAATTCTGTGAAGTTTAAGCAACAGATTAAAACACCACAACTATAAGCCCAGGCTAAGTACCTGTACTATCACATACTATTTATTGAATACGTGCAATATTGCATGAAAGAACTGAACACCTTAAGGATACTATGCCTGCCCTGAAAATTCACTTCGGGATTTAGGCAAGCTATCAGAAATGAGCTTTATTTCTTCTATTGTAAAAACAATTTTGGGGACTGCAACATAGGAATTTTAATGATTACAAAATACAGTGTAGCATGTACAATGTATAATATCTAGTAACATTTCTCTCTGGTTAATATGCAGAAAAAAATCAGACATGACAACAGTTTGATATAGTATAGTACAGTCCTTTCTATGAGCCTAAAGTGATCATTTCTGTTCTAGTTAAGTACAGAGCTGGAAGCTCAGGCCATCACAGTACTGAAAGGTCAGAGAAGGTCTTCCCAAACAGTATTCACCAACTTCATATAGCATTATTTTACTTAAATCAGATAAAGCCCTCTGAATAGAATCCAAAGCACCTTAATTTTTCAAAAATATATTTTTATTAATTTCAGAGATGAAGGGAGAGGGAGAGTTAGAAACATCAACGATGAGAGAGAATCATTGATTGGCTGCCTCCTGTATGCCCCACACTGGGGATCAAGCCTGAAATCTGGACGTGTGCCCTGACTGGGAATGGAACGGTGACCTCCTGGTTCATAGGTCGGCAAACTCATTAGTCAACAGAGCCAAATATCAAAGTACAATGATTGAAATTTCTTTTGAAAGCCAAATTTTTTAAACTTAAACTTCTTCTAATGCCACTTCTTCAAAATAAACTCGCCCGGGCTGTGATATTTTGTGGAAGAGCCACACTCAAGGGGCCAAAGAGTCACATATGTCTCGCGAGCCGCAGTTTGCCAACCACAGCTCTAGGGAAAAATGTCCAAAGACCATAGACTTATTCTGTTTCTATAGACTGATATTCTTGATGTTGATGCTTGATGATTGACTAGATACATTTTTTTCCAAAGTGGCAAAAGATGGGTAAAGCTGAGTCAAGGAAGAATAAGCAGGTCCCTGGTGATCACAAGTTATGGGAATCCCACCTCTGCTGTGGGCGCAGCCATCTTGTGCCAGCATGATGTAGTGAGGGTCAATTTGCATATTACCTCTTTATTATATAGGATGGACCTCTAACTAAGGCAAGCACTTTCTTTTACTGCTTACAACTAATTAATTCAGAAAGGAGAGCAAGAGAAGCTTTTGCTTAGTGTCAAAGACAATTATCAGAATTAAGAGGTTTTAGGAAGGAAGAATATAGGCACTGACCTTCTTTAAAAACTAGCTAAGTAATCCGAGACACCTAACTGAATAAGTAGAATAAGCAATGAAAATTGCTTATTTAGGCTCTGCCTAACTCAAAGGAATCATGTATCATGATGCCATCTATCACAATGCCTTCAGCTAAGGCTCAAAGGTGCTACATGAGCTGTTTCACAACTGCAAAGTACATAAATCCATGATGGGAATACCACCCCTAACTCAAGGAAGGGCAAAGTAAACTCCTAGTACCATCTGCAAAGCAACTGCAGAATCATATAAATTATTAAATTGTATAATAAAAATTTTTATAATGTCATGAAAAAGAATATAAAATAGTGATTTCCAACCTCAGATCCACAAAAGGGTCAAGTTGTTTTCAAGATTTCCAAATGCCCAATGGAAATTGTACATTCTCCCATTGTAAAGGTATATAGGCAGACCAAAATGACAAACATTTAATTTTGTCTGGAATTATAATTAATCCAGATATTATCATTGTATCAGTGCTGTTCAGAAATGCTGACTGGCTCTTAGTCCCTAATTCATATTCTCTCTCTCTCTCTCTCTCTCTCTCTCTCTCTCTCTCTCTCTTTTTTAAAAAAGGGAAAATCATATATGCTGCTTGTAAACAAATATTTTCAAAATAGCAGGCTCATGAAGGAAAAAAACAGCAGGCTCATGAAGGAAAAAAACAACAACTGGTGAATAAGGTTGATTTAAGTTTTATTTTCTAAGTAAGATCACACCTTCAATGTTAATAAAAACCAAAACACTTAAATTTAAAAAGTATAAAATATCATTAAAATATGCATAGTCAATGTCTGGAAAATTACCAACTGGAGGTAATATATAAGTAATGCTATAATGTTTTAGTAAATGGTATTCACCACAGTGACTATGTCAGAGCTATATAAGCCATCTCTTGAAAATCCTTACTTAATATCTATTTTGTATCTCCCAAATTCCATACTGGAGGCTCTCAGGAATAAAAAATAAACACAATTTTCCACATCTGAGAAAATATGAAAATATCACCCAATGACCTATTTCAGGTCCATGTGAGAAGAACAAGGAATCATCTCAATTTATTCTTTTCAAAATATTACCAGCCATAGATGGCTTTGGTGTGTTGGGGGGGGAAGAGGGGGTGAGAGGAGGCAGTGGACAGATACAAAGCTATTTTAACTGAAAATAACCTGGCTTCATTATTCTTTACTATTTAATTTTCCACTAAATTGCATAGAAGCTTAGTGGTTCCAAATATTCTCTAAGAATAGCATGTGACTCAATATAGAAATACAACCAAGAAAGAGTAGAAAGCAAGGTGAAGACTGATTCTATAGGCTACAGGCTACTTACTGAAACGTACCTCCTTCCAAATTTAAGTTTGTTATTTAAAAAAAACAACCAAATGTCCAGTTTCTCATCCCTTTACCTTTTCTCTTGATATATCAACATATTATATAGTACTCTACTTTTTTTTTTTTAATATATATTTTATTGATTTTTTTACAGAGAGAAAGATAGAGGGATAGAGAGTCAGAAACGTCGATGAGAGAGAAACATCAATCAGCTGCCTCCTGCACACCCCCCAGCGGGGATGTGCCCGCAACCAAGGTACATGCCCTTGACTGGAATCGAACCCAGGACCCTTCTGTCTGAAGGCCGACGCTCTATCCATTGAGCCAAACCGGTTTCGGCAGTACTCTACTTTTTTTTATACCATTAAGCTTACACAGCAGGCCATATTATACTACAGTAGCAAGATGGGGTTGGACCGTGCTTGCCAGTCCACAGAGGAGATGAAATTGAGTCCTTGCTTTGCCACTCATCAGCTGTGAGACTTCTGTGATTTACAGAGCTTAAGACCAATCAAGGTTTAGTACCTAAGAAATGGGATTGAAGCTTGCAGGGTTGAGGCTGAAGATGAAAAACTAGACGGTGGGTGGTAGGTGGGTTGATAAATTCCTAGACATCTGATTTTTACAATTTTAAGATTTTCACATAACATGATTCATTCTTTAAATACCTGAAAGCCTTCAATCTTGATTTTACTTGCTAGAATCCAGTTGTAGATGACATCACATTCACTGGTCTGATTTCTTTTGGCTCAAAATATTTAAAATAATTTTTTTTAATTTAACATAACAATAAAATGACTTGTTCCAAATTCAAAGAGAGAAGAAACCCTGTTCAGAGATTTTAGGAATTCATTACCATATATACACTTGTCATAGTATTTAAATAGGTAAATTTACAGATGATTACACTCTTAATAAAATAAGGTCAACAATCTGTGGCCCATTTCTGGGAACCTTAGGAAAATGTATTTTATTTTCATTTCTATTCTTAAAAAATATACTTTATTTTTTATTCATTTATTTTTAAAAAATATATTCTTATTGATTTCAGAAGAAGGGAGAGGGAGATAGAAACATCAATGATGAAAGAGAATCATTGACTGACTGCTCATGGGCATGTGCCCTGACCGAGAACCAAACTGTGACTCCTGGTTCATACATCGACGTTCAACCACTGAGATACACTGGCAGGGCCAGCTGAAAGTCTTTGGGCAGCATAGATGCTCTAACTACTGAATCAAATCAGCTAAGGCAAAATCTCTCTTTTTTTAAAATATACTTTTATTGCGCCCGGCTAGCTCAGTAGGTAGAGCATGAGACTCTTAAAATATACTTTTATTGATTTCAGAGAGGAAGGAAGAGGGAGAGAGATAAGAAACACCAATAATGAGAGAGAATCATCCTTGGGCTGCCTCCTGCACACCCCACACTGGGGATCAAGTCTGCAACTGGAACATGTGTCTTGACTGGGAATCGAACTATGACCTCCTGATTTATAGGTTGATGCTTCAACCACTGAGCTACGCTGGGTGCTTGGCAAGATCTCTTTTTAATTATCAACTGCATTTCCTTAATTATGTATTAACTTTTCCATATTTCTATGAGCTTCTTTGGAGCTCCATAAAAATCTCTTCTCTGAACTTAGAATCAGAGCATAATTAAAATGTGCTGTGATTTTTTAAATTAGACAATATATATGAGGAACCACCAGGAGAAAGAAAAGCCAATTTGAATTAGGCTTCTACACTCAGCAGAAATGATTCTTTATAAACTTTCCCTTACAAGTTTCCACTGAACATAAAATACTTTCTTCCACCCAAATACCAACCTAAACAGTGTGTATACTCTACTTATCCTCAGACTTCAAACAACAACTACACTTTTCATTAAGAGCAAGTGAGAATTAAAGGTCATATTCTAATCATATTTCCTGGGCTTATACATCTCAAATGTTCCTATTTTATTTTACTGGTCTTTTAAGCACTTCCTCAAATGTTTCTTTTTTTATGAGGCTTACACTTACTATCACATTAAAAATGGCAGTCTACTCCCAGAACTTCCAATCTCCTTTACCTGTCTTTGTTATTTTCTTTTTTTTAATATATTTTATTGACTTTTTTACAGGGAGGAAGGGAGAGAGATAGAGAGCCAGAAACGTCAATGAGAGAGAAACATCGACCAGCCGCCTCCTGCACACCCCCCACCAGGGATGTTCCCGCAACCAATGTACATGCCCTTGACCAGAATGGAACCTGGGACCTTTCAGTCCGCAGACCGACGCTCTACCACTGAGCCAAACCGGTTTCGGCAGTCTTTGTTATTTTCATTAGGCTTATATTTGTCATCATCTTTCCAAACTAGAATGTTAGCTGCATGAGGACAGGGAATATGTCTGTATTGTTAACTGATCTATTCCAAACACATCTCAAACTTTAAACGCTGATACACAGCAGACTCAATTGTTCAATGAATGAACAAATGATTGGTTTACACTCCCCTCTGTTCCAGATAGAATATAATGGAGCTGGCACTTAATAATTTCTGGTATAAATTAAAATAACTTATGGCAAATGTTTTAAGCTTGAAGTTGGAATTCTTGACCTTTTCCCTCCAACCCTTATATAGTAACATGAGCCTATTAATTTAAAAGAGGAGATAAAGGCATTTTGAGCACTGAGAATAGGGAAACACAATTTGAAATAGTCTCTTGATATAGTATTATATAATTCTCATCAAATCACTATCCTAGCTATTCCTTTTGAATAGTATTCAATTAAAAAGGAATCCTGTGAAATAAGATGGGCAGACCTTTGCATTGTTTCTATGGGATTTGACCTTTATGTGGCAATCTGAACCATATAGAATGATGTGATTTAGGACAGCAATAGTTTGAAGGTTTATATGTGAGGGGAGTTTTATTTTATCTTTCAAAAGTCCACTGTTTAATACAGTGACAACCCAATGTAAATAACATTTATTCAAAAGGCATAGCATCTATATATGACAAGTGACCTCACATGCATGTTCTAAATTGCCATTGTAAATTCTGGGCATTTGTATAGAAAACGAGGCAATGTCAACATTGCCAAGAAATTGTCTGGACCATCTGCATCATATACGTGATTTAAACACATGTATATTGTTGCAGGGTTATTAAGAAAGGGAATTACTGCCCTACCAGTTTGGCTCAATGGATAGACCCTTTGGCCTATGGACTGAAGGGTCCCAGGTTCGATTCTAGTCAAGGGCATGTACTTTGGTTGCAGACACATCCCCAATAGGGAGTATGCAGAAGGCAGCTGATTGATGTTTCTCTCCTATTGATGGTTCTAATTCTCTATCCCTCTTCCTTCCTCTCTGTAAAAAATCAATAAAGTATATTTTAAATAAAAGAAAAGAAAGGGAATTACTAATCTTTAGAACTGGTCAACATCTAGAAATAGTATAATCTAACTAGAGACCTGGTACATGAAATTCATGCACTGGGGGATAGGGGGGTGCACCATCAGCCCAGCCTGCACCCTCTCGAAGTCCTAGACCCCTCAGGGGATGTCCGTCTGCCCAATCCCCAGAGTGATCAGGCCTAAGCCAGCACTCAGACATCCCTCTTCCAGTCCAGGACTCTTGCAGTCCAGGACCCCTTGCTCCTTACCACCTGCCTGCCACAGAGGCAGGTGAGGTTCCTGCCGCCACCACTGTGCTTGCCGTCAGTGAGCCTGGCATATGACTGAGTGGGGGGGAGTGCCACTCAACCAGAAGCTGGGCTCACTGCTCCTTAGTGCTGGCCCCACCCCCTACCCACTGGTTGGGGGTGGGGGCCAGGCAGGCTGGGGGAGTGGCTGTGTGAGGTTAAGACACCACGGTTGTGCCCTATCCCACCTCTGTGGAGGCACCAGGAATGCGCCACTGCCTCTGCAGAAGGTACTGCCGGGACCACCATGGCTGGCCTGGTGGCGCAGGCTCACTGGCCCCATCCCCTGCCCACTGGTCGTTCTGAAAGGTTGTTCTGTCATCTGACCTAATTAGCACATTAGCTCTTTATTATATAAGGTATGTTTAAAATATAGATATGTGCCGGGACAGGTTTGGCTCAGTGGATAGAGCGTCGGCCTGCAGACTGAAGGGTCCCGGGTTCGATTCCGGTCAAGGGCATGTACCTTGGTTGCGGGCGCATCCCCAGTGGGGGGTGTGCAGGAGGCAGCTGATCGATGATTCTCTCTCATCGATGTTTCTAACTCTCTATCCCTCTCTCTTCCTCTCTGTGAAAAATCAATAAAATATACTTAAAAAAAATAATAAAAAAAATAAAAATAAAATATAGATATGTAATACTATGCAGATGTAAAAAAGGATCTCTTTCCCCTTGGGACAACATGGAGGGACCTAGAGGGTATTATGCTAAGCCAAATAAGCCTATCAGAGAAAGACAAGTATCACATGATCTCACTTATATGTGGAATCCAATGAACAAAATAAAGTGATGAACAAACCTTTGCATTGTTTCTATGGGATTTGACCTTTATGTGGCAATCTATGTCCAGAGACATAGAAGCATGGAACAAACTGATGAATCTTACAAAGAAGGTGTGGGTAGGGGTAAGGGGTGGGAGAAAGATTAACCAAAGAACATAAATGCATACATAACCCGAGGATACTAACAGTGCAGTGAAGGCCGGGGAGGAGGCAGGGGTAAAGGAGTCAATGGGGGAGGGAGGGGGGAAAGGGGTACATTTGTAATACTTTCAACAACAAAGATAATTTTTTTTCAAAAAGGACACAAATAAAAGTAGATAACTAGTGATTAAAAAACACAGATATATACCCTAACTGGTTTGGCTCAGTGGATAGAGTGACGGACTGCAGACTGAAAGGTCCCAGGCTCGATTCCGGTCAAGGGCATGTACCTTGGTTGGGGCACATCCCCAGTTGGAGGTGTGCAAGAGGCAGCGGATCGATGGTTCTCTCTCCTCGATGTTTCTAACTCTCTTTCCTTCTCCCTTCCTCTCTGTAAAAAATCAATGAAATATATTTAAAAAAATAAAAATAAAAATACCGATATGTTCAACATTTACAGAATCGGTTCTATAGTGTCCACTTTTCTAAGTCTTTTTCCAGAATAAGATACATTTTCCCTTCTTGAGTGTTTCTTCAAAATGTTCATTCTGAAGTTTAGTATGAACTCTTCACAAAGCATGTTGCAATTTCATACAAAGAGTTCATAGTTGAACTTTAATCTACAGCAGTTTGATATGCCAGATAGTCTTATTAAGAATTCCCGATGATGGAGCAAGTACCTCATTTCTGGACATTTTATTTTTTCATTTTTGAACATTTTAAATATTGTTCCAATAAGAGTATTTTAGTTCATCAGAATTGATAATAGTTTGAACAAGAGAGAGACATGGCTAGGGAAGCAAGGAAACAGTTTAATCTACAATCATTTACTCAAGTTCTATGACTGATTGATTTATGCATTTACTATTTAAATATTATTTCTATTGATTTTAGAGAGGAAAGGAGAGGGAGAGAGAGATAGAAACATCAATTATGAGAGAGAATCATTGATCAGCTGCCTCCTGCACGCTCCACACTAGGGATTGAGCCAAAAACCTGGGCATGTGCCCTGAATTGAACTGTGAACTCTCAGTTCATTAGGCAGATGTTCAACTGCTGAGCTACACTGGCTGGCCTAAGTTGTTTGTTTGTTTTTAACAAACTTTCTCTTCTCATGAAATCAACTGAGAATGTTTAAAAAATGTTTTACATTTTCCTCCTCCCTTTGGACTGTCAATAATGGAGAAAAAGGAGTTAACTTCTGTTTTACAAACAGTCTCTACCCCTTATCCTTTCAGGGCTCTCCTAAGAGTTCTTTCCTTCTGACCACCCCATTCAACCTGAACTATCATCCTATATAATAAAAGGCTAGCCGAAACCGGTCTGGCTCAGTGGATAGAGCGTCGGTCTTCAGATTGGGGGGTCCCAGGTTCAATTCCGGTCAAGGGCATGTACATTGGTTGCGGGCACATCCCCAGTAGGGGGTATGCAGGAGGCAGCTGGTTGATGTTTCTCTCTCATCAATGTTTCTAGCTCTCTATCCCTCTTCCTTCCTCTCTGTGGAAAATCAATAAAAATATATTTAAAAAAAATAAAAATAAAAGGCTAATATGCAAATCAACCAAATGACTGGTGGCTATGATGTGTGCTAACCAACAGGGGGCAGACACTCAATGCAGGAGTTTCCCCCTGGTGGTCAGTGCCCTCCCACAGGGGGAGCACTGCTCAGCCAGCAGCTGGACTCACGTTGGCAAGCGCAGTATCGACTCCTGCCTCCGCAGCAGCGCTACGGATGTCCAACTGACGGCTTAGGCTTAGGCTTAAGCCGTCAGTCAGACATCCCACAAGGGCTCCTGGACTGCAAGAAGGCACAGGCTGGGCTGAGGGACTCCCTGCCACTGTCCTCTGCCAAGTGCACGAACTTCATGCACTGAGCCTCTAGTTCTTAATAAAACACAGATAAGTAAACTGACCTTTTATTACCTCAGAATAAGCAAACATGTGCCAGAATTTTAAAACCCAAGATTACAGAAACAGAAAAAAAAAAAATACAGATAAAAGGCACAAATCTGTTAACAAAGTTAGCATTTAACTGATCAACCATAAGGAATGAGAGTAATTTAACAACAAACTTCAGAGTAAAAAATCTGTTTGGATCTTAAATCCAATGTCTCAACAGCAAACAACCTTACTGTACATTAATTTCAGAACAGATGATAAAGAATCTACTTTGCTTTAGCATTAATCTCTTAGAATTACCTATGTATCATTTATAAAATCAACTTGAAAAGCATGGTAAAAGTCAAGCTTTCGGCTGTTTCTACTCAAGAATTTGGGTGAAATGTGAAAATGGCGCTGTGTTGCACAAAGCTGAATCCTCCCCCTATCCAGCTGTATTTCAGGGACCTGTCCTGCTATCCTGGAGACATGAACTTAGCACTGAGATATGTACATACTGCTTTACAATTCAGAAATTTGCCAAGTCTTAGGTAAAAATATACACTGAAAACAAGTAGCTCAGTGGTAATAACCTTCTTAAATATAATATTTCAAATGGCTCTAATCAATATACCTATTTGTTATGCATACCTGGCACCTTTAAATTTAACCCAAGTAATCCCAAGCTGCGAAAAGCAAACCAAACTCTTTTGTTTACTGACAAAAACACTTATTTTCTGACTGAGGATAACATTGACTCTGCACTGAAGCAGCCCATCATACAAGAGTCGGGATACTCCAGTATGATCTGAGCATTCCCACACAGCCAAAGAACACTTTTGTACTTTCTGCCCAAATAGCTATGGGTAAAATGAACTACTAGGAAACACGTAACATGCTTCTCGATTATTGAACTTCACACAAGTCAGTCCAAAAATAGCAAAATGTCGTGGCTGAAATGAACTGCTGACAAATGCTAAGTTCCAGCAGCTCAAAGCATTTCCTGTGTCTGTATATTTAACCAGCCCCCACTTAAAGCTATAGAACTGTAGAATTAAGGATAGGTTTAAAAAAAAGAGACAGATACACACACATATACAACATACGGTTTCCGAGGAGAGTGCGGGTTCCATGCTTGTGGAGGAGGAGGAGGAGGAATATGCCAAATAACCCTCAAGTTTCTCCCAGATTTGAACATGCTGTACTGTGGCATGAGGTCAGCAGAGACTGACTCCAGCCCTGTGAGGCTGAATTCTACCCTGACAAAGCAGTATCACTGTAATATGAAGCAGGAGGATCCAGGGCATGTTGGCCGCTGTACAGAGTGGCTGTTCTAGAAAGTAATGGCAATTCCAAAACAAGAGATCTCTGCTGTCACATGAGATAATCTTCAGCCCAGTTAAGCAATAAGCACCAAAAATACTTTGAATCCCAAACATAGCCAGCACAAAATATTAAAAGTTAGGAAAGAACTTTTCTCCCTGATCATATTTTGTGTCTGGAGGAGAAAAAAAATTGAAGAACTATTGGTTAATTTGATTTGTATCATATTAACATACTGATTCTAATCTGCGACAAGACACAGTTTTCCGGACATTGTAACCTAGCTAAAGAATCTATTCTCTGTGTCTTTACAATAGAATAGGGAGAATGTTCTGAAAAAATATTTTTGGTAACAGATATATGCCAGAAATGAAGATATGGCAAATAATTTCATTTCTCACATGGACCCAAAAGGCAAAGGTTGTTACAAACCTAATGCACATTGTTTCTTTTTATATATATATATATATTGATTTCAGAGAGGAAGGGAGAGAGAGATAGAAACATAAATGATGAGAAAGAATCACTGACTGGCTGCCTCCTGGACACCCCCCTACTGGGGATCAAGCCCAGAACCTGAATTGAACTCAGGACCCTTCAGTCCATAGGCCGATGCTCTACCCACTGAACCAAACCAACTAGGGCACATTATTGTTTCTTTTTAGGTCACCAAGAAAATATACATATATACTATTAGAAATTCTTCCTTGAATAAGGGAAACAAAAAGACCTTAAAAAGGAAAAGGATCCAGAACATGAAATTTCTGTCAAGAGAAAACAGTACAATGTAGATAATCCTTGACATTTGTGGTTTCCCTTACATCATGAAAGTACAACTTCAGACCAAAAATGACCCAATCTTTTAAAATTTATTTTTGTTGTTAATACCCACTAGATAATATTTTTTCCATTGATATTTATGGAGAGAGGGAGGGTCAGGAGGGAGAGAGACATTGATGTGAGAGAGAGACACCTGCGATGGAAGCTGCAACCCTTTGGTGTATGGTGCATGGGCCGAGGCTCTAACCACTTGAGCCACACCAGCCAGGGCCTCAATCTTTTCAACACATAAAACTTAGCCAGATAACAGCAGTAAACACAGTACATGGAAATGAAACAAAAACTGCATAACAGCATAAACAGTAAGATACATTTGTAAGAATTTTTTTAAAATATATTTTATTGATTTTGTATAGTGAGGAAGGGAGAGAGATAGAGAGTTAGAAACATCGATGAGAGAGTCATCGATCAGCTGCCTCTTGCACACCCCCTACTGGAGATATGCCCGCAACCAAGGTACATGCCCTTGACTGGAATCGAACCCGGGACTTTTCAGTCCCCAAGCCGACGCTCTATCCAGTGAGCCAACCCGGTTTCAGCTGTAAGAATTTTTTTAAAAATATATTTTATTGATTTTGTACAGAGAGGAAGGGAGAGAAATAGAGAGCTAGAAACATCGATGAGAGAGAGTCATCGATCAGCTGCCTCTTGCACACCCCCTACTGGGGATATGCCTGCAACCAAGGTACATGCCATTGACCGGAATCGAACCCGGGGCCCTTCAGTCCCCAAGCCAACGCTTTATCCATTGAGCCAACCCGGTTTCGGCACATTTGTAAGAATTTTTAAAATAGTTCAATATTATCACAGATTGAATGAAGTTAAAATTTTAAATGAACATAAAAATTATCCTGTCATACAAATGCTTAAAAAAAATCTGTCAAAGCTCTTTGTTACTTCCATGAAAAAATCCAAACAGCTATGTCACACAAAGAAAGTGATAATTAGGTCTTTGCCCACTGTTCCCATTCTATCTCCACTGCCTTCCATTATTGCCATTTTACATGCAGAGAAATAGAATAGAGAGGTAAGTAACTTTGCCAGAGTTATATGGCTACATGGCAGGGCTGGGATTTAAAGCCACATCGTATAATGCCGACTTTATGCACGATAAGAGCTCAATCTTTAAAGAATCAGTGGAGACAGACAGGAGCAACATAATGATGTTCAGAAAATCGAGGAAAAGTAGATGACTGTGCATTGGAGAAAAGCTTCAAAGTTAGAGGTAGAACTTGAGTTGAGCTGTTTATTCAAATATTTAAGGCACTGTTCTGGGCTCTAGAGAAACATCAGAGAACCGATTATGCCTACATCCTACATGGGGAAGACAGCCAATAAACAAATATAATAAACATATATTCTTAGTGATAAGTGCTATGAAGAAAAATAAAGCAGAATAAAAGAGAAAGAGGATGATGGGACTTCTCTGATAAAAAAAACATCTGAGCAGAGATCTGAATATAACCATATGGATATCTGGGAAAGGGTGTTCCAGGGAGAAATATCAAGTTTAAGGGCCCTGAGATAGGAATGGGTTTGGTGTGCACAATGTATGTCAAGGAGGTTGAATGAACAAGGGAGGAGAAGACAAAACATATGGACAGAGAGGCCTGAATGTGGGAAGCAGGTCAAACTTATATAGGACATTGTAAGTGCTATAAGAAAGTCACTGGAAGTCTTGAGCAGAGTAGGAATAGGCTCTGATTTAGATTTTAACAGGATCACTCTGAGTACAGAAAAGACAACCTTTCGGAGTGAATAAGCGACAGGGTAGGTGTATGAAGAGAACTCTGGAGGTTATTACAGTAGTCCATGCAAGACAGTGGACAAGTGCCTAATATATGTTATCTGACATATATTGAGGGAGCAAAAAAAAAGGGGGGGGGGTCTGTTAATACATAATATAAGTGAGGTAGGGAGGAATAAGAAAGAAACAAAGGAAATAAAAGAAAGGCCTTTCATTTACAAGATACATTACCTTAATTTTATAAATATTAATTCACTGTTAGATTTAAAAGGAGATATATATCTTATATAATAAAAGGCTAATACTGACCAAACAGCAGAACTATTGGTCGCTATGACATGCACTGACCACCAGGGGGCAGATGCTCAACATAGGTGCTGCCCCCTGGTAGTCAATAAGCTCTCATAGGGGAAGCACTGCTCAGCCAGAAGCCAGATTCACAGCTGGCGAGTGCAGTGATGGTGGCGGGAGAACCTATGTGGCAGTTGGACATCCACCAAAGGCTCCCAGACTGTGAGAGGGCACAGGCCAGACTGAGGGACCCCCCTCCAATTCCTCCCCCGCTGAGTGCATGAATTTCATGCACTGGGCCTCAAGTAATTTGATAATTTGCTAACTTCCAAATTTCTGATAAAGATTTTTGGGACCTAACTTTGCCTTCAAAAACACTTAATAGGTAATCTTACAATTTCTAATACAATTTTCCCATTCTTTAAAATTCTTACTTAGCCCAGTCGGTGTGGATAAGTGGTTGAATATCGACCTATGAACCAGAAGGTCACAGTTTGATTCCCAGTCATGGCATATGCCCAGGTTGCGAGCTCGATCCCCAGTGTGGGGCATGCAGGAGGCAGCCAATCAATGATTCTCGCTCATCATTGATGTTTCTATCTCTCACTCCCTCTCCCCTTTTCTCTGAAATCAATAAAAAAATTTTTTTAAAGAATATTTAAAGACTAGAGAGCTGATGCACGAAATTCATGCACAGGAAGGGTCCCTAGCCTGGCTGGCAATCAGAGCCCATCAGAGCCTTCCTTCGTTCTGAGCCACCCCCTGGTGGTCAGTGTATGTCATAGTGAGTGATCAAACTCCCAGTCTCCCAGTCAAACTCCCAAGGGGACACTTTGCATGTTAGCCTTTTCTATATATAGATATAATCCAACATCTTTTTTTTTTTTTTAAGTCTAGGAAACAAATGGAAAAAAAACTGTTACTGAGTAGTTTCAAAACAGGTAGTTTTTAAATACTAAATATGCAGTTTTCCATATTTAATAAATTTTGCTTTAAGTCATTTCATCAGGGCCTCTGAAAGAATTTACTTTGAACTATCAAAAGAAATTTTGATTCATTTTATGACACACAGGGAGCAGTGCCAGAGAGGTTATTATCAATTGAAACAGAATTCTTATGCTATATTTATAAATTCTGATATTCTTTCTTATGATTGTAACACAAGACCAATAGAGGATAAATTTTTGAGGAAAGTAAAACATTTGCTGTATGGATTTTAGTTCACTCCTAAAGCTAGGAGACATGTTTTTTATTTTCATTTTTTATTTTTTTGACAATGTTTTTTACTTCTTTCTATGAACCAGAACCAGGACATAAGGGGTATCTGATAAATTATAGAAATATGTACAGGTAGATATAGCACTATCAACAATAGAATTTAGGCCAAAAAAAGGGACAGGCATTCATAAGGACAAAAAGAGTTAGACAGTCATAGCTCATCTATAGAGAAAAGGTATAACTAAACAAAGGAGTGAATATTTTACCCCTCTATGTTATTTTCTTCAAAGTTCAAGATAAAATTTTCTAAATGGAGAGATCCTGTATTATTTTATTCAGTAAGTATTATATGTGCCACATACTGTTTTTGGCATTTAGGGGTAAAAAAATGAATAAAGAGATCTTGCTATCTACTGATTAAATTATCTATATTTTCTAGATTAATATTTCTCATCATTTAAAAAAAATCTTTAGTACCTTCTGATTCTATGTTCTATGTTCCTTACCAACCTGGAATCTTTTATTATACTTTGCTTTCTGAAGTTTGTATTTTGAAAATAAGAATTATACTGACTCTATTTTTTTAAAATCAAATTATATGTCTCCTCAGAGATTTTGATATCTAGAGCCTCCAAAGGACGTAAAGAAGCACTGTTCAGATCAAACATCTAGCCTCCAAAGGACGTAAAGAAGCACTGTTCAGATTCCCCATTTGTGTTCTTTCCACTACACCATGTTATTGCACTCTTACAAATGTTTTCTTCATTCATTCATTCATTCATTCATTCATGTCATAACAATTTGGTTTTTCATGCTTTCCACTGTTTAAAAACAAAAGAACAAAGAAATAAGCAAGAACCCAAACCAAAAATACCTCAATTTCTAAAATGTACTCATTTTAAAGGATATTTCTGGTTTGGTATTTCTGCCTTATTCCTTCACTATATAAGTCCTTTTTTTGAGACAAATTATTTCTATGGATGCAGTTTGACTACACGATTAACAAAATTCCTTTTCAGCCTCAGAATTAATCCCGAGGTTATCTGCAGTGCTATGTGAGCTCTTTTGTGCATTTTAAAAGAATATAATTTACATATACTACTATAATAGCAGTTTTAGGTGAACAATGATTTGATACATGTACTAGTATACTATGTATTATGAAATAACTAGTACAATAAATTTAGTTAACATCCATCACCACATATAGTTTCAAAAAAAGATCTACTCTCCTAGCACCTTTCATATGTGAGCTTTGTTGGAGCCCCGTTCCCTGTATTGAGGCTCAGTAAGTGGTAGAAAGAATTATGAGGAAAACCAATTAGGTACACAAAGGATGAACTCAGATTTTTATAAAGATGTGTCTATAATCATAAACTCATAGAAAATAATACATTTTCAACACTTAAAATAATGATGTTTATATCTTTTTAAATAATAATCTTTTTCAATTAGTCCCTCTTCTATACTGGAGTCTCTTAGTATTTTTGCTGAATATAAATAGTCCTAAAGGAAAGTTAAGTCACAAGGAAAAAATAAAACAAAAACCACTCATCATCTGTGATACACAGTAATTTGGAGATCTCCAATGAGCCAATACTGGTATTCATGCCCTATGCAGTCCTCTTCCCACACTGATGCCAGCTTTGGTCATGTGACTAGCTATGGCAAATGAGGCTTTATCAAACATGACACAGAGACTTGATAAGTGTTTAGAAATTGGGGATTTTTGAACACTTCTTGGAATCCAATTGCCATGTTGAAAATAAAAGCCCATCCAACCAAGTAAAAAGTACTAAGACTAGGAGAATCAAGGTCCCTGGTCAAGAGCCACATCTGAACTCTGAGTTAGCGGCTAATACATACTGCTAGTCATGTGAGGGAGGCCGTTTGGACCTTCCAAGTATACCAATATCCTAGCAAACACAATGTAAAGCAGAAACACCTGGTCAGTCCACAAACTCATGAAAAAATAAATTATCACTTTATGCCACTAAGTTGTAAAAAATGTTTTAAATTAATATCACAAAATTGAGTTCTTAGGAATGTGTACAGTTCTATGAATTTTAAAACATGAGTAAATTCATGTAACCACCAGCACAATCTGGATACTGAGAGTCCATCAATCCCATAGACTCCCTTTGTGTTGTCATACCTAACCCCACTGCTAATCCATAACACATTCTTTCCACCAGTTTTGTCATTTTTGAGAATGCTATATAAACAGAATCATACAGTATATAACTTTCTGCGATTGTTTTTTTTTTTACTCAGCACAATGCCTCTGAGCTGCATCCATGATGTTGTATGCATTCATGATTCACTTCTTTGTATTGCTAAGTAGTAATTCATTGTATGGAAGTACCAGTTTGTTTATCCATTCACTGGGTGAAGGGCATTTGGATGGTTTCCATTTGATAGCAATTATAAATAGTTCTGCAGTAAAATTAGTGTAAAGGATTTTATGAAAATGTAAGTTTCATGTCTGTAAGTTAAAAACCTAGGATGGATTTGTTGGGTCACATGGACAGTATATATTTAACTTAAAAAGAAAGTCACCAAACTGTTTTTCAGAGTAGTGGTATCATTTTCCTTTCCTATAAGCAATGCTGAGAGACTCCAGCTATTCTCTGAATCCTTGTCAGCATCTGGAATTGTCAGTTTTATTTTAGCCATTTGATTAATGATATCTCATCATGATTTTAATTTGCATCCACCACTGTACATTCTCTTTGGAAAAGGGACTATTTAAAAAAATTTTATTATTTTTTATTGGATTGTCCTTTTATTGGTTGGTCTTGAGAATATATATATATTCTAAATATATGACCTTTGTCAGATATGTGATTTGCAATTTTTTCTCCCAGACTATAGAATGCTTTTTGTCTAATCTAAGGTCAAAGATTTTCTATGTGTTTTTTTTAAGTTTTATGTTTTACACCTAGATTTATAATCTACCTTGTGTTATATTTTGTATAAGGTGTGAGGTCTAGGTAGAGGTTCATGTGTATGCATAGGAATGTCAAATTCCAACACCTTTTTTGAGAAAACATTCTCCTTCCTCCATTGAATTGTCTGCATTTTTATAAAAAAATTAATTGGATGTCCTAGCTGGTTTGGCTCAGTGGACAGAGCATCATCCTGAAGGGTCCTGGTTTCAATTCCCGTCAAGGGCATATGCGCAGGTTGCGAGCTCGATCCCCAGTAGGGGTTGTGCAGGAGGGAGCCAATCAATGCTTCTCTCTCATCATTGATGTTTCTATCTCCCTCCCTCTCCCTTCCTTTATGAAATAAAAATGTGTATATATATATATATATATATATATATATATATACACACATATATATATATTATCTTACCATTTTGCTAGAAATTTATCAATTTTATTAATCTTTTCTATGAATCGTCTTTTGTTTTCATTGTTTTTCTCTATTTTATGTTTCAGTGACTCTGCTCTTATCTTTATTATTTCCTTCTTTCTGCTTGCTTTGGATTTTAGTCTTCTTTTTTAGTTTGTTAAGACTGATGCTTATATAATCGAATTGACAAGTTTTTCCTTTTCCAATGTAAGAATTTAGTGTTACAAATTTCCTTCTAAGTACTACTTTAACATCCTCAAATTTTTTATATAATGTATTTTCATTTTTTTCTCAGATCAAAATATTTTCTAATTTCCCTAGAGATGTGACCCATGAATTATTTTAAATTGTTGTTTAGTCCAGGCAGGTTTTCTCAGTGGTTAGAGCACTGGCCTGAGGACTGAAGGGTCTTCGTTTCTATTCTGGTCAAGGGCACACACACTTTGGTTGAAGGCCCGTTGTCTCTCTCTTACATTAATGTTTCTCTCTGTGTGTCTCTCCCCCTCCCTTCCACTCTCTCTAAAAAAAAAAAAAAAAAAAAAAAAAAAAAAATCAATGGAAAAAATGTCCTTGGGTGAGGATTAACAAAAGATAAAAAAAAAAAAAAAATGTATGTTGTTTAGTTTCTAAATGTCTGGATATTTTCCTGTTATCTTTATGTTACTATTTCCTAATCTAACTCTCCTATAGTCCAAGAACATAATTTATTTCAATGCTTTTAAATTTATTTGGGGTTGATTTTACAACCCAGGTTATGGCCTATCTTGATGACTATTTCATGAGCACTTGAAAAAAATACGTGTTGTGATATTGTTGAAATGTTCCATTAAAAAAATCCAGTTGGTAGAAGGTGCTGTTTAGTTCTATATCCTTGCTGATTTTCTGCCTACTAGGTTCTATAGATCATTGAGAAAGGGGTGGTGAAGTATATAATTATGGACTTATTCTCTTTTCAGTTTCATCCATTTTTCTTCCAGTATTCTGAAGCTCTGTTGTTAAGAAAGCATTTAATATATTTTAAGAGTTTTTGCCTTGGCGATGTGGCTCAGTGGTTGGGTGTCGTCCCATGCACTGAATTGTTGCCGTTCAATTCCTAGGCAGGGCACATGCAGCAGTTTTGGGCTCGATCCCCTGCAGCTGGTGTGCAGGAGTCAGTTGACTTATGTTTCACTTTCACATTAATGTCTCTCTCTCTCTCTCTCTCCCTCTCCCTTCCACTATTTTTTTTTTTTTTAAAAAGGGGGAAAAATAATCATGTTTGGTTCCTTCTTTTCCTACTCCCAACTATTTATTAAATGTACATGTATACACATGTGTGTGCAAAATTAGCACACAGCATTATCTTTCTCTCAATGTTTCTCAACTCAACTGTCCTTGCTTCTGAAACCCAGTTCTGTCATTTCTGAGAAGCAGACAGTATAACCAAAAACAGCTCAGGCCTTTGTAACCTCTGATACTCTTACTTCATTTTCAAGTTCTTCACAATACCTCACATAAAGCATGGGCTCAATATACAGATTAGGGCAAAAGTTGACTTACAGTTGTTCATATGGAAAATAACCCAGGAATAAACTCTGTGTTTCACATACTCAAGACTGTAAATCTACCTTAGCTCCATCCTGTGTATTAGTTACCTTTCCTATACATATTTTTTATCACAGATCTATTCTCATACACACCAATCATCATGGATTTCTATGCAGAAACTGAAAGTTTACAAGTCAGAATTAGAGATCAAAGTTCTTTACTTCTCTTGTGCCAGGTGACGATATCTCCAACAGCTAAACACCATCAAAAAGAAGCATGTCTGCTGTTTAATAATTTAGTAACAGCAGCAAGATAAGAACTGAAGCTTGAACTTTGTATCTGTCATTAGGAAGATAATGGCACAAGATAAATCAAAGAATAAAAATTATTCTGCTCCTTTCTTGTATTCTTTTCTGAACTCTTTTTCTGATCTATTTGGTTATATATTCCCAAATAATGTTTCTCAACTTGACCATGGAAAGGAAAAGAAGAGTGCAGGGGCTGAGAGATCAGAGCTATCGATATGAAGTATTCAAGAGATGCTGAGCTACATGACACTTAGAAATTAACCACGGTCACCTTATTGATGAGATGAAAAGGGTCTTTAAAGAATATGAAAATAAGAATTCTAAGAAGTGACTGCCTCATGATTCAAGGCCAAGTCTACCCACCTCCACAAGCTCTAGCATTATTTTGGCCTCTTGTACTTACCTCTGCTTTCCATCTTGACTTCATTACCTCACGGGTGTTGTCTTCCCCTGCCTCCTGAACAAAAATTTTCGAGATTCGAGCAGACACGAGGAGAAACTAGTATACAACTGTGCTTTGTAACATCTAGCTCTTTCTGGAACTTACACGTTAATCAACTGGGATATACCTTTGACCTTAACGTATGACACTATTCCACCTCACCTCTGAGATCACCAATCTTAGGACTAGTTAGCCCTTTGGAATTACATTTTACGATTATATATGTCTAACTAAAATCTCATTGGTGCTACCCTAATCCCTTCCCTACCCTATTCCCCTTCACACATTGGGATCTTTCCTACAAAAAAATCATAGAGAACTGGATTAGAGTAACTGCTCTACTGATTAACGACTGTACAACTTTCATAATCATTGAACATCAGTTTCTTCACTATCAAAATAAGGATATAACACATTTTGCAGAATTCTTTTGAGCACAGTCACACAAACTATCAGCTGCTCCTATTATTACTACACTGAACTTCCAAATTTCAAACATAATAATCCCTTCTCTGTATATGATTATTTCATAAGTTTTCAAAGTAATTAATCTGACATCAGTACTATTTTACAAGAGAGGAGACTGAAGCTTGCACAAAGTCCTGAATATGGTAGGGCTTCCATAAATGTCAAAATAACCTTGACTATGGCACTTACACTGAAGGGTAAATGCCATAGTCAAGGTTATACACCTAGTATAAATTAGGATCAGAACCAAGGAATTCTGATTCTTCATTAACATTCTTTCCAGTATTTTGCCATTCAGGTCATTGCCTATACTGTGTTTCTGTATTTATTTGAAGAGAATCCTATAAAATAAAACCCTCATATGTAAATCAACCAAACAGCGGAACGACCGGTCACTATGACATGCACTGACCACCAGGGGGCAGATGCTCAATGCAGGAGCTGCCCACAGTCAGGAGATGACCAGCAGTGTCATGGGGAGGGGGAGTCAGCCAGTGGGTGGCACCAGGCCGCCAACCAAAGTGGGTGCCAGCGGGGGGCCCCCCAATTGCCCCGCCTGCCAGTTGCCCCACAGATAGCGCTGATTGCCGGCCAAGCCTAGGGACCCTAACCCTATATATTGGGAACAGTTTCTTAGATTTAAAAATTAAAACCTAGCAAGGCTACTCTAACACGAAAAAACAGGATGATGTAGGGATGACATGCATGGTCTGTGGCTTGTACATTTTGTGGTCAGCCCTGATTCTGACCTTTGTAACTGTGTGACAAAGCCAATTACTTAACTTCTCTCTGCTTCAGTTTTTCTACCCATAAGATGGGGAAAATGGTACTACTTCCCCAGACGGATCATGTTATGTACTACTTAAAAAAAAACTAAAAAAAAACCAATTTACAGAATAATGGTACCTTTTATTTTATTTTTTTATTATTTTAAATATACATTTTATTGATTTTTTACAGAGAGGAAGAGAGAGGGATAGAGAGTTAGAAACATCGATGAGAGAAAATAATCGATCAGCTGCCTCCTGCACACCACCCACTGGGGATGTGACCACAACCAAGGTACATGCCCTTGACTGGAATCGAACCTGGGACCTGTCAGCCATAGGCCGACGCTCTATCCACTGAGCCAAACAGGTTTCAGCTGTACTACTTTTTATAACCAAGGCAAAAAAAAATGTAGCTGCCCATACAACAGCAAGATGCCTTTTACCTGTATGAAAAGTATGGTCACTGGTACATGCAGCATACTGAATTGCGAGAGGGATGTCAGACTGCCGGTTTAGGCCTGACATCCCCTGAGGGGTCCTGGATAGTGAGAGGGTGCAGGCCAGGCTGAGGGACCCCACCCCTGTGCATGAATTTCATGCGCCAGGCCTCTAGTAAAATTGTAACATATTTTTCATGCACTATCTCAACTACTAAAGTGAGTGGGGTTTCTTTTTGGGGTAATAAATGTTCTAAAATAAATTGTGGTGATGGTTGCAAATCTCTATAAATATAGTAAGTTATAGAAATGTACAATTTCAATAGGTGAACTGTATAATATGTGAATTATATTGTAACAAGATGTTAGACTTGTTAAAAAGCTGTTAAAAATCATTCCACCATGTAATATTTCTAATAGAACTTTTCTCCTCAGCCACCTGAACTCCTTAAGATCAATACAAGTTTACTATATAGATGTACCTGATAAGAAACAGAATGGTATATTTTATGGAAAAAGTCCTAGTCAAGGAAAGAAGAAAACATATATTGAATGCCAATTTTGGCATCAATTACTTGTGTAGACAAGTCTCAATAAGCCCCAGTTTCCTCAACTTTAAAATCTTTTACGATAAAATTCTTGGTGGACTCTCTCTTAGAAAGAGGTTCTTGTAATTTATACAAATTTGAATTTATACGGGGGCTAGATAAGGGACTTCTATAGAAAGGTATCATCTGTATTATATGGTATCTGCTATATGAATCTGTGGAATAAGCAGCTACTCCTCTATATATTTATGTGAAATATTCAGAGCAAACATAAAACCATGAAATTCAAAGACAATACACAGATGGCACTTTGGAGTATGTGTGATTGATACCAAAATTAAAAATACTTATAAAGCTATTACACTGCATTGTACCATGGACTCTTTTAGATAATAAAATCTCTTTACCCTAAATAATATATTACTATTTTCACTGCAGATCTTATCAGTAACCACCAAAATAATAGTGACCTTTTATGTAACAGGTTCTTCATGTACATTATTTTATTCAATCCTCAAAATATTCTGCAATCTAGTTATTTACTGGCTTCATTTTTAAAGATGAGGAAATTAAGGCTTAGACACTGCAAGCACCTTGCTTATCTTTGCTATTCAACCCATCTATCTTTGATGTTGTCATAGCTTGGCCTACCTAAAAGACAAACCAAATCTCAAGGGACATGCTTCATTTTATTCAACTTATCCTAAAGGAATCTTAGCATCATTTTTGTTCTAATGTCTTTAACATTACATTATAACAGCAGCTCAACAGAACTGGTTGGATTGCAAATTATATGTAACATTCACTCGGCAATGGAGCCTAGGCTCCTACAGCTCTCGCACTCTGGGCCTAGGCTCCTACAGCTCTTGCACTCTGGAATATCCTTTTATCTCTATATATCCAAGATCACCATGATCTTAAAGGCCCAAATGACATTGCCCATCTAAAAATTTCTCTTGAGTTTTCTTCGTATAAATTATCTTACTCTTCTCAACTCTCATACATAAAGCCAGATACTGTGATGAGCACTGAATTAGTTATACTAAAGATTAACTCTTTTGTTATATGTTGCAGACCAAGGAAATTAATTGTATGTATGTTGCAGTCAGTTTATGCAAACTTGCAAATAGGCAAATCTGTCCATAAAATGCCCTGTGCTGTTAAAGAAAAAAAACTTGACTCAGCTTCAAAAACAAAGAAATTGAGGGTGACAGACATATTCTTGAGTTGAATTTCTAAACACTAAGAACAACTTAAAACTCACAATTTGGTTATTTATTAACTTATTTTCCAATTCGAGTTTTTAAAAATAACTTCATTCTTATAAAACTCAAATCAAAGCTTTTCTTTCCATTTTGATAGGCTTCAATTACCAAGTTTCATTTATCTTAAAAAACAATTAAGTCATTACAGCATACACCAATCTATTGCTCAAAAGTTATATAAGCATAATATAATCTGGTGGCTAGTCTGGGAGCTTCAGGTTCCTTATCTGTAAAATGGGAGTGCTTTCTTTGAATGATTCTGAGGCTCACATGGGATAATAAACATGACAGTATTCTGTAAATGTTAATTATGATGATAATTTAGTATCTCTTAAGCTTACCAAATCAAATTTTAATGTTTTATCCTGGTGTTTATGTTGCAGAAAAACGGAGAAAACCAAGCAATGCTTAGAAAATGGAGTTACACATTACTATTATTATTATTATTATTATTATTACATTATTACAGAAAAAAGTGTCTTTCAAATTCTGGGCAAGCCAAAACCGGTTTGGCTCGGTGGATAGAGTGTCGGTCTGAGGACTGAAAGGTCCCAGGTTCAATTCCAGTCAAGGGCATGTACCTTGGTTGCGGGCACATCCCCAGTAGGGGGTGTGCAGGAGCCAGCTGATCAATGTTTCTCTCTCATCGATGTTTCTAAGTCTATCCCTCTCCCTTCCTCTATGTAAAAAAAAAAATCAATAAAATATATTTTTTTAAAACTCTGGGCAAAAAGCATGGATGAAGCTTCCCTATTTATACTTTTTCCAGTTTTTTGTCTCCCAAATAAGGGGTTTTCCAGTCCCCTTTGCAAGTTCTTAAAGAGCTCTATGTGCTTTGAGCCCTCAACCAAAGGCCTGGCCTGGTGCCAGCACTGATAACTTCGTCTGGGGGAGGTTAATAACCTCTCTGGGATGGGTGTAGTCTTATTTGCCTTATTACTTAAGCAATCAAGTGTTTACAGAAGCCAAAATAGCAGGGTTAAAATTTCAAACAGCAGTTTTTATATAAGATGGATGCTTCATTTAAACTTTCTCTTATTCATCTGTACTTCACTTATCTGTGACTCCTCATTAACCACCTGTAGTAATTAACTTCTCTCCATCTTTTAAGAACCATTGAGTCTATCTAATACTTTCCAAATGATTTCATGTTGTGTTCTTCCAAATGAACAGTTTTTATGTGTGTTTTTCAGTTTTTTAAAATTGTGGTAAAAACTCGTAAAATTTACCATTTTAATAATTTCTAAGTGTACTGTTCAGCAGTGTTAAGTATATTCACATTGTTGTACAATAGATTTTCAAAACTTTTTCATTCTGCAAAACTGAAACTCTGCACCCATTGAACAACTCTCCATTTCCCCTTTCCCCAAACTCCTGGCAAACGCTACTCTACTTTCTGTCTCTATAAATTTGACTGTTCTAGGAACTTCTTATTAAGTGGTATCATGCAATATTTTTTTCTATTGTGATGGTTCCCCACCCCCCCACTTAGCATAATGTTTTCAGGGTTCAATCATGTTGAAGCATGTGTCAGAATGTCCTTCCTTTTAATGGCTGATAATATTCCCTTGTATATGTACAATAGATCACGTTTTGTTCACTCATCTGTCAATGGACCCTTGGTTTGTTTCTGCCTCTTGGCTACTGTGAATACTACTTAAAGTCAAATCTCTTGGGCTATTGTTCTCTTTAGAAGATCTGCAGGAAGATTAAAACATTCCCACCAGGAGTAAATATGAAGACTGAAAGCTAAAGATGAGTTGCCAAATACTGAAATAAGGAGCAAAGAGAAGGAGAACAATACAATAAATGTCCTCCTCTTCCTTCTCTTTCCTTACTTCTATGGAAGTGACAAAAGCACGTAGAAAAATTCTACTTGATATAATCACTAATCCCTGTGTGAGCTAGAATTGCTTAGTAGGTCTGAGAGTAGACAAACATAAGGAGAAAGCTGAGTTGAGATGCCATGCCAGAATGCTAAATTCATTCATTCATACACATAATCAATCATTCATTCAAATATTTTGAGTTTTTGGCATTTTTAAGGCTCTGTGGTTGAAGAATACAAAGATGACTGTGTTGCTGAAAAGCTTCATAGAAACTAATGTAGTCTTTAAAGGATTTAGCACAATTTCTGGCACAAAATAAGCAATCAACAAATATTAGCCACCATTACCAAAAAAATCCAATGGTAATTTAGATGACATAACAATGTTCACTAAACAATTCTTATGATAAATGCTTTTTAAAAACAGCTTTATTGAGATATAATTCACATATCATATAGTTCACCTATTTAAAATTGTAATATTCAATAGTTTTTAGTATAGTCACAGAAATGTGCAACCATTACCACAATCAACATTTGCATCATCTCAAAAAGAAACCTTGTAGATCCTTTTGTAGTTCACGAGTATGATGATTGGGTGTTCACGCTGCTGTGTGAGATGTGACCATAAACCCTGTTACACCTTTGGCACATGACCCATCTGAGATGGGAAGAAAAAAAAAGGAACCCTGTAGTCCATAGCCATTGTCCTTCTATTTCTCCTCCTCTCCCTTACCTTCCTGGCCCTAAATAACCACTAATCTACAGACTTGCCTATTTTGGATACTTCCAAAATAAATGGAATCATATAATATGTGGTATTTTGTGATCAGTTCTCCCTCATAAACCAGCCTGAAAATATTTTATGAAAAAATAAAAATATTAAAGTCACCACATCCAAACAACTTCTGAAAATTAATTTTTAAAATGCCCACATATTTAGATAAGGGCTTTACTGTATCCATGAATTTATTACAAAACAAAAGCTAGTTTAATGATAAGTGCCTGGTAAGAAAGAAATGACTTACGCTACACAATCTAGATACTTTGTTTATATTTATCATAAATCCCACTGATTAGATGTTTCTTTCTCCTCCTCCTCCTGTCATCTACCAGAAGAAACGTAAACCATCCATTCATTTTTATAGCTCATGAATAAGATTTTTTTCTTATTTTTTAATTGATTTCAGAGAGGAAGAAAGGAAGAGGGAGAGAGAGGAGGAGAGGGAGGGGGAGGGGGAGAGGGAGAGGGAAAGAGGGAGGAGGAGAGGGAGGGGGAAAGGGAGAGAAAGAGGGAGGGGAGAAAGGGAGAGGGAGAGAGAGGGGAGAAGGGGAAAGGGAGGGAGAGGGAGAGAGGGAGGGAGAGGGAGAGTTATGTCATTTAAAATTTTTGAACTATGGAAATGATTGTCATTCAACAATAAAATAAAAAGATAAAATATTTTGATGAAATAATCACTCTTAAAAACAATTTTTTCAAAGCTTCCTTCAGTTTTTATCATACTTTCTAAAAAAACTGAAATTCCTAGAAAAGAAAAAAAAATTTTCTGATTTTCTCTTCCCTATTTTTTTTTTAATTTTTAAATATATCTTTATTGATTTCAGAAAGGAAGGGAGATGGATAGAGTTAGAAACATTGATGAGTGAGAAACACCAATCATCTGCCTTGTGCACACCCCCCACTGGGGATGTGCCAACAACCAAGTTACATGCTTTTAACCAGAATAGAACCTGGAATCCTTCAGTCCACAGGCTGACGCTCTATCCATTGAGCCAAACCAGCCAGAGCTCTTCCCCGTTTTAAAAACTTAGGGATTGGGATGGGTAGAGCTAGAGTAAGTTAAGACAAAACTTTCTGAAAGTCTAACTTATCATCTCTTTCTGTATGTCTAATTATCATCTCTTAAAAATTATTACAGAAACTCAAAAGTAAATTTTTCTCCATAGAGTGTTTTAAAGGCAGTATAGTTTAAAGTTTCATATAAAAGCATGCAGTTAAGCTTCAGTTAAATTTAATATGGCTTTATGAAATCAATTATCTTATTCAAATGGATGTTTTTCTGGCCAAAGAAACAACTTTAATTGTGGGAAACGAGTAAAATTCAAAAAATAATTCGGAGAAAAATATTGGTGGTAAAACACCTAGAATGCAGTTACTTTCTAATCAGAAAATTATCACGTGACTCTCAACTACTTCAGACACTTTGTGCACGATTGTCACTACCCTGACCTGACAATCTACACATTTGCTTTTTATATGTACTACATATTTGAAAATACATAAATTAGAGGTTGTTGAAGAAGAAACAAAAATCATTATTTATATTGTTTAGAATATTTCTACCCCCCTTCCTCCCTATCTGGAAAGGAGAGAAGAAAAGAAGAGAAATTTATTTTATTACACCTAAGAAGTCCCTTCTAGGCTTGGAGATCCAAGAAACAAGATGCAATTTGACATGGGGATAGAGAGGCAAGAGCCTTGTTCATTTTTGCTTGAACACATATATTCTACACTGAGGTACCCTATGAGGAACTAAAGGTTTTCCCTTAGATAATAACACATTTCAGGATTTAACAATTCTGACTAACAACCAAGGAAGTGAAGAATCCCTACTGATTTTACTATTTTTTTAAGTTTCTGTTTATAAAGAATGAATTGTGACACAATTTAACCACCAAATGCTAATTTTTAAAATAGATCTTTTAAAGAATAAAATTGTTTTTGAAATAAATTTCAATTATCAGCACACACCTCTTTCCAAACTAGTTTCTTAACTTGCTAAAAAGAGAGCTCAATGACTGAGTCAAGAGATGGCTGGCACTGCCAGGGCTGATTCATTAAGTCAGCAAACCCTCTTCAAAAAGGGCTTTTTTTTTTTTTTTTTTTTTTTAATGTTTGATTTTCTTAGATTAAAAGAACACTCCTTCCCCAAAGTTGCACACAGGAAATCAGTTTTTCAGGCAGAACTATGTAAGAATTGATCTCTGAGTCTCTGGGTACTGCTTTTCACACACTCCTTCATTAAGTATGCAAGTTTCTTAACACAAATACTTATTTAAACATTTTCAAGTGCATCTTGAACTATTTTATGGTAGTTCTCCCCAGATCAATACTAAATTTTGTATGAAAGCACTGATTCCACGATCAATAAGGTTTTCTCATCTGGGTCAACAAGCTGCTTAGATTAACTGCTAATTAAATATGTACCCTTTACCCGCTATTCACTTTTTCATGTATACCCTATAGAAATTATATCTGAGAAATAAACTACAACTGCGTCCATATTCAAAGATGACAGCTCTAGTATTAGGGGAACACAGTCTGGGGTTGCCAGTGCAGTCAGCCTTAAACCTTTTTGTCTGTCAGAGGAAAGAACAAAAGGCAGCGCTTCCTCCCCCAGCCTCTCCTTAGCAGTGGAGGAGGGCAGGCTTGACAGAACAGTTCTAGAGAAAAAGGAAGCCATGCCGAAGCTAGTGAGTTTCCCCTTAAACATATACACAAAGCTACCCACCTTGGATAGCTGCCTCCTGAGGCTAAAACGCTGGACCATTGTCACCCTGAGCAATCTTCAGACAAAGCAATCCACGGAGGGATGAGTTTTTAAAAAACAGCTTCTGGGAAAAGTCGGTGGCAAAACATTTTGAAGACTGTCATAGTAAGTCCAAAGAATTTCCTTGGGAGTCTTAGCAAAGTTGCAACCACTTCATTGTTCTATGGGGAGACACTGCAAACCCTCTGTCAGACAGGACGGCGGACAGAGGCAGGGGACAGAGGCAGGGAGGGGCAGAATCCTGGAGTGACTGCGCCCAGTGCCAAGCTCTGCTAGCACTTCCTGTGAGTCAGCCGTGAGGGGTCTAGACAGAAGGACCACCCCTTCTTCCCTTTCTACCAAACCATTAGCCCAGGGTGTCGCTGTGGTGCCACCTGAGGTTCCGGGACCACGGACCTGATGTTCTGGAGGAGTGCTGCACCGGGCTCAGAAAGCTTCTGCCTCTAGTAGAAAACTGGCAACTGCAACAATCCCTCCGACCTTAAGTTCTCCTAGTAGAGGGGGAGGGGGGCCCTTGCAAAGAACAATACCCATTCTCAACCTCCAACTCAGGTAATACACTGAACAGACGATGTGAATAGGACGTGGCAAGAGTCCTCCCCACTCTTTTCCCTCTCCTCCCTCCTCCCCCGAGCGTGCGCGCCCTCCCACCCCCCAAGCCACTGTACCAGCTCCGCTCAGAGAAGGAAACTCCTCCCAGCTGAGCTCGGCAGCTGTTCAGCTTTGTCTATGGTAACTGACCAACCCTTTCCTCTTATTCACTGAGAAGGGTCCTGACCAGGGAGGGAATGTGAGGTGCAGTGAGACATACGCGGAGGGTGACCTCAACTTCATTAGGAAGTTCAACATATTAAAGCTGCCCTCTCTCATAAGAACAATATAATTTTTTTTTAATCTACACAAAAGAAAGAGCTGAGTGAATTAATGCAGGTAAAGAAGTATGAAAAATGGCAGTTTTGAGGGCAGTTCTAAAGATAAAAAATATTTTGCTATCATTTGCCACTCTTCCTATCTATTTGATTCTGCTTCCAGACAACCAATGCTCCTCTCCTAATTGTTCATTACTTCTGAATGAATTTAATAACTTATCAGGGCAGAACATGTTAGCATTTGTTAATTTTTCCCTGTTCCAGTAACTCTCAATTCCCTGTAAGCATTACATCTTATGCTGCATACAGCCTTTGGTGGAATAAACCTACTATGTGCAGTCGCAGTGTTAGGCATTCCAAATCTGTTATCCCATTGATTTATCAAACAACCTTGTGAAATATCTATCAATATCCCAACTGTTCAGATAAGTAAAGTAAGAATCTTCTCTCTAAAACCTCAATATTATTATGAGTAAGCCACAATGTTACTAAAAAAAATTTTCAGGCAAGTGAAAAAGGAATTGGAAAGAAAAAAAGATCTTTATGTAATACTTATTCTCAACTATGCTCAAATCTCATATCACACACTACCAGTTTCCAATTTTACCAAATATGATGTACAATTTTTAAAAATTCACCTACAATACGACACATGTATTTCACACTGCCTTAGGAAGATAGAAAAGATATATCAAAGATAATCAGAAAGACATACCATCTTTAAACATAAATATGAGGTGTTTCTGATATATAATCCTAGATCATTGCTGATTTTTCCTAACTACACTCCCCCCAAAATGAATGAGAAAGATAAAATGAATTAGAAAAAAAAAATGTCTGGAGTCATTGAATATCAATCATGAATTAAACAGGGAATATACAGGGTATAAATCCTCAAAGTTCAGATACACAAAGAAAGATTTATGTATTAAAAGAATGGTGTATTCATTCTAGAAAGAACATACACATTTTTTTGAGTATTAAAATAAAAATAAAACTCCTATAATTGTTTAAATGATACAAAACCGGTAAAAGCCATAGCCGGTTTGGTTCAGTGGAAAGAGCGTTGGCCTGTGTACTGAAGGGTCCCTGGGTTTGATTCTGGTCAAGACACATACCCATGTTGTGGGCTCAATCCCTAGTAGGGGGTGTGCAGTTGGCAGCCAATCAATGATTCTCTCTCATCACTGATGTTTATCTCTCTTCCTCTCCCTCTCTGAAATCAATAAACATATATGTTTTTAAAAAATGGTTACAGCCGGGACTGGTTTGGCTCAGTGGATAGAGAGTCGGCCTGCAGACTGAAAGGTCCCGGGTTCGATTCTGGTCAAGGGCATGTACCTTGGTTGTGGGCGCATCCCCAGTGGGGGGTGTGCAGGAGGCAGCTGATCGATGATTCTCTCTCATCAATGTTTCTAACTCTCTATACCTCTCTCTTCCTCTCTGTGAAAAATCAATAAAATATATTTTTTAAAAATGGTTACAATTATTTGATAAAAAACTGAAAAGATCCCCTTTTTCCTGTTTTGTGGACTATGGCAACTTTTTTGATAAAAATCGTAGACCAAGAACAAAGGTTTCAAAAGAATAGCAGGAAGGATATAAATGCTTAATCTAGAGAAAAATAACAATTTTGCAATCATTCTCTTTGACTGAAAATCCATATCATAGTCTTATACTCTATGTCAGGGGTCCTCAAACTTTTTAAAGTGGGGGCCAGATCACGGTCCCTCAGAGAGCTGGAGGGCCGGACTATATGAACTACTAATTCCTACTGTAACACCTCGGCTGCGCTCACTGCCCAAAAAACCTGGCGGGCAGGATCAGACTCCTCTGCGGGCAGCATGTGGCCCGCGGGCCGTAGTTTGAAGACCCCTGCGTCTATGTGAAGGAGGCAAACAGGAACTGTTCATGGGATTTTTTTAGTCTTCTTGGATCATGCACTCTTTGTGAATCTGTTTAAAGTTATGGACTCAGTCACTGGAGTGACATATATGAAATGCATGACCAGTCATATACAGTATTTTCTATATAATTCCAAATGACCCATTGATTCCCCTAAAACTCACTCATAGACATCATATTAAAAACCTTATTCTAGTCATGACTATAGAAGAGCTGAATATCAATTACTAAATGGTCTTGTCTTCTGCTTTCCACTATAGGTAATAGTTCTAAGTAAAACTAGGAAATAACAACAAAAAGTCTGTTCTCTGACATGTTCGCTCCAACCCCAATACATTTTCTTTACTTGTATATAATAATAATCTACTTCCAAAGCCACAAATGGTATTTACGAAGTGGTCTTTTAAATATTTTAGTGTTTCTTCATTTGTAGAAAAAAGAAAAGAAAAGAGATAACATTAATATTTTATCTTTCTATATGGTTTCCTGCACATTTTTTTGTTTCACAAAACTAGGATTATTCTATTTTCTAGTCACAAGTACCCTGGATGAATACTTACAAAATTTAAACAATCATCCCACTTCAGCTAGTTTCTATTGTATAATATATACAAAACTCCCTTTATCCTAGCTTCATTCTTAAAATTCTCTATAAATGCATTTAAAAAATAAATCGACACCCTAACTGGTTTGGCTCAGTAGACAGAGTGTCAGCCTGTGGACTCAAGGGTCCCAGGTTTGATTCGATCAAGGGCATGTATCTTGGTTGCGGGCACATACTCAGTAGGGAGTGTGTAGGAGGCAGCTGACCGATGTTTCTCTCTCATTGATGTTTCTAATCTCTATCCATTTCCCTTCCTCTCTGTAAAAAATCAATAAAAATATATTTAAAAAAATAAAATAAATTGACATGAACAGTTTTGTAAGTTTTAAAAATCCTCACCCGAGTATATGTTTTCATTGATGAGAGAGAGAACAAGAGAAGCATCAATCAGTTGCCTTCGATACTCTGACTGGGACCAAAACCTGAAAACCTAGGTATGTGTCCTTAACAGGAATCGAACCTGCAATCTTTTGACAATGGGACAATGTTCCAACCAATGAACCACTTGGCCAGGGCTAAAGTTTTGTATTATTAAATATCATGTACTATGAATTACATTATTGCAGAGAAGGAAAATAAATCATAGAGTTGGAATTAGAGTTGGGATTAGAACTCAAATACCCAGATTTCACTACAGTGCTTTTTCCATTACACTATGCTTCCTTCAATTTTTTAAATTATTAAAGAACACTAACTACTTAAAATACTCATGTAATCATTTTTTTTCTGTAAATTGAATAATGATTCCATTTTTAAAACTTGAAACTTTACACTGTAAGTTATGAATGAGTTTCCCTACAGCCTGGCAAAAATATGAGATAGTAATATGCTTATAGTTCCTCCCTTATCGCTTTGGTAACCAGCCTTTTAATAGTTACATAAAATAAATCTTATTGTTCAAACATCCCTGTGGATTTTAACTAGTTTCCTGTGATAACCCAGTAGAAATAACTGTGCAATGCCAGCTACCAGTCAATCAATAAAACTATAAGCTTTTACCTTTAAGAGGCTTTCATTATGCAACACCACGTCACTTCAGAAAGCCCCCTCTCATTCATGGTAAACAAGCATTTTCGACACCAGACGCTCAGGATGAAATGAAACATTCCCTTTACTTAAGAATGTCATAATCTAGTACAGAAACAGAAAACTTAAACAATTGTCATAATGTGTGGCAAGTGCTATAGTAGCAGTGATAATAAAATGTGGCAACTGCTATAATAGCATAGACAATAATGGCATGAAGGAGGGAGTGATGAACTTTCTGTGGGACAAGAAGTCTTATAGCTGGAGTCTTTAAGGTTGAATAGGAATTCTGTAAATAAATAATAACAAAACAAAAACAAAAAAAGAAGAAGGGGAGAGCATTCCATGCAGAGGGAAGAACCACAAATTAGAGAGGTATGAATCAAGTGGTAAGTAAAATTTAGTTTTTTCATACTAGACATGTCATAAGGTTAGAATGTTCAGAATATTATTTTGTTTGTGGAATAGGAATGTAGGACATAACAAAATTCATTTATTCTTCTTTTGCTAAATTGCACCTGTTAACTATTTTTCTATAAACTAACCAAAGAGTGAACAGCCCACTATTTATAAATAATAATATGATAGGTTCTCTCTTCATAGAAGTTTTGATTTTTTTTTAATATGTTTTTATTGATTTCAGAGAGGAAGGGAGAGGAAAAGAGAATTGGAAACATCAATGATGAGAGAGGATCTCTGATCGGCTGGCCCCTCCTGGGGATCAAGCCTGCAACGAGGGCATGTGCCCTTGACTAGAATCAAACCCAGGACCCTTCAGTTCTTAGGCTGACACTCTATCCAAAAGCCAAACCAGCTTAGTCTAATTCTTTCGATTATTGTCTTCCTTTAACACAAAGAGGAAGGAAATCCATTGTCAGAAAGTTTAGTAAACAGTGCTGCCAGTTTCAAGATTCCCTATGGCAATTCAGGCTCCTTAAATGATATAAGATTTCTGTCTTGCAAAAACGAATTTCTTTTGGGAATCCCACAACAGATAACATTAAAGATTCACATTTCATCTATCATAAGATGAAGTAACTTGTGTAGTTATTTACAAAAGTCCAAGGCCCTGTCGATATAAATACCCATGCAAGTAGTACAATTAATAAGTGGTAAGACATGAAAAGTTGTTGACAATTAAAAAATTTTTTGAATACTACATCATATTCAGTTCCATAACTAACTCATCATGATGGCTGATTTAAAGAATAGCCAACCATGTCAAATAACATTTTTATTTTGATAAATTGGACATGGCTCTTTCAAAAATGCTAAATTAAAGTTGTCTCCTTTTGTATCAGCGATGTTTTGGGGCTTGCATTAATTTCCCTCAAAAAAAAAAAACTATGCCATGCATCACCTGCAGTGAATACATACAAAGGAGAAAAGGAGAGAAGAAAAGGGAGAAGAAAGATGGGGAGAGAGTTTATTATGTGTCTACTAAGTGCCTAGCAACTAAATAACAACAAAACAACAACTAGTATGATTTATACAAAATATTTAAACATTATAAAATCAAGTCCTTAAACTAGTTTACAAGGTGCTTCATGTGCTAGCCTCCGCTTTCCCTCTCTAAACATCTCACTACTTTCAACTTTACCCCAAATCTCAGCTTAGACTTCTGTTCCTTCAAGAAAGCCTCTAACAATACTCACCAAGTCCTTTCTCCAACTGCTTCTTCCTTACTACACTGTATTGTATTTTTCCTGTCTGCATCCCCCTCTTCAGGAACCTAAAATGTTCAGTGGTATGCTGACAACTACTGGGCTCTTAAATAGTTACTGAATGAATGACTTAAAAAACTAAGATAGTGCTTGATGGCTCTATAAAACATTATTTTTTTAAATATATTTTATTGATTTTTTACAGAGAGGAAGGGGAAGGGATAGTTAGAAACATCGATGAGAGAGAAACATTGATCAGCTGCCTCCTGCACAGCCCCTTTTTGGGGATGTGCCTGCTACCAAGGTACATGCCCTTGACTGGAATTGAACCTGGGACCCTTTTGTCCGCAGGTCGACGCTCTATCCACTGAGCCAAACCGGTTAGGGCAGCTCTATAAAACTTTTAAAAGTTTCTAAGACATTCTGGATTATCTTCTCTCTTCCTTCAATCTCACCCACACTCACAAATTCCCTGATCTTTCCACCTAATTAAATTCTACTTGTTTTTCTATTCCATTTTGTAAAAATAAACTTGAACTATTTATTTCCCATTTATAATCATTCCTTGCAATTTGATATGTTCTAATAAAATGTTTCCTATAATACAGAGAATATAGTAAATTATAAAGAATAAGAAAATCTGTTAATATATCACCATACAGAAGTAACCACTACTAATGTTTTTATTTTTAAATATATTTTGATTTTTTACAGAGAGAAAGGGAGAGGGATAGAAAGTCAGAAACATCGATTAGCCGCCTCCTGCACATCCCCCACCGGGGATGTGCCAGCAACCAAGGTACATGCCCTTGACTGGAATTGAACCCGGGACCTTTCAGTCTGCAGGCCAACGCTCTATCCACTGAGCCAAACTGGTTTTGGCCACTACTACTGTTTTGATAAATTTTCATCTGGGATTCTTCTTTATTTTTTACTAGAGGCCTGGTGCACGAAATTCGTGCACAGGGAGAGAGGATAGTGGTAGTAGCCCTCAGTCCAGCCTGCACCTCTCCAATCTGGGACCCCTTGAGGGATGTCTGACTGCCGATCCCGATGGGATCGGGCCTCAACAGGCAGTCGGATATCCCTCTCACAATCCAGGACTGCTGGCTCACAACTGCTCGCCTGCCTGCCTTCCTGATTGCCCTAACCCCTTCTGCCTGCCAGCCTGATCACCCCCTAACCACTCCCATGCCAGCCTGATTGATGTCTAACTGCTCTCCTGTCAGCCTGTTTGCCCCCAACTTCCCTCCTCTGCTGGCCTGGTCATCCCTAACTGCCATACCCTGCAGGGTTGATTGACTCCAACTGCCCTCCCTTACAGGCCTGGTGCCTCCCAACTGTCCTCCCTTGCTTGCCTGCTCACCCACAACTGCCCTCCCTTGCAGGCCTGGTCTCTCCCAACTGCCCTCCCCTGCTGGCCATCTTGTGGTGGCCAACTTGTGTCCACATAGGGGCAAGATCTTTTTCCACATGGGGGCAGCCATCTTGTGTGTTGGAGTGATGGTCAATCTGCATATTATTCTTTTATTAGATAGGATAGAGGCCTGATGCATGGGTGAGGGCTTTTATCCAAATTTCTACCTTACTCATTTCTACTACAAGAGTCAGTTTGGGGGCTTCAAATCTTGTTTTAATTGTTAAAACAAATTGTTTAATTTTTCTTAGATGTTTTAGGAAAATTTGCTTCCTTAGATGTATCTTCCAACTAGTTGGTAGGTTACTAAATTTTTGGCAGTCTGGATCCTTCTAAGATCTCCTACACTCTCTATCTTTATATTACACTTTTCCCACTAAATACATAATAAAAACTTACAATATTGAGGCAGCTGTGCTATGGTAGAATGAGCAAAGAACTTAGACTCAGCCATGGACGAGCTCTCTGGTCTAAGTAAATTTTAAAATTTCCTAAGCTCTAATTGCTTTGTTTGTAAAAATGGAGACCAGACCTACCTCAAAAAACTGACATGCAACTTAAATTATATTTTATACATAGAAGTCTTGCATACATTATATACTCAACAAGCTTGAGTATGATCCCATATTAATGACATTAAAACAAATTCACTTCCACAAAACATTCTTGCAAAATTATTACCAAATATATGGAAAAGATTCTCAATTATCAAATGAGTCATTAAAATTCAGTATTCTCAAGGCAAGCTTCTTGGTGTTTTATGGCAATAAGAAAGATGATACAGGAATAGTTCTCACCTTCATTCTCCTTTCTTAACTATAATTACGCAACATTATATTATGGTTAATGTGAGACTTTAATTTGAGCTCTTTTCCACCCCACCCTCAACCTTGCTATGCAGAAATAGCTCCATGGAGATTATTTATTTAACTGGCTAACTTTTTAAACACAAGAGACCTTATCTTATATATTGTAAATAATTACTTTTTTGTTCTTATTATTTTGTTTAGATATCTGAGAATCCAGAATGTCATTGCTTATATTATAATGATGAACAGTTTTAAATAACTTTAGGGAATCATTCCAGTATTTATTTCCACTACTACTCATTGGAAAAATGCACGTTATTTAGAAGTAATAACATAAGAAACAACAAGACTAAAAGAAACCAAACAGGGGTAGTGTTGAAATCAGCCTTGTCACTGCTCAGATTTCTGCTTTCATTCAAACAAGTTGATCTAGTTACCAATACTATTTGAAAAAAGGAAAAACTTTCTTTCCCCCTTTTCTTGTGCCCTGCTTGTGGGCTTGATGCCTGATAGGGGGCCTTGCAGGAAGTGGTTGATGTTTCTCTCTCATCATCGATGTTTCTTTCTCTCTCTCTCTCTCTCTCTCTCGCTCTCGCTCTCGCTCTCGCTCTCTCTCTCTCATTCTCCCCTTCTTCTCTCTCTAAAATCAATCAAAACATATTTTTAAAAATAAAGTGTGAAATCCACTATCTAAAAAGTAAAGAATGCATATGCTCTACTGCAGAAAGCAAAATGTATATTGCATGGCACAGTATGTATGAAAATTATTAGCAATTTCTATTTCCACACTAAGCAGACACACCAGATTCTAGAACTTTTTTCATTACCTTCATTAATGTAAGAAAGCCAATTCATGTGCAAAACCAAAGCAACAACAAAGCATCTTTATTCCTCTACCATAAAACTGAGACTTTTAAGACATGAACACATAAAGTATACTGATGATTTTAGCAAAAGGAGTAAAATAAACAAAATATAGCTATATGTTAGGAAGCAAATAGGAATATAATTATAAGCATGCATTCATTAGCTACAATAATTATCATTCCCTTTAACAGAAACAGGAACTATCTTTTACCACAACTTTGAGATATCTCTTGCTATCTCTTTTTAGTTACCAAAGAAAAAAGAAACGCTAACAGACTTACCCGCTCTGCAGCTGCCTCATCCCCTGGAAGACATGCAGCAGCAGCAGCAGCACAAGCTATTTCCATAACAGCAGAGCTGGTAGGAGCATCAGTAGTGGATGAAGACCTGGGTCGGCCAGACTGCATAACAGTTGCCATCTCCTGGCCAGATTTCCTGTTGATTTGGGGACTTCCCTTTGGGGCCTCTGGCTTGCCCCGCCTACTATGCAAGCTCGTCCCTCTCTTCATCTTGGGTGGCACTCGGATCTGTTGCAGGACACGGTTCAGAGCTGTGGGGTGGGTGGGGACACCATCAATCTCTGCACATGTGTTCTGGCTTTCCAGATCCATTTCAGGTTCTGGATCTGCCTGAATTTGTTGCACATCATGTGGAGACACAGATGACCTCCTGCGCTGGTGCTGGAAGAGATGCTTCAAGCCTTGGCCAATCACATTAATGTTCTCCAAAGCATTGTGAGTCATTTTAGACAACTTTTGTTCTGATTCTGTCTGCTTTCTGGCCTCTGCATCTTGGGATTTGCCTCCAGGATCAGGGTCCTCATATAACTGTTCACTGCCCGAAGGCTCCATCAGTAAGTAGATTTAATATGCTTATTTGCAAACTCAAAAATTTTAAACACACCAAGACTGTCAAATTAGGTAGGCATTTGCTTCAATAGTAACTATACATGCAGCTGTGAGATGGAGGCTTCATGCCTATCTAATGCTTAAAAAAAAAAAAAAAAGAAGAAGAAGAAGAAGAACTTCATATTATAAATCCATGCAGAAACTCCAGTGTTAAAGAAAAACATGCCACTAGCCAACAAATGAGCACTATCATTAAGCAATCTTTAATCAGTAGATTAAAAGACAGTTTTTTAGATAGTGGGTAATGATTATTTTTTAGAATAAGAGAAAAAGCTCAGAAATAAGTACATAGAAAATGAAAACAGCAATGTGTGTTGTTGTTTTTTTAATCCCTCAAGTTTTAATATATGAAAAACTGAATACTAGAGCAATCATCTTGGAATGGAAACCACAATAATAGTTGATAGCCTTAGCCGGTTTGGCTCAGTGGGTAGAGCATCAGCATGCGAACTGAAAGGTCCCAGGTTCAATTCTGGTCAAGAGCACATGCCTGAGTTGTGGGCTTGATTCCCAGTGGGGGACTTGCAGGAGGCAGCCAATCCATGATGCTCTTTCATCATGGATGTTTCTCTTTCTCCCTCTTTAAAATCAATAGAAATGTATTTAAAAAAATAATAATAATAATAGTTGATAAAGAGCCATTGCTTGGGAAATCAAGAGAGAACATAATATTCAATATGTATAATCTTGCTGAGGTGATTTAATTCCTCTCATTCATAATCACAGTTAATTCATCTGCTAAAACCCAATAAATTCAAACCATAATAATAAGTAGATATCAAAATCTAACTGTATATTTTAATGGAAAAGAGGAATTTCTAGTTACCATTCATATTCATCAAAGTCACTAGCTGAAAAGTTTGCTCTTTTAAGAAGAAAATAAAAAATATATATATCTTATAAGCTGAACTATCTGTTGAAGCACTAATGACCCTGGGGCACCACTTGAGTGAATGATCCAGATAGGATCCGTTTTCAGAGAGACTAGAGTTTTGCTCAGTACCAGCTATCAAGAAAAGATATTCTAGGAACTCCCTTTCTCTGAATAGTATCATCCCTGACAGAAGCTTCCTATATATCCACAAAAATTCAAAAGCAAAGAAGTCACACATTAACTGGGGTATAATGAAAGAGTAGAGAAAAAGAAAAGATCAAATAGCAATAACCACACACCAATATTAAATGCAGGGGGAAAAAAGGAAGCTGAAACTAAGAAATGTAAGGTCAGCACAACAGCCATGGTAACGGAAATCACATGCATAAAAAGGGGAGGGGAGATGGTAGGCATGAGATTTTTCATCGTAGAAAATGTTTATTTTTATGCTGAGTTTCTGCAAATATATAAAACAAAATTGCATTAAGGCACGGAACCTGCCAGAAAGGACAAAATATGGTGTAAGAAAAAGTTCTTTATGTCCATATTTTCCCTCAATTTTTTTATTCAAAAAACTCCCTACACTACACCAAGTACTTTGAACAGTCTAAGTCACTATCAATGAAGCACTATGGTGGTCATGTTCTAGAGCAGTGTTTCCCAAACTTTTGACATATGTGTACCCTTCTATAATTTTTGTAATGCTGAGTAACCCTCGTACTCATGAGAACGTAGAATTAGGTGCAGCTAAGCACGGTGCAGTGCATACCCCCACCAAACTCTTCCCATACCCCTGGGGGTATGCGTACCACACTTTGGGAAACACTGTTCTAGAGAAATGAGGATTCCTTGCCACCAAGTAGTAATCTAGAAGGCATAAATTAGCTGGATGCAGTAAGAGTGTACCATGGCTGAAACCGGTTTGGCTCAGTGGATAGAGCGTCGGCCAGTGGACTGAAAGGTCCTGGGTTCGATTCCGGTCAAGGGCATGACCTTGGTTGCGGGCACATCCCCAGTAGGGGTGTGCAAGAGGCAGCTGATCGATGATTCTCTCTCATCGATGTTTCTGACTCTCTATCCCTCTGTCTTCCTCTCTATAAAAAAATCAATAAAATATATTTTAAAAAAAATAGTGTACCATGAACTCAAGTCTTCTAGAGTTCAGGGGACAGGAATGTAAACCCTCTAGTTTTCTTCCTGGTAGCTACTTTCAGATAACCTTCTTACTATGTATATGGGCGCAGTCATTGTTGCTCTGCTGTCCATATTCTTTCATGCCTATTTCTCCATTTCCTGACCTCTTCATGACTCAAAAACAAAATGTGATAAGGTAAAAGATACTGTCTCTCTTTTTCTAAATACCACAAAATTCTTTGCTGCCAAACTAGGCAAAAAGCAGCTATGAGAATGGGAAATTTTAGAGCCTTACACTCAAATTTTTTGTGGCCACACTAAAATCCTGCCATACTCTTTTCCTGACTGTAAATTGCTTCTGGGTTTTTTCTTTTCTTTTTTTTTTTTCTGTAGGAAAGCCAAGAAAGAAAAACCCTTAATCCATATTAGATTAATGGCTATCTTGGTCTCTACTGGAGTTTTCTGGGGCTCTTTACGGGCAAAAATGTTGCCATAGCATATTGTATTTAATTATTCTCACCTTTGTAGGGTAGGCTAATAGTTATTGAATTATTTCCACTCTGCAAAGCTTTGAGCTTCTCAGAGAAAATTTACCAAAATAATCCAGTTAGACCCTGAGAAGATAGGAGGATGTGAAAACAGCAGACTGATAATGAAGAAGTAATTTACTTTTTTCCTTCTTTGTATTTTATTACCTAAATAATACAAATGATTTTCTTGTTGGTTTAGAAAGTAAAATATATAAGATAAATTTCTCCCATGAGTAGTAATAGGTACCATGAATAAAGGCCCTATGTCAATATTAGTTTCATATATAAATGTATAAGGAATTATAGGAATTTATTACTCAACAATCTATTCCTTTGGGCAGTGTTATAAACTAATCAAGTGATCATCTGCTTCTCTTATTTTTAATGAAAAATGATACATTTTATATGTTAGTAAATACATTTGAAATTTCACTAGCATTTGGACATCATTATTTTCATATAATTTAAAGTGATGATTGATTAATTATAAGGAATGTCAGCATTCCTAAGAAAATCTACAAATAGGATGTCAATCTCAAAGCCAAAGTTTGCACAGGTTATCGACACAAATACAATGATTATGTAATAGTATAGGAATAAGTTCTAAGATTTCTAAAGGCAAGACATAACCATACTAACCAGCAGAGGCTTACCTAACATGGCACTCTAAGTTGAGCTGTAATCATCAAGTGATAAGAAAAGAAGTTTGAAAAACAACCTATTACATTGATGATACCGGTGTACTGGTTAATAATGCGGATTTTTCTCAATAGATAGGAATTACACATATGTTGATATACATGCGATTTGCTATGTATGCTATTTTGTTGTATTGACAGCAAGCTTCAAAACTTTATATGTCAAATTTTCTGAAGTTAACATCATAGATATTTTTACGCTTAAAAATGTCAAATTTCGTGCCAAAAAAAAGAGCATTTGTGGGAAGTTTTAATTCATTACTTTATTTTGAAGAAAAGTGCTGCTGAAAGTTATCGTATACTTCAGGAAGCTTATGGTGAACGCTGGGTTAAGCTTTAAAAGTGATGATTTTGATATGAAAGACAAAGAATGTCCAGGTCAACTGAAAAGTTTGAAGACCAACAATTACAAGCATTACTGGATGAAGATGCATAGCAAACTCAAAAAGAACTTGCAGAAAGATTAAACCTTGCTCAGCAAACAATTTCCAATTGTTTACAAGCAATGGGAAAGATTTTAAAGGAAAATGGGTGCTATATCAACTGAACGAAAGAAAAATGGAAAACCGAAAAGTCATCAACATTTACTGTCTTTCAACGGCACGAAATAAAGTCTTTTTTCCATCAGACTGTAATTGCGATGAAAGTGGATTTATTTTGAGAATCCCAAATGCACAAAAACATGGGTTGATCCAGGTCAACCATCAACATCAACTGCAAGGCCAAATTGCTTTGGAAAGAAGACAATGCTCTACATATGGTGGGATCAGGAAAGTGGGTGTATTATGAGCTTCTAAAACCAGGTGAAACGGTTAATACTGATCGCTACCAACAACAAATAATCAATTTGAACGCTTTGATCGTGAAAGGACCAGAATATGCCAGAAGACACGGCAAAGTAATTTTGCTTCTTGATAACGCATCATCACACACTTCAAAACCAGTTAAAAATACATTAAAAGATCTTGCCTGGGAAGTATTAACCCACCCACCATATTCACCAGACCTTGCTCTTTCAGATTACCACTTGTTCCAATCGATAGCACACACACTTTCTGAGTAGCACTTCAAAACATACAAAGAAGTGGAAAATTCCGTCTCTGAATGGTTTACCTCAAAACATAAAGTTGAGGTAAACCACAAGTTACCTGAAATTTGGGGGGTTGGAGGGAAGAGGAGGGAATGTATAGCTAGCGATGGACATTACTTTGAATAAAGCACTTCTGATGTTTCTCTGGAAATTATCGTGTTTTCTTTTATTACAAAATCCGCATTATTAACCAATACACCTGGTAAAATGTAATCTGGTACTTACACTTGTAGCTATCATCAGCATTATTGCTGTGATATCATCAGCATTATTGCTGTGATATCAACAAACAAAAAATATGGTCAAAATTTTGACGCTTGCTAAAATTTTCTATAGGTCAAAAGAAAATTTAAGGCCACCTTTCAATATAAGTCAAAATTTTGACCCTTGTTAAAATTTTCTGTAGACCAACAGAAAATATTTAAGGTCACCTTTCAATATAAGACAAATATTAAGGAAGGTCAAATGCTGTGCCAAAACTACCAAAGACAGTAAAGTTGCAATATTTAACTCTGTAAAATTGCTGACAGTAAGAATGCAAGCACAAGCCTGACCAGTGTAGCTCAGTGGTTGAGTATCAACCTATGAACCAGGAGGTCACAGTTCGATTCCCAATCAGGGCACATGCCGCAGTTGTGGGCTTGATCCTTAGTAGTGGATATGCAGGAGGCAGCTGATCAATGATGCTCTCAACATTGATGTTTCTCTCTCTCCCTCTCCCTTACTATCTCTGAAATCAATAAAAATATATACCAAAAAAAATAAAGGGAGGGTAGCCACAGTCTGTGAAGCCGCCACAGGAGCCAGAGCTGCCGTATCCCCTTCCTTTTCCATTTCCCGTTGCAACCATTAAAGGCCATTCATATCGTTTTAAGTGGACGGAGGGGAAGAGAGGGAGGAAGATTGCAAACACTAAAGAAATTTAACAATGGCAAAGTTTTTTAGGAATCCTCTATTTTCTTCTGTAAAATTCAAATAAATAATAACTATTGCTCAGTTTATAAAATTCCCTGAATAACTATATTGAGACCCCTAGTTTAACACAAGTTCAACTGCAAAGTAAGTGTGCTTTTGTAAGAAGGGAAATGTTGGCTTCTCTTTTATTCATTCAGCTTCTCTGAAAAGTAGAGTTCTTATAAGTAAACCAGAGGAAGTAGGAAAAGAAAAAGGAACAGAAGGACATGGCGAAAAGGGGTAGGGTGAAGGAGTGAAAAGGGGAAAAGAGGAGAAAAAGCCACCTACATACCAGACATTTAAAGTAACTTGTTAAAGTTTCAGAATTTTTAAAAATTCTTATAGAACCATTTTGCCAAAATACACCATTAGTTCACATTCAATAAACAAGTTGTTCTGAATTAGTATCAGAAGTAAGTTAATGGGGGATAAGGACACATATGTAATACCTTAATCAATAAATTAAAAAAAAAGAAGTTAAAATTTGTGTTTTTAAAATCTGTCAAATGTTTATGAGGGTGCTTTAAAAAAATCCCAAATTATATACAAAAATCCTTTTTCTTTTCTGCCTTTAAGTTTTTCATATATATATATATATATATATTTGTGTGTGTGTGTGTATTTTTTTTTTTTAATAGGTATGGTAACCAAAGTTTTTTGGTTTGGCAATGAACCAGTTATTTCATTGACTATAAAGAGTTGGATACTTACTTGCCTATATCACTCTTCCTCAAGCACTTCCAAAGTATACAGGAATCCTTTTAGGAAAAGCTGAAAAGCAAAACATTAAGAATTAAGTGGGAAACTTAGAGGGGAGAACTTATTATCTATTACATACACAAAGAAAAAAACTTGGTATATATAACTTAGTATGTTAACATTAGTATATATTATCTATTACATACACAAAGTAAAAAACTTAGTATATATAAAACTTAGTATGTTAAAATTTCTCTATCATTGATAGAAATAGGGTAATTCTTCACAACATTTTAAAAAATATTTTATTGCCAAAACCGGTTTGGCTCAGTGGTAGAGCGTCGGTCTGTGGACTGAAAGGTCTCGGGTTTGATTCCGTCAAGGGCATGTACCTTGGTTGCGGGCACATCCCTGGTAGGGGATGTTTCTCTCTCATCGACATTTCTAGCTCTCTATCTCTCTCCCTTCCTCTCTGTAAAAAAATTAATAAAATATATATTAAAAAAAAAAGTAAATACAGTATGTTTGGGGGCCAGTAAAGATGCAAGATGACTATAATGGTGGATACACATCTGAGTCATCTAGAAAGAACTGGGCAGCTGGTGGGCAGATGTGAAAGAGGTCTTTCTATCATATAACCTGTGTATATTTTGAATTTTATACCTCACGACTACATCATGTATTCAAAAAAACTCTCACACTTCAAAAAAGAAAGAAAATACATGTTTTAATTTCTAGGATAAACATTTAAGAGCGAGCAAAAGAGTATACAACTTCTATACTAATAGAAAGGAAAAATAGGTCTGGTCATGTGGCTCAGTGGTTGAGCATTGTCCTATGAACCAGGAGGTCATCAGTTGATTCCAGGTCAGGGCACATACCCGGGTTGCAGCAACCCCCAGTAGGGGGTATGCAGGAGGCAGCGACTCAATGATTCTCTATCACCACTGATGTCTCTCTCTTCCTCTCCCTCCCACTCTAAAATCAATTTGAAAAAAGAAAAAACAGAATTAAAATACCCAAGCCGAAACCGGTTTGGGTCAATGGATAGAGAGTCGGCTTGGGGACTGAAGGGTCCCGGGTTCGATTCTGGTCAAGGGCATGTACCTTGGTTGCGGGCATATCCCCAGTAGGGGGTGTGCAAGAGGCAGCTGATCGATGACTCTCTCTCATTGATGTTTCTAACTCTCTGTCTCTCTCCCTTACTCTCTGTACAAAATCAATAAAATATAATTTAAAAAAAAAAGAATTAAAATACCCAAATAAATGCAAAAAGAGGGAGCACAATCACAAAAAAAAGCGGAACACATAAATAGCAAAATGTAGGATGTCAAATGTCAACCCAAACATTCCAGTAATTATACTAAATGTAGCTAGATCAAAAGATAAAAATTATTAAACTAAATTGTTTAAAAGGTGGGTACTACAAATAACAGGAGAAACTTTGTAAAGTATATGATTGTCTAAGCACTATGCTGTACTCCTGAAACTAATACAAAACAGTAAATGTAAACTATAATTTAAAAATTATAACCAAAAATAAATAAATAAACAAAATTCAAGAATTATATCTAAAAATAAAAAAGTATGGAAAAAGTCATACAAACACAAAGAAAATTGCTCTGGCTTAATACACAAAGCAGACTTTAATGCAAAAACATTAACAGAATTATAATTTATAGGAAGATATAACAATGTAAAAATCTGTATTCATATAGTAATATAGCCTCCAAAACTTTAGCAAAATTACAAGTGAAAAATAGCCATAAGCATAATAAGGAAATTACTATCAGTAGTTGGCAATGACCCCAAAAAGGGGGTAAATAGAAAAAAATATAAATCTGAATAGCATGATAAACAAACTGCACCTAAATAGACATTCATATGACAAAGCACCCAATAATTGCAGAACAAATAATCAAGCACAAATGACCATTTATAAAAACTTATTATATGCTGAGTACTAAGGCAAATCTCACAAGTTATTCTATGACCACAAAGTGTATTCCTAAGGTTAAGAAAGTGGATGAAATTACTCTCCCCTCCCTCCATTTTCTCCTAACCCAACCTCTAGGCAATCAGGCTTGAATGGACAAAGCAACTAAAACCCTAAATGAGGAAAAAGCCTTCTCTCTAACTAAAGGAAACAGTCACAAGAGCAAGGATGAATCCCACTGCAGTTAGAAAGACTAAACCACAAATGTTGACAAATTGCTAAAGACTGAATATGAGTTAACATGAGAGTGTAAAGTTCCTGAGGGATATAATCATAAGAGAATTCCCACCCTATTACAGGCCGGAATTTCAAAAGGCTTACTAATGGGGGACGGGATAGGATGTGGGGAAAATCAAAGAAAGCTCCTCATTCCTGCCCTCAGGAACTTGAAGAGTAGAATAGTAGGCAGTGCCAATAAGCCCAGACCTATTTCCCTATTTCCCTACAGAATAAAAGGCTTAATCTGCAAGGAAAAATTATTCAAGGCCTGTGTATCCCAAGAACACAGGTAGGAATCTTACTATAGCTAGAGGAAAGGAAAGGAGATTGACATACCCAATCTCCACTCTCTGTCTAAAGAAAAAATAACCTTAATGCAGAGGGGGGAAAGGGCTTTTAAAAGGGCTTTAAAAATCTTAGCTAAAAAAGAAATGGCTTTAAAAATCTATCCTAGACACCATTTGGGGAAAAAGAAAAGGTAGACACTCCACCCTGAAAGTGAAGTGGAAAGTCTGGTGAAAGCTACACTTCCGAGACCCAGGTTCTGTTTGTCAAGGGCACATTGCCCAGGTTGCAGGGGCATGCAGGAGGCAGCCAATCAATGATTCTCTCTCGTCGTTGATGTTTCTCTTTCTCTCTTCCCTCTTCCTTCCTTTCTGAAATCAATATATGTGTATGTGTGTGTGTGTGTGTGTGTGTGTGTGTGTGTGTGTATGTATATATGTATATATGTATATATGTATATATATATTTAAAAACCCAGGTTCTAATACCTGCATAAATATGAGGCTTAATAGATCATTACAGAACTCCCTCACTCTCCATTACCATGCCAACAAGTTTTGAGCAAAAATAACAGTGGAACACAGCTACAAGAGACAGATACACTCTGAGAAACTGCACAAAGAGAAAACTCAAAGCCAAGTGAGATAAAAGACATAAGGGAAATTTGAAGTCTCTGGTTCTGATGGAAACTATATATGTCAACTCTGATAATGATAGCAATAATAAGCTTCAAACATAACCCAACCCCTAACAGATTAACACAAAATTCCTGTTCTTAGGGAAAATGGTTTTAGTTTTTGCCCATTGAGTATGATGTTGGCTGTGGGTTTGTCATATATGGCTTTTATTATGTTGAGGTATGATCCTTCTATTCCCACCTTGCTGAGAATTTTTATTAAAAATGGGTTTTGGATTTTGCCAAATGTTTTTTCTACATCTACTGATATGACTATGTGGTTTTTCTCCCTCAATTTGTTTATGTGATGTATCATGTTTATTGATTTGCGGACATTGTACCATCCCTGGGATAAATCCTACTTGGTCATGGTGTATGATCTTTCTGATATATTACTATTGGATCTGATTTGCCAGAGTTTTGTTGAGGATTTTGACATCTATGTCCATGAGGGATATTGGCCTGTAATTCTCTTTCATTGTGTTGTGTTTATCTGATTTTGGTATTAGGATGATGCTGGCTTCATAGAAGAAGCTTGGAAGTGTTCCTTTCTCTTGAATTTTTTGGAATAGTCTGAGGATAGGTTTTAGTTCTTCCTTGAATGTTTGGTAAAACTCCCCGGTGAAGCCCTCTGGCCCCACCTTTGTTTGCTGGAAGCTTTTAAATGACTGCTTCAATTTCTTTCATAATTATTGGCCTATTGAGATTTTTAGATTCTTCCTGATTGAGTTTTGGAAGGTTGTACTTTTCTAGGAATATGCTCATTTCCTCCAGGTTGTCCAGTTTGTTGGGATAGAGTTGCTCATAATATTTTAAAACAACCCTTTGTATTTCTGTGGGGTCTATTGTTATTTCTCCTCTTTCATTTCTGATTTTATTTGGGTCCTCTCTCTTTGCTTCTTGGTAAGCCTGGCTAGAGGTTCATCAATCTTGTTTATCCTTTCAAAGAACAAACTCTTGGTTTTGTTGATCTTTTATATTGTTCCCAATATAGTATGTCTCTGAGTGGCCAGATTATTATGATCTCTGAATGCACAATAATCTGGCCACTCAATGTATAACCTATATAATAAAAGGCTAATACGCAAATGGTCCCCTCAACCAGGAGTTCGACCAACAGGCAGGCTGGCCAACCACCCATGTCCCCTCCCCCTAACCAGGCTGGCCAGACCCTACCCATGCACAAATTCATGCACCAGGCCTCTAATACACACATACACACACACACTCGGAGTGGCCAGATTATTATACCAGAGATCATAATAATTTGGCCACTCAGTATATATCAACAAAATAGTCTTCCACACAAATGTTCTCATCTGATTCTCAACAATCCTGTGAGGTCTGTGTAAAGCAAATAACAAAAGCCTAGAGGTAAGAAAACATACTTTAACCCTCAAAGCATGATATAGTAATGTCAAAACTGGGAATGAAGTCTCTTGATTTCTACACAATCATGCCTCCTCTTTCAAATGATATTGAAACAGACTATAAAATCACATAGCCATATATTATGCTAAAGATACTAAGTTTTCCCAAACCACTCAGTGTCTATGCCGAATGGAAACAAACTCAGTTCAAAAAAGTCACAATCTCAACTTGAGGAATAAGAATTCAAACTGTTTCCTGTCACTTATTAGTATAAGTCTAACACAGAGTCCAAGGACATTTAGGAAGAATTTAAGGAATTAGTTGTTATAATGCACATCAAGAAAGTTCTTGCCGAAACCGGTTTGGCTCAGTGGTAGAGCGTTGGTCTGGGGACTGGAAGGTCCCAGGTTCAATTCCGGTCAAGGGCATGTAGGTTGATTGTGGGCACATCCCCAGTAGGGGGTGTGCAAGAGGCAGCTGGTCGATGTTTCTCTCTCATTGACGTTTCTAGCTCTCTATCTCTCTCCCTTTCTCTCTGTAAAAAATCAATAAAATATATTTTTTTAAAAAAGAAAAGAAAGTTCTTATTAAGCTATGACAATTGCTAGAAAAAGGGAGAATAGAAAAGTAGATGAAACCAGTGATTGAGAACTGAATTCTAAAGAGGCAAGTAAAGGTATCATTATTTTATAGTGCTCTGACTGCCTAAGTGATGCAATTTTATAATAAAATAAAATAAAAAACACATACCTCCTCAAAATCCCAGCACAACAGCTTTCCTTTCTTTGCATAGATGAGGATGAAACGTTGTAATCCAAAATGTTCCCAAAAAAGTTATTTTTAAAAAAGACATAGAAATAGAAGATCCATATGAAAAGAGATCCAATCTGGGAGGATGGAGACTGTCTTGTAAATCTTGTGATCAAGACCAGCTGTTCACCAAGTGTCGGCATCTGAAGAAATTACTAACTGCAGTTGTGTCTTCTGAAGAGAGTAATACCTGCTGGGACAAAGGAGTAAGAGAATAAAGAAACACTACTGAATGCAAATGAGTGGCTAGCAAACAATTACCACTCATTAGTCTCAACATTTTTCAAGTTGGTATTAGTGAATATTAAAAGATCAAGTGGAAGTAAATACAAGTGGGCGAACCAACTGACAATGGGGTTATCAAAGACAGCAGTAATCAAAGGTACATGTCAGTCCTGGCCAGGTAGCTCAGCTAGTTAGAGTGTAGTCCCAATAAGCCACGGTTCCAAATTTGATCTCCAGTCAGGTCACATACAAGAAGCAACCAATGAATGCATAAATAAGCGGTACAACAAATCGATGTTTCTCTCACTTCCCCCATCTCTCTCTAATCAATAAAAAAAATATAAAAAACAACAACAAAGGTACATTTCAGCAGGTGATCCAGCTATTTTATGTTTTTTATAGTAAGACTAGTGACCTGGTAAAGGAAATTAATCAAGACAAATTAAAGACTTCTTCAGATATACAAAAGCTGAAAGGATTTATCACCAGCAAACCTGTTTCACATGAAATGTTAAAAAAAAAGTCCTTCATTCAGAAGTAAAATGTACCATGTAGAAATCTGTAACTATACGGAAAATTGAAGAGCACTGAAAATATAAATACACATACTGTACTTGACAGAGGCTTTTATTATGAGAGGAGATTCAGTTACATTATTAAAATAAAGAAAAAAAGCACTAACAAGAATTTTCATAATACATATCTCTTCCCAAATGCCTGTCTTAAAAAAAAAGAAGTACCTTACTAGAAGAGATTTCCCATCACAACATTCTTATAAATTAGAGTCAATATTATCTTTTTATAAAAAGAAGTACAAAAACCAACCAAACAAACAGGTACAAACTATTTGTTTAGTAATAGAGATCTTCTTGGTTCCGGCCCAGTGTTCATTACATAAACCTTTTTAAAGGGCTTGCCTACAGTGAAGTTCCTTGGGATAGTTTGATGGTGGTTAATATATAACATATATTTTCCGTTACCTCCAGGGAATCCCAAAGTCACTTAGCAATAAGCTATAAAGATAGCAAAGACTACTCCTTGCTTTCAAGAAGTCTGAAAAACAGTAGGTTTCAATGGATTGGGTCAGGTTACCCGAAACTTGCAAAATAAGAAAACTTTTGCAATTCGAAAAGGAATCTATCAAGGCAAAGGTGTCAACTGCAAAACAAAGCTTCAGGGTTGGGTGCCACAATAAGAAAACACAAATATTTAATGCTACTCTATTACAGTCCAAATCTCAGAGGAAATGTGGTAAGAATAAAACCCTTGTAACATCAATGATGCCAAATAGATTACAGAATGGGAATCCTGCCTACTATCCCTCTGAATACATAATGCTAAACATAATCCAGATACTCAGATATTAAGACCACAATAAATGGTATAATCCAACTTCACAATGAAAGACTACTTGCTACTCTCAAAAGGAGAACTGAATGGAACACAATGTAATTCAAGATATTTCTCTAACAGAATTCTAAGGGTAGGCTACCTACTATTACCCCATCTGGATCAAAATCCTTTACTCCATAATGACAACAGGAAAATTATGTGATTTCAGTATTTACTGATGAATATTATGCCAAAACAAAGTAGCCTTCTATTAGCACTTCACCCCAAATAAGCCACTGGGAAACATAAAACTTTTCGAAAAGAAAATATATTCATACCCTAGTTGGTTTGACTTAGTGGATAGAGCATCGACCTTCGGACTAAAGGGTCCTGGGTTCAATTCAGTGAAGGGCACGTAACTTAATTGCAGGTTCCTGGCCCTGGTCAGGACATGTGCAGGAGGCAACTACTTGTTGCCTCCTGCACATGTTTCTCTCACATTGATGTTTCTCTCTGTCTTTCCCTCTCTCTAAAAAAATCAGTGAAAAAATATCCTTGGTGAGCGTTTAAAAAAAAAAAAAAAAAGAAAAGAAAAGAAAATACAAGAGCATTTTAAAACATATGTTCAACAAAAACTGATACATGAGCCCATGAGGGTGGCTCAGTGGTTGAACATCAACCAATCAAATGACAGTTCAATTCAGGTCAGGGCACATGCCCAGTTTCAGGCTCGATCCCCAGTGGGGGGGGTGTAGAAGACAGCCAATTAATGATTTTCTCTAATCATTAGTGTTTCTATCCTGCTCTCTCTCTTCTTCTCTCTGAAATCAATAAAAAAAACTGTTACGTGAATGTTCATAGCAGCAGCATTCGTAATTGCCAAAAAGTGAAAACAATTCAAATGTCCATCAACTAAAGAATGTATACACAGCAGAAACGCTCAGCGGTAGAGCGTCAGGCTGTGGACTGAAAGGTCCCAGGTTTGATTCCAGTGAGGGGCATGTACGTTGGTTGCGGGCACATCCCCGGTAGGGGGGGTGCAGGAGGCAACTGGTCGGTGTTTCTCTCTCATCGACGTTTCTAGCTCTCTATCTCTCTCCCTTCGTCTCTGTAAAAAAATCAATAAAATATATATTTTTTTAAAAAGACTGTATACAGGAACAAAATGTGCTTTAACTATATAATGGGTTATTATTCACCCATAAGAAAGAAATTAAGTACTGAAACATGCTCCAACATGGAGGAACCTTAAAAATATTAAGTAAAAAAAACCAGAAACAAAGGCCATATATTACGTCTCCCCATTTAAGTGAAATGTTCAGAATAGGTAAATCCATAGGAATAAAAATCAGACTAGGGATTGCTAGGGTTTCTTTTAGTAGTGATGAAAATGATTTGCAATTAGATGGTGGTAGTGGTTGCACAAGATTGTGAATGAACAAAAAGCCTCTACACTGTATATTTCAAATAGTTAATATTAAGAATTTTGTTATGTGAATTTGACCTCAATACAAAAAAAAAGCCCCCAAGTGTTAATTAGTTATCTAATACCTGTATCTCCCACTACTTAAAAAAATGCTGTATTAAAATAATTAAAAAATACTTTTGAAAATTTAATATTCTGGACCCTGGCCAGCTGTATCAGTTGGTTAGAACATCATCCTGATATACCAAGGTTGTGGGTTTGATCCCCAGTCAGGACACACACATACAAGAAATAGCCAGTGGCCTGGCTGGTGTGGCCAAGTGATTAGACCTTTGGCCTGTGCACCCAAGGGTCTCGGGTTTGATTACTAGTCAAGGGCATATACCTGGTTTGCAGGTTTGACCCCTGGCCCCGATTAGGGCACATATGGAAGGCAACCAATTGATATCTCTCTCTCAAATTGATGTTTCTCTCTCTCCCTCCCTCTCTCTCTCTCTCTCTCTCTCTCTCTCTCTCTCTCTCTCTCTCTCTCTCTCTCTCTCTCTCCATCTGTCTCCCTCTCTGTCTTCCTCCCTTCAACTCTTTAAGAAAAAAAAAAAATCAAAGGAAAAAATATTAACAACAAAAAAAGAAACAGTGAATACATGAATGAGTAGAATAACAAAGTGAGGTTTCTTTCTTCCCCTCTCTCTCTTTAAAAGTAATAAATTAAAAAGTAATACAAAATGTATTGTTCTGGAAAAGGCAATACTGTAAAGTCAGTAAAAAGATTAGTGGCGTGGGGGGAATTAAATAGATGAAGCACAAATTTTTTAGAGCAGTGAAACTATTCCATATGATACTGTAATGGCAAATATATTAAAAGTTTGTAACTCTGGTCAGTGTGGCTCAGTTGGTTGAGAATTGTCCTGTATACCAAAATGTTGCTGGTTCGATTCTTAGTCTGGGCACGTGCTCAGGTTGCCAGCTTGATTCCCAGTAGGGGGCCTGCAGAAGACAGCCAATTGATGTTTCTCTCTCTCCCTCTCTCTCTCTAAAAAAATCAATAAAAATTTTGTTTTAAAGAACTTTGTCAAAACCCATATAACTTTAAAGCACAAAGTATAAACAATGTATGCAAAAGGGATCTCGGCATAGAATGCAGAATGTGACGAAACAATCTAAATGTACTGCAAATGTGAAACCACCTCACAAAGGAGGTAGAAGAATATAGTGCTAACCTAGGTAATGCTGGAAATGAGAATCTGTAAGACTAAAGCAAAAACGAAGGATCCACAAGCACTGTACTCTAGTTAATATAGTTGTTTCCCATAAGGGCACATACTAACCATTCTAAAACCATGTATATGATGTATAGTGGAATTGAAGAATTAAGTAAATGAATGGCCAAATTTCTTGCTGGTAAAGTGGAGGAAGCTAGAATGATTAATGTGTTAAGGAATTAGAGTTGTACACATCAGTATGAATTCATGAGTAGCTTAATATAGAGATATAAGTGGTTACATATAGAACTATTTATAGATATGCATGTTCACATAGGTTAACATACACATATTTCTCCTTGCTAACTCACTAGAAACATAGTTCTACCTCACTAGAACTATTTATAGATATACATGTACACATAGGTTAACACATACACATATATCTCTTTGCTACCTCACTGGAAACAATACTCTAGTTGCAACTAGCACACTTAGCACCCAGGCCATAGTTTCTAATACCATTTCCAATAATGGCTCCTTGGAAAAAATGATCAATTACAGGATTAGAGCATGATATATAAAGGATGAGCCTGAAACGTTTTATGGTGTCAGAAAAGCGCTCACATACAATCATCAGAGTATGTCAAAGGAAAGATAGACAGGAGCCCACTGAAAAAGCTCCCAATGACCAAAGCTGGAACAATTTGAGCAAAGAAATTTATATAGATATTCCACCCTTAAGGAGGTGAAGGATAATTCATTACTCATTAAGTGAGGGCTATGCATAATGGCTTTCTTCTACAATTCAGAAAGGGAAGAACAAAAGGGTAACGTTACAGTGAAGAAAATAAACACTACCTCAACCTAGGTGATCAAGGTTAACATTAACATTGATAAGTAATATCAATAATATGTACTCATGATATGTGATAAGAATGACACTTTAACTCTAGGTTCTTCCTTTCTAAATCACATTATATCTATATAATCTACCCCTTAGAAAAACATCAGACAAATCCCAATTGAAGGATTTTGTACAAAAATGCCTGATCAGTTATTTTCAAAACTACCAATGCCATTAAAATCAAGGAAAGTCAGGCCCAGCCAGTGTGGCTCAGTGGTTGAGCATCAGCATAAGAACCAGGAGATCACAGTTTGATATCTGGTCAGGGCATATGCCAGGTTGTGGGCTCAATCCCATCCCCAGTGAGGGGCATGTAGGAGGCAGCCGATCAATGATTGTCTCTCATCACTAATGTTTCTATCTCTATCTTTCTCTCCCTTCCTCTCTAAAATCAATAATAATGTGCTTTTAAATCAGCCCTAACTGGTTGGCTCAGTGGATAGAGCGTCGGCCTTCAGACTGAAGGGTTCCAGGTTTGATTCTGGTCAAGGGCACATGCTCAGGTTGCGGGCTTGATCCCAGAAGGCAGCCAATTAATAATTCTCTCATCATTGATGTTTCTATCTCTTTTCTCCCTCTCCCTTCCTCTTGAAATCAATAAAAACATATTAAAAAAGAAAAGAAAAGAAAAGAAATTAACCCTGAGAAAAGTGAATACTTAAGAGACATAATAGCCGAAACCGGTTTGGCTCAGTGGATAGAGCGTCAGCCTGCGGACTGAAAGGTCCCAGGTTCGATTCCGGTCAAGGGCATGTACCTTGGTTGTGGGCACATCCCCAGTAGGGTGTGTGCAGGAGGCAGCTGATCCATGTTTGTCTCTCATGGATGTTTCTAACTCTATCCCTCTCTCTTTCTCTCTGTAAAAAAATCAATAAAATATATTTTTTTAAAAAGAGAGACATAATAGCAGTATTCAAATACTTGAAGGGTCATGTAACAGAACTGAGAGTTAGATCTTATACCCATTTAACTTACTAGCTGACCTCTGGTAAAATGTGAACAACACTCAAGGACATAGAGAGTGACAGATGTTCAGTAGAGCCACAACAGGAAATGCCTATTTGGAAAGACAGGAAGCAGGTGGCCTAGTTCTTCAACTTTTCAAAGGACAGTGTGAATGAGAGCCCAATGAAGCAAAAATTTAGATTCAAATACTGAATTTATTAGCCATGTACCATGTGCTAGATGCCTCCTTACATATTATCTCATTTAACATAATATATCTATAAACATCTATTAATGTAATAAAGGCTTAATGTAAAAATAAAACAAACCCTGCAAGGAAGCAGGAACACATTAAAATTATCTACCCTCCCCCACTCTGATAGGGATTTGACAGATGTTTTAAAAAGCAAGAATGTTTGAAGGCCTACATATCCACATAATAATTTATTTCCTCTTGCTCCTTCCTGAAGTCAAGCTCAGTGGCTCTCAATCTGTAGCATGCGTAAGAATGGCATACAATTATATATAGTATACAAAAACATTCACACTATATAATGTAAGGAATTTCCCTATAGCTTTCATCTTATGTGATTTTTGTCTCATGCAGTGACTTTAGAACCGAATCCTGGGGATGAGGTGCAATCCCGGTGCAGGCTTACTCCGTGTAAGGCAGCACCATGGAAAGGATGAATCCTATTACAACATGAAGAAGACTCTAACAATTAGAGCTATCTGAAAATAGCATAGGCTCAAAGTAATGAATTTTCTGTCGTAAAAGGTGTTCAAACAGGTTGAAAAATCACTGAGAACATTTTAAGAAAGCAATTGGGTATGAAGTTAAGATCTCTTCCAAGTCTTATATTCTATAATGGGTGGATTTTAAATATCTGACAGGAAGAGAACAACCTAGTTAAGAACAACACAATGAAAAAAGACACAAAGGCAAGAGTGACATGGTATGTGGAGAACTTCAATGCAGGGGAACATAGGAGAAGCTCAATTCCACCTGCAGATCTTCTGCTAGGAAAACTCTTGCATCGAATACCTTCTCCTTAGTGAGGAGAAAACTTTTTCTTTTCTTTTAATATATATTTTTATTCATTTTAGAGAGAAGAGGGGGAGAGAGAAAAACATCAATGGGAGAAACATCGACTGGTTGATTTCCTGTATGATGATCCCTGACCAGGGATCAAATCCACAAACTGTGTATATTGCTTTGACCAAGAATCAAATCGGTGCACAGGACAACACCCAACCAACTGAGCCACACTGGCCAGGGCAGGAAACTTTTTCTACAAAGGGTTAGATTACAGCCCACAGGCCAAATCCAGTTTGCCCCAAGATTTTGTATGGCCTATGAGATAAGAATAGTTTTTACATTTTTAAATGGTTAAAAAAAAAAAGCAAAAGGAATATTTTGTGATATGGGAAAATTACATGCAATTCAAATTTCAGTGTCCCAAGTTTAAGTAGGACAGACAAGTTCGTTTATGTACTACTGCCTGTGACCATTTCTACACTAAAATAACAGAGTTGAGTAGCTGCAACAGAGACCATATAGCCCATAAATATTTCTTTTTTGGCCCTGTACAGAAAAAGTTTGATAATCACTGACTTTTAGCATTATCTGAAATTATCTTGTCTATTTGCTTATTGTTTCCTCATTCTGACATACACAGAATAAAGCTCAATGAGGGCAGGACTTTGTCTGCTTTGTTACCTCACTGTAGCTCAGTCCTTAGAAGAAATCCTGGAACAAAATAAGAGCTCAATAAATATTTTATGATTAATGAATGATCCATAAATGCCACATCAAGAAGTTTAAACTTAAGTCCTCAGCCAGGACAGGTTTTGTACATGTAAGACAGGCATAAGAAACTCTTACAGAAAAGGAGAAATACTTTTGTACAAAACAGCTTAGAGTAAAGGTAGTGACCAACTAATCCAGAACACTGGATTTCTTCATCAAACTGTAGTTTGTGTGTGGGTGCTTATGAGATTCTCTCAACTACTTCAAGGTGTCACAACATGTGTCAGCTGACTGTACTTCTGTTTATCTTAAGATGCAAATACTGAGAAATCTAATTTCATACACATAGTACAGGGTATCCCATACCATGCCAAATCTTAATAAATGTCCATAATTATAACAGATCTAGATCACATACTAATAAATTTTTAAGATCTAAAATTTTGCTATGCTGATCAGCAATCTACTCTGTAAACAGCTTAAAACTCTTTAGAAATTAAAAGGTTATTGCCCATTAACCAGAAGCAGCTTTTTAATCTTTCCATACTAACCAGAGAGTGAGTGTGTGATTTCAAAAAATACAAGCCAACTCTGTTGGTAGAGGACAAGGTATTGGTAAGTTAAAATCATAACTATAGGCATATTTTGTTACATGACACTAGTAAAACTACCACCTACTCACAAAGTTTCACTTTTTTTAAATTTTATTTTTCAATTACAATTGACATTCAATATTATTTTATACTGGTGCATCCTGGTGGGGTCCCTCGGCCTGGCCGGCGGGAATCAGGCGTAAACCAGCTCTCCAATATCCCCTTAGGGGTCCCAGATTGCAAGAGGGCACAGGCCAGACCAAGGGACCCCACTGGTTCACGACTGGTGCACAATTGGGACCAGGAAGGGACTGTGGGAGGGCTCCAGGGTATGTCTGGCCCATCTCACTCAGTCCCAATTGGCTGGACCCCAGCAGCAAGCTAACCTACCAGTCAGAGCATCTGCCCTCTGGTGGTCAATGAACATCATAGCGAGCAGTTGAGCGGTCTTAGCATATCAATAGCATATTATGTTTTGATTGGTTGAAAGGCTGACCAGTGGACCAGGCACTTAGCATACTAGACTTTAATTATATAGGATTAGTTCCAGATATACAAGCATAGCAGTTTGATTACAAAGTGATCCCCTGATAATTCAATTACCCCCCTGGCACCATAGTTATTACAACAGTATTGACTATATTCCCTATGCTGAACTTTACACCCCTGTGACTATTTTGTAACTACCAATTTGTACTTATCCCTTCACCTTTCTCACCCAGTGGAGTCTCACTCTTCTAATACACAGTGGAGGAAAAACTGTATCTACCTCCTGAAGGAATCTTGTCTGTAACACAATAACATTTTCATAAGGTTCTTTCCTCCAGGCTTTGTAACAATTTCTATACATGGGTACTTCAAAGACAAGGATTTAGTTAACCAATCACTTCCAAATTTTAAAATACTGGTCAGAAAACATAAGTAAATCAAAGTTGCACTTCATTTTAAACCTGTTCTGGCTGAGGATTTAAGTGCTTTTTAAGCCTGGGGTGACTTTAAAAAAAAAAAATTAACTAATTTAGGAATTCAGATCTTTCAATAGAGATGCTTATGGTACAGGTACCTCTGATGACTTAACAGCATCCATTTTGGATTAGTGTCTATGTTTTCATCTTCCTTTCCTTTATGACAAGTCAGGCTGAAAAGTCAGCTTACAAAAGCATTGCCTTAGGATCTACCAAGTCTACTGTATCAGGTGTCACAAAAAAAAGGGGGGGGGGGAGAGGTTGGGGGAGAGAATTGGCCAACAGCTCAAGTGGGCTGCTTCAAGAAACTCTGCTGCAGGTCCACCTGGGGCACCCTCACCATCAATGTGGTTCAGGAATGAACCAAATGGCTGGACAAGACTACACACAGCTTTGCTAAGGCTGAAAAGGGGAATGAAAGGGTCAGAGAGGGAGTTTGCAAGCTGTAAACGATGTCTGGCCCTTCAGAGAAGATACGCCCATTTTCCCTTTTTAAAAAGGCTAGTGACAGGCACCCCGAACCCCGTCAGCCTAGCTCCCCAACTGGCACACTGCCTATGCTCCCGATCCCAGGACAGCAGGTTCCCTCCTCCCCCTTAGACAACAAGTTCAACATCACAACAAAAGGTGCAGAACTGGTTTCAGGTGGCAATGGCTGAGCCCTGGTGGACAACTTCTGGGGACGCCAGGGAGGGCGAGCGAGGGCTCCCAGGACCTCAGACCCACCTCCACCTACACCACTACCACCACCGCCGCCGCCGCCACCAGACGAGCTCCCCAACAGTCCCTCGGGCCTCGGCCCAACTCCACACGCCCCTCCCTTCCCTCAGCCCCGGACACCAGCGCTGGGAAGGGGGCGAGGCGAGGGGGTGAGAGAAATCCAGGGTCACAATGACAGAGGGGCCAGCCGGGAAAGGAGGCCAGGAGGCGGCGGGACGTTGGGGGGTCGGAGTCCTAGGCCCGGGCTTCAGCCCCGATCGGGGGGCGACCGAGGGTCCGAGTCGCTCCAGGCCGTGAGGGGGGAGGCCTGGCCCGCGTCGGCAGCGCCGCCAGACCACGCTGCCCGGACTACTCTCACCCGAAGTGGCCGTGAGGGGCCGCGGCCGCAGCCACAACCCGGGGCGGGGGCGCTCACTCACCGGCAGGGAGGGGAGGAGCAGCCGGCGTCTCCGCCAGCACGGCCGCTCGAGTTCAGGCGCCGGCTCCTGCCGCTGCGGCCGCCGCGCCCGGTCCATCCCCCGCGGCCAACCCCCCTCCCAACCCTCCCCCCACGCCGCCTCAGCTGCCCCAGCCGCCGCCGCAGCCGCCACCGGGCGCTTCGGTCCCTGCGCGGGAGCGCGAACCGGCTAGAGGAGGCGAGAGCGCGTGCGCCCGCCGTCACCGCCCACAACCTCCGCCCCCGGCCCGCGGCGCGCACGCGCGAGGCAGCGGCGGGCGCGCGCACGCAGCGGGGGGTGGGAACAGCCCCCCGGCGCGCACTCCCACGTGGCCCCGCCCCCCGGCCGCATGGCCCCGCCCCCGGCCGCGCGCCCACCCACGCGCTCGCCGGGCGGTTGAGCTGAGCCCACGCTGCAGGTGTAGCTGAGCTGCTGCAGGTGGACTCCTCCTCCTCCCGGCCGAAGCTCCCAGAACCGAGCTCCCCTCTGCTTTGGTCCCTCTTTCTGGGGAGAGAGGCCCCCAAGCAATGCAGATGTGAGCGGATTTCTGGCCGCCTCCCTGAGTCATACACCTGTTCTTTCTACCTGGCATCCAAACGCCGCCTTCTTCCTTCTCCTCCCATTTGGCGGGTTTTGGTCTGCTGCTAGGAAAAGGGCAAAGGCCGTTCCTGTTTCTCGTCTGGCATTACCACTGAAGGGACCCACAAGCAGCCATCAGCCTAACCCTTTATTATTTCATTTCCCTAATTTATGTATGCATTCATCACTTAGGTACTGAGGCCTCCTCCCTGTACTAGGCCCTGTTCCCGAGTTGCTGCGAGTACAATGTGAGGATCAAACAGAATACATGATCTCCTGAAGTTAGATCTGGTGGAGAAAGAAAATGTTTTAAAAATAATAATAATAATAATAATAATCAGCCCACCAGTCAGAAGAGCAGTGCCTGTGAGCGTTTCTGGACCTCGGGTTCTTCTCACAGAGGAAGGGACAGAACAGACAGCAGACACCATGGAGTCCCCTTCAGGGCCTGCTCACAGAGGGTGCATCCCCTGGCAGGGGCTCCTAATGGCCGACTCACTCTTAACCTTCTGGAGCCTGCCCACCACTGCCCAACTCACTGTTGAATCAGGGCAGGTCCAATGCTGCTAAAGGGGAGGATGTGCTTCCTCTTGTCCACAGTCTGCCTGGGAATCTAGCAGGCTATATCTGATACAAAGGGGAATGTATAGACAGACAGCAACCTTCTAATTGTATCATATGTGATAGACACTCCAAAAATTACCCCCGGGTCTCCAAAAAAGAATCAAGAGACAGTGTATCTCAATGGGTCCCTGCTGTTCCAGAAAGTCACGCTGAAGGATATAGAATACTACACCCTACAAGCCCTAGAGAAAGATTTTTGGAGCAAACAAGTAATTGGACAGCTCCATGTATAAAGCCCTCCATGCAAGCCAGCAATGCCACAGTCACAGGATAAGGACGCCGTGGTCCGGACCTGTCTCATAGATGACACTGGGATCTTCATCCGGTGGCTCTTCAAGAGCCAGAGTCTCCTGCTCATGGACAGGGTGAAGCTGTCCCAGAACAACAGCATCCTCACCATAGACCCCGCCAGGAGGGAAGATGCTGGGGATTTTCAGGGTGAGGTCTTCAACCCTATCAGTTCCAGCAAAAGTGGCCCTCTCAGGCTGGACGTACAATCTGATTCAACACTACAAAGTCCTGGCCTCTCAGATGAGGCTATTGCCGGCATCGTGATTGGAATCCTGGCTGGTGTAGCTCTGATATATCGCAGCCCTGGTGTACTTTCTGTATGTCAGAAAGACTGGAGGGGAAAGTGACCAGCGTGATCTCACGCAGCACAAACCCTCAGCCAGACTCCAACCACAGTCCCGGCCACTCTGACAGCTCACTTAACAGGATCCCTGACGTTACATATTCTTTGCTGAACTGCAGTAGCCAAGAATCAAAGAAACCAAAGTCAGTCTCCCCTTCCCCAATAGCCTCAGGACCAGTTTATTCAGAAATAATTCAGAAGTAATAAAGAAGTAATAAAGCCCTGCTCACTACACTGCTGAATGCTTCCAGGTCTCATCTCCAACATTAGGAGACCCTCAGCTGCCCGCTGGTTGCCCCACAGATAGGCCCTGATCGCCAGCCAAGCCTAGGGACCCTACCCTTGCAAGGATTTTGTGCACCAGGCCTCTAGTTCGCCAATAAAGAAACTGAATTGGTATTTTTAATCCTTCCAATAAAAGATACATATAATCTAGATTATTTGGCAGGGGGTTTTCCAAACATCCAAGGAACAATGAATTCTAATCTTACATGTGCTCTTACAGAAAATAGAAGAGAGAGAATACTTCCCCTGCTCTTATTGTGTGGCTTATTTCCTGGACCACTAAATCAGAAGAAACTTGCTAGACATGAGCAGAGCAAGGACAATGGGCCAGGTACAGAAGCTCACCAGGGCAGAAAGCTCCAGATGACTAGCAAGGGGCAAAATTGAGAAAACAAGAACCTATCTTCCCCTAGCTGCTAGCATATCACTGGTCATGTGGTTTGGTTTAGACCCCCCTAACCTTTTCCTCCCTAAAGATAACATCTAGGCTTCAATTGTATTTCAGCTCCAGAAAAGCAGAAAAACGGGACAAGTAACACAGTGGTTGCCTCAGGACCTATTACATTGACTAAAGGCACTGACCAATCAGTGGAGACCATGACCCTAAAAGAGCACACCTGGAAAGCTGATGAATATTCTATTAAGAACCTCCCCTGAAATCTCCCCTAAGATTTCACCTGCAAGAAAGAGATAAATATGCTCAGGACAAAGAATACAGGGTATGCTCTCCCTCCAGGGAGCATACTTTTGCCATTCCCCCACAGGCACGTATCCCCCCCCCAACCACTATGAGACTTGCAACCAGGGGAACAATGGGCAGCGGCAGCTTGTCCCGAGCTAACCCCCTGAACCTGTCTCCAAGGTCCCCTTTACTCTGACTTCTCAGTGAGTCAAAGCAGTCCAGCCTAGGCTTCTCTGTTGCTTCTTTTATGCCCCTCCTTGTTCACAGTCCTAAGTACATTTTTGCTGCCATCATGGCTATAACACCTTTTTGCTCAATGTGTGTAGTCCTTCTCTTTGGATATCCCCATCTCCCATCCCATTTTCCTATTTTTCTTCAAGGAAATCCCAGAAAAGGGGCAATAGTGCTGCAACAGTTCGTTTTCACTCAGTGCCCGCATATTGTGTAGAAACATCATAAACCACACTATTAATAACCAAGTCTGGGTTTTTTCTCTTCCCCGGTCAGAGGGAATACCCCATGAGACTGAAGTCTGGGTGAGAGAAAGAGAGACGATAAAATAGCAGTAGGGGCCATGGGCATTTGGCCCACTTCCTCATAACTTGTGCCTTCAGGGCCCTCTCAAGCCCAGTCTCATAGAGACAGTTTCATTGATAATGGAGTGCTGCTGTGCTCGCACAACCTTATAGCCTGGTGGACTAGACAACACTCAGTTCACGATGGGTAGCTCAGGTCACCTGGTAACTTGAGGACAGACGTGTGGTTAAGAGTTCAGTATCTACTAAGGCTCGGTAGCAAGCCAAAGGCTGTTTCTCAAAAGATTAGTTATCACGGAGAATGGCAGGGCTTTGCTCCAAAACCTTAAGTGTCTGCACTGTTACTCACCTACAGGGGCCTGCCAAAGAGTTGAAATATAATCCCTATTAGCCATTTGCAGAATGAGGCTCTGGGTTTCGTTTTCAGAAATCACGGCACTAAAGGTTTCTTTCAAAATCGAAATAGAAGCTTTCAGGTCATCTATGCGTAGCCTGAGCTGGAAATTTGAAGCCCTGATCTCATCCTTTTCTTTTCTTTGTAAAAAAAAATTTTTTTTTTCTTTTTAATTGATTTCAAAGAGGAAGGGAGAGGGAGTGAGAGATAGAAATAATCAATGATGAGAGAGAGAATCATTTACCGGCTGCCTCCTGCATGCCCCATATTGGGAATTGAGCCTGCAGCCCTGGCATATGTCCTTGACCAGAATCAAACCCAGGACCCATCAGTCCATAGGCTGAAACTCTATCCACTGAGCCAAACTGGTTAGAGCTGTACTTCTTTTTATACTTCCATTATACTGAGCAACAGAAGCTGAAAACAAAAGAATACATACTGTATAATCCTATGTAATAAAAGGGTAATATGTAAATTGATCCTAATGGTGGAACCACCAGGAAAGACCGTCGCTATGACTCGGACTGACCATCAGGGGGCAGATGTTCAATGCAGGAGCTGCCCCCTGATGGTCAGTGTGCTTCCACAGGGGGAGCACTGCTCAGCCAGAAGCCGGCTCATGGCTGGCCAGCACAGCAGCAGTGGCAGAAGCCTCTCCCACCTCAGCGGCAGCACTAAGGATGTCCGACTGACCGGAGCACACCTCAGCCATCAGTCAGACATCCCCCAAGAGGTCCTGGACTGTGAGAGGGTGCAGACTGGGCTGAGGGACCCTCCCCTTGCACAAATTTCATTCATCGGACCTCTAGTTCTATAAAAAATTCTAAAAAATGCAAATTAAGATATAGTGACAGCAGATCAGTGGTTGCCTGGGGCCAGACATGGAAGGAAAGATGAGAGGTAAAGGGGCAAAAAGAAACTCAAATTTAAAAAGTATCTTCCAGAATCTGTATGACTGCTTTTCAATTTCAATTAGACATTTAGGTGTATTGAAAAACACTGAATATAAATTTGAAACCACTTTTAAACATGTGACAGAAAAATTGAATTGATATTAGCATGCCAGTAAACACTCAGCTACAACAGTATGCAACAATCTTTTTATGATTATATTAATAAAGAATATGGGTCCTAAAATATTAGCCAAAGTTCTACTTTCAAACATGTCTAAATTCATTAGCTTAGTACTGACTTGGCATGATGCTTCAAATAAAATTAATGATTTAAGCAAAATGATACAGAAAATTCAATGTACAAAAAATGTTGATGTATGTAATGCTCTTAAAAAACTCAAAAGGACTAAGAAATTATTTGAAGTATAACTGGATGAATCTTAAAAAATAAGTTACTGATTTTAAAATAAGTTGCAGAACACATATAAAATGAAATATTACTAAGCCTTAAAACAGAATGAAATCTTGCCATTTGTAACAACATGGATGGACCCAGAGAGTATTATACTAAATGAAATAAGTCAGAAAAAGAAAAACAAATAGTACATGATTTCACTTATATGTGGATTATAAAACAAAACAAAACAAAACAAATGAACTAACAAAATAAAACAGAAACAGAATCATAGACACAAAGAACAAACTAGTGGTTGCCAAAGGGGAGAGAGATGAGGGGTGAAGAGGGTGGGCGGAGACAGGCAAAATAGGTAAAAGGGATTAAGAGAGGAAAACTTCCAGTTATGAAATGAATAAGTCACAGGGACATAATATATAGCATAGGAAATATAGTCAATAATATTATAATAACTTTGTATGGTGACAGATAAAACTAGATTTATTATGGTGATCATTTTGCAATGTAGGAAAATATTGAACCACTATGTTGAATACCTGAAATTAATATAATAGTGCATGTCAACTATAATTCATTACAAATTAATTCATTAAATAAGTATCATTGGTTGAATTGCCTCTTGACATTGGTTTCAAATTCTCCAACACAGAAAATATCAGAAAAAGGAGATTTCAGTTGCAAATCCCACAACTCAGCTAGGGTCCAAACTAAATTTTTAAAACTTCCTTTTAATTCTGCATAGGAAATTGCAATGTCATTTTAAAATTTAAAGTTTTCAATACTGAAAGAAAATAATAATCTTTTGGTTTTCTCATCTAGATCCTTACTATTCAAAATGTGGTCCCTGGACCAGCAGCATCAGCATTACCTAGGAGTTTGGTAAAAATGTAGGATCTCAGCCCTGCTCCAGATCACTTTAATAAAAGTTTTTATTATATAGCATAACCTGCAGGTGATTTGTATGCATATTATAGTTTGAAAAGCACTGGACCAGATGACATGTAATTTGAAAAATAACAATGAACATGAACTGTAACAACTGTTAAAATTTACATTTAAAACTCATTAATGAATATTAGTGATAATGTAGATGGAAAATGAATTCAGAGGAGCTAAAACTTTACATTGTTTGGTAAAATCTAATATAACTTCTCTTAAAGTATTGTGATACTTTTGTAGCAATAATTTGTCACATTTTCAAATAATCTCTATCTCTCAGTATATGTTTAACTTTGCTAATATAAATAACCAGTAAAAAGTGTAGATTCACAAAATTAAAATTTAGTTAAAACTGGTTAAGGTCTACAGTGAGCAAAAAAAGACTATCATGTAGTGATAATGACTTATTGGAGCAAGTAAGCATTGAAACTATCATGGCCCTAGTGGTTTGGATCAGTGGATAGAGCATTAGACCCGCAGACTGAAGGGTCTTGGGTTTGATTCTGGTCAAGGGCATGTACCTCAGTTGCAAGCTCGGTCCCCAGCCCTGGTCAGGGTGCATGGGAGGCAACCAATTGATGAACCTCTGTCACATCCATGTTTCTCTCTGTTTCTTCCTCTCCTTCCCACTCTCTCTAAAAATCAATGGAAAAATATCCTGAGGTGAGGACTACCAAAAACAAACAAACAAAGATCATAAGGAATTTTATCTCCAAGAAAGCAAGACAATTTTATCATATGCTAGGACTGAATTTCTAATTATTGTGCTAGTTTCTCTCTCTTACCTCCGGACCTTTGTTTCTGCTATTTCTGGCGCCTGGAACATCCTTTCTGTTCAACTCTGCTGACCTTTCTGTCTCAGATGAAATGCCAGTTCCTCAGTGAGGCCTCCCGTGACCCCATAGTCAAGGTCAGCTTCTACCATCAAGCATCTTGAGGTTCCCGTTTCCTAGCCCAACACACATGTAACTTCCCCCTTAAACATCTGCTTTCCTCTCTGTGCTGCGAGCGCCGTGGTGCAAGGAGTTTGTCTCTGTCGTTCTGAACCCACTCACCTTTTCAGGTTGCTCCATACAGGCATACCTTGCAGATACTGCAATTTTGGGTCCAGACCTCCACAATAAAGCAAGTTGTAATCTTTTTTTTTTTTTAAATAAATATTTTATTGATTTTTTACAGAAGGGAAAAGAGAGAAACATTGATGAGAGAGAATCATCTATCAGCTGTCTCTTGCACGCCCCCTACTGGGGTTGTGCCTCAACCAAGGTACATGCCCTTAACCAGAATCTAACCTGGGACCCTTCAGTCTGCAGGCGGATGCTCTATCCACTGAGCCAAACCGGTTTAGGCAAGTTGTAATCTTTTTGCTGGTGGAGAGTCTATGGTGGGACATCTGTCTGGCACAATGAAATGAGGTATGCTTATAGATGTTTATTGGATTAAGAAGTGAATAAATGGCCATTCTATTCATAATGAATGAAGCATGACCCTGCCTTATATTTATTTGTATAACCCTTTACTCTTTTTAATACCCTTTTTAGTTCTGTTGTCCTGTTGGAGCTTCCAAAGACCCAGATCTACCTAGTTAGCCTTTCTCAGACCTTAAAACACATATGACATCTCCTACCTCTTAGATAAAAGCATGGGCTACAGATGGCTTCCCTGCCTTCTGGTCCTAAGTCTGCTACTTCAGACCTGTGTCCTGGGCAAGTTACCTCACCCCTCTGTGCGCCACTTCCCTTATTTGTACTTACCCATATGTACACTGTGAGGAAGGAGCAAATGGATACAGCTGACCCTTGAACAGTTGTGGGGTTTGAAGATGCCAACATCCCGCCACTGATTTGAAATCCCCATATAACTTTTTTTTGTTCTTAATCATCACCTGAGGATATTGTTTTCCCACTGATTTTTTAGAGAGAGTGGAAGACGGGGGGAAGGTGGGGGGAAAGAGAGAGAGAAGAAGAGAGAAAACATTGATGTGAAAGAGGCATGTCAATTGGTTGCCTCCCACATGAACCGAGGCCAGGAATGGAACCTGCAACCCAGGCATTCCCTTGACTGGGAATCGAACCTGAAAACCTTTGGTGCTCAGGGCCTATGCTCCAACCATTGAACAATACCGGCTTGCATGTCCATATATAATTTTTGTCTCTCCAAACATTTGACTACAGTCATCCCTTGTTATCCAAAGGGAATTGGTCCCAAGACTCCCTGCAGATACTAAAATCCATGGATGCTCAAGTTCCTATATAAAATGGCATAGAACAATGTATATAGTTGGTGCTGAACATCTGCAGATTGAACCAACTACAAATTGAAAACAGTGAATCCATGGATGAGAAACCTGAGGATATACAGAGAACCAACTGTATATTTATTGAAAAAAAGTCCACTTATAAGTGGACCCGTGCAATTCAACCATGTGCTGTTCAAGGGTCAACTATATATATATATATATATATTAACAGTGCCTGGCACTTAACAAATGTTATCTATTATAGGAATACCATGAAGATCATGAATGTTGGGGCAAATATTAACAATTAGGCATCCTGCCTTAGCCAATTTGGCTCAGTGGATAGAGCATCAGCCTGAGGACCAGCAGGTCAAGGACACATATGTACCTTAGTTGCAGGATCCTCCCTGGCCTGGGCCCTGGTTGGGGGGTTTCTCACACATGGATCTTTCTCTCTGTCTTCCCCTCCCTCTTCCACTCTCCCTAAAAATCAATGGAAAATATATCCTTTAATGGGGATTAACAACAATAAAAAAAAAAAAAGTAGGCACCCTTGGCCTGGCCAATGTGGTTCAGTAGTTGAGCATCAACCCGTGAACCAGGAGGTCAAAGTTTGATTCTCAGTCAGGGCACATGCCCAGGTTGCAGGCAAGGGGCAGGCAGGAGACAACCTATTGATGAAGTTTCTCTCTAATTGATGTTTCTATCTCTCTATCCCTCTCCTTTCCTCTCTCTCTCGAAATCATTAAAAACATTTTTTAAAAAACTTAGAAATTTGTTTCTGTTTTAAATCCCTAGATTTAAATCCCCAAACATATATTGACAGAGAAGAAGGTGATGCACATTTATTGAGTATTTACTGTAGGGTGGGCAAAAGTAGGTTTATAGTTTTGAGTATGCTGAAATACAGTTTACTCTCATACCACTATTTATTAATCATTATATCATTTTCCATACCAACAAATATAAACCTATTTTTGCTGCACTCTTATGTGTTAAGTAACTTTACATGTATTTTACCCATATCACCTTCACAACACCCTCTGAGGTAGATAACTTCAGAGAGGCAGTAAAATCTCTGCATTTGGACTGTATGGTTTGAACATTGGCCTTGCCATTTGTAAGCTGTGTGACTTTGGGCAAGTTATTTAACCTCTTTGTGCCTCAGTTTTCCCATTTGTTAAAAAGAAAAAGAAAATAAATGGTTTCTGTACCCATCTCATAGAAATGCTGTGTGGAATAAATGAGTAAACACACAAGACAGGGACTGGCACATAGCAAGTACTTTGTGTTTGCAGATACTATTTTGGAGATGTGGAAACTGGCCCTAGCTGGTTTTGATCATGGCTAGAGCACTGGCCCGTGGCCCAAAGAATCCCGCGTTCAATTCTGGTCAAGGGCAGGGACCTTGTTTGCAGGCTTCTCCCCAGCCCAGTGTGTTTTTTTTTAACATCGATGTTTCTGTCTTTCCCTCTCTCTTCCACTCTCTTGAAAAGATCAATGGGGAAATATCCTCTGGTGAGGATTAACAACGAGAGAGAGAGAGAGAGAGAGAGAGAGAGAGAGAGAGAGAGAGAGAGAGAGAGATGTGGAAATTGAAGCACAGAGAAGTCACTTGCCCAGGGTCACACAGCTAGGAAGTGTAGATTTGGGATTTAAATTTGAGTATCCTCTGATAATAGACTAGAGGCCCAATGCACAAAATGTATGCAAAAGTAGGCTTCCTTCCCCCAGCTGCCAGCACTGGCTTCTCTCTGGCTGCTGGCAGGCACCCGGGACCCCGGTGTCCCTCTCAGCCCCAGCTTCATCCAGAAGGACATCCGAAAGGATTTCTGGTCTAATTAGCATATTATGCTTTTATTATTATAGATAGACAAGTATATAGGCCAATTACAAAGGGGACCCCTGTCCTGAGCCCCATATCTTAGGCTCTGTCCCTCCAAAGTCCACCCCCAGTCTCAGAGGAGAGAGGAGGGTGCCCGAGAGCGGCTAGTGAGTGAAGTCCAAGGACAGAGCGCTGAGCAGAGGGACAGGCAGCTTGCTGGCCGGCGGCTGAAGCGATCTAACCTGGCAGCTCAGGGTATTTTTAGGCCTCTGTGCTCTTGCCCCTGGGCTGGAAGCAGATTAGAGAAAAACAAAAATGAAATGACCTCTGCTTGGCCCGACAACTCCACCAAACGGAGGAAAAGACTGAGAAAACGCGAACCAGCCTTTGGTCTGTTTTGCTCCCTCTTCTCTCAGCAGCTAGGAGCAAAGCCAGCACCCCTCGTGGGGTAGGCACTCCTGCAAACACCTCCCTTGGGACCAGGAATTTCCCCCATCCACCCTCTCAGACTCCCTGGCCACACTGCCCACACCCACCCTCCGCACCACTGATTCAGCTAACAGACATTCCCATTCCCGCTCTCCTCTCAGCCTTTGCTAATATTGCTTCATTTGATTCTCAAACAGCCTCACTCTCACAGATGAGCAAATTGAGGTCACCGAGATTGTTTAACCTGCCTCTGGCCATGGTAAGCCAACTCGGGACTCAAACCAGACAGCATGGCTCCAGAGAACAGACGTAACCTCCATGCGATGCCACTTCTCCGAAGTCTGGCACCTCTCGGTGCTACAGGACACCAGGCACCACCCTCCTGAGGTAGCCCTGATGGTCCCCTAACTCCCCGCCCCCCCCCCCCCCCCCCCCGCCACCCCAGCTACAGTTGCCCAAGTTACAGTGGAAATCTGTTATCCCAGAGTAATTATTAATGGAGGAATTGCTTGTCCACCCCCCTCACCCGTTACCTCTGACCTGCTGCTCTGGGCTGCCCTCACAGAGGCTCTGGGACCTTCTCACACCTCCTCACCAAATTCCTCCAGGTAACCTGAGTCCAGGCTGAAGTTCTTACACAATTTCAATGAAAGCCTGAGGGAATAAAGGGAAAATGAAACCCAGTCAGCAGCTCTCTCTGCACTGACCATGCGCCTGCCCCTGGGGCCCCTTCTGACTGCTTCTCTCCTCAGCACTTTGCCTCTCATTTTAGTCAGAGGCCCTGACATGGGATCCCTGTTCTCTCTTCTCCCCCCAACCCCTCCTGAGTCTGGGAATCCTCACTTCCTAGGCCATGCCTCAGCCAGAGCAAGGAAACCCAAGGAACAGCCCGCAGTCTCTTCAAGAATGCCCATTCCCTGCTCCCTCAGAACTCAGCAATTAATATTAACCCTGGGACCAAGGTTTCTTAGACAACAGAGGGCCCTGTGAAGTGCTTTTCCAAGTAAAAGAGCAATCTTTGCCCAAAGGGTAGCTCTAGTGCCATAAAAAAAATGGGTGTGTGTGTGTGTGTGTGTGTATCCTCACTAAATATGGTTTCTATTGATTTTAGAGAGAAGAAGTGAGAAAGAGAGAGAGAAACATCGATGTGAAAGATTAACAGCTATCTGTTGCCTCCCATACATGCCCTGACCAGGGATCGAACCTACAACCTAGGTATGTAGTCTGACCAGGAATGAAATCCGAGACCTTTCGGTGTATGGGATGACGTGTCCACCAACTGAGCCACCGGGCCATGGCGACATGGGCTCCTATTGAGAAGAGCTCTACCCTCTTCATTTCTTGACAAAACCTAAGTAAGAGCTGTGTACTGAGCAATGTGCTCCTGTGGAATGAGGAATAGAGTGAAGAAATAAAATGCAGTCACTGTCATCAAGCTGCTAAATTATTAAAATTAAGTAGGTTGAGGCACCAGGAAACAATTCTATTCTTGTTTCACCTTGCCTGGGAACTTAAACTTTTGAACTTTGCAGTCCTGCATCAATACCTGGATGTCCATCAAGCTTCCAGACAACTCTCTGATTATCCCCAAAGGACTAGGAAAAGAATGCTGACATATCCGGACCATTCAGTATCCAGGCCACCGGTCATTAAGGACCATCCATAGGCTAAGAATGCAGGACTGATTCTTCTCAAGGATGTGTACTTTCCACTATAGGAACTCTGTTTCCTTTCTTTTTAAGAACGTTCTGGGTATCACCTAGTTGTGTTTGCAAACCCTAAGACTCTTTAATAAATTTCATGTGTTTGTTTGTTTGGTTGGTTGGTTGCTTGCTTGTTTTAATCCTCATCAGAGGACATGCTTACACAGAAAGGAAGGGAGAGCGGGAGGGAGGGAGGAAGGGAAAGGGGGAGAGGAGAGGGGAGGCGGAGGATGAAAGAGAGGGGAAAGGAGAGAGGGAGAGGGAGAGAGGGATGAAAGAGAAACATCAATCGGCTGCCTTCTGTATGTGTCTCCACCAGGGACCAAACCCAGAACCCAGGTATGTGCCCTGACCGGGAATGGAACTGGCAACCCTTCAGTGCATAGGACAATGCTCAACCAACTAAGCCACTCCAGCCAGGCTAAGTTTTTTTCATTTATCTCTAGCTGAAGCTTCCAGACTGTTTTTGGGGTTTGTTTGACAAGAACAATCACCAAATACTTATTTTGTCTCCCATTATCTTCTTTTACATGCATTCAGTATAGGAAGCTCCATCTCTGCCCCTGGGTGAACGTGGATCTGATTATCCCCAGGTGTGATGGCTTATTTTGTGTCAGCTTGGCTGGGCCACAGGGTGCCCAGATATTTGGTCAAACACTATTCTGGGTTTTTCTGTGAGAGTATTTTGAGGTGAGATTAACATTTAAATTGGTGGACTTCGATTAAAGCAGATTGCCCTCATAATGTGGTTGGGCCTCATCCAATCAGCTGAAGGGAAGGCATGAATAGAACAAAAAGACCAGCTTCCCCTGAGCAAGGGAAAATTCTCCAGCAGATGGCCTGTGGACGCCATCTGCAACATCAGCTCTCCCTGGTTCTCCAGCACGTGGCCTTTGGACTAAAACTGGAACTTCAGTTCTCCTGGGTCTCCAGTCTGCCAGCCCAGTTTACAGATTTTAGACTTGCCAGCTTTCATGATTGCATGAGACAGTTGCTTATGATACTTCTCTCTCTCTCTCTCTCTCTCTCTCTCTCTCTCTCTCTCACACACACACACACACACACACACACACACGCCATATAACAATGTTTTGGTCAATGACAGACTACATATATGAAAGTAGTCTCATATGATTATAGTGGACTAGAGGCCTGGTGCACAAATTGGTGCACATTGAAAGGAAATTAACTAGAAGAAATACTTTAATATTGCTATTCTTCCTTTTTTTATAATAGAAGTGTCAACCAAATTCACCATCAACAATGACAGATTGAAACACAGGAGTGAGATTGGCATCCACGAGAACTTTATATGTATCGTACATGTGTACGTCAACTTAGCCTTTTATAGATATAGAATAAACTTGCTTAATTAGACCTGCTTTCTGATGTAGCTAAACTTTTTCCAGCTCAGTGAAGCACCCCAACTTCTCTTTCAGGTAATTGTCAGCAACACAGCAGTAAATATCAACATGAAGCAGATTATTATTATTGTAAATCATCCAGGGAGAACAAAAGGTAAAATATTTAATTTTAGCAGTGTTTGACTATATTCTGCACAGTAAGAAAACCTAAAGCCATTTTTAAGTTCCACCATTTCTTACTTCTTTTCAGTCAGGTCAGGTTTCTAAGCTTTCTAAATCTCTTTTCAGGCTGATGAAAAGAAAATAAGATTCTACCAAGTCTCCTATCTACCTACTCCAGGACTTCTCTGAGGATCAAATGAGATGAGGCACGGGAAAACACTTCACAGACATTTGGTTACAGGGTAAAATGTTTGCCCCTGGCTATAAAGCAAGCTCTGTTTCTGGGCTGAAGAAACTCCAAGGAGGCTAGGAAGCCAGGCATTGCTATGTGACATCATTACCCGGCACCCATAACGACCATTTCCAGCCTGGGCTGGGCTGTGGGCCACATTTTGTGCCATGGGGTCTTGGCAGTGTTGGCTACAATTTGGGGGGGGGTGTCACTCCAGGGTGGTGGTGGGGCCTGTGTCCTACTTGGGGAAAGCTGAGTGTTGCTTTGTGGGTGCCAGGTCCATGGTGCCATTTCTTTATAAATGGCCAGTGCACATCACAGCAGTGAGCGTCTTCTGGCTGCTGGTCAGTGCGTATCATAGCAACCGGTCAGATGGGCACTTAAGCATATTAGCATATATATTAAACAAGCTAGACCTGACTACTTTGTTGAATTTACTGCTAGCTCTGGATGATTTTTAAATAAAGCATGTTGTCCACTCTGCACCCACCTGTACATCTGCACACACATATGCAGACTCATGAGCATAAACTCACTTTCCTTCCTTTACTTTCTCCCTCCTTCCTCCTGACCTCTACTCTCTCTCTCCATCATTGTCCTCCCCTGACCCCACTTTGACCCAACAATGCACATGTATATACACTTTATTTCTTTTTAAAAAAATATATTTTATTGATTTTTTTAACAGAGAGGAAGAGCGAGGGATAGAGAATCAGAAACATCGATGAGAGAGAAACATCGACCAGCTGCCTCCTGCACACCCCCCACAGGGCAATGTGCCTGCAACCAAGGTACATGCCCTTGACTGGAATCGAACCTGGAAACTTTCACTCCACAGGCCGACTCTCTATCCACTGAGCCAAACCGGTTTTGGCCACACTTTCTTTCTTTCTTTCTTTCTTTCTTTCTTTCTTTCTTTCTTTCTTTCTTTCTTTCTTTCTTTCTTTCTTTCTTCTTCTTCTTCTTTTTTTTATATATATTTTATTGATTTTTTTATAGAGAGGAAGGGAGAGAGATAGAGAGATAGAAACGTCGATGAGAGAGAAACATCGACCAGCTGCCTCTTGCACACCCCCTACCGGGGATGTGCCCGCAACCAAGGTATATGCCCTTGACCGGAATCGATCCTGGGACCTTTCAGTCCGCAGACCAACGCACTATCCACTGAGCCAAACCAGTTTCGGCCACATTTTATTTCTTATGCCATATTTTCACTGTACCTTTTCTGTGTTTATATATGTTTAGATACACAAATACTAACTGTTGTGTTATAATCGCCTACAGTATTCAGTACAGTAATATGCTGTACAGGAGCAATAGGCTATATCCTCTAGGTTTGTGTAAGTCCACGCTACAATGTTCACACAACGATGAAATCGTCTAATGGTGCATGTCTCAGACTGTAGCCCTGTTGGTTCTGTTTCTCTGGAGAGCTCTGACAAATACACCAGGTTAATAACACACACACACACACACACACACACACACACACACACAATTTTACGTTAACACAGACGCAGTTCAGAAGTTAAAATATCCAGTCTGGGGAGCAGCCAAGCTTCTAACTGTTAAAAAAGTTACAGACGGCCCCTCCCCGTTCTAAAGTGAGGCCGCATCCTTCGTTCTCTTTCCGATCTGAAAGCCGCCCCTCCGTCTTGCTCCTCGGCTGGCTGCTAACCTCTGGCACGGCTGGGGCAGAGGGAGGGAGGAGATGCTGAGGAGCCAGAAGCCCTTCCTTGATGGATACGCTCCAGGACGGTGTGACCTATGAGTAAACTGGTCCCTCTCAAGTGCGTTCATGGATTCTGGAGACCCCAAGAGCATTCCATTTTACCTTGTTTGGTGGTTGTTGTTAATCTTCACCCGAGGATATTTTATCCATGGATTATTAGAGAGAGTGGAAGGGATGGGGGGATGTGGGGGAGAGAGACAGACAGAGAGAGAGAAACATCAATGTGACTGAGAGAGACACATCTAACCATTGCCCGGGCTGGGACCGGGAATCCAGCCTGCAACTGAGGAACCTGCCCTTGACAGAAATCGAACCTGACCTTCAGTTCAACGCTCTAACCACTGAGCAAACAGGCTGGGGCCATTTTTCCTTTTTGATGCGGGTAACATACCGTACCCCCTGCTGGTGGCTGTCTCCCCAGCCTTTATTCTTCCCTCTACAACTGCTCACAGACCACACTGACTCTCTGCGGGGGTCACATCGCTCATCTAGGTGTGCTCTGGGACACACATGACCAGGCCAGCTCTTCTGAGGGGCCCACAGCTAAAATCCTAACATCGGAAATCGGAAAAGCGGTGCTCATTCCTCTGACATCCTCAGGGAGGGAGGGCTCCTTCCTGCTCAGCCACCTCTCTGAGGCTCCTTTCCTCCTCCTTCGCGTTGCTGAAGTGAGAGTCAGAGGCTAAGCCCCACATCCATCATCCTGCAAACAGCCCAGGTTTAGCTTCCAAGAGGTCCTGTTGGGGTTCCTCACCTGGTCTCATCTAAGGACACCCGTCAGTTCTCCCCATGGGTGGGGTGGGGCTGCGGGCGAGGGGAGTCAAAGTCCTGCCCTCTCTGAAGAGGTTCTCCTCACAGTTTTAAAAACCTCCAGCAACTAGAGCACGAGGCCCTCGATGTAGGCGAGACAGTTTAGAGTCTCACAACAAAGTTTTTATTTCCTTTGAATATTTCCGTCTTGGTCTGGAATGTCTTATCTATTTTATTTTGATGAATCCTTAGGCGGTTACAATTTAACAGCGTGTTACACAGGATTACCTATGCAAAGAGGTGGAGAATAGATCATACCACTGCATTTTTGTGGGGAGAGCTCCATGTGTGACGGAACAGGGGGCAGACTGGAGAGTTGGCTTGGGGTAGATGTTGAGAACTTTGGCCTCTCTCATTCTGGTGTCCTCCCCTTTCCCACTCTACTCCCCCTGTCCAACCCCTTCACTCCCATGTCGCTGACAAAGAAGGTTAGAGAAGCTGCTTTGCGTAATAAACAATTTGAAAGTCAGTGATAGGGGAGGGAGAACAGAAACATGGGGGAACATACAGCGAGGATGGTGAAAGAAGGCCTGACACCTTAAAACTGTCTTCCTATTAGCAAACCCAGACAAAATTCTAAAACTCACAAGCAGGTCCCAGAACCGTGAACAGAAGCTGAGCCATGCCATTTCATCCCGCGGTGGGTCTGGAAGCTCTGCAAAGGCAGGGAGGCTGGGCCTGCCTCCACCACCATGGGCTCCCCCGGAGTAGATGACTAATACAGCTCCAATGATTGAACAGGGAGCCAGGGCCTCAGTCAGGCCCCAGGGTTGGCTGGGATTGCCAACCTATGTGCTGAGGACTCCCACACAGCTCTGTCCTCTCCCCTTGATGGTCCAGTATTGCCATACAAATTACATCTTTATATGTTATAGGCCCATCAACACAGGTTTCCTTTGGTTCTTTGAATATATTTAAAATAGCTGATTGAAAGTTTTTGTTTAGTAAGTCCAAGGTCTGATCTTCCTTAGAGACAATATCTATTAGTTGCTTTTTCTTTCTGTGTGTGAGTCATATTTTCCTATTTCTTTTGTTGTTGTTGTTGTTAAAAAATATTTTTATTGATTGTAGATAGGGAGAGAGATAGAAACATCAATGATGAGAATCATTGATCGGCTGCCTCCTGCACACCCCACACTGGGGATCAAGCCCACAACCCAGGCATGTACCCTTGACCAGAATTGAACCTGGGTCTCTTCAGTCCACAGGCTGATGCTCTATCGACTGAGCCAAACCAGCTAGGGCATACTTTCCTATTTCTTTGTGTGTTGTAATTTTGTTGAAAATGTAACATTTTAAACAATATAGTGTGGCAATTCTAGAAATCAGATTTCCCCCATCTTTGGGACTTGTTGTTGCTGTTCATTGGTGCCTATTTATCGCCTTTCCTAAACAAATTCTGTAAAGTCTGCAGTCTATCTCATGGGGCCACTAAAGTCTCTACTTAGTTAGCTCAATAACCAGCTAATGGTAGGATGGAGGTTTCTTTAAATGCCTTGAGCCTTAAGTCTCCTTGATTTTAGAGAGAGAGGGGGACATGGATTTGTCGTTCCACTTATTTATGCCTTCATTGGTTGATTCTTGTACGTGCCCTGATGGAGAATGGAACCTGCAACCTTGACATAGTGGGACAATGAGCTAACCAACTGAGCTACCCGGACAGGGTATAAGTCTCCTAGCCTTTGAGGAGAGGCTCTGTGTCTGTTGGGGCATGCTGTTCATGTTCTATCAGGCAGTTTACAACACTGCCTCAGCTCCCACTTTCTGTTAAGCAGAGCCTCAAGATCAGCCAAAGGTGAGAGATGAGGGCTTTTTCAGGCATTTCTGGCAAGTGTGTATGGCCTTCTAGATGCCCCAAAATAAGTTGGAGCTTTCCAAATTTCTCTGTGGACATCTCATTCCCCAGCTCTCTTTTAAAATTTGTGGTCAGCTTCATTTGCGTCCCATCTGTTGTCGCTGCCTCAGGCAGCTTCTATATAAAATTATTGCTGCTGATTGTTTTTGACAAATGGCCCCAGGGAAAAGGCTGTTCCCACTGACTGAGCTGAGTCTAGTCAAATATAGACAAACCCTGGGAGTGGATATTTCCAAGGACCTTTCAGACAACTCAAATAATGACAATTCTCTGAAGACAGGACTTTTTAGGGAGTCCAAGACCCTTCTTCCCACTCCCGTGGCTGCTAAGATGCTGGTTTTTATGGCTATCATAGCTGTAAAACTGGTGGTTTTCAAGGCTATTGCAGAACTGGGACAAGAGGAACTGGATAGTATAAGGTTCTCCCTCCTTCCAACTGGTGGGTGGAGTTATGACATTACTGGCACCTGTCACAGAGACATCTCCAAGACATTGGGCCATCAATCAGCACGTGCCAAAGTGTCCGGAGCCCACCCCTTCCTGTTCTGCCCTAGGTCCAACCCTCTCCTGTTCCTCCCCTTTAAAAGGACCCCCAGACCAGCCACTTGCTGCTGATCCTCCATGTCCAGTTGGCAGCCCGGCTGGGTCCATCCCCCCTCCCAACTCCTTCAATTCTGATTTCTCTACCTCCGTAATGAGTCCCGTTCATTACTGGGGAATAAACTTTACTTTAAAACTCCTTGGTGGTCAGTTTCCTGCGTCTCAAACCTTACAGATAGGATAAGTTGAAATGCCACAAAACGCTCAATTCTGAAAGTCCATCTTTTCCCCCTCTCTTTTAAATAAATGTTTCTTGGGTGTTATAAGCCTTTGGTTAATTTTCAGATTACGTAAAAAGTTAATTTGCCGAAACCGGTTTGGCTCAGTGGATAGAGCGTCGGCCTGTGGACTGAAAGGTCCCGGGTTTGATTCCGGTCAAAGGCATGTGCCTTGGTTGCGGGCACATCCCCAGTGGGGGTGGTGCAGGAGGCAGCTGGTCGATGATTCTCTCTCATCGATGTTTCTAACTCTCTATTCCCTCTCTTTCCTCTCTGTAAAAAATAAATTTTAAAAAAAGTTAATTTGATGCCTGAATGGCATGGCTCAGTGGCTGAGCATTGACTTATGAACAGGAGGTCATGGTTTGATTTCCGGTCAAGGCACATGCCCGGGTTGTGGGCTCAATCCTCAGTGTGGGGTATGCAGGAGGCAGCCGACCAATGATTCTCTCTTATCCTCTCTGAAGTCAATATATATATATATATATATATATATATATATATATATATATTTAAAATTAATTTGATGATCTTGCCAGTGTTCTCATAAGATTTATGGAGAAGTGGATTTTCAAAGATCCTCACTCCACCTTTCAGGAAGTACTCGCCCCCCAAAGACTTAGAAATTAAAAAGTTTTAAATGTACAGCCCAGCCCCGGCCAGTGTGGCTCAGTTGATTAATTAAAGAGAAAGAGAGACCAAGTTGTTGTTCCTCTCATTTATGCACTCATTGTGGAAGGAATTTCAGGGACAGGACAAGCCGTCAGGAGCTGAAGGGGCAGTCCATGGAGAGGAATGCGTAAGAGCGGGCTTGGAGACGCCAAAAACGCTTATCGCACTTTTCCAGAAGCTGGAGAAATGTTACGGGAGGAGAGCACTTACTTTTACAAAGGGTGGAGAAATATCGCCAGATACCGAGAAGAGGGAAACATGTTTTCACAGAGGATAGAGGAATGTTGCGAGATAAGGGGGAGGAAAAGAAGGGGGCACTACAGTGGGCTTTGACTTTTGAAACTGATACTGTAGTCCTGACTGATATGGCTCAGTGGATAGAGCGTCGGCCTGCGGACTGAAGGGTCCTGGGTTCAATTCCAGTCAAGGACATGTACCTTGGGTTGTAGGCACATTCCCAGTAAGGGGTGTACAGGAGGCAGCTGATCGATGTTTCTAACTCTCATTTCCTCTTCCTTCCTGTCTGTAAAATAATTAAATGATTTAATCAATAATTAAAAAAAAAAGATTTGTCTCTTTAAAAAAGAAAGAAAGAAAGAAACTGATACTACCCTATTTCCCCGAAAACAAGACAGTGTCTTATATTAATTTTTGCTCCCAAAGATGCGCTAGGTCTTATTTTCAGGGGATGACTTATTTTTCTATGAAGAAGAATATGGTACACATTTATTGTTAAATGAAAATAAAGGAAATTTATTACCTGTATATGGTACGGTAGTATGGTAGTTGTCAATACAAACCAGACAAACTGTGAATCCTACAGTATCAAGAATTTACTCACTTATTCAATGACAATCATGTCATCATCTTCTGGAACATCACCATAACAATCCAATTCTTGAATTTCCTGGTGAATTTCTTGTGACTCCATTTCTTTCAGAATCAGTGGACCAAATCTCTCATGTTTAGCCTAGGGGGGGCCTTATTTTTGGGGGATGCCTTATATTTCACTCAGAAGAAAACCTGTAAGTAGGTCTTATTTTCGGAGGATGTCTTATTTTCGGGGAAACACAATATGTAGCAGTGACCAATGAAGAAAGCACAGGGGTCCTAAATTAAGGAAGTGTCCAATTAGAAAGAGTCATGGTCAGACAAAAAAAAAACTACAGCCTTTATAAACCTGAAGACAAAGAGACTCAGAGATTTTAGATTTTTTAAAATTTTTTCTCATTAGAGAGAGAGAAGGCAGGTTTTTTCTATTTGGGGACACCCCCCCAAAGGAAGAGTTTGTATATGATTCCAATAAATGTCCATATTTTTTTAAAATATATTTTTTATTGATTTTTCACAGAGAGGAAGAGAGAGGGGTAGAGAGTTAGAAACATCGATGAGAGAGAGTCATCGATCAGCTGCCTCTTGCACACCCCCTAACGGGGATGTGCCCGCAACTACTGTACATGCCCTTGACCGGAATCTAACCTGGGACCTTTCAGTCCGCAGGCCGACGCTCTATCCACTGAGCCAAACCGGTCCCGGCAAATGTCCATATTTTTATTAAAGAAATCTTTTAGTCCACAAATTTATTCTTCAACTTTGTAGGAGAAGGACCCACAGAAGAAGAATCTGCACCCTGAGCCCCACGTCTCAATTAATTGCTTTCTAAAAATTCACAACATTTTCTATAGGTTTGGGCTTTCTCACGGCGACACGGTGTGGGTGTGTGCATGCATGTGAAAGTTTAAGGGTGTTGTGTGTGTGAGTGTGTGAATATTTGAGTGTATGTATATGAGTGAGTGTGAACTAAATGCATGTGAGTCCGTGTGCGTGCACAAATATATCAGCGCGTGTAAGTTTGTGCATGTAAGTATATGTGTATGAATGAATATGAGTGTGAGTATGTGTAAATGCTTGAGTGTATATGTGTGTGAGCAGACTTAATATACATATTTGAGATCATTCAATATGACTACATTATTGAATGTGTATTTAAATATACGAGTGTATAAGTATAACTGTGACTGTATGAGTGTGTATATTTGCATGTGTGTAGTGATTACATGTGTAGGTGGGTAAATGAGGGAATGTATGAGCATCTGGATATGAATGTTTGAGTGTGTAAGATATGAGCACATGTATATGTGTATGAGCACATGGGTCTGAGTGTTTACATGAGTGTGTATGTGAGTGTGTGAGTGCATGTACAGAGGGTGTCTGGAGGTCTGGAGAGGCAAGTGAGTGCTTAATCAGAGCTTGGAGAGAAAGCCCTGGTTCTCCCATGGGATGCGGAGGCAGGTGTCAGAAGTTCAACTGCCCAGTGCCAGCTGGGACCCTGGCCTCCTGCTCCCCCATCACTCACACTCAGGGGGGCGGGGCATAGCAAGGCTCCCAGGCATTGGTCTCATGGCTGTGGCCTTGTCTTCCCCTGAGAGTCAAGAAACTTGGAGTTTTTGACTCACCTTTGCCCCCAAGTTTGCTATCTTGGTAATATAGGCAGAGCGTGTCTTAGTGGCACCATTAAACTTTTCCCATTGGTCTCGTTGCAAAGCTATGAGGCAGGAAAGGCAGGCATGTTCTGGAGTTTGCTTTAAAAACCCTGTTCCTATTTGAGGAATGGTAGGGCAGGTCCCATGTCTTAGAACCAGACACTATGCTGAGGGCTTTGCATATACAGGGTGTCCCCCCCAAAAACTGTATACACACCTTCACAGCTGATAGCTCAACTTTGAAAATGAAATGTATTTTCATAAACACTGCCTTTATAATTATTCAAAGCATGGGAATACATTCTTTGGGGACACTGTATATGGTATTACCTCACCCAATCCTCCCAAAAGTCATTAGTAAGCCCCATTCAGAGTCAGACAGACCTGATTTCTTTCTTTTTTTAAATATATTTTTATTGATTTCAGAGAGGAAGGAAGAGATAGAGAGATAGATAGAAACATCCATGATGAGAGAGAATCATGGATCGACTGCCTCCTGCAAGTCCCCCATTGGGGATTAAGCCCACAACCCGGGCATGTGAGCTTGACCAGGATTGAACCTGGGACCTTTCAGTTCTTAGGCTGACGCTCTATCCACTGAGCCAAACTGGCTAGGGCCAGACCTGACTTCTAATAGCATCCCGAGAGTGGTTAGCTGTGCAACCATGGAAACCAAGAGAGTCCCCTCTCAATCCCATTTGGAAGGATGGCAGCCCTGGTTCTCAGCCTTCCGCCTTCAGGTCTCCACACAAACTTCACTTCATCCCCTCCCTCCATCATCTTCTTCACGCAATCCTGGGTATTTCCTTGATAACACAATCTGTAATTATCTTATTCTTTTATTAGTTTGTTGTTGTTTCCACCTCCAAGCTCTTCTGAGGCAGGTACTAAGTATTCTGGTCTCACCTGAGTCCACAGCATGTAACACAGCTCATGGCATGTGACATGTATTGTAGTTGGGTGCTCAAACTGACTGACAATGAATAACTCATGTATATTCCACAGAAGTAAGTACCTCTGGGAGCCAGCTACCCACCGGGACCTCCTCTTTACAAAACTCAGGTGTTGTGCTTGCTGTCTTGAATTTTTAAATCCACTGGCGCTCAGATTTGAGAACTATACACAATTCGAAAACTTCAACTCTTAGAGTTAGGTCCCTAGTCTACCCAGTCACATTATTTTTGGACCTACAATGTCACCTACAGGCTATAGATGGATCTGCACCCTAGGAATGGCATTTATAAAATCCCAGCTGATCAGGAATTTATAAAATGAGGGAGTGATTATAGTGGCTTCTGACAAGCAACCTGGTGATAAAAGATAGGAAACCTCTCTTCTCCCTCTGCTCATTTTCTTGAAGCATTAAATTCCCCTCAAGACTTCAATTCTCAGGTTCCCAGGGTCTCCGAATCCAACCAAACTCCCCTCCCTCCCTTTAAGCCTGCTCCCCCCCAAGCCTTTCCCATCGCAGTAATTGCTCCAGCCCTAAACACTGGAGTCACCCTGGAGAAGTCCTTGCATTCACTCTTTCTCCCACGTCCTGCTTCTAGTCCATCAGCACACCCCATCCGCTTCATCTTTGAAAGCTGTCTGGAACCTGACCACTTCACACTATCTTCCCTGTTCTTACTGTGGTCTGAGCCAACGTCATCTCTCATAGAAAGACACCCCCCTGAACATTTATTGTATTTTAAAAAGATATACAAATGGCCAGCAAGCACATGGAAAGGTGCTTACCATTATTAGTCATTAGGGAAATACAAATCAAAGTCGCAATGAGACACCAATTCAGGTTTGCTGGGATGGTTTTTATTACAGAGAGAGGGGGGGGAGGGAGAGAGGGAGAGAGAGAATGAGTGTTGGTGAGAATATGGAGACACTGGGACCCAGTACTGGTGGGAACATAAAATGTGCAGCCACTGTGGAAAGCAGTTTGGCAAAATGTTAAATATCGAATTTCAATAGAATCCAGGAATTCCTCTTCTGGGTGTATACATTAAAGAATTAAAAGTAGGGAATCAAACAGAGATTTAAAAACAAAAACAAAAACTGGCTGTTGCTTTTCTGACAAATCTGGCTCCTACTCATGTTTTATTTGACCTGTATAGTGATATATGAACTTTGAATTAGTTGAGAGCAATTAGAAATTGGGAAATTTTATTTAAAACCCAGATTTATGATCTTTTTTGAGAAATGAGTCTTTCTTCATTTACAACTTTGATTAGCTGGGCAAAATTGTGGTTACCCCCTTTAGGGATTTCCTGTCACCATCGGGGGCTCCACCTATGTAACTCCAAATGCCTCTACTAAAAATATAAGCTTCTATGAAAATATTTCAGGAGGTGGGGGTTTGCATATAGCAACCCCAGGCTGGACTGGGCATGTGTCCCTCCCAGGAACCTAACCTCAAGAAGGACCACAAGTTTAACTGCAATTTTGATGTTTGCCACCAGGGGGAAGCAAAACTGCAAAGTTGACCTGAGTCTTGCAGGTTCAGGATCAATCCTCTGCTAGGACCTAGGGGTCAGGAGGCCTAAGAGGGCCTGGAGCTGAGGAGGGGAAGGAAGTGGAAAGGAGATGGAGGAGGGAGGTGCTGGGCAATGCACCCGATTCAATGTCCAATAAAGAGGGGAGACCAGAGGGGGAGAGGTCGTAGAGGGTGTGATCAGAGAAGGCTTCTGGAAGAGGGAACCCTCGAATCAGGCCTTAAAGCGAGGCAACCCTGACTGGTTTGCTCAGTGGTTAGATTGTTGGCCCACAGACCGAAGGGTCGCATTTTCCATTCCTGGTCAAGGGCATGTACCTCAGTTATAGGTTCCCAAGCCCTGGTTGCGTGCAGGAGGCAACCAATCGATATGTCTCAAGTGAATGTTTCTTTCTCTCTCTCTCCTTCCCCGCTTCTCCCTCTCCTCCACTCTTTCTAGAAATCAATGGAAAATAATAACTTCCAGCGAGAGATTAAAAAAAAAAAAAAGCTAGGCAGGATTTGGACAGTAAAGGGAAAGGACCCTCTGGGAGGGAGGCATGGCTTGAGCAAAGGCATAGAGGGAGGGATGAATTTGCACAGGGGAGGCAGCCGGGCTTGAGGCAGTAGGACAATTCCGAGATACCTCAAGCCATTGTTTTAGTCATGACTCACGGATACACATGACAGAAACCCACCTCAAACTGACCTTAGAAATAAAGAAAAACTATTCTTTTGAGTAACTAAAAAGCCCAGGAGAGGAAGCTGCACCCAGGGACTCACATGATCTGACTGTGCACCAGCTGCTCTCCATCTTTTGGCTCTGCCTCTCTCCATGATGATCCCATTCCCGGGCAATTCCCTTCTCCTGGTGGCAAGATGGCTAGCGGAAGTTCCAGACAGACCCCTTAAAACGTCCAGCAACCACCAGGCCAGGAGAGAACTCCGTTCACAGTACTTCCACCAGCCAGCTCAGGGGTTACTCTCACTGGCCTGGCCTGTGTCCTATGCCCATCCAGAAACTAGTTGCTGTAACTGCGGTTGACCTGGTCTGCGTTACAGGCCACCTCTGGCAGGAAGGGTGGCTGCATCCACCCAACCCCTGAAGCTGAGGGAGAGGGGGTGGTCCCCAAAGGAGAAGCAAGGTGAGATGTTCTTTTCAGAAGATGGAACCGCAGATGCCATACAGACAACAAGAGGAGGGGTCTCGATAGCAGGTTCTTATGTTGGGGATGGTAAAGAAAGAATTGTGGGGCATTCCTTGGCGTGTAGGTGCCTCTTTCCAAGTCTGCCTCCACCGTGACACAGCCATCTCTAGTGTGTCTCCGTTCCTGCGTCTCCTCTTTCCTTCTTAGAAGGACACCTCGTCATACTGGACTCAGGGTGCGTCGTATTCCAGTATGATTTCCCCTTTAACTAAGTAGGCATGCGATGGTTTTATTTCCAAATAATACCACATTCTGAGGTGTTGGGGCTTAGTATGTCAATGTATCCTTTTTGGAGCGACACAGTTCAACCCATAACATGTTCCCGGTGGCAATGGGCCAGGCGTTTGTACCTACACGTTCACACGGTCATTGCCGGAGGATTGTTCCCTGTGGAGGACTTTTGGGGGGCTGTGGAAGATGCAGATAACTATTGGGGTGAGGAGGCTCCCATCAGCCAAAGACAACTGTCAGGAGAAGGGGGAGGCTGTGCTCTTTAGGGGTCAATGTCCACAGCAACCAGGGGCGGGTGTATTAGCCAGGGAAGGGGATCTGGGTGAGGCACCCACAGCATCTAGACGGGCACATTTTCCAACCTCTCCATGCCTCTGTTTTCTCATTTGGAAAATAGGAGTGGTAGAGTGCCTACACTGGGGAGAGGTAAGGATTAAAATAATTTGTGTTCTCAGAGTATCACCTGATGCATGGTAAGTGCTTTGGAAATGTTAGTTTATTAGTGGGCCCTGGCGGCTTTGGCAGGCTCTCAGAAGTAGCAGGGTTTATTCTCAGCTCACAGACTGGTCCCTACTGATCCTTCTGGCTGACTCCAAAAAAAAAAAAGAAAAAAAAAAAAAAAAAAAACTCCCCAGAAAAGTTTATTTACCATCAGCAAAAATAAAGAATGAGCCCTCAGGACCATCCATTCCAGTTCTCCATAACCATCTCACAGAGCGGGGAACTGAGGCCCAGCAAGGAACGTACCCAAGTAACAAATGGGAGGCAATATGGGGATCGTTAGGAGAAAGACTGTGGAGTCAGACAGGCTTGGCTGGAATGCCAGCTGAGTGGCCTTGCATCGGTACCTCTGCCTCTCTGGGTCTCAGTTCCTTGTCTGTGGAATGGGTCGTCGTTGCATCTGTGGTTGAATAGTAAGTGATGCTCTCCCATTATGAAACGTGAGCTCCTGTGTCACACCCACAGAATCCTGAAACGTGGGCGTGTACATGGCCCTTGTGAAAGGGGGGGACTTCTTTGCCCACGGCTCTAGGGCAAGCATGGCGAATATTTGTGCAGCCCACCCAGGATAACGTACGTAAGAAACGTTTTAATAACAATTTTGTAACTTAATTTCTACACTCTCCTGTTATACATAGTTATTAATAACGAACTACAACGTTCGCTAATGACTGATTACCATAATCGTGTTGCATTCATTTCCCTTAGGCACCTTACACACAGGCGCACCATTTCTCTCCACTCATACTAGCAGCGAATATTTTTTTTTTTATTTATTTTTTACTTTTTTTTTTATTAAATTATTATCCGTGTACATATTTTAACATTGCCCACCCCCCCCCCCAACATACCCTCCCTCCCCAGAGTTTTGTGTCCATTGGTTGTACTTATATGCATGTGTACAAGTCCTTCGGTTGATCTATTATCTCCCCCAGATCTCCCTCCCCTCCCCACTGTAATCTGACAGTCTAGCAGCGAATATTTTAGCAGCCAATTGCCACGCCATTAGTCTTATACTGACTTGTTTGGTGTGTGCAACAGGAAATATTTCGCTCTCGGAGAAAAAGAAAAATAGGTTTATTTGCATTACACTTATGAATTTGTGCAGTTATTCAGTGTCTGGCAAGTTAATGTTCAAGAAAAAATATTAACTTTTATTAAAATGTTCTATTATTTTATGTTAACAATTACTCATTTATTTCAGCCCTCTGTATTCAGCATGTCTCTATCAAAATAAACCTACATTTCTATGACAGTTGAAGCTTTTGTTTTTTTGTTGTTGTTGTTTTGTTTTTGTGGCCCACGTAAACTTAAACCTTGTTTCTTTGGCCCGTGTGAGCCTTTGAGTTTGACACGCTTGCTCTTAGATACCCTGGCCTGGGAGGTGCCAACCCCAGCCCCCTCCCCTGGTCCAGGCCCCACACAGTGCCTTCCAGCTCAGCAGGAGCTCCTGTCAGGCCTGGGCTGTGGTCCCACCAGGAAATCGATACCAGCCAGGCAGCTGTCATCTGCTTCCCCAGCACCATCATCACGCATCTTAATTGTATGGATGCTGGTGCTGCCGCCAAGGCCTCCTTCGTCAGAGCCGTGTGGTCCCAGCCGTGCTTGGCTGAGAGGTACATTCATTATGGAGGCAGCTTTTATTGGGACTTCAGAGGGATCGGGAATGAGAAGCGAAGCCAGCAGGCACTCCTCATCCCCGGGGTGCCGCAGGCTTCTCATCCAGGCTGCCGATAACAACAGCCAGCATTCGCTTAGGGTTTACTCTGCGCCAGGCACCTTCCTAAGAGCTTTACCAGTATCAACCCACAGCAGCTCTGTGAGGTAGGCACAGTTATTATCCTTGTCCCCATTGCACAGATGGAGCAACCGAGGCCCAGAGAAGTGAAGCGGTGTGTCCGAGTTCACTCAGATAATAAGTGGGGCTGAGTAGCCCCAGGGCCTGTGTGTTTAGTCCCTGCTGCGGGGTTTCTCAGTGATAAAGATGGTGATACTATGGCATCCGTAATAGCAATTAGCAGGGGCCAGATGTGGTGCAAACTTCCTTTTCATACCTACTTTATTTTACTCCACTCCAGCACTCCGAGATAGGGATGAGTGGCCCCATTTTATAAATGGGCCAGTTGGGCTGTAGGGGATGAAACACTTGCCTATGGCCACACAGCAGACAAAGGGGAGGGCTATTTTGTTTTTAGTTCCTTCAACCAGAGCATGTCTGGCTCTAAGCCTCGGTTCTTGGCCATCCTCTCTGCTGTCTCCCATTCACTTGCTGGGTGGCTTCCGGGAGGTCACTGCCCTTCTCTGGATCTCAGTGCACTTTTATTATACTTCATCCAGGAGCCTTTTCTGAGTTCCCATGTGCCCAGACTGGAGTTGGGGGGCTGAGGCAGGTCCAAAAGAGGGAGGGGATGCATGTCTCTGCCCTCAGGGTGTCAGATGCCTGTCTCCAGCCCAACGCAGCATTTCTCCCAGCATTTGTGGGCAGAGACCACCTGCCACACCATGGCTGGGAGCTTGTTAGCAAGGCCAGTGCCAGCCCAGAAATTCTGATTCCGGAGGCCTAGGGTGGGGCTGGGGAACCTGCATTTATTATTATTTTTTAATATATTTTATTGATTTTTTTTTTTTTACAGAGAAGGATAGAGAGTTAGAAACATCCATGAGAGAGAAACATAGATCAGCTGCCTCCTGCACACTCCCTACTGGGGATATGCCCACAACCAAGGTACATGCCCTTGACTGGAATCAAACTCAGGACCTTTCAATCCGCAGGCCAATGCTCTATCCACTGAGCGAAACCGGTCTCGGCGGGAACCTGCATTTAAAGAAACTCCCAGGGCCCAGCGGTGTGGCTCAGTTGGTTGAGTGTCGTCCCACGCACCAGGATGCCTGCATGCCCCCTACTGGGATTAAACCTGCAATCCGGGCATACGTCCTTGACTGGAATCAAACCTGGGACCCTTTGATTTTGGGTTAGGGCACATGCCTGGACTTCAGGCGCAATCCCCAGTTGGGGATGTGCAGGGGGCAGCTGATCAATGTTTCTATCTCTCTCTCCCTCACCCTTCCTCTCTTCAAAATCAATAAAAACATATTTTAGAAAACATCAACTATTATATAGTGTTTAAACCAAAGAAACAAAACGGAAAACACCTCCCAGGGAATGCTGGTGCAGTGTGCACAGGCCTTGTTGAATTAGAGTTTGCACTCTCTGCTCTTCATTCAAAAGCCTTATGAAGAGGACACTTCCTCTATACGAATCTTCAAGAAGGTTATTTTGGTCATTTAACAAATTAATACAAAACTAAATACGTTTTTAAAATGGTAAAAGAGTACTTTTCAGGTTCAGGTTAATACATGCCAACAGTATAGGAAGGAGAGGTAATGACTTTCAGCTTCTCTTCCAGTCTGCCTCCTGGAGCTGCCTAAAGAAAACCATGCTCCAAAGCTTCTTTAAAAAAATATATATATATCTTATTGATTTTTTACAGAGAGGAAGGAAGAGAGATAGAGAGCTAGAAACGTCGATGAGAGAGAAACATCGACCAGCTGCCTTTTGCACACCCCCTACCGGGGATGTGCCTGCAACCAATGTACATGCCCTTGACCGGAATTGAACCTGGGACCTTTCAGTCCGCAGACCGACGCTCTACCACTGAGCCAAACCGGTTTCGGCTCCAAAAGCTTCTTGATCACTTACTTGTGGTCAAGGAGCCAGGTGTTGGAGACAGCTGGGCCGGACAGACATGATCCTGAAGAACCAGTGACAATGACCTTGGCAGTTAACACTTACTGAATGCTAACAGTGGACAGACCCGATCCTGCCCTTTTAATGGGATATGGAGTGGTACTATGATCATTTCCTTTGTATAAAGGAGGTGAATTGAGCCCAGACATTGTGCTTGAGTATTGACCTATGAACCCAGAGGTCACGATTAAATTCCTGTGAGGGCACATACCCGGGTTGTGGGCTTGATCCCCAGGAGAGGGAGTGCAGGAGGCAGCCAACCAATAATTCTCTCTCATCATTGATTTAAAAAAAAAAAAAATTTAGAGAGGAAGGGAGAGAGAAAGAGAGAGAGAGAGCGAGAGAGAGATTTCAATGATGAGAGAGAATCATTAATCATTGATCAGCTGCCTCCTGCATGCCCCCTACTGGGATTAAACCTGCAATCCGGGCATACGTCCTTGACTGGAATCAAACCTGGGACCCTTCAGTTCTCAGGCCAACACTCTATCCACTGAGTCAAAAGAGCTAGGGTTTATTGATTTATTTATTTTTTTATCTCTCTCTCCCTCTCCCTTCCTCTCTGAAATCAATAAAAATATATTTAGAAACTATAAATAAAAGAGGTGAGTTGAGTTTATTGTCCAAATTATGATTTCCCAAGGTTTGTTCAATTTCTGTCTTTATCAGAAAAGCACTTGGACCAGCCAAGTGCAGTTTTCTGAGCTTCCACCCACCGGCTTCCTGGAGCGGGCCAGGAACCTGCATTTTTAAGATATATTTTTTATTGATTTCAGAGAGGAAGGGGGTGGGGGAGAGGTAGAAACATCAATGATGAGAGAGAATAGTAGATCGGCTGCCCCCTGCACATCCCACACTGGGGATTGAGCCCACCACCGGGTATGTGCCCTGACTGGGAATTGAACCATGACCTCCTGGTTCATAGGTCAAAACTCAGCCATTGAGCCACACGAGCCGGCAGGAGCCTGGATTGTTAAAGACACATCCTGCTGTCTCTAGGCCGCTGCTCAGTATGAGAACCGCTCCCTCCCTGAGCTGTCCTGGGAGGTAGGAGGATGAGGAGAACACGGAGGTGGTGGGAGTTTAAGAGGAGGGAAACCAGCTCCTAAGAGGGGTACAGCAGGGCAAAGGTGCAGAGTGCGCTGGGCTCACCCCACTGGGTTTCTCCCCAGCAGGGTGGCTGAGCCCCATCCACATCTAACTCCCTCACCACAAGGCCGCCAGCCCCTGAAAGCCCTCCCCTCCTTCCTGAGATGTGCACTGATCCCACCCCCAGCCTCCCGGCCATCCCAGCTGCTTCAGTGACATCTTATTAGTCAAGTGGAACATTAATTAAATGTGAGAACAATAGAGCCAGAGATGGGAGAAAATTGTAAAGCCAAGGAAGAAAAGAAGTCCCTTCACACGGCTCTGCAGTGGCTGGAACCCTTCATTGTGTGACAGTGAGGAAGGCTGTCGCCCTGATATTCCCATTCTGCCAGTGACCCAAGGCCGCAGGCCTATGAATGTGTGGGAGGCACAGGGGGTGGCATTGCAATGGTGAGTCCAGGGAGCCAGGAGAAAACAGGGTCCCTGAGCCACCATGGGGGCTTTGTGAGTCAGGGGCACAAGGAGAGCCACCATTCTGGGATAAACCATACCCTGTGGGCAAAGAATAAAGTCCAAACTGCCTCCCTCCACCCCAGTCGCACCCTCCTGTGGGCTTCCCAGGTGGACTCTCATTTGTTTCTCAAGCCCAGCCCCAAAGACCCCACCTCTGAGAACGGCCTTAGTCCTTGCATTTCCCAGGCCAGTGGCAGCTCTGAGAGCGGCTCTCTGTCACTGTACCCCTGCCTGTCCCCACTCAGGGTTCTTAGAACAAAGCCTGGCCCTGAGTAGGTGTTGATGAACATTTGTTGGAAGATCAATGGGTCTTGCCAAGACAAACCCCCCACATCCAGCTAGTCCTGGGCAAGTAGACTAGAGTTAGACAAGTAGAACTTCTTACAGGGACATTCAAGAGACCTCACTCAGACCCACCTCTTTATCAGGCCTTCTCAAGAATATTTCTGAGCCACCTGTGTGGCTCAGGATCACACTGGACTTAATGAGTCAGAATCTCAGGGAGTTTGAGAGCCCCAGTCTGGCCACAGTGGGGGGAGTGGGAGGAGTTGGTGAGGGGCAGGGAGTGCACTGGCACCCAGATAGCAGACTCCATGGAAACTGAATAAACACGCCTCTCATCAACCCCCAGGGCTGTAGTTTCCTCCTTTGCCAAGCAGTTAAGTTGTTAAATTAAACACAGTGCTCCTAACAGAACAATAGAGTCATTACACGGTCTACTACCCCCTAGCAAAGCCTCTAATTGACTCAGCCAGACCTGGGGAGGCGCTGAGGATGTTCTCTGTGGTCCATCCCCCGTCCCTCTCCGTCCTGCCAGAAGGGCTCCAAAGAGCACCTACCTGCTTCACTTCCCCGAGGTCCTAGAGCTTCGCACACCCCGCCCTGGGAGAGGCGGAGTGGTGGCAGGGTGCAGGGTCAAAACGGGCCTGAACTGGAGAGCTCCTTCCCCAGCCTGCCTCCATTCCCCGCTTCGTGCTCACACACCTGTGATGGCTGGGCAGGTGGGGCTTCCCGACCAGCCCCAGCCTGCATGCGCTGGCCCCTCCCTGGCTAAGTTTCATAAACCGGAGCTCTGTGCACCCTCACACGCCACACCTTTTGCACTTCCCGCCCTCTGTCCCTTGTCTGTCCCTCCTCTCATTTCTCCAGCTGATAAAAGCCAATCCATGTTACTTCCTCTGTAAGACTTGCCCTAACTATTTCCACACGTTGGGCAGAAGTAACTTCTTCTTCCTCTATGTCCCACCATTACTTGTCAGAATCACACGAATAGAAGATAACATTTGCTGAGCACTTACTATATGTTGGGCCTTCTGTTTTCTGTCTGAACCCTCCCTGCTCTAGGCCCCATATCCCAGTCTTTCCACCTGGTAAGAAAGTGGAAGAATTGGGAGTGGGGTGGGTTGGCTTCTGAGATGGCCTGATGAGGTCCCCCCATGCTCAGTTTGGTGTGAGAAGCAGCAATCTGATTCTCATATTCCTGGAAACATAGATGTAGCCCAAGAGGCCCAGACAAGGGGACGCTGTAATGAGGGCCCAGGGCTCAGTAGACCAATGACTGCAGAGCACGCAGGCACAAGGCCAGCTCAGGGAAGAGATAGTGAAGCAGGTTGTCCTTGCAAGATGGCCACAAGCTGTCCCATTACCCAGGCTTATATTGCAAAGAGATGTTGATGCTGCTTTCATTGAGAGGTAGGACTTCAGTTTCCTCCCATTGAGTATGGCAGGTGACTCTAGCACAAGGATGTCATGTGACCTCTCAGGCCATTGTGAAAGGTAACGTTGGCTGTTCTTTTAAGTCGCTTGCTCTTGGCCACCATGCTGTAAGGCAGTTATTTTCAACCTTTTTCATCTCCTAGCACACATAAACTAATTACTAAAATTCCGTGCCACACCAAAAAATAGAAATTTTGCCTGACAAAAAAAAAAAAAAATAGGTAAAATTTTTATTGATTTACAAAATAAAACAATAATAGTAATTGCCTACCCTTTTTGCTCCAAAGTGACTTTTCTAGAAATCAAATGCCTATACTTGTATATAAGGATTTCTGGTAACAAAAATTAACCAATCAGATACAACCTGATTATGGAACATGACCAATAAGATGCAATATATATAAAATGAAAGACAAGACATTCACACTGGAAAGCTATTATTGGCTGTGGTCATTTTTTTTTACTTGACAATCTATCTAAGGGAGAGGAGGTCAGTGCCCGTGACTAAATAGTCAGGTACTGATGTTTTAAAAATTCTTGTGGCCCAGCCAGTGTGGCTCAGTGATTGAGCCTTGACCAACCTATGAACCAAGAGGTTGTGGTTCAATCCCTGGTCATGGCAAATGCCTGGGATGTAGGCTGGATCCCCAGTGGGAGGTGTGCAAGAAGCAGCCTATGATTCTCTCTTATCATTATCTCTCTCTTCCTCTCCCTTCCTCTCTGAAATTAATGAAAATGTATTTTTAAAAAATTCGTGAGGCACACCGGTTGGAAATCGCTGCAGTAGGAATCCCAGGTAACTTGGAAAGGTCATACATAGGTAGGTGTTTCATGCCCCAGCCCCAACTAAGGTCCTAACCAACAGCCAACATCAGCTGCTGAATGAGGCAGGCTGACAGCCTTCAAGATACCTCCAACCCCTGAGGGATTGTCTGATTGCGTCAGCACAGGAGACCTTGAGCAAGAACCACCTAGCACTGTGGTCGGCAAACCGAGGCTAGAGAGCCACATGCGGCTCTTTGGCCTCTTGTGTGTGGCTCTTCCACAAAATACCGCGGCCTGGGTGAGTCTATTTTGAAGAAGCGGTATTAGAAGAAGTTTAAGTTTAAAAAATTCGGCTCTCAAAAGAAATTTCAATCGCTGTACTGTGGATATTTGGCTCTGTCGACTAATGAGTTTGCCGACCACTGACCTAGCAGAACATGCCAACTCCCAGCACTGCCAAGAAAATAATAGATTGTTATTGTTTTAAGCCACTAAGTTTTGGGGTGACTCCTTATGCAGCAATGGAAAAGCAGCACAGATGGAGACTGCAGATGGGAATTGAATGGTAGGGACGGGGAGATTCTGAAATGATCGAGTTAAATTTCCACTTCTTGGCAGAAAGGGAGCTTGGGGTAAAAATGAAATTTCAATCTAGAAAATAACAATTTTGCATATTTGGCTTTTAGACTGGAAGTCATAACTTTTATGCCAGCTGTGTGACCTTGGGCAAGTTACTTTCCCTCTCTGAGCTTCAATCTTGATAAGGGTAAGACTCACTCCTTGTGGGGTGGGGCTCCTTGTGTTTTAACTGCTGTCTTCCCTCATGGCTGAGCACAGGAGCGAGTGCCATGGCCATTTCCCTTGACACCCTCCATCTCCACTCCAGGGTCTTTCTGACACCTGAACACTTGTATGCAGCTCCTAGGGACCCGTATGCTCTCCCTCCCTCCTTCCCTGGTGCTGGAGTGAGCCAGAAGCCAGGTGACCAATGGCAGCCCTGCCTGGATGAGCTCTCTGCTCATTATAAGTGCCCACCACCTCTGCCTCCCTCCCTTCCAAGGACAGTTCCACAGGTACTTAATTCAGGGCAGGAATAAAGCAACCAGAAATCTGCTCTTCTCCCAACACCCTCCCTATTTACACAGAGCATTACACCTGGCTGATCATACTGCCCCCTGTGACAGGGCAGGTCTGGATGGAGACACAGACCTTCCCCTGTGGAGGGTTTTGAGGTTTCACCTCTCCTGCTGGTCGGTTAACCTAAACAATGATCATTAGTCCAGATAACAATGACCTGTTTATTGAGCACTGATTGTGTACTAATCAGACAATTTACACATACATCACAATTGATTCCCACCAAATCCCTGAGTTAGGCACTATAATAAGTAATAAGGTCAATTTGATAGAGGAGAAACTGAGGAGCAAACAGATCACTTTTCTTGGGACGCAGGTGGGCTGGAATCAGACCAGTCTGACTCCTCGGTCTTCCTGTGCTCAAGGGCTATCAAAATCGCCTCCAAATTCAAGCACAAACCTGCCCGTGCTCCACGGAAAACATCTTGTGGTTCTGATGAAGAGATAGGCAAACAGACCTATTCATTGTTCACTGAGCAACTATTAAGTACCAAGCTGTTTCAGGTGAAGGGATAGAGCAACAGACAGAAGGAGGTCCCTGCCCTCATTGGGGTTACAATCTAGTGGCTCAACGAGGTGCTGTCACCTGCCTGAAGTCCCACAGCTGGTAAGTAGCCATATTGTGGACCAGCCAGAAGCAGAAGGGATGGTCCTGGGCAAAGGTCCCACCTGACAAGCCAGGGTCAGGCCAGCCAAGGAATGGAGGGCAAGAACTATTTTGGTAACAGACCAGCCAGTGTTCTAATCCTACCACGGCCACGTCCTGACCTTGAAACCCATCGCTGGGAGAGCTGCAGTGAATCTGTTTGTGACTTCCCTGGACAGACACTGAGAAATGACAGTCAGTAATAGTGCAGGGAGGACTTCTCTCTCTGCAACACTCCAGCCAGAACTTATTAAAGTTTCTTTTTTAATTTCTTTTAATTTCCCGGTCGAACTCATTGGCTCATCAATCATGGGGCGCCGTCAATGTGAAGTGCATCCTCAATATTATCGCACGTCATCCGGCCACACCCGCCCATGAGCGCAGGCGGCTCTGAATGTCCCATACCCGCCCCAGTCTGTGTCCCGGAAAAGATCAAGCTTATTGTTCGTCAGAATGCTGTCCCTGCAGGCCTCTCTCTGCCGTGTGGAGCGCTGGTTGTCCTTGCGGGGCCTGGATTGTGGCAGAGCAGCTTGAGAGCATGTTTACAAGGAAAGGTCTTCATGTTTATTCCGAACAGGGCATTTAGAGACCCCTTGTGCTAGACCCACCGACCCTCCACGCTCCCTCCTTCCCCACCCTGCTCCAGCCCCAGGAGACAACTTTATCAATGGCTCCCTTAGCGCCTGGTTTTCTGTAGGGTTTGGTCAATGGTGATGCTCAGAAGAGATCAGAGTGTGGGAGAAAAGGGGGGCTGTAGTATTTAATCCCCCGGCTCCTGCCCTGTGGGGTCCTTCAACTGAAGGCTACAGCTTCTGCCAAGACCCTTTCTATCCAGCCCCCTCTTACTCTGGGTTCTGGCAACGGCAGCCCCCTCTTGCCCCTTTGGGCTTAGAGGTAACCACAGGCCTCCCCTCACCTTCCCTGTGCACCCTGCTAATATTTTTATAAACAGCTCTTTAAAAAAAAAAACAAAAAACATATATATATATATATATTATTGATTTTTTAAAGAGAGGAAGGAAAGGGATAGAAAGCTAGACACATCAATGAGAGAGAAACATCAACCAGCTGCCTCCTGCACACTCCCTACCAGGGATGTGCCCGCAACCAATGTACATGCCCTTGACCGGAATCGAACCTGGGACCTTTCAATCCGCAGGCAGACGCTCTATCCACTGAGCCAAACCGGTTTCGGCTATAAACAGCTCTTTTATGAAATTATCTTCAAACTGTCCAATTCCGGGGTGCCATGCATTTCCTGGCTGTACACTTTCTCCCAAGATCATAAGCAGACACACTTTTGTTGTTTAAAAATTTTTTTTTTTAATTAACTGTATTTGTTGCTGATGACCAAAGTGCTCATTGGAGAAAAGTCAGGAAATAAAGTACTGTCATTTATCAAGTATCTACTCTATTTCCGGCAAGCACAATGCAAGGCACATTCTACATTTCTTCACAACACCCTGTGAGATACGTTTTCCTGCCCCTGTGGTGCGGAGGTGGCATTAGTTGCCCACAGTCAAATATCAAAGTAGTGGTGGGCCTAGGATTGGAAACCAGGTCTAGAAACCAGATTCCAGAGTCTTTTTTACGGCCCTGCCCCCATGCTCAGAAGCCCTTGCTTATCTGAGCATCATTCATGACTTGTCCTGAATAGCTCTCTGGTCCCAACACCAATAAAGGGAAATCTGTTTGCTGCAGCCAGCTGGGTCCTCAGAGTAGCCCTGGAGATGTGCCCAATGTTGGCCTTTGGCATGGCCAGACCCAGCGTGCTTGTGATGGATGGCTCTGACCCACCTCTCGGCCCCAGCTGTGGGCTAGAGTTAAGAGCAGCCATTACTTGTGATTTCTCCCTCCAGAATCCATGCCCTAGATCTGTGCCCACAACTGAGTCCTGGCTAAGGGATGATGGAGGAATCAGAAATGGCGAGTGCTAAGTGGGTCCACAGGGAGGGAGCGAGTCTTACACTTGGGCAGCTCCACTCCTCCACTTGCACAGGGTGTCCCTCCGGAGTGCCCTACCTACCCCTCTTCTCCAGCTTCCCTAATACAGTACGACCCATTCTTTAGGGTCCTCATCAGTCCCACTTCAAGCCTGACTAGACATCTCCAGTCCATAGAGACAGCTTCCTACATGACACACCATTGGTGCTATGCGTTTCAGCACATCATTATTTTCTAGTTGTTTATATTGTTGCTTTGTCTCCCAGTTAGAGCCCCATAGGGCAGCATATGTTGGCATATGTTGGCTTCTATCCCAGCCACTCACTAATTCACGTACTCATTAATGGGTTTAATCACTTATTTACTCATTTCTGGGCTCATTCGTTCACTTAATCACTTCAAGTATTCTTATTCTTAAAAGCTTTCTGGCCTCCCTTTTGCCACACATGAGCCGGCGGAAATGAGCTATCCCTTTGAAAGTCCAGTTCAGATGTTGTCCACAAGGCCACTCAAGACTCTAAGTCCCAGGAGAGAACGGGTTCCGTAGGCCAAACTTGGGCCACATGCTGATCCCCTGTCCTGGGCAGTGTGACTAGCAACCCATCGAGGCCATGCAGGGGAGGGGGTAAGGTTATTCCCCCTGGAAAGAGGGATCCTTATGCCTACTGGAAGTCAAAGGGTAGATGCAGGCAACCAAAGGACTATGGCCTCCATTGCAGACTCCAAAGTGGGTTCTCATGGGGCAATGAGAAGGGACATTTGGATGCTCAGGAGGGGCAGTGGGCACCTTGTTGGGCCAAATGAAGGTCTCTGTCAGCATCCACTGGGCCTCTCCTCCTCCGCCTGTTGTCTCCCTGACTCAGGGCCCAATATTAGCAACAGATTAATACCTACTCCCCCACTTGCAAGTTTCAGGGTGTGTACTACATGTATTCTGAGGACAAGCTCTAATTAACTCAGAACATTGGGATAAACTACTTGTGGCTGACAGCGAGATAAATGTACCTAAATGAGCAAGGTGAATTGGAGTTGGTTTTCATTTTTCTTCTGTAATAAGAGAGGCAAAGGCAGGGGTGGAGACTTGTAATCTCTAGCGGGCCTGATCGATGAGGATGTGTCTTATCCGCCAGCGACTGTCACCACCCCTACCCTAGCCCACCCAAAGCACTTCCGTCCTCGCCAGAATTAGTCTATATCCTCTGGAGATGATCCGAAGATAAGCCTCATGATATTTCATAAGTCAGAAGCTCACTTTTTCTACTATGGGCTTTGAGACATCAGATACTGGGTTGGAGGGTAGTTTCAGATTTTTATTCCTTCAAGATACTTTCTATTAAAAAAAAAAAAGTTTCTTTAGTGAGAAGATGTAACCAAAACATAAAAAGAATTTTACAAAAGGAAAAACTAATTCTCTGTTTTCATCATCATCCTAACTCATTAGCTATTTTCATCTACCTGTATTCCCTTCCAGTATGGTAGAGTGGAATCCAAGTAAATTCCTCTCTTTCCTGGCTCTGTGACTTTGAATAAGTCACTTCACCTCTCTGAGCCTTTGTTTCTTTATTTAATTTTTGTAATTGAAAAATAAAATTTATTTGTTATCATTTTTACGTTAAATCTATTGGGGAGACATTGGTTAAGATTATACAGATTTTAAGTGTACAATTCTATGATACATGCCTTCGTTTCTTTAAATAGGCAGGGTCATTTTGACTTCATAGGGCTGGATGAATTGAGGAAATGTGTTCAGGGCACCCAGGAGTTGGTTTCAGTATGCCAGTCCTGCTCTGTTGTCCCTCCCCAGTATTGATCTTCTCCTCAGCACCCACTGGGTGCTAAGCTCTATGAAAGACGAACTCACACTCTGCCCTCAAGGAGATTCCTTCTGTTATGTTATTTATCAGACTAACTAGCAGAAAACAGAGGATGGAAGAGTAAACAGGTAAGTGTTGAAGGGGCAGTGAGGATGTCCAATTCATGGGTAGAACATTAGATGTGGAGCCATGTTTCCTTACTACAATAGATGGGGCCACCAGTGACCAACTGGACTGAAGATGATCACTAGACTCTGCCCCAAACTAAGCCACAACACATGTGCCATGCATGTGCACATTAGCTGTAGACCTGGGCACACACACACACACGCACACGTGCACACCAAGGCATAGATATGCGTGAATGTGTGCACACCATACACATAAACTGTGCATATGTACATACACACAGAGAGATGTACACAAACACATATTTGCACATGCCCATGCCAGCTGAATACATCAGACAACACTTTTCAGAAATCGCTCCTTTCATCCAACTCCATGCCAGGCCTGTGGGATGGCGGCACCCCCCAGCCCCCAGTGCCCCTCCTGAGCACGAGCTCCTCTCAGCAGTATCCAGCCGGGCAGAAAATTGCTCTTTGGAAGCAATCTGGACCACACAGACCTGCAATTGGCCTCTCAGCATGAAGGTAAGAACTCATAGGGGGCACAGGGTCTGGGTTGGTGGGGGTTAATGGCTTCAGCTTGTCAGTCTAGACTAGGGGTGTCGAACTCAATCAGAGAAGGGGCCAAAATCTAAAATCCAGCCTAAATCGCTGGCAGAATGGTTTACTGAACAGTCATAAACTGACAATGTCATAAACTGACAGCGGAGTGCAGTGATGACAGCGCGGTGCGGGCCACATTGCAAGGCCTGGCGGGCTGGATTTGGCCCGCGGGCCTTGTGTTTGACATATGTGGTCTAGACTGTGAGTGTGGAAGCCTGGCCTGGCCCTGAGCAGCCTCAACAGTCCACGGACATTATCCATCTCTAGACCATGCTGCTCTGGGAGGAGGGCAGGGAGCCAGCTGCTCTGCTTAGGTAGGGGAGAGGAAGCCCGTCCTCGATCAGGTTGAGCTCACCTGCTTCCAATTCTACTTGTCTTGACTCTCCCCATCCTACAGGGTTTGGCTTCTGCCCCTCTGATTCCAGGAAGCTTCTGCTGATGGCTCTGGCCTTCAGCTCTCTCCTTGCTCACTTCCCTAGTTTGTCTGTTTCTCCTTCTGGTAAATATTTTGACTCTCTAATGTGTTGTCCAGAGGTGATAGAGGGATGCAATATTTGTGCTCTCTCGCTTCAAAAGACAGGGCCAGGCAGCTTGCTCTAGGCTGAAAGCATTTACTAGTATTCATGTAGTCATTCATTTAGCAAATCTGTTCTACCCTGTTTCCCCGAACATAAGACAGTGTCTTATATTAATTTTTTCTCCCAAAGTTGCACTAGGTCTTATTTTCAGGGGATGTCTTATCTTTCCATGAGCTAGGTCTTATTTTTGGAGGATGTCTTATTTTCGGGGAAACACGGTAAGTGTCATCTATGTGCCAAGAACTAGATAAACATTAAGGAACAAGTAGTAGCTGTCCACATGAAGCTGAGGTTCTGGTGTGAAAGGCAGGTAACAAGGAATAAGGAAATGCCCAATTGCACCCGATAAAGGCTGGGGAAAGAGAGAGTGTGGCCCAGCCAGTGTGGCTCCGTGCTTGAGTGTTGACCTATGAACTAAGATGTCATGGTTTGATTCCCGGTCAGGGCACATGCCTGGATTGCTGCTTCCATCCCTAGTGTGGGGTGTACAAGAGGCAGCCAATCGATGATTCTCTCTCATCATTGATGTTTCCATCTCTCTCTCCTTCCCCCTTTCTCTCTAAAATAAATTAAAATATATTTTTAAAAATCCAACTTAAAAAAAAAAAGAAAGATAAAGTGTGATGGGCATCTATCTATTCCAGTCAGGAGGGTCAGAGAAAGCCTCGGGTATGCCCTTTCATCCCAAGTAACTCCAAGACTCATCCAATAAACCATTCTTCACCTACAGGCTGGATCTATGACCCCACCCCAGGGCTTTTGAACACATGGTACACATAATGTAATTTATGTGGACACATCCTGCTTCCAGACTAACATTTGTAGAGCAGTGATCCTGTCTGGATCCTCTCAGTGACCCTAAAATTCTACACATTACCTGCTCAAGGAATGTTTATTAAATGAATGAATGAAAGGATAAATGAATGAACAAATGGGCATTTGCAGTAGGCTCTTTTTAAAAATATATATATTTTATGATTATTCACAGAGAGGAAGGGAGTGGGATAGAGAGCTAGAAACATTGATGAGAGAGATTCATCAACCAGCTGCCTCCTGCACACCCCCTCCCAGGGATGTGCCCGCAACAAAGGTACACGCCCTTGATTGGAATCAAACCTGGGACCTTTCAATCCGCAGACCTACGCTCTATTCACTGAGCCAAACCGGTTTCGGCTGCAGTAGGCTCTTAAGAATGAGTAAGTGGCCCATAGGTGGCAGGCAGTAGTAAGGAGAAGGGCCCAAACAAGAAGTGTGGAATTGCACAGAATGTAAGATGGGTTTCATTGCTCGATGTTGGGGCTGACAGGCAGGAGGCGGGAGGCCGGGGGCGGGGGGAGGATCTGGACATGGAGTCGTAGAGAGCTGTCAGGAGAGAAGTCTAGATAGTACTAAAATTATAGAGACTTAAATGCTAGGCTAAGGATTTGATCCTACAAGCAGCATGGAACCATACAAGGTTTGTTCCCCTATATTCCCTGTCACCTATTACATTGCCTACAAGCAGTTTGGCACCCAATAATTGTGTATGGAATTGAAGCATCCTGGAGGGACTAGCCTGAATGAACTCTTCTTTGCTGGCAGCTGAGCAGTGACCAAGGATGGCCTACATGGAATCAAATCAGCAGCTGCCTGGAGTTGCCTGGAGTCCTCTTCGGCTCCATATAGCATAGCCTGCCCACCACGCTATCTGAGATTCCTTCATTAGAGGGTCATTTCCCAGAGGCTTAATGTTATTTGGGGCTAGGCTTACCCAAAGTTTCCAGAAAATATGATACTCGTTTAATGGCAATTTATGGTCACCAAGACCCGAACAAGATCCTGCAGGTGGGGATGGCATATGGGGTGAAAGATAGAACCCAGTCTTCCAGCCAGAATTTGGTTATTTTTAGTTCCCTTAGAGAAAACCCTGGCCAGCCAGTGTGAAGGAAAGACACTGGGTAGGGCACTGGTCTTGAGGTTGCTGCTAATTCACTGAGGGATGCAGGCAAGCCTTTCCCTTCTCTGAGTCTTAGTTTCCTCATCCATGCCATGGGTACACAGGAGACCTGTGTTGTTTTACCGGCTCAGCATCCAGCTCCTCTTCTAGTAGGTGAATCCCAATATACCTCTGGAGAAGCCCCCCAGTCCGTGCTGTTTAAATGGGATTGACTCCACCCCCCAGCCCTGGGGTTGGCCAAACTGAATGATAAGCACCTGTCCATGAATGAGCATGTGAACCAGGCTGGGCCAAGAAGAGCTGATCCTAGGACTTGTAGTAAAGAGAAGGACTCTTGTTTTTAGGGTAACTCAGCTGAGAAAATGCAATCCTGGGGATGCCTGTGGCCACTTCTCCACCTGTGAGGGTAGTCAGCTTGAGAATGAAACTGTCTAGAGGAAAATAGAGATAACAAATGGAGAGAAGCGACAGACTCCTCACGGCACCATTCGAGCCTCAGGATTCTGCCATCCCGGCAGCTAGTCCTAAGTCTGTGCTGCTGGTGACATACCATTTTTACTTTGCCTGTGCCAGTTTAGGTTGTGTTTTCTCTCACTTGCAGCTGGTAAGAGGGAGGGGGCCCTTTATGAGGACTGTGCAGTTTTCTGTGGAGAAGCTGATTTGAGAGGCATATGCATATGGCCAGGCACCCTGCAGGGGACGAGGAGACCTGGGGAAGGTGCATGGGGAGAGCAGGCTCATGTACGCCCCAGACAGGCAGAGCAGGGCGACAGCCCGAGAGGAGAGGTGGGCAGAGCAGGGTGAGGGAGGCTGGGGCAAGGGTTTCCTGGAGGCTTCTCAGTTGGCTTAGCTGTTTCCTCCTTGCCCCTGTACACTCCTCCTTCACCAAGCAGCCAGAGGGCTAGTCTGAGAGATTAAATCAATCACCTCTCTCCTCTGCCTTAAACCCTCTATTTTCCCATTGTCTTGGGAATAAATCCAAACTCCTTACTCCCCATGGCAACAAGGTGCCATAGGATCTGACCCCTTCCCACCTTTTTCTTATATTGTCCACCACCCCAACCCATAACCATTGTGCACCGTGGGTCTGGACTATGCTTGCCACCTGTGCATATGCTGGAAATATTTGTTGAATAAAGAAATAAATCAGCCAAAACCGGTTTGGCTCAGTGGCTAGAGCGTCCGTCTGTGGACTGAAAGGTCCCAGGTTCGATTCCAGTCAAGGGCATATACATTGGTTGCAAGCACATCCCCAGTAGGGGGTGTGCAGGAGGCAGATGGTCAATAATTCTCTCTCATTGATGTTTCTAACTCTCTATCCCTCTCCCTTCCTTTCTGTGATATATATATATATATATATATATATATATATATATATATATATGTATGTATTTTTTTTTAAGAAATAAATCAGTGATTGAAATGAGAACAGCAACATTTCCAGTGGATTCGACATCAATGAAAGTGGTAAGTAAGGGGAATCTGTGGATAGAGAGATTCCTGGAGCAGGTTTCTATGGAGAAAGGGCAGACAGAAAATGAACTCATCTTCCTGAATTCCTGAGATAGTTTTATGATCTTGGAGAAAAGAAGACCTTCATTTTTTGGACAATAACAGCAGACTACAAAGGTAAGAACTGAGTATATAAAAGGTACCTTTTTTTAAAATTAAAAAGCCACCATGTCATATATACACAAACCTACACATCATAAAGTTACATAGAACAAACTGCACACATGTGAGTGTACATGTACACACACACACACACACACACACACACAAATGAGTACAGTAAAACTGGGGTAATCAGAATAAAGTCAGAGGACTGTATCAGTGTCAATATCCTGGTTGTGATATTGTAGTATATAGTTTTTCAAGACATAACCATTAGGAGAAGATGGGTGAAAAGCACCCATAATCTTTGTCTTATTTCTTATAATTGCATGTAAATCTATAATGATCTCAAAAATCTTAATTAAAAAAATACCATAATGAAAAGAGGTGCCCTGGCAGGTGTTGCTCAGTGGTTTGGGCGTCATCCTGTTCAGGGGGGTTGGGGGACCAGGAGAGGGATTGATAAGTAGGGATGGAGGGGCCGTGTCCCCAGTTCCATCCAGTCATATGCAAATGCCTGGGTTCCAGGTTCATCCCAGGTAGGGATGCATGCTGGAGATGGCCTATCCATGTTTCTCTCTCACATTAATGTTTCTCTCTCTCCCGTCCTCTCCCTTAATCTCTCTCTAAAATCAACAAAAACATATTTTTTTTAAAAATTAAAGGTAAGCTGGGAGGGGCTGCTTCAGGCCCTTCTGTAGCTCAGGGTTGACAAAGAACAGGAAGCAGAGGGGCTTTGAGAGAGAATTTAGGGGTGTCTGGGTCTGAAACATCAGAGTCCACCCAATAACTCAGCAGATCTCCGGCAGGAAGGGGTGTGTGTGTGTGTGTGTGTGTGTGTGTGTGTGTGTGTGTGTGTTGCAGTGGGGATGGGAACTGGAAGTTAGAAATTAGTGCACAAACTCACCACTAAATTATCCCATTATTCATTTTCAAGAGCATAGCAGTATTAATCTGATAAGCAACTAAAGTACAAACACATTTGTATTGTCAGAGGGAAAAAAGAAGTTTAAAAAATATGTGCCACATAAGGACTCAACTCTCAGCTCCCTGTTTTTTTTTGTTTTGTTTTTAATCTTTACCTGAGGATATGCTTTTATTGTCATTTATTTTAGAGAGAGAGGAAGGAAGAGAGAGAGAGAGAGAGAGAGAGAGAGAGAGAGAGAGAGAGAGAGAGAGAAATATTGATGTGAAGGAAAAACATCTATGGTTGCCTCCCGTATGTTCTCTGTCCTGAATGGGGATCGAACCTGCAACTTAGGGATGTGCCCTTACTGGGAATGCACCTTTTGGTGTATGAGACAACGCTCAAATCAACTGAGCCACCCGGCCAGGGTTCAGCTCCCTGTTTTTTTGTTTGTTTAGTTTTGTTAAAATATATTCTATTGGCCGAAGCCGGTTTGGCTCAGCGGTAGAGCCTCGGCCTGCGGACTGGAAGGTCCCGGGTTCGATTCCGGCCAAGGGCATGTACGTTGGTTGCGGGCACATCCCCGGTAGGGGGTGTGCAAGAGGCAGCTGGTCGATGTTTCTCTCTCATTGACGTTTCTAGCTCTCTATCTCTCCCCTTCCTCTCTGTAAAAAATCAATAAAATATATTAAAAAATATATATATATTCTATTGATTTTTTTTACAGAGAGAAAGGGAGAGGGATAGAGAGCTAGAAACATCGATGAGAGAGAAACATGGATCAGCTGCCTCCTGCACACCCCTCACTGGGAATGTGCCTGCAACCAAGATACATGTCCTTGACCAGAATCAAACATTGGACCCCTCAGTCTGCAGGCCGACGCTCTATCCACTGAACCAAACAGGTTTCGGCTCAGCTCCCTGTTTTAAATGTGGGTTTTATTATTATTTAGGCATGATGAGGCCAATTGATCAGGAGATTGCTACTATTGAAAAGGTAGTTTATTACTCACAGTTCCTAAGAGGAGGGGGCAAACCACACCATGCAGGGTCACACGGGGCAGCACCAGGGTCTATCTGGAGGCAGAGGGAGCAGGGAGTGGGGGGAAAGATGGGCAAGAGCCTTTACTGTGTTTTCTGCAGGAAGGAACAGGCCAGGTGGGGTCAGAAGGTTCCAGATCATCTAGTTTCAACAATTTCAGTGAGCTCCGGGGCATAGGCGCTGTCCCTGGTTGCCTGATCCCTGGCCCTGGGTGATTAGGCAAGAGATAGGGTGTGTGGGCTCTCAATTGGTTTGTTTGCATATGGGTTCTTTACTTATCTCTAGGAATCGGCTAACTGTGGGAGTTGGCAGTCTCTCCAGAGTCAGCAGGACCCCAAAGGTCAAAGTGTCAGAAAGACGTGGTTACTACAGTGCCCCAGGTCTAGAACAGGTCCTGCGACTTACTAGGAGTTCAGTGAATATTTGCGGAGGGAAAGGAGGAGGAAGAAAGGGAAAAAGAGAGGAAGGAGGGAGGGAGAGTTGGCTTGCTGAGCACACTTCAGAGACCTCTGCCATCCTCTCTGGAACCTTGAGCCACCTGGGAACTCCATTTCCTCCTCCCATTCGCCTCTCCTCCCACCCACCCATCTGTCTAGTAACCCTCCTCCTAATGGGCAACTCAAATCCCTGATTATGGAAGTGCATCAAATGAGTGCAGCCGGGGGCAATGTTCCAGCTACCTCACCCCTTTCCAGGCAGCTTTTCTATCCATCCTCTCTCTCTCTCTCTCTCTCTCTCTCTCTCTCTCTCTCTCTCTCTCTAAATATATTTTTTTAAATTTTTTGCAGAAAGGAAGGGAGAGGGATAGAGAGTTAGAAATATCGATGAGAGAAAAACATTGATCAGCTGCCTCTAGCACAGTCCCTATTGGGTATGTGCCTGCAACCAAGGTACATGCCCTTGACCGGAATCAAACCTGGGACCCTTCAGTCCGCATGCCGAGCCAAACCAGTTTCGGCTATCCATCCACTGTTATCACTCCTGAGTCTCAGACTCAGAGATTTTGTTTTATTTAATTAATTAATTAATTAATTAATTGTGCTGTTCGTTGGTTTGTGGTTAGGTAAGGCTGCACATATAAAAAAACAAAAAACAAAAAACAAACAGTGCTAAGCGAGCTCCCTTGCACTATCCTCCCCTGTCTGGGCTCCCCAGTACTCCTTCGGTACTGTACTGGTACACCCAACAGAGTCTCTGCATGAGCAGTCCATCTCCCAGGCCACCACACAGATGTACATGATGTGCACATTGTTCTCCACTCTGCTTTTTTTTAAAATTTTTTTTTAACTTTTTCCTAGAGCTTGTTCCATATCTGTCCACATGGAACAGCCTCATTCTTTTATATATATATTTTATTGATTTTTTTTTTACAGATAGAGAGATGGAAACATGTATGAGAGAGAAACATCAATCGTCTGCCTCCTGCATGTTCCCTACTGGTGATCGAGCAGAAGCCTGGGCATATGTCCTGACTCAGAATCGAACCTGTGACCTCTTGGTTCATGGGTCCACACTCAATCCTAAACCACATCGGCCAGGCTGGCCTTTGATTCTGGCTTCTATAAGCCAAGCCACACGGAATACCCTATGTACACATCCTCACGCGTAGGTGTGGGTATCTATAGGATGAATTCTCGGAAATAGAATTGTCTTGGGGAGGGGACATATGTGTTAAATTTCCAGGTTGCCATCCAAAGAGGTTGTTGTATCAATTTACCCCTCCACCATTGTATGTGAAAAAATAACAGGTCTGTCTGTCTGATTAAACAGCTAGGTTGGCAATTCTTCAAATTCTGGAATCTGACTGGAAGAGCAAGCCTGGGATTTCAGATTTGCAATCTATCCCAGCCAATCATCTGAATTTGGGGGCACAAAGTATGCCTGGGAGATGGGAAGCCAATCAGGCCGTCTCTCCAGACCTCAGTTTTTTTCATCCAAAAACGAGGGGAGGACTTTTTAGCTGGTCGTCTGAAAATTCCCTTCCTCCTTTACCCTTCAGAGTTCTTCTGCCTCCCCAGGTCTCTGCGTCCCTACCTGTAAAGTGGGACTAACAGTCTTTACCTTGTTTATCTTGCCGGTGATGTGAGGATGCAGTGAAGTGGTGGATGTGTTAGGAAGGTTGGGTGCTCTACCAGGGGAAGGAGCCATAGTTAAAATACTTTTGGAATGCCTTGCCAGACCACTAGCATGGTCTGGGCATACAAGTATTAGGCTGAAGAAATACTGGATATGGGGGCAGAATAATGTTAAGATGGTCCAGAGGTAGGAGATACCTTCACAGACATTGTTCTGTCAAAAACGTGGTTCTCTTTAAGTGGGCCTGGCTAACGTCCGTGTCCCCAAAACCAACGAGGGGGCCATTAGATGCTTCAGGTTGGAGGCTGTGCCCAGGACTAGATGGAGCAGAGTTTTCTCCCAAAGTATCATGTGACTTTGGGGAGAGATTGGGGACAAGCTCCTTGGCATCTGTGCCTTTCTCCCCCCAACATTATCTCCCCTCCCTTGCGTGGACCCCTATGGATTTCTGGTTCTGAGTCCAGCACAAACTCCAGTGTCCCTTCCTGGTGACCGGGGCAGCACATTGGAAGACGGTAGGGAGTGGTGGAGAGTATGGTGACCAGAGGCAGTCAGGCTCAACTCCAGCTGGCTGTTGTTAGGAGGAAGTCTAGGTCCAACTCTTTTTAAAAAATGTATGTTTTTATTGATTTCTGAGAGGGAGAGAAAGAGACACATCAATGATGGGACTCATTGATTGGCTGCCTCCCGCATGCCCCCCACTGGGATCGGGACCGCCATCACAGCCAAGGCATGTGCCCTGACCAGGAATCTAACCGTGACCTCCTGGTTTAAATAGGTCCATGTTCAAGCACAGAGCCACCCTGGCCAAGCAAAACCCCCTCTTCTCCAAGAGATTTTCAAGAGAAGTCCTACATCCACATTTTACCTAAATTCTCCTGATTTTTTAAATGTTGGTTATTCGGGTTTAAAAAAATACCACCTGTGGGAGTCACACAACACAGCCTGTGAACTGGTGGCGGCCCCCGCACTGCCAGCTTTGGTGTCCTGAGCACTGTCCGCTCCCCCAACTGTACCGACGGGAACTGAGACCCCGGGGAGTGGGAGGCACTTGCCAGAGGTGACTGTCAAGACCAAAGCCCAGATCCCACTTGTACCCTAATTTCTCCCTCTCTCACTCTACCCCTTCCTTCCTCCTCTTCTCCCCCTCCTCTGCCTCTTTGTCTCTCTCTGTGTCTTTCTGACTCTCTGATGCGTGGTGTGTGTGTGTGTGTCTCTCTGAATCTCTCTAGATTCATCTCTCAGTCTTTGTCTTTATCTCCTCTTTTCTCCCGTGTGTGTGTTTCTGTGTGTGATTCTCTGGGTCTCTTTGTCCCCTCCCCTTAGACAACCGGCCTCAGAGCTGGGTGCAGAACTGACCCCGCACCAGCAGCCCATCCCGCGTCGTGTGTCAGCTCACCCTCCCGCCCCCTGTCCCCGCCCCGCCCGCCCCAGGTTTCCGGCGGAGCTGGGAGGCGGAGGGGAGATAGGGGGGCGGTGTACCCGCGGGGCCGCTGCCGTCAGCGCCCCTTGCGCGTCGGCCGCGACCCCTCCCCGCTGACCTCACCGGCGCGCGCGGATATAAGCGCGGGCCCCGCGGAGCAGCGGGCACCGGGGACCGGGACGCCTGACCCACCGCCCCGCCGCCTCCGGACCCCGAAACTCCGGACCCGCAGCCCCAGGATCCCGGACCGAAACTCCGGACCCGAAGGAAGCCCCAGGATCCCGGACCGGTCGGTCCTGCGGAACTCGCGCCAGACAGGTGAGCACCTCGGTCCGGGGCAGGGGGCCCTTTCCTCCCGCCCGCACCCCAGGGCGCCCCGGGGGGAGAAGCCGCTGCCGCCTCGGAGCTCCGGGGGGGTGCTGGTTCGAGCCCCGTCTTCCACGGCGCGGGCACCCCGGCGGCGGGCACCCTGCACCCCCAGGTCCCTCCCTGCGTCTGGGCATCGCAGGGAGGACTCGCCGCCCGCCCTGCCCGGCCTCCCGCCTCAGGTCCCGGCGCCGCGAGGCCGGCGGGGCGTCCGGGGAGCGCCGGGAGCGGGAACCGAACCCCGACGTCAGACGCGGAGTGTTCGCTTAGACTCCGAGCGGCCTCAGCACCGCAGCCTCGGCGGTGCTAACGTGGGCATTGGGATCTTAGGGTCAGAATTGCATTCCTGAGCCTCGTCCCAGACCGTATCCTTAGAAATAGGGTCTTGGCGTTGGGATGAGGACGCCGGCGGAAGGTGGGCGCGAGGAAGGGGGACTTGGGGGCGGGGGAGGGGGGGGGATCAGCCGCGGGCACTCGGTTGCGCTTCTGCCGGGTCCGGACTCTGAGCGGAACTGGGCATGGGCAGGCGCTCTGAGCAGCTGGACAGGTGAGGACCCCGGGGCGAGGCAGACCCTCCTGCTGCCCCCGGTTCGGTTCGCTGTACCGGCCTCAGGGACCCGCTGGGTCCGGAAAGGAGAAGGCGCAGCTCCCTGGGGCACGGGGGCGCAGCGCGCTTATGAGCTCGCTCGCGCTCTCTCTCTCTCTCTCTCTCTCTCTCTCTCTCTCTCTCTCTCTCTCTCTCCTCCTGATCCAGCCGCCAGGATGCCTGGCCCTTGGTTGCTGCTCGCCATGGCTTTGACCCTGACCCTGACCCTCACCGGTGTCCCCGGAGGCCAAGCCCAACCCGAGGAGGACCAGCAGGAGGATGGGATGGTCACACAGTACCTGTACCTCAGGAATCTCCTGGGCACCCTCCTCCAACGGGAGGACGCCCGAGAGCTGCTTGGGCTCCCGGAAAATCAAAATCCCGAATCAGGTGAGAGGCAGGTCTGACCCGGGCCGGGCTGCGCAGGCGAGAGGCGGAGGCTGAGGAGAGGGCTGTGGGGAAACTGGATCAGAGGAGAGGGGGCGACTTGGTCATCCAGCCTGTTGCTCAGAGAAAGTCTCACTGGCCACACCCTCGGCCAGGTCATGAGCTGACCCTTTCCTGGGACCAGATTTCTCTGGCATCTCTGTCTGGGGAATATGTCCCAGAAAACATGCCCACCGCGGGGGAAGATGCTGTGCTGGGAGGAAAATGCCAGGCACCCACTGTTCTAAGCACTTCACGTACTTTGCCACACGATCGGTTCTTCCTCACCACCTCTTAGATAGGAACCGTGACTACTACCCCTCGTTGTACACAAAAGAAAACTGAGGCTCAGAGAAGTTAAAGCGAGTTGCTTATGGTCACACCGCGAGGGGGTGGCGGCGTTGAGACTGGAATCAGAAGCCATGCCCTTGACCGTCTGTGTGAGTGCGTGTGTCTGTGAGTCCTGAGGGACAGGTGCAAGGCCATGACGCTGCAGGAATTCCTACCTTGACTGGAGGAAGGCTAGGGTAGACACTCAAGGGTCAGGTCAGGGGATGTCTCACTTGCTCTTTCCTCCCACAGAGTCCCAGGATGTTGAGTTCAACGAGCTCTCGAAGCGTCAGCATCCAGGCAAAAGGGAGGAGGAGGCTGAAGAGGGAGCTGAAGGGGAGGAAGAAGAGGGAGGGGCTCTGGGGCCCCACAAGCAGCAGCGTCCAGGCCCCTGGGAGAGTGCGGCCAAGTGGCCAGGGGATGTGGCCCCGCAGAAGCGGCAGCACCCCGGCCGGCGCTCCTCCTTCTGGCTGGGGTATGCTTTCACCAAGAGGCAGCACCCCGGCCGACGGCTGGTGGACCCCAAGGCCCAAAGGAGCTGGGGACAGGCGGAGGAAGGAAAGGAGGAGGAGAAGAGAGAGCTGGTGCCTGAGAAACGCCAGCATCCGGGCAAGAGAGCCTCGGGAGGCCCATGTGGGCTCCAGGGAGACTGCGGCCAGGCCAGCCTCCTGCTGGGGCTCCTGGATGACCTGAGCAGGGGCCAGAGGTCTGAGGAGAAGCGGCAGCACCCTGGACGGCGGGCGGCCTGGGCCGGGGAGCCCCTGGAGGAGTGAGCCCAGTTTCCTGTGAAGTCGAGTTTGGGGTCTAAGAGTCCTGTGCACCCTATCCTTCTGTGACCCCTCTTTCCCTTACCCTGAGGTCCCTCACCATAAACCTGAGCCCCCCACCCCTCTATGCACACACCCAAACCCCTGACTTTGCTTGCTCCCCCCCTTCAGGGACACAAGAAGGCCATCCTATAAGCTAAAACCCCATATTCCTTCATTTCATGTCGCTGGCAAGGGGGCAGATCATCCCAGAGGTCCTCGCCTACCCTGCAGGCCGGCTCCCCTGCCTTAGTCCTGGCTGAGATGATGACCCTTCTGTGTCTTCTAAGGTATTCCCGGAGAGGGGCAGAGTGCCTCTGGGGCAAGCAGCCAGTGAAGAGGGGGTGCCATGGGAGTGGAGATGTCCAAATCCAGCTTCCATCCCTCACCCCGTTGTCAGGAGTCACCACATGTAAACGTTGCCCCCAGAATCCAGGATCTCCTTCCGTTCCTGGTTTTCTTGGGTGGGTTTTTGTTTGTTTGTTTGTTTGTTTGTTTGTGCGGGTGTGTGGGTGGCGGCACCTGACCCACAGCTGTGTTCTGCGTGGGGGAAGCATTTCAGGTGGAGACCCCCTGTGGTGCTGTGCTGGGTGGTAGCTGCAGAGTGAGTGTGTGCGGGAATATGTAAACATTGCCCTGGAAGTGGTGGGATAACCATGTATGTGGAAATATGTAAATATCATTCTGGATGTTGCGGCTTGTAACATAACCTACTAGACACCTTCTTCTTGTCAATGATAATCCTCCTAATGATAATAAAACACGTCTGGATAATCATGGAGTTCTGTGGTTGCAGTTCTTTCTCGGCTGATGTGGGGTTTCTCTTTTCAGCATTGAGAGGGGACTGGACTAAGAGCTCCCCAGCTCTGCTGAGAGGGGAACCTGGGACCCTGGGGCCATGAAAAGTCCTCTCCACTGCCCCCCACCTCAGAACAAGCTTGGGAGGGGAACAGGGACTCTGGAGCCCATTTGACACCCGGGGAAACTGGGGCCTGGAAGAGAGGAAGGGTATTCTGGATGACACAAAGCTGGCTGAGGTGGAGCTATAGGTCTGAGAGGCCACCTCAGGACCCTGGTTTGGTGAGAGAGCTGGTCTGGCTTAGGTTTGTAATCAACACAGTTCTGTGGCATGAATCAACTGTCTGGGTCACCTGGAAGGCAAAATGAAGACAAAAAGCTATGATTGGGGACTCAAACCAGGGGCCTTTGGGGCCAGGTGGGGAGTCAGGCTAAGTGCAGGACAAGAGGGAGTGTTGGGGACTGGGGCAAACTGAATAGGCTATCTAAAGGCACTTAAATCCAATCTCACGTGCTCGCGTGCACACACACACACACACACACACACACACACACGCCAGTCACTGGGGCTTTATTGTGAGTCCATGTCAGGCACCGTGGCTTTATCCTTAAGTCTTTGCGCTGATCCCCAAACATCCTCTCACACACATGACTTTTGCTCAGCCTAGGATGCTGTGACAGAGATAGTCCATGTTTCCCTACATTTCCAAGCCTCCCTTGCAGTTGGGGTAGAGTCATGTGACTAGCCCTAGCCAATGAGCTGTGAAGAGAAGGGTGTCACTCCTGGACTGATGCAGTTAAATTCCACGAACCTCTTTTACCCCTTTCTTCCTGCCACCGAAGCCTGGGAGGCCACATGTGACAGAAGGATTCTGGCCCCTGGCATCACCTGATGGAACTTCTGCACTGCTTACCCACATCAGACTTTTCATGTGGAAGAAATAAACTTGTGCCTGGCTGGTGTTGCTCCTGGTGCGGCTCCTGGCCTCCTCCTCCTTAGCTGTCACTTCAGACAACACTTCCCTGGTTCTTGGGCTGAGTGTTGACCCATGAACCAGGAGGTCATGGTTCGATTCCCGTTCAGGATACACGTCCGGGTTGCGGGCTTGATCCCCGGTAGTGGGCACGCAGGAGGCAGCCAGTTGATCATTCTCTCTCTCATTGATGTTTCTTTCTCCCTTCCTCTCTCTGAAATCAATAAAAATGTATTTAATTTTAAAAAAAGAAAGAAACTTGCATTGTATTAAGTCACTGAGATTTCAGGATTTATTTGTTACTGCAGCTAAACTTAGCCAATTGTGATTAACACAAAAGCCTCTCCCTTGTTCTCTCTCCACTAAAATCCTTCTCATATGTGTCTGTCTTCATCAAAGCTATGAAACTCAGGGCTTGGCAGAAGTTGGTGCTTCATAAATATTTGTTGAATGGATGTTGAAAGCTTCAAGTCACTTCTATACGAGTTCGTCAGCCTGACTTCCTCAAGCTCCCTGCCCTTAAGGGAGTCCCCATCCAGTGGGGAGACAGACCAGCAAACAGATGATGGCTACTTGGTGTGAGATGTATTGATTGTGGTGAGCAAAGCTTGCAAAGAACACATGGATGAGGGATGTTCGGAAAGTAGGCTTCCTGGAGGAGGAAACATCCAAGCAGAGTCAAAGGATAAATAAGAGGAAAGCTATTTGGGGCAGGAGGAAAGAGCATTAACAAAGGCCCCATGGAAAGAAATAACATGATCTTGGAGTTGCTAACATTTGAAATTTTAGGTGTTTTAGATCCTCCCTCCCTCCACTATCCCAACCCCATTGTGTAGCCAGGACCTTAAGTCTTTTTTTTTTTTTTTTTTTTTAATATTTTATTGATTTTTTTTTTTTACAGAGAGGAAAGGCAAGAAATAGAGAGTTAGAAACATCAATGAGAGAGAGAGTCATAGAGTCATCGATGAGAGAGAGTCATGAGAGTCATCGATCAGCTGCCTCTTGCACGCTCCCCACTGGGGATGTGCCTGCAACCAAGATACATGCCCTTGACTGGAATCGAACCTGGGACCCTTCAGTCTGAAGGCCAATGTTCTATCCACTGAGCCAAACTGGTTTCGGCCAGACCTTTACGTCTAATCCAGTTCTCCCCCCTTGCCTGCTTCAGTCCAGTCTCCACAGACACTCTGATTGCCACAGCTCAGGGTATTAAAAACTGTGGTTTGGGGTGGAATTGAGCAAGCCTTCCTAGGGAAAGGGGCACTTGCATTGAGCTTTGGAAGATAAGGGGGGGGGGGGGGGAATGTTTCCCAAACTTTTCCTCTGGGGCCAGACATTAGGAAATGCCATTTTGTAGGTGATATGTAAATGAATGAATGAATTGTCCATTATGCTCACCCCTGTTTGGAGAAAAGGTAATTAAGAAAAAAGTCAAGTAACTTTTCCAAGCGCATGAGTCTGAAACTTGGGGGTTGTTTGCATGGCTCTAAGGCCTAACATCTATTTTTTTTTACCGTGTCCTAGATATGTCTCAAATCTACCCACTTACTTTCAGCTCCTCTGCTACCACCCTGCTCCTGGCCTCCTCCTCCTCAGTGTCACTTCAGACAGCCCTGTGGCATGTGGCTTTGCATCCAGCCCCTTCCTCGCCGCTATCAGTTTGTAAGTGCATCTGTCTTAGGTTGGGTGCCTGAAGCACCAGACCCTGAGAGAGGATTTGCGTGCAAGTCCTTTCCTTGGAGAGTGATCCCGGGAAGCACTGGTCCGGGAGGAAGCGGGGAGTGATTCAGGGAAGGGGAGGAAGTGACCAGGGTGTGCATTAGAGAGCAAGTTTTTCTTGGGAAATCGTACTACCGTGTTTCCCCGAAAATAAGACATCCTCCAAAGATAAGACCTAGTGCATGGAAAGATAAGACATCCCCTGAAAATAAGACCTAGCGCAACTTTGGGAGAAAAAAATTAATATAAGACACTGTCTTATTTTCGGGGAAACAGGGTAGTAGGACAGGACTCAGAGTTGCCCCACTCCACAGGGTGAGGAAACTGGACATTTTCTTCTGCATTCCATTGATCGGGAGTTGAGGGCTGCTCCTGGGGATGTTAATTCCCTGGCACTTCCAGCTTGCCCTGTGTCCTGACCACAAGAAGGCCCCTAGGTGAAGAATCTCAGGAAAACATTGTGGGTACCACAGAGGTGAGAACTGAGGGGACAGGGGGAGGGATCAGCAGCATCTGCCACTGTCTTCTTGAGTGATCCTATTTAATAAAGAGCTAATATGCAAATGGTCGTCACACCCTTGTGCTGGGGCTGGGGGACCTGAGGCTGTGCCAGAGGGCCTGAGGCTTCGCCCCCCACCCTGTGGGGTTTGATGGGGGTGGGGCCGTCCGGGTCTGGGTCTCACGTGATTTTGAGGCAGGCGCGGGTGGGCAGGTACTTGACTCTGGGTCCCGTGGAATGCCCCAGACTCTGACAGGAGGGAGATTTTCATATACTATTGATAATTTTCTTTCATCTCTGACACTTATATTTTAAAAATATATATTTTATTGATTTTTTACAGAGAGGAAGAGAGAAGGAGAGAGAGAGTCAGAAACATAGATCAGCTGCCTCCTGCACAGCCCCCCACTGGGGATGTGCCTGCCGCCAAGGTACATGCCCTTGACTGGAATCGAACCTGGGACCTTTCAGTCCACAGGCTGATGTTCTATCCACTGAGCCAAACCGGTTTCAGGTCTGACATTTCTATTATAGAGAAAGGGCAAATAGCAATATTAAACTATTTCCTCTAACTAATTCCCTTTTAATGTGCATGAATTTCATGCACCAGGCCACTAGTTTTTTCATAAACAGTTCCTCCTTCACCGAACCCGGTGCTCCAGCATTGAGGACAGTAAACAGTGGTACCTGTGTGAGTGAAGGCCACACAAGTGAGCAAAGGTGGAGCTGAGATTTGCCACCAGGTCTGCCTGATTCCTGGGCCCAAAAGGAAGGTGGTGTGGCAAACCCAAATGTTGTAGGACCCTATGCAGTCACTACACACCTGTGAAGCTGGCCCCAAAGAGGGCCACAGAACTGGCAGCTTATGTTGCCACCAAATATAACATCTACCCGATTACTCTACCTTTTAAAACCTTTCAGATGCCGAAACCGGTTTGGCTCAGGGGATAGAGTGTCAGCCTGCAGACTGAAGGGTCCTGGGTTTGATTCCGGTCAAGGGCATGTACCTTGGTTGCGAGCACATCCCCAGTGCGGGGTGTGCAGGAGGCAGCTGGTCGATGTTTCTCTCATTGATGTTTCTAACTCTCTGTCTCTCTCCCTTCCTCTCTGTAAAAAATCAATAAAATATATTAAAAAAACAAAAACAAAAAACCCTTCAGAGGACACCAAACAGTTCTCTGCAGGTGCCGGTTTTCAGCTCTGCACTGTGCCATCTAGAACCTACTATGTGCTGGGCCCTATGCAAGGCATTCTCTTCCCACCAATGGTACCCCCACTCTGTGGCTCAGGGAGGTGAAGAGACTTGCCTAAGCCACACGTCTTGCCTGAACTAGCACCACTGGGCTCACCCTGGTTCTGTAAGACCCCAAGTCCAGTGGTCTTTCCTCTACCCCTGCTGCTCCTGACTCAGGCAGCTTTAAAGAGCTGGGGAGCATTTCTTCAAGGATCTCCTTCTCATGAATTCAGCAAAGCTTTGCTACAAAACATCCCAACACCACGACTTCCTCTAATAGGTTCTTTAATTAATCCTTTCTTCAAACCTTATATTGATTGATTAACTGCAATCAGAGGACTGGTTTGCTGCGAGACTCAGTTCCTGCTCCGGCCTCTTGGGTGGCATGAGAACATGTGGGGCTTCTTACCTGAAGGATGTTGGCAATTAGAGCCCATTTCGATTGGCCAGTATGAGCTGACTGCCTTGGAGAACATCAATTAGCCGAGCGGTGAGATCGTGCTGAGAGTTACAGGTTACCAAGGGGACCCGTGGTCAATGCCAGGATTTAAGTGACGCTTATCTTTGGGGATCAGCTTTCCTGAATCTCGGCCACGTTCTGGGCCTGGTAATTATCGGCATGCTGATTAGGCTTCGTCCATGATGAAGAGTGACTTCCTAATCACCAGCTGCCGGGGAGGAGCGCTTCCCAGTAGCGACACAGGTACACCCAGCTGAGGTGCCAGAGGCCCGCAGGCACACGTGGGCACTGCTGCTTTGGGCCTGTGGCCAGGGAGATGGCACAGGGCACGTGCTTGGGAGACGCACAGGGTCTCAGGACAGCTCTGGGGAGTGCGGAACCCAGGTCAGTCTAGAGTGGTTGAACATGATCTCCAAAGGGATGCCTGGCCTGGGAAGGGAAGGGAGCCCTTACTAATGCCAGACTCAGAACTAATAATCATAACAGTGTTTACTGAGCACTTACTATGTGCCCAGCACTACTGTAACCGCTCCTCAGGAAGCAAGTCATTCAGCCCTCTCTAGGAGGAAACTGAGGCATAGAGGTTTGCATCCAGACAGTCGGACAGCTGCAGAATGCTGGCTCTCATGCTTTATATACCCCAGCACTTCTCAGTGTTGCTCTGAAGACCCCTAGGACCCTAAGGCCATTTCAGGGGATCTACAAGGTCTTCACTCTACTAACTACATAGCTGTGTGAGGCCAGGTTTTCTTCATCTCCTTCAACCAAAATTAAATCTGTTGATTAAATGCAGAAGAGAATCCAGGTGTATTCTACTGTCAGACATTTTTAAAAAATTATAAACGTGTAAACCAATTCTACTCTTCTCTCTAAATTGACTTTTTGGAAAAAAAGATTTTATTTATCTTAGCACATAATGGATTAATTAGTTATTTTTTAAAATATATTTATTTTTATTGCTTTTAGAGAAGAAGGGAAGAAAGAGAGAGAGATAGAAACATCAATGATGAGAGAGAATCATTGATCAGCTGCCTCCTGCATGTCCCCCACTGGGGATGGAGCCCAAAATCTGGGCATGTTCCCTGACTGGGAATCGAACTGTGAACTTCTGGTACATAGGCCGACACTTAATTGCTGAGCAAAACTGGCTTGGCAATTATTTATTTATTTATTTATTTTTTAATCCTCACCCGAGGATATTTTTCCATTGATTTCTAGGGAGAGTGGAAGAGAGAGGGAAAGACAAAGAAATAATAATGTGAGAGAAACACATTGATTGGTTGCCTCCTGCATGAGCTCTCCCTTTGTCATCCCTCCCTCAAGGCCCTGGGTCCTGGTGACCTCAGGACTCTCCCAACACCTCGTCAGCACCCACTGAGAGCAGAGCCAGCAAGGGGGGCTCCTGCTACCTCTTCCAGAAAGGCCCCTCATTGGAGCAGGGGGAAGCAGCAGCTCTGATAGGGGGCTGGCAGGGGCCTCAGCTCCTTCCTGTCTGGGCCTGATGAGCCAGGGGATATCACACTTCTGTAGGCAGTGCTGTCAGTGGGGAGACGTGGCTTTGGCCCTCTAGGCTGGCACTGTGTTCCCTACCCACCTAATGATTCCCCAGCCCCAAGCCCCAGCCCGTGTTCCGAGCTGCATTTATAATAAACTACCTGTAATGTTTACTAGTGGGTCTTCCTAGTGGCCAAGACAGGGAGGGTCAGAACATGAGGCCCCAGTGAGCTCGGGCAGAGCCAGGAGTAGGAGGACCCTTGGGTCTCTGTGCTCCAAACCCTTAAGGGTGATGGGCAGGAGTGTACTATTGGTATCAGGCAAACCAGGGTGGGCCCTGGCTCTGCCATTTTCAAGCCGAATGGTGTTAGGCAAATTATGTATTCTCTCTACTCCCTAGTTTCCTCATCTCTGAGGAGGGGATAGATAATAACACCTGAACATATACTTCCCTACCTTTCGGATAAATCGTTTCAAAAGTCAACTCTGCTGAAACCTGTTTGGCTCAGTGGATAGAGCCTGCGGACTGAAAGGTCCCAGGTTCGATTCCAGTCAAGGGCATGTACCTTGGTTACGGGCACATCCCCAGTAGGGGGCGTGCAGGAGGCAGCTGATCGATGTTTCTCTCTTATTGATGTTTCTAATTCTCTCTCTCCCTTCTCTCTGTAAAAAAATTAATAAAATATATTAACACAAAAACAAACAAACAAAAAACCCCCTCTACTTTCTAAAAAAAAAATTCATCTCTGATCAGGTCACCTTTGAGCTGTCCACCCTAAGCAACACTTCGCATCCCTCAGGACAAAGGCCAAGTTCCTGGTCTGTCATGCCAGACCCTTTGTGAAATGGATGGTGCCCATTGCTCCTGGCTCAGCTCCCACCACTCACCCCCTCCAGGCACACTGTGCAGACTAAACTCTTCCCTTCTTAGCCATTAAACTGCATCTTTGCCTGGAATTATTTATGACCTGGAAAATCACAGCTTTAGGCTTAACTTAGGTACCCCTTCCTTCAGGAAGTCTTCTTTACCTCCCACGTTATATCAGGCAACTCCCCTGGGCTCCTACCTGCCAGAGCTGGATGGATCTAGCCCAGAATCCTAGGGTTTATCTACAGCAGTGAATCTCAAAGTATGGTCCAGCATCATCACGAACTGGTGAGAAATGTAAGTTCTTGGGCCCCACCCCCAGACCGACTAGATCAGAAACTCTAGGATTGGGACCCAGTGATTTGTGTTGTAAAAAGCCCTCCAGGAAGTTTGAGGACCACTGGTCAAATCCAGTCGCCTGGAACCATGCCAGATTTATGCATTTGAAGTGCTTCATTACATCAACGGCCATATGGCCCCGGCCCCAGCACCTGCTGCAGAACGGAGGATCCCGGCTGAGGGGTTGGCTCCCGGGGTGCCTGCAGTTAATGGAGTTGTCACAATGGAGAATCTTCTCCACCACATCCCCTTCTCCCACTTGCTGGAGACACACAACCAATTTCAAATTGTTACTTCCTTTTATTGGCAAAGAAGAAATTTCAGCACCTGCCTCATTTATTTCTCATCAACCTCCCATCTATCTCAGTCCTGCTGGGCTGGGGCCTGCTGGGCCAGAGAAGCAAACTCCCAGTCACCTTCCTGCTCAGGAAAGTTATAAATTTCATGTGGCTCCTCTCAGACACGCAAAGTGTTGTCTGGAAAAGTATGTCTTTTCTCCTCTTCTCTTGCCCAGGACCCTGACTGTGTGGTTCAGAAAGCTGTGAAGTCTCAGCAGTCCAAACGTTTTCTGAGCCAGCTTCTCCTTCGATTAGAAGAGTTGTGTGCCTCGGTCCCCTGCCCTCCACGCCTGAAATTTACTAACCTTTCACATTAGGAAGTTCCTGCTGTCACTGGCTCCAAACCAGCCTGTGGCATACAGAGAACAAGCAGTTTAATTTCTGTTTTATAGCTCTGAGAACTAGCAAAAAGCAGGCACATAGTAGGCACTCAACAAATGTTAGTTTAGAAAACGAGTGAACAGGGTGACTACAAATAACAACAAAATCTGACATTTGAAAACGAACATTTACTCCAAAGAATATGTTAAGTGTTTCAGATATATTCGAACACCCAGCCATCTTTATAAAATATATCCTGTTTTATTCCCATTTTCCACATGAGGACACGGAAGCTCGGAGAGATGAAGCCATTTGCCTAAGATCACATGGAAGTATGTATTTGAAACCCATGTGACCTCATTGTATAACTGGGGGCTCGCTGCCTGGATAGCCTCTTGAGTGTTGCTCTCCGAGAGGGCAGCTGCCACAGGAAGAAGCATCTAGCTCCTGACGGTTCATGAAGAGTGGGGGCAAGGCACGAGGCAGAGACAAATAATCCCCATAACTGTGTTTGGATGAGAGGCTCCTGGAGAGGAGGGGGAGGAAGCCTCAGAAGGAGGAGACGTTGGTGTCAAAGGCAATAAGTGCCAACAGGTCTGGGTACGAGGCCCCTTTCCCATCACCAGGCTGGGACCTTCCATTAGAGCAAAAACTTAAAAAACAAACAAAAAACAAAACAAAACAAAAAAAACACAACCATGACAAGCCAGCCAAAGACAGCCCTCACCTCCCCCTGCTGCCAAAACACACTTGTTGACTCAGTATGCCTTGTTCTTTCTTTTCCCCCCTTCAGCTTATCATTATTTTTAATATTTTAAATTTACCCAAGTAACACATTATCAGAGCATCATTAAAAGTGTATGTGATATACAGCTATGCAAAGCAAAAATTAGTCTCCTTGAATAACTCCCACCTTCCAGCATCCTTCTGAAGAGGCAGCCAAAGCCTGCAGTTGGAAGGTGGTTAGCCCTGGGCATTGCCAGTAAGGATGAGGAAGGGGGTCGGGGAGGTGACCGAGGGTTGTGTGACCACCGGCCATTGCTTCATAATCACCCTAGCAGGGTGCTCATGCGGTGTGTCCACTTCGCACAGCACAGCTCTGGATGGATGCGAGCGAGGAGGAAGCTGGACTCTTACTAGTAGGTCTCCACATCCCCCACACATTGAGGGGTGGTGTTTGAAGTACGGAATGGGGCAGTGTTTTAGCGTGTAGATGTTATTAGTCCAACAGATGAAAAGGCTGCCATTGAAAAGATAGTTTGGCCCTAGCCAGTTTTGCTCAGTGGATAGAGTGTCGGCCTGGGGACTCAAGAGTCCCAAGTTCGATTCCAGTCAAGGGCATGTACCTTGGTTGCGGGCACATTCCTAGTAGGGGATGTGCAGGAGACAGATGATCGATGTTTCTCTTTTATTGTTTTTTTCTAACTCTCTATCCCTCTCCCTTCCTCTCTGTAAAAAATCAATAACATATATATATATATATATATATATATATATATATATATATATATATATAGATAGATAGATATAGATATAGATATATATATTACTTTATTATTTTTATTTTTTTTAAAGAAAAGATAGTTTGTTACTTGGGGGACTCACAGGTCCCAAGAAGAGAGGGCAAGCCGCCCATGCAGGGCCACATGGGGAAACACCAGGGAACAGGACTTCTGGCCTCTGTGCTAAAAAGAGATGTAGAGAGCAAAACGGTCAGGAGTGCTGGCTCACTCAGTAAGTATCAGGTTTGAAAGGATGCATGCTGAGGGTCCAGAGGTGAATACAAATTCTGACAGTAGTTGCCTCTGCATTTGCATACTTGCATACATCACATGCACGCACACTCTCACACGGTTGTTTCCTGTTGTTTTTATATAAATGCCTGGTCCCTCTCCTCTGCTCTTTGGCCTAATATTCTTTTAATACCACACCATGACATGGCACTCTCAGGTCAGTCATCAGAGCTCTCCCCTGTTCTTTTTTAATGAGTGCAAAGGTTGATACGTGGATGCATCATAATCGTCTTGCAGTCCCCTCCTGATGGATATTAGGTTATTTTCAGTGCTTCTCCGTCATGAACAATACCATGATGAGCTGTCTTGTTCCTGTCTTTGTGCAGACGTGAGAGTGTCTGTGGGATAGAACACATAAAAGTGAAAATTACTAGGGCAAAAGGCACGGACAGTTAAAATACGGTAGTAGATGCTGCCAATTGCTCTACAAAAGACTGTACTCGATTTATATTCCCCCTATGAGATTTGAGAGTCCACATTTCCCCACATAATTTCTAACACTGGATTTTATCAGGCTATAATATTTTTTAAATCAACCAATTTCTAAAATAGATTCTACTTGATCCTACAAGTGGTTTGAGGCAGATTTTTTAATTCCAAGGTGCGTGAAGAAAGCATTCTAAAATGGTTGTTAAATTGTGGGGACTCTAAAGTCAAACTACTTAGATTCAAATCCCAGCAACCATACTTAAAGGCTATGTGATCTTGGCAAATTTCTTTTTTTAAATATATTTTATTGATTTTCTACAGAGAGGAAGGGAGAGGGATAGATAGTTAAAAACATCGATGAAAGAGATATATTGATCAGCTGCCTCTTGCACACCCCCTACTGAGGATGTGCCCGCAACTAAGGTACATGCCCTTGACCGGAATCGAACCTGGGACCTTTTGGTCCACAGGCCGACACTCTATTCACTGAGCCAAACCGGGTTTGGTTTGGCAAGTTTCTTAACCTCTCTCTGTGTTGGCTTCTTTGTGGCAGAATGAGAAGATTAAGACTGGCTCAGTTGTTCCAGCCAGTGACTGAGCCACTGCACCACTGAGCAATGGGCCCCTTTCTGTGAAACAGAACTCTCCACAGTCCTCATCTTACACCGTTCACTTCCTTTTTTTGATTTTCTTGCCTCTCTTTACAAGGATTCTTACAATTACATATAGGGTTCACCTGTATAATCCAGCATAATTTCCCCATCTCAAGATCCTTAATTTAATCACATCTGCAAAGTCCCTTTTGCCATATAAGGTAACATTCACAGGTCCCATGGGGATGGGCATTTTTGGGGTCATTATCAGCCTATTACACCACCCGCCTTTCCTCCTTTCTTCCAGGGGTCAGACAGCATCGTGGTCCGGTGACTCTCTCAGTCGCCTCCAGATAAAGTACAGGACATTCAGTTAAATTTGAATGATGGTAAACAACAAATAATTTTAAAAATATTTTTATTGATTTCATAGAGGATGAGAGAGGGGGAGAGAAATAGAGACAACAATGATGAGAGAGAATCATTGATTGGTTGCCTCCTGCACACCCCCTCCTGGGGATGCAGCCCACAATCCATACCCTAACTGAGAATCCAACTCTGACCTCCTGGTTCATAGGTCAACACTCAACCACTGACCCGTCCTGGATGGGCTAAATAATTCTCTTTCTTATATGTTCTTATTGATGTGTGTGTGTGTGTGTGTGTGTGTGTGTGTGTGTGTGTGTGTGAGAGAGAGAGAGAGAGAGAGAGAGAGAGAGAGAGAGAGAGAGACATTGATGTGAGAGAGAAACATCAATTGGCTCCCTCCTGCATGCCTTCTACTGGGGATCAAGCTCGAAACCCAGGCATGTGTCCTGACTGGGAATCGAACCAGCGACCTTTTGGTACATGGGACAAATACTCCACCAACTGAGCCACACTAGCCAGGACCAAATAGTTGTTTCCCCCCTCCCCCCCCAAATAATTTTTAATGTAAGTATGCATGGGATATTTTGCACAGGACATACTTAGAGTAAAAAATTATTCATTGTTTATCTAACATTCCAATTTACTAGGTGTCCCATATTTTTGTTTGCTGAGTCTGGTGACGCTACTTTATTTCCTTCCCCATTTTCCTTCACAGATATTTTTCCCCAATAAGTCTCTTTCATGTCTAACTCCATATTGGTGTCTGCTTCTCAGAGGACCCTGAGTGAGAATTATATGAAAAAACATCCAAAAAAATCACAGAACAATGATCAGGTCCCCAGGAAGCAAAAATTTGCTCTTAGCAAGTAGACACGGCCAAATATTACTAGCCGTGTGAAACTAGTGTGAACCTAGGCCTTTTTAATTCCCTAGCCTGTGTGTCCTCACCCCGACCCTTATACTTACTAGGTGCTCAAATCCCATTTCATGAGAGATGTATGTATTTGTTTTCATGTTTACAGACTATTTCTGAAGGCTACCAAGGATTGGTGGTTGCCATGGAGAGCAAATAAGAAAGGGAAACTCACTTTTCACGAAATGACCTTGCCCACCATTTGAATAACTACATAATTTTAAACATATTTTAGATGAAAAGTTCATAGCAGTTTTTATAGCTTGGAGACCCAAATTGTTCAGGAGGCCCGAGCCAGAGGCCACTGGACTGCCCAAGAACCCACATCGCTCTTGAGATGCACTGGCTTGGAGGTAGCAAGAGCTCCCACCATCTCCTCTGTTCCCGAAGGGGCTTTTGCAAAGCCTAGTTCCTACGTCAATGCCAAACAATGACCTTTGATGCTAGATGACCCTAAGGACCTCCCCAATCATTCCAGCTCAGGGCTCTCCACCCACCTAAGTTCTTTTTGGGGAGGCAAGGAGATTGGCATGGAGGCCAGAGAGTACCTCCCACCTTCTCTCACATTTCGCCCACCAGCAGAGGAGAAGGAAGCAGGACTCATGTCAGGGAATTGGAGTCACAGAAGCTTAGCATCCAAAGACCCTTAAAGGTAAGGGAGGGTAGGAAAATTATCCCTAATATGTTTCCTCAGTCCATGCTTGCCTCCAGGCATGGGGATCTTACTCCCTCAGGGATGACCTTCTTAACCAGCACAGCTCTGTGGGGAAGAAAACACTTGTTCTCTCTGAGCTGAGACCTGTACCCTGTGAGTGCCCCATGATGTCCTATGAGTCCTTGCTCTGTCCTCTGGGCCCCTAGACCCTATTAGCTTGCTGCCAAGTTGCCCCCTTGAGGCTTCCTCCAGCTCCTTTGGAGACTTCATGGCCTCCTACTTGCCCTGGGCACACTCAGCCTGGCTCTCTCACAGGGCCCAGCACCTCGGGGTGGGATGGAAAGCCAACATATCTTCAGAAAGCACCTTCTGGGCTGAAACTCAGAGAAACATTTGTTTTCTGGGCCTCCCCTGGCTGATGCCATAGGAAGTTCAGTGGCCCACAGAGGATAGTGGGTCTCCCATGACTCAAACACTGGGTGCCCCAACCCCAATTCTGCACCTCTCCTGCTTGGACAGGGCTGGACACTCTCAGACAAAGTTAGCGTTCTGAGATATTCTAAGCATTTCCAGCAGATATGTGCTGCCCTTGACTTGGGAGAGGACCCCCTGGCCTCCCTTTATATGCAACCTCAGAAGGCAATCTCTAGTCCCTGACCCCACATACTCCCTCCCAGGTGTGGTGAATGTACCTCTGGTTCTGCAAAGAATGAGTCTGAGTGGTACATGGGTCTAGTGGTACTAGTTTTAATAGTTTAGCATTTACTTAAATGCATATTAGAGAAAACAAATAAGTACATCCAATCCATAATTTCATATATGCATAAATGTGGTTAAAATTTAAAAGTGAGTTGTGTTCAGCCCTAACCAGTTTGGCTCAGTGGATAGAGCGTTGGTTTGGAGACTCAAGGGTCCCAGGTTCGATTCCGGTCAAGGGCATGTACCTTGGTTGTGGGCACATCTCCAGTAGAGGGGGGGTGCAGGAGACAGCTGATGGATGTTTCTCTCCCATCAATGTTTCTAACTCTCTATCCCTCTCCCTTCTTCTCTGTAAAAAATAAATAAAATATTTATTTTTTTTAAAACCCACTATAAAAAAAAAGTGAGTTGTATTCAAAGTAAATGATATGCAGTTTGTAGACAGGGTAAATTGTACAGGAGGTCCAGGGAAAACTCAAAAGCTTGGAAATGCTGCTACCACCTGTAAGAAGTGAATCAAGAAGGGGAGACTGGTGCCTAGCGCCTAGAAAAGAGCCCACCAGCAGTTGGTGGAGGAAGACAGAGGCTCTTGGGCTGTGATTCTCAAACTTAGCTGAACATCAACATCATAATGGGGAGCATTAAAAAATCCTGATGTCTAGGTTAGTTCTAGATCAATCTGAGGGAGTGGGACCAGCATCATGAATTCCACCAGGGGCAGTGGAGTGGTCCCCGGAACTCCCCTGAGCCTCTCAGGAGAAGACAAATGTCGGGCGTCCCCTGGTTGTGGGAGGAGCCGCAAGGGCCCACTCTGGTGAGCTTTGCTGGGGGACTCGGGGTCTCTCAGATAAACGGGGTAAGAGTCTGGCCAGCTTATATAAGCTCTGCTCCAGGCTTCCTACTAACTGTTAGCAACAGGAGGCTATTTAAAGCAAGCGACTGGGAGGCATGTGGGAGGCCACTATGCCCAGTGCAGGGGCTCAGGAAGCAGGCAGAGGATGATGGCCCAAATTCTGATCCTCCAAGTGCTGCCCAGGCCAAACAAAAATAGGAGGCGAAGGCAGCGACCAGACAGCACTGAGGCATGGAGGATGCTCTAATTAAAATGCTTAATGCACTTGGTGATATTTTTGTCTTAGCTAAAGTTTTACCCATCCTCAAGCACTAATCTGCTTGTGAACTTGAAGGTCATTCATAATTTATCTATTTATTTTACTCAGCAAATAATTCCTGGGCCAGGTCCTATGTAAGGCACTGGAGGATAATAAAAATAATAATAGCTCACATTTATTGAGTGCTGACTTTGTGGCAGCTATTGTTCTAGGTGCTTTGCATGTATTAACTCAGTGGTTGTCAAACTGCAGCTCGAGAGCCAGATGTGGCTCTTTGGCTCCTTGAGTGTGGCTCTTCCACAAAATACCACGTGCGGGCGCATGTGCGATTCAAACTTCGTGGCCTTTGCGCAGAAGTCAGTTTTCAACTCTCAAAAGAAATTTCAATCGTTGCACTGTTGATATTTGGCTCTGTTGACTGATGAGTTTGCTGACCCCTATATTAACTCATTCAATCCTCATACAATTTTTTGAGGGGGGTCCTTATTACTCTCACTTGGCAGGTTAGGAAACTGATGCACAGAGATGTTAAATAACTTGTCCAAGATCTCACAACTAGGACGTGACTGGCATGTGACTAACACAGCAGTCATTCCTTTGAGAAGCTCACAGTCGAGTGGAGTGACAAACCTGGGAAACATATTTGTAACTAGGGACTCACCATAGATGAAGTACCACCTCTGTTTGGGATGGGGAGTGGGGGTGGGGTGGGCATGCGATGACAGTACACCTGGTATCCTGAAATCAAGGCTCACAGTTCCAAGAAATAGTCAGCATGTTTTCAGGGCAAGAGAAGGGAGACCTGGGTGTTGTCTGCGTTCCACCATGAGGCAGGGTGGAGGGGAGGACCCTGAAGACACCATGTGTTTGGCCCCCTCCCTGCCTCTCACATCAGCCTGTTCAAGAGGAACAACTGGAGGTAGAGAGGGCATAGAGGGGATAAATGGTGATGGAAAAAATAAAATAAAATAAAATAAATTTTTTTTTTATAAAAGAGGAACAACTGGCTTTCCAGATGACCTGTATCCAGCCTGGGGGTCTGCCCCAGTACACACCCTTCATGGGGAAAAGAAAATATGATGACTACTAATACAGTAGTCATTGCCTTTGGGGAGGGGAGCTGGTGAACCTGTCAGGAGGACCGAGGTTCCCATACTGGCGCCACAGGTCACTTACCCTCCCAGCAGCACAGCTCCAGATGTGTGAATTGGTGATTAACACCCACCTTGAAGGGTCATCATTTTATTCAGGATATAGCTAGGCATCTGTGGTAGATTGAGTACAAAATTAAATTAGTCACAGTTTCTACCTGTTATTTGCTGAACTGTGTTCCTCCAAAATCCATATGCTGAAATCCTACCTCCTGAAACATCAAAATGTGACAGTCTTGGAGATACAGTCTTTAAATAGGTAATTACATTAAAATGAAGTCGTTACAGTGGGCCTTAACACAATATGGTGTCCCTATGAGAAGAAAAAATTTGACACAGACATGCACAGAGGGAAGACCACGTGAAGATACAGGGAGAAGACAGCCATCTGCAAGTCAAGCAAAGAGACCTCAGAAGAAACCAACCCTGCTGACACCTTGATTTTGGACTTCCAGCCTCCAGAACTTGGAGGAAATACATTTCTGTTGGTTTCGTCACTCAGTCTGTGGTACTTTGTTATGGTATTCTGAAAATGGACACCTACCCCTTTGTGATTCCTTCCAGAAAGAGGTAAGTCTATTTCTCCATCCTTAGCTCTAGGCTGGTCTTGTGACTTGCTTTGGCCAATAGAAGGCAAGAAGGCATTAGAAGTGACAGTGTGATAATTCTGAGCTTAGGGAGAGTTTATGCATGCTTCTGCCTGCTCTCTTTTTATGAGTAAACCTGGACTGGCTTGCTGGAAAATGAGAGACCACATGGAGGAGAACTCGTTTGATTTATTCCAGTCAAAACCATTCCAGAACAGTCAACTCCCAAACGTGAGAAAGTCCATTCTGACCTGCCTGGGATGTGCTATTTTGATAGGTAATATTTATGCAGAGACCTAAGGAGGTGAGGGAGAGAGGCATTTAGGAATCTAGGAGAAGGTGATTCCATGCACGGGACCAGCGGAGATGGAGCATCCACTTGTGAGAACAGGAGCAGGAGGCCATGGTGCCTGCATATTGGGCCTGGAGAAGGTGCTGAGATGAGTCTGGGTTGCGGGGGGAGAGAAGAGAAGGGTGGGCCATTGTGAGGACTTTGGTGGGATCCATGGGAGTGTACTGAGCAGAGGAGGAACATGGGGCGCAGAGGCTGGGATTGGGGCTGAAATCAGAAGCAAGGATTACAGGAAGGGGGCTACAGCAGTCATCCAGGTGAGAGACAGTTGGCTGGCAGCAAAGTGAGGAGAAGTGGACCTATTGTAGATCCACTTCAAAGCAAAAGCTGACAGGACTTGCTGATGGATTAGAAGTAAATTGTGAGAGAAAGAGAGGGGTCAAAGATGACCTCAAGGGTTTTGGCTGGAGCACCTGCCATTTATCCCAGTGAAAAAAGCAGACTTTAGGGGTGGGGCCCCAAGGAAAAAGAACCCATGAGCTCTGTTGAAGGCACAAGACCAGTTCACTGCCAGGCCACCTGAGCTCCATACGGTCATTGACTGCTCAGGTGAGCTCCTCCCTGCCAGAGAAAGGGGGATGGAGTCTTCAGTGCAGGGGCTTGTTAGGGGAAACTGACTCTCCCACCCAGGCCAGTGGCATGCTCACCTTCCTCTGCTGGGCAGCAGGTGGGAGCCTCTGAAGGTATTACTCATGAACCAGCAGAACCACCTTGGCTTTGAGAACCTAGCTTGTCTGCAAGGTTTTTATGTGGCCATATGACGCCCCCTGGTGGCTAGCTCGACTTTTCCTAGCCTTCTGCTCACCTTGCATACCACAGCCCACAGAGTATAGTTGTGAAAAAAGGTCTCCCTCAAACATCAGCTCCCCTCCCCAGAGGCAATGACCACTGCATCAGAGTTTGTTTTCCCTTCCAGAGGAGATGCACTCCACATGATACTGACTGAGGATTTACTGTGTGCCAAGCACACTTAGCACTTCTCCCTCTGCGTCTCTTCTCAACACCGAAGCCAGAGGTGAGATCCCGTTCTTCCCTTACTCCAAACGCTCCCCAGGGCCCCACTTCTCTCAGAGTAAAGGCCAAAGTCCCTACAATAGCCAGGACCTGCCCGCCTCCCATTGAGCTCCTGGACCTTCCTTAACTCCCTCCCCTGCTCCCTCTGTTCCAGCTACATTGGCCTAATTAGCATTTATTCTTGTGGTAAAATAAACCTAATATAGTATTTATCATATTAACCATTTGCCAGTGTATGATTCAGTGACATTAAATAAATTCACACCGTAGCATAACCAGCACCACTTCTATGCCAAATGTTTTCCTCCCACCACCCCCCCCCCAAAAAAAAAAAAAAAAACAACACCTCTGTACCCATTTAACACCCATTTCCCCATCTCCCCTCCCAAGCCCCTGGGAACCTCTATTCAACTTCCTGTCTCTATGAACTTGCCTGTTCTATGGTACCTCATGTGAGTGGAATCATACAGCATTTGTCCTTCTGTGTCTATTCTATTTTGCTAAGCATGATGGAAAAGGTCCATCATGTAGTATATGTTGTAGTATATACCCAAAGTTCATTCCTTTTATGGCCAAATAATAATATATCGTTGCATTTTGTTTATCCATTCATCCATTGGTGCACACGGGTTGTTAGAACCTCTTGGCTATTGTGAACAATGCTGCTTGGGTTGTTAGAACCTCTTGGCTATTGTGAACAATGCTGCTTTGTATATGGGCGTTAGCCTCATTACTTGTTCTTCAACCTGCCAGGCACACCCCTGCCTTGAGGACTTTGCACTGGCTGTTCCCTCCGCATGGAATGCTCTTCCCCAAGAGATCAACATGGCCAGTTCCCCTCTGCCTTCAGTTCTCTGTTCAAATGGTGTCTTCTCGGTGAGGTCCATTCTGACCATCTTACTAAATACTGTGACCTAGCACTTCCCACCCCCTTTACTCAATCTTTAATTTTTTTTCTGTAGCACTTACCACTTTCTAATATAATGTGCTTAGTATATTTATTTAGTGTCTGTGTCTCACCACTAGAATGTCAGCTGCATAAGGGCAAGAACTGCTATCAGGCCGAAACCAGTTTGGCTCAGTGGATGGAGCTTTGGCCTGCGGACTGAAGGGTCCCAGGTTCGATTCCGGTCAGGGGCATGTACGTTGGTTGCGGGCACATCCCCGGTGGGGGGTGTGCAGGAGATGCTGGTCGATGTTTCTCTCTCATCAACGTTTCTAGCTCTCTATCTCTCTTCCTTTCTCTCTGTAAAAAAATCAATAAAATATATTAAAAAAGAAAAATAAAAAGAACTGCTATCAGGTTTAGCTCAGTGTAGGCAAGTGTTCAATACATAGGATGTTGAATTAACTTAAAATCACAGGCCCAAGTCAATTTCTGAGTTACACATTTTAAATTGGAGTCACAAGACAAATGTGTTCGATGCTCTACACATCAAGCTCTCTTAAATGCCTTAAGTATTTAAAATACCACATGTACAAATCTGGGTTAGAATTGGGGTGAACTTCTCAATTGGCTGAGGAATAAGATCTGAGGCTGTGAGGCTGCAGACAACCAGTGTGATTTAAATATATATATATATTTTATTGATTTGAGAGAGAGAGGAAGGGAGAGGAAAAGAAACATCGACATAAAAGAGAAATATCTATTAGTCGCCTCCCACATGCATCCCAAGTCCTACACACACCCCAAGCACCCCAGAAAGAGACCAATCCCGCAACCCAGACCTGTGCCCTGACTGGGAATCCAACCGGCGATCCTTCGGTAAACAGGGATGAAGCTCAAACAACTGGACCACACCAGCCAGGGCAACCAGTGTTACTTTTTCCTCATGACCTTGGCTGAGCCTTGACCATCTTGTAGGTACGTACAGCACAGTTGAGGGGATGCATGGGGGGCAGAAATCTAGTTCATGACCAACTCCTGAAGCATATGGTTTGAGTCCTGGCATGGGGCTGCATGTGTTTCCCATTCACCAAAAGCCCCTGTCGGCTGGCAGTGGCACTACTTTGTCAAAGGAGATGCCAGCCCATGACCTGCAGATTGGGTGGCCTTGCAGCTCACATTCCCCAAATCAATCCCATATTTCCTACTTCTCCGGTCTTCTGAGGCTGTCCCTCCCCACCGCGCTGCCCCACTGGGTTCAATGAATGTAGTTACTATTTGATTCTATTCTCAGTTCCCATCTGGCAGGGCCATGACTCTCAGAGATATTTATTCTCACGATACCAAATTGGATCCTCACACCTCCTATGGCAGTGTCTGACTCAGCTTGACATGACTGCCAAGGCACTGAATGACACCTCCCTTCCCTTTTCTTCCTTTAACAAACATTTGCATAGCCCTTCCACGTACCAGGCAGTGTTCTAGCACTTTCCAAATACTAACCTATTTAATACTCCAGCCTAGGAGGTAGGTACTGTTATATGAGGAAACTAAGGCTCAGAGAATTTAAGTTGACTCACCCAGGATCACACAGCTACAAGGCAGGGTTTCAAACTCCATCAACTGGCTCTGGAGTCTGCGCTTATAACCACGAAGCCTGGCTATCTCTTAACATTTTTCTTGTCTTTCTTTTCTCCTGCTTTCATTTCTTGCTTCGCTCCCTCTCTTTCCTTCCCTTCCCTCTTTCCTTTCTTCCATTCCCTGCTTCCTTCCTGTCCCTGAGCAGCTGCCACCTGTTTCCCCTGGCCACCACCCAGCCTGGCACACCCTTTGTCAATTCTCTAGACCAGGTCCCACCCTCCTGGGCCCTGCCAGTCCTTCCGTCAATACTCTCATTTCCCTGTGCCAGTGCATGGGGTATGCCAACCTCTACCTCCTCAACCCTTTTGCTCACGACGGCAGCAGCAGTTGGCAGAGGCCTGGGGAGCTGGGGCGTGGGCCAGCCTGGAGGGAAGCCAGATCTTTGGGGAGTTACATGCTGTGCCGCACACCTTCCCCTGGCGTACGCTTATCCACATCATGATTTCCCTTTCCCGCTCAGGGATTTCAATGTGATGCCAAGATTCTTGTGCTGCTTGGGGAAAACTTAGATAATAAGGGGCCAGAAAGAGAGCTATGAAGAGAGAGAGAGAGAGAGAGAGAGAGAGAGAGAGAGAGAGAGAGAGAGAGAGAGAGAGAGAGAGAGAGAGAGAGAGAGAGAGAGAGAGAGAGAGAGAGAGAGAGAGAGAGAGAGAGAGAGAACACGCTTACGCTAAGGTGGAAGGCGAAGAAGAGAGCCAGCTACCCAAGGTTCTCCGATTAGAAGTGGCTCGCTGCAGTGCTGGGAAAAGGAGTGCCTGAATATCATCACTCTAAGTCTGAATTAATTTTTCTAAGTTTCTCAAAGGACACGTGTCCATGACCACGCCTCTGCATATGCCGTTCCCCTGGCCTGGAGGTCCCTCCTGATCATCTCTACCTGAGAGCTCTGCTCATGTGCTGCTGCCTCTGGGAAACCTTTCCTGCATCCCTACAGGGGATTTCCTCAGCCTTCCCTTTGGTGCCAGAGCATCTGCACACATGTGCGCCTCTCTCTCTCTCTCTCTCTCTCTCTCTCTCTCTCTCTCTCTCTCTCAATTGTCTTATAAACTGCTGTCTTCTCTGCCAGCTATAGCCTCCTTGAAGACAGACCATCTTGCCTGATGCCAATTCTCCTCACAGTCTCTATTTCTATGCTTGGTACATGGTTGGTCCCTGGAAAATGCCAACAGGAAGATTCAAAGATCAGGCCTTCACAGAGGAAGGAAACGTTACTATGAAAGTCTCAAGACGAGATGACTCTGGATACAGCACTTACCAGCTGTGTGACCTTGGGCAAGTCACTTAACCTTTCTGTGCCTCATATTCCTCAGGAATAAAATGGGAACAATATTAGTTTGTACCACATAGGGTTGTATGAACTAAGACATGTAAAGCACATGGAACAATGACTGGCATATGCAAATCACTCAGTAAACATTAGTTGTTGTTGTTCTTATTAAGATGAAACTAGTAACAAAGTTGTCCAAAGATTTTAAGCAACAAAAGTGATTTTGCTAAACTGTAAAGGTCTTTGCCACCATCAGTTTAAAAAAATCTCAGAATAGCAGTGGCTGATCCAACATGATTTCCAGAATTAATTCCTACTCTGCAGGCCACATTGCTACTTTTTTTTGAGCAAATGAGATGGTGAATGTGACACTGGCTTTTCTAAATGATAGAATGACAGACAAAATCATGATGGTTTAATAAAAGGCTCATCACCTGGCTCTATGCATGGCCACTTCTGGGACTTATCCAGCTCCAGACCCTCAAGAAGTGTTTTCACTCCCCAAGAACTGGCTACGGGGAGACAAGGCAGAGACTGGTGATAGAGAGGCAGAGCTGGGCCTGTTGTTTTGCTTTTGACATGTTGGAAAAATCTCTTGTTTGTCCCTATTCACAAAGGTGAGTCACTGTCCACTCTTGCCAACCCTGTAAAGTTATTTTTTTTATTTTTATTTTTTTGGCTATCAGATTGAGGAAATAAAAGAGCATGAAAGTCTTTGGAAATGATTTTATCTGTACAGATGGGAAGGCTGAGACCCAAGGAGGGGAAGAGACCTGTTGAAAGACACACAGTAACATGTGATCAGGGCTAGACCCCTGGGCCCAGGGATCCTAACTCACTGCCCTTCCACTGGCAATTGCCTCCAAAATCTCAGTGCTCCCCATGCTGAGAGCCCGTGCCCTTAAATGGAAAGTGATAGAGGCCCGGCAGAATCAGGGCTCCTGTTCAGAGGTGGAGCCACACTCCAGCTCCCCATCCCCCGCCTCTTTCTGTCCCTGGCAATCACCAATCTGTTTTCTGTATCAGCGAGCTCAAGTTTTTGTTGTTGTTGTTTTGTTTTTAAGATTCCACATATAATTGAGCTTGTATGGGATTTGTCTTTCTCTGTCTGACTTATTTCACTTAGCATAAATGCCTTCAAAGTCCATCCATGTTGTCCCAAATGTCATTCTTTTTTGTGGCTGAATAATATTCATATATATATATATATATATATATATATATATATATGTATATTCTTTTTCAAATTTGCTTCCATATCTTGGCTATTATAAATAACTACAGGCCCCGTGCACGGACATCCCCCGAGGGGTCCCGGATTGCAAGAGAGCACTGGCTAGGCTGAGGGACCCCTCCGGTACACAATCGGGGCAGAGGAGGGATTGTGGGAGGGTTCCAGAGCGTGTCTGGCCTGTCTATCCTGGTCCCAATCTGCCAGACCACAGGAGCAAGCTAACCTACGGGTTGGAGCATCTGCCCCATAGTGGTCAGTGCATGTCATAGCAACTGGTTGAACAAATGGTTGGACACTTAGCATATTAGGCTTTTATTATATAAGATTCTGCAATGAATGGGGGAGAGGGGAATATATATCTTTTTGAGCAGTGTTTTCATTTTCATCAACTAAATGCCCAGAAGTGGAATTGTTAGATCATATAGTTCTATTTTTAATTATTTGAGGAACCTCCATACTATTTTCCATAGTGGTTGCATCAATTTACATTCCCATCAACATTGCACACGTGTTCCCTTTTTTCCACATCCGCCAACACTTACCGCTTGTGTTTTTTTTAATAATAGCTGTTCTAACAGGTGTAAGGTGATATTTCACTGTTTTTTGTTTTTGTTTTTTTTTTGGTTGTTGTTTTGTTTGCTTTTTGTCCATGTGAGAATTACATCATATGCTGTGGATTCTCTCCTCCCCCCAGTTTTATTAAGAAATAACTGACATACATTACTGTGTACATTTAAGACATAAAGCATGGTGCACATATATTTGATTTACATATATTGTGAAATAATTACCACAATAGATTCAGCTAACATCCACCTTCCCTTAAAGATATAATAAAAATAAAGCCAAAAAATGTTTTATCTCTTTGTGATGAAAACTCTTAGGGTTTACTCTTATCATACAGCAGTGTTAGCTATAGTCATCCTGTTACACATTACACCTCTACTACTTATATATCTTGTAAGTTTGTACCTTTTGACCACCTTTCTCCAATTCCCCCTCCCCTAATGGTTCTGATCTGCATTTGAACATGCCAGGTTTGAGCATGCTGCAGTGTACACCCTGCAGACGGATACTCCCTCTCGTTCTAAGTCCTCACTCTCCTGTGGTTCTAAAACGGGTCTTTCCATATCCTCCAGCTCTCCCAAATATTCCTTTTATCTCTAGCTCTCAGGAACTCTAATGGACGTGAATTAATTTAGAACTGTAGTTGGGGTTGGGGTAGGAGGTGTTCAAATCCCCTTCCCGACCCCTGCTGCCACACCTGTTTCAGTTTCCCCACCCGCTCCAGGGGAGGTGGATAGGGGCTGACTGGAGCCCCGCAGGTGAGCACCGGCGACGCCCAAACGTCTTCTTACGGCGCATGCGCGGAAGCCGCGGGAGGCCCCCCCCCCCCCCCGCCCAACCCAGTTGGAATCTGTCTCCGCCCCCTTCCCGCCATCGAGGACTCGGCGCTCCTCGCTCCGCCTGCCTCGCGGCTTCCGCGCCGCCGCAGGTGCCCCAGCCGAGCGCCGAGCCGCCGATGAAGATGGCGGCCGCTGCTGTGTGAGAGAGAAGCCGTGGAGGCCCAGAGCCTGGGCGGAGGACTGGGCGGGCCTGTGAGCCTGCGGAAGCCCGACCGGGTACAGAGGGCCGGACATGCCTGGCTTGAGGGGCGAGGGGCGAGTGACGGGGCTCCCTCGGGCGCGGGGGCGGGCGAGCCGCGCGGGGGTGGGGTGGGGTGGGGGCGGGGGTGGTTGTGGTGGGTGTGACGGGCCTGGTGGGCGATGTGGCCTTCGGGCTGACGGTTCGCCTGAGTGTGCTTGCCTGGAGGGGGGCTCTGCTCGGTTGTGCGGTTACAGTTGTGACTGGTTATGCGGCTGAGGGGTGGGTGGGTGGCGTCCCCCGGGTGCTGGAGTTTGGGGTCCGGGTTTGTGTGGGGTTCTTGGCAGCGTTGTGCGTGGTGTCTGTGTGATGGGTGTAGGTGTCCTGTCTGCTCTGTGGGGCCGAGTCTTTGGTGTTGAGTGTGGTTTTGCGGCCCGTGCAGACTCGTGTTGAGGCGGGTTTTGTGCGATTTTGAGGCCGAATGAATGCAGCTGTGTGATGTGCCGTCTCATGGGCATGTGGCCACTGGTGGTGTAGGTGCAAGACAGGTACGTATGTTTTATTCTGAGGACTTGCTGACGTTATGGTTTGGTGCTTTGGGAGATAGAGTGTGGTTTATAGTGATGTTCGGTCATGTGATCTTAGGGTTCCATTGAATTTCAAAGTGATTTGTGCCAGGCACTGGGCTAGACCTTGCGGATGTGTTGGTGGGGAAAGCTCCCATAGTCTCTGCTCTCACAGGGCCCGCAGTCTTAGGTGTTCGGCCACTTTAATAAAGTGAGATCAGTGCCGAGAAGAAGGGCAGGGGCTGTCACGACAACTGGGAGAATGCCCCAAGTGAAGGGCACTTTCTTGAGAAACTTGAGGTTGGGTTGAGAAGGGAAGGGTGTGTGTGTGTGTGTGTGTGTGTGTGTGTGTGTGTGTGTGATTTGCGGTCGTTAGGGATGAGGGATGAGTGCACCGGAAGGAAAGGAAGGAAAGGGGCTCTCAGAGTTAAAGCTCAGATGAACCACTGGCTGGGGTGGGAAGTGGAGCTGATATTTCAGTGACTTAGTTAAAGGGACTGAGATCTGCTTGTGTATCGTCAAGTCATTGGGTTTCCTAACTAGAAGGAAAAAGCAGGGGCCTGATGTTTCATTTATTTATCTTCTGGGTCACTGTTACCCTGTTATGCTTCACCCGCCAGGCAGTCCCTCCTCAGTGGCCCTGCGGGCAAGTCCACCCAAAGCTGAAGGTCATACATTCCCTCTCACTCTATGTTGTGGTTTCTAGCCTCCAGCTCTTGGGGAGGAATTTCTCTGCATTTGTGGAATGGTTTTGTCTGGGTTCTCCTTATGGCAGGGTGTCTTTCTGAGATGACATTGGAAGTGACTTTGCCATGGCTCAGTAAAACTGAAAATGTAACTTATTAAGCCTTGAATTGTTTAAGCACCAAGTCTTTTTGTTTTTTAAAATCTTTATTGTGTTTTTTTTAAAATATATTTTTTTGTTGATTTCAGAGAGGAAGGGAGAGGGAGAGAGAAAAACATCAGTGATGAGAGGGTCATTGATCAGCTGTCTCCTTCACGCCTCCGCCGCCCCCCCCCCCCCCCCCCAATCAAGCCGGAAACCAGTGCACTTGACCTGAATTGAACCCAGGACCCTTCAGTTCGCAAGCCAACGCTCTATCCACTGAACCAAACCAGCCAGGGCTAGTCCTTTTATTTTTGAGGCAGTGAGAACATTAGGCTTCCTGCTCAACTGTCATTTACTAGTTTATAAAATCTAGTAAGTTCACTGGAAAGAAAGTGCTATACAAATATAAAATACAAAATAGATTTTTCTTGCCCTGGTCAGAGTGGCTCCTTTGGATGAGCATCATCTCATGCACAGAGAGGTCACCAGTTCTATTCCCAGTGGGAGGCACATGCTGGGATTTCAGTTTGATCCCCAGTAGGGGGGCATGCAGGAGGCAGCTGATGGATGTTTCTCACATCAATGTTTCTCTCATTGATGTTTCTCTCCCTCTCCCTAAAAAAAAAAAATCAGTAAAAAATAATTTTAAAAAAGATTGTTCTTTTTGACTACTAGGTTTCTAATGCTCTCCTTAAACTGATGTTGGAATTTTTGTTCAGTTTGGTTTTATTAGGGCAGACACAAACTTTCTAATTGTGTATGTGTGTGTGTTTACACAGGTGCAAGAGCTCAGTGTTGGTGTTTGAGTAAACGGTCAGGGTACAGAGAGTCAAAGAAAAACCTCTGTTGTTAAGTACTTCAGACATTTTCCCTGTGGTCATACAATTTTCTGAAGGTTGACCATTTGGAACAAATGTTGGAGAATTGCCTTAGTATTGTGTTTGCTGTTGAAGTTGAATTTTCCTTTTTTAGCTTCAAGAATCTGTGTTTCCCATTTTATTGAGTTTCCATTGTCCTGTGATGTTCTCATATCTTAGGTTTTGTGTTTTCAACTAAGGATTTGAGAAAGCAGTTTGTGTTCTCAAACTTGTACTGAGAAACATTAAAGACCCTTAATGAATTATGGGGGGGGGGGGGAGAAGAAAATTCTCAATTCCTGCTAATTTGCCTGATTGACTTAACCCCCATCTCTTCTTTCCTCCCTCAAGGCTTCTCTTGCTCCAGAGAGGAAGCCCCATCCGGGCCATGATGCCACTTCCCCGTCATCTGTGTGCTGCTCGGTTAAGCTGATGCTGCGGGAGCCTTGTTCCCTGTGGAGGAATCGGGCTGACTCGTGGCATGAGGCCCCTGCGTCCTGGGGGCTGAGAGGGACCCGCCCATGGCTTCTCTGGACGACCCCGGGGAGGTGCGGGAGGGCTTCCTCTGCCCGCTGTGCCTGAAGGACCTGCAGTCCTTCTATCAGCTGCAGTCACATTATGAGGAGGAACACTCCGGGGAAGACCATGATGTCAAAGGGCAAATTAAAAGTAAGAGGGGAGGATCTTGCTTATCCCATTCTGTCCGTGGGAGCTTTAACTCATGGGATAATTTTCATCAGCTTCCATGTTGCCACCAGCACATGATAACCATATATTAATAATAATAGCCACAAACATAAATCTAGTGCTTACCATGTGCCAGGCATTGCTCAAAGTCTTCTCATATATTAACTTCATTGAATCCTCACAATGGCTATGTGTCTGTGAACCCAGTTCTACTGATGAGGGCATCAGACACAGATTAGATAACTTGCCTAAAGTCACACGATTGGCAGAGGTAGGCTTTGAATCCAGGTCTTCTATCACCTCTGAGTCTGATGCTATTCCTCCCACATGGCATCACTACATATACTGCAGCTGGAAAACAAACAAACAGATTATCTAAATTTCCTTCAGACAACTGAAGGGCCTCCATGATTTTCAATGCTTGTCTAGACTTAGCATCAGCTGAACTGGGCCAGAGATTGTGATATCACTAAGACTTTGATGCCATGTCAGTGGGTAGAGAGGTTATAGAATGTCCTCAGATTCCCTTTTATAATATCCCCTTTATTAGAGAAAAAATGGTTAAGGTTATTTAGAGAATAATAGATTTGAGAATCTAGATATAGAGTAGAAATTTTGTTTCTTGTGAAAGAAACTTCAAAGTATTCACTTGTTTTTTCTCCCTCCACTCCCTCCACCCTCCGCCCCCAATCTCTACTAAGAGATTGAGTTAAGCATTCTTTAGTCAGGGAGGAATTCTTAATTATGTTATAATTTTTTTCTATTTCAGAATCAGGAAAATAAAGTTTTAAAGATATCAGATTTTTGAGAAATTCTTTGAAAAAAAGATCACCTCTGCATTTGGTCTTCTGATTTTGTTTTGTTTTTTAGAAATTTTATAACATTGCTAATTGAAGCAAATGAAATATTAAAGCCAAAAGAGTGAACTTTGGTTTTATATAATATAAACTTATCATTACTAAAAAGTGGTCAGTGGTTTAAGCTCTAGCCCTGTTTCAACTTTAGTTTAGTACATCTCCAGTAACGTAGAAGAAAAGGTGGCTGAGAATCAACTTTGGCTTCTTTCTGCCTTGTAAGTGTTTTTTAAAATCAGATGGCTTGTTCTTAATTGGCCCCTCTTGAAGGGCTACACCTGCCCTGGGAGGGTTGCCAGGGTGTTTTTCTGTGCCTCCTACACGCTACAGTGTGGACTGCTTGTTTAATTCAATGCAGTGTAGTCTTGTTTGCAGAAACAAATTGATGTTTTCTAACTCCAGTTTCCTATCTCGTAAACATTTTGTTACATCAGGTACTTTCCTCTCTGCTGTTGTTAAGAATGACTACCTGATATATTTTAGAGGTGTCCTTTAGCTCTGGTGGACCTTCATTTCCAGTTGGAGAAAGCCATCCCAGAGTGACTGATAATCAAAGAATCTGCTTATTAGCCTGAATGGACTTGTCCGTAACCTCTGCCTGCCACGCCCCTCCATATCTGCATTTACATTTGAAAAGCTATGGGAATGTTTTGTTTGTTTTTTAAATCCTCACCTGAAGATATTTTTCCCATTGATTATTTTAGACTGGGTGAATGGGAGAGTGGAGGTGGGAAGAGAGAGAGAGAAAGAGAAAGAAAAACATCAATTGGTTGCTTCCCACATGTACTGCGACCAGGGCAGGGGATGGAACCCACAATCAAGGTACTGCCCTTGACTGGGAATTGAACCATGTGGGCCGATGCTCTAACCACTGAGCAGCCAACCAGGGCTCTGGTCATATTGTATTAAATCTGATATTTTCTACTTGATTCTAGTGGTAGAACCGGGTAGCAGTCACCCGAGATTTAAGAACATTCATGAGAGCAATTTAATTGAGAACCAGTTGACTGTTGTTCTATTTTGATAGCAGGTCCTCTCACCTTAACTGAGGTGGCTGAACTGTTCTGCAGAGGCACAGTTTTGAAATCAATGCTGTCTCGGAAGAACTGAGGCTCTTGTTTCAGACATGAGGTTTCCAGTTCTAACCCTGGTGCCTGGTAGCTCTGATCGTTTGCCCCTCTTTGATGTCATGTCCTCATTTGTAAGTAGGAATATCACCTGCCTCATAATGTGAGCATGAACTGGCATAAGGTTTTAGAAAGTACTTTGCTAGCCCTAGCCAGTGTGGTCAGTGGTTAGAGCATGGAACCTCCCACCAAAGGGTTGCAGATTTGATCCCCTCCATGTGTGGGAAGCAAGCAATTGATGTGTTTCTCTCTCTCTCTCTCTCTCTCTCTCTCTCTCTCTCTCTCTCTCTCTCTCTCATTATTTTAAATATGTTTTCATTGATTTTTAGAGAGGAAGGGAAAGGGAGAGAGTGATAGAAATCTTGATGAATCAGGCCAGTGTGGCTCAGTGGTTGAGATTTGACCCATAAACCAGGAGTCACGGTTTGATTCCCATCGGGGCACATTCCTGGGTTGCAGGCTCAGTCCTCAGTAGGGGTCATATAGGAGGCAGCTAACTGATGATTCTCTCTCTTCATTGATGTTTCTGTCTCTCCCTCTCCCTTCCTTTCTCTCTAAAATTGATAGAAACATATTTTTTTTTTTAAAAAGAAACATCTATGAGAGAGAAACATCCAACATACACTCTCTCTATAAAGCAATGGAAAAAATATCCTCAGGTGAGGAAGAAAGAAAGTACTTTACTTTGTGCCTAGTACGTATAAGGAATCAACTCAGGAAACATTCATTTTCTCTCTCTCTTTTTTTTTTTTTTTTTTTTTTAACCATATCTAGTTCTCTTTGTGTTGTGTTTTAAATGTTATATCTGTTTCTTAAAGCTTTTTGTCAATATTCTCACACATACATTTGATAAGCGAGTAGAGGAAAAAGAATTCAATGTATAGTTAAACATGGAGAACAACAGCCCAAGGATGATGGTTTGGCTGAATCTCATCCTGGAGGTAAACAAGAAGTGTTTACTCATGAATCCTTAGGGTAAATACACAAACGGAGGGTGGGGATAAAAGGGAGAGATAAACCAAAGGACTTATGTGCACACATATGAGCTTAACCAGTGGTCAAGGACAATAGGAGGGTGGGGGCATGAGTGGGGGTGGAGTGGGGGATTAGAATGGGGGTTTGAGGACAAATTTGTGATACCTTAATCAATAAAGAAATTAATTTTAAAAATACATCAGTATTGTAGAATTTGATTTAAAAAACTTTTAATGAGGTTTAGTTTATACATAAGTTTTTAAGTGTATAATTCAGTGAATTTTAAAAATTGTATATACTTCTGTAACCATCTCTCCAATTAAAATAAAGAAAAAAACACTTCCATTACCCTGGTCCCCTCACTGAAATTAATTTTAACACTTTTATTTAATTGGACCTCTTACATTTACTGCTAATATTGAGACGTGAATAGATTGCTCTGGTATTTATAATATAATGGTTGAATACTTATTATTCTATTTTATTTGGGATCCAGAATTTTCTTGAGCATTAAAAATATATATCTTTATTGATTTCAGAGCAGAAGGGGGAAGGAGAGATGGAAACATCAGTGATGAGAGAGAATAATTGATCAGCTGTCGCCTGCACACCCGACATGGGATTGAGCCCACAACTCTAGCATGTGCCCTTGACCAGGATTAAACCTGGGACCCTTCAGTCCACAGGCCGACGCTACATCCACTGAGCCAAACTGGCTAGGGCTTGAGCATTTTTTATACAAAGCATAATTATTTCTAACTTGTGTTTTGAGATTTCACTACATTCTTTATTGGCTGTTTTTCATGAACTCATTTGTGGTGTTTTTTCCATTTTTCAAGGTCTTGTTCAGAAGGCTAAAAAAGCAAAGAACAGGCTGTTAAAACGAGAAGGAGATGACCGAGTGGAGTCAGGGACCCAAGGATATGAGTCTTTCAGCTATGGAGGGGTTGATCCTTACATGTGGGAACCCCAGGAGCTTGGTAAGAAATTCTCTTCATTCATTCAGCAAATGTTTATTGAGCATCTCCATGTTCTTGGTAATGTCTTAAGAGTTGGCTGAGGAGGCATTAGCAAACCAGAATGGTCTAAGCTTTTGTGGACCTTATGTCTAGTGTGGTGAGAGGGAGAAAATGGACAAGAATGAGCTGAGCGCCTGCCTTGTGTTAGGCATTGCATTAAATGCTTCACAAGGGTGCTCTCATTTAGCACTCATTGCACCCCTACTGGGGTAGGGATCCAGGTCTGTGACATCAACCCAGGCACAGATTCCACTGACTGGCCTGTCTCCTCTCTCATAGGACATTACCTGCCTACTGAGAGGCACTGAAACACATAATTATGGTACCATCTATTTATTTTTAAAATAATCATCTTTTTTGAGGTGATGAAAATATTCTAAAATATATTTTGGTTATGGTGACACAACTCTGAATATACTAAAAATTGAATTTGTACACTTTAAATGGTGAATTGTATGTTTGTGACTAATATCTCAATAAAACTGTTACCAAAAAGATCATGCTGTAGAGCAGTGATTCCCAAAGTGGTCTATATCGACCCCCAGGGGTCTATGACAACCTGCAAGGGGTCTACGTCAGTGAAAAAAAAATTTGGGGGTCCATGAAATGAAAATGGGGGTCCACGATAGTGGATCTCAACATACACTGATAGTACCTATTTACTTACATCATATTATCTTATAATATAAAAACATATAAATTATTTATAAAAGTACCTATGAAGTAAAAAATTTATTATATATGTTTATAAAATTGTGTAAGTTGTAGGATAAAAACCTGCACATAATGATACACCAGTATCATCTTGTTACAAGCATACGCGCAGTAAACATTCTTGCCAATTTTTGTCTCAAAGCTTCGCGAACTTGCACCGACTTGTTCAATTCGTCACTCTATAAATATGAATGTGAGAAAAATACGTTCATTCGTTTCCTGAATCTTAAATAGGAAAGTGCTGAGAAAACATTTAAAAAAATATAAACTGGTAGTTTATCATACAAATTATAGTGAATCAGTGTTATTTTGTTTGAGAATGCTGGAGAAAAGTAGGTACATTATTTTTTATTAAATTTTATGTTACGTATATTTTATATAACAGATACAAAATTTTATTTTGAGTAGTTTTAATTTAAATTCAATAAATAAATGTATAAAACTTAACATGTGTTTTTATTTCAAGTTTTTAACACTAAACTTCACTACAGTTAGAAATTTACAAAAAAAAATCAATATCAGGTAAGTAGGGGGTCTACCCAAAACCGAAAAACATGGCAAGGGGTCTACGGCACAAACAAGTTTGGGAACCTCTGCTGTAGAGAGTTGAACTAGCTAATCTTGCATGTGCTTTATTATATTTTCATATTTATCATCTTGTTCACCTTTCAGGCAAAGCCTTGTGAGATAGAATGCATAATGACGTTTATATATGAGGAAACAGGCTCTAAAAAGAAAAATACTTACCCAGGTCATTTACCATATTCTTATAGTGCCACCACAGCCTGTGTCTTTTTGAATGAAGAAATTTCTAGAACTGCACTCTCCTATGATAGCCACTAACTATATGTAGCTATTTACATATAAGTAAAATTAAATAAAATTAAAAGTGAATTTTCCAGCCATACACTAGCTACATTTCAGATGCTCAATCTCCACATGTGGCTAGTGGCTACCGTATTGGAAAGTTGGAACATTTTCATAAAGGCAGGAGAAAATATAATACTATGGCTTTAAATATAATACTATATACATATAATAATGAGTTACATCTGAAAGCCAGTTGGAAACATGAAAGAGAAATTTCTGGTATGTGAATTATTAGCTTTTTAAAAATGTCTTCTATTGACTTTAGAGAGGAAAGGGGGGAGAGAGAGAGAGAGAGAGAGAGAGAGAGAGAGAGAAAGAGAGAAAGAGAGAGAGAGAAAAACATCAATTGGCTGCCTCATGCATGCCCCATTTTGGGGATCAAGCCCACAACCCCAGGTATGTGCCATGACTGGAAATTGAACCTGCTACCTCAGTACATGGGAGAGCATTCAAACAACTGAGCCATACTGGCCAGGGCCTTATTAGCTTTTTTGATAACTTATTTCATGATTGCTAATGTTAAAATATGATTTTTCAGAGTAACTTGCCTGTTTCTGTAGCTGAAGGAAATTACAAATTTTGGGAAGGTCAAGCAAACGGCAAATTTTAGAAGCTAATATTTACAGTCACTCCTAAGAACACGAAAGTAAATTTTAATTAGGGTATGATTAGAGAAGAAAAGATACATGGGTGTTTTCCTAGTTTTTGAATTTTTAGTAGGACTCTAAAATCCTAGAATCTTTACTTGTTTTTAAAATTTATTGAGGATAAGCAGCAAGGTAGAGAGGCTTCCTCAGAGAAATGACAAGTTATATATCTCCCCCCTCCTCTCCCTCTAGGTGCTGTGAGAAGCCATCTTTCAGACTTTAAAAAACACCGAGCCGCCAGGATTGACCACTATGTTGTTGAAGTCAATAAATTAATAATCAGGTTGGAAAAGGTAAATTTTGCTGTTTTAAAACACCTTTTTCCTGCAAGTATATATTTTCTGGGGGGAAATTACATTTCTGCAGCATGTGTTATGTAGACTGTCTGTACTGGGTGCTGGCAGTACCTGATGTTGGCGGAGAAATGCCTCACCTGGAGAGGCACAGAGAGTGGGGGCAGTTCTCGCCCGCCTGGTTTTATGGAGGGAACAGCCCAGGGTGACAGACTTGCCACATCGCCGCTTTCCCTTTCCTTCCTATGAACCCACTTGGCCACTGCAGAACCTTCTGTCTTCAGAGTCTTTCCTCTTCCTCTCTGAAGAAGCCTCTCGGCCTTGCATAACCACACACTGGAGCATAGTGTGTGATATCATTTCTTGGCAAACGGAGGAGCTGGTGACTAGGTCTCTGAGGAGAACTTGGTGTTGAAACATCTTGGCTAGGCCTTTTGTTCTCTGGTTCCATGCCACGATCACCCGGTTTTACTTTGACCCTAGAAATGCTTGTGGTATATAAGCTGGGTTGTGTGGTGGGCATGGCAGCAAACACCGGTACAGTTGTGGTGTTTTTTTTTTTGTTGTTTTTTTAATTTAATCCTCACCGAGGACATGCTTATTGATTTTTAAAGAGAAGGGAAGGGAGAGAAACATCGATGTGAGAGAGGAACATCTATTGCAGGGGTCTTCAAACTACGGCCCGCGGGCCACATGCGGCCCGCAGAGGAGTCTGATCCGGCCCGCCAGGTTTTTTGGGCAGTGAGCGCAGCCGAGGTGTTACAGTAGGAATTAGTAGTTCATATAGTCCGGCCCTCCAGCTCTCTGAGGGACCGTGATCTGGCCCCCACTTTAAAAAGTTTGAGGACCCCTGATCTATTGGTTGCCTTCCCATATACATCCCAACTAGGAATTGAATTTGCAACCCAGGTATTTGCCCTGACGGGGAATCGAACCTGCAGTCTTTTGGTGTATGGGACAACACTCCAACTAACTGAGCCACACCGGCCAGGGCCTGGTACAGTTCTTTATATGTACTATGCAGGAGGGAAATAGTGGCTAGTTTAGTTGTCCAGTAGGATTGTGGAGAATCAGGAGTTCTCCATTGCTTTCAGGAGCCACACCCATCATCACATCTTTGCCTACCCCTGGTTAAGAGTTAAAGGGCTAACTGACAATAAAGAGAATGGAAGTGGGTCATAGAAAGGGAGGTGCCTTCTGGATTATCCCATGTGAAATTGCTTGTGACTTTGTGGGATTGGAGATGAGAGGTGAGACTTGAGAAATGCAGATATGGTCATTTCTGATAAATGCCTCTTGCTGTGGAAAGTGTTTCCTTCACCTGATAATTACATTTGGCACTATTTTCTCCTCGTCAGCTCACTGCATTTGACAGAACGAATGCTGAGTCAGCTAAGATCCGAGGTAACTCTAAGAACTTTGCTCATATTTATTATATTTTTCTTTCTCCCTGACCACCTTTCTTTTTTTTTAATGGCTTTTTTTTTTGTTTTTGTTTGGTTTTTGTTTTGTTCTTCTCAAAGCAATAGAAAAGTCTGTGGTGCCTTGGGTCAATGACCAGGATGTCCCTTTCTGTCCAGACTGTGGGAATAAGTTTAGCATCCGTAACCGCCGCCACCACTGCCGGCTCTGCGGGTCTATAATGTGCAAGAAATGTATGGAGCTCATCAGCCTTCCCTTGGCAAGTAGGTAACATGGCATTATTTCGATGTATGTACATATGTGCTTTATGTCTTTTATTATTTATTTACCACAAGTAAAGATCAGGAATTGTTATCTTTCTTTTAAATATTTGTTACTGTTTCACTTCATTGCTGCTGTATATGTGCTCCATGTTTGTCTATTATCAGGTAAGATGGGAGATGGAGATGTAACCACGAAACAATGTATGTCGAGTCTGACGTAACCCGAGGACTGTTTGTAATTGGTTTACAAGAGGAGAGAAGTTGCATCAGGCACTCAGGAGAGCTGACCAGATCTTTATCAGCTCTGCTTAGACGTGGCAGATGAGGTGCTGAGAGGAGACTGTAGGGGACAATCTTGAAAAATGAGCAGCAGACTAATCCTTTTCTTTGAGATAAAAGTCACAATGGTCATTGTCATATAGAACAAACAGTTATGCCATAATACAAGAGACACTGAGTGTTGTGGAGGCTGGGGGAGAGTGAGAGCATGGCTACTCAGGGTCAGAAGGTGATGCTCAAAAGGAACCTTGAAATGACTAGGATTGCAAAGGGATAGGGCAGGAGGACATCCTGGGTAAACAGCAGAACCAAAGGCATTGCTTTACAAGAGGTAATTAAGAAAGGCCCTGTGGAAGGTTAATGGATGAGCAAACAGAATATTTGGGGCGGGGGGTGTGGAAGACATATTTGAGAATTGTGGAAATGAAGCTACAAAGGTTAGGTAGAAGCAGATGTCCAGAACTCTGAATCTCAGCTGGTTAAAAGTTGATCGAGATGATCATATGGGCTTTTGGCCAATTCTGGGACATTTGGGTGGCTTTGCAACCCTAGAGAGTTCCGCTGACCTCGCATGTGCTGTTGGCTGTGGAGCGTCTGGACAGAATGGCAGAAGCAGATGCTTCCTCTGTCAAGCTCTGACATCCGCCAGCACACATTACCTTGATTCTTCCCCTTTCTCCTTGAGACCGACTCCCTGTCTCACCTATTGGACACTGTTCACCTCTCTCCTTGGGTTAATTAACCAACATTTACTGGGCAGCTGCTGTGAATTGGCCCTGTAGTAAATGTAGGGATATAAGTATGAATAAGTCATAGCTACCCTGAAAGGGTCACAGATTCCTAAGGCAGCTCGGCGGGGGGTGGGGTGGCGGGGGAGGGTACATAGACCTGTCATACAGGGAGAAAGTGGAAAAGTTCTCCATGAGGGGCAACATGGTAAGAACTGATAGGAAAGGCAGATCATTTGTGCCTCGAGGAACAGGGGAGGGCTTCCAGAAGGACATGCCATTTGAGCTGAGCTTTGGAAGGTGTAGGATTCAGGTGTTTGGGAGTGGGGAAGGCTGTCAGGATAGTCCAGGAAGAATGTGGGTTGTGTCTGAGGTGTGGAAAATGGAGGGGCAGTAGGAGGTAAGGCTAGGCTAGTGGTCGGCCTTGGGACCTCAAAGACAGACTAGGTTGTCCAGCTCTTTCCTGGATGGCAATGGGAGTCCTTCCCGCCACAGAACCTGACCCCCGGGAGGCAGAGGTGTGGGTACTTCTTGCTCGTAGGCAGAGCCTGCCCTTCCCTCGCCAGCAGCATGGACCCCCTCCCGCCGTGGGCAGTGGAGTGATGGGCGGCCTCGGGCTCACTGCTGCCTGTCCTGTGTTGTGCTTCACAGATAAGCTCACCAGTGCCAGCAAGGATTCCCTGAGCTCCCGCACGAGCCCCAGCCAGTCACCCAACAGTGTCCATGGCTCTCGCCGGGGCAGCATCAGCAGTGTGAGCAGTGTAAGCTCCGTCCTGGATGAGAAGGATGATGACCGGATCCGCTGCTGTACCCATTGCAAGGGCACGCTGCTCAAGAGAGAGCAGCAGATTGACGAGAAGGAGCACATCCCCGACATTGTGAAGCTCTATGAGGTGACTGGCTGCGAGCAGTCCCGGGTCTGATTGGAGAGGCAGATGTGGCCGTTCATTACTCCTTGCCTGCAGATTTGGGAGGATGATTTGGGAAGTTGTTCCTTTGACTCATTTTTAGTTTCTGCTAAAGGGCCGTGGCATGATTTCCTAACTAGGGCCCTGGGTGAGTCACCGACATCCTGGGTGTGTTGCCACAAACTGGTTCCCTCACTTTCTTGCCTTTTGAAAGCGGGTTGGAGGCTTTGGTGGCCCAGGGACAAGAGGAGAAAGAATTGTTGCCATGTGTTGTGGACAGGTTCTGCGAGTGGGGGTAGAAGCTGGAGCTGGTGGTGAACAGTGGGCCGGAAGAGTCCTGTGATACTCTGGGTCTCAGGCTTAGAGCTTCCCCATTTAAGTTCATTCACAGGCCTCAGTTCTAGAACACCTTTAGTACATGCTACTTTGAGAGGAACATAGTGTAATGCAAAAACATGGGATTTAGTGTCAGAGAAGCTGGCCTCCCAATGGCCAGGTAAGACCTGCAGGCTGAGGAGGTAGGTAGGGAGGTGGGAAGAGATGGGGAGGAGGAGATGAGCCCTGGCAGAGGAAGCAATTCATGCAAAACTCTGAGCAGAGGAACAGTGTTTATTTGTTTGATGATCACTGAATGGTCTTTGTTAGTAGCTATGCAGGTTATAATGGCTGTGTTTCTGGAATCACCATGAAAATATTCAATTTACTAAAAATGGTGTTAATTAAACCCTACGCTGAGCTGCAGGTGCAGCCATTATCCATCCTTTATGTGGAGTTCATGACCTGATAACTCATTTTGTAGATTGCCACTGTGCTTTTTACTTCTGTCTTTTTTGAAGTAAGCCTTGGCGATGCCGTGTGCTGGTGTTTTCCCTTGGCAGAGAAATTCCAACTAATTCAACTAATTTAGAAATTCCAACTAAAAAGCAACTAATTCTTTTTCTCTGCTTCCATAAACTCTGGCTTGTTTCTTGGAAGGCCTTGTTCCTCTTTCCTTCCTGCAAGATTTTCTGCTTGTAAAGTAGGTCTGTAAACTCAGGAAATTGATAACAGTAAAAAGAAACAAAACAAAACAAAAAAACCCACAAAAAATGCACTATCTGCATTTTTATATTTTAGAAGACTATACAGTTTAAATATATCTTTGTTGATGCAGCGTAACTTCTGGGTATGCTTTTCTGTTCCCTGAGAGCACCACTTACTCTTCTTTTTTGTTCTTAGAAACTACAGCTTTGCATGGAGAAAGTTGACCAAAAAGCTCCTGAATACATCAGGATGGCAACATCATTAAAGTAAGCTATTCCTCTCTGTTTTCCTGAACCAGTGCTGACTCATTTTAGGCATTTTATTTTATTTTTGTTTGGGTTTTTTTTGTTGTTGTTTGTTTGTTTGTTTTTTTAAATATATTTTATTGATTTTTTACATAGAGAAAGGGAGAGATAGAGACCCAGAAACATCGATGAGAGAGAAACATCGACCAGCCGCCTCCTGCACACCCCCCACCAGGGATGTGCCTGCAACCAACGTACATGTCCTTGACTAGAATCGAACCTGGGAACTTTCAGTCCGTAGACCAACGCTCTACAACTGAGCCAAACCGGTTTCGGCTCATTTTAGGCATTTTAGGTCAAATCTTGAGTAGCTGAAAGAAAATCTTAACTCTGGCTGTGCTTTTCTTCTGTGACCGACCGCAGAGAATCTTTGTCACGTCTCTTTCCGTGTGGCCCTGTTACAGTCTCTGTAGCCATGTTGAGGGGACCCCAGCTACTCTGATTGAGCAAGTTGGGGAAGGGCCTCAGGCGAGAGGCACCACTGCCAAGTGTAGCATCTGGAGCTGAGCAAGAGCAGTGTCTCCTGCTCCGGCCTGGGGAGATGCCACTCCAGTGAGCTCTCAAGGCCTAGAGCAGGCATTTCCTTTAGAGCAGGGTTGGCAAATGCCAGCCCATAAGCCAAATCCAGCTAGCCATCTGCTGCTGCTGCCTTTTTTCTTGTTAATCCTCACCTAAAGATAGTTTCCCTTGCTTTAAGCTAAAGTTGAAGGGCGGGAGAGAGGGAACATCGATGTGAGGGAGACATGTGGATTGGTTGCCTTCCACATGCACCCCAACTGGGGCGGGGAATGAACCTGTAACCGAGGTACATGCCCTTGACTGGAATCAAACCCATAATCCTTCAGTGTGTGGGCTGATACTCTAAACACTGAGAAATACCAGCTAGGGCTAATTCTTTTTTTTTTTTTTAATGAAGATAAAATTCACACACCATAAAATTCACTCTTTTAAAATTTTCATTTCAGTAGTTTTTAGTATATTCACAAACATCACCACTGCATTAATTTTCAAACATTTTTGCCCTGCCCTGACTGGTTTGGCTCAGTGGATAAAGCATCGGCCTGTGGACTGAAGGGTCCCAGGTTCGATTCCTGTCAAGGGCACATGCCCAGGTTGCAGGTTAGATCCCCAGAAGGGGGCGTGTAGGAGGCAGCCAATCAGTGATTCTCTCTCATCATTGATATTTCTGTCTCTCCTTCTCCCTTCCTTTCTAAAATCAATAAAAATATAATTTTAAAATACACACCAAAAAAAACCCCCCACATTTTCGCTGTGGCTGGTGTGGCTTAGTTGGGTGAGCATTATCCTGTGCACCAGGTCACTGGTTTGATTCCTGGTTGCCAGTTTGGTCCCCAGTTTGGATGAATACAGGAGGCAACCTATTGATGTTTCTCTCTCACTCTTCTTCCTTCCTTATTCTAAAAAATTTCAGCATCCTGATAAGAAACACCCTACTCATTAGCAGTCATAGCTCATTCCCCCTCTACCTTGATGGAAAAAATTTGCTGACTTTTTCTTTTTCTTTTTTTTAAGTATATTTTATTGATTTTTTACAGAGAGGAAGGGAGAGAGATAGAGAGCTAGAAACATCGATGAGAGAGAATCATCGACCAGTTGCCTCTTGCACACCCCCTACCGGGGATGTGCCCGTAACCAAGGTACATGTCCTTGACCGGAATCAAACCCGGGACCTTTCAGTCCGCAGACCGAAGCTCTACCACTGAGCCAAACCGGTTTCGGCTGCTGACTTTTTCTTAACAGCTTTGCTTCTTCTGAAGGGAAGTGATGTGTGAGCTAGAATTTGAGGTGCTACTACTAAGTCAGATCCCAGCAGTGTTTTCCCAGCCTTCAGAAGAAAAAATTATGTAGTCAATGTTTTCAGTTTGAGGATTTTCTGCCTTTGTCTTAAGTCTGTGTTGCCATCTGTCATTTTTGTAGTGATGCATGAAGGATTAGATGTGCTTTGTTTAGAACAAACCTGTATTTTTATTTGGACATATACAGTGGCAATATGGTATAGTGGTTTCAAAAAACAAAGGGTATCAGTGACCTTATGATGTTAGTGACCATGTTCTAAGCTCATTGTGGATTTTATATATAAAGAAAATTAACTTTTTTACTTGTACAGTCCTTAAAGAGTTTCCTGACCCTTGAGTTTGTAAATCTTTGACTCACTAAACATGAAAGACAAATCCAGTTGTTTTGTGGCAAAAACACCCCTTCTTTTACATATCCTCCTGACTCTGCTGTTGCGTTGGTTCTCTTCTCCCCTTCCCTGTTCTTTCCCCAATGCTTCCCAGCCCTCCGGGAAGAGAATAGCAAAAAGGTAGGGAAACCATTGCAGGCCCCGTCCCAGTTCCCTCCATCCTAACAACTGGATGTCCGCAGGCCCTGGCAGCAGACAGTGGAAGAGGAGCAAATCCTATTTCTGGAGCCCGCTCAGCCACCACTGTCCTATGGCCCCTTCCTCCTCATATTTGTACCTCCTACACCCCGATTTTCTTCTTTCCGTTCCTTAGCCCAGAACAGCAGGGAAATGAGCAAGAATTTCAGCCTGCCCTCTCTGTGAGCAGGCTGGAAGACAAACCCCAAGTGATCCTGACATACCTTCCTCAAATGGAAAGTTCTTGGTGTGGAGAATCTTTTCCCCCTAAAGCTTTCTGGAACTCTGCCTATTGGTTTGACATTAGAACAGGACTGTTTCTACATGGACGTCAGCAAGGAGAGCTGTGTTCCTGGAAGTCTGACCTGGCACTCAGTGTTTTCCTCATGAAATTGTTACTAACGGACTCCTCTCCCTGAGCTCAGTTGGTTTTTGCTTTGTGCCTCAGTCACAATGGTGGTTCATGGAGCTCCCTAGCCGGGTGGGAGCTACCATTGCTAAGGGCATTTCCAAATGTCTAACTCCTACTTCTTCCTCTTAGAAAGGCTGGTTCTAAAGGGCTTTATATGCATTTCATTCTCTTACTCTTTCCTTAAGTGGGTAGTTATCAAGCACTAGCTCTATTCCTAGCACTAACCTAGGTGCTGGGGCTGCAGCAAAGAGCAGAATAGCAATGTCACTTTTGTGGAGCTTAATTTTTGTGGGAGCACAGGCCTTATCCAAGTGAACAAAGAATGAACAGATAACTCCAGATGTGATGGCTGCTCTAGAGAAATGCAGTTGGTTGACATAATTGCAACCAGGGGAAGTGATTTCAGGTTTGGGCTAGCCTTGTTATTTTCCACATGACTTGGAGATACTGAAATAAAGCATAGGTCTTCTCAATTCTAGTCCAATGTTCTTTTTTGCAAACTAAGTAGTAAAAGATAATGGAAGAATCTTACTGAGTCCTCAAATTACAGCATACACCAATATTTTTCCAGCTAGGACTGTTTTATAGATGGTAAAATAGCTAAGCACAGCAGTCCTTTCTGTTTATTTCACTTAAATTGCTGCTGCCTCAGAAGCGGGGTTGAGGGGCTAATGCTCAGGTCGGATTAATAATAGCTGCAAGGTCTTCTGAAATGTTTCTCTTCTCAGTAAACTCTGATTAAGCTTGATCCATGTGCCAGTTACTGATTACATAAAAATGAAAAGCTACCTACAGCACTTGAATTTAAAAGTCTGGTGGGGGTGACAGATTTTTAAATGATCAATTCTAAGACCACAAAATAACTTCTGTTGTTTCTCTGAGATGGAGTTAAACCACTTCTGGCCTTCCCTGTTGTCCCTTGCTCCACCCTGGGCAGATTTCCTCCTCTTCCTTCTGGATTTGGAGTCAAAGTGCTTTTCTCATGAAGGGAGCATGGGACCCAGGAGCACGGGGCAATTGATACAATGCTGGGCTGCATATCGCTATTGGGGAATCCCTTGATCAGCTTTCCAGTTGTTCCTGTTGTGTCTGGGTAGCCTGTGAGTGAGAAAAGCCAAATGTTTTCTGCTCTGATGTAGTGTAACCGATTCATTTAGTAAACGAGTTCATGCATGTTATTAGATATAGTGAAATTGGTTAGGGGAAATAGGTCAAAGAAGGTTAGGTTGCATTTATTTTGGTGATGAGTTTAAGAACTGGTCCTCAAGGCCTGTGGTGTTTGCAAACTTTTGTACTACATTATGTACAAAAGTCTGAAATGCCACTTGGAGAGAATTAACTGTGTCCCTTTGTGAGGCCTTAAACCTTTAGAGTTCTCTTAGGCTGTACTCTCTGGTCCAGCGGTCACCAACGGGTGGTCCGCGGACCACTGGAGGTCTGTGAGGTCCGAAAAGTTGGCTACCGCTGCTCTAGTCAGTGCGATGAAATGTAGAATGGCTTCTAAGTAGTATGATATTTGCTAGCAAATGGAAATAGAAATTCCAAGTGAATTCATTTTTTCAACTTTGATGCATGGATAATTAATGATTATGCCATTAATTTGTTCTTCCAAACGACTGGAAGTACTGATCAACCAGTTGCTATGACGCGCACTGACCACTGGGGGCAGACACTCAAAACAGGAGCTGCCTCCTGGTGGTCAACACGCTCCCATAGCCAACCTGCAGTGGCCCCCTCCCCCTGGGCAGCCGGCCCCCATCGGTCCCTGGTGCTAAACCATTTGGAGAGATCTGCTTCTGGGTCAGGGTTTTGTATGTAGAGAGCAGCTCCCTCACTGCAATCTATTGAAAGTCAGGACTCGCACAAGGATTTGTCTCGTTCCCATCCTCTCTCTTCCCCGGGGGCCACCTGCCCACCGTGGTGGTGGTGGCGTGGCATTGAGGGGAGGAGGAGGAAAGAAGGTGGGAAACTGTGTGGTGCCGACGGCATCCGTGTCCGTTCCTTCTGTGCCCAACCCAGCAACTGTCACCTCCTCTTCCGACCCTGCCAGGGCCTTTGGGCTCGGCTAGGACAGGAACCGGGGGTGGGTGGTGGTGGATGCAGCTCCTTTCCCAGGGGGTCTAAGGGTCAGCTTCCTCCTTGGGGCTGGTGGACAACCTCCTGCAGTCCTTCCCACAGCCAGCCAACCTCCTGTGGTCCCTCCCTTGACTGGCCAACTTCCCTCGGTCCTTCCCTATCCCCTGGGCATGAATTCGTGCACCGGGCCTCTAGTCTTTCTATGCTAATATGCAAAGTGTTCCCAGGAGAGTTCCACCAGGAAAACCGGAATTCAATTGCTTGCTATTATGTGTGCTGACCACCAGGGGGTGACGCAGAACATGGCAGGCTACCAGTGGCGGAGGGGTGCTGAGGGAGTGAGGGAATGAGGTGGCAAGGGAAGAAGGAGGCAGGGAGGTGGGGGGAACAGTGTGGTGGTGTGCAGGTGGCAAGGGAAGGAGGAAGTGGGTAGGAGGGAACCTGATCAGTCCTGATTGCTGGCCAGGCCTCGGGACCCTACCCGTGCATGAATTTTTGTGCACCGGGCCTGTAGTATAAACCATAAAAACAACTGATAATGTGAAAATTAAACTCAGTTAATGTAAGAGATTCAGTAGTCAGTAAGCTAATTTAGCTTTTCAAAGATATGTTGTATCTAAATCCTATGAAAGCACAACTTATCTTAATGCAATTAAATATTGAATCATTCATGATAATTTTTCCACAGTAGAAATAAAATGACTCTTGGCTGTATATTTTCTGAAAATAAAAAATTGAAAAACTAAAATGAAAAACTCTGATTTCTCCTTAGTGCTGGAGAGACAACCTATAGGCTGGAACATGCCAATGACCTTCGGGTAGAAGTGCAGAAAGTGTACGAGCTAATAGATGCTTTAAGGTAATGTTTGGTGATGTCTTACTTACTGCCCTGAGTAGAGGAAGTGCTATTTTAATGCGGTATTGGGTGGCTAGCAGACCTGAGCTTACCTGGAGTCCTGATGACAGCAGTATTTGTAATGATGAGGCTGAGGAAGGTGTCAGCTTTGGCACTTAACACATCTCAGTAACTTTTTAAAAAATATATATTTTATTGATTTTTTACAGAGAGGAAGGGAGAGGGATTGAGAGTTAGAAACATTAATGAGAGAGAAACATCCATCAGCTGCCTCCTGCACACTCCCTGCTGTGTATGTGCCCTCAACCAAGGTACATGTCCTTGACTGGAATTGAACCTGGGACCCTTGAGTCCGCAGGCTGATGCTCTATCCACTGAGCCAAACCAGTTAGGGCTCAGTAACATTTGGTTAAGGATTTCTAGTATTCAGTATTACTATAAAGGAATGCAAGTTTTTTGAACACCAACTGTGTGCCAGGAAATACACTGGATATTCTTATAGAGTGCAACCCATTTTTCTATCAAAGTTACCCTGTGAAGTAGGGATTAACATCCCCATTTAACAGTGAGAAAATGCACCACAGATAGCAAAAGTGGTGGAGCAAGGATTGAAACCCATATTCTTTCTTCAAATCAACAGCTGCGTTTTAACTGTGGACGGATGTTGGGGTTAAATCAGGCCTTTGCAGTGTAGGAAGTACAGTGACTCAGGGAAAGAATTGAGATGAGGAATCCTTGTTCATCTGTAATACAGGACTGGCTACATAATTTGTGGGGCCTAGTGCAAAATGAAAATGTAAGTTCCTTTTTCAAAATTGTAACTATTTTAAGACAGTGATAGCAGAGAATTAAGCCAAGTACGGCGCTCTTCTAGGCACCAGACCCATGTGTGGTGCTCATGTCACTCACCCTTGAAGCTGCCTCTGCACCATGGTCCGTCCCTCAATGGCCAAGTGTTTGTCATGTACCCTGTGCTGTGTTAGGGCCTTGGATACAGCCGAAGGGTAAGAAACGCGCTTTGCCTTCAAGGACACTTGGGCGGAGTCTCCAATCTGTCTCCTCCACATACCTTCCCAGCATGCAAGCCTGGCAACTCAGAGACTTTGTTTCTGAGGCTGACAGCGCTTGTTACATTGATGTGTTTGTTCCAATTCAGTAAGAAGATCTTAACCTTAGGCTTGAACCAGGACCCTCCACCACATCCAAACACTTTGCGGCTGCAGAGGATGATCAGATACTCGGCTACACTTTTTGTGCAGGTAAAGCCATCCTGGGGTGGCAGAAACATTGCACTTGCCTCCCCTGCCCTTCCACCACTCAGGAGGCAGACCAAGCCAATGGCTTTTCATTTCCTATTTGCACATTGAGTATTTTTTAAGATTATAAATGCATTATGCCACATTTTGAGAAAAATCTGGATTTCAAAGAAAAGTAAAAACTACTTTTATTCTTATGTCCCCAATACCACCACCCATTATTCTGGTACATATATATGTGTGTGTGTGTGTGTGTATATATATATATATATATATATATATATATATATATATATATTTATTTTACCCCCTCATTTACACATTTATAATATAAATTGTTATAATTAGTATATATTTGCACATTTGTGTCTTCTCTTTTTATCACTGAATTTTATATCATAGTACTTTTTTACATGGTCCTCAAAGAGCTATCATTTGAATACTGCTACAAAATACTGCTGTGATATATATACACCATCCTTTAGTTAAGTATTCCCTTTTCATTGGACATTTGATAGACTTCCATTTTTTGCCATTATGAGTATTGCCTGATGGATATATGTGTACGTAGTATTTCTTCCTTGGGATAAGATCCTGAGGGACTTTTCCAGCTGATTGTTCAAGGGCAGCCTGAAGTTGGGTGGTTAGATCTGATTATTCCTACCTCAGAAAGCTCCTCAGAGAGCCACATTTAACCGCCTTTGGGCTCCATGAAAGAGGAATTTAATAACATCCTATTGGGTTAGTTTTCCAACTGTATATTGCAGAGAATTAGGCCTTTCTCCTTTTAATTAGTGGCTGATTCCACAGTCATATGGTGAGTGTCTGCTGTGTACCAGGTAATGTTCTAGGTGCCGGGTATCCTGCCATGAGCAAAAAGGCAACATTCCGGTTCTCACGAAGCATCTATTCCAGAAAGGGGTTAGATGAGAAACAACTGAGATATATAGCTTACGTCGGGAAGTGCTGTGGGCGGATAGAAAGCCTAGGAAGGGTGGCAGGAAGCGCAGGTGCAGGCTTACACATTGAGGCAGGGCGGGCAGGGAGAAGGCCTCATGGGGAAGGTGGATACTGGGGTAGCTGGTAGTGGTCATTTCATAAGGGACAGGCAGGCCCACTTGGAAGCTGACTCTCTGACCCATTTAGGGGTTTCCGTCTTTTTTTTACTACTGCTAATTAAAATGACTGTCCGAGGACGGAATGGCTTAGCCTGAAGGGACTGTCGCCAAGGGCTAAGGTTCATTAAAGGTTTAAGTGTAACAGTGTCTGCGAATCCCTGTAGGAGAAGTTGCTTGGTTTGATGTCACTGCCAACCCAAGAACAGTTTGAAGAACTAAAGAAAAGGAGGGAAGAGATGGAAAGGAAGAAGATGCTAGAGAAACAGGTGAGTGAAGCTCAGGGATGCTGGCGTCTGGCTTCCTCTCTGGGGCTCTTTTGAACACAGAGGCCTCTGCATGCTCCCAAGAGGTCCTGTGCGGCTGTACATCAGAACTCGTGCGCTCTCTAGTTTCCGTTTGTCTTCTGTTCTGTTTTGGCCTCTCTCTCTAGACATCAGAATTGTTTGTTTTTCTCTGCAAGTCCTCTTTTCCTTTCAGAGGTGCTACTGGTTTTCTTCTGTCCAGAACACAATGGAGACTGGCTGTCCTCCCTCTGTTACAGGCTGCAGAGGACCCACACACCAGCAAGTTCTTTGTAGAACACTTTGGAATATGCAATATTAAATTTAATACTGTGTGGTGTAGATGAGTTTCTAGTGTAAATGAGTGTGGATATTTCTCTTTTCTGCGTCCAGCGTGGCTAGAGAGCGATCCGGTTCCTCAGTAGGGGCTGTTGGGGATTGAGAAAATGAAAGAAAGAGACAAACACAGAAATGGAAGGAAAGAGCTGGGGCTGGGTGAGAACGCCGTCCTCTGATGGAGACAGAGACCGAGAGCCAATACAGCGTGTTTATTTTATACTGCAAAACCAGGACGTTTTACTAAAGGTCAGACAGGAGATTATCTGCATTCTTGGGTGGGCCAGAGTCTTAATCATTCCTGGTGCTTGGCTAGATTTAAATAACAAAACCCACCCCCTGGCACCTGGACTGAAGGTCAAGCTGACAACCCTCCGCCTCTGGCAAAGCGTGTTCCCAGGCCGGGGCTTTGCTAACGCCACTGGGTTCAGCTGACAATGATTAAAGAAATGCCATGTGCCTTCCCAGGCGCTCTCTACAGATGAGTGCTTTAAGACAAGTGTATGGCCAGAGGGTCTAAGATTGAGAAAACGTTATCCCTTAGCTTACTGTTACTATTTTATTTTTGAGAATCAGGGTTTGTCCCTCCTCTCCCCCTAAAATCAAATGGTTTGATTTTAGCAGTTGGCCGTCTTAGTCCTGAAGGGGCAGTTGGAGTCTGACGGGCCCAGGAATAGTGAGAATGCAGAGGGCAGCTGATTGTGTGGCTGCTGATGGCCTGCTGTGTTTTCTCTTTGGTTCTCATGTCTTCCCAGGCTTCCCTGGAATCCCAGCGAAGGCTCGAGGAAAGGCGGAGTGACCTGCCATCTCGTGCCAATGGGGAGGTGGTGCACCTTCGAAGGGGCTCTGCCCCCTTGAGAAAGGCCGAGGGCTGGCTCCCACTGTCAGGAGGTCAGGGCCAGAGTGAAGACGTGGACCCCCTCCTCCAGCAGATCCACAACATCACCTCGTTCATCAGGCAGGCCAAGGCCGCCGGCCGGACAGACGAGATGCGCACCCTGCAGGAGAACCTGCGGCAGCTGCAGGACGAGTATGACCAGCAGCAGACGGAGAAGGCCATCGAGCTGTCCCGCAGGCAGGCCGAGGAGGAGGACCTGCAGCGGGAACAGCTGCAGATGCTGTGTGAACGGGAGTGGGAGCGAGAAAGGGAGCAGTTCCAGGCGGCATCTTTGCACACACGGACCCGGTCCCTGGACTTCCGAGAAATCAGGCCTTTTCAGCTGGAGCCCAGCACAGAGCCTTGCACCCCCCTTGCTCATGCTTTGGATCTGGGTTCTTCCCCAGTTCAGAGCAGTGCAACTCCCAAGACCCCTTCACCCAGCTCTGCTCTTGAGCCTCTCAGAGTGTGGTCTGGGCCTGCAGCCCTTGGCCAGGAGTTCTTTCCCCAGAGCGCCGGGTCACAGCAGCGCGAGGGGCCCTCCCTCAATCCCTTTGAGGAGGAGGACTCCCCCAGCCCCGCAGCAGAGGGCCCGACCAGCCCTCGTGCTGCGGAGCCTGCCTTGGGCCCTCCACCCCGCGTCCTCAAAGAGTACAACCCCTTTGAGGAAGACGAGGAAGAGGTGGCAGCGGCAGGGAACCCCTTCACTAACTCCGGCAGCCCAGCACCCAACCCCTTCAGTGAGGAAGATGAGAGTCCTCACCAGAGGCCCTCAAGCCCTCCTGCTCCTGGCAACCCCTTCGAGGAAGCCCCCGGGACCAACCCCTTCGAGGTGGACAGTGACAGCGGGCCAGAGGGCGAGGAGCCCATAGAGGAGGAGCTGCTCCTCCAGCAGATCGATAACATCAAGGCGTACATCTTCGATGCCAAGCAGTGCGGGCGCCTGGATGAGGTGGAGGTGCTGACAGAGAACCTGCGGGAGCTGAAGCGCACCCTGGCCAAACAGAAGGGGGGCTCTGACTGGCCACCGGGCAGGTAGAGCACCTTTATGTCCAGGCGCCTGGCAGGAGCAGGCTGGTGGGATTGATGGGCAGGAGGAAGGATGAGAATTAAGATGCATCCAGGTTAGGGGAGGAAATCTGCTATTTCATGCTGTGTACGTGGAGGTTTTTTCACTACCATTGAAAAATAAAATGGGAACTAGAATAGGAAGAATCAGCATTCATTTGCTGGTTTTCCTGGGCTTTTTTTTTTTAAATTAGGTTTTCCCTTTACAAGGGACTTAACATTTTCACTAGAGACATAACTAAATGCATTTCTGCTGGGTCCTGGTGTGCACCTCGTGGGTCCGTTTGTCCTGCCTAGTCCGGTCGTTATGAGAATTGCAGAGCAGCCTTACATAGGGCCTCCGTTAGCCGAGACTGACAAGGTGGATTCCTGTAACCATGCTCTCCTCTGACAGAAGCCTGAGCCGTTAGGCTGTGGGTTCCTTTCCCGGGATCTTCCTCTGCCCTGCGTGGTACATCTGCCCGTGCAGAGGAAGGGGTCGGGTATGCTAGGAAGGTGCTAGTTCAGACCCAGGAGATCCGAGCACTTGTTTTAAAGAGAGGGTGATGGTTTCACCAGGGTGTGCTTCTCCTCAGTTTAAGTTCCTGTTTGTCTCTTAGGAAGTTAAACTCCCAGTGCTGAGGTATCAGTGTAGTCTGATCATGAGCTTCTTAGAAAATAGAAGTGGTTAACTTTCGGTTGATCAAGGTTGATTATTTGGGAAATGCTGTCTGTTCTCTCTGACGGCTGGAACGATTGTCTGGCCCCGGAGAAACCTCCTGGAGCTTTGGCCAGGTTACCTGTGCCTGGGTTCTTCAGAGGCCTTGTCTGCCGTGGAGGAATGAGTGATGAGGAGGCTTTCGTGGGACCTTGTCAGAGACGCTTCCCTAAGTCAAAAGGTAAATCAAAATAATTTCCGAGGCTGGCTGATCAGCTTTCTTCCCTTTTTGTTCTTCCTGTCCTGGCCTGGGCCCCGGGGAGAGTTTTCTTCCCAGTGTTTAGCATTAAAAAACTAAAACGTTTCAAGAAGCACAACCCAGGACCATTCTAATAACACGCAGTTCTTGAACTCTTCACCAACTAAGGACAAAAAGGGAAATTGTTAATTTAGCTCTGGTGCTTTGGTTTATGGGAACATAACCCTTAACTGACATCTGACATCATGATATCCAGGTGTGCTCAGCTCTGGGTAGAGTTCCTGTAATTACACTTATTAATGAACAATAACTGACCACTAGTCACTTTATACCCCTTAACTAACTCTGGGTCATACTCTCACTGGTTACTGATGTGAGAGCTAAACTTCATTTTGCTACATTCTGGGAAGACTCCTGTTGATCTTGGAAATGTTTGAAAAACATTGTGGTATAAAAATAGTCTGTGTTTGTGTTGACACTATTTACATTTCTTTAGCACCTGCTGGGTCTTTGGGCTGAATGAAAAGGGGTGTATAAGGATGTGGAAATGGGGAGTCATTGGAAGACTCTGCATTTGGGTTCTGTTCACAAAGGAACATGAGTGGGTTACTAACGTCAGCCAGGACCAACCATGCTGCTGGTAGTTAGGGGAAGCTGGCATTCAGGCATTTATAATGCTGCCTCATACAGGCGCCATTTCTCCCTTAAGACCCACGCCCTTCATGCTGTAATTCTGGAGGCTTCCTGGATGCTGTATGCTCCTCCCTGCTCAGTCTGTCATTTCTCTCTGACTGAGGAGGAGACAGCTCTGCCAAAAAGCAGGTAGTTCCTAAATGCTGCCAAAGCTGCTTTCCATCATAATCCCTTTCCTTCTGAGAATGTCTCTCTTTTAATTAGCTGCTGGTTTCAATTAAGACTAGTTTATTAAGCATACCCTTTCTTTGAAATAAACCATAGGTAGCAATATGTAAGTAACTAAGCATTGAGAACTACAAGTAGGAAACATTTTTAAAACAAACAAACAAAAAACCCTAAATACAAACCCTCCCCCAAAAGACACTGAGTATCCGAAATCAGACTAAACCCTCTGATACGACTGAATTCTTCTCTGGCCATACTCTTCCATGAATGCTTTTCTTTCTTTCTTTCAATATATTTTATTATTTTTACAGAGAGGAAGGGAGAGGGATTGAAAGTTAGAAACATCGATCAGCTGCCTCCTGCACACCCCCTACTGGGGATGTGCCTGCAACCAAGGTACATGCCCTTGACTGGAATTGAACCTGGGACCTTTCAGTACGCAGGCCGACGATCTATCCAATGAGCCAAACCAGTTAGGGCCGCTTCCTTGAGTCTTTTAATTCTTACATGTATCTCTTCTCCTATAACCATAGACATAATAGGAGTTAGAATTCACTATCCTCAGCAGCACCATTTCCCAGAATTCACACACGCAGGCAGTAGGATTTACACAGGTGGGTTAACATCAGGGAAAAGATGGCCTATGAATTATAATCACAACTTCAAGTTCTTGACTCATGTGGATATTTCACCTGCAGTCCTTCTTCAGAAAATGAGCAAGTTCTTGAAATGGTGTTGGTAGATCTCCCAAAAACATCATATATGGGAGAGCTTTGGCTTTTTCCTTTTATGCCTTGTTTGTATTTTTCCCCTGTCTAATACACTAAGAATACTTATTCAATGTATTTGTAACTCAATGTGTTTTTGCTGTTCAGATACTAAAATGTACCTGGTCACCATGAGGCATGTGGTAGGTTGGACATTTGCATAGTTATCTTGGGACTCAAAGTGAGAAGCTGGTCTTTACCAGGTTAGAGTCTGTGGTAGCAGATTATGCTGGTCATCTGACAATGATGGAGATATTGATTTGCATGCACTGGGGCCTGGTATTGGAACCTTTTTAAAAAAAATAAAATAACAAATATCAGTGGTTGGAGATGTGTATGTATGTACGCATGCATGTTACATGAGAGTCGCCAGATAACATACCTTCCCCACTTTGTTCATGACCCACATATCAGAAGATAGCCTTAGCTCCTGTTTCACCTGTTGGCTTAAGGCCTCCAGACAGAATCAAGTGTGAGTTCCAATTCTGCCCTTACCCCCAGTTACTCCTGCAGTGTTAATTAGATGAACCGTTTACACAAGCATAGAGTAAACCTTTGCAATCCTATTACCCCCATGGAAGAAGCAGGCCTACCCAGGGTGAGGAACCTTTCTGCTGCCATTTGTTCCAGGCACTGCTACATACTCACACAGCCTGCATTTCGGTCTTCTAGCAGGCCTGTGCGGTACTTACTCGGGTACTCGTCTGACAAATGAAGAAACAGGTTGAAAGAGGTTCGCCTGGCTGGGGTCGCACTGCCCGTCAGTGCTGGGATGAGGAGGATTTAAAGCCTGGTCTGCCGGACCCACGTTACCCTGAGGAGGGTTTGACCTGGGTCAGGCACAGGGGGAATGCACAGGCATTGTGTCTGTCCCAAAGGTGGCAGGGATGGGCAGGTTACCTGGAGCTGCTGAGTGGGATTCTGATACTGATATCACATGAGCCTTTGACATGGAACTTTCTAAGACCTGTATAGATTACTAAACCAGGAGGAGATAATATCTAGTGTTCACTGTGGGCCAGACAGAATGCTAGGTGTTATGCATGTATTACCTCACTTAATCTTCCCAACAACCTTGGTTTATAGAAGAAGAAAATGAGTGTGGCTCAGGGTTATACCACTTGGATTCCATTCCAGGTCTGTATGACTCCAAAACCCAAACTGTCCTGGCCTGCTTTGCCTATGGACACTCATGTTTCTAACGTGGGATGGGGTATTTCCTCCATAGGAAGTGTTCCCTGTGGACCTTAAGATCAAAAGCTCTTCTGCCAAAAACTCTTCAGTAGCCTCGCACCGTAAAAAAAACCCGCCAGAACAAACCTGTGGTTTTAGCTCTGGCACACAGAGTTTGGAAGTAGTCATTCCTCTCCTTCCAAGAAAAAGCTGGACAAACTGAAAAGCACTACTTTTCTTGGACCCATCAGAGAACTGAGTTTGCAGGGCAAATGGCCACTCCAGCATCTGGGAAGAGGTAAGTTCGGAGTCACAGCCGAGGTCTGCTTACTTGGAGCAAAGCCATTAGAAACATCCCTGTTAGGAACATTCTGACAAATTGCTGGGGCTGAGTGTTGCAATACGCTTTGTCACGTGGTTCTCCTGGTAACAGGCCCCTTGGGCTTTCCAAAAGTCACTTCATTTGCATAAACAGGTGTGTGTGAACTGGGGATGGTTATAACAAAAGATGCTCCTTTCACTTTTATCCAGAGCCATTTCAGGGAGAGGGACTGAATCCAGAGATTATGACAAAAGATGCTTCTGTCTCATTAAGAAAATGACAGGCTTTTAGAAGCTCAGCTGGGAACGAGGAACAAAGGCCAAATATATATAGCCTATGTAATAAAAGCTTAATATGCTAAGTGTCCGATCATCTGGTGACCAGTCGACTGTTCAACCAATCAAAGCGTAATATGCTAAGACTGCTCAACTGCTCGTTATGATGTGCACTGACCACCAGGGGGCAGACAGCCAACTGGTCGACCAGTAGTTATGACTGGGGCATGTCTGGCCTTGTCTCGCCCAGTCCCTATCGGCCAGACCCCAGGAGCTAACCCTGGTGGTCAGAGATCAGGGCCAATTGGGGCCATCTCATCCAGTCCTGATCAGAGCCCATCAAGACCAATCAGGGCTAGTTGGCCAGGTGGGAGGGACCATAGGAGGTTGGCTGGATGCAGGAGGATGGCTGTGGGAGCACACTGACCACCAGTGGGCAGCTCCTGTGTATTAATTTGTGCAGTTATTCAGTGTCTGGTAAGTTAATGTTCAAGAAAAAAATAATTTTTATTAAAATGTTCTATTATTTTATGTTACCCATTACTCATTTATTTCAACTCTTTGTACTCAGCATGTCTCTATCGAAATAAACCTATGTTTCTATGAAAATTGAAGCTTTTGCGGCCTACATAAACTTAAACCTTGTTTATTTGGCTCATGCTAGCCTTTGCATTTGACATGTTTGACCTACAGCTACAGCAAACATTAAACACGATTCAAACCAAAGTCAGATTATAAACCCATATTGTGCATGCTATTTTTTAAAATATATTTTATTGATTTTTCACAGAGAGGAAGAGAGAGGGACAGAGAGCCAGAAACATCGATGAGAGAGAAACATCGATCAGCTGCCTCCTGCACACCCCCCACTGGGGATGCGCCCGCAACCAAGGTACATGCCCTTGACCAGAATCGAACCTGGGACCTTTCAGTCTGCAAGCTGACACTCTATTCACTGAGCCAAACCGGTTTCGGCCATAGTGCAGGCTTTAAAAAAAAAAAAAAAAAAAAAAAATATATATATATATATATATATATATATATATATATATATATATATATATATATATATATATATATATTTATTTATTTATTGGTTTCAGAGAGGAAAGGAAAGGGCTAGAGATAGAAACATCAATGATGAGAGAGAATCACCAATAGGATGCCTACTGCATGCCCCACACTGGGAATCAAGTCAGCAACCTAGGCATGTGCCCCTAGCCAGAATTGAACCTGGGACCCTTCAGTCTGCAGACCAATGCTCTAGTCTATCCACTGAGCCAAACCCGCAAGGGCTGCAGGCTTTTTTTAATGCAGGCTTTTTTTTTAACCTTGGTAACTATAGCGAATATGTTCAATATTGTCTAATTTTCAACCAAAATGACAAGCATGCTAAAAAAGGCAAAAACAAAACAAAAAAACCCACAAAAATAATCTGAGACAAAGTATCAGATTCAGATATGACACAGTTGTTGGAATTTAACATTATGTTAAGGAGTCTAATGGTAAAAGTAAATAATATGCAAAAACTGATGGGTAATATAAGCAGAGATAAGAAAACTCTAAAATAGTCAAAAGGAAATGCTGGGGGCGGGGGAGAGGGGAGGGAGGAGACAAAACAACAAAGAATACCTCTGATGGGCTCATCAGTAAACTGGACACAGCTGAGGAAAGAACCAGTGAGCTTGAAGATAGGTCAACAGAAACTTCCCTACTGAAGTGCAAAAGAAAAAAAAAAGAAATCCAAGAACTCTGGGAAAATTTCAAATGATGTAAAATTGGGATACCAGAAGGAGAGAAAAAAAAGAGGGAATGAAGAAGAAATATTTCAATAACAGCTAAGAACTTTCCAAAATTAGTGACAGTCCCCAGTAACCACAGATCCAGGAAGTTCATAGAATACTAGGCAGCATAAATGCCAAAAATCTACACCTAAGTGAATCTTATTTGAACTGCAAAATCCAAAGATAGAAAATCTTGAAAGAAGCTAGAAGAAAAAACAATTGTACCTATAAAGAAACATAAAAATGACAGAAACTATGCAAGAAGACAGTGGAGTGAAAAATTTAAAGCATTGACACCCCCCCACCCCCAATGAACCTAGAGAGTCCTATATCTGGCAAAATTATCCTTTAAAACTGAAGGAGAAATAATGTTCTCAGATCAATAATAGTAGTACTTCAGAACTGCATGTCATCAACGTTTGGCTTATGAAAAATATTGAGGTCCAGAGCTGTTAAATGGTTAAATCTGGAAGGGTATTTTTCTTTTTTTCTTTTGCAAATCAGTTATTTTAAGTCAATGTTAGATATTGCACAGTTCGAACCCTTCCTTTTGAAATTGGAGAAGCTGAGAGAAAGACAACTGACTTACTTGAGGTTGAACAGAAAGTTATTCCTCGATTTGGTATCGGAGCTCAGCTCTCCTGATTTATTTTCTGCTGTAACTTTGTTGTCTGAATGATTGGATTTGATCCTAAAAACATTTTTCCTCCTGGGGGAGAAGGCGAGTACATAGAAAAAACGAAACATTTCGGGAGGAGGGTGCTCTAAAGCGAATCTGTACGTGCACCCACTCCCAACCCCTACTCAAATCACCGACGCCCAGGACTACAAGTCCCAGGCTGCCTTTCGGCACGCGCGTTGGCCGCCGGGAGGAGTGCCTGTGAGTCTGCGCGGGAAGTGGAAGCCGCGCGGAGGAGCCGCGGTGCCAGGTGCGCCGGCGGCGGCGTCTGCAGCTCCGGTCTCTCCTCGCCGCCTGCTCCGCGGCTCGACCGCCGCAGCCACCATGCCCATGAAAGGCCGCTTCCCGATTCGCCGCACCCTGCAGTACCTGGGCCAGGGCGACGTGGTGTTCAAGGACACGGTGAAGGTCATGACGGTGAATTACAACACGCACGGGAAGCTGGGCGAAGGCGCCAGGTGAGTCCCAGCCTTGTGAGGGCGGCCCCGGGGGTTAGTCACGGGGAGGCCTGGGGCTGCGCTGGCTTCTGGAGCCCGCCCCCCGAGGTCGGTGCTGTTGCCTCCATGTTACAAAGCTGGAGACGAGCAGCTTGGCCACGCCGTGCCTGCGGAGGTGGGGGAGCGGAGGAGCAGCCTCCCTCCTTCCTCCCGGGTAACCTGGGGAGGCCTCAGCCTCCACTGCCACCTGGGACCCCGGGACCCCCAGCGGCGCGGGGGGTGGTGGTGGGGGCGGGGGCGGGGGCGGCAGCCCTCTGATTGGAGCCCGGCCCAGGGGGACAGACCTTGTTCGGGTCCCTTTCCCACCTGCTGCTGGCTGTGGGCGAGCTGCTCCAAACGGGGATGACACTGATGCTGCAGGCCCATGGGGGATGCAGTGAGGGAGGTGACAGCTGCTGGCACTGATTGAGTTCTTACATGTGCCGCACGGTTCTGAATGCTTCTGGCGTCCTCTCTTCATCCGGGCTGTGCGGAAACCCCGTTGCTGTCCCCAGGAAATGCACAGAGAGGCTCGGGAACTGCTTGTCCAGCTATCGCAGCTAGCTCTGAAGGCCCCCCCCCCCGCCCATTCCTCTCTCCCCGTTAGGGTCCGCTGTGTGGTGTCAGCGCCTCTCCCCCTCGCAAACTCCCTAATGGTTTCCGCCTGGAGTTGAGGGAGTCATGGAATGGAAGCTTGCAAGTGAAACATTGGAATTAAACTTTGAGGCAACAGCCATGATTTGGGCTTTTCTGGTTTTCTTTTTTAAAGTGTTTTAATTAACTTTTAAAATATGTATTTTTTATTGTTTATAGTATTACAGATATCCCCCCCCCCCCCGCCCCAACCCACCCCTCTAGGTCTTCACCACCCTGTTGCCTGTGCGTATCTTCTCTCTATATAAAAGGCTAATGTGCGTATTTTCTTTCTACATAAAAGGCTAATATGCGTATCTTCTCTCTATATAAAAGGCTAATATGCAAACTATCCCATTGGGATTTTGACCGGGAGATCAGGAGTTTGATTGCTTGCTATGACGTGTGCTGACTATCTGATTAGTGACTTTGAGCATATTTTCATGTGTTTACTGGCCATTTGTATGTCCTCTTTGGAGAAATGTCTATTCACATCTTCTGCTCGTTTTTTAATTGGATTGTCTTCCTTTTGTTGAGTTGTATGAGTACTGTATATATTTTGGGTATTAACCCCTTAGGGGCTTTTCTGGTGTTAAGTATAAATGTGCTGAGTGCCTGTTGAATGGCAGGCCCTGCCCTGTGCTGTGTGCTGGGATTCAGCAGTGATAAGAAAATGTCCTGTCCTCTGTGCGGATTCGGTCAGAATGGGACATGAGAGCAACACCCTCCGAAGGGCCCCACAGAGTGGGGCCTTCGCTGCAGGGCTTCCAGGAAGCCATTAGCTACCTCTTAGCCGTTTGCTCTCCACAGATGACCCCAAGCACTGGGACCTGCTTACATGGGATCTGCTGGGACAAAGGTGACCTGGGCGAGTGGGTCTTGGCGGTGACTCGGCACCTTCCTAACCCTCTGAGCGCGCGCGTGCACACACACACACACACACACACACACACACACACACACCCCATACCAGGAATCACCAGGCAGGGGCCAGGCAGGCGGGACGCAAGCTGAGCGTGCCTGTGTGAGCTGGGAAAATGTGCCCTGTCTCAAGGAGCATTCACTGCTTGGCTACATCTTAGCTGTGTCCGCTCCGGGGAGGATTTCAGATTTGTCAATAAGCCAGATGTTCAGATTCATCTGTAAACCTCTGGTGTTTAAAAAGGCCAGCCAATCAAAATAAGTCTGCAAGTCCTATTCTCACCTGCCCGGGTATTTTAATGCCCTCTGGGTAACTGGCCTACAAACAGCCCTGTGTGTGTTGTTCCTGGTGGTAAGAACTGCCTTTCCCTCCGCTGCCCTTGGGTGTGAACCTGCCTGACCCGCGCCTTTGCTTGTCGGTGTGACCTCGGCCTTTCAGCTGTCCCTTCGCCCCAGGTGCTCGTGGCCAGCACTGCAGCCCCCGGGGTGGCCATGGTCCGGGGCTGTCCGCTGGGTGTGGGGAGCTGGTTTGTTCAGTGAGGGCTGAGTCCCTCCTCACCGGTGCCAGGTGTTCTTGCCTTTAAGATGCAGTTAGAGAGGGAACAGCTGTTAGTGTTTATTGAGTTCTGGGTTAGCCCTGAGCCTCAGGATCGAGGCAGATTGGCTAATTTGATAGTGAGAACAGTGTGGAGGAAGTCCAGATGCTAATCACGGTCCTGGTTCTTTCGCTTACTAGTTATTGTTGACTTAGGGCCGTGGTTGGCAAACTGCGGCTCGCGAGCCACATGCGGCTCTTTGGCCCCTTGAGTGTGGCTCTTCCACAAAATACCATGGCCTGGGCGAGTCTATTTTGAAGAAGTGGTGTTAGAAGAGGTTTAAGTTTAAAAAATTTGGCTCTCAAAAGACATTTCAATCGTCGTACTGTTGCTATTTGGCTCTGTTGACTCATGAGTTTGCTGACCACTGACCTAGGGCAGTTCACTTAATTTTTCCGACCTCAGTTGTAAACCCTGCCTGTGGGGATTTGAGAGTAAAGTACCTAGTAACGTGTGTGGCACACACACCAGGCACTCCACTAAAAGCTGCCTACCGTTATTACGTTCCTGCCCATGCTTCAGCAAGACCATGTAACGACCCTGTGGAGTCTTTGTCCTAGGAGTTCAGGGTGTGAAAAACGCCTGCACGGATGTATGTCCTGGTTTATGTGCGATGCCGGGACTCTCTGCTGTGGGGCGGCATTGAGGTTAGGCCTAGGAAGGTAAATTCAGCCTCTGAGCTCCTAGCCCCTGTGCTCTCCTGCTCTACAAGGCTTATAAATAGCACCTGTTTCCACTTCCTCCCCAAAAGCAGCAACTTTCAAACTTGACCCATTAGAGTTCTACCTCCATAGAGTTACAGAACTTAGAGAGCTCCTTCTCACGTTCTTAGCTTGAGACATGATCAAGTACCTTGTGGCCATGGAAGATGAGGGTTTAGCTCTTTCACTGCCATTGCCTCTCCCTACCCTCAACACAAGTACACTGCTCCGCCCTCCCACTCCCCGATCTTCCCCAAACAATCATTTCAGAATCATGGATAGACTATTCAGCGTTTAAATTAATATGATTTTGTAAACACTGTACACGATTGAGCCAAATAGAGTACGATGATTATTTTTCCTTTTTTTGGCAAAGATTTTTGTTTTCCCTGGAATTTATAATTGAAATTGTTTTTCTTTTGTTTCAGTTCAGATTTTGCCCCAATGATGGAAGTCTCCCCAATTAAATGGTCACGCAGTCAGGCTTTCTGTTGATTCTGTCAATTTTATCTTCTTGAAAATAGACTTCCAGCTGCAGTCTGGACTGCTTGTCTTACGTTGACATCTCTTTGATGGACATTGAAGCTCAGAGCACTAACCTGCCCTGGTCATACAGCTGGAAAATGGTGGTTGGGTGATGGTCCTTCTGTCCTGTGTACCACCCACATCTTTCGGTCCGGTGTGTGGGGCAGGGTGCGAAGGGCGCATTTAAACCCAGATCATTTGGTCCCTGGCTGGTGCGGTTCAGTTGGTTGGAGTCTGACACCCCCCCTCAGAGCACACACTCAAATTCCCGAAAGCTGCATTTCTCAGCCTTTTTTGGGGGGCTGGGTCCTCTGAGAATATGATGAAAGTTCTGGACTCTTTCCCTTGAAAAATACACAGGTATGCAACATTTAAGGTTAAAAACTACTGTTTCATGGGCTTAATTTTTTCTCCTTTGCAGGAAATTTGTGTTTTTCAACATACCTCAAATCCAGTACAAAAACCCGTGGGTGCAGATCATGATGTTTAAGAACATGACACCATCACCCTTCCTTCGATTCTATTTGGGTGAGTACGGAGGCCTCTGCTGTGCTCCAGGACTGTCTCCTCCCGTCCGTCCGTCCATCCTTCACAGCAGTCAGCGGTTTGAGGTACACGCTCCTGTGAACTAACATTGCTTCTGTCATCTTGACTTGAATGGCCATTGAGATCTGGACGCCTCTTCCCTCTCCTTCTCTAGACTCGTCTCCTGTTGCCTTCATGTGCCTCACACCACACAAATTTCTCAAAATTCCCTTGTCACACCTCGGTTTATGCCTTTGCTCATGCCATCCCTCTGATGAAATCCCCTTTCTACTTTCTTTGCTTATGTAATTAAAAAAAAAAATCCTTTAAGACTCATCTTGGGCACCATTCTCCCAGGACACCTTCCCTGCATGCTTCCATTGGCCTCCCCGCCTCCCAAAGCCCCTCAGGCTGGCCACGTTCTCTTGAAAAGTGTATGTCTGTGTGTGTCCACTTGGCACCAAGTGAACTTCATTCGGTTAAATATGGCTTAGTACCCAGAAGTCAGAAGACCAGATATTTTAGTCCAGCTCTCAGTCATTCTGACCCTGAGCAAAAAATATTCCTCATTGCTTTATTTCTCAAGGCAAAACATCTATCTGCCTTACACGGTTAAGAGAATCAAATGAAGTGTAGACTGGGAAATGTTCTTTGAGAAACAAAATAATGTTCTTCCATTTTATTTCTGGCCCAAAATGGCCAGATTATTTAGCAGATGTGCTAGGCACCCAGGTACTGTTCTAGGTTCTTGGGTATCCGGGAGCCATACAAAGCTTTCTGCCCTTATAAAGGTAATACTCTAGCAGGAGGAGATAGAACAAGGAACTTAAGACAGTGTGCTAGAAGACAAATGCTGTGAAAAAAAAAATAGAGCAAGGTAAGTGGGTGAAGAGAGTGGGGGTGATATGACGATTTTGTGTAGTATATATTTTGTGTTTGCATTGAAAAAAATTAACTTTATTGAGGTATAATTTACTTATAATAAATGCATAGGTTTAATGTGTATAAATTGATGAGTTCCGACAGTTGTTTATGTCACCACTTTCCCAATGAGGATGAAGAATATTTATTTTAATTTTATTTATTGAAAAAATATATATGTACTTGTTAATCCTCACCCAAGGATATTTTTTAGAGTGGAATGGAGGGGGAGAGTCAGAGAGCAACATCAGTATGAGAGAGCCACATTGGTTGGTTGCTTCCTGGATATGCCAGGACTGGTTCATGGCATGGAGCCTGCAACTGAGGTACATGCCCTTGACCAGAATCCAACCCACGACCTCTCAGTCTGTGGGCCCATGCTTTAAACACCGAGCAAACCAGCCAGCGCTTAAAATATGTTTTTATTGATTTCAGAGAGGATGGAGAGGGGGAGAGAGAAACATCAATGATGAGAGAGAATCACTGATCAGTTGCCTCCTGTAAGCTCCCTCCGGGGGAATGAACCCTAAACCTGGGCATGCTATGACGAGGAATTGAACCTGCACCTTCTGGTATACAGGACGGTGCTCCATCCAACTGAGCCACTCTGACCAGGGCTGAAGAACATTTCTGTTACTCCAGGCCAGTGGTCAGCAAACCGCGGCTCGAGAGCCACATGCGGCTCTTTGGCCCCTTGAGTGTGGCTCTTCCACAAAACACCACGTGCGGGCACGCACATACAGTGCGATTGAAGCTTTGTGGCCCGTGCGCAGAAGTCCGTTGTCGGCCTGGGTGCATCTATTCTGAAGAAGTGGTTCTAACGCCGAGCCACACTCAAGGGGCCAAAGAGCCTCAGGCGGCTTTCGAGCCGTCGTTTGCCGACCACTGCTCCAGGAAGGCCTCTAGTGCTGCTTTCAGGTTAATTCCCCATTCCACCAGATGCGTCCACTGTTATAATTTCTTTCACCATAGTTTGTTTCTGAACTTCATATAAATAGAATCTCCCAGTATGTACTTTGTGTCTGGCTTTCACTCAAGTTTTTGTGACTTATCCATGATACCAGTAGTAATTCATTTTTATTGCTAAATAGTACTCCATTATAGGAATATACCACAGTTTATTTACCCATTTACCTGTTGATGAACACCTGAGTTTTTGTTAGATACCAAGACAGAAGTTTGAGATTTACTGGAGATAAAAGCGGGTGGGCAGGGAAAACCTTCCTGTGACAAAGCAGGTGTGTCGCCTCGCAGACAGGGAAGAGGAAGGCGGTCTGGGCAGGGGGCACCAAGGTGGGGATGGGCTCTTAGGAAGTCCGGGCCAGCCCATGGGCAGCTGTAGCTCCACTTTGAGCCGAGATGGCTGGATCCTAGACCTCTGCCAGGAGAGTCGGCGTGGCTCTGGTGGGTTCCACAAACAGCAGCTGGGCTGGCCGCTGGCTGCTCCCTGCAGGCGGCCTCCTCGCAGGAAGCTGGGAGTGGTGGGCCTCTGGCTGTGATGGGCTGCTTCAGTCTGGGGCTGAGGTAAGGTGCTTGTCAGCATCTTCTCACACAAATGGTCTCTGTGAACCCCGGTGCTCAGCTCTTCAGAGCCCATGCCTCATGCTGAATCGATGTGTAATGTTCTTAGAATCTGCCCAATAGCTTTCCACAGTGATGGAGCCACCTCATCTCCAGGCAGCAGAATGTGAGCCATGGTTCCACATCCTCACCCAAACTGGTTTATCTGCATCAGTTTCCTGTGGCTGCTTTACCAATCACCACAAACTTAGTGATTTAAAACAGCACAGATTTCTTCGTTAATCTTCACCTGAGGGTATTTTTCCATTGATTTTTAGGCGGGGGGGGGGGGGGGGGGGGTGGTGGTGGACAGAAACATCTGTGTGAGAGACATGGATTGGTTGCCTCCGCACACGCCCCGATCAGGGCTGGGGATCAAGCCTGCAACCGAGGTATGTGCCCTTGGTCCGAATTAAACCAGACCCTTCAGTCTGTAGGCTGACACCCTTGTCTACTGAGCCCAACCAGCCAGGGCTATATAAATCTCTTCTTACAATTCTGTAGGCTAGAAGTTCAGAATAGATTGAAATGAAGGTGTCTACTGAGCCTTCCCTTCTGGAGGCTCTCGGAATAAATCTCCGTGCTTTTTCCAAAATCTGGAGTTCGCCACGTTCCTTGGTTAACGGCCCCCTCCTCAGCCTTCCAAGCCAGCAGTGCTTTATCCCTGCCCGTTCTTCCATAGTCACATGGACCTCTGCTCACAGCCGAGAGGTTCTCTGATTGTGGGGTCCATGTGATTATTAGCATAATCTCTCACCTCCAGGCCCTTAATTTTAATCATATCCACAGTGTTCCTTTTGCCACATAAATATTCACAGGTTCTGAGGGATTAGGACAGGGACGTCTTTGGGGGCTATTATTTTACTCACCACATTGTCTTAAATTTTAGCTATTCCAGGGGGTTTTAATTGAAATTTCAATTTGCATTTTCTTCCAACTTTTCATGTTCTTATTAGCTATTCAAATATTTGTCTTGTAAAGAGTATATTTGTATCTTTTGTCTATGTAAAAAATTGGTTTTAAAAAAAGTTCTTCACATATTCTGGATGCAATTCCTTTGTCAGTTACACGTGTAATGAATATTTTCTTCTGTCCGCTTGCTTTTCCTTTTCTTACTGGTGTCTTTTGAAGAGCATGCATTTTAATTTTTATAAACTCCAGCCTATCAGTTGTTTTATGTTTAGTGTTTTGTGTCCTAAGAAATCTCTGACTTCCCCAAGGTTCTCTTATATTTTCTTTAGAAATTTTTTTTAGTTTTTGATTTTACATTTATGTGCTCTAGTTCAAGTTATTTTCTACTTTCTATTTTTTTTTAAAGATCTTTAATTGTTGGCATTTAAAAAAAATATTTTATTGATTTTTTACAGAGAGGAAGGGAGAGAGATAGAGAGCCAGAAACCTCGATGAGAGAGAAACATGGACCAGCCGCCTCCTGCACACCCCCCACCGGGGATGTGCCCCAACCAATGTACATGCCCTTGACTGGAATCGAACCCGGGACCTTTTAGTCCACAGACCGACGCTCTACCACTGAGCCAAACTGGTTTCGGCAAGTTCAAGTTATTTTCTACTTTCTGTGTATTAAGTGAGGATAGGGGTTGAGGTTGTTGTATTTTTTTAGATTCATGATATTCAGCTTTTATAACACCAATTGTTGAACATTTGTCCTTTCCCCTTATTGCAGTGGTTCTCAACCTTTCTAATGCCAAGACTCTTTAATACAGTTCCTCATGAACCACTACAGTATAGCCTAAGACCATCGGAAAACACAGATATTTACATTATGATTCATAACAGTAGCAAAATTAGTTCTGAAGTAGCAATGAAAATAATCTTATGGTTGGGGGTCACCACAACATGAGGAACTTATTAAAGGGTCGAGGCATTAGGAAGGTTGAGAACAACTATCATATTGAATTCCTTGTCGGCTTTGCCAAAAATCAGTCAACCATGAGTGGAAAAATAAAATGCTTGTGTATCCAGATAGTCAGCCATGAAAAGGTATGAAGTGCTGACACACATGCTACGATACAGATGAACCTTGAAAATATGCTAAGTGACAGAAACCGGACACAAAAGCCACATAATTGTGATTCCACTTATATGTAATGTTAGAACAGGCAAGTCCGTAGAGACAACAATGTTTACCAGGGGGTGGGGTTGGGGTGGTGTGGGGCATAGGAAATGACTGCTTAATTGGCAAAAGAGTTTCTGTTTGGGGTAATGAGAAAGTTTTGGAACTAGATAATGGTGATTGTTTTACATTTTGAATGTACCAAAACCCACCAAATTATACACTTTAAATGGTTAAAATGGTAATTTTTATGTCACGTATTTTACCATATACAAAAGAATTTTAGCCATTCCAATGGATTTTAATTGAAATTTTCATTCCATTTTCTCTTTTTTGTTATTAGCTATTCATATACCGGTATTTGTTTTGTAAAGAGTATAATTGTATTTTTTGTCCATTTAAAAAATTTCTGAACTTTCATCCCCTTTCACTGATCTATGTCTGTCCTTATACTAATATAGTACCTATATCGCATTACCTTGTTTTTTGTAGTTTTATAAGTGTTAAAATCAGGTAGTGTGAATCCAAATTACTTTGGCTAGTCTAGGTTATTTGCATTTACATTTAAATTTTAAAATTTGGCCAGTTTCTGGAAAAAAGCTTGTTGGGGTTTTGATTGGAATTACATTATAGTTCATTTAGAGGAGTATGGATATTTTAACAATATTGAGTATGTTTTGTGACTATTGTAAATGGCATTTCATTTCCAGTTTTTTGGTTAGTATAGTTGATTTTTGTTGTTGTTAATCCTCACCGGGGATATTTTTCCATTGGCTTTTAGAGAGTTGAAGGGAGGGGGAGAGAGAGAAACATTGATTGGTTGCCTCCCACTCGCATCCTGACCAGGGCTCAGGATCGAGCCTGCAACGGTGGTATATACGCTTGACCAGAATTGACCTGGGACCTTTAAGTCTATGGGCTGCAAAACCAGCTAGGGCTAATTGATTTTTGTATATGGAATGTGTTTTGCAACCTTGCTTATAAACACACATTATAGTTTATTCTCTAAATTCCTTAGTATTTTCTACATACTCAATCTTGTCATCTGCAAATGCAGTTTTATTTATCTTTTTCTTTGTCTTAATTCATTGATTCAATTGGCTGTAATATTTTTGCATTTTTACCAGTAACGTAGGAAAGGTTCCATTACTCTGCATCCTTACTAGTACTTGGTATTGTCTATTAAAAAAAATTTAAGCACTCTTATAGCTCATTGTTTTTACTTTCTCATTTTCCTAATGACTAATTTTGGTCAAATGTTTACTCACAGATTTTGTCCATTTTCTAGTTGGATTGTCTTGAGTTCTTTCTATAGTTTAGATACAAGTCTTATCAGATATATCCATCTTGTACATTTTCTCCCATTCTATTGCTTATTGTGCCTTTTGAAGAACAAGTTTTGGATTTTAAATTCAGTGTATGTTTTTTTCTATAATCATGTTTTTGATGTCATATTTTTGCCTAGGTTCTAAAGATTTTCAAATAGTTGTAGGCCCCTGGTTCATTTTGAGTTGTTTGTTTGTTTCTTTTTTTAATGTTGGGAGTAAAAGTCTAAATTCATTTATTTGCACGTGGCTATCCAATTGTCCCAGCAACATATTTTTAAAGGACTATCTTTCCTCACTGAATTGTTTTGGCATTTTTACTGAAAATCAATTGACCTTAAATATAAAGGTTTATTTTTGGACTCAATTCTGTTCCATTACTCTGAAGTCTGTTTTTGACTTGATTACTGTAGCTTATAGTAATTGGAAAATGAATGCCCTTCCTCCATTTTCTTTGCAAAATTGTTTTGTATGAACTTTAGGCTCAATTTGTCAGTTTCTACACAAACACCTGCTGGGATTTTGATAGGATTTGCATTGAACCTATAGACCAGTTTGGGGAGAATTGCTATGTTAATTCTATCCACGAACATGGAATTTTTCTGTTAAAGTAGTATGCTTTTATACAAACCTAAAATTTATATCTGCTCATGTCTAAAGAAATATGAAAAAGTAAAGTGTAGTATATAATGGGTTATGTAAACAAATATATTTACTTATTGTTAAAATATTTCTCCACTAGCAAACAGCAAATCACCATTTGCGGCTGAGGAACTCTCATCTGAGTTGTCAGCCACGCCCCCTTTACTTTCTGTTTTCAGACACTGGTGAGCAGGTTCTCGTGGATATAGAGACCAAGAGCAATAAAGAGATCATGGAGCACATCAAAAAAATCCTGGGGAAGAATGAGTGAGTTACTGGGGTTGACCTGGAGGGGGGCAAAGGTCTTAGCCCAGAGATTTTGAGAGCGGAAAGGGATGGGGTGTCAAGAGGGCAGGCTCTCTGACTGTGAGCCAGACACTGACCGGAGTGTGGGCTGGAGAGTCCGTTCCATCTGACTAGGCTGCTCGCCAGATGTGTAACAGTAAGCCATCCACCCTCCTCGTCAGCGGGCAGCTGAGATGCAGCTAAAATACTTGTCCTGTGTGGCTGGAGACGTATCCCAGTTTGGAGTTCGTGGGTGACCCATCCTTTTTCTCTTCATGGAGGAAAGAAGGGAGGGAAGCCGGATATCTTTTTTTAAAATATATTTTATTGATTTTTTTATAGAGAGGAAGAGAGAGGGATAGGGAGTTAGAAACATTGATGAGAAACATCCATCAGCTGCCTCTTGCACACCCCCTACTGGGGATGTGCCCACAACCAAGGTACTTGCCCCTGACCGGAATCGAACCTGGGACTTTTCAGTCCGCAGGCCGACGCTCTATCCACCGAGCCAAACCGGTTTCGGCTTGCTGGATATCTTTGAGAAAGCACTTGGAGGCATTTCCAGGCCCCTTTATTCTGACTGTCTCACTTGTCAGAAACGGGCTGCCTCTCAGCTGTCTGAGGGCTGCTCTCCCTGTGCCGGCCTGGTGTGAGTGTGCTATCCAGGTGCCGCCTCCCCTGGCCTAACACTGCTCTCATACTGAAGGCTTCCCTGTGGTGAGGGCAGGGGCAGGTTTGAGGAGCGAGAAGCATGTTAGGAAACGAGATCCAGGTCTCCCCAGCTGAGGACGGAGCTCACTCCGAGAAGTTCTGTGCTTCGCAGAGGCTCAGAGTAATGTTGCCAACACCTTGTTGCTGCCTGTGCTCTTTGCAGGGAAACCCTGAAGCAAGAAGAGCAGGAGAAAAAGCAGCTTTCTCACCCAGCCCACTTTGGACCTCGGAAGTATTGCCTGCGGGAATGCATCTGTGAGGTGGAAGGGCAGGTGCCCTGCCCGGCCCTGGTGCCCTTACCCAAGGAGATGACCGGGAAGTACAAAGCAGCTCTGAAAGCCAGTGCCCAGGACTAAGGCCCCAGGCCTGTGGGCTAGCGTTACGTTGGCCACAGGGAGATCCTGGTTCTGTCCCCAGAGACTCTGCAAATAAAGTGCTCCTTAATCACCCAGCAGCATTGTGTATCCGGTCTGATGGGCACAAGGAGGAAGGCCTGCATGGGAACAGGACTTTGGGGCCAGGAAGGTGTAGGGCCACAGCCTGGTGACATCTTGGTCTTGTGGCTTTTTCCGTCTCCACTGGTTTCGACTCCTCTTCCAGACCCTCCTCTGAAAGCGCAGTTGAGTCTGGTTGGAGCTAGTTGTGGCTGGCTGTGTGGGCATCTCTCAGAAATCCCAAGGTAAGCCTTTGTGCAATGCTCACTGTTAAACTAAAGCCAGCTGACCTTTTCCTCCTGAGGGCCTGGCTGTGGAAGCTGCCTCCCAGTTTACTTTCTTGCTTGTTCATTTTTTTTTTTAGATTTTTTAAAAATCACATACATGTACTTAAGTTTGCCATTTTAAAAAATATATATTTTATTCATTTTTTACAGAGAGGAAGAGAGAGGGATAGAGAGTTAGAAACATCAATGAGAGAGAAACATCGACCAGCTGCCTCTTGCACACCCCATACTGGGGATGTGCCTGCAATCAAGGTACATGCCCTTGACCGGAATCGAACCTGGAACCTTTCAGTCTGCGGGCCGATGCTCTATCCACTGAGTCAAACCGGTTTCGGCTTGTTCAATTCTTGAGGTAAAGTTTGGGAGAGGGTGTGAGGTGTTACGTAGTAATTCTGCCTAGTAGTCCTTTCCTCCTTGGGACATGGATATTGCTGCCACTTGAGTTTTGCTGGTTTTAGCCCGTAGGAGACACGAAAGCCTTCTAGGGTCACTTTAAGGATAGGTTTACTTCGTCAAAAGTAAAGGACCAGCTGGACTGCAGACCGGTGGAAACACAGACCAGGAGACTTTGACCAGTGGGATGCAGCAAGAAGGTGGGCTTCGAAGAGCAGGTTTAAGGTCTGAGTGCCTCTCTGATGGGAGCTTTGGTCAAGGCCTAACGCTTGCTGTAAAATGGGAATAAGGGCATTACTTCACGAGGTAAGTTGTGGGAAACTAGAGTGTGTTTTGCTGTTAATCCTCACCCAAGGATATATTTTTTCCCATTGATTTTAGAGTGGAGGCAAAGGGGGAGAGGGCGGAGAGAAACATTGATGTGAAAGAGACACATCGATTGGTTGCCTCCCACATGCTCCCTGACTGGCCGGGTATCCAGCCTGCAACACAGGTCATGCCCTTGATCAAAATCAAACCTGGGACCATTCAGCACTCAGCTGTTACTCTTTCCACTGAGCCAAATTGGCAAGGGTAGAATGTGTTTTATTTGAATGTTGGTATTATCTCATTAAATTGAGAAACCTGGCTCTTTTTACATTTGATGCTCAAATTATGCTTTACTGTTGTTTTGTACCAGACCGGCGTTCAGGGTTACAGCCTTGGAGGGATTGGAAAGGGATGGTCGGTTTGGGTCTAATGTGTAACTGACAGGTTTACTTCAGTTTTGCTTAATTGAAATTTAAAATGTTGGTGCCCTCTTTCCATCACTATTTGTAGAGGGTGACCAGAAAAATTTATCCTCCATTCTAATCCCTAGTTTAAATTCCTGCAATGTTCCTAACAATCCCACGTGGCTGACTGCAGCATGGCCTTCACAACCAGCTGATTGGACTTTCTACTGGGCCTCTAGGCCCTTTAAGAGTTTGTTCCTTTTGGTCTGTCTCCAGAGCTGGTGAGAAAAAAGGCCTTAGGGTGCACAGGGCCCAGAAGGGTAGCTAGCCAGGACTGCTCTGAACCAAGCTAGTGACCCTTCTTTAGAGAATAAATGTCTAGTGCCTGATGGAAAGCACCATCATTACTGTTTTTCATGGGCTATTTCATAGACAGGAGATAATGATTCATGGAAACAAACACCACTGGGGGGGAGGGGCGGTAGGGGGCAAACTACCTCTTTAAACAGTTGTCTTCCATTTCCTGCGTACTTCAACAATGATAAAAAAAGATTTTAAAATGTACAGAAATGGGAGGAAGTTATTGGAGAAGATTGTATGAGGGTTTTATAATTGATCCAATGTTTCTTAATTTTATTTGCATAACCAATGTTCGCCAGATGGTTTTCAACCTTGTTCTGCTGAAGTGACCAATTGCCTTTCATTTTGAAAGCTATTTGGCTGCCAGTGAGGTTCTGCCAAGAATCTTGATTTCAGACCTCAGAATCGTCACCTGTAAAATGAGTCAGATGACTTCTGAAACTTTAAGCATATGTCTGCTCTGGTCCGAGGCCTGGCTCTGTGTCTGTCACTTTTGGCAGCCCAAGCCGGTTCCAGAAACAAGTCCAGTGGGCCACCAAATGGACGGGCTAAGGTGAGATGAGAGCTACAGGGTTCTGACCACTAGGGCGCTTCCTCACCACCTACTCAGTGTTTAGGTGAGTGGTGTTTTGGGGACCCCTGGTGGCCAGGCATTATTATTACTATTGTCAGGAAAAAGGATGAACAAGATGCACGTTAGTCTTTAATTAACTTTTAATAGTATAAACCTCATTTAGGTAGTAGTATTAAGCCACAACAATGCCACATTGAAACAGCATTTAATAAAATGCATAAAGCTAATTCATGCACTGCAATACTCTATATACAAACACAACAATGCAAATTATTCTTCAAGACTGAAGACATTGATTAGATATAAAATTCAATTAAAAAAGAACATGCTATTTTAAATGCCATCACATAAAGCTGATTTCAAGCTACATTTTTAACAGGTTTTAAACCTGGAATTAAAATGTAATGGCATAAACAATATTTTCTATATTGAGAAGGGCAGAGGTTACAGAAACGGTCCCAAGAAAATCTAACACCCAAGTTTTCCTTTAATGTCTTTTAAAAGGGCTGGTAATACTTAGCTACATTTTAACAACTCCAAACTACAGGTAAAAACTATGGTTTGTACTATGAAAAAGGTGCAGCTTTTCAGTTATAAAACTAGTTGAACACTGGTTTACAAGATAATTGGGAGGATATAGAAAAATATTCCAGCACTTGAGTTGTACATGGCAGCAGCATGAGTCCATGAATGCTCTTGTTGTTAAAATGGCAACTGATTATACTTTCCTAGAGAAAAGCCATTTATTTTTCATGTCTACTTCCCAATATTATCCAAATATTAAGCTTTATCACAACCTGTCAATTGATAAATGTTGCTGAGCATTTTTTTCAACATTTTTATAGCACTTTTTCTATTATACATAGTATACATTTTGGAACACCAAAATTATTGGCTTAATCAAAAGTATAGCTGGGCATTAAAAATATCTCAGGCTTTCCCTTTATTTTTAGATTGCTGCTAATAGCCCCAAATGAAAAGTTTTGAAGATTCACTTAGAGACTGGAAAGCTTCCATTTGTATTATTTGAATTGGAAAGCTACCTTCAATAGTGATTGTCACGACAGGCAAGGACATGGGAAAGGTGACAATCACTGCTGGGCGGCCAGGGAAGCAGCGGGAGCTTTACATCACAGATGGGGAAGCTGGAGGCTGAATGGCCCAGTCTCACAAAAGGCACTGAGTACTATGGTCTCAATGAAGTGTTTTCAAACATTTCAACAGATTAAAAAAAGAAAACCTGTGGATTATGTTTTTGCCGTTATCCAGTGATCTCTTTCAGCAGGCCAGCTTTCACCCTTCCCATCAGTCAGGTCCATGAGCAACTACAGGTGGGCTGGGGCCTGGCTCCCGAGTGCTGTGTTTCAGATTAAAGCCCAAGTTAGGGGGGAAATTCACCAGAGTAGAGCTGGACAAGAAAAATTAGGCATCTGTAGCTTTAAGGGCATGCAATAACCATATTAAAATGCAATTTTTATCTGAGATTTTAAAATCAATTTAGAGAAAGTCAGTAGACTTCATTTGCATGCTATACTTGGAGAAGTAATTTAAGATTTGTAACTTATGCCATAAAGTTAGCCATCAACAATTATGCTTATTTTTAAAGAATACTTGGTTGGTTGTGTCCGCGTCCCCCCCCCCCCCCCAACTTGCGTTGGGAATTTGTTGAGTCCAGAGCAAGTGGGGACAATCGGGAGCCAGGCCCCATGACACGGACCGTTCTGAAACTGACCATAAGACGATGAGTCCAGGGAAGGCCCACTGCTTGACCTTCCAAGTTCCTTCCAGTTAGGCTATAAAGAGGGGTGTGACAACCACCTAGTTTTTGGACGTTAGGATAAACTGCCTTCCAGCTTCTTAGCCCTTGTCTCACCCTAGGAATACATAGCAATGCCATTCTGTTAGGACCTTCCTGCCTGGAACTTTCCCTGGTACAAAGTGAACATTTAACGTCGTGGCCTTCCTCAGCCAGACGCACCCAAAGGAAAATGGAGTTAAAAATGTGGCAAACCCATCCTGCTGAAGGATCTTGGAATACCCACCTCAATTTACTTTAGTAACTCTTATCATAGATTCTCTTTAAAACTTAAGGAGAGTTTGGATACATGGCTACATGTCTGTATACATAATATACACCTATGTACACATACACACTATATATATACACTGTACATATATAGAAGATATAAACACATGTACATTCATTTAGTCATACAAGTCGGTAATCTGTACACGCACAATGTGCTGAGGGGAGCTCAGGGCTAGACAGCTGTGCCCCGCTGGTGGGAGGCACATGGGGAGTCCAAGCCCTGTGGTACAAGAGAACCAAACCCACTCTCTTCAATTACAAACTCACATCCAAGTTAATTTTGTCAAAGAGCCGCGCAATCTAGGGAATGGACATGGGACAAAAGCATGGGTCACCTGCCCTGCCTGCTCAGACTTTCCAGGACCTGAAGGGCACTGACCTCTCAAGTTAAAGGTGAATGTCAGAAGATGACATTTTTCTTGATCTGGGCTCAGGGCACGGTTCAAATGTCCCACTGTCCCACCTATAGCCCACTGCACAGGAGGCCACGTGCTTCCAGACTCTAACCGGGTCACGGTACTTGGATCCGCAGCCAAGGGCTGCTTGTCAGGCAGCGTGCAGGCAGGAAGTGAGACGACTATGCTGAAAACTATCCCAAAGGATTAGGATGTGATTTTCCCAGAATAAAAGCACTAGATACAGCCAGAGCCCTTCTAATTTTTGGCTGCCCCTAAAACAAGCAAAACTGCTAAGTAAGCTACAGTGTGTTGCTACACACTGGGGAGCCCAGGGTAGACATGTCCATTGCTATCACCATGACTGGTGGCAACTGCCTCAAAACAGCCCACATTTAATACTGACACTGACAAGCTAGAAAATCCCTCTTGAGGGATATTATATAACACATCTTACAAGTGACTACACCTGAAATTAAATATAAAAACCAAACAAACACAAAAAAAAAACCACCCAACCACAGAGATTAGACAATAAATAACGTAATCCCAACACGAAAATCTCAAATTAGAAGGACGGTAACATACTGCCTTAAAAATACTCTCCAGGAATAACTTGGAAAGTAGTATTTGCATGAGTAATTTGGTCTTTTTCTAAGTCTCTTCCTGTCCTGTTTTTTATTATATATAAAGAACTCCAAAATTTCAACGACACATAACTGTCCAACATTATCTGAGATACCACTGGAAAAAAGCCACAAAGCAACACTGTATGTCTGTCCCCACCCCCCTTAGCCAGTGTAGCCTCCCTCATTGAGGGAGGACTGGCTAAACCAGCAGAAGGGTATGTGTGAATAGCTACATGGCAAAGAATTTAACTCCTACCTTATTTCACTGAGATTCAGCCGGCAGAGGTCTGGTCTCACTAAATCTAGAGTTTGAAAGCCTTGGAAAAGTTGAGCCCAAATATCTGCTTAGGATCCCTTTAAATAATCTTGACTTTGCGCTTCTTTTAACCAATCTGACAAGAGATGGAATAGACCTGTAAAAAGCTTGAAATCTGGGTCAGTGACAATTCAGGTTGTGAGGGACTGGATCCTTAAGGAACAGGCCACTTCAGAGTAAGGCCAAGAGGGCATGGGAAACTAATGAGTGCACAACCCCCAAATGGTCCATTGAAATCAGCCTCCACCAGCAAAGGGACTCAAGGAAAAGGACCAGGTTAGAATGGGCAGCTTCCTAAATTAAACTCACTTTTCTCAAGGGATATTTCGTTAGAGGTATGCCACTTTCCTATCCAAGTGTTCACTGTCCTCCTGGTTATCACCTTCTCTTCCCAACCTATCTAAGCATGGGTTTGTCAGGAATGCAGCCTAGGTCTTGGCTAAGCTGCCCCAATATCTTAAGGCAATCGGAGTCTAACAGCCTAATAGATACAGGACTCCACAGGGCCTGCCCCTGGGAATGGGGGAGCTGGCCAGTTCGGACCTTTTCACCAACACAGAACTCAGATCTGAAAGATGTGACACACATTTGTGATCAACAAACATGCTTATATTTAAAAATTAAGAGAAAAACAGATAATTCGCTGTGTAAGATGCATGAACATGCTTCAAAATGCCCTCTGCTAAAATCCTTCATTAAGCAGAAACGATACAGACCTGCCCTAACTCCATTTGTCTTGGCCAATTTTTGGTCTTAATTTTAAAATTTAAATCACTCAAAGTTAGAAAACCCAACATTTAAGATGGTGGTGACATCCTTTCCATCATTTTATAATGGGCACCCTTCACTATTCTCCAAAATTTGCTTCCAAGATAGGAACTAGAAGTGATAAAAGAATTGAAGAATTGTTCCCACTTAATTCTCACTAATGACTTTTATAAAGTGCTGCTAACACTTCAGATTAAAGCATCCCATTTTGCTTAAGCCTGTGGCTGGCTTGCCCAACACCCATGTACATCTTATGAAGTGCCCACTCTGACAAGGCCTGAACCAGACCAGGAGTGCCTGGGAGGCAGGGAGTGCCCTGGGATCTTTTTGGATATCTGGTCAAAAGATTAAAGAGATACAAGCTTAACCTTACACTGTAGTTGCTTATTCTGATCTACACACAAAAAGAAAATGCTAAGTACTTGACTCAGTCTTATAAGGAAATACTCACTGCAACTCACATCCATGGGAAGTTATGGGTGCACTTCTCTAGATAGAACTTCCTTATAACCATATTCTGTTCTTGTATACGACATTTGCTATAAGTTATGAGAAAGGAGATAAGTGGGAATTAAGGGTTATTTTTAAGGAGCAGGCAGCCTGCTTCTGCATCCATCACCTAAATTGCTGGTACACACCTAGGGGAATAAAAGTGCACGGAGGGCCAGTACTATTCAAAAACTTGCCAAAAGAGATAATGAATCTGGAGACACTTTGAATAACCCTGATATTTAAGGTCAACAGAGAACCCTATCATTCAGCTTCACCACCAATGCCCTAGCCAGGAAGCAAGATCCTGTACACATACTCCACCCTCAGTAGTTCCGAACTGCAGGAACACAGGCCCATAGGGGCGTTTGGGATAGAAATCCCAGAAAGGAACACGTGCTCCAGGAAGGCCATGTCCCTCCCTCTGGAAACTGCAGCCACCCAGATTGTATTCAAGAAGTACTACTGCCAAGGGTTCAAAATGCTGAATTGTACTTTTTGGTCAGAAAGCTCCATCTGCCATAGTGGAGGTAATTTGGGGGTGTTAATTGCTGTTGGAATTGGCAATTAATGTCAAACTGGTTGCAATCCAATTCTGAGAACCAGGCACCCGAGGTTTGGAGGAGCCTGAAGTTGCCTGTCAGACTGGGACCAGAGACCAGGGAACCCGACAAGCATCAGCTCTCTATGACCGAGGAAGCTTTTGGTTTGGGTCACCACCAACTAGCACACTCCCACTTACTGCATGATACAGATAAGCCACATTTTCATTTGCTCTCAGGAATTTAGTTCAATACCACTAAAGTGTGCATACAATTAGGAACGATGCCTTTTCTTAAACATAAATGATTGTCTCCTATACCCTATTGCATTTCCACAGAAATTATTAGCATTTCAGCAAAATACGTATACTGTTTTTCATTTGCCCTGCACATAGACAAGATGTTGCTAACATTACGTATCGATAAGAAGTGCTTAGAAAGTGCTAATATTACCCTGGTAATTAGTAGCTATTAATTCCAAGGACATTTTAAATATATACATACTGTTCTCTTAGGTTCTTTGTTTTAATACTAGTCTCTGACATTATAAAACTTTGTTTTTTACCCTTTGAGAATTTCTAAATACAAATTGAGTTAAAAGATTGTTCCAAAATCTGCTGCTTCATCAAAAGGCATTAAAACATTTCTTATGGCAGGAAAGGATCCTACTAGTCTTTTAGTTGCTATTGCCTGGGATTAACAGATATGAAGAAACCAGGTAGGAAATGATGGACATACTGGAAATATTTGCACATACCAAAATACTACTTCCATTTTCTTTTTCTCTGAGCGGTCCCGGGAGGCCATTTTTGCTCCTCAGCAGGTGTTGGTGTGCACTATAGACTGGCTCCGGTGATCTGTCCATTGTACTCTGCCGTCTCCATCTTGAGGATGTAGGGAATTATGCTGTCTATCGAAACATTGCCAATGAGACCAGTAAAAAAAAGTTCTTCTGTTATGTTGGAGCTCATCAGCCTGAGTGCTGGCAGGCGGACAAGAATCCGGGCCAATCTGTAAAAAGTAGGGTCATTAGAGAAAGGGGGGTTCACTGACCTTCAGACTTCATCCTGGACAGGCTCTCAAGGGCCCTATCGGCTCAGAATTGAACATAACAACAGATCCACCCACTGTCTACCTCTTAGTTTTCTGATTTTAGCAGTTTCTCTTGGAGTTCATGAGAAAAAAAGTTTAAAAGTGCAAAGATTTGGCTCAGTGGATAGAGTGTCGGCCTGCGGACTGAAGGGTCCCAGGTTTGATTCTGGTCAAGGGCATGTACTTGGTTGCAGGCACATCCTCAGTAGGAGGTGTGCAAGAGGCAGCTGATCGATGTTTCTCTCTCATCGATGGTTCTAAATCTCTATCCCTCACCTTTCCTCTCTGTAAAAAAATCAATAATATATATATATATAGTACAAAGACGTATGTACACATTATGTTCCCTTCACTGTTTGCAGGGATAGAGCTCTCTCTACCCCCAACCAAAAGAAAAATGTGGAAATCTATCAATAGAGGACAGGTTAAAAAACATGTTTTCATATAATGGATCAAGAAATATTCATTAAAAAGGGTAATAAAGCCCTAGCTGATTTGGCTCAGTGGATAGAATGTTGGCCTATGGACTGAAAGGTCCTGGGTTCTATTCTGCCAAGGGCTCATGTCTGGGTTGTGGGTTCAATCCCCAGTGGGGGATGTGCAGGAAGCAGCCAATCAATGATTCTCATCATTGATGTTTCTATCGCTCCCCTCTCCCTTCCTCTCTGAAATATTAAAAATAAAAACTATCTTTAAAAAAAAATTAAAAAGGATAATAAAGATCCATAGCTCGGCCAGCATGGTTCAATGGTTGAGCGTCAACCTAAGAACCTGGAAATCACGTTCGATTCCTAGTCAGAGCACATGCCTGGGTTGCAGGCTGGATCTCCTATGTGGGGTGTGCAGGAGGCAGCTAATCAGTGATTCTCATCATTGATGTTTCTATCTCTCCCTCTCCTTTCCTCTCTGAAATAAAAATAGATATTAAAAAAAAAAAAATCCATGCTCATTAATAAGTCCATGACATGTAGTTGAATAAACACTTGAAAGGAGGTTGTGAAACAGCAAGTATAGCACAGTTGCACTTGTGTGTATTTATTTGTGTGCACATATGTAAATGGTACTCAGGAGAATATGTATCAGAATGCTAACGGTTAGCCTCTGCAGTTGGGACCCCTCGGGATGTCAGAGAACTGATTGCAGCCCAATCCCCGCAGGCCAGGCTGAGGAACCCTGTGCACAGGGCCTCCAGTTTAAAATAAAACAGAAAAATTGTTTTCCTTTTGAAGGAACCCTGGGTGGGAGGGCACACCATGACCTTGTCATGGGGCCATGGGCCACTGTCTAAAGTCACTCCATAACAACTGCACAAGGTCTGGGGGGAAAAACCTACATTCTCATCAGCAGGAAATGTTAAATTACAGCATTTCTTCAGCCTCAGAAAATGATGAAGAATATGTATACTCATTGAATATTAAATTTAAAAAAATGGTTACCAAACCTTTATATTTTATGATTCCAATTACACATACATGCAAAACTTCTGGAAGTAAATACATAAAATGTTTATAAAGTGGTATTTACAGAGTGAAAAAAAGTCTTTTTGTTTTTCAGAATGTTCTGTTTCCTAGTCACCATTTTTTAAACAATTTTAAATAGCTTTATTAACTATTCAAAAACTATCCCCATCTGGAGGATATTCCATTTTATGTGTTTGGTGTTTTTGTTAAAGGGAAAGGACATTCATATTATGAAAGTAGCATTCTAGAACCATCATCATCATTTCACCCAGCACCGTGAGCCTTGCAGGGCACACAAAAGTGTAAGGGGACACCACTACAGACCTCGAGAATGCCACATCTCAACTGGGCCTTAAGATTAATTAGATGTCTATCAGCAGAGATGCAAAGAATGGGGAGGAATGAGAGGGTATTTCAGGAGGAAAAAAACAGTATGAGAAAAAGCATAAGGATGGAACAAAGTATAAAGTAAATGTGTAAACAGGGTATAAAGTATTCTACTAGGGCTGTTTCTTTGGGAAATGTCTTTGAGTGGGTTTTTGAATTCTATGAGGAAAGCCTCCCTTATCTCACTTTCAGTCCCAAATCATCTGGCTTGCCCCCTTCTCCTCCTGGGCACCTGACTGGATAAGGAGTGATTCAGGATTTTTTCACAACATCTACTTTCAAAGACCAGAGACTTGCCATTGTCAAGGTGATACTAGCATGCTGTGGCTTTGCCAGCAGTCCCCAGAGGGCATTTGCAGCTGCTTCTGGTTGTAGGCACTGTGTGGGAGTATGCCTGTGGTCTCTTCAGGGGACATTTTGCCTTCATTCCTGGCTGGATGTATAAGTTCTGAGTATGGGTGCATTACTTGACAGTATCAGGCTATGTCTATTGAGGCTCAAGATATTCTAGATTCATGGTGAGGTCTTCAGTGATCACAGTAGAAAATGGATTCTGCTTTGGCAAAAGCTGCCTGTGGCTATGGAGGTGTGCCTAAAGCCAGCAGGGCCAGCCACAGGCCCCCCTCCAATCACAGAGAAATTTCACCCTTTATCTGCAGGTGAAATTACTATTTTACACAACCTGCTCACTGCTTTAGTAGGGTCAGGTTGGTTTCAGTTAATGAAAACTTTTCTTTCAAGTCCTTTAGCATTGCCTCTTGAGTGCCTGCAGACCAGAGGAGCAGAGCTTCCAATTGTTCTGGACAAGGAGTGTCTCCAGGAGGACTCACGCCTCATGCATGTCAGCCCCAGAAGAGACCACAGAGCATCGACTCCAACCCCCAAATCACAGAGGAGCAACCCAAGGTCCTGAAACCCACCGTTACCCAGCAACAATGGGATGGCCAGATATCTGGACCCTCCCTGCTTGGCACTTTCCACACTCCATTACCACCTAAAAAATGCAAGAATTACGGTGTGATGAAATGGAGGCTTTACCAGGCCGCTAGAAATAGGAAGGCTAACAGAATTTATATTTGCAACTACAGATCCAACTGCATTCCTCCACTCTGAGCAAGAGAATGCCTGTGCGTCTCACCGGTAGGTGTCTTCTGAGTAGGTTTTCTGAACATAGTCCTGCAACTCCATCTGTGCCTTTTCTTGGAACTTTTCAATCTGGCTTGTGCTAGTCAAACCTGGATGATCTGAAAAGAGAAAAGTGCCCCCAAATTGCCCTCTGTATTCAGAAAGCCTCACAGACTGCTTAGAACTTCTGACAAGTTTCTTAAGCACAATAGAATGAACTCTTAAGGTTGATCGGGTTTGGATGGTGTTTAGAACACTGGATTTTCCAATCCTCAGCCAAGGCCTGGAGGTGCCCAGGAGGGACCTGAGCTCCTCCTGAGCGTTAGCAGCCCCAACTACTGGTTCTGAACATTTGACTTGCTGCTACTCTAAAAAACACATCAGTTTCAAAACTATCATGAAATTAGAAATTTATTTACTAATATTTTATTAACTTGTTTTCTAGATATTTAATTACATAATTGCCCCATTTCACTAGCTAGTTTGTTGTTTGTGAGTGGAGGGCAGGGAAGGAAGAGAAAAGTTAAGCTGTTTTACAACCCCATCTGTTCAACACAATGGTAAGGACATCAGTCACCCAAGTGACCGCTCAGAAGGCTCTGAGATAGCCTAACAGCCAAGGGGAAGTGAGTAAGGCCAGCCTACCTGTTTTACTTTCCACTAACAATTCCTGCTGCCTCCTCTTCACCTGCTGTGACCATATCTTTTCATGTTCCCTGTAGCAACTGCTGCTACTGCCCTCCACAGAGACTATGGGTAAATTTGTGTAGTTTCAAGTTATATATGCTAACATAACCTGAAAATTGGCAAAGAGCAAAACAAAACAAATAAAAAAGACACAGGATGGTAGAACACTATTTTGTATGTCCCTGCCTGGCCAATGGTTTAATTTAGATTACAAATTAAACCTATTTAGTATATCAAGCCATTTCTTTGGGGCTGTAAAGGCACAAGAATTAAAAGAATGTATGTATTTACCTAAGTTAACAAAGCACACCTATTATGAGTGCATTCAGTCACAATCTGGCAGGGCTCTCTACACCACTGACAACTTCACAGCATTCATGTTAACAAACATCATTAGACACAGGTGGAAAACAGTCATGCGCCACCACCACATATCTTACCCGGGCTAAAGAGAACTATGGCTTTAAGGTATGCATACTCATAGCCATCTATATCCAGCTTTGCCATACTGTTACAGAACTCCTGAAGTTTCCAGATGTGCTCCATGACTTGCTTTATCCGGTCACCAGAAAGTTTATCTAGAAATCAATATCACAGATTCCCTAAGAAGGCTGATAAAAACAGTAATACAAGCTTCTTTGAGGGGAAAGAGAATAACTTCACGTTTTTGTTTTTAAAAAATATATATTTTATTGATTTCAGAGAGGGAGAGAGAAAAAAACATAAACGATGAGACTCATTGACTGGCTGCCTCCTGCATGCCCCTTCTAGGGATCAAGCCCACAACCCAGGGATGTGCCCTTGACTGGAATGGAGCCTGGGACCCTTCAGTGCACAGGCCAAATCAGCAAGGGCTAACTTCATGTTTTAATTAAAAAAACAGTTATCTCAAGCCGAAACCGGTTTGGCTCAATGGATAGAGCGTCGGCTTGGGGACTGAAAGGTCCCAGGTTCGATTCCGGTCAAGGGCATGTACCTTGGTTGCAGGCATATCCCCAGTAGGGGGTGTGCAAGAGGCAGCTGATCGATGACTCTCTCATCGATGTTTCTAACTCTCTATCTCTCTCCCTTCCTCTCTGTACAAAATCAATAAAATATATTAAAAACAAAACAAAACAAAACAAAAAGTTATCTCAAGATGGTCAAGAGCTTCATTTTCCAGTTGAAGGTGAAATGACAATAGGTATCCCAATTCTACAGTTATATATTTTGCTTCAATAATGAACTCCTGGACCAGCAATTCTCCCTGGCCCAACCCTAGGCAGCACCTTTGACATATAAATTGGTAATTCCTTTTAGTCTGTGCTTAAAACCCATTTGTGTGTTCTTATCAATGGTTAGGTTTCCTAAGTGTCTGCAGGAATTTAATAAATATTTACCAACCTAAAATATTCGCTTTTTTACTTGTTAAAGCAATTCTATGTTATCTGACTTAATCCTCATAACATTTGCTGAGGGGAATTAGCATTATAATCAGTTACTAAGAAGAATAAAGAACTAAAAGCTCATTTTTAAACAGATCTCACTTAAATTCAATAAAATGATATAGGGTTTTTAAAAAATAACCTTTTAATAACTATTTAAAAGGATTAACTACACAAAGGTGTGACTAGGTAAAGTCACATTGCTGGATATCAAACACTTGGAATGCTCAGTTACAAGTACAGCTGAATTCCCACTCAGCTGCAAGTGTAGACTGTCAGTCTCGAACCCTGTGCTCTTCAGTGTGTTGAGGACACATGGCATGTGGACAGATTGCACTGGATGTCTCCTAGTTCTGACACACTGGGATCTGTCCACCAAATGTAAGATGGTTGCCTCAGATCTTAGAAGAGTCATTTGTTCATTCACAGGAGGTCTGCATGGCCTATGTTGGTGCCTCAGCTGTTCTATTTGCTGTTTCATTTAGGGCAAGCCAGAGACCTTATCATATGTAACATAGATAACAGTTTCTACTTTATAAGGTTGTGAAGATATGTGAAATATTACACATGAAAGGGTAACCTGATAATGAAGATGAAAACATAAGCTGTGATTATTCTGAAAACATCACTACATGTCTATGTAGCAGGAAGATGCCAACTTTTTTCAATTATCTTCTCCCCTCCCCCTTTCATATTCATTGTATGAAAAAAAGGCAATCAGGCAGAAATTTAAATATGCTGAATAGTCAAGTGCCTATGACTTAAAAGTTAAACCTCCCTCAGCCTATGGATGGTGTGGGACTCTAAGACTAGCCAATTTGTGATGGGCCGGCCTAGATGGAGACAGACTCCCCCACGTCCCGCCCTACCTTCCTGGATGCTGTTCTGCAGGTGGTTGACGATGGCGGCCAGGATAGTGGACAGACTCATGACCTGGGCACACTGGGCCAGGCCGAGGGTGAAGAGCTCATTCCAACAGGCCCGTACCAGGCTGGTATTGCAGTCCTGTCTGGGGACACAGGTAAGGGTGGGTGCGGGTGTGAGTTGGCACTTCTCCAAACCCCAGCAAGCCCCAAACAAGTGGATTCAGCAAGTATGTATGGAAGGTCTATGCTATATTGAGGGTTATTTTCTAAGAACACCACTGTATAAGAATCTCTAAGTCTCTCTGAGGATAAACTATCCACTCTCTTAAAAATGATTCTTTGAACTTAAGTCAGTCCTCTGTCGTGAGAGGATGCAGCAAAGGACTAAGAGCCGAGTGTAGACTCTGGAGGAGACATACCCTACACCTAGGCATAGGAATTGAGGGCCTTTCTAACCCTATAAAGGAGGAGCTGACACTGGTAGGGAGGAAGTCAGTTTTCATCCCTGCCTTGGGTAATTTACCTTAGGATGACATGGCTGGTGCAATGCAAAACAGTATGTCCTTATCTCAGATGCCCCCATGTGCAGCATTTCCTTAGTTGTCTCCAGATTTTAGGATGACTCCTGTTTCTATTTCACTCTATCCCCAGCTGCTAGTTCTAAGTCCTTAATACATGGAGGAAGCTTGATAAAGATTTGAAGAGCACTGCAACATTAGCATCTATAGTCTCCTGCTACAGGTCCACTGACTATATTTAATAAAAAAACCCAGGTCATAGGAACAAACTGGAAGGGCCTTCAGAAATCTTCCTGACATTCCCAGAGAGGGGAAGGCTCTTGCTGGAGATAGAGAGAGAAAAAGGCCACTTACCCAAGTGCCTGAAAAGCTGGGATTGACCTGGCCCAGTGCATGGAGAGGAAAAGCAGGCGGGATGCAGACTCACAGATGTAGTGCACATTGAGGTACTCTGGCATTGGGCTGGGCATTGTTAGCTGGAGAAGGGTGACAGAGGGACAGGGGATAGCTTGGTTTGTCAATACAAATCCCTGTTGCATTTCAACATCATGGCAGCCAGAGACACTGTCTCTGATGTTAAGGATTCTGCATGGACCCATCCTATGATGGGAACCCCCACCAACCCAGCTTTTCAACTCTTGCCTTAAATAATTTGTTCTAAGGCAAATCCACTTTGAATCATAGGTTAAAGTCTAAATCAAATTGGGAAAAATGGGTCAAATTGTGGATTAGAAGACATTTTGTAGGTGGCCTCAAGGCAACTGTAAGTAAGAGCTGAGCAGAAACCTAGGGGTAGGAGGAGAATATCCCACCACCAGACTGTCAAGCCTGGGCTTTTAAAGCTTGAATCTCATTGGTAATCTGTGTCCTCAGTACTTTGGGCAATTATAAGCAGGGACCTAACCTTCCTGACTGGCAAGATCTCTCTAGTAAAGAATACTGGGGAACAGAAAGACTCACTCTAGAGACCGAATGATTAAGAGGGCCTCGTGGAAACTGGGAGTGTCCTATAGAAGCAAGACCAGTGGAGGAGAGGATGAGGAAGACCTATGAGGGCCTCACAGTATCCCCATCAAGGATACAGATATCTACTTTCTATAATTCCAGAGGGTAAGTGGTCAGGACCAATGTATGGGCATGAGGCTGGCTGCCTGCTGTTGGAGCAGACCAACGGCCCCACCTTAGCCTGTACTGGAGCCAGTTCATTATCAGAAGGTGGAAGGCAGAGCAGTCAGCTAATAGGCCCTTACAGATCAGCCTCTCAGGGTTACCTTCAGAGCCAAATGCCACTATGAACAAAGGACGAGTGAAAGTGTTTTGTAATGGGGATACAGTTCTAGAATATAATATCCCAATCAAATGCCACAATATAGAAATGAGCTCACTCCAAGGTTTGATTTTTAAACTGAGACTAGCTTTGGTACAAAACTCCTCTCCTAGTAGGATGGAGGCACATGATTAGACATAACACACTCACCTTAAATGTGACATGAGTGTCTGAAAGGAGAGGGCCTTCAACCTCAATAATGGGAGTAGATTGGTCTCTGCTGATGACATGGATGCTTCCTCCTCCACTGGTGTCTATCCCATCTGCCAGGCTTGGAGGCGAGGAGCTGTCTGTAGTATTAAGTGCTTTAGCTAAGGTATCAAATGCCCTGTGAGCAAAATTGAAGCAAGCAAGTATTGTAAATCCACAGCTTTTAGGGAAAATGAACTCTAGCTGAGACATAATTTAGAAAAACAATGCATTGGGGAAAGATACTTATATTCTACCTGAGAGAAGGGATAACAATGAAAGCTTCTATGCATTCTCTATACATTACCTTGGGTACTAGGCTATGTATTATTTTCACATGTAATTTTTATTTTTTACAACTATTCTCCAAAGTAGAATTCTCTCCATTTTATAGATGTGAAAACTGAGGCTTAGAGATGTTAAATAACTTTCCAAGACTGCCCATAGAGTAAGTGGTAGAACCAGACCCTATCTCCTTTCCATTGGATCAGATCTAAATTTTGCTATCAGACCACAAGTGAACATAAGAACAAGCGCACTTGTGTGGCCCAGAGTTGCACCTGTCAGGCCTAGTAAGATGGGCAGGAGTGGCCGCTCTTCCAGAAAAGGAACAAATACCAGAGCCATGCCGCAGAAAAACACCCTCACCAGCCAGTTACAGACGTCCAGGACCAGTTAACACTATCACCTACTATCTAAGCTCTTGACTCACTACTTGGGAAAAAAGATACATGAAAAAAATAGGCTTTCCAGCCAGTGTGGCTCAGTGGTTGAGAGTCGACCCATAAATGAGAAGGTTACAGTTTGATTACTGGTCAGGGCACATGCAGGCATTGGGGTCTCAATCCCCAGTAGAGGGCAGCCAATCCATGATTCTCTCTCATCATTAATGTTTCTATCTTTCTCTCCCTCTCCCTTCTCTAAAGTCAATATAATGCATTTAAAAAAAAAAAAGAGGCTAAAACAGAATTGGGAAAAGGGAATGAGCTATTAATATCCAGGCATAATAAATAATGACTAAAGAGTAGCATCTGTCCACTGAAGAGTTTTCCCCTGCTTCCACTGAGCTACTCAATATCCTTTTTCATTGTCTGGAATGAAAAGCATCTTTGATTTTGAGAAGAGACAGATGTTCAGGGGAACTGTGACAATTTTACAATCCTTGATTAAATACAGGGTGAGTGTTAAAAATGCTGCCACCCACCCTCACAATTCAGTGACTGAGTGTGCATGTCACGAGGGGAGCCTATACCCTCAGGGATTCATACCTAGTAATCTCACTTGCAGACTGGTCCTCTGGTTGCATTTCTGAAGTGTCACCATTGTTAAGGGATTCACTTAGGTTGGCAAGGGAGGTTACTACATTTGCTAGTGTGCCCAGAGCTCCCTGGCTTGTTTCAGCCTATTAAACAAAAATAATAACATTAAAAAGTGAATACATACATGATGAATATGCATACACAATGACTCTCAGGCTAATCTTATATAATAAAGAGGTAATATGCAAATTGACGATCACTCCAAACACAAGATGGCCACCCCCATGTGGACACAAGATGGCCACCACAAGATGGCCAGCAGGGGAAGGCAGTTGTGGATCATCAGGCCTGCAGGGAAGGGCAGTTGGGGATGATGAGGCTGGCAGGGGAGGGCAGTTAGAGGCAATTGGGCTGACAGGGGAGCAGGTAGGCATTGATCAGGCTGGCAGGCAGAAGTGGTTAGGAGAAATCAGGCAGGCAGGTGAGTGGTTGGGAGCCAGCAGCCCTGGATTGTGAGAGGGATGTCCCAGATTGGAGAGGGTGCAGGCTGGGCTCAGAAACACTCCCCCCTCCCCTCCCCTCCTGCTCGGGCATCGGGCCTCCAGTGAAGATATAATGTTGCTTTAAAAACAGCTTCATAAAGGGGGGTATGACTAGAACAAGGCAGCATGAGGAAGATCTTTTTTGTGATGGATAGTTCTATATTTTGATTGTGGTGGTAGTTACAAAATCTATACATGGTAAAATGAAAGACCAAAAAGAGAAACAGTATCATAAAAATTAAAACCTTTGTGCTTCATTAGACATTATCAAGAAAGTAGAAAGATACCCCCCCTCCCCCACATACACAAGACAGCTCATAGAATGGGAGGAAATATTTGCAAATCATACATCTGATAATAGTTTAGTTGCCAGAATATCTAAAATACTCTTGCAACTCAATAATAAAAAGACAAATAAACCCAGTTAAAAAATAAGCAAAGGATTTAAGTTGACATATCTTCGAAGAAAACATACAAACAGCCATAGGCACATGAAAAGATGTTCAAAATCACGAAATGTAAATCAAGACCACAGTGAGATACCACTTTACACCCACTAGCACAGCTATAGTAAAACAGATAAGTGTTGGAGAGAATGTGGAAAAACTGGAACTCTCACCCATAGCTGGTTGGAATGTAAAATGTTACAGTCACTGAAAAGTAATCTGGCAGTTCTTCAAAAGTTTGAACACAGTTACCATATGACCAGCAATTCCACTTCTAGACATGTACATAAGAAAAATGAAAACATATGTCCACAAAAAAGCTTGTACACAAATGTTAATAAGTAGCACTGTTCACAATAGGCAAAAAGTAGAAACAACCCAAATGTTCATCAGCTGATTAGTAGAAAAATTGAATGTAATATAGGCATTTAAAGGCACATTATTTATCAATAAAAAGGCACAACAGAATAGTTGCTGTGAAATCCCTTGGCAGTCAGGAGTTTTAAGGTTATTTGATCCTTCCTTTCAGTCTTACAGCCTAGCCTGAAGACCACCAGGTAGAGGACATCTCTTTATGACAGCCAATGGCTCTAAGTTTTGCCTTTTCTTTCCCCCAAAAGGATGCTCCTTAATGTACAGAGCGTGCACATTGATGTGCATGTGAACAAATGAGTCTGCAGGCCCAGCTCTGGCTCCAAGAGAAGCAATGCCTGTAGTGCTCTGTTACCGAGTCACTCCTTCCTTTCAGGAAAGAAATTCGGACCTCAGCCCTGGCTGGCCGCTACTTCATCACTTGGGTCAAAATGAGAAAGACAACGGGTTCCCTTGCCTGGATAAAACCCTCCTCTTTAGTTATCTTTATTAGTTAGCCAGTTCTCTCTCTTTCTGTCTCTCTCGGATTGACAAACATCTGTATTCCGCAAGTCAAATTCCCTATTCCCTGGTTTATCTTTTAAAACCCTGGCTGAACTTCCTCCTACAGATCATCTAGAGCAGTGGTTCTCAACCTTCCTAATGCCATGACCCTTTAATACAGTTCCTCATGCTGCGGTGATCCCCAACCATAAAATTATTTTCGTTGCTACTTCATAACTGTAATTTTGCTACAGTTATGAATCGTAATGTAAATAATCTGTGTTTTCCGATGGCCTTGGGCCACCCTGCTAGCAGCTCTCAACCCGTGGGTCAGGACTCATTTATTTCTGCCCTTTGTATTTAGCATGTCTATCAAAATAAACCTATGTTTCTATGAAAATTGAAGCTTTTGTTTTTTTTTTGCAGCCCACATAAACTTAAACCTTGTTTACTTGACCCGTGTTAGCCTTTGAGTTTGACCTGCTTGATCTAGTGGCTTCTGTAAGGCCATTTTAGGATAAGTAGCTAGTTCTGCAGCAGGCCAGTAATTTGTCAATGTGTGTACCAGGAGACGAACATCTTTATAGAGAAGAGAACCATAGAACTTTCACCAAATTGAACTCTAGGCCCTGTTATGACCATGACCAGTCAGCCCTGACTGAGTTTCTGAAAGCCATCAGCATCCCTAACACAAATCACAGGGGGCTAAATCACAAGTAAACTGAGAAGCAGAAGGTCATGCTTTCAACGTGGTCTCTGAAGGCCAAGAAGGTGGTGGTGCACACAGTTAGCAAAGTAGTCTGCACTGCAACATAAATATGGAGGAGAAGGCATAACATCACCTTGGAGTCTGTGGCCAGAAGAACAGTACCATCCTCACGTATCAAAGGCTGCTGGATGTTCACAAGCATCCCTGGATCAAGAAGACCTGTTTGTCTATTTAAGACATAAAGAAACCCAGAGTAGCTTCCAACATTTAATGTGCAGTATGATCATGCTATATTTCCCTGTCCCTTCGACATCTGCAGGGCTGCCTGAGTAAAAAAAAAGCTCTAACTAGACTCAAACACTAAGTGACTGAACAACCCCCCTTTTCTCTGCAATGAGATGTGCACACAGCTAGGTCTATAGCCTGAGACAGGATGACACAGACACACATCCCCAGGGCTTGCTTCTGTGCTGACTGTGAACTCTGGCTGCTCTGCCAAATAATGTTAACTTGATCTTCAGAATATCACTAAGGCATTCTCAATTCTAGTTCTCTCTGTGATACATTTGGATTTTTTTATTTTCCTGTCTCTTTTAAATAAAGTTCAACAGATTACAGTAAAAAGGCCATATAAATTAACTTGTGGCACTTATATGGGACCACACCTGGGACTTAGGCCTTCTGTCTATACTACAAAAAAATCCCAACCTGGAATTCCAGAACTGTTTTCCTGTATGAATAATGCCAAACTGCAAGACATAATCTGAGCCCTTTAAAAATTCTGACCCCACCAGCCATCCTTAGGACTGTACAGAGGTTTGACTGAAGTACAATAGCTCCAAAAGGGGTAAAATGAGGCAAGACAAGGTTGATGGCTTTCCAAGCAGGTGGGGAGCCATATAAGCTGCCTTTCCCAAAACACCAGTGCCTCCTCTGATCAGCAACAAGGGCTGATGGTAGTTTTATCCTTTGTCAAAACAGACACTAACCTTGCTCCATCTTTATCTGCCACAAATGTGGGAGTGGCAATCAGAGGACTTCTCAGGTCTTTCCGGATATAGATTTTCTCAGTTGAAGCTGCACAATTGCTTGGTTTCTCCCGCTGTACATCAAAGGGCTTCCGTTCACTCTGTACAGCTTAAATCACAATAAATATTCATAGTTAGAGGAAAGATTTGAATCAATTAAAAACCACAGTCTTACTTAGAAAGTAAAGCTCAATTTTCAGTGGACTTTTCAGACAAAGGAGCTTTAAAGGTTCAAAGCCAAGCAATGCCATGCCAAGTCTAAAGGCAGGAAAAGGGCTCAAGATGGTGGGCATTGCCTACGAAGCACAGCATCTGCATGGCCTTGTGAGGGTCCATCCTGAGCCTTCTAGGTTTTCACGTCTTTTTTTTTTTTTCCCCTTTAATCCTTACCCAAGCATATTTTTCCATTGCTTTAAAGAGAGAGTGGGAGAGGGAAAGACAGAGAGAAATATCGATATGAAAGAAACACATCGATTGGTTGTCTCTTGCACGAGTCCCATCCAGAGTCCAGGCCAGGGAAGAACCTGCAACTGAGGTACGTGCTCTTGACCGGAATTGAACCCGGGACTCTTTGGTCTACAGACCAAGGCTCTATGGACTGAGCCAAATGGGCTAGGGCTGGGTTTTCACTTCTTACTTGCAAACAAAAGGGAGTCTCTCCAGGGTGAGAAACACTTGTCTTCAAGTGGGTCTCCAACAGAGAGCTTGTCCAACGCCACACATTGTAGAGGGACAACTCTAATGTCCACATGCATGACTTCTGCAAAGTGTTTTGTCAATTTTCTATCACCCCAGCAACTTCCCCCTTCAGTAATCTGGTATAAGAATAGGCATACATGCCTGAAACAACTGAAAAATAACAACCTTTTTATTAAAAGGAAGACTAAACTCCAAATCCAATATGTAAGTAAGGTAAGGAGTTCTATTTCAAAGAGGAGGCCCCTTTGGCTTAGAGAACCTACATGTCTTCCCTAGGCCTCACAGTTCCTAAGGAGCAGAGCTAGAGTTTGATCTGGTATCAGCTTTACTACAAAAGCCTGTGCTTACCCCACTCCACATTGCTGCCTCCCAATTTACTGGGAGTAGGTTGCCACATACATGGGAACTAACCAACCCCAGGAGAGTCGGTACTGAAATACCACACTGAGCCCGAAGGTAAACAAGGTGAAGTGTGAGTGAATTTTTTCTTCTTAGTATTTTAAAGCCAGACACAGAAACCTTAGCTAACAGACTAATGCTCACTTTCTCCCTCCTTATTAACTCCCGTGGTTTCTTTAATACTGTTACTCACATTCCATTTTCATGCCCATCTCTAAGCATTTTTTCAGCCGGCAAAACTGACAGCGGTTCCGGTGGTGCTTATTGATGATGCAGTCTTGGTTGCTCCGGCAGCTGTAGGTTAAATTTTTCCTTACGCTCCTTTTGAAGAAACCTTTGCAGCCTTCACAACTGACGGCCCCATAGTGACGGCCTGAAAGGATAGAGTGCATGAAGCAGTTTACCAAGAAAAGAGGTAACCGTCACAGGCCCGATTTTTAAGGTATGTCTATCAAAGCGACTGGTGTGCAGTCAGATGCTCAGGCCTCAGCATTAAGCATAGGTAATTAAATGGGCAAAAACTAAAATCATTCCCTCTAAGAACAGGAACAAGACAGGAATGCCCCCTCTCACCATTCTTGTTTGACATAGTACTGGAAATATTAGCCATTGCAATTAGACAAGTAGTAGAAATGAAAGGCATACAAATTGAAAAAGAAGTAAAACTGTCCTTATTTGCAGATGACATGATTTTGTACATAAAAAAACCAAAAGACTCCATAAAAAAACTAACAGACTTAAAAAATGAATTAGACAATGTAGGATACAAAATTAACGCCAAGAAATCTATGGCCTTTCTATATACCAATAGTGAACTTACAGAAACAGAGAATAAAAAAGCAATCCAATTTGTCATCACACCAAAAAAATTAAGATACCAAGGAATAATTAAGGAGGTAAAAGACCTATATGCAAAAAACTACAGGACACTGAAAAAAGAGATATAAGAAGATGTAAACAGATGGAAGAACATATCATGTTCGTGGATTGGTAGAATCAACATAATTAAAATGTCCATACTACCCAAAGCAATCTATAGGTTCAATGCACTCCCCATTAAAATACCAACAGCATATTTCACAGACCTAGAAAGAACTCTCCAAAAATTCATCTGGAATAAAAAAGACCCCGAAAAGCCACAACAATCCTGAGAAAGAATAAAGTAGGAGAGATCTCAATACCAGATTTCAAGCTGTATTACAAAGCCACTGTTCTCAAAACAGCCTGGTACTGGCACAAGAACAGACATATAGATCAATGGAATAGAATAGAGAATCCAGATATCAACCCAAATCACTATGCTCAATATTTGACAAAGGAGACATGAACATACAATTGAGTCAAGACAGTCTCTTCAATAAACAGTGTTGGGAAAATTGGACAGATACATGCAAAAAAATGAAACTAGATCACCAACTTACACCATACACAAAAATAAACTCAAAATGGATACGGGACTTAAACATAAGACGGGAAACCATAAAAATACTAGAGGCATCCACAGGCAGCAAAATCTCAGACATATGCCGAAAGAACTTCTTCACTGATACTGCCCCTAGGCCCTAGGGCATTGGAAGCTAAAGAGAAAATAAACAAATAGGACTACATCAAAATAAAAAGCTTTTTTACAGCAAAAGAAACCATCAACAAAACAACAAGAAAGCCCACTGTATGGGAGAACATATTTGCAAATGTTATCACTGATAAAGGCTTACTCTCAAACATCTATAGACAGCTTATACAAATTAATAAAAGGAAGATAAATGATCCAATTAAAAAATGGGCAATGGACCTAAATAGAATCTTTCCAAAAGAAGACAGAAGGAAGGCCAAGAGACACATGAAAACATGCTCAAAGTTACTAATTATCCGAGAGATGCAAATCAAAACGACAATGCGGTACCATCTCACACCTGTCAGAATGGCCAACATCAACAAATCAACAAACGACAAGTGTTGGCGAGGTTGCGGAGAAAAAGGAACCCTCGTGCACTGCTGGTGGGAATGCAGACTGGTGCAACCACTGTGGAGAACAGTGTGGAGTTTCCTCAAAAAACTGAAAATGGAACTCCCATTGGACCCAGTAGCCCCACTCCTAGGAATATATCCTAAGAAACTAGAAACACCAATCAAAAAGGATATATGCACCCCTATAATCATAGCAGCACAATTTCAATAGTTAAGATTTGAAAACAGCCTAAGTGCCCGTCAGCACATGACTGGATTAGTAAACTATGGTACATCTACACAATGGAATACTATGCTGCCATAAAAAAGAAGGAATTCTTATCCTTTGCAGCAACTTGGATGGAATTGGAGAACATTATGCTGAGTGAAATAAGCCAGTCAGTGAAAGAAAAACACATAATCTCACTCATTTATGAATAATAAAGAACATTATAAACTGATGAACAAAAAGATAGATACAGAGACAGTAAAGCATCAAACAGACTGTCAAATTACAGCAGGAAGGATAGGGAGATATGGGGGAGATAACTGAAGGATTTGTATGCATGCATATAAGCATAACCAATGGACGCAAAACTCTGGGGGGTAAGGGTATGTATGGGAGTGTGTGTGTGGGGGGAAATGGTAAAATCTGTACACATATAATACCTTAATAAAAAAGAAAAAAAGGATGATAAACAGAAAAAAAAATTCTAGAAGTCCGATGCACAACATTTGTGCACTTTAGTCTTTCTTCTAACCCTGACTAAACTCAGCCTGGACTGAGCCCTTTAGCAGTCTGGGAGTCCTCAGACTAACATCCTTAGCACTGCCACCGCTGCTGCACTTGCCAGCCATCAGCCCAGTTTGTGGCTATTAGTGCTCTCTCCCCCCACCCCCACTTGGGAGCACACTGACCACCAGGGGGCAGCTCCTGCATTGAGCATCTGCGCCCCCCGCCCTCCACCATTCTGTTAATTTGCATATTACCCTTTTATTATATAGGATTCCTCCATTCCTCCCTGTCTGTCTCACTTATCTTCTACAGCCTTCAGCGTCAGCAGACCAAAGTCTAAACTTTTGAGCTAGATATCTTCTCCATTTTCCTGTTACCTATATGTCCAGGAGCTCTTCCCCAAAGACACTGTGGGTGTGGGCATCAAACTGAGCTCTGGCTCCACCAGCTGGAATGCCCTTCTGTTTTACCTCACGTAGGCACACTCAACCTCCAAGGCTCACAGACGTGACTGCCTCTGGAGGCCTTTCCTGACCCTGGGACTCCAGCCCCAGGATCACATGTTCCCTTCTCCTGCATTTTAGCAGTTTATCATACTGGGTTACAGTGAATGGATGACAGAGTTTATAGGATGAAGGGGGACTGACTAAATAACACATTCTGTGAAACAGCAAAGCACTCTACAAATATTGACTAAAGAAGTGATTACTTTCTTAGTAACACATATTCAATGCTCAACAATGATTTATAAATCACAGAAATAGTTTCCTGACTTTTTTTATTCTAATAATTTGACAAAGTGATCTGCTTACATATATTACTCTAGTAAGAAAAGTAGAGTTCATGGTTTGAAACCTACAACTCTATAGAAGTGAAACTGGTTCTCTCTCCATTACCCTCCCTACCCAATTTGGGCCCTGATGCGCACCTAGTAGAGTTACTTACCAGAGGCTTTGTCCCCACAGACCACACAGTACTCTACCACCTGGGGCCGCTGAACCTCAGCCTTCCCAAGCAAACGCTCCACAGAAGCAGAGTCTGTGACGATCTAAGAAGAATCAGGAAACAAGCAGGATGGGAATTAAAAATTAGATTGCTAAGCAAAGTAATGCTTAACTATAAATTCCTAATCTTGAGTTTCTATGCAGGAGAGCTGATTTGGGTAGAACTGGGAAAATTCCACCTGACAACTTAATCGGACACCCAGAATAGCCCCGCTGCTCATCTGAATTGCACCTCTTCATCAGGGGGTAGAGGTTTGGGGGGTCTGATGAGGGTCAAGCATTGAATTTCACTGATCTGCTTTCCTATCTGGCTACCACAATTATCAAAACTTGGGGCCACTTGGGGAATCACATATAGAAGCCTCAACATAAAGATATTGAAGGTCTTTTGGCTGCCTCTATTCCCACCAAACAACTTGAAACTATGCAGAGAGGTACATATGGCAGAGAAATAATCAAGCTTTATTAGTTAAATAAGCAGGTGTCCTATTGTGGCAGCTGGGAGTAGAATAACTAGAATCCGTGACCTCCACAACCTGCTATTTATCCTTTATTTGTAAGTGACTTTCTAGGTGACAAATAATGCTTCTGGTCTAGAAGAATAGTGTAACTGATACCAATATGAGAAAGTGAAAAATAGTTATTAAATAATGTACCATGATAGATGTATGGTGGGAATATATACAGAATTATATAAAATGACCTCTTGTAAAACATGCAGAAACATCAATAGCCATCCTTTCACAAACAAGGAGTAATCTAAATTAGCAGTGAGGAATTCTGATTTCACATTATCAGAATGTACTGTGGGAAAGCAAGTTTGAGGCAGTATTTAGTATGAGTTTCTCAAAAGCACAATTCTGAAAGTTGAATAAATTGGTATTTGAAACTAGCTCTATCAGAAGAAAAAAATCCTTTCCTTCCTTAATTTTCTCCATAGTAGAAAGTCTATCTCCAAAACACACAGATTCTTAGAAGCATTATTTGCAATAAGCAAAAGGTAAAAGCAACCCAAGTATCCACCAACAGATGATTGGATAAACAAGGTGTGATATATACATATAATGGACTATTATTCAGCCTTAAAAAGGAAAGAGATTCTGACACCTGCTATGACATGGACAGATCTTGGAACCATTATGCTAGGTAAAATAAGCCATTCACAAAAGGACAAATATTACAGGATTCCACTTATATGAGGTCCCTAGAGTAGTCAAATTCATAGACAGAAAATAGAATGGTGGATGCCAGGGGCTGGGGGTGGAAGGGGTGGAATGGGAAGTCAGTGGTTAATGGGCACAAAGTTTCAATTTGGGAAGATGAAAGCGTTCTGTGGATGGATGGTTGTATGGTGGTAGTAGTTGCACAACAATGTGAATGTAGTTAATGCCACTGAACTATACATTTGAAAATGATTAAAATTGTAAATTTTCTTTTACCACAAATTTTTAAAAATTTAAAAGCAAACACATTCATGGAATTCCTACTTAACCCTGACTAAACATACTCCAGCTTGTCCACCATGGGACACTGCCCTCAGTGTCTGTTCCTTTGGTCGCTGTGCTTGGAAATTCAGTTCTTCCCAACAACCTTGATTTCCTTCAAGCCCTTGCTCTTCTCCTTCCTGTATCTTCCCCTGACCCCATCCCATCTTGAAGGAGTAGGGAGAAGCAGGGCAGAGGTGGAGATGAGAACTGAGGGTCCCAGAGGTTCATAGGAACAAATGAGGATACAGTAAAGAGCTGGACCAGGCTTGACCATCTGGACAAGGATGTGGTAAGAGTTAGAACAAGTTGGTCCTTGTCTGACTGTAGTCAGCCCAAAGTGGTATCCCTAAAATATCCTGGGCCAAGGGCTGCCACCGTGTGGCCTTTGTTAAGAACTAAGTGGCCTCAGTGCCAGCTCACTCATGACAGTCTCCTATGCGTTACTGATTTTTCCTGGCTTAACTTTCATCCCATCTGAGCACTGTAGTTGCCTGCCTAGGGCTTACCATTCATTTGCTGACTACTTTAGCCAAAGCAGCAACCTGCCATGTTTACCAGTCCCCAAAGCATCTTTTAGAAACGGATTTGGCCTCCAAGGCAGAGCAGAGGTTACAGTCAGGAACAAGTCCAGTAGCAGAAATGCATAAACAAATGCTCTGTCAACAGGCCTTACCTGGATCCTGCCAGGGACAAGGTTGTCCGAGGTGGTGAATATGAGCTGCTTGGCACTGGATGTCTCTGGGGAAGCCAGGATCACCTTCCCAGTTCCAGCTCCATCAGGGCTGGTCAAGATGAACTGCTGCTTGGGGGATCCAGAGGTGTCCACTGCGGTGACTATTTGGATCTTCTGTCCTGTCTGCTGGTCTGTCACAATCTACAAGACACAACATGGAGGCTGCTCTCACGGGGCACTGTGCGACTTGTGCACTTGCAGGTGGTGCTCAAAGTAGTTACTGCCCAACGCCGTCCTGGAGCCAATGCTGGTCAAAGATGCAGTTTCACCCGTGCATGGTGAAATGAGAAAAATAAAACACAACAGTGAACTTTTCAGAATATAATTTTCATAAAGCTAACTTTATTCTAAGATGGTATAATTCCCACTATTTTTCGAATGAAATGAGCTTTAGGGGTGAAGAAAAGGGTAATTAGATGAAGATGGTCAAAAGGCTTAAGTTTCCAGTTATAAGTTAAGTAAATCCTGGAAATTTAATGCACAAAATAATGACTACAGTTAACTCTGCTAGATGGTGTATTTGAAAGCTATTAAGAGAATATATCCTAAAAGTTCTCATTGCACGAAAAAAAATACATTTTTTCTTCTTTTTTCTGTTTCTATATGTGATGATGGATGTTAACTAAACTTATTGTGGTAATCAATTCACAATTATTCAAAGTGAATTCATTATGCTGTACACCTTAAACTTGTTTTACATCAATTATATCTCAATAAAACTGAAAAAAGAAAATGCCTTTATTTTATAAAATGAAGACAGTAATAAATAGTAGATGATAGGTTTAACTTAAAAGATATCCTTGTTCTGGACATAATAAAAAATATGAACTTTTTAAAATGCTGCTGACCAACAAAACGTAAAGCCTGGAAATGACTGCTTTAAAGAAAGACTGTTTCTGAAGCAAAGGTCCTGTAAATAATCTTGCCTTGTGGTAACAGAATATAGAGACTCTCCTACTGACATACACCTACCTTCTCCCACTTCCTGACTCAGAGGGCTTTAAGGATAGGGATGACCCTGATTCAGGGCTGTATCTCCAGGCCAGCACAGGGCCTGGCACATGGAAAGAAGACTTTTATAATAGGTTGTGGAAGCACTGAAGGCACTAACTCTGCCAAAGTCCTGACCCTGCCTCCTCTGGACACTCCTACCACTCAGGAGCCTAACTATCAGAGACCACCTATTCCCAGGGTCACTGTAGTTAGCTGCCTACTGGGCTTGGAATTTATCTGATGATTTCGATCACAACTGAAATAGTCCATATCACAAGAGTAACTTCTTTTATTCCCACTCATCAGTTCTTTAAAGAGGCTCTAGGCCCTGCCCCGCTCTCTCCCAGGATAAGAGCCCAACTGAGAGCACTGTCCACTTTCTCCCTCAGGACACCAACAAGCTCTTACTTCAAACAGGAGTCTTGGGGTTATTGTGTCAGGGCCTTGGGCAAGGGGAGATGTGCTGCATATCTGGCTGCAACTCAGTTCCCTATAGAATATACATGGGCAGGTCTGAAAACTATGCCACATCTTGATAGATGTTGTTACTTGTGACATGGATTTCCATGGTTAGACAAGAAATTCACGGGCTGTTGTAAAGAAGAGCCTGCAAATGGACCACCTGAAGGCAACAGCTTTGTCAACTATTTGATATCGAAAATCAGACAATCCTGGCTGTTTCAAAAGAAAATGGCCTGAGTTCAATGAATTATTTACAAACATTTAAAAATATTTTTGTGCCCTGACCGGTTTGGCTCAGTGGATAGAACGTAGGCCTGCGGACTGAGGGGTCCCAGGTTCGATTCCATCAAGGGCATGTACCTTGGTTGTGGGCACATCCCCAGTAGGGGTGTGCAGGAGGCGGCTGATCAATGTTTCTCTCTCATCAATGTTTCTAACTCTCTCTCCCTCTCCCTTCCTCTCTGTAAAAAAAATAAAAAAAATATTTTTTAAATGAAAAAATATATATTTTTGTTTATTCTTCCTTCCGAAGACATTTACTTTTTCCATTCAGAGATGAAGAAGCTAAAAAATGTAAGCAGAGAAACATAATCCTCAATATCCAATTGGAACCACAAGGTAATGACCATTAAGCAAACCAAGACATTGCTAACATACATGAGTGGACTCCTGTTTAATGGGACCAAGGAAATACCAAATTAAGAAGATGCATCCCAACTCATTAACATTTAAATCTCCTTTGAAGGAATGAAGGAGAGGTACTGTGGGTTGAATCATGTCCCCACAAAAGTCCTAACCCCCAGCACCTGCGAATGTAACCTTATTGGAAAACTCGGCCTTTGCAGATGTAATCAAGTTAGTATGAGGCCACAGTGGAATTAGGATGGGCCTTAAATCCAATGATTGATGTCCTTATAAGAAGGCCATGTGATGACAGAGAGACAGAGATTTCCATAAGCCCTGTTTTCCATTGCACAATAATGAATAGTGTAGGAAATTTTAAAAATGCATGTCACATTATAGTGGAGCTGACTTTATTTTACTAGCCCAAGGTCCTGTCTAGTTCTACTCCCAAAGGACCTCAATGTGAAGTGACACATTGTTATTTTCCACACTCTCTGTTCTAGCCAGGGTGGCTCATCATTTCTGTTGTAAAGAAGAGCCTACAAATGGACCACCTGAAGGCAACAACAAGCCACTGGATATCTTTTGTTTCCAAAGTTTAAAATTTAAAAAAACTGATTTTTATTTCCCATAAAAATCAGATCTATAGTTCTCCTGACCAACTGGAAGCTCTGGCCATCTGGGCCCAGTTCCTCCATGGCATATGCTGGCTGGGTGTAGCTGCCTCTTTAGATCTTTAGAGCCAGGGGCACAAGCTCTTTGGTTCCTCTCAATCCCTACACCTTGGCATCCTGGTCCTGCAAACACCTGAGTTTGTAATTCTGAGATAGGGCTTTGCAGCTAGAGCCATAGATGAAATGCTTGCTCTACTAGTTTCTAATTGTATCAGCGTGGAGCATTTATATGAGCCTTCTGAACCTCTGTTTACATATCTATGAAAAAGGATTACTAGGAAAGTAAAATATGATGTTTGTAGAAGTACTTGGTACACTGCCCAGAATATAAGAGGACCTTGATAAAAGTATTTCCTCCCACTGAGCTATCACATACTTCTCTCCTCACTTGTCTTGTCTTAGACTTTTAGTTCATCAAGTCTCTCTCTCCCAGTGGGAAAATTAAGATTTTCTAAGGCTCACTCACTCCTTCATTAATTTCTCAACTACTTACAGGTTCTAATCTGTGCTGGGTGCTTTGCTAGATTACAGGCATTATGTAAATGGCTACTGCTCTCATGACCTTTTAAGGTGGAAAAAAAATAAGTAAACAGTTCAACTAGTTAATAACTTCAGTTTATGCTACATATTCTGAGGGAAAAGATCAGGCTGGGGTAAGAGAGAATAATACAGGCACTTAACTTTAGAAAGAGGTCAGGGAGGCCTCTGTGAGGAAGTGGCATTTAAAATAAGATTCAAGGCTGAGAAGAAAGGAGCCAGAAAAAGGTTTAGGGAAAATGTTGCAAGTAACATGAAATGTTCTGGCATACAGAAAACCTTAAGAGGAAGTAACTCTTAGAACTGATCTTAGGCCCAAGGACAATGAAGAGCAACCCAGGGAGCCCAGAAAAGGATATAGGCTGACCCTACTGAGAGTTTGAGCCACTTAAGGGGGTTTTCCCTACTAAAACCAGGTCTTCATGTTTTCTTATACTATTTTATATCTACCTTATACTATTTATATATACATACACACATGCATACATACATACCTACCACATATATACATGTGTAAATAAGTGTAGATAAATATATATATAATTTTTCAGATTGTTATAGGTCAGGGCATATTAGAGCACAACGAAGGACGATAGCAAACATGATTAAATAAGAGAAATCTGTTTTAAAAATATTTTTGAACTATGCAAAAAGGTAAATGAATCTTTTACCTAAATATAAAATTTAACTCAAATGAATAGTTAGTGTTGCTCACAGAAAATGATCAAACAAATAACTTCTCCATTTAGTCCCTTACAAAGTTTAGGTGGATAATTTTTAAAAACATATTTTTATTGATTTCAGTGAGGAAAGGAGAGTGAGAGTGAGATAGAAACATGAATGATCAGCTGTCTTCTGCATGCCCCCTACTGGGGACTGAGCCCAAAACCCAGACATGTGCCCTGACCAGAAATCGAATTGTGACCTCCTGGTTCACAGGTTGACACTCAACCACTGAGCCACAGTAATCGGGCTCAATAAAAATATATTTAAAAAAACCTGTTGGCCAGACTGGTTTGGCTCAGTGGATAGAGTGTTGGCCTGCGGACTGGAAGGTCCCGGGTTCGATTCCGGTCAAGGGCATGTACCTTGTTTGTGGGCACATCCCCGGTGGGGGCTGTGCAGGAGGCAGCTGGTCGATGTTTCTAGCTCTCTATCCTTCTCCCTTCCTCTCTGTAAAAAAATCAATAAAATATATTTATAAAACAAAAACAAAAACCTGTTGGAATAATCTTTTGTGTTTCTATATGCACTAATGACAAATTATCAGAAAGAGAAATTAAGAAAACAATCCAATTTACACTTGCATCAAAAAGAATAAAATACCTAGGAATAAATTTAACCAAAGAGATGAAAGACCTTATACTGAAACTATAAGACATTAATAAAAGAAAATGAAGACATAAATAGATATTCCATGCTAATGAACTAGAAGAATTAATATTGTTAAATACCCAATTTCTATATTCCACTTACATGTGGAATCTTAGAAACAAAACAAAACGAACAAAAAACTTAGATACCGAACACAGATTGGGGACTGCTACAAGCAGGAATGGTGGGTGAGCACACTGGGTGAAGGAGGTCAAAAGGTATTACAAATTTGCAGTTATAGAATAAATAAGTCACAGAAATGTAATGTACAGCATGGTGACTAGTTAATAATACTGTATTGTATATTTGAAAGTTGCTGAGAGTAGATCTTTAAAGTTCTTGTTGCAAGAAAAAAATGTAACTATGTATGATGATGAATGGTAACTAGATTTATTATTGTGGTAATTTCTCAATACATACAAATATCAAATCATTATGTTGCACACCTGAAAACTAGTATGTTATATGTCAATAACAGTGTCCCCTGAACAATACTCAATGTTGTTTCCTTACAGTGTTGATGAATACTGTAGAAATTTGTTTATATCAATTAGTCTGTGGTAAAAATGGTTGTTACACATTGTTTCACTCAGAAGTTTAAGAACCTATTAGTGATGTTAAATGAGGACTTACTGTATACAGCAACAAAAAAAATTTACACAAGGATACTCCCTTTCTCCCAGCAATCCTACTTTGAGAAATTGATCATACAGAAATACTTTCACATGTGCTAAAATTAAGCAGATTATTCTTTGCAGCATCCATGAAATGGGGCATCAAATTGTCACTCAAGAGAAGGAAGTCCTATGTGTATCACACAAAACCATCTCCAAAAGATGTTAAGAAAAAAAGAGTAAGGTACAGAAAGTGTGGGCAGAATGTTGACACATGTTTTAAAATATGCTGTATATACTAGTATTTATACATGTGCTTATAGGTGCATATGTAGAGTCTGTTTGAAGGATAAATAAGTATATGTTAACGGTGGCCAACTTTTGGAAGACACTCGAAGACTCATCTACTCATCTTTTACTCTTACTCTGGTGTTTTTGTTATGGCATGCATGCATCTATTACCTATTCAAAACCTACAAACAAGCAACAGCCCCTATCAGTACCTGAGAGGGGCCACTAGAACATCAGAGTGAGAAAAAAAACAGCAGATGATTGTGGAAATGGAAATCACAGAGAACAGGTAAGGGAAGCTCAAAGAAGGAATACATAGGAATAAAGAGCTGGTAGAAGGGAGAAGTACACAAAGTGGGGTGCTTTAAGAGCTCAATATGCCTTCCCCAGGGGACCATTATAAAGACTGCAAAATTAAAAAAAATAAAATATATATATATATATATATATATATATATATATACACACACACACAATATATACACACACACACACACACACACACACACACACACACACACACAGTAGAACCCCTTCCTAGTAAAATTTGAAACCTCAATATATAGAGCAGATAAAAGAAGTATTAAATGAATTTTATAAGCTCAAATTTAAATATTTCCTTAGGTCAAACAATGAATACAATGATAGTCTTCTGAAAAACACAAACTTGAAATGGGGAATATGGAGGAATATCTCAGGAAAACCTTAAAATACACAAAGGTGGTAAGATAAGTTTTATACCTCGGTCAGCCCCAAAGAGAATAAACATGGCAGTACAAGTGCACTGGTGATCTCTGGTGTGTCCAATTTGGAACATGACATATTCAAGTGTGTTTTTCTTTTAATCTATCACAATCACTTTGAAAGCTGGATTAAAAAAAAAAATTGAACCTAATGTTTATGTAATCTGGGAGGCAATAAAGAACACAATTTGAAAACCACCTGGGAAGATGTACATATGATGAAAACCTGTGAGATTTGTTGAGAAGCTACTGTGTGATTCAATGGCTTAGGCCAGTGGTGGGCAAACTCATTAGTCAACAGAGCCAAATGTCAATAGAACAATGATTGAAATTTCTTTTGAGAGCCAAATATTTTAAACTTCAACTTTTTCTAATGCCACTTCTTCAAAATAGACTTGCCCAGGCCGTGGTATTTTGTGGAAGAGCCACACTCAAAGGGGCCAAAGAGCCGCATGTGGCTCGCGCACCAGTTTGGCGACCAGGGGCTTAGGCTAAGCTTCATTCTCAGATACATGGTGTTCCCCTATGACTTTTCTTTTTTCTTTTTTAAGTAAGTTTTTTAAATAAAAGATTTTAGAGAGAGAGGGAAGGAGAGGAAGAAAGGAAGAGAAAGAGGGGAGGAAGAAAGGAGGGAGAGTGAGAAACATCAATGTGAGAGAGAACTGCAAGCAACACACCCTGGCCGAGGACTGAACCCGCAACCTGGGCATATGCCCTGACTGGGAATGGAATTGTGATCTTTTGGTGCATGGGAAGATGCTCAACCAATTGAACCACACTGGCCAGGGCTCCTTAATCTCCCATCTTCTCCCACAGGTCCCACCCAACACTGCTGTACCCCCAAAAAACAATAGCTCTTAATCTTAGCTTCTCCCACTTTGAGGAATGCCACCCTTCTCACTTTGCCCCAAAGCCCCTTTACAGCCATTAGAATAACATGATACTGTTGAACACAAGTCTATGTTTCAGCTCACTTTCCATTGGCTTGCATAACTAGCAATGTTGGTCTTGTGTTGACTACCATACCTTAATTAGTATCATCATTATTAAAATCAGTAATATAGATTCTGGAATGGTAAAATATCGCTATAAAGGACAACTATGACATTTTAGCATATAGAATATAGATTAGATAAGGCATATTTCAATATTAAATTTCAGGATTTTGAAAACTACGGTGATTATGTAAAAGAATGTCTTTGTTCTTATAAGTACTGAACTATGCAAGGCAAAGAGTGATTTCTTTAATTCTCAAGTGATTCAGCAAAAATAAACATACACACACTCAGAATGTTACCCAAAACAATTGGTGAATCTAGAAAAAGGATATAATGGGTTTCCATGTACTGTTTTCCATAGTTTAAAATTATACAATACAATAAAAAATTTATAACTAGGCTGCTAACATTTATTGATGTTTGCTTTCTATTGGATTAAATAAATCATATCATTTGATTCTTTAAAAATTCTATAGACACTATTTTTGGTGCTATTTTACAGCTATAAATAGAGATTATTGAAACTTTTCCCAAGGTCCATAGCTGAGGGGAGACAAGATTTTATCCTAAGTCTATTCCATTCAGAGTCAAAGCTCTTAAATATTGCCTTTATAGTATAATCTTTTCCTCTCAACCGTATCACAGAAGCTAGAAGCTACTATTTGGGTTCCAAGCATTGTTATTCATTAAAACATCATATTACTTAATCTTTTCCCAGATCTCAGGGCATGAGAATCATCACTGAAGTCAGGGCTAGAAATAAAGTTTCATCAAAGCCATCAGCACCAAAAGCAAGACCCGAGAAATTATCCTATAACATTAATTTTTCTTAAACAAACAAACAAACACTCAAACCTTAAAATGCAGTCCAAATTTTTTAACAATAAAAAGGTTTTCAATTATAATTACTATATATGAAAATCATGCTAATGGGTTATCTTCTCTAGAGAGACTGAAAGCTCAACACCAGGGAATTAATCTACAAGAACCTACTGCACTCTAGCCAGGATAGCAATGTCACCATGACCTGCATACGTGGCAATGGGAATAGTCTAACTGTATACAGAACAGGTTGCTAGAACGGCCCTTAGAAAAAAAAGATTCTACTTATATCAATATAGGGGAAATGTATACTCTCTTGAAATATACACTAGCTACTGACAGTCTCCTGGGGAACCCTTTATGTTCTCATCTGCCCTCAGATGGATGTAGGACCATGACGTAGTAGCCATGATTGAATGCAAAGTTAGGTCCTTTTCCAGTCAGGACAATTATTTAGGCAGGATCCTAACACCCACTATAGAAAACTATTGATATAAAGGACCCAATTAAAAAAAATATTTTTTTAAATTGATTTTGAGCTGAAACCGGTTTGGCTCAGTCGCAGGGGTCTTCAAACTACGGCCCACGGGCCACATGCGGCCCGCAGAGGAGTCTGATCCGGCCCGCCAGGTTTTTTGGGCAGTGAGCGCAGCCGAGGTGTTACAGTAGGAATTAGTAGTTCATATAGTCTGGCCCTCCAGCTCTCTGAGGGACCGTGATCTGGCCCCCACTTTAAAAAGTTTGAGGACCCCTGGGATAGAGCGTCAGCCTGCGGACTGAAAGGTTCCAGGTTCGATTCTGGTCAAGGGCATGTACCTTGTTTGGGGGCACATCCCCAGTAGGGGGTGTGCAAGAGGCAGCTGATCGATGCTTCTCTCTCATCGATGTTTCTAACTCTCTATCCCTCTCCCTTCTCTGTAAAAAAATCAATAAAATATATATTTTTTTAAAATTGATTTTGAGAGAGAGAGAGGAAGGGAGAAGGATAGAGTGATAGAAACACAGATAAGAGAGAAACATCATTGATCAACTGCCTTCTGCATGCCCCCTATTGGGGGATTGAGTCCATACCCCTGAGCAAATTGAACCAACAACCTTTTGGTTCATGGGTCAATGCTCAACCACTGAGCCACACTGGTTGGGCTAAAGGACCCATTTTAAAGTTTACAATCAGCAAATTAAAACAAGTAAAAGAGAAAAAATAATTTAGCTATATAAACTAATATCTTATATAATAAAAGTCTAATGTGTTAATTGTCTGGTCATCTGGTTGGCTGTTCAACCCATCAAAGCATAATAAGCTAATGATATGCTAAAGCCACTCAACCACCTGCTATGATATACACTGACCTCCAGGGGGCAGACACTCCAATAGGTTAGCTTACTGCGGGGGTCCATCCTATCGGGACTGAGTGAGACGGGCCAGACATGCCTGCTCCAATTGTGCAAGGGTGGGGTCCCTTAGCCTGGCATGTGCCCCTCGAGGGTTGTCAGAGAGCTGGTTTCGGCCCCATCCCACAGGCTAGGCCGAGGGACCCCACTGGTGCACGAATTCGTGCACCAGGCATCTAGAAGCTATATAAAGTCCTAATTCTGGTCAATAGTAAAGCATTAATGTCAGGCTATTACTTCTGAATTTCCAAATACTCAAACATGTGTTTTCTACTTGAGGTAAAGTTAAAGTGACAAGTATATGAATTCTTGTAATTATGATAAAATATTATGGAATACAGACATAAACGGAATATAATTTTTAACTTATTTCATTTTATTTATTAGAACTCTTCTATGCTTAGTTTATAATGCAGTCCATAAAATCACTTTTACGAGTGAGCAAAAACTATAGAAATTATATAGTTACTCCATCATATTGTTCACTGTGTTTTTTCATACTGTTCACTTGTACTGAGCTTGAAATTAACTGTAAATAAAAACAATCCTCTTATACTTATTCATTCAAATATCTGTCCATCCTGGTATTATTTTAAACTCATGTTATACAACTAATGTTTTCTTTCCTGCCATTCATCTCTGTTCATAATTTTTTGATTTGGGCTTTTGATTCAGCTTGTTGAAATAATTATGAATCTTTAACCTGAGTATGTTGACCCTACTTTCAATACTTATATCTTCTTTGTCCAGTGGACCAGAGGCAGCTGTGTTCAGAGTCCTGGCTAAGACTAAACTTCCCATAAGTAAATATTATTTAGTTAATAACAACAACAATACTGGTAATAATAGTTATTACATATAAATACTTAGAACATACTAAACATTAGTAAGTTCCAGGCATTGTTCTCAGCACTTTATAAGCAATATACCATTGACCCCTCACAATAACCTTATAAGGTAAATATTATTATTAATTGTTGTTACATATGTTTTCTAAATGAAACAAGTGCAGCACTGAAAAGTTAATTTTCTAGGTTGCCCATATTCTTAACCATTAGGACATATTATTACCTCTCAATTTGGACAAACATAACAAATAATAAAATAAAACTTCATTCCAATAGTTTGAAATAACAGTTTATAGACTTTTATATTAAAAGTTAATTCAATAGCCCTGGTTGGGTAACTTGGTTGGTTGAAGCGTCATCATGTATACCAAAAGGTTGTGAGTTTGATTCCTAATTGGGGTATATACGGAAGGCAGTATTTCTCTCTCAGGTCAATGTCTCTCTCTTCACGTCCTTCTCAAATCAGTAAAAAACATATTCTCAAGTGAGAATTAAAAAAAAAAAGAAAAAAAAAAAGCTAATTCAATAAATGTAAACTTCCTTTATTTTTTTAAAGAATAAAGTTGTATTATACTTGATGCCTAAGACTCAACTCCTTAGTGAATGAAACCTTTAGGCAGGTGGCTAGAAACAAGTGGGACTGGTGCAGGTACCTGGATGCGCTGAGGTGAGGCTACTGCAGAGTCCGTGGAGATTATCTGGATGCGTGGGGAGGGGCTGGTCATCCCTGGAGATTCTGGCCGAGAAGTCTGTGTACGTGGTACCTGTGGGCAAAAAGTGGGTTGGAATATAAGGGGGCTCAGAAAGATGCCTAGTGGTGGCCTAAGGACCATGCCTTTTACTTTCCCAGTGGCCTTGAGTGATTAACTAATGTAGTTCTAGAATGGACCCAGGATGATAAAGGAATCATATTGGCACAAGATGGTACAAAGAAAATACAATCATAAAATAGCTGATTTAATGCTGTACATGCAAGGGTTGGGGGAAGAATTTTCAAGTTTTCTCTGCAGAATTTAACACAATAAAAAGCTACCAAAATAATTTTTTAAAGATGATCTTTGAATTTTTTCACTGTCTCCAAAGCTACCTATAAAACACTCATTCAGGTAAGTTTCCAGAAGGAATGCTCTAATAACATTGTAGAAGATGGCAAACAGAACTGCATAACACTGAAAACTATTGCGATTAGTACCCATGAGAAAGAGTCCTGGCAATCTCCCAGCTCCATGTCTAGGCATATACTCAAGAGAAAGGCAAACATATGTCCACACAAAAACCTATAAAAAATGTTCACATACTATTATTTATAATAGCTCAAAAGTATAAACAAATCCAATGTCCATCAACTGATGAATAAGTAAAATGTACCATATATCCATGCAATAAAAAGGAATGTAGTACTGATACATTTGACGGCATTGATTACATCAGTCACAAAAGACCATATATTCACCCTGGCCATTTTGGCTCAGTGAATAGAGCATTGGCCTATAGACCAAATGGTCCCAGGTTTGATCTTGGTCAAGGGCATGAATCTTGGTTGCAGGCTCCTCTCCAGCCCAGGCCCTGGTCTGGGAACGTGCTGGAGGGCAACCAATCTATGTGTTTTTTCACATCAATATTTCTCTCTTTCTTTCCCTCTCTCCCCTTTCTACACTCCCTAAAAATCAATGGAAAAAATATCCTTAGGTGAGAATTAACAACAAAAATAAGTAAATACCAGTAAATAAAACATTAAAAAAAGACCATATATTCTATGATTTCATTTATATAAAACTTTCAGAACAGGCAAACCAATCAGAATAGAAAGTAGGTTAGTGGTTGCCAATGGCTGAGGGGATGGAAAGAAAGGGGATTAACTGCTAATAGGTATAAAGTTTCTTTCTGGGATGATGAAAATTTTTGAGAATCAGATGGTGATAGTTGTCAACCTTATAATTATACTAAACTGTATAGTTTAAAAGGATGAATTTTATGATAAGTGAATATATCTTAATTTTATAAAGGATATCATGATTAATTATTGGAATAGTTATAAAAAGATATTTTCTTTACTAAGCATTAATTTTATCAACAAAAATTCACTATAATAAAGAACAGAATCAACATTCTCATAGGGATTTTTTACTTTACAAAATGCTTCATATAAATTCTCTCCTGGTTAAGAGATAAGCAGATAGACAAACTATTTTAGAAAAGATGTGATAAGGTTCAAATCTTAGAGAATACATTTTTCAGAATCCATGTACATGAAATTGGTAGCTGTTTATTATTTATAATTAAGAAAAAGTAACTAGCCATCACTTTATCAGCGTACACTTATTAAATCCTTCTTTAATAACGAACATTTAGAATTGTGGTTGAGTCTTTTATTACTCTGCAAATTAAGTGTTCCTTCTTTTGTACAGTCTCATAGTATTCCATTGTGCAAATGTACCATGACTTTTTTGTCCACTTATCTACTGATGGGCATTTGAGGTGTTTCCAGATCTTAGCTACTGTAAATTATGCTTTGAATATAGGGGTGCATACATTCTTTCTGATTGGTGTTTTGGATTTCTTAGGATATCCTATCTAATAAAAGAGTAATATGCAAATTAACCATCACTCAGCTATACCCACAGGCCGTTCCCACCAGCTAATCAGAAGCAAATATGCAAATAAACCCAACCAAGATGGCTATGGCCACAAAGATCAGGAGGGAGGCTTGGGTTTCTCTGGCTACACACATAGGTTGGCCCAGGCCTCCACTTAAGGCTATAAAGTTTCAATTATAGAAGATACATAAATTCCAACAGAGATGACTGCCCCCATGGAGCAAGTAGAAGGCTTGGCTCTGTTCCAGGTTACAAAGTTTCAACTGTAGAAGATAAATAAACCTCAGATACCAGGGCCTCCGCTTGGGTCGCTGGGGGTGTGTGGCCGGCCTGCAAACCACCACAGGCCCCTCGCCCAGGCCACCCCACGCCCCAAGGTAACCCCCACCCTGACCCGGGACACCCTTCAGGGAAAACCAGCTGACCCCCCCCCCCCCACTCATGCACCAGGCCTCTATTCTATCTAATAAAAGATTAATATGCATATTGATCATCACTCCAACACACAAGATGACCACCACAAGATGGCCAGCAGGAGAGGGCAGTTGGGAGGAACCATGCCTGGAAGGGAGGGAAGTTGGGGTCAATCAAGACTGCAGGGGAGGGCAGTTAGGGGTGACCAGACCAGCAGAGGAGGCTGGCAGACAGAAGCAGTTAGGGGCAATCAGGAAGGCAGGTAGGCAAGCAGTAGGGAGCCAGCAGTCTTGGATTGTGAAAGGGATGTCCGACTGCCCGTTTACGCCCAATCCTTCCTGGATGAGGACTAAATGGGCAGTTGTACATCCCTAGAGGAGTCCCAGATTGGAGAGGGTGCAGGCTGGGCTGAGGGACACACACTCCTATGCATGAATTTCATGCACCAGGCCTCTAGTATTATCATAAAAATAAATGAAGTGCTGATTAATGCTATATCATCAATAAACCTTGAAACATTATGCTGAGTGAAAGCAAACTAGACACAAAAGGCCACATATTGTATGATTCCATTTATATAAAATGTCCAGATATGCTAGGCGATAAAAAAGTCAGAAAGTAAATTAATGGTTGCCTATTGTTAAGTGGATAGGGTATTGTAGAGTGGGGGATAGGCTACCTAAGAGGTATAAGATATCTTTGGTATAATAAAAATGTTTTAGAGTTAAATAGTGGTGATGGTACACAACCTTATAAATATATTAAAAGCCACATAATTGCATAATTTAAAAAATATATTTTATTAATTTTTTACAGAGAGGAAGGGAGAGGGAGAGAGAGTTAGAAACATTGATGAGAGAGAAACATCGATCAGCCGCCTCCTGCACACCCCCTGCTGGGGATGTGCCCGCAACCAAAGTACATGCCCTTTACGGGAATCGAACCTGGGACCTTTCAGTCCGCAGGCCGATGCTCTATCCACTGAGCCAAACCGGTTTCGGCTTGTTCAGTTCTTGAGGTAAAGTAGGGTGGGGATGGAAGGCTAAAAGGAAAAAAGTGTGGGTTGGGCACTTAAGATTGCTATTTGCCAGCTTTGCAATTCTGCCTGAGCTATAGTTTATAATCTCTGGGATTCTGGCTCCCTCGCCTGTTAAGGAATACACTTACAAATTTTATTATTCCTTTTATATGAGAAGCGCAAAACCCTCAACAAATTTGCTCTCAATAAATGTAGCTGGATGAACAGCATTAAATATTCATGGGATTCAACAAAGGGATGCTTAATTCTGGAAGTGACAAGTAAAGGGAAAATACTTAAGAGAGGTGTGGTGTGTTTTACTTGCACTAGGGGCAGTTTGAAGGCAAAGTGATGCTATGATGGAAATTCAAAAATTCTTGTAGCTGTGTAGATTAGAGCCTAATACTATGAACAGATATCAAGGTAGGAAATGGGCACATACTAAATTGCAGGTTGGATCCCTGGTCAAGGTGCATACTGGAGGCATCCGATTGATGTTTCTCTCTCACATCAAGGTTTCTTTCTCTCCTTCTCTCCTCCCCACTTCTTTCTCTAAATATCCTTGGGCAATGATTTAAAAATGAATAAATAAATACAAATAACAAATAAAAGAAATCTACATAACATATAAAAAATATTAGTTGAATTTCTGACTACTGAAGTGTTTGCTTTCCATTTTTTCCTGTCTACCTTTTCAGTACCTAATGACAGTCTTAGCCTACTTTCTCTTCCTTCAACCTCAAGTTGCAAAGAACAGGAAAGGCTCTTTTAATTCACACTGAAGTATAAATGCCCACCCAGGTGTGTGCTATATGTTGGCCAGAGTACTTGCACTATGACCAGGAAACTGCTGATCCAAAGGACTACTAACTGCTAGTCCAAAGGACTCAATTAAACTATGAGCCAGCTTGGTAAAAGTATATTTAGCCGCAGGTCTTCAAGGCCTGGTCTGTGTGACTCAAGCTTAATGGGTAAAAATAAGCTGTGCCACTTCACATTCTTTCTAATGTTAACCATGCTTGCTTCAATACACAAATGTTTGTCTGTCTAAGACAGTTTAATAAAACCCTCCCTCAGGTTGGCATACATGTCTCACTCTGAGCTCCCAGAGCTCCTGCATCATCTCTCTCTCCCAGGGCACTTACTGTAACTGCCTGTTGAAGCCTACCTCGGGGGGCATGAGGGTACATTTACTATTTCTCCTTTTACTCCCAAAGCCAGGCTCATATTAGGCCCACAATAACTGCTCAGTGAGTGAACATTTTTAAACTTCGGGAATAAATAAGTTTTTTTTACAGTATTCAATCCTGGGACTCTGCCTACCCCTTTCTTTGTTTCACTCAACTCTTGTGCATGTCTGCTAATTAGATATTATATCGGTACCGTGCAACCTTGCCTTGTAAGTTTATTATATAAACCATGGGTCACCAACCTTTCGGACCTCGGTCCGCAGACCACTGGTTGGTGACCGTTGATTATAAATCAAGGAATACTGGCTTCCATGGACATGCCTGGGATTATGAGGTTGATGGGAAAATTCATACATTTTAACATGGAGTGAGAACTTTCTCTATTCATCATAATATAACACTGCCTTGGTAGCATTGTTAAAGGAAATAATCCTCAGAAAAATTTTTCTGTAGTTTATACACAGTCATTTGCAAAAAGATGAAGAGAATGCCCACAGGCAGCACTGGGCTAATGAGCAAATATTTAAAAAGAGTTTCTAAACTGTAATTTATTTTGGATTTTGGCTGCAACATTCCCATGTTATTAATAGGGCAACAAAGTTCACACCCTCTGAAAAAAAACAAATTGCGCAGGCCTGATATGTTACAAATACCAATCAGGAACTTCCGACTTCTCCTTAACATCCCCAGTGAAAAAATGAACAATGTAAAAAATGCCTAAGTGGGTAAAATGTTTCAAGTAGAGGACACCTCCATCCTGAACTGAAATGTACTACATCCTGCTTTTATTTTTAATTTCAAAAGATCATTAAATAACAAGTATAATGAAAGGTCAAAGGACAGAGTTAAACTCTCTTTGTGCTGAAATTTGAATCACAGAGAGAAGAATCCACAGGAAGCAGCTGGTCTTTAAAGTGCTTACCCCTTACCTCACACAGAGAATTAAAACCTTATAATGTCCATGTGCCACATTCCTAAAGAATTACTTCTCTTTAACACTGGTAAGTCCAGCTCTTCTTTATTAGTATAAAGTCAATGAAAGAATCAAAGCAGAATATTATATATCAGCCCCATTTATAACAAAATTAATCAGTTCTTCAATTTTGTAGGTGATAATATGTTTAAAAAAGATGAAACTGTAGCCCTAAATTTACTGGCACAAAAACAAAGATCCGAAGTCAATAACCACTACCTATAATTATGTAAAAACAATGATGTTTTTAAGAGCAATATGGTTCACAAACTGTTAATAGGCAGATTAACCTGCTGAAAATAATAATAAACAAGCAAACGGCTTTTGATCCCCTGAATTTACCCAGCATACTCAAAAGAAAGTGCCTATAAATAAATAATCTGCTAGGTGCTAAGCACAGTAGACACTAAAATTAATTCCTTCAAATAGGTGTCTAAATCCACTGCTACTTTATTAACTGCTCGGAAAACAAGTACCTGTGAAATACACTGCATTACCAGAAGGCTTCCCCTACAGAAACAGAGAGAAGGAGAAAAGGCTTCAATATCACAGTCTTGCTTTATTCAGGATCCTTATACTTACCATGTTAAAGAATCCCTGCAGCTTAATTTACATTTTTCCTCAGCAATCTCCCAGACCAGTGTCCAACCCAAATGATGAGGGGTTGGTTGGGGAACTCACAGGCATTTGCTTTCAAACTGCCACCGCAGATTCCATTCACTAAAACCTGACAAGGCTGTATAAAGATGCCCTTTCCATGACCCTGTTCTGGTGAAGGTCAAGAACACTATCATTTCTTGTAACTAAGGAAGCAAAATTGTCATGTTCCCGCTGTTTCACCAGCTGCTTAAGCAGTCTGTCTAATAATATGATTAATTTGCTTCTAGGGAAGTTGTACTTGGCTTTACAAAGTTCTCCCTGCACCTACATTATTACCTTTGCTAAGTGCTCCCAACCCCTTTTGCTGTAAAGACCACCTGAACTGAGAGCTCATAAGAATGTTACCATGGAGTCCAACCAACTCAAAATAGTTTTAAAACTTTAAGGAGTGGAGGGAAGATTTGGAGAACTCAGAAATATTACATTCTACATACAGCATTTTCAACTTCTTAATATATTAAGCTAATCTTTTTAGACAAGGGCCTTGCAAATTCCTTATTTATTCAAAAAGAAGGCAACAACGTAACAGTCTATATTACATACAAAAACACCCACAAGAAAAACAGCTCTGGGCTCATTTAATAAACATTTAACTACATCTCCTCAACATGTGAATACAGGTCAGAGTTTTAGCCTTTGCAGCCTCCCATTCTGGCAGGAGGATGAGCACAGGCAGTGCAAAGGCAGCACTTTAACAGGCCATGGAATGGCTTCAAGTCTAAGCCTCACCCTTCCAGCAAGGCCATAAAGGAAATGGAGCTCCTGAGGTCACAGTGAATTAGAGGTGGGGCTGGAACTAACACCCAGATTCTTTGGCTACCGGCCAAGAGCACTTGCCACTAAAGCCAACCTGCAGCCTCCTGTTTGCCATGGAGACTCACCTATTTTAACACCTTAACAACTAACATGAAACAAATACTGGTTAGTCACTAAAACAAATGAGGTCTGGGGAAGAGTGGGAAGAGTTTATGGATATTTACTTTTATATAGGATTGGGGAGTTTAGAGAAGAAAACTAAAATATTAAGTTCTTCACACTGCTACAAGTTTGTATGTATACTAACTAATTTAAAATAAAACTTAAAATAATCTAAGAGAATATGGTATCCATTTTTCAAATTCTAGCACAAACCTAGGCTCCCAACCCAGAAGGGAAAAAATTAATTAAGAAGGGGATGGGGCTGGGACCGGTTTGGCTCAGTGGATAGAGCGTCGGCCTGCGGACTGAAGGGTCCCGGGTTCGATTCCGGGCAAGGGCATGTACCTTGGTTGCGGGCACATCCCCAGTACGGGGTGTGCAGGAGGCAGCTGATCGATGATTCTCTCTCATCGATGTTTCTAGCTCTCTACCCCTCTCTCTTCCTCTCTGTGAAAAATCAATAAAATATATTTTTTAAAAAAAGAAGGGGATGGGGAAAAGAGAGATTCTCCTTTTAAAAATGGGAGATTACAGTCTCTCCCTACCTCAAATATTTAAAGTTCTAAAAAACATTACACTCTATTCACTAAGTATAACTAATAAATGATGTATAAAAGGAAAGATTGATCCAAGTAAACAAAATGCTCCAAGTTCCAAATGTTGAGGTCAATGGGTCTGCTCCTCTTATCATAAAAATGTGTTCATGCCCTCTGACCTGGTAATTCTACTTCTGGGAATCCACCTTACACAAACCATCATAAATACTGATGTGTACTCCTAAATTACTTTTCTAGGGAACATAGTAATTCCCTCTCTCAGGGAATCCATATGAGGCAGATCCTACCTCCAACTGTAGAAATAGAGAATGCCAGATACTTGCAGGTCTGGTATCTCTTGAAGGGCGGGTGTGTGTGTGTGTGTGTGTGTGTGTGTGTGTGTGTGTGTCAATCAGATGCAAGAGCCTGAGATTTTGCACTGACAGCAGGAATGTTAAGATAGGAGGAGGGTCTTAAGGTCTGTCCCATTCTTACTAAATGTTATTTCTTACTAATGTTAAGATGTAGCAGAGTATTTTGCAGATGCCTCTGTAAACAGGATGAGCTGACAGTAACTCAACAAGATAAATGAGGCCAAGAAATTAATCAACAAATAACTAACCAACTAGTATATAAAGGATAGCTAAGCCTTTCTAAGCAGTTCTGGGCCAAAGCAAAGGCAGTGCTAGCAGCCAGGGTAAGCAAGGCCCATTCTTGCATGAATCTTGATGCACTGAACCTCTAACATAATACCTGATAATGGTAATAAGCGACTATTAATGGTTTATGTATTTACTATACTATACTTTAGTATATCTATCTCCCTCTCCCTTTCACAGAGGAAGGGAGAGGGAGATAGAAATATTGATGATGAGAGAGAATCACTGATTAGCTGCCTCCTACACGCCCTCTACTGGGGACCGAGCCTGTAATCTGGACCCTTGATAAGAATTGAACCTGGCACCTTTCGGTCTACAGGCCAATGCTCTATCCACTGAGCCAAACCAGTTAGGGTTATATTATCTTTTTTTTTTAAATACCGTGTTTCCCTGAAAATAAGACATCCTCCGAAAATAAGACCTAGCACATGGAAAGATAAGACATCCCCTGAAAAAAAGACCTAGCGCAACTTTGGGAGAAAAAATTAATATAAGACACTGTCTTATTTTCGGGGAAACAAGGTATACACTAAACTTTTTATCTTTATTTTAGAGTATACTGTGTTTTTGGTTGCTGTTAATCCTCAGTTGATATTTTTTCCATTGCTTTTCAGAGAGAGTGAAAGGGACAGAGGGAGGGTAGAGAGAAAAAGAGAAATGTTGATATGAGAGAGACATATATATCTAACCAGCTGCCCCAGCATGCACTGGAAGGCAAGAGCGAACTCACAACCCAGATACATGCCTTTGACTGGAAACTGAACACGAGACCCTTCAGTGCCCAGGCCAATATTTTACCACTTAGCACCCAGCCAGAGCTAGAGTGTATTCTTTACTTCAGCCTCATACACCTCATGTTTACCATGTCTCCTGATTGCATCATTTTCTTTTTATTTAGTTTTGTATAGTAACATGCAGTACAGACTTGCAGTTTAGGAGCAATAGGCTATACCAGCAATTTTCAACCTGTGTGTTGCAAAAGGCACACTAGTGTGCCATGAGAAGTTTTAAACATGCAATACCTGACTATTTACTCAGGGGCACTAACTTCTTTTGTCAAATAATAAAATGACAACAGCCAACACAGCAATAGCCATTGGGTGTGAATGTATCAAAATTATACCTTTTTTTTTCTTTCCAGATCAACAAAATATGTATTTTTTGGTGTGCCACAGAATTTTAATAATGAAATACATATTTTGTTAATCTGGAACAAATCAACAAAGATGAAAAAGATTGAAAACTGATGACCTACACCATTTAGTAAGTTGGCTATACCATCCAAGTTTATGTAAGTACATTCTATAATCTTTGTACAACAAAACTCCCTAACAATAAATTTCTTAGAACACATCCCCATTGTTAAGTGGCACATGATTGTAACTTCAAAGTTATTAAGCTCAAAATTTCAAAGAACACACACACATACTTATCCCTCAAAACAATAGCAAGGAAACTTAGGGAATATTTTAAGTAGAAAGATTGCTTTTGCACTCCTATTAAGAATGCCTTCTCTTATTTTGGAAATCTCCTAAAACTGCACTTTTTGCCATGGGTAACAGTAGTTGCACTAAGTTAATACTACATAAAACTCCATTTTCTGAAGGAAAAACAGTACCTGACCAAAAATTTTAGGAAGCAAATTTTCTGAATACATACCCAAAATATATTATTGTATAAGTTACTATAGATTACTAAACTTTTCCCCTAAAGAATTAATGATGACCTTTTTACAGCAGTGATCCATATCTAGTCTCAAAATCAGCCTCAACTGGAAATTGTATTAAATGAAAAATAACCCTAAATATTTGAAAAAACAAAACAAAACAAAAAACACCAAAAACCCACAATGTTTTTTTTAAAGAAAATTATTCCTACCAGAAACTAAGGCAACAAATAACCACAAGCATTTTGACAGGTGAGAGGCCTTTCTAAAATATACTACTAAAAAATGTGTGAAATCCATCTATTATCATAGTTAGTTAATATTAATCATTATTTATTGGAGGAAGGGGATGATTAGTTACACTGTTGCCTTAAAGTTCATGGTTGATCTAAAATCTGAAATATCTGCTCACTACTTTTATTGGTTTAAACAGGTATGTGTGCACTTAGTTTTTATTTTTAAAATTCCTTTCTTTAAATGTACATTTTTTGATAAATTTGCATTTTTACCCTAGAAATATGAGTACCTAGTCAAAAATACAAATCTGAATCCTTCTAATGGCTCCTAGTTCCAATATGATGCATGGTTTATTGGAAGAAGTGAAACAAAACTGCGTCAGTGTGCCCTTGGCCAATTACTTGCTTTGAGCCTTGCTTTCCTCACTTATGAAATGGGAATAATGATCATCCCAACCTCATATGGTTGTGGTGATGATTAAAGACTATTCATAGGACCTGATACAGAGTGAAAAGATTTGGCCCTACTCCCCTCCTTTACACCTCAAGCTGCCTAGCTATTTCATGACTTTTTATAGGTTTCTGATTTCTGCCACCCTACTTCCTTGGGTGCGTCTGACAAATGCTTACTTATCACTCAAGATCCACCTCTAGGATCACCTTCCTCACATGGAATTATACTTCTCACCCTACTTTGTAATGACTTTTTAACCAATTCCTGAAAATGCTAAAGGAAGAACCAAAGGCTCATTCATCTCCATATTTCTCAACACTAAGCAAAATCTCCAGTACATGGTAGATGGTCAATAATGACTGCAGAATACACAAAACTGGGTTTTCCTCTATACAACGATATTAGTAAAGTGCCAAATGTGAAGTAAACTAACACAGAACCTTTGAGTTAAAGCTGTACCCTCATGTTTGATAAGCATCAGAATCTTTTAGTTTTCAAGGTGAATTTTTTTAAGTCACTTACTGTATGCAGCTAGGCTACACTATTCATGCAAAAGAATAAATGTTCTTGTCTTTTTCATTTTTTCTGCCATGGCAGCATCCTCCTCCTTTGGATTCAGATTACATCCTGACTTCTTTGGGACTGTTTTCAAACAACAGAGCACACTGATGTACTTTTCCTACCAAAAGCAAGGGTACTAGCTATTGTGCTAGCCCCTGTCACTCACCTCAGCCACCTGCTGGGTCCCCACTCTGTGCTGAACCAGCCCCTCCATATTTGTAGCCATGGTGAAGCAAGATCATTAGAGAACCTGTTTGGAAAAATGCAGCAACTTCTATCAGGTGGGGAGAAACCAGGCTACTTGAAAAATATCAGCAATCAAAATTCATCTTTGGTAATGTTTTGTACAGATTTTTCCCTTTATAGAAAACAGGCTAAGCATATCTGGATATGCTGCACCAGATTCTTCAATTACAGGTACCAAATTTAATTAGCAGAAACAACATTAGCAAAGTGTCAAATATGTTATGACTAAGACAGAACCTTGGAGTTAAAGCTGTACTTTCAATTTGGAAATAAGACTTCCCTTGGTAAATAGAGACAAAGATGGATTTGGAACTTTAATTATCAGGTCTCTTGGGTTGTAACAGCTTGGTTCACCACTCAGGGAGGTGGGAACCACACCTTTTTGTTTAGTTCCCTGAATAAGAAAGTGGCTATCTGAGAAAGGCGTGGTCAACTTTGGATACAGAGCACTAGATTGCTATCATCAACTATACTTTGGTTACTAGTGGCAGTGTGAGAACACTGCCCAGGGGCTATCACAACTCACTCTTAAGTTAAAAGGCAAATACTATCATTAACAAAGAAAGAAGTAGACTGCATTAATAAAGTGGGCTAAGAACATGGTACCCATACATTTATCAATTTATATTTTAAGTCTTCATTAAATTAGAAAAACAAGACAATTCAGCTTCCTTTTAATAGAAAAACAACAGTGTGATCATTTTTAAAAATTGAGGAAGATCATCAAAAGACCAAAAACTATGCTAGTCTCCTGGATCATTTGAGTACTAGCATTTTTGATGTAACAGACCTCCTGGTCTCTTCAGGTCATAAAACATAGCTACCCTGAACACTCCCTAAACCCATGCCATCAGAATACTCTGCCGCAAAGAATTCAGGATAAAGGAATTCTACTTTGTATCTAATTCCTGGACAAATCATAAAGACTTCATTATTGACTGCACAGGTCCTATGGTTAATGGGAGAACAACGTACTGGTATTTATTTCCAACATTTACATATAAAAACTATATGGTACTACTGAGTGTGTAATATACACAAATGCATACACATTTCATTTGTTTGGCCTTTCCTCAATCACAAATTAGACAACTTCATAATGTAATTTTATAAACACTTTCCTGTAGTTCTTACCTAATAATTATCCTATAAAATAAAAGCCCAATTACCGAATGGCGGAATGACCAGAATGACCGGTCAACCAGTCACTATGATGCGTAGTGACTACCAGGGGGCAGGAGCTCAAAGCAGGTGGTCAGTGCGCTCCCACAGTGGGAGCACTGCTTGACTGACCAATCCCACTCTCTGGTGACCTTCTATATCTTTCTATCCACTATTAGATAGTTCCTTCTATGATCATAATTCCCCTTCAGATTATTTTATTGCCAAAATGGTAATGAGAGAGATGGGAGCATGACACTGTGATTGATAAGTATAAAATAATAGGCCCCTATCTTCAAGGAGTCAACCTCCTGTAAGAGCAGGTACTGCACCAACTGCCACAAGAATACCAGGTCACCAGTGTCAGTAATTCATCTTCACATAACAGTACCTGATCTGAAATTACAGAGGTGGTGTTTCTGGTTATTTATTCTTTTTAATAATTAGTAAAGACTTTTAACTTTTGTTTACTTTTCATTGTTTCTAGAAGAAAAATCATAGAGAAACACTCTGATCTTTTCCCTCAGTTACAGTTTGGTTCCAACTAAAAGAAATAGAGGGAAAAAACATAATTTCACATGTACCAGAAAAGTTTCTGAGCAACCTGTTGTTAAAAACACAATTATTGCATGTAAAAAGTCTAGAGTTCCTTCTTTTTCTATAAAAAGCAGAGCTCTCAAAAGAACTCATTAAGGAATAAAATGGATAAAGATAGCCAATGGGGATTATATAAAAAATAAAATCTAAACATGCAGTTGCAACTATTAGGTGTTACAAGCATTTCTGTTGCTATTATTAACAACTGTTTGATGCAAGAAATTTATGAATGTGAATATCAGAAATATCAATAGTGAATATTATTATGTAGTATAGAAATGAGAGTACTAGAAAGGCTTATCTTTCTATTGGGTTTCCCTAAAAGAGGTAGTTGGATCCTTCTTCAAGTTTTAACAGATGACTGATGGCCTGACAAAGATGACTTAGTAACTCGGAAAATTGTCTGTAATGACTCACTTGAACACTAAATTTACAGGCCAGTCAACCTTACATAGGACTTGGGAGCTCTAAGATACTGCTAACAACTAGTGATTCTAGACATTAGGCCACAAATGAAGATATAGTAATTAACATGTTTAGCTTATAAAAGTTAAATACTAATTCTTTGTTGATTACATAAATTATAAATATCTTCTGCTATGTAGCACATCTATGGTGTCTTTTGATGAATAGAAGTTCTTAAATTTAATAAAGCTAAATCTGTCAATATTTTCTTTTACAATTTGTACATTTATGTTTTATGTACTTTTATTTATAAATTAAAAAAAATCTTATCCTACCTGAAGGTCAAAAGTTTAATGTTTTGCCCTAGCCAGAGCATCGGCCATGCACCGAGGGGTTGTGGATTCAATTCCCTATCAGGGCACATACCTAAGTTGCAGGTTCAAACCCTGGTTGGAGCACATATGGAAGGTACCCAATTGACATTTCTATCTCTCTCTCCCCTCCCCTTCCTCTCTCTCTAAAATCAATAAAAACATATCCTTGGGTGAGGATTTTTTAAAAAGTATAATGTTATGTATTATAAATGTTAAAGAGTTTTATCCCTCACATTTAAGTCCTCAATCCATCTGCATTGATTTTTGAGTTTGATGAGAAGAATCCATTTCCCACCCCCTGTATGGATCATCAATTTTTAGCACCATTTTTAAACAACCTATCCTTTTTGTCTACCATATCTCGGGCTTCCAAGTATGTGTGGATGTAATTCTAGATTCTCTATTCTACTCCACTACTGTTCTACATATCTTTCTCCATGCCACTACCATTATCTTATTACTGCAATTTTATAACAAATCTTGCTCTGTAGGGCAAGTGCACCCCTTGGCCCCATTTTGCTCTCTTGCCCACACCAACTTCTTAGACTATCTCAAACATTCATGACCCGGAGCAGCAACCTTTCTTTATAACTTAAATTCTTATAATTCTTGATCTCACTCTTGGTTTTCTGCCTCCAAAGCAGCTTCAGGCATCATCAACAGCAGCTTTGGAACTGCTTAAAAATGAACAAGGAAGAATGTGTGCACCTTCTGAAAAAATAAGCAAAGATAATGAGTGAGAATAACTTTGAGAGAGGTATAGAAAGAGAAATTATGAAAAGCAAGTGCTTTCAATAAAGATTTAAATCCAGTGAGAGCTGATAAGTGTGTGGGTAATTTAAAAAAAATATTTTCTATTTCATCATTTTTGAAAATATGTTAAGTCACAAACTACATTTTATTCTCATATATAAATAAGAAAGACAGGGCCTTCTTTCAGGATATCACAATATAAGACATCAGGAAGTGAGGGAAAATATTTAACTCAAGTGCATAGGTTAAAAAAAAAAAAAGAAAAAAGAAAATGCCAGAGGGCAAGACTCTCACCTGAGAGCTTCTCTTACTGCTATCACAGCAACAGGTAATCCTAAAGACAGAAAGACCACATAGTAGGAAGGAAAGGTAGAGCACTTTGACAATGATTGTCAATTAGGAGGCATCCCCCTAGTACAGTAGTTTTCAACCTTTCTAATGCTGCAACCGCCAAAATCAGTTTGGCTCAGTGGATAGAGCGTCGGCCTGCAGACTGAAAGATCCCAGGTTCGATTCCAGTCAAGGGCATGTATCTAATGCTGCAACCCTTTAATACAGTTCCTCATGTTGTGGTGACCCCCAACCATAAGATTATTTTCATTGCTACTTCATAACTGTAATTTTGCTACTGTTATGAATCATAATGTAAATATCGGTGTTTTCCGATGGTCTCAGGCAACGCTGTTGGTGGTTCTCAACATGAGGAACTGCATCAAAGGGTCGCAGCATTAGAAAGGTTGAGAACCACTGCTCTAGAATGAAAAGCTCCACGAAACAGTGTATTGTGTCTACATGTAGTTTGAAAAACCAGTCACTAGCACAATATAATTTTGCATTTGAAGTCTGAAAAAAAAACAAAAACAAAACAAACCCACAAAAAAACACACCACCTATTGCTTTGATACTACAAACTACAAAAAAAAACATTTAAAAACAACCTTCTTGTTTTATCTAAGCATGATAATACTGACAGTAACTGACATTTCCTGAATGATTTTTCTATACCAGAAACTGTATTTATAAGCACTGTGGACAAAACATTATATTCCTTGGTACAGAAACTTGAGGTCTTCAAAGGTTGATCCTTGGCCTATTCAGCTCCCTAACCCTTGAAGATTGCTCCCACACACAATAATGTTCCCGGAAAAGATCACATAGTTTAAGTAAAAAAAGAAATTGCCACAGAATATTTTTCAACAGTAGTTTTAAGCTAATCAAGTTGAACAACTACCAATCCTTTTTAAGCAACTGTTGTGAAATAGTAAATGAACTGACTGCTGAGAATTAACAATGACAATAATAAGAAGAGAAAGTCCTTGTCCTTGAAGAATTTTAGAAGGAAACCAAAAAGAGCTATGCAGTGTTAAATGCTACAATGAATGTCCAAAGGAAGAAGCATCTCGCTGCTTGTAGTAGTTTTATAGGAGAGAAGCTGGGTCTTGAAGGAAGAGTAGAAATTCAATAAGCAAAGAAGAGAATGGGGAGAGTTCTAAGTAGAGACGACAGCTCATACAAACTGGTAGGTATGAAAGAGAATGACGTATTTGAGGAACAGTAGAAAATCTGGTGGGGGGGTTATTGGAGAGGTCAGGAGAGGAGGAGGATAGGATAGATAACAGAACTACCAGAGGTTTGGCAGGAAAATGAAGTAATCATATCTGGATCTTAAAAAAAAAACAACCTTTAGGCAACAGTATGGAGATGATAAAAAAGGAGAGACTATAAATGGAGGGCCAGTTAAAAGGGTGGCAACAAAGACTATGAAGTATGAAGGCACAGTCTTAAACTTAAACGTTTTTCCTGTATTGCACATGTAGGACAACAAGGTACAATACATAAAAACTATAACACAGACCACAGGATGATGGAAGTAAAACTATTATTGCCTGACTTTATGCAAGCATAGGTTTTATAACATATTCTTTCAACTACAATGAGATCAATATCACCCTTTTAATAACAAAGAAGTAAACTATGGTGACTTTGAATAGGCTCTTCTAGGCTCACAAAAAGTGTACGCTGACCAAACTTTGCAACTAAAGTTTCTTTTGTGAAGCAGAGCTGCCAACCAGTGAAAGCTGGTCTTTTGACTGAACACCCAAATAGCCACTAAGTCTCCAGGACAGCTCAGCTATATTCTCCACAGGAGCAGGCTTAGGAATCAGGGTCTCAAATAACAATAAACAAACCCTGGGGCAAGGAAACTTTGTCTTTATTGATAGGAATGGGTGAGCCTGCCTTTCCCTTCAAAATCAAACGATTCACATTATCCATATTTATATATTACATGGCCCATAATTATATAACATTCTAAAATATCCACTGTCTTGATATTTTCTCATCTAAACAAATATACTGGGTTGTAAGGCTCGGGCACTAACTTGATCTTTCTGACACTAAACCACATGAGGTTATTATGAAGATTAGATCTTAAATATGTACTGTGTTTCCCCAAAAATAAGACATCCTCCGAAAATAAGACCTACTTACAGGTTTCCTTCTGAGTGAAATATAAGGTATCCCCTGAAAATAAGGCCTCCCTTAGGCTAAACATGAGAGATTTGGTCGACTGATTCTGAAAGAAATGGAGTCACAAGAAATTCACCAGGAAATTCAGGAATTGGATTCTTATGATGATGTTCCAGAAGATGATGACATGATTGTCATTGAATAAATGAGTAAATTCTTGATACTGTAGGATTCACAGTTTGTCTGGTTTGTGTTGACAACTACCGTACTACCGTACTGTATACAGGTAATAAATTTCCTTTATTTTCATTTAACAATAAATGTGTACCATATTCTTCATGAAAAAATAAGACATCCCCTGAAAATAAGACCTAGCGCATCTTTGGGAGCAAAAATTAATATAAAATACTGTCTTATTTTCGGGGAAACAGGGTATGTAAGAGCCTAACTCAGTGCCAGGCACATAACAGACATGCAATACATGGAAGCTACTATTGTACAAGGAGATGGTGCCACTTTTACTTTCTCAAAGAAATTTGAAAGCAATAACTCAAATCTATAAAATGTGTATTACACTTAGGAATAGGTCTTTCATTTCGACATAAGATCCACATGAAATTAACTATATTTAAATGCTTCATATGCTCATACAGCATTTGTAATTCATTGTTAAATTGTATAACTGGACAAAATGAAAGGACTAAATTAAGACAAATCTCACAAATATTTAAAAATAAACCAATACCTAATAACTATTTTCAAAATACTATATGGGTAATAGAACAACTTGATAGGTCCAAGCTATTCAGTGTAAGTTTTGTTATGCTGTGATGACTGTCAGTCTTTTTTTTCTTTTTATTGATTTCAGAGATGAAGGGAGAGGAAGAGAGAAATATCAATGAGAGAGAAGCATTGATTGGCTACCTCCTGTATGCCCCACTGGGGATTGAGCCCACAACCTGGGCATGTGCCCTGACCGGGAATCGAACTGTGACCTCCTGGTTCATAGGTCAACACTCAACCACTGAGTAACACCAGTTGGGCTGTCAGTCTTTTTATTCATACTCATGGGAAAATAAAAACTGAAGAATCTAGATAGCCTGAAAGAGGATTTAAAAAAAAGAGAGAGAGAAATACATAGCTAAAGATTTGAAATCATAGATCAAGACTTGAAACCAGGATATGGAAATCAAGTAGCAGATTTAATATAATAAAACTAGAGGCCTGGTGCATGAAAATTCATGCACTTCGGGGGGGGGGGGGAAGTCCCTCAGCCTGGGAGCCCTCAGGGGCGGGAGGCGACCCAGTGATCAGGGGAAGGCGATGCCCTCCATCACACCTCTGCTGCTGCCATTGCTGGCAGCACAAGTCTCAGCCGGCCGTGGTTACCTGAGCCCTGGGCGGCCGGGCAGCCACCATCTGAGGCTTGCCCACCAGGCAGCTGGGGGACTGAGGGCAGGTCTGACTGCACTGTGTGTCTGCTGTCTCTGCAGCTGGGCTGAAAGGACTGTGGGACTCCGGTGGGGCTGAGGGAACTGGGCGCCACCATCTTTGTGAAGGTGTGACAGTCAATTTGCATATTCCCTCTTTATTAGATAGGATGTCCATCAAAAGAAAGGCTCATGGGAATGCCTCTAAGGTCAAGTTCAGATATACATCCTGGGACTTCAATCAGAAATCCTGTCACTACTTCCTTAGACTCAAAGATTACTTGCTTTTAGGTCAGGTGATTTCCTGCCCTACACAAGAAACTTATAATTGTAAGGGACTATAAGAAAGGGACAGCAATGACCTATGTGTGCTAGGAGGTGGTAAAGATTAAACAGTGGGGAAAGAAGTGGTTCTCATCTATGGAGTTCTCATGCTACCAGAGCAGTACTGCAACTTTCTGAGCGACTTCCTGCAAAAAAAAAAAAAAAAAAAAAAAAAAAAAGTAATAATAAAATAAATAAATCATTGTACTGATTTTTCTCACCTTTCCGGGGGCCTAAGTGTAAGGGTGATAAGAACTCTCTTCATTTCTATTAGTGTGAGACAGGGACAGATGGATGGAAGGAAAGCAGGACAGACTTCCTGAGAATCTACAATGTGCCTTATAAAAAAGGAGGCATCACTTAATCCTTAAAATACCTTCTGAGTAGGTATTATCACAATACATAAGAAAAAAAAACAAAAAACAAAAGCAAAAACAAAACAGCCTCAGAAGTTTAATCAACTTGTTTCAAGTCTTCCAGGCCTAAGAACACAACATTCCCTCTCTACCACAGTGTCCTTCAAAAATAATTTCCCAGAAAAAGTCAAGAGGAAGGAATCTTTTAAAGTGACAGGAGAGAGCTAATTACCTAAGGCAGGGGTCTTCAAACTATGGCCCGCGGGCCACATGCGGCCCGCAGAGGAGTCTGATCCGGCCCGCCAGGTTTTTTGGGCAGTGAGCGCAGCCGAGGTGTTACAGTAGGAATTAGTAGTTCATATAGTCCGGCCCTCCAGCTCTCTGAGGGACCGTGGTCTGGCCCCCACTTTAAAAAGTTTGAGGACCCCTGACCTAAGGAAACAAATTGCTTGAATCAATAAGCTAAATCACTTAATAACTTAGTTTATACAACCACTAATTCCTAAATACAACAGGTTATTTTGTTATAATGTTGATGAGATACCCTAGAAACTTAACTCTTGTTTATATCAAGTAGCCGGTGTAAAATTAGTTTCATTATATGTTTCACTTAAAGTCACATAATCTACTGACAACATTCTTGAATGTGCCTTTTGATACGATGCTCTTTCCTTCATTTGAAAATTTCCTTTTTTTTAAAAACTGTCTTTTACTTTAGAAAAGAAACAAATTTAAGTTTAATTTTTAAAAAAATATGCATTGCATTAAGTAACAAACGTGTTCTGATTACCAGTCTTTTCAGCCAAGAGCTGACCTAAAGTCTGTGCTTTAAACCATGTTAAACATGATTTTCAATTCCAGGCTTACTTAATCTAATAAAAAGATATATTATTGCAGAAGCAATAAGGGAGGGTGAGAGAAAGAGAATGAGAGTGGTACACAGAAGCAGGCAGTTACTGAAAGTGCATGTGTGAACAGACAGTAGGAAACTTTTTTTGCCTTTTTTTTGTTTTGTTATCAATACATGAACAATAAATGTAAGTAAGGTGACCCCCAGTAAAACCATGAAGCCTTCAAGTTCGAGTCTAGCACTGCCAACTTCTCCTCCTCACTCTTCAGTAGCATTCATCCAATTTTCTAGGCCTCAATACTTTTCACACCTCCCACTAATCCAAACAGAACAGAATATCCTCTTTACAGTTGTTAAGAAACTCCTCCGTATCAACTTGTTAACATTTCCAGGGCTTAGAATAATTATGGAATGAAAGGTTTCACCTATTTAGGGACTTCAGGCCTATTACAGTGGGAGAGTTAATTTTTATTGTCCCTAAAAATCACACTTTCCCCGAGGTTAGCTTTCATCAGTATAGGTCCAGGAGTAAAGCAAAAACGACAGTTGAGTGAGCTAGCTTATTTCTTTCTCATTCTAACAATTCACTTCCCATACCTCTGCTCCAAGACTCCAGATGCCAGGGGTATGAATTTGCTTCTTCTCTCCTCATAATAAACCTATGCCATGCCCTAATCTGAACTTTCATCCTTTCTATCTACTACCACTCATCATGTGAGCTATGCTACTTGAGCTGCAATTCCCACACAGTCATGACTTTTGGTACAGAGCTCTTGTTGTTAAAACTCTCTAGCACTCAGGGCACCTGAAGAGAGGATGGGGAACCAGTAGCAGAAATAAATGGCAAGGGATATGGGGAAGCAATGGCAGGGATGGCAGGGAATTACAAAGAGAATATCAGCCGCCAGTCAGGTTAGGTTGTGAGACTCCAAGATGATAACGTGATGGACACATTTATTTAAGTTTCTCATAACCAGTAATAAAGTAAAAAGAGCTGAACAAAACTCTTGTTAAGTTTTGCATCAGGTGTGAGGCTGGACTTGAGCTCAAAGATGGATTTCCTTCATAGATTCAGCCTATGTGGTACTGATTAAGGGGAATGAGTATCTGCTCTAGGATGAGCTTTGGGACTGAAGAAGCATATGACACACAGGTAAGAGAACTCAAAGACAAAAACCCCAAGTGACAAAAAAGCCCTCCATATGTGGAGACACTAAGGTAGCTAGACACAAAAGGCCAGCGGTTCAGTGCCAAGGTTGAAGGGGGTCTGCTCTACACAGACCCACCTGCCTTGTTCTATTTAACTTGGAAAAATGACTCCTACTCCTGGTCCCAAACTCAGTTTTGGCTCCCTCTGCCCACCCCGTCCCGCCATTTTAAAAGTGGAAAATCTATAAGTCTCAGAGAGGCTACCCACTCAAGGTTCCAGGGATAGGTGTTGAACTGTTACTTGACTTCTTGGAGACAAATGTAAGACTTTGCGGAATTCCTCAAAAAGTAAGATATTACACATATGGGTTTTATTTTCTATCAAGACATGTTCATGAAAACAAAATTTCAAGATTATCTTAAATACAACTGTTGAAAGCAATAAATAAGTAATTTAATGTTGTAAAACAACATTAAACTATCAGTCCTTTAGTTAACCTGAATAATTCAAGGAATCAAAATTGTTGATCAAGTGATATAAAAAAATCCTATGACAGGATGGAAGAATCCAAAATCAATGATTTAAATAAAAATGTAACTGCTAATTGGTTTTAAAATATTATAACGTTTTATTTTTAAAATCAGTACTATACAACCATGGCCAGTGTGGCTCAATTGGCTGAGCAATGTCCCATGCACCGAAAGTTTAGTGGTGTGATTCCAGTACGGGCACATGGGGTTGCAAGCTCCATCCCCAGTAGGGGTGTATGCAGGAGGCAACTGATGAATGTTTCTCTGTATCATCAATGTTTCTCTCTCTAAAATAAAATATAAAAACACATAAAAAGCCCTAGCTGGTTTGGCTCAGTGGACAGAGTGTCAGCCAAATAAGCCCCCACAAAAAGGTACCATTAGACAGCAGTAACTTAGTTACCAGTGATATCATAAATTATCAATTAATTCACTCAACACATAGTGCCAGGCACTCTGCTAAGTGCTGGGAATATAATGATGAACAAAATAATTCCTGCTCTTATGCAGTTTACCGCATGGTAAGGGAAATAATATCAAACAATCATATAATGGAGTATAATTACAAAGCGAGACAAAGGTTATAATGGAAAAATACAGTGTAGTAAAAGAATGTGATCTACGATGACTCTCATCGATGTTTCTAACTCTCTCTCTTTCTCTCTCCCTACTTCTCTGTACAAAATCAATAAAATATATTTTTTTAAAAAAGAAGAAAAAAAAAAAAAGAATGTGATCTAGATTGGCACTGGGCATCAGAAAGGGCTACCCTAAGGAAGTGATGCTTGTGCTGAAATCTGCAGGACTAGGGTGTGCGGGTGTGTGTGAAAGGGCCTGGGGTTAAGGTAAGTATTTAGAGTGCAGGGGGTTAGGGGTACAGAGATATGAAAATGATGGAACATCTTAGAAAGTTTTATAACAGCAGGAAAAGGATCTCCACAATTACATCGGTTCTAGTGGGGTATAAACTACGTAATGCTTGTAAGAGTCTTATAAATTGTCAAGCACCCCATACTTTTTGTTACATTATTAGTGCCATTACTCTGTTTTCTAAATAAATTTTTGGTCTGGAGGTCAATTAATAACCAAAAGCAGAAAGTCAAAACTAGAACCCCAGTGTTCCAATCTAGTGTTTTGCCCCTATACCACAATGACTAAAAATTTCACCGTTTATATCCTTTAACTCCAATTACAAGTATTTACTATGTGCAAGGCGCTTTATTTACATTAACCCATTTAATCCTCAATTCTAAAAGGTTCTATTATTGTCCAGATGAGGACAGTAAGGCTCAAAAACGTTAAGTAACTTACCCAAAGTCACATGGCTAGTAAATGCTGACACTGTTAATGAACACAGTAATTAGCTTTGGCTTAAAACATTTTATGTGTGTATGTACATGCATATATGGGGATGATGACAGGGGGAAAACAGAACTTGTGTACCGAACCACATTCACACATACTTGAGGACATTAAACAGTGATTTAGTCACCTCTGTATTCCCAGTCTAGCACCTAATTCCTGAGGTATTCAGGGGCTCCGCAAATATTTGATGAATTGAAGTTGGATATAAGGGGCCGACAAAGGATTCGAATCTGTAAGTGATTTTCTGAGGCTTTCCCCGTAAGTCATATATTTATCAGCAATTCATTTGACGGCTATATTTTCCTTGACTCTTTTTCATTGTTAAATTGAAGATTTATTCTCTATTACCTTTGTCATATCTCACAGACTTTAGCTGAAGATAGAGTAGGATAATAGGAAGAACAACAAGCTAGTTCCAACCAATCTACAGCCTGTTCCCAATCACACCAAATGCTTTCTTTCCCTCCTGGGCCTTTACACCTGTGGTTCGTTTTCTCTCTGACTATTCCTTCCTTCCTTAGGTTCCTGGGTTCAAACACCGCCTTACAGAGGCCTTCTCTGACCACCCAACCTAAATTTGCCTCCATATCTTCTTTAATTCAGTTTCATTTCTTTTCTGGAATTTACCATTCTCTGAAGTCATATTTTTGTCCATTCATCTCCATCCCCAATCCTACGAGGGGAGAGAAGGCTTGTCTAGCTAAGTTCTCTGGATGCCCCCAAACTAAGCAAACAAGCATTTAATCGATGAATGAGAAGAGAATTTACCTGATTCACCTGTGTTCTCTCAAGCCTTCAATACATTTAAGCTTTCCATCCCTGGCGCTTCTACACCCGATTTTCAACACCAACACCATTTTTACAGTGCTTAGGGGCTCACAAGGTAACTTGGACTCCATTTTCTGAGCAGAGCACTCAACGATCCTGAGAAGGGAGGTCCGGCCTGGCGAGAACGCCCATTCTCCCCATTTTTACAATCTAGGGAACGGCGCCTCCAGATTCTCCCGCGGCGGCGCCGGAAATACAAGGAAGGAGCCCGGCCGTGAGAGGCGTCCAGATGGCTTCCAGTCCTTCTCACGGCTCAGCGACATGCACGCAAGAGGCTTCGCCACCTTTATCGCTAGGGATCAACACTACCCATCCTGGACGCGTTCCAGGCCCGGGGAAACCGCGCGGCCCCTCGCCGCGTCCCCCGTGCTCCGACTCCCGCCCAGGCCGCGCCCCCATGACCCGAGAGCCCAGGCTGCGCCCCGCCCCTGCCCCCGCCCCGCCAGGATCGCAGCGCCCCGCGGGGACCGCCCCCTCTTGCCCGAGCCAATCAGCAGGGCCTCGGGGGGAAGGAGCGCAGGTCCTGGCCCTCCGACGTGGGCACCGATTGGTCGGCGAAGCCGTCGCTCACGAGGCGACACTCCGGGCCCGCCCTTCCCACTCCCCTTCAGGAAAAACGGCGGTTGGGCCGAGGCGGCCGCCAACGGCACCCGAGGAGCGAAAGGGCGAGGAGTCAGGGAAGGAGGGAAGGAGGGACCACAGGGATGAGGAGGCTGACGAGAAGGAGGGAGTTCGGCCCTGCCAAAGCCTTCTTCATCGAGAACAAAATGGCGGCGCTGGCGGATGGCCAGCTGTGAGGCGGGGCCGCGGCCATTCCCCCCCTCTGTCCCCACCCTCGCGCCGGCCAGGCCGGTCAGGGGGGGCCCTGCTCGCTGCTCCCGGCGCGGGCGGGGAGGGGAAGGGAGCGGCCCGGCCCACTATGCAAAGCGTCCCGCGCCGCCGCTGCCGCCCCGTGGCAAAGGTAAAAAGGTCGGGTTCAAGCCGCCGACTCGGCGCCTCCATGTCCGCGCACCAGGCCCGCCCCCTCCGCCGCCGCCGCCGCCAGCCCGACCCCGCCCCGGCCCCTTTTTCAATTTTTACCTCAGGATTTGGCGCCAAAGCAGCTTCGAAGCAGGTCCCGTGTCTGCGACGGGCGGCCCCCGGCGCGGAGGGCAGAGCGTGGGGAGGCCGGGCTCCCGGCGTCGGCGGATGGCGGGAGCCCCGGGGCCGCAGGCTCGTGGGGCAGCGGACCGAAGAGGAGACGCCGAGGTAAAAGCGGGGGCGGGCCCGGGGGCGCCGCCGGGGTCGCGGGGAAGGGGGAGTTTGTTATTGTTTTTGTCAGTGAAAGGTCAGAGTTCGTGACCCCGGTGCCGCTGCCGCCGCCGCCCGCGCGCTGGTAGGAGGAGGGCGAATGTTCCTCTTCCTCTTCCCGGCGCCAGCCTCGCCGCGGCCGCGGGGGGCGGGCGAGCACGCGATTGGCTGAGCCGCGCGCGCGCACCGGAACGCCGCGGCCGGCGCCGCTTCCTCCGGCCCCTGGCGGGCCGGGCGGCGGCCGCGCGGGGCGGATGCTCGGGGCTGCGCGGTCCGTGCCGAGGCCTGGAGCCGGGACTCGGTCGACACTGCAGTCGAGACGAAAAAAAAAAAATCGAATTTAAACGGCGCGGCCGTCACTGTTCTCAGGGTAAAGGGTGGGTTGGCCGGCCGTCTCAGAGACCTGGGCAGAGCGGGACACCGTTATTCGGGTGCAAGCACGCCCCTCGGGGGAGCGGAGGTGGGGGGCCGGGCTGCGAGCCCGCGGGCGTGGCGGGGACTGCGTTTTGGCTGTGACCGCCTCCACCAAAGCCTCCCGCCGCCGCCGTCGAGCCGGTGGAAGAAGCGGTGACAACGCAGAGCAACTGGAGATCGGAAGGGGGGGTGTGGTTTATTGCGTGGGTTTGGGCCCTCCTGCATCTATACGACTTGTGTTTTAAAGGTCCGAGGAAACCCTTCACTACCTGTTACGGTCTTTTAGTGACCGTATGGTCCAAATCTCGAGTCTGTGCTCTTGCCCTCGCGTCTTGGCACTTGTAAACAGCGGTACAGAAGTATGTACAGCCCTGGCCGTGTGCGTGTGGTGCATTGGTTAGCGCGTCCTCCCCATGCACCTGAAAGGCCGGTGCGCGTGCTGGGGGCACCAATGGATGTTTCTTTCTCCTTCTCCCTAAAATAAGTAAATAGATAAAATCAACAAGCATCTTCTGGTGAGGATTAAGAAAAAAAGTATATATAAAGCAACTCTTTGCAAAATAGGTTAGATATATAAAGGAAGTTGCTTCTCTTGACCCTATGAGTCCCTTAAATATTTCTCTTTACTTATGGTTTTGACTTGCTTTGGAGGATGCAGACCTCCGAATGCTTAGGCTGGACTCTCCTCAGTCATCATTCTTTGTAGGTTAGTGACCCTCTGCTGAAAAAGCCATTTGGGCTTTTATCAGGTTGACCCCTACTTTGAGTATTTTGTCCTTAGTCTTATATTTCTATTTGATAGGAAATGCTTTAAACACATCGATTTTCCCTTCTTCCTTTTTGATACCCTGCAAGAAAGTAAGTGGGAAAAAGTTAAATTTTTTAATTTCTTGCTAACATATTCCTGCAGCTGGAAGGGGCCTTAAGAGATGATATGGTCTAATCCTCTTGTGGCAGGAAGATTTTACAGGAGAGATGGATAAGAACCAGAAAGTCAAGTGATAGGCCTAAGGTAACAGTATTGTAATGGGCCATCCTTGTAACCACAAACTGCTTTGCAATTTTGTGTTCTTTTTCAAAAATTAAGTTTTTAATATTAAATATTGCTTCTAGATATAGTTTAAAAATACATCCATTGGTGAATTTTGGGGTTTTTATTGCAAACACATTATAATTATACTAGATTTTGAAATGAATTCTAAACAATAATGTTTATAGGATGGCTTATATTTCCAATGCCCAGATGCTACCAGTGTAGTAAGTGAAGCCAGGACTCTGATCTGGTTTGACATTAAGGCTTATGCTGTAAAACCAGTGTTTCCCAAAGTGTGGTACGTGTACCCTCAGGGGTACGGGAAGAGTTTGGTGGGGATATGCACAGCACCGTGCTTAGCTGCGCCTAATTCTACGATCTCATGAGTACAAGGGGTACTCAGCGTTACGAAAATTATAGAAGGGGTACACATATGTCAAAAGTTTGGGAAACACTGCTGAGTAAACTATATTGCATCAGTGGCCCTGTTTATAATAGTATTCATTAAATTCTCAAAGGTTAGTTGTTTAATATTAATCTTGACCCAGTTGAGTGGCTTTTATTTTCTTGAAAACAGATGCAGATGTAAATACAGATTGTAAATAATACCAGCAGGTAACAAGCCTCTGCAGCTGAGGTTGGCACTGTCATAGTGCCATATTTCGCTCCATTGTGTTTTTGCTAGAAATCTTTTTAATAAGAACTCTTTGTAACACTTGGATTTTAAATCACAAAAATTATTCAAGTTGTATTATACTATACATTTGTTGTTGTTGTTAACCCTCACTCAAGGATATTTTTTCCTCCCATTAATTTTTAGAGAGCATGGAAGGGAGGGACAGAGAGTGAGAAACATCACTGTGAGAGAGACACATCAATTGGTTGTCTCCCAAATGTGTCCCAGTTGGGTAGGGATCAAATCTCAATCCAGGTCCTTGCCCTTGACTGGGATTCAAACCCTCAACCCTTCAGTGGTTGTCACTGAGCCACATTGGCCCGAGTAGTCAAGATTTCTTTATTTTAAAGGTTGAGAAAGCACTGTTCAAACAAATGTGGATATTTCCTAATAATTGACAGTGAGAAAAAGTATAGCTGACCCTGGCCAGTGGGCTAAGTGGTTAGCGTACCGGCCTGTACACCAAGGGCACAAACCTGGATTACAGATTCCATCCTCCTAGGTCCTATAGGCAGCCAATCTCGTTCTTCTCTTCTCCCTCCCTCACTTTCTCCTTTCCTCTCTAAAAAATCAATGGAAAAAATATCCTCTGGTGAGGATTAACAAAAACACATACATACATACATACATACATACACACACACACACACACACACACACACTTCTTAACTAGAGAATTGCCAGTCCCCCAGGGGCTCTGAAACAGTAAGCTTTGGGTAACAGTATTGGGGGCCTGGCATCAATTTCTGCTGAACCTGAATTACTGACCTAATTTCAAAAACATTAATTGGCTACAAAACAAAAAAACAGTAACAAAACTTTGTTTCACCTTTTGAAATGCAGGTTAGGCTAAGTTTTCTTTTTAACTACTTGCCCATACCTGAAGCTTATTCATTCACAGGGACAGGGGACTCCAGGGGAGTGATAACATATCTGCCCTTATGTGGCACCTACCCGGACTATGAACTCTGTATCAAGATATGCCTTGTCCTTCTCTATCTCAGCCCTTAACATGGTACCTAGAACAAAGTGATATGAAGTGGACATTATTGAAAGAATGTTTTTCCCAGCAGTGTATAGCAGTATTCACATTGTCCCATCTTTTTGGTTTTGTGTTTCGTTTTTACAGATGAAAACAAGTTTTGGAGACTTCTGGCTCCTTGTACAGGGGTCTGTGGATGAGACCCTCGTGTTCCCTCTGTGGTCATCTGGGAAGGTCTTTTCCCCTCCCACACACTTAACTTGGCTGTTCTGCAGTCAATCATTAATTGACTTAACTTTGAACTTTTAGAGGTCAGGAACTACTATATCCTGAAGTTTCATTTTGTACCTAGCACAGAGTAAATAAACATGTTTTGCCATCCAAGAGTATTTTTAATTTGCATTTAAAAGATAAATGTTGATCTCTAGCAGGTATTGATAAATGGTTAGAGCATCGGCCTGTGGACTGAAGGGTATGCACCCTGACTAGATCCCTGACTCTGGGTCAGGGTACATGCAGGAGGCAACTTATCAATGTGTCTCTCTTAACATCGATATTTCTCTCTGTGTCTCCCCCTCCCACTCTCTAAAAATCAATGGAAAAAATATTCTCAAGTGAGAACAAAAAAAAAAAGTGGATAAAAATCAAGTTTTGATTAAATGACAGTTATAGATGCACTAAGTTATTATCAAGGAGATTTACTGGTAAGGGTATTGCGTTTGTGATAGTAATAGTTTCCCTTTTTATTTTCATAAAGGCTTAATAATTACCTTCATAAGTACTTACATACATCTTTGTATCAATTTTTCTGTAATAGCTTATGCTTTATTGCTATATATAATTTGTGAACTTCTGTTTATATCATATAATTATGACATGTTTATAAAATAAACTTTTAAACCTATAATTGTTGTTAGTCTTGTTTGTTAAGAATGTGGAATCTGAACTGATGTAATTGCAGAATAGCAGATTGCATGTTCCTTACACTTACATATTATCTTGTTTAATATTCAAAATAATTATATTACCTTGCTTTTACAGCTTAAGAAGCTGAGATTTTAACAGAGGCAGAGGCTCTAACTGGTTTGGTTCAACGGGTAGAACATCAGACCATAGACTAAAGGGTCGCAGGTTTGATTCCAGTCAAGGGCACATACCTCAGTTGCAGGCTCGATCGTTGGCACGATCTCTGGCCCTGGTGGAGGTGTGTGCTGGAGGCAATCAATGTCTCTCTCACATTGATGTTTCTCTGTGTCTCTTCTCCCTTGCACCCTCTCTAAATAAATAAATAAATAAATAAATAAAATCCTCTAGTGAGAATTAGCGACAACAAATTAAATGGAGGCAGAATGACTTCTAAATCACATGGCTAGCAAGTGGTGGAACATTTATTAAAAGTTATTTCTGCTTATTTCCTCTCTTCTGTCCTTGAGAACTTTAAGAGTGGTAAAAACTCTTTTACCCACTTCAATGATTCTGTTAAAAGTCAGGCTCTGTCACAGAAGGCCACTTAGATCTTAATTTCTATTAAATTGGCCCTTATTTTTCCCAGGAAGAGAAAAGGGAAAGACTGACCCCGAGCTGGTCATAGGGGCGGTGGGACACTGGAACACCAGAAGAGAGTACTGGAGCCTTATCCAGCATGACTTTTACTGAAAGTCATGTCCCTTTAGCTTCTGACCTGGGGTTTCCTGGGCCTTGAAAAGGTATTATTTCCAAGTTGTAATTTGGTTCAAATATCTTGAAGCATGATGTAAAATTAAATTCTCAAAAAATGCACCTGTCCTTGGTCCCTGGTATATGATATGGATTGCTCAGAAGGAGGTTCTATCTGTCTATTTTTAATCCTCACCCGAGGATATTTTTCCATTGATTTTTAGAGGGAAAGACAGAAATATCGATGTGGAGAAACATATCGATTTGTTGCCTTCAGGGCCCAGGCTGGGGAGAAGCCTGCAACGTAAAGAGTCATTTCTTTATTTGACATAAAATGAAATTGAGTAACGAATTCTTGCTGTATAGGCCAAACCTTTTCATGTTTCAAAATACCCACTTGAAACATGCTGCCAATTAAATGACGATCTACAGATGGCTTTACCCTTTTGCTTCATAACAAAAAAGGATCTAAATACTTTTTATGGAAGATTATGTGGTGGTCAAAGGGAATGGTTCTTCTGATGGGCAGATTTTTTTGGTTTTTCAAGTTACAGAAGTACCTTTATTTTACATTTTGTTTACAAAGGAGCAGTATAATAAGGGACAAAGGAAATAAAAGGATAGGCATACATATTTACATAGCAAGTACAGGCAAAACTTTCAATACTAGCATTTATCAAATTAGTTTTAATCATCACCCTCAGAAAGAATTTTAGGAGGTTCAACCTATATAATTCAAGCTATGACTATCTTAATGAAAAATTATATCCTTTGAAAATCTCCAAGGTCCTGGATACTAAGAAACCAGATCACTACCATTTTTTTTTTTTTTTTAAAGATTCAAATGCTCTTAGGATATCATAACTGTTTTAAGAAATTGTTTTTGGAAAACTCAAACATACTATCATTTGCTGAGTAATACAATATATACTTAGCTCACATTAATTTCTTAATTCATTAAAATGTCTCCTAAGACTCTACTGTTCTCTAATGAGAAACATTAAGTCATTTACTATTTATCTCTTAGGAAAATCATTCAAAGTGGGTAGTCAGCCTTTACCTAACTACCACCAGTAATCAATCAACTGCTGAATCTTCCAATACCAGCGACAGGTATTCAAAATTCAAAGACTTCTCAGACCTCTGCACTAATATATCTTGGTGTTAAGATTCATGTTTTTTAAAGGCCTTTCACTCAGTGTCTAAAAGTGGCATTCCTTGAGTTTTTTAATGAGATGATTTCAACCTCACATCCTATTCACTACAGGTCAGGACATGTACCTTGAAGCTAAAGTTTCCTTGGAAAAGCCTTTTCTGCACTTTGTTTGGATTCTGTCCTTCACCTTGGGTGGGGAGAGATGGGACAGTACCCTGTGGCTTTTGACCGTCAGGGTGCCCTGGGCACACTGTCAGAACTGAGTGTCTTAACACCAAAGCCTCTAGGTTCTCTGTTCACATCTGGCCCCTCCCCCACTGTTCCTTAGTTTAGGTTTTATCTGTCCCACTGCAGTGGTTTCCTAACCAGTCAAAGGTGGACCAGCTGCCTCCACACAGCTTCCTTCTTCCCTTCCTCTGTCCTGCCCCTTTTTCTTTTCTTTCTTCTGCTGCTTGAGTATTCTGAAAAAGAGTCATTCCAAAGCCCCTTCACTTTTACAGTTCTTTAAAGGTTCTGCATTGCTGAGGGCTGAAATGAAAACTCAGATCCCTAAGGTGAGAGCAGTGGGGAAGCGGGGGGTCTGGCAGGTAATCTAAAGGACATAAATTTTTATCTGTCAGAGAGAGGGAATTTGACAGGCTGGAAACAGGAGCCCATGTCTTAAAAAGCTGAATCCAGATTGTGTGTCTGTGTGTTGGGGTGGGGGCCTGTTCCTCTTCTAGTTCTTGTTTTTTCCAGAGAAAAATTTCCTGACTCCTGCCAGGCTAGGAGAAGGGCAGTCGCTTGTTTGTATAGGGTGGAATTAGATAGTGATTGTCTCAGGAGAGGTCCGGGCTGGCACAAGTGTCCTGAAGCAGCTTATAGGGCCTAAGAAAAAGCTAGCTCCAGGGACCTAAGCTCTCCCTCCATGGTGGCTGTGAAGACAAGCCTGTAGCCCCAGCCATCAGTGGCAGTCACCAGTCAGCCTCTTGAGAACCAGCCCAGGAATCAAGCCGACAATGGGAAGGTCAGAGAAACCCAAAGAGCTTGATTCTTGGGGATACTCTCTAACCCTGAACCTGCTCTGCTTTGGCACCTCGGCTTACTGAGCTAGTTTTGTAATTGTTTTAAATTAGCATGAGGTTGGTTTCCTTTCACTTGCTCTTGAAAATAGACAACTGACCATTAATGCAAGGAAGCACAGAAGCTTACCTGATCACAGAAGCTGCAAATCACAGGCCAAATCAACTCACAGAATCTTCCAGCATGTTACTTTGCCCTGTAGCAGAAAAAAACTTGGGCTCCAGCCTGCTCCTACCACTCCCAGCCCAGTTCACCTCAGTCTCCACGTAGGGCTTGTGTTCAGAGACGACATTTACATTGTCAATGAAATGAGAGACTGAGGTAGATGAAGAGGAGACTTTAACCATCTTATCATTCAGTGGCCTTAGCAGAGCTCTCAGGTCCTCCACACTGGCTGGCATGGTGCGTGCTCAAAGGTCAACATGAGCACCAGCCCCTCACTCCACACTTGCACACAGGACTAGGCTGCATCCAAGGGGGAATGTGGCCAGTCTGGCCAGAACAATTCAGAACATATTTTTGATACGTAAAAGAAATATTACTAGGACCTAGGAACTCAGTATCCTTGGACACTGCCATGTTTCTTGGGTGTATCGTATTGGCAATAATGAACAGAATTCTTCCTACTTACTAATCCAGGCTGGAAAGACACATTCAGTCTGCAGGGAAGGTGGTAAGCCACTAGATGTTAGTGATGCCAGCTTTCAGTAAAACCTTGGGTTTTATAAAATTTTACTGATTCTGAGAAGCAGGCAGAGGCCAACCCTGCAGAGGTCTGTGTTTTCCTGATCCACATGTGAAGAGCTCAAGGAGAGGTCACTAAAAGCAAACAGAGGGAATAAAAGACCCGATGAAGAAAGGACTTCATGCTACCCACACCAGGCCAGGTTTCTCTCTCACCATTTTATTCTTTTTTAATCCTTACCCACCGATTTGTTCTTACTGATTTCTTGAGAGAGGAAGGGGGGAAGGGGAGAAATAAATACATTGATGTGAGAGAGAAACATTAATTGGTTGCCTGGCATATGTGCCCTGGGTTGTACCTGACTGCATAGGTATGTGCCCTGACTGGAATCAAACCTGCAACCTTTTAGTGTACAGGCTGATGCTCTAACCCACTGGGCTGGTGCTCTAACCCAGCCAGGGCTCGCTCTTGCCATTTTCATGGATAAGAAGGAGGGTCTTTTTTGCATATTGTCTTCATTTTTTAAAATATATTTTTATTGATTTCAGTGAGAAAGGAAGAGGGGGAGATCCTCATTGGGGATGGAGCTCACAACCTGGGCATGTACCCTTGACCGGAATCAAACCTGGGACCTTTCAGTTCGCAGGCCGATGCTCTATCCACTGAGCAAACAGGCTAGGGCTGTCTTCATTTTGTATTATATTGTCACAGAGCAGGTCCCACCACCACAATTCCACTTTGTATAACAATGCCATGCCACAGGTTTATGGTCTTCAGCCCACTGTCACAAACATTCAGTTTACACTTGATCCCCTGAACACTCTGGGAAGCTGGAATGGACTCTGTGTGACCAGTGAAAACACCGAACCTGAGAGCTGCTGTAGTGAGTCACTTGTTCAGGGCCAAGTTCCCATTTCTGAGCCACAACTTGGCAGAATACTGCTTCCTCTCAAGTAACAGCCTTTGCTGGATGCGCCCAGTGAAGGGGCTGTGTTGTGCCCAGGGAGCAAAGCAGATGCCGCGGGGGGCCTCAGGCAACGTTACTTCCCGTGGTGGAGAAGCTGCCCCTTTGTCCAGCCGCCAGCCCCGTGGGAAGGAGCACCCTCCACCCTCCGGCCACCTGTGCCGCTTCATTTGGGCGGGTCCCGAGGGAAGCCAGGTGGCACAGGCATGTAAAATGGGCCGGAGGAAGAGAAGGTCAGGGAAGGAGCAGGAGTAAAGGTGACTAGGAGAAAGTGGCTTAACTGAGTATACAAAGAACCATGGGAAGGACAGGTAAAAACAGGCGTGTCCTTGTCCAGTCACACATGAGCTAGGGAGGAGCTTGGTGGCCCCTGCCACTTCCTTCTACAAAACCCATTGAGTGTATTTGATCTATTGCCCCGCTGTTGTTTTATTTTATTTATTAAGGCAACTAATTCAATGAAAAATAAAAGCCCTATTACCTCTGCTTTACAGAGTATCAGAAATAGGGTATTATATGGTTAAAAAAAAAAAAAAAAAAAAGCCTTCAAATGACTTCCAGATACAATTCTACGAGAAGCTGACAATGGGTGATGGTACACAGCAGGTGGGTGAAGCTTCCTCTGCCTGGTGTGATGTTTTTTGTTTTTTTGTTTTGTTTTTTAACTCGGGGGTCTTAAAGGCCCATTCAAATGTCTTAAGATGAAAATAATTGCACTGGAATTAGGCTCTGAAAATTTAATAAGTCCTGTCTAATCACTTAGTTACAACCTTTAAATATTTAATGCAAACATTTAAAAAGAATTGTCAACTAGAAAAAAAAATTCCCCTGAAAATATTTACTGTCAATAACTCCTTGTGATGGTGCTTTTTACAAAAGGTTTGTCAGCAAATGCCTTTTTTTTTTAGGGAATGGGCAGCAGGAGGATGGGGATAGGATATCAGAAAGTGATACGCACTTTTTATTTTGATGAGAATAACAGGAAATCCCACCCATCCCTCCACCCCCCATTTGCTTTATGTAAAAATACTTCCCGCATAATGAGCAGCAGTCATCAGCGGGAGGTGACTGAGCCCCAGGCACCTAGAGGATATATATCTTCAAGCCACTACTTCTGGGCTCCTCCCTGTGTCCAGAGCCATTGGCCAAGACCACGCATTTACCTGCTGCTCAGATCTTATTTTCCCTTTTTCTCTCTCAGGGTTTCAGTAATACAGAAAGGATTACCGTGTCGAAATAAGAACAGATTTTCATAAACATAACACTGTCAGCCCGTGTGGGGTAAGATTCAGGAAGGCACACAATAAATTAAAGCAGACCCTGTCTCTTTGGAGGGTTTGCAGTGACCTCCAGGGCAAGGGCCGAATCTGCCAGCAGCTGAGCTTCCAGCACTGGTGTAGTGATGAGGATGCTGTGGGAAGGAGGGAGTCTGTCCTTTGCTAAGTCATTGTGTCAGGATACAGGTCACAGGATCAGCCGGAGGAGGAAATCCTCACCGTCCTATCCAGCGACCACCCACCGTCCGTGGTAAGGAGAAGGCTTCCCTCCGAGTGTGGCCACAGCCGGGTTTGCACAAGTCCATTTTCCATACACCCTTGTTGCGTTACTGATGGCGAATCAGTCCACAGAACTCCATCTGCTGTTTACGTAAGTAAATCACTTGGAAACATGAAACTGGAGGTTGTAGCTCAGTAAAACAATAAAGTGCTTTTGATGAGAGTAGTTGTTATTTACTGGTTGTTTCTTGTTTTCACCTGAGGCACCGAAATCAACAATATGAATGGTGACGATGTTTACTAGGAATAAAAATTGAAAAAGCTTGTTTCTACTAAAAAGCCTGCGTTTCTAAAATGTACTTTTCTATGGGTTTCCATGTCTTCAAGTTACTGAATTTTTACTCACTATTGGGTAAGGAAACAGTTTATGCTGGGGTGGAACAGGGTGGCAAATGGGAAGACAGAAGAGGAACTGTCCATAAATATCCCGTGAGGGCTCCACCTCTGAAGGTTTTGAGAGAGGGGGTTCCAGTAGAACAGGCCAGGCCCCCATGCTGAATCCAAAGTGTGTGCAGATTAGTAGCGACACGGATTGGCTTCTGGGTGGGTGCACATATCAACCTAAGAGTCTATTCTGAGTCCACATGCTTGATAACTGCTATAACACACTAGCATCTTCCATGGCCTCGACCCACCTGTAAAACAAAAGAGGAGAGACACTTGGTGTCGTGCCTGTGACTCTAAGTGACTGACTTTATTAGTATTAGCCTAAGGTCAGGGACCATGTTATATTCATATTTATTTGTTTTCCCAGCATTTAGCGAAAGGCCTGGAACACAGCACAAAGGTTTGCTGCATCATTGCATGCCTGTACGAATAAATCATAATAATCTTTAAAAATTGCACAACTGCCCTAACCGTTGTTCCTCAGTGGTTAGAGCACCGGCTTGTGGCCCGAAGGGTTTGATTCCTTGGCCCCACTCCGATTGGGCATGTACGGGAGGCAACCAATCTACGTGACATTCTCACATTGATGTTTTTCTCTTTCTCTTTCTCACTTAGTTCCTCCCTCCTTCCCTCCCACTCTCTCAAAATCGATGGAATATTTTTTCCACTCTCTGAAAATCAATGGGAAAAATATCCTCGGTAAAGATTATAAAAAATAAAATAAGCTGAAGCCGGTTTGGCTCAGTGGTAGAGCATCGGTCTGCGGACTGAGGGGTCCCGGGTTCGATTCCGGTCAGGGGCATGTACGTTGATTGCGGGGACATCCCCAGTGGAGGGTGTGCAGGAGGCGGCTGGTCGATGTTTCTCTCCCATTGACGTTTCTGGCTCTCTATCCCTCTCCCTTCCTCTCTGTAAAAAATCAATAAAATATATTAAAAAAATAAAATCGCACAACTAAGAGTAGGCAGTTCCGATGCTCTGCTGTGGCCCAAAGGGACTTGACGGGATAGGATGGCTGGAGGAGAACAGAAACCAAAATCCTAGGTAATAACTTGTTTTCTTCTGAATGAGAGGCAAGGAAACACATGACTCATTAGTTTGGTACCTCTGAGCTGAACTGGTATCCTCTGCTTTGAAGCTATAAAATAAGGTTTTCTTGTGGAAAAGGTGAAATACAGGTCCTACTTCGCTGCTGCCCTCCTCCTTTTCTGGGGCAATGGTGAACCCTAGCAGGGGCATGCTCTCCATGGCCACTGTGTCCTGCAGAGGACAGAGGAAAAACGGGTATTAAATACGGCGCTATACATAGCTGACAGCTTAGCGTTCACTGATACCTCCCATCTGAGGTGCATGATGAGCCTTTCTGTTGGGACATGCCTTGGACACAGGAAATAACTGCACACATACTTCTCACTCCCGCTTCTTGCCAAGATCAGACATAAGGAGGAAAAGAAGCATCATTTTGTGACAGCCTACTAGGACCCAGGCATGTTCACCTTCACATTATCTTGTTTAATCTTCGCAACGATCACAAAAAATGTCACCTCCATTCTAAGAAGAAACTGAGTCTCAGAGATGGTAAGTAACTTCCAGAGATCCAAAGATCACACAGCATGTAAAGGGCAGAGCCAGAATCTGGACTCATGATCCCCTTCTAACCCCCTTCCCACTGATCCAATTAGTGATTCAGCTGGTTTTCTCAAGTTACTTCTGGTAGCATATCCTGTACTCATTGCCCATGCCCTCACAGGGCTTCAGGATGGAGCACCCAGGGCCTCTACACTATAAAGGTGCTAACCATGCAATGAGATGTACCCAGAGAACTTAGATGGACCTTAAGATCATAGGGCTTGGAAAAAGAGCTTTAATATATAAAGATACTTTTATATACACACATTTATGTAAAAATACATGTTCATAATACAATTTTATTAAACCACATATAAAGGAGATATAATTAAGCACATTAGAATGGTTGTGGGAAGATAAAGGAGGGGAGGAGATTTTATGTGCAAAGGGGAATCAGTTTTCAAAGACTGCTAGATCAGTAAATTCATTTGACAAAATTCAACATCCATTTATGATAAAAAACAAACACCTCAGCAAAAGCTAGCAGTAGAAGGGAACTTCCTTAATCTGACAAAGGGAACCTATAAAATACCTATAGCTAACATCGTACTTAATAGTGACATACCGAATGTTTTTCCCCTAAGACTGGAAATAAGGCAAGAGGGCATTCACTCTTATTAATGAAATGCAACACTATTGTGTAGGTCCTAGCCATTGAATTAAGGCAGAAAAAAACCCTAAAAGATCAGAAAGGAAGAAGTAAAACTATCTGCACTTACAAAGACACGATTGATTACAAAACAACTATAACTAATGAATTTAGTAAGGATAGTCATTAAAAAACTTATTTACAACTAGAAATAAATTATATTCAAAATTGCATCAAAAATATTTAGGTATAGCCGAAACCGGTTTGGCTCAGTGGTAGAGCGTCGGTCTTGGGACAGAAGGGTCCCAGGTTTGATTCCCGTCAAGGGCATGTACATTGGTTTCGGGCATGTCCCCAGTAGAGGGTGTGCAGGAGGCAGCTGGTCGATGTTTCTCTCATTGACGCTTCTGGCTTTCTATCCCTCTCTCCTCCTCTCTGTGAAAAATCAATAAAATATATTAAAAAAATATTTAGGTATAAAGTTAATAGAAATGTAAGAACACATCTCTAAGTCCTTTATACTAAAAACAAGACATTAAGGAGAAATTAAAGAACTAAATAAGAATTAATACCATGTTCATGAATTATAAGATGCCAATATTGTTAAGATGCCAGTTCTCACCAAATTGATCTATAGATTCAATCTCTCTCATAATCGCAGCATGCTTTTTAAAATAGAAATTGAAAAGTTTATGCGGAAACACAAAATACCTAGAATACCCAAAACATACCAAAAGAACAAAGTTGGAAGACTGACACAACCTGACTTAAAGGCTTACTATAAAGTTATAGTAATTAAGACAGCATGGTATTGATAAAAATATCTTTGAAACATAATAGAAAACCCAGAAGTAGACCCACACTTATTCTGTTATTTGCTATGTGACAAAGACATCCAAATAATCCAATAGGGAAAGGAAAATCTTTTCAACAAATGGTGTTGGAACAACTGAATGGGAAAAAATGGAACATCAATAACTACATCACACCATACACAAAAATTAATTTGAAATAGATCTAAATGTAAAAGCTAAAACAGTAATGTTTTCAGAAGAAAATACAGGGGAATAACTGTTACTTTCAATAGACAAAAGTTCCTTAGGACAGAAAACAATAGCCATAAAGGAAAATATAGATAGATTTCACTGAAGACAGAAACTTCTGTTCACCAAAAGATTCATTCATTCATTCGTTCAGAAAATGAACAGGCAAGCCACAGACAGGATATTAAAAAAACATTTCTCTGACAAAAGATTGGTATCCAAGATATATAAAGAACTGTAACTCAAGAACAAGACAACCTACTTTAGAAAATGGGCAAGAGATCTAAACAGGCACTTCTCAAAGTGAAATATACACATGGCCAATAAGCACATAAAAAATATCAGTCGTTAGGAGAATATAAATTAAAACCACAGTGAGATACTATACCTTCACCAGAATGGCCAAAGTTAGAAACTGATAATACCAATGTGTGGAGCAACCTGAACTCCCATATTTACATACATGTTGAGGGGAGTGTAAACTGGTACAGCATTTTGGAGGAGGTCTGGTTGTTTCTTAGAAACACCTAAGTTTCTATGATCCAAGAATTCCAAGCCTAGGTATTTGTCCAAGGTGAAATAAAAACCTATTTCACACAAAAAACCTGTATGTAAAAGTTTAAAGTGGCTTTATTGATAATTTTCCAAAACTGGAAACGACCTAAATGTCCTTCAACTGGTGGATGGATAAACAAACTGGTATATTCACAAAATGGAAGATTACTTTGGCCATAAAAAGGAATGACCTATTGCTATGTATGACATGACTGAATCTCAAAAACATCGGGCCGAGTGGAAGACGTCACCGTGATTCCATTTACATGAAGAGCTAAAGGAGGCAAAATGCATCTGTGGTGGAAAAAAATCAGGCAGGGTGCTGCCTCTGGGACAGGGATGAGGTGGGGATTTATAGGTGGATGCATGATCAAATCCTATAAAACAGCATCTTATCTGTGTACTTCATTATATGTACAATAAATGGTACCTTAAATGAAAATAACAAATAAGGGGAAGTACATTTTGAAAAGCATCAAAAAATAAAAAGGAAGAGGGATGAATGAATAAACAGATACTTGATCAAAGAAGTACAGTAAAATGTTAATTGTATAATCTAGTCCATGGATTTATGACAGTTCACTGAAAATTCTTTCACTATTTATGTTTGAAATTTTTTATATTGATAAATAATAAAATGTTAGAAAAAAGAAAAAAGATGCCTTTATATTAATGAATTCACTTTCTCCCAGGACTATCACTGAATAGCAAGTTTCACTAACTTTGGTCAGTTCAGGGTACATGATGTGTTCACAGTGGTATAGTCAGTGATCCACATTATCAAACTTTTTTTCTTTGATGGAATTTAAAGCTGGTCCTATCACTAGAATAAGCTCCTTGAGAAATTATACAAGTTCCTCTCTGGAAGAATCTACATTTGAAGCATATTTCAATTAGATTCATCTTTTAAAGTCAACTTCTGCTGTTACTTCCATGACAACTGTTGCTCAGAACCATTTTCAGATAGGACTCACCTTCCCTTTGGTGGTTATTTAATTATCACTAGCCTCTGTTCATCTAAGCCAGCATTTCTTCCCAGTGTGTGTGCTGTGCAACGACACTTCCATGTGATGCTCTATGAGGAATGGCCTCTGGTCCGCCCAGCTTGGGAAACCCTCACGTCTTAAGAGATCCATGACATGGCCTCACATATGAGAGATTTCAGAAGTATGACTGTGAGGAAGTCCCACTCACTGCCTACCCAGGGTTCCCCTCGAACCCTGTTTCCAGAGAACCCTTGTGGTGTCCTGTGGAAAGCCTACTCAGGTAGATGCTGCCCTGGGCTGCAGAGGATGGTGCATCACATCTCAGTTTGTCCTGGAAAGATCAAAACTCTCCCCGGCATAGAAAGCCACATCTGAGGACATGCACGTGAAAGACCCCCTCGAAGAGTGCCCAACTCACATAGCACCCCCAAGTCCCTCAGGCCCAGTGAGTCCCCTCTGTATGTCTGTGTCCCTGCTGGCCTCTGGAACACTGGAGGGCAGTGTGGACTGCAGCCGTCAAGGCCGAGGGGTCCTTTGTGAGGAAAGCTTTAGGTCCTGAAGAAGGAAGCTGCTTTTGCTCACGCACCAGCCTCTGCATCTGTGGTCAGGGGAAGGGGCCATTCCTGTGCTCTGGGCACATCCTCACAGGTGACACCCACCCTCTGCCGCTGGGCAGAAGGCGTTTAAGTCCCACTTTCAAAGCGGATTTGTTTAGCCGGTGGAAGCTACCAGAGGGTGGGGCCTGGACATGGAAATCTCTCCCATTATCCTACAGTTCAGCGTGGGTCAGACCAGACAGCCTCCTGCTGCAGAAACACAGCCCCTACCTATCTGCTCCGGAAGGAGGCTTGGCTTCCAAGGCCCTCTCTCCTTTATTTTAGAAGATGTACATGTGAGGTGTTCTATAAAAATAGGGACAAGTTTTACATAATAGAAGAGTTACTGTGAGGCAATGCAGTTCCCTGTCAAAAGAAATGCACAGAGAGTGTGGTAGTTTCCTTCAACCTGTTGAATTTGGTCCTGAGCAAAGTGGAGAGCAGAAAGCCGCTTTCTCTTACAGAGTGCTGGCTCGTACAGGATGCTGGGCCTGTGACAGTCCGATACTTTGGTGCACAGGTCTGCATGCTGTACTGCCTTAACTCCCTCCACACAGAAGTGGCAGATTCCTTAGGTCTGGGATGGACACGCAGTTGTGTGTCCACAGCAATGCTCGGCACATGACATTGCTCAACAGAGACTTGTCTGATATGGGAATTGGGACCAGCATCCAGGCCTCACACTGCCCTGAGGTGACAGGGTGTGTTGCACACCCCACATGGATATGCTCAGGCTTGAGCTTAACCTTCAAGCCTTCATAGGAGAGAGAAGAGGAAGCGCGAACCACCACTACCTCACTGGCCATGTAGGTGTAGAGCACTTTGCCTTTGATGACAAACCAGAGCTTCTTCCAGTGCCTCTTGCCTTTCTTGCACCGGCTGAGATAGCCACTGATGGCGGAGCCCTCTCCGGAGGCAGCCACCTGGCGGGAGGGAAGCACAGTGGTCGGCACCAGGTGGTGGTGGGCACATTTCAGACAGAGCCAAAATGACATGCAGAACAGCGAGCACATTGTTTATTCTGCTTTGAAGTCTGAGACATGGATGAGGTCTCAGGATCCATCCAGCCCCTCAAAGACAGTAAAACAGTACCTTGGTTTGAAACACAGGCTTTACTGAGAAGACCCAAGCATAAAAAAACTGCCTTCAGGAGTGCTGCCCTCTAGTGGTGTTTCAGATACCCTGGTCCTTCTCCCCAAGCCCCAAACCCCCACATTACAAAACTGATACCTAGAGGAAAAGTTTTCTTTTTTCTAAAACGGATTCTTACAGTTTTCAGCTTATTAATTTCTTGTACTTAAGGAGGGACCCTCTTTGTACTGTTTACCTAAAGGTTTTATTATCTCTTGCCTAATGGGATGTGTTAGCTCCTCCCGTTCTTATGGGTCGTCTGTCGGACAGACTTTATGTGGGGTTTAAGAACACAGGCTTAAAAAAAAAAAAGGAACACAGGCATGGAGTAATACCAGCCTAGGGTTCCAGCCCAGGTGTTTCATGCTGTGCAATTCACTTACTTTCTCTAAGTCTCAGTTTCCTTACTAGTTAAATTGAAATTAAATGACATAAAACAGATGACCTACAGTGACTGACCCATAGTAACTGCTCCATAAATAGTAATCTTACTGTTAGAGCAATGTGGCCAGGTTAGGAAATAATCTCGTTTGACTTTCTCATTTTACAGATGGGGAAACCGAGGCTCAGAGGAATGGAGAGGTCCACCAAAGGTCAAATAACTATTTAGTTGAAGAGAGTAAGAACTTGAATCTCTCAGCAAATACTCCAGAGGTCAACAAACGTCAGTGTAGGGCAGCAGTCGCCAACCTTTTGGACCCCACGGACTGCTAGTATAGGGCATGGAAGACACAACCAGTTCTGGCTGTTTGGAAAAGCACAGGACAGAAACCTGCCCATCACAGTCCAGGACTTCTATACCAGATATGGGCTCCCCCCCCCGCCCCCCCCACTTCCCCCCTCATTTTCCCACACACACTGGCTGTGCTGAAACATCTCACAGAGAGAAAGGCAGTGTGGACAGATTCTGCAACCTCCCTTTCTGACGGATGCTTGGGAGGCAGCTTTCTGTAGACTTTCTCATGGGGAACAGGTCCTGCTGGTGAGGTGGGGGGAGGGGAGAGCACAGCAGGAGACGGGGGCACATTTCTCCTGGGGCCACTGCAGATCCCACAGAGTGCAGACTTCGCTGGATAATAAAACGGTTGTCGCCGAAACCGGTTTGGCTCAGTGGATAGAGCGTTGGTCTGCGGACTGAAGGATTCCAAGTTCGATTCCGGTCAAGGGCATGTACCTTAGTTGTGGGTACATTGCCAGTACGGGGTGTGCAGGAGGCAGCTGGTCGATGTTTCTCATCGACGTTTCTAGTTTTCTATCCCTCTCCCTTCCTTTCTGTGGAAAATCAATAAAATATATTTTAAAAAATAATAAAACGGTTGTCACTTTGGGTGAAAATTAGCAAGGGGCTGGCTAGGTCAGAACCATGTGGAACAGAATCAGAGCAGCCTGACACCTTCTAGATAAGAGCATTGGTTCTCAAACTCTACCCCCATGGAACACTCGGGTTCAATGAGCTTGACTCATGCAGACCACCAGCACAGTGGGAGAAGTAACAGGGTGAACTCTCCTGGTTTTCTGGAAAGGGACTAGTTAAATAAGTGATGGGATAACCATACGACGTAGAATGTGAGATTTATATGGCTGAGCAAATGGGGAATAATATCTAAGAGAAATTAAATGAAGATTCAGTATAATATGTTATCCTTTGGGTAAAAAAGAGGATCTATCATTGTACATAATTCATTGTGTAGATGCATTAAAACTTCTGGAAGGATCCATGAGAGATTTGATGGTGGTTACCCCTGGGATGGGTAGGACTGAAGGAGTTCGGAGAGGGAGAGAAACTTACTTTCATCATATATTCCTTCATGCTTTTTTGGAAAAAAAAATTTTTTTTTTTACACCATGTATGTGTTAATCCCAAGGTTTTTAATATGCAGAAGGAATGAAGTTAATGGATAGAACTGTACCCATTTAAATTTCTCATCCCCCTAACACTTTTAAATCCTTGCCACCTGCTTCTTGCTAATGAATATTAATGAAAAAAATTGGAAACAGCTAATCACACTTCTTTCAACAGCTTGTATATTCATGGGCACACATTTGTTTGTGATTGTGATGACAATCTGTACGTATAAAGTCTAGTCCTATTTGCAGGACGGGATGGAGTTTAGCCAATTCTGAGGTTTCCCGCAAAGAGCTGCAGCTTCCAGGGGAACCCGAGCCTGGGTGGGACGCCCAGGGAGAGGACGGCACAGCCGGCCACGGGAGACCTGAGCGAGTGCTGTAGCTGCTCTAGTTGGAAAAGCCCCCGTGGTCTGTGCAGTGCTCTCGGACTAGGTCTAGGTATGGGGCAGGAGAGAGAAAAAGGGAAGGAGAGAAAGAGTTGGACAGAGAGAAGGATGTGAAAGATGTCTCCTAACACCCTCTACAACTGCTGTAAGCCCTGCCCTCTGCCACCAGGCAGGCACCTTCTCAGCCATGCCCGGGAGAAAGGCCCTCCCCTTGTCAGGTGAGTCTGTCCTTGTAGACAGAATGTCTCCCGCGAGGGGTCCTCTTTGTCCCGAAGAGCCCGGTCAGGGAGGGGAAAGGGGCCTGACACTGTTCCCAGAGGAGGACCGTGCACCGTCCGGATCCCGAGGTGTCCACGCAGGGAGCCCCCCTCCCGCCTCACCTCGGTCAGGGCCGAAGGGACTTTCTTCTGCTTCTTGAAGGTCGAGGGGTGGATGCTGTGGAAGACGGACGAGAAGGAACTGCTCGAGAAGCGGGGGGAGGACAGAGGGAAGCTCATGCTCACGGGCCTCTCTGTAACGGAGACAAGTCACGGGGGAAGGGAGGTAAGCGCCCCTGTGGACGGGCACGCCACTCCCTGTAAACCAGAGCTCCCCGTCCTTCCCGCGGTGGGAACCAGCCTCGCGGCCGTGGGGTCTAAGTGTGACCAGAAAAATGGGCAGCCAACTCCCTTCCGCTGACATGGAGGCCCTGGGGGCAGGGAGGGAAGGCTTCTCCAGGGCTCCGGGAGGCAGGGGCTGGGCTGTGTTCCGTGCCCCAGAGAACGCTCTGGGTTTAGGCCCAGACCACACGTGCTCTCCCTCCAGCCAAACCCTGCCTGGGCAAAGCCTGTCCCCTGAGCTCGGTCTCTCAAGAGCCAGCCCAGCTTCTGCAGGCGCCTTTATCAGCGAGCCCTCTGCCCTTCCCTGACCCTCAACTCTGTTACCCGTCTCACAGTCCTTATCCCCAAAGGAGCCCACAGAAGACAGCCTGCACAGTACTCTCGGGAGGAAAAGAGGCTGCCGGGGGCTCTCTGTGTACCATCCCCATCCCCGAGGGCACTGACCCAGTGCTTCCCACACAGCTGCCCACAGAGCTCTCCTGCTGGGAGCACCTGTCTGTTTTTCATGGACCAGAGTTTTGGGAAATGGTGCCCTAGGTGTGAGTTTAAACCCCTAGTTCCTCCCGGGAGAGTGGTTTTGGGCGCCAACCACAGGCCAGGCAGAAGCCACGTGGCTGCCTGGAAGGAAGGTGAGGGTGGGCCCGGGTTACCTCTCATCAGGCCAGGGACGTCCCCGCCCCTCTTCTTCAGCTCCCCGTAGCAGCCGTCGCAGACCTTGGCCATCCGGTCCTTGAGGTACTTCAGCGGGTACTTGTTTCTCGAACAGTTCCTGCACACGATCTGCGGGCCCGGGTGGGGAAGCGTGTCGGAGCGGTTCTCGTCGTTTCAGCACACGCTTAGGGCCAGCACCCTCACCCCTCTGCCCGCAGCCCCACCTCCTGCAGGGACTGTGCCAGCTCACCCTGCCTTCCCAGTGCAGCTGCATAGAGTTCTGTGCAGCTGCTTATCTCTTTTTTCTGATGAGCCCTTACCCACAATATTTTTTTTATGAGGACAATAACCACATATGCTATCATTTTCTTTAGGGAGCACGGAGGTGCTATGGAAGGGGCCTGAGCTTGGGCACCATGGTTTGAGGATGCCAAGTAAAACGGGCATTAACTACCTCCTAGGCTTGGTGTGAACACTCCCCTCTCTGGGCTTGCACGCAGTGGCTGCTGGGTGTCCCTGAATCCCCACCCCATGCCACCTCCATGCACACATTCCCCCCAACGTAATCACTCACCTTGCCACAGGCGTGGCAGTGATGACGCCTCAGGGTGAGGGAGAAGTCGCAGCCGCAGTTCATGCACATCATGACATGTGTGACCGGCACCAGAGTGGGGGGCCTCTCCCCCAGGCTGACCCCCAACCTCTCTCGGATCTAGAGCAGCAGAATGGGGCCAAGCAGTGTGGTCAGGAGACCGAGCTGGATGCTGTGTGGTGGACAGGGTGCCTTCTAATTCTGGAGCCTCCCCCTCCCCACCCCGTATCCTTCAGGAAGCTGATCTTGGGTTAGAAACAGCCAACGGGAGGGGCTGTGCTCCAGGTTGGGGTTGCACAGTGACTGCCCTGAGCCGGTGAGAATATGGCAGGAGAGGTGGGAGGAGGAAGAAGAGCCAGTGCCATGATGCAAAGGGCGGCAAGTCTTCCTCGGCGTGTGGCTGGTGTGCCAGGGCCTCCACTCACCTCCACGCTGTGGTGGAAGGCAGCCAGAGCCTGGGCCTTGTAGTCCTCAGGGAGGGCTCTGCTCAGACAGCCATGCCACTCGTCCCGCTCTGCACAGGAGCTGTGGACACAAACTGGGGTTAGCGATTGCACGAGGGGACCAAGTCCTGGGCAGCCCACTGCCCATCCCACATGCCTGAACCTCTTGGCATCTAAGATCCCACCAGCAAGTGCGGGCCGCCTGCCAGACAGGCCTAGGCTTACACCTCAGCACCTCCACCCGCTGGCAGGGTGGCAGGGCTGTGGTCCCCCAGGCCACTTCTTCACTTGCAGCATAGAAGTGTCAATCCTTCTTCTCTATCTCCCAAGGCTCTTGTGGGGATGAAGTGACATGTGGGATGTAGATGGACTTTGTCAACAGCGAAGCAAGGGGTGCCAGGGAGGGAAGCTCTGAGGGGCCCACACTTCAGGAGGTATGGTCAGGCAGGGCGCAGGGGAGAAGGTAGATAGAAGCTGGAAACGGCCAAGGTCCCAGTCTCTCCAACAGCCCCCCGTTTCTCACATCACTTCCTAGACACTCATCCCACAAGCTGACCTCCCGCATTCCGGCTCTGTGCCTGGAAGGTGGCGACTGGGCTGTGAGCTGCCTTGTTCTTGCAGGGCCCACCAGGTGGCGCTCCCATCCTACGCTAAAGTCTGCGGGCTCAGCCAGAGAGGGACCAGTTTGGCCTGGGAGGGAGGGAGGGTGGCGGCCAGCCAGACGCCATGTCCCTAAAAGGAGATGTGTGGGTCCGCTGACCCCCGGAGGCTGCGGTGTGGAGTGTCTGGGTTAGCAGGAAGGTGACCGGCCTGGCAGTGACAGGGGCTTCTTGAGTCCACTGGCCAAAGGGCAGTGTCCCCGCCTGAGAGAGATGGGCAGCCCCATCCGAAGGGCTGAGCCTAGCCTGCCACCACCCTCACCTGATGGTTGGACAAACAGAAACCACACCCTGGGTCTCCCCAGGTCTCTGATTTTACCTGGAGGTGAGGGGAGAAGAGGCCGGGGAACCCCACCCAGGCATCACCTCTTCGAGGCAGCCTCCCCTTTCTCCAGCAGATGGGGTCACTCCTTGGAATTTCTAAGGCTTTTTTTTTTTAACCCCTCAGGCAGTAGACGGCAGTGGAAAAGCACTCGGGATCACACAGTCCTGCATCTGAACCCCCGTTTTGCCTCACGTGGGCTGTGTGACCCGTCTCCAGGCCTCAACTCCCCAGGCATGTGAGGACCTGCCAGGCCCCCCTCCGAGGGTGATGATGAGGGTCCGAGGAGGGGCCTGAGACGCAGCAGGTGCCCCAGCAGGGTACTCTTGCCATCACCACTATGAATTCTTCCGGCAGTTTCCTTCTATATTGTAACCAGTTCGTAAGTCCCACCCAGAACGTGGGCTCCCCCTACCCTGAGCAAACCAAGGCTTAAATCATGTGTGTCCTCAGCACAGAACCTGGCCACGAGGAGCGGCTGATAGAGGCTTAACGACCAAACACATCCATGAGGCAGCGTGTGGGTCAGTGTGTGCACGTCCCACGCCACACCAGAACCTCCACCCCACCCTGGACACGGCTGCCAGCCCTGGGTCACGCACACCTGCGAGGGAACCTGTCCACCCACCATGCCCAGGGAGGTCCTGGTTTCTGAGCTTGAGCTGGCCTTGCCCGGAAAGCAGGGGTGGGGGAGAGGGGAATGTGGAGGGTGAGGGAGGTGAACCTCTTTCACTGCCTAAAGCCAGCAAGGAGGGGCCCCTCGGCATCCTGAGAGTCTGGAGGGGAAAAAAACACAGGGTTTTGAGAGAAAGGCTGAACCCCAAAACAGGGAGAGCTTGCTCATTGTTTTTTCTCTCCAGACACGAAAGCCTGAAAGTAATGGTTGTTTATTAAATAAGGTGCACAATGCATTCTTTACTCGCCCTAACTTTTCGTGTTGCTATAAAGACCAGATAATCTGTAGAGTTTTACAACCATGAGGTATTGTTATATTTTAAGAAAAAGGGCTTTAGAAACCCCCAAAGTTCTATGTAAAATTTTATGTACATGCACATTTATTTTGGGGAAGAGAAGCCAGTTTTATCAGATTCTCAAAGTAGCCTGTGGTTCAAAAATGGTTAAGAAACACCGAAAAGAAGTTCTTTGATGCAAAGGATCTACAGTGGTGCCTCACACAACGAACTTAATTCGTTCCAGGAGCAAGTTTGTTATGTGAAAAGTTCATTATGTGAAACGCGTTTTCCCATAACAATACATGTTAAAAAAAATAATTCGTTCTGTAGCATAAAATATGCTAAGATGACATAAAAAAAAATATGCTAAGATGACATATTTTTATTTAGATACATCTAAAAACATAATTTTTTTTAAAAAAACACACATTTTTTTAATTTTAAGACAGACTAAGTAGAGTCTACCGAATCTTGCACATCTTCATCCATTTTCTGCTTTTTGGCTGATGGTTTCATGAAAAACCTGTCCAAAGTTCGCTGTGCGAGGCGTTCGTTATGCGAGGCACCACTGTATAGTAATAAAAGCATAATATGCTAATTAGACCAGACGTCCTTCCAGACAACCTTCCTGATGAAGCCATGGTGGTGGGGGCCAAGCCCCTTGCACAGATTTCCTGCATCGGGCCTCTAGTACCAAAATGAAACCAAAGACGCATCCAACACTTATTATTCCAAACTTTCCCACCTGGAAAACTCTGTCCCTTCCCTCCCTCGCACCCGTCCCCAGGCCTTCCCTCCTTCCTCCTCCCCATACCTTGCAGACAGAGTCAGGCAGGAGTCAGGAGTCTCAATCTTTAGGGCGTAGGGCACTTTCTCCATCACAGGGCGGCTGACCTGGAAACCAAAAGAGGCACCCTCAGTGGAGGGGTGTGGGACATGAAGGGGCAACCATAGACTCGATTTTTCCTTGGTTCTGCCACTGTCCCTCTCTGAGCCCGAGTTTCCTCTGATGCTCGGAGACATGGCAGATAATGTGTGTGTGTGCGCGCGTGCATGTGTGTGTCTCTCTCTGTGTGTGTGTGTGCATGTGCATGTGTGTGTGTATGTGCGTGCGTGTGTGTGTGTGTGTGTGTGTGTGTGTGTGTGTGTGAGTGTGTGTGGTGGGGCCTGGCTGCCAACTCTGGCTCTGACTCTATGGTCCTTGGCCACTGCCCACCCCCAGGAATGCCGTGGAGCTTCCCTCTCAGGGCCCAGACATCCTGCTGTACGAATACCTGCTCCATGACCATCTCTCCCACTCCCCTGCCCAACAGGCTCCTCAGTGGATCCTTTGGTTCAAAAGAGAACAACCCTCTCTGCTGAGAAGGTGCTGTCTGCTTCTCCTTCCTCATGAAAAGAGCTTCCAGGAGGGAGAGAGACCCCCACAATGCCTCCAACGGTTCCCCTCCCCTCTGCACCTCCCGCTGCATTCTCCCACCTCAGTGTTCCCTGTCTGACCCCACTGACAGAACTAACTTCCCGGTAAGCCCCCAAGCGTCTCCATCAGCTCCCAGCTATCCTTGTCTGTGGGATGGAGTTACACTGTGTCAGGCCACACATGACGAGGCCCCCTTCCGTCCTGTCTGTCTGTCTTTACCCACGAGACTATCCAGCGAGGCTGGCATCTTTCTTACATTTGTTTAAAAAAACATCTGCCACTTGAACAGATATTGAGCATAGAGCAGCATTGTTTATCATAGTCAAAAGGTGGAAGCAACCCAACTGTCCACCCATGAGGGAAGGGACAAACAAAAGGTGGTGTAATATGTACAATGGACTACTATTCAAACAAAAAGTAAGGGAATTCCAATACATGTTACAGCATGGATGAACCTTGAGGACATAATGTTAAGTGAAGTAAGCCACTTGCAAAAGACAAACACTGTGTGATCACACTTCTATGAGCTGCCAAAGCAGGAACCCATGTACTAGTACACTGTTTGTGGGATTATCAATCGGTGCAGCCACTATGGGAAACAGTATGGGGATGCCTCAAAAAAATTAAGAATAGAACTACCATATAATCCAGCTATTCTACTTGATTCCCTTTATCTGAAGAAAATAAAAACACTAATTCAAAAAATATATATGCACTTCTATGTTCACTGCAGCATTACTTATAATAGCCAAGATATGGGAACAACCTAAGTGCCCACTGATAGATGAATGAAGAAGATGTGGTTCATTTATATAATGGACTATTACTCAGCCATAAAAAGAATGAAATCCTGCCATCTATACTAATGAAGGGATAATATGCTAATTAGACTGGACGTCTTCCCATGTCCTTTGTGACAAAGCCGGGGCGGGAGGCTTCTCGGGCCTTAGTGGCTGTGGCTGCCACCTGGGAAGGGGACAAGCCACCTGCCTACGGTCACCTGCGGCTGCGGCCAGCCAGAGGGAGGGAAGCCCAGGTACCAGGTGCCTGTGACCCTTTTCCTTAAGGAGGGAATCCTGGGCCAAAGCAGAGATGGTTAGGGGCAATTAGGCTAGCAGGGGAGCAATTAGGGATGATCAGGCAGGCAGGCAGAGGAGTTAGGAGCCAACGGTCCCAGATTGCGAGAGGCATGTCTGATTGCCAGTGTAGGCCCCATCAGGGAGATCCCCTGAGGGGTCCCGGATTGGAGAAGGTGCAGGCTGGGCTGAGGAGCCCCCAACCCCATGCATGAATTTCATGCGCTGGGCCTCTAGTTTGTAATAACATGAATGGACCTTGAAGGTATACTGGGAATAAATTAGGAGGAGAAAGACAAATAATGTATGATTTCACTCCATGTGGAGTCAAAAGACAAATAAAAATAATAATAAACTCAGGTACGGAGGAAATATTGACAATTACCAGAGGATAAGGGGACTTGGGGGGGGGGGAAGAATGAAGGGGGTCCACTGTGGTGATGGGCTATAACTAGACTTTTGAGGATGATCACTTCTTAGTGTATAAGTTATAACGTTGTAAACCTGAAACTTATATAATAAAAAATTTAATATAGCACTAGCCGGTGTACTCAGTGAATAGAGTGTCGGCCTGCGGACCAAAGGGTCCTGGGTTCGATTCCGGTTAAGGGCCCGTACCTTGGTTGTAGGCTCCTCCTCAGCGGGGCCCTGGTCAGGGCTTGAGCAAGAGGCAACCAATTGATGTGTTGCTCTTACATCAATGTTTCTCTCTGTCTTTCCCTCTCTCCTCCACTCTCCCTAAAAATCAATGGGAAAATATCCTCGGGTGAGGATTCACAACAACAAAATTTAACACATTAAAAAAAATCATAGAGAGAGAAAAAGGAGTGGGAATGGGAAGTTAGTGCTTGGTGGGTGCGAAGTTTCAGTTTGGGAAGATGAATGGTGGTCATGGTTGCAAAACAATGTGAATGCACTAATGCCACTGAACTGTGTACTTAAAAATGGTTACCATGGTAATTTATATGTACATTTTACCACGATTAAAAAAATTCACCACACACATACTTGTTTCCTCCTTCCAAGCCTTTGCTTACACATTTCTTTCCTCCTAAAGCACCCTTCCCCATCTGTCCACATATCCTGCTCTCTCAGGGACTCAGCTCCCTTCCTCCAGGAAGCCCTCCTCATCGTTCCTCCCTTCCTCCCACCCCCCCTCCACCCCCTCCCTGACCTAGCTATAGCATAATCCTGCTGTAACCCTCCACGTAGCACTGTTCCTCTGGACCCGCTCTTCCCAGATGGCCTGTGAGCTCTCAGTAGCAGGGACACTGTCCCCTGCTCACCTGGGGTCTCCCCTGACCGCCCCAGGATGCCTAGCATCAAGCATTTACCTTCATGCTGGCCACGGCCAACGTGCTCTTCAGCCGGTACTTCCCATCCTTCTGGGGATACGTGTACAGGAGCATGTCGCTCATCTGGGGAGAAGGAAACCTCATCACACAAGGCTTGGTCCCAGAAGGCTATGCTGGGCTTCTGTCCTGAGGATCACTGAGCACCGGGTGCACAGGCATCCTGCATTCCCCACTGGCCCCCACGGGAGAGCCGAACCGCCGTGGCCTAATGTGGGAGCACCTTCCCCATAGGTCCACTCCTAGGTGAAGACTCCAGGGGAATTCATGCAGTGCCCACAGAAAGTCAGGCACAGGAACGTGCGTGCAGGCATTATTTGCAATAGTCAAATAGTGGAAACAATCCAGCTATCAACAGGTGGGTGCATTAGCAAACTGTGGGGCATCTACACTATGGAATACCACACAGCAATCGAAAACAACAAACTGACGATACACACAATGACACAGATGAAGCCCAAAACATGCTGATTGAAAAGAAGCCAGATACAGAGAACACACTACTTGGTAACATTCACATGAAGCTCCAGATCAGGCAAAAGGAATCTGTGACGGAAATCAGGCCCTGGGGCAGGAGTGGGGGAAGTGACTGCTAAGGAGCACAGGGGGGCTTTCTGGAGGGCTGGAATGTTCTAGATCTTGATGCAAGTGGCAGTACATGATGATACAGATTTGTCAATATACTTTGGCATCTACACTTAAGGAGGACGTCTCTTACTCTGTATAAATCAAACCTCTGTGAAGCATATTTAAGGAAAGAGGGGAGGGAGGGAGGGAGAAGAGAGGGAGGGAAGAAAGGGAGAGAGGAAGGGAGGGAGGAAGATCCTTGAGGATAGGGAGCTGCAGTGACATAGTAGGTGTTCATTTAATATCTGTTGAATGAACAACTAAAGCTCCCCATCCCCATGCAAGGCAGATAGGAAGAAACATAATGAAAGTCACTTCACCTCCTTAGAAATCTATGTCTGTTTGGCCAAAAGGTTTAGTTTGAAAAAACCACCTCACACTCCGGGTGGTCTGTGGGCTGTCAACCCTGACCCTCCCTCTGTAGCTGCTGTGTGACTATGGACGAGCTGTTTCCCTCTCTGAGCCTCAGCTTCCTCCCTGCCCCTACCTCATTACGGATGCCGAGAGAGAACGGCCCGGAGTGAGCCCTCTGTGCATGGGAGCCAAGTAAATCAGGCGCTGAACAGAGCGTGGCATCTCAGGCCTGAAACAGGGCGAGAGCTCAGGGTTAACACTTCCCTTTCCTGTGGACAGAGTCCGCGGAGGGGACAGAAGGGATGAGTTTTCCTCTCACTAGTTCTTCATGGGACTCTCAAAGGCTTGGCCGAGACCCTGAGCTGCTGTGTGACCTCAGGCAAACCCTTCCTGTCTCTGGGCCTCCCTGTCTCAAACTGGAGCTGGAGAACACGGCCAGCAAACATTTGAACAGGCAAGATAATAAATAGTTAAGTCTCTATGGGCCATACGGTCTCTGTGAAGACTATTCAACTTTACCATTTACTATAATGGTAAAGAGCAGCCACGGACAGGAGACACTGAGTCACGGATTGGTTAGATAATGTGCCTAAGGTGGCAGAGCTGGGTTGTGAATAAATAAGTGTGCCTCCAGTGCATTGAGGTGTGGTGTGGTGTGCTGGGGGTAGCCACCCAGGGACAGTGACCAAACCTCATATGGAGCCTCGGTCATTAGCCTATTCTGAGGAACCTGCCTGTGTCACTCACTGGAGCAGTCCCAGCCTTTTCTGACTGCCCCTTAAGCACCTGCTGCCATGGCAACTGCCATTAGCACCCTGAGGTTTTACTGACAGGGGTCAGGACCAGGCTGCCTCCTAATTGCCCACCCGTTCTCCTTTCTTCTGCAAAGCATGTGTTTTACAGCCCCAATTTGGAGGAAGGAAGAGAAATTCTTCATGGAGGAGAAAGTGCGGATTTCTCACAAGTACCACCCATCTCTTGGGACTGGATGGGATGCGGGGCCATCCATAGCATCACTGAGAAACTGTGTCGGTGGGCAGATGCCCTGACTTTATTGTGCAGTGAAGGTTATTTTGTGAAACCGGCACCTTACGAGGAATAAAAGTTGTTCCTTACTGTGTTCGCCATGGTGCTTCCTGGCTCAAGAACCTGTCTGTCCGTCCTCTTGCTGTCTATCCCTCTGGAGCAGTGGTTCTCAGCCTTCCTAATGCAGCGGCCCTTTAATACAGTTCCTCATGTTGTGCTGACCCCAACCATAAAATTATTTTTGTTGCTACTTCATAACTGTAATTTTGTTACTGTTATGAATTGTAATGTAAATATCTGTGTTTTCTGATAGTCTTTAGGCCAGTGGTCAGCAAACTCATTAGTCAACAGAGCCAAATATCAACAGTACAACGATTGAAATTTCTTTTGAGAGCCAAATTTTTAAAACTTAAACTTCTTCTAACGCCACTATCTTCAAAACAGACTCGCCCAGGCAGAGGTATTCTGTGGAAGAGCCACACTCAAGGGACCAAAGAGCTGCATGTGGCTCTCGAGCTGCAGTTTGCCGACCACGGTCTTAGGCGACCCACAGGTTGAGAACCACTGCTGTAGAGCCTAAGACCATCGGGAAACTCATATATTTACATTACAATTAATTAACAGTAGCAAAATTACAGTTATGAAGTTGCAACGAAAATAATTTTATGGTTGGGGTCACCACAACATGAGGAACTGTATTAAAGGGTCTTGGCATTAGAAAGGTTGAGAACCACTGCTAAGAGGATGTTACTAACACCTACTTAGTAGAAGGTCCTGTGCTGAGAGAGAGAAAGGGACCTGGGTTCAGGCTGTGGGGCGGGGTGGGGGGTGAGGGTAGGAAGACTAACAATGACAGGGAACCAGAGAGACCAAGGCCAGACATCATGCCTGAGTGACAGAGAGGCTATGAAGAAGAGTCAACTAGATACTGGAGGGAGCATGGGAAAGGGAAAGAGAAGTGGGAGGAGGGGGAAGGCGGAAAGTGGGGGAGGGAAGGAGCGAGGAAGGACACTGTGTCTGTGCCTGGCATTCAAAGTCCCTGTGAAAGGGACAAAGCCAGAGGAGCTGGCCAGATGGGAATGAAGACGGAGGAGCTCCCTCCACTTCCTTCAAGCACTTCCTTCAGTTACAGGAGGAACTACTTCCCTCCTTGTGGAGAGAAGGACCCTGAAGCTCAGAGAAGGAACAGGACCTGCCATGGGTGGCACAGCCAGTAAGTCAGAGCTGGCATGAGAATCCAGTCTGTCTGACTCCAAAGCCAGTATTCCTCATCACCATCCTGGATGGCTCCCTTTTTCATTCTGGAGAAGCAAAGCCTTGGGACCCAGGTGTGAGCTGTGCTGGGGCAGAGGGAGCTGATGACTCTATAGCTCTGGGCAGAGGAAGGGCCTGTGTCCTACAGGATAAGTGTCAAATAGAAGGGTGGAAATTATTACCAAACAAGCTGCTTCTATGGGCCTCATTTAATTCCCCCAAACTGCCCGGTATTTCCACTTTCCCTGTGGGAAATCGAGGCTCAGACATGTGTGTGATCTAAAGGGTTACAGAGGGGCTAAGTATCAGATCTATATCTAACCAGCTCATTGCCACACAGATCTCCAAAATTCAAGGGTATGAACTTCTGCTCAATGGAAGGAGTTTTCAAATATTTAGACTCTAATATGGAACAAGGGATGACTTTCCTCACTGGACTCCAAGATCCACAAGAGGGCAGGGGCCATGTCTATATATTCTCACAGATCTTGGCCCACAGAAGGAGATGGATAAGGAGTTGCAGAATTAATGAGTGTCATAATAGACAATGAGCTCCCTGTCACCAGGGATGTATGCAGAGTTCAACAAACTACCTGGAGAAAGGAACTCAAGCATCTGCAGAGACTTGGCAATCCTTTTGAGAACTCAAACTATCCAGTGAATTATCCACTCTGAACTATCCACTTTCAAAGGCACCTTTCAAAGTTCCTGCTGGGGTTCTAGTCTCTTGCCTGTGGCCAAATTTCTCCCCTGCACCACAGCACAAACCAGCCAGAGTGAGGGATTCTCGTGGCAGCGGGTAAGAGACAGCTGGCAGGAGGGACAAAGAGCTGCTTGTAGCTTAGCAGCCACTGAGGTCGATGTTACTACATCCTAGGCCTGGACATTCCCTGGTATGCCAGACCGTAGCTGTAAGTCACCAAAAATGTTACATTATATTCTGTCTTGTGCACAGTGGAGAGTGTTGGACTCAGGGTGCAGCTTTGGTTCCCCCAGGGTTCTGCTACCAACTTGCTGAGAGATCTGGCCAAGTCAACTCTTCTCTGGATCTGTTTCCTCATGCATTCGATAAAGCAGTTGGACATTTATTCCTGGTTTTAGAATGTTTAAATTTTGGTACCATCCCATCAAAATCGCTGAAATCATAAATGAGGGATGGGGAGAAAATTCACATAAATAAATAAATAAGGGATGGGTGGTGATTTCCAAGGGTTAAACTCTCAAGCTTTCTGGGAAGCTCAGCACACAGAATAATCCTCATCCTACAGATTTCGCTCTGTTCTAGTCTTCTCCGCTGACTTCCAGTTGTCCTTGGATACTTACTGGTCCTAGAAATTCCACAGAACTTGACAGTCCCAGGGCTTGGTTGGGGGGGAAGGGGGGCAGGTACTTACCAGGAACAGGTGCCGGGGGCGTCTGTTTTTCCCTGTTACTTTCATCAGTGTCCCTTCCTTCAGAAACTCCTGTGGGGAGAGAAGCAGACATCGGTGGTCAGGCTGATGCCCTCGAGAAGAGTGGGAGGCCCTTGAGTGGGAACTGAAGTTATGATGCTTCCTGGAAGACCAGAGAGCAGCTCCGGGGGGGGGGGGATTCCCAGCCTAGGAGAGATGCTCTGGGCCCTGGCCAAGCAGCTGAGTTGGTTAGAGCATCATCCTGATACACCAAGGTTGTGGGTTTGATCCCCGGTTAGGGCACATACAAGAATCAACTAATGAATGCATAAATAAGTGGAACAACAAATCAATGTTTCTCTCTCTCACTCTAAAATCAGTAAAATTTTAATTTTTTTTTTTTTTTTTTTTTTTTTTAGAAGAGCGAGATGCTCTGTGTATGCTCTAGCAGCTTTGGAGACAGACCACTTGGCTTTTCAGGAACATCCACCTTGAATTACACCAAGCCCCAAAGTGGTCCAAACAGTGACTCTCACCCTGGTTTGCTGCCACAAGTCCATCCAGAACAAAGCCATGGAAGGTTTGCTAAAACAGCTACATGAACAGTTGGTATATCCCCCTTGAAATTCTGGAACATACTAATAGATGCTTAGTAAATATTTACTGATGACCCAGGCCAAAACATTGTGATTTTATAGAATCTCAGACTAGTGATGAAAGCCCTGCTAATTTTGAGTAAAATTTGAGCACCATATCTCAATTTGTCTCTTGTCCTTCATCAGCTGTAATAGGTGATGGACACATTTTTTACTATTTTTGAGCTGAGTTTTATGTTTTCCATTGGAAGCTTAAAAGTGGATAAATTATTCAGCTGGCATGGCTCAGTGGTTGAGCGTTGACATATGAACCAGGAGGTCACAGTTCAATTATCTGTCAGGGTATGTGCCCAGGTTGCAGGCTCGATCCCCAACAGGGAGTATGTAGAAGGCAGATGATCAATGATTTTCTCTTATCATTGATGTTTCTACTTCTCTTTCCTTCTCCCTTCCTCTCTGAAATTAATAAAAATAAAAAATTTAGCTGAAACTGGTTTGGCTCAGTGGATAGGGCGTCAGCCTGCAGACTGAAAGGCCCCGGGTTCGATTCCGGTCAGGGGCATGTATCTTGGTTGCAGGCACATCTCCAATGGGGGCTGTGCAGGAGGCAGCTGATCGATGATTCTCTCTCATTGATGTTTCTAGCTCTCTATCCCTCTCTCTTCCTCTCTGTAAAAAAAAATCAATAAAATATATTTTTTTTAAATAAAATAAAAAATTTAAAGAAGTTGATAAATTTGCCTTCTGAAAAATGTGTGTGTTTTTTTTTTAAATGCCGTATTGGGGCTCTTGAGAGTTGGTGTTCCTGATTTCTCAGCAATGATGGACTAACCTAAAAATACTTGGTGTCGCTTCTTCTTAGAGGTGAGGAGAACCACAGGGAACACGGAACCAAATGGCATTGTTTCTTTAAAGGCCGTGAGAGTGGAAAACCCCAGGGGAGGCAGTCCTTGGGCCCTGTGAGCTCAGCCCTGCCCTCCCTCCTCCTCGGGTAAACAGCACCTGCAGCCAGGCCTGTCTGGGGCCAGCCCAGCTGAACAATGGGGCTTATCAGAGCCTCGCCCGCCTGCTGCCAGTACGCCCTTGCCCCTGCCCATGGTGGCGGTGGCACTCACCCTTCCTGGCTGGAGGAGATCCCCTTGGCCACGAACGCTGTGCTCGATGTGGACAAGCTTCTGCAGGTTTTCCTGTGGGTGGGACGGGGTGAGGGAGAGACGGTCAGGACTCCCTCAAGGGGTCTTATCGCCTCTGTAAGGGGTGGTATGGCTTCTGCTTCGGAGGAGGAAAATGGAGCACAGAAGGACCTTGCTCCAAATCTGACCTCCCGTCAGGGTCGGGACTGCGGCCTGAGCCTGGGTCTGCAGGATGCTGTGTGTGGACTGCCCATAACCAGGCTAGTCCTTCCGGGCCTGAGGTCTGATACTGTCACCTTTCTGCACACCATGGCGATGGTCTCTTGGCCTTGCTTTGCCATCCAACACGCCATTTGTCTTTGGGCCACTGCATCTACTCTAAGCCTGTGTCTCCCATAAGGCCTAGGGCATCCAGACTTCAGTAACCCAGAGATGACAGACACCCAAGGCCAGTCTGTCTCTCTGGGATTACAGACCAGGGTGTGGCCTCAGAGGAACAGTAACCAAGAAAATTCACCCCTTGGGGAGAAAAAATGGGTCTGTACTCCTTGAAGAAAGGTAGTGTGCCTGCCTGAGAACTCCTATCAGTCCCCCACTGGGTCATCCACAGTATATAATGGGACATCCCCTTTCCCCTCTGCACAGCACCCCACAATTCCAGAAGTAACAAGCAGGTGCCCCTTGAACCTAGCACAGGGTCAGGTTCTAAAGTCAACTAATGAGGTAAAAGCTGTGTGCAGAGAAATTGTCCTGAAAAGGCCTTGACACGGATCATAGTTTTGGGCATAAAATTCTACACATTAGAAATATTTGATAGTTGTTCCATTTCCACCGATGATGTTGAAGGCTGCAAGAAAACAACGCCCTACCATAACAGTGAGAAAACAAAAACAAAAACAGGCAATCTACAAAACTGTAAACCGTCTTAGGCTTCTTGGAGAGCTGAGGTCACAAGGCAACCAAATGAATGACATTCCAAAGGCCGACAAGCCCCTCTGCAGAGATAGAACCGAGATAGAACAGTGGTGCCTTTGGCACAGGCGGGAGGGAAGAGGTGGTTGGCACACAATAGAAAGCAGCTGAAATGTTAACGGTTTCTTAAAGGGCAAGTGTGGGCTGGTGGGGCAGTTCAGAATAACACAGAGGCCCAGACACGAGAAAGATCTACACGCTCTTTTCCAGAAGTTTCCACCAAGTGCTCACAGGAAGAGTTGGGGAGGGCAGGGGGCCAGGAAGAACAGGCTCCCTGCCCTTGGTGGTAAAACAAATGCTGTCTGTCCCAAGGAGAGGGGGGCATAACTCCTAGGGTCCAGGATGGTACAATAATACAGGGCAGAAACCTCCAAGGCCTGCCACAGGAACATGGCTGCCATGCAGGGGAGGGGCAGGAATGCTGAGAGCCCGACCCCCAGGCCCTGCTTAAGACTGAAGCTTGTCCTGAAGAGCCACAGGCTATGAGCCTAGCAATGAGTAACAGGAAACAGTAGCTACCTCAAGAAGGGGCAAGAGCATGGGGAGAGGCTAAAAGCTGACAAGGCAGCAGGAATATAAGAAAAACTCTGGCATTTTAGGCCCCACAAACAGTACCAGGTAACAACAGTCCCCTTCTAGAGGAGAATGAAATCTGTGGGGTGCTGAAGGTGACAATGGTGACAAAAAACCCGAACCCAATTCATTTCCTGGATTGACCCAACTCCTACGGCCCTGTAACAGCATGACAAAGTAATAATAATAATAATAATAATAATAATAGGCACATCCACTTCTGGGGATAATATTTCCCTCAGTCTCTACACATAAAGTTTGAAATTCAACCAAACACTATAATAAACACACACCAAAAAAGCCAGAAAGAACCCCAACTAATATTCAAGTGGTAAAGCATTCAAATAAAACCATAATGAGAGATGACATACTGTTGGAATCATCAGACAGGGACTACAGAGTAAATATGATTAATATGTTCAAGGAGCTTGTGGAAAAGAAGGACAGCATGCATGAACAGATAGAGAATTTTAGCAGAAATGGAAACTATACAATAGTCAAATGGAAATATTAAAAATGAAAAATATGGCGTCACATATGGAGAATTCCTTTGATGGGTTTAGCAACAAACTGCACACGAGGAATAGAAATCAATGAACTTGGAGTTAGGTAGGCAGAGATTAACCAAACTGAAACACAAAGGAAAAAAAAAAGTGCTGGGGGGAAATAAAATAAAAGAGCAACCAACAGAAATTTCCAAAAGTAACGAATGACCACCTGAAACATAACAGTGTACGTCAACTGTAAGTGAAAGATAAATTAATTTAAAAAATGGAATTAGTGAATCACAACAAATCACAGATCTAGGAAGCACCATAGCTCCTAAAATCACACAAACTGAGATATCATAGTCAAACTTCTAAAAGTCAAATTTAAAGAAAAGATCTTGAAGGCAGCTAGATTAAAGAAACACATTACATAAGAAAGAGAAATACCACCATTACAGCAGATTTCAAATCAGAAACTATGCAGGCTATAGGACAGTGGAGTGGCATTTTAAAAGTACTGAAAGAAAAAGTGGTCAATTCAGATTTCTATATTCAGGAAAAATATCTTTCAAGAATTGGTAAACTGACCAAGTAAGTACATGGATGATGAATGATGGGAACTAGATATAAAAGCCTAAGCAACCATGTGACTGGTAGCTATGACATGCACTCACCACCAGGGGGCAGATGCTCAGTGCACAGGCATGGAACAGACTGATGAATCTCAGAGGGAAGCAGGGATGGGGAAGGGCAGGAAAAGATTAACCAAAGATCTTATATGCATGCTAGAGGTCTGGTGCATGAATTTGTGCACTGGTGGGGTCCCTCAGCCTGGCCATTGCTCTCTTGCAATCCAGGACCCCTTGGGGGATGTTGGAGAGCTGGTTTCAGCCCTATCCCTGTGGGCCAGGCCGAGGGACTTCACCAGTGCATGGATCCATGCACTGGGCCTCTAGTATATAAATATAAACTCAGAATGGATTAAGAGACCTAAATATAATACTTTAAACTAGGAAACTTCTAAAATATAAAGACCAGAATAGAAAAACTTTGTAAACTAGAGTGATGCAAAGATTTCTTAGCTATAACGTGATCCATAAAAAATAAAAAAATAAAAAAAATAATAAAGTGGGCTTTTTAAAATTACAATTAAGAACTTCTGGTCTTCCAAAGACTCTGCGAAGAGAATGAAAAGACATGCCATAGGTTGGGGGAAAATAACTGTACATCACATATCCAATAAAGGAGTGAAAGAAGCAGACCAAAAAAAAAGAGTGCATGTTGAATAATTCTATCTTATAAAATTCTAGAAAATGAAAATTAATCTATTGTGACAAAGAGCAAACCAGTGGCTGCCTGGGAGCTGGGGATAAGGGATGATATAGGGGTACAAGGAAACTTTTTGGGGCCATGGATATGTTCAGCATTGTAATTATGGAGATGGTTTCACAGGTACACACAAACATCAAGTCTTATTTAACTGTACACTTTAAACCTATGCTGTGTATAGTACATAAGTTGTACTCCCAGGCGGACCTGGGCATGGAGGAGGGAGTCCTGGACCTGGACCCCACAGAAGGAGCCTGGAGGCTGGACTTACCCCTTGCTCCATGCTCTCGTTGGCGTGGTCTGTGACTTTGGAGATGAGGGTCAGCGCGCCTGAGGAGGGAAGCAGAGCAGACAGCTGGGCCTTCTGGGGAGGGCCAGTCTAGTTGCCACCATCCTCACCTCTTGCCTGTCTTCTTCCCGCCCCACTCCACCTCCTGAGATCACTGCATTTTCAGGGCCTTGTAAATGGGTGGCACCAATTTTTCCCATGGCTGGGTCAGGTCACAGGCCCAACCCTAGCTTTGCCACATAACAGTAATTTGACCATTTGACAGGTCATATGGACAGCCACATAGAATTGGGAGGAAACAGGGACACAGGTGAGTGTTTTAGATGTGGCACTGCCTCCTATCAAGTTTTCGACGTGGCACTGCCCCTTCTCCTCCTGACTGGACCAGAGCCCGTTCTCCATTCTGGAGAGTCCCATCAGAAGCCTTAGAAGCTTCCTGTCACTGCACCCCCAGCTGGTGGGGAGCAGATTATATCCCGGGCCTAGAACTGATGTAGTATCTAGGTTGGGGCAAAACAGATCTGTGATCCCCCCTACCCCCCTTGGGGGTTCATGCTGAACTTACCCTGTGTGTTATCATACTCAGCTGAGTCCGGGGAAAGGTTATTTAAATAGTCTGCAGGCAGAACAAGAGCCAGGAGTCAGTTTGCCCAGGTGAGGCAGTCCCTCCTGTCCACAGAAGGGGCTCCTCTCTCTCCAGAAGTGGAAGAAAAGTTTCCAGAGAATGGACAGGGTGGACACCCTTCTTAGCCCCATCACACCACGATACCGCCACAAAATCAGGCCTCCAGGTCTGCCACCAGCACCACTGCCACCACGATTAGTCATTCTCTCATGAGCAACTGCTGTGTGCCTGACTTTGTGCCGTGCCGTCAGGGTAGAGACACAAACAAGGTGAGAGCCTGCCTCTGAGAAGCACATGTCCGGGGGGAGACAGCCGTGACTGTCAACACAGTAGAGTGAGATGTTTTAACACATTCTTATTCACAAAGCCCAACACGGGCTGGCCTCGCTCCAGCTGCCTCTCCGTGTCACTCACTCATCCTGGCAGTGCCGGCTTTCTGCTGTTTCTTGCACATGCTAAGCTTCTTCTTACCCCAGGGCCTTTGCACTCTGTGTCCCTTCTACCTTGCACTTTCTTCTTCCAGATCTTCATAGGGCTCATGTCCTCACTTTGCCGAGATCTCTGAAATGCTACCTCCTCAGAGTGATCTTTCCTGAGTGCTGTGTCTCATCAGAGCGCTGTTCACCTGCTTTATCTTCCTTCAGCACTCTTATCACCAACATATAATAATATTTTTATTTCCCTATTTGTTTGTTAGAGGACAAGCTCCCCAGTGTTATAAAGTTTGGCTGTTTAATTCACTGCTATATCTCTAGCATAGAGATAACAGGGCCTGGGGCACAGGGGATGCCCAATCAATATGTGTTGAATTAGATGAATGAATTCTGTCTCCTGGCTCTAATGTAGTTTTCTTACAGCCTTGGTCACTACGTGGATGTACATGCGTATCGCTAGGTATGTGTCTATCTCCCCCATTGGAATGTCGGTTCCCCAGGCTAAGGGGTCTTTGTCCACTTACGAGGCAATCGAGCAAATGGGTCTGGAGCTCTGGGCAGAGGTGTGTGTGTTTCTGGCAGGTGGAGGGAGCAAAGGGGATGACAATTCCTGGGAAGAATTTGTAGAGAGGAAAAGAAAGAGGACTGAGGACTGACTTCCAAGAGACACAAACATGTATGGGACAGTGGAAGAAGCAAGGTTGTTATCAGAGATGACGGAGCAGTCAGAGAGAGGCCGGGGAGAGAGGGAGTCACAGAGGTCCCAGGATGGCTGGCTGGAGAAGCAGGAGGTGGTCAGTGACAAAGCCACAGAGAGGGCCGGAAGGTCCGGGTGGGAAATGCCACGGATTCAGCCACAAGGGGCACTTTCCTGGTAAGAGCCGCTTCAGGAAAGCAGCCACCCACTAAGACTGGGAGGAAATGAAGAATGCGGGAACGTGTGAGTTTGTGTTTAGGATGGCTGAGGTTGGAGGAAGACACAAGAGGTGGCCCCTGCAGTGCGGCTCCCAAGATGGCAGCAGAGGGTCCAAAGCTCAGCTGGAGAGAAGGTGGTGGCAGGGTCTGGTCCCTCTGGAGAGGCAGGAGGCAGGAACTGAGAGCGGTCCTTCTCCCCCCCAACCCCCCCCACCCCTCTTCCTGCCAGAGTGGGAGGTTACCATCACACATCTTGCCATCATCACCCCACCCCCTCCTCAGGGGCCCTCCCTCCCCACAGTCTCAGTGCACCTTGCCTCCCATGGGGCCCACCTGTGAGGAGCACTTGGTACTGGAAGAGGCGCTGAACCACCCGCAGCAGCCTGTGTTTCACGTTCTGGCCGCCTCCTTGCTGACTCTGCTGTTCCCAAGAGACAGGGAGGACAAAATTCCATCAGGGACCCTGGCCTTCAGGAACTGGGCTCCTGAATCCCCACCTGCACTGTCCTAGCCACCCCTCTTCCTGGCCAAACTGAGCTTCCACCATCTCCAAACCAGTTCCCCCTCCTCCAGGAAGCCCTCCCAGATGAGCACCACCTGCTGTGACAATTCAGTCTGTGCTACACTCAGCCATATGGCTCTCGCAGTCCCAGCTGTGCACCTAGTGTTAGTAATAGCAGAAAGCACTGCATTTTTCTGCCCAATAACTGGATCCCCAGTTGGTGGCCATTTTTTTTGTCACTCAAATGGGCTGGGCCTCCACCTTACTTTGTGCTTTTCTGCTGGTCCCAAGAAGGGCCCCTGAAACTCTCGCTGTGGCTGGGGCTCACTGAGTGGTCACTGATTGTCCTAACAGGGGATCTTCTGGGTCCTTCCTCTTGCTAGGTCCACCCCTCTGTCCCACTCTGTCCCCCAGCTGCAGACTGACCTAGAGGCCCCACCGATTTGCTTTTAGCCATACCCACCCAGCTCCACCCCTGTCTCCTTACAGCAGGTTCTCGGAGGACCAAGGGACCCACCTCAAATTCACGGACAGCAGCTGCCAGCCGGGGAGAATGGAGGCAGTTCTCAGCGAGCAGACTTAGATACCTGTCAAACTGCAGGATGTGAGCGGCGTGGTGGTCAAACTCCTGTTCCCGGGCCAGGAAGACGTCGGCCACCTTCTGTTGGCCCTCCCTGCAGCCGGGAAGGGGACAGGAGAGCGAGAACTCAGCCTTGTGACCAGCACAGTGCCGGACGTGGGAGCTGGAGTCACATCCCTGGTTGAAGACCCCAGCTTGACCCTCCCACACTTGTTTTACTTTAGGCACATGACCACACACCTCTGTGTCTCGACTTCCACATCTGTCAAATGGAGACACCGTTTCACGTGGTGGGGTTCTTAACCCCCCCAACCCCCTAGAGCGACGGAAGTTGGGGCGGGAGTCCGGGGACTGCTCACCAGTGCAGCAGCCTCTCTCCCAGCTCCTCCAGGATCCCCTGATGAAGGTTGAGGATGGCTGGGAGTTCGCTCAGGCCACGCCTCAGCTCCTCCCTGGCCAATGTGTCCTTGCCCTCTTGGTCCATTTCATCCAAGGCCCTCACAACAGCTCCATGGAAATCCTGAAACCCCAAAGGCCTGTTACCCACGGGTCGACAGGACTGAGCCCGTCCGCCCTGGCAGCTCCCTTGCAGCTTTGGAGCCCTGGCCTACAGACAGACGGCTAGGACCTTACTAGAAAACCGGTGTCTCAGACCCCAGCATCCTCACCTGTAATACAGGGCTGACAACACACCCGTGGCCACAGGTAACCAATGCCTAACGAGCACCCAGTGCAACTCGTAGCACAGAATCGGGCTTAAAGCAGGTTCATCGCACCCCCTCCCTTGTGGGAACCTGGGTGCATGCTCTTCTTTTACAAGACGTGTGAGAGGTTGGGTAGTTCCTTTCTGAGGAAATATGAAGCCTTTCTTAATAATGAGCAGTCTCTGAAGAGGTTCATGCACTGTGTCATTTCAAAACTAAGTAAGACGTCATAGGCATCCACTCCATGGCATGTCAAGCAGTCACTAAACACGATGCAGATAGTGACCATGTTCATGTCCTGGCACTAAGAAATCAAGAAGGGACACAAAGCTGTCTTCTCAGCCGAACAGGGTTGTGTAAAAAATGAACAAAGGAAAAAGCTAAAAGGAAATGGAGTGAAATGAAAACAGTGGCTGTTGCTGTTGTCAGGAGTATGGAATTAGGAATAATTTTTTTCTTCTTCTTGTGTCTGTATTCTAAAATTTCTGTATCACAATTAATTACTTTAAATATCAAACTAAATTTAATAAACATTCAAATGATAAAGAATAAAAAACTTTCTCACAACAAAAATATATTATCTTTAAATACAACTGCTTTTGCATGAGTCTCAGGTCTGTAGCTTTTAATACACGAGATATCCTGAAATGAACTTGAATTATGGAGCAATGCATATTGGGAAAATCTCAGTATTAAGGGTCATGTGGTCCAGCCTAAATCAGGAAGGTCAAATCTCTTTTACAACATTCAGGTCACTGCCTCTTTTAACTGCCTCCCTGACAAGGGAGCTCATTACTGAGCAAGACAGTAAATTCCATTGCTGACCAGTCTTTATGGCTAGAACGGTCTCTATGTAGAGATCTAAAAGGGGAAAGTGCCTGAGAGCATGGGCAGCCTTTCCTCCAAGAAGTCTTTCCAGTCTTCTCCCACACAGAAAAGGCGTGCAGGAGAGGGGGAGATCCAGTGGTGACAAGAGAAGGCTAGGAAAAAGGGCAGAAGGTGGGGTTGGTGCAGAGAGAGAGAAAGGTGGAAAGAGATAAAGAAAAAAATGAGAAGAGAGTGAGAGTAGGACACTGAGGGAGGGAGGGGGAAGGACTGACAGGGAATGATCCCGGGAACATGAAAGGCAGGAGATCCATGCCCCTCCATTGTCTATAAAGAGGCTGCCTGTGCTGTCGTACAGGATAGCAGATGTGGAGGTTACAGAGGTCTCACTTCCTGAACACCTCATCCTGTCCTGCGTTGACCTCCTGCGGCAGCAACCTGCTCTGCCAGGAATCGAGGGAGGGCAAGGGGAGGGCGGCCCACCCCAGCTTGTAGGCCCAAGGAGGGAGGATGAGCTGGCTCCCGCTGAGGCTGGCCCTCACCGGCCCCAGGCTGGTAAAACTCGAGGGTCTGGGGAAACCTCTAGCCCATCACGAAGGTCAGAAACGTTTGGGGCTGAGTCTTTTCATTAATGGATAAATCCTCTGGGCTGAAGGCATGTGTGTCCTTACGTGGAAGCCACATGCTTGAACTATAATTAAAAACAAATCTCATTGTATCTGAGCAGCCATAGCCCTCCCCGAAAGCACGTTTCAGAAGGCAGACAGAGTGTGAATTACAAGAGGGCGGCGACGTCGGGAGGGCGGTTAGAGTGAGCTGGTATTTAGTTCTTGTTTCTGTCCACAGAGGGCTCTAGGACAGGGGATCATTCTGAACCTGCAGGGGAGGTTTCTCTGTTGACCTGGGAGCAAGGGGGCCCTCCCATTCTTTCCTTGTGAGTCTCCGTGGTTAGGACCCAGCCTCTAGCCCAGCAGAGTCTTCTCAGCCCTGGCACCCCCCGAGGAGGACAATAACCCCTCTTGCTTGGGCAACTGATTGGCAGACGATTTTCGACATATTCTCTCATTGGCCGGGTTCAAGCCTTAACTGTAGCACAAGAGTAGCTGAATGACTGTGGGCAAACTGCAACCTGTCCGAGCCTCTGTTTCTTCACCTGTAAAATGGGGATGACCGTATAGCATGAGGCTGCTGGGTGTCCATCCTGATGTTTGAAACTGTAAAGTGCTATCCTGAAGGCAGTTATGATTACATTTTAGACATGACATTTTCAGAGCAGGGCCGTATTTGTTTTGTTTTCGGCTGTTTATCAAGTCCGGCAGAGTGTATGTGTCAGAGAAGGAGTGATTTAATGCTTGCTAATGGATGGACTGCCGGACTCTTATTTATCAGAAAAGGAGAGTGAGTCACGGGGAAGCCGAGACCGGAATCCGATCATCCTGATGCCCAGGCCCTCCCTGCGCACCATAGACAGGGGGTGGGCAGGAAGCGGGAGAGAAGGACAAGCAAAGACAGGACTGAGGGCTGCATTTGCATCACACTCCAGGGAGTTCCAATATTAACTGCGCTGCAAGCTGGTTTCTTTTCTGTAATTAATTCTCACTAAATTGACTCAGCCCCAACGGGCAGGATGGCCATCATCAACGTGACTCACTTAAAAAACTGGAGGGTAATCAGAACCGCCACATACATCCGTTCTTAAAACTCATGCATCAGCTGGAAGCGGTGAGGGCCAGCCACACCATCCATCACTCCCTGCAAAGGTCCTTCCCTCACTGACCCGCCACTGCACCTGGGGGCCTGGCATCCCCCTCACAGGCTGGTAGGCGGGAGAAGATCCCTGGCCCCCATCCCCTTACTCATTCCACAAACACACGGAACGCCTGCTCGGCATCAAGCCTTGGGAGAGAGTGGGAGCAGGAGAGATGCAGTTCTGCCCTCAAAGAGTTTGTAATCTGGGGGAAAAGAAATGAGCAAAGAGAGCATTTCAACACAGGGGTAGATGTGCTGTGGTGGGGAAAAGCAAGGGGCCACGGCAGTCCATACTGGCTTACTCGTAGCTCTGGGAAGGCTTGCCAGGGAGCAAGCAACACCTACACCGGGGCAAGAGGGGGCGTGCTCCAGGTAGAGGGGACAGCAGTGTGCGAAGGCCCTGAAGTGGAGGGGGAACTGAGGAGCTGGGTGCAGTTTGGGTGCAGTGTGCGTGGGTATGTGCACCCTTGAAAGATGTGCACGGGACTGGAACATGCTGGTGCGGGAGGGTCAGGCAGGGGTCCCATCCTACATGGCCCTGAAAACTTTTCAAGGAACTTGCTTTTCATCCGAGGGTGATGGGGAACTATTGAACAGAGCTGAGCAGGGGAGCAATGTGATCGACCAGATGCTTAGAAAGTCCACTTTGTTGGGAGAAACTGGTGGTTGGCCAGAATGGGAGCGAGACCAGTGAGGTGGCCGTTCTAGGAGAGCAGGAGAGAGTTCAAGACTCAAAACTGGGCCAGAGTCTGGCTAAGGAGACAGAGAGAGTGGATGGACTAGACACAATAAGGAGGAAGAACGGACTGGCCCTAATGCCTGCAGGGTCCAATCCAAACCCCTCCGGAACCCGAGGCCCCTCTGAACCAGTCCCCCCTCTCACCAGACTGGCTTCCCCAGCTCTTTGTGGAGTCCCTGCTGCAACCTTTCAGGGCTTTAGAAAACACAAACGAATCCTTGTCTGCCTAGATAGCCGCCTAGGTATGACCCTGGGCAAGTCCCTTCATCTCCATGAACCTTCACTTCCCCTTCATGAAATGGGAGTGCAAATACCTTCTTCCCAGGGTGTGTGCAGACTGCCTTCTGTTGTGTTTTGGGATGACTTCCTCCTGTGCCCTCCTTCTCCTTAGACTGGCTATTATTTGTCTCTGTATCCCTAGAACCCAGCCCAGGAAGGTGCTCAACAACAGCTGGCATTCACTGAGGACACATGTCATGGGAGCCACTGCATGCATGCTCAACACTGTACATTCACTTTCTCATTCCATCCTCACAAGAAGCCTATCGTTTTGGCATTGTTATTAATTCCATTTTTACCAATAAGGGAATGATGTTCAGAGAAATTAAGTAACTTACCCAATGCCACCAAGATGGCAAGATCAGGCCCAAAACAGCCTGACTCCAAAACCCTAGCTCTTCCCATTGCCCCACGCCAATTCTTCCTTCTATTGGTGGCCCAGACAGGGCTCTCGGGAACAACGGGCCTGCTTGCAGTAGAAGAGAGGAACTCACATTCAGGGGCCTTGTTCCCTGAATACGTTCCCCTTCTCCAAACCCACTATTGAGTGTTCTGGGTGACACAGCATCCCTGTTCTCTGGGCTGAACAGTTAGTGGGTAGACACAATGTCCTTGGAAGTGGTTAAACCACGGCCAAAAGTCAAGTGGATTCACTGGGATCCCATTTGGCCAAACAGACATCAACATCAACCATGACCCCCTATGTCACAAACGCCTTGGCAAGCCAAAAGCTGCACAGGGGACACAACTTCAGTTGGCCGGGGCAATCCCTGAAGGGTACTTTGAAACCCTGAAAATAATTCCCTGTGGGCGTACACAGCCTTCTTAAAATGTAAAAGGTGTTGCTCAGTGGTTGGAGTGTCCTCCTGCACACTGAGGGGTTGCAGATTTGATTACCGGTCGGGAGCATGTGCCTATGTTGAAGGTTTGATCCCTGGCCTGTGTCAGTGAGCATGGAAGTGGGTCTCTTTCACATTGATGCTCTTCTCTCTCTCTCTCTCTCTCTCTCTCTCTCTCTCTCTCTCTCTCTCTCTCTCTCTCTGTCTCCATCTCTTTTTCTCTTTCCCCTCTCTCCCTCCAGTCCTCTCTCCCTTCCTCCACTCTCTCTAGAAAGCAAGGGACAAAATATTGAACAAAAAAAATGTCTACAAATAGTACTATCTATACAAAAAAATATGTAATTTGGACTTCATGTTAAAAGATGAATATGGAAAAGGGAAATTTGATTGTTCAATGTACTACTCCTACTCTTGTTACTTTTCTATAAGGCAAAAAAAAAAAAAATACTTAGGAATAAATTTAACAAAGAAGCATAGAATCTGTACTCTGAAAACAACAAAATATTGTTGAAAGAAATTAAAGACCTAAGTAAACAGAAAGATGTCCCATGTTCACAAGTTAATATTGTTAGGTCAACACTTTCCAGCTTGATATACAGACTCGTCTCAACCTCTATCAAAATCCTGAATGCCTTTTTAACAGAAATTGACAAGTTGATCCTAAAATTCTTATGGGTGTGCAAGAGACCCAGAAGAGCCAAAACAAATTTGACAAAGAACCAAGTTAGAGTGCTCGCACTTTCTGATTTCAAAGCTTGCTATAAGGCTACAGGAATTAAGACTGTGTGGTCTTGGCACGAGGATAGACATATAGATCAATGGAATATAATTGAGAATCCAAAAATAAACCTTCACATTATGACCAAGTGATTATCAGTAAGGATGCCAAAAAGCATGCAATATGGGAAAAAATCATCTTTTTAACAAATGGTGCTGAGCTATTTGGATATTCACATGCAAAACAATCAACTTGGACTCCTTCTTATACAAAAACAAACTCAAAATCAAAGACTTAAATGGAAGAGCTAAAACTCCCTCTCCCAGGGGTACTGGGTGCTTGGTCCTCTTAGAAGAAAATGTAAGAGTAAATGTTGGTGATTTGGGGCTAAGCGAAGCTTTCTTAGATATAATAACAAAGCACAAGCAACAAAAGAAAAATAGAGAAATTAGTCTTCAGAGAAATTAAAAATTAAAAATTTTTGTGCTTCAAAAGACACCATCAAGAAAGTGAAAAGACAAAGGAAGAGGAGGAAATATTTGCAAATCATATACCTGACAAGTGACTTCCATACAGAATTATAATAAAAAGACAACCCATTAAACATGGGCAAAGGATTTGAAGGTGCATTTCTCCAAAGAAAGTATACAACTGACCAAGAAGCACATGAAAAGATGCCCAACATCATTAGTCATTAGGAAAATTTAAAATCAAAATCATAATGAGATACCACTTCACACCCACAGAATGGCTCTAACAACAACAACAAAAAAGACATACATATAAAAACAAGCACCGAAAGGAAATGGAGAAATTAGAATCTTGATGGTGGGAATGTAAATGGTGCAGCCACTTGGGGAACAGTCTGGCAATTCCTCAAAAGGTTAAAAAGTTACCATGTGATCCATCAATTGCACTCCGAGGTATGTACCCAAGGGAATGATAAGCAAATATTCATACAAGAATTTGTACATAAATGTTCATAGCAGCATTCTCATAATAATAAAAAGTGAAAAGAACCCAAATGTTTATCCAGTGAAGAACAGATAAACAAAATGTGGTCTGGCCACACAAGGGAATATTACTCAGCCATGAAAAGGAATGAAGTACTGATAGATGCTACATACGACATAGATGAACCTTAAAAACATTATGCTAGGTAAAAGAAGCCAAAGACAAAAGACCGCAAATTATATAATTCCATTTATATGAAATACCCAGAATAGGCCAATCTAATAAGAGATAGAACAAGACTGGTAGATGCATAGGGCTTGGGGTGGGGGGTGATGGAGAGTGCTCCCTCAGGTGTATGGGATTCTTTTGGGGCTGATGAGAATTATTGTGGTGATAATTGGACAACTCTGAGTATACTGAAAACCATTGAATTTTATACTTTCAATGGCTGAACTGGGTGATATGAAGTTTATATCTCAATTAAGCGGTTAAAAAATTGAACAGGGAAGGCACAGACTGGGAGAATGTTCACAATACACATGTCTGAAAATGAGCTTGTGTCCAGGATATGTAAAGAACTCCAACAAATCAATAAGAAAAAGACAGACAACCCAACTTAAAAAGAAGCAAAAGATACTTTTCAGATGAGGATTTCCAAATGGCTAATAAACAGAAGGAAAAATATTCAATTTCATTAATCTTCAGGGAAATGACAGTTAAAACTAAAGTGAGAAACCACTTCACAATCACCAGAATGGCCGTGAGTAAAAGGACTGGCAATACCAGTAGGCTGGTAAGCCTGAGGAATAGGTTGTTTTCCCACACATCAGGGTGGGGTATGTATTTCTTCAACCTTTTTGTAAACTTACTTGGCAGTTTATAATAAAGCCAAATCTATGGCCTGTCAATTCCAATCCAAGGTAAAATACTGAGAAGAAATGAGTGTATATGTTCCTTAAAAGATTTGACAGCTTTATACAGGCATACCTGTGCTTTGCTTTAATACACTTTTACAGATGTAGGTTTTTTTTTGTTTTTTTTCAAACGGAAGGCAAAACCCTCAACCAGCAAAGATTACGACTCACTTTTATTGCAATAGTTAAGAAACTGAACCAGCAATATCTGAGATCTGCCTGTAATAGCCCAGACTAGAAACAACCCAAATAAATAATCATTAACAGGAGGACAAATATACCAACTACAGTATATCCATATAAAAGAATATTGATATATACTGATACATATATATATATATATATATATATATATATATATATGTGAATGAAAATGTGTATAAATCTCACACATTGAGTTAAGCTAAAGACACCAGACACAAAAGAATACATAATTCATTATTCCATTCATATGAGTTTCAAGAACAGACTATCTATCCCAAAGGAATGTGATGGAAGGCAAAATAGTGGTAACCTCTGGGGAGTGACTGATGGAGGAGGGGCATGAGAGGCATCTTCTGGATGATGGAAATGTTCTATCAGGATGGTGGTTACAAATGCACACATATGCACACGGTTATTAAAAATGGGATCCCTCTCTTTAAGATTTGTTCATTCAACTGTATGTAAGACTTTTAAAAATATATATATTTTATTGACTTTTTACAGAGAGAAAGGGAGAGGGATAGAGAGTTAGAAACATCCATGAGAGAGAAACACTGATCAGCTGCCTCCTGCACACCCCCTATTGGGGATGTGCCCGCAACCAAGGTACATGCCCTTGACCGAAATCGAACCTGGGACCTTTCAATCCACAGGCTGATGCTCTATCCACTGGGCCAAACTGGTTTTGGCAAAAACTTTTTAAAAAAACAAACAAAAATCCGTTCTCTGAGACCCCCTGGGGAGCAAGAACAAGCACTTCTTTTCCCCCAGGGCTTTTATGTCTCCTCTAAGACCTTCATTTGTGCCTAGACCTCAGGGCCAAGTGAAAATCCCGGGCCTGGAGTTCACGGTCCTTCAAAAGCTGGGCAAGCCTACCTCTGTAGCTGACTGCTCATTTCTGTATACCAGTGGTTGTTCTCCGAGTTAAGTGTGCCTCACAATCACTTGACCAACTTGTTCAAATTGCACGGATTGCTCACCCGACCCAGGGTTTCCATTCTGAAGATCAAGGCGGGACTGGGTAATTTTACTGTCTCCCCGTTCCCAGGTGCTGCTGCTGCTGCTGGCCCCAGAACCACACTTGGAGCACTGCTGCTTTCGTGAGTCCTCTTTTCCAGCCTCTGTCTTTGTTCTTTGCCTTTGGCATCTGATTCATATCTTGCTTATCTTTCAAAGCTGCTTCCAATGCCACCTCCACCATGAGGTCATCTCCTAGGTTACCTCAGCAGTCAGATTAAGGTCCTCCCATCTGTCCTACAGCCTCCGGAAATGTTGGGTCACAGCCTGAAGGGAGCCACCTTGGTCTCAGAATGTCTCTGAAGTCTCATCTTTTAGCTTAAAAGTTAATGCATATTTTCACATTATTCTCCAAAACATATCCATGCCCGATTTAATTTATTTAAAATTATGTATCTGGAGCAGAGCAGAAGCGCTTAGAAAATGGGCTCTGTTTATCTTGTGGCCTTGAGTATTCCCGGGCACCTACTGCACACCGCTGGTAGGGTTATAAGTATCGCAGCCTGAAGAGCAATGGCGTGGCAAAATTTTGCATTGTCAGGCTGATTACTTACTCTGAATATTTCTGTTATTGTCCCTCCAGCTAAGCAGAGCAGACTGTGTCTCCTTCCCTTTGGATTTACCCTCACGTTGACCTGGCTTTGTTTATACCTGCGCTGAATGAATGTTTGCTCCTTTTCACTAGGTTCCCAGTTTTAGGTGCAAATTGGAATTATCTGGGGAGCTTTTCAACTCTGGATGACCAGGCAGCACCCTGGCCCAATTAAATACAAATCTCCGAGGGTAGGACGAGCATCTGGTTTTTAACACTCCCAGGTGCACAGCCAGGGTTGGGAATCAGTGTCCTAGTGGATGCTGGCTTCTAGGGGGCAGAAAATCACAGAGTCCTTGCTGAAGGGGCTCTCTAGGATCATCCATCTGTGAGTCTCAAAGTTACTGTCCATCTGTATCTCCTGGGGGGTTGGGGGCGGGGGGAGAGGGTGTCATTAAAACACAGGGCTGAACCTCACCCCCAGAGTTTCTTATTTAGCAGTTGTGAGGGAGCCCAAGAATATGCATTTCTCACCAGCTCCCAGGTAATACTGACACTCCCGGTTTGGGGACCCACTTTGAGAACCACTGATTTAGATGAATATATTTCACAATGTGTTCCATGGAGACCTAGGGTTAAGGGAGCCTGAACTTTAGCCTCCACATACCTCTGAACCAAGCACCTCCTCTTTCATCCACTCTTCCTAGGTTCTGAGTAAAACTTTATTTGAAGACAAGCGTCTGTGGCTAAAAATGTCTGAGTCCCACCAGATACTTCAGGTGGGCGAGGAAGGAACAAGAGACTTTACAGGGTCACAAAGCAGGTTTCTTTCCCCCCTGGACTGAATGAAAATACAAGCATTTGGGGGCTTAAACTATGTTCCCAGTATCACTCCCTCCCACCCAACTTACTAGCCCAGTGGTCGGCAAACTCATTAGTCAACAGAGCCAAATATCAATAGTACAACAATTGAAATTTCTTTTGAGAGCCAATTTTTTAAAACTTAAACTTCTTTTAATGCCATGTCTTCAAAATAGACTCTCCCAGGCCGTGGTATTTTGTGGAAGAGCCACACTCAAAGGGACCAAAGAGCCACATGTGGCTTGCGAGCCTCAGTTTTTGTCGACCACAGACCTAGACAAACCATCCCTGCTCAAGTCCTCAGGGCTCCCAAATTCCTACGCTTCTCTTTGAAACACCTGGGGACGTGGCATTCAGGCTCTCTCTAAACACAGCTCTCTGGCCACTTCCTGTACACCCCATACTCCACTCCACACTCCCAAGCCCGCCCTTCTGTGCACGTATTCCTGCTGCTCCTACCCTCTGGAAGGTCTGTTCCTAATTTCTGTCGATGTCCATTTCAAAACCCCCTCTCCCAAGAAGCCTTCCTTGACTGCACTCACACTGGCTTCCTCCTTCATTGGGCTTCTTACCACCTAACCGGACTGTTCCACATCTATTTGTCTCCTTCCCTTCTCAGGGTTCTGGAGTCAAACAGCCCTGCCCTCCCCCAACTCCCCCTTCTCACTGGCTGTGCGAGTTTGGGTAAGTGATCTTCTCTGAGGTTCAGTTTGGGGCCTATCAGGTCATCTGAGAAAATATTTATTGAGCACAAATTATGTGCAGTTAAACGAGATAATATATATAAACTGCTAAGCACACTTAAGAGGTCAACACATGCTCACTGCCCCCCACTCCTCTATAGTATCTGAGACACTGGACACTGACCATGATGAGGAGCAAGATCCACTGGGCGAGGAAAGAGGGGGCTGTGGTAGGGGGCACACTGATGGCACACCAATTGAGGTAGGTAGTTTATATTATAACAGAGTCCTGCCAGGTCATACATTGGCCTGCCATGTTGGCACTGAGGCCACAGCCTAATGAAACTCCCGCAGAGCGATGGGGGAGGGCTTCTGGATGAATCTCCTTCTCCTCCGAGCAGTCTGAGAAGTCTGGCTCTGTCCTGGGCTCTCCTGACACCCTGTCAAGTGGTTCCTGCCACCGAGGAAAGCAGGGGTGCGTGAGCGGGGTGCACACAGGTTGGACCCAGAAGCCTCCCGTTGCCTTTCTGCGCTGTGTCCTCCCCAAACCTCTCCCGGAGTCCCTTCGGCCCCGTTATGAAAACCTGCCAGTCCCGAGGCTCACACCCTCCAAGGCACCACCTCCTTCCCCCTCAGGGTACCCGAGAGCCCTCGCCTGACTGCACATACTCCCTTGGGGAAATCTGGGCCTCTCCAGGAGCGTCAGTTAACATCTCTACAACTGATCACTTCCAGTGCACATCCCATGCCCAGCTGACCACTAGGAAAGTGTTCCCTGAGCCTCTCACACTTAACAAGGCCCACACTGAACTCAGCATCTTTCCCCAAGCCTAACCTGAGCCCCTCCAGCACTTCCCTCTTGGCCAGTCAGTACGCCAGAAATCCAGGGTCAGCTTGGACCCCTCCCTTCCTCTAATGCACCCCATAGTCCATCAATCACCAAACACAAAGTCCTGAAAACTGCCTGCAGTGCTCCAGTCCATTATCACCTCTGCTGCAATCACCCCCGCAGCCTTCCCAAGGACCTTCAGGGGATAAAACCCAAACCCCAAACATGCCTCAGGGGGCTCTCCATGTCCGCCCCATCCATACCTTGCTGGCCTCAGTTCTCACATTCTCTCACTCACTCACAACATTCCAGACAGGATGGATTTCTTTCAGTTCCCAAGCACACCCTTCTCTAACTGGCCTCCAGGCCTTTATACATCCTGATTCCTTTGCAAGATGCAAACCTTCCTCACTGCTCCTTCACCTGGCTAATTCCTCATCAGCCTTCAAATCTCAACTTAGTCATGTTTCCTCCGGGAACCCTTTTCAGACCCCAGGAGCTTAGGGCAGGTGTTTCCCTTGCACACCCCAGCTTCTGTGTGCCCTCACCACTGTATTAATATTGTTTTTTTCCATGCCCATCTCTCATAGACCATCTGGTGGGCAGGGACCTCCCCTTGTCACTTCTCCGTAAGTGCCCTGTAGCCACACAGGAAGGGCTCAGAAAATATTTTTGACTGAAGAAATGATAAGACTGCTGGAAGGGCTGACCCTACCATCACTCACTCATCAGGTATTTATTGAGCATCACAATCCACTGGGAATGTCAAGCTCTGCCCTCAAGAAGCTCCAAGCTCAGTGAGGAGCCAGACCATAGACAAGCACCTGAAAACAGCCCCCATAACCATGAAGCAAAGCAGACAAAATTGAAGGGAGCAATGGATAATTCAAAAATCATAGTTGAAGACGTCAATGTCCCACTTGCAGTAATGAATGGACAATAAGACAGAATATCGGCAAGGGTGGGAAAGAATCAAACAGCGCTATCAGTTAACCTGACCTAAGTGACATCTACAGAACAGCCACCCAACTGGAGCAGGAAACACATTCTTTTTCAAGTACACATGGAACATTCTCCAGGGCATGCCAGGTCATAAACAATTTTCACATTTCAAAAAATGTAAAAGGACTGAAACCACACAAAATACATTCTCCAACCACAATAAGAAATCAGCAGAAGGAAATCTGAAAAAATTCAGATATTTGGAAATTAAACAGTCAAAGAAGAAACCACAGGAGAAATGAGAAAGTATTTGGAACTGAATGAAAATGAAAACACAACGTAAGTGAACAAATGCATAAATCAGATAATCTTAGGTAGCTAAAGAGGCAATGAAGAAGATAAAAGGAAGCACGAGAGAGTGCAGAAGAGGTGGTATAGTTGCATATCTTCACCCTCCCTGCATCCACACTTGCCACAGACTCATTGTGGGAGAGAGCATATCCCTGTCCCTTGCCTTTGGGCTGGCCATGGCACTTGCTCTGTCCAATGGGATGCAGACAGAGCAAGTTTTGAGCTGGAATCTTAGAAGCCTTCTGGTGTTTCTACCAGCTCATCGTGGAAGAGCCTCCCCAGGGTACCTGCTCCCCCTTCAGCCTGGGCCCCAGAATGAACACACAAGAAGCACAGCCACTGAGCTGAACCCAGCTTTGACAAACTGACTTCCAGTTGACTTGGCTTCCTTTGCAACGAGGAGTGTACAATGAATGGAAGTAGAAGTCACTGAGAGGAAATTTTGGGGAATTCTTTTTCAAGTGAACTAACTCATAAAGTAGCATAGCTTTTACTACCACCTCCCCACCCAGCACCACCTGCCTGGGACATGGATGTGATGGCTGGAGTGGCAGCAGCCTTCTGTGTTCATGAGGACCCATGGAAAGGATGCAGCAAATAGATGGAACCTTAGTCCCTGAGACTTTGTGGAGCTTCTAAACTTAACCTGGACCTCCTGATTCTGGATTTATTTTATTTATTTATTTATTTATTTATTTATTTATTTATTTATTTATTTATTTATTTTTAAAGGAAAAGGGGCAGTTGTTTAACCGACCCTAGTTATTTTATTTATTTATTTATTTATTTATTTATTTATTTATTAAATATATTTAATTGATTTTTTTACAGAGAGGAAGAGAGAGGGATAGACAGTTAGAAACATCGATGAGAGAGAAACATTGATCAGCTGCCTCCTGCACACACCCCACTGGGGATGTGCCCGCAACCAAGGTACATGCCCCCTACTGGAATCGAACCAGGGACCTCTCAGTCCGTGGGCCGATGCTCTATTCTCTGAGCCAAACCGGTTTTGGCATAGACTTATTTTACATGGGAGAATAGTCTCTAAATTATTTAAACCATCATAATTGGGTTTCTATTACTAGTATTCAAACACAAATATTTTTGTTAATCCTCGCCTAAGGATATTTTTTCCATTAATTTTTAGAGAGAGTGGAAAGAAGGGAGGGCGGGGAAGGGGGAAGGGGAAGAAAGAGAGAGAGAGAGAGAGAGAGAGAGAGAGAGAGAGAGACAGAGACATTGACGTGAGAGGGACACTCTGATAGGTTGCCTCCTGCACATGCCCTGACTAGGGCTGGCGATCAAATCTGCAAACCAGATACATGCCCTTGACCAGGAATTGAAACTCTGACCCTTAGGTCCATGGGCTGACACTCTAACCATTAGCCACACAGGCCAGGACTCAAATACAATTTTTAATTGACACAGAATTATTAGGGGAGACTTCTGTAGTATAATTTTCAACAGTAGCCGTAGAAATATCTCCTATCTCACACATGGTCTTTATGCGACGTGAGCTCGACACTCCTCCAGCTGAGTGATAGAGACTACATTCATTCTCTCCTCTTGAACTTGGGTGGACCTTTGTGACTATCTCAACTAATAAGAGTATGGTGGAAGTGGTGTTACATAACTCCCAAGGCTAGGTCATAAAAATGCCACGCACTTCCTCCCGGCTCGTTCTGGGGACACTTACTCTTGGAACCCAGCCACCATGCTGTGAGGAAGACCAAGCTTGCCCTTGCAGAGACCACATGGAGAGGTCACAAGTAAGCACTCTGGCCAACAGCCCGGCTGAGGTCCCAGACAATAGCCAGCACCAACCAGCAGCCATGGGAGTGAAGGCACCTCTGGGTGATTCCAGGCCCTGGCCATCAAGTCACCCCTAGTCTTTGTTTTTAAATTAAAAATCTAATTAATTTATTTTAAAGTTTATTTTCCAGTTACAGTTGTCATAAAATATTATATTGGTTTCAGGTGAGTCAGCCCCAGTCTCTAAGGCTTCTCTCCAGACATCTTGGAGCAGAGACATGCTTCCCCCACGTTGCCCTATCCAAAGCCCAGAAAACCTATGAGTATAATAAAATGGTTGTTTTATGCCATTAAGTTTCGGGGCAACTCCTCTTCTTTGAGGAGGTGATACTTGAACTGAGACCAGAGTGAGAAGGAGGAACTGGCTATGAGAAGATCACGGGCAGGACATTCCAGCGGAGGGAAAAGCAAAGTGGAAAAGCCAGGAGACGTGACTTCATTCGCTCTGTGGCTGGAGACAGCACAGGAGCGGCAGACAAGGACCCGATCACGTAGGGCCCTCTGAGGTATAAGAACTTCTCCCGGGGCGCCAGACGGTGATAACTGCCAGAGTCACCTCTCCTAGTCGGCAGACTGGATTCTGAACAGGCCTTCCATGCCTTGGCCCAAATAAAGGACCCAGGATAGGAATTTTTAGCTGCTGCTAAGAGAGTGACTTATTTATTTATTTTTAGATGAGAAAACAGGATTCAATACATCCTTGTCTGTTCAAAATCTCCAAGGACTCACTATACACAAAGGAAAGTTACAGACATTTCTGCCAGACATTTTAAGCACTTCTCAATCTGGTCCGAACATTGTTTTTGGACCCATCACCTGACCCCTGTTTCCACCTCCAACCTGCCTTTCCAAACGTATCCATGTTCTAACCATTTTCTAATGATGATGCTCCATTCTCCAGACATATCATGTACATGCAGGCCAGTGGGCATGTCCACGCTGACACCTGCCTTATGAGCCCTCCTCCATTAGAATCTCGCCTTGTCCACTGATTTAAAGTCCACCCCAGTGTCAATTCTCCTGCCTCCCTTCCTGGATAGGCCAACGGAGAGTAAGTCCCTCCCTCCCTTTCGCTCCTGCAGACATAAGTCGTTCTCCCCACATTTACCTCACAATAAAAGAGAGACTCCTCAAGAGCAGGCTCATCTTTGGGGCTCCAAAGCCTATCTCACTCCCTATGGTACCTCCTGTGCTGTTCCATTCAGAAGGAATAAGTTGGATGGATGGAGAGTCGAATGACTGGATGAATAGAAGGGTGGATGGTTAGATGGATGGGTGGACATATGAGTAGTGGATGAATTGAGGACGGTAAATGGCTGCATGGACGTGTCCTTAGATGCATGGCTAGATGGAAGGACAGATGAGTGGGTGAAAGGCTGGCTGGATGAATGGAGGCAGATGGACAGGTGGATGAATGTGACTAGGTTCTCAGAAGGATGGAGTGAGTTTTTAAACCAGAAGTCAGCCAGCTTTTTCTGTAAAGGGACAGATAGATATTTTCAGACATTGTGTTTCACAGATGGTCTCCGTTATTCATTCCTTCTTCTTTGCCTTTTCCTCCAGCAAATGTTTAAAACGTGTAAAACCCATTCTTAATTAATAGGCTCTACAAAACAGAATCTTGGATGACTAGCATTTTTAGTAATCTCTGAGTTAGCTCTATCTACTACTACTATTTGATAAGCACAGAGGTGAATCCCAAACTCCGAAGACCAGAGGTCAACCTCAGCCCCCTCTCAACAACAGCATATGGAGTCGAGGACTTTTCTAGCTGGGGAGGTTTAGAAGGCACGGCTGCCCCTCATCATCACTGGCCAGCCTTGGGATTTCAACAGCATCACATCTCTAAGGAGAAGCTCTGAAAGAGAACCTACCCACTTAGCAATCGGCAATAGAACCAGGTTGGGGAGTGGAGTGAAACGCCCCAGAGTCTAGGAGTCTCCTTTTGACTAGGGTCCCAGACTAGGACTTGGAGTCACGTTGTGGCATTTCTGCCATTTCTATCCCCATAAGCTCTGAATCATACATGTAACTCCAGGCCACAATTTCCCGCAACTAGCTTATGAGTTGCGATTTTTATGGGCTTTTTTTTTTTTTTTTTTTCCTCCTCAGGTTATGAATTACCAGCAGCTTCAGCAGCTTTCCAACTGGCAGGAAGCAGTGCAAACACAGATGGAAGTTTCCCAGTTAAAACCCTCTTAACAAAGTCATAAAACAAAAAAGCCCAGCCCCTCTCTGACATGCTGCCAGCTCAGAAGCAAGTGAGAGAGAAGAAAAAAAAAAACAACCTAAGAGTGATTGTCGCTGCCCTTGCTAAATAGATCTTTTAGATGTAAAGGTGGGAGGAGGGTACTGTTCCATCTCATACATGAGGACTTTGAGGTTAAAAATGCACACAAAGCTCTCTTCCTGAGGGCAAAAATGAGGGGCTGAGATGGCAGACCCGAGCAGTGCTCTGTCTCCTCCTGGGTACGTGGGGGCCCCTGCTCTCACGGCAATGCGACCCCAGGGTAGTATCACTGACAGGGACCTCAGCTGCATTCGGCAGGAGACTTGGCTTGGTGCTTTGCTTCTTCCAGAGAGGTCCCTACCCCGAGGAAATCCAAAGGCAGTTGGAAATTCAGGATTAACACGGGACGACAGTGTACTGACAGTCAGGAGAATAACTGGCTCAGTCACTGTGTGACCCTGGCAAGTCACTCCCTCTGAATCTCCTTAATAACACCGACAAAATGTTCAGGGTGGACATCCCCAGTTCTGACATTCTTGGAAAGACATGGCAAACAATACCAAGCAGTGCAGAATCAGAAACTAAACTACAAGGAGACTGCAAATGGCTGAAAGGCCCAGAGTAGTAAGGAGCTGTCACAAGAGCCTGTGGTAGCTGAACCCACTACATCCTTTCAATTCCCGTATTTTTGCTGCACCCTATTTCCTTTCCTCTAGTATCACCTCCACAGGGAAGCCTGCCTAGATTTTCCCAGGTTGTCAGTCACTCCCCTTGTGCTCTGAATAATATTGATTCACTAATCTGATTCCTTCACTGGCCAGATAGCTCCTGGGTAAGGGCCCTGTCTGATCTGTCTTTCCATTTCCCAGCTCTTCTCACCAGCAACCGTTCAAAAATATCTGTTGATCTGAAGCAGACTGACTGCAAAGGGAAACTTTCCAGGCAATATTTCGGGTTGTGGAGGGTAGAGGTGTCTGATATCTGGTCAGTCCCCAGGTCTGGCCTCCTTTCCTTTGAGAGTCCAGAAGATTCCCTCACCACCAAGTCAGGCATAACTGCCCCAATGTTGGGATAGCTAAGAAAAGCCTCATGATACCCCCAACTGCTCTGTCACTATGCAAACACATCACCATCTCTATATGGACCAAAACATGTAACACACACACACACACACACACACACACACGCATACACACACACACAAAGTCACACACACAGCAATACCTCAAAACTACAGCTGTCCTGCCTTCCTCAACAAGAGGGCTGAGGAAACCACAGCTAACCTTCCAGAAATCTCACCACATCCCCCAAGCAGCCCCCACCTGGGCAGAGAGGCATGTCCATAGACAGCATGGCACCGTCCACCATGAATCATGTGAATTAGGAGACAGACTTCCCTGAAAAGCCTCTGAGAACACATGCCTACAGCCAAACCTCTGTTCATGGAAATCACCTCTGCCTCTTCATTGCTATTCTTATATCGCCGCCTTGTAAAAGGGCTATTAGTTTTGGGCAATTAGAATGATTAACTCACCAGATGTAAGTGCTGGAGCATCTCCACGTATCTGTAGAGGGAAAGGAGGTGGAGTTTGCATTAATTCCCATCCTGTATAAGCCAGGGAGGGGTGATGTTCCGTTAACAAGCTCAAGGCCACAGGCAGCTGCTTAGGGACTCACGCTTTTTCTGAAGACAGCAGTTCCTGTGCGATGACTTGGGCTCTGGACTGTCCTTCCACCTGCGGGAGGAAACAGAACCGTCAGGAGGGGCAGCACCAATGGGGGAAGCCAGAGGGAGACCTCGGATCCACAAGCATCAGGTTCATAGAAGGACCTCCATGCTGCCCAAAGCAAATTCCACGAACTTCTCAGTTCATTGCCTGACACTCAATACCTGTGTGATCTTCAACCTTCCTGCAGCTCAGTTTCTTCATCTGTAGATGTGCATATAACTAGCAGCTAACTCAGAAGGTTATTGAGCTAATGCTGAGCACAGTGTCTGATATATAGTAAGTGCTGTGATCTTGAATAACCTGTAATTCTCTGTGCATAGGGAGAGCTCTCTCCTACTTTTGTTTTTACAGATGCTGCTCCCTCAGTGTCCCTTTCCCCTTCTCTCTCTGGCTAACTCCCGGTTATCCTTTAAGACTTAGCCACAGCATCACCCCCTCCAAGGAGACTTTCCTGACACCCTCCCTGAACTGGCTGGGTTAGCTATTCTTTCTGGGCAGTGCAATACTAAGCAGTGCAGAATCAGAAGCTAAACTACAAGGAGACTGCAAATGGACCCCAATTATGTCTCCCCAGGAGGGACCAGCAATTTCACCGCTGCATGAGCAGTGCCCGGCATACCATAGATTCCTTCTTTTGACTGAAAGAATGAATAAGTGAGAGAATTATCCACTTTGGAAGCATTAATGCTCTTGGCTGACCTCAGAAGGCAAGTCACAAACCCTATCTGAGCCCCAACTTCCACACCTGTAAGGAAAGTGCCTGGGCATTCTGCCACAAGCAGGCCCTTCCTCTGTAGCTCCAAACCTGCTGCACATCTGCACATCAGACATGGCTGGTGGCTGGGATCCAGAAGAACAAAGACTCTATGGGCAGCCTAACAGAACAGATGGTGGATGCTGGGAATGTGCAGGCATGGCTGGGGAAGTGGGGGGGGGGGGGGGGGCGGTCCCAGAGAGAAAGGGGGAAAGTGGCCCATGGTGGAGCAGAGGACACTCAGGAGGGATGCCTGGCTTCTGGTTTCAGTTCTGCCATCACCTCCCAATGCAACCCTACACAAGTAACCTTCTGAAGTCTTTAGAAGAGACCTTTAAATTCACTTCCTATGTGTTACCAAACTTGAGAAGTTACTGGTCAAGTGAACAATCTACTCTAGAAACACACTACCTGCTGAGAGAGCCACTACTACAGTGTGGCAGTTACGAACATGAACTCAGAAACTAGGCAGTTTGGGTTCAAATCCTGCCTCTGCCTTTTTCACAAGTTGAACAAATCATTTATAGAATGTTATCTAACACGCACGTATATTGTAAGGATTAAATAAGTCTCTCTCTCTCTCTCTCCCCATATATTAAAAAGGTAATATGCTAATTAGACATGACATCATTCTGTATGTCCTTCCTGATGAAGCTGGGGCCAGAGGGAAGCCAGTCTGGGTTCTGGGTGCCTGCCGGTGGCAGGAGGAGGGAAGCCCAGGTCCCAGGTGCTGGAAGGAAGCCAGTGCGCCAGCTGGGGGAAGGAAGGCCTACTCTTGCATGAATTTTCCTGCATCGGGCCTCTAGAGTGTGTGTGTGTGTGTGTGTGTGTGTGTGTGTATAATTTATAAATATATGTATATATATAGAAATCCATCTATAGATCTATAAATCTATCAATACATAAATATCTACCTAAAAATCAATCATCTGACAGTAGCAGCTGAGGCAGTGGAAAGCAAATGGGCTCTGGAATTGAGCACATCCAAGTTCAAACCCTGGCCCAGCATTGTTTAATTGTGTGATCTTTGGCAAACCATTGCCCCTGAGCTTTAGATTTTTTTCATCTGAAACACGCTGGAAAATAATCAACCTGACCTCATACTCTGGTCTTTTTGATTATGTGTTCCTGACTCAGGGCCTTTGCACTCACTGTCCTCTATGCTTGTGATGTTCTTCTCCACATCTTCTCATTCTTACTTTCTGACTTTTTCAGGTTTTTTTAAAAAAATATATATATTTTATTGATTTTTTTTACAGAGAGGAAGGGAGAGAGAGAGCTAGAAACGTCGATGAGAGAGAAACATCGACCAGCTGCCTCTTGCACACCCCCCACCAGGGATGTGCCTGCAACCAATGTACATGCCCTTGACCAGAATCGAACCTGGGACCTTTCAGTCTGCAGGCCGACGCTCTATCCACTGAGCCAAACCAGTTTCGGCTTTTTCAGGTTTTTGCTCAAAGGTCACATCCCATCCTTAGTGTGGCCATCTGTGACCCCCTGCCCTGAAGAACACAGAGTCATTCTCTCAACCCGGAATTCCTCAGCCTTGGCTTCACTGGCATTTTGGGCCAGACAACTTTTGTTGCAGGACTGTTAACAGCATCCATGGCTTTCACCTGCTCAACGAGAGTAGCAGCCCCCAATCTCATCTGTGACAATCAAAAATGTCTCTAGGCATTGCCAAGTGTCCTCTGGGGGCAAAGCCTCGCCCCCTGTTGAGAATCACTACCCCAACCCTTTATCTTGCTGGATTTTTCTTTTCAAAAGATTTTTAAAATTAATTTTCAGAGAAAGAGGGAGAGGGAGAGAGAGAAAAACAACGATGTGAGAGCAAAACATCAATTGGCTGCCTCCTGCACACCACCTCCCCATCATGGATCGAGCTGGCAACCCGGGCATGTGCCCTGACCTGGAATTGAACCAGCAACCTTTTGGTGCAAGGGACCATGCCCAAGCAACTGAGCCACACCAGCCAGACACTATACTTTTCTTTATAGCAGGCACACTCCTTAATGTTATCCTTACACCCAAAATTCAATAAATGTTTGAATAAACTGATAAAATTAGATACACTGCCCAACACATAGTAGGTGCTCAATAAGTGAGTTCTCTCCCTAGCTAATCCATCTCTAATAGATTCTTAGTGTTTTCTGGAGACTCAGTCCCTCTGAAGCCACCCTCACAGTGCAGACCCTGGGACCACAGTGTAGCTAGTCTCCCTCCTGCATCTCATTGCGGCTGTCACGACATCCACGGAGCAGGAGGGAAACTTGTGAGGCCTACAGAGGCCTCCAGCCTCACCTGGCCTCCCGCCCTCCCACCGGCGCCGAACTGTGACTCACCGTCTGCCCTCTGCATCTGCAGGGCTAGCGCTGGGCTCTGTGGACAAGAGCGGCTCACTCTTCCCAACGTGGGGGCTCCTTCCGAGTCCCGCGTGTGAAAAGGCTTTGTAAACAAAACCCTCTCAATGGAAACTGTATTCTGCCAGGACAGGCCTCTACAGCTAAGAAAACCCTGTGGTCAAGCTTTCCATAAAGGGAGTTATTCTGCAGAGTAAGGACAAGAGATCCGAAAGCTCAGGTTCTTGCCCTATAAAATGAGGACAAGAGTCAAGATGGCCTCCAACCTCCAATCTTCCAGGGGCCTGTGACTCAATTCTCATTTGTCGTCCAGCAGGATGCTGAGAAGGCCTGATGCAATTTCTGGGCTCCACTTCTCCTTGTACCTATGCCCTTGGACAAAAGTTATTTCTCTTCTCTGAGTTCCATTTGTAAAACATATGATGATGATGATAATAACTATTTAATAATATAATAGCTAGCATTTATTGAACACTTAGTATGTACTAAGCTAAATATATCTCTAACCTTTTTACACATATTACCTTCTCTTCTTTCTTATATTTTTATTTTTTTAAGGAAAGGATGGGGGCTTCAATGGGACTCAAGAAATGGTGGTGGCATCCCAATCTGAACAGTGTTAGAGATTGGAGAAAGGAGTTCAGGGGCTAGTCCTTGTGTGAGCCCCGAGCCCAGAATACAGTAGGTGCTGGGTAAATGTCTGTAGATTTAGGTGATGGGTATATTCATGGATGAGAGTGCAGCTGTGTAGCCCTGGGGTGCAGCAGTGTGTCTAGCTGTGGTCTCCATGTGTGCTGCTGCGAGTGTGTGCACCCAATACAGATGTGAAATTATGTATTTGTGCATGCATGCCTTTACACATATTATCTCACTGAATCTACCTGAAAACCTATGAGGTAGGTACTTATCATCACCATTTTACAGATGAGGAAACTAAGGCACAAGTAAGTCATACCCTCTGCCCAAAATCAATGCTAATAAGTGGCAGATCCAAGATTCAAATCCAGAGAGTGTGGCTCCAGCATCCAAGCACTCAACAACGTGCCTGAAACAGAGCAAGCACTCAGTAAATGGCATCTCTGCTCATTATAGATGGTGGTGGGTTTTTCAAATTGGGAAGTACCTATCTTTACCTGCCCTGAAGGGCCGGCAGCAGAAGACTTACACTCCAGGAGAGGCCTGGGCTAGTCTTTGGACCTCAGCTCTTCTGATTCTTATCCTCAAGAGGAGTGCCTATTGTGTACATAAGAAAGCACTACACCAAACACCAGGGCACCCGGGTCAGCATCTCGGCCAGGCCATGAGCAGCTATGCGACCAAGGGCAAACCCCTCTCAGAGGCCTCAGTTTCTTCTTTGGAAGCTGGGGGTCAATAGTCCCTCCCTCCATAAGATGACGGATGGAAGTAAGTGGTCAACCCCCACCCATGCTTCTGGTGTTGTTGTCATTACCATTGTTATAATCTCAAAGCTGTGGGCTGGACTTCTGGTCGGGTCGGGGCACTGGCCACTCTGCACGTCCCCGCAGCCCTCCCGCCAGACAGGCCGACTCCGGGTGGGCCGTCCCGGCCGCCCCGCTTTAGTGCCTCTGCCAATGATGAATGTGTCTTCGCCAGCCAGACAAGAGGGAGGCCATGCGCCCGAGGCTCTCCTCAGAAGCTGTTTACGGGCGTTGTCCAACCGGGCCATTTAATGTAGATGTTTATTTAACCAGGAAATGAACTTTGAGGTTGACGGCAGTGTCCAGTGACAGACTTCTGGGAACAGGGTTCCTCCCAGGAGCACGGGGCCTGGGGCGCCAGGGCTATCGCCTTTCTCAGGCGGACGCTGTGGGTGTTACATCAGTGGCTGCAGGCCCCTCTGTCGGAGGCTGAAGCGGCTTGTCACCTCTGTTCTCCAGGGCTGCCCAGTCCTGCACTCCCTCCTCAGGCCCCATGCAAACCAGCCAGGCCACTGCTGACTATTCTGGGACCTCAGGTCAGGTTGGGAGGGACAGCCCTCCTTTAGGGATCTTGAGGTGAAACAGTGGGTCACAGAAACAGTTGGGAGTCCTGGCCTCTGGGCTTCCGTGTGTCCAGCCTTAAAATGGGGGTACTTAGCCTCCTTCTAGAACAGCAGTTTGCCAAGTGTGGTCCCAGAACCTCTGGGGTTCTGCCTCCCTTTTCCAGCTAAATATCCGTGTGAGCCTGGATTTTCATGAAGGGTGACCAAAACAACAGTTCCAATAGTCTGAATGCAGAAACAACTAGGAGAATCCTGTTTTCTATTTAACCAGACGTTAATATTTGGGCGGGGGGGGGGGGGGGGGGGGGGAAGCAAAACTAACGTCATTCTCACTAATTTTTTTAAAAAGTTATTTTTTTCATTGAAAATGATATTTGTGTTAACCTATAATAGGCTATTGTTGTTTTTAAAATGTATTAAAACGTAGTGTGACTTTCTCATGTGGTAAACACTGATAGATATAACTCATAGGAACAACAACTATTTGAGGTCCTCAATCATTTTTAAGAGTTCTGAGACCCAAAGGTTTTGAGAGCTACTGGTAAAGAGGTTGTAACAAAGACCATATAGAATCAGGGGTGGAAAAGTTGTTCAATTCTCAGTGAAGAGCAATGAAAAAATGAGGCATCACTGTCACTGTACTATATTAACAATAATTATTGGGAGAAGCAGGCCAAGAACCCCAGGCTTTCTGGCCTGGCCCTCGGGAGATCCCCACGCACACCAGGGACCACATGATCTTTCTCCGTGATATCCTATCCTAAAGAAGAGGGACCACCTTCAGAGCTCCCAGTTTGTCATCACTGTCCCTGTTGGCCGGCTCTTGAGTCTACACCTGCTCTACGTTTAAACAGCCACTTCTCTTTTCAACCTCATCTCTGCTTGGTCCTTGCCAAGCCCCACATCCTGACATCCTGGTCTTGCTCAGTTTCCCTTCCCAGTTACAGCTGTCCTCTCCGCCCAGGGTCACCTGGGAACTCCAATCTCCATGCTGTAACCCTCAGCGTCTTGCCTCCGTAAGACTTTCTTCTCAGACATCTACATCCACTCAATCCCACTCAGAACCGTCCTGCCTCTAAAGGGATGAGCTCCTCGGTTCCCATCTTGGACCTTAGCTACCCAGCAACCCTACCTCCTCTGCTGCACATGTCGCTTAGCTCATTAAGAGTTCCAGGCAACCACCCCCTCTAATCCATCCTCTGCCATGGTGGTCACCTTCTGCTATCTCCTGCAGCCCCTGTGGCTCCTGTGGCTCCCCAGCACTAGATGACAGAAAGAACTTGTCAGCTAGCATTATGCTGAGAGCCAGATCTGGTTTCAATTGTGAGCTCTCCCCCTTCCTCTACCTATGCCCGTGGACAAGTTGTTTCTCTTCTCTGACTCCCATCTATAGAACAGAGATAACAATAGTAGCACCTGCTTAATAATATAACAGCTAGCATTTATTGAACACTTAGTAGGTGCTAAGTTGGCTCTAAGTTTTTTGTACGTATTATCTTACTGAATCCTCCCAACACCCTACGAGGCAGGCACTACCATTGTTATCTCCTTTTACAGGTGAGGACACTGAGGGACAAACCAGTCCTGCTCTTTGCCTAGGACTTAACCTGAAGACCTTTTCCAGCCACTCTTCCTGCACTCCGCCATGCCCCAGGGAACCCAATTGTATTCCTAAGATCAGCCTACTTTTTCCTGCCTCCCGGCCTTTTGGCACATGCAAGTTCCTATGCCCAGAATCCCCTCCAGACTCAGTGAGTGTCTCTAGATCACACACTAAACCAAGGTAGGCACCCCATGCTCCCTATCTGTCAGCCTCCTCCGCTCTATAGGCCATAAAAAAAAGAAAGAAAAAAAGAATCATCTCTAAGGAGAGGGAAGAGGCTGTCTCAGGCCTTGGGGAAATGTTCTTAACGAGTCTTCACTGTTTTGAGGGTCCCAGTGAAGGGCGCATTGGAGGATTCTGAGGTCACACCTGGAAAAGGAAGAGTGCTAGGAAGCCTGACTCCAGGGGAACACTGTCTCCAACGGGCCTCTGGGCACCACTGTCAGGGCCATGGCCCTCCCCCCTTGGAATTCAGATTATGATTTCCAGCACAGCCTTCAGAGGCTAGAAAATCCAGAGAAAGGAGCTCAGGGAAAGATGGCTCATTTTTTATCCTAGCTGCTACTTGTGCTCCCACAGGGGCAGAGAAGGGATAAGGATGGAGAAGAGGAGGCAACGCCTGCTGTGACAAAGGGGGAAGGAGTGGGACCAAAGAGAGGCCTATCCCCCTGGACCAAGTGGTCAGCTTCTAATTCACGTGGACACCTGCGTACTTCTGGTTATAGGCTAGTGTGAGTCTGGGTTTGGCCTGGATACTTAAAAAAAAAACTTTTAATTTTGGAAAGAATCTTTGATTCTGTCTGCAGTGTGTAATACATTTGTAGAAGCATCAATCTGTCTTGGCACGCCCTGAATGAGGCAACAGGAAACCTGATTTCTACTCCTGACTGCCTCTGACCTGCCAAATAACCCTGAGCAAGTGATGGCCTCTCTATGAGCTTTACTTTTCCTTCCTGTAAGTCAAAGCAATCTCCGGCATAACTGAGACTTTTTACCCATTGACTAGCAACCCCCAATTTCCCTCTCCCCTAGTCCCTGGCAAACACCATTCTGCTCTCTGCTCCTATAAATGTGACTGCTTTAGGTTCTTCATACTGGTGGAATCATGCAGCATGGGTCCTCTGGGACTGCCTTACTTCACTTAGCATAATGTCCTCCGGGTCCATCCATGTGACAAGACTCTCTTCCTTTCTAAGGCTAAATTATACTCTATGCACACACCACATTTTATTTATCCATTTATCCATCTATGGGCATTAAGAAGGTAGCTCTCATGTTAAGTGTTCTTACCTCAACAACAAAAAACAAAACAAAACAAAACAAAGTGATCTGCAAATGCCCGTATTAGCTGTCTCACCTTCCAGAATCCCCGAGAGACCGTGATTGTGACTGGAAAGCTCGGACTGTTTGGCAACAGGAAAAGGCCAGTGTGGGACTCGCATGGCGAACTTTCAGCAGCAGGGTTATGTATTAGGTATACGTAGTGACTGTCACGAAGTCAGGAAGGAGAAAGCGAGGCTGAGTATGACCGAGGGGCCCAAATCCTAAACCAGTGGGGTGGGGTGGGGGGGGGGAGGGGCACTGTGGCAGAGAGGAAAACCAGCCACAGAACATGTTCTCTCGGTGCCAGGACATTCTCACTGTCCCCATACCTGACAGCCCCCAAGCCCTCCAGGACCCGGGACAAGGTGTGTGAGACATGTGGGTACATGGACACCTCCCGAACCTTTGAGCCCCTATCCTTTCCTATCCCTTTCTGCTCTGAGAGTTTGCCTCCCTCATCCTCCTCCACTCATGCTGCCTCGAAGTATCCCTCTGTGCGACTGTATGAACAGTGCACTCTGCATGGTCAGCCGGGGAGAAGCAGGGCTGGAGCGCAGCATGGCCCCTCGTGGTGCCAAGTAAACCGCACGGAACCAAATAAGCGTTTTCGCTTCAGTAAGCTGTCTTGCATTTAACAAGACAGTTTGTTTTCCTTACTTAAATGCAGGAGCTGAGTCTAAGGCATTCATTTCTTTATTAGTTTATTCTAAACTATTCACTGAATACTACTGTATGTGCCAGGCAGTAAGGACAAAACTGTGAATAGGACAGGCAAGGTCCCTATTCTGACAGGGAAAGGCAAGTAATATGCAGAAAAATAAAGAACACAATCAAGGTTTGAGGTAAGTATGAAGAAGGAAATAAACAGAAATTCCCCTGCCAAACACAGCAGGTGAGCAGGGTAGGCACTCTTAAGGAGGTGACGTTAACTTTAAGACCTACATCCAGCTGTGTAAGAGACAGGAATAGTGTTTCAAGTAGATGGAACTGCAAGTGCAAAGACCCTGGGGTGAGTTTAAAGAACATACAAAAGAAGGAGAGGGGAAGGGAGGGGAGGGGAGAAAGGGAAAAGGAGGGGAAGGAAAGGGAGAGGAGAGGGGAAAAGAGAGGGGAGGGGAGGGGAGGGAAGGGAGGGGGGAAGAGAGGGGAGGGGAGGGGAGAGGAAAGAGGAAAGGAAAGAAAAGAAAAGAGAAAAGGAAAGAAAAGGAAGGAAGGAAGGGAGGGAGGGAGGAAGGAAGGAAGCAACAGATAGAACTCATTTTTATATCCTTCATGATATCTGCAAAGGTTTACACATTGGTTGAATTTCATTTGATCCATGATTAACAGGGCGACAGAAGATGAAATGGGCCGAAACCAGTTTGGTTCAGTGGTAGAGTGTCGGTCTGTGGACTGAAAGGTCCCGGGTTCGATTCCGGTAAAGGGCATGTACCTTGGTTGCGGGCACATCCCCGGTAGTGGGTGTGCAAGAGGCAGCTGGTTGATGTTTCTCTCTCATCGACGTTTCTAGCTCTGTATCTCTCTCCCTTCCTCTCTGTAAAAAATCAATAAAATATATATATATATTTTTAAATCTGACATATGCTATACTATAGATGAACCTTGAGGACATTATGGGAAGTGAAGTAAGTCAATCACAAGGGACAAATACTGTATTATTCCACTTGTAGAGGTCCCTAGAGTAGTGAGACAGAAAGTAGAATGGCGGGCGACTGGCAGGAACTGGAGGGGGGGGTATTTGGAGGGGAGGAAGAATGAGAAGTTAATGTTTATTGGGCACAGAGTTTCAGTTTGGGAAGATGAAAAAGTTCTGGAGACAGATGGTGCTGACAGTTGCACAAGTGTGAATGTACTTAATGCCACTGAACTGTACACTTAAAAAATGGTTATGATGGTGAATTTTACATTATGAATATTTTAACCTAAATTTTAAACATGGAGATAAAGGCTTCCTCTAACCTCCCTAACTTTTCCTCCATCATCACCCCTGCTCTGTCCTCCACCATCACAATGTGTTTTGTCTGTCTGCTGGTTACAGCACATCCACCACCTGTGCCACCTCAGGAGTTTCCGGCTGACTGTTCCTCTTGTTTAGAATGTAAATTGCACCAGGTCAGGGAGGTGCCCAGCCTGACTTGTGGCTGCTGTATGTTGAGCCCATCGACGGGTGCCTGGCACATATTAGGTGCTCGGTGAGTCCTTAGTAAAGAAATAAATTTCTGTTGAAGAGGAGGAGGGACAGGGAAAAACTGAGTGAGGATACAGAGAGAAGAGCTGCAGGCGGGAGGGAATTCGTGCTGGGAAGGGGACGAGGTTGTTTTCTGGGAAGGAGAGCGGGCCGCAGCCTGAGGAAGCTGATGCAAGTCTAGAAGGGCCTCCCCGGGACCAGGGGAAGTGGCATTTGCAGTGGGGCAGTGTGCAGGACTGCACAGGTGGGTTCTGAGGTCTGTGGCATGGAGAAAGCACGTGGGGGCCCTTAACCCGGGCTGGAGACGGGCCCATGGAAATAACCAGGGCTCACGGGGACCCTTTAACTTAGGCAGACGGTCAGGGTGAGGCCAAAGGTAGAAGGCCTAGGGGCGTGAGGTCTGCAAGGAGGCCTGGGCTAGGCTGACTAACCTCGGGTGCAGCCAGGAAAGAGACATAAATGGGGAGCCACGGAGGGTGTGATGGCAGGAGAGTCTGTTCCACAGGCAGGGCACTAACTTCAGCTCAGGGTCAGGGGTGGACCTGTCAGGGAAACGCAGTGACGATGGGTCTCAGGCTAGGGAGGGGCCCCAACCCCTGGGCTGGTCTCGAGGGAGCTGGTATTTAGCTTGAAAAAGTACCCATTAGTCTGAGAACTGGGCTCATTGTCAGGGAGGAGCAACAGGCCAGCCAACCTTTGAATGTCTCCTTTCACAGCTAGGTCTATTTTTAAGTCCTTCTCATTTTTCCTTTCTTGCCCCCTCCTTCCTTCCACCCACACCCTTTGTATGTCTAGGAGTGGGACAGAGAAAGAGGTCCCATGTGGGTGGACTGGCTGGGTTCAGCTTCCGATTCTGCTCCAACAACCTCTCCCCTCCTGACGTGGTCGCCCCAAAACACCTAGGAAGAGTGGGGCTCACCACCCTTTATTTTTACATAAACCATATCAAACTGTAAGAAGGGTGCGACTCCCCCGCTCCACGCCCCCAACCTGACTTCTGAGGCAGGGGGAGGGCTGGGGAGCAATTCTACTGATCACCCACACCCTCTCTAGGTCTCTTCCTGCCAGGTGGTTGGCGATGGAAATCGGGGTCCCCTTTTCCCAATGATGTGATGGAGGCACAGGGAGGAGAGGTCCTTGCCTTTTGGACAGACACCATGGGAGACAAAGAATCAGGAATAAATGTTCCCCCCCACCTCCCACCCCACCAAGTGGCTATGGCAAAAAGGAGCCAGGAAGGATTGCTCACTCTGGAAATCTCCCTGCACGCCTGCCCCGAGGCCTGGCAACTCGGGGACTCTTCCACACGGAGACCTCTGGAACAGCCTCTTCGGGGTCAGGTTAGCGGCGGGTACAAAGGCTGCTCGCCGATCCACCAAGTCCCTTCTGGGATCTGCCCTGGAGGAAATCTTGCACGCGCATCTAAGGAGGCGTATGAGCAGTGCACTGCAATGCTGTTGGTGATGCAAGCACATGAAAAACATGGCAAAGGTCCCTCAGCAGGGGGATGGTGAAATAAACCACCGTATATCCATAAAATGGAACACTACGCAGCGCTAAAGATAAGTTAGAGTTCTATAGACCAATATGGGAAAATACTAAGAATTCTGTGTACAAACCCAACCAACCCAAGTTACTCCAGGTTTCTTATAGTTTTTTTTCCCCAAAATGTATTTTACTGATTTTTTACAAAGAGGAAGAGAGAGGGAGAGAGAGAGCCAGAAACTTCGATGAGAGAGAAACATCAACCAGCTGTCTCCTGCACTCCCTCCACCAGGGATGTGCCCACAGCCAATGTACATGCCCTTGACCTGGGACCTTACAGTCACTCTATCCACCCTATCCACTGAGTTAAACCGGTTTTGGCAGGTTTCTTATAGTTTTATATAATTTATGGAAAAATAACTCCACAAACAATACCACTCATTTTCCACTTAAAGTTCTGGAAGGGTTCATGCCAAACTGTGGACTACAGTTACCTCTTTAAGGGCATGGGGATTGGGAAGGAGTATTTCAGGGGGCTTTCGCTGTTACCTGTGACGATTTCATATGCCACGGGGAGAATCTAGTAGAGCACATCTCACGTGACGAGAGCGTAATTTTTAAAGGTAATTTCCACTTTGGCACATGACGAAGACCTCACGAAGAAGGACGAGGGGGTGGTGGGACAGAGAACCTCAGCCTCGTTTGACAGATAAGAAGGCTGGGCTTCCGAGAGTGAACTGACCTGCCGGCAGGAATCTTAGACCCGAGTTTCTCCCTCTGTGCTCAGGATGACAGGATGCTCCTGTCTCCGACCCTGGCTCCCCCGTGCGGGCCCCGCACCTGGCCGGCCGCGGGCAGGATGGACCAGAGGCCCCGGCTGCGGTGGGCGCTGCCTCCGTTCCAGGACGTGGCATTGTTGCCGAGTCCCACTTGACCTGAGGCAGGTTGTTTCCCACCCGAAAGCTCTGACCTTCGCGTGTGCTTTTCCTGTGTGTCAGGCATTGTTCTCAGTTTCCATAGACGTGTTTACTCTCATGACTGTTCTGAAGCAGTACTGTGATTACTTTCCTGATTGTGTAGATGGGAAACTGAGGAACAGAGTGGTTAAGAAGTTGTTCAAACCACTCACGTAGCAAGTGGCAAAGCTGGGTGGGTGTGAAGCTCTTGTTCTCTATGCTACTCTGCCTCTTATAAGCTTCTTATTCCTGGGCGTCTCCAAGGAGCAGCCTGGAGACCAGAAGGCAGGGATGCCGATCACCAGTGTCCAGGGCCCTGGTACCTCATGTCTTCACAGGGATCCAGGGAGGCCAGACCCTCCCTGCTCCCACTTTCCCTCTGACGCTGACTCAGAAACAACAGGTCCTTGTTATGCCCCTACTATGTGGCCGGCACTTCCCCATCTGTGTGCTTATTCAGCCCACAGCCCAGCAGCTACTGTGAATGCTCCCATTTTAGAGACAGGAGGCTGAGATGCGTGACAGAAAGCAACTGGTCAGCGGTAACACAGCAGGAGGGGGAGACGAGGAAGATTCCAGAAGAAGGTCTAGCGGAGAACGCTGAGACTGTGGTAGGAAGCCCACGCGCGGTGGGGGACCTTGGAGCTCAGAAAGTCACACCTGGAAGGCCCCGCGGCTCCATCAGCTCTTCAGCTCTTCCAGGCATGGTACCCTCGTCTGATTCAGATCTCAGATTCAGACCACATTCCCAATAACTACTATAATTTTCCTGCTCCCAGCTTCCGTGACCTCAGGGATGCCCAGAAAAGGCAAATCCATCTCTAAACAGGCAAGGCAAGCTAACTCAACGTTCCCTTTCCTTCTCCCCCAAAAGTCACTAGTTCCTTTCTAGGAAGCAGGGAGGAGTGGAGAGGTAAGCGATGGCCCCCAGGACTGAGGCAAAAAGCAAAGGAACACTGGGCTTGGAGCCAGCCAGACCCGTTTTTGAATCCCTCCCCCCTCCCCCGAACCACCAGCAGTGAGGTCTTGGCAAACCACTTAAACTCTCTGAACCTCTTGTGTCCTCAACTGGAAAATAGGGATGGTGGTACTGACTTCGAAACTGTTATAGGGAATAAAAGAGAAAACAAATGTGCAAGCGTTCGGTGCCAGGAAAGCACTCACTCTATCTAGAGGGGGAGACGCAGGAACAAGAGTGAAAGGGGGAGGGGACGTGGGGCCCGGTGGGAAAGCCCCCTTCAGGGTTCCCCATGGCACTGGCCAGGTCACTTTATGAAAACACTGTACGAAGAGATAAATGATTTTTAAAAAGAAATCGAGGGTATAAAAACAAAATGGAAGACATAACCATTCATAAAATGCTTGGTAAGGGCCAGGCACTCCTGCTGAGTGCTTCTGTGTGAATAGTCTTTCATCAGTGACACAACTACTCTAGGATGGGAAGGCGATGACAGAGTGTGGAAGACGGACACAGGACAAGGTGCCTAAAGGAGGTCTGTCAGGTAGGAGGCAGTGTGCCTCTGCCTTCCCAGCTACTCCCCACAGGCAGGCAGGAGAGGGGCCCAGAAGATGGAGTGGAGAGAATTTCAAGCCTCTAACCCTTCCTCGCCTGTCCCCTGTGGTCTCAATTCCTGGCTCTCATCACCCTGTGGTATTTCCCTGGTAACACTGAATAGCAGCTGTGCGACGCTGGGCAAGTTCTTTACCTCTCTGTTTCTTCACATGTAAAATATGGACAGCAATTCTCGGTTCCCAGAAAGGGAGTGTGGAAGGAATGAGATGATGTCAGTGGATGGAAGTGAAGCAGGGCTCACCAAGAGCACCCAATAGCGAGCACATATATTGTGGATTCATACAACTGAGGATCAGAAATATACTTTAAAAAAACCACAGAAAGTTCCAAAAAACAAAACCTGAAGGCACACAAATAAAAATGATACATGGGCACACCCTGCTGTAGCCTCCATGCAAATAGGTTATAGAAGGGGCTTGAGTAGCCGTGGATTTTGGTATCTGTGGGGATTCTGGAACCAATCCCTGAGGATACTGCGGGACAACGGTAATTAATTACCACTGTGTCCCAGTGCTCCATAGGCAGGTCTGGGTCTCCACTGAGACTGGGATCCAATGACTATCTGCCTCCAACAAAGGGCTAGGCAGCCCTTCTCTCAGCCCCACCTCCCAGTGCACCACTGCAGGGTTTGGAGAAACCAACTTTCTCCCCAGATTTCTGGATACAGTTAAGAAAACTCACTCAGATCCTTTCACTCATCTCACCCTCATGCTCCCCGCTTTGCAGACGAGGAAACTGAGGTCCAGGGGCCCACGTGATTAGACTCCAGATCTGTCTTGATTCTTTCAGGAAGCTTTATTCTAGTTCATCCACAAAGGTTCTGGGAAGCCCAAACTTCCACAGACCCAGGAGGATACCAGCAGGAGTTGTTGCCCTTGCATCAACAACACAGGACCCCATGTCTGCTGTGTGTCTTAATGCTGCAGCCCCAGCTGCTCTGCGACTCAGGCTCTGTATCCAGCGTGGGCCTGGCTGTTTGCCGACAGCTCCCTCCACATCCTCTCTCCACCTTCACATCTCTGATCCCCCACATCCCAGTGGCCCCTTACCCTGGGTGGGGCACCCTACCTTGTTGGTGAGGCTGGGGTCTCTTGGAGCACTGTCCTCCTCCTCTGAGCTTCCCTGCTCTTCATCCGACGTGAGGTCCTCCTTGGGGGCTGCGGCTGAGATGGGACAGACCTTGTAGGGTTCTGTGTAGGCACTGGGGTCAGAGAAGAGGAGAGAGAAGGTTAGAGCTCTGTGTCCAGCGAAGGCCAAGTATATAGGCCAGGGGACCAGTTAATGCTAGAAGCCAGTAACAAGTGTGCAGAATGCTCTGTGCCCTCCAAGGAGACCCAGAAGTGAGGAAGACGCAGACACAAACCTTTCTACCTGCCCCCATTCTAGCCATGCTGGCCTCCTTTTAGTTTCTCGAACATGTCAAACGCTTCCCTAGTGCTTTACACATGCTGTCTAAGACAAACCCGTCTCCTGTTAGATACAAGGCAGGCTGTGTTGCTAAAGGAAGGTAGAAATAATTACTATGAGGAGAAGAGATTTCAATATGATTGATCTGGTGGTCTAGACAGGGTCAGTCCACAGGTGGCCATGTACTCTGAGCCTAAGAAGAAATGCAAGGATGTGGTAGACAAAGTGTGGGATACACATACCGGCCCCTAATCCCAGCTCTGCCATGAGCTAGGTCATGGACAAGACACATCTCAGGATATTAGTTTTCATCTAGTCTTCTTGGGGATAATTTCCATCTCACCTTCTTGGCAGATGCGATGAGGATCAATGCTTGGAAAGCATATACAGTTGACCCTTGAACAGCACTGGGGCCAGGGGTACCGATCACCTCTGCAGTCGAAAATCCGAGTATAACTTAAGCTGGCCCTCTGTACACATGGGTTTCCAACTGGATAGAAAGGACTGTCGACCCTTGAACAAATGTGTTTAAGTGCAGTATAAATCCGTGTTGTTCAAGGGTCAACTCTAGAGATATGATAACAATCTCATATCTACACTGCTACGGCTACTATGTATGCATTCCATCAATTAATTCATATATGCACTCAATAAATACTTACTGATTTCCTGCTTTATGTCAAGCACAGAGCTAGACAACCAGTAAAACACAAGTGACTAAAGAGGAGATGGTCCCTGCTCTCAAAAAGGATCACCTAATGTATGATCACACTTTGTGAAAAGTAAAGGATGGGAAGGAGGTGCTTTCATAGAGAATAACGAAGTGGAACTGTTTAGATGGTTCAGGGAGGGCCTCTCTGAGTGTGAGACCAGCTTGGTGACAGCACGAGGACGTGTTCCGGGCGGGGAAAGCAGCTATGGAAAGGCACGGAGGCAGCAAAGCGCTTGGCATGTGGCACAGACCGGCCTGGAGAAGACTTCTCCCTTCCGGAATTCCATCCCCACAGAGGCGGCTCTGGCCCCATAGTAACCCCCTTGCCCTGATCCCTGTTCCCGGCCTCCCTCTCCACACAGCAGAGCAACTAACTGTTCTACAGTAGAGATCGGGCCATCTTCCTCTCCTGCTCAGAGATCTTCCTTTGGCAAGATGGTCCCAGACTTCTCACAAGACCCTGCGCTCCCCTTAAGAGGAATGGCTACATTAGGTCCATGACTTCCTGTGGAGGATTACCAGTCGTGGTAAGAGATGGAGCAGCTGACTGTGTCCCTGTACTCTGGAGAGAATTTCATGAGGAGAAGAAGGAACATGCCAGGCCTTTCCTAGAATGTGTTGTAAAGGAGGAAAGGGCTCCCCAGTCAAGCTTCCCACAGGGTGCTGGTGTCACCATGCTCCCAGGCAGCAAGCCAGAAATCTGAGCATCTCCTTGCACAGCTAGCCCTACTTAAGCATTACAGCTCCTTCCAGTTTTGCTGTTAAATATCTCTCACCACTGCTTGCATCTCTATCCTAGCCTCTGTGGTCCAAGCCATCTGTGGCCTGGACAGACATCTGTAACAGCTGCTTTCTTGTTCTTTCCCGTCCCACCCTGGCTGCCCTCCAATCTGTTCTCCACCCGATGACCAGGGGACCTTGTCAAACCCAATCTGAGTGTGTCACCCTCTTGCTTAAGTTGTTCAGGGATATTCCAGTGCTGTTAGAAGTCAAATCCAACGGCTCAGCCTGTCAGGCAAGGCTCTGCTCAACTCGGGACATGGGAAGGTGGGTGTCCTTGGGCCCTGATGCTTGCTGTGAAGTCTGCCCAACATCAGATGCTGCTGGACATCACAGAACTCAGGGCTCTGGCTCAAACCAAGCACAGGGCTGTATTCCATGGAGCCCAGCTGAGCCCTGGGGAGAGAGCTTATGAAAGCCACCCATTCCCGCTCAGCCCCCGGGGAAGGGGAGGCGCTGGGTCAAGGTCACGTGGCAAATCCAGGCCAACACATGTTACCTCTGCAGAGGCCTCTCCCAATGCTCCATCCCATTTTATAGGCATGAATTCCCTCAGAGTGCTGAGGAGTGTTGATGTCAGGCTGCAAGGGCAAAGCAGGTTTTGTTTTTTGTTATTTGTGCTGTTTATTTTATTTTATTTTATTTTAAGAGGCAGAGGATTGCAGAGATGAGAGCTCACATTCCCATGTGAGACTGAGTTCAAATCCTGGCACGCCACTCATTGGCCATGTTTAACCTTTCCAAGCCTCAGCGGTGCCTAATTAATTGAACTGCTGGGGGATTAATGAGTTAAATCATGTAAAACAGCTCTCTTATTTTTATTATTTATCTACGGTTGTCTTCAAGTCAACTAATTTTTAGCATGTGCTATAATTCTGGTTCCATCCTAAGTGATAATACCCATGAAGTCACACTGTGTGTTCTTCTAACACTTTAAAATAAAACATATAGGCCTAGCTGGTTTGGCTCAGTGGATAGAGTATTGGCCCACAGACTGAAGGTTCCTGAGTTTGAATCTGGTCAAGGGCACGTACCTCAGTGGCAGGTTCCCTGGCCCTGGTTGGGGTGTGTGCAGGAGGCAACCAATCAATGTCTCTCTCTCACATAGATGTTTCTCTCTGTCTCTCCCTCTCCTTCCCACTCTCTTTAAATATCAGTGGGGAAATATCCTCAGATGAGGATTAACAATAAAATAAAATCTATATATATAAAACCCTAAGCGACTGGTCAACTGTTTGACCAGTCCACTTACTATGATGTTCACTGACCACCAGGGGGTAGACACTCAATGCAGGAGATGCCCCCTGGTGGTCAGTGCGCTCCCACAGCAGAAGTGCCACTCAGCTGACCTGACAGGCACCAGACGCTGGGCTCATGGCTGGCGAGCCCAGCTGCAGCAGTGCGAGCCTCTCTCGCCTCCTTGGCAGTGCTACGGAGCGGCGGCAGGTGCAGTGGACAGAGATGAGTGGGCGCTGGCTGCTCTAGCAGGGCTCAGGTTCCTCCCTGGCAGTCTGTGGGAGCATCTCACACACCACTACATCCCCAGAGTGGTCCCAGATATTGAGAGGGTGCAGCCCAGGCTGAGGAACCCCACCAGTGCATGAACATGTGCACCGGGCCTCTAGTAAACCATATAATTATTAATCTATAACATTTGACTCAAATGATCTTGCTCAGCATTGGAAATTCCGAGATCTCACAGAAATAAACCCGGTGACCTCTGACCCACCAACCATCCGTCCTCAGTCCAACCTCAGCTGTGGCTAGAAATGTGGCCCATACTCTTTTATTTCTACTTCTTCTTGTGATTTCTGGTTTCTCAAAAGATTCCCTAAAAAAGAAGTCAGGAGGCAAAGGTTCAGGTGCTCTGATGATATTTCTGACTTTTTATTTCACTGTGAACACAACAAATGAGGATAAACTGCCATTAAAAATGTGCTTTCACAACAGAAAAGAGCAAGTATCATCCAATGTCTTTGAAGTCTCAGTGAAAGTTATAGCGACAGACCTTATCTTGGGGAGAAATCAGTTAAATAAGCAAACCAAAACATTCTGATTCTAAGACCACAGTGTCTACAGATCTGCTCCTTCAGACCCTTGATAGTTGCTACCAGGCTGAGCTTCGAACCCAGGGAAAGAAAACAGTCTGAGAAATGTTTCCTTGACACCTTCTGTCCAAATGCTCTGGCAGGCAGGCCCTGGCAGAACTTGTGTCTTGGGTGAGTAAACACTTCTTCCCTTGAGGAAACTGACTGGGAACCTTTACATACCACATCCATCTCCCCAGTCTGTCAACATACAACTCTGAGATGGATCCTTTGCACAGTATGGTCTAAGGAAGTCTGCAAAGCTTTATATTTTTGGCTAGCTGGTGCCTGTCTGTTTCGTTTTTCAGTTATCCAAAAAAAAAAAAACAAAAAAAAAAACACAAACAAACAAAAAAACAAAGAAACACAAAAACTATTAAGACCCCTCCATGTTCCAGGCTCTGTCTTATAGGTACTAATGGAAAACAAATAGACAATGTTTTTGTTCTACAACCTCTCTAATTGAAATACCTATTATAATCATAACTAAGTGAGGTATTGTTTCTAGACAGCTTCTGTGCATCTACCAATACATTACACATAAGAAAGCCCTCTAACTCAACCATGGGCCCATCTGTATCCTCTTCCATCCACTCATCCACCCATCTGACCATCCATCCAACTACACATCCACTTGGCTATTTATCCAGCCATCCTCCCACCTACCCCCTTAGCTATCCAGCCATCCAATCATCCACCCTTCTACCCACCCATTCCTTCACTCACTTATTCAACAAATACAGATTAGCGCCTACTTCAAGGAGCTAACACATGGAGGAATCAAAGGTGACTGGAGTACTCTCTCTGGCCTCAAAGAAAGTACAGGGCAAAGTACTGGTTAAGAGGGTGGACTCAGAACTCGGACTGCTTGGTTTGAATTCCAGCTCTACTTTAAGCAAGTCACTTAACCTTCCCACGCCTCAGTTTTCATTTTTTCATTTTTAAAAATCTCTACATCAGGAGTCACGAAAGATGCCAGGGAAACAGGCAAAAAAAAAGCCACATGGTCAGGGCTGTTGAGTGTAGAGACCAAGGGGCCTAAACCTTGGCATCAGATAGAAGAGAGTCACTGTGTAACCTTAGGCAAGTCACCCAACCTCTCCGTTTCTTATCTGTAAAGTGGGGATGGTTACGTAGGTTCATTGTGGGATTAAATGAGAACATGATAGAGACACTTTCTGGCATGTAGTAATTCCTTTCTAGCCAACCCAGAAGAGCCTGCACAAGGCCCAAGTTCTAGACACCCAGACTGATCTCCAGGGAGCTGTGTCCTCCCCCTCTGGGTCAACTTGTGCTTTAAAGGGGACATAAATTAAAGCTGCACAGAGCTCATTACCTTGAGTGACCCTTCCAATGAGCACAGTCCTCTCCAGCGGGCTAGAGTCATAAAAGGACATGTGCATCCATGTGGGGAGACCAGCACGTTGTAACCCGGCCCAGGGCTGTCCGACTCTGCCCATGAAGTCCTGTCCTATGATACTTGCTGGGAGTCATAACCCCCGGCACAGCCAAAAGGGCCTAATAACTCATTAAAAAAAGAAACACTTCCCCCCCTGGGGATCTCTCAGCAGGCGCTTTGGCCCCAAAGTCTGTCTTTGCTGGTGCTGTAACATGTGTGGAGGAGGCCAGATTGCAGATGCAACATCCTTTGGCTCCTCCAAGATGGACTAGGACCTTTCCAAAGTTTGCCAGCTCCGTGGGGAGGGGCAGGAGCTTCAGGGATGGGAGCTGGAAAGTTTGAGATGGAGAAGACAGGATGACGGATTTGGCGAACATGACTACCCTAATTAACAGAGCGGCTGGAAGGGTTTGGAAGTGGACGGAGGGGAGGGCTAGGTACACAATCAGGGATTTCCAAATCTTCAGACTTTCAATCCTGTCTCTTGCCTACTTCCCATACCACTTTCAAAGTTCACCCAGAGGATCCCTCTAGACCTTCCCCAGCTGGCACCTTCTGCTCCGATCCTTCCTTGTCACTCAAAGCTGACCCCTCCCATGCTTCCCTTTCTCAAAGGGACAGTGGGATTTTCACAGATAGAGCTATCTGCCCTGGAACTGGGAACCTTCAATCCGATACAGTGGAAAGAGCTGAAGAGGAGAAGGGTCCAAAACTGGGAGTCCTGGATTCATCTCTAACCTAGAAGAGAGTCACCGTGTAACCTTGGGCAAGTCACCCAACCTCTCAGTTTCTTATCTGTAAAGTGGGGGTGATTACGTAGGTTCTTCGTGGGATTAAATGAGAACACAATGGAGTCACTTCCTGGCATGTAGTAAGCATGATCTGGCTATAGGACCATCCTGTTGGGTCTCAGTTTGCACATTTGTGAAATAGAGGTAGAGAAACAAAGCACTCAGAAACAAAATGCCTCATTTTTCAATTTTTTAAAAAATCTGTAAGTCAGGAGTCATGAAAGATGTCAGGGAAATAGGCCAAAGAGCCACGTGGTCAAGCGCTGTAAGTTTACAGACCAAAGGGCCTAAACCTACACATGTGAAGCTGTGTGTTGAGGCCAGACTGCATGCCTCCCTCAGCATGGAGGCCGGGCCCTGAGCGCAGCTGCCTGTCTGGAGCCTCCTCACGTCGAGAGTGAGGCTCCGCTCCGTTCCCTGTCAGAGGGAACGCAATCTGCACCCAGGGTCAGCCAAGGGATAGTGCCTGAATTGGTTCCCAGAATCGGCCCTGAAGGAGAGGCTTTTAAAAAATTTTAGTTTCCATTTTTCACTAAGTAAAAACAGAAGTATGTCCTTGCTCTCTGACCTGTGACATCCCCACCCTTCCTCTGAAAACACAGTGTCAATGGTTTTATAGGGATTTGTTTTCTGTTATAACATTTCCATTGAGTTATAATTCACATATTATAAAGTTTACCCCGTTAAAATGTACAATGCATTGCTTTTCAGTATATGCACAGAGTTGTGCGACCATCCTCAATCGCCATCTAATTCTAGAACATTTCCATCAACCTAGAAAGAAACTCCATACCCTTTAGCAGTCAATCGTTCTCTTCCCTCCCCCAATGCCTGGCAACCACTAATCTACTTTCTGTCTCTATGGACTTGCCTGTTCTGCACATTTCATATCAATGAAATCAGACAACATATGACATTTTGTATCTAGCTTTTTCCACTTAGCATAATTATTTCAAGACTCACCTCTGTCCTACGACTTCATTCCTTTTTATGGCTGAATAATATTCCACTTTGGCAATATAAGAGACTAAGGATAAAGGTTACAAGTGTTAGAATTCCATCTTCTGAGGTTAGGACTAGGGTCTGCCGCTTGTCAGCCAAATGGCCCTAGGTCAGTTGCTTAACCTCCCTGCCTCAGTTTCCTCATCTGTAAAATGGAGCTGGTAACAGTAATTACCTTTTCAGGGTTAATGAGATGATGTGCATGAATGAGGTAGCTGGTCTGCTCAGCACAGTGCCTAGCAGTTTTATTTGCTACAATCAGTTTGAGCTAATGGCAAGGGCCGAACTAATCAGGCTTTAGCTCCTCAAGGTCTTACAGACTGTTCTAGGCCCACCTTTGACACCAACTTGCTGTGTGACACTGGGTGGACCCCGTCCTCTCTCTGGGCCTCAGTTTCCTCATCTGCAGCATGGGCTCCATGGTTGTTGATCCTGAGCAGCCAGCCCAAAACACGAGGAAACTGGAACACATCATCCTCCTGTTGTCTCTGCTCTGGGATTCAGGCCACAGGGCAGGCGGGAGGGGCGGGGAGTCACTGCTGCCACCTGGAGCAGCCGGAGAGGATGCGATGGCTGCAGATTCATGAAGGGCACTATAATTCCATAACCACACACCACATCTGAACATCTGAAGCTGCCAGGAACCACGAGAGGGGCAGTTTGTGGTTTCCGTGTGCGGTATCTGAAAAAGTCACCCTTTCCCACCTCTCCCTTCCACATGGACAAAGCCAGCCAATAACAACAGCAAAAGCAGCAGCAGCAGCAAGAATAGAAGCAGAAGCCAGAACTTTTAGGGGGTTTACCAGGTGCCAGATGCCTTATGAATTCTCTCCAACCACTGTATTCCGTAGGTAGCAACATGCCCATTTTATAGATGGAGAAGCAGGTCCCAGCAGGGTACGTGTAGAGCTGAGGGCTGAACACTGGGAATCTGGTTTGAGCCTGTCCCACAGAACCTACTCTATGCTGCTTCTAGCAGCAACAGCGGCTAATGCTTATCGAACACCGAGTTGAGTGCATCTTATGGATTATCCCATTTGATTCTCTCCACCACGTAATAAGGCAAGCACCATTATCATCCCCATTTTTCATCTGGGTAAACTGAGGCTCTGTGAGGTTAAACAGCTTGCCCAAGGTCCTCTCTACTATTTCCCTTCCATCAGCTTCTCCCAGTCAGAACCATAAGCAGATGGCTTATAGCTGGACCTGCTCCTTAGACACATTCATGCCCCTGGTTCACTGCTGTCTTCCCTGTGCTGGGAGACAGACATGCACATGTGCCAAAGGTGCCAGGACACAGAAGTGTCCACAGTGCAACTGGCACAGGAGGGCGGAGGGTGGGGGTCTTTCTGACATGCAGGACCACAGGAGTCACATGTGCCCAGAGTGGAGTGCTTAGGTCAGAACATAGGAAATCAATCACACAGAGCCAGACAGAGACAAACACACTAGGGCTCAGATCTGGGAGGAATGTGATGAAGCAAGGGCAACACACTTTAACCCAGACACACAATGACACACATGCACCCTCGTCATACGGTGATCTTATGCTCTTGTTGACCTTCATCCACGTCCTCTGCCTCCAATGGAAAACAAGCATTTTCAGAAAAATGCTTCTCTTTGGCAAAGGCCTTTAAGATCCTATAAATCCACCTTGCTTCTCCAGGGCACGGGCTGCAGCTGAGAACAGATGCCTGGGACGTCTGCTGACGGATCCTCCTCTCCAGACCCAGTGCCAGCCTCACCTCCTACTCCAGGAAGCCTTCTCTGACTACTAAGGCAGGTCTACCAGGAAGATAGTAAGGTGTAAGCTTCCTACCTGCATGGGTCTCTTTTAAGGCTCCACAAATTATTTTATATTCTTAATTGCATAATCCCCCCTCCCCCAAGTTGGGTAAGCTTCAGAATCTGCCCCTGCCCAGCCACACCTACTTGCACAGGCACCAGTACTCACAAACACCCCTCTTCTTAGCTTTTGACAAGATTTGTCTTTCTCACCAAACTTGAGCTCCTTCCTGCCAGTCCACCATGTTAAACTGCACTTAGCAGGTGCTCACGTAATACCTCCCGGTTTTAACGGACTCCTGGGGAAGCACCTCTAGCCAGGTCCCTGTGTACATCCGTGAACAGACACAGATTGAGATGCACCAAAATCAGCTCTGCCCTACGTGGTGCTGGGGGTACAGGGGTGAAGGAGACACCCCTTATTTGCCCCTAGGGCACACATGGCCTAGTGGGGATGCACACAGGCAGACAGACAGGAGCTGAGTACTTTGAGAAAAGGGATCTTCAGTCTGTGTGTTGCAGGGGAGGGAACACAGGAGGGTTCCAGCCAAGGGTGAGATCTAATCTGAGTGGGAGATAGAGAAGAGAGTGGTAGGGGAGAACACTTCAGGGAAGTTTACACACAGGCACAGAGAGGAGAAATGCCAGGGCGGGAGTATGGGGAGCCACAGTCATCCACTATGAGGTCAGGAGGTTTGGGAGAAGAGGTTGAGGAGGCAGTCAGGGCCTCCAATGCAGGGCCAAGGCACCTAGACTGTATCCCAGAATCCCAGGAGCACTGAGGAGCATCGAAGGGTTCTAGCCAGGAGAAGGACCTGACCAGTGGTGCTCCCTGGTGAATTCATCCTGGCCACCTGCGAACAGCAAAGGGAGGGAGACACCCCGGAGACTGGAGACCAGAGGAGGCTACAGTCTGGGGAGCTGGGGGCAAGCCTGTGGGATGAAGACGAAGGTGCAGGACATAACAAACTAGTATCCTCATTTCACACATGAGAAAGCTGAGGCTCTGAGAAGCTCAGGGTGACCCAGCTAGCAAGTGGCAGTCCTAAGACTTAAATTCAGGTCCTTTGACCCCAAATATAACCCTTGCTTCTTCACGGGTGATTCGAGCATGTAAAAGCAATGACAATGCCTGACACCTGGCATGGATTCAATGAAGTTAGTGTCCTTTCCAGTTTTTATTCAGGCTTTAAAAACAAACAAAACAAAACAAAATAACCTTACTTCCAGTATAATCAACATCGGACCCATTCCCCCCCCCCAAAAAAAATTTCAATTTATATACTCTTATTAAGGGACATTTCTGTGAGGCCAACCTGTACTGCCGGGTTACAGGGCTGAATGGGACTGGCCTGTTCCTTTCCCATCTTGTCCTCACAGCTGGGCTGTGGGCTCCACAAGGACGGTGAGCTTTGCTGTGCGTTTATTACGGCTGGAACAAGTCACCCATTTAACAGGTTGGGAAATTGAGGTCCAGAGCCAGAAGGAATAACTATCACTCAGCTCAACACTCTTTCCACTGCTCCCAGGAGCCTCCCATGGGAGGAGGGGTTTTAGAGGCCTATAGGGGTTGGCAGTCTGGGGGAGGACAGGAGGGAAGGAATTGGGGTGCCTGGAAGTGAGACCTTTCCCTTCAACAACAACAAAAAGCGTCATTCTTGAGGTGCGAAGAGGGGCACCTGCCCTCAACCCCAGACACATCTTCAGGGCTCCTGCAGGCAGGCTGCCCCTCCTCCAGCCACCTCCTAGGCCTTGTCTTGCATTTCCTGTAAACATGGACACTTCCTCCATGGGGAGAGCCTGGCAGTGCTGGGGCCACACCCAGCCGCCCTGTGAGTCTAACACACAATGGCTGGCTGGGGCTCCAGCTGGCCACTCCACACCCCAGACATTCCCTGGGAAGCAGAGAAATGCCACCCTTGCTAGAGCTGGACGGTTTAATGCTCCCATGACAAAATTAGGCAAAGTAAGGTGGGGAGGGTGCGGGAGGGGCGGGGGAGGGCGAGAGGAGGAAAGAGATTTGCCCCAAGCTATACGGCAAATCTGCAGCAAAATGTGGGGTCATGTCCTCTCGCCTCTGAACCCCAGCACCTTCTACGCCAAATGCTTGAGTGAGAACGCTAACAGCACAGAATCTGGAGCCTGCCCACCTGCTTCCAAAACTGGTTCTCTGCCACTTCCCAGAGAGTCAACCTGGGTGAGTGTTCTCTGCCTCAGTTTGCTCCTCTGTGAGGTGAGGAGAATAGCAGTACCTATCCTCATTGTTGCTTTCTGTGTGAGGATTTCGTGAGTTGGCATATAAAAACTTCTAGAACAGTGACTCTGACACAGTAGCTATGTTGTTGCTGTTTTAAATGTTTACTGAAAGCTCCATCCAGGGCAGGCCCAGGCCTTCAGACTACAGCCCACTAAGGATACATTTTTGGGGTTGGATTTTTCAACCTCAAAATCGTGGAGAGTTAGAAGGGCTGTTCCGGGAATCAGGAAATTCCTGTTCTTCTAATCACCCTGTGGCCTTGGGCAAAACCATCCCTTCCTGTCTCAGTTTCCTCATCTGTAAAATGGCGACGAAAATCCCTGCTCTGCCTACCCACCTCACAGGTTGTCGGGAGGTCGAGGGAAACAGGGGGGCAGGAAAGCAAACTGGCAGGCTCCGGGTTTAAAATAGAGGACAGCATTCCCAAACAAGTCATCGCAAAAATCTCATTCTTACAGTCCTTCATGGCATAGTGTTAAGATTTTGGCTACCCCAAGGGCGTCCTGGCCAAGTCCCTACCTGCACGGTCTCCTTTACTCCTCACACAGGACAAATGGGGCATATTATCAGCCCGTGTCACAGATGACAGAACTGAGGCTTGTGAAGTGGTGGAGTCAGGACCAGAACTGATCTCCCGACTCCAAAGAAATTACATATGCTGCCTCTAGGGGAGTGATTCCCTAAGTTTGGTCTCCTTTGATTTTTCCCAAAAGCTTCGGCTGTAAGAATTGCATAGCACTTGACAGTCTACAAACACTTCAACATATTTCATCTCCGTCGATTCTCCCTACAACCTGTAAGGCAGGCATCATTACTTCCAACTAAGAGGAGAAACTGAGGCCCAGAGAGGCTGAGCGACCTGACCCTGAATGGTGGTTCTCGACGCCCCAGACCCCGTGCAAGGGGCATGTCAGGTGACTGCCCGCCACGGGCCTGGGTGCCGTGTGAGCAGTTTTTGGGGCCTGTGGCCCAGGGTCTGGAAGTGTTTATGAGCTAAGCAACTAAGCCTGCCTTCTTTTCTTTTTTTTTTCTTTTTTTTTGTAATTGCTTTGAAATATGGGTTCTGAGAGTTTGGCTGCAGCACCATCTGGCACAGCCTGCTCCCCGCACACCCAGGACAGAGACTGCAACAATGGGAGGCTGGGAAAACCACCCAGCGCATAGGCCATCCTGGCGTGGGACGAAAGGAAAGTGCTGGAAATGAGGCAATGAGCTGGAACACAGAACCGAGAGGCCGGCCCGGCACCCTCTCCCCTCAGCCCCGTCCTCACAAATCCCGTCTTCCAGCTCCCCTCTGGAGGACCCCCTTAAGCCCCCAAACTGGCTGAAACATTTTCTTCTGCATGAAGATCAGACTGCGTACCCAGGTTTTCAATGGATACAGGGTCTGGGCGTGTGGCCTCAGAATCTGCGTTTATAACGAAACCCCAAGTGAGTGATTCAAGGAGAAAAGTCTTACGTGAAGCACGTTGGAAAGTCGCATCACCTAGGGAAGAGTTTTCACGGGAGCACGTTGCCTTTACCTAAGTAAACAGGGTGTGGTGGGCATGGGCTCCCACCTCTGCATCAACACCCAGCTCCAAAGCCAGCCTGCAAGCAGCCAGACTCTTCATCTTTTCGCCCTTTCCCTCTACCGATGGGGCCCTGGCCCCCAACGTTAGTCTTAGCCCTTCCTAATTTGAGGATTCATTTTCTCACTGGTCAGGGAGGAACTGGAGACCTTCACTGAGTGCCGCAGGGTCCTATGATAAAGTGTATGAAGGTGGTGTACCGATGGGAACGCCTGTAAAACAGCATACTGGGGTGATCTGCACTCCAGCGCTCACCTCAGCTATGCTGCTTCTGATGCAAAGCCCACTTTGTAACCCTGCTCGAGCGTCTGAGCCCTGTCTGGATAACCTCTCTCACATCCCAGCCTCAGTAAGCGGAGTCCCCTGTCTTCATCCTGCCTGCCCCACTGCTCCCCGACTCCCTTATTTGAGAAACTTTGGAAACCTCTCAGGGCGGGAAGAGAAACTACTACTAGATACAACTGCAAGGATGCCACAGCCTTCCATGAAGAGATGAGAACTCCGTCCCCGAAGTCACTCAAGCACTGGATTGGTGAGAACTGAAGCATTCATTCATTGAGAGATGGCATACCCCCTTCTCAAAAGTCCCTTCCAGTCCCAAAGCGACGAACAGCGTAGTTTTCATTCAAACTTCCCAGAGTTGAATAAACTATGGGTGGATGAGGCCAGCACGCTGGGGATGACTTCAGAATGCAACAGATGAAGCCTTTCTTGCCGGTGAATCCCCATCTGCCTTCCGAACCCTGACTTGGGGACGGGGCATCAGGAATATTTTGTTGACATGTACTAGTGACAGAAAAGGAAAAATAAAATAAACCAAACAAATGGAAACCTAGAAGCTCTCTCTCTCTATTTTCTGAGTGAGCTAAGGCAGATTTTCTGTTAACTCTAAAACACCTGTCTTCCCAGCTACTCTAAAACCCAGGGGTGAGGACCTCCTTGCACACCTGAGAGGGTAACCAGACACCCATCATGGACTTTTACAACTGACCAGACTGGCAGTATTGGGTTACGAGGGGAGAAGGACAGACTTTCCAGCAAGGAAAAACAGCACAAACAGTGGCATGGCGAGACAACAGGGTTTTATGTATTCTATTTTGGAAGAAAGTGGGGTTTCCTTTTTATTCAAGCACAACACTAATTTAGTTTTCCCAACAAGGGACTATTAGCTCCATTTCACAGATTTAAAAACTGAGGCACATAAAACGACTAGACCCAAATCACAGAGCTGTTAAACTGTGTTGCCAGGGTTTTAAACCAAGTCTGACTGAAAAGAAAGCTGCTCGGGCACTGCCAGCTACCCTCACCTGGGCAGGCTGGCTGTCTTTGAAGAAACCCTGTCTCCTATCCCTGACTTCACATAAACACAGAAATGTCAGCCAGGTCCCAGAGCTGCCTTCCCTCTGGGATGGACCTGAGGGAGAGGTGACTTCTCCACAAAGCTGGTTAAGGAGAAGCCACGTGGTTAGGGGAGTGTTTCTCGAAGCGTAAATGGGGGTTATCTGGAGGATTGGTTACAAATGCAGATTCCTAGGCCACGCCCCCCCCGACTTTGTGGATCAGAAGCTCTGGGTGCAGAACTTAGAAATCTGCATTTTGATAGGTGTCGGGTTTTTGATGTTGTTGTTGTTTTTAGGCGTATTAAGATGTAAGAAATGCTGTACCTGAAAGGATCAGGAGGAGAATCAGGTTCAAATCCAAGCTCCCCTAGTGTACCATACTACCGTGTTTCCCCGAAAATAAAACATCCTCTGAAAATAAGTCCTACTTACAGGTTTCCTTCTGAGTGAAATATAAGGCATCCCCCCGAAAATAAGGCCCCCCTAGGCTCTGTCTCAGAATGCTATTGCTAAACATGAGAGATTTGGTCCACTGATTCTGAAAAAAATGGAGTCACAAGAAATTCACCAGGAAATTCAGGAATTGGATTGCTAGGATGATGTTCCAGAAGATGATGACATGATTGTCATTGAATAAATGAGTAAATTCTTGATTCTGTAGGACTCACAGTTTGTCTGGTTTGTGTTGACAACTACTGTACTACCGTACCGTATACAGGCAATAAATTTCCTTTATTTTCATTTAACAATAAATGTGTACCGTATTCTTCTTCATGGAAAAATAAGACCTCCCCTGAAAATAAGACCTAGCGCATCTTTGGGAGCAAAAATTAATATAAGACACTGTCTTATTTTCGGGGAAACAGGGTAGGTAAGCCACTTCTCTTTTCTGAGCCTCAGTTCCTCTACCTGTCTGGTGGGAATCCCAAAGGGTTGCTGTGAGGATCAAAAGAAGTTGAGGAAGCTCTCTAGATAACCAAGACTCCTACGTTCTCTCCAGCCTAGTTCTTTGCCCGTGAAAAATGCTCCCTGATGGGGAGGATCTGGCTGGGCCCTTCTCAATAGCAGAGGTGGGGAAGAAGGGCAGGGTGAACCCGGCATATCCTCCCCGCCCCCCCCACCCCACCCCAGGACTGGTGAGTCTCATGGCGTCCAGATGGTGCTGTGCATGCAACGCCTGCCGTGGCACCCTGGGGCGGAGGGCTGTCTGCCGTCGGGTCTGACGCAGTGTCAGTCCCCAAGGGAGCATCTCGGGAGGGAAGGGGGAGCGCAGGCCAAGACTTCAAGGCGAAGAGGAAAAGACCACAGCGGAGGACATCTGGCAGGGCACATCTGCCTCCTCCTCGCAAGCTCAACCCTCACGTTTAACACACGTGCAGGACAGTCTCCACGCTGCACAGACCCCCAGGGCTCCGAGGCTGTTAAGTAAGCACCCTGTGATGCTGTGCAGTGTTTACAGAGACCCCGCTGTGTGCCAGGTATTGTGCTATGTTCAGGATAGGGACCCTTCTTTTCATGGAGAGCCAGAAACTAAAATGGGGAAAGAAAATAAATAAATCAAGCAAAATGTCAAACATGAGAAAAAGGCAACTCGATTTAGATTCCCTTTTCCTTGAAGGAATATCAAGTATTCAACTCCCGGGATTTTAAAATTAAGAACAAGAGACCTAAGACTTCGTTTGATAAATATAACAACTCTTAAAAACACAGTAATTGTTTTCTATTTTAATAGCGGGGAGGAAGCACGGCACAGAGGTCTCCCCGGGCCAATCCGTCTTGGACGAGATAATGCCATGGACAATGGACGAGTGTTTGATACCCACCCTCCTGTCCAACTACCGACCCGTCTCTCTGTCCACTCTCCACGTACCCATCTTCCTATCCGAACACAAAACCGGACACGCAAAACTCCTGCCAGACGTCGGAGAGGCGGGAGTTTGGGGCCCACAGGGAGCTAGCTCAGGAACACGCACACACAGCCACAAAACGGAAAGGCAAGAGAAAGGCCCTGGGGAGTCACAAGAGAGGGAGAGAAAACTGCTGGGAAAATTCAGATGACACTGGAGGTGCCACTCATTTCAAAAGCTACAACAAAGGCTTCGTAGAGGAGGGGACACTTAAAAGAGACCGAACTGCACCCTCCGGAAGAAGGTGAAGCTGCAGAAGGCGTGACAGAGCAGCCGGGCACAAAGCAGAGTTTGGGCAAAGGCTCAGGAGGTGCAAGAGGACAAGATGGAGTTCTGACTGAGGGATGGAGAGGGGAGCACAGAGATTTTGGGAGAAATGGGTGCAAGGCCTTGAGGTTAGGCTCTGGGCCCTGCTGGGAAGGGTGGAGCTAAGGAGAGGGAGAGGGCCTCGCAAACTTCACAGCCCGATGGGGCCTGTGGGACCTGCTATATGCTGCTCTGGTGATGGGGAGAGGGCCGCTCTTAGAGGTGCCTGGTCCCCCAGGAAAGCTGTTCCCAGACCCCCCAAGAGTGGCTGATCTCACGGTGCAGCAGGAAGGTGGTCTGAAATCTCAGGGTCCGCTCGCTGGAGAAGCCCCCACCCCTGCATTCTCTGTGGGGAAAGGGCGGAGGGACCTGGTTTGAGGACAACTCGGTGTTTCTTCCGGGAGAATGTGCAGTTATATTTCCCTGGGTTCCAGAAAACTGCAGCGACCCAAGATGTAATGCCTTTTTAAGAACAAAAACAACACTGACTTCACTGTCAAGTCAGGCCAAGGGCTGCACTAAGCAGGGATGGAGCCAAACACCCTGATTTTAGCAACTGCCCGAGTCTTCTTTGGGGAAGAAGGACGGCAGGAAGCCACGGTCTGAGACCCTGGACACTGCAGGAAGCAGGTGGGAGAGGGCTGGTCCCCTCAAGCAGACGGGTAAGGTGAGTCCTGTCTGGTGCCTGGTGATGGCACTGATCAATGGGAGACGGATCACTCCCTGCTTGTGTCCCTTCTAGATAAGCGAGAAAGGACAATTGTCAGTTATACCCATGCCCTTTGGTGTCAGACGTTTCCTATATGTTTCCTGGAATCTTATCCTACAGAAATCTGTCTTCTCCTTAACGAAGCCTATTCATCTTCTTCCTCCGTCCAGTAATCCTTTCTGTGTCTCAGCATCTTGAATTATTCACACGGACCCATAGCTGCTCGCCAGCCCTCCATAATTTGGTGCCGCATTTAGCCCAGCGGGGCCGGCAGCAGCGTTCTGCAGATGCGTGCACACCGGCCTCGCCCCCACGTGGAGGCCACCATTCATCCTGCACTTTACCATCGTAACCCCCACTGCCTCCACTTTTATGAACAGTCTTCACAATCACTCCTCACTGCCCCCTGATGGTGCCGCTGTGCCCGACTTAGAGGGACTAACCGGGCAGGCCCAGGGGGTTAGTGCAGAGCACTGGGCAGTAGGGAACCCCATTCCCCTTGCAATCTCTCCCACAGAAACACACCCAAACACGGGAAAAGCTTTAATTATAAATATGTTCACCTAATCGTGTTTTTTTTTTTTTTTTTTTTACAATGTAGCAGGATGTTACAGGCACTGAATTTACAGTGAAAGGGAATGAGTACATTCATTTGGGGCACAATTTCTCCAGTGGACGATGTATGCAGCCATTTGGTACTGTCCCACGGTCATTTTTACTAATTTAGTATGTTATTTAATAATATTGTATAGGCAACCATACTATGCAATGAAATAAAATAAGCAAGATAAAAGGTCTTATGTGTAACATGTCCACATCCACATCAAACAGACCCTAGATACACTCACACCAGACAAGAAAAAAACACACCCCAATCCTAATAGTGATTATATTAGCAAGGCAGAATTGTCTTTTTTTTAAAAAACCTTCAGATATATTCTAAAATGTGTTCAAATATGTTTATAAAATTACCAATGGTGACAATTTTTTTTCGGAGAAACATAAGACTGGAAACAACCTATATATCTATCAATAGGTGACTAGGTATTGGAATTCGTTGCAGTCATTAAAAAGAATGGAGACAGATCTATATACTGTGATAGGGAACAATGTCTGAAGTGACAAAGGCAAGATCTGGGAAAATGAATTTAATAGATTTCTATCGATGTTCAGAAAAAGAAAAGAGCTGGGAAGAGCTATGTATATGTAAGTATCGGTGCATACTTGCATGCACATAAAATATCTAGGAGGGAGCTGGAGGACAGGAACTCAGGGGTGCAGGATTTGATTTTTCCCTGCAGATCTGAATTTTTGGAGTGCATGTTGCCTTTTATGAAAACATTTTAAAAAGAGTTTCTGAACCAAAATGCACTGGCCATCTTTCTCTCCCACTGGACTATCTCAGCAGCATGACTTTCTCCTCTGTGGCCAGAATTCTGTGCTAACGCCACACAAGGCAAGATCTAGCACCTCTGGTCAGATTATGGGGAGTGGCGGTCATTCCAAAGGAGGAAGAGGAGATGCCAGGACACCAAGCTTCCCAGGACCCTCCACCCACACGCTGGGGTGGGCACAGCAGGGCTCAGACCACAAACAGCTACCGTTTGCAACAAGCTCCAAGTCTACAAAGTACTTTTCACATACTATTCCAACTGGATCTTCCCAACAAGTCTATGACGTATACAGTAATAGCCCCATTTTACAGCACAGGAGACTGAGGCTCAATGGGATGAAATGACTTCCCCTTCATTACACACGACTGGAAAGTGGCAAATCTAATGTGAAAATCTGTGCATTTCCCGCTTTCTGGTGTTGAGGAAAGGGCAGGGTAGGTGCCGAAGCACATGCTTTTCCTTTCCTGCAGCTAGCAGATCCTTTTCATAGCCAATTCGGTCTTAAGTCCCACCTAAATCCTCTTTGCTACATTTCAAATGCATTCCCTACTGCTTCTAATCAACTGACAGAAGGATGTGCAAACGATTGCTAGAGACAAGATAGCCACTGTATGCAGAAGCGAGGAGGGAGCAGAGGGGCTAATACTATGTATTTCCCCCCATAGTTTTGGGAGAGAGATGTGAGGACCTATGGAATGTCATCTGACTCTGCTTTCCATTTCTCTGTCATTAGCTCAGAAGTCCCATATCTCTTCATCTAAGTTGTCTAATAGGGTAGGTGGTAAGTTAGGCTCTGGGTATCATCCATCCTGGGCATAATCCTTATTTGAACTGGAATGTCTACAACTGGTCCCTTCGTGTATTTTGGGAACAGGTAACTTACTTCTTTGGTTCCCCAGGTTCACAGAGGAAGAGGAATTATGCCCAGGATGGATGATATCCAGAGCCTTACCCACATCCTACCCTATTAGACAATTAAAATGAAGAGATAGGGGACTTCTGAGCTAATGACAGTCAGATGAGATTTGCTGAGTTGATGCCTTCATGGGATAAGATCTTTGGAGACCTTGGGATGAATTGAATTTTGGATTTGGGATGAACCTGAATCTTTTCAGGGTCAGAGGGCAGACTATCATAGGCAGGAAATAGGACCTCAAAATGTCCACATCCTAACTAATCCTGGGATCTATGGTCATTTTGTATTACATGGCTAGAGAGATTTTGTAGGTGTATTTAAGATTACAAACTTTATAATAGGGAGATTATCCCGGATTATCTGGCTGGGCCAATCTAGTCACACAGGTCCTTGAAACAAAACTGTCTCTGACTAGAATCAGAGATTCAGAGTGAGAAAGACTCAACCCCTGTGGCAGAAGGCCACATGGACAGGACGAGAAAGAAAACAAGCAGCCTCTAGGAGCAAAACCCAGTCCCTGTCCAAAAGCCAGCGAAATAACAGGGACCTAATTCCTATATGGAACTGAAGTCGGCCAACAACCAGAATGCACTTGGAAATGGATTCCCCCCAGCGGCCTTCAGATAAAAGCCCAGGCCAGCTGACACCTTCGCTTTGGCCTTGTGAGACCCCCCAAAAACCAATACATGTATGGTCAAGTGCTATGGCACCACAGAAAACTAATGTGTCACACTGAAAAGTATGTCAGCCCATACAAATCACTTCCCTGAACCCTTTGTTCTGCCCAGAAAGCAGAACCCTGCAAAAAGGTTTACGGCAAGAGGCAGAGTGACAAAGAGCCCAGATATTCTGGGCCAGTTCTTGCTCTCAGAGGGAGATAAAGCCAGTCCAAAACCAAGCTGGGGGACACCATGAACACCTTTATGAATGATAATAATCACTTTAAATATGGTGAATCCCTTAGTGCCCAGCCTGTGGGAGGAGGAGAGTCCATGCAGGGCTGGACATCATTTATACAAAACACAAAACCTAGCTGCTTTTCAGACCAGGGAGAACAGGGGTGGGGGGTGAGGGGGGGGGTGGAGGGGGTGGATCAGGGCAGATATCAGCTCAGGGCTCTGAAAAGCCACATTCTAGAGAAGGCCCTTGGACCAAAGCCACCCACGCACATTTCCCCCAGTTATTAGCTCTAATTGGCCTATTCAAAGGAAACTAATTTATGCCTGTCACCAAGGCATCCTTGATTAGCAGCAACTTGAGAATGAAGGCCTGTGAGTTAGTAGTCACCGCCCCAGGGATTAATTGGGAGGTAGACCGGACTCCAGCCTCAAAAGACATTGTTATAGCCTCACCTTCCCCTTCTCCAACGGTGGGGGAGGGGAGTTTTGCATAATCCCAGATCATTTCAGTGGAGCCTGAAAAGGGCAGGGGACTGTCTTTTGAAGGCTACAAGGGCAGGAACCCCACCCCCACCCCTACCCCACCCCCAACTAGAAATCTCAGGGCCCCTCTGCTGTCGGGGCACTCTCAGCCTCTGAGTCTACCCTCTGCACGTTAGAACCTGAAGCCAGTGGCTTTAAACTCTCACCTTTGGTCACGCCCTACCACATGCGAGTCTGGCCACTGCGCACTTGTCCTCAGTCTTCGTACACTCAGGACGTTTCTGACTGTGTGTCTTTGCACGTGCTGTCCCTTCCTTTTGCAATGCCCTTCCCACACTTCTTCACCATGCAAACGCTTACTTGCCCTGCGAGTCCAGTTCAAATGTCCAATGTGAACCCTGCAAACTCTCCAGGGAAGCCTTTTCTCCACTGCACGTGGCTGCTTCTTCCTGTGCTGCCAGAATGTTGTCCATTATCCTATCAGACTTTTAACAGCAGTCAGTCAGCTCTTTATGGGTCTGCCTCCCCCACAAAAACCTTAAGTCTGAGCCTCATTTGTGAGCCCCCGCTCCCAATCCTGCAGGGGCTGGCACAGAGCAGATGCCCAGTGAATTGCTCTAAAGTGGTTTGAGTATTTCTTTCTAGGCCTGAGGCTCACAGAAGTTTTCCAAGGTCAGACGTATATGTGGTAAAACTCCCAGACTGTCAGGAGCTGGAGAAAGCCTGTTGCATGATTCCCCAGAGTACGCCTGAGGAAACAGAGTCACGCAGGTAGGTGAGACGGAAATAAATGAAATGCAGAGTAAAGGAGAAAAGGGAGGATTTGGGTGTGGATGAGCCCTGGGTGCGGAGAGCGAGTGGAGCTGTGGGGGTGTGAGTCCACCTTCCCAGTGGGAAGGGAGGGCTTTGGCCCGGCACACACTGTCACATAGGCTAGCTCGGGCTTACCTACCGCCTACAGGGCATAGCCGGCAGAAGAAAGTGCCTGGATTCTGGAGTCAGATAGATCTGCACACAAACCATAGCATCTTCCCATGTTACCTAGGTGACCTCAGGTAAGTCATGTCTCTGCTCTGCACCTCAGTTTCCTCATCTGTGAAATGGGAACAATAGCTACCTTTCTCACAGGATCTTTGTGAGCACCATGTTCCGTGAGCCTGGAATGTTCTTCCTGAGCCTCCCCCGCTATCGAGTTAATTCCTCAAATTTCAGGCCCAAGTCTCATTCAGAGGTCTTGTCCAGTCACAAATAGGTCAAGGCACCTATCAGAAGCTCTTAGAGTAGCCTGCACTTCTTTGGAGCACTCTGCACAGTTGAATGTAAATAATTGTGCAATCAGGCATTTTGTGTCCGTCTCTCCCCAGGCCGACTGTCAACCTGCCTTGTTTCTCTTGTCCCAATACACAGGGTAACACTAGGTTTGGGAAGAATCTATGGAAAATCCTAACCTGGTGGGTTGTGCCCCTGTGAGATAACACCATTACCCCCAGAATTCATCCATTTAACTTAACTAACTTTTATTGAGCACCATCTGGGTACCACGCTGTATGCCAAGTGCTCGGAACACAGAGATGAGCTGTTGGTGGCGATGCCCTGGAGGGGCACACAGTGCAGTGAGGGAGAGAGAAGATGACATAAACAGCACAGCAGACAGATTCTACACGGAAGTGCAAAGGAGAAAGTGACCCATCCGAGGTAGGGGAGTGGGGTTAGCAAGCATGGCATCATCTGCTGGGGATTGAGGAACACAAAGAGAGCTTTCTGTTACAAAATACTTTCCTAAGCATTTCATACAGTGTCTGAAATTCCCCCATCGGAATGCCATGTCCCTCCTTTGTCCGCACTGTCCTCTCCAGCATTACCTCACGTATTTAAGAGGGAGGCAGCTTATCTAGTGGGAGGAGGAATTGAGGAACTAAAGCCCGTCTCTGTGCCTCAGTTTTCTCTTCTGTAAAATTAAGGAGTTCAGACAGGTTCAGTGGTATCTTGAACCACCCTCCCCGACCCTGGGGTTTAAGAGAGGGTCAAAGAAAGACCGAAGTTGGAGCAAAAGTCTCTTCACTACAAGTGTTGTTGGCCAGCCTTGGATGGAAACCTGGGGCCTGAGCAGCCTCCTAAACTCTTATCCCCACTAGGCCACTGACTCACTCTGCCGCTCTGAGCCCAGCCTTGACCTCTGGCCTCAGGCCAGCAAGGAAACTTGGGTTTGGACCAGGGACCTCCCTAGAAACCAGATGTAGCATCTACAAGGAGCTTCCCAAGAGAGAAGCGTGAGCCCAGAACAATCCCTAGCTGCATGACATCACCCTCCTTTCTTCTGTTATCACCCAGCGCAGCTCCAGGTGTGGCCCAGGACCTGCCGCACCCTGTCCTGGGTCGGTCCCAGGGACCCGTTTTGGTCCCCCTCAATTCCAGTGGAACACGTGGCATGGTTGCTTCACAGCAGACACTTCTGCATTTTAAGTCCTCGGCGCTGCCGCTTGCCAGCTATGTGACCTTGGACAATACTCTTTGAGCCTTCCGTTCCTTCTCTGCTCTTCATTACTCCTATCCTGGTGTTACCCTTCCTTCCTACATTGCCTCAGATCCTTTCCTCACAGTAGGTATAATCGTTAAAGTAATCAAATTACATTCACTGAGAACCTACTACATGCCAGGCCCTGTACCAAGCACTTGGCATGGGTTACTCTTAACCATGAGATACCTGTCATATCAATGTCCCCACGTAACAGTCAAGGAGACTGGAAAACCTTCCAGGAAAAATGGCTTACCCAAGGCCCCACCCCAAAAAATAACTCTGCCTGGCTACCGGCAATACCCCCTTAGGTCTTCGCTTAAATTGTGCTTTTCATCCATGTCTTACAGTGACTGCTGGAGCTAACAGGCATGGAAAGCGTTGTAAAGTGTAAAGTACAGTGCACACGTACGTAGCTGCCGCATCAAGGTTTCTCTGGGTTCTCTAGCCCCCCTTTCTGGCCCACAGAAGGAATCTCCAGGACAGCCTCCGGCAGAGGTTCACCCAGCTGCTTTGCACATCTCCACCGTGAGGGCAAGTCACTGCCTCCTAAGGTGGGGGCAGCTCTTGCCAGGAGCATGCACTGCTCAGTGAGGTAGGGACCTGCTTTCTTGTGCCCATTCTGGGTCCCATTTGCCTTCTCTGCCACATGATGTCCTAGAGCCTCAGTTTTCTTACCTGTAAACGGGGCTGATTATCAAAGAGATAAACAGATAAAAGCAGTGGTGGGTACACATGTATGTAAAATATTGGCAGATAGTGGAACCTGCTGCATGTTGCTTCCTTTCCCCCTTCAACAAAACAAAAGGCTTATTTCTGAAAGATGGGTAGGAACTACCATTTCTCCCCCTCCCCTACTGTGTCTGCCACAGGGTGCTATCCACTGATTACATTATTGGTGGAAAAGGCTTATAAATATATATATTCAATGTATAGCACTTATTAAAAGAAACATGCCCGGGTTACCTGAGGTGAGGTGCGGTTCTCAAACCGCATTCCTCAGAAACTCTGGGCTCCTGTGGGTGAGGATTCACAAATGTCCTCTTGGAATTTCATGGATACAGACATTGCTACAGCGTTAACAAGAACAGTTCGAGTACACTGGGCATTCACAATGCACTCATCTCTGGCTATGTATCCTTTGCAACTGCCAACTCCTTCAAACCTCCCAACACCCTCTTGAGGCAGGTAGTGCCACCTGCCTTGTTTTTTACACAGGAGGCAGCGAAAGCACAGAGTCGTTAAGCAATTTGCCCAAGGACAAACAGCTAATCACTGGCAGAGCTGGGATTTGAACCCAGCCTTCAGCTCTAGGAAACATGCTCTCCTCCCCCATAGCAGACCACGTGGCACAATCATCTCCCCTCATTAGGCTGTAAGAACAGCACTACAATCCATACCTGCCAATTTCCAAGATGTCCATTTATCATGGCAATCTCAGTAGTGGACTTCCATGGAAGTAGTAAAAGTCTGAATTTATGAAAGAGAACTATAATAACTTGCCTTCTATGTTGGGATTCCTAGTAAGATTTCATTTCAAAAAGGATCCTTGCTGCAACAGTATGAAAAGCACAGGGACTATACGTGAGAGACCCTCCAAGGAGCACCAAACAGCCCAGCTTCCCATCAATTCTCCGTGGCGTGACTCCGGGAGGAGGACTCTGCCCTCTCCTGAGGCGGGCCGGAGCCCAGAGCTATGCCACCCCTCCACACGCTGCCTTTCAGCAGGTGAGCCTTTTGGCACTGTGGAGGATTCGGCTACGAGGCTACGAGTGGGTCCTGGGCATGAAAAACATCTTCACTGCACAGGAGGCACCTTCTGGAACAGGTCTAAGAGCTGATACTTCTTTTTTTTTTTCTTTTTTTTAAAAATATGTTTTATTGATTTTTTACAGAGAGGAAGGAAGAGGGATAGAGAGCTAGAAACGTCGATGAGAGAGAAACATCGAACAGCTGCCTCCTGCACACCCCATGCCAGGGGTGTGCCCACAACCAATGTACATGCCCTTGCCCGGAATCGAACCTGGGACCTTTCAGTCCACAGACCGACGCTCTATCCACTGAGCCAAACCGGTTTTGGCTGATACTGAGTCTTCTTATAGTCTTCTAGGGTCTCTCCAGCCAGGAGGCCTAGATACATTTCAGGGGCTGCTTCCTTAGGACTAGCAATGTTCAGCCAAAAGGACCCCAAGAGCTCAGATTTCCTGCGAGTCACAGCGACCTCATGATAGATTCTAGCATCTTTTCCACTCACCAGGTGGGCAGCTCAATTTCTGTTCTTAACTGCTGACGGTGATAGAGAGCTCACTACCGCACAGGACATCGCTTGGTATAGGAAAGTCTCATCGTAACAGAATATAGCAGAACTTAAGGTCTCTGAGAAGATTCTGTAAGGCAGGATTTTTTTTTTCCCTGTGTCTTATTTTCTTAATTATAATCATGCAAGCAAATCTACAGTTTCAAGTTCTTGGGTTATGCCTTGACCTGGACAAATTTCCCTTGGGCCCTATCCAGGACTCCAAACCAACCCCACGCATGAAGAGAAGGGGTCTGTTTCCATAGAGACCAGCCGCATCATCCTGAAAAACAAGCTCAACCCTGAGACATTCGTCTTGCAGGGAAACAGCCCAGACACATGTGCCTCCAAGACGGAATCACTGCCATTCTCAGCTGCAAGCTCAGAACTCCCTGACACATGGCTCAGCGGCTGCTTTCATCTCTCGAAGGCTGAACAGTCTTGGGGCATTCTCAGACAGTCAGATGAAACACATTAAATCATCGCTCAGAAATTATTATGAGCTTTTTGTCCTGTTGACCTAGAGTATTGTAAGCACAGATGATAAATTCCCCAAGGTCCCTTCCTGAGCCCAGCCAGGCGATCTAAAGAGGCCTTGACCTTCTGTATAATATCAAACCATTGATTGCTGCTGCAATTATGTGTGCTGTTCTCTCTATATATAGTTTTTACATCATCCCCTGGCCATGCATGCCTACGCAAGTGGCAGTCATAAGCTGTTCATTCTGATTGCCTGTCATAAGGCAATTTCAGTGCTGAAGATTCATACCCCATTGTGTGTCCTCACCTTTGACATCTGAGGGTCAATTCCCAGTGGGAAGTTCTCAAAAAGGGTAAACCAGAATGAGGGAAGAATCCATTCCTAGAAATACTTTCCTTCTGCTCCCAGCTCCATCACTTACTGACGTACAAGCCATGTCACCACTCTGAACCTTAGTTTCCTCTTCTATCAAAATAGTAAGCCTGAATAGCTACTTCCAAAGGGAAATTCGGCAAATTAAATAAAATCATGCAGATAAAGTGAGGAAGGACCTCACAGCAGAGCTGAGAGCACAGGTGCTGAAAGCTGCCTGGGTTAAAATTCTGGATTTGCTGACCAGCTGTGTAACCTTGGGCCCTTTACTTAACTTCTTTGTACCTTAGGTTCCTTATCTGCCAAGTGTAGATTGTTTTTTAAAAGTACCTATGTTGTAGGGTTGTTTTTCAGATTACCTGAATGAATATATATATACAGGGTCTAAGACAGTGCCTGGCGTATAGTAAACACTCAAGAAAGCCTCATGTGCTGTGATACACAGCAACATGTGTTCTCCCAGTAGCAAAGTTCAAAGACTGACGGTATGCCTGGCCACCATGGCTGAGCATCGACCATGGTTCAATCCCCGGTCAGGACGTATGCCTGGGTTGTGGGCTTGATCCTCAGTGTGGGCATGCAGAGGCAGCTGATAAATGATTCTCTCATCATTAATGTTTCTATCTCTCTTTCCCACTTACTTCCTCTCTGAAATATATATATATATATATATATATATATATATATATATATATATATATATATTAAACTGATGGTATTTAAAACCTGACAAAGCCCTTGTTCATGCACTATCTCTGATTCCTCATGATAGCTCAGTGATAAACGGACCACTGTACCAGTTGAACAGGTGAGGAAACTGAAGTTCAGATCAGATGATAAGGTAAGGGCAGAGCTGGACTCGAGTTCTTCGTCTTTTCCTGCTGTGCCATGCTGACTCTCCGGTCCTGTCACTGCCTAAAAGCCATCAGCCACCTGAGAACTCTACACTGGGGAGCTCCACCCTAGCCAGACATTGTGCAGTATCCGTGCTGGGAGGCATCACACTACAGAGGCTGAGGAAACTAGATCCTGTTACCATACCCCCATCCATTAATGTTTAGACACCTTACTGTGGCAGCTTCTTTTCCTCCATTCCACCCTGCGCAGCTGACAATAACTGTGCTGGAGACCTAGCTGATTATGTCACCCCCCTTACTTGAAAACCTTCAATAGCTCCTTATGGTTCACAGATCAAATTAGTTCCCATACGCAGTACAAGTCCAAATGCAGCACATGCCTCCTCAAGAAACTCCCCAACCTTATCACCTCCCATCCCTTCTCTGGTGTGGCTGGGCTAGTCTCCTCCCAGTTTCCTGGAACACCACCATCTTCTATAAACAGCAGTCAGATGGAGAACTCAGAACCACTAATTCTAAGACATTTCAGGGCAGCCACAGGTGGAAGAGAGACCTGAGACCCAAAACTCACAGAGCCAAGGGGCAGGGCAGGGACCTCTTTACACTCCAAGAACCATTGTGAGTGGTAAATACTCTTTGCTACATTTTCAAAGTACTTGCTGACCTGGCCCTAAATGCACAAGTTCTGTGAAGTGGTCTGAAGGGTTCAGATAATTCAAACATTTTTGGATCCTAACACTTCCCTCCAATGGCATCTCATGAAAGTAGAATCCAAATCTTTTACATGGGCTCTTGCCTACGCCATCCTCCACCCCTCTCCCACTGTGTGCTGTACTCACTCATTCATACTGGCCTCTTCACAAACCCTATAAGGGCCTTCTGTCTCGGGGCATTTGTCCCTGCTGTTGCCACTGCCTGGAATGCCCTCCCCCTCCTGATGAGGTGTGATCATCACTCAGGTTCTACTCAAATGTCATCTCCTCAGAGAAGCCTTCCCTCACCACCCCCATCTAAAGGGTCCCTTCTAGCCAAAACCGGTTTGGCTCAGTGGATAGAGCATCGGCCTGCAGACTGAAAGGTCCCGGGTTCGATTCCGGTCAAGGGCATGTACCTTGGTTGCGGGCACATCCCCAGTTGCGGGGGTGTGTAGGAGGCAGCAGATCGATGTCTCTCTCTCATTGATGTTTCTAACTCTCTATCCCTCTCTGTAAAAAATCAATAAAATATATATATTTAAAAATAAAAATAAAATTAAAAAGTGTCCCTTCTACCAGTCACTTTCTACCACATTGCTTTTTTCCCTTTTTTCATAAAAGAATCATCTCATATCTAAAGGACGATTTCATCATTCGTAATTATCTCATTTACTTGTTAAATGTGTGTACTGTCTGACTCTTTCCAGAATATCAGCTAGGCCAGAGCAGGGATTTTGTCAGCTTGCTACACAAAGCTCATGGAGCAGTGTCTAGCACCTAGTAGGCACTTGACACAGATTTACTGGAGGAATGCATGAAATGCGGACATAACTTTTCTCTTTGGCTGCACCCAGTGCATGATTTTGCTCATCCCCAATCAATAGGCAGGGAACGGGGAGGCCCAACTACATCCAGCACCCTCCAAACTGGGCTGGAACAAAGACCTCCCTCCTCCTCGGGGGCTCAGCTGGTCCGGGAGACCTGCTGCTGACATTTCACCAGAGAACTCATGCAACGAGACTGTCTTCTATTAGTGAGAATTATTTCCACACCTCCCACAGGGGGAAACCATGATTTTATGAAGGTAAAACCACATTGTGATTAACACTTAATCAGGATTCCGTCTGTATTATAGCTCTGCAAGGGAAAAAAAAAAATAGTTGGGGGCCTTAGTATCACTCTAGTAAATGTTACAATGAGTGTGTTCCTGACACGGTTTTCTTATTAGGGTCCTTCCCTGTAAGTTTTATTGCATTTAATTAAAAATTATTGCTAAAAGAAACAGCTGCAGATGGTCTTATTTTAAGTCAGAAAATTAAAAACTGAATATTCTCATCAGTCAATTTCAACAAGAAGCCCAGCCGCAAGCATTAGGAGTGTGACGGTTTTGAGATTATAATAATTTTTATGGCATTTCCAGGTCCTTTCAATGAAACTTAATGAAAGCTCTGCATGAGTTCATTTGTCAAAAGCACAGCAATCATAGGGAGGCTCCCAGTTTACAGGCAGAAACAAAGATACCAATGAAAACCATGGTTGGGGATTTCCCGAAAATCTAGCCACGCAGCTCTCGCACCGATGGTCAGCAGGAAGCTTAGAAGCAACTCTGCCATGTCTCCCCCACCCGCCCAAAGGACTTCGTGCAGAGGCTATAAATCACCTTTGTTTTACGATGACATGAACGTTTATTGGTGCAGTACAAAACAGTTTTATTTTGTAAAAAAATGGAAGTCAGGTTTCACTCTCTCAAGGAATCTCTTCTGCAAAATATTTATTGTATTCTGAAGATTCTGAGGGTTAGGGAGGAGGGAAGAAGGCACCTTTTGCTAGATTTTGTGATGGACTTCAGAATTTTAATGGCGGTCACCATCCTTGATCTGGTTTGCCCAACTTTATGACTTGGCTTGTATCCTTTAACTTCTTTTTTTAAGGGCGGATTATTATAAAAATTTTTTTTTCACGATGCAACAAACCTTTTATTGACATTTTGAACAGATTCAGTGAGAACTGAACTGGTAATGTCTAAACTTCAATTGGGGCAAAGGGCTAGCATGCAGAGTAGTGCCATCACTGGGCACTATGAATACAAAACTGAAGGATTAACAGCCACCCCTCAGACAGAGGCCCAGGTGCAGGGTGGACTCACAGGTTGAAAACCGCTAGCAGGGTCGCCTAAGACCATCGGAAAACACAGATACTTACGTTACGATTCATTAACAGTAGCAAAATTACAGTTATGAAGTAGCAATGAAAATAATTTTATGGTTGGGGGTCACCACAACATGAGGAACTGTATTAAAGGGTCGCGGCAATGGGAAGGTTGAGAACCACTGTGAAAGAGTGCAGCCATCCTCCAGCTGCTTGCCTGCAGAGATGAGCCTCTGCTGGTGGGGAGGGATGCCTTCCTTATCCTGGATGCTGGCCTTCACACTCTCAATGGTATCACTGGGCCCCCTCCAGAGTCTGCCGGTCAGGGTCCTCACACAAAGATTTGCATTTTGACCTGTTAGCGACTGCAAAAATACCGCACATCCAATCCCATCGAGTCTCCTCAACGGCGACACAGCCCCTACAATGCCGGGCGCTTCTAGGGACTGGATTCTTATTACTTCCTGCTTTGTCTCTTATGGAAAACCAACTCAAATCTTTTATTTATCTGGGGCCAGACAGACTCTAACACAGTGTTTCCCAAACTTCTCTCATGATGAGAATCACCTGGTGGAGTTGTTAAAACACAGATTCCTGAATCCCAACTAAGAAGTGCTAAACTAGAATTTTTGAGAACATATAGGTAAAATTGCATACCTAACTTAGTGCTCTGTATATAACATCTGTCTTAGAGCACTAGTTAAGTATACAATTTTACCTATATGTTCCCAAAAATTCTAGTTTAGCACTTCTTAGTTGGGATTCAGGAATCTGTAGTTTAACAACTCCACCAGGTGATTCTCATCATGAGAGAAGTTTGGGAAACACTGCTCTAACAGGTAAATAAAAGAAGGAGAGGAGAAAAGCAAAGGCAGACATAAGCTAGCCCTGGAGTTGACAATGCAGAACTGGGCTGCTGTGGGCATTCTGGAGACACAACTCCACTCCTCCCCTTCCCACTGCTGCAGCCCTGCTTGGCCTTCATGTTCTCTGGAGGCGATCGTGGCAGCAGCCCCTTGATTAACCTTCCTGCTTTTCATCTCTCCATCCCCTCTGCTCTCCACCTTGTCAGCCAAGTGTCTGTGATAATGCACCATCCTGTTGCAGCAGCCCCTGCTGAAAACCCACTTGGATTCCCCACGGCCCAGGGGTATGGTACTAAGTCTCCAAGCCAATAGATGAGGCCCTTCTCAGCTGGGTCCCAACCTGCCTTCCCAACTTCATCTCTCAGATGTTCACACGGAGCTCCCTCTGCACACTTCGCGGTTCTTCCTTATCTCCAAACTCATGCGCAGGCGTGTGCTCTTCCTGGACTGTGTGTCTCCATCATGGACTCTTGTTCTTCTGGCAATACCCACCTCAGGTGTCTCTCAGATAGACTCCTCCAGGACTGTTCGGAGGGACCTCTAACAAAGCCTTTATCACACCAGGTTCTACCAGTGATGACCTCTGTCAGTCTCTCTCCCCAGCCCGACTGAAAGGCCTTGAGGGCAGGGACCTTCGTCCCTAGTACCTGGAACAGCAGCTGACAATTAGTAGATGCTGCTGAACAAATGTTAAGAGGAGGGACTGAATTAGCTGATGCAAGATTTGGTGATAAGAACTGGAAATTAGAAAAAGATGGTGTCTGAGTTTAGTCCTTAAGTCTTTCAACCCAATCTCCTTCATATATTCTCCATGTCTTCAGATGTTCTGAACCGTTTTTCAGACTAAAGATATCAAGGTACCTTCTGAAGCAAGATAAAATAATTTTCAGTACAGCTTTACCTGCTGAAGACTACAGCCTGAAGTTTCTCTGTATATTCTCACATCTTTCCCCTCTCCTACTTCAGATGTCGAAATCCTACTTTTCCTTTAGTGTTTATTCAAATGCCACCCTGTCGCTGAAGCCATCCCACTCTCCTCTGGACTCCTAAGCATTCTACTCACATTTCAGGGACCCTCTTTACCCTGCCCAGTGATGGTGTGACCATCTCCTCCCATACTTCAGTAGGCACAGTATGGCAATATGTCAATGGTATATCCCAGGGGTTGAGCATACGAGCATTCACTGTAAAAACAACTTTCCTATAAGTCTGAATGTTTTCATTATGACATGTTAGAGAAAAGTGACATCAGAGATCTGTGCTGATACATAGTGCTGTGATTAACATAGTGCAAAAAATCACTTCCCCCCCAAAAAAACAACAACAAAAGAAAAATCCACAAACACAGTTTTGAGGCTTTAAATGAGATACTTAGAACAAATCAGTTTCTGTAGTGTTTTGCAGCAATAGGTGTTTTATATACAAAGTGCTTAGCACTGTGTTGCCAAAGATGGGTACATAATAAATTATATTTCTATCCAGTACCCTTGTGAAGCTCAAAATCACTTATTCCCATCTACATTAATAAAAGAGAAATATGCAAATTGACCGTCACTTTACAATGCCCACCAGCCAATCAGGAGTGAGTATGCAAATTAACCTGAAGAAAAGAAAAAAAAAAGATGGTGGTGGCCCTGTCCCCCAGCCGTTCTGGGCCTCTGGGCAGCATGCATGCAGGTGCAGAGTGGCTGAGTCGGGTGAGATGCCTGCTATGAGGGTGAGGGCGGAGGGTGGTGAGCTACAGGAGCAGCGCTCTGGCTGGAGCAAAGGCTGAAGGCGGTGGCCAAAGCAAAGGCCTGGGTCCTTGGTGCTGGAGAAAAACCAGTGCCAGCAGCCAGGGAAGGCAAGCCTATTGCATGAATCTTCATGCAACAGGCTCTAGTAGAATCATTAACCCCTGGCCATCAGCATATATTTATTAAGCTCGTAGTGCATAACCAACATACTGAGGTGCCATGGATATTCAGAAGTCAAGCCTAGGTTTTCCCAACCAAGACTACTGGCTGAAGACATAAAACAACCTATTTGAAAAGTAGGATTATTAGACTGTATCTCTAACCTTTTTTCCCCCAAGAGGGTCAATTCGGGGAAAAAGAATGCAATTTAAAGGATGACAAAACTTTGCAATGTGTGTATATACAATTTTGTTTTATAAGATAGAAAGTTGTTAATAAGGATATTATTATAGCTCCTAAAATGTTATTATCTGTGTATACACGTCTCAGAGGAAGTAACTGCACGGAAGAAACTTTATCACCATCCATTAGCGCTTTGATGAGCTGCTGCTCTGATGTAGGGGTCCCTAAGGGCTCTCTGAATTCAATTATATACTCTATCCTTTCTTGAAGAAAAGTGCTTTTAGTGGAAAAAGAACTTGGATTTAAATAACACTGAATCACACCACTTTTCAGTCCTTATGAATCCTCTGGATTATGCCAAGCAGAAAGTCTCTGTGTGGTGCCAGGATGTCTTTAACACCTCTCCCTGTTTAACAAAGGGACCAAGCCTCCAGCTCACAGCCATGGCAAGTAATAACCTCAATTGAGATTTTACCTGTCATTTTATTTTCCTTTGTATCTTATTTGTACAACCGCCTTCTATTTATGGCAACTGATACTGTTTTCCCACATCCTAACAGGACATAAAATTCCCTTTCTAAACATTCTCCCCCCCCCCCAAAAAAAAAGATGGACTGCTTGAAAGACAAAAAAGTAAGCGAGACTATAGGCAGTATAACAGAACTATAAAAGTGGTACAGGAAAGTTGAATGGTTGAGAAATACAAATCTACGCCAATCTTACCATTTCACAGATGAGCAAACTGTGGTCTAGCCCTTTCCAAGATACCACAGGAAGTCAGTGTCTGACTGGGCTTTGAACTCATGTCTCCTGGTGCACTGTCCTATGCTCTTTCAGGGCGATAACATATGTATTTGGCTTCTATCCCTGATCCTCACACTCAAGCAAGCTATGGGGCAGGACAAGCCGGAGGAGGAAGGAACTGCCTCTCGCCCCTGTTCCAACCTGAAGCACCCCTGTCTGAGATCAGCAGCCCCTCCTCCACTCAATTCTCAAAGCCCTCATTCTGGCAAAGCAGCGGTGGGGCCCCCACCCCCTTGGCAGTCCCTTTGTGCCTCTCAACTTGATGTGTCTGAAACCTCCCTTGCCCAGACCTGTCCCAGCCCAAAGCAGGGATTTTTCTTCTCCCCCTCTGCTTCCTTCTGTTTCATGAAGGAAAACGGAAGAAAGCTTTGCTCACTGATGGATATCCAAGAAGATGTGGTTCCTGCAATGGGAGATTTATCCCAGCCAGCCTGGCCTTTGGTGAAATGGTATCAGAGTGGGGGACCGTGCTTTGGAAATTCAGAGCCTGACCGTGAGGATACTCAACCAAAGCCCCAGGCTGTAGCATCACACGTGAGAAGTGCAGGGAAAGCACCTAGCACAGTGATCACCCAGTAAACAATCAAGATAAGGCAATATTAAAGTTTTCTGGGGTATTTTATTCCCTTATTGTCATGTTACTTTGGGTGATGACATCTTCTTGCTTGTTTGTTTAGACAAATTACAGATCAAGACATCAGGGCCTTTGCATATGGCCAATGCCTGTGCAGAGCACAACCCCAGAGGGCACCACCATATACCGACTAAAGGGTGCATGTGACCCAGGGTTGCACGGTGTGCTGCGTGCACACCCAGCCTTGGCATCCTGCAGCATAATTCACTGCAAATTCCCGACGGAATCAGGAAATCTGAGTCCTAGCACAGATTTCTCCACTAAATGGCTGAGAAACCCTTGGCAAGTCCCCTTCCTTCTCTGTGCCTCTGTTTTCACCTCCGTAACAGGACCAAATGCTGCCTGAAGGTCCCCTACCGCCATACAATTCTGTGATTCTACAGCAGATTTCAATTTCTGAAGAGCTGTCACACAAAAGAGGAAACGGGCTCACCTGCCTGGCTCGGAAGGGAAGAGCCAGCATGAGTGAGGTAGGGATATTAGAAGGAGACAGTTTTTGCCTCAGTCAGAAAGAAAAACGTAATCAGAGTACCTGGCAACAGAAAAGGCAGCTCTGGAAGGTAGTGAGCTCCCTGTAGCTTGTGGAATTTAAGTAGAAACTGGGTTAAGAGACAAACCTGTTAGAAGTGGGAGGCTTGACCATACACCCTTCGAGATGCTTTCTAGCACAGAGATTTTATGATTTCAAAACTTGGTTCTATTTCCATTAATGCTAAGAGGCACTCAGCTGGGGTTGGGTGTCATCAAACCCTGCTAATAACCATCAATGAAATGATCTTGGCGGCTCAGTGCCTCTTGCCCTCTAAGACTTCCCATACATCCACATCTCCAAACTGAATTTGGTCCCACCAGCGGTGCTGGGATTCACCTCTGTCCCAGCAAACAAACCTTTCCATCCTAGGAAGAACTAATTAATAATAGTCTTGCCCAGGCCTGGGGTAAGGAGAAGATAGAGCCAGCGTGGGGAACCATGTAAAAAACACTCAAGAGAATAAACCATAGAAACACGTCTAGCATCTATACTCCAGTGACAGCGAATGCTAATTACAAATCATTCTTATCTATTCATTACTGCAAGTCCCCTAGGAAATCCTAGCAGCAACAGCTGGGAGGGACTGGGCTAAGTTATTGCACATAAGAGGAAAGGATCAGGATTTCTTTAAAATCACAACCATTTTGGCTTTTCATTAATTCAGATCAGGTAGCCCCAAAAGAATGTAACTGGTTGAGAGTGAGTTGCATCGCCCTTAGGTTGTATCCATTATGGACAAGGAACAGCGAGATTTGGCAATTATTTACCTGGGATGATCAAGAAGAGCATTCAGTCAGTCTTGGGAAGGTGGGGTCAGGAAAACCCCCATTTCAGTGTTTCACTCTCACTTCCAAGGTGAACAAGTCCAAAATAAAAAAAAATTAAAAAAAAAATTCGCTTGGATGTACCTCTTAAAGACTTCTATTCAGAAATTTAGCTCAGGGCACCCTTGGCTTTTTAAACAATTTAAATAACCTTTTCTAGTTCCCTTCAATAGAGTGTATATTTACACAATAAAAAGGTATCAATCTCAATTTAGGGTATTTTCCTGATGGTGAAAGGTATTTAGTTTGGCAAGATTCCAGCACCTTCTCTTTGGCGACTTTCCCAGAGAGGAGCAGCAAAGCCATCTACCTTGATCAGAAATCTCCCACAAGTATTGCAACTACACATGCTCACATTTGTACTGAACTTAGCCTTGTAGTTCCTACTTCCACACGGATGACCCTTATCTGATCTTCTCAAACACTCTGCCATGAGGCGGCATGAGTCCCATTTCACAGATGACGTGAACTGAGATCTCAGGGAGGTTAAAAACCATTCACCCCGAGCCACTCGGACAGTTACTCCTGCTAAACAGCATAGAAAACGGGTTCACGGTACCTCTCTGCCTCCTGGTCCGCGCTCTGCTGCTTGCTCTCGAAGGCGTTGAAGCTGCTCATGTCCACGTAGCCGTCGTTTTCGTTCGCCGTCGACAGGGCTCTGCTCTGGTCCTCAAACAGCTTTGTGAACGTCCCCGCCCTCGCAGGCCTCCGGGGCGGGATCTGGATGTTCTCGTAGTCCGAGTTCATGGCCGGGATGTTCTCGTAGTCGGAAGTGTCGGCGTTGGGAAACGAGATGGACCGGGGCTTGGTCAGGGGCAGCGGCAGGAAGGGGGGCCGGGAGCGGTCTTCGAAGGACTCCACGCGGGACACAGTCCTGCTGAAGGGGATGCCCTTCCTCTTGCCGTCCCGGTAGAAGATGAGGGAGGAGGGCGACTCGGACGCCCTGAGCTTGCCGGTCCGGGTCTTGAGCTGAGGGGAGTTGCTGAGGCTCCTGCGGTCCATCTCCAGGAGCCGGGACGGCCCGTGGTAGCTGGACTCCGAGGAAGACCTGGAGGAGGACACGTTGACCTCCACGTGGTGCGCTTTGTTCTCGGTCTTCTTCTTAAACGTGAGCGCCAGGAACCGCTTGAAGGACGACTTCTTCTTCTTGCCGTGCTTGTCGGGGGGCTCGCTCTCGGTCAGGAGGGAGGGGGAGCTCTTGGTGATGGGCTTCTTGGTGATGCAGGCCAGGTCGAACGGCGGCGGGATGTCGACCACGGAAGACGGCGTTGACGTGCCGCTGCTGGACGGAAGGTGGTTCCTCTGGGAGAAGCTCCCCGAGGAGCCGATCACACAGGGCAGGGAGAGGTTGTCCTCTTTCCTCTTGATTCGAAGGTCGTCTAAGCCGGACGCCTCCGGCTCCCGGTACACGGAGACCGGGATCTCTCGGCCTTCCACGGAGAACGAACGAGGGTACAGAGTGAAGGCTCTGGGCTTCGCTGGCAAGGCCCTGCTGGCTTCCAGCGGTGGCTTCCCCTCCAGCGACAGGACCATCTTTCTTGCCTCCTCGGTGGCACCTCCGATGCCAGTGGCCGACGGTGAGACAGCTTCCGGGCCGGCTTCTTCGGGGACGGTCTCTGGGACATAGCCGGGCACTTTCCCAGAGTGGGGCCTGGCCCTTGCGAGGATGTTCTTTCTGTCCATGGGGATCAGGCCGCCCTCCGCGTCGGAGTTCTCTTCTTCTTTGGAGCCGTAACCCCCGAGGCCATCGGAGGCGGCCTGGGTCTCGGGCTCTTCTCCCTCTCCGGGGTCGGTTCCGCACACCACGTCCACTCCCAGCTCGTAGGGGTTGGTGAGCGCGTCGTCGGTGGCGTCCTCATCCACTGGCAGGACCAGTACGTCGGGGACAGAGAGGCCCTCCCCAGGGCCGTCCTGCAGGGAGCCGGGCTGGCCACACAAAGTTCCGGCCCCAGTGTCCTGGCCTGCACATTCCCCTGACTTGGATTCCTGCTCTGACTCGGAGCCTTTTGCTGACTCGGGAAAAGAGGAGTAGCTCTCACTACAGAAGGAGGTGCTCTCTGTAGGGAAGAACTCGTAGGGACTTCCCGAGAGTGAAGCCACAAAGTCGTCCGTGCAGTCGTTCTCGAAAGGAATGATCTGGCAGCTCTCCTCCGCGGGCTCGTCCTGCACGGGGTCCTCGCTCTCCGGAACGTCTCCTCTCGCCTCTTGGGTGACGGCTGCCACTTCTTCGTGGTCAGTTTCCTCACCGTGGTCATGGGGCTCGTCCTGGTCATCCCGGCTGCCCCCGCGTGCGGCATCTTCACGCTCCTCCTCGGAGACGTCAGGGTTGTCGGTGACGATCTCTGCCTCCTGGGTGCCCGAGGCCAATCCCTCGTCCTCCAGGGCCTCCTCACTGGTACCTTCAGCACCCTCCTCAGTGGGCCTGTCAGGTTCCCCATGCTCCTCTGCCAGCCCTGGCTCTGTCTCGGCACAGCCTTCCTCACCCTCCTCCTCTGCCTCCCTGGGTGTCCCAGGAGACCCGGGCTCCCTGCCAGGCAACTCTGGGTCCTCTAAATCAACCTGCGTTAGAATGATATCGCTCGGAAAGACTGCCTCTCCATCCCAAGGGCCCCGATCCTCCAGGTTGCACATGTTGTGTTCCTCCACTAGCTTCTCTTCCTCCTCACTTGTGAGCTTCCGCTCCTCCTCCTCCCCTGGGTCCTGGGCACTGTCCTCAGCCCCCACCTTCTCAGGATCGGGGGCTACGCCTTCATCAGCCTCTCCACTCAGTGCCATGTCGGCTAGGGCGGCCACTTCTTCAGCAGCTCCGGTCCCCTCCTCCTCCTCCTCCTCGCCTTCCTTCTGGGGTTCCTCTTCCCCGGTGGCATCCGGAGGCACCATGACTGCGTTCTCCACAGAGTCCCCATCCCTGGCTTCGTCCTCGCTGGGTGGAGCCCTGGGGACGACGATGTACTCTTCATCGGCCTCGGCCTCGGGGCACTCCAGGCTGGACTGCGGCTCTTCGTAGAGTCCCCTGTCTACGCAGAGCAGCTTCCCGTTGCTGCATTTGTTCAAGCTGTTGATCATGTACACGCTGGCCCTCCACTCATTGGGGGTGTCAAGCCTTGGTTTAGGGGCAATGGGGGGTTTCGGCCCCCTCGACATGGAGTTGGGACTGTGAAGACTGTCAGGCCTGGGTGACGAAGGGAATTTGGGTGCAGTCACTGGTGTGAGGGGACCGGCGTTCTTTGGCTTGGGAGCAACTGGTGGTTTTGGTGAATCTAAAGGATGAAAATAGAGAAAAGAAGGAGACAAAAAGTACAGTTACCTTTATGTCCACTCCCACTTATTATTTTTTAAAAAACACTGAAGATGGTTTCCCAATGGCCCATGTGAACCCAATCTACTATGTTTTGCCTTAGGTTTATTCCTCTATATTATCTTTAAAATCCCTTGACCTTCCACTAAAAATTCATTCTGAAAACAAGGCGACTAGACCTTTCTTCTATATACACTCCAGCTAACAAAACCCATCCGAATGGCATCTTGTACTCCTCAAATAAAGGTGTGCAGATCACTGAGCTCATTCATTCAACAACTATTTATTAAACACTTTTTTGGGTGCCAGGTACCCAGGAGACATTATTGAACTTGACAGTCACCATCTCTGCTGCCCTGATGGAGCTTCCATTCATTCTACAATTAATTCATTGGATACCTGTATCTATTCCCATAGCACTATAGATAGTAGGGTCTTCTAGGGTCAAGAAGAGAAGAGCACTGCCCAGCCGGCGTGGCTCAGTAGTTGAGCATCGACCTATGAACCAGAAGGTCACAGTTCAATTCCTGGTCAGGGCATATGCCAGGGTTGTGGGTTCGATCCCCAGTTGGGGGCGTGCAGGAGGCAGCCGATCAATGATTCTATATCCTCATTGATGTTTCTATCTCTCTCTCTCCCTCTTCCTTACTCTCTGAATCAATAAAAAAAAAAAAATTTTTTTTTAAAAAAAGAATAAGAGGAGCCGAAACCGGTTTGGCTCAATGGATAGAGCTTCGGCTTGGGGACTGAAGGGTCCCAGGTTCGATTCCAGTCAAGGGCATGTACCTTGGTTGCAGGGATATCCCCAGTAGGGGGTGTGCAAGAGGCAGCTGATCGATGACTCTCTCTCATCGATGTTTCAAACTCTCTATCTCTCTCCCTTCCTCTCTGTACAAAATCAATAAAATATATATTTTTTAAAAAATAAAAGAATAAGAGGACACCTCTGCTGACTACTCAGAGTTGAGTCAGGGAGAGAAGACTAATAGAACAATTGGAGGACAGAGCTGTACACTCTTGGAATATTATAACTGAATAGCCATTATCTCATTCCCTCAAGAATGACACACCAAAGGCTTGTGACAGTGATATATGATTCTCTTGAGGGTCACCTCTGAATTCTACATGGTGTAGACATGGTGTCCAGCTAGGTGGCCTGCATCCAAATTTTACAGCATCCAATTTTCATGGGAGAAATGATATGGCATTTGACAACATGGATGTTTGCAAAGGGCCTCTTCCCTTTTGCATGGCGAGGATCTATTAACCTCGGCAGAATAAAAGATGTGGTACAAACTGTACACGCAGCAGGAGTTTGAGAAGCAAGAGTTACTATGGTTAGGGAAGGCCTCTTGGAGAATGAGACATTTCAGCTAAATTTTGTAGGCTGGAAGGGACCTGGACAAGTGTAGCGTCAAGGGAGTAGTCACCCACTCCCAAGTTCAGCATCTCTCCTGCCACAAGCCAGCCCACACCTCCGTGCCTCTTGCTGAACCTCAGAGCCCCTGGGCACACTTCAGTCAAAGTGAGGAAAGCAGATTTCCAGGAACACAAGTCCATCAAAATCCATCAAGTCAAAAGCACTGCCTGGCTCCCCACTGCCCATGGGTTAGGATGTGTAAGTCTCATTTCAGCCCAGTCTCACCTCCCAGTTCCATCCCCACTAAGCCAGTCTCACCTCCCAGTTCCATCCCCACTAAGCCCAGTCTCACCTCCCAGTTCCATCTCCACTAAGGCATGGGTTTGAAGCAGAGCAGCTTCAGAATGCCAGGCTTGCTTGTGATAGAAAGAAGGTGGAGCAGAGAGCCTAGAGGTCTATACCAATTTCTGCAGATAAGGGGATTCTCTTCTCCCCAACATGTGACTCCCAGGTCACCTGGAAGCATCTAACCCCAACCGAATCTAATCCAGGGCTGTCTGACAGAAATGTAATGTAAGCCACATTTATATTCACGTATATAATTTTTCATTCTCCTATGGCCACATTAAAAAGTAAAAAAGAAACAGGTGAAATTAATTTATGCATACAGTTTTTTGAACTCAATACATCAAAAATATTATTTTGAATACCATCATGTATTCAGTGAATCATGTTTGGATCAACATGTAATCAATATACAAAATTTATTAATGAGATAGCTGACATTCATTCTTGAACTAAGCCTATTTTACACATACATCATGTCACAACTCAGACCAGCCACAATTCAAATGATCAGTAGCCACATGGGGCCAGTGGCTATGGCCTTGGTCAGCACAGCTCTGACTTGAGACATCTCCATGGGACTGTCCTATTGTCACCTCAATTTCAAGGTATCAGACTGGCAGGACTATGTTAAATCCAGCGGAGGCCCCAGAGGAAAGAAAAAAGGCCTGGAGTCATAATTATACATGGCTACAAAGCCCATGCATTCTGTTCCTAAAAGGGTTTCATTTCAGAGCCTCTTTACTTGTACTTGCACATGCATCTAATGAACTTGGTTGTCTGGCTTCCCAATGCACAGATAGTTAGAAGGGGTATGGGAGGAAGTTAGAGCAGGAACCTGCAGACTGTGAGAGAGAAAAGAGGCACAGCTGTCAACGGAGCCCATGCTAACGTCCCCATAACACCAACCTCTTAACCCATATCTACATTGGTTTGCATCAATGCCCAGGCTTTTCACAGTCATCCAGGTAATAACCCAGAGTCTTCAAGATGCAATATGTGACTTCCCAACTCCTTGTTTACGTAAGCAATCAAGTATACCCTCCTTTAGAAAAAATATATGTTCACATTAGGAAAAACAGTAACCACCTCCCAAATTTGGAGCTTAAACAGCTAAGTTCAATGTTACAGAGTAAGCCTGTGGAGCCTGACTGGTCTTGTTTCAAAATTTGGCTTTGCCACTTATAAGCTGTGAAATTGAGCCTCAATTCCCTCATCTGCAGAATGGGTACAACAGTAGCACCTACCCTCAAAGGGTTGTTGTGAAGATTAAAAGACACATATTAAAAGTGCTCAGTAGCAGGCATTCACAAAGGGGTACTCAATAAACAGTAGCTACTATTGTTCTAATGAAGTCAGTCTTTGCCTGCCCCATAACTTCCCCTGGAATGAGTCTTGCTCTATACTGCTGTAGAGTGTTATGTGATATTAGCTCCACACGCTCAACATCAAGTGTTAGGCACTGGCGTGAAATTATTCTTTGGGGGCAGGGACTCTCATTTCTCATACTTAACAGGTGGTATTTCACATGAGCGCCATGAGACCTGACAGAGGGACAGAAAGGCCTTGAAAAATGACCAAAACCGTAGCTGCTTCAACCCCCACCCCCACCCCATCCTTCATCCAATCAAGCTATTGATCTGTGGGTGCCGTCTCCTCAGGAAAGGTTATAGTGGGCGTCTGAGGCGTGATCCTGCAAGAAAATGTCTTCCCCATCTAGCCCCTAGGAATGACAAGGATGGAGTGTCCATGCCCTGCTTCCAGCTCTGAGATCAAAGAATGCCAGAACCAGAAAGGCCTTGTCTGATCCCTCACTGAAAGATGAGGAAACTGAGGCACAGAGAGGGCAGGTGACTGACATAGAGCTACTCGGCAAATCTGGAGCAGGGCTTAGACAGAATGTGGGTTTCCTGCTGCGGTCTCTTGAATCTCTGCCTTGACCCTTTGCCACAGAGTATTTCTTCTACAAGGCTCCCAGCTTCTAGTGAGGTAGAGAAAAGAAAAGAAAAGAAAAAAAAAAAAAAAAAGCAGGGAAATTGAGGCTAGAGAGACCAGGAACAACTAGCCAGGTAAGAAATTTACATAGGCCCGAGTCCAGAGCTCAGAAATACTAACTGGCCACAGGGTGAATGACTTTCAGTTGCTCCCATCCAATTTCCTTGAATCCAATCCCATTAAATATTCGTTGAGCACCTACTATGTGCTGGGCACCCATCTAGAATCTTTGAACACATCAATAAACAAAACAAAACCCCTGTCTTTCATAGTCCTGAACTTCTAATGGTGGAATATAAGCAAATAAAATGAGTATCTTACGTGTTTTATGTTAGATGACCATAAAATCTGTGGGAAAAGATTAGGAGTTGAGGGTTTTTGCAGTTTTAAGCAAAGTGACTAGGATAGATCTCACTGAGAAGGCATTACAGAAAAGACTTGAAAGAGGTAAGGGAAGCCAGGACTCACCGGACATGTTCAAAGAGGCCAGAGTCACTGGAGGGGAGTGAGCAAGAGAAAGAGAGAAGCAGGAGATGAGGTCAGAGGGGCCCGGGGAGGAGGATGTGGATTATGCAGGGCCTTGAGAAGAAGGACACGCTCACTCTTGCTAATATATTGAACTAGATGGAAGTGGTGAGGATGGACGCAGGGAGACCCATGAAGAAGCTCTTGCAATAATCCAGGCAAGAGGTGACGGAGCAGGTTAGTGGCAGTGAAAGTGGTCCAAAAGAGTCAGATTCCAAATAAGAACGTATCGCTGGCAGGACATGCTGACAATCTGGTTACTGTGTGTAAGAGAAACAGAGAAGTCAAGGACAACACCAAGGTTTTGAAGTCAGAGCAACTGGGAAAATGAAATTGCTTCCAACTGAGCCGGATAAGCCTGCATGTGCTGGGAGTGGGGGTGGGGGGCGCAGAATTTCAGTTTGCACATGTTAGATCCGAGCTACCTTTCACACACCACAGTGGGGTCATCAAGTGGGGCCCTGGGTATTCCAGGCTGGGTCCTGGGAGAAGTCTGGCTGGAGGATTCCATCAGAGATGGAAGTCAAGGCATGAACCCGGTGAGATCACCAAGTGAAGGAGCATGGACTGAGAGAAGAGTGAGACCAAGGAGCGAGAGAGAAGGAGTCAGCCAAGGAGACAGACAGGGGAGGGAGCGAAAAAAATGAAGGGGGTGTGAGGGCTTCCAGCTTTGCTCCCTCTCTGCCTCCCTCACAAAAGGGAACCAGAGTCCCTGCCCTCGGTACAAAGTTATCTGGGTCTCAGATGCCCTCTGCCTGGGGAAGGCTCAGGGAAGAGGTGGCACCAGGGTGCATGGTGAAGAGCAGGGAGGATTTCACAACTGAAAAGGAGATTAAGTATCCCGGAGTGTGAAGAGGCCCAGAGGCAGTACGATGCAAAGACCTTTGGGATTATGGTAAAAAGCCCAGTTTGGCTGAGCTTGGACATGGTGGGGGCAGGAGAATTACAGGATAAATCAGAGCTGGGGGTCCCCTCCTCTGGTTACATCTTCACTTTCTGACTGCCCAGAACACAGCATGGAGGGAGCTCGTGGTCCTCTGCTGCCTCCCGAATCCTCCTGGCTGCTGTCTGAATCCTCTCTTCTTGTATCACAGAGTCTGGGAGCTACGACCTCCCCAGCCGGAGTCAATGCCCAAGGACCTCCCCTCAATTCGCTAGGCCTGAGGATGACGCGAATACCCTTCAAGCCAAGATGCCAAGAGTTAACTGGGAGTAGGAAAACCTCAGTGACAGGAGGAAGAGATTTTTAACAGCGACGGGTGATAGAAATCATCCCCAGCCAGCTCTCGGTACCAGTTTATATTTTCTTTCTTTATTTTAATTAAATATCTGTCACTCACATGCTTACTGCTTACTGCTCCCTTGTCAGCCACACAGAGGTTCAATTAGAAGGTATACTGGAAGGAGCGCTGGACCGGGAGTCGAGCGCTCTGATCTCCGCTCCTGGCTCTGCCCTTCATGGGAGGTGTGACCTTGGGCAAGCCCTTCTCCTCCTCCCTGAGCCTCCGTTCCCCCAGCTGCAAAGTGAGGGGACCTGCACCAGTCAGTAAGAGCCTTCTGCCCTGGCTGTCTGCAGACTATTAAACTCATGGCTCTTCTTATGACGTCCCCCGACATCCGCGTCTTTAGTCCCTGAGCCTGTTTCAACTGCGCTGCACTATACTCCCCCTGGAACTCTCATAACCATATGTTCCAAGAGTAATTATCTTCCAATTTCACCTTCCAATTGCATCTTAATTTAACTTTCATTCCTGGGTGCCTGCCGGAATGTCCACGCCAAGCCTGATGATTTCTAATTAAGGCGCTATTACGCCAGTCCAGTGATCCACAGCAGGGCTTCTGTGGGGAAGCAGCATAGGACGGAGGTGGATGGGCGTGGGCCCCAGGCTCAGAGAGACCTGGACTTCAGTCCCAGCTCTGCCACACAGCAGCTGTGTGATCTTGGCCACATCACTTTGCTTCTCTGAGCCTCAGTTTCTTTCTTGGTAACATGGAAGAAATACTCCCCTTTTTCTCTTAAGGCTTTTGAGAAGTTCAAGGGAAATAACAGACATAAGATGACTAATAAAGTCAACTGGCAAACATTTCCTGTGTACCTACTATGTTAGGCACTAGATTAAAAAAAAAAAGCAGACTCTCAAGCTGGACAGTCTGTGTTTCAATCCTATCTTGGTCTCACATTAAGTCAGTCACCACGTAATCCCTGCAGCTCAGTTTTCCTAACTATGCAATGAAAGATAGCAATAGCGCTCAGGGCATCAGGTCAATATGGAAACCACACTGATACAAGGAAAACACTTAAAACAGTACCTAATTCACAGTAATTACCCAATAAATATTAGGTAGTGAAAATCAGTCACTTATAATGTGACGGATGCCACAGGCACCTTACAGGCTTTACTTTTTTGAAACATGAGGACTCAATGACAAACATCTTTTTATCCCAGTTATTCAGATGAAGTAACCTGCTCAGGGTCACATAACTATTATAAGTCTATGCCGGTCCTGAGAGTCAGTCCCCGGGAGTCTGTGACCCACTGTGGTGCACGGCACACAGAAATCATTCTGTGAGGTTTCTATTGTTGCCGTCACACAGTGGCAACTGCTAAGAATTACTGGGACCACACAGGCCTCTCGGTTTGTTTGGGCTCACTCCATCCCCCCCGATTCTCAGAGAAGGGAGAGCTCGTCCAGGCCTCATGCAGGGAAACATGGGAAAACTGGAACGGCTCTCACCATTGTTTTAAAGCGGGTTTTATTAGGAGTGTAGGGGAAAGCCAGCCTGGCTCTGTCCAGGCTGCACCTGGCAGGAGGCGACCTTCTTCCTCCGAGGAGTGGCTGGCTGGGCACTGGGACCCTTCTCCAACCTTTCCCAGTCCCACAAAGCGGTACGCCTGCTCCTGCCTCCCCCCACCATCCTGTGGCCCACACTCTGTCCAGGCGTTCATATGCTCAGCAACAACAGGACCTGGACACTGGGAGGCGGCTGGGGCTCCCAACTCCACAACTGGGTCCTTTTTCAGGTCAGTCCCGCCAATGTCTCCTGTCTGCATCTCACTGCTAAGACAATGACTTTTTTTTTTTCATTTTCAAGATTTTAAAAAGAAAACACACACACACACACACACACACACACACACACACACCCCAGCAGCAGGATATATGGTTCTAAGACAGCCAAAATGGTGGCTTCCTGTTTCTTTAGGGATGTCTGTTTTGGAGTATGGCTTCAGGCACGGATGTTGGCTTGGGGAGAGGGCTGCCTTTTGCTTAAATCTGAGCGAGAAAGATTGACCATCGCTCCTTGGCGGGAGGATGAAGCAAGTTCGCTGGGGCTGTTCGCTCGCAAACTCTCCTCTTTGGGGGAACTTGCTGCCTTCCTTGTGGACAAGAGTCCCGGGATCTAGCGTCCAGGCACCGCCCATCTCTGAGTCTCAGTCGCTGAATCTGTTGAATGGCATCCCTCTGGGGAGATCACCAATATCTACTGTCCAATGCTCTCTGGATCGCACGGAATCTCCATCCCCGACCTGGAGAGGCAGATTCCCGGGGCAGAGGCCCGAGGGGAGGTAGGGGACTCAGCCCGGACCGGGAGCGTTCGGTCCCCTGGGGGAGGCACAAAGGCCAGCCCTGGCGCTGCCCAGGAGAGGGGTGCTATGGGGGGAAAGGGGAGATGATTTAGGGCTTCTTAATCCTATCCGGAGAGTAAGCTCCACGTCTGGGTCTGGAGGGAGCGAAGGGAGCAGGAATTGTCTGAAGGGTGCGCCGCCAAGGGATGCCGGACCCGGGGTCAGGGAGAGCGTGGCCGGATCCCCTGGGCCGGGAGGAGCCCCTGAGGAGCCAGCCAGGGTCTGGCGGGGACCCCGGGGCACGGGATCAGGGTGTAGGGGGGCGGCCAAGTTGCGTCTGCGAAGGAGGCGTCTTTCTCCCTCATTCGGGGGGCGCCGTGGGAGTGGGGTGAGGGCGGACGCGGCCAGGGGTGGCCTCGCCGAGACGGAGGGGGCGGCCCTGAGGCAGGGTGACTGGGACCGGGGCCCCAGAGGACCCCCAGCCTCCCCGACGAGGGGACCCCGGACACGCCCATGTCTCCAGGAGAGGAGGACGATCGGTCGGGGCGATTCTGGGCCGTCGTCCGGGCGCCCCACGGCCGGGCTTCGACTTGGGACGCCCGGCCCGGACCCCCCATCGCGCGCGCGGACCTCGGGGGCCGGAGAGGTGGCGCGGAGCCTCCTACCTGCTCTGTTCATCTTCCGGCGCGAGGAGCGCGGCCGCCCGTCCGCCCGTCCGCCCGCCCGTCCGTCCGTGGAGCGCGAGTCCGCGCGCCGCTTCACTCCATGGCCTCGCGGCGGGTCCCGCAGCCCGCGGCGCCCGGCCCGCCCCCGGCGCTCGCCGGACTCCCTGAGGGGCGCGGGGCCAGCGGGCCGGGCAGGGGCGCGAGAGCCGGGCGCGCGAGCGAGGCGGCAGCCGGACAGCACTGGCGTCGCGTTCAGTCGCACTCCGCCTGGCGCGGGCGGTGGGGCGCGGGGCGGGGCCGCGGGCCGGGCGGGGAGGGGGCGCTCGCGCCGCGGGGGTGGGGGGTCGGTGGCCGGGGCAGCGCGCGGCGTGGCGTCCGCTCTGGGCTCCCGGCTCCCCGCTCCGGGCTCCCCGCTCCGGGCTCCGGGCTCCCCGCTCCGGGCTCCCCGCTCCGGGCTCCCCGCTCCGGGCTCCCCGCTCCGGGCTCCCCGCTCCGCGCCGGGCGCTGCGCTCTGGCCCCCGCACCGCCGCCGCGCCGCCGCCCTCGCCTAGACGTTTCCTCCCGCTCGGAGAGGAAGACTTTTCCCCTCTGCTCAGTCAGGGATCGAGCGAGTGGAGGGCGCGGCGGCCCCGCGCGCATTTAAAGGGGCCGTGGCCGGGGAGCCGCGCGAGGTCCGAGGGATTAGCATCGGGGTGCGGGGAGGGGAGCCGGCGAGGTGCTCTTCTGAGGACTTCCTCCTCGTCCTTCTGCCAGGCGGACAGTCCGTCTTTATTTTTATTTATGTTTATGGGCATTGATTCCGTCCTGCGCCAGACGCTGTGCTGAGTGCCCCGCCAGACAGCCCCCAATTTTATTTTATTTTTAAATCTCATGGAGCTTAGATGGGAGACAAGAAAAATAAGAATGAATATCATTTCAGAAAGCGATAAGTGCCTTGAGGGAGATAAAACCGGAGTGATGGGGCAGACCATTGGCTCTCAAAAATGCTGCGAACCAGCACAGGATTTTTTTTTCATTTTTTAAATTGATTAAAGTATTACATGTGTCTATATTTCCCCATTGCCCCCTCCCTATCCCACTCCCATACATGACCTCACCCCCCCCCCAAGTCTTGTGTCCTTTGGTTATGCTTATATAAATGCAAATTCCTTGCACCCACCTCAGACTCACTGAATCAGAAATCCCATATTTAACAAACCCCTAAGTTTTTTCTGATGCAAGCTGAAATTTGAGAATCACTGGAGTACAGGATGGGTAATCAAGGAAGGCCTCCCTGAGGAGGTGATGTTTGAAAGGGAGACCTGGTGGATGAGGATCCTGTTTGTGTTCACACACCGCACTGTGTGGCCAGCATCTCCCAGGGACAATACGGATACCCCCCCACCAAGCCTCCACCTCGAGCTAGGGTCTGATTGTCTGTGCAAACATAGGGAGATAGTTCTGCTTCCTCCGACAAGTGCTCTCCGGGATGGAGAGAGGGACGCACAGGAGCTTGTGAGAATTCTGAAATGGCTCCTAAGTGGAGGGGCTTCAGCAAAGGAAAGGCCTTTTGGAGAGAGGGCATCGTTTAGGCAAAGATTTAGAGGTGTGGAAAGGCATGGCCTGTTCCAGGAGCCAGAGGTGGTTGACCTGGGGAATAGAGGGTGGTAATGTCCCCATGTGAGGTCCAGAAGGGCCATTGCTTCTGTTAGGTGGTCCCAGATAACCAGATGTTTCCATTGCATACGAAATACCTCTTAGCTCTCAACATTGGTGTCACTCAGGAAGCTTGTGAGAAATACAGAATCTCAGCCCCCACCCCAGACCAACTGAACCAGAATCTGCATTTTAACTTTAGATCTTCAGATGATCTGTACACACATCAGAATTGGAGACGCACTGCCCTGATAACCCACCCCATTTCTTTTTTGACCACGTGTGCTGCGCAAGCACACAGAAATAGAGGAAATCCCAGATGCCCCACTTCTCACTGAGGTGAGACCGTGACCCTTGACCTCTGTCTCATCAACACGTTATTGGAAAGCTGGTAGGTTTCTGGATACCTGAGGGCCTGCACCCAGCAGAACTCCTGGTATATATATTAAGTGCTCACTAAAATATATGACATGCATGAAGGTCGGGTTTGAATTGTCACATGAACCAATTGATGCCTAACACACAGAAGGTGTTTAATGCACACAATGAAGACAGGAATGCATGAATTTTAATTAGGTAATGCAGAAAGGCTCTTCCCCTTCTCCTCAAACCCCACCTCCCTATCAATCACACTCTAATGTAAGAACCTCCCCTTTATGCCATGTTGGCCAATAGGAGAGGCTCCACTTTCACTCCAACTCCATGGTAACAATGGTAGAGATGGTGATGATGGTGGAGGTGATGGTGATGGAAGTGATAGTGGATGTGGGAGACATGAGGTTACAGTGGAAAGAGGTTGAGGTGGTGAGGTGACAGAAGCTGTGAAAATCATGGTGAAATGCACAGATGATATGTTGTAGACCTGTATACCTGAAACCTATATAATTTTATTAACCAGTGTCCCCAATAAATTCAGGGGTTTTTTTTGTTTGTTTGTTTGTTTTTTAAAGAAAGACATGGTGAAAATGAAAGATGTGATGTAGTTGGTGGTGGAAGAGGTAGTAGAATTGACAGACGTGACGGAGATGGACATGAAGAGATAATGGAGGTGGCAGACTTGGCCAAAGTGATGAAGGCAGCGGAGATAATGTGGTTGAGGGAGGTCATGAAAGTGGGAGGTGGTAGAACTGAAGAAGTGGAGAAGGTAGGGGTATAGTTGATGCAAAAAGAAAACATGTCTTAAAATGTGAACCTGTTTCTGGAATGAGCAATAAAACCTAAATAACCTAGGATCCCAGGGCAGGAGCAGAAAAGGGAGGCTCAGCTCAGACTTTTAGATCAATGACCAACATCACCCTTCGCTGTGGGGCCTGTGTACGGGAGGAGGGGGGCAGGAAGAGACCCCCACGCCTTGTTAAGCCCTCTCCACAGCTGTTGAATTTGGGATTTGAGGCTAAGCAAAGTCAACCTGAAAAGATCACCGTTGGGGAGAAGCACCGGTCTGAACTTGTTGAGCTGAAGCCTCATGTTGGGGTGGAGTGATGGGCTCTGAAGCTGAACCACTCATTCCGTCGTTTGCTTTTTCCAACGAGAGAAAATGGGGGCAGATGATCATAAGGCTCTGCAAACGGCCGGTGCGAAGGCTGGTGCTTGGACTTGCTCGGTCCTTATGGGACTGAGCCGTAAACTCTCACTGAGCTCGGGGGTGGCTGTAAATACCCAAAAAGGACATGGCAGTGTATCTGGGGGAAGTGGGTATGGCCATCATTTCTCCTGTTCTATGCCTTCCACACATGTGTATTCTTCTCAAGAATCCTATAAAGGAGTTATTACCAGAATACCCCCATTTCACACAAGGGAATAACTGAGGTCCAAACAGGGGGAAATGACTTGCCCCTACAGCCCAGCCAGGATGCACACCCCATCGTCTGAGAACATAGTCTGGGTTCCTAACTACCAAAAAAGCCTGCTTAGGTTTTCACATTTTCCAAATTACACCGTTCCTCTCAGCAGACCGTGAGCCACCCAGCGTAGGTGTTATGCCTTCTTGACAGACTTGGAATCAGAGGCCCAGAGGGGAAATAACTGGCCTGGGGTCATATAGCAAGTTAGGGGGACAGGGAGTGGTGGGATCCACACCTGCTGACACCAGGTCCCAGTCGGAATCCCGGGGAGCCTGAAACCATGCTGCTCCTCCAACGGCACAGTCTCTTGCTTTGCCTTTTGAGGGCAGGATTGCCTCCTTGCTTTTCTAAAGGAGCTTGGCAGGGTTGGGGCATGACGCCTTTAAGACTGATCCATAGTAGGAGTCGGGCCTTTCTTCTTCCTCCTATTCCTCCTTCTCCCCCCAACTCCCCCCCACCCCCTGCCTTTCTTTCTATCTCCCCCGATAGTCAGAATGGCCAAGCTCCCAGCTTGCAGTGGTGACCCAGCCCACGTCTGCAGGAGCCTTTGAAGGGGTGTTCAAGGGAGCCGGCGCTGAGTGTCTGACATGTTCGAGGAGCAGCCGGGTGGGAGCCTCAGAGCCCGAGGAACGTGTAGGAAAAGGCATTGCCCATGAGAAGGCTGTGGGATGGCAGCAGGCAATCGTAATGCTGATAACCGTGGCCAATGCTGATGCTACATCTACTGAGCACTCTCTTCACATGCCTCTTGTGAGAATGTGAAGTGGCTTTAGCATTGTCTTCATTTAACAGGTGAGAAAACTGAGGGTCAGAGAGGTGAGACTTACACAAGACTCAGAGCTAGTGATGAAGTTGGGACTAAACCTAGGTCTGTCTGTCCCCAAGGCCTGTGCTATATTCATGTGTACCGCATTTGTCCAAGAACACAGTGGCAGAATCAAGACCAGAGTCCTAGGCAGTCAACCTTCTTTCCTCTCTCCCTCTGTCCCTCCGTCCTTCCTTCCTTCCTTCCTTCCTTCCTTCCTTCCTTCCTTCCACAAAAGTGCACTGTGTGCCTACTCTGTGCCAATCACTGGGTCAGGTCCTCGGTAAACAGGCCACCTTCACTCTGGCCTTCCTGAGCTCCCAGGCCAGCTGAGAAAGCAGGACACCCAATGGCACATTACCCATAAGTTTGATGAGACCACTAATAGGGGAAACACAGACTACTCTTAGATGCCTTTAGACCCCCTAGTGTGAGGCTGACCGGTTCCCTGGGGCTTTTTAAATTAATTACCCCTCCCTGAACCCTTTCAGACACCCAGCTCCTCCCCACGGAAGCCCCCACCTCACACCTCTCCCTCACACACACACATAACTCAGCATAAAAAAGCTGGTATCCTCCACATAAGCAAACATCCCCTGTCTTCTTATTATCCTTAGACCATTGGAGCCAATTACCGCCCTGCACACAGCGTAGGGAACCTCAGATCAAAACTGCTGAAATCCAGCTCCCCGTGCCCACCTGCCCGCAGCCTCTGCAAAGTGCAGCGCCAGCAGCGCAGCCGGATGGGGCCGTGTGTGCGCCAGAAAGGGAGCGCCCAGGCTCTGTAAGCTCATGTGAGCGAACGCCGAACGCCGCCCGCATGCCCAAACCTCCCAGCACGCAGTAGAAGGTGGTGGTCGGGAGCCACACTGACCGAGAGCAAGTCCCAGCCTCGGTTTCCCCATCGGTACATCCAATAGTATTTGCTGGGTGCTTATCCTGTGCACTCAGCGTTTTGCATATGTTATTCGCTTATGTAATCCTCTCAGCAAACCTATGCAGTAGGCAAGGTTATTGCCCCCACGTTACTGAGGAGGCTACGGTGGCACAGAGAGGCGGAAGCGGCCGGCCAGGGAGACACTGCTAATAAATGGTGGGGATCCTATCCAGGCTCCGGAGATGGCTTTCTTGCCCACTTCAGCACTCGGTCCCATCGACTGGACACGGAAACAGTGTCTGTTCATTGAATGAAATAACTCATACAGCAGGGGAGAATGAGAATAATCATTATTTAAATGTCAACTACATAATTGGTGTTCAATAAATGTTTACAAAATGCTCCGGGAACTATGGCGCACAACCCCACCATCAGAGCAGGGTGGAGAGGGACAGGGAAGGGCATTAATGAGCACCTGCTGTATACTGGAATGGGTGAGAGGGGGCACCATGGGAGGCTGCAAGAGCTTGGGGAGAGGGACTGGGCTCTGCTTCCCGGCCCGACCCAGAGGAGGTGGCACTGAGGTTCTGTTTCCCTGCTGAGCAGAGGGCTCTTCCGAAAAGCTGGACCCAATTGCATCCCACTCCATAGCTGGGTCCCCCCTGGGCTTCCTGTTTCCCACAAGGAGCAGGTATATCTTCTGTCTCCAGGGAGAAAATGCATGTTATTAAAAAAAAAAAATGACCTTGGTCCTGCAGCCTCTTCGGCCGTTGACCCCTAGGTCCCCGCAGCCTCGGACTGGCTCACCCAGCAATGCCACCGGCTGCTGCAGCATCAGCTTCCAGGGCTTATCTTCCCCTGGAAAGTCACTGAATTGCCTTCCTGGCTCCAGAGGTGGGCAAATTGGAGCCAGACACCTGCTGGGTGGACGCGTCTTCAAAAGGCCACCCTTCCCTTCCTGGGCCCCGCAGGTCGGTGGAGGGAACCTCAGATAAGTTCTGCTCGGGCATCTCCCACCCCTGTCCCCACTCGCACTGCACACACGGGGGGCGGGCATGAGGAGCCGGGGCTTGGGGACCCCTAGCTCCGACAGCTGCTGGCTCCGTGGCCCCTGGCAAGACATGCCATCTCTCTGCACCTCCATGTTCTCCTCTGTGAATGGGAATAGTGAGACCTTTCTCTAGGGCAGTGGTCGGCAAACTCATTAGTCCACAGAGCCAAATATCAACAGGACAACGATTGAAATGTCTTTTGAGAGCCAAATTTCTTAAACAACTTCTTCTAACGCCACTTCTTCAAAATAGACTTGCCCCAGGCCGCGATATTTTGTGGAAGAGCCACACTTCAAGGGGCCAAAGAGCCGCATGTGGCCTGAGAGCCGCAGTTTGCCAACCAGGACTCTGGGGTCGTGGTAAGGATTAAAGGAATGTTCCCCTCTCTCTCTTCGCTCTCCTGACCTTGAAGAGCTCACCGTCTGAGAGAAGGGCTTGGGGTCAGCTCGCAGTGGTACCGTGGAGCCGGGGGTGAGAGCAGGGCACTGACGTGAGCGGAAGGGCTCCAGGCGAGGAGGTGGCACTGGCTGGATTTTAAAGATAGAGGAGGAGGAGGAGGGTCGCCCCTCCAGGTAGGGAAACATCCTGGGCAAGTGCCTGTGGGGATGGGAGAGGAAGGCAGGGCTGGGCTAGGGGTGAAACACCGTGGTCAATGCTGGGAGAGGTGTGAGGCCGAAGAGCTTGGCCTTCACCCTGCAGGTGAGGAGAGCCACAGAGTGCCTCTCGGGGAGGGAGTGACACGGGGAGACCTGTGTGGTGGAGGAGTTGAGCCATCCCCTGGAGGGGATGGCTCAAGGAGGCTGGGGCAGGGACCCCAAAGAGCGGCTAGGCCCGAGTTCAGGAATGTTCTTACCCATAGTTGTGGGGGCTCAAACACACACTGGGCAGGCTTCCGGGAGGAAGGCTTGCTCTGCGCCCTGAAGGAATTCCACAAGCAGAGGGGAATAGGAAAGGGCATGCAAGACAGGGGCGGGGGTGGGAACTGGGGGCAGGGTGGGTGCAGGCAGGCCACAGGGGCCGGCAGGGGCCCCGAAGGCCTTTGTCCAGCAGGCCTGCGGCTCCTGGAGGAAGGGCTGAGTTCTGGGGGAGGGGAGTCTGGGGTGAGCCAGGACCAGCTTGGCGTTTTTATCACCACTGGGTGGGATCCAAGGTCTGTGGAGGAAGTGACCACCCTCTTCCGGCCAGTCATTTTTTTTTTTTTTTTCCTCCTGTTGGCCCGTTTGGCTTTTTCCCGAGGCTGCATTTCCACAACGGCCCCTCCCGGCTGGCTGGGTGTGGGCATGGCTCCACCGCACACCCAGCAACAGGGGCGGCCGGCCCAGGGCTTCCTGCCCCTCTGTGGGCAGGCTGATTGGAGGAAAACAGCCCTCAAGCCTTCTTCAAAACAGGAAACTGCTCTCCCTGCTTCCTGAAGGACAGGAACTGTCCCCATGACAACCGTGGGACAAAGAGGCCACATTAACCCTTCTGGGGGCGGCCCTGGCGAAGAACCCTTTTCCACCAGCCTCTTGTGGGTGTGGGGCAGTACAGGTGACAAGGGGGGTACTGGTCAGCGATATCCTCCAAGTCTCACCACCTTTTGAAGAAGAAGGCAGGGCTGGGATTTTGTACCCATTTCGTGGATGACAAAATTGATGTCCACTCCGAGGGTGAGGGCCTGGCCAGCCGCACAGCAAGTCAAGTGCAGCAAGGCACAAGGGTGGGGTCAGAAGTCAGGCTGTGTCCGTTGACGTCTTGACTCACTGCAAGCTGTGTCCCTTAAGCAAGTGGCTTAACCTGCCAGCCTCAGTTTCTCTACCTGGGAAAATGGGACCATTAAGAGCACCGGCTGCATAGGGCTGTGGCGAGCATCTACTGAAGCCGTTCACTCATCCAACACGTATTCACTTATGCAAACTGTTCACACACACACACACACACACACACACACACACACTGCTGTGACAGCAACACTAGCAAACACCTCCTGCCCCACGGGACAAGTGTTGTAGTTGGGGGAGACAGGCAGTGAACTAGCCCACAAATCAGTGTGAGCGGGCAGAGCTGGGAGCCATAGGTGTGGAGCGGAGTGTGGAGAGGGGTCTTCGGCTTGGTGGCCGAAGAAAGGCAGGGACACAGGGGGAATGAGAGGAGCCTGTCGTGGGAGGACCTGGAGGACAGCGGTCAGGCAGAGGGCCTACAGGGGGAGGGGAGGGAAGGCTGGGCCCGTGCTGGGCACAGGTGAGGGGAAACAGAGAAGGCAGAAGAGTCTGGTCTTCAGAGCCTTGGGAGTACATTCTCAGAGCAAGCCCGATGGAGGGACACGTTCTGATCTGCGTTTTTAGGTTTGCAGCCCTGGGATGCAGCTCAGAGTGACAGGGACTTGGAACTCCAAAGGGCGTCTTGTCTGGGGGACCTTTTGCTGTGACCCTGGAGAAACCTGAGTCACAGGGAGAGGCAGTCATCTGTGCTGTTTGGGGGGGTGGGCAGGGCAGGGACCCTTTGGCCTGCACTATTCAGGCACCCAACCTTTTCCTTGACAGCCTACCAGGCCACGCCCCTCCCTCTCCTCGTGCCCAAGGGCTGCTGGGAGGAAGCCATGGACGCAGCTCCCGGCGTTGTGGTACATGTAGCAGCTGCTCAGCAGTTGCTTTGGGAATAACTTCTGCTCTCCTCACTATGGACTCCGAGACTCCCCACTCCTCCATCTATCTCATCAGGCCCCCTCTCCACCTCATCTCCCCACCCCCCCACCTTTCCCTCCGTTCCAGCCACACCGGCCTTCCTCGCCCTCCCTGGCCCTGCTCAGCTCCCGCCAGCAGCAGGGGCTCTGCACCTGCTAGTTCTGCATTCTGGCAAACGCCTTCTCAAACGTTCTCCTGCCTGGGCCAGCTTCCCCCATCAGTCAGGTCTCACGTGACATCTTTTCACAGAGGTGTGTGTCCCCCCTCGACCTGGGCTGAGTACCAAACTCCCAATGTCCCCGCAGTCTGAAGGGACCGGGAGTCTCCCTGGCAGGGTGCAGCTCTCCTGAGGAGCTGGCTGGAGAGGAGGGGAGCAGGATTAACTGTTCATCCTATGGAGGAACTGACATTTATGCACCATGAACAAGCCAAGGTTGCCTCTGTGCGTTACAATCACCAGAAACTGCACTGGGGGGCGAGTGTGCCCAGAGGAATGTATCGTCACCCCCATATCTCAGATGAGGAAACAGAGGCTCAGAGGAGCAAAGTCTTGTGCCCAAGACCACTCAGCCAGGAAGTGGCAGAGGTGAGGGGGGATTCAAGATGGACTTCTAGGAGCCTGTGCCTTTCTCCTTCCCTCCCACCAGCCGAAAGGGACCTTGGGCAAGACAATGACAAATGACTTTCTGAAAAGTCTCCCCCCGGTGTTTGTCAGGGCCACGCTACCAGCCACAGGGCTGGGTTGACTATGGAACCTGTACGATCTCATCTGGAAAGTCTTCTGGGCTGGTTACCACACGAAGTCCAAAGCCTCATCCCAGACCCAGTGAGTTAAGGTTGCCTGGGGTTGGGACCGAGATTCTTCATTTGAGGAAACATGGAGTTAAGACTTCGGTGGCCCCATTAAAAGGCCAGTGGAGGTTGGCATGGGAGAAGCACAGGGACCCTTTTTAGCCAAAGACCCAGAAGGTCTAGCTGGGTCATCAGACAAGAAAGAACCTGACCATTAATAATCCAAGAAGCCCTAACTGGTTTGACTCAGTGGGTAGAACGTTGGTCTGCGACTGAAAGGTCCCAGGTTCGATTCCGGTCAAGGCCATGTACCTTGGGTGCAGGCACATCCCCAGTGGGGGTGTGCAGGAGGCGGCTGCTGGATGTTTCTCTCTCATCTATGTTTCTAACTCTCTATCCCTCTCCCTTCCTCTTTGTAAAAAAATTAATAAAATGAATTTAAAAAATAATAATAATCCAAGAAGTGTGTAGAAATGTCCGAAGGGTGGAGGCTTGTCCAAACCCTCCTTTGCCCGTTGGGGAGCCGGGCAGTCCTGGGAAGGCCCAGCCAAGCAGTTCATTCTGAGGTTCTACCTCTGATGCCACCTGCACTCAAGTTTCCCCAGGGAGCGAGAGCTCACACCCTCCACGGCCATCCTTCCCCCGCTGGGAGAGCTTTGCAGAACGGGGGTGTCAATGTCACCTTTCCCGTGCACAAGGCTGGACTCCTGTCTTATTTTCCTCGGGGAGCTCCAGAGCGGAGACTGTGTTTCTTGGCTGGCCCCGAGACAGAGGGTCAGGGAGATAGCGGCTCTGGAAAGACGGTATTAATTAGCTTAATAAGCGCGTGTGCACCCCTGTGGTGGTGGGACCCGAGAGCTGATGTGACCCCTGTCACAGACACCATAAATTACTGGGGTGAACCTCCTCCCGCCTGAAACCCAGGCACTTAGAGAAATGAGTCTGGCCCAGTCTGGAAGCACCATTAACATGCTCTGTATATATCAACAAGTGAATCTAAAAATCAAGTGAATTAAAAAATCTGAGGAACAGAATAAACTGGTGAATATAATGGAATCAAGGGCAAAGAAAGGTAGTGGATTGATAATTATCGGGAAGAAAGGGGAGTGGGGGTGCAGGAAGAGACTGGATTAAAATCGTACACCTATGGATGAGGACAATGGTGGTGGTGGGGAGGTAAGGGCAGAGGGTGGGGCGGGAACCGGGTGGAGGGGAGCTATGGGGGGCGGGGGAGGAGAAACAATTGTAATAATCTGAGCAATAAAGATTTATTAAAAAAAAAAAAAACGAAAAAAACACACAAAACCGCTCTGTGTTCTGGCCGCCAGTCACGCCCCATGGCCGCTGTCCTCCGTGCGTTCAGGAGAGACTACAGTCAACTTGCATGGTTTCCTGCAGGAGCTGGCTCGGAGCTGCCTTGTGGCAGGGGAGCTGCAGGCAGGAGCCAGATCCTTTCCAGCTCAGGAGGGTTCCCTGGTGAGGGGATGGTGTGGGGGAGGGCAAGAGGACCTTTCACCTGTGGCCTAGTAGCACCTATGAATGAATCATTCTGATGATCTCACAGTGTGAGCTGGGACAGAACTCTGACAGCTCGGAGTTTGGACAAGGGTACGAATGACACACTAAGATTTGAGCCCACCACTTCTCAGCTCCGAGCTCCCACAAATGGGGGCTTCTAGCACCTACTGCACAGGTCCCTTAGGAGGATGAAATATGATAATGACCCTCAAGCACTTAGCCTGGCGGTGCCTGCCACACAGTAACTGCTCGGTACACATTAGACATTATCCCTGAGTGTTCTTAATGAAGTACCTGGCACATAGTAGGCAATCAGTTAGGATTTGGTGACTTTAGCAGGTAGATATTTGTTTGTGTTTGTGAAGGTCTAATCCACACACCACTTCTCACGGACTTGACAGTTCAGTTAACTACTTTTTGACTATTTCGAAATACAATCTTTTCGCATTTCATGTATGACCAGGCAGCGCCATCCAGCCCTCGCTCTGCAGGGACAGTGTCCCGGGGTCTGGTCAAACTATTTTAAAGCCTGAGGACGATTTCGCTCTAGCTACAAACACCTCACTTAGGATCCCGCCTTTGGCGATAGGGGCTTGGTGCCTCCTCCCTGTGCTAGAGCTGCGGCGCTTTAAACGTTATCTACGTAATCTCCACAAGCACTTCCCATGTCAGGTATGATTATGCCCATTTAACAGATGAGGACACTGAGGCTCACAGACTTGCCCGGGGATAAACAGCCCATGAGCAGCAGAAGGTTGTGATCCCAGGTCTATTGTAATCACACAGTTGGTGCTTTTCCCACTGCACTTAACTCAGGCCTTCCCAACCAAAACGGAGATAAATTTCCCCGAAACAGTGGCAGCCGCAGCACCTCTGAGGGCCTAAGGGTTTCTGTGGTAGAGGGACCACCTGGGACAGGTACTAGGGCAATATTCACACCCCCTGGCTTCTCCCTTCACATTCATTCCACCCTCACTTATCAGCACATTTTTGTGCCAAGTCTTAGAGGGGTCAGACACACGCAGCGAGCAACCGAAAAGCGTCATTGGTTCTTGCCTCTCATCGAGGACCAGCCACATAATATTTGGGGCCCAGTGCAAAATGCACTGCTTCTTGTTCAAAAAGAAAGAATTTCACCCTAGCTGGTTTGGCTCAGTGGACTGATGAGCATCAACCTGCAGACTGAAGGGTCCCGAATTCAATTCCAGTCAAGGGCACAGGTCCGGGGTTGTGGGCTCAATCCCCAGTAGGAGGTAGGTGTGCAGGAGGCAGTCAATCAATGATTCTTATCATTGATGTTTCTATCTCTCTCTCCTTCTCCCCTCCTCTCTGAAATAAATAAAAAAAAAAATATTTTTTTTTAAATTAAGAATTTCAAATGGTGACAGCAGAACATGGGAGTTTAAGCCAGGCCTGGGGCCCTCCTGAGTGTGAACGCATGCACACACACACACACACACACACACACACACACACCACCCCCTGAGATGGCCTTGGGCATCCACCATGAGACTGGGCCTCAGCACATCAGCACTAGGAAAGCGAGTGTCCACCCCGAGCTCATAGCCAGGCACAAGGTAGGAACGAAACAGGCTCATTGAGTGAGTTCTCTCCAGCTCTGTGAGATGGACACAGGGTCGTGGATTTGCCCATGGGTACACTGAGGCTCAGGAAGGCTCCTGTCTCTCCTCTCCTCACCCTAAACCCAGGTCCGTGACTCCTGCCTGGCGTGCCTGCCTGCTGCTCCACGCTAACCCCCATTCTGGCCTTTGTTTTCCTGATCCCAGAGAGAAGGGGTAGTGTTTACCACAGGCTGGAGTTTATTTTATGTTTGTGTTTTCCAATAATTGATTCCAACAGTTCCTACAGACGTCCTGCCGAAGGAAAACATGTTTTGCTCACTCAACCTTCAACTTCCTCACGGCGCCACAGTGGTGGGGGCCTACCGCCGTGAGGAAAGCGTGGGGTGACTTTCCCCTCGGTTATGTTATTTTTTTCCATCTCCCTGTCGGGGGACAACAAAACATGTTTTCCTTTTTTTTCCAAAGGAAATTGGAACTTTCTTATTGATTACTCGTTGCCTAAAACTCGCCTTCCTCCTGCGATTATGTTGGATCGGGCGAGTTGTGTGAGTGAACTTCAAAATAAAGGACCGTCCTTCGTTTTACTGAAAGGGCAACCATCACAACCAAAATTTTCATTCATAGGAAGCCGCCGACACCACTGAGATTCACCTTGGCTTTCTCATCAGTCTGTACACACGTTTAAAGTGGCCTCGGTATTCCGAGTTCACCTTTCTCAGAGACAGGATTGGGTAACCGCACACAGAGCCGCTCTTCTGGAAAGGCGGAGGGCTGCCCAGAGTTCGTGAAACAGGCATTCGGTGGGTGGTGTGAGGTAGGGGTCAAGAATCTTTCCTTCCCTACATGCACATCCAACCGATTCAGCACCATTTTCCTTCTGCTCAGCATCTTGGTTGTCATAAATCTGATGATTCTGCACATGTTGGTCCAGTCCTGGACTTTCTGGTCTGTTTTCTTAGTCTACTAGTCTAGTTTTGCACCAAGACCACTTGAGTTAATTAATATTCTATCCACTGAAATCAATACATCACGGTTGGCCAATAACTTCTCTATTGCTGAACATTTGGGTTGTTTCCAGTGTTTTATTATTATGATTTGTATCATACTAAGTATTAGTAATAATTTTTTAAAAAAAGCACGTATAACTAAAGTGATGTGCCAGGCTCTGTTTTAATTAGGATTAATTATGGCTACTCATTTAATCTTCACAAAAAACCCTGGGAGGGAGGTGCTATTGTCATCTCCAATCTGTGAGATGAGGACCTCAGGGCACAGAGAAGGTAAATCATTTGCCTTTGATCCCAAAGCTTCTGCCCAGTAGAGCTGGCTTTGGAACCTGCTCCCTTTACCCATTCCCATCTGATATCAATGAATGGATGAAAGGGGTGTGTGTAAAGGAATGAATCAAATGTGGGCAGTAATACATTTCTCGTCTTCTTTTTTTGGTTGTTGTTAATCCTCACCTGAAGATAGATAGATAGATAGATATATATATATATATATATATATATATATATATATATATAGAATATATCTTTTTTTTTTTTTTTTTTTTTTTTTTTTTTTTGAGAGAATGGAGGGGCCGGGGGAGAGAAAGAGAAATATCGACAGGAGAGAGACTTGTCAATGGTTGTCTCCTGCAGGAGGCCTGCCTGGGCCAGGGATCAAACCTATAACCCAGGTACGTGCCCTTGACCAGAATTGAAACTGGCACCCTTCAGTCCGCAGGCTGATGCCCTATCACTGAGAAAAACCAGGTAGGTCTCTTAGCGTCTTTAATGAATTAACTGGCTCAGTGGCTGTGACGCCTGAGAGCCCTGAGACTCTGCCCCAGCTCCACTACTCACTGGCTACGTGACTTTGGGCAGATTACTGCTCATTAAGCCTCAGTTTCCCTGTCTGTCCCATGTAGATAATAAGTCTACTTGTCTGGGTTGTCATGGGGCTCCAGAGACCAGAACAGTGCCTGCTGAGTCAAAGGAGGCTCCTTATCCTGTCTTAACTGCCTGGACTGAGGGCCCAGGGGCCTCGGTGGCTTCAGAGGGCTCCTCCCAAAGAGGTCTCTGCTTTGCAGACATTCTGGGCTTCCTGACGGACATGACCAATGGAACCCCCAAAACCTGCTTTTCACAGCCCCTCTCTGGCGCTCTGCCCCATTTATTGGGCAGCCCCCACCTCAGCACTACAGGTCACCCTCCTGACCGCCTCACAGGCCTGAGAAGGCATCTGATGATATTGCGAGCCTCCTGCAACCGGTCTGTGAGCTCCTGGGGACGGGTCCCCGGTGTGGCTCTATTGACAGAGCCTGGCACAGGGAGACCGGGAGATATTTGCTAAGTGAACAAATGGGTTTTACCAAGCCATTGCCTTTGGTGACCAACTGCCTTGGTTTGTCCAGGGCTGAGGGCTCTCCAGGGATGCAGGACTCTTAGTGCTGAAACCACCCGCATCTTGGGCAAACCAGGACAAGTTGGTCGCCTGAAGTACCGCTGTGTGGCAGGTTCTGGGTTCCGCCTTCATAGTCACCATCGGACCTAATCCGCGGGTCCCCTGGAAGCACAGCCTGAGTCAGGGACCCAGGTGCACGTGAATTATTGAAGAAGTGCTCTCAGCAGGAGTGAGGATTGCAGGGACGGCAGGAGCAAAGCAAGTCTGTGATCCCTGCTGGCCTCAGCCTGGTCCCCGGGGGAGCTCTGGAGTGCAAAGAGCACCACAGATTGGCTCCCACCTGGGCAGGGGTCCACCCGGGAGAAGGGTGTCAGCTGAGGGCCGTGCTCAGGAGAAAGGGCAGTTGTCAGCATCCGCAGCCACCACGGCCGCTGGGAAACAGGAGCACGTAGGAGTCTAGGAAGGACCCCAAGTGTCCACTATGTTTCACAACAGCCATGGAGGGAGGTCAAGGATGATTTAAACCCTAATGACCTTTTTAACCTAAACTCACCCAGGGACTCCCACTGCACTGACAATAAAATCTGAAGTCCTTACGATGGCTGCTGACCCCCATTTCTCTCCTCTGCGTCTCATGTAAATCCCAGCCTCCCTGGCCTCCTCTCCAGTCACCAGGCACGCTAAGCTTTGCCTGACCCAAGGCCGTCGTCCTTGGGTGTTTATTCCTTCTGCCTGGGACTCCCCTTGGCCCAGCACTCTCCCTGGCTGGCTCCTTCCTGTCATTCAGGTCTCAGCTCAAATGGAGGTGTCCCCAGCTCTCCCACTGACACCCTCCCCTGCCCCTCGTCCCTCACTATCGCGTGACTTCAGATTATTTCCATCATACCCACTGCTGTCTGAAATGAATGTTTATTTTCTTCAGTAGCGTCATGCCCATCTCCATCTCCAGAACATAAATTCTATGAGAGTGGCGAGCTTTTCCGATCTCTACTGAATCTTAGGGCACATAGTAGGTATTCAATAAATACTTATGGATGACAAAATGGAGTCTCTGAAAAAGGCACAGTTCACCTGCTGCCACGTGGCAGAGCAGGAAACCAAACCAAGCAGACCCTGAGGTTGGGCTCCTGACCACCAGCTGCCCCACCTCTTCTGCCTCAGGGCCAGCCCATGACAGTGGAGATGCCCATGACAGTGGTGATGCCCATGACAGTGGAGATGCCCATGACAGTGGTGATGCCCATGACAGTGGAGATGCCCGTGACAGTGGTGATGCCCATGACAGTGGCGATGGTGTCTGATTGGGCACCCGCTCCTGGCTCCAGAGCTGGCAGATAAGCAGGGAGCGTATGAGTGACAGGGCCACTGATGAGAAACCCTTCTTGGCCGCTTGGATGGGGCAGTGAGACCGTGCCCTGGCTGCATTTCCTGGGGACTCAACACATAGGCCTCGCCAACCTGCCATTAGAATGCTCCGGCCGGCTCCCGGGAGGGGGGAGGTGGCGGGTGCTGTCTGCCGCGGTGATCAATGTGAATAATAAACGTTTAGAGTTAATAAGCTCCAGTTAACTCCTCTCGCTTCAGTGACTAATGGGCTTCCCGGAGCCCATAACTCATGCTGTCGGCAAACCTCCCTTCCTGCGGTGGTTGCCCTGGACCCAGCCTGCTGTGAGAGGCTGCCGGTGAGGAAGGACCCGGGTTGGTGGAGACACGGATGGCAGTGAGCGCAGTGTTTTCGGGGAGCAGCAGCGTCTTTTTGGCTAGTCTCTGGCTCCGGAGAGGAGATGGTTAGGGATGAGGGAGGTTGGTGATGGATCTACCATCCATCCATCCATCCATCCAGGCCCACCTCTGCCACCAGCAGCTGGGGACCATGGCAGAGTCCTGTTTCTTTTTGCACCTCCAGTTTCTCATTTGTCAAGGAAGATAACGATAACTGGGGCTGTTCCAAGAATCAAGTGGCGGGATGGGTGTACAAAGTGCTGGCGTGGTCCTGGGGCTAAGCAGCATCAGAATCTCCTCGGGGCTTGGTGGAAATGCAAAATGTGGGGCCGCGTCCCAGAACTGCTGGACCTGAAGCTGCATGTTAGTAAGACACCCAGTGCTTTTTGTGCATGATGTCAGGCTGAGAATCACTGGCCTCAACCAGCCAGGACCACACAGAAACGCCGGTGCTCTGGGTCACCAGTCAGTCCCCTGTTGAGAGCAGGCATCCCTCATCAGCCACAGCGCTTTTGCCAGGGGAGTCTGGAAATGGCCTCAGGATCCCTTTCTGCAGAGCAGCCTCTGGCACTGTTCAGAGGTGGCACGCAAGAGGGAAGCTGGCGGGGGTCCGGAGACTGGACTCTCTGGCCCCAAATCTCTGACCAAGATGGGAAAACCCGGCCCCGCCCCTTCTGCACAGTGCCTGGCACCTGCACTGCTCACAGGTCAGGGAAGGCGGGATGAGGCACGAGAAAGGCGGATGTGGGGCAAGGATCGCCCACGAGGCTCAGTGAGCAATGCGATTCCTATCTCTTGGAAGACCCAGGAATGGGATCAAGGTGGCTGGACGCCCCCCTCCCACCCCCCCAGCCCAGCAGGGAGATGACGACCTTTCACACTAGTGTCCTTTGTTCATCATGACAATGTGATGAGCAGATTTCTATAAGAACAGCTAAAAATGACTTTTAAGAAAAAGTGTCTGCTACTTAAATTATTAGAGGTACAAGAAGTTATTGTGAAAGTAAAAGTATAGAGAAGTGACATAAAAAATAGCTTGCTCCTTGCAATCCTTTTGTCTTAGGGTAACTGATGTTAGCACTTTGGTGACTATTTCTTTCTAGTTTACGCTTTCAAACATATTTACAAAAATAAGATCACACCATATGCCTGACTTTGCATCTTGTTTTTTTTTGTCTAATAATATACCATAAACATGGTTTCAAGTTCATTCATATATTTATACATACCTACATTAATATCTAATTATTTTTATTAGCTGCCTCATATTATAGAATAATTATCCTAGGATTCATTAAATTATTGCTATTGATCAACATTTAGTTTTCTCTCTCCCCACACCTCTCTCTTTTTTTTTTTTTTTTGCTACAAACACCCTTGTAGGTATTAAGTGTTTATGTGGTTTTGCAGGATAAATTCTACAAAGTGGAGCTACTAGATCAAAGGACATACACATTTTAAAGTTTAATAGAAACTGCAGATGACTGTCCCAAAAGATTATAGCAGCTCACACTTCCACCAGTGGAGTTGAAACTGCTTGACTACCCCCCTCCTTGCTGGCACTGGATGTCATCAATATTTAATATTTTTTTCAAATCTGATGGGAGAAAAATGGCTTTTCATTGTTCTTTTAATTTGCATTTCCACAACTGCCTGAGAGGTTGAGCATCTTTTCATTTGTTTGTTGGCCATTTGCATTTCTGCAGTGAATTGCCTGATATTATTCTTTACCCACCTTTCTTTCTTTCTTTTTTTGTTCTTTCTTTTTTATATTTTTTTGTTTGTTTTTTGTTCTTTCTTTTTTATATTTTTGTTACCTATTTTCAGGCACTTTTTGTATGTTAGCATTAACTCTTTGTCTCATATATGGTTCACCCCTGTGCCAAAAAGGTCTCAGTAAGCTGCCAGGGCAGAATTGCACAAGATGAAGCCATAGGAATAAATGCAAATTCTTCTTCGTGAGTCTGCAAGGCTGAACTGCCCGTGGATGGGGGAGATGGGGTTTGTTGTCCGCACGCACGGGGCATCAGAGGACGGTGAGCTCAGTGGGAGGTAACAGTGGGATCAGCTGCAAAAACAGCTAAATTAGGGCCGCAGGGTGCATTCATGGAGATAAAGGGTTTAAAATGCTCTGCCCGCTCCTGGGAAAGGCATTAATCTCTGAGCTGCTGGAGAAGGGTGAGGAGGGGCTGGGACCCCCTTCCCATGAGGAGCTGGCTCTGCTCAGCATGGAACAGAGCAGGGCTGTCCCAGGATGAGGGAGTGGAGGGCTCTGGGTTCAGGGGGCAGAGAGGGGGCCTGCGAGACCTCCCAGGGAGCTGGGTCTCAGCTGAGAGTGAGGAGGAATTTTCTCCTTAAACCGCTATTTTCAGAATTGCATCCTAAGCACCTCCTCCTCCTCTCCCTGCTTTATCTTCTCATCGTGCTTGCAATGTCCAACGCACGGTAAATGTTATTGTGTGTGCTGCCTGCGTCTCCTCACTAGAATGTCAGCTCCACGAGCAGTTTTTTGTGTTTTTTTTTTTTTTTTTTTTTTTTTTTTTTCGTTTTATTCATTACTTTGTCCCTCCCAGAGGTGTTGTTATTGTGTCTCCAGTCCGATCTGTGAAGATATGGGATGGGCTGAGCAATAAGGAGTGAGTTCTCCATTGGGAGATAGGAACACAGAACTTCCTGGCCACCCAGCAGGCTTTCTGTGCAGGGGACCCCAGGATTCATCTGCGGTCCTCTCATCAAGGTAAGGTTCAGAAGGGCCTTTGGATCAACAGGAGACCCCCTGGGCCTCCCCTGGCTTCCAGGGGCCTGCAGCCAGCCAGCTGGGACACCAGAGCGCTCCAACTGGGTCAATTTCTGTTTATGCCCTCGCCCTGGCCCATCCTACGCCCGGGCCCCACCCCCCGGTCAGCCCCAGTCCAACCTCTACTCTCCCCTCAGCGTGAGGCCCTCATGTTTTGGAAAATCAACCGGCATCATACCAGACTGAAAATATCTCAAAATATCGCTTGTGACTTCCTCCCGCTCCCCGAGGTCCCCCGCCTGGGCGGGCAGCAACCTTTCCCTTGCTGTTGATTTTCAAGAAAGGCTCTTCCATGGCTGGGACATAGGGAATTTCCAGTATTTTTCTTCCTCTCTCTCTCTCTCTCTTTTTTTTTTTTGGCCTTCAGACGCCCACATTGTGTTGTCCTGACGCAGCTCCAGGCAGTGTTTGGCCCCAGAGGCCTGGGCTGGGTCAGCGAGGCCTGGACCAGCGGCCTGGCTCCTCGGCCGCAGGAACAATGCATCCATAATTCATTGAAAACTCCCCTCGGATGACTTTTTCCTGTTGCTGATTGTCTCTGCGTTCCAGGCCTGCACAAACTGCTTTTTCCTCCGGCTAAATTTAAAAGGGCCAGACCCTGGAAATGGCGCACTGGGCTGGCCTCTCGGCGAGGGCAAAGGCAGGGAGGCTCGGTGGAAGCAGAGCCTGGAGCCAGAGCTGCCCCACCAGCCCTGACACACACATGTCCAGGCAGCCGCAGTCTGATCCCCCAGACTACACGTAGAGCCCCAGGGGCCACACGCTTCAGAGCTCAGAAAACCCTCCTTGGTCTGTATCTGTATCTGCAGAGGTCAGAGAGGCCCTCACAGAGCTGGGGCTGGGGGGCGGGGGCAGGCAGGTCTGGGGTCGACAGTGCCAGACCCCAGTGGGCACTGGATTCACAGGGCGAAGAGGAGGCGTTTTCTCTCGGGCAGAGCAGAACAGGGAGAAAGTGGGTGGGCTGGAGGGAGGGAGCCCTAGTCACAGGGGGTGTGTAAGCAGAGGTGGCAGGCCCACCGACCAGGGAAGCTGTCAAAGGCTGACAGTGCCAGGTGGGAGGCAGGCGGGCTTCTGGTTTGTCCTCCACCCAGGTCAGCGAGAGGTCAGCAGCCTTGGGGGTTGTGGCAGGACCAAGACCACACACAGCCTTGCCCCCTCTGCCCACAGCCCCAAGGCTTTTCTTCAGAGGGGGCCACATTCTCTGGGTGTGCCTTCCAGCTCTGCTGCTGACCTGCTGTGTGACCCCATGCAACTCTTCCCACAAGTCCATGCCTCAGTGCCCCCATCTTCAAAACGGGATAGCCTGTTGTGTGACGCGTTGTCATCTCTGGAGTCAGATATAAGTGGGAAAAGTAGATCCCCGATGCCTCGGGGACCTGGCTTAGTCCCCGAAGGCAGGCCATGCGGTTGAGCACACATTTGGGAGGAGGCAGAAGCCTGTGACCCATCTCTCTGTTGACCCCCTGCTGCTCTTTCGTGGAGCAGGGGAGGGGCAGCCCAGCCTCCAGCACCACTGTGTCACCTGGAATCAGCCACCCGTTTCCTAGGTGACCTCACCAGCCTCCTCACCATCAGTGTTGGTCCCCCCTTCACAGGGCTGCTGAGGGAGAGGGGTGATGGAGACGGTGCAGAGAGCCGGGAGCCGTGACGTGGATAGCTCTGGGAGACAGAAAGCGAAACTCGCAACTTGGTGCTGCTCTGAAGCCTCACACACCGAGGGTGGGAGTGGGAAGTCAGTGCATCCGATCAGCGCAAGTGCGGGCAGATCAGGCCAGTGTGGAGACGCCCCCCAGTGGACGGGGACCTGCCTCTGCGGAAAGAGGTTCGTCACTGTTTCAGAGCCTGGCCGAGGCCAGAGGGACAAAGGCTGGATCCCACCCCATCTATCCTACTCTCTAGAGGACCAGGAAGAAGAAGGAAGCAAGCTACTACAGCAGACACAGGAAGTACCCCAAGCAAAAGGACTGACCCAAGCCAAACCTCACAGCAAGGAGTACCTTTGAGCTCTGTCTGCTTCTAACCTAAAATAAATTGCTTCCAGCTAGACACACAGCTGAAAAGCTCCCTTGAAAGTACTAATGAAGTGAGAATTCCACCTTTCTCAGGGGAGACCTGCCTCCCCACGGGACCCCCAGCCAGCTTGGGAAAGAGTCCTGGATCTCGGGCTCCGGGGCCCCGGGATCTGGGCCACTCCCCACTTTTTTGGGGGGGGATGTGGTCCTTTCTGGTATCTCCTTTACCGCTTGCAACCCTTCCATCTCCCCTCCCCCAGGAAGTCCCTCCCTGGCCCCAGCACTCCCCTCCCTTCCTCTCTCAGCTGCGGAGGGGGTGCGCACTGATGGGATGGTGGGTCGGTGGGACAGGGAAGGTGGCATCAGCCCTCTCCCCCTGGGTGCCTAGAAGGCCTCCCTAACCCACACACCCAAACCTCATTCCTGGTGCCCCTCCCCAAGGAACAGATTCTCCATCCTCCCGGAACCCTGGTCGTTCCTGAGGCTTCTCTTCTCAAACAGCCCAAATCCGGTCTGTTAGAAAACCCCATCCACTTGGTCTTCAAAATATAGCAGCATTCTGCCTGCCTCTACCTTACCCGCAGGCCGACGGTCTTCCCCAAGAGCCAGAGGGATCCTGTTAAAACCAAGCTGGTCCTGTCCCTCCTCTGCTCCCACCTCACTAGAGAGACTGGGGCACCCCGATCTATAGCATTCCCCACAACTCCAGGTCCCCCTCCCAGCTCTTCCCCCCTCCTACCCCTTTCCCATGTTTCCCTCTCCTCAGGGGCGGGAGATGGAGAGACCCAGTCTCTTCCCTACAGGAGAGCTCAGGGGCCCTGCATCCCAGAGACCCGGGGAAGTGAGAGCCAACAGCCTTGGGGGGGGGGGGTACAATCCTTCTCTCTTTGTCCAGGAGAATCATTATGATGCAGCCAGCCGTGCAGCTTCAGCCTAGGAGAGGGGCTTTCATTTCCGAGGGCCTGAGCTGGGGACGGAGGAGATTGCTCACAGATAGGGAGACACCGGCTGCTGCCAGGGTTGCTACCTCATTCCTGCTCCGAGGCAGGCAGCCAAGCTCCTTAACCCTTATGGAGCTGGAGCCGGGAGGCAGCCAGCAGGTGGGCCTTGCTGGGTGCAGGTTGGTGTTGGGTGAGGGGCTCTTTAGTTGCTTTATTGATAAGCACTTCTTTTCATCCGTGATCACTGAGCGCGAGCCTCTGCAGCACTATAGTCAATCCACCCCTATCCCCGGGAAGTTGTAACTGTCATCGTCCCCACTTTACAGATGAGAACGTGGAGGCCCAGAGACCAGAGTCACTTGCCCACACTCTCAAGGCTTGGAGGAGAAGGAACTCAGGGAGAAGCAGGTTTCGATTTTTGAAGGGATAGATAGTCGCCAGTGAAGTATGGTAATTTTAATCTTAACCTGCTAGTTGGCTTCTGTATTCATTTGCTTGCTAAAATCATAGAAGAGTTTATTTTGATTTTCTGAACTTATGTATGATTGAATACTCCCTTGATGTCGGTTCCAATATCCCATTGATTGTGATTTTACTCGTCATTGAAACACATTCCTCTGGGACTCAAGACAGTTCAATGATCCCAAATTGTCTCAGTAACCACAAACAACTGAGTTTTGGTTGACTCAGTGGTCCTGGAATCAGAAGAGCACAAATTATCCTAAATGCCTCAGTAGCTACAGACAGTGCATTCCTGTGGACTCAGTGATCCCAGAATCTGGACAGCACCATCATTCTAGAATCTAGATTGTCCAGGTGGTCCCAGATAATGCGTTTCTGTTGATTCAGTGATTTGTAGATAACTAACTTGCTCAGTTTCACTTCTGTGAAAACGTTTTTTTCTCGAAACAGGTTCCTCATTCCAGACCCAAAGATGTAATCGATACTTTTGTGATTTTCTGCCAATACAAGCCAGGTGTGGCAAGCTGTTCCGGCTGCAAGGTCTGGAGCGCTTTTGCCCCTCGTCAGCCGCCGGCTTTTTAATAAATGACTCCATAATTCGACTTTTTTTGAAGCATCATTTTTGAAATTCGGGGTACATCACACCACCAGTTCTGGGTGAGGGCTGGAAGTGGCCTCAGTAACTTGGGCCTCGGATTTATTTTGCATTTTCCTGAGATCCCCTGTGCTCTCAGCAGTGAGGTCCCCATCCTCTCGTGGACAAGTACTCTGCTGTCTTCTGCCTCCGTGTGCTCCCAGCACTAAAACAACTGGCTGTGTTATGGACCTCCTGCTTCTTGTCCACTTGTGCTGTGTGTTTTCAGACCCCGTGTGCTGTGTGCATGCAGCTTGGCCCACTGCTTCTCGCTGTGAGAGGGACTTTATGCATTGCTCTTGTCTCTTTAAATTTAGTTCTAATACTGTGTTTATGGATTCTTGGTTGATTTTTCTAGAGATAATGAAGCACCTGCAAATGGACCGTTTTATCACTTCCTTCCACATCCTTTTCTCTCTCTGCTATGGACTGATTTGTGTTTGTTCCTGTCCCCCAGGTTCCTTGGCTGAAGCCCTAACACCTCCCCACACCCCCATGTGAGGGCATTTGGAGGTGAAGTCTTTGGGGGGCGATCAGGCTTAGATGCTGTCACAGGGGGAGCCCTCATGCTGAGACTGGTACCTTATAAGAGGAAGGAGAGACAGAGCTCTGTGAGCAAACACCAGGGAAAGCCTTTCAGGAGGAAGGCCATACCCAGGAAGAGGGTCCCCACCAAAGCCCGGCCATGCTGGCACTCTGACCTTAACCTCCCAGGCTCCAGACAGCAAGAAATAAGTTTCTGCTGTTGAACTACGCAGTCTATGGTAGTTTGGGATAGTAGACGGAATTCACCAAGATGCTCTTATTTCTTTTTCTTTTCATATAGTGTTCAGGATTTCCAACATATTTTGGATAGTGGTGTTGACAATGGTACCCTTGTCTTGTTCCTAATTTTAGGGGAATGCATTTAAAGTGTCTCCATTAAGAAAAATGTTTGCTTCAGAGTTTTTTGGTTGTTGTTAATCCTCATCAGAGGTATTTTTTCTATTGATTTTTAGAGAGAGTGGAAGGAAAGAAGGGAGAGAGAGAGTGAGAGGGAGAGGGAAAGAGGGAAGGGGAGGGGAAGGGGGAAAAGAGGGAGAAGGGTTTGGGGAGGGGAAGGAAGAAAGAAATGTAGATGCAAGAAAGACACATCGATGGTTGCCTCCTGCACGTACTTGACCAGGGCCGTGGATGGAACCTGTAACCCAGGTGGGTGCCCTTGACTGGACTTGAACCCATGACCCCTCAGTACATGGGCCAACACTCTAACCACTGAGCAACATGGACCAAGGCAAGATGGTTTTTTTTTTTTTTAAATAAAATATAAATGAACATAAAATTTGCCATCTTAAGGATTTTAAGTACAATTAACTGGTATTAAATACATTCACATTGTTCTGCAACCACTACCAATATCTATCCATATAAATATTTTAATTTTGTAAAATTAAAATTCTATACCCATTAAACAATTTCTCTCTTCCCACCAGTCCCTGAAAACTACTATTCTACTTTCTGTCTCTGATTTTGATTTCTCTAGGGAACCTCATATGAATGGAATCATACAGTATTTATCTGTCAGTGGCTCATTTTACTCAATGTCTTCAAGGTTAATCCATGTTATAGTACATTGCAGAATTTTATTACTTTTTAAGGCTGAATATATTCCATTGAATGCATATACCATATTTTGCTTATCTATTCATCTGCCAATGGACACAGGTTGCTGCCATGTTTTAGCTATCCTATATAATAAAAGCCAAATATGCTAAGTGTCAGGTCGACTGATTGGCTGTTCAACCAATCAAAGTGTAACATGTTAATGATATGCTAAGACTGATCAATGCTTGCTATGATGTGCATTGACACCAGGGGCCACACAGTCAACCAGTAGGTTAGCTTGCTGATGGGGTCTGGCCAATTGGGACTGAGCAAGACCTGCCAGACATGCTCTGGAGCCTGCCCACTGTCCCTCCCCTGCTGGCCAATCTCCCATGTCCCTCCTCAGCCCCAATTGTGCACCAGTGGGGTCCCTTGGCCTGGCCTGTGCCCTCTAGCAATCTGGGATTCCTCAGGGGATATCAGAGAGCCAGTTTTGGCCTGACCCCACAGGCCAGGCCAAGGGACCTCACTGGTGCATGTATTTGTGCACCAGGCCTCTAGTCTATAATAGTAAAAGTGTGATATGCTAATTAGATTGGATGACCATCCAGACGTCCTTCCTTCCAGACAAAGCTGCAGTGGGTGGGGGCTGAGGCAGAGGTCCCTCACCATGGCAGTGGGTGGGAGCCAGGGCCAAGGCCATTGCATGAATTTTGTGCACTGAGTCTCTAGTTGTGAATAACGTTGCTATGAATATGGATGTACAAATATCTCTTTGAGACCCTGCCTTTAATTCTTTTGGGTGCCTACAATTGAGATTGCTGGGTCATATAGTAATTCTATTTTTAATTATTTGAGGAACCCCCCATACTGGTTTCCACAGCAGCTTACTATTTTACATTCCACCAACAGTGCACAAGAATCCATTGTCTCCACATTTTCACCAACACTTGCTATTTTCTGTTTGATAGTAGCTATCCTAATGGGTGTGAGATGGTAACTCATTGTAATTTTTATTTACATTTCTTTACTGACTACTGACATTAAGCATTTTTCATGTGTTTATTGGCCATTTGTATATCTTCTTTGGAAAAATGACTATTCAAATCCTTTGCCCAGTTTTGCATTAAGTTGTTTTGGAAGTTCTCTATATATTCTGGCTATTAATCCCCTATCAGCATATGATTTTCAAATATGTTTGCCCATTCTGTGGGCTGCCTTCTAATTCCTTGGATAGTGTCTTCTGATGCACACATTTCTAAAATGTTCATCAAGTCCAAAAACTTATCTATTTTTTCTTTTGTTGCCTGTGCCTTTGTGTCATGTCCATTAAATCACAGCCAAATCCAATGTCACAATACTTTTGTCCTGTTTTCTTCTAAGAGTTTCATTGTTTTAGGTCTTACATTTGGTTCTTGATCCATTTGATGTTAACTTTTGTATGTGGTGTTAGGAAAGGGTCCAACTTCATTCTTTTACCTGTGGAAATCTCCAAGCCACACCCTAAACATGTGCAGTTTAGCCTGCAGCCAAAGACTAGAGGAGATCCCTATGCAAATTTCGAGTTCTCTCTGCATAGCTCCCCCTTCTCTGATGCTCTGCTCCACAGATTCTATTGACTGCTGTCTCTCCAAACTCTGATCCGTCTCCCCAGTTCAGCAATACTCCATTCTGTGCTTGAACTCTCCTCCACATCATGACCCAGAAAGTATGTCTGGCAGAAAGCTGGAGGGATTACAGAACACACTCTGCTTCTCTTCCCTGGTTGTTTGTGTGAGGAGGACACTCCAGTCCCAGTTACCCCAATATGTCTGGAAGCGAAATTCAGTCCATATCTTTCTTGCTTGGTAACATCTTGCTCCTTGCTTATGTTTTCAGATCCTTCTGTGTGTTTTTTGTTGTTGTTGTTGTTGTTGTTTTAAAAAAAAACCAAACACTGAAAACATTCACTTTACATTGTGCCTGACAATTCCAATATCCAAAGTCTTGTATGTTTAATTTAATATTTGATATCTGTTTTCATTCACTTTGATGTGTCTTTTTAAATTTTGGATTGTAAGCTAACATTCAACTGTGTTCTCTCTGTGGGAATCCTATTAGGTCTGGGTTGAGAGTAAACACCTTCAGAGAAGATTTGTATCTGCTCCTGCCAGGCCACTCCTGGGCTTCCCAGGCCTCATCGACAGCGTATACACGTAAATCCAGTATGCGGAGGCTGACTAGACAGAGGTGCACCTTGCTTCCCCTTCCTTCCAATTCTGTGTGTCCTTGTGCTCAGAAGGGGAGGACGGGAGAGTGGTTTAGACGCTCAGGACCCTGAAGTATCAAAGTACGCAGGCTTACGAACATAGTACGTCATTTCAAATCCATTACCAGGGACAAATGTATAATTAAAAAAAAAAAGCCTTTCAACGATACAAATGATGGGGGCAGGTGCAGGGTGGAGGGGGTTAATCGGGGGGGGGGGGGCATCTATAACACTTTCAACAATAAAGGTAAATTTTAAACAATTAAACCTCAAAAATTCAGATTTAAAAAGCATCTATTACAAAAGGGAACACAAGTAGTCAAGTATAGAGCGTGTCACTGAAGGCCACCCACAGCTCAGGCCTGAAGTCTCTCTTCCGGGCCCGGAGAACAAGGAGGACACTCCAGGGTCCTCACCCTGCTCCCGGGAAGAGCCGCAGACAAGCAGGGGCCAGAGCAGGTGCCCCCAGGGAGGCCTCAGCACACCCACGGCTGCCACCTCTGGGCCCCTGATGCTGGTAAGGATGCTTCAGGCCTGTTGGCTTGGGTAATGAGGGTGGGCTAGATGGGCCACAGAGGCTCTGGCTTTCCAGGTGCCACCACAGGGTTCCTGGGTGTGGCCTGTCACTGCCTCTTCTGTCCTACTCCAGGGCCTGCTCCTCCTCTCTCCATCTGCCCTTTATTCTCCCTCCTCCCTCATTTCTTCTTCCCTCCCACCTCCCACTCGGCTCCCTCTCCCCCAACCCCCCCCCTTCTGCGCTCTCCCTTCTCATCATCTCTCTCCTGTCTCTCCCTTAGTGTTGTCTCCTTCTGCTCTGCTTTTTTTCTTCCTGTCTCCCCTCTCCCTCTTCTCTCTCACACCCTGTTGTCCACTTGGGCCAGAACCTGAGGCATTCCTAACTAGTGACAGGGAGAAGGGCAGAGTTTAGTCCCATCCCAGACCTCCCATGGTCATGTCTCATTTGGTGTGGCCCCCTGATCAGGTTGGTTTCCTTGAGAGCAGGAGAATCCAGACTGCTTCACCGGCCACGGAAACGGCTTTGGGTCAGAGCACCCAGTTTCCAAGGACTGGACCTGGAACCCGGCTGCTGGGGGCCTCTGGCCTTGTAGGGCCAGCCTAGCCCGTGGCCTCACCCAGATGCTGGAGGCATGCTTGTTTATTACACAGAGGCTCAGAGAGAGGGGGTGGGGGCAGGGGAGGCAGGGCAGGGCGGGCAATGGAGGAGCCTCCTCCAGGCCTGGCACTCCAGTGGTCAAGGGGCCTGCATCACTTCTTGGAGGCCGGCTTCTTCTTACTGTCCGTCCTTCCTTGGATGACAGGATGCAGATCCACGTCAGGCTGTTTCATCCTAAAAATCAAAATAGAGAGAAGCGAGGGCTGGGAAACGGGTGGAGCGGGCTGGTCTGGACGGTGCTTGATCCCTGCGCTGGCCCGGGGCCGAGGTAAGCCTGACCTCCACCTTGAACAGCTGAGGTCCTCTGGGCATCGCTCCAACCTGGGGGTCCCAGCGCACCTGTGGCTTCTCTAGGTGCTCACAGTTCTGCGTTTCTGTCTGCATGAGAAGTGTGTGATTTTTCACGCTCTTGCAGAGCACGTGATTCGCTTCACAGTGAACATGGCCCAGTCAGTGGACCTGACAGGTCTGGGGAGTTTATGCAGGAAGACAGCCTGCGGCCTCCACCCGCTCAGACGGACAGACGGGTCTGGGAGTGGGGTTTCCCACAAGCTCAAAGGCTTCCATCTCCGCCAACCAGACCAGAGCAACTGGGCAGCACGTGGATAAGAGAGGTCAGAGGTCAGAGATGGGACTTCGCGGGGTCACTTAACCCCCCGTGGCTTCTGGGAGCCAGGCCTATTCTGCAACCACAAGAGCAGGGGTCCTCAAACTTTTTAAAGTGGGGGCCAGATCACGGTCCCTCAGAGAGCTGGAGGGCCGGACTATATGAACTACTAATTCCTACTGTAACACCTCGGCTGTGCTCACTGCCCAAAAAACCTGGCGGGCCGGATCAGACTCCTCTGCGGGCCGCATGTGGCCCGCGGGCCGTAGTTTGAAGACCCCTGCACAAGAGGGTCCTGCAGCCCCCCGCCCGGGCTGGGAGACCACCTACTTCCTCTCAGGTTCCGGGAAATAGTCCTCCGTCTTGTCCCCCACGGTCAGCGAGGAGAGGCTTCCTTGGGCGTCATCCAGCACGGTTCTCTTGTCCGAGTCCGTGTCATCCAGGCCCAGGAAGGAGGGTAAAACGCTGCGGGGAGGTGGCGAGGGGAGGGCAGTGCTCAGCAGAGGCCCAGTCAGAGGGGGTTCGGAGCTGGGGGTGCCTGGGCAGGCAGCCCTCACTCAGAGCTGCCCCCCTCCCCCAATGTTCCAGTTCCTAGAGAGAAAAGGGCGCAGGTGCTTCTCCAGAGGAAGAGTGAAGGGAGACCTGACCCCTGGGGACCCAGAGATTCACTGGGGTTGGCTTCCCTGGCTTCTTTTTCTGATTGTAATTGCCCTAACTCCATGCCCGCAACACCTGTACTCTGCCTGACCATCAAACGAGCAAAGGAGAGAACAGGAAGCCAAGGAAATAAGGCATCATGTACAATGTTATGGATTGTATCCCCCAAACTCATATACAGGAATCCTAGCCCCTAGTACCCCAAGATGTAGGGAATAGGGTCACTGCGGATGTAGTGAGTTGAGAAGTCGTACCAGAGTAGGGTGGGCCTCAATCTAACATCCCTGTTGTCTTTATAAAAAGGAGGACATGTGGACACAGACATGCACATAGGGGAACGCCATGTGAGGATGAGTGGTGCTGTCCTGGTTGGTTTGGCTCAGTGGTTGGAGTGTTTGTCTGCGGACTGAGGGGTCGTGGGTTCAATTCCCAGTCAAGGGCATGTACTTTGGTTGCAGGTTTGATCTCCAATCCCAGTAGAGGCACACAGGGGAGGAAACCAGTTGATGTTTCTTTCTCACATTCATGTTTCTCTTTTTCCCTCCCTCCCTCCCTCCCTCCCTCCCTCCCTCCCTCCCTCCCTCCCTCCCTCCCTCCTTCCCTCTTGCTCTCCTAAGAGAGTGGCTTGACCAGAGCAGGTGGGCAGCAGGCTCTCACAGTGCCACAAAACCCTGGAGCCGAACCAAGCCTGTTGAGAACTGCCATGGCGGTAGGGATAGCTACCTGGGTGCGGAGGTGGGGAGGCCGCTTAGGACAGGGAGGTTCAAGGGTCAGCTCTGCCACACCCTGTCCCTGTGCACACACAGACTCACTCTCTTCCCAGGGCCTGGCTTGATGCCTCTTTTGCTGGAGCTGAGAGGTCCCTGAGGACAGAGTGAGCAAAGCCTTGAGGCTCTCCGTAGCTTTCCTCTCTGCACCTTCCTAACATCCATAGCCTCCTCTGACCCTGCCTCCTCCACTAAAGCATTCCAGGATGCTGGGGTCATGGTGTAACCTCCACAGTTTCTCGGGAGCAAATTCCCCCAAACCTCTTTCGGATCGGCCAGACATTCTGACAAGCCCCAAACTCTGCACACGAGGGAGAGACTGGAGTCAGGACTCCTAGAAAGCTGAGGGGCCTTGTGGGAGCGGGGGATGCCCAACTCAGTGCAGTTGCACACAGGTGTACGAAGCACTCCAGCAAACATACCAGTACGCTCAGATCATCTCCACAGCAACCCGGTGAGGTGGGCATCATCACCTCATTTTAAGGGGAGAAAAGCAGGCTTAGGAAGGCAAATGGATCAGCCAGGGTCACCCAGATGGTGGAGAGCAGAGCAGGGGCTCCAGCCTCATCGCAGGACCCCTGACCCAGTCAGGTTTCTGCTCGCCGCAGGGCTCAGGCATTCTAGAATCGGCTCCGTTCTCCGCAGACAGCCTTCAGCAATGCCAAGAGCCAGGCTCCTTCCCTGGACCAGGCTATATGCTTTGAGTCCAGAGACCTGTGTTTGTACATCTCACCCAAGCTGGGCCCCAGTTACGCTCTATAATGAGCATCACCTCGTTGGAAAGCCAGAGCTCGGAGGCCAAGAGGCAGACTTAAGCGAGGCCACCCCGATTCCTTTTACAAGGACCTGAGATCACTCCATGAATGGCCCTTGCCTGTGGCCCTGCCAGCAAACAAAGCAGAGGCAGGACTTGGATCACACACAGGATGGAGTTGGGTGCAGTGGGACAGAAGGCGGGGGTGTCACTAAAGATGTTACCCAAATGCCCGTCTGCACGATTTCCCTACAGAAACCAGCCCTGGGCAAATGATTCTGTGTCCCTCCTTCTCCAAGAGGGCCCTTTCCAAGGCTTGTGTCCCGAAGCAGCCAGCTGCACGGCCTGGCGCAACCCCTCACGGCCCGCTCTCGTCCCCGCCCACCCACCTGCAAAGTCCTTCCGGGCCAGCGTCTACCGCGGACCCATCCTCAGCTCACTCCCCTGGCTCACCAGTGCCCCTTCCATAGCGCAGACTGCCCCACACACTCCACACCCTGGCCTGCTGCCATCCTTCCTGAGTTTGAGTTTTCCCCGTTGTACCTAAATTTGTAGTTCTCTGGCATGAAGTAGCCCATCTTGCAGTCGTGCCGAGCCTGGAAGATCTGCTTCATCAGATTCTGCTTGCTGAAGCCGTATCCATTCAAAACGCAGCCCCCAAAAAGGAGCTTCCCCCCGGCGAACATCTGCTGACAGACAGGAAGGAAACAAAGGAGAGGCCCTCGGCACATCAGCACTGCGTCTCCGGACAGTGCCAGCCCTCAGAGCCTGTGCCAGAATCCGGGCCTCTCTCTGGTGCCCGGGAAGAGGTGCTGCCCTTCCCACCTCACCCACTGAGGTGTGGCTGAGCCTGTCCTCTGTCTGAGCCCCCCGGGTCACAAGCCCATCATCCCAGCCTCTTCCCTCCGCCAGATGGACCAGCTCAAATGTCACTTCACACACAAGACCTCCCAGGACTCAGAGGCCAGCGGGAGTCTTCCTGCTCCTGGCCTCACACCCGCTCTCATACACTGACCAGCTGGTCCCAGGCGATAGGGGCCCCTTGAGGGCAAGGATCTTGCCCTATGGCTCTCTATGCCCCCACCTTCTACATGCCAATCTCCTACAAAGATTTCTGTGCATGGATATTCATTAGTATTGGATATCATTAGTTATTTGCCATGAACAAAAAATAGACAAATAATAAAAAAAAAGGAAATAACCTAAAAAGGACCCCCAAAAGCAGCACAGATAGAAAAACTAAAATGACAGATTCTTACACATCAGTTAAAAATCAGGTGTCACAAACTATTTTAAGACATGGGGAAATTTTCAAAACCTTTTTCTTTTTCTTTTTTTTAAATATTCATATCATTTTAAATTAAATAACAGAACCCTCAAATCAGAGAAAGAGTGGAAAGGCCAGATACCAAAATATTAGCATAAGCATCACCCAGGGCCTCCCATAGGTGCCGGCACACACTTGTATAACAGATGAGGCAATCTGGGTGATATGATGAAGTAATAATATTCTAAATTGTATCTTCCAAATTTTCCCCATGAATTTAAAGGGTGGGACAAAAGTAGGTTTACAGTTGTGAGTACATAAAACAGAGCTTAGCCGAAACCGGTTTGGCTCAGTGGATAGAGCGTCGGCTTGCGGACTGAAGAGTCCCGGGTTTGATTCCGGTCAGGGGCATGTACCTTGGTTGCGGGCACATCCCCACTGGGGAGTGTGCAGGAGGCAGCTGATCGATGACTCTCTCTCATCGATGTTTCTAACTCTCTATCCCTCTCTCTTTCTTTCTGTAAAAAATCAATAAAAAATATTTTTTAAAAACCCCAGCTTATTCTTGTATAATTTATTAATTATCACATTATTTACTAATTATTATGGTTTTTGTTTGTTAATTCTCACCTGAGGATATTTTTTCTATTGATTTTTAGAGATAGTGGAAGGGAGGGAGGGAGAGGGAGAGGAGAGAGAAAGAGAGACGTTGATGTGAGAGACACACATTGATTGGTTGCCTCCTACCTGGCCTGCAACCAAGGTAAGTGCTCTTGACCTGGAATTGAACCCACAATCCTTTGGATTTGGGCTGACACTCTAACCACCGAACCACATCAGCAAGGGCCTATCATATTCTTTTTTACAAACAACTGTAAACCTACTTTTCTCCTACCCTGTGTATGTTTTAAGCAAAAAGTTATTTAAAATAAACAAACAGAAGAGTATTTGACTTTCCAATTAAGTGCCCCTTCAGTCTCCTGGGATTGGGGACATGTGGGAGAAAACCCCCTCCCACATCTATGCTTCCACAAGGGTAGCGGTTATGGAAACTGAGGCAGCTGGTAGCTGGTGGTGAGTCCCCTGCTGGGCTCCAGCTCACCAGAACCATCCCCTGCATCACAGCATATTTCTTCACCAGCAGGGGCGGGTCCTTCTGCAGTGGGCTGTCGAGGTCATACCGCAGCAGGCGGTAGGGGTCATGCCGGCACTGCCAAGAGAATGAATGCCCATCACCTCCATGCCACGAGGACGCACTCAGATTCCTGCGTTCTCAGCCAGATCGGTTACCACTGAGTTCTGGAGCCCCATACAATACCCCCTTCACACCCCCTACTCATGGCATCCCAGAAAATGTCCCAGATCCACTTAGGGCCCTCTAATGGTGAAAGCTGTCACAGAAATGATCGCCCCACCATGTGACATCCACCACTAGCCTGGCCCTCTGCAGTCTCTGGGATGCTCCTGTCTCCTCTGAGAGACCCCGTGTGGAGATTTGAAGGTGGGAATGGCATACCCATTTCCAGGATTCTTCTGCCCCCTGCCTCCCTGCTGGATGCCTACTGGACACCTCCCAGTCATTAAACCACTGAATTCAACCCAAATCTTGAGGTCTGGTCTGGTCAATCCAGAGTAAAGCTGATCTCTTTCTCCTCCTTCTTTCTGGATGCTATGGATTCATTAATAAAGCTAATGTGATACTTTCTGGATTTATCTGCCTGCACCCACACCTTGTGTTCTAGCTATCAGAGCGAGAGAACATCAGGAAAGTGTTCTGTCTTAAGACCCTGAGTGGGGGAGGAGGGGAGAACAGAGGCAGTGCAATCTGAAAACACCCTCCAGGCCTGCTCTCTGCACTCCTCCATCCTCCTGCCCGTCTACCAGCAGCAGGACACTGTTTATGCTGCTCATGGCTGGGCGGCACCACCATGCATTTCTGTGCTTATGGATAATTATTAGAGAACAATGAATAGCCCTGAAATAAACTGAAGTCAATTCTAAGCTTAAAACTCATGTGGCTTTGATGTATTAAAAAGCCTTTTGGAGTCTGATCCGAAGGGTTCCAATGCCAAGCTCCTGGCACTGGCTGGAGTGCAGGTCTGAGGGTGGGTATGTCAGGGCCAGTCGTGGGAGGAGGGCTTGAGAGGGTGTCCCCAGGGTATTCACGAAAATCAGAATTAAGGGCTGCAGCCAAAGGAAGATGGGTGAAGACAATAGATTTGAGAGGCACCAAGACGAAGAGAGTTTGAAGGAAGGCACCATGTGGACACATAGCTCTGGGCTCATGTGGCATCCTCTGCTCCAGGTGGTCTGGGGGCAGGGCCACCCCTTGAACTGTGCTAACACTGCTGGAATGGCTGATGAGATTTAGAAATGACTCTGCAGCAAGGAGGCAGGTGGTTCCATGTGTTCCTGACTGACCCGCCCACGATGAACTGGGACCTCGAGCGGTCTTTCCCCTGTTCGCCTTGGCACAGGCCACTGCCTCTGCCAGAACCACTTACCCACCTGCCCAAACGCTTTCATCCTGGGGGCCTCTCCCAGACCCTTGAGAGGGGAGGGGCGTTCTTTTGCTCCCCAGTTCCCACCTGCCTAGAGCTGTCCTTTCACCGTAGTTACAGCCGCACCATGTTGGGCGCCCCTCCAGGGCTGTGTCACAATCAACATGGAGCAGAGACCTGCACAGGACCAGCACACAGTAGGTACTACAAACATTCCTTAGCCCTGAGGATCTAGAAGTGAGTGTGGCTCTGCTTTAAATACACCAGCACATAACCACAAACTGTGGTGTGTGCTCTGGAAGAAAACAACAGGGCCTGACTTTGTCTCAAGGTCAGAAAGGGCAACCAACTGATGTGGTGACATTCGTCCTGGGACAAGGGGATGAACAGGAGAGAACCACGGCAAACAGTAGGAAGAGTGTGTGCAAAGGCCCCAAGGAGCAAAGGAAGTGAAGGAGGACCCTGTGCTGAGATGAAGAGGCAATCTCTCAGCCAGTACTCGGCCAGCTGTAGCCCTCCCCCACCACCTCCCCACCTCCAGACACTGGGGACTCCTCTGCAGGGCCCAGGACCCACCTGGATGCAGGGTGAGGCACGGCCCTGCTGCCGGTGACAGTAGATTGTGTTGAGGATCCAGTTGAGCTGTCCTGAGCTGGCAGGAACGTGGCTTGACACTATTCCGAACACCAGCACCTGGCTGGGGTCACGGGGCGCTGACAGGAAGCGTTCCAGCTCCACGTCGGATACCAGGGGTGGCTTCACTATGCACTTGCAGCCAGCGCGGATGTCTTCCTTACAAATGAGCTTCCGCAGCACCAGTGGGCAGTCAGAGGGTGAGGCTGCCCACCTCGTGTGGCTGTGCATCGCCGTGGCCCTCCCCCTGCAAGGAGCAAGTGGGCAGGCGCTCAGTGGGCCCTGACTCCACATGGACAAAGGCCCCACTGCTGTGGAGTCTAGTCTGCAGGCAGTTCAACCCTGGCCTCCACCACCAACATGCCCCCTATCTCCCTGCAGCACCACCTTGAATGGCTCCCCTAATCTTGCTGGGCCTGTTTCCTCAAGTAATAAGCAACTCAGTTGTTCATCCATCCAACAAAAGCTTTGTAGTCATCCTGAACTCCTTTCTTTCTCTCACCCCATGTCCTATTCAACCCACCAGCAAGCCTGTCTGCTCTCCACTCAAGAAAGAGGCAGCCCCTCAGTGGATGGAGAGTTGGCCTGTGGACTGAAGGGTCCTGGGTTTGATTTCGGTCAAGGGCTCATGCCCGGGTTGTGGGTTGGATCCCCAGTTGGGGATGTGTAGGAGACTCCCTCTCATCATTGATGTTTCTGTCTCTCGCCCTCTCTCTTCCTCTCTGAAATAAATAAAAAAATCTGATTTGCATTTCTTGGATGATTTAGTGACTTTGAGCATGTTTTCATATGTCTCTTGGCCTTCCTTATATCCTCTTTCAAAAAGTATCTATTCAGGTCTGTTGCCCATTTTTTTTATTGGGTTGTTCACCTTCCTTTTGTTAAGTTGTATGAGTTCTCTGTAAATGAACCCTTATCGGTGATAACATCAAAATGACAATGAGGTACCATCTCACACCTGTCAGAATGGCTATCATCAACAAATCAACAAATGACAAGTGCTGGTGAGGATGCGGGGGGGAAAAAAGGAACCCTGGTGCACTGCTGGTGGGAATGCAGACTGGTGCAGCCATTGTGGAGAACAGTATGGAATTTCCTCAAAAAACTAAAAATGAAACTCCCATTTGACCCAGTAATACCACTTCTAGGAATATATCCCAAGAAGCTAGAAACATCAATCGGAAAGGATATATGCCCCCCTATGTTCATAGCAGCACAATTTACCATAGTTAAGATTTGGAAACAGCCTACATGGCCATCAGCAGATCAGTGAATTAAAAAACTGTGATACACCTACACAATGGAATACTATGCTGCTGTAAAAAGAAGGAATTCTTACTATTTGCAACAGCATGAATAGGAGAGCATTATGCTAAGCAAAATAAGCCAGACAGAGAAAGATAAATATCACATGATCTCACTCATTTGTGGAATATAATGAACAACAAAACTGATGAACAAAAACAAATCTAGAGATAGAGAAGCATTGATAAAACCTCAAACCTCAGAGAGAAGGTAGAGGGGGGCGGAATAAGGGGGAGATCAACCAAAGGACTTGTATGCATGCATATAAGCCTAACCAATGGACACAGATACCAGGGGGATGAGGGCATGAATGGTGGGAAAAGGACACATATGTAATACCTTAATCAATAAAGAAAAAAAAAAGAATCAATCAATGCATGCATAAATAAAAATATGAAATAAAGTAATACAATTGCGAGTAAAAAAAAATGTGAGTCACATCATGTCACTATTCTCTCTGAAACCCTCCAGTGGCTTTCCACCTATCATAGAATAAAAGCCAAAATCCCTGCAGAGTCCTTTGAGGCTGTACATGATCTGTCCCCCCTGCCTTTCCCCATTTACCTCTCTTATTCTTTTTTCTAAAATATACTTTATTGATTTTTTACAAAGAGGAAGGGAGAAAGGTAGTTAGAATCATCGATGAGAGAGAAACATTGATCAGCTGCCTCCTGCACAACTCCTACTGGGGATGTGCCCACAACCAAGGTACATGCCCTTGACCAGAATCGAACCCAGGACTTTTCAGTCAGCAGGCCGACACTCTATCCACTGAGTCAAACTGGTTAGGGCTACCTCTCTTATTCTTCTCCAATATTCCCACCTTTGCTTACTGAGTTCTGGCCACTTAGGCCGGTGCCTATCCTTCAACCTCAGGATCTTTGCTCTTGCTGTGCCTTCTGCCTGCTTGGCTCTTTCCCCAGATAGCCACACAACTTACTTTCTCACTTTCTCTTCAACTTTATGAAAATGTCACCTTTTTAAAAATTTATATTTTTATTGATTTCAGAGAGGAAAGGAGATAGAGAGATAGAAACATCTATGAGAGAGAAACATCATCGACTGGCTGCCTCCTGCATGCTCCCTTCTGGGGATTGAGCTCACAACCTGGGCATGCACCCTGAGCAGGAATCAAACCGGGATCTCTTGCTTCCTGGGTCGATGTTTACCACTGAGCAACACTGGCTGCGGTTTAAAACTGTATATATATATATTTTTAATCCCTAAGTCAGATGATGTCACATTTTAAAGTAATGGAATGACTTCTTATAACAGTAACAAGTGTATTTATCTGGCTCCTGCCTATCTCTCTGTCCTCAATTCATATAACTCTCACTTCTTCACCATGAGGCTCCACACCGGTCTTTTTACTTTCAGTCACGCGTACCAAACTCATTCTTGTCTCAGGGCTTTCGTACTTGCTCTGAGGTTCTTTTGCCTGAGGTTCCTTCCTCGTCCCTTTTTGGGGCTGCCTATTTCTTATCCTTCGGGTCTCCAGTTAAACATCATTCCCTCCAGACTGCCTTTCCTGACCTGTCTACCTAATGTAGCACATCCCACCCCATTTCCTAGGCACTCTCTATCGCAGGGGTTAGTCAACGTTTTCTATAAAGGGCCACAGTGCAAATGTTCTCATCTTTGCAGGCCAGATGGACTACTGGTATGTCACAAAGACTCAAGACTTCTGTCCTAGCAGGATAAGCAGCCATAGGTAATATGTGTATGAGTGGGCGTGGCCGTGTTCCAAGAAAACCTTACTTATTGACCTGATATTCAGATTTCATATCATTTCACATGTCATGAGAAGTTCTCCTTTTGATCCCCCCCCCCCCCCAGCATTTAAATACATAAAAAAACATTCTAAGCTCACCCATTAAAAAGGCAGGCAGTGAGGCCAGATTTATACATGGCCCTAAATTGCCAACCTCTGCTTTACATGAATTCTTTTCTTCCTAGCCTTCTCACCATCGAAATGACGTCAGTGATTCATGTGTTTACCTTCTATCTTTGCCCACCCGGAGAATTCCAGCTCCGAGAGGGAGGGGCCTCATCTATTTTCTCATCCAGTGTGTCCACTACGCACGCGAGCATCTGGCACACAGAAGCTAGAGGAAATGAAGGCTCAAGCCCACCTGAGTGTGGCCAGGGCTTTGGCTTGTAATTTGAAGGTCTTCTTCTGAGTGGGGATTATTGGAGCAGACACAGGCTCTTCCTTCGGAGTCTCGAAAGCCGAGGATTCGGGTGGGGCTGACTGATTACGTGATGCAAGGATTTCTGAATATTGATTTAGCTTGCTGACCCGCTCGGAAAAGGCCCAGGATTTCATTTTGCTTCGATTTACTTCTCCCAGAGCCCTTGCTGGATATTCTATGGTGAGCAGTCCTGTTAACAGAAGACACTGCTGTTACTCTCAGGGGCCTTACCTCACTGCTGTAAGGCTCTGCATGTGGGAACCCTTCAGCTCTTCTCCTTCTCCACTCCTTCACTCCTGTAGATTCTTCTGCTGAGCTGCCTGCCCTCTGTTGTCTGGCACAGTGCTCCAAGCCTAGCACAGTTAGCGCATCAGTCAATGCTGGCTGAATGTAAGAATGAATCAATCCCATTTCCCATTCATTCATCCATACCCAGCTTAGATCCCTCTTCTCTGAATTGAGCCTGTGTTTTATCAGCTTCGAGACTGCCACGGCACTCAGTGCAGAGGATGGGTACAAATACATCCCTGTTGTTCCCTTCCCCAAGGATGCTTTCCTGTGTCTCCAGATTTAAGTCATTTCCATCTATTTGTTGTTGTTGTTGTTGTTGTTGTTGTTACATTGCATTTATTGGTGTTCTTATTTTACTTTCCCTACTAGACTGGAAAACTTTTGAGGCCAAGGATCTCTCATTCACTTACCATTTACTGAATGCTGGGTGCTGGGCATAGAGAGATCACTCAAAACTGCTTCCCTGCCTCTGGAAACTCCCAGTGGCAGTATAGGAGGGGTGGGCAAACAGAAATATTCATGATGCTAGGCTGTAAGATTTACCAGAGCACACATAAAGTGCTGTGGAGCCCAGAGGAGAGTGTGCCCCCTTCGCTGGGAGAATCGGGGCTTTCCAGAGAAGAGGCACAGTGGAACTGAGTCTTCTGGGGTGAGGAGAAATACCCCAGGGAGGCCATGGGGAGAGCACAGATCTCCATGCCCAGCCTGGGGTGTCATGGAGTGGTGTGGGTGGGTGTGTGTGTCTATGTCCTTTTGTCCCCAGGCTCATCAGCAGGGCAAAGAGTCCAGATGTGGAAGGGTTTCTTGAGGCTCCCCATACTGGCCCTGGGGAGCTCTGTGGGCCTAACAGGACAGCCTGGTGAGGTGGCTGCTTTTTCTCTTTTGCCGAGATCTATAACGAAGAGAGAGGAAGGGGCTACAAAGGGATAGATAGTAGATGGAGCTAAAAGGTGAACCAGGTGTGAGAGTGGGGACAGAGACACATACAGAAAAATGATGAGACCCAGAGAAATAAGATAATCATATGGAGACATCAAAGACACATGGGAAAACACTCAAAAATGGAGGGTGGCGCAGGTCACCATTAGTAGCTGTGTGGTGATGAGCAAGTCCCTTAGGCGTCCCGCGTCCAGGAATTCCATCTACCAATGGGGAAATCTCCGTCATGCCCACCTCCCTGGGGTGGTAAAGAGCTATCCTTGGAGACAATCTGCAGGTAACTCAGGATTTGAAAAGCCATCGGACGGACAGGCTGTCACCCACCTTTCTGCCCCTTACCTGCTGCCAGTAAGACAGAATTCATGAACTGAGACACTGTCTTCTGAAACCGCTTCTTGATCTCTGCCAGGGCTCGGCTCATCCTAGACAACTTGTCGTCCATGCTGATGACCCTGTGTATTGTCTGCGGAGAGATCAAGGGGAGGGCATTGTCACTGTCCTGCCAGGGGCCATCTGCCCAGACCAGTGACAACCAGGCCTTGCTCTGACTTTGAGGATGTTCTGTCGCCTCTGTCTAAGACACATCTCTCTCCCCCTCAGCCCAGTGAATTCCTGCATACCAACCCAACCTGACTCGAAGGGCCGCTCCTGGAACATTTTCCCTGATTCTATTGGGCAGAACTGCTCCTTGCCTTGGACCTCCAGCAGCAGCAGCCTGAAGTCAGAGGTTAGCCCTTTATGAAGTGAATGCACCTGAACCTGTCTCCATTGCTGAATTGTAAGTTCCTGGAGGACGGGGACTGAGTCTTGGTCTCCTTTGTGTCAGAGGCCCATTATGCCGAAGGTGTTCAGTTAATAACTTGCATGGTGAAAAATGATGGAAAAAGGTCTCTCTGGAGTTAGTCCGCCTCTGTGTGCACCCCTAGAATCCTCTTCCTCCCTCCAACTGTCAGAGCATCTCAGCTGGAAAAACTGCCCTTAGCCAGGGTTACACAGATTGGACTGGTACCCAAGAGCACAAAGGCCCGGGCCTCCTGCCCCAATTCTAGGTTACTCTGAAGGGCCATCTGGCTCTGGGGCCCCCTGTGGGGTGCCAAGGTAGTTGCTGGGGCGGCCCTGCAGTTCAACCAGTCCCTCTGCTAGAGCATCAGAATGGTGCTGCAGAACCAGGCTCAGGTTCCAGTTCATGGCAGCCAGGGTTTGACTTGTTCTCCAGGCGGCCTGTGCCGCTTTCCTCGGCCAGCTGTGGTTGCTCTCCATGCTAAATGTGCACATTTGTTCACTCCTGTGTTTCCTGCCCTGGGTCCCCGTCATTTTTTACCTTCTTTATCCTTAACTCGGTCAGCCCCTTAAAGGCAGAAATCACGCTCTCTACATCTCTCACTTAACACGGAGGAGGTGTGAGAGATTTCCTTCTGTGGAATTGAAGCCTCCGGTGGAGGGAGTGGGGTGGGCACTGGGCAGGTTTTCTGAAGAACAATGAAGTCAGTCCACATGTCCTCCTCTCCCCTGCAGGCAGGACTTCGGTAAAGGATGCCCCAATTAATGGCAAAACCTCAGCCATCCTTCCAACAGCTGGCCCCAGCTGCTGCTTCTGGGCTAATTTTATTTATTTATTTGTAATTTATACCCAGCTTGCTTCCAAAAAGGATTTGAGGCGGCACTCTGGGCTAATAAAGCATTTAAATTGAAGCATTGCCTCGCTTTCAAAGTGCTGCCTGAATAGAGATATTTAGTGAGGGGCCAGGCGCAGGGCCGTAAAAGAGGAAACCGTTGCTCTTCTTCCAGGGAGATGGGCGCCTGGGGAAGCCATCTGACAAGCGGCCCAGCGACAGGGACTGGGAAGGAGGCTGCCGCCCTACCCCCCAGCCTCAGCTCAGCTTTCCTAGACTGCTATGGATTTTGTTGATGAGTGATAACTAGTCCCAAACCACACACACACACACACACACACACACACACACACACACACACACACACTGGAGTTCAGTGTGTGAAAGCTGGGTGGACCCTTACACATCATGATACAGATGGGAACACGGAGGCCTTGCATTCCTAGCCGAGGCTCTTTGCCAGCCCCCACACTCAGTAAATTTTCTCTAGGGCTTCTTGCAGCTGTCATGGTCCAATAATCCAAAAGGAGGCAATTCTCTGAGTCTCAAGGATTTCATGTAAAAATATTTTGAGATGCTTAACCTGGCAGTTGAGATAATGTTTGTAAACCCTGTTACCTACAATAAATCTGGTCTTCCTTCATTTGCTATTGTCTGGTTAGGGAGTTGTAATATATACTGCACCTCTGTGTGCTCTAAAACAGAAGGGATTATGAGCTGGATGCTTTTTGGCAAGTCAACCTTCTTGGTCGACACCAACGACTGTTGTCTAGAATGCAGTTCTGTTTTCATAAGCTGCTTTAATGTCTGTTTATCTCTACGTTAAATGTCCCCAAGATGGTTAGATGCCTCTTCAATAACTCTCCAGTCTCTACTGCACTGCCAATGCCTCTGGGAGCTTCCTTTACAAACACTCCACTTCCCGGACCCCACATGGTCCAGTAGAAATATAATGCAAGCTACATAAGCAGTTTGAAACATCCTGTAGCCACATTAAAAACTTTCTTAAGCCCTGGCCAGTGTTTCCAAGTGGTTAGAGCATCAGCTCATGCACTGAAGGGTCTTGGGTTCAATTCCCAGTCAAAGACAGGTACCTGAGATACAGGTCCTATTCCTGGTCCCAGTCAGGGTTTGTGCAGGAGACAACCAATTGCTGTCTCTCTCTCTCACATCAATGTTTCTAACTCTCTCTTTCCCCTCTTTCCCTCCCTTCCACTTTCTCTAAAAAAAGGGGGGGAGGGGAACATTCTCTGGTGAGGATTAAAAGAAAATCATTCTTAAAAGGTAGGACTAATTTTAGTAACATTTATCTACTACACTATATAAAATTTATGATTATTTCAACATGGAACCAAAATAAATAATTAATGAAAAATTTTACATTGTCTTTTCATACTGTCTTGGTAACGCAGCATGTATTTTCACTTATGGTCCATCTCCATTAGACTTGTCACATTGCAATTGCTCAATAGCCATTTGCAACTTGTGGTTACCATAATGGATATCACAGCTTTGGATTTCTAGTTCCAGCATGCTAAGATTGCATTTAGGTAAGAAAAAAAAAAATCAGTGCTGAATTACTAAGGATCTTTCATAGACCTGATGGGTGGGCATGTTTAGTTCATGGACTTAGAGTGATTTCTCTTGGCTCTTCATGGGGGTCTTTAGCTCCTTATGACCTGGTTCTCAGCTGTGTTCCAAACTTCAGAGATTATCAGACAAGAGGTTGCCAGGCAAATAAGGCATTACTGCAATTTTATGGGAAAGAATAATTTTCTAATATCTATTGCCTTTGATAAGTAAACTCACATTTTTTTTACATAGTCTAAAAAGGCTATCAAGAAACATAGACATATGACCTCATACATAGTCACTTAACAATGACTTTTATTTATTTTTACATTTTTATTGAATTTATTGGGGTGACATGGGTTAATAAAATTATATAGGGTTCAAGTGTACAATCCTGTAATACATCATCTGTATATTGTATTGTGTGTTCAACATCCAAAGTCAAGTCTCTTTATGTCACCATTTATCCTCCCTTTATTCTCATCTACCTCCCCTCAACCCTCTGTTCCCTCTGGTAATCACCACATTGTTGTCTATGTTTGTGAGTTGAATTCTTTTTTTGCTTAATCCCTTCACCTCTTTCACCCAGCCCCCTAAAATCCTCCCCTCTGACAGCTGTATGTTTTCTGTCTATGAATCTGTTTCTATTTTGTTTATTAGATTCCACATATAAGTGAAATCATATGATATTTGTCTTTCTCTGACTGGCTTATTTCACTTAGTATAATATTTTCCAAGTCCATCCATGCTATCACAAAAGGTAAGATTTCCTTCTTTTTACGGTTGAGTAGTATTCCATTGTGTAAATGTACCACAGTTGTTTTTTTTTTTTATCAACTTATCTACTGATGGGCACTTGGGCTGCTTCCATATCTTGGCTATTGTAAATAATGCTGCAATGAACATAGGGGTGATATTATTTCAAATTAGTGTTTCTGGTTTCTTCAGATATATTCCCAGAAGTGGAATCGCTGGGTTATAAGACAGTTCCATGTTTAATTTTTTGAGGAAACTCCATACTGTTTTCCATAGTGGCTGCACCAATCTGCATTCCTACCAACAGTGCATGAGGGTTCCCTTTTCTCCACATCCTCACAAACACTTGTTGTTTGTTGATTTATTGATAGTCATTCTGACAGGTATGAGGTGGTTTTAATTTGCATTTCTCTGATGATTAATGATGTTGAGCATTTTTTCATATGTCTGTTGGCCATCTGTATGTCCTCTTTGGAGAAGTGTCTATTCAGATTCTTTGTCCATTCTTTAATTGGATTTTTTGTTGTTGAATTGTTTAAGTTCTTTATAAATTTTGGACACTAACCCCTTATCCGATGTATCATTGGAGAGAATATGTTCTCCGATTCAGTGGGTTGTGTTTTCATTTTGTTGGTCGTTTCTTTTGCTGTGCAAAAACTTTTTAGTTTGATGGAGTGCACTTATTCATTTTATTTCACTTGCTTGAGATAGATAGATCAGAAAAAAATATTGCTATGAGAAATGTCTGAGATTTCACTGCTTATGTTTTCGTCTAGGATTTTTATGGTCTTACATTTAAGTCTTTAATCCATCTTGAGTTTATTCTTGTGCATAGGTGATCGAGTTTCATTTTATTTTTTGCATGTACCTGTTCAATTTCCCCAACATCATTTATTGAATAGACTATCTTTACCCCAATGTATGCTCTTGCCTCTTTTGTCATATATTAATTGACCTTCAAGTGTGGGTTTATTTCTGGGTTCTCTATTCTGTTCTATTGATCTATATGTCTGTCTTTATGCCAGTGCCATGTTGCTTTGATTACTATGGCCTTGTAGTATAGATTGATATCAGCTAGGGTGACTGATTCCTCAAACTTTGTTCTTTTTCAAGATTGCTTTTGCTATTCGGGGTCTTTTGTGACTTCATATAAATTTTTGAAATATTTGTTTTAGTTCTGTGAAATACAACAATGACTTTTAGAGTACTAGCATGGAACCAAATTAATAGGATCAACTCATCAACAAGCATGATTGTTCATCTCTGCCCAGATGAACCCAAAATCCGGGGTTATTTTGCTCTTTGAAATAATTGAGTTTCCTGGATGCTCCTATGAGACCCCTTTAACAAACCCTGACAGCTCCCTCAGAGCCCCTCTCTCTGGTGCCCTGTACCCATCAAGCTGGAATGCAACTGGTGCTGATGATGTTGTCCTTCCATTAGAAAGTATTTCAGAGAGTAGAGGGAATAAGACTTCTTTCATTTCTACATTCCCAGCAGCCAACTTGGCACACTGCAGGTACTAATAAATGTTTATTGAATTAGTTAATGAATTAATGAAGATGAAATGCTGCTGAAATAAAAATGCATGAAAAATAACAGGTGCAACACTTTCCTCCAAGAGAAACATGGGTGTTCTTTGTGCAGATAACATGGGTCCCTAAGACATGCCTGTCTCCTGTATCTCCATGTAAAATGAGGATGTTGGGCTGGCTCCTCCTTATGGGCTTCATCAGCTCTGAAAGTCTACTAGCCTGTGGCATGTGACAGCAAGTGCCCCCACAGAGAAAGAGCCTTGCTCAGTGTGACCATATAATTGATCATCCAAACTAGGGTACTTTTGAGAGTGAAAGAGAGTGACAGATGTAAAGAGGGACTGGGCAAACTGGGAGGTGTGGTCCTCCTGCTCCTACTTCATGGGCCTTCCTGAGTGACCCAATCCCAGAAAACTGCCCTGTGTGCAGTTCCAGTGGCCTGCTTCACTGATAAATACCTCAGGAATCAGGGATCGTGTCCCCCTCCTTCTTCCCTTCCATCCATCTTTCTCCACAATGTTGAGTCATGACCAGCACAGGTAGTGTGTGTGTGTGTGTGTGTGTGTGTGTGTGTGTGTGTGTATGTATATATATATATATATATATATATATAGAGAGAGAGAGAGAGAGAGAGAGAGAGAGAGAGAGAGAGAGACACCCCATGAATGGGAGAATTGAGCTTCCAGTCTACACTGTTTTCTCACCACCCAACAAATATTTAGTACGTGCTTAATTTGAAGCAGTCCTTGTGCTGGGCCCTGAAGCAATAGGCATCAGTAAAAATCACAGGGAATTCCCAATTCGATGGAGAAGATTGGCTTGTATATAAAGGAGTGCTAGAATGGAGGTGAGTCATGTCTAAGAGGGCTGAGGAAGAGAGGTGGACTCTACCTGAGATGAATAAGGGGGTGACAGAGTTGGCAATTATTCTGCTCAGCATGATCTCTTTCTCTTCTAGTAACAGCACCATGTTTTTCCTTTAGGAAAACACGCCTGCATCATCCTTTGCCCAGGTGTTACCTGGGGCTGATTGCACCCTATGGCTCCCAGGATGGACATGACACTTGAGCCTGGTCATGTGAGAGCAACATACACTCTTGGCCACAGGGAACATTTCAGGCCTGGACATCCAACAGAGTCAATGATGTTGGTACTGGCACTTCTACTGGAGCACTTGAAAAACAGAAGTCCCTGTTCTCCTGGCGAGACCAAAGCTGATAGAATAATGAACACGGAGATGCTCATGACTATCTTGTCACCATAAGGAGAGAAACTCCCTAAAAAAACAGAGCCAAGAGGTGTGAAGATCAGATGGAATCAGTCGAGGACCTGAATCCAGCCATGCCTGAAGCTGCCTATTGACAGACTTCAGTTTACGAGCCAATATAGTCTCCTTTCATGCTTAAGCCAGTCTGCATTGAATTCTGTCACACCAAAAGACTCCTAACTGACCGAAGTTTCACAGACAAGGTATTAAAGACAGTCAGTGAAGGATGAGTAGGAATCCATGAGGCAGAGAAAGAGGAAGGGCCTTGCATGGGGTACAGGTGTGTGTGATGAGTAGGAATCCATTAGGCAGGAAGGAGGCACAACGACATTGAGATGTAGAGTGGCAAGACATACTGAGATGCCATGGGGTCAAACCTGGGTGTCCGGTCTGCTTCGCCTTACCTTTTTATCGTGCCCTACCCCATGAGGACAGTTATTGGCCGATATAGTAAGTGTTGCTGTCTCATTCATGGAGGTAAAGGTGACTATGATGGAGTTCTGTGCCAGCACCCTCAGCTTCATCTGCTCATTTACCTGTAGATGAAAAAACAAACAGTATTCATTAGATCTGTGCTTCTATTGTTCACCCACCCTGATCCACCACAAAGCACAAAACCTCTCTTGGCTTGGTAGTGAGGGAACTGCAAAATCTTTCTGGTTCTTATGTTGGAATTTAGCTTTCATGGAGAAGAGGGAATTCCAGTTTCTCTTTGGGGTATTTTTAGGGGGGCAAAAAATAAAATAAAATAATGATGCCTTCTTACCCCTGTCCCTTCCCTTTTCAACCCACCTTGGAACCAACTGTGAAAGAGACATAGGAATCGGCAGGCAAGTTTCTCTCCTTATGGTTCTGGTAGGGCTTAGCTGTTTTTATTATCCCTGCTCCCTGGATAGTTTCTCATCCTCCCCCCAAATGTCATCAATATAAACCCAGTTACTGCTCATCTGCTCAGGAGTTCATGAGCCAGCCCAATCCACACTAATAAAAGAGAAACATGCTAATTGACCATCCCTCCGCTATGCCCACCAGCCAAACAGGAGTGGGAATGCAAATTAACACAACAAATATGGAGCATGGAGTGAAGACTGAAGACAGCGTAGAAGGAAGTCAAGTGCTGCAGAAGGGAGCAGAGAGGCGGAGAGGGATGCGAGGCAGCAGAGAAAGGAGGGAGCGAGACAGTGGAGAAGGGAGCAAAGCCTGCCTTGTTCCAGTCATAGGAAGCCCTATTCTTGCAGGAATAGGCCTGAAGAAGCCCTGATCTTGCAGGAATCTTCCTGCAATGGGCCTCTAGTTATATATACAAAATCTCCAACATTCCCAATCTCTCACCCTAGGATAGATGACTGTTGAATTCAATCAAAATATCTAAAAATGTATTGATCTTTGACCCTCACAGAAACTTCTCTATATCCACCCAGAAGATACATGCTCCAACTGAAATACACTGCTAAAACATTTTGGTGATGTCAAAGCATCTTCCCCTCCATTATTTCATTCAGTTCTTACAAAAACAGTTTGAGGCAGGAGAGCAGGTCTGATGACCCACTTTGTGTTGGTGAGACAACCAAAGTCAGGAAAATTAAGTGGTTTTCACACAGCTGCACAGCCAGAGCCCAGAAAAACTAGCACTAGTACTTGGCTCTCAGTCTCTCATCCCGGCTCTCTGCCCACTTGCCAAACTGATACACTTCATACAGTGTCTGCCTGCAACCAGTTTATAATCATCTTGCATTATAAACTTACCATATAGCTACAAAAAGTTAAATTTTAAGACACCAACTCAATACACCCCTAGATTGAAAATCTTGAACCTGGCCAAGTATCAGAAACACTCATGAAAACTTCAAATTCCAGAACTTATAACAAACCAACTGAATCAGAATCTCTCTGGAAATACGCATTTTTGAAGTTACATAGGGTGATTCTGATATGCAACTAGAGCTGAGAACCTCTTCACTGCATGGCTAATCATCAGATGACTAATCCAGACTGGAGCAATGTGAGAAGAGAGAAATGGGTGTGGGGTGGGATGCCACAAAGAAGGGAAAGTCTGAGCAGAGGGTTGAAGGAGGAACATTTTGGATTGGCAGAGAAAAAAAAGGAGTACATTTCAGGCTGCTGTTGGGAAGGTGGATGTGTGTTCAAGAGAGGGAGTGTTTCTGAGCAGAGTTCCACTGATCTAAAGGAAGCAGGATATAAGGATGAGAATGCAGTGGCCAATAGAGGATAAATAGGAAGGGCAAGAGACAAGAGATTAGGGATAAGATGCCTGAACCCTACCATGCACTCCAAGAGTGCTTCTGTCCATAATCCTTACCTTAGGGCTCTTACTCTCAGGCCACTTTGAGTGACTCTATGTTCTGTAATCTTTTTCTGACTCCCAACTCTATGAGCTTGTCCCTCTCCCACAGCCCTTATTCGTTTCTATCCTGTGTTCTTATTAAACCCCATCCAGAGCTTTGACTTCTTCAATGGATGTTGCTCACCTTTACATCCTCTAGATTGGTTATTCTCACCCAGGGGCAATTTTGTCCTCCAGGGGACATTTGGGAATATCTGGTGATATATTTTGGTTGTCACAATTGGAGGACAGTATATTACTGGCATCATGCTAAATATCCTACAGTTATAATTCAAGGAACACTGTAACAAAGAATTATCCATGCCCAAATGTCAGTAGTCCTAAGAATGAGAAACTCAGGCTTAGATAATTGCTTTATTAATACTTAAACTTAAGTTACTATTTGACATTAGTAATTCAACATTGAATAATAAATTAATAAATCAGATTAATGGCTGTCTGAACAATCCAATGGGAAAAAAAAAAGGGTTTGGATCTATCAGCCACCTTTGGCTCCCAGATTTTTTAATTTCATAGATAAGTAAAGTTATAAAAACAAAAAACTGGAGAGACCAACATAGATTTGCTAACTTTTTTTATTGCCATGTATAGGCATAAAAAATAAAACTATCAACCACTACTATAATGATTACTTCCTAAAATAAAGGCCATTTAAACTATCAAAATGTAATGTTAATAATAAAAATAACACAGGAGGATATTACCAAGAAGGTCAGTATAGCAGCCAACAGTTGCCAAAGATTCACTTTAGTCAGCCCTAGACCACTGCCCATCAACTTGGGAACCTTGGAATGAGACCACAAGCTTTTGGAGAGCAGGGCTCCCATCTTACAGGTAGCCCTCTGACTCTTGATGCTGAGCAGCCCAGGGAAGGCTGCCAAGGCTGCCCCCCCTGTGCTGTGAACTCCTACCTTATATTCCAAAGAGAGCAAAGTCTCCGTCTTAGAAGACCAGCTCCACTTGTGGACTGTATAGCCCTTGTAGTCGTTGGTGGTCCCGCCTTCCTCATCCAAGACCAAGACATATGGGCAGCTAGGAGAGACACATAGGTGAGGAGCTGCCACCAGGCCCCTGAAAGAAGCCCTCATTACTGCTGGCAATAGGCAGGCAGGGTTCTGAGAGTCTGCGCCAGCTAGAGAAAGCATGGTTTCCTGCAGGCAGCTTCACTTCTCTTGCCTAATATGGTCTGATTTCCCTTCAGTCCTGTTGATCCTACTGGGAGAATTGTTGGGAAGGGAGATGATGGAGGGAGCCGATGGAGGCTCCAGGCCAAGCCCACAGGGACAGAAATGGAATGTGTGCCCCATTGTCTAGGAGCCTGAGTACACAAGATCTCAGGTATCAAAATGGGAACATCTATAACATGAAAGTAAGTCATTTCTTTAAAGAATAGTTCCTTATGAAAGGCCAGGCAAAACCAACTATTGGCTGACAAAAATACATGCTTCTTTTAAAACACCCCACAGGCCCAAACCGGTTTGGCTCAATGGATAGAGCGTCAGCTTGGGGACTGAAAGGTCCTGGGTTCGATTCCGGTCAAGGGCATGTACCTTGGTTGTGGGCATATCCCCAGTAGGGGGTGTGCAAGAGGCAGCTGATCGATGACTCTCTCTCATCGATGTTTCTAACTCTCTATCTCTCTCCCTTCCTCTCTGTACAAAATCAATAAAAAATATATTTTAAAAAAATAATAATTAAAAAAAATCAAAATAAAACACCCCACAGAAGTGGTGCCTGTAGCTTCTACTTCACTCTCTCTTGGTTTAAACACTTCTCTCCACTAAAGAATTGTTCATTAATCTAGCCAAAAATCTTAGTGCTGTGGGGCACAAGAGGAGTAGGTCTTGGAGAGCTGCCCTCCTCATTGGCTATGATACAGATACAGCAAGTGAGGGCCTCAAAGTACCTATGTTTCTGCAGGCACTGCCTTGTGGCCTTCTTAACTTCTGAACACTGCCTGGCCTCTCCCTTCCCCAAGGACTCCCTTGCCACCTCGGCGCCCCCCTTTGTTACCCTCAGAGGTACTTCCCTGGGGCCATAAGCTTCCAGCTCACTCACCAGGACTTTAGGTTGTAGTGGACGCAGCCCTGGCCATCAGCATTGAATAAGGCCAGGAAGGAGAAGTTGGGTGTGTCATTAAAGAGTAAGGTGATGGTTCTCCCTCTGCAGCACGTGGGGATCTGACACATGGCAATGTTTCCGGAGGGATAGCTGGAAGAAATGGTTAAGTAGAACTAACAAAAAACTCTCCAGGTTCTATTCTCAGTTGCCCCATGGAAACAAGTCTACAAAGCTGTTATCTAAATGGTATATCGTTCCCAGTTTTCAAAGACCCGCCCTGAACCAAAAGGAAGGAAATTCTGACAAATGCTAAAACATGTACAAACCTTGAAAACATTATATTAGGTGAAAAGCTAGACACAAAAGGCTACATATTGTAGGATTCCATTTATATGAGATGTCCACAATAGGTAAACCCACAGAAAGCAAATTGGTGATGCCAGGCAGGCTGGGGGTAGGGAGAAATGGGGAGTGAATGCTTAATGGGGGTAGGGTTTTCTTTCTGGGGTGATAAAAATGTTTCAGAACTTGATAGAGGTGCTAGTTGCACAACATTATAAATGTACTAAATGCCGCTAAATAATACAAGTTAAAAGAATCTATTTTATGTTATGTGAGTTTTACCCACCCTTAAAAAAAATGGAATGAAGTACTAATGCACACTACAACTGACTCTGAAAAACATGGAGATTAAGGGTGCCCACCTCCAAAACCGGTTTGGCTCAGTGTTAGAGCATCAGTCCGCGGACTGAAGGGTCTCAGGTTCGATTCCGGTCAAGGGCATGTACATTGATTACAGGCACATCCCCGTTAGGGGGAGTGCAAGAGGCAGCTGGTTGATGTTTCTCTCTCATCGACGTTTCTAGCTCTCTATCTCTCTCCCTTCCTCTCTGTAAAAAATCAATAAAATATATTCTTTTAAAAAAAAAAAAAAAAGGAAAAAAAGGGTGCCCACTGCCCTTGCAGAGGAAAGTCCGTGTATGATTTAGGCTGGCCCTCCACATTCAAGAATTCCTAGCCTCTTGTCAACCCTTGAACAACACAAGTTTGAACTGCAAGGATCAACTGAACTTCGCCCATCAAATGAACTTCGGACAATTAAACTGAGCAGGGCCAATTGAATTGAATGAATCAATTGAAAAAAAAAAAATCCACTTATCAGAGTTAAAACCTGCCATGTTCCAGGGTCAGCTGTACAATGTGGAAGAACCTCAAAAACATTATGCTAAGTGAAAGCAGCCAGATATAAAAGGGCACATGTTGTATGGTTTTACTTATAAGAAATATTTGGAATGGGCAAATACATAGAGGTGAAAAGCCAATTAGCGGTCATCAGGAAGGGTAGGGGAAGGAAAATGGAAGTGACTACCACTTAAAAAGTATGGGGTTTCCTGTGAGGTGGAGAAAGTTTGGAAATAGTGGCGATGGTTGTATAATATTGTGAATGCACTTGATGACATTATACATGTCAAAAATGGTTAAAATGGTACATTTTATGTTATGAGCAGTTTACCATATTAAAAAATGCTTACCTCACACTGTGGTTCTGAGTGCTCAACACATCCCTAAAGGAATAGTGCTGAGCACAGTACTGAACACAGAGTGAACAAGGTTTATATTTTTTACTAGAGGCCCAGTGCAGGAAATTCGTGCACAAGGGAGGGTGAGTCCCCTCAGCCCAGCCTGCACCCTCTTGCAGTCCAGGACCCTCGTTCCTTACCACTTGGCTCGCTGCTCCTTAGCACTATTGCGTCATGAGCCAGTTTCTGGCTAAGTGGTGCTCCCCCTTTGGGAGTCCACTGACCACCAGGAGGCAGATCCTGTGTTGAGCTGTGGTCAGTGCACATCATAGTGACCAGTTGTTCCGCTATAACTGTCACTTAGGCTTTTATTATATAGATATCAATGTGATAAATTTATATCTTCATATGAAAAAGGACTTTGAGGAAAATTTGGAGGGAAATCAGTGACTAAGGGAAGAGATTCAGGGAAATGCTGACATCCCAAATGAAATGCATACTGGGATGGTTCTGGGGTCTGCCCATCAGGAGCTTTTTGGCATGCCAAGGGCAGAAATATTATTTCTACCTAAGAGCTTTTCCAAGTATCTCCGTAAAAATAGAATCAATTGCTGAGCCTACTGTTCTGTGAAGCTATGAGAAGAGAGAAGTGTTTTCTAAACATTTTCTTTACTCAAGAGGGATCCAACAGCTGCATCGTGTGTTTTAACCGTTTGAACACAATAACAGAATTTCTCCTTTAAGATCACTGAGTCTAACTTCCTCATCTTATAATGGAGGGAAGTGAGGCCCAGAGAGATAAAGTGACTTGTGCACAGTCACCAAGAAGAACTAAGCCCCAAACCCAGACCTCCTGGGACTCCCAAAGAGGAAACACATTAATTGCCAGGATGTGTTCATTGTTGGGGTATGAGTCAAGCATACCAGTAGCGATGGCCTGCAGGTTTTGGGTCGTCCCATCCAGGTTGGGCTTAGGAATCCAGGACAGGTGAGAAAACATGGAGCCCAGCAGGCTGGTGTTGGGCCCTGATTATAAACTAGTCCACCCTCTCTGGTTCCATTAATAACAACCTAATTCACAGACACAGCTTCATGGGGAGCTCAGGGAGATTATCCTATTCAATGCAGTGTAGAGTAAGAAAAGGGAGGAGAGGGAAGCCCCATGACCCATAGGGAGCAGCAGCAACCTGGAAGGAGTTTGCTGTGTTCAATATTGCAGGGCACATCAGAAGCAGAGTGTGATGAATGGACTCATTTACAGTCATAGAAACAATACGATTCCTTTGACAGGGTGCTTAAATTCTGGATTTCCAGCTCAGCAGAGAGGAGGCCAAATGAATTGAGGGGGGTGTTGCCAAGCAGGCCTGTCTGGGCAGCTTGTTTCATAGCTCAGAGAACTGCCATATTCTCCAAAGGTAGGGGACATAATACCCAGTGGTTTTATCCATCCCCTTCCATCCTCTCTATTCTGCTCTCTGTTGGAGGAAACAATCCTAAAAGGCATAAAAACGGTGCCATAGAGAGGGCCCTAAGTAGAGGTGAGGCAGCCCTGAATTCAGGCTTGGCTCTGCCACCAAATTCCTTTTGTGACATTGAATGAGTCAGACTATTTATTCCTAAAATGAAGGGACGAGACTGAATAATAGCTTAGTGTCTCCCCTCTTTGACATTTCGTCCAACTCAGACTGCAAAACCTGGAATAAGTGTTTTGCCCTCTCTGAGTTCAGCCTTACTGACAAATGAGTTGGGCACCTGTGATCTGGTCAGGCTCTAGAACATGTTGGAGAGTGGGTGACAGGATCCCTACAAGGGATACAGGAATACAGGGGTCCAAGGTGACTTCCCAACCAGATGTTCTCCAAAGGGAGTCCTCTCTCACATAGAAACTGCTCTTAAGGCCCTGGAAGACCTGTCATCAGGTTCCTTAGATTAACTGAAAATACCAAAGTAAATACTCAGGCCCAGAAGTTCTCTAGGGCTAAGTTGCAGGGGACAAGGGGAAGCCCCAAATAAAAGGATACTAAACGAAGGAAGACCCATCATAGAAGGAGTAATGAAACTTGATGTTCTTCTTGCCTCCCTTCCACTCCTGAGATTGCTGAATGAAGTGAACATGGGAGGTGGATTGGTGAGGAGAGGGAGTGGGAATCTGAAGGTGAGGGTGAATGGAGCTCAGGGTTGACCCTGAACGAGTGGGCGTCTTTGCCCCGTAGTTGCGTAACACCATGGGGTAGAAGGCATTCCTCCCTTTCCACGTGGTCCTTTCGGATTCTCTGTAGGGAAGACCAACATATCTTCTAGCCACTTGACTCTCACTCACCAGGGAAGTTCTCTACAGCCCCTCCCCAGCGCCTAAGACTCCCATCTCATTCCCTGTCCCAAAAGTACCTGTCCCCACCTCATAACTTTGAGACTAGTCCTTCCACCTTTAGCACTCGGTAAGGACCATGGAGTAGAACTATGCTGAAGGGGAACCTGTGGGAGCTGGAGTCTTTGCTCACCCTCTAAGTCAGGGGTCTTCAAACTACGGCCCGCGGGCCACATGCAGCCCCCAGGGGAGTCTGATCCTGCCCGCCAGGTTTTTTGGGCAGTGAGCGCAGCTGAGTTGTTACAGTAGGAATTAGTAGTTCATATAGTCTGGCCCTCCAGCTCTCTGAGGGACCGTGATCTGGCCCCCACTTTAAAAAGTTTGAGGACCCCTGCAGTCTAAGTCCTGAGGTTACAGGGGAAGATAGCTTCTTTCTAGAATGTAATAATAAGGAGCAAAAGTGAGCGGCTTCCTTTTATCCATGTTCTGTAGCTATAGTAATACTCAATGGCCTAGGGAGCCCAAGACATATATGGCTTAGTGTTGACTAAGTTTCAAGTCCTTTATGGCCCATTGTTTGGGGTTCAGAGAAATGTAGACTTAACTTGCTAGGACTTGTTGGATCCATCTATAATAATAAAAGCATAATATGCTAATTAGATCGGACATCCTTCCAAGCTGCAAGGAGAGCTCAGGTCCTGAGTGCCTGCCTGCGGCCAGAGGGAAGCCGGTGCCGGCAGCTGGGGGAAGGAAGGCCTACTCTTGCAAGAATTTCATGCATCGGGCCTCTAGTGATATCGTAAATACCATTAATCATCCATGTCACATTTTCTGTTTGTTTTAAGAGATATTTCCTTTGTTTTTTGCAGGAGGACTCTGACAAATTATGCTAAGAAAAAAACATTCAGGGCACAAAGAAGTCCCTGTAAGAAGTCCCGTAAAGGATATGGTATCTCTGGTGAGAAGGCAAAGATCAATGCTTTTGGGTCAGGCCCACCAAACTGCGGGACTTCAATGCCTCAGTTTCCTCACCCACAAAATGGGCATCAATCCCATCTTCCTCAAGGGACTGAAAAGGATTTCGAGGAAGGACTGGGACTATTATTAGGGGTACTGGATAGCTGACACTTCCTGGTACTCATACACTTTTGTGATTTTCCCTTTATGCAGACACAGGTGATTGCCAGCCCTGCCCTCCTCTCCCATCTACCCCCAACTTCTAAGGTGCTCACATATGACGACACATCTCTTGCAGCTTCTCCCGGGCCTCAGGACAGGGATCACTGATCTCCACACTGTTGGGGGTAGTTCCTATTCCTCGTTGAAGGGGTGATGTGCTGCTCACCTCTTCAAAATTTTTCAGTTTGCCTGTAGTTGTAAAAAGGTTAGGGACAGAGTTTTAGAAAATGGTTTCTCCTGGGGAAGAGTAGTGCGGTGGGGAGCAAGAGAATCACATCTTCTCCTGAGAGTCAAAATAATTGAATCATTTATGCTTCCTGGGCACAGGTCACTGATAAAACATATCACTCTGTGAGTCAACCAAGAGTGTGTCTGAAACAGGCTTGAACAGAGTGATGAATCCAGCTATGCTTCCCCAAGAGCAGCCTGGTTGTAGGTGGAGAGGAGATAGATGTGCCTGCCGTGGATATTTCTGATTGAACAAAAAAGTTTCAATTCCATCTCAATTGGCTTCAACATTTCTCTGATGTTGGCTAATCTCAGGCCTTCTGCAGAGGGCAGTCTGGCTCCATTGAGAACTAAACTGTAATTTTTTTGAATATTGTGAAAAAATTTACATAGCTTTACTATCTTAAACATTTTTAAGTGTACAGTTCAGTGGTATTAAATACATTCACACTGTTGCACAACTACCACCCTATCCATCTCTATAACTCTTTTCATCTTGTAAACTTAAAACTTTGTACCCACTAGACAATAACTTCTATTCCACCTCTCCCAGATCCTAAAAACCACCATCCTACTTTCTGTCTCTATGATTTTTGACTACTCTACTAGTATATACCTCATATAAGTAGAATTGTACAGTATTTGTCTTTGTGTGACTGCCTTATTTCAGGTAGCACAAAGTCCTCAAGGTTCATCCATGTTATAGCATGTGTCAGCATTTCCTTCCTTTTAAAGGTCGAATAATATTTCATTGTTACTGTAGATTTTATATTCTTTATCCATTCATCCACTGATGGACACTTGGGTTGCTTCCACATTTTAGCTATAGTGAATAATGCTGCTAGGAACATGGGTGTACAAATATCACTCAGAGACCTTGTTTTTAATTCTCTTGATATATATCCAGATGTAAAATTGCTGGATGTTATGGTAATTCCATTTTTTGTTTTTTTGAGGAATTACCACACAGTTTTTTACAGTGGCTGTACCATTTTATATTCCCATCAGCAATGCACAAGAGTCTCTCTATTCATTTCATATCTTGTGTGTTTTTTTTTTTGTGATAATAGATATCCCATTGGGGTAGGATGTGGTAGTAGCTTATTATAGTTTTGATTTGTATTTCCCTAAAGATTAGTGATATTAAACATCTGTCATGTGCTGATTGGCCATTTGTATATGTTCTTTGGAGAAATATATTTTCAAGTGTTTTGCCTATTTTAATTCAGCTTGTTTTTTTTACTGTTGAATATTAGAAGCTCTCTATATATCCTGGATATTAATCCTTATGAGATATTTGATTTGCAATATTTTCTCCCATCTATGGACTGCCTTCTTATTTTGTGGATAGTGTCTTTTGATGCACAAAGTTTAATTTTTTTCATGAAGTTCAATTGGTCTATTTTTTTTAATATTGCCTATGTCTATAGTGTCATATCCATGAAATCATTGTCAAGTCCAATGTGATAAAGCTTTTCACCAATGTTTTCTTCTAAGAGTTTTATTGTTTTGGTTCTTACATTTAGGTCCTTGATCTATTTGAAGTCAATTTTTTATATTATGTTAGATAAGTGTCCAACTTCATTCCTTTGAAGATGATTGTCAAGTTTTCCCATACTACTTGTTGAAAATACTGTATTTCTCCCCGCCTCGTCCCCATTGAATAGTCTGGGCACCCTTGTAAAATCCTTTGATCATATATGCAAGTTTACTTCTGAGCTCTCTATTCTATTTCTTTGGTTTATATATCTGTCTCTATATCAATACCACACTGTAGTTTTGATTGCTGTATCTTTGTAAGTTTTTAAATCAGAAACCGAGTCCTCCAGTTTTATTCTTTTTCAATTCTATTTTTGGCTATTCTGGGGTCCCTTGAGATTGCAGATGAATTTTAGAATGAGTTCTTCTATTTCTGCAAAAAAAAACATAATTGGGGTTTGAATAGTAATTGCATTAAAACTGTAGATCATTCTAGGTGGTACTGATCCATGAACATAGAACATGTTTCCGTTTACTTAGTCTCTTTTAATTTATTCCAGCAAAAACTTATAGTTTGCATTATACAAGTTTTTCATCTCCTTGCTTAAGTTAATTCCTAAGTATCTTATTCTTTTTGCTGCTATTGTAAATGAAATTGTTTTTCTAGTTTCCTTTGAAGATTATTATCCTATATAATAAAGAGCTAATATGCTAATTAGATCGAACAGCAGAACAACTATCCGCACGGCCTTCTGGATGATGTTCAGGATGAAGCCAGGGCTCCGAGGGCCAGCCAAGACTATGGGGGCTGGCCGAGGCAGCCAGGACTGTAGGGCTGTGGGAGCTGAGCCCTTTGCCCGAATTTCATGCATGGGGCCTCTAGTTCATACATGAAAATGCAGCTGATCTGTGTGTTGACTTTATCCTGCTACTTTTCTGATTTTTTTTTTTTTTTTTAGTTCTAACAGGCTTTTTGATGGGATCTCTAGGGTTTTTATTTATAAAGTAATATCACCTGCAAACAGATAACTTTATTCCTTCCTTTCCAATTTGGGTGCTTTTAATTCCCTTTCTTATCTTATTGCTCTGGCTAGAATTTCCAATACTATGTTGAACAGAGGTGGTTAAAGCAGGCATCCTTGCCTTGTTCCTAGTCCTAGAGGAAAAGCTTTCAGTCTTTTACCATTAAGTATGTTTGCTGTCAGTTTGTCACATATTATTTTTATTATGTGGAGGTGATTTCCTTTAGTTTGAATGTTGTTGTATTTAACATGGAAGTGTGTTGAATTTTGTCAAATGGCTTTTCTGCATCAATTGAGATGATATGTAGGGAGTTTCCCCCCTGTCATGCTCTTAATGTGCATGACATATATATATATATATATATATATATATATATATATATATATATATATCTATATCAATATATATATATATATATATATATATTTATATATATGTAAGTTGAACTATCCTTGGAGTCATGGGGTATAATCCTTTTAATATGCTGCTGAATTCTATTTGCTAGTATTTTGTTGAGAAATTTTGCATCAGTGTTCATATGGAATATAGGTCTGCAGTTATTTTTTTCCTATAGTTTCTTTGGTTCTGGTATCAGGATAATGAAGGCCTTATAGAATAAGTTGGGAAGTGTTCCCTCTTCACATTTTTGGGAAAGCTTGAAAATGATTGGCATTAGTTTTTCTTTAAATGTCTGGACTACTGGAGCCACCAGGCCCAGGGCTTTTCTTTGTTGGGAGTTTTTTTTTTTTTTATTACTGATTCAATCTCCAGACTATTTGTTTATTCAGATGTTCTGTTTATCTATGATTTAGTCTTGGTACATTTTATGCTTTTAGAAATCTTTCCATTTTATGTGGGTTATCCAATTTATTGGTGTCCAACTATTCATTGCAATCTCTTTTATTTCTATAGAATTAATAAGTTCCATTTATTTTTGTAATCTGAGTCTTCTCTTTTCTTCTTAGTTGATCTAGCTAAAGGTTTGTCAAATGTGTCTATGTTTGCAAAGTAATCACCTTCTAGTTTCATTGATTGTTTTTTAAGTTTTTTTTTCTATTCTCTCATTTATCTCTGCTCTAATCTTTATTATTTCCTTCCTTCTATAATTTTAAAGTTAGATTGTTTAGATCAGGGGTCCTCAAACTTTTTAAAGTGGGGGCCAGATCACGGTCCCTCAGAGAGCTGGAGGGCCGGATTATATGAACTACTAATTCCTACTGTAACACCTCAGCTGCGCTCACTGCCCAAAAAACCTGGCGGGCCGGATCAGACTCCTCTGCGGGCCGCATGTGGCCCGTGGGCCGTAGTTTGAAGACCCCTGGTTTAGATCTTTTCTTTCTTTTAATCCCCAAAATATGTTTTTATTGATATGAAAGAGAGATGATGGGAGGGGGGAGGTGGAGAGAGAGATGGAGGGCATTGATGTGAGAAAGACACATCAATTAGTTGCCTCCTGCTCATACCCCATCTGAGGCCAGGGATCAAGCCTGCAACCAAGGTAGGTGCCCTTGACTTGGAATTAAACCCTCGATCCTTTGGTTCATGGACCAATGCTCAAACCACTGAGCAAACTGGCCAGGTATGTAGTAGTCTTTTATTTTTTTTTAAAGGTTTTTTTTAAAAATATATATTTTATTGATTTTTTACAGAGAGGAAGAGAGCTAGAAACATCGATGAGAGAGAAACATTGACCAGCTGCCTCCTGCACATCCCCCACCAGGGATATGCCTGCAGTCAAGGTACATGCCCTCGACCTGAATCAAACCCGGGACCCTTCAGTCCGCAGGCCAACGCTCTATCCACTGAGCCAAACTGGTTTTGTCTTTTAAATCATGTAGAAAAATTCAGTTACAAGCCATTGTTATAATATCGCTAGTTTTAAACTGCCCAAGCTTTCACTTTCATTGAGATCTTTATTTCTCCACCTGATTTCAAGGTATGGTCCAGTGTATTTTCATTTCATCTTACAGAATTTCCTGCGCATTTTTTAAAAATTGGATTATTTGTCCTTTTTTTGTAGAGTTATATGAGTAATTAGGTATTTTGTAAATTAATCCTTTATCAAAAGTAACATTGTCAAATATATTCTCCCATACAGTGAGTTCCCTTTTCATTTTGATGCTGGTTTCCTTTGCTATGAAGCTTTTTAGTTTGATGTAGTGTAATTAGTTTAATTTTTTCTTTTCTCTTGCTCTAGGTGATGTATCTGTTAAAATTCTGCTACATGAGATGTCAGATACTTTGCTGTCTACATTTTCTTCTAGGATTTTTATAGTTTCATGACTTACACAAGTCTCTTATCCATTTTTAGTTTATCCTTGTATATGGTATAAGTTGGTGGTATAGTTTTATATTTTGCATGTTACTTGTCCAATTTTCCCAATACCATTTATTGAAGAGACTGTCTATTCCTTTGTATGCCATTTCCTCCACTGTCAAACATTAATTGAACATAATGGCTTGGGTTGATTTCTGAGATCTCTGTTCTGTTCCATTGATCTATGTATCTGTTCTTGTGCCAGTACCAGTCTATTTTGATTACAGTGGCTTTGTATTATAACTTTATATTCAGTATTGTGATCCCTCCAACTTTGTTGTTCTTTCTCAAGATTGCTGCAGTTATTTGGAATCCTTTTTTGGTTCTATATAAGTTTTTGGAGTGTTTGTTCTAGATTTTTAAAGTATGCCATTGGTATTTTAATAGGAATTGCATTGCACCTATACATTGCTTTAGGTGGTTTGGCCATTTTAATGATGTTAATTCTGCCAATCTATGAACACGGTATATTCTTCCACTTTTTTATATCTTTTTCTATGAATACAAAATTCTTGATTGACTATTTTTTCTTTTAGTGCTAGTTCCTGTGGCTTTCAAAACTTCTGATAAGAAATTTGTTAATAATCTTATTGAAGATTACTTGTATGTAATGATTTGCTTTTCTCTTTTGGCTTTTAAGATGCTGTCTTTTGAAAGTTTGATTATAATGTGTCTTAATCTGGGTCTCTTTAAGTTCCTCTTACATGGAATCTTTGGTATTTATATTCAAGACTTTCATCAAATTTGGTATTTTTCAGCCATTTCTTCTTCAAATATTTTATTTTCCTTTCTCTTTTTCCCCCTCTCTTCTCCTTCTGGGACTCCCACAGTATGTATGCTGTTCCACTTGATGGTGTCCCATGGGTTCCTTTGGCTCTATTCATTTCTTTTCAATCTTTTCTTTCTGTTTTGCAGATTCAATAATTTCTATTGCCCTATCTTCAAGTGTGCTGCTTCTTTGTTGTGCCTGTTCAAATCTGTAAATGATAACGTTTTTATGTTTGTCTTACATTTTTTTTTACAGTTATTTCCTGTGTGTGACAAGTGTTAGTGGGTCTGAGGATATGATGGCATGAAATTTTGGAGATAATCCTCCATGACTGAAGTTCTAAAGGCATTTATTTAGGTCCTGCCACTTCTGAGTTCCTACTGCCCACCCAGATGGAGCCACATGCTTTCCCTAAATATATGCAGGCTCAACTACACCTTAGTCTCAAGAATAAAACCTGACTTCATGTCAGGGGCATTTATCAGCTCCAAGTAAGCTCTGAGGACCTCAGAAAGATTTTTCCTCACTGTTAGCCAAGTCTTGGGGTTTCTGGCTAGTGCTTGAGGGCCATCTCTGCTTTCTGAAACCCTGCCTGATTCCTGGTCCCTTCCCCAACTCTTCCTACCACCAGAGAGCAGAGACTTGACCCTGAGGACCAATTTCCAGCTAGCTGACTCCTGGAACATCTGCTGGCCTGAGCATTCATGTCTGGCCTATACCTGGTTGTCTTGGGTCCTTGAGGGTGGCAGTCTCTTGCCCCTACAAGGAACCATTGTTGAAAGACTTATCTCAGTTCTCTCATAAATTTGGGTTACTTTCCAGAAAGAACTATTGTCCTCTGGGATTAAGTCCAACTCCTGGAACCTATCTGCTCCAAGTCTTCCTGGCCCTATAACTCCAAATGGGGTTAGTTGGTAAGGTGTAATAGCACATGAACATGGAACAGATAGGAGAAGAAGAGGTGATGAGGAGGGGGGAAATAAAGGGGCATTTGTAATATTGTCAACAATAAATTAAGCTAAATTAAATTAAATTAAAAAACTATTAAGGAAGGTTCCATTCTAGCATGTATGTATGAGAATAATTCCATATTTAATAAGAAATGCAGCATCACTGAACTATATATCCTAGTGAGAATGATGAACCAATAAGACAAATTGCATCTTGGTGTGGTATCGGAGGAAAACAACCAGAGGAAGACAAAGAGACAAGCAAACATAATTAATTTTTGCTTAGAAACTACCTTACTCAAGGCATTACACTTGAGGTCACCAGAAAGAAAAATCATGAAATCACTGTGTGTCTTGAGGACACTTTGTTTTGCCTTAAAGTGATTGTGTCAATTTAGGGCCAGGAGGGGATATGATAAAACCAGGAATACATAAAGTGGGATTCCATAAGTGATGTGGGCCATTGAACCACAGTGAGAGAAGACACATCAACAGAAGTAAAGGAAGCAGGGAAATAAGAGGGGACAGCTGAGACTACTCTGTTCAGGAAAGCTAGGTTGTCAGTTCCATTAGGAAAGGCAGTCTTTGTCTTAGAGTCCACATGTGCACCCCTGGCATTTAGAACAGTGACTGACAACTAGCAATTGTTTAATAAACATTTGTTCACTAACTGAAAGGATACAGGATCAGCTTGATATGGAGAGTGAGGACAGGAGGAAGGCAAATCACACAGCCAGCCAGGGGCAGGGGCAGGAATAAAATCCAAACTTCTCAACTTCCAGCCTTACCTCCAGCGCCTGTGGGAATCAATTGTACAGTCTTTGAGCATTTCTTCCTACCTTATATCGATCCTCCCACCACCTCTTTTGAATGTAGTCCTCCCCTATTTTCCCCATCCCACCACTCTGCAATCAAAGCCTGGGAAGGTGAGGGGAGGCCTGGAAGTTCCTTGACCTTTACCCTACCTTCTCCAACTCATGTCTCCTCTAAGCTTCTGTCTGCACAGTCATTGCTATACTGTTTGGCCTCATCTGCCACCCATTCTTTCCTTAAGCCTTTCCTTCTGTTGTATGTCTTTCTCAATAGAATAGGAGTGCTCTCTGTGTTTTCTGCCCACATGAACAGGCCCAGTTTAAGACACAGTGTTAGATTTTGCATACAAATATCTCTCTTCAGGTATTGATTCCCCCACTTGCTTTGTGAATAAGAGCAACTCTCTCTGATCAAAGGGATTCAGGTTGGGCTACTGAGGGAATAGAAAATGTGGGTTTGAGAGAAGTGTTGTCCCAGGTGAAGAGAACCACATCACCAGGAATGGAGGGCATGTAAACATTCAAATGATAAGATTCTACTTTGGAGTAACTGGGTTGAGATGTGCTGACTTTATTGAAAAGAATCTATTTCAATAGCTTCTGTTACCAGCCAGGGAAACTGTCTATCTTTCCTATCAAAAACCAAATCCAACTATGCTATTAACCTAAACAGGGAATCCTACATCCACCTCCCTACCTCCACAGATGGGCTAGGAGGTCTTGCTTGGAATCACTGTTACCTGCTTTTTTCTTGGCTTCCCTTCCAGTTGAGAGGGAAAAGCTCAGACAGCCAGTAGAGGCTTCATAGATAAGCTGATAAGGTGAGTTCACTCCCAAGATTGGGGCGGTCATGAAGGGCTCTGGAATGGAAGAGACATGGTTACTTCTTTTAATTTTTTAACTTTATATTTTCTTAACAAAAAAAAGTAATATGGATTTTTTTTGTTTTGTTCTAGAAAAATGATAGACCAAATATTCTAGTGTCCTACTGTGCAAAACAACTACCTCTTGGAATAAAAAGACTTTTTAATAAATAAGCAGGCTCTGAGTAATTAATGGAAATTAAGGTTCCTTTCTACATTATCCCCACCCCCTCCAATGCCTCTCAAGAGTGAAATGACTAGAGCAGGAAGCAGCAATCAAACACAAAAGGTGACATGTGACTAAAGGGCAAATGCAGGTATAACTGCTGCATTAAGTAGAGAAAAACAGCAATGAGCTGACTAGAAAGACATTTAAAGTCACCTATTTTCCCTTATCCGAGCCATAGAAATCAGATGCTTCTCTAACAATCAGATCCGCCTCTTGCAGAATCATGCTATTGTCTGTAGAATCATTTGATTTTCTGAACACATAAGAATTAGAATTTAGCAGCCCCATCACTCTGGAAAATCTTAATTATTCTTACATAAACCTCATCAAATCCTTTCCTTATTCTCCCCCCAAATATGGTCATTTCACCAGTTAGTTGTTAGGAAATGTTAAGCATCTCTTTATTGACATGGTTTATACAAATCCATAAAGAAAATGGCAAACCTGACTTGACAAGTAGACAAAGATAATAACCAGAGACTGCACACTGGATGATGTAACACACAATCACTCACTATCATTAGTGATCCAAAACCTGAAATCAGAACAACTTGCAGCACCTTCTAACTTATCAAAAAAGAAAAGAAAAGAACAATAGCCAATGACGGTAAAGATGGAATAAAACTAGTCAACCCTGCTGGTGTAGAGAAAACCCATCAAGAAAGCAATATTTAGCAAGAGCTAAACACATATTGAGACCCTCTGCCCCAATAAGTCCTCTCCTGGGTAATCAATCTAAATCACCAATACAACAGAAATAAGTGACATATATAAAGTTGGATATTACAATGCATAAATCACTAATAACAAAAAACCTGGAAACCTAAGCATTTGGTTAATTATGAAACATACATATTAGAAGAAATCTACACCCACTCAAAATGACAATTATTAAAAGCATAGAGCCATGTTGGAAAACATTTGTCTATTAAGTCAAGGATACTGAGAAATAGAACACTGCAGTATTCTTTTAAAACTATACACACAGAGGGGAGAAAGAGGGAAAGGGAAAGAGGGAGGGAGAGGGGAAAGAAAGGAAGGAGGGAAGGAGAAAATTGAATATATGAAAGAAAAATAGTTACATATGCAAAGATGGCAAGATTACTTGCTTTCTTTTTTGGCATGTTTTATACAATAACTAGTGGCCTGGTGCATGAAATTTATGCACGGGGTGGGGGTACGTCCTGCCTGGCCTGCACCCTCTCCAACCTCTTGCAATCTGGGATGCTGGCTCCTAATGGCTCACCTATCTGTCTGCCTGATCACCCCTAACCACTCTGCCTGCCAGACTTCTCGCCCCAACTGCTTCCCCACTGGCCTGATCACCCCCAACTGCCCTCCCAACTGGCTTGATTGCTCCCAACTGCCCCCCTGCTAGCCTGCTTGTCCCCAACTGCTGCCCCACTGGCCTGCTCACCCCCAATTGCCCCCCTGCCAGCCTACTCGCCCCCAACTTCCCCCTTTAGTGACCTGTTTGCCCCCAACTGCCCTCTCCTCCCTCCTGGCCTGATCACTTCTAACCTCCTCTGCTTGGGCCCCACCACCATGATTTTGTCTAATTAGCATATTATGCTTTTATTAGTATAGAGGCCTAATAAAGGCATGTGTCAGGGCTGCTGGTCTGCCCTGAAGGGGGATCCGGATCAGGGTGGGGGTCTCCTTGGGGAGTGGGGCCAGCCTGGGCGAGAGGCTGGAGCAGTTTGCAGGCTGGCCACGCCCCCCCATTGGGGTGGGGGGTCCCCTTAGGGGGCATGGCCAGCTTGGGTGAGGGGCTGAGGTTGGCCATGTATCCTTCAGGGTTGGGGGTCTCTACTGAGGGGTGTTGCCAGCCTGGGTGAGGGGCTAAGGGCGTTAGGAGGCAGTTTGCAGGCCAGCCAGGCCCCAAGCTTTGTCCGGAAGGTCTCCTGGTCTAATTAGCATATTACTCTTTTATTAATAGATATTGCCATCAACCAAAACTCAAGGAGTAGTGTAGTTTTCTTTCATTACAAGCCAGGACTAGCAGGTATTAAGGGCAGGAGAAAAGGCTAGAACTAGTCTTACTATGTATATTCTGGCAACAGCTTTAAGGGAACAAAACTACTCTGCACTCAGTTATAGCTTTGATCTAATACTTCACATAATAAGATGGTCTAGAAAAGCAATATTCACGCAAAATAAATTGATTTGCATCTTCTTTATAATGCCCTGGGAGAGCTAACTCAAGTCCTTCTAAGATGAATGCTTCTGAAAAGAAATGGATAGCTTCTTCATTCATATTTTGTCATTTTGATTTTTCCCCCCTAACTCTAGGCTGGTTTAAAGAAAAAAGTGTCTGAAACCGATGTGGCAACAAGTGAGAGAGAATTCCTGGGAAGTGTGATGGGAAGGTTTTCCCAGTGCTCTGCTAATGCAGCAGGGCACAGACATCACCAAAAGGATCTCTCTCCGAGGTTCAACTTTCTGCAAATTCCCCTCCACTAGATTAGCCACACCAGAAGCTACTGCAGCACAGGGGAAAGCCTGGGACTCTGCAAGAATGCTTAAATACTTCATGAGGTGGAGTGTGATTGATGACAACCGTTTCCTTTCCAAGGTGAGGGAACAGAATATTCAGGTGGGAGAGCACCATGGGCAGGTCTGAGAGTAGGTGTTTGGGCCAGAGCTACCATGATACCCTTGTGGGGCTCTCCCTACTCATAAACAGAACAACAGGCAGCTGTCCACCCCAAATGAGACGGATCTCTAAGCCCTGTATGGAACACAAGGTGCAGAACTCCATATATGCTGATAACTATCTGCAAAAATAGTTACAGAACAATTTAGAGGACCTGTGTTACCAGGACACATAGCTGATCCTGAACAGAACTGGCATAAGATACATCCATTGCATGGTAAATAGTGTGGGAGGAAATGTTTGGGATTTTATCTTAGAAAAGGAAAACAAAATGGATAAAAAAAAACACACACACACACACAAAACCCTTTTATCTTGTATTTAACAAAAATGAATTGATATTGGAGCACATGCTAATTGTTATAAGAAATAAAGACTGTGTTAATTTTTTTCCTGAATGGTTGTATGTTAATAATAAAATTAGTCCCTTCATGTTTGTTTTTTGTATCTCTCTCCTCACAGATGCCACCAAACTGCTCTCCATGGGGAATGGCACTCACCTGCAGCATTTGAGAATCTCCATTGCTCCGCATCCACCTTAACACTTGGAAATGTCAACCATTTAAATGGGATTTGACCTTTCCATTGCACTCTGGTTGGTTCTGTTTGAGTTTTCACCTAAGGGCTGAAGCTCAGGTACCCACCTTTCCCCATCAGTCCACCAAAGCTATTTCTCGCAAATGTGCCAACCAGGGAGTCAAAAGCCATCTCCTTGGCATTGAGGTGGAGGAGCTGGCTGGCCTCCACAAAGCGCCTTGTGATGTCCAAGGGGTTGGCACCTAATAAAGGAATCAACAAAACAATTCATTTTCCTCTCAGCATGGGCTAATGTTTTCAGAAAAGGGAAATAAGAGTAGAGTGTAGATCCATATCTAGGATAAGAAAGTGTGAGGGGCTTCTAATGGGAGGGTCTCTAGCTCTCAAAACCTCTCAAATGGCATGTTACTCTCTGCCCCGCCTTGTTCTTCTCTCTTCCGTACTCATAGGCCTGGGTATCAATGCTGTTGGTATTTAAAATAATGCAGTACTTAGTTTTCTTTTTACTGATGTGGCTCTAGGTCCTGGCCTTGATCTAGAGATGACACCCCCACAATAGATGGACCTGTTCTCATAACTCTCCCTGATTCTGGCTCTACTGGGCTTTCTTGCTACCCAATAATCGTTCCTCTTGACTGGCAACTCCACAAGCCCTTTCCTCCTGGGTGCCGCCTCTCTCCACCTCTGTGTCATTTCCACAAACTCCACCCATCAGTACCTCTGACCTCGCCCAATTCTCCATGGCCAACCTTCCAGTCTTGGCTCTGCAAAACTGATGGAATGGAAGAAAAAGTGGAGAGCAGAGAGGGGTGAGAGGATGATTCTTGTGGATAGTCATGGTAGGAGTTCAACTCCTACAGCAGATCCATGGCAGCCACCTGTTCCCAGTTCACCCCTATATACCTCTTTGGGGTAGGTGCAGTAGACACATCGGTCCAGACAGACTATTCCAAGCCCAGAAAAAATGTAGAAGAATCTGACAAGCCAGCCTTACCAGACACAGACTCCAGCATGGCCTTCATCTTCAGGGTGAGCAGCTCGGTCAGCAGGTGGATGGACTGCCGCTGGAACTTGTATAGGGTCTCCCGGCCAGTGTTTGCCCGACGGCCACGGGGGGTGAACTTGCCTGGCGCAGTGGTTAGCAACCGTGGTTGCGGTACTGGTGGTGGTGGTGGCGGCGGCGGTGGCGGCTTCTTCTGGACGTGGATCTGCACAGTGGTTGATTCCACAGGCACCACAGACGGAGTTCCAAAGCTGATCTCCAGGCCCAGAATGTCAGACGGGGTAGGCACCATAGGGTCAGTGATGAGCTCCTCCCAAGTGAACTCAAAGATGTTTCTGATGCCCTTAGGTATAGCAATGCCTGTGTTCCGGCACGTGAGGAGTAATTTGGAGATGTTGGCCAGCAGCTTAGGGGCCACGGATATGTATTGCAGGTACAGTTCTCGGTTACTCTTCATGTCATTCATGTTGCTAGAGCATGCATACTGCTAAGTAATACTGTGTGTCTCGGACAAGAGGAGCCTTCAGCTGTAAAGAGTCAGAGCACCCTGAGAGGTGAATGAAAGCGAAAGTTCTTACCTAAGGTGAAGGTTTGGAGACAGACAGAATGGAAGTGCTGAAATGTCCTATCCAGGGAGGATAATAATTTTCACATCCTCCACAGTAAGGTAAGGGGATGCTCCTTCTTCCTTTTCTTCCCAGAGAAACCTCAGATAGACCCACATTAGTGAGTCGCTTTGGGGAGGGAGGACCTGGGGATGAGTAGGTTCCAGAAACAGTCCCATGGACAGTCACACAAACTAAGTTTCTATGGAGGAGCCCCAGTGGCTGGAGGAATGGAAAGGATGGGGAAGAGAGAAAGGTTCCATCGTACCTTTTGTAGTTAGAGACCCGAGACTGGAAGATCTGCTTGTGGTCTATTAATAAAAACCTGCAAAAACAAAAGATAGTTCATCAGCTTTCTCTGGATGAAGGGGATAAGTTTCCTGGTTGGGTAAGCTCCTGGTTGCAATGAAAGGATGGGTATAGAATTATTCAACATGTACATCCAAAGGCAGACAGGAAAGGATGAGGAGAATGAGTTTTCTTAATTTAATGACTAATATTATTTGACACATTTCATAAAACCTAAGATTTGATGTAACTAATGCACCATCTTATAAGAAAAATATCAGTGCAAGATACTATTGACTGTAAGACATATCACAATTTCAGAGATGTTAAAAAGGAAAAGTGTACTTTAAAATCGGAAAACTATAATAAGTATTTTCCCACTTTAATAAGATTTCTTGAGAACACCTAGTGTTCATCAAATGGACATATATGCTTGTGAAGACAGTAGACAAGCATACTCATATCTGGGTCAGTTGAACATCATTGCATGCTACTATACAGTTTTCACCCTGACATTCTTCTAAATTGTGTTTTATTTTTATTGTCTTCCTTTATATCAAAAATAGACCACTGGTTGGAGAGAGAGTTTGAAAACGATTTAATGAACACAAAATGGCTTAAAAAAAATCCACAAATAAACCTCTAGGGTTTTGTAATCAGATCTGAAAGTTTCGTTCATCAGATCAAAATAAAGCCATTAAGACATACCATTATCCATATGACAATCTAAAATACATTTAATAAAAATATAAAGTCACTTCTTGATTTTACACCACACAAAAACAACTTAATTTCTGAGGGGTTTTGTGCAAATATGACCTTTATAAAAGATGCTCAAGAATCAGAACACAATACTCTCAACAATAAATAAATAAATAAATAAATAAATAAATAAATAAGAATCAGCTGGAAAGGGTCAATGGAGGGGGGAGGGCATATGTAATACTTTCAACAATAAAGAATTATTTAGAAAATAAATAAAAAAGGTTTATCAAAGGGAAGCTGAGAGAAGAAGCCCCCTGCCCCATCACCTTTGCTGACAATGTCAGTGAGCCGCCTCTGTTGTCTGACTTAAATGACTAATGAGCATATTTGCTAGTAATGGTGGCCTTAGAGCAAAAGGATCTCTGGCAGGTGTCTTCTGATAATTATTACCACAGCCCTCCAAACATCAATTCTACCACCTCAGCCTGACAATTACTCTCCACTATATCCATATCTTCTCCCACCACCATTCTCCAATCTTTTGCTTTTCAAACCAAGTGAAAGAGCTACCCCAAGTTCACCATTCCAGGACCATGACCGGTGCACACCGTCAGCATTTATAGAGCAGGTTCACACCATAATCTGATGTAACCACCCTGGGGTGAGAAGGCTGTTCTCTCTCTGGTTTTACTGATGAGGAATCAGAGCTCTAAGACATAGGTTCTAAATGCAACACTACTTCCTCATGCCCTTTGAGTTGCCTCTGCCCATCTATCAGCAATGTCTCCAAAGAACAAGAATCCCATAGAGCAAACCCTTCTGACATCTGGCTGACTTGCACATAAAGTGGCTTCCTATGTCTATTTGCTGACCTCTGGCATCTATTCCTCAGCTCTGAAAACTCAAAAAAATAGGTTCATTTTTTTAAATGATAAGTCTACAGAACAAAGAAACCATTCAGAATCTGTCATCAGGGCAGCCAGCCAGAAGATCTGACCCTGACCATACAGGGACTGATTTTTCTTTTTTTTTTTTTTTTAAAGCCAGGACTCAGATGAAGAGAAGACAAATAAAATCCTTGAAATGTTAACTGGTTTGAGGAACTTCTCTCTACCCCCTACCAGTTCCTTTCCTTTGAGGTTAATTTTGAAGATATGTCTTACAGATAAAAGCTGATTTTTACAATAGCTTTATTGTGATATAATTCACATACCATACAATTCAGTCTTTTAAAAAGTATACAATGGTTTTTAGTATATTCAAAGTTGTGCAACCAACACCACTACCTAATTTTAGAAATTTTTCATCACCCCATAAAGAAACCCATTATCAGTTACATTCTATTCCCCTTATCCCCAGGCAACCACTAATCTAGTTTCTGTTTCTATAGAATTGCCTGTTCTGGACATTTCATATAGATGAAATCACATAATATATGGCCTTTTGTGACTGGCTTCTTTCACTGAGCATCATGTTTTTGAGGTTTATGTTATAGTAGGTATCAGTACTTCGTTTTTAGTAGAATAATATCCCATTACATGGTTAAAATACAATAAACAGATCTAGGCATTGTTTGATGGATATTTTGGTTGTTTCCACTTTTTAGCTATGATTAGTGCTTCTATGAACATTCATGTACAAATTTTTGTGTTTTCTTTACCTACTGCTATTCTCATTCTTCTGGAATGGATGAAATGACAGTAGCTCCAGCAGCCATTTCAAGCCATGAGATTAGTATGAAGCCACGTATTAAAGGTGGCAGTGGAGGTGCTGCAGGCCCTGATGAGTGGAACTGTGACAGGATGGTGGAGCAGGTGAGCAGGCCAAGGTGGGGTAAGGTGGGTGCAAGCGGGGGCCCGATTGCCGCTGATCACTCTGCAGACAATGACGAGCAGTGGAGCAGGTGAGGGGGCGGTGCCAAGCCCAAGTGGGGCTGAGGCTGGGGGCGCGAGCTGGGGCCAAATCTACACAGGCCACCCCAAGGGACCCCATCCATGCATGAATTCATATACCGGGCCTCTAGTGAATATATACAGTAAATGCAGCCCAAGACTGATTAAAAAATATAGAAATAAAAGATCAACTCCAGACCTAGGTGACAGATTTTCATTAAAAAACAGCTTACTTCATTTGATTACTTTGATTTTTCAGTTTTTCTAGATCTACACCTATCACATCCTTCTCTCCTTTCCCCAACCCCTGCCCTACTCCTCACACACATACGTCAAACATTAAGCTAAATGTACACACCTATACTAACAAAATGCCTCACCGAGACAGCTGGCGAAGGTAGGTGGGAAGGCCAGAGGAATTCCATTTTTGCTCACAGTTTTCAGCAGGTCAATAAATTTTTTTCAATGATCATCCCTTATCTTAGCCGTTTATTTTTTTATTTGTTTTGTTTTGTTTTGTTTACAAGAACTTCTTGATGTATAACTAACTTAATTCAATTTACTGACTGAAAAAAAAAAACACTAAACTTATATGGAGTGGCTACTCTATGTTGTATTAACTGCAAAAAACAGTACTTACCCTGTTCCAAATTCTAAGTTCTATTGCCTCATATGTATGTCACAAGGTTAGCTGAAAACCACCCCATGGGCTGCACTATGGCTTTAAGAAGAAATAAATTATACACAAGGTTTGGGCAAATGTATGGATACACATAGCAGGAATCTCATGTATATGGATTTAAAGTTTCCCCTTTGAGAATTTTGCAAGCAAACAAAATGATTTATTTAGCCAATTCAAACGAACTGTATCAACACACACAAAGGCCTAAAGAAAAGATTAAAGAGAAAACAAATAATTCAAAACATTTCACTTAGCTCTACAAAGACACGAACAAGGTGTGGTCATGTTTTCTGAGAAGAGATTTTACCACTACTTGCTCCCAAGATAAACACAGCCATAAAAATATATTAAATCCTTCATGTACATCTGGAAGAAATTGTTTGTTAATCCTTTAGTTACTAATGGGAGGATCATGTGTGGTCAGACCCTAGATTATATAAAAATAGATCATTTAGTTATGTGTGCAGTATAGTAGCACTATACCACGTCTTTTTGAGCACCTGAAATGTAGTTAGAATGACTAAGAAATGAAATTTTCACTTTATTAATTTAAAACTTCACACTTGCCTCAGTTATTGGAAATTTTTAAACATGGTTAAACATGTTTGGAACAATTTACGGTATGTGAATCTACCCTTTCAATGGTATATTTTATGAAATCTAAATATAGGTCAAGTATTCCTGATGAAAATTTTTACAGTAGATACACAGTGGATTCTGAAAACTTGTATGAAAAGAAATGTAGAATGTCTCATTAATATTTGTGTACATTGACTAAATGCTGAAGTAAAAGTATATAACAATATTAACCCTTTGCCCTCCGCTGTCCCCTCTCAGGGGACATCGGAATTCTAGCATATCACTCGGATGTCCCCTCTCAGGGGGGACATTGCAGTTAATTAGTGATTATGGGGAATTGAGTTAATTCAACGCACGTGTCTGCCGCAAAGTAGCGTCGAGTAGCTGGTAGCCAATATCCAGAATGGTTCGGAGTGCAAAGGGTTAATTTCATTTTTTAAATGTGACTCCTAGAAAATTGGAAATGACACAGAAGACTTACATGGTATTTCTATCGGGCAAAGTGTGGATCTGAAGTCTAAGAATTCTAATGCCATCTGCTGGATGCACTCATATAAAACAGGCCCATGAGAAACTGTAAAACAAATTCTGTTAACATTTGAACTCCGGGTCTGCAATGGAAGACAATTTAACAGCTGGGTTCATAAAACACTAAATGATCTACTGTTAAAGAGGGCATAGAGAGGCCGAAACTGGTTTGGCTCAATGGATAGAGCATCGGTTTGGGGACTGAAAGGTCCCGGGTTCGATTCAAGGGCATGTACCTTGGGTATGGGCATATCCCCAGTAGGGGGTGTGCAAGAGGCAGCTGATCGATGACTCTCTCTCATCGATGTTTCTAACTCTCTATCTCTCTCCCTTCCTCTCTGTACAAAATCAATAAAATATATTTAAAAAAAAAAAAAAGAGGGCATAGAGGGGATAAATGGTAATGGGAAAAATAAAAAGGCATTGAAAATAGGTTAAAAGTTCTTGAAATCATAGAGAAAATCTGTTATTAGTTGACAGTGATCATGAGCGAGACCACGGAATGTTTGCTATGTCCACCCAAGTTGCTCTAAGAAACAAAAGGTTATTTGAACCTGGCCAGCATGGCTCAGTGGTTGAGTGTTGACCTATGAACCAAGAGGTCACGGTTCAATTGCGGGCTCAATCCCCAAGCTTTTTTTTTTTTTTTTTTTTTAATATTCCAGTTTTTCTTTTTGTCTCTTTTGTTCTACAAGCTGTTCCAGTGGTTTTGTAGTTTTCTCTTATATTTAGGTCTTTGACCCAATTTGAGTTGGTCTTTTATATGGCATGAGACACGGATCCAAATTCATTATTTTGCATGTGGGTAGTTAGTTGTCCCAGAATCCTGTTGAAAAAGCTATTCTTTCCTCATTGGACAGTTTTGGCACCAGTGTCAAAAATCAGTTGATCATAAGTAAATGGATTGATTTTTGAACTCTCAATTCTATTCCATTAATCTATGTGTTTATCCTTACATCAGTACCACATTGTTTTGATTTCTATAGCTTTGTAGCAAGTCTTAAAATTAGAAAGTGTGAATGCTCCAATTTTGTTTTTTCAAGATTGTTTTGGATAGCCTATGTTCCTTGCAATTCCATATAAATTTCAGGATCAGTTTGTCCAATTTCTATAAAAAAGGCAGCCAAGTTAGTTGGTTTTAATGTATCTATATAATAAAAGCCTAAGTGACCCTTATGGCAGAATGACCAGACCTGGTCACTATGATGTGCACTGACCACCAGGAGGAAGTTGGGCTCACAGCTGGCGAGGTAGCAGTGGTGGTAGGAGCCTCTCCTGCCTCTGCTGCAGGCAGGCGATAAGGAGCAAGGGGTCCCGGACTGCAAGGCCTGACTGCGAGAGGGATGTCTGACTGCTGGCTTAGGCCCGAACCCTGGGGGGAATGGGCCTAAGCCGACAGGTGGACGTCCCCTGAGGGATCCCAGACTGCAAGAGGGTGCAGGCTGGGCTGAGGAAACCTCCCACCTCCCAAAGCATGAACTTTGTGCACCAGGACTCTAGTATTTGACAAGAGGTATTTCCCCGTTTAGGCTGACAGAATAACCATTAATAAGTCTGCAACTCTGCCCAATATGGAGACTAGAGGTTCTCGGGAGTTTGGGAATTTTGTCTAATATTGTTTGATACTGGAGCAACAAGTCTGAAAGTAGAAGGCATTGGAAAAAGTATGAGTCCGCAGCAAAGCTGAGTTTAAACTGTGTTCAAGTCCTAGATTTGCCATTTAGAGGCCATATGACCTTCTACAAGTCATTGACCTTCTTTACGTTCCAATTTGCAATCTGTAATGAGAACGGGGGCACTTATGTCAACACCGTGTGGGAACAAAACAGAGCCCAGAGGAGGGTGGGCTCCTGTGGGTGCTTGGAGGAACTGTTGTAGCACATTCTTACAGGACTCACTGGCTTGAGAGATGGCTGTAGGAGGAGCCTTTTGGGCCAACTCCAACTGCCTGTCTGCTGCTAAAAAGATGACACTGACATGTCCTCTTGGAAACCAGACCACTGTCACTCACACAGTGTCTCTTCATTTGCCACTCTTTGACAGGCAATAGTTTCTCTTGATAGATGCTCCTTCAACTGATCTGAAAGCTGAATCCTTGGGAAAAAGACATCTACATGCTAACATCTGCAGAAGGAATGGAGCCCTTAAATCTGAGTGAGTCATGGGAGCAGGTATGAAAGACAGGATTACAAACTCCTTGGTGCCAAATATTGAAGAATATTTCTATTCCATCACACTTAAAGCCACATGAATATCTCGCCATACAAATTAGAAAGAAATGAATGGTCACGTGGCCAGATTTCCTAAGGACCATTCACCTTCTTCCTTGCTGGCAAATCCAACTTCTATCTTCTAGGGAAAGGGCAGGAAAACAAAGTTACATTTCAGTCCCTAAAATCAAGTTATTTTCTCTGCTCTGGGAGAAAAAGACACCACCAACAGCATGGACCCAAGTCAGGATGCTTTTTAAGTTCATGTCACTTGTTTATAATAAGATATCATATCATCCAGAGTTTCAAAGGTGACCTTGGGGGCTTGTGGTGGGCTGTTGGGAGCAGGAGTAGGTGATGTATGTGAACAGCTGGGGTCATGGCTTTGGCCAGGGTGCTGTCCTGCGTCACTCTGGGCAGGTGCAGGTCTGCTCCACGTCTGGCTACTGAAAGCACCAGTTCTCTTTTGACCCACATAGTAATCCGACGGTGGGGCAAACTCAGGATCTCTTTCCGCCCGGAGATCTGACTGCCTCTTCGACCAGTACCCAAAGGAAAATTCTAGTAAAAATAAGAAAGAATGTTATTAGAATTGATTATTGAATGAGATGAATTTACTGTTATTACTTTTCAATTATTATATGTATTTCTTAAAAGCCACCTCAAATTCTCTGGAAAGCAAGGATAGCAATACAAAAATGTAGTATGAGGCACATGCAATGCCTATTGAAGAATAAGGAACCAAGCTAAGGGAGTGACTACTTCCTAAAGGCCAAAGGTTCAAGAAAGGCTGTGTGGAGAAGTCTGCAGACTCTGGAAACATTACCAAAAGGCACTAAAATTAAATGTAAGAAAAATACAGAAAAATTAAACACTCAATCATTTGCTTGATTATGTTTAAGAAACTCAATCATTATGTTGCAGGTACTTCACAACAAACACAAATGTTGTCCTCTGAGTTTTAGACAAGAAGGAACTTGTCCATATTTGGTCTTTCATCTCTATTTCCAACTGAAATGTACTAAAAACACAATATATTAAAATATCAAATCTTCATAAATTTTGAAAACAGTTCCTAAGAAATGACATTCCAAAGCTGCAATGAGGCAGCACTAACTTCAGAAAACTTCCTCCAAGCACTTCAAAAAAACAAAAATCTCATCCTTCGACAAGATGCCTTATGGATCCTGGTCTTTTATAATCACCCTTTCTAGAGCTCCTGTTCATTTTATTTGTTTTTTGGTTGTTGTTGTTTTTATATTTTACTGATTTTTGACAGAGAGAAAGGGAGAGGGATAGAGAGTTAGAAACTTTGATAAGTGAGAAACATCGATCAGCTGCCTCCTGCACACTCCCTATTGGGTATGTGCCCGCAACCAAGGTACATGCCCTTGACCGGAATCGAGCCTGGGACCCTTGAGTCCACGGGCCAACGCTCTATCCACTGAGTCAAACCAGTTAGGGCTAGAGCTCCTGTTTATAAACAGCTCTGTCTGGGTATCAAGAAGAACCAAGTTCAAGGATCTGAAGAATTCTTTAAGACTCAAAAGACCACTAAGATTCATCAGAATCACATTTGGATCAGGAGAACCAGAAAAATTTCCTGTGCAGGGCCCATTACTGGAGAGGTTTTTACACCTTGGAGCCACCTCTTACCTTTTCCTCTGTCCCACTCCCGGACGTGTGGCACTCCGGGCCTGGTGTCCTTCCTCTCTTGAACGATGACTTCCACTTTGCTACGCTGGGCAGCTATAGGCGGAGTTGGCATGGCCTCTGGTTCTGGTGGCAAAGGCCCAATAACATTTCCATCTGTTTTTTGAAAGGAAATAAGACTTCATTATAATAAAGCTTAAAGCTACTTAATTTTTAAAAAATAGAATATAATCCTGGGAGTAGAAGTAATAACCAGTATTTACTAAGCACCTACCATGTCCCAGGCAGTGGGCTAAGTACTTTGTATATGATAGTTCACTTAATTCTGTAACAACCCTAATAAAGCCAGTATTGGTATTCCCATTTTATCCCCATTTTGTAGATGAGAAAAATTAAGCTCCGAAATACTGCATAAGTCAGAAGTGACAAGAATCAGGACTTAAACCCAAGCTGGATGGATTTCAAAGTATCTATATCCCCAGACCAACAATCAAAAGACCAGAAATCTCTGTTACTCAACTAAAGTAAATCTCAAACAAAGCAAGGGGGCTTGGGGTGATGAAGAGCTGGAGCCTGGCGACGGGCTGTAGGCTATTCAATTTTGGCCATATTTCAAATGAAAATGGAGTTTTTAAAACACTTTGGTGACACTTCACAACTTGTGGAAATGATAGATGTTCAGGAGTAGAGCAAAAATAACATACAGAACTTAAAATGTTACAGGGGAGACAACAGTTATATGAAACTAAATGGATGATTTTCCAGTTACAAATGTTTCTGGTTTCCTTTCAAAACCAAATTGAATAAAAAAAATTTAAAAAAAAGAAACACCCAAAAATTGAATTTCTGTTCAGAATTAGAAAACAGTCCATAGCTTAGCACAAGCTACTGTAAAGGCTGGAGGCTTCTATATACCTCTAGCATCCATATTCCCCTCTCCTTTTGGGACCAGAATGCCCCGTTTCAGCTGGATACAAGGCACCTCGCCAGAGGCTGATCCCCAGCCTCCCTGCCTACGGCACTGGCCTCCCTGTGTTCTGGCCATTGGAATGTAAACACATAGGCTCTGCCTGACTCTGACTCACATTCCCCAAAAGGAAGCTCGTTCCCTTCCTTCTTCTCTCCTTCCCCAAGGCTGAATCATGAACAGGTTCTGGGGAGCAAGTTTCAACTGTTCAGGTTAGAGCAACCCTCTAGGAAATGACAGAAATGGCAAGACAGAATGAAGCTAAAGACTGGATGGCCATCTGAGGCAGACCTATCCACTGGGACACCCACCACCTCTGAAATGTTAAAAGGAGAAGCAGGATTTCCTCTAGTTTGAGGCAGTCTATGTGGGTCTCTTTGTCATGACAATTTGGCTCAGACCAACATAATTCATAGAGTGAACTGGTTTGAAAACACTAGTTAACAGTGTTTCCAAGTGTTTTAACAGTCTTTTCATAAGCTGACCATAGTCATATTTGTATATTATTTAATTCTTTGACTTTGTGTATTTATTATTTAAAATAAGTTACTATATAATCAACAAAAATTGTAGTCACAGCAAAACAAATTAAGTTAAACAAGTACACAACTAAACTAAGTGTGAGTTACTAAACTGTTCTGTTCTATGAAGAGACTCAATGTACTGTTAATGTCCTTATTTATAACCTAAATTACTCCCTAGAGTGTCATTCGCATCACACTGGTTATAAAAATTGCTCCTGTCAGTACCTTAGAAGTGCTTTCTTAATGGCCAATTTCTCAGCCTTATTACTGAGACATCAATGGAACTAAAATTTTTCCTTTTGAAGTTTACTGACATGAGCCATGACATACCTTTACTTTCTTCCTCTGCTCCATCATCTTTCGATATTTTCATCTTTTTTTGTCGAAGCTTAGCAAGTCTTGCTTCTAACATAGCCTTTCGCTTTTCTTTTATATTTTCTCGTTTTGTTCTTTGGTCCGTTGTCTGAAGAGAACAGAAAATTATAAAATTATTTGCTTTAAGCCAAATTCATAATACTTCTTTTTAAAGGATGAAATAATTTTATTCTAAAAATAGGCTAAATGATTTTCATGCCACCTCTAAGAAGCTATCCTTGAGATCATCAAAATGAAGACTCGTAAAGTATTCTCTTACACAGGACTCCAATGTTTTTGAAGTTTAGAAAGCATTCACAGAGCATTCTAAAAGGTTTAAGATTCAAGAAAACCAACCAATTCTGTTCTACTCCTTAATCCCTCAAGCAACTTTCTATTTTCTTACCCAGACCACCCCAAAAATATATTAAAAACCAAATTTAAAATTACACAAGTTACTTCTGGGCAGCCATAATCTTAAACCTTGAAACACCAAGATTATATTCTAAATATCAATTTAAATCCCTAATTAATTTACTAGATTTTTTTTCTCTCGGTATTGTCCAACAAGAAATCAACTGCTTAAATCTTTCTTTACATCAACTCTCAATTTAATTTATACCTGTTCACGCAGCATCTCTAAAGTTTTCATTTGCTTGTTTCTTAGCTCTTTATCTCGGGCAAAGGCAAAATATCCAACACCAAGTTGCCGGGCCTCTGAAATAAGTCAAAATTACACAAGAGATTATAGATTTCCTGATCAGTAAATTATATCCTACAAGAAATTTGGCAAAAAGAAATGCAGTGATATTTGATACAAGTTTTTAAAAAGAAAAGGCAGATAAACAAAAAAGCAAGTTAGAAATAGTTCTCATCCTGTTTGCCAAGTGATAAACATAACAAAAATTCCTTAGACTGTCTCCACTTCTCTTGAGGAACAAACCCTTAGATTAATAGACTCTCTGTTAAGATATTTCCAATATGAGTATTTTTTAGGCTATAAAGTAAACAAAGGGGATAGTATCAATTTCCGAAGCAGAATCTTTTATTTCTACATAGGAACTGCTGCTTTATGAATGAATACTTCCCTTTATGTTTGTCATTAGTTCAAGATAAAAGCATGATTTAAAAGCTGCAAGAGATTATACCATTTTCACGAATGTCTTCATAATGTATAGGCCCCATTGGCCTTTTCAGAGCCTCCCGTTCTTCTTCCTCCCATTGCTGGCGCTGAAGTTCTTTTCTCATGTCTTCAGATAGTAAGGTTTTTTCATTAGCAGGACTAACAAAACTAGTAGGAGAAAAGAGCAAAAACTATCTTTAGATAAGAACTGTGAGATAGCAATGCTTCATTAAACTGAATGATGAATCAATACCTCTAATTGATAAAAAAAAAAAGACAGTTCCTTACAGAGGTTTCTGACCCACCAGATCATTGGGCAATAAAGAAAATATTTTTACCTTTTAAAAATCAAGCAGCAGATTTGTTACATTAGCATAATGGAATCTTGCCTGCACTCAAGACAAACCACTTTCCTTCCCACCGGATCCTGGGCTGAATAGAGGGAGGCAGCCCAGGCGAGGAGGAGGAAGTGAAGGCCCCTCGGGAAGGTCTCCCGCGCAGGGATGAGGAAGCTCCATCACACAGTGACCTGGTCTGTGCCTCGTGTTCTGAGATGGCTTAGGGGTTCTGCCCTTCCTCCTCTGTGCCTAGCCCAGGCCCACCTGAACCTGGAGGACGTGGACAAGGTAGAACTTCTCCCAATACTTTGCACATAAAACCTGCTCTTAGTAAGAAGAATTTTATTCCTGAGAATGTTTTAGCAAGTTATCTTTTAGGTGTCTTAGGCCTCACAGAAAAAGAAAATTTAACTGTAAGACCCTACTTCAAAATCCAAAGATGTGTAAAGAACAAATTAATGCCCTAGCCAGTTGATCAATAGTAAGAGCATCCGCCCACAGACCAAAGGGTCATGGGTTCAGGTCACAGGTTCAGATGCTAGTCAAGGGTGCATACCTCAGTTGCAGGCTCAATCCCCAGTCCCCACTTGGGGCACATGTGTGGGAGGCAACCAACCAATGTGTCCCTTTCACATCAATGTCCCCCCAACCCTCACCCCCTGCCATCTCCTCATTCCCCTCTAAGTCTCTCTCCCCAAAGGAAAAAAATAAATAAATAAAAAATAAAAAAAGGGGAAATATGGGGTGAGGATTGAATTAAAAAAAAAGAAAAAGTTAATAAGCTAACTGTCTCCCTGCCCCCCACTTGCTTTGGAATAACCAAGTGTATATCTTAAACACCTTTCTCCACAGAGCTTTGTTGGTTGATTTGGTTTAGCTTACTCTATATTTGTTACTCTGTAATTACACATCCTTCCATGTACAGGCATACTTCACTTTATTGCACTTGCAGATACTGTGTTTTTTACAAATTCAAAGTTTGTGGCAACCAAGTACCAAACAAGTACCATTTTTTTCCATACTTCTTTCCTCCTTTTCCTCTTTTTTAAAGCTGTATGTCTCAGTTTGGGGCTTTTGTGTGTGGTTGCCATTAACTTTATGAAAAAGTTGCATATACATAATTTTTCTTTCTTTTGAGTATATCTGATCTCCATACACTGATTTTTTTAGACATAATGCTATTGCACACAAAATAGACTTTAGTATAGCATAAACATAACTTTGATATGCAATGGGAAATCAAAAACTTTGTGTGACTTGCTTTATTGTGATACTCATTTTATCATGGTGGCATGGAACTAAACCCACAATAGCTCTGGAGTATGCCTGCAAACAGATATAACTCTAACTCATCCCTTTTAGTAGCTATATGATATGGAGCATCCATTCAGGCTGTTCCCTGAGAGTGAATTATGTGTGTATGTGTACACTAACCATGAATAAGTGCTTCGGCAAATATTCTTATACATTAAAAAAAGATCTCCTTGCTGGAGCACTAAAGATAATTGACTAAAGACAGCCTTGCCCACTAACTTAGCCCTGTGTCTGCATTTCAGACCTGGGCAAAACTTTGCATATAACACACTTACAGCCTCCCCTGAAGATTTTTATCCATCTCCAGCAGATGGGGCAAATCCTTTTTCATGCAGCGCCGGGATCGCCCTAAGGAATCCACATAGTCCACCCTGAAATAAAAGTGAAACGATGTGAATGCTTTGTACAGGACATATAGTTCCCTAAGTTATAAGTTGGTACATAGTAAAAAATTAACATAGGGCTTACAACCAAGAAAATCTCCCAATCTGAGAGATTATCACTGATAACATGCTTATTAGTTAAAAGTTGACACATAATAGACACATTGTGCCCTTTATTAAATCTTAGTTTTAGAAAATGAGTGATCATGTAGTCTCTGATTTCAAAGATAAATACCCATACAAGTCCTTGCTGCCACATGTCAGAACTTACTTAAGGAAATTCCAAATACTTCATCAGCATCATAACTTTGCTTTGAACCAGACTCTAATTTAATATCCTCAGTCTTCCCAAATCTGACACTTTACCTTGTCCTTTTTTTCCCTTCTAATTGGTATGATTCTTCCCAATGAATTAGAAATTATTTCTTAATATAAGTCACAGTATTTTGGAACTCTTTTTTAAGTAGGAGAAAACCAAAAAGCACCTCATCAGTAGGCCAATCTGTTATCTTTTATCACTCGTTCCTCTTTCCTAATCTTGTCCAAACTAGATAGCAGTTAGAGAAGTCAGGCAGAGAGCAAGGCAAATGAAACACTTAAGACTTTTCACAACAGGTAATATGGACAGATTTTCATGGAAAACATTTCATTTGCATTATGATGCAACAAATTTTATTTTTATAATTATGGGCAGGGAATTTGCCACAGACAAAAACACAGAAAGGGGCCAGTACTGTTGGTGGACCAACTCAATGTCAGATTCCCATGTATGTGACCAGGCTTTTGTCAGCAATTTCTTTTCACACATGCGATTCCAATTGTCAGTCCATGATTTAAAATCTGGTACACAAAATTGGGAATCCATTACTACAGTCCTAAAGCTGATTAGCACAAGAAATAAAACCTCCAATTGCTAAAAGCAGTTTCTTTCTTTTTTTTTCTTCTTTTCCTTTTTTAAAAAATGAATGGAGGAAGTATACCATCTAGCCAGATGTCTAAGTAATTACACTATTTTTGCAGAAACATTTTTCACCACCTGGAATTTAACTACTGAAAGGATTTTACAAGCAGTTACAATTTGAGAGCCTAATTCAAAAACAAAAAAAGTGTCAGAACTGCTTTCAGTGTGTCTTCTTTTTCCATATGTTGGCAGTGACACCTTCAACTGCCCTCCAAACTCTTCAAATCACTGACAAATTGCTATAATCTTACAGGCATTAATAAGGAAAAGAAAAAGGCACTAAACCTTTCAAAGGAGATGGGATTTCAGCTATGAAAAGCAATCATAGGCTATTCTGTTTCTGGAGAAGGCCTCCGAAACATGCAGAGCCCATCAAAATAGAATAGATGGGATATGCAAGACAATAGCAACTGCTCTATGTAATCAGACACTGAGCAAGCTCTCGGGGAAACAATTACTTGAGGCACCAGAGTAACACGAGACCTCAGTCATGTATCTTCAAAGAACATTGGGGGAAGCTAAAGCACATGCCCATGAAATGCTTCACTAATAACAGCAGGCAGGATGTTGGAAGTATCAAAGTTTGCCTCAATTATTTTTCTGTTAATGAGGCCAGTTACCATATAATAAAGAGGTAATATGCAAATTGACCATCACACCCTTGCACAAGATGGCCAGCAGGGGAGGCAGTTGTGGGTGATCAGGTCAGCAGGGGAGGGCAGTTAGGGGTGACCGGGCTGGCAGGGGAGGACAGTTGGAAGTGAGCACGCCTGCAGGGGAGGGAGGACAGGTGGGTGGGACCAGGCCTGCAGGGGAGGGCAGTTAGGGGCAATTGGGCCAGCAAGGGAGCAGTTAGGCATTGATCAGACTGACAGGGGAATGGTTGGGGGATTGGGCCTGTCGGACATCCCCTGAGGGGTCCCAGACTGGAGAGGGTATAGGCTGGACTGAAGGGACAATCTCCCCAACCCATCCCCAGTACATGAATTTCTTGTGCCAGGCCTCTGGTGTGTCAATAATAAAGAAAAGGTGAGACCCAAAGAAGCAGGAAAGATTAAGTGCTGCCAGAGTTCAAGGGAAGAATCACTAAGAATGAAGCAGCACTGATAGAAGAGACTGCATTGCATGTGCTTCTCTCTTGGTTACTTACAGCAAGCATGCAGCCAGATAATCTCCCCAAATATAAGTTTTTAGAAGGTAGGTACGAAGACACCTGTTCTATCCCAATACACACGTTTTATCTGGATTGATGTGGACACCCTCACAAGTATGAAGAGGTATGAAGAGGTGCAGCCTGTGCTCCACAAGAGAGACTGCTCTCTTCAACTCATAAATGACCCCTGTCCACTGGTCCCAAAGCTGACAAGTCACCAAATGCTGCAAACAATGTACTTTTACTCTAACTTTCAACAGTTCCTGACAAAGACGCCATGATGAGGAGATACTTGAGCCTTGAAGAGAAGTAGGTGGCCTCTGCACAGGCACAGGGTGGGCAAGCAGAGTTAGTTACTACCAGGACATTTTCATAGGGTCAGTGCACCGCTACATGGTTTTCAGAACTTACAAACAAGTTTCTAAACAACATTTTAAGTGGAGAATATAATAATGGAATTTGCATTCTGAATTTATTGACACATTGGTCTCTCTGTAGGGAAACAACTAAACCGGCTTCCCCATTATTGACCTACATGTAGGTAAAATTCAGAATAATTTCAGTAAGAAAGATATACTCCAGACAGCAGTTTCTTGGGTATTCTAAAATACTCTGACTTTGTGAAGAAAGTTTAAGGCAATCGGGGGAAGTAGGCACTGACATCACTGTGTTAGGGGCGAGGAAAGTGAACCTCAGGTTGGTGAGGTCCCACTGCCAGGGAAAGGCAGAGCCAGTGCTGTCCAGGTCCAAGTCCACGGTGCCTTCATTAAATTGCCAGAAAATGTCACAGCCAGAGTAAGGCTTACTAGAAACAGAGATCACCGCTGCCTGGACAAATGACTCTCCACGAAGTCTGAATGAGGACATGGGGAGCAAAGGGACATGCTTCTGACTAAGCAACTCTTTCACATCAATGCCTCCTGCACCTGGCACAGTGCTTGGCACAGAGCAAGAGCTTAGTTTTTATTTGTAATTATTTCTTCATTGGAGCTACTGTTTCTACATCTGTAAACCCAATCTTACTTAAAGTGGAGTCTCAAAAGAAAAAAAAACCCAAAACTAAAGGATAAAGAGAAATGGTTTGTTAACAACCAAATGAAATCACTCTTAAAAAGTAAACACAAGCCTGACAATATTAATATGATCAAATCACGTAATATCACCAACCATTCTTCACTGGGGTCCTGGGGAGGAGGTATATCTGTTTCAGAAAGATTTTCTTCATCCTCGTCTCTTTCTCCTGCCTTTCTAGAATCTCGATTGGCACCAAATGACTCCATTTCTTTGTGCTTGTCTATCATCTTCTGCGTGAAATCCACAAGGTACATATCCTCCACTTCTTCATCTAGGACATAAAAATCAATTATCAGATTCTTGACATCAAAGAAGAAAACGACACATTGAATTGATATGAAGCAGTCAGTCATTGATGGGTGACTTCCCGTCCCTGAAGATTCACTAGTTGATGACTCCACCCCCTGGAACACTTAAAAAGACAAAGCCGCCTCAGGACCTGCCAGGGAAGTTAGTAATAGGCCACAGGAAACATACTAGAAAAAAAGTCTTTAAAATGCCTGAAGTTTCTGCTGCGTTGTCAATACACTGAGTAATCAATACTGCCTCAGAATGTCATTTTAAGATAACAAAACCATTTGATTTCAAGAGACTCATATGGCTAATTACATATTATAGGAGAAGTGCATTTCTTATGTTGTCAGACCAAAACAATAGACCTCTCTAATCAGGTGATCTGTATCATTTAATCCCAATTATATTGTTATGGTATAGTAAGTGTTTTAAGGGTCATGACATAGGTAAAAAAAATCATCTAAATTCTTTTCAACCCAATGAACAGCACTTTCAGACAAGACATGTTGCCAGGATCTACAGGGCATACAGAAATGTATGAGATGCTATCTTCCTCAGGACTTAAGATCTACTTGAGCTAAAACATATAATGAAAAGTTAAATAGCAATCCATGACTTAATTTAACCCAGGATGTCTGATGTATTCACAAATAACGTTGACGTGAAGTTTCCCTGTGTGGGATTTCAGATACAGTCACCTGAGTCTTTTTGTCTGAGATGGAACAGATATTAGCTTCCCTAGAACCAGGTACCGGTATTATACCACCGGACAGGAAAGAATAACGGAAACTCCAAAATTTAATTTGCCCAAATATGTAAGCCCAATATGCCTATCAGGAGGTGAGCTTGCAGTTTGGACAGAACCAAATCCCTATAAGCATACTCTTTTGGATCTGAATCCCATATTAACAATACAAGTAAAGTTTGAATTAAAAGAGAAAAGACTTAAACTTTTTCTTAATATAGAAGTGTAATTTTTTACCTATAAAGTCTCCTTTGGTCATTTTTTCATATAATTTAGCTTTTTCTTCCAATTTCTCCCTTGGAGAAAACAGAACAAGTATTAAAAATGTCTTATTAACTGCCGTCCCTGAAAAGACTGCTCCACCTCAGTTTCACAGCTGGCAGCTAGGGAAGGAAGGCCCTGGCCAGCAGCCAGAAGGCCCCAATCAGCCCTGATTGCCGGTCAGGCCTAGGGACCCTACCCGTGCACCAATTTCATGCACTGGGCCTCTAGTTAATAGATAATATATAATAGATAATACTATTTTATCAATGTGGTTATATAGAAGAATGACCTTGTTAGAAGATATATGTCAAAATACGTAAAGTATGATGTAACAAAGTTTCTCTATACAAAGGAGATAGAAAGAGAATGTAGAAAGATGTTTGTTAACTTAGGTGAAGAGTATTAGAATGTTCTTTGTGCTTTTCTTTCAATTAGTCTGTTGATTTAAAGTTTTTCATATTAAAAAGTTGGGGGAGCCCTGGCAGTCACTGGTTACAGCATTCACCCTAGGGCCAAAGGGTGTCAGGTTTGAATCCTGGTCAAGAGCACATACCTAGTTGCAGTTTCACTCCCTGCCCACAGTCAGGGCATGTGCAGGAGGCAACCAATCCAAGTGTTTCTCTCACATCAAAGTTTCTCATTCTCTTTTTCCCTCCTTCCTTCCCTCCCTCACTCTCTCCTTCCCTCCCTTCCCTCCCTCCCTCCCTCCCTCCTTCCCTCCAATTCTCTTTGAAAAGCAATGGAAAAAATATCTTCAGGTGAGGACTAAAAAAAAGTTTTAGGAAAAATTTAGTTTCTAAATGCTAACATCATATGCCCCTAGCCCAGAACCACACTCCCATGCACTTCTTAAGATCCATGATTTTAGTGCCTAAAAGAGGCTCAAAGTGGAACATAGGCAATGTCTTATCTTCTTCTAAGATTGTAAATACATCTATCTGCAAATCACATTATTTTTAGAGTCTATTTTATAGTTACAGAGTATTTGGCTCGAAGGATTATAAAAATTTAAATTGCAAATAAAAAAAGAATAAAAGTTGAATTTTCATTTCTTGGCTTGGGCAGCTTCAGTGATAACTACACTGACCAGAGTTCAGCTTTACCTTGCTTTGTCTAAAGTCTTCTGTTCCTCAATCTTCTGTTCTGCATCCTTCTCAGCGCGATTTGAAACTCCTGCATTCTGTTTGTTCCAGATACTTGGTTTCTGGAGAATTTAAAAGACAAAACAGAACCACCAAATGGCTGCAAAACATCTCTACTTGTACACCAGAAAGAAAAAAAAAAAAAGGGACCATCATATCTTATGAATCAATGGAGATAATTAGATCTTCTGACAGCCAGCTTATGTCTTGCAAATGGAGTGTACATGGCAAAGCTGGAGTTAAAAAGAAAAGCCCTGAATTATATAAAAAGTTTCTTTATAGGGTTACTTCTTTATTCTTTATCTCCCAAATGACTCAAGACTATAATGAAAATATATTACAAATAATTAGTAATACAAATAATAGACACCATTACCTATAAAATTGGAAAACAACTCTTAAAGACCCTTAAATTTTTTGCTATATTTCTATATTATCTGTTTGTCTCTCTGGATTTATAACACATATGTAACCAGATAATCTTCCACAAGAATGTAACAAACCACTTATTAAGAACATGTACTTTTTTCAAACAAGTGCTAAAGAATTAGAGCATTAATAGGTGCTTTCCCCTAGCTGGTTTTGCTCAGTGGATAGAGCATCAGCCTTCTACTAAAGGGTCCTGGGTTTGATTCTGGTCAAGGGCACATACCCAGGATGGGGGCTCGATTCCCAGTAGGGGTTGTGCAGGAGGCAGCCAATCAATGATTCTCTCTCATCATTGATGTTTCTATCTCTCTCTCCCTCTCCATTCCTCTCTGAAATAAACATATATATGTTTTTAAAAAGTGCTTTTAAATAACCTTACTAATTTCTATTTTAATATTTAAGACATCTCATGCAGATGTTCAAATGCAAGACAGGAATTTTTCCTTAATATTTGTATGTAGCAGAAACCACAAACACTTAAAAAAAAAAAAAAAAAAAAAAAAAAAACAACTCCCAACCTCCCTCCTGGCATTATTTCAGATCAATGGAAATAATTAGATTTTATTCTTACCTTATTAGTTGTTTTTGGTTTTCCCAAAACTCCAGAATCTTTTAGAAGTTTTTCTTGTTTGAATTCTTCTTGTTTTCGAAAGAGTTCAGCCTTAAGGTCTACCAACTAAAATAAAACCAATAAACAAACAAAAACATTTATTTAATTCTATGACTGACTGGATTTCTAAGTTATTATAATTCTCAAAGCAAGATTCCAAGTTCCTATAAGTGGACAAAAATGAATACAAAATTAAAAGTTTACATGTAGAATCCAATCCAAAATCAAGCTAAGTCATATTTCATCCTAGCTCTGTTGGAAACGTACTTTTACTCTAACTTTCAACAGTCAAAGGCTTTTTTCTGGGCAAAGGGACATTGATAAATCTAAGTAAATAAAGTCGGCATCTTCTAGAGTAAAATTCAACTAACATTAAACACCTTTCTGATTGGCACTGTACTTGCCTTTTATATATGATATAATCTCATGTAATCATCACAACAATTTATTATTGCTATAGGGAAATTTCTTTGTTTAGTAACTATCTAAGTCCCTAGTATGTGCCTGGCACTAACACTGACGAGTGGGATACAAACATTAATTAGACATACTCCGGCCTAATATGAAGCCTACAATCTAATAAGAAACCTATAATACCAGTAGGAAGTAATTAATGCTCTAAGAGTGGTAGAAAGGAGCATAAAAGTTCAGGTAAGGGAGCAGTTTCTTCTGTCCAGAGTGATCAGAAGCAGCCTGGAGCTGAACTTTAAAAGATAGGCAGATTTCAACAGCCAAACAAAGTAGAGTGAGTGAATGCTAAGAATGCTTCCAGGTCTGTTTTAGTATCTTCCAGAAACTCTAAGTTCAACTCAATCACAGGGTTCAAGAGCAGGGAAGGCCAGGCCAAAGGAAACAGCACAACTAAGTGAATACCCAAGTCTAGCCCTCAGCTGTATCAGACACCACTGTCTACTCTGCACAAAAGGACACAATGGCAGTTTCCTTTTTACTGATCCGGTACAGTTGCTTATACACGTGGGTGTTTGTAAATCAACTTATAAAGTCCAGCATCATGGACTGAATTTTAAGGAAAACCAAAATGATTAAGTCCAAATGTAAGAAATCGATTTAAAAGTAGCCTTAGCAGGAATAATGCAAAGGGCAGTCCTTCCCAAGACCTAATATTCTAAATTTTAAAAAATTAAAAGCCTTTCACCTTTTCTTCTAAGCTCTTCACCACATCAATTACCTAGCCACACATTTTCCTATTCTACAACTTTTAAAAGGAAGCCGTATTTTCCGGCGTATAAGACGATCCCTTAATTTTTACAGTTAAAACATCGGTTTAGGCCTGTATAAGACTACCCCCCACTTCAAAGAAAAGATTTACTTTGCCGTCAAGATCTGCAGGTAATTTTTGTGCAATTTTGGTCTTTTGCCCCCGATTTTCGGTTGACTTTGTTTCAAAAGTCGTCTTATACGCCGGAAAATACGGGTACTCAGAAAATTGTCAATTCCCAGCTGGCATTCCTATTATTATCATTGCTAATTTTAAGCTGTTAGGATAACTTTAACATTTATACATATATGTTTATTCTTAATCCTCAAACATAATAACTAATTCCAATTTTCAGTGTGAGATGAGAAAATGGGGTTCAAATATTGGGACATGTAGATTTTTCCTTATACTTCCCTTGCATACGAATAGCTCTGCAGTAAATCCAAGATTAAACCAAAGGTTAGGCGATGTGTTCTGATACAATGAAAAAGGCAAGCAAACTGAGTGAGCCAGCTCTATCACCAAAAATTCTGTATATAAGCTGGGAATGCCACTGCATCTTTGAACTTCCTCATGTATAAAATGGGGATCTTACCAGCACCTACTTTGGGAGAAGCCGATGAGACCGTGCATGTAAAGCTTAACTTAAAAAAAAAAAGCCTCTTGCTCAGCAGCGTGGCTCAGTGGTTGAGCTTGGACCTATGAACCAGGAGGTGCCAGTTCGATTCCCGGTCAGGACACATGCCTGGGTTGCAGAGTCGATACCCAGTGTGTTGCATGCAGAACGCGGCCGATCGGTTACGCTCTCTCATCACTGATGTTTCTCTCTCTCTCCCCCCTTCTTCTCTAAATTAAACATATTAAACAAAAACCCTGTGAGACCTGACAGCACCCAGGCATCGCATTTCCTGCGCTGCATTAACAACGATTTAGCTCCTGTCAGGGGAAAGGCCACACTGACGTTTGGGGGACCTCCCTGGTCTCTGGGTGGGAGAACCAGGCCGGGGGAGGCGTACGCTCAGCAGCACGGGCCCGGGCGCCTACCCGACCGGCAGGAAGGCGGGCTGGCAAGGCGGCCTGGACTGGATGTCTCGGCGGGAGGCAGGGAGGTTCCTGCCGGAGGAAAGACACCAGGCTCAGGGGCGTGTCTGAGGGGGAAGCCCGGTCCGAGGGCACCTCCGAGGGGGGAAGCCACGTTCGGGCTCCGGTAGGTAAAAAAGTTGGTCCGGTTTCCCGTCCGAGAAAAGCCAAGTCCAATTTCTGTCTGAGGCGAGGCCGGGTCTGGGTCCCCGAGGTAAAGAAACAAACTAGGCCAGGATTCCTGGGGGCGAAAAAGAACTCGGAACCCGTGGCATCATCTCTACCCGCACTCACCGAGGAGGCCGTGACCTCCAAGGGCTTTTTCCTTCGGTCCATGGTGAAGCCGGAGGGTCCCAGCACAAACTGAAGCCTTCACAGGCCCCCACAGAGGTCTATCTCAGCCCGCCTCCGGCGCAACCGGAAGTGCCTATGATTAGAGCGACGCCGTTTACGACACTGGCGTAAAGTCAGGAAGGTCGTGATGTGACGCAAACGCGCCTGTCGCCATTTTCAGGAGGTCAGGATTCCCGGGGGGGCGGGGGGGGGGGGGGAGCTAACCACGGACGCCATCTTGAGTGTGGAAGGTGGAAAAGGACTAACTAGACGCCATATTGAGAAGGTCTCATGACCTGGGCGCGAACGGCGCCATCGTGAGTGGGTCAATTAGAGGTGGCGAAGGCGCTATTTTAATGGAGGAGAAAGGAGCTGAACGGAAAAGAAAGGCGGATAAAGACTGGAAAGATCTAAATACCATTTGAGGATCTGCTGAATGCCAGGCACTGTCTCGCAATTTTCGCACGTTGATTTCATTCTCACAAGAGTCATACGATATAGGATTATATTAATTTTAGTAGGATTAACAATAATAATAGTAGTAGTAGTAGCATTTGATATCATGCTTACTTTGTGCCACTTCACATATTTCAGCTTCTAAGACCAACAACGTCCTCGTTGGAAACGCTCCTTCACCATGTACGATGTAGGCTCTGTGACCTTAGGAAAGTTGCTTAACTTCTCTGTGCCTCGGGCCCCACATGAGAATGAAACAGTATTTACTTCATGGGGTTTAATGAGGATTAAATGAGCTACTCGATAAAAATATTAATAATAGTGATAGACTAATGCCCCCCTTCCCCCCCCCCCAAGATGTCCATCTTCTGATCCCCAGAATTTGTGACTGTAATCTTCTGTGGCAAAGGGGAATTTGCAGATGTGATTAAAGATATTGAGATGGGAAGGTTATTTGAGTGAGCCCAATGTGATCACAAGGGTCCTTGCAAGAGCGAGGCAGAGGGGTCAGAACCGATGAGACGGTCAGAAGATGCTCCACGGTGGGCTTTGAAGAAGGATGATGGGACCACTGCCAAGAAACACAGGCAGCCTCTGGAAGCTGGGAAAAAACACACCAACTGAATCCTCCTCTGGACGCTCCAGAAGGGATGCAGCACTGCTGACAACTAGACTTTATCCTCGTAAGGCTCGTTTCAGACTTTTCGCCTCCAGAACTCAGAAAAGGAAAAGAAAGAAAAGACAAAGAATAAATCTGTGGCATTTGAAACCATTAAGTTGTGGTAGTGTGTTACAGCAGCAATAGGAAACTGGATACCGAAGGTAATGATGGTAGCAAGGCTTTACGACATGACAGGAGCATGTGTAATATGTGTAACATAGACTATCTTGTTTAATCATTGAAATGGTCCCACTGGTGGGAGCTATTATCTCCATTTTACAGAGGAAGAAAAATGAGGCCCAAAAGGTTAATTGACGTGCCAAGGGGCATTTGCCAGCTTGCAAATGAAGGAGCCGAGAGTCAGAGAATAACTCTGACGTTGAGTTAATTGTTTGCACCCTGTTCACTTAGAAAGAGAAGAACCGATATAGCTTGAGTTCGTCTAAAAAAGGCTAGAAGGGGATTTACATAAAAGAAAGAGGACATGGGGAGAAGGGAGGGCTGTAAACAGATCAGAAATCATTAACTTCTGTTTCCTTACACTACCACGGCTGTTGGGACTGAGACCAGAGCGTTTTGATCTCAGGAAGCTAGAAAGAAAGTAATTTTAGTTGCTCATGGACATCCCAGAAGACCTCAAGAGTTTCGTTTTCTCCGTATAATGCCTGTCAGTGTCCATGTGGTCATCTGCATGATCGTTAGCCAGGTTTGAGCCATCACCCTGACCAGAAGTCCACACCAGAGTGGCATTACCTTCCAAGCCATTGGAATTACTAAGAACAAGCCAGTGAGTCTCCATTATTCTCCCAGCCCTCGAACACATCCAGGTCTGGAGAAGCATGGAAGGCTTAACCTTGGATTGACCAGAATGCCCTCCGGGCACACCCATGATTTTTCACCTACCCTGTTTCCTCAAGTTCTCCTCTTCCGTTGATGCTCTCCAAACATCTGGGTCTATCTGGAATTGCCTTCCTCTATCAAGTACAAAAATTGGGTCCTTATGTTCTTTACGAGGCCACACTGTCTTCCTAGGATGTCATCTTCTAAACCAGATCTCAGGCCCGTGTCTCGGGCACAGACCCGGGTCAGTTCAGGAGGAAAGAAGAAGGCAGGCATAGACTAGTTTGGTGAAAAAGCACAGGATTCCCTCTGAGGAGACCTGGACCAGTCCCAGCTGTGTCCCTCGAGTTACCTTGAGAACATGATGTCATCCTCTAGGTCTGATTCTCATACCCAGGATGTTTGAGATAAAGAGTGTGGAAACGACTTTCAAGCTGAAAAGTGCTGTGCATGCATCTCGTGTGGGATACAGAAGGTTTGCTCAGCTCCAGTTTTCTCGCAGCCAGAGGCGTGCACTTGATGAAATGATGCTGCATCTTTTGCAGTGTTTTCAGCTCCAATTTGCCCCCATTCCTGCTGGGTCCCAAGGTGGTGGGACCGGTGGAAGATCCATTATCTTCTTCCTTCTCATCTCTTACTGGATTTTAGTTGTCTGATCTCCTACGTGCTTTTAAATAAAGGGGGAGTGAGGAGACCTTCAGAAACACTCAGCAATTATTTCCTTGTGAGAACAGCCACCAAGCCATGCTCTGATTTTTAAAGGGGGCCCTGCAGTCATTTTCCAACATGAAAGTTCATAGCAACATGATTACAGGCTATAGCCTGTGCTGTTGCTGTGATGCTTTAATCGGCAATGAAAGTCAAAAGGTTTAATTTAGTCCGGGCCTTTTTTTTTTTTTTTTTTTTTTTTTTTTGGCACACGAATGATTTTTCTACATAGCCTGTTTTCTCAGAATAAAAATATTTCTCTCCCCCATGCATCTAGCCCGCAGCTTCTCAGCCTTTGTTCCGTCTCCAGCACACTGCTTCTGATAATAAATTACTCAGCAGTGGATGAATTAGCTGTGTCCAATGTGTGAAAAAAGATTAGGTTGGACCAAAGTAAGGAAATGAGGTTCCAAGCACAGGCACCGGATGAGGCATAAAGATACCGAGATTCTTGCCCTGGATGACAAAGAAGCCAACCTCTATTAGCATCAGGCACACAAATCTGTTATTGGCATTAGCTTACTGAATCCCCACAGCAGCGTCAGGGGCAAGGGCTATTATTATCCTTTTCTGTAGATGAGGAAACTGGGACACAGAGACGTTAAGCAACTTGTCCAAGGTCACACAGCTAGTCTTGGATCCTGGACTTGAACCCAGGTAGCCTACCTTCAGCACCTTGCACTGTCCTTCCTTGGTAGATCTGAGACTATATTAGCTTTGCCTTCCTTCACTTATTCAATTCTTCCATTTAACTCTACTGGTGAGTTTTTATAGGAGCTGGCCCCAGAATATTTATGTAGGAGGGACCTGTCCCTAGGTCGTTGTAGGCAGAAGGAATCGACAGTACATGCCAGCACCCTGATAGTGCAGGTTGGGACTGGTGGCCTGGAGCTTATGTGCCCCGAGCTTGTAAATCTGGAGTAACGGCATGGTGAGGGGGGCTCTTCTGGCTGCCTGGGAAATTGGTGCTTGGGGCCGCCAGAAGTTGAACATAAGAAGTGCTAAGAAACCTGCAGCCTCCAGAGAACTGCCAACCACTGGGTCCCCAGCACTGCCCCAACCTCAACCCTGTGGCTTACGAAGAGCAGGAAAAGATGCCTTCCCATGTTCAAACCCACCCCAGCCCCACTGTGTGCCCAGAGACAGCTGGGAGGAGGCAGAGGCCCAGAGGGAGGCTCCAAGGGTGGGGCACAGAAAGCAAGTCAAGTGGGGATAGGCTTCCGAGTCTCGAAGGCCACAGCCTGGGGGATGGGGGGGCCCAAGAAGCAACAGAGGCTGAGAAAGCCAAAGCATTGCCCCTTGGCCCCTGATCCCTTTTGGCCCTGTGTTTCCTAGGGCCAAACTGGGTAGTTTAAAACAACAGCAATTGATTGCCTCGTTGTTCTAGAGCACATGTGTCAAACACAAGGCCCTCGGGCCAAATCCAGCCCGCCAGGCCTTGCAATGTGGCCCGCACCGCACTGTCATCACTGCACTCCACTGTCAGTTTATGACATTGTCAGTTTATGACTGTTCAGTAAACCATTCGGCCTGCGATTTAGGCTGGATTTTGGATTTTGGCCCCTTCTCTGATTGCGTTCGACACCCCTATTCTAGAGGCTTGAAGCCCAAGATCAGGGTGTCATCAGGGCCATGCCCCCTCTGCAGTGTATACGGAATCTACCCTTGCCTCTTCTTAGCTTCTGGTGGTTTGCCAGCAGCCTTTGAAGTCACTCCAATCCTCGTCTTCACCTGATGCTCTCCCTCCAGCTCTGTCTTCATGTGGCCATCTTTTTGCAAGGACATAGGCCATACTGAGTGAGGGGTCCACCCTACTCCAGCGTGATTTCATCTAGCTAGTTGTATCGGTAAGGACCCTATTCCCAAATAAGGTCATATTTTGAGATGCTGGGGTTACCAACATAGAGGAACACATTTCATCCCAGAAGAGGCCCCAGGGCCCGCCTTGAAAAGGATTTGTTTTGAATACCTGCTTTTGGAGCAAGTCACCTGGGTCAACCCACTCTCAAGTGATGCTTTATGTATTTTAGCTCATCTAATTTCCATAATAACCTAACCTGGCAGGGACTTCTGTCTCCATTTGACAGATGAGGAAACTGAGGCTCGCCCGACTGGTTTGGCTCAGTGGATAGAGCGTCAGCCTGCGGATTGAAGGGTCCTGGGTTCGATTCCGGTCAAGGGCATGTACCTTGGTTGGGGGCACATCCCCAGCAGGGGATGTGCATGAGGCAGCTAATCAATGTTTCTCTTTCATCAATGTTTCTAACTATCCCTCTCCCTTCCTCTCTGTAAAAAAAAAAATCAATAAAATATATATATTTTTTAAAGAAAAAAGAAAAGAAAACTGAGGCTCAGGGAGATTGAGTGGCTATGGGGGAATTCCAAACCTCACACTCCTGCCTCTCCTAGGAAATGGGGCTCCTGCACCCGTCTCTCCTCTAGTTTGCCACCTTCTCTGCAACCTGCCTGCCCACCCTCATCATTCAGACATCCAGAGATAGAAACCATCTAAGTTCCCCTGCTATGGCATGTCTGATATGAGACTGTACTTGAAAGAAAGAGGCCCCCGAGTCCCATTCCTTTTTGCAGACACGCATGGGTCTCAGGGCCTGGGACATGAGCTATTTATTACAAATGCCCTGGTGCCCACTTTCATTTCCTGCATGCTCTAGATGGACACAGATAGAGACAAAGCAGGGAAGCACCCACCTCACAGGGGCTGTACATCCCACCAGAGGGACCATAATGATGTCTGCATCCCTCCTGGATCCTTCAAGGGAGAGGCAGGCTGCAGGGAGGAGGACCATGACTTTGTCACAAAGGATCTGGGGTCATGGTCATAAAGGAACGGGGCAGAATAAAGAGAGGGAGAAGCAGAAGCTGCCTGGATAAACAGGCTCTGTTCACAAGCACACCTTCTCCATCTTTCCATTCTAAGGAGCCCTCCCCTGGCACCCTGACTCCATCTTCCTCCCAAAGTGTTCACCCTTAAAATGACAGCTCACAGGGAGCTTCAGTCTTCATGCTTTTGCCCGTGTATGTGATAATCAGCACACCTTGTAAGTGCCTGTTCTGCACTGGGAGTCGTGCCAGGCACTCTGCATGGACTGTGCTGTTTCATCCTCACAGAAGTTCTCAGGTAGACTCTTCTGTCCATTTCACAGAGGAGGATACGGCAGCTTGGAGAGTGAAGGTGGCTCACAGTTGGTGGTGGTACTGGAATTCAATCCGGGGGGTGTCTGACTGCAAAAATTCAGTTATTTCCACTCATCATTCATTTACTCATTCGTTTTACACATTATTGTAAAGTGGTCAGTGTGCGTCATAGTCATAGTGACTGGTCATTCTGCCACTTGGTCAATTTGCATAATAGCCTTTTATTATATATGATAATAAAATCTAACATCTTCTTAAACCTAAAAAAAATACATTTAGGACAGCCTTTGTTTTCACCCAAGGTCACCCAGAGATAGGCTTGAGGAAGCCAGAGCCCTTTCTCTTTCCTGCTCCTCCCCCTCTTCTCCCTCAGGTCCCCTATTTAGGTAACATGTGTCTTTGATAGAGTACTTATTTAAACATTGCCGCGGCGCACAACTTTTGCTGCACTGATGCTTGTGCCACCTCCTGCAGGTGCAAGGCTCAGTGTGGGCAAGGAGTGCAGAGGACACGCTATGCTATAAATGTCAGCACAGTATTCACACCAGATTGTCTAAGAATCAACACGCCTTAGCAGAATGGCTTCTGTGGGGGGACACGCCCCCTTCAGACACGGTGCATGTATGCAGCTGGCATTGAAAATAAGTAAGGCTGTGTTTTGGAGCTGTGTGTGCATGGGTGATTTGTGGGTGTGCACGCACACTCATGCACACACAGCACCCCCGCCCCCTCCCACCGGAACCGAGTAGCTGAGCCTCACGCAGCCGAGTGAGTGAGTCAGCCTCCTGCCACAGGGGAAGGGCAGCCTGAGGAGGGGAATTTTCTTCAGATGGAATGCTGCTTCCTGCCACTTGAGAGGGGGACAGGTCTTCCTGGTAATTTAGAGGAAACAGGAAATCCAAATCAAGCCCCAAGTCTTACAAATTTTGGGGAGACTCATTGCTGTGAGAAGTACTTTATCCTAAAGGAATTGGATTTCTCTTTGCACAAATGATCAATGCAGGTTGTTTACTTCTCACCTTCCATTTTGGACACCAAGCCAGAGTGAGTTTTACGAAGGCTTTTGTTTATTCTTCCCCTGCATCATTAGGTGGCTAGCTCTTCAATCTCGCTATCCTCACGTGGGGCACATCCTCAGTCATGGATCTACCACATTGTCATAAATGAGATGAAACAGTGGTTGTCTTGCTGGGGCCAAGGGGTCTAGTGCAGCGGTCGCCAACTGGTAGTCCGCAGACCACTGGTGGTCTGAGGTTCGAAAGGTTGGCGACCACTGGTCTAGTGGATACCTGAGGCCTCTGTCTACCCTGTGTCCATTCTCCCTTCTGGTGATAGCACCCCACTTCATTGTGGGGAGCCACTACTCCTTCACTTTCAGACTACACAGTGAGGGAGGAGCTGACCCCCACATCTAGTTCTAAGGATGGAGATGTGACCCAGGCCTAGCCAATCAGCAAACTCCATTGCCATCGCCACAGTCATTGGTTGAAGGATGGGCGCATGACCCAAGTTGGTCCAGGGAGAGACAAGCCTGAGACTTGAGCTGGAGTTACTGGGAAACAGACGTTCTCTTTTCACTGGTGTTGCCAACTGCAAAAAGTAGGTGCTAGCATCACGCCCGCATTTCACGGATAAGGAGACTGAGGTTCCAGGGCACACAGCTGTGAAGGGGCAGCGTGGCCTCCACACCTCACACTTAAGGGATGCGCCTCCTGAAAAGATGGAATCAGCTGGAAATGGCCTGCTGCTGAAGCATGGGAATGGGTACTTGGGTATTCACTATGTTATTTTTCCCCCCCTCCACTTTGTACATCTGAAATCTTTTATCATTATTTTCTTAGAAGGAATGAAAAATAATTAAGCGGCATTGTTTACCAAACCCCAGCCTCTGCACTTTCCATCCTCGGCATATTCTTCATGAGCATCTTTGTGTGACATTTGTAAAAATTCATGGAAGCAGCTGAAGAGTGACGGGAAAGCAAATAGAAGGAAATCCAGGCAAACACGGGCCCAGCGGGCCACATCTGCCTCTGGCAGCCTCAGGTTCCAAGGATGAGGCACCTGGCGTGCTCCACCCTTAACAATCTGGGCTGGCCCCAATTCCAAATACGTTGGCCTGTTTTCCTATAAAGAGTGGTTCCCAGCTTGGGAGCACAAGGGTCACTCACCGCAGCCTCTGTCAGCCCCTGTGTGAGGTCTCTGGCCTGCTTCTGCCCACACCCCTGGTGCCGGAGGCCTTTTCCTCGTTGCTGAATGCGCTGGCACAAGACCGCCTCCCGGGAGCAGCCACACCAATGACTGGAAGGAGCTGGGATACAAACGTGCCAGCTCCTTCACCTCTCAGGGAGGTCAGCTCTGAGCTACATTCCTCCCTGCCCCGCAGCAGCCTCCACAGCACTCTACTTCAGGAGCCCACAGCCGTGTCTGCGTCCAGAGCTCTCTTCCCTGCTGCCTTCCTTCTCTGTCTCACGTGGGCACTCTCTCAGCGGACACCCCTCCCAGGTAAAATGCATCCGCTTGAATCCTCGTCTCGGAGCCTGCCTCCGAGGAGCCCAGAACTAAAGCCGAGGAATACTTTCAAAGAGCCCCAGACATGATTCCAAAACCCTTCCCTCTCTGTCTTCCTGAATCGAGGACGCCTTCAGCAAACCACCAGAAAGTCTCAGAAAGTCAGCCTGCCTGGGATTAACGCTCGGCGATGCCACGGGCCGGCCAGCTGTGTCTCCTCAAATAAGCTTCTTAAGGCTTCTGGGCTTCATTTCGTTCTCTCTCGCATCAAGGAAGGAGCCCTCCTTCCCAGCCTGGGAGGGATCCGTGAGAGACACATGGACTCGCCCTGTGTGGACACAGGCACTGAGCAAAGACTTGGTTTGTGATTTTAAAAGCGTCAGGAAGCATCACCTTAATATAAATGTCACAAAAATCGTTGTCAGGCTCTGTTGTGATTTACATGCTATGTGGGTCAGATGGCAAGGAAATGCCTAAAAAGTACAATTTAAGGGCGATTTATTCAACTCCTCTTCCCTTGGGCTGGAAGGATGTTCTGAAACTCCATATTAGTAGGGACCTGTTCCCTCCTAGCTGGATGAGAGTCATAAAAGCAAATAAAATAATACAGTTTGAAAAGTGCTTCAAGAGACATTGGTGGTAGGCACTTACGGGTTTTCACTGCCTGGCCCTCCTGTAGCCTGGGGTTCCAGGACCCTAAACTCCTTCCAGAAGCTGCCCTTCCCCACTCTAGTTCCTCTGGCTCCAGAGGTGGCCATGTGACTCAGGCTGGGCCAGACAGAGCTGCTGACCCCCGGCCACAGTGATTGGTTCAAGGATCAGCCTGTGACCCACAGAAGACCAATGAGACTCAATTCTGGGACTTTTGCATAGCTGCTGAGAAAGTGGCTACTTTGGCTTGAACGAAAATGTAGAAGGGTAAAATGTGGAACTTCCAGAAGCTTCTGGTGGTTGCCCGAGAGAGAAGCCCACACAAAGGAGGCAGAGCCAATCAACAGCTAGAGACAGAGTTGCAGTGGCACGGTTTAACCCTTTGTCTCAGCTGTGTCCAAAGCCAGCTCTACCATCAGGACTTTTCCATTACACTAACCAAAGAGTCCTCCTCGCTCTTGTTTCCTAAGCCATCTACCACCAAGAGTCATGCCCATGCAGGGCCTGTACAAATTACAAAGGAGGCACGGGGCAAGAGGTCAGCTGTTCCAGAAAGGGTCTACAAGACTTCTGAAGAAGAGGAGCTCTTATCTCCGGTTTGAGGGGTGGGTGGATGTTAGTTCTTCAATGATCAAGGCAGGGAAGGGCCTTTGAGGCCGAGGAAGTAACATGGCAAAGGCACAGAGGGAAGACTTGGGAGTCATTCATGCCTGGAGTATGGGACATGAGAAAATGAGGCAGGGATGTTAGGACGGGCCGGGTCATGGACTGTTGAATGCCAGGCTACAAGGCTTTTCTGCTGTGGAAGGCCAGCTGCCTGAGTGTGGTAAGCAGAAGGGAAGGTGGGTCAAGCCTCACTAAAGCTGAAGAGACTTCATGAGTATCTCTTGTAGAAAGGAGCCCCCACCCAAGCAAATACGCTAAGATTTCAGCTGGGAACACACCAGTGAACCTGTCAAAGCTGAGATCCTGATGTACCTGAATAAACTAATCACCTGACAGTAGTAATCAGCAGCATCACCATCAGCAGCAGCATCTAAGCAGTGCTTAGACATTGATGCCTTGGACACCTCCTACTGCCTGTCCCTTTAATTCTGTCTGGGGGTCAATGGGAGACCCCTGAGAACCAGGACTCATGAACTAGGGCAAACATGCTGACTGGGTTGCCTAAGGCCACACAGCATAGAGTTGACCTCAGCTTGCATGATTCAGTGCATGGTCTGAGACAGCACTAGCCTCATTCAAGGGCTTATCAGAAATGCAGAATCCCAGGCCCCACCCCAGACCTACTGACTCAGAATCTGCATTTAACAAATCCCCAGGTGGTCCTTAGGCACATCCAAGTTTTAAAAGCACGTGACTATGCACTGCATTGAAGCAGCTAAATAAAACACAAAACACTAGCTTTGGTTGGGTTGAAATGAGCGAATTGGAAAGAGTTATCTTTTTATTTTCTTCATATCCCACAATGTGGTTAAATTACTTTCATAATGGGGGAAAAAACACTTAAAATTTAAGAAAGTCTGAAACACAAAACTACACAATGTTATACATTTGGTAAATTAAGAAATGCTTACTTGCATTATAAATGGGCCCCATTTTCAGTCTGTTCTTGTTTTTTTAAAATATATTTTATTGATATTTTTATTGATTTCAGAGAGGATGGAAGAGGGAGAGAGAGATAGGAACATCAATGGTGAAAGAGAATCATGGACTGGCTGCCTCCTGCACATCCCCTACTGGAAATTGAGTCTGCAGTCCCAGTATGGGCCCTGACTGGGAATCTAATCCAAGATCTCTTGGCTCCTGGGTCAATGCTCAACCACTGAGCCACACCATCCGGGCATCACTTTTTGTTTTAATTCCCCCTTCCCCTTAGGAAAAAAATGAAAAACTTCTGCCTCAAAGCCAGAAGCAGAGGTGTTTCTGAAGGCAGGCTTGGGCCTTGCCCTCTTGTGAATGGCCAGTGCAGGGAAGGGCATCATTCTGTCTGCAAAGGGAGCTCATTCTAATAAAGGTCTTATCGAAAGTAAATAGAGCTTTCTGTTCATTGAAATGAAAGTCAGGAATGATCGAAGCATTCAGTGTGATTTGTGACTTGCCCTTTCGCCATGATGCTCTCGCTTCATTAATCCTTTTTCTGCCTACCCAGGACGAAAGCCCCTCCCCTTTCTTGAATTATCAAGGTTTTCAAGCCTTAAAACTGCTGACTTCAGATTTGGCCTCCTCGCCTAGTTCACTCTCACTTGTCCTTCAGCACTCAGTGTGAATGTCACTTCTCAGGCACGCCTTCCAAGACTTGTCAGTCCTGTATTAGGGAGAGCTCTCAATTGCAAGTGGTAGAAAAACAAACTTAAACTGACATAAGCCAAAAAAGGGTGACTCTTGGATGAGAGGGGAGAAAAGTCCAGGGTGAAATGGCATCAGGTATCACTGGATCCAGGGTCTCAGATGGCAGTATCAGGAAGCTGGCTGTGACCAATTTCTCAGCCTTCCTCTTGGGGACTGCAGGCTGAAGTAGGCTCTCCCGGGAGTCTCCATGGTAGACCCCAATTTCTGTCCCCCTTGTTTAGAAAATCCAACAGAAAAAGAACTTTCTTTTCCCAACTATCCCTCTAAAAGTCCCAGAGTTGAATCTCATTGGCCAGACTTACTGTAAGTCATGTGTATATCTTTGACCAATCATTGAAATGTCAAGGAGTGGAATGCTCTGATTGGCCAGGATCATGTGCCTACTCTAAACTCATCCCCACCTGAATCACATGGACTGATGGAAGGCAAAAGTGAGAAAATGAGGGCATTTGGCAGTTTACAACAGACCATATGTTACAACGTTTCATAGCACCCTGCCATTTTCCTTTGCAACATTTGCTGGCTTTTAAAAACTACATATTAATTTCACCCAGCCATATGGGCTCAGTGGGTTGAGCATCGTCCTGAAAAGTTATGGATTTGATTCCTGGTCAGTGCATATACCTGGGTTTAATCTCCCCATCAGAATACCCATGGATGTTTAACCAATTAATGTTTCTCTCTCACAATGCTCTCTCTCTTTCTCCCTTTCCCCCTCTCTAAGCATATCCTCAGTAAGGATTAAAAATAAAAAATTTAGCCGAAACCGGTTTGACTCAGTGGTAGAGCGTCAGTCTGCAGACTGAAGGGTCCTGGGTTCGATTCCGGTCAAGGGCATGTACATTGGTTGCGGGCACATTCCCAGTAGGGGATATGCAAGAGGCAACTGATCGATGATTCTCTCTCATCGATATTTCTAACTCTCCATCCCTCTCTCTTCCTCTCTGTAAAAAATCAATAAGATATATTTTTTTAAAAAATAAAAAATTTAAAACTATATATTAATTTTAATAGTTTCTTTGTTAATGCCTATCTCCCCAACTTCACGGAAATGCTAAGGGCAAGGATTATGTGTGCTCACAGATAATTGTGTTCATAATGCCCCATGCATATTAGGTGTTCATCAAATATTTATGGAATGAATGGACCCATTCCAACTGCTTTAACAACAGCTGTGTTTACTCACATTTGCCAGAGGTGATTCTGGAATGATGGCAATCAAGCTCCCAATTTTGAATCAGATGTGGCTATTGACATGGCCAGAACCTCTTTCCTAGCTGCACCCTGGGAATGACAGCAATGCAGCTCTGCAGAACTGGGAAGGAATATCTGTGCCCAACTAGAAACTGCTGTCAGGTGGTATAATCTCTGGGGTGGGTTGGCAGCAGACAGGGCAGAGAGAAGGAGATTTTGAATCTCCTTTAGCACCTGACATCTGAAAGTGGACTATCTCAAGCCTCACAGCCTCCATGTACGGTAGTTACACTCACTTATTCAGAAAAGAAACTGGGGTTCAGAGTAGCCCACAAAGTCTGCCAGCTCATACCCAATAGAACTAGTAGTTGAGCCAGTTCTTGATATTTCACAGACACCAGTTCTTTCTGCATGACCTTCAGCAAGTCTCTTTGCCTCTGGGATCCTCAGTCTCCTCATCTATAAAATGAAGAGTGTTATAAGATGGCCTCTGGGAGCCTCAGTCTCCTCATCTATAAAATGGAGAGTGTTATAAGATGGCCTCTGGGAGCCTCAGTCCCCTCATCTATAAAATGGAGAGTGTTATAAGATGGCATGTAGAAGTCCTGGGCACGCAGCAAACTCTGCTTTCCCCTCCTTTTAGATGTTGCATCAAGATAAGTTTTTTAAAAATATATATTTTATTGATTTTTTTAAAGAGAGGAAGGGAGAGGGATACAGAGTTAGAAACATCAATGAGAGAGAAACATCCAGCAGCCGCCTCCCGCACACTCCCTACCAGGGATGTGCCGGCAACCAAGGTACATGCCCTTGACCAGAATCGAACCTGCAACCCTTGAGTTGCAGGCCAACGCTCCATCCACTGAGCCAAACCGGTTAGGGTAAGCTAAGTTTTATATTCCAAGTGCTTCCATAACTGTAATTGCAATAGAGATGAGAGCTAATGGGGGAAGGCCACCAGGGGTTCAACTAGAAAATGAAGTTCACACCTGACCACATGTGTCCCTCAGGACACAGTCCAATAAACAGCCTGCCTGAGGGCCGCACCAGGCTTCTCCCACATCTGGGAGTTCCCACAGCAACTCAGGAGCTACTCACATTTGAGCCCAGGTGACAACTTAGGCCCAGGAGACGAGGTCCTCACTGGGCAAGCATGGGCCTCAAAGACTCATGCCTGAGGAGCCAAGGCCTCTGTAACAGCAGCTCCATATGCAAAGCTTCCAGGTCCCCCCAAGGGACACCGCCCTCTCCTGTCACAAGTCTTTGCAGAGAGGAAAGCTCAACAGTATGGTGTTCCCAACAGGCGTTTATAATTCATTCATGGGTCTTCCAGTCTAGATCAATTCACCAATCAAGACTCATTTTTAACACAAGTCATGTTGCCTGGCAACGCAATGACATTCCACCTTTATCTGGCTTCTAGGATTGACCGAGACAGCACGTTGAGCCAAGGTTTAATCTGTTCTTAAGAGGAGAAAGGATTTTGTTGGCCCTTCACCCACAAATATTATTGATGTTCCACCCCATAGATGTGAACACACACACACATACACACACCACAGAGTTTTGAATTTTAAAAGTCTAGACATTTTTTATTTCAAACGCCAAGAGTTTCAAAAGCTAAGACTTTTTAGCTTGAAACGTTAAAGAGTTTTGAATTTCTAATGCCAGAAGCTTTGGATTCCAAGGCCAAGTTTGATAAGTTTCAAATGCTATTTTGATTTTTCTGAGTCTGGCCTTTTGGGTTTCAAAAAGTAAAACCCTGAGTCAGAGCACAGGTTCATGTTCTCGTCAATAGATCTGGGAAAAACAGATGAAGACCAGGTGACGTGGGCCTCGGAAAAGAAAGAGTTTTCCGGATTGAGGAAGGGGACAGAAGAGGCAATGATAAGTGATAAGGTCAGTGGGGTTCAGACAAGGGCCCAGGGTCGAGGGGGTCTGGCTGTCCTGATCAGTAAGTACCCAGTGACGACTGTTGCTCAGGAGAGCCGCTGAAGGTCACCATCCGTGCCCCGAGGCGTCTCTCAGCTCACCCTACAGGCACTTGCCCACTCCATCTGAGGTGGCGAAGGTGCTGGAGCCTGGCAAGATGCTAGTGGCTTAAGAGGGAAGCCTGTGACCTTGCACTTAGGTGGTTCTGAGCAGTTCCCACCATGCTGGAAGCTCACACCTGTGAAGAAGATCGTGGCGGAAGCCTGCAGCGGTGTGTGTGCAAGGGAGGGTAACAGAGCATCCCAGGAGCGGCGTGCTGACCCCAGTTTCCCTGTGTGACCTGGGACAAGCTCATTGGCTTATTCAACAAATCATCTTACCTCTCTGGGCACGGCTTCTGGGGCTAGACCGCCTGGGATTCCAAGTTCTCCTGCTTCCTTGTGCAAACTATTTCACCTCTTTGTGTCTCAACTTCCTCACCTCTAACTGGGGACAAAAGGAATACCCATTTCTGGGGTCATTTTAAAATCTAGAAGAACTAGTACACCTAAAAAAACAAACAAAACAAAAAACTCACAAAAGTGCTCCCCCCGCTGGTAAACACGGCTCAGATGGTGGGTACTGCTATCACTACATGTCAGACACTGTCTATGCGCCAGGGATACAGGAGTGAGCAAGCAGAGGATCAGCAGCCTCGGGGAGCTTATGTTCTAGTGAGGGAGACAGATAATAACACACAAAACGAATATGTCTTTGAAAAAAAGAGAAAGCAGGATAAAGCTAACGTGGTTCCCTTTCTCTCTGAGCGCTGGCCCCTCTGGGGTAAACAATGACACCCACACACACCCCTGGAAGTGTCTAGCCCGGTCCTGGCATCTGGTCAGTGCTGAGGGTGCCCTTTCCCGCCTTGTCTGCTCTCCTCGCTGCGGCCCACGTGGCCCATGGGAACGGCCCCTTCCTTGCGGGAGAACCGGGAGAAGCAATTGCGACCACAGATACAAAGGAAATTCCCAGAAGCACTGTTCCGCCAGCCAGATGTCCCTATGCCTCTCTCAAACAGATTAGTGTCCTAGCAACTGGAAAGGGGGAAACGGTCTGTTTCTTTCTGGGAACAGAATAGACAAAAAAACAACAACAAACAAACAAAAAAAACAAAAACAAAACAAATAAACAAACAAAAAAAACAACACCTGCTTTAGTTCAACCTCTGGGAATCCCTATGGCAGGAAAAGCATCTGGACATGCCCTTCATCACTGTCACCAGGTCCCTGCCTTCTTCAATAGTCCTCCTGACGCCTTGGTGATTCTGAGCAAATAAAATGGGACACTGTATCTTATCCTGTTCCCTAGCTAGCCTCCCAGCCCTTCTTCTTCTTCTTCCTTGATTTAGGGCACACCATCTGCCCAGAAACCTGGGCATTCTCCTTGGCTCCTCCTCACCCCCACTCTTATTTGCAATGCAGACTATCAGCCCCTCCCCGCTGGCTCTGCCGCTAAAGCAGCTCTGCCTCCTATATCAGCTATCCAGTCAAACAACACTGCTGCATAACAAACAGGTATGGACTCTGTGCACACAACGCTAGCATTTGACAATACGTGTTTATTCACGCGTGTCTAGGATCAGCCGGGGGTAGGCTAAGCGGCTCTGCTGATCTTGACACGCATATGTCTGGGGGTTGCTAGCTGGCCGTGGATCTAGGTCACCCTCAGCCTGGGGAAACACCACATGTCTCTCAGCCTTTGCCAGGCCAGCCCAAAGGATGGGGATGGCAGAGGAACTGGGTGAGCACCCCACAAGGGCACGGACCCATTTTGGCCCCTGCTGGTGTCACCTCTGCTGACAGCCCATTGGTCATCCCATGTGGCCAAGCCCAGGGTGACAGAGCGGCGGGGTGCTGAAAATGTAAATGACAGAGGGTGAGGCCGAAACCGGCTTGGCTCAATGGATAGAGCTTCGGTCTGCGGACTGAAAGGTCCCAGGTTTGATTCTGGTCAAGGGCTTGTACCTTGATTGCGGGCACATCCCCAGTAGGGGGTGTGCAAGAGGCAGCTGACCGATGATTCTCTCTCATCGATGTTTCTAACTCTCTGTCCCTCTCTCTGTAAAAAATCAATAAAATATATTTAAAAAAATAAATAAATAAATGACAGGGGGTGAGGCTACAGGAGGGGCAAAGAATTAGGACCTTAGGACCGGATGGTGTCACCCCCCTCACCTTCTTTGCATCCCCATTGCCACTGCTTTGTCCCAGACCACCACCACCTCAACTCTAGACCCCTGCCTGCCTCTAACTTCCTTTCACCCCAGTTCACCCCCTCCCCTATTCTCTTGCAGAATAGACCCTTTCGGGCCATTCCACACCCAGAATCCCAAAAGAATTTTTAGAAATGTAAATCTGACCATGTCTCTCCCCTGGGTAAGCCCCTCCGTGGCTTCCTGTGCCTTTTGAATAAAATCCAAACTTTATGGGGATAAGGCTTTGCCATTTTTCTTTTCTTTTTAAAAAATATATTTTATTGATTTTTTTTTTTTTTTTTTTTTTTACAGAGAGGAAGAGAGAGGAATAGAGAGTTAGAAACATTGACCAGCTGCCTCCTGCTCACCTCCTATTGAGGATGTGCCTGCAACCAAGGTACATGCCCATGACCGGAATCGAACCTGGGACCTTTCATTCTGCAGGCCGACACTCTATCCACTGAGCCAAACTGGTTATGACAGGCTTTGCCATTTTTCTCAGCTTCACTTCTGACCACTATCTGTTTGCCACTTAAGTCTCAGCTTAAAGGCCACCTCCTCAGCGGCTGCCAGGCTGGGAGCGGCCAGGCCCGGAGTAGCCGGGTCTGGTGCGGCCAGGCCCGGAGCAGCGGCTGCCAGGCTGGGGGTGGCCAGGCCCGGAGCAGTGGCTGCCAGGCTGGGAGCGGCCAGGCCCGGAGCAGCCGGGTCTTGTGCAGCCAGGCCAGGAGCAGTGGCTGCCAGGCTGGGAGCGGCCAGTCCCGGAGCAGCCGGGTCTGGTGCGGCCAGGCCCGAAGCAGTGGCTGACAGGCTGGGAGCGGCCAGGCCCGGAGCGGCCGGGCCCGGAGAAACCGGGCCCAGAGCAGCCGGGTCGGGTGTGGCCAGGCCTGTAGCAGCAACAGCCAAGTCCAGAGCAGCTAGGTCGGGAGTGGCAGTGACCAGACCCAGAGCAGCTGGTTGTGGAATGAACCAGAGCAACAGAGGCCAGGCCCGGAGCAGCTCGCTCCTCGCCTGCCCCTGCCCCACGGCTGCCTCTCAGACATGGCTGGAAACTTTTGCGGGAACTTGAGGGTCTGCTGAATCAAGTGATGAAGGCTTAGATCTGGATGTGTTGAGTTATTGTAGCGCTGGGGTGTTGATCTGTGAGTGCCTTGGGTGGGGCCTGGATGAGGCTGGTTGACCTATTTGGAGGTGTCTTTTGTGTGAGGTGTATCATTGGGCATGTGGAGGTATTGTTGATATGAGAAAATGCTAAGTAACTGATTTACTATCTGAAAAGGGATTTACTATCGTGCAAAGGGAGGGAGGAAGAGACTGAACATAAACTGTGCACCTATGGATGAGGACAATGGGGGATGGGGAGGGGGCGAAGGGTGGGGTGGGAACCTGGTGGAGGGGGGAAGAAATGAGGAACCTTTGTAATAATATGAACAATAAAGATTGATTGGGAAAAAAAAAAAAAGAAAAAGTAAAGGGATTAAGAAGTAAAAATTGTCTGTTATAAAATTATCACTGGGATGTAAAGTACAGCATAAGGAATATAGTCAATAATGTTGTAATAATGGGCTGCTGTTAGGAGGGTACAGCCTTATGCAGGGGATGACTTCATAAGTTCTATAAATATCTGAGCACTAGGTTGCACACCTGAACTAAGGTAATATTGAATGTCAACTATAATTTAAAAATTTAAATAAACGAATACTTTCATGAAAAAAAAAAAAAAAAAAAAAAAAAAGGCCACCTCCTCTGAGAAGCCTCCTGAAGTTGATTCTGCTTTGTCTCGGTCACAGCCTCTTTTTGTTTTCTCCTCACCACGTATTATCTCATATATTTAAAAGCTTTTTCTCCCATTTTCTTCCCCGCTTCCCACTAGAGTGTGAGCTTCGTCCATCTTGTTCACCTTTAATGCCCTGCACCAAGACACAGGAGGTGGCTGCTCTGGGCTGACTGGTATCCCTCCACAGTTCACACGCAGAAGCCCTAACCGGCAGTGCAATGGTGTTTGGAGGTGGGGTTGGTGGGAGGTAACTGGGCTGAGATGAGGCCGTGAGGATGGCCCCTCATAATGGGATGGTTGCCCACAATAGTGCAACGTACGTCTTTGGTTTATGAGATTCTGGTGTAAGTTAATGCTTTTACCAGATTATAGACCTTATACTATTTTAACTCCATTTATACTTCTCCCTTTGTTGTTATGCACTTTAATGCTCTTTATATTTTAAACCCCGGAAGACATTTTTATAGCTTTTGGGTACAATCAAGTTTCATTTCACTTTACTCCAGGTTTATCGTTCTTTCCGTTCTGCATATTCATAGTTCCACTTGGGATTATTTACCTTCCTCTTGGAGAACCACCTGTGGAATTTCTTATAGTGTGGTCTGTTGGTAACATTTCTCTCAGTTGTCTGTTTTTTTTTTTTGTTTTTTTTTAACCTTCACTTTTGAAGGATACTTTCTCTGAGTACATAATTTTAGGTTGGTTGTTTTTCTTTCAGCACTTTAAAGATGTCATCCAGCGCTGATCAGTGTGGCTCAGTTGATTGGGTATCATCCCATGCACTGAAGAGTTACTGGTACAATTCTCAGTCAGGACACATGCCCAGGTTGTGGGCTTCATCCCTGGGGTGTGTAAGAGCCATCCGATCAATGTTTCACTCTCACATCAATATTTCTCTCTCTCTCTCTCTCCTCTCTCTCTCTCTCTCTCTCTCTCTCTCTCTCTCTCTCTCTCTCTCTCTCTCTCTCTCTTCTCCCATCCCCCTAATCAGTAAACATATCCTGAGGTAAGTATTATAAACAAGAAAAAATAAATGAGCTGTCATTATTACTATCATTTTTCTGAGGTAATGTGTGTCTCCCCCCCGGCCCTTGACTGTTTTAAAGCTATAATTTTTGCCTCTAGAAAAATTTTTAGCAATTTTATTCTTAGGGGTTTAGGTATAGTTTTCCATAGATTTATTCTTTTAGAGCTGGTAGCATTTATTAGAACTGCGGTTTGATGTCTTTTTATCAATTTTGGACTGTTACTAGTCATTATCAGAACTATTGTTTCTGCTCCATTCTATTTCTCCCACTTTTCTAGGACTTCAGATCTCTATACTGGAAATGTGTTCTGTGTATTTTCTACTGGCTTATCTTCCAATCCACAACTCCTCTCTTCAGGTACCCAGTTATCTGTAAACCCGTCTTTTGAGTTCTTCACTTCAGTGGTTGTATTTTTCTGTTCTTAAATTTCCTGGTGGTTATTTCTTACAGATTCCAGTTCTCTGTTAAAATTCTGCACTTGTTAATTTTTCTTGAACGTTTAGTCACAGTTCTTTCAAAGTCTGTGTTTGATAACATTAATATCTGAGTTCATTTGGGTTCATTGCTATTGATTTTTATTTTTTATTTTGGTTCTGTTTATTGGTATGACTGGTAAAAAAATTTTTTAATTGAATGCCAGATACTGTACATGAAAAATTGAAGAAGGGCCTTCATGATATTTTCTCTCTCTAGAGGAGGCTTACCCTTTCCTGAGACATGGCTGGAGGTAGGCTCTATCACCTTGATCTACTCAGGGTCTGAATACTGATTCAAGTCTGAATTGTAATTTTTGTAAGTCTTGATCTACTTGCGGTTCACCCCTTAATTCTGCACTAGGAGCCTCCAGTGATCCCAAATAAAGCCCGAGACAGTTCCTAAAGCTTATCTTCCCTGCTGAGCTTCAAGCTTTAATTTGTCTCCCAAGTTCTGTGAGGTTGAAGAAGACACCATCTGCTCTTCAGTCGCTTTTTGCTTGGCTGAGAACCGGTGACTGGTACTGAGGGTCAGGCTTACTTCTCTGGACCTCCCCTCTCTCCAGGAGCTTCAAGTTTGGGTGGCTTTGCTAGCCCTGGACTTCAAATTTTGTCTCATCAGCCCTATGAGACTACTTAGAGCTCCTTTGGCTTCTCCGCCTCTCACCTGTGCCAAGAATCAGCCAATGACCTAAGTAAGGGGAGAATGTTGGGCTCATCTCGACAAGCTTCCCTTCTGTCTAGGTAGGATCTTGATTCCTGAAGTCTCGGGTGCCTGGGCAGCCCTCTGATGCATTAGCTAAATATGAAATGGGCTATTATATTTCCCCTTCTTATTGTTTTTTGAAGAGATCGTGATTGGTTTAAACAACAAAACAAAACAAAACAAACTAACTGTACAAATGTGAGGGGGAAAACAGAGATGGTTTTAGGCATTTCTGGTCACATCTCAACTATGGGCTCTGATTTAGTGACATTTTTCTGGATATGTTTAGCCTAACCCCATGGACACTGACCTGGATTAAGGGTCAGACAATCAAGACAGTTAGTTGCCTGGTGCCCCAATCTTAGGGCATAAAACATGCCTACAGATGCACCAAAATGGAGAAAGATACATATAAATTTAGGACTTCTTGGAGGAGAGTCCTCTGTGGGTTGAAAAAGTCATCCTTTAGTGAGCCCCTGTCCTGAAGAAATGGTGAGACCTCTGAGAGCGTGGCCACTAAATGGTCTTCTAACCAAAGGGTGGGCAGGGATCTGCTCTTTGTTTTGCTGAGTAAGATGTGCAGTTTTGTGGCCAGAGCTGAACTGCAGGAGATGAGGAAAGAAACATCGATTCTGGCCCCCCGCATGCTCTCCTCACCTTTCCCCAGGCTGTGCTGGGCCTTTATCCTGAGCAGCTGTGGCTGACTTGATATTTAGAGAAAAGTTGTTTCCATGCAACTCAAATGCTGAGCTGCCTGGAGCTCCAGCTCATGGTTCTGGTCCAGACACTTTCTAAAAGGGAGCTGGGGCACGTTTCCTCCAATGCCCACTTGGTGGTGATATGAGCGGGGAGAAGTTGGGTTCCACGTTCATGGGCTGGCTGGTGTGAGGATGAAGATAGACTTTCTCTTCACCCTGGAATGTGATGGCCTTCCTCCGCCCTTGCTCGACCAGGCAGGAAGCCTCAATCTTGAGGAAAGAGGGACAAGAGGGGGCCCTGGACCCCAGTTCTTGCTCTGCCCCACATCACTGAGTGACCTTGGATGAATCACTGTCCCTCTGTCATCTGCCTTTGTCAATAGCTGCAGGATAAGAGGATTGGACTGAGGCTCCTTCCAGCTCTAGGTACCTGGGGTGCCTTCCACCAAAGACCCCAGACCCCTTATCTCCTCTCAGGACAGCTATGCTGCGGAGTTGGGTTTATGAGCCCCACTGTACTCAGAGAGGTACAGGGATCTTCCTGAAAACACACAGCAAATAGCTGTTTTCTGAGAAGGTCAGCTGCATCAGAGCAAGAATTTTGTCAAAGTGACTGATATACTCCTGCCCAAAGGGCAGTAACACAAACCTAGTAGGCTCTCAATAAATGTCTACTGAGTAAGGGGATACAGTGGTGGAGCTGGAATCTGAACTTGGCTCAGGTAACAGTGAGTGAAGAAGCCTCTAGGATAGGGGTGTCGAACTCAATCAGAGAAGGGGCCAAAATCTAAAATCCAGCCTAAATCGCGGGCCGAATGGTTTACTGAACAGTCATAAACTGACAATGTCATAAACTGACAGCGGAGTGCAGTGATGACAGCGCGGTGCGGGCCACATTGCAAGGCCTGGCAGGCTGGATTTGGCCCGCGGGCCTTGTGTTTGACACATGTGCTCTAGGAAGTCTAGGTGATGTCAACTCCCCCGCTCCCTCCCCCCGCCATCTTCCACTCTTTTGGGGCCCAGATATCATGGAGCTGAGACAACCCTCCTCCCTGCCTGAATTCCTGCCCCACAGAACTCCCAGCCATCATAAGATGGTTGCTTTATGCCATTTAAGTTTCGGGTGCCCTGTTAGACAGTGATGAGTAACCGGAGCACTGCTCTCCTTGAATCCTCCTCTCCTGACCCTGGAGAGGTCCTGGGCCTGTGCCCTGCCCTTCTGACCGGCCTCCTCTGCTGGGGCCTCCTGACCTCCAGGCTGTTATCTCTGGGTCTCCCATCAGAGACCCCAGTCCTGTCATCCTCTGAGCAATGGGTATCCCAGTTATGGAAGCCATCGATCTGGGTGTAGACAGGAGTGATTTACAACTCTGCCGGGGGGGAGACTCACTGCCTTGTCTGTCAGAAGCTCACAGCCGTTCAGACAAGTTCTGGAGTCAGCACTCTGCAGGCTTGGGTCTGCATCTCGATCTGCTCCTTTCTCACCCCCACACCCTGGGCCTGAACTCTACTTACTGAGTGATTAATAAATAATTCAGGGTTAACATGGGGCTTGAATATAACCCATCTGAGGGTCTTAGGAGCACGGAGAAGCAATAAGTATAGCAGATGGACTGTGTAAAAAGGGGCTAGTTATACCAACCTCGAAAATGTAGTGAGAAATCTAAGGTCATACAAAAAATCATACCCTTACCTTACAAAAGAGGTACTTCTGAAGGTTGACGTTTAGGTGGCTTCCTTGAAAAGACCAAGACGCCTGGAATTCCAGCACTTGACTCCAGCCTTACCAGATCCTATTAGGACATTATGATCATCCCCAGTTTGCACATCTGAGGCTCAAAGAGATTTGCCAAGGACCCACAGATAAACACTGACAAACCCAGGGCTGAGGCCGAGGCCACTCTCTCCTCCCAACACTCATGGAGGTGGAACGTGCTCTGTGCTCACCACCATGTTCACATCACTCTGCTGTTGACTAGCAAGACCCTCTCCTTCTCTGAGCTGGAGGACAGAGGGCAGGTGTCCAGGCAAATAGGCTGACTTGATTGGCGGGTCAGGGGTTTAGGGTTGGGGAGTCAGCCTTTACTGATGTATGAATGCTTTTTAATATTGTAAACATGTATTTAGTTAAACACCTTAACTTATCTTTTTGGATAGGTGACGCATTTCCAGGGTTCCAAATTTCAAGAGGCACAAAAGGGGATTCAGTGAAAAGCCAGCCTCCCACCTGCCCCCAGCCGCATGATTTTTCCGTCTGGAGGAGACCAGTCTTTCCACTGGAGAGAATTTCCAGATACCTGAGCAAATGGAAATGTAGATCCTTCCCTTTTTATTTCTGTGCGTGTTATAAACACTGCTCTTCATTTTACTCTCTTCCAAAGAGTGCTTCTCCTTTTCCTGGCTGCATAGTACTCCTTTATCTTAATTACAACTCCCGCTTTCCCCCACCTCATTCCCACAAGGAAAATGCAAGTCTGATCTCTGAGGGTAGCACCCCCCACATCCTTCCCGTGCTGTTCTTCCTCAGCCTCTGAGATCCGGTGAGCTCAATGGCTGTCTATCAGGAGAGGAACAGGGATTGGGTGCAGAAGACAAAGCCTGCAGACAGACAGACAGACAGACCTCCTCCTCATTATCCTTCAACTGTGCTGTGGGTAAGGACAGGGACCACCCTCTCTGAGTGACCTTTGTTTCCTCTGCAAGATGCAACCCAAGGCCTCCCTCCCAGGGCAGGGGTGAGGGCGCCTGTGGAGAGTCTTTTGCCTCTTGCAGGCCTGAGGCCAGGAGGCACTCACTCGTTCATTGATTCACCAATTCATTAATTCATCAGTCACTTATTTACATATTTCTTCACCTTTCATTTACTCATTAATTTACTCACTCATCAACTCACTAATTCATTCATCCACTTAGTTATTCATTATCTCATCCTCATCATTCATTCATTCATTTACTTATTCACCCGTTATTCATGCATTCACTGATTCATTCATTCATTGACTAACTGGCGGTGATTAGCGTTACTTGAATGAGAATTGGAGCGCGGGGGTGGGGGAGACTGGCGATGAGGGGGCTGTTGGAGGTTACTGACTGATGGGGGTAGGGGGGAAGAGGGGTAGGGGGTGATTCGCCTCTGGCCCAGTCGGGCCCCTCTCCAGCCTCCCTCTCCGCTCCCGCCCGAGTCCGCCGCCCCGCCCCCGCGCCGCCAAAGTGCGCGTTCTCGGAGAGCGGCGCTGCTCAGCCTCCGGCTCGGGAGCCGAGCGGAGCGCCCGGCGGCCGCCCCCACACTCCCCGGACCCTCCCCGGCCGCCCATGCCCACCGCGCCCCGGGCCCGCGGCCCTGCCCAGCGCTGCTCTGCGCCTCCGGGCCCGGCGGGGGCGGGGGCGGGGCCGGGGCCAGGGCCGGGGCCGGGCTGGACAGACCCCGCCGGGCCGCAGGGCGGCCGCCGGGATGCGGAGCTGGCGGCGGAGCCTCGCGCTCTGCCTGCAGCGGCTGCCGGACGAAGGTAGGACGCGGCGGCGGTCCAGGCCGGGAGCGCGGGGCGGGGCGGGGCGGGCGGACCAGCGCGGAGCTGGCCAGAAGCGCGCACGCGGGGGGCGCCGGGTGAGGGTCCCCCGGGGCGGGTCCCCCGGGGAGGGTCCCCGGGGAGGGTCCCCGCAGGGGCCGCCTCTGAGCAGCGGGAGGGGAGCGCACCTGAAGCCGGCAGCCGGAAGGGGTCACCGCAGGACAGCCGGTGCGGAGCGCAGCCCGGCCCGCGGACAGCGTGCAGCGGGGAGCTCAGCGGGGCGCCCCGAGATGGGACCCGGAACCGGGCGACCCTCTCAGGGGCTGGCGCGCAGGCTCTGAGCCCTCGAGGGCGCATCTCCCGAGCGGCCCGCGAGGCTGGTTCCTGGAGCTGCGGGAGCCGGCGCGGCGGCCACGTGCCTCCGGGCTGCCCCGAGTTTGCAGGGATCGGGATGTGCGGGCGCGCGCGGGGGGGGACGGGGGGCTGGGGCTCTGGGTCCCGGGGCTGCGGTCGCTGGGACCCAACTTTGCTTCAGGGGGTTCTCCCGGACCCCAGACTCTGCAGTTCCTCAAAGTTGCACCGAGGCCGAATGCGGGGGGTGGTTTGGGGGCCCCCTTCCCCGGGCCGCGGTGCCGCAGCGCTGCGGCGGGGCCCCCTGCTCCCAGGGACCTGTTGTCAGAACCGGATGCAGTGGAGGGAGGAGGGAGACGGACCCGCATCTAGTGACTGTAACCCTGGAAAGTTGGGGTTCGGCGCTAACATCCCCATGGCCAGGCTGCGAGTTGGGGGCGGGGGGCGGCGGGAGGACGGCCGGCCGCCCACCTCCGCGCACTTAGGGGTCACCATGGCGGACTGGCAGGCCCCGCGTCCCGAGTCCCAGCGCCTCGCATCTGCCTCGGGGTTTAACCTTCACAGCCTCCCGCTCAGGGGGGCGCTATTCTTCTCTCCACTTCACAGGTGAGGACACTGAGCCTCCGCGAGAGCAAGCCTCTTGCCCAAGGTCACACGGCCAGTAGGGGGTAAAGCTGAGATGCAACTGCAAGATGTTGGGGGTGTCTAACCCCCCACCCCTACCTCCTCCCTGGCTGCTCCCCCAAATGGGGCCTGGCGCCATGAGAAAGGGTGCCTTTGCAACGCAGACCAGAAGTTCCTGTGTGGAGCTTGGGGGTGGAATGGATTGGGACTTGGTCCCTGCCCCTCCAGTCCTGTCGGTCTGTCACCCCTGCCGCGCCCCCCCCCCCGCCCCCACTGTGGCCCTAGGTTTGAGGGCATGAAGCAGAGCCTGTGGAGGGTCCTGCTTCCATCCCCATCAGCGTAAGCCCCTAGCAGGCCTGCAGCTCTGCCCAACCCAGGGGGCTGACTCTCATTTCTCCTCCCACCCGAGCTGGTGCTGCTGATGGCACAGCGCTAGGCGCCCAGGTTTTCTTCCCTGGGGTGAAGGGAGGAGGCAGACGAGTACGGTTGCTCATAAGGAGGGGATCATGGAGGAGTGCCCCTCCTCAATGGAACTGCCCCCAAAGAGCGGAGTAAATTAGGAAGGAAACCTTACAGAGCCTTGTGCTCACCACCAACCTTCAATCTGAGCTCAGTTCTTCAGAAATTGGGGCAGCTCAGCCACAAGCAGGCTCTGATCTTAGACAGTCATGCCCTCTCCCCCAGGCTCACTTTCTGTGACTCTAGCTTCTGTAAGAGGAGGGCCTCACACCTGCCCTGCAGGGTTTCTGGGGAGTTGCTCTTTAGTTCCCAATCCTCCCCCAACTCCGTGCATGTGGTGTGTGTGTGTACACAGTATATGCATATGTGTGTGTGTGTGGTGTGTGTGTATACACAGCATATGCATATGTGTGTGTGGCATGGGTGAGGCATGTGGATGGTGTGCGTGTGAGTTGTGTGTGAAGGCATATGGGTGATGCATTTGAGATGTATACGTGAGGTTCACATGTCACATGTATGAGGCATGCAGTCTTGTGATACTGATGGCTATTTTGCCTTCCCACCAGCCACATCTCTTGAGAGGAGGCCACTTCTCCCTCCCTCAAGGCCAGAAGGTACCCAGCATTTGAGTTTTCCATGGAAAATCTTACTTGAGATTGATCCTTGGGCTCAGCACTAAATCAGAGGGCGGCCGCGCCAGCAGGAAATTACTCTTTTAAAGAGACAAGTCCCTGGCTGTCTCTGGGCCACAGGAAAATTGGTTCCTGCGGACTGGGTCTCAGATGAGAGGTTCTGGGGTGTGGGTCCAGCTTGACGAGAGACTCGTGGTAGGTCAGCCAAGCCCAAGAGTGAGAGAGATGAAGAAATAGGCCCTCACACTTGGCATCTTCGGAGAAGAGCTTTAGCCAGCGGGAGGGACACTTTGAACAAGACCAGCGTATCTTCTTGTTCTGCAATGGAAGGTTCTGGGGAAAGCAGAGTGGGCTTGGAGACCAGACTCATGTCCCAAACTTGGGCCCCTCCTCTGGCCAGCTCTGTGACCTTGGGGATACTAATTAATTCTTCTGAGTGTCTGTTATTTTTTTGGTATGTGTTTTTGTGTGTTTTTTTCCACCCATAAAGCAGAAAGGGTAACCTTGCAGGGTGCTCTTGAAGAGTCCGTGTTAGCATATCCTAGCTCAGAGCCTGGCGCATAGTAGGTGCTTTGACAAATATTAATCCTGCCCTTCCTTTCCTGATCTTTACACATCCATTGTAATTTCAGATTTAGGGAAATGATCGGGTGCATGGATCAGTGGAGAACAGGACTCGGGTGGATTTCTGGGTTGTGAGCGGCCAGCTTGAGGCTCTCCACTCCTAGGGTTTGGGGGACCCATGGCTGCATCTACCAAGTGGCTATTTGAATGTGTCACCTAGCCTTGCCCAATGAGGCTGGCCCAAAGCTTGGGTTATGTGCATGGCACACTCACACAGCACACGTGCCAGGGTCACTCTGCAGCGTTTAGAACTTAAGGTAGTAGCCATGTTCCTTGAAGAGAGACGCATGCAGCCAGCCACTGGGATTGGGAACTCTGTGACTCTAGCTTCATGATGCTTTTGAGACGTGTGTATGTGTGTGTGTGTGTGTGTGTGAGAGAGAGAGAGAGAGAGAGAGAGAGAGAGACTTGTGTTCTAATGAACTCCACCTTGACATTTACTGTCCTATAGACAACAACATTTTCTTCTATTCACCACAGTAATTGCTTCAGGAGAACCACTCCCCCTTCCCCTACTCCCTGGTATTTGATGATCTCTGTGCAGGAAGCCAGTCCTCAGCTTCCAGTTGTCCCCAGTCCCTCCGATAACAAAAGTTCAAGGTGCCCAGGGCTTGGGGAATGTGAAATGGAAGCAGCAGCCAATTCCTTTCAGGGTGGCCTCTCAGAGGAGGAGAGCGCTGTGACCCAGCCGAGGTCAGACTCCTACCGAGGAGCAGAGCTCTCACGTGGTGCAGCCTGGTTAATTTCCCTCCTGCTGCCAGTCTTCTCTGCTCTCTAATGGACGCTTAGAATATTAGCCAGGAGGGTTAATAGAAGTCATCACGTCCAACCCTCTTATCAGAGAGAGATGGGGACACACAGAAGCCGTGAGGAGGAAGTGACTTTTCAGCCAGTTGATAAATACTTATTGAGCCCTGTGTTGGGGGCTGGGGATAGGGCCATGGACAAAGACAAAGGCCCTGCTGTAATGGAGTTTACATCCTGGGAGAAGGGAAGACGGAGACAAATAAACAGGGATGGGATAGTTTCAGAGTCGTCAGTGAGATGGAGACCACACAGGAGCAGAGGGTGATGTCATGGCGAGTTCCATGGGGGGGGGGGACTTCTTTAGCGGGGTGGTCTGGGGTGATCAGAGAAGGCTTCTCGAGAAAGTGACTGCTGAGCTGAGACTAAAGAACAAGAAGGCGCAGCCATGCCCAGAGCAGGAGGAAGAGCCATGAAGGCAGAGGGAGCAGCAAGTACCAAGAAAAGCTCTGGTCAGCGGAGGGTCGGAGGGGGAGGACCAGTCTGACCTGTTGGAGGAGCCAAAAGAAGGAGTGAGGAAGAGGGAGAGCGATGAGCAATGAGGTTGGAGGAGCTAGATCAGCGCACCGGGAGAAGTGCGGATTCTATTCCTAGGGGAGCCATCGGAAGTCTTGATCAAGGACTTGTGCTGGCTCTGAAGACAAGCAAGATTTTGATCAATAGAGATGGCAGTGGGGAGAGGCATGCCAGGCAGAGGAATGGCATGAGTAAAGGAGCAGAAGTGGGAAAGCTGTAGGAGACGAGGCTGCCAGACAGGCAGGAACCAAAGGCCCTGAATGCCTCCCTGGAGAGCTGTCCAGGGTTCTGACAGGTGCATCCAGTGCCTGCAATTGATGGACTGTTAGGGGAGTGTGTGTGTGTGCGTGCGTGCGTGTGTGTGCGTGCGTGCGTGCGTGCGTGTGTGTGTGTGTGTGTGTGTGTGTGTGTGTTAGTACCTGGCTAACTAATGTGTCCCTGTGTTGGTTACCTAGGAGACAATGGAAAGACGATGGGGCAGGATCTGATTGGCTATTCAGTCCCGCTGCTCATCTCTCTGTCAGGACTGCAGGCAGAGGTTACAAATGGTCCATGCGGGCATGCCAAGTGCCGGAAGGGGAGCTGTGAATGCTCGCTGCCCCAAGCCCTGTGTGCACGTATGTGTGGCTGCCAGTGCGTGCGTGGGCATGTCTTGAACAAAGCGGTGACATCTGGAGCTAATGCGCTTCCTGCTGTGAAACATCTGCTCGTTGCCTTAAATCAGGTAGTGGGGCCCAGATAAATTTCAGGAGAACTAGCCAGACCTTGGAAAGGATCTCATGTTTGCTTTTAATAACTGCAGTGTCAACATTGGAGCTGGTTTTAAATGTCGTCCTGTACCTTCAAAAATGCAAATAAACCTGTGAGTGATGGAAGTTATGTATGTTCCACAATGTGGACTGTGATGTTAGGATGCAAAATCACCCTCCCCTCCCGCCAAATCCCAACTGAGATCTGCTTTTTTCTCCTCTCTCCTTTAAAAACAATAGTGTCTCTTTTTATTTTCTACTTTGTGGGTAAATGGACAGGGAATCTACACTTTTTGGGATGGGGAAACAAACAAACAAAACCATCAAAGTGTTTCCTTTGTAGTTGACTTTCTAAAGCAGCAGCTCAGGTAGATTTGGAAAACAACAAAAAACACAACACCCCAACAGCTCCAGGCTGCAGAAGATTTAGCATTCTCACACTGCTCCCTCCTCCCCCGCCCCCTCCTGACTTCCCCTTGGCAGATGACACAGCTGGTGAGAAAGGAAACATGGATTTCCCTGCTCCCACTCCTGGCTTCTCTGGCTTAAGTTTTAAGGTGCCACAGCAGTGTTTCCCAAACTTTTGACATATATGTACCCCTTCTATGATTTTCGTCACGCTGAGTACCCCTCGTACTCATGAGAACGTAGAATTAGGTGCAGCTAAGCACGGTGCAGTGCATATCCCCACCAAACTCCGGTGCAACCCGTACCCCCACCAAACTTCCCGTACCCCTGGGGGTACGCGTACCACCCTTTGGGAAACACTGCATTAGAGGAACCTTCTCTGCCTCTTCCCTGTCATCCTAATAAAGATTCCCCCCACCACCACCACCACCAGAGGAGAAAAATTATGGAATAATTTTATGAAATTTTTCCCTCTTTCCAGCACTGGTCAGAGGTATTTTCTAAAACATACATCTGGGGGTGGTTTTCCCCCTGTTTATACATTACCCATTTGTGCTCCATAACTTACAGTGGGTGGAGGGAGGGGGAGGGAGGGAGAGGAGGCTGCACTTAAATGCCCAATAGGACAACCCAAGTGACCCAGAAGACGAATAAAGGAGGCCCGGGGCCTTTGCACTTGCTGTTCCCTCTGCTGGATCCATCTTCTGCCTTACATAGGGGCGGGCAAAAGTAGATTTACAGTTGTGGGTATGCAACGTGGAGTTTATTCTTGCATTATTTATTTATATATTCTTGTGTTATTGTTTCATTTTCCACACAAACAACTGTAAACCTCCTTTTGCCCCAGACTGTGTGCATATGGACTGCTCTCTTCATTTAGATCCCTGCAAAATCCTCCTCAAAGAGGCCCCCCCGACCATTTTATCTAAAATAGCAGCCCTTAGCCCCATAACTTTCTTTTTCTTCCCAGCCTTTTGCACTGCCTGACTTTGTTATGTACTGTGTGTCATGTTTATTACCTTTCTCCTCCACTGGTACGGAAATGCCACGAGAGTCATGGCTGTGTCACTGTATTTTCCACGGCATTCCCAGTAACTAGCACATTGTCTGACACACAGCAGTTGCTCAGTAAATATCTGTGAACTGAGGGGGTGAAATGCGCCGAGGGGATAATGCTGACCCAGAAAGTAGGCCTTGTGGGAGTCCTGGCTCAGCCTGCCAGCTCTTCTTATTTTTCTAGAGAAGCTAAAAAATCCAGAGTTTTACATACTGTCTCCCAACTCTAAAGGTTAAACACCAACTCAAACAAAGATTCCGAGGGCCAAGCCACACCCCCTTTGGAGGTGGAGGCCTCCGGGGCTGCAGGTCCTTCGCCATCTGGCGGCAGTAACCTTTCTTCCCTCCTTCCCACGCACAGATGACCCCCGAGCCTTTGCTCAGGCTGCCACCTCTGCCTGGAGTGCCTCTTCCCCAACCTCTTCCTCACCCAGCAAATTCCTTTTTCCTCTAGTCCCCACCCCAAGGCCAAGCCAAGGTGCAACTCCTGTTATCCCCCCCAATATGACAGAATGCGTCTCTCCCACCACATTTCTGTCCTGGCTCCTCTCGTTTAGGAGGGTAACTGTTTGCTCATCTGTCTCATCCACTAGACAGAGAGCTCCAGGGGCGGGAACCCCATCAGATCTGCAGGTCTGCAGTGCCAGCGCAGAGACCGACTTCCTGCAGGTGCTCACGGAGTGAGTGGTGAACACAATAGAGGAAGGGAGGGGAGAGCCACCAGCCTTTGTTGGGAAGCTCCTGGGAGCCATGCCCTGGGTTGACCACATTCACATCCTTTCCTTCATGGCCTGGTGACCGGCGTGGGGAGGTGCAGAGGGGACCTGATTAGGTCTGAGCTCCTGGTGTCAAGGGGCTCCTCATGGCGCTGGAAAGCCGCTCCCCGGCTGGTGTGCAGCTGCCATCCCATTACATTCATCAGGCTAACCTCTGTTTCAGGTCACACGGGGCTGGCTTCCCGCCCAGCCGTATGACCGTGTATGAGTCCCTTTGCCTTTCTGGGCCTCACTTTCTCTTCTCTGTAAAATAGAAGTGCTGCCACCACAGGAGTTATTGTGATGACGGGTGGAGAGGACTTGGCCAGCCATAGAGTGGGGTGCAACCATGGAATGCTGACTGGCCCCAAGACGGGAGTGCCCAGACACCGGGTGGCAGAACCATGCCTCCTCCTCAGTGTTCAGCTTGATTTGCGGATGTGACCTCCTCAGGGCCACGCAGAATAGCCACCACACAGGAATGCCCGTGGCCGGATGGGTGTCGCAGGGTGCCCTGGGCTGCAAGCGGAAACCTGTGACCTGCCTTGATTCTGTGAACAATTCTCATGGGACTTGCCTGATCTATCTGGGCCTCAGTTCCCTCCTCAGGAAAATCAGGAAATAATCCTGCTCCAAGGGGATGCAAAGAAATAAAATGGAAGAGAAAGCGTGCAGGCCGCTTTGTACAAGCGGAAGCCCCTGAGGAAACGGGGAGGGAGATGATACTGAAGCGTGGCATTGCAGGAGGGGCTTTGTGCCCGGGCACAGGCACACTCACCCCTCTCGACAGAGGCCCCGATCCTACACCAGCAATGGGAGGCCAGGATGGTTAGCCCACTTCCCTACCAGGAGACTCAGGGGCTGAGAGAGGAGCGATTTGCCCCACTTCATGCCTGAGCTGGGACTGGTCTCTCAAGCCTTCCTGTTGACCAGTGTCATGTTTTGAATTTTTAAAACTGTATAAAATGTTTGTTGGGCTTTTAAACTATTTTAAATAATTAAACATAGCAATGTCATTTTTTTTTTTTTAAAGATATTGCAATGTCTCACCTTCACCACACAGCACTAATATGTACTCATTTCCCTGGCCTCTTGCTATTATTAAAAAAAAAAGTATCCTTTAAATCACATTCTCTCTGATTAAGCATGTAATTATTGTTAAATATAGGCCCTTTTGGAAAGAAAGACCAGGAGAAAATTAAAGTTGTCTTCCATCTACCCAACATCCAGAGAGCCACTCTGGTAGGTTTCCTTCCAATATTTTTTCCACTATCTTTTTCTGTTGAAATCATACTACATTTGCTGATTTGTGTTTTGCTTTTCCTTCGCATAGACTTATGGGGTCAGCATTTTCCTGGCTTATTCTAGCTGCCGACTGCTTCATGGAGTGGCTGCTCCAGGCGCAGTTGATTTCCCTACCCCAACCTCCCCGCCCCCCCACGGTTGGATAACAAGGTTGTTTCCAGCATTTAGCTGTTAATAACGAAGGCTGCAGTAAGAACCAGCTGTGCTGTGGTTATCATCAGCCTGTAATGCAACTCTGCATGGCCTTTCCTCCCTGCAGGTGTTATTTCTTACGCTTGTCCTTGTTAATGGCCACATAATCTCCCCGGGTGTTGCTATTCCTCATGGTCGAGGCCATATCTCCCTGCCCATATCCCACGAGGCCTCTCCACTCCCTCTAGAAAGCCAGTCCCTCCCTCCAGCACCTTGGACTTGAGGAACACACCTGCAGTGGGGAGGGAAGGGCTGTCACCATCTTGCCCAAACCCCAGGCATGTGCTGTCTCCCTCCTGTCCGTGTCCTGGCCCGGGCTGAACTCAGACCCTGTGCACGTTGGTTCTTTTCGTTCTCCTTTCATTCATTTTCCAGTTGTTGACCTATGATCTGCCATATGACAGCCTCTGCTCTAAGTTGCTGGCATAGAGTCGTAAACTAGACAGCCTTTGTACGTAGGCAGCATGGGAGACAGGGCACAAACAGGTGGAGCAATAAATAAGAATTCACAGGTGGAAGGTGCTGCTCCGAAGCCAAGGAAACGGGAGGATATAAAAGAGGGCGACAGAGCAGTCAGAGAGGGCTTTCTGGAGGAGGTGACGTCTGTGCTGCAGCCAGCCACAGGAAGATTCAGGGGAGGAGCGGTTCCGGGTGGAAGGGACAGCAGGGCAGAGACCCTGGGGCAAGAGTGGGTCTGGAGGAACTGGAGGAATGGAGGCCAGTGTGGCTGCAGGAGCCTGGAGTGGTGTGAAGCCAGCAGGGCCTCTGCAGGCCAGAGGGAGGAATTTAGGTGTCTTTGGAGATTCCTGGGAAACATTAGGTACCCGGTTGGGACAGCTAGCTGCTGTTACTGTTAGGACAGTGATCGGCAAACTCATTAGTCAACAGAACCAAATATCAAAAGTACAACGGTTGAAATTTCTTTTGAGAGCCACATTTTTAAAACTTAATCTATATAGGTAGGTACATTGTTATTAGCTTAATGAGGGTACTTGGCCTTTGCTAAAAACTCAAGGGGCCAAAGAGCCGCATGTGGCTCTCGAGCCGCAGTTTGTCGACCACTGTGTTAGGAGATGAGACTTGCTTGCTGCGTAGAGTGCATTGGGGATGCTGTCTGGCCTCCTTGAAATCTGACCGCCTCCTTGCTGCAGCTCCCACCTGTTCCCTCCCGCAGCTGCCCTAGGGCATGCTGGATCTGCAGATCAGCAGTTCCCTGACTCCCTTCCTCCAGAATGAGAGCCCAGAGGGCTGTGTTTGCCCTAAGCTGTCCCTCTGTGTGAAATGGGCCCATTCTGCCTCCTGGAGCTCCTGGGAGTCTGTGCTGGCACCTATGGGGGCTCACAAACAACAGTTCCAAAGATACTAAATCAAACATTTTTTAAAATAATATTTTACCTAGAAAAATCTTATCTAGAGATCTCTATAGTGTTCGTTTGAGGGTGTGTGTGAGTGCCCTGTAGGTACCCTGGAGGGAGGTGGCGGGTGGCCCTCAGGGAAAACCAAAAGCAATTACATTGGATTCCGCACTTAATTTAACCTAAAGGCCCTGCGGGGAGGCAAGGTAGTGAGGCAGAGCTTGCAGGCTGTGGGCAAAAGTGATTCGTGGGAGATTTATAGGACCTCGTGAAAGATTCGGGTCCAGGCCGAGCTTGGATGGGGCGGGGCTCGGTGCCTTGGGCTTTGCCTCCACAGCCCTGGAGGCAGGTGATCTGAGACTCCTGATGGCCGTGATGGCTTTGTGACTCTGGGCGAGTCACAGCCCCTCTCTGGACTCTGTAGCACCATAAGGCATTCTGGGTTCTCCTCCTCCTCTGGGTCCTGGCCCCAGCCGGCCCCCCATCTCCCACCAGACCTGCGCTTCACAAACCTTTCCATACCTTTAAGGCCCTCTTCCTCCCAGCCCGAGCCCTCCCCGGTCCAGTTGCTCTTTCATTTTGCAGAGGAGAACACAGATTCCCAGAGGCTCGTTGACAGGCTCAGAGTCGCACAGTGAGCCTGGGCAGGGCGTGAAGCTGTCTTGGCCCACTTCAAGGAGGAGGAGTGATGGTGGCGGGAGGGAAGAGGCAGCGGCAGGAGCCTCTGGGGTTGCCTTGAAGGCCACTCAGGATTCAGACGGGTGGTGATTTGATTCTTCACACAGCCCCCTTCTGGATTCTGTCCTGTGGCGTCTTCTCTTCACATTGAACAAAGAAGGGCCGGGAGAGTTCAAAGACCAGACAGAAACCCACAGCAACTAGTTCCGGAGCGGGAATGTGGTCCCTCCTGGTCCAGCCTTTCTCCCCAGCACATCGCCAAGTCTTTGGGCCTCCCCTACCATGAGCCTAGCTTCTCCACTCACCTGGGCAGGTGACCTGACCTCCCTGAGCCCCCATGTCTGCATCTATAAAACGAGGGTGACGATATGCCCACCTCCCAGGCTTGCTGGGACGAACGGCTGTTGATGAATGGCCTAGAATAGTACCTGGTATCCATTTCCTCTCAGAAAAAAAAAAACTAACTCTAGGGCCACTCAAACCCTAGGGAAAATCTTTCTAGGAAAGGAGCCCCTTCTTTCCCAGGACCCGAGCTTAGCTGGCACGCCCCCCCCCCTCCCCCAAGGCAAAGGAGGAGGGAGGGAACTTGTCAAAGGCTGGTGGTTGCAGATGGCAGGCAGCTAATTTATTTACCTCCTCCTAATAAATATGTACGACGCATAAATAAAACATCTCACTTGTACCATTGCGGTCGGGTGCAGGCAGGCAGTGACAGTCAGCAGCATAGCTCTGAAGCACACTCTGTGTGCATGTGGAGTCTGGCAAGGGGGTTAATGAGCTGATTATTCCTCCCTTAACCCAATTTCTTGTCACAAATCCAGCAGCGCGCAGAATTCCCAAGTCAGGAGGCACTGGGCTTTCTCTGCAGGCCTCCCAGCCAAGGCCAGGTTGAGGAAGGCCCCAGCACCCTTGGCTGGGCTCTGGGCAAGATGGGACTGGACGGCCCCGGGAGGTGGTGAGCTCCCACCAAGGCTGCAGCCAAAGGAGTTCCTGTTCTGAATGGGGTTTGGACATCTTGGGCCATCTCCTGAGACTGTTTGACCACTGTGGTGGGCCTCGTTTTTGCAAACTTGACCTGTTTCAAGTTCATGCACGGGCCTCTTGGCAGGTTCCCAGCCTCCACACAATACCCACTGCATCTGTTCTTCCCTGCTCCTCTCCCCCAGCTCATCAGGAAGCCAGGAAACCCAGTTATAAGGCAAGGTAACAACCCATGGGGCTGCTGAAGGAACCTTAGAGTGGGGAAAAGGAGCAGAGGCAAACTAAACAGGTCACGTTTGCAATGAATGGAGAGTCTGAGCTCTGATGTCATCCTTTGGGCCCCTGGATTCAGCCCTTCCTGAAGGGGATGTGAGCTTTTCAGGTCTCCTCCTCACGTGGGCCAGTCGGGGTTGGGTTTATGTCATTGATGAGTGAGAGCTTCTTGCCTGGAATCACCTCCTCCGGGAGGTTTAAGAAAGGGCAGGTGGTCCTGGCTCAGCGGAGAGGGCCCGCATTCTGTTTTGGACACTGGCGTGTGCAAGCGTGGGAGCAGAGCTGACACGCAGAGTGATGGAGGAAAGGCTGTGAAAGGAAGGAGAAGGGACCCAGCACCAGGGCTGCCAGGAGGACAGGCTGGGGGAGAGGAGGCTGACCAGGTGAACTTGACTCTGTATAGCTTTGTTGGTGTGATATAAGCTGCTCGCCTCACCAATATAAGGCTTGATATAAGATCCCTCATCTCTTCAGGGAGCAGACATCTACACTCCCACCCCCAGTGCATGGAAGTCCCAAACTCACAAATGTTTCCATTTCTTATGGATTTCCTGAGAAACACAGCCCACTGGCCCCCAACCCAGTCCATCCCAAACTGAAATAATCAACACAACATAAAACCGACATCGGCTGGAACTGTGCACGGTAAAAAATAGTTGTTGATCTACACATCGACAGAACAATCCCATTTCCATGCCAAATTAAGATTTGCACACATCCGACCCGAGAGAATTGCAGTTGACAGAAATCACGGCCAGCGTGGGGAGTCCTACAGAGGCAGAAGTTGCCTCGGATCGGTAGTCTGTGCTGTGGGCAGAGAAGCTGATTGATGAGCCAGGTCTTCGTTACAAATCTTAATTAGGAAAGGCTCCATCTCAGTGAGGATGACCTCAATAAAGCAAAAAAAAAAAAAAAAGAAAACGGCAACGGAGAAACGGGGAAGTGGCTTAACGGCAGCGTGTAGATTCATCAAAGGTGTAGAGGGCTCCTTGGGGCACGTGCCGGAAAGGGCTTCCTCATGTTCGCCAAAGTTGGGGAAATTGGTTCCCTTGTATTTGAGATTTGTCCTTGTCTAGTGGGTGGGCGCGGGTGGGGCTGTCAGAACGGACCGCCCCTTCCGGAGAGAAGGGCGTGCTGTCGTGCGGGGCTCTGTCTGTGCGGAAGGAGGAGGTGTCCGTGGGTGGTCCAGGGTGGCTATACCCAAATATCCAAATAAAACATGTATTTGATACCGTCCCGTCCTCCTCCCTTCCGTGGCTCCTCACCGCTGCCAAGATCAGGTGCGCGTCCTCCCGCGTGGCCCGGCGCTGCTGCCCGCCCCGCCCGCTCTCGCGGCTGTCCTCTGATGTCTTTGGCTCCGGCCACACCAGCCTCCTTTCCATGCTTGGGGGGAAAACAAGCCCAGTGAGAGGCAGGGTAGCACAGTGGTTTCAAATGTAGTCTCTGCTACTGACGGAGTTGTGTGGCCTTGTGCTGGTCACTTAACCTCTCTGGGACCCAGTTTATTCATCTGTAAAATGGGAATACTAGCACCCACGTCAGAGTGTGGTTCTGAGGGTGAACTGAGTTAAGGCAGGAAAGCCCCGGAGCCGTGTCCACTGTGTGAGAGCCCTGGTGTGTGTGTGTGTGTGTGTGTGTGTGTGTGTGTGTTCATTCTTACTTCCACCCTAGGGCCCTGGCCCATGCTGTTCTCCCTGCCTGGGGTGGGATTGGGGAGGACTGGTTTTCTGGTTCTTTCTAATCTTGCAGCACTCACCCTAAGCACCTCTTCTTTTTTCCTTTCTTTTCTTTTCTTTCTTTCTTTCTTTCTTTCTTTCTTTCTTTCTTTCTTCTTTTTTTTAATGTATTGGTTTTAGATACATTAAAAAATCACACTTTTTAATTTTTTATTTTATATATTATATATATATATATATATATATATATATATATATATATATATATATATATTTACAGAGAGGAAGGGAGAGGGATAGAGAATTAGAAACATCGATGAGAGAGAAACATCGATTAGCTGCCTCCTGCACACCCCCTACTGGGGATATGCCTGCAACCAAGGTACATGCCCTTGACCGGAATCGAACCCAGGATCTTTCATTCAGCAGATTGATCCTCTATCCAAAGAGCCAAACCAGTTTCAGCAAAAAAAAAAAAAAATCACTTTTTTTTTTTAATTTAGGGGGGAGGGAGGGAAGGAGGGAGAAGGAGAGAGAGAGAGACAGAGACAAGAGACAGAGACAGAGAGACAGAAAGAGAAGCATCATTTATTGTTCCAATTATTTATTTATCCATTCATTGGTGGTTCCTTGTATGTGCCCTGACCAGAGATGGAACCCATAACCTTGGTGTATCAGGACGATGCTCTAACCAACGAGCTACCTGGCCAGGGCCTACTCCCAGCACCTTTTCTGAAGGAAAGCCTCCTGGTGCTCCTTGTTATACCCTCTCCCAGCGCCATCCTGAGCTCTGCAACTCTCACCGCGTTTTATGACAGTTACCCATGAGCCCCGTGGCTGTGGGTCCCAGCTGCCCTCCTCCTCTCCTCAGCACTGCCCTGGGGCTCGGCTCTTACCAGGCGATCAACCAATCAGGGGCTGTTGGAGGCTAGCCCACTTCCTCCTGCGGGTTCAGGTTCGTCCTGGCTGATAAGGCTCACACCTTCCATGGCTTCTCACACCTTCCCTGGGCCTGCAGGTTCCCCAGGCAGGTGCTTCCCCTCCCAACCTGGGCTCTGGGCAGATCACAGCCTCAGCAGATTCCCCCGGGGACAGCTGCCAGCTGCCTCCTAATGACAGCCCTTAATTGCTTCCTCCCCATCCATTTAGTTTTCCTTAAAGGGCTGTCAGCCCAGCCTGGCCACACCAGGCTGCCAGCACGGGTGGACCCCGTGCCACCCTCCCTTCCAGAATTCCTTGCATCCAGAGTGGCCCTCTGGAAATTCCCTCCTTAAGCCCACGAGAGCAGCCCACGGGCCATTCTGTTGGGCACTGCCTCGGCAGGACGTTCCGAGGGCTGGCCTCTGTGCTGGTGGACGCCTGGCTCTTACTCGGTCTACTCATCACTCAGAAGTAGCGATGGCCCAGCTTGCTCTGGAGGCGGGACCTACCACCTGGGGGGCTGGCTTTCTGGGCTTCTCACATTGGCATGTGCTCAGCATATGTCTTAGACCCTGGCATGGCCCCAGGACCTTGGGAATCGGAATCTCCTGGGTGAGGAGCATGTTTAAAATGCTCCTCCTCGCCCTGACCAGTTTGGCTCAGTGGATAGAGCGTCGGTCTGCGGATTCAAGGGTCCCAGGTTCAATTCTGGTCAAGGGCATGTACCTTGGTTGCGGGCACATCCCTAGTAGGGGTGTGCAGGAGGCAGCTGATCGATGTTTCTAACTCTCTATCTCTCTCCCTTCCTCCCTGTAAAAAAATCAATAAAATGTATTTTAAAAATAAATAAATAAATAAATAAATAAATAAATAAATAAATAAAATGCTCATCCTCTGACCCCAACCCAAACCTGAGGAATCAGCACTGCTTGGAGCCAGACAGAAAGCACTTCTTCCACCTTTTATTTAAAATCATAAAATGTGCACATGGGTATAACAGAGAGGTGTGGTGGAAAGAATAATGACAACGAACACCCTTGTAACCACCCTGGTTAAGAAGTAGAACATTGCCAGCCCCATAGAAGTTCCCCGAGGGTTCATCTCACAGTGCGTCCCCTCCATCCTCCTACCCAGAGGTAGCCGCCTCCTTGATATCTTGAGTGATCACTCTTTTGGTTTTCTTTACGTTATTCCCACCTTCTATAGATAACTACACATTAAAGTTTGTTTTCACTTGTTATATATATATATATATATATATATATATATATATATATATATATATACTTTTTTTATTGATTTTTTACAGAGAGGAAGAGAAAGAGATAGAGAGTTAGAAACATCGATGAAAGAGAATCATTGATCAGCTGCCTCTTGCACACCCCCCCCCCCCCCGGGAATGTGCCCACAACCAAAGAACATGCCCTTGACCGGAATCGAACCTGGGACCTTTCAGCCCGCAGGCTGACGCTCTACCCACTGGGTCAAACCGGTTTCAGCTTCACCTGTTCTTGAACTTCACATAAATGGAATCTTACCGTGTGCGCTCTTCTCTGTCTAGCTTTTCTCGCTCAAGGTCATGCTTTTGAGGTCTATCCATGGTGTTGTGTGCAGCAGCAGTGCATTCTTTTTCGCTGCTGTGTAGAATTCGATTGCGTGAATACACCACCGTTTTCACACACCTGTTCTACTCTTGGTGGGCTTCTAGGTCGTTTAAAGTTTTTACTCTTGGGAATAATACTGCTGCAAATATTCTTGGACATGCCTTCTGGTACCCATTTCTCTTGGGTACATTCCTTCAAGTGCAATGGCTGGGCTGTAGGATATGCATATTTTAACAGCTTTATTGAGGTATATTTTAGGATATGCATATTTTAAAATTTCAGCAGATACTGTCAAGTTCCTTTCCAAAGTAGTACCATTTTACATTGCCACTAGCAATGTGTGAGAGCTCCAGTTACTCCACATCCTCACCATTACTCGGTATTGTCAGACCTTTCTTTTTCCCCTCCCCATGAATCTATATTTTTATCAAGCTTCCCCGGGGACTCTGATGCACTCAGAGGAAGGTCTCTCCTCTTGCTGTGCATGGAAATCACCGGGTGAGCTTTAAAAAGCCAGAGCCTGGGGCCCTGCCAGGTCGTTCTGAATCATCCCCCACAGTTGGAGGGCGGCTATCTGTGGTTTGAACAAACTGAGCACTTCCTGATGGCGCCCATTAGGAGCTTCTGCTCCACCAGCCCCACGGCCAGCTGGCCTTCCAGCTCCTCTCAACCACAACCTTTGTTCTTCAGGCACCACGTCCCTTGCCTCTGGCTGGGGTCCCTGGGTTCTGTCCAGCGGCTGATCTTGCCCACAGCTTTTCACTCTGGGAGTTGGGGTGGGAGGCATTGAAGGCAGCGTCACCTCTGTGTAGACTGGAGCTCTGAGGGTTCCTTGGTTCCCATGGTGACCTTCTTAGAATGGTCCTCAGTAGTGGTTGCACCTCTAACATGAGCCAACTTTAGAGATGGGAGACCTGACAGGCACCCCTTAAGAGTAACGGCTGACACCAGAGGTTGCAAAGTCAGATGCCCACAAGGGCCAGGCAGGCTGGCCATGTGAGTGAGGAAGATGGGCAGGGATGAAACACATATGCATGCACTCACACACCAATACACATACACACACACACACTCCGAACATCTAAGCCAGCACTTAACTGGGGGTGATTTTGCCCTCTATGAAACATTTGGCAATGTCTGGAGACATTCTTGGTTTTCACAGCTGGGGAGGGGTGTGCTGGCATCTAGTGGCAGAGGCTGTGGGTGCTGCTGAATATCCCAGGATGCGCAGGATGGCCCTTCACAACTAAGAATTATCTGGTCTAAAATGCCACCAGTGCTGGAGGTTGAGAAACCCTGATCTTAAAACAAAACAAAAACCAACGTACTACCATTTCAGCATGCTTTAAGGTTGCATGTCATTTTGAAAGCTGAACTTTTATTTTACAGCTTTATTTTAAATTGAATCGGGCTGGGGGCCAGCTTGTCACTGGTTAGTTCCTCTAAAGCAGTGCTTCTCAGACTCTCAGGTGAAGGGCTAGTATTTTCTTTTTATTTTCAATCTATTGGAGACTGATGCATGTGAAAAATACACTAGTAATGAATGATTGAGAAATGAAATAAAACAACAAAGGCGTGGCCCAACTGGCGTGGCTCAGTGGCTGAGCATCCAACCTGTGAACCGAAAGGTCACAGTTCGGTTCCTGTCAGGGCACAATGCCTGGATTGACGGGATTACACATAGAAAGGACAGCAGCACAGAGCCTGTCCCTGGGAAGGAGATCCAGGTGTGAAAATTCGGAAATTCTTCCCAAACTCTCCTCCCCGCCATGTCTCTCTGTGAGGACTCCCTCAGGACCCCCTGGGTCTCTCATGATCCAGCACCCGGAGGGTTTGTGTGGCCCTGCAGGCCCTTGGCCATCCTTTCTGGTCCCCATGATTACCTTGCCTGAATCCCCTAAACCTCAGGCACCAGGACGGGGGTGGGGGGTGGGTAGCTGGGGATCTGGTGGCTCAGAAAGTGTCCACACACCAGGGTCTGCCTGAGGCTCGGGCAGCAGAAGCATTGAGAGCATGCCCCTCCCTCTGTGGCCTCAGTTTCCCCATCTGGTGAAATGGGTGGGGTGCAGTTGTGAACCAGAAGCTTTCTCTGGCACAGCATGGTGGCTGAGATCCCAGCTCTCAGCCACCGTGTCATTTAGTGAATCTCCCGGTTTCGGAAGGAACGTTAATCTTCTCCTTGCCCTGCAGTTGGACTTCCAGGCAAGCAGGCCCACATGGGTCACGGCTGTCACTCGGGAATTAATGGAGGGAGGCCCTGGGTCCGCAGCAGAAGATGGACGTAGAGTGTGAGGCAGCACCTGCAGGCAGGACGGCAGGGACAGAGTGAGGGGGCTTTGCCACCTCCCTGCCCATGCCCCTGGTGGCCCTGCTCCCTCCTATCACTAAATATACCACGGCCTGCCATCTGCTGTGCCAGCACGTGCTATTTGTTCACCCCCACAAATGCCCCGTTTGGCAGGTGAGGAAACCGAGGCACAAAGAGAGTGAATGAGGAGCCGAAGGTCACACCACTAGTGCACCCGGCTTTCCACTGCCTCCTCACAGGGATGTTTGCTGATGGCTCCCTGTGTCCAACCCACTTCCCGAGCACCCAGGAAGCTGGGACTATGTCCCCAGCCACCTCCTCTCTCACTCTCACCTGTCCCACCTCTCCCTGCCTCCCACACGAGCGTTCGTCTGGTCCCCCTCCAGCTTCACTTTGTAGCTGAATCAAGGGCTAGTGGTGGGATGGGGAAGCGCCCCTTCTGACCTCATACCCTGAACCTCGTATGCCAGGAGACCCTCCTGACAAGAGACCACAGGTTTTGGAGCCCGATGTCCTAGGTTCTAATCTCAACTCTGATACTTCCTTATGTGTGGCACTGGACAAGTGATGTAACCTCTCAGTTTTCTCTTCTGTGAAGTAGATGTACTTCTCCCAGCCTCCTAGGGCTGTGTGCCTCTGTAGAGTCACCACTTTTCTTCAAAACATGCCCTGAACCCCTCCTGGCCCAAGCCCCCAGCACCTCTTGCTTGTATGGTTGCAGTAACCTCCTCACGGGTCCCCTCTCCTTCATCCTCCCTCCCCACAGTCTGTTCTTCCCCAGAAGCCAGAGGGGTCCTGTCACATCCCTCCGACACATCCCACCTCCTTCAGCAGAAAAGCCAAAGCCCTCACTACAGCCAACCCAGCCCGCTGTGGTCTGTCCCTGTGACCTCCCTGACATCCTCTGAGACGTCTGCCCTGCCACTCACTCAGCTCCAGCCACACTGGCTTCCTTGCTGATCCTCAGGCACAGTCCTGCCTCAGGGCCTTTGCACGGTTTGTGTCCTTTCTGGCTCAGAGATCTGCACGCTGGGTCCCCCACTTCCTTCATTTGTGTAAAGACTTGATCACAAGGGTACCTTACACACACACAATCCTCTCATCTCTATTTTCCTTCAACATGCTTACATCAGCCTACCTTGTAGTGCATACTTGTTCTGTGTGTTGTCTGTCTTCCCTACTGGAATGCAAGTGCTGCAGGTTGTATTCACCGTTGGAGCATGAGAGCTGCTCAGCAACTATTTCGTGAGTGAGTGAATTAACGATGGGGTGGGTACAGATGAACGCACGGGGCCTGGAATAAATGGTACTGGATTGTCACTGTGGTCATCATCATCATTTTTCTCTCTCAACGAGGATCTGACGGGTTTGCACATAGGAGGGACCCAGCCTCAGGCAGACCCCGGTTTGCAGACAAGAAGAGCCCCCTGCGAATGGTGACCTCACTCTGACCCCAGGCTTTCCTTACCTCTGGGGTGGCATCAGCCTGGACTTCTTGCTGTCTCTCCTGATTCCTGGGATGTCATGTGACCCTGCAGCCCAGAGGCACGCAGGTCCCCGTGGAAGGCGCTGGCACTTAATAGCCTCATTAAGTCTAGCCTTGATGGATGGCTGGCCTCACTCCGCTGCTCCCCACAGGGTGGCAAAGAACTTTGAATGACTTGTGGCTCTCAGGGAGCCTCTCCTCCTCCTCCTCCTCTTCCTCTTCAAGGGGCATGGGAGATGAATAAGATAAAGCACTGATCAGACTTCAGGAGAGTTCCTCACTCATTCATTTCTTCCCCATTCACTCACTCATTCATTCAAGTGCTGTCCTTTGGGAGCCACAGGAGGTTGTAGAGAGGGAGAAAAGAGTGACGTAACCATTTCACAGGGTATTGGAGGTGAACTAACCCTCAGAAAGGGCCAACCCCCTACTTTTACAGTGGGGAAACTGAGGCCCAGAGCAGGCAGGGACTTGTCCCAGGTCCTGCGGTGGCCATGTGACTGCTCTCTCAGCCACGGCCTTGGGAAGGGGAGTTTGGCGGGATTGAGGGTCAGGGTGGAGGAGTCAGGGGCTGTGGAAAGGACGTTTGGGAGGTCCCAAGCTGCGTGGCAAGAACCAGCGACTTCTACTGTCCCTTTGGACAAGGTCTTGGGTCCCTCAATGCCCATCCCCCTGCCCGGTCCTCACCCTGGATCTGATGGTTGTGGCTTGGGTCCACTCGCCATGGTGGTTCCCATGCCTGTAATCCTGGCACGCTCCACGCTATTCTGATGGCCTGTGGTCGGAGCCCAGTGTGGTGTGGACACATCATGATGAATGCTCTGTGGTCTGGATCCATCACCCTGGGCTGGAGAGGCTGCATGGTTTCAATCTTGTGTGCCCTGCAGGCTGTCCGCCAGTTCCCAGATGGGGGCCAAGGGAAGAGGGTGGGGTGGGCATGATGCCAACTCCCACCTTTGACCCTGGAGAACCTTCCCGGCCACCTGAAATGCCAGCTGGCTGTCCCCGTGGTGCCGATGGGGAAGGGATGGCCCCGCGATCACACAGCCGGCCGGAGCCCAGGAGGGCCTCTCAGGACAGGGCGCCTTCGCTTTCCAGCCCGTGGGGAGGGCCATGCAGCAGCAAACCAGGTGGAGGGACCCGGAGACCAGCAGTGCTGGGTGCGGAGCTGCTGTGCTTCGCCGCTCATCCTGCCACGTTTGCTGTGTTTAATCACACCCGCCCACGCGCTCCCGGGGAGACCACAACAGAGGCGTCTGTGTTCAGGAAGCACAGCAGAGTGGGTGCACAGCGGGGCTGGGAGCCAGCCGGCTGGGGTTCAGGCTCAGAGCCTGGGCCCGTGGCCTTTGGCTTGTGCTCCGGGTTCCTTGGTCTCCACCTGGGGCTCATCGTAGCCATCCCCTCAGGGGTGGGGGTGGGGGGTGTGACAGAGAGGGTTCGTGTGTGCAAAGCCTGGGAATGTCTAGAGCAGAGTCATGCTTTAAAAAAAAAAAAAAAAAAATATATATATATATATATATATATATATATATATATATATATATATATTATTGATTTTTCACAGAGAGGAAGGGAGAGGGATAGAGAGCTAGAAACATCGATGAGAGAGATACATCGACCAGCTGCCTCCTGCACAGCCCTTAACGGGGATGTGCCCGCAACCAAGGTACATGCCCTTGACCAGAATCGAACCCGGGATCTTTCAGTCCACAGACTGACGCTCTATCCACTGAGCCAAACCGGTTTTGGCCAGAGTCACGCTTGATAAAAGTTAGTTATATCGGAGGCGGATTGGCATTCTGGAAGCACATGCCTGGCACATGGTTAAGAAGAGAGGTCCTGCTCACAGAGCCCTCCCCGCCCCAGACTGTGCTGCTTCATGGAGCTGTCACAGCCACCCTGTGCCTGGCCACGCCAGGGACAAGGAAAGTGTGAGGCACATCCTTGCACTCCTGGTGCAATCCTCCTTTGGCGACCCTAATAGGAAGTTCCCGGACCGGTGCTGGTATAGCCTAGGCTGGGGAGGGGTTCTGGCCAAACCTGTGGCCCCCATGGGACTTGACGGCCATAGTTACAGCATTTCTGTCACCTCCACCCAAGAGCCCCACGAAGTATTTTGCATATTCATTCGTGGTGCCTGCCCGGCATTTGCGCCTAATTATTACACCAGGAAGGCAGTGCCAGGAACATCAACAGAAGGGCCCCCGGCTTCCCAGCAGGTGTCCCTGTTGGTGCTCCTGTCCGACAGCCGCCCTGGCCCATTCCGAGAGAAAATGCAAAATGCGTGGTGGCACTTTCTCTTTTGGCTCAGAATCGTTTTAGGACCATCGGATAGAGGAGCTGTTTTCCCTGGCGGGATGTTCGCTCCCTGTGGGGCTGGTCCCTGGTGCTTGGCCCGGGAGGGGGTCCGGAGAAGGTGAAGGGGCGGGATTGGGTTGGAAATCCCTCCTTTACCACCGGAAGCCCTGGGATGCTGGAACCATCCGTTTCGCCTTCTGAACACGAGTGCCTCAGATTTGGTGCAGGGCAACAATGAGGCAGGGATTCTACTCACCTAGCGGAGTTGGATAGGATCCAGCAACATTCCTGATTCTGCGATTCTGCCCTAGCTGTTTTTTTAAAAATGTGTTTTATTGATTTGTACGGAGTGGAAGGGAGAGGGGGAGAGAGTTAGAAACATTGTTGAGAGAGAAACATCAACCAGCTGCCTCCTGCACCCGCGCCCCCCCCTGCCCCCCCCCCCCCCACACACAAAGGGGATCTGCCTGCAACCAAGGTACATGCCCTTGACCGGAATCGAACCTGGGACCCTTGAGTCAGAAGGCTGATGCTTTATCCCAGGGGTCCTCAAACTTTTTAAAGTGGGGGCCAGATCACGGTCCCTCAGAGAGCTGGAGGGCCGGACTATATGAACTACTAATTCCTACTGTAAGACCTCGGCTGCTCTCACTGCCCAAAAAACCTGGCGGGCCGGATCAGACTCCTCTGCGGGCCGCATGTGGCCCGCGGGCCGTAGTTTGAAGACCCCTGCTTTATCCATTGAACCAAACCGGCCAGGGCTCTGCACTCACTAGCTGTTTTCGGCGCCCCCCCGTGATGGCATCTTTGATCGGTGAGGCTTGGTGTCCGTAGAGCCTCGTTATGCAGAAGTTGCCCAGTAAAGGCTGTTTCTCTCTTGGCCACACAGGCCCAGCCCTTACCAGTTTGTAGGACCTTTTCACCTCTGCTGCCTCCAGAGAGCGGCCTAATGGTTGTCCGAGTTTTTAAATCATCATCATCATCATCATCATCTTCATTTTACCAGTGGGGAAACGGAGGCCCAGAGCGGGAAGTGACCACACAGAGACCACCAGGCCTTTTTGACCCGGAGCCCATGCTGCTGCCCCACGGAAAGGAACATCGGTCAGCTGTTTTGCAAATGTGTAACCCTGGCCGAGGAAGGCAGCTCCACCTTTAAAAAAAAAAAGCAGATTCCGTTCACCCCTGTCCCCAACGACCTTGGGCCCCCAGTCTTGTGCAGGGACCTCCTCCCTGGTCGCCCTGCCTTGGTCCCCACCCCCTGCTGTCCCTTCTCCCTCCAGCAGCCAGAGGATGGTGGTAAGTCGCAGGTCAGACCACGTCTCTTCTCTGCTCAGATGCTGCACGGCTTCCCTCCTGTCTCACGCGGAGTGCTCAGGAAGCCCTCTGTTACACCCCCACCCGCTCCCCTCACAGCCCCCCTCCTTGGACACCCAGACCTGCTCTGCCCCCTCCCTGCTGGGACACCCCCCTCCCATGGCTCTCCCTCTTTTCAGCCTTTCTTCAAATGCCACCCTCTCAGTGAGTCCTTTCATAACTCCCATGCTTCTTTTTATTTTATACTTCAATTTTTTATTTACTTCTAACTGGTACATGCAACACAGGGATACCCCTGAGGCGTTTTAAGGGCAAATCTTGAACTTTTTGTGTTTCATCTGTATCTCCAACAGACTTTTTTTTTTTTTTTTTTAAATATAATTACAATAGCATCAGCCCAAAGAATTAACCATAATTCCTTAATATCATCTCGTAGCGGCAATCCTTGTGCCGTTTCTGAGTCTTATCTCCCAAATGTCTTCACACTTGGTTTATTCAAATCAGGATCCAGCTAACGTCCTCATATTATATTGGGTTGATGGGTCTCTTAAGTCTCTTTTAATCTATAACCGTCCCTTCTTCCTCTTTTTTTTTTCTTTTTCTTTTTTCGCCCTCTAATTACTTGTTGGCGAAACCAGGTCATTTGTCCTGTGGAATGTCCTTGTGGTACCATGTAACACATTCTCTGTCCCTTGTGCTTTCTGTCCACTGGTCTTTGGGTCTAAACCTGGATTTGGTTCAGGTTTACGTCTGTAGGCAAGAATGGATGGTACCATGGTCTTCCTTCCACATCCTACCAGAGGCACGTGTGCCAGAATGTTCCACTTTTGGTGATGCTTAGACGGGTCCACGGAGTCAAGGGCTACCTGCCTGGTGCCTCTGTCCCTCAGTCCCTTTCAGCCTGGCATTGATGGCCAGAGCCTAAATTTCATTAGGGCTGCAAAAAGGTGGCTTTTCAATTCCACTCTTTTCTTTGTACTTACTTGCTGTGGTTCTTCTGTAAAGAATGACTTTCTCTTATTATGTTCTAAAATACTATTCCTACAGGAAGACAGGATAAGTGTTTCATTCTTTGCCTTCATTTTCTGTTTACAGAATAATGAGGTTGTGCCTTCGCTACCTCCAAAGGGACCCGTGCGATTTTTTTTTTCTTCTTTTGAGAATCATGAACACATGGATTTTTACAGTTTTGCAGTCATTATTCTTTTTGATGCTCAAGTTGCCCCAGATATTGGCCAATGGGAGTCCCACAAGCTGGCCTCTGTGTCCTTTCGACTTCCTGGTGCCACAAGATGTCCCAGGCTCTTGTCCTGGCATCAGCTGTTTCTCTGAGGAGCCCCGGGGGCCCCTTAGCGTGGGAAGAGGCCATAAGACGACAGTGTGGGTCCTGGGGAGACTACCCCCTTTATAAATCATCTCCCTCTGTGCTCCCAGACCCCTCTCCCTGCTCCCTTCAGTGCTCGTGTGTTTCACCTCTAACATACTGTAACCGTTATCCCGTCATTACAGCCGTCATTTCTTCTCTGTCTTCCCCACTAGAAGGTCAGCACCGTGAGGGCTTGGTTTTGTTCATGGCGGCGCCTCGGGGCCTGGCACACAGAAGGTGCTTAGTTGGTGCATTTGTTGAGTACGTGAATAGATGGGTGTATGGTCTTCCTCCTCTCCCTCCCCCAGCCTGGAGGAGGAGTTAAGAGGGGCCTGCCCCTCGCCCCCCTTCTCTAAAGCTTAGAGGCCTCTGTCTCTTTTACATCAAAAGAGCTGGGAGGCAGCAATGTCACCCCTTGGGCCGGGGGAAGAAAGGGCCTGGAGAAGATGAAAGGCATTTCTGATGAGATGCTAATTTGTTTCTGGAAGCCGGTGGGGGGTGGCAGCCACTGGGACCTCGGAGGCTCTGTGAGGCCCAGGCAGGAATGGGAAAAGCGGAATGGAGGGGTGGAGGCTGGCCTGGGTCCTTTGTGGGCCGACCCACCTCTGCCCATGTGTGGAGCCAGCCCCGAGGGTGTCCTCACTTGTGGAGCTTGGCACATTTACCGGGCATCCTCTCAGGTAAACTGGTGACCGGAAACCCTCCGAGGCCAGGCCTCTGGGTCTCCCCCACCCCGGCTGCCTCAGCACCCACCTTCCCGGGCAGCCTTCTTTATTGCTGTGCGTTCCTCATGTCACTGGGCCCTGGGTCTTCTCATCACAGACCGTGAACAGGAGCCTCCTCCGCCTTGCCGGGTGGCTCAGTGGTTGAGTGTGGACCTACGAACCAGAAGGTCACAGTTCGATTCCCAGTCAGGGCACCTGCCCAGGTTGCAGGCTCCATCCCAATAGGGGGCGTGCAGAAGGCAGCCAAGCGGTGATTCTCTCTCATCATGGATGTTTCTGTATCTCCCTCCCTCTCTCTTCCTCTCTGAAATCAATAATAATACATTTAAAACAAAAACAAGAAGAGGTGGCTCCCTCTTGGCCAGAGCTCCTGCTCTGGATTCAGACGGTCTGGGCTCCCTTCTCAGCCCTGAAGGGGTCTGTCTCTTCATTATGCCGATGACCCCATCACATGCCTGGGCTGACCACAGGGACGGACACAGGGCCAGTGGGCCCTGTCCGGGTCATTGGGAACTTGTGGTCTTGTGTGTGAGGAGATAACCCCAACCTCGTATGAAAAGCATAGCTGAGACCAGCAGGCAAGGACGCCAGCAAACAGGGATCTCAGGACGCCGAGCACACATTCCCAGGAGCTGAATGGAGCCAGAGAGGAGGGGTTCCAGCTGGAGGACCTGCAGGTGCAGAGCCTGGGGCTCCGGACAGTCCAGCTGTGGGAAGGAGGGAGTGGGGCTGGAGGATTGGGGCCAGCGCAGGGGTGAGCGCTTTGGGAGGGAGAGGGCTTGCGGGGTGGGGCCTGGAAGTTTGCCGCAGGGTCCGGAGCCCCCCAGGCTGTTGTGGAGGAAGGGCCTTACAACCGCTGGCTGGCTCTGGGGAGGATTCTCTATTTTAGCAACTCGGGGAGGGCGGGGGCAGGGAGCTCCCAGCCTCTGCCGGGAGCACAGGCAGCTGGGCGCGTGGAGGAGCGGAGGAGCGGAGAGCAGAGCGCGGGCTCCGGAGCGCGGACCGCGGGCAGGTCCGGTCCCGGCCCCGCGCCCCCAGCGCACCCCAGGGCCCCCCAGGCCGGAGGGCGATGCTGGCCGTGTCTCTCAGGTGGCGTCTGGGCGTGGTGAGGCGGCGGCCCAAAGGTACCGAGCGGAGCGGGAGGGAGGGGACCGGGACCGGGACCAGGACGGATTGCGGGCAGATCCCGCTGCCTGCCCAGGGGCTGGGCGGCGGGACCAGGGTCTGGATGGAGGGCGAGGCTGAGCGGCCCCAGGGGGACCTCCGCCCGGGCTCCCCTCCCTGCCCTGTCTCCTCCTGCTTCACCTTGACCCGATGTCTTCTGGCGCTTTGGGGGTTTCTCTTCCATACTCTTTGTGTCTGAGTCTCTCTAACTCTGTTTCTCTTTCTGCCTGTCTCTCCCTCTCTTACTGTCTGTCCACCCCCCTCCCTTCACTCTCCCCCGGATCCCCACCCTCACCCCACCCCGGTCTATCCCATGGCCTCTCTCTAGGTGTGCCTCCCTCCCTCCCTCTCTACTTTCCTGTGCACAGCCTCCTTCCTCGTCCCCTCACAGGGCATGTCCCTGATGGTCTTTTCTTTCCTCCCTGTTGGGGGGTGAGGCTCTCTATGTCTGGGCTGGCAGGGGTGGTGTGTGTGTGTGTGTGTGTGTGTGTGTGTGTGTGTGTGTAGGGGGGTGTCTTGGGGGGTATGGGGGAGTGGGAGGAGACAGGGGCTCTGTGAGGGGAGTGTAGGGGTGGGGGGGGTGTCAAAGGCAGGTCTTGGACCCGGAATGAAACTGAGTCTGTGCTGAGTCCCAGCGTGTGCAGGGCCCCACCCTGGACAGGTGTCCAGCGCCTTAGTGAGTCCCGGGAGGGGTGCGCAGGGTGGAGGATAGGCTGGGGAGGGAGCGGGGCTGGGAGAAGTGTCTGGAGCTGGAAGTCAGCTCCCCCTCCCACCACTCCCCTCCCTGCGCTGCCATTTCTCCATCTGCAGCGCCGAGGGGAGGGAGAGGTGGTGGGATCGCAGTCTCTGTCTCGGGCCTCCTCGGAACTAAGAATAATCGCGCTGCTAAATGAGAACAACAGTGACTGTCGTTAACTCAGTGCCATGTGCGCCAGGCAAGGCATTAACTCGTTAGCGCCTCTCCCAACAGCCCTGCAAGGCTGGCCCCCTCCTGGTCCTCGCGGTGCAGAGGGAGAAGCTGAGGCACAGAGAGGGTCAGCAACTTGCCCAGAGCCACACAGCGGACACACAGAGGCCCTCTCGAGGCAGCTCTCATAACTGCCACGAGCATTTTCCAGGCTCTAAGGGAGACCCACATGGGGAGGGGCTGCCTCGGGAGTCATCACGGGCAGCAGGGGCCACGGTGGGGGGGGGGTAGACACAGGACTCGAGGCTCCGCACTGGCCCCAGCAGCCGGTGGTCTGATATCCTAGAGGTCCCTAAGCCCCCTCCACAGGGACCGAACAGCCAAAGCCTGAAGCGCTTCAGGGACAGGGTTTCCCTCGGTTGGGACCTCCCCACGGGAGAAACCCCTCTCCCAGTTCAGGGCCACAGACCCTGAGCACCCAGTGCCCCTCTGACACGCCCCTCTGCCCACCCGGCCTGGGAGGTCTGGGGTAGGGCCCTGCCCAGAGCCCCCAGCCATAGGGGGGTCCCCCTAGGCTGGAGGGATAGACAGACACATCCAGGGCTGCTCCGGACTGGAAGCCCACTAACCGCTATGGATCAGGGTCTGCCCCCAGCGGAGAAGCAGGAAGTGCCCCTGGCTCCCAGCAGACCTGGATTCAGTCTGACTTCCAGTGTGGCCCACTCAGAACCCCCGTCAGTTTCCTCACCAGTAAAATGGACCCAAGGAGAGCCATCCTCCCCAGACTGCAGAGATGATTTGGGAAGATGGGAGCCGGGCCTGGCCCACAGTAGACACCTGGTAACTTTAATTCAGTCTTCCCATCCGAGTCCAGCCACGTTGCTTCCTCTTCCCCCTCACTGCTTGCCCCCACCCCTGCCCCATACAGACACCAGCAAACCCCTAACAAGGAGGGAGGGTGCCCTGCCTGACTGACTGTGTCTCCCTCCATTTCTTTATGGGGGCCCTACAGGAGGCACTCACACTGGTTTGCCCAGACAGTAAACCGGCCATCATTTGTGAAGATGAAAGATCAAGGGAGGAGGATTTAAGAACACAGAGGTGTTTTCTCTTCCAAAATACTTTAATATATATATATATATATATATATATATATATATATATATATGTTATTGATTTTGCACAGAGAGGAAGGGAGAGAGATAGAGAGCTAGAAACATTGATGAGAGAGAAACATTGACCAGCTGCCTCCTCCACACCCCCCAATGGGGATGTGCCTGCAACCAAGGTACATGCCCTTGACCGGAATCGAACCCGGGACCCTTCAGTCCGCAGGCTGACGCTCCATCCACTGAGCCAAACCGGTTTCGGCCAAAATACTTTTTTAAATGTCTGAGAACATGCCTCCCCACATCTAGCATGTGTGTGTGTGTGTGTGTGTGTTTAATATTTTATTGATATTTAGATAGAAGGGAAGGGAGAGGGAGAAAGAAAGAGAAACATTGATGTGAGAGCAGAACCTTGATCTGCTGCTTCCTACACGCCCCTACCAGGGATGGAGCCTGCAGCCTGGCATGTGCCCCTCCAGACAGCGCCCAGCCAACTGAGGCACACTGGCCAGGCCCAGCCCATATAGTTTTTAAATATATATATATTTTATTGATTTTTTTACAGAGAGGAAGGGAGAGGGATAGAGAGTTAGAAACATCCATCAGCTGCCTCCTGCACATTCCCCACTGGGGAAGTGCCTGCAACCAAGGTACATGCCTTGACCGGAATCGAACCTGGGACCCCTGAGTCCACAGGCCGACGCTCTATCCACTGAGCCAAACTGGTTAGGACTCAGCCCATGCTTCATAGGCCTTTCTGTTTCCCATCTTATGTGGTAGGACCCCGAAGCTCCTCACCTTGTGATTGCTTGAAGTGGGGTCCCTGGGCCACATGGTCAGCTGAGCCCCATTTGGTGTCCCCCAGACTGGGATTGGAGGCTTTGCTTAAATTCAGAAGCAGCCCTTTCTGCCTGGGCCGGACTGGGGGGAGGAGGTGCTCAGTCCTGGCTCGGCTTCCCCGATTTCAGTCCCCGGGGGAGCACCTCCGGTGCACCCAGAGAGGCGGGCACCTCGCCATGCCGGACACCCGGTGTCCACCCCCGGCTGACCTCAGATGGTCCCGGCAGTGTCATTTGTCCTCTGCATCTGGACAGGGAGGAGATGGAGGCTGAGGGGGGGAGGGCCTGACTTTGTCACCCAGGAGCTGGACCTCAGTGCCTGCAGAGGACACACTCTCCCAAGTTCCTCTTCCTCCACAGCTTAGACCTCATGACAGCGCCTCCCTGAAGGGTGGAATGGAGGATTCTGGGAGATCAGATCTGTTCAGTGAGGTTTCCCATGGGGCTGTGCTTTGGCCTCTGAGGCCACAAAATGGTCACATTCAATTCAAAGAGGGAGGGATTTGCTTTCGTATGTTAGGGAGACAAACGCAGGAAGGCAGGCTCTGGGCAGGGGCCTACCCCAGACCTCCCCAGCCAGGGTGGGCGGGCAGAGTGATGGATTAGAGGTGCCCTGGGCCGTTTTAGCATAACAAGGTCATTAAGGATAGTAACGGCTTCTTCTGGCTGCATGGGGTCTCCTGGGCACAGGAAATGCTGTGCTGTGCCCGCCCTCCCAGCTCTGTCCATCCACCCCCTCCATGGGCACGTCTGTGATGAATTATTCACTCCTTCCTCTCCTCCCTAATGAGGCTCCCCTCTGTCTCCAGCACGCCTCCACATCCGGCTCCCGGCATTTCCCACACTGCGGCAGCCGCGAGGGGGCCGCAGATCTGACCCCCGAGGTGGGAGGCATCCCCTCCCCCGGTGCCAGGGCAGCACCCCGCTCCCAGGCCTCTGCCCCCTCGATGCGTGGGCCCCCGAAGTTCAGGTTGGCCGTGGTGACTCAGACCATGGGGTTCCTTTCTTTACCAAGGAGCCCGGGATAGACTCATCCTCAGAAAATTGCTCCCGGAATGCAGGCAGCCTGGGGTGAGCCTCTGGACCCGTTCTTTGTTCCTCGATCACCGACTGAGCACTCGCTGCACGCCAGGCCAGGCCCCACGCGAAGTACTTGACAGGGACGTTCTCACCCTCACAGCAGCCCTGCCAGCCGTGAGCTAAATTGCCCCATGTTGCAGGGGAGGAAACTAAAAGGTGGAAGGGCCTTTCCAAGGTCAGCTGGGAGGGAGATGGCGCCGTCGGGGCCTCCGAGCCCAGCCTGCTGGCTTCAGAGCCCAAATGGCTCCCCTGCAGGCATTGCTCAGCGGTCAGCTATCCCGTCTCCCCCACCGGGAGCAGGGGACCCCTCTGTTGCATTCCCAGCGTGTGGCTACTGGTCCGTCTTCTCCTGGGTCCCTCTAGGTTCTCTGCCCTCACTCTGCCCCCTTTGCCCCAGGACAGCCCTGCAGAGAGGGTTAGGGTCCTGCAAGGCTCCCCTTCAGGCTGAGCCCCCACTTCTCAGGATCTCGCACCCTCCCCACCTGGTCACCACCTCTGTCCATGCCCCAGCCTGCCGGGGACCTTCCTGGGCAGAGCCTAGAGTTGAGCCCAGGTCTGGGGAAGTCTGACAGGACAGAGCAGGCAGATAATCCGTTCCTCCCCTCCCCCAGATCCCAGGCACACACTTTGGGTGCACATCCTGCTAGCACACGTGCCTTGTCTGTGTCACCCACCGCAACCAGCACTCATCTCGTCAGCTAAGGTCCCAGCATCGTTTCCGTGTGTCGGCTTGAATGTTCAGTCTTAATTGCCCCGTTAATTGTGAAGGCCACTGGCCCTGTCTCCCTCCGGGGGGATGGCCTGATGGAGCGGAAGACACGTCCATCAAACCAGAGACCAAGGCCGAGCCCACTCTCTGTGGTTCTTGAACAGCTCCCTGCTCCTCTGGCCTCGGTTTCCCTTCTGTGCCTCTGGCTCTGCTCTCCGGTGGCCAGAAGCTTCCTCTTAGCCCCTCCCCTTCTGCCCACGTGCTCTCCTTGAGCTGACCTTGTCTCTGCAGCCCTGCATTGTGCCGTCTTGGCCGAGGTGGCGGTGACTCATAAGCAGATGTGTGGGCAGGTGGGTGGGTGAGGGGGGCACATATCTGACAAATGCTCACAGCACGCAACTGGGGCTCCTGCAGACGACCTTGGGGAAGGCCCTGCCCCCACCCCTCTTCCCCCGCCCCCCACCGAGTCTCAGCGCCCTGTTTGCAGAATGGGTCTACCGAGGACGGCTTGCTTGACGTTTGGAAACAGCCGGGGGTCATTTGGAGCCAAGCTGGGGACCGAGGAGAGGCGTCTCAGGCTGGCTGAGGGTGGAGCAGAAGCAGCCCCCATTGAGCACAGGTCCTGCTCCTCCCCCAGCTCACACGTGTACCCCATTTTACACATGGGAATGTCAGGGCCAGTTTTTCTCAAGGTGGAGGCCCCTGTAAGGCCCTCTGTGGTGCTCCTGCTGGAGGAGCGGGTGCTCACAGACTGGCAGGGGCCGCTAGAATGCTCATCACCACTCCGGTGTCAGGCTCATCTGGGGGAAGATGGGCAAGAAAGAGGGGACATCCGGTCAGCTGACCAAAGCGGGACCGAGGGCTGCCTGAGGGCTCTGGAGACTCAGCTGGAGGATCAGGGAAGGCTTCCCGGGGGAAGGGACATGGAGCGATGTTGGGGGACCTGCGGGGTTCAAGCAGGCAGGGGAGGGATTAGAGAGCACATTCCTGGGGGGCCGTGAGTGGAAAGTCGGGGCGGTGCGAGCGGGCTCAGGGAGCTCGGTGCGGAGAGGCGAGGCTGGAGAGGGGCAGGCTGGCCCCGGACACCAGCTGGCAACCACCCAGGGATTCTTCCTGAACAGCGAAGAGGATGCCATGGAGTGTGGGAGCCTCAGCTGGCAGGCAGCAGGCGCTGGCCCAGAAACCTCAGGGTCAGGCCGCGTCCTCAAACACATGGCTTCTGCCAGAGCCCGCCTCTAACCCTGCAGAGCCCGCACCTTCCCCTCCCCTCGACCAGGGAGCCCCTGCTGCTGGATCTCACCGGCACATTCTGAACTGGGGTGTGCGGGGTCCCTTCCAGATTAGCCGCCTGCCTGAGCTTCCCCATCCGTCTGCAGTGCAGGGCTCTCTTTCAATATCGAGTCCACCAGGAGGGCACAGCGTCAGATAAAACGGCCACACAGAGCCTTTCTGAGCACACGGGTCTCCTGCACCCGTGAGGAAGGCTCTGGAGCCAGACACCCGAGTTCCCCTGTCTCCTGGCCTCCGAACTCCAGTTTCCTCACCTGTAAAAGGAGATTCCAGCCTGAAGCAAACACACCGGAGGTGAAAAGCACGCTGAAATCTATAGGGGGTGAAAGACACACATATGTGGGAATTAAGGTGATCAGACATCCCGCTTTTGGCTGGACAGTCCCGATTTTTTCCAAACGCCGCGGGACGCGGGACAAATTGTTAAAAATCGGGACGTCTGGTCACCTTAGTGTGAATGGGCACCCACGTTGTCCAGCCACACCCTGGGGGGAGGCTCACAGAATGGGAGGGGAGCTGGCAGGTCCCCGCTGAAGCCATAGCCAGACTCTGAGCTCTGGATGCGCCTGCCAGGGCTCAGAGGCCGTGACCTGGGACCAGACACAGCCCCCGAGACTGTGAAGGGTGGACCTGGGCCAGGAAGGCAGAGTCACAGGAAGGCAGGCTTCCGCTCGGGATGTCAGAGAGGCTCTCTTCCCTCACCACTGTTTAGGAATGAAGTGGGCTGCTCCTGAGGTGGTGAGCTCCCCATCTGTGGAGCTGTGCACGCTGTCCCAGACAGCAGGAAGGGTTTCCTGCATCGGATTGAGGTGTTAGAGGGGACCCATTATTGGTTTCTTTCCACTGTAGCCACCCAGAGGCTAGGTGTATTCGTCCTCGATTTCTCATTCACTCATTCAGCGAACACTTAGCGTTCACTGTGTGCAAGGCCCCGTCCTGCTCAATGTCAATGAGCTGGACATGCCAAAACCGGTTTGGCTCAGTGGATAGAGCATCGGCCTTCGGACTGAAGGGTCCCAGGTTCGATTCCAGTCAAGGGCATGTACCTTGGTTGCGGGCACAACCCTAGTAGGGACTGTGCAAGAGGCAGCTAATCGATGTTTCTCATCGATGTTTCTAGCTCTCTAACTCTCTCCCTTCCTCTCTGTAAAAAACAACAACAATTATTTGTGTGTATATATATATATATATATATATATATATATATGAGCTGGACAGCTGAGGATCTCCCATTTAGAGGAAAAGAGCAGGTGAGCAAATGCATCGGAGGAGAGGGTAAAGGGGACCCGCTTGGTGCAGTCAGGGTGGGCTTCTCGGTAGAAGCAGCTTTTAGGCTGGCTTCGAAGGATGAGAGAGGGGCAGTGGGAAGAGCACAGGTCAAGGACCTGAGGTGGGAGCATCTGATTCTGATGATCTGACCCTTGGCCCATCCTCGCTGGAGTTCTGGGCCACGTTCCTTCTCCTCTGGGCCTCAGTTTCTCCTCTGTAAAATGGGGTCAGGAGGACTTTGGAAAAATTCCGCAAGACCCTGATGTAACACGCTATGTACCCAGTAAGCGCTCTGTACGTGTTAGCCTCCTCCCTCTTCTCCTGGGGCATTGCCACTTGTTCAGAAGGTGATGCGTGAACGAGAGGGGAGAAGGTAGGATTCCAGGCACAGTCTTAGCCACCTCACTGGGCATGAGGGCACAGGAAAGGGCCTGTGCCTCCCAAGGTCTTGCTGATCACCAGCCACCAGAGGGCATCGCTGTGATCAGACGCTGCGCGCTGAGGCTCCAGCACTCACTCCCCTGATGATTGGTTCCCCTGTGGCTGCCCTGGCCCTGAGTCCCACCCTCCCATCCTCACCCTGGAGACGGCTTAGGCTTGGGAGAGCCCGCTCCTCCTCAAATGCCACCCACGCGGCAGCCACAGTGCCAGGAACGCCCCGTTCAGCGCATTCCCTCCTCTAACGCAGGCCTCTGTCCGTCAGGACCCAGCCCACGTGCCTGTCCAGCCCACCTTCGATTCTGGAGCCCTCTGACCTGCCGCGCCTGGTCAGTGCCTTTCCCTACACATCCTGGGCGCCTTCCCCCCTCCCACCCTTTGTCCGGCTGTCCCCTCTGCCCAGAATGCCCTTCCTGCCTGATCTTCGAGGGTTTGGTTCTTCTGTTTCTCACGGCTTCGCTCGAATGCTGCCTCCACCGGGCAGCTAGCCTGGACTTCTCCCCCGAGCCACCTTGACTCTTGGCCCCTCTGTTGTCGGGGCTCCTGTAATCCTCTCGGGGTATAATCCCTTCTGCGAGAGACGGGGCGTCCCCACGTCACGTGTGATGTTCTGATTGCAGAGCAGGTCCTGTGTGAACAGCAGCTCGGGAACCCGCACCCCACAGTCCCTCTGTGCTCCCTGCATCGCGGGCACAGGAGGGGCTGGTGGGAGGCCTCTGCGCGCGCGCGAGCGTGCGTTTCTCAGGAGGCTGTGCATGCGGTGCTTGCGTGGATAGCAGCAGGAGGGCCTGGGTTCCCATCCCAGCTCACCCCTCACGCTCTGTGTGACGAAGAGCAAGGGGTTGTGCCTCTCTGGACCCCATTTCCGCTCCTCTGAAGTGGGGATGTTGTGGGGATGAAATGAGAAAATAGGTGTAGAATGCTGAAAACAGAGGTTGGCACAGTTTCTGCCCCACCTGGTCCTGAAGGGCCATCCGCTGGGCTCCTCCCCGATCCGGACCTTCCTCTCCCCTGGTCCGTGCACAGGGACTGCCAGGCTGGCTCTTGCAGTCACCTGTGACCCCTTGACACCTTGACCCTACATGCCCCTTGCCCCCCAGGGCGGGAGGAAGGCCGCGGTGTCAGGCTGGGAGCTGGCAGGTGCAGTCTGCAGTCACAGCCTGGCAGGGGCCCATGGGTGGGCATGACCCCTGAGGCACAACCCAGCCTGCCCTGAAGTCAGGTGTGGGGGGGTGGGCACTGGAGGTGGGGGGAGATGTTGGGCAACTTGGCCAAAGCTGAGCCCCAGCCAAACAGCACCCTCTATGAGAGAGACACCCAGTGCCCCTCCCCTGCCGCTGGTGGGGTCACAGACTGGGCCTCGGTTTCCCCATTGGTGAAACGGGGACGCTATGCCCACCTTACAGGAAAGTTTAACCGCCAGGCTGGGAAGCCATTGTCCTGGCCCAGCTCCTGGGTGGTGTGAGGAGAGAGGGAGGAAGAAGCAACTGAACAGCAATAAAGGGTTTATCTCTCACCCTCACATCGCCATCTCTGTACCCAGACTTCATTTCCGGCTGCCACTCAGGGGCCCTGCTGGGCTCGGGGCACGGCTTGATTGTGATGGACTTGATTGTGTGGCTGTGATGGACCCAGCCTGGGGCTGAGAGGAAGGAAGGGCTGGGGTCCAGGCCCCCGCTCTGCACTGGGCGGGGGCGGGGGGGGGGGGTGAACACGCCTTTCTGGGTCTCGGTTTTCCCATCCATGCAGCGTGGGGTAGGTTGGTTCCTAATTGCAGTGGTCACTGCCCAGGGGTGGGCAAGGTCAGGGACGCCAGGGGTCCTTCAGTATGGAAACCGGCCCAGCTCAGCAGAGAATGTCCCAGCAGTGGTGCCCCGTGAAGAGACACCAAGCAGGGCTGCGGGCCTGGCCCCACGCAGAAAAGAGGTCCTGAGTGTGTGTTGGTCAGTCACAGGCTGCAAAGCCCTTCCCAGGGCTCTGCCCTCATGCCTCGTGGGGGGGGGGGTGTAGAAGCCCAGACATGGTGACTCCCCCAGAATCACACAGCTGGCAGGGCTGGGATGTGTACCTGGGCGAACTGACCTTCGAGTTCTGCCTCTCTGGTCTCTTTCTCAGTGTCGGTGTGACATTCATGGCAGGGAAGTAGATGGGTGGACGTTTTCTGATTCATTAAGATGTGGTCTCCCCAACACAGGGCCTGGGTGCCTTTTTAAAAATATATATATATATATATATATATTTTATTGATTTTTTTTTTTACAGAGAGGAAGAGAGAGGGATAGAGAGCTAGAAACATCGATCAGCTGCCTCCTGCACACCTCCTACTGGGGATATGCCCGCAACCAAGGTACATGCCCTTGACTGGAATTGAACCCGGGACCCTTCAGTCCTCAGTCTGATGCTCTATCTACTGAGCCAAACTCGCTAGGGCTGGGTGCTTTTATTATCCCATTCTACAGGCAAGGAAACGGATGACCAGAGAGGTTTAGACACGTGCCCCAGGTCACACAGCAATCCGTCCTCCAGCATCTAACAAAACCATGGGGCTGCTGCCCACCAGCTCAGTGGTCCTGCCAGTTCCCCTCGGGTTCCCAGTGCCCCTCACGGGCCATCCATTGCATCTGTGCTGGCCACCTGGGCACCAAGCAGGCCTGGCATTCAGCCGCTGCACAGGCCCAGCAATCGCGCCCCCGCCCCCCTTTCCTCAGCTTCCTGGAGATTTGGCAGCCTCGGAGGAGAAGGGTCATCTTTGGAGCAGGGCAGCAGCTCCTCCTGCTCTTAGGCCAGCTCCCAGGGCAGATCTTCCCCTCGACCGTGGCTGAGTTCCATGTCTGAGGACCTTGCGGAGCCTTCTCACCCCCGTACCCTACCGCCGTCTGTGGCTCCCACTGCCTGCAGGGGGAAAGCCAGATTCCCAGTGCTGTGCTTTGCAACTTCATCTGCGTCCCCCGGGACCTTGTTAAGCCCGGTGGGGCCTGAGCGTTCCTGCTAGCTCTGTGATGCCCAGGCTGTCTGTCGGTCCCTGGACCACACGTGTAGGATGAGACCTCACGACCTGGCTCCGTCTCCACGTCCTGCCTGGTCTCCTCGTCTCCGTCACATGGGATTTCACTCGTGGACGCACGTCGGCAGTGGCTTTTCCCTTTTCTGACGTGTGCCTCCTCATCCTTCGAAGTCGGGCTCAAGAGCAGCTCCTCGGTGACGGAGAGGGCTGGCTGCTCCTCCCCTGTTCTCTCGGACCCCGTCACAAGCTCCCTTGTTGGAACATCACCCCATACACCAAAGGGTCGCAGGTCTGGTCCCTGGTCATGGCACATGCCTAGGTTGTGCGTTAGATCCCTCCTTGAGGTGCATACGAGAGGCAGCCAATTGATGTTTCTATCTCTCTCCCTCCCTTCCTCTCTAAAAATCAATAAAATGTCCTCAGGTGAGGATTAAAAAAAAAACAACAACAGACCTCTTAGAGGTGAAGCTGGCTCCATCCACCCTTACTGCTGGATGCCTTGGGCGAGTTACTTAGCCTTTCTGGACCGATGGCTTATTGAAACCCTGCCTTGTCCCAGAATGGACCCACCGCTGCTTCCAAACACACTCGTGGGTAAAACCAAAACCAGTGTGCTCGATGGGCGGAGGGGGACAGAGGGCCGAGGGAAGACCCTGGCTCCCACCGTCTCCGGGGGTGCCCGCCCCCATGGCGGGCGGGGGGGGGGGCACCCAGAGAAACGCTGAAGGGACGCTCTCCCATAACCCACGGCCTGACCTTTCCCGGAGCGTCTCATCCACAAAGTAAATTCCACAGGAGCGGCGAGAAAGACAAACACGGCGAGCTCTTTCCGCCCGCCCGTCTTCCTAGCTCATTTAAATGCATCTGTACCGCGAGCAAATGTGTTCTTACGGGAGGGGGGTGGATGTAGCTCTCTTGTGCCATGGAGCCCCCCTCCCCTGCAGGGCTGTAGATGAGGGAGAGGGTGCGGGGTGGGGGGTGGAGGTGGGGAGGGAGAGGCAGATGTCTGTTAGAGCCATTGACTTGCTGAGAAGGCTTCATTCCCTCCTGCTGGGCGTGGAGCTGGGACTGCCTCCCAGTGGCCCTTGGTCCCTGGGGGCGGTCAGGGTCTTTGTCGAGAGCCTTGTGCTGACCGTCGCCCGGCACCGTGACCCCCATCGAGGGCCTGCACCCCCTCCTCTGCCTGGGCCAGCTACCGGTCCTCCCTCTGACCCGCCCACACCTCCCATGGCTGAGATCTTGGGGTTTCTCTTTGACCTTCGGCCTCACTGCTGGCCCAAGGGAACCTCTCCTGGGACTTGGCCCCTGCCCCCTAGGACCTGCCTGCAGTCACCCAAAGAGGGGGTACCCCTAAGGCAGAAGGCAGCAATGGAGGACCACAAACCTATGGATACAGGGGTACAAGAGGCCCCACCCCAGGCTTAGATGCTGGACTGTTTTGAAGGTGTTGGGTTGGCAGGAGCCAGAGAGGGTGGCTCAGGAACTCTGTTTGCGTTGTGTGGTGGGAACTGCTGCTCAGGAGAGAACCCATCAGAAGAAACCGCCCATCTCTAACCACTGGGCAGTATGCTCCCCTTTGCTGTGAGACCTGCTTGTTCCCATGTATCCAAGAGCCCCCCCGGGGGCCGGGACCTCGTCTGCCTCATCCTGTGCTGCATTTCACGGAATGCACCGTGTCATCACAGGCTTGGATGCCTCGGGTCACCATCACCCACCCCTCTCCGAAGTACCTATGGGGTCCCCTCGGTTGGTGCCAGCACCTGTGGGTGGGCTGGGAGCAGGAGCAGCTGAGAGCTGGACCCGGGAGTCCCTCAGAGCTGTCAGGGTACGTCCTGAGCTGGCGTGGAGCGGGCTAGGAGTGTGCGGGGCTGAGGCCCAGCTGGGGCTGGAGCTGTGAGCAGCTGCTCCTGCCCATCAAGCCCAGAGGCAGATCCTCAGCCCGGCTCGCTCAGTCCTCCCAGGAAGCAGGGCATCGGGGGGTGCTCCATGGGGCAGGCGGCTGGGCTCGCCCTCCGCAAGCTCCACCTTACAGAAAGGGAAACTGAGGCGCGGGGAAAGTAGTCACCTCTGCCCAGAATGTCAGTGGAAGGGCTCCAAGCACAAGAGTTTCTACCTTGAGACCTACAGACGTGCCCTGGCATTATCCGCTGGCCGCACTGGGCTCTGTCTTGGGGTTTCTGTGGGAATCTGCTATTTAAAGGGAAGTTGAAAGGTACTGCTCCCCCTCTCTGGATGGGAAAACTGAGGCCTGGTAAGGGCAAATAACTTGCCAAAGTCCCCGGGCAAGTTTGGAGCTGATCTGGACCTGGGGTCCATCTGCCTGGGGCTCCGGGGGGAGACCCCACGCATGCCATCCTCAAAGGTCTCCAGCCCAGGCTACGGGAGAGAGGGTGTCGAACCCCATCCAGAAGCCAGGCGTGACGGCAGCATGTCCCCTTTAAGCAGAGAGCCGCCCGCTGCAGTGGGTGGACTCCGTGCCCAGCCAGTGGGAGCCGGGCGCTTCTCTCCCACAGCCCCGCCCTGGCGAGGGTGTGGGAGGGGCAGAGCAGCGTGGCTCCCCAGGGAGTCAGTGGGCAGCAGGGACAATAGCAGACATGCTGTGTGGGCTCCACCGGGAGACCCCTGAAGAGGCCGGTGAGTCACGGGGGCCCCGTCGGCAGAGGGGTGGGCTGGTTCCTTGCACTGCTGTCCGATGGGGGACTGGGATGGCTGAGCGTGGGACTGCCACTCCCCAGAGACCTGGGGCTTGGAGAGAGTGCAGGGGGCGGGACCCCTGGCCAGGGTGAGCAGGTGGCAGGGCTGTCTGTGTGCCCCAGGCCACGACCAGGGGAATTCCAGAGGGCAGTGCCCAGCCCCTCAGGGGCACCTCGGGGATGGCACCCACCTTGGCAGGCGCTGGCAGGAGGGAGCTCCCTGCCCAGAGTGTGGAGCAGAGGTGTGGTGTGGAGGGGGCTCCTGGGCCTTGTAGGGGGAGGGAGAAGCCCTGGCTGCTGAGCCTGGGGCTCTGGGGGTGCAGTCGGGAGGGAGGGGGGCTCACAGCTGCCTCATTCCTAGGTGGCCGGGACTGGGACTCAGGGAGAGGCTCTGGGGCAGACATAGTTGCTCCATCCATCTGTCCATCTGTCCCCTAGCCTGCCGGCTGGCCCGTGCTCCCCAGCAGAGAGCTTGGTCGGAGCCAGGACCCCGTCCTTCACTCTGCGCCCTGGGGCCGCCCTTGTCAGTCCCTCCCCACACTCCATATACTCACTTTCCCGCCTGGCGACGACTCCTAAGGGAGGGACTGGGGACGGGTAAGGAAACCGAGGCACAGACCTGGCCGTCTTCCCTACAGCTGCCACACAGGGACTGGCTTGGGATTGGCCTGCACATGAGTACCGCAGGGCTCCCCACCCATGGCCAGGGGAGAGGCAGGGCTACCCTCTGACCCCACATAAGAAGAATGCAAACCATAGCTGGCAGCTGTTGAGATCTAACTCTGTGCCAGATCGTACTCTATCCTAAGCTCTCTCTGTACGTTTTCTCACTTAATCCTCACAACAACACTGAGTTCAGGACCATTCTCCCCACTGTACAGTTGGGGAAACTGAGGCACAGAGATGTTTAGTGACTTGTCCAAGACTACCCAGTCACAAGTGGCCAAGCTGGGATTCCATCTTTGGAATCCCTGCTCCCGCTCCCTCCTGCACCCTCCTGGCGATGGCGCTATAAATGGAGACACTGCTTTCCTGGCCCGGGCACCTGTGTCCTCTTGACCTAAGGCCCCCATGAGTGGGGTCACCTCGTCCTGCAGAGGTCAGAGGCCTCACCTGGGGATTGGCAGGGAGGTGTCTTCCCCGCCTATGGGGCCTCTGCCTCCATCCAGGCCGAGGCTTCAGCATCGCCTGCCTGATCCTTTGCTCAGTCTCCTCCCTGGCCTCCTGGTTTCCTCCTCCCCCTCCTCCTCCTCCTCCTCCTCTTCCTCCTCCTCCTCCTCCTCCTCCTCCTCCTCTCCCCACGCTCCTTTTGGGAGCTCACTAAAATGTAAATCTGATTACAGCTCCTTATCCTGGCCTTCAAGGCCCTTCATGGTCTCCCCGACTTTCTCTCTGGTGACTTGCTTGACCCCCGCCCTCCCACCGCAGCCCCAACCCACTTCCCTTCCCGGGTCACAGAACCTTTGGTTACAGCTGCCAAAGCTCTTTTTAAGAAAAATGCAAAGATGGAGCTTCAGGCAGAGCTGGATCCAGCTGCTCACTTAGCACTGCTGGGACTCGAACAGTGAACTCCGTGAGGTTTATGCTTCTTTTTAGGCCGTTTCCTTTCCGGGCAGACCCTTTTCTTCTCCAGAGGCCCCAGGACCTTCAAGTTTAAGGTTACCTAGTTCAGTTCTCCCCAAGGAAGGGCCATTCCAGCAGTTTCAGCAAACGTCCCAGGACTGCTCTGGTTGGCCCAACGTGGGTCACATGCCCTCTCCTGGCCCATCACTGGGCCTCTGATTGGCCAGGCCTGTTGGTTATGTGGCCTCCCCAGGAGCAGGGGGCCAGGGCAGCCAATGGGTGGCCACTCCATACACACTCAGCATTCTGCAGGGGAGGCTGAGGCCCCGCGGAGACAGGCCACTCGCAGTGCTTCTCCATGAGCACCAGGCCTGGGACACACCGCCCAGTGCCCTTTCTCTGCCCCAAAGGACTCCTGCCTGTGCGAGCCCCGTTCCGGGCCTGTCCTCTGGCCATACTGGGCCAGTCCTCTGGCCATACTGGGCCTGTCCTCTGGCCATACCGGGCCTGTCCTCTGGCCATACTGGGCCTGTCCTCTGGCCATACTCGGTCTTGCTCCCGGGAGACTTGTTCACCCTCCACGAACCCGGGCCCCTTGAGGAAAGGCTGAGAGCAGGGCTGGGACGCCCCATAAGCACGGACACAGACTTTGGCAGCAGCTTCCTCTCTCACGCCCCACCCTGTTCCCAGTGCTCACTCTTTCCTGACTCCGGGCCACAAAGTGGTCTTTGTTCCTGAGCCCATGCCACTCAGGAAGGCTGGGCAGTGCTTGTGTGTGTGTGTGTGTGTGTGTGTGTGTGTGTGTAGTCCCTCGTCTGCAGCCTGGGCTTCCCTCTCCTCTGGGGGAACTCTCACCAGACAACCTGGATCCCTGCACAGGCCCACCCTCCTGCGCCTCAGCAGGGGCTGTAGCCCTGGGGGACCCCAGGCTCCAGACTGTGGAGGCCACAGAGGCCAGGGAGGCCACGGCAGCCATGGCCTAGAGTCCGGGAGGCCTGGGTTTGCATCCTGGTTCTGCCTCTTCTTGATGTTATGACCCTGAACTGCTCATTCTACCTCTTTGAGTCCCATTCTCTTGATCTGCAGGTAGAATCTAACATTATTTACTGAGCCCTTACCCTATGCAGGCTCCCTGTGCTGGACATAGATAGGCACAGGGAACAGGCAGACAATAGCCAAGGCCTTCGGAGCTGATGTCCTAGCGGGGGAGAGGCAGATAGTTAATAAGATAACAAAGTTTAAAAAAAAAAAAAAAAGTCAGGTCTGTTAGATGGCGTTGAATGCTATGAGGAGAAATCAAGCAGAGAAGGAAGGTGATGGGAGGTGTGTGTGTGGGGGGTGCAGGTTAGACAGACTGGCTGGGGAAGAACTCCCTGAGGTGACAGGTTCCTGAAGGAGGTAAGGGGGGCAGCTTTGGGGATGTCTGAGAAGAAACATCCAGAGCAGAGGGGAGCAGAGCAGAGGGACAGCCAGTGCAAAGGCCCTGGGGTGGGCACGCATCCCATACGGAGAATAGCGAGGAGCAGACCTGGCCAAGGGGAGATCTTTAGGAGTCAGGGAGCCCAGGGGACGGTGATGGCAATTTTGCTTTTCCTCTCAACAGGGCGAGTTGAGTCTTTTTACTGATCCAGGCATCCACTGGTGGGAAATCAAATGGCTCCCTGGGTGGCTCGGTTTTGAGGCCATGTTCCTTGACGTTGCTGGTTTCAGAGTTAGACAGGAGAGCACGGACTCGGAAGGCAGAAGGCCAAGGCCTGACTTGAGCCTGCACCCCATCCCACCTGATGTTGGGGCCACCCGGAGTGTGACTGCAGGCCCAGAGCCGGGCGCTTGCTTTCCACACTTCGCGGGAGCTCTCCCGGTCATGCCGATGGCTCCTGGTAGCCCTGGCGTGCCTCGCCTGTGGGTGCCTGAGCTCTGCCCCTGGGGTTGGAGGGAGGGACAGTGGGGGCTCCTGGCGGCCAGCACTGCCTCTAGGGTGCCCCTGATTGAGAGAGGGAGAGAGCAGAGCCCAGGGTAAAGGATGTGGCCTGTAGAGGGCCAAGCAGGCCTGAATTCCAGTCCTTCCCTTAAAGACGTGCGTACAACAGAAAGATGGCAGCGTTGATCTTTCCACATTTCCCTCCGACACGTCCCGGAAGCTGGCGTCTAGGGAGGCTTGTCAGCTGTGAGGGTAAGGCTGTCCCTTCGAGCAGAATCAGCTTCGGTGCATCTCCATCCAGCTGTCCGCCCTGGTCCAGCTGTGATGGCCAGAGAGAGGGGTGTTATTTGTGAAGAGTTCCCACAGGGGCTGGGGCTGGGCCGGGGGCATTGTCCCTGAGTCTGCCCAGGTGTGTCATGGGAGGGGCGGTGGAGGCGGGAGGGGCCTCTGGCCCTGCCCCTTAGGAACTTAGGAGCCGTGTGACCCTGGGCGTGTAAACCCGCCTGTGCCTCCGTTTCCTCATCTCTAACAGCGGGACAATAACCGTACCTACCGCATAAAGGGGTGATAATTTTAAAGTTCGTAGAACGCGGCCTCGGGTCAAATCTTGGCCCTGCTCCTTAAGGCGGGAAGCTGCTCAGCCTCTCTGTGGCTCAGGTTCCCCATCTTCCAAATGGGAATAGCACTCATGCCACCTCAGAGAGTGGGGAGGACTCAATGGGATAGTGCTTATGAAGCACACAGCACAAGGCCCCGCGTTTCATCCATAGGAGCTGTTACCATCTCGAGCCGCAGTTTGCCGCCCTGTTGACTAATGAGTTTGCCGATTACTGGACTAGACTAAATGCTACCAGGTAGTTGGAAGCTGTGAGGATTAGGCCAGTGGCCGGCAAACTCCCTAGCCAACAGAGCCAAATATCAACAGGACAACGACTGAAACTTCTTTGGAGAGCCGAAAACCGACTTCTGCGCATGGGCCACGAAGTTTCCATCGCACTGTACGTGCGCGCCCGTACGTGGTGTTTTGTGGAAGAGCCACACTCCAGGGGCCAAAGAGCCGCCTGTGGCTCGCGAGCCACAGTTTGCCGACCACTGGATTGGGTGGCAATGGTGGCATATTGTGTGCAGAGAGGTAAAAGGAAGTGTGGAAAACTTTTCTAATGAAGGAATTAAAGGGGGCAGTGGGAGAACTGTCATGTTTCTTTTTTAAAAAATTTATTTTATTTTTTAAAATATATTTTATTGATTTTTTACAGAGAGGAAGGGAGAGGGATAGAGAGCTAGAAACATCAATGAGAGAGAAAAACTTCGACCAGCTGCCTCCTGCACACCCCCTGCCCACAGCCAATGTACATACCCTTGACCTGAATCGAACCTGGGACCTTTCAGTCCACAGACAGTTGCTCTATCCACTGAGCCAAACCAGTTTCGGCAGAACTGCCATCTTTCATGGTTTCTCGGTGCCCTACAGTCGATCCCTCCCACCAGCCCATGCGGTGGGCACTGCACCCCGACTGGGCAGAGGCGACGCCCCAGAGGTCAGAGAGCAGGGCCCTGACCCAGAGCCGTGAGTTGGCAGCAGATTTGGAATCAGAATCTGAAGTTGCCTCCATCCAAGGTCCATCCTTTCTTTCCCACCAAACCAGCAACGCCCTCAGAGGTGAGGGTCAACCCAGCCAGGAGTAGCCGGGCCCCGGGGAATGCTGCAGTAGGTTCCCCCGGAGAGTCAGCAAGGGGCCGCCAGGCACAACGGATGGTTAGACCCGGGGGCGAGGGGGGGCCCTCTGCTCCCCATCAGCACATGGGGGCGGGCTGGCCTTGCAGCTGCCTCGGCGTGGCGTCCTGCTGTCATTTCCCGTTCGCCCCACGTTGAGCCTCTCTGGGCCCTCATTTTCTCAGGGGTCCCCCCTTTCAGACGGGAACGCTTCTTCCCGGAGGACTGCAGAGTATGCATCCATCAAGGCTGAGCCAGTAGCCCCTCCTAGCAACCCCCTCCCACGCCCCTCTCTCCTGCTCAGGGGGTCCTGGCAAAGGCAGCCAGGCCAGGGGCTGGCTTCCTTTCTCCTTTGTCAAAGCTCAATAGCTCTGCCCGGGGCTCCAGAGAGATGGAGATAATTAGGCAAATTAGCAACGCCCTCGAGAGAAATGAAATAAAAAGAAGCCCACCCACCAACCCGGGGCACAGCGGGGCTGGGGACCAGGTGTACGGGGCTGTTCGGGGTACAGCGTCCCTCCCTTCTGCCCCCACGCCCCCCCCCCCCCCCCCCAGCCCACACGAGCCAGGGCGGCTGGCATCGCCGCAGAAATGAGTTTCCCTCCGAAGCGCCTTCTTACAGGATGGATGGACTGGAGTCAAAAGCTCATAATTGCTCATTGCTGGAAGGAGGAGACAGGAAAAAAGAAACTCGAGGATAAAAATATCTCTGTGTTTTTTTATGCACGCTTCCAGCTGAAAATTGGTGGGAAAGATGTTTTTGAAAAGCCTTCATCGCTAAGCATGTAATTACCAGGTCTCAGAACAAGAAAAAAAACAACGAAGGAGTGGGAAAGCGTGAGCATGTTCTCTGAGGGCGGGGGACAGGGGCCTGACCCCCCTGGGGGGGGGGTTTCTATAAATAAAATAATTTCTTCAAATTCTCAAGCCTGGGCTGGCTAGAGCCAGTGATGGAGAGGCAGGGATCACCCCTCCTTCTCCCCATTTTACAAATGGAGAAATAGAGACGTAAGTCACACAGCCAGCGGTCATTCGGGCCCTGCTTGGATTCTTGGTTTGCACACTGCCTCCGTCCCTTTTCCGAAAGCTTGTGGCAGTGGTCTGCTGTACCCCCTCTGAACAGGAACCAGCAAACACGGTAGCATTCCTTATGCACGTCCTTCTGCATGCGGCCAGAAGCTTTGTCCGGCAGTTCACCTCTGTGGCGTGGCCTCCACCTCCTCAGAGTCACAGCCTGAACTTCGGTGCCTTCTCCGGAGAAGAGCCCAGTCCTCCCTCATTGCCCACTGACTCTGTCTGCAAACGGTTGTGTGGATCCTGGCTGCAGCACACTGTCAGGCCCGCTCGGCTGCGGGGGAAAGAGATGGCCCGCAGCCTCAGCCCACGGCCAGCAAAAGGCTGCAGAAGGAAGGGGCTGGGGCCACTCCGTGTGGAGACGAGCAGCTGTCCCAGCCGCCCCACGGACGTCCCTGCAGCTCAGTTCAGTGCTGAGTAGCTCCTTAGAGCAACGTCTGAATGTTGGGAGGCAGAGAGAAGGGAGAGGACACACTTGGAGGATTCGAATCCACAGAGACACCTCGGGAAAGGAGGTCCGGGCCTTCAGCAGCCAGCATCCTGCATCCTTTGCTTCAGAAAGAATCCTGCATTGTTCCTCAGTCTTAGTCTCTGAATCTTTAAAAAAAAAAAAAAAAAAAAAAAAAAAAATATATATATATATATATATATATATATATTGGTTTCAGAGAGGGAGAGAGAGAGAGAGAGAGAGAGAGAGAGAGAGAGAGAGAGAGAGAGAGAGAAACATCAATGATCAGGGAATCATTGATCAGCTGCCTCCTGCAGGCCCACATTGGAGATCGAGCCCACAACCCGGGCATCAGGGAATCGAACCGCGGCCTCCTGGTTCATAGGTGGGCGCTCAACCACTGAGCCATGCCAGCTGGGCAGACTCTGAATCCTTTGTCTTCAACATCAGGGTTCAAAACTCCACTTTTAACCCACTGTTGTTGCCCTCTACTCTTTGGGGATCCTACTGCTCAGAATTTGGAGAAATTTATCCTCAGCTTCCTCCTCCTTTCCTTAAGAGACCACCTCCCCCTCCACCATCCCCCGGCTCCTAAGCCTGGGGCCAGCAAACTTACCTTTGGTCCGCCCCGGACTGTCCAGCGGCAGAATCTCATTTGCACAGGGTAAGACCGATTTCAATTCCAGCACGGCCCTCGCTGTCGCGCAGTTGATATAACCCAATCTTATTAATTTTATTAGCTCCGAAACATCTTGTTGAATCTAAATGAAGTGCGAGTTAGAGAACTGTAATGGGAGGCATTATACTTAATGGGGTGTTACCTAAACCGTTGCTGGCTGGTGTGAACAGAGGGCCTGGGGGAAGAGGGGTGAGCAGAGCTGCTGGGGGCCCCACTCCGGAGGCCCCAGGAATGTTCTGGGTTTAACTGCTGTTTCATGTGCTGTTTACCTCCTTCTGGCAAAGCCAAGGGAACTTAGCAGAGTGGAGTGAGAGAACTTGGGCTCTGTTAGACCCAGACTGGGCTGCGACCCTCATGCTAGAGCAGCGGTCACCACCAGTGGCTCGTGAGGTCTGAAAGGTTGGTGGCCGCTGCTCTAGAGCAGTGATTCTCGAGGTGTGTGTGTGTGTGTGTGTGTGTGTGTGTGTGTGTGTGTGTGTATGTGTGTGTATGTGTGGGGGGTGTGGGGGGAGACTGGAGGGGATGGAACAATATTGCTCCCCTAGTGGACATTGGCAATGTTTGAAGTCATTTTGGGTTGTCATGACCGACCGGGGTGGGGTGCTCCTGGCACCTAGTGGTTAGGTCCTGCTGTGGCCAGGAGGCTGGGGGAGGGGAGAAGAGTGATCTCCCCCCCAGGGGTCTTCAAACTACGGCCCGCGGGCCACATGTGGCCCGCAGAGGAGTCTGATCCGGCCCGCCAGGTTTTTTGGGCAGTGAGCGCAGCCGAGGTGTTACAGTAGGAATTAGTAGTTCATATAGTCCGGCCCTCCAGCTCTCTGAGGGACCGTGATCTGGCCCCCACTTTAAAAAGTTTGAGGACCCCTGCCTAGCTGGTGAATGGCTGAGCCCTGAGCCCATGATCTTAACACTGGGCCAAGCTGGAGCTGCGGGGGTGAAGGTGGCAGGAAGGTTATTCTTCAAGGGCAAGCAAGCGGGCTGGGGCTGGGGGGGAGGGGGGCGGGGGGGGGCGTGGAGCATGTGCAGGCTCAGGTGAGACAGACTTACCTTGGGCTGCCTAGAATGTCTGAGAACATGGCTCTCCCCTGTGAAGTGCAGTCCTCATGAAGAGTCATTCATTGGGCCCCTCCGGGCGGAGTTTGCTCAGGGCCAGCACTGTCTCCCAGGGGCTGTGACACCTACCTGCCTGCGAGGGAGCTCCGGGTCCCCCAGGTGTGCAAGCACAGCCTCAGGCGGTGGAGTCAGCAGACCCTGGTTCTGATCCACATTGCATAGCTCCCCAGCTGTGTGACTGTGGCCATGAGTTGTCCCTCTCTGGGCCTCGGCTTCCTTATGGGTACAATCCTGTATAATAAAAGCCTAATAAGCAAATCAACCATATGGCAGAACAACCAGTGGAACAACCGGTCGTTATGATATGCACTGACCACCAGGGGGCAGATGCTTAATGCAGGAGCTGCCTCCAGCCCACAGGCCCCAGGCTGGCTAAGGGGGGTGCCAGTGGGCCCCCTGCCCCCCGTCAATCGCCCTGCCAGTTGCCTTACAGATCAGCCCTGATTGCAGGCCAGGCCTAGGAACCCTACCCGTGCACGAATTTCATGCACAGGGCCTCTAATGGGGTAATATTACCCATAATGATAATACCAGCCCCACGGGGCTGTGCAGGTGGTTAACCACAGCAGTGGGAATGTTCAGAAGAATGTCAGTCCCAAGAGCAGAGACAGAGCCGCCCTTGGGAGGGAGGAGAAGCCACCAGGATCCCCCAGCAGAGACGCCAGAGGAGCTGGTGGCCGGAAGGAACCCCTCTTTCAGGCCACGTCCATGACAGGTTTGCCTCAACGGAAATGAAAGTGGAACTCTGAGCCTTCTCTCTCTTTCTCTTGCCTGCAGACGATGGGCCTTACTCCAAAGGAGGCAAAGATGCAGGAGGAGCCGACGTGGCCCTGGCTTGCCGCAGACAGAGCATCCCGGGTAACAGACCCCTCTCTGCCCGTCCCCTTCCTCCTTCTCTGTCCTGGAGGCACGGGGAGCTCTGGGTAAGGTCAGACAGCGCTGGCTCTGCTGCTGCTCACTTGCTCTGTGACCTTAGACCTGCCACCCAGCCTCTCCCATCTGTAAAAAGGAAATGCCTCACCCAGCGTAACGCAGCCACGTGCCCTGCTCACCACACGAGCTAGCCTCGCTTGCTTTGGAGCTAGGGGCCCCAAATTGCCCCCTGCTGCCCCCCTCACCTTCCCTGTGTCTGCAGAGGAGTTCCGAGGGGTCACCGTGGTGGAGCTGCTCAAGAAGGAAGGCAGCACTCTGGGCCTGACCGTCTCCGGTGGCACCGACAAGGACGGGAAGCCCCGGGTCTCCAACCTGAGGCCCGGGGGGCTGGCGGCCAGGTGAGAAGGGGGCCGGGAGGGGGCCCGTGGATAACGCACTGGGGCTTTGGGTACAGCGATCAGGCGGTTGTTTCCAGAAGCTCCCAGGAGCTCGGTTCCTGCAGAAGGAAGCCCTCCAGTGGGGGCTGTCTCTCCAGGCCCCGGCTGCTGCTTCTCTTTGCCTGTTCACCAGGTGCTTGCTTCCTGGGCCACGGAGCCCCCTCTCGCCTGCAAGTCTCACTCCCCAGGACATCCTCCTGGCAGGCGCCTGTCCATCCCTCTCACAGCCCCACATGCCCCTTCTGCACACATGGCCCTGGGTCCCACCATTGTGCTGGCTCCCTTCGGACCCTGAGTCCCATGAAACCTGGGAGCTAGCCTCTCCATCGCTGCCTCTCTGGAAGGGGCAGGCCCTGACCAGTGTTCCGTTGAACAGAGCAGATTAGTGGCGGAAAGCAGGGAGCGTGTGAGGACTAGCCAAGGAGGTGGTCTGGCCACTCCGCAGGCTGGTCTGGAGCCGGTGAGAGCTCTGCGGGCGACCCCCCCCCCGCACCCCGCAGCAGGAGGGAAGGCGGGCAGTCCGGCCTTGGGGGGCAGTGCCAGGCCTGGGTGTCAGACAGGTCTAGGTTAGCACCCAGGCTATCTCCTACTCACTCCCGGTGTGACCCCGGACGTGGTCTGACCTCTGAGCCTACATTCCCCACCTGTGCAGTGAGGGTCCGGGAGAGGGTGGGCGTGAGGGCTGGCACCCGTCACCATGCCTCCTTGCTCCCAGGAGTGACCTGCTGAACGTGGGCGACTACATCCGGTCGGTGAACGGGATCCACCTGGCCAGGCTCCGCCACGACGAGATCATCACCCTGCTCAAGAACGTGGGCGAGCGCGTGGTGCTGGAGGTGGAGTATGAGCTGCCCCCGCCCGGTGGGTGCCCTTGGACGGAACCTTCTCCCCTGCCGTGGGTGTGGGTGGGCACCGCTGCCGCCCCGCCTGGGCTTGGGCGGGGGGGTGGGGGGGCCAGGCGGGGTGAGGTGGGACCTGGAGACTGACCACACACATCCATCCAGACCTCGCCCAGAGGCTTTGCCTTCCACCCCCAGTATGCCGTCCCCAGGAGGCGGCAGGGCCCTGCTTATAACTCGTGGTCATATGACATATTTTTTAAAATATATATATTTTATTGATTTTTTTTTTTTTTTTTTTACAGAGAGGAAGGGAGAGGGATAGAGAGCTAGAAACATCGATGAGAGAGAAACATCGACCAGCTGCCTCCTGCACACCCCCTACCGGGGATGTGCCCGCAACCAAGGTACACATGCCCTTGACCGGAATCGAACCTGGGACCTTTCAGTCCACAGGCTGACGCTCTACCCACTGAGCCAAACAGGTTTCGGCCATAGGTCATATTTATTTGCAGATTTTTTTTTTTTCCTTTAAGGGGACAAGTTTGGGGAACGTTGGCTGAGAAAATTGTCCCCTGCCCTGCCCTCTCCCCACCGTACCACCCTGCGTTGACCACCGTGGCCTAGCTCTGAATTTTCAAAGTTGGCCTTGAAAATTGGGGTCACTGTTTGGATCCAGCCCTGGCCTGAGCCCACCAGCCATGGACCCCCAAGCCTGAGTCCCGCCATCGTCCCTGCGTGAGCGAGGGCAGGCCCTCTCCTCTCCCCAAGCGATGGCCTACGTGGGCATTGGGAAAAGGCCCCTGCAGGCCCCCCTTGTCCTGCCCGGCACACGGGGAGGGATCTGCCCTTCCTGTGGTCTCTGTGACCGCTCCCCCGGCTCCCCGGGGGCGAGCGCTGGGGGCAGCTGCCGGCTCAGGGGTGCGACCGAGAGGCTCAAAGGAGCCCTCCGTGTCCCTCCAGCCCCCGAGAACAACCCGGGGATCGTCTCGAAGACCGTGGACGTCTCTCTCTACAAGGAGGGCAGCAGCTTTGGCTTCGTCCTCAGAGGTCAGTGGAAGAGGCACCCTGGGGCACGGGGCGTGGGAACGTGGCCCATGCCGATTCTGCGTGTGTCCTGTGTCGCTTTAATGAGCCTGTGCATAAATCGGATATGTCGTGTAGATCTTGCTTCTGAGTTTAAAGAACCCGGGACTGTTAAGCCACGTGTTAAGTGAGAATGCTGCCGAGCAATGCCATGTCGGGGGTTGAGGGGAGCGTGAGGGGAACGTTGAGATGGAGAGCGGCGGTGGGGGCTGCCTCGCAATCAGGGCCCAGCAGGAAGCAGGATGAGGTCCGAGGAAGGGAGGCACGCCGTTTGGCAGGGAGAGGGCCTCGGGCATGTCCTCTGCTGGCCGGCGGGAGGCGGGATGTGCAGCTGGTCTCTCGTAAGAGGGTCTGTGAGTAGTAAGGACCAGGTCCTCGAACAGATTGAAGCAGGGGAGCCCGCCTAGGGCCTGGGTCCGGGTCTCTGGGCGTCAGGAGAGGCACAGACAGGTGACGTTCTGCCTCTCGCTGAACTCTGTCCAGGAGGGGCCCACGAAGACAGCCACAGGTGTCGCCCGCTCGTCCTGACCTACGTGCGCCCGGGGGGCCCTGCCGACAGGTGAGCCGGAGCCGGAGGGAGCCTCCCTGCCTCACACCGCGCTGACCGGCCCCAGCTCCTCGGGGAGACGCAGAGCTGGGGCCTCTGTGCCCATTCTCCAGATGAGCACATCGAGGTCCAGCGAGAGTCCACCCATGGCCCATAGTCACTCAGGGAGTATTGGGTGGAGCCAGGACGAAACCCCAAATGAGAGAGACCCCCAAGCTCTTTCGTCCCCAACATTCTGCTGTTCCAGGGGGCCGTGGGAGACGAGCCTTAGTGTCACACTGATCTTCCCTTCCCTGGCCTTAGTTTTCCTCTCTGTGAAATGGGTCCAGTATTTTAGCCCCCAAGATTTGGGGCATGGTGATGGGCGTCGCCGTGGCCCTCTGTAACTCAGCCCCCGCCCCCACCCGCCAGCCCTGGCTGCACTGCCCATCTGGCCCTGCCCGGACACGCAGGAGGGGGGACTGGAGGAGGAATGTGCCCCGTTCCCAGCGCCCGGGGTCCCAGTGGAGATGCCCTGGCCATTTTAAGAGCAGCCTGGAGCGGCCTTGTCAGAAACCTAAATCTGTCCTGGAACAAGGCCCTGCAACAAGCTATTCATAGAGCCGCCCAGAATAGCCTGGGCCACCTGTTGGGGCATCTGACCCAGGCCGAGGCGAACCCCAGCTCAGGCCCCGCCCAGGGCGCCCGGGGAATTGGTTCCCAGGACAGAATCACTGCTGAGAAGCCCGGGGGACAGGGGGAGGGACTCTGTGATGGGCAGCAGGAGGCATCCAGATCGCCCCTCCTGACGCTGTGTGGCCCTGGCTGGCCAACGACTTCTCTGGTCCTGGGCGCCCTCTTCTGTCCCCGGGGGAGGGGGGGTCGTGGTCCCGAGGACCCCCCCCCGCCCAGCTCAGGCATTCTAGGGTTGGGCCAGGACGGAATTCCTTTTTTCTTTTTTCTTTTGAGTACTCCTTCTTTTTCTTTTTTCTTTTTTTAAAAAAAATATATTTTATTGAATTTTTACAGAGAGGAAGAGAGAGGGATAGAGAGTTAGAAACCGATGAGAGAGAATCATCGATCAGCTGCCTCTTGTACACCCCCTACTGGGGATGTGCCCGCAACCAGGGTACATGTCCTTGACCGGAATCGAACCCGGGACCTTTCAGTCCACAGGCCGATGCTCTAAACCAGTTTCAGCAGGACTACATTTCTTAAGCATCAGGAGGGGTGGGAGATGTCAGAGCTGACCCCACTCCTGTCTTCCCCGCCCGCGAATTCTCCTGCACGTTCCTAGTCGCTCATCCTGTCACTCCCTCATGCATTCCTTCATTCGCCTGTCCCGCGGCTGGCTTTCTCCTTAACCCGCTCCCCGCCCCTCCTCTGTCCTCGGTGCCCGCCTTCCCGCTGCCCTCTCGGCAGGGCAGTGACCGGGCCCTTCCCCGCAGGGAGGGCTCTCTGAAGGCGGGCGATAGGCTGCTCAGCGTGGACGGGATCCCGCTGCACGGGGCCAGCCTGGCCGTGGCCCTGGCCGCTCTGCGGCAGTGCAGCCACGAGGCCCTCTTCCAGGTGGAGTATGACGTGGCCGTTCCAGGTGAGCGGGGCCTGAGGGGAGGGGAGGGGAGGGCCGGGCAGGAGGCGGCCCCGGGGCCGGGGAGCACATAGCGGGCACAGGTCCTCACCCCTGCAGAAGCTGGGTGGCCCGGGCCAGTCACGTACATAGCTTCCCTGGGCCTCTCCGGGCAATGAGCACTGTGCACCGGGCATTGCTCGGTGCAGCGGGCATTCTGCTGAGGACCACACGGAGGTCTCCGTTCTCAGGAAGCTGACGTCCTGGTGGGGAGAGATGGGCCGTAACCAGAATGACATGTAGAGAGAGTTGCCAGGTGTCAGGGAGTGCCGTGACAGGAGTCAGGGAGAGAGATGGGGAAGGCTGGGAGGGGCGTTCTCATGTGCAGCCAACGAGGGGGAGGGAGGCCGTGGTGGTGGCTGGACCAGGCTGGTGGCCGAGGAGCACACAGCGGGGGTCAGATCCAGGAAATGGGATGGAGGTCGAGCGGGCCCGATGTGCTGGCGTTTGGACTTGGCGGTGGGACCGGGAGCACGGGAGCTGGGCTTTGTTGGAGAGCCCCTGGGCGGGTCAGCGGGTGCCGTGTTCTGGGCCGGGGAGGGTTCAGGAGACGCGACAGCTCGGGGCCGGTGTGCAGCAGGCTGTCCATTAATGTGAGCAAGGCAGCATCGCCCGGCAAAGCCCACGGCCAGAGCCCCTCAGACCCAGACCCCTGCCCCTCCTCTGCTGCACAGTGACCGTGTGCATGTGGACAGAGACACCTCGGTCTTCTCGTCTGTCAAATGGGTGCAGCGATCCCAGCCTGGCAGTGAGGATTAAACTGAGACAGCCGCGCGAGGCTAGGGACCAAAGCGCTTGGTATTTGCACTCGAAACTCTCCTTTCGTTCCGTGCGCCAGACACGGTGGCCAACGCTTCGGGGCCCTTGATCGTGGAAATAACCAAGACGCCGGGGTCCGCCCTGGGAATCTCGCTCACCACCGGCTCCCACCGGAACAAGCCGGTCATCACCATCGACCGCATCAAGCCGGCCAGCGTGGTGGACAGGTGAGGCGCAGGCTGGGCACTGCCATGGTGACGAGGGTGGGCAGGGAAGAGGCCACCCAGGCCAGCTTTCCTCCTTCCCCTGCCTCTGCCCCCCTCTGGCAGGAGCGGGGCGCTGCATGCCGGAGACCACATCCTGTCCATCGACGGCACCAGCACCGAGCACTGCTCCCTGCTCGAGGCCACCAAGCTGCTGGCCAGCGTGCCCGAGAAGGTGCAGCTGGAGATCCTGCCCGCGCCCCACAGCCGGCGGCCCCCGAGGCCCTCGGAGGCAGGTGGGTCCCCTCAGGGCACGTCCCATGTGACAACTCCTTCTGATCCTCCCCGCTGTCCTGGGACAGGGGTCGGCAAACCTATGAGTCAGCAGCGCCAAATACCAACAGGACAACGACTGAAATGTCTCTGGAGAGCCAAACTTTTTAAAACTTAAAACATCTTCTAATGCCACGTCTTCAACATAGACTCTCCCAGGCCGTGGTATTTTGTGGAAGAGCCACACTCCAGGGGCCAAAGAGCCGCATGTGGCTCGAGAGCCGCAGTTTGCCGACCACGGGCCTAGGAGGTGGCCACTGTCTTAGTCCCATTGTGCAGGTAGTGCCCAGGAGGCACAGTGGGGTTAGGGGACTTGTCTGAGTGACCTGGCAGCTGGCTCCAGAGTCGCCAGGCCCCGGGCGAGGGTGGGGTGCAGTGCAGGGAGGCAGAATCAACGGGCTGAGAGTGTTGGGTCCTCACCCTCCTTACATGGACTGGGCCCCTCCAAGCCCGCAGCAGAAGGAAGAGCCGGATACATGGCAGCCAGTTTGGGTGATCGGGTGGGGCAGGTGGGGAGGCAGTCGCCTGTTCCGATCTTCCTCCACCATCTCCCGCTGGGGCCTCGGCGGGGCCTGCTGCTCCTCCCCTGTGCCTGCTGCCCCCGGCTGAGCCCCCAGCACAGCGCCCAGCACACCAGGAGCCGAACCCTGACTGCCTCCCTTGGCTCAGGGGACGCTCAGGATCTGTGTCCTGCTTTCCTCACTTCCCCTGCAGACGGGAGCCTAGCCTCAGGAGGGCGGAGCGGGGGGAGGGCAGGTGTGGTGAGTTCAGACTCCGTCAAGTCCTGCACATATTTCTCTTCTCTTCTCTTCTCTTCTCTTCTCTTCTCTTCTCTTCTCTTCTCTTCTCTTCTCTTCTCTTCTCTTCTCTTCTCTTCTCTTCTCTTCTCTTCTCTTCTCCTCTCCTCTCCTCTCCTCTCCTCTCCTCCCTTCCCTTCCCTTCCCTTCCCTTCCCTTCCCTTCCCTTCCCTTCCCTTCCCTTCCCTTCTCTTCTCTTCTCCTCTTCTTTTCTCCTTCTCCTCCTCCTCCTCCTCCTCCTCCTCCTCCTCCTCCTCCTCCTCCTCCTCCTTCTTCTCTTCCTCCAATGTCCACAGTGAAGGTGCAGAGAAGTGAGCAGCCACATCGCTGGGCCCCCTGCGTGCCCTCCTGCCACAGCCCCCGGCCCGGCCACTACCGGACGGCACCCACCTGGTCCGCACCCGCCGGCCAAGACCAGAGCCGATGTAACATGCCCACCCGCTGTGGCCTGTGCATGTTTCAGGGGGCGGAAACCTAGGGGCCTGCCCAGCGTCACCTCGCCTGTTGGCAGCTGGGTCTCCCTGGGCCTGTGGACACCCTGCAGTCCCTGGGGCCCAGGGCTCACACCGCACCCCCACGGCTCCCTGCGGGTGGGCGGCTTCCTGGCACCGCTGGGCAGGAAGGGGGAGGGCCCTGCCGGGGTTCACCGGCCATGTCTCATCTCCCCCAGCCGTGTCCTCCACGCCCTTCTCCTCACCGGTCCTGAATCACACGGTGCCCTGCGCCCACCCCAGCACCCTTCCCCGCGGAGCCCAGCCCATGAGCCCCCGGACCACGATGGGGCGGCGGAGGCAGCGAAGGCGGGAGCACAGGAGTTCATGTAAGCCCCAGCCCTGCCACGTGGGAATCACGGCTCCGTGGTGCAGAGGAGGAAACCGAGGCTCAGGATGGGCCGTGGCTTGGCCGGCACCAGAGCGAGTCAGGACTCCCGGGCCCCCCTGACTCCAGGCCCGTGGGCGCCGGGCTGGGTGGCCCCGCGGGAAGTCCCGGCCGGGCGGCCCCGCTGAGCGCCGCGCCCGCCCACCCCACAGTGTCCCTGGCCTCCAGCACCGTGGGGCCCGGCGGGCAGATCGTGCACACGGAGACCACGGAGGTCGTGCTCTGCGGCGACCCACTCAGCGGCTTCGGCCTCCAGCTCCAGGGCGGCATCTTTGCCACCGAGACCCTGTCCTCCCCGCCCCTCGTGCGCTTCATCGAGCCGGACAGCCCGGCGGAGCGGTGAGCCTGCGCCCCTCCCCGGCCCGCTGCCCGCGGGGCCTGCCGCTCTCCCGCGGTCGCTCGCGGGCAGCCGGGGAGACCGAGGCACACGCCAGGCCTGGTTTCCCGCGGGACCGCACTTACCCACCACCAACCAGCCCTGGATAGATGAGGAAACCCGGGTGCGGAGAAGCTGATCCACTTGCCCAGGGTCACAGGACTCGAGCCCCTGGCAGTCTGAGGTCAGAGTCAGGTGACCAGACGTCCCACTTTTGGCGGGACAGTCCCGATTTTTTAAAAAAATATATATTTTATTGATTTATTACAGAAAGGAAGGGAGAGGGATAGAGAGCCAGAAACATTGATGAGAGAGAATCATCGACCAGCTGCCTCCTGCACACCCCCCCACTGGGGATGTGCCCGCAATCAAGGTACATGCCCTTGACCGGAATCGAACCTGGGACCCTCCAGTCCGCAGACTGGCTCTATCCACTGAGCCAAACGGGTTTCGGCACGGTCCCAATTTTTAACAATGTGTCCCGAGTCCCGCGGCGTTTTAAAAAAAGTCCTGATCGGGACACATTGTTAAAAATCGGGATGTCTGGCCAGCTTAGGTCAGAGTCCTCTCTCTGTGTATATGTACATCTTATGAGGCACGGCATCGTCCCCATTGGACAGGCAGAGACCCGTAGCCGGAGTCGCAGGGTAGCCCGCCGGGGGCTCTCTGGCTCCCGCCTGCGCAGAGGGCGAGCCCGTGACGGAGCCTCTCCCCTCCGCGGGGCCCGCGGGCCAGGTGCGGGCTGCTGCAGGTGGGGGACCGCGTGCTGTCCATCAACGGCATCGCCACCGAGGACGGGACGATGGAGGAGGCCAACCAGCTGCTGCGGGACGCCGCGCTGGCCCGCAAGGTCGTGCTGGAGGTCGAGTTCGACGTGGCAGGTGCGTGCGTGTGTGTGTGTGTGTGTGTGTGTGTGTGTTTGTGTATGCCTGTGCGCGCGCGTGTGCGTGTGCGTGTGTGTATGCGTGTGTGCGTGTGCGTGTGTGCATGTGCGTGTGTGCGTGCATGTGTGCGTGCGTGTGTGCGTGTGTGTGCTTATGTGTGTGTGTGCCCCTCGCCGCCGTGTCCTCACGCTTCGGGGCCCTCTGCTCCTGCCGCTCGGTGCTGCTCACGCCTGGGGCACGGCTGCGGGCCTGAGCCCTCGCTGCGGGAAGGCAGGCCTGGGCGGAGGAAGGAGCTCCACGCTCACCAGTGTCAGGGCTGCCTTTGCACCAGGACTCGGGTTAGAATTCGGGCCCCTGTGATTTGGACCGTCTGTGACCTTGGGCAGAACAGTTTCCCCCATTTCTGGTAGGCACAGTGACTGGAATCCTCTCACTGCGGGGTATGTGGCTTGTGTTCGATGAGGTAAATCCGTGAACACGCCCAGCTGAGGCTCAGGAAGTCACCCCTGGATCCAGACGGGGCCGGGCCTGGATCCCAGGCGTGAGGCCGATTCCAGTCCCGGGCGCCACTCTGCCCAGGCGGATTGGTTGCCGTGAACCAGCCCGTCAGTTTTCGCCCCTCTTGGCTGTAAGGAGCAGGATGGGGCCGGCCCCTCCGGGCTGGAATGGACGGGGTGGACGTGGGCGAGGTCTCACCGGGCCCCCCTCTGTTTGCACCCAGAGTCCGTCATCCCGAGTAGCGGCACCTTCCACGTGAAGCTGCCTAAGAGGCGCGGCGTGGAGCTGGGCATCACCATCAGCTGTGAGTCCCCTTCCCGCCGTGCGGTCCTCTCCTGCCCATCCCCTCCGCCTGCCCCGGGAGCCGCGGGAGCCGGCCTGCTGGGAGCGAGATACCCCTCCTGGCCCCGGGGCGAGGCTCTGGGGGGGACCGGCTGGCGGGCCCTGCGCCCCGCACTGCCCGGCTCTCGCCATAAGCAAGACTGGAGCTTCTCAGAGCCTTAGGCTCCCGTTCTGCTCCAGGGGAGTCTGCAGCCCCTTTGGGTGTCCCCCTGGGGTGAAGCCCTCTGTGACCTGGTCTCCGTGACTTCTGACACTGCCTCCTGCCGTCCCCCTGGCCGCCCCGGCCACTGCCGGCCTCCGGGCTGCCCCCCGACAGGCTGCATTCCTCCTGGCCTCTGGTTCACACCCCCACCCCCTTCGGGCCTCTGCTCACTGCCGCTTTGCAGGGCCTTCCCCACCACCTGACTTTCCACGGCTCTGCCCTCTGCACCGCCCCTGTCCTCTACTTCCCTCCGCAGCACGCTCCACCACCTGACACGCTCCCTTTAAATCGTGTTGACTATCTGTGATTGGCAGCTCCAGGAGGCCGGGGTCTTTGTCTTTTTGTTCACTGCTGTTTTCCTTCCTGGCACACGGTCGCTACTCAGTGAATTTTTCATCAGATGAACGGACGAACAATTAAAGGATGAATTGATGAGTGGAGAAAATGAGGCTGACTGGGGGGGCCAGGGAGTCAGAGCCTGGCTCAGCCCAGCTCTATCCTGGGGACCCAAAGGGGGGAAAAGTGAGGTTGAGGGGAGTGGAGACCCCACCCACCCGGCCACAGCACCACTGCCCGCTGCTGAGGTGGCCTCCTGGCCGGTGTCCACCCTGGTGAGGGCAGCACACACATTGGGCTGACCACAGGTCAGACACAAGGGACGCTGGGACACCATTTCCCAAGGGCTGCCTTCTGAGAACAGGGGGCCAGTACTGCGCTCCTGTGTGGGATACTCCGCAGCCCCACCCCAGGGCTTGCTGGAGGGGCCGCTGTCCCGGAGGCGGGAGGGTAAGCAATCCGGGAGGGGGAGCTGCCTCCAGCCCAGGCTCCTCGGTGAAGTTGCACAAGTTGTGCTTGACACAAGGATGGCCATCCCAGGCAGACTTACAATTTCCTTACTTCGTCTCAAGAGTGATGGGAAGGGGCCCTTTGGCCTCACGTGCAAAGAAGATGCCCCGCGGGCTGGGAGGCAGCCCTACCACCTGCTCACAAATGGGAAGACCCGTTAGCCCAGATGGATTTCTTTCCTCAAGAAAACCGGCCCTTCCTGCCACACACCCTGCCGCGGGTCCCATTCCCCAGGACACAGCTGCGCAGACGGGGAGTTCCATGCAGGGGGTTACCGAGGAGGCCTCCAGATCAGCACCTGTTGCAGTGAGGGGACAGGACTGGGCACCGGAGACGCTGAGCGGCAATGCAGCAGCAGCAGCAGCAATTGAGGCTCAGCCAGCCCCACAGAGAGCTCTCGCGGGGAGGCCGTGCCAGCTGTCCGGAGCTGAGGCTGGAGCCGGGCCTCGGCCTCCCCTCCTGGGCCAGCCTCTGGGCGTAGGCGGCACCGGGAGCGGCATTACCTCGGGGTGGCTGCTCCCTGCAGGCCGTTGGGGAAGAATCACGCCATCCTGGGCACCCACCCTGTGCCAGGTGCCAAGAACACGGACACCAGCTACCCGCAAGGAGCTCACCGTTTGCTGGGGGATGGGCAAGAGGGGAAAAAAATGGCTGCTGTGGATGGAGCCCCTTCTATGTGCCAGGAGCCTGCGTTATCTAGTTTAATCTCAGGATGCCCCTCGGAGGTGTGTGGCATCACCCCCCATTTTGCAGAAGGGAAACCGAGGCACAGAGAGGTGCGCTGATCTGCTCACAGCCACCCAACCAGGCGGCAGTGGGAGCAGGGCTTGTGGCCCCAGGTCCATGCCCCAATCCTGGCCCGACCCCCCCATCTCCCTTTACCCCCAAGGCTGAGTCATGGCCTCTCTCCCCGCAGCGGCCAGCAGGAAGCGAGGGGAGCCCCTGACCATCTCTGACATCAAGAAAGGCAGTGTGGCACACAGGTAGGGGCGCCCCCGGGCCCGGGGTGGGGTGAGTGGGCAGTGGGGGGTAGGGAGGGCACTGGCGTATGCCAGGTTCCATCCTGCCACACACACCCCTGCTCGCGCAGGACCGGCACCCTCGAGCCGGGGGACAAGCTGCTGGCCATCGACAACGTCCGCCTGGACAACTGCGCCATGGAGGACGCGGTGCAGATCCTGCGGCAGTGCGAGGACCTGGTGAAGCTGAAGGTCCGGAAGGACGAGGACAACTCCGGTACGGCCCCGCCCCCCCCTGCCCTGCCACCTCTCGGGGTCCCCCAGACCGCGGTTCCCAGCTTGCAATTCGGGGCTCCCTCTGGCCGAGGAGGGATGGTGGTGGTGCCACCTGAGAGCCGGCTGGTGGAGGCTCCTTGGCCGGACAGACGGCACCACAGACCCCTCACCGTCCCTGGAGCCCTCCCGGGCCCTGTGGGTCCGTGGGGGTTTGAGTCACCACGTGGATCCCCCAGGCCACACACACAGCCTCGCAGGGGCGGCCGGAGGGAGCGGCTGTGAGAGAGGAGTGGGCGGGTGTGAGTGAGGGACGGGAGGCGCCGCGATGTGGGTGGATGTGCGAGTGAATACGCAAACCCCGCAAACTCAGACACAGGGAGGCCGGACGGAAGGTAAGGGAAACGGTGCAGGTTGGCAGGCAAAAGGCGAGGTGGGGGTTGGGCCGCCGAAGGGCAAATCCCTTATTCAGAGGGGCCGCCCCCCACTGCTGCCTGGGGAAGAGGGTGTCTTGTGGGCCGGTGTTTTTTTTTTTTTTAAGAAAAATTGGAAACCTGGTTTCTTCTTATCATGATTAGCACTATCACGATCATTATTTTTATTTTGTAGATTTCACATTTTATTTATTTATTTATTTATTTATTTATGTATTTATTTTACAGAGAGGAAGGGAGAGGGATAGAGAGCTAGAAACATCGATGAGAGAGAAACATCAACCAGTTGCCTCCTGCACACCCCCCACCGGGGATGTGCCCACAACCAAGGTCCATGCCCTTGACCGGAATCGAACCTGGGACCCTTCAGTCTGCAGGCTGATGCTCTATCCACTGAGCCAAACCGGTTTTGGCTCGTTATTTTTCTTTTGTGTGTCGTGTGAAATCTGCATTTAGCATGTGTGTTCCATGCTCCGGTTCCTTCTTTTTCTAAATGGCGTTTGGGGGGGAGAAAGCATTCTGGAGGCAGACAGTGGCCTCCAGGTGCCCCGGCTGTGCCATCTGCAGACAGAGCGCGGGTGAATATGTGAGTGAGCGGATGTGTGAGTGGGTGAGAATGAGTGAGTGCGTGCACCAAGGCTTTGGGGCCGGGGGGCCCCCAGCCGCTGGGCCCTGCCCCTGACGGGCGCCTCCCTTGCAGACGAGCAGGAGACCACGGGGGCCATCAGCTACACGGTGGAGCTGAAGCGCTACGGCGGCCCCCTGGGCATCACCATCTCCGGCACGGAGGAGCCCTTCGACCCCATCGTCATCTCGGGCCTCACCAAGCGCGGGCTGGCTGAGCGGTGAGCGGGGCTCTGTAGGGACACGCTCGGTGGGCCAGGGGCAGGACTGGGCTTGGGACGAGCCAGACTGGATTCTGGCCTGGGATCCAGGGCCTGTGCTCTGGGGGACATGGGGCCTGTCCCCTCCCTCTCCGAGCCCCATTTCCACCGCCGGGCCAGCGCCCCGCAGACCTCCCAGCTCCAGGTCGGTGCTGGACAATGTGCTGGTGCCTCGGCTCCCTCCCTTGCTGGCCGCTCAGCACGGTGAGCCTTCCTGGAGCACCTGTGTGCTTCCCAGTCCAGGGGCCGTGGTGCCCAGTACCCTGGGTCCCAGCGCCCGGGTCCCGGCACAGCCTGGGACTCTTTCTGACACATTGGGGGCCTGGCCCTACTATCCTTTCCCCCAGAAAGTGTCCCCCAAACTGTGGCAGCTGGAAGGGGGTGTGTCCCAGGTTCTTCGGTTGGTTGGGGGAGCAGATAGACCTGGGACCCATAGGGGGAAGGGGCCCCACAGGATTCACAGGTCGGCCATGCCGGTGTGGGTGAGAAGGTGCATTCTCCCCTCAGCTGTGCAGCGAGCTCCCAGCACTGAGAAGAGCTGGTGGTGAAGGGGGAGCTGACCAGCTGGAGGGGCACGGTGGGTCCCCGGAGGACACAGTGCCGGAGGGGCCACACAAAGAGAGGGTGCAGCAGAAGGATGGAGGGATTCTGGAGCTGAGGCTCTGCAGGACAGCTCCCCGTGGTGTCCCCGCTCCTCGAGCGCCCCCTGCTGACCATCCGGTAGACTGCAGAGGCCAGTGTGGACCGTTCTGACATCCAGTGTCCTCACTCCCAGGATTGCTGGGTGCCTACAGGGTGCCAGCCGTTCTGGGTGCCTGGGGACTGGGGACAGGGACGCAACACACAGTTCCCGCTGCCTTCATTGGGCTGATCTAGCTTGCCATCTCACTGCAATATAATGCAAGCCACCAATGTATTTATAAGCTCTCTAGTAGCCACACTGGAAAAGCAAAAAGGAACAAAATGTATCCTGAAATATCCCAACATGTCATCCACATAAAAATTATTAACAAAATATTTTACATTTGTTCACACCACACCTTCAGAGTCCGGTGTGTATTTTTACACTTTCAGCACCTCTCCTCTCAGGCCAGCTTCTTTCAGGGGTCTGGCAGCCGCCCATGGCTGGTGGTACAGCTCAGACCTCCCTCCCCGAACCTGCCGTTCCCTGCCTCACTCTCTCCCCAGGCCCCAGGGGAGCTTGGTGGGCAAAGCTGAAGAGAAGGGCCCTTTGGGATGGACCCGCTGTGAGCTCCCACCTGCGGGGAAGAAACAACTAAATTTGGGGTTTAAGGACTCCCCCCTCCCCACCCCAATCCTCTACCTCTTTTTCCCCCACCTGGGTCAAGTGCATCCTCAGCAGATGCTTAACTTCTCTCCCCACCCTCAGTCCTGGCTGCTTCTCAGAATCGCCTCCCCCCCCCCCCTTTCCCCCCACCCCAGCCCCATGGATCTAATTGTCTGGGGTGGGGCCAGATCTGCATTTTAAAACAGTTCCTCGGGTTATTCTAATAGCATCTGGGCAGAAACCCACTGGGCCCTGGGATTTTGCTGCTTCTCTAGGTGGGGAAACTGCTGGATGGAAACATTAACCAATTCTTCAATATTAATTTGATAAAATATGTATTATCACCCCTATTTTTATCGAGGCGGGAACTGAGGGGAGTTACGAAACTAGCCCAAGATCATGCAGCTAGTATTTGGCAGCTGGTTTGTGGGGTTCAAACCATGCTCAAAACCCATGCTTTGACATGGGTTCTAGAAGCTGACTTTAGAGTTAGGTGGAATAATTCCTTCCCAGACGCTCGACGTTATACTTCCCTTAATGCAACTCGCCATCACACCTGCTGGCTTTTTGCAGCTCCGTTTCCCTGAGGCCTGTTGCCTGGGGGCTCCTGGTTTCCCCAGGGCAGCGCCTCACTCTGGAACCCCGAGTGTCTCACTCTCACCCTCTGCCCTGTGCCTCCCCCCAGGACCGGCGCGATCCACGTCGGGGACCGCATCTTGGCCATCAACAGCGTTAGCCTCAAGGGCCGGCCGCTGAGCGAGGCCATCCACCTGCTGCAGGTGGCCGGGGAGACCGTCACCCTGAAGATCAAGAAGCAGCTGGACCGTGAGCCTCCCCTCGCTCCCTGGGACCGTCCGGCCCGTTTGGGAAGGGAGGGCTCCGTGCCCCTGGGCCCGGCTGTGTGTGCCCATCTCCCCGAATCCCTGCCGGCCCCCGTGGAGGTGGGGGGATGCCTGAGGCACCCAGGAGACAAGACCCAGAAAGGGGAGAGGTGGGCCCGAGGTCACACAGCTGGCGAGGGGCAGAGTCAGGGCCTGAACCCTGTTCTTCAGCGCCTTCTGCCTCTTCAGACTGCTTATTGCACCTCGTGGTCAGAAAACCAGTGTGCACTCCTCAGCTTCCCCCCGTTTGTCCCGTGTGTCTTGGCGGGCGTGCAGTGGGAGGAGCCTGAGCTTTGGGGTCTTCCTTCTCACTGGGGCTTCGCAGTTGCTCCTGATGTGACCTTGAGCACATTGTTCAGCTTCCCTGAGCCTCAGTGTTCCCATCTGTGAAGGGGGTTTGCCCAAATCAGTGCGGCACCTCTCGATTGGCTTGTCAGACTGCCCAGCAGCAGGCTCAGGGGGGCTCAGTGCCTGTGGATTCCCAAACCAGACTCCAGGGGGGAAACCGAGGCTTCCTGAGCATCTCGGTGTCTCCCAGGTCGGAGGCCAGCGGCAGTGATGCAGTGATCCCCTCCCCCCTCTTCCTCCCAGGCCCGCTCGCCCCTCACAAGTCAGGCAGCTTCAGCGAGCCCAGTGACGCGGACGAGGACCCGCCAGAGGCGCTCCGGGGGGGACCGCTGACGGCCCGGTTCTCGCCCGCCGTGCCGAGCGTGGACAGCGCCGTGGAGTCCTGGGACAGCTCGGCCACCGAGAGTGGCTTTGGGGGCCCAGGTAACGCCGCGGAGCCCCCGGACGGCACCGCGCTCTCCCTGGTCCGCCCGGCTGCCAGCCTCTGTAGCTCCTCCCGGGGCCGAGTCCGCCCCATCCCGCTCCGCGCCCCGTCCGCTAGGGCCGTGGTCGGCCAACGGCGGCTCTCGAGCCACATGCAGCTCTTTGGCCCCCTGAGTGTGGCTCTTCCACAAAATAGCCTGGGCGAGTCTGTTTTGAAGAAGCGGCATTAGAAGAAGTTTAAGTTTTAAAAAAATGTGGCTCTCAAAAGACATGTCAGTGTCGTCCTGTTGATATTTGGCTCTGTGGACTAATGATTCTAGGGGCACGTTCCCTGAAGGCAGATCCGATTGGGCCCCATTGGCCATTCTCAGGTCCCTCACTCCTCAGGTCACGGACACAGGCCTTCGCACACCTTTTTTTTCCTTTTTTTTAATATATTTTTATTGATTTTTTTACAGAGAGGAAGAGAGAGGGCTAGAGAGTTAGAAACATCGATGAGAAAGAATCATCCATCAGCTGCCTCTTGCACACCCTCTACTGGGGATGTGGCCGCAACCAATGTACATGCCCTTGACCGGAATCAAACCCGGGACCTTTCAGTCTGCAGGCCGACGCTCTATCCACTGAGCCAAACCGGTTTCGGCTTCACACACACCTTTCAATGAGCTTCCACAGCACCCTGCTGTGAGGTCCGGGACCACACGCGTCTTACTCCTGCGGTCTCTCTCCTCCCGGCCGGATGCCAGCATGGCAGGCGCTCAGTCCGTGCTCATCGCACCCAGTGGGAGATGGGAAGGCAGGAAGCCCCTTCCACCCCATCCTACACCACCCGGCCTGAGGAGGAGACCTCCGGTGCCCCCCAGAACACAGAGGCCCCTGTCCGTCTATGTTGAGGCCCAGGGGTGGCCTTGGGAGGGACAGGGAGCACTGGAGTCCGGTGGTGAGCCTTCTGGTCTCTGGGACCCAGAGCCACAGGGACTCCCTGACACCCAGCTCAGGGGACTCGTGGAGTGACGCCTTCAGGGGGGCCTTAGGGGGCCCCCAGCCCTGATCCTCACTCTCTGGGTCTCGGCTTTCCCATCTCGAGCCCTCGGTCAGCATCTGTCAGCTCACCCCCAGGCAGGCCCTTCAGAGCTCTCGAAGGCAGGGAGAGAGAAGGTCAAGACGGGGAGCCTCCTCTCAGCAGGGGGTCAGCCCCGCCCCGTGGAGCTGGGGCAGGCCCGGACCCCAGGCATTATGGGAAGTCACGGTTTCTCAGATGGGGACCTGGGTGCCAGGAGCCCCCAGGGCACGCTGGGTACCGTGCTGGCCCAGAGAGGGCACAGACACCTTCAGGGTCACCCAGGGCTGCTAGCAGGGGGTGGGGAAGGTGGGCACACGAGGGCCACAGAGAGGGTGCAGACATTCCCCCGTCTCCACCTGGCAGATTCCTACACGCTGCAGACGACAGCCCGGGGTGTGAACCCCCCACCGGAGTGGCAGCCCAGCCGACCGAGGAGCAGCCCCCCGCCCCCCGAGCCCCGGAGGACGAGCTACACCCCAGCCCCTGCCGACACGAGCTTCCCCGAGGAGGAGGAGGAGGAAGAGGAGGACTGGGAGCCGCCTACGAGGTCTGTGGTGGGAATGCCACGCGGAAGGAGACGGTCCCGGTCTCCGGGCCGGGGTGGTGAGGGCAGGGGTCCCTGGGCTGTCGGGTGGAGGAAGGGAAGAGCCTGGTCTGCCCCCGAGGAGGAGAAGCCACCGAGCAGACTGTCTCAGCCTGGCCGAGGGGGCGGGAGGCACACGCAGGGCGGAGGGCACGGCAGGGCAAAGGTGGGGAGGTGGGGAGCGGCCTGGTTTGCCCTCCCCAAGTCCAGGAGTCTCCGGCAGCAGGCTCAGAACTCAAACCCAGATCCTCCTCACTTAGCCCGGATTGCTTAATGGCCTCCCGGTCATGGGCACCAGCCCTGGGGCGTGGACATGGTGGGTTTTGTAACGTTGGCTTCAGAGGTCCCAGCCTCTCCCTCGAAGGAGGAGGCGCCGGCAGAGAGCTGGCCCTGGGGAGGACGGCCGGCCGCCCCCCGCCCGTGTGCATGCTGCCGCTTAGGCAGTTCCTTCTGCCCCAACCACCTCTCCCTCTCCTCTCCTGGGCAACACCTACACATCCTGCAAAACCCAGCTCACGCCTCCCCACCTCCGGAGTGCATGGCCTTCCCGGGCAGGTGACCTTCTTCCCTCCGCACAGCCGCTCGCCTGAGCCTCCGGGCGGCACCAGCCACCGGTGTCCACCCGGTTACTTTCCCAGCTCTCCGCGTCCCTTCCACATGGCACCCCTCGCTCCATGCCGAGCACCCAGGAGGTGCTCACACACACACTGTGGCTAAACCCCCGGCTCCCCGAGAACAGGGGCCCTGCCTCCGTCACCCCCACAGGCCAGCTGTCTGCACACGGACTTACACGGAGAGAATGGCCCCCAGCCGTGGTCTCCTCACCTTCAAACCCGGACGGGAAGGAGGCAGCTGTTTGCTCTCTTGCCCCTGGGGCTCCCTGGAGGAGAGCCTGCGTGCCTTGGGGAGAGGGGAAGCGCTCTGAAGCCGCAGCGTGTCCTGTGAAAAGCCAGGACGGGGCGCCTGGCCGGCGGCTTTGCGAACTCTGGAGTGTGTGACTTACCATCCTTCTAACGAGACTCGATTTTAGAGCTGATAATGGGCTTGTACAGCCAGTGATGGAAGTCCCGGGATGCTCTCGGCCCGGCCCCCAGCACACGCACTCCGTCCTCTCCATCCATCCGTGTCCCCGCTGGCTCCAGCGCCGTCCCTGTCACTGTGCTGTGGTGCCGTGTGTCTGCGTGGGCCCCGAAGCCGTCCTGTGGGGCTACACCATGGATCTCCTCTCTGTCTGTCTGTCTGTCTGTCCTTCCGTCTGTCTCTCTCCCCAGGCATCCTGTGTCACTGCTCTCCACCCCGCCTCATCCGCCCCTGTTCTAAGACCGGCAGCCCTGGCCGCCCGCCCCTAGCTGCGTCTTCCCCCCATTTCCGTGTCACCTACCACTGCCCCGGGGCCCCGGCACTGCCTCCGAGGATGCCCGCCTGCCCACCCTCTGGCCCGCGGGCCCAGCGCCGATGGCCATTTAGAAGACTCCTCAGGCCCCCGCCTGCCTGCTGCCCGCCTGCCCGCCGGGAGCTGACACTCTGGTTCCTACGTTACAGCCCGGCCCCCGGCCCCGCCCGCAAGGAGGGCTTCTGGCGTGTGTTTGGGGAGGCCCTCGAAGACCTGGAGTCGTGCGGTCAGTCCGAGCTGCTGAGGGAGCTGGAGGTAGGCCCCTGCCCCGGGGCACCCGCCTCTGGGCACACGGGCGTGCGTGCCTTCGGGAGGCAAGCATATTGGCGGGATTGTGCTCACGTGTAATGTGTATGTGTGCACTCACCCAGACGGGGTGGAGAGCAGTGACACAGGATGCCTCTGGGTAAAGGTATCTTCACACATGTGCAGACTGTGCATGGACATGTGTGCCAGTGTGACTGAGAGCATCGTGGTGGGCACAGCAGGGGGTGTGCATATGTGAGCATGCCTGGCATCATCACATGTGCACTGGGACCGTGTGTGTGTGCATACATGTGAGCATGCTCATGCATGCACAGGTGCTGAGTGTCTGTTCACACCTTTTGTGTCTGAGTGTGCACATTTGGATGCCTAGGAACAGTTTGGTGTTTGTGTGTGCATGTGCCACGTGTGGACGTGGTTGTGGGCATGCCCCATGAAGGTGTGTGGGTGTCGACATCGTGTATGGCACCGGCACTGAGGAGCCCGAGGAGCTGAGAGGTGAAGGCAGCTCTGCCTGCGGTCAGCGCGGCCCGTGACGGAGCGGGCGGCCCGGGAGGACCTCGGGCGGACCTGACGGGGTCGCTCCTGATGCTCCGTCAGACGCGGAGGCAGTCCTTCCGCTCTCCTCTGTGCTGTGGATGTACTTCTCACCCGTGATATTATAATGTGGAGAAAAAAGAATGGCTTTTGCTGGTCTTGTGATACCGTAGAGTAGGGGTGTCGAACTCAATCAGAGAAGGGGCCAAAATCTAAAATCCAGTCTAAATCGCGGGCCGAATGGTTTACTGAACAGTCATAAACTGACAATGTCATAAACTGACAGCGGAGTGCAGTGATGACAGCGCGGTGCGGGCCACATTGCAAGGCCTGGCGGGCTGGATTTGGCCCGCGGGCCTTGTGTTTGACACATGTGCGGCGTAGAGAATAAAACGAGGTCCATGGATAAGGTGCTTAGAACTGAGCCCAGCGCAGAGCTAGGGATAATGTGGTGCCAAGGCTGCTCGTTCTGATGGCTGGTGTGTGTGGCCCATCCCGGGAGACCCGGGAGGGCAGCGCCCCGCCCACACTCCTCACCTCTGTGGCCTTGGAGGCTGACACATAGCAGGTGTCCAGTGATGTGCCTGAGAGCAGAGCGAGTGTCTGAGCGAAGGGCTGTGTCCTCACAGGCGTCCATCATGACGGGCTCCGTGCCGAGCGCGGCCCTCGAGGGCAGGCCTGGCCGCCGGCCCTGGCGGAGGAGCCGGGAGGCGCGCCCTTCCCCGGAAGAGATGCAGGAGCTGCTGCTGCCCACACCCTTGGAGATGCACAAGGTGGGTGCTGGGGAGGTGAGGGTGAGGGGTGGCACAGGAGGCCGGGCTTGTGCCTGGTGCCACGAGGGCTGGCCTTGGGCTCCAGATGGGCCTGCTTCTCTTCTGGCTTCATTCCTCCACCATGAAATGGGGATTTTTGTTCTGGTTTCTCAAAACCCCTGTCACACACACACACACCTGATGCACACTGGGCTATTCTTAACGTTTTCCTTTAAGTAGACTTTTCTCAACCTAAGTTACTGTGTGTATAGGCTTCTACATATTGTGTGTACCGTATATATTTATTACTACCTTAAATAAAGAGCCAGCATTTGTACCATCTATAAGCTACTATATAGAAAAAATAACACAGAAGAGAAAGAAAACCTCTCCCTGGATAGTCCTCAGAAACCCCTGAGCCTGAAGCCAGCTCTTTGGTGAATGGGAAGATGAGCAAGTGTTAGGGATGAGAAAACACGTGGGCACCCACTGAGACCTTCTCCGGGGGAGGCAAGAGATTGAGAGAACTGAAAAGGCTGAAACCGGTTTGGCTCAGTGGATAGAGCGTCGGCCTGTGGTCTGAAGGGTCCCAGGTTTGATTCCGGTCAAGGGCATGTACCTTGGTTGCGTGCATATCCCTGGTAGGGGGTGTGCAGGAGGCAGCTGGTTGATGTTTCTCTCTCATCGATGTTTCTAGTTCTCTATCCCTCTCCCTTCCTCTCTGTAAAAAATCAATAAAATATTTAAAAAAAAAAAAAAAAGGAAAGAACCGAAAAGGAACTCCCTTCCTCAGGGCCTCTGTTGTGAGGGAGAGCTTTGACCTGGGGCCTGGGTCTGCAGTCCCGGAGACACTGAACCAGACCAAGGACTCCAGCCGCTGTTGGGGACGGAGCTCAACTTCAGGGACCTCCTCTTCCTTCCGCTCCCAGGTGACCCTGTACAAGGACCCCACAAGGAATGACTTCGGTTTCAGCGTGTCCGACGGCCTCCTGGAGAAGGGCGTCTATGTCCACACCGTGCGCCCCGAGGGGCCCGCCCAGCGCGGGGGCCTCCAGCCCTTCGACCGGGTCCTCCAGGTAATGCTGCAGCGGGGCCCCCAGGGGAGGGTTCTCCTCGCCCTTCCACCCGTCTGAGTGGCCTTGGGCAGGTCCCCTCCCCTCTCTGAGCCCCAGCCCCTTCATCTGTGAAAAGGGAATGAGGACGCCAGTCGTATTAGTCAGGTTAGGCTCAGTTATGTCGCAGTAACTAGCAGCCCTGTACCATAGGGGTTAACACACAGGAACAGTTACAATTGCTTATGCTACATGTCCACTGTGGACTGCCTTAGCCTTGCTCTGCCTGGGCTGGCAGAGACTCCACAGCAGAGGAAACCCGACTGGAAAATGGCATGTGGGATTTTTTTTCTGCCTTTACCTATCACTCCCCTTCACAGCCGATTGGCCAGAATTAGTCATGTGACCTCACCAACTGCAAGGGAGACTGGGAAATGTAGATGAGCAGATGGAAAGATAGGAGCATCCTGGCCCCGCCACCTGGGCTGCCTTTCCCAGGCCCCAGCTACTTATTTTTTTTTTTTTAATATATTTTTATTGATTTTTTACAGAGAGGAAGGGAGAGGGATAGAGAGTTAGAAACATCAATGAGAGAGAAACACCAATCAGCTGCCTCCTGCACACCCCCTACGGGGGTTGTGCCCCCAACTAAGGTACATGCCCTTGCCCGGAATCGAACCCGGGACCTTTCAGTCCTCAGGCCTCTATGCACTGAGCCAAACCGGTTTTGGCCCCCAGCTACTTTTGCTCCCTTGGTGTGACTTCTGCCACATTTGTGCTCAATTTATTGAATTTATGTTTTCTTTAAATTGACGGGTTTTTTTTTTTTTGTTTTTTTTTAATATATTTTATTGATTTTTCACAGAGAGGAAGAGAGAGATAGAGAGTTAGAAACATCAATGAGAGAGAATCATCGATCAGCTGCCTCTTGCAAACCCCCTACTGGGGACGTGCCCGCAACCAATGTACATGCCCTTGCCCGGAATCGAACCAGGGACCTTTCAGTCCGCAGGCAGACGCTCTATCCACTGAGCCAAACCGGTCCCGGCTGATGACGTTTTTTTCCAAGTTAAATTGATTTTAAAAGAAAACTTTTCGACTCAGTTAGGAACGCAAACCTGACGCTGTTTGCTGGAAATAGGCAGCCGGTGTGAAATACGAATGAACGAGAAGCATTGGCCTCACCGTTGTAGGCAGGAGGCCCACGTGCTCTTTCACGACACAACGGCCAGGCGGCGTCAGGGGTGCAAAGGGTGAGCTGGCACCTCCCTAGGACCTTCCCTTCAAACCCACCACAAGGGCTGAGAGTTGAAAGAAGCGTGCTTCCTCCTAGTGAGTGTTCTCTAGACGTTTCCTTCAGCCCAGGCCAGGCTGGTGCCCGTCTGACCCCCGGGCTGTGCACCGTGCAGGTCAACCACGTCCGCACGCGGGACTTCGACTGCCGCCTGGCGGTGCCGCTGCTGGCCGAGGCAGGCGACGTGCTGCAGCTGCTCATCGGCCGCAACCCGCGGGCCCCGGACGGCCGCACCCCGCGGGCCCCCGGCCCCAGCAGCCCCCGGATGCTCTGACGGCGACCTGGCTGACACCCACGGGGCACTCCGGCTGACCCTGGCTCCCACACCTGACGCTGGCCGCCCACACGTCCGTCTGTCCATCCGGCAGGCTCTGAGCTACCGACAGGACTTGTCTCTGTTCTCCGGTTCTGTGGAACTGGGCTGCCAGGCAGTGAGGTCCCTGCCCCAGTTGGAGTGGCATCTAGGTCTTTCTCCGTGTTGGGTCTCCAAGATGCCCAGAGGTGCCCGGCCTCACAGAGACAGGCCGCTCAGCGCGGGGAAGAGGGGTCTGGAGGTGGCCTCAGGTCCCTACAGAGCTCCCCCAGACAGACGTCTGAGGTGGGCACCGCCTCGCTCAGCGTAGGGAGCACTTTCTCCCAGTGGAGTGACGGAGCTGGAATGAGCTCCATCGCAGGAGGTGAGCGAGCAGGGGCCGGACAGCCCGGGGTGAGGCATCCAGTGATGCAGCCACATGCACTCAGGGGGAGCCATCGGGGAGAGGCTGGGGGGCCACTGCCACTGGAGAGCTGGTCGCCAAGGATGCTGCTTGGACGGCAGCCCATCTCCTTCCCCAGGATCCTGGCTTTGGGGCTTGTGGGATCTGAGTCTCTGATTCTCAGTGTCCCCCACGTAGAAGGTTCTGAGCTGGGACAGCTGGAACCCAGGAAGCACCAGCCCTTGGACACGAAAGCTGGTGACTGTTTCATTTTGGCGTCTCTGGTCCAAAGCGTCTGAGATTTGAGGCTGGGGGACTGGACCCGCTGGGCAGCTCGGTGTCTGGCTTTGGGCTCTCAGCCCCTCCTGCTGCTTTTGTCGGACATGTGGGCCACTCACCCACCTGCACAGGCCCCTCGGAGCCCAGGCTCCTCCCTGTGGAGGCAGGCATTTTGGGATAAACCTGGGGCTCCATTCACCTGCCATTCAGTGAAGGTGGAAGCCATGGGAGCATGACACGGAAGCTGGTGCAGTGTCCAATGCAGGGGAGGAGGAAGAGGAGGGAGCAGCACAGAGACCAAGAGACAGACAGACAGACAGACAGGAGAGAGAGAGGCTGGAGAGGTGGCCGTTCTCTCTCACACTCGATGGTGACCGTGCCCAACGTGGTCATTCAAGGAAGTCTCTTCCCACTTGAAACCTGGAAGCACCAGCATCTCTTAGAACTGCTTTCCTCATCCACAGGCCAGAACCCTTTGGGTTTTGTGAAGGGCCCAGGGCCCCCACCTGGTGGTCTGGGTGTGGCCCCCGGGATGGAGGTGGGCAGGCAGGATGCAGCCAGGTCTGGGGCTTTGCTTTGTCCCCACCCAGCTCTTGATGGGGGTCTCAGAAAAACGGGGCACCCGCTCTCCCTGCACCCTCCTTCACCTCTGTCCCCCATTGGCCCGAAAAATGTTCTTCCACTCAAGGGACCAGATCAGGAGTCAGAAGGCCTGATCTCCCCTTCCCCCCCCCAGTGCCACCCCACCCCATCCCCCAACTGCTCAGTTGCTGTGTGACCTCCTGTGAGGCTGATGCCCCCCTCTGGACAATCAAGGGGTGGACAGTCTCTGAGCAGGTTCAGGCCTCCCTGTCCACTGTGGCCCCCTCAGCACCCTGCCCACATCCCCCTAAGGGCCTGCCTTCCTGGAGACCCCTTCATGCCCTGGCTGGACTGCCCAGGGGCACCAAGCAAAAGCCAAGAACCCTCAGCTCGGGATGAGGGTACCGCAGAGGCAAGGCCACTTGCAGCCTCCCCTGTGTGACTTCGGGAAAGTGCTCAGCCTCTCTGGGCCTCTGTCATTTGACGGGGTCGGACAGAACACACTCCCAGGGCCGTTGACTTGGGAACGCTGCCCTGGACTGCCGGCGAGGGAGGATGCACCCTAACCCTGACCCCTGCTCCCCTTCCTCCGGGGCTGGGGCCTCTGCCATCCCCTCCCCCACCCCCGTATGCAACGAGACCCGAGGCTCGGCGGGCGGGCCCCGCGCTGTGGCCGGCCTCCTCATATGCAATATTCCCTCTGGCTTCTCGTGGGGGTGTCCGTCCCAGGACTCGACGTTTCCCGACTCCCGTCCCGGTGAGCGTCCCGCCTGCCTATGCATTTTGGGTACAGTCCTTGCAACCTGCCCCTCCCCAACCCCTCAAAGCTGTATTTTTCTCTGGCTGAGATGAGAGCATATTCCTTGTAAAGTATTTTTCTACACGGGGTTTCTTAGGGCTCTCGGGGAGCACTACACGCCGAGGGGCTGCACCGCAAAGGCCATTTGGGGTGACTGCACCCCGTGTCCATCTGCCTGTCCCGCCAGGGGCTGCAGTGACTTGGGAGTTGGGGACGGGGTGCTGTTGGGATGATTTGCATTTTTTTAAATAAAATCATGTAAGTGCACCTGAAGTGGGTGTCTATTTTTTTTTTTTTTTTTTTTTTTTTTTAATCATAGGCTGGCAAGTCAGCTTCTGTTTGGATCTTGTGACAGCTCACCTGCTTTGGATGAACTCATTATCCATCCACTCAAAACACCTTTGTGTGCTATGCATCCTTCTAGCGCCCCCCCCCCCCACCCCACCCTGGGGTGGGGTGGGAGACAAGCGAGAGAGAGATGAGGTCCTGTCTGCACAGAACTTACATTCTAGCAAAAGGCAGACAATTGACAAGGGAAAATATTGTAATTTTTTTCAGGAATAAAAAGCAAATGAAATGGTAAGATATACACACACATAATACCTTCAATATAAAATGGAAGAAAAAAAAAAAAACAATGAAAACGAAACAGTAAGGGGGATAGTGACTGGGTGGGGACCTCTAGCTCCGGGGACCAGGAAAGGCTTTGGTGAAGAGGTGACTTCTGTGCCAAGGCCTGAAGGACATTGGTCAGCCCTGTGGGAACATGGGGGCAGCATGCCCCAGGCAGCGGGCACGGCAGGTGCAAGGCCCCAAGCTGGGAATGAGCTGGACTGTTCTAAGGAAGAGAAAGGAGACGCGGAGGGACTGGGGTCAGAGACCCGACTGGAGGCCGAGGAGCCCAATCGTGAAGGGACCATGAGGAGGGACTATGGGTTTTATTTTCTTTGCGGGAGCAAGCCATTGGAGGCAAGTGATGGACGGGCCTGTTGCCTGGGTCCGGGAGGGGCCCAGAGGGCAGCTCTGTGTGGACAGAGGAGTGTCTTCCCATCAGCTATGCCCGATGGAGCTCCTCCCCTCAGGGGGGGATATAGGCAGGGGCTGGACCACACGGACTGCATGTGTGTGGCTGGGCTAGGAGAACGGGGGGCCGCCATGCTGACAGGCTCTGCTGGTCTTCCGGGAGAGGGCGCCCCAGCCCCGGAGCCTGGCTGCATTCTGAGAGCTTTGCAAGAATCCCAGGAATCTTCCCAGCAGTTGTCAGAGGCGGCTGTTACCACGTCAGCATCACAGATGAGGACATGAGGCACAGAGAGGTTCATTAACTTGCCCAAGGTCACACAGGTAAGAAGGAATGGAGTCAGGATTTGCACACAAGACATAGAGCCGAAGCACTCCGGGAGAGAGGGAGGAAGGAAGGGGGACAGGGGCCAACAGAAAGGCAGACGGCCAGAAAAGAAAAATTGGGGAGAGGGAGGAGTATTTTATTGAACGTTGTCTGTAAATAACGAAATGCTGAGGTTCCTTTGGTCTGGGAAGTTGGGGAAAGGACCCAGCAGGCTCCCTGACCTTCCCGCTCACAGAGGGTGATGCGGCCAGGGGGCTGGAAGGCGGCCTCAAACAGGTCCACCTGGCCTGTTCCCCTCCTACAACCGTGCTGGGCTTACGGTCCCTGAGGCCGAGGACGTCTGTGCCAACCACCGACCTCTAGGGGTCCCGCGGGCCTCCCCTCCGAGGTCCCAGGGTCCCTATGTGCACACCTACCTCCAGGACCTGCCACTCACCCACCTTCCAGCAACCCCAGCCCCTCCTGCACTGGCAATCACAGCCCTGATGGGGTGGCACGGGGGCAGGCTTTAGTGACCGCACGGGGGGGGGGGGGGGAAGGGCTGGGGGGAGGCTGAATGGGCAGGGAGGGCACCAACCTCAAGTTAGTGGCCCCCTCCCAACATGCCATGGCTGGGCTCACAGCAGGATAACCCCGGGCCGGGAAGAAGGACATGGAGCCGGAGCAGGTGAGGGCCTGATACGTCATGAACATCACCTCTAACCAGCCCTAAACCCTTACAGGGGGGGGGAGGGAGGAGGTGGTTTATCCCAGATGGGGACACCGAGGTTCAGGAGACGGAGGGAGGCCTCCCAGCTGCATGGGGCTATGTGCGGAGCAGTGAGCTTCGCTCAGCAGGATGGGCAGACCCAGCCAGAGCCAGCCCAGGGGTCAGCGGACCCGGGTGCGAATGACCCTTGCAGCCCAGCCTTGCCAGGTGCCCTTGAGCAAACCACGTCCCCTCTGGACGCTTTTCCCTCAGGGTCCCCGACCTTGAACACCTCTGAGGGGCCCCCCCTGGGCCCCAGGGCCTGCGAGCCCCTCGGGAACGGTGGGGCACCTGCCCCCAATGGGAGAAAGAACAGCCTCATCCGACTGGAACCCCACGTGGTGGGTTTAAAAAGGAAATGTTTATTTTCATGTTATAAGGTGATTACAAACTCCTCTAAAAAAAAAAAAAAAAAAAAAAGCCAAGATGGATTTAAAATATCGATATACATATGTATCTAGAAAGCAAAAGAGGAAACACCCTGCAGAACACAGGGAATTCATATCATAAAACATTTATACACCAAAGCTTGTCTATCGCAAGACTGAAGTACACACCCAGGGTCCTATTCAAATACAAACGTTCCCCCTCCGAAGAGTAGTCTCTTGTTGGATTTTTTTTTTTTTCTTCTCTTTACGAAAGTTTAAAACATCGTTAAAATATTTTGATGTTAAAAAAAAAAAAAGTAAGTCCTGATGAGCCAGACGTATTTCTGGAAGGAGGCAAAACCCGAGTCCCCAGCTTTCTCATGTGCTAAATACAGAGTCACAGTTGGTAAGGATCTGAAAATTAATTGGGGGGAGGGGGGATGGAGCGAACGCCTCAGTGTGAAGCCACATGTATCCCAACATACTTCATCCTTGGGGACCTTGTCCCAGCACGTCTGTAGGGACACCCACCAGAGAGCAACAAGGCGGCTGCCCGGCCCCGCAGGGTGCATTCCGAGATGGGGTTTTGTTTCGGGCTTTGTGCTTGTTGCCTTTGTGCACAGTGGTATGTACAGCGTCCGGCGTCCGGGGGGGAAGGCCCAGCGTGGAGTGGCCCGGCGGGGGGTCTGAGGTCTGGCTGGGCCCTCTAGCTGCCCAGAGGGGCTTCTGCTCGGTCCTTCCGGGCTGGCCTGTCCCTGTGGGGGGTCTGTCTGCCCAGAGCACTTCCCCATCCAGGGGGCAGTGGGAGTGAGATGTTGGCGGGGCCGCTGGCCACGGGGAGGGGGACCTGGTGACGGAAGGATGCCCTGTGCGGGCCGAGGAGGGCCGTCTTTCCCCGATGCTTCACCGCCGTCTCCGGGGCTGTGCCGGGACCGGAGGCACAGGGAGGGAGGGCCGTTCCACCGGAAATCAGAATCCAAGGCCACGGCCTGCTGCCGGGAGCGGCCTCCTCTGAGTCCTGCCTGAGGGTCCTGCCTCTGCCTCCGCCGTTTCCCCGAGTGCAGCAGGGACGCGTGCCCCCTCGCAGAGGGCCCTGGTGCAGGCCCAGGGCGGCCGGGTGCACGGGCTGCCTCCTGCCCGGGGCCGGAGCCCAGCGTGGGGGCCGGCTGGCCCAAGCGTGGTCCGTGGGTAGAGGCGCTGCTCACCTCGTCTCTCAGCACCGGACGGAGCGGCTCCTTTTTCCTAACGGCTCCTTCGCCCTTGGCCTTGGGGAGAGCTCCGAGGAGCTGCTCTCACCACTGGCCACACACTCCTCAGAGGACCCGCAGCCGGAACGGCCTGCGCGCGGCCTGGCTCCGTCCCCACGTGCTGGGCCCCAGTCCCTCCCCTCCAGGCCTCCGTTTCCCCCTTTTACAAGAGCGCTGACTGCCCCCCCCCGCCCCCCGCACCCCCGCCTCTCCATCACGGACTGTGCGGCCCCCTGCGGGCTGACATGGCCCAGGCCCCTGGGATGGGGCATCTTCCGGGCGGGTTGTTCCCGGGCCCTGACCCATTTCCGCATCCTAAATGCTCTCCGAACACCCCCCGCGCCCCCCTCCCAGGCCCTGCGGGCACCGCTGCCCCCTCCCCAGAGACAGGCGGACAGAGGCGTGCGTGCCAACGGCGGTTTCCTTTATGTGGAGACAGAGAGGCCGGCCTTGCCCACACGGCACTCACAGAGCGGGCTCTGGGGGTACACCAGAGCTGGGGGCGGACGGGAGGGTGGCGACTGGGGACGGGTGCCCGGGGAGGGGGCGAGGCGTGGGCGTGGGGGACGCGGCTGGCCCTCCGACCAGCCGGGACCTGGGGCTTGGTCTGCGTGTGTCTTTGGTCTACAGTTTGGTCTGGGAGTCTGAGGAGGAGGGGCCTGCCTCGGGCCCTTTTCCAGAATGTCCCCACCGGCCTGCCGCCCGGGGCCCCCGGGGGGGGGGAGTGAAATGACCACAGACGCCCAGGGAGCCGCCGCCGGCCAGGCCCCCCTCACGCCACCGTCACCTGTCCCCAATCGCCGACAGTGGTTAGTTTACTAAAGTTCCATAAGACAGGAGAACAGGTCACATAGCTACTCGGTAAGATCGGGGTCGGGGGAGGAGAAAACACACACAACAAAACCCAATCAGACACAGCGGCAACCATAAATACACAGAGAGACAGGAACGCGTCGGAACCGAACGGTCTGGAATCGGTGTTGTTTGGCAGAGTAGATGCTTTGGAAACAGTGAAATGTGAAAGTTTACCAAGACCAGAGGCTCAGAACGGCCTCTGCCCCTCGGGGGGAGGGGGGCAGCAGAGCCTCCTCCCTCTCTCGGGCTTGGGGAGGGGGTTCCAGGATTCAGAGAGCCCCCTGCTCTGAATCTCCACCCTCCACCCCACACCCCGGCTGGGCAGTCACTGCTGTTTGTGACGTTTCGGTTTGGTGCAGCCTGAACTTGGAAGTGACTTTGAAATGGCACAGTTTAGGTCCAAATGGGGGCCAGGGTGCAGGTGGGATGTTCAAGGGTGAGTGCCTTCCCTGCTGGCTCAGGGAGGACGCCATTCTTGGTGGGGCCAGTTCTGGGGTGCCAGCCCCCTGAAGAGCCCCAGCTTCCTAGAAAATGCCCCTCCCAGTCCCCCGGCAGTGCCTCTCGGACACCGGGAACCGCAGGGGTGGTGGAGGGAAGAGCTTACGGCCGCCCAGAGTCGTCCCCGTGACTAACGTGGGAAGAAGAGTGTTGAGGGCACTTGCCTGGATTCAAATACTCGCTCCATAGGCCCCAGGACGCTCCCGGTGCCCCCTGGGAGGCGCCCCCCTGGCCCTGGGCTGGGTCTCAGCAAGTGGTGCCAGGAGTTTCTCCCGGGCTCTGGGCGACGAGGGGGGGGGGCACCCCTCCCCAACACCGGGCCACCCGAACCCTGGGCCACTTCCTCTGGTCCCCTCGCTCACCCCTCGCCCCTCACCAAATACACGGACCTCAGCATAGAAGGCGGGAGTTTGTTTTTTGCTGTCAGCGTTAAGTCAGCGCCTCTCTTGGAGGGGCTGGTTGGGTATTTTGGCATCTCTCTTCCTGGCTCCTCACAGCCCTCCTTCCTCGGGCCCCTGTGGGCCGGCCAGCGGGCGGGCCCTCTCCCTCTTCGACGTGAGCCAGGTCTGGGAGGTACTGCCCTTTAAGCTGGGCTGGCTGTCCCAGGAAAACTTCACCCTGCCTTGTGGGTTTTTTTTTTCTTTCTTTTGGGGGAGGTGGGGAGGGGGGGGGGGCAGAACTCTCTGCCAGCTACACAAGCACCAAAGAATTGCTTTTGAAAATGAGATCTATTGCTGGCAAGATCAATTCAAGTGGTAAAAGTGTACGACGATCTCTAAGTGTACATGTAATTGTATGTAGTAAAAAAAAAAAAAAAAAAAATACAAAGAAAAATTTACCAGTTCCCATAAAATACATCTAGTTCAGTATGAAAGCTCTGCCTTGCCCCGGGCTTCTGCCCACGGGGTGGTGGTGGTTGCTGTTGTTTTTTTGTTGTTTTCTTTTTGTACAAAATATCCCCAAATCAACACAAAATACACATACGCACGACACCGCACACACACACACACACACACACACACAGTAATATTTTCTGTGACAATTAAAAAAAAAAAAATCCTAGTGCAAATATAAAGCTCTGTAAACCTGGTCCTATGAGAATCTAATGTTAGTAAACAGCGGGGAGCAGCCGCCGGCCGGGCTCACATCATGGTCTCCACGATGATGTGCGTGGGCTTCACGAGGGAGCCGTTCATGCTCGCGTGGGGGCTGTACAGGGCGGCCCCGTCGCGGTCCGCGGCCCAGCGGTTGGGCTCCCTCGGGGTCAGCAGGTACTTGAGTCTCTGGAGAAGGAAGAGGACAGGCGTGGGCCGGGGGTCAGGCAGTCCGGTTCCCTTTCACACGGCCCTCTCCCCCCTCTGGGTCCCTGTCACACGGCCCACTCCCCCCTCTGGGTCCCTGTCACACGGCCCTCTCCCCCCTCTGGGTCCCTGTCACACGGCCCTCTCCCCCCTCTGGGTCCCTGTCACACGGCCCTCTCCCCCCTCTGGGTCCCTGTCACAGGGCCCTCTCCCCCCTCTGGGTCCCTGTCACAGGGCCCTCTCCCCCCTCTGGGTCCCTTTCACACGGCCCTCTCCCCCCTCTGGGTCCCTGTCACACGGCCCTCTCCCCCCTCTGGGTCCCTGTCACACGGCCCTCTCCCCCCTCTGGGTCCCTGTCACACGGCCCTCTCCCCCCTCTGGGTCCCTGTCACACGGCCCTCTCCCCCCTCTGGGTCCCTGTCACAGGACCCTCTCCCCCCTCTGGGTCCCTGTCACAGGGCCCTCTCCCCCCTCTGGGTCCCTGTCACACGGCCCTCTCCCCCCTCTGGGTCCCTGTCACAGGGCCCTCTCCCCCCTCTGGGTCCCTTTCACACGGCCCTCTCCCCCACCTGGGTCCCTGTCACAGGGCCCTCTCCCCCCTCTGGGTCCCTGTCACAGGGCCCTCTCCCCCCTCTGGGTCCCTTTCACACGGCCCTCTCCCCCCTCTGGGTCCCTGTCACAGGGCCCTCTCCCCCCTCTGGGTCCCTGTCACACGGCCCTCTCCCCCCTCTGGGTCCCTGTCACAGGACCCTCTCCCCCCTCTGGGTCCCTGTCACAGGGCCCTCTCCCCCCTCTGGGTCCCTGTCACAGGGCCCTCTCCCCCCTCTGGGTCCCTTTCACAGGGCCCTCTCCCCCCTCTGGGTCCCTGTCACAGGGCCCTCTCCCCCCTCTGGGTCCCTGTCACACGGCCCTCTCCCCCCTCTGGGTCCCTGTCACAGGACCCTCTCCCCCCTCTGGGTCCCTGTCACACGGCCCTCTCCCCCCTCTGGGTCCCTGTCACACGGCCCTCTCCCCCCTCTGGGTCCCTGTCACAGGACCCTCTCCCCCCTCTGGGTTCCTTTCACACGGCCCTCTCCCCCCTCTGGGTCCCTGTCACAGGGCCCTCTCCCCCCTCTGGGTCCCTGTCACACGGCCCTCTCCCCCCTCTGGGTCCCTGTCACAGGGCCCTCTCCCCCCTCTGGGTCCCTTTCACACGGCCCTCTCCCCCCTCTGGGTCCCTGTCACAGGGCCCTCTCCCCCCTCTGGGTCCCTTTCACACGGCCCTCTCCCCCCTCTGGGTCCCTGTCACAGGGCCCTCTCCCCCCTCTGGGTCCCTGTCACACGGCCCTCTCCCCCCTCTGGGTCCCTGTCACAGGGCCCTCTCCCCCCTCTGGGTCCCTTTCACACGGCCCTCTCCCCCCTCTGGGTCCCTGTCACAGGGCCCTCTCCCCCCTCTGGGTCCCTTTCACACGGCCCTCTCCCCCCTCTGGGTCCCTGTCACACGGCCCTCTCCCCCCTCTGGGTCCCTGTCACACGGCCCTCTCCCCCCTCTGGGTCCCTGTCACACGGCCCTCTCCCCCCTCTGGGTCCCTGTCACAGGGCCCTCTCCCCCCTCTGGGTCCCTGTCACAGGGCCCTCTCCCCCCTCTGGGTCCCTGTCACACGGCCCTCTCCCCCCTCTGGGTCCCTGTCACACGGCCCTCTCCCCCCTCTGGGTCCCTGTCACACGGCCCTCTCCCCCCTCTGGGTCCCTGTCACACGGCCCTCTCCCCCCTCTGGGTCCCTGTCACACGGCCCTCTCCCCCCTCTGGGTCCCTGTCACAGGACCCTCTCCCCCCTCTGGGTCCCTGTCACAGGGCCCTCTCCCCCCTCTGGGTCCCTGTCACACGGCCCTCTCCCCCCTCTGGGTCCCTGTCACAGGGCCCTCTCCCCCCTCTGGGTCCCTTTCACACGGCCCTCTCCCCCACCTGGGTCCCTGTCACAGGGCCCTCTCCCCCCTCTGGGTCCCTGTCACAGGGCCCTCTCCCCCCTCTGGGTCCCTTTCACACGGCCCTCTCCCCGCTCTGGGTCCCTTTCACACGGCCCTCTCCCCCCTCTGGGTCCCTGTCACACGGCCCTCTCCCCCCTCTGGGTCCCTGTCACAGGACCCTCTCCCCCCTCTGGGTCCCTGTCACAGGGCCCTCTCCCCCCTCTGGGTCCCTGTCACAGGGCCCTCTCCCCCCTCTGGGTCCCTTTCACACGGCCCTCTCCCCCCTCTGGGTCCCTGTCACACGGCCCTCTCCCCCCTCTGGGTCCCTGTCACACGGCCCTCTCCCCCCTCTGGGTCCCTGTCACAGGGCCCTCTCCCCCCTCTGGGTCCCTTTCACAGGGCCCTCTCCCCCACCTTGGTCCCGCCTGCGTGCCCTTTGGCCTTTTCACTAACTACTATCCTCTCTGCACCTCCCGTCTCATCCACCGGCAAACAGAGACCTTGAACTAAGGTTCTCCTGAGGCCCCTTCATCCTCCCAGTTGGCTAATCTGTGAGGCAGAGAGCCCGCCCCCAAGAACCTGGAGAGAACCAATGGCAGAACGGGGACCCCGCCTCAGGGCTCCTGCCTCCCCACCCGCTCCTTCCGTCAAGTGTCCGCTCAGAAATGTAAGCAGAGCGCGGCTGTGGACAAGAAGTTCTCTGTCCAGGCGTCCAGTCTCTAATGCTCCGAAGCGGCTGACTAAAAGCCACGGGAAGCACTGGCCGAGCTGCGCACGCTGCCGCTGTGGCTTCCTATCGCCCCCTCCAGCTCACCCTGGGCCGCCCCAGTGGCTTCCCGCACGGGGCTGCCTGCCTGGTCCCTGAGGACTGGCTGGAGGCCACAGGTAAAGGGCGAGGGGTGGGATGCAGGAGACAACCAATTGATGTTCCTTTCTCTCTCTCTCTCTAAAAAAATTTAATAAATAGCCGGGACCGGTTTGGCTCAGTGGAGAGAGCGTCAGCCTGCGGACTGAAAGGTCCTGGGTTCGATTCCGGTCAAGGGCATGTACCTTGGTTGCGGGCACATCCCCAGTAGGGGGTGTGCAAGAGGCAGCTGGTTGATGTTTCTCTCTCATCGACGTTTCTAACTCTCTGTCCCTCTCAATTCCTCTCTGTGTAAAATCAATAAAATATATTAAAAAAAAATTTAATAAATAAAATTCGACTTTGAAGGGACACGAATTAGTGACCTGTTGGGTGTCTTGGTGTGTGGATGTAGTGTATATATATATATATATATATATATATATATATATATATATATATATATATATATATATATATATATATATCTCCATCCATCCATATCCGGAGAGCTTGGGGCAATAGCTATTGCCTGTATGTCCCCAGGCTCAGTATTTCAACATTTTAACAAATAAAAGGGCCAGTCTGGCGCAATACGGGGTCTTCCCCTGAGTCCTCTGAGGAAACACAATGAGCTGGAGCTTCAGGAATGCCCCGGGCCGGCCTCCGTGCTTTCCTCCCTGGCCCGGGCCTGCCTGCTTCCTCTGTCTGGGGAAGGCTGGTCCCTGTCTGCCAGGCCTCTCTCCCCCCAACCACCTCCGGGCCGTTCCCCTGCCCGCAAGGAAACCCACCCAGTCTGAGGGGAGCCAGGGCCCCAGGACATCCTGGCTCCAGATTTTTTTAAGAGAATAACAATAAAAACAGCCCAGAACAAAACAGTGCAATCTTGGAGCCCACCCAAGCCCAAAGGTTAAGGGAGATTCTAAGAAAAGGATTTCTTGGAAAGTGCCCTGGAATCCCAGTATTGTCTGAGGAATTTCTGGGAGGAGGTGGAAGGTTGGGAGGGAGGAGGGTGTGCAGGGCAGGAGGAGACTGGCGGGCAAGGAGGCCTGAGAGCAGCAGGTTCTGCCTGGGACAGAGGTGGCCTCTGAGGTCAGGCGGGAGACAGGTGGGTGGCTTCTGGGATCAGGGTGGGCTGGGCTTCGTGCAATTTGACTCCAGGGCTTAGAAATGCAGCCCCCACTGCTCCCAAGATAAAGCCAAAGCTCGGAGCTTGGCATCCAAAGATGCTGCCACCTCTCCAGCCCCCTCACCCACCCCCCAGAGCGTACCACTGCCGCCCAGGGGCTGTCGTCTCCCTGCACTGTGTCTAGAATTTTCTGCGAGGCAAATGCCTCCTCCTGCTCCTGCCCTGCTCTGCACGTCCCCACAGAGCTCCTCCCTGTGAGCTGCACTCTGTTCCAGCCCCCGTCCCTGCCCCCTTCAATGCACGCTTCTGCCCACACTCTCCACCTCCCCATGGGTCAGGTAGGGGTGTAGGACTCGGGGAAAAGGACGTGTCCGAGGTCACACAGCAAGTGAACAGCAGGCTGGCCCTCAGCCTCCCCCACCCCCATCCAGCCCGGCCCGGCCCCCAGTGCTCACTCACCACCAGGAACGGCCCTTCCGTCTGGCAGAGGCGGATGACCATGACCAAGGGGACGCACACCATGGAGGACAGGGCCAGACTCCAGCCCAGCCCGATGGACCAGGTGGGGTACACATACACTTTGTTGTAGGTCAGGGGTATGTACTTGACGAGAGAGAAGATGAAACATCCCTGTGGAAAGACGGGGGCAGTCAGGGGGGTCCTGGCCATCGGGAGGTGGGTGGCTTCTGGGACCAAGGCAGGTCCCACCCCAGGGGCCTCCCATCCTCCTCCAGGCTGCAGCCCAAGGCCCTCCCCCAGTGCCAGCCGGGCCACGTCACACCTTACTGCCCTGGGCACCTCAAACCCTCTGCGGCTCCCCTGTGCCTTCAGGATGCAGTCCTAGCTCCAGAGCCTGGCAGGAGCCACCAGGACCTGCACCCCTTCTCTCTCACCCTGATCCCCTACCTAACCTCCTGCCTTCACGTCTACAGTCCAGCCACCCTGCACCCCTTCCAGCTCCTCAGCCTCAGGCCCTGAGGCCAGGCTGTTTCCTCTGACTGGACCGCTTCTGCCCTCACCTCCTCCTCCTGCTCCTGACTCAGCTCCCAGGGTCCTGCCTCACTCGCCCAGGCCCTGCTCCTGCTCCGTCTGAGCCAGGCACCCGACGGTCCCTTCCCAGAGAGCACGTGGTGGCAATCATTTTGTGGGCACGCTCACCCAGCCTGAGCAGGGAGGGCAGGAGGTATGTGTGCTGTCCCCCAGTTTCTCTAGCACGTGGTGAAGTCCCAGGTGCACACAGCAGGTGCACAATCAATGACAGCTGCTGGGTGAAAGCCTTCCCGCCCCTCTCCACCCATCTCCATTTCTGAGACCCAGACCCCAGGACAAAGCATGGACCTGGGCCTTGCCCACGCAGGTGCCGACAGCCCAGCTTCCAGCCAAACAAATTGACCGGTGGCCTCAGGACCCATGAACAGTGAGAGGGATAAGGTGGGGTCAGCTCTGAGCCAGAAGCCTGTGCAGAGGCCCCCTTTCCCACGTAAGGCTGGGCAGGGAGGGCCCAGGGCTCCTGCTCTGGTTAGAAGGGCAGCACCCGGGTCTGCCCCAGGTGGTCCTGATGACCCGCGATGTGAAAACGACTGATACCAGTGGGTGTGACGATGGGGGAGGGAGAAAGCATTAGGCAGCAGACGCCTCCCATGGGGCACCGGCTGTGTGCCTGGCCTGCTGCTGCTTCTGTCCCTCTGTGTGGGGCTGGGTCAGACAGGGGGAGTGCCAGGAGGCGGCTGGCCGGGCTCTCCCACCGCGAGGAAGCTCTGTACCAGCCGGGGACTCACACCGGCCTGTCACATCCCTCTTCCTACGAGGGTGACTTCATCCTACCGCCTTTGGAACACAGCCTCTCTTTGACCTGTACGGCACCCTGGGGACGAAGAGGGGAAGCCACGGCCGGGAGGTGGGGGGGTGGGGGAGAGGCGTGGTCCACACACATCCAGTCAGTATGAGAACATGGGCTTTGGCCATAACAAAATGTATTTCCAAAAACAAACTTGCCAATTGTTGTGCTTCCTGGCTGCTAATTGTCATGGGGGAAAATAAGGACCTCAGATGGGAAGACCACAACCATATTAATAACAGTAACAACCCCCTAAGGTGGTCGGCGGCCACTCACGTCCCACGTCCAAGTCCCCTCATTTTACAAGCGGGGAGGACGGGATCCGAGAGGGAAGGGGCACACGTGCAGTCACACGGGGAGTTAACGACAATGTTGGCTTATCCTGGCCTCGGAGCAGAGGTCACTGAGGGGAGGGCCCCTTCCTTCCTCAACCCCTGGTCCCTAAACGCAAGGAACGCGGTGGCCGCTGGCGCCTGCCAGGGCGTGGGCCGAGCTGGCAGAGCAGACGTGTGCTCCTGCGACGAGCTCCCGGCGCTCTGCCTGGCGTCAGACACCCCAGGGAAGCAGCGTGCGCTCCAGAGGACTTCCCTCTGGCTGGAGCCGCTGAGCAGAGCGTGGAGGCCGGCAGGGTGCCTGGCTGTGCTCACTCCAGGCCACGTTCCAGGACGGGGGGACGAGGAATGGACACGTTACTGTCCCAGGGTCAGGAGCTGGTCCGCAGCCTCCTTGTTCTTGGGAGAGCCCAGAGCATCTGCTGGGAAGTCCCTCTCCAGTCACAAGCCCCACCCTGCCACAGGAGCACCCATCCCCACGTCTGTGCCCTCTCCCTTGGGAGTCCGACGGCTCCTTAACCAGCGGCCGGAAGCGGGCTCACGAGCTCCGGAAGGGTTCGGGGAAGGGTGATGCGCTCTACGGCGGATCTCCGAACTCCTCGACGCACCCCGATACGTCTTCCTCTCTGAGAACCCTTCGCCTTTGCGTGGGCTGGTTCCTCTGCCAGGGACGCCCTTCTCTTTACCCATCTTTTTCTCTTCCTGACCAGCTCCTACTCATCCTTCAAAACTCATCTCAAGATAACCTTCCGGAGCAGCTGCCCCCCCCCGCCCCTCCTTCCAGGCGGGGCTGTGCTAGGCTTGTTCTGGAATAGCAGGCCTGAGTGCAGAACCGCTCAGCAGGTGAGAAAGGGCCACTCCCCAAGGGCAGGCAAGAGGAAACTCACAACACAGAGAACTGGAGTGACCACGGCCCAGCTGTACTTCATCCATGGCCCAGGCCGGTAGCCGATCATGTCCTCAATGCCGTCATACAAGTTATCACTGCCTGCAAGAGACAGGTAGGCAGATGGTGACCTGGCGCCCAAGGCCAGGCCAGCACCCGCCCAGGGAGCAGCAGAGCCAGGGCTCAGTGCCATGAAGGGTCTCTGGAGCCTGACCCTGGTCCTTGCATCTTACAGCCCATAGGCCCATGTATAGAAGATGTTTATCTGAAATTACTTCAGAAGTACCTGGGCATCCTGGATTGTGGGGGCTCATAGGCATATTCCACTCCAAACCTGATTTGACCAATCCCGGGTCTCAAGGAAGGTCTAGTGGGCCATTCTGGGTCCCCACAGTTACCACACAGAGACCCCTGCACAGCCAGGCACGTGTTTGTCATGACATACAGCCACACACTGCACCTTCAGCACAGGGAGAACCTGTGGTGTGGCCACAGTAGTGTGTGTGTGGGATGAGAAGTCCAGGGCAGGAAAGGCCTTCATGTTCAACTCAGAATGGATTCCCCCTTAGAATTCTGTTTCTGAAGCTTCTAAATAGGGAGGCCCGAAGGAGAGACTCGAGAGAGGACGTGTAGAAACCGGTACTCACCATAAATCCAGGCAACAACAAAACATTCAAAGAATGCAACCCACAAGAGGCATACACCGCTAGCTGCATAGTAGTCAAAGAGTTGAAACACATACATGCCACCCTGTGAAGAAAAACAAAACAAAACAGAGAGGTTTGATTTGGTATCTAATTCCCTTAATATATAAAGAGCTCCCAGCATATCAATAAGAAAATGTAAAAGAAAAGATAATACCCAAAAGAAAAATTGGCAAAGTCTATATGATAACAGAGAACCTGTGTATAAAGATACTCCACTTCATGTTTGAAAAATTTAATCACACACACACGCGCACATGTGCGTGAGGAAAAAGTACAGCAAAGCAATGTCTTCCTTAGCAAAAAAAAAATGACGAGTTCCCTGAAGCCTGCTCCCAAAGCAGGTCCTTAAAACCAGCCACGGCCAACAGGAGACTTGAGGACCATCCAGCTGCTCAGTGTATGGACTTGTGATCTACCTTTTTTGGGGGGAGGGAGTTCTTACAGATACTTCTAGAAAAATGCATTCACTTTTGCTTCCAGTAAGGAAAAGTGGTGATGGGAAACCCTGAATGGAGTTTGGGGGCCAATGCAACCCTTTGCAGGAGAAGATGGGGAGCAGGGTGGGGAGAGGTACCGGGGAGAGCATGCCCCGGGCCTGTGCTGAGCTCCCACGCCTACGTTATTTAGTATGAGGATCTTTTCCTCTCTGGCCCACCTCTAGCTAGACGTGCGTGATCCACTGCTGCCTCAGACACTCCTCTCCTTTCCTCTCCTGCTGCTTTGTCCTACTTTGTCCTCTCTGGCCCCACCCACTCTCTGCACAGCGCACCCTGCGGCCTCTGTCAGCACCGCCTACAGCATTTACCCTGGAGCCACCTCCCCCAGGGCCAGAGAAGGCCAGAGAAGGGCGCTGCAGTCAGGGTGAGCAGAGCTGTTGTTAACGGGGATCTCAGCTGAGCCTCCCGCCCCCAGGCTCCCAGGATGAGGAAGACAGAGAACAGCAGTGTGGCCACGCTAACAGCAGAAGGTGGGGGAGGGGAGGCGGGGAGCTGGGTCAACTGCTGGATTCCCCACATGGAGGCCCCTGGGCAGGGCCGGACCCCTGTATTGGGTGGAGCTGGATTACCCATCCTGGTCCTCTCATCCAGCTGTTGGGGGGACCAGGGAGGTGGTACAGCCTCAAACTGCTCTGGGTTCTTGGGGGCACCAAGAGCCCCATCAGGGGAGGCCCTTCGGGCCAAGGGAGAGAGCCACCTACCTCCGTCACCATGGTCAGCCCCAGCAGGTAGCTGATGCTACATATCAAGGCGATGAAGATTTCCCGACGGAAACCCTTCCTTAGGAAGGATGGGTAAAGATCAACCAAGGATGTGATCTGTCCTTCAACTTCAACAAACTGTGGGGGAAAGAGAGAGGTTGAGTGGCAGATGCCCAGCACCTCCCTCTGCTGAGAGAATCGCAGCACCCAGTCAGCCTGGGGGGGTCAAGCCCACGCGTGGGAACCGGCCTTTGGGCGCGGCCGGCCCGTCAGGCCACGGTGGCCCATCACAGTCCTCCCCGCATTCCACAGCCCGCATCTCTGCTGAGCTCGCCCTGCCACAGCCCGCCCGGCCCTCAGCAGCCAGGCCTCCGCTCAGGAATGACCGCTCTTTGGAAGCCAACGCTGGCTCCGCCCTGGCACAGGTATTGGCACGCGTGTGTCAACAAGACAACCTCCTCACACGTCGGTCTCCGTCCTCTCAGAAGCCACGGAGAGTGCCCCCTCATTTCCAGGCCGCGGGTGCCCAGCGGGGCCAGGCACCTGGGGTTGCTCAGATGGGTGGGTAACGCAGGGCAAGTCTGGGCCTCAGTTTCTCCATCAGATTCACATGGCAGCTTTTAACTCTTTGGGGATCGTAAGCCCATTAGAGAATTTTGCACGTGGGCGTGCCCACCTACACGCCTACGTGTGTGAGCTCAATGCAGCCACGACTCCAGGCTCATGGACTCTGGGACCCCATTCCTTGGGATCCCAAACGTGAGGTCATGTTCTAGACCGAGTCTCAATCTTTCTAAAGCGTCCCATCTTTGCACCTAACCATGTATCTTGGAGACCCACAGGATGACATGGAGAGCTGCCTCGTTTTTTGTTGTTGTTTTTTTTGTTTTGTTTTGTTTTTTAAAAAGATATATTTTATTGATTTTCCACAGGAAGAGAGAGGGATAGAGAGTTAGAAACATCGATGAGAGAGAAACATCCATCAGCTGCCTCCCGCACACCCCACACTGGGGATGTGCCCACCATCAAGATATATGCCCTTGACCGGAATCGAACCTGGGACCTTTCAGTCCCCAGGCCGACGCTCTATCCACTGAGACAAACCGGTTTCGGCCTGCCTCATTCTTAAAAAGGCAGCTTAAAACGCCATCCTGGGGACACGTGCCGTCGGAGGCCTAACCAGTGCCAACAGGTGGCTTCCAGCCTCTGCAGCTCCTGACCTGGGCAAGGACTCTTCCCTCCATCTCTCCTGAGGCTCGTATGCACACGTAACTCTTCAGGATTGAGGGCTCCCAGCCCCATTTCACATTCCAGGCCACAGACAAACTGCCCTGCCCGCCGACACACCCTCTCTGTCCTTTAAGGCCTGTTCCTCCTCGGGGAGAGGCTGCAGGGCAGGCACGTTCCCTCAGCATTCCTACGGGCCCACGCCCACCACGTACTGCCCCGGGAGGAAGGCAGGAGGACCTTTCCGGGTGCTGAAGGGGAGGAGAAATGAATGACTCTTTGTTGCCAGGGACTCAGGGAAAAGAGGACCAAGAGGCTCTTGAAAGGAGCCCAAGTACAAGGGTCTTCTCATTGAAGTGTCCGCTGAAGGCGTTTTGAACCCAAATGACTACTGAATAATTGCAGACCTGCAGCTCCAACGCCAACCTCCGAGGGAGCTTAAAGACAAAGGCTCGTTCTTTTTTTGAGATGGGAAACTACAGACGGGGAGAGCACGGGAGTCGGGGCCAAGCCTTGCACAGCCCCTCTTTCCCAGGAGGCCTGCACTGCCGGGGAACACTGTCCCTCCCTCTCCACCAGCCCCTTCGGACCTGCCTCACTCCATCGCTTGGTGACCCTGACTTCTCCCAGCCTCTGTTTCTCCCTCTGTAAAGTGGGAGGGCCTTGCCTGCTCAGCAGGGCTGCTGAGACGGATGTGAACGCATGGGAGTGAACTGGCAATGGGGTGACGAACTGGTTTTAACACATCAGGGGCTGACAGGGGGGACTCCTGGGGCAGGGGCTCCGGCCCTCGTCTTGTGATGTTTGTTCACTAACGGTGTCCCTCGGGCAGGCCAGAAACCCACAGATTCCTGCCTCCACATGGGCGATGGACCTACTCCCTCTCTCCAAGACCGCTCAGCGGTAAGATGGCTCCGAAGCCAGAGAGTGGCCCCCAGATGCCAGAGAGTGTGTCCTGGAGTGAGCAAGCGTCAGGCTCCTCCCTGAGGGGGCTGGTGGGTCTCTGTGCTCCCAGAGGTGGCAGCTGTCTGTGGAGCACTCAAAGGGAAGGCAAGAGGGACAAACTAGCAGGTCTGGGAACAGGCAGCCCAGGGTCAAGTCATGGCTCCACCCATCAGCCAGCTGAGCGTGTGGCCTCCGGGGGATCCCTCATCTCTCTCTGCCTCAGCTTTCCTGGATTCGGACATTGTGCAAACCAAGGAGCTAACGCAGGAACAAAAAGCCAGACTGGGGAGAAGGGGGCTGGGGAGCGAGTGTTGAATGGAAACAGAGGTTCAGTCAGGGAGACAGGAAGTTCTGGAGTCGGGTAACGGTGATGGTTGCACAACCATGTGAATGTACCGAACGCCACTGAACTGCACACTTCAAATGGAGAGGATGAGCAATGTAATGTCCTCTGTATGTTACCTCACACACATGCACGCAGAAAGCCCGGCGTGAAGCCTGGCTGTGTGAGCAACCTCAAAGGGCAGGGCTCTGACCCTGTCTGCGCTGGTGGTGTGTGAGGCGGTCGGCGGCACTGACAACCCAGGTTCACAGAGTGCACAGGGGAAAGGAGAGATGCCAACCTATGCCACTGGGTGGGAGACACCAGGCCCCATCCAGATCCCCAGGCTTAAGCCCGCCACAGCCCTTGCTGGTACAGCTGGCAGGCCAGGTAAGGGCTCTGAGCAGAGCTCCATGCTGTGAAGTGGGAGAGAACCATTCCCTCCGAGGCTGGCTGCGATGCTCACTGAGCTTCCTTAGTGCCATGGCCTCGGCCACGGTGGGGCCGGCCGAGCTCAGAGACGCCCCGCCCGCCTCCCCGGAGAAAACCTGGAGGATGGAACCACCTCCGCTTGCTCAGGAAGCCGTTTCCACAGCTCGAGGCCTATGTCCCGGCCACAGCGATGTCAGGCTTTGCCGTTCATTAACCTCTCTCCAGCTTTGTTTTTTTGCTTTCACTCAGAGGTCTGGAAAGAGTTATACAAGCCATTTGCTTGGGGCCTCCGAAGGCCAAACTCGTTAACGAGGAGTGATTAATGGCGCCCTCCCGCTGTTTACACAGCTCAAGCCCATCAACAACTGCGGGAGCATTCTGTTTCCAACCCCCCCCCCCCCCCCCCCCCCCCCCCCGCCCAATGCTTTCATTCTGTCTTTCCTGCTAATCCGCTCCCTTTGCTGCCAGATCCTCGGCTCCGCTCTTGACCTTGCTGGTGGCCCGCCTCCTCCGCTCTGCCTGACCTCCGAAGACTTTCCTCTGAGTTTCCGGGGACCCGCCCCGGGCACGGGCTTTGTGGCTGCTGCCCCCGGGGTGGGCGGCAGTGCCCTCTCCTGAGCTGGCTGCGCCCGCCTCTCACCGGGTCTCGGATGACCAACGGCCTTCATGAGGCAGCCAGACCCCAGGCCACACAGGAGGCTGCAGAAGGCCTGCCCTCAGGGACTGCCCTCCGGGGCTGGCCCCTGGGTGGCAGACCCCACCTGCGAGGTTCTCACTCGCCTGGACACAGGACCAGCCTGCCCTGCACACACAGCTTCCCGCTCCCCGAGTCACACCTGTGCTCCTGCGAAGGCACACAATCTTCGGGACAGGTGACCGGGAGCTCATGCTACTCATCCCCCCAGCACCCCTGAGGCTCCACACTAGGCACTGTACCCCGTGCTTCAGACAAGGCGATGGAGAGCAATCACACCCATCTGCCAGAGGAGGGATGTGAGGCTCAACATCACGCAGCAGCGTGGGGAGCTTAGAACTGGGTGGCTCCCGAGGCAGGCGCCGCCCTGGTCGGTGCTCACTGAGCACCAGGCGGAGGCTGAGCCCTGAGGGGAGGGCCGTGGGGGTTAGGGAGCAGCCTCAGTGGAAGGCGGGAGCCAGAACCGCCGAGGACAGGGTGGGTTTGAGGGGGGCTCCGCGCTTGGCTGTTTGGGGAGCACTGGAGGACCAGGGCCTCCCCAGGGGGACAAGCCCCCCGACTCCTGTGCGCTAGGAAGCACAGAGGGAGAAGGGTGTGTGTAGGCTTCCCTGGCCCCACTCAGGGCCCGCCATGCTGGCCGGGCAGGGAGCCCCTTGTGCTTTTAGCAGAGACCTTTGTCCCTTCCCTTCATTGCCCTGGTGCCCGCCCACCTGGGCCCCGCCCCACCCCAGGAGCGCAGCACCTCGTGCCGGCCTCACCCTTTGGTTCCCACCTAGGGCTGTGTGTCACCACACCCTGGGCTGAGGTCAAAACCTGAGCTTCGGGGCAGACATCCTGCTACTGCCGCCCTGAGGAACCATTGCTGGCCGCAGCGGTGGCAGGTCTGACGTGAGGGTGGACCGGGTGGATCCGCCTCCCACGTGGCCAGGGAGGCTTATCCAGAACCAGTTCCCTTCCCCCCTGCAACCCCGGGCAGTCCCTCCCCCTCCCCTCGGGGCCAGCCCCTCCACCCGCACGTACCTGGCTATCCAGTCCAAGCAAGAGAAGCATAATAAAAAAGAGAATGGACCAAAACGTGGGCAGCGGCATCATGGTCACAGCTTTCGGGTAGGCGATGAAGGCCAGGCCGGGACCTAGAGGGAAGAGAAGACGGGGAGGGGCAGAGGGGGAGGCACGTCAGCACGGAGCCGGGGGCACCAGGGCACATACAGAGACGCGGCGGTCAGTCTAAGGCGGGTCTCCCAAACCCAAACGCAGGGAGGAGCCGGGCCGAGCTCCCGCCGGGGAGGAGACGGGGCGCAGGCAGGGCCCCGTTTTAGCATCTGTCTCCTAAGCAGCAGCACCCGTGGCCTCCTCACACACCAGAATCCGGACGGACGGGCGGGTGGACGGACACTAGTTATCTGGGCGGGAAATGGGACTGAGCCTGGCCGCACCCTGCCAGCTTGGAATAGGAGCGCCCCTCCCCCAACCAGAGCAACCATGCCGACGTTTGCTGGAAGGAAGCAAGGGGTTACCTGACTCCTACATCCCCGTTTGCAAAGAAAAGGTTTCCGATAATCCAAACACTGCATGAGTGGAAAGGAAAGAGGGCAGGGAACCATGCCCAGCAGGGCGAGGGTCTCTTCCGGGCAACGTCAGAGCCAAGGCCCAGGCCTTTATTCAAGTCCTCATCCCGCTTGCTCCTCCACCTGCTCTTTACATCAGCACACGCCTCTCAGGGCCTCCGGTCCCTGCCTGAGCAGTGAGAGTAGGCTGCCATCGACGGCTCCCAAGGAGCCTTCCCGGGTTCAGAGTCCCAGATGCTGACCCTGTTCCCCTAACAAAGGGCTTCCGGTTTCTAAAGAGGGGACCCCGGCGGGATCTGGTGGCAGGGCTGGGGACGGGGGCCCCGTCCGCTCAGGGGGGGCCTGAGAACTGGACACACTGTGACGACATGAGAAAGGCCTCCCGCCTCCAGCCGGCCTGAGACAAGACGCATGGGTCGGGGCTGGGCTGTAACTGAGACCTGTGGGTAAAATCCACAACTAAAAAAATAAAAATAAAAATAAAAAAATGTCAAGAAAAGAGACGTGAGACAACAAAGAGGGCTGGAGGCGGGACACTGAAGAGGTATCAGAACCAAAGGAATGGTTTAAGAATGGGGGGGGGGGGGAGGAATAAAAAAATAAACTTTGAAATAAACTGGAGCCAGAAACCACAGCCCACAGCATGACACACAGATGTGGCGGCGGTCAAGGGCAGGGCCTCTTACAATCCACGGTCCACTCAGCTTGAGGAAAACCCAGCCCTGACCGAGCGTCCTCGGGCGGCGAGAAAGCTAGCACCTAAGAAATGGCGGGAAGGGCGCTGTACTAACCCCGAAGGCTGGACCAGGAAACCACACTCCCACCTGGGCTGGGGCCCTGGGGCCCCGGGCCCCCCAACCTGTCAGCTCTGCCTGAGGAGTCCAGTCCAGCCCACTTTGAGACAGATGTAAAATGGGACCCCCGCCCTCCGGGCCCTGTGAAGGCTCTCATCCCACTAGTTTCTGTATTTCCGTTTTGCCTTTCTCCAGCCAGCCTCCGGGAGCGGCCAGGGCGACCGACTAAAGCTCTAGGGAGCTCTAGGGAGAGGCGTCCCCGGGGGAGACGGCAGCCCGGGCGCCCTGCGTGCCTGTGAGCCAGAGGGCGCCGCTCTGCGTTCCATTTGCACTCCGTTCAGCCAGGTAATGCACTCGGCTCAGTCTGGTGCTCACGGAGAGCTCGTTAGAGAAATAACCGCCCTGAGGTGTCGGCTGTTCAGACATCACCGTGAGGGATAAGGGCCAACGCCTTGGAGGTGGGGACGGGAGCAAGCAAGGACTTGGGTCGACAGCGTAGGCACACACACGGGGGAGGGCCTCGCTGTCCACGCAGAGCTATCGGAACGGCCCTCCCACCACCGCGCTCACCCCGTGCTCCTGGCCATCCCCAATCCGTCGGAATCGGTTTTGCAAGCCCTCAACCGGGGTGAAAAGCCATCTATCTGCGAAGGAGGCGGATACCTCCCTTCGCCGCTGTCAGCTCACAGGTGGTGTGGACATCTCTGGATTGTCTCAGGCCTGCCTTTGGGGGCTTCTCAGGGCGGGCAAAGGAGGGCTGAAGGTCTGAGTGGAACTGGGGTCAGTGGAGAAATGCATTGGCCCGAAGCGTGGGCCTGCACGTGTGGGTGTGGGTGTGGGTGTGAGGATGGGGCATGGCAGCATCTGTGCAATGAGGAGGACAGCAGGGCCAGGGGCTCAGAGAGGTCAGGGGAGATATTCTTATACGGGAAGGGCCAGAGGTGGTCATGGGGGGGCAGGGGAGGGCAGAAGGGAGGACACCTCATATCAGAAGGGCCTGGAGACCCCGGCTCTAACCCTGACAGACCCACGGCTCTCAGCTGTTGCTCTCCTCTGTGCAGCCGACATCTGAATGCACAACGCTGAGGTACCCTAACCCCCCAACTCTAGTCCTACGGGCTAGGGTGACGCCTCGGCGGGGACTCCAGCTGTGCCCGCCCTGGTCTGGGGTGGTCCCTGTGCCAGCACCTTACACTCTCCGCAGGGCTTGAGGCGCCTCAGCCCAGGGTCCCCCGCCAGCCTCCAAGAGGCCCATGGAGGTCGTGAGAAATCAGGAGGTCGAGCGGGACAGAGGGAGGTAAAATAGCAAAACCTTGCAGGCCACGGATGGCACCTTTCCAGTAAATTGACTGGATAAAGGCAGAGAAGCCAGAGAGGTGGACCTGAGGATCCTGGGAGCCTAAGCCACGGCAGTTTAGAGCTGCAGGTGCGGGACTTAGTGCACCCCAGCCAGGCCTGGAATCTAGGCACCTGAGATACTGTGGCTCTGAGACTCTAGGATTCTAGCAACTGAAGACCTCAGGATTCTCAGATTCCCACACTGTCCTGCTGGAGCCCCAGGATCCCAGCTTAAGATCCCAGGCTGTGAAGTCTGTGTTTCTAGGGGACTGTCCTGGGGGTGACAGTGTCCCTCCCACCCCCCCAATCAGATCTGTCCTGTCCCAGAGGCGGCCTGCCACGCCCGGTATCTCTCCCCACCCCACGCCTACGGTGGTGCCAGACACAGAGTAGAGACTCAATAAACCAATAAAAACATCAGTGGAATGAATGAATGGGTTTGCTTAGAGGGAGCGCGCTGGGAGCAAAGTGCAAAATACAGAAACCAAAGCTGAGAAGGCGGTGATGGAATGCCGATCGGTGGCTGACTTGGGCCTGAGGTTTCGGAAACCAGGGGTATGCTGGGGAAGGAAGGGGAGGGGGGAAGAGCACACGGCGGTAGCTAAACATTCCCAGTCACCAAACCCATGTTTCTACCACCCCTTGGGCCAAATCGTAATGAACGTGTTTAAAATTTAGCTTTTTTACTCTTTGGTACTCGGGGGACATCTTGGTGGGGGGGGGGTCCGTTTTGGAAACCAGGCTCGTCCCCCCCCTCCAAAGCCCCTGGGGTCTGGCTTCATGCCTGCAGTACTCAGCTTACACACTAGGTGGCAGTGCCCACCACCACTGCCACCGATACCACCATACCTGACTCAGCCACATCAGCAATGTCCACCCCTTGCTCTTGTGCCATGAAGCCCAGGATGGAAAAAATTGCGAAGCCAGACACAAAACTGGTACCACTGTTCAGGCATCCCAGCAGCATACAGTCCCTAAGTTACACATATGTCAGGGAGCAAGTTAATTCACAACACAAGGAAGCCACGCTCCCTACTTCTCTTTTTTTTCTTTAAACATCATCATCATTTCTAAGGTCCACCAGGCCCGCTGGCACAACACTTGCCTGTACGAGTTGTACTTGTACTTGTTGTAGCTCCCCAGTGAGGTCATGGCTCCCAGGCAGATGGCATAGGAGAAGAATATCTGGGTCCCAGCATCAATCCATACCTACGGGGGTTCAGGGGGTGGGTGGCAAGGAGAGAGAGAAAAAGCCATTAGGCCGAAACCGGTTTGGCTCAGTGGATAGAGCATCGGCCTGCGGACTGAAAGGTCCCAGGTTCGATTCCGGTCAAGGGCATGTACATTGGTTGAGGGCACATCCCCGGTAGGCAGCTGGAGGCAGCTGGTAGATGTTTCTCTCTCATCGACGTTTCTAGCTCTCTATCCCTCTCCCTTCCTCTCTGTGGAAAATCAATAAAATATATTAAAAGAGAGAGAGAGAGAGAGAGAGAGCCATGAGACCTGGCCTCCTGGAGGAGGCAGTGCAGGTCCCTGGCCACCTGGTCACCGAGAGCTGCACCTGGAAATGGGCAGATTCTCAACTGCAATCGGAGTCTCTGTGCGGAAATCCAAGGCACCTTCCAAGACAACACTGAGCTGCAAGGAACCCCAGACGTTGAAGAAACTGGGCTCGTAAAGCAGATGGATCTGGATTCCAACCATGGAATCGTTGTGGGCAAGTTGGTATGACTTGCCCGGGGCCTCAGTTCGCACATCTGTGAAATGGGTTCCCCGGCCCTCCCCACAGAGCTATTCTGCAGGTTTGAAGAATAGTCCAGTACCAGTGGCCCCCTGGTTAAGTCAAGGCTAGGCTACTGTCACTACTGTGATTGTTATTGTCTGGGGCGCCTGAGCTGGAATGGAGAGGGATCCCCTAACGGTGAGTGCAGGCAAAGCTGCTCTCCAGAACCCTCCTGAGGCAGTTTTCCTTACGGCCTCAAAGCTGCCACCTCCCTCCCATCCACCTCCGGCCCAGGGCGAGAGGAGAGTGGGGAAGAGACCCAAGGCAGCACCCTGAAGGCTGAGGATCCTGGGGACAGAAAGATCCTTCCGCAGGCCCGTAAACATCCCTCTGGATTTTCTCCAACCCCCTGTGGCCACGTGGCTGAGTGCCAAGAGGTGAACATTCAGTACTGACCCCTCAGGTTTCTCAGAGGTCACCAGCTCCGGATTCCGTCCTTGGCCGCGGAAGCCAGCAGCCCTCCCACCCCCACGGTGCAGCCCTCTTGGCGGGCGTAGGCAGAGGCCAGGTCCAAGGAGAGGCTAGCTCAGAAAGACTCCTCTCTCCGCCCTGGCGCGGTGCCTGAAGAAGACTCTATAATTGGCCTGCCTCAGGAGTCCTCGACAAAGATACACACACAGCTGGGAAAGCCCACGGGCGCTGTGAGCCACCTGCCCCCGCCCAGCGGAAAAGTACCGGGGAGTGATAGTTTGGCTGGGTGTGCGCACCCGGCCCGGGAGGGAGGGAGGGAGGGAGGACGGGCTGCCCTGCGGTACCTGTGGGTCCTTGAGGCGGCTGATGTCAGGGTACAGGTAGAACTTGATGCCTGCGCCCGCCCCGGGCAGCGTCAGCCCACGAACCAGCAGCACCAGCAGCATCGCGAACGGGAAAGTGGCCGTGAAATAGACAACCTGCAGGGAGAGGAGGGACTCAGTGTGTGTGTGTGTGTGTGTGTGTGTGTGTGTGTGTGTGTATGTGGGTCAGGGCGCCTCCTGCTGCTGTTCAATGAGAGCATCTTTTCTGAGGCAGGGATTCTGTGGCCACGCTCGTCATTTCATTTGCTGTGTGACCTGGGGAATATTGCTTAACCTCTCTGAGCCACAGATGCCTCACCGGTCACCTGGGCGTTAAGGACTTACCTCATAGATTTACTGAGAGCCTATGAAAAAAAAAAAATCCTATACATCTTTACTAAATCATTATAGTTGGAAAAACAGTGGTGGGCAAGACAGAGAACAAGTCCCTGTGCTCGCATGCTAAGTGGATAGAGATTTTAAAAAAAAAAATGCAAAATAAGAGTCAACGATCATGTGCCCGGTGGTTGGCACATGGCATTCAGTTCGTGTTAGCTAAAACTCATGGGTAAGAATCAGAGAAGTGGGGGTTCCAATCCAGCCCTCTGCCCTCACCTGCGATGTGACCTTGGGCGTCATGCTTAACCTCTCTGGGCCAGTTAGCTCACGTGCCAAATGGCGACCAGAGAAACAGAAGGTCGTCATCGGGAGGGGAGGCGAGGATTCAATAGGATGACCCTTCTGGCTTAACCGAGAGTGCCTGGCACTTGGGTCCTCAAGCAATGGGGCCTGCGACTAACGCTGCGATTTTGCAGGAAGCACAAGGGAAGCCCTGGGAGGAAAGGCGGCCTCCGAGGCCCCTCAGCGAGGAGGGGGAGGGCCCTCCACGTCCCTGCAGATGCGGGAGGCCCACAGCCTGCCCTGAGTCACACTGCACACCCCACACAGGCCCAGTCAATGCAAGGTCCTCCAGAGAGGACCCAGGCTGGGCCTTCCCATCCACAAGGGCCTGCCCTCTCTCTCCTTCTCCCATCCTGAGAGCACTGGTCTCCAGCACCCCGAGGCCTCGGTTCTAGTGGACTTCCACATCATCTTCCTCACAAGGAGGGACTCCCGGCCGCGTCTCTGCCCGGAAGGAGCTCGAGGTGTGTGGCTGCAGGGACAGTGAAAGCCTGGCACTTCCAGCAGGGCACTGGCTGGGCTGGGCCTCCCCAAGCACAGCCCGCAGCATGCTCACCATGAGGGGAACTAACTGAGGCTCAGCAGGTCATCTGCAGAATTCAGGATCTGCACTCAGAGCCCGACGGTTGGGTCACGGAGCCCCCAGCTCCCTCCGAGGGCCTTGGGGGCCAAGAGACAAGGGAGGAACCACCCACCACACAGCCAGCGCGCCCGTTGTACAGGTGAGGAAACCAAGACTGAGGACAGGACACACGTGCCCTGGTGCTGGGGCCAGAGGCAGTGCCGGGGCCCAGGAAGGTAACAGACACTGACAGAGGGTGACAGAGCCCCAGGCCTCACCCCCTGGGGCTGGCACAGGAGCCCCCGAGGAAGCCGAATTCTCGGGCGGCCACCCTCCTTTTGTGTGAAAACAACCAGAAAGGGGCTTTGGAAACGGACAAAAAGGAGGCTCGGGGCTGTCTGACTCAGCTGTCCGGTCAGTGCCACCAGCCAGCATGTATGCAGTGCTTACTGTATGCCTGGCTTAACTATTCCGAGTGTGGCAACTCCTATGTGCAGCTGGCCCTGCGCGAACCCTTCGAGGTAGGCTTTATCACTGGCCCCGCGCTGAAAGTGAGGAAACAGGCCCAGCGCTTGGCACCTAGCACTTAAGTGGCCGAGCAAGACGCAGAGCAGTGAGGAGCCTCCAGGCCTGGCCGTTCAGTCCATCCTCCTGAAGGCCAGGGGGAGGGTTAGGGTTAGGGTTAGGGTTAGGGTTAGGGTTAGGGTTAGGGTTAGGGGCTGGCTCACTGCAGGACAAGTCACTGCCCCTCCCAGGGTTCACTGCCCCCCCTGTGAAGCGGGGCGCGCTCAGACCAGGTGAGCTCCGAAGTTCCCTCCTGGGGGCCGGGGGCGGTGGCCGAGCGTGTCAGCTTGGGATCCCCCAGACTGGGGTTGTGGGGCTGGTACCCCCTGTGCCAGCTGGGCCGCGGGGCCTTACCCCCCACGTGTGAGGGGAGACAGCGTGCTCACGGTGCCTCACGCGTGGCGTGCAGTCGGCCCTCGGGAAACCTGCGCTGGGGGCACTCTCCTGGTGACCCCCGAGGGCGGGTGGGCATACTCCTGCCTCGGTTTCCCCAGCCGCCCGTTTCTCTTCTCCCGAGGTGGAGAACCCCGCGTCCCACGGACGAGGAGGCGACACGGAGGGCGGGAGCCGGGCAGGAAGCCCCAGAAGGGGTGAGAGGAGAAAACTCCTCCCTTCCTGCGGACGGCCCCTGACCGGCTCCCGCCTCGGGCCCTGCGCGGCCGCACCCCGAGAACAATAGCTGCTGACAGCACGCCCTCCGGGAGGGCGCCACTTCAAAGCGGCCAGCAGGCTGGACAGCCGGCCGGGCGCGGCCAGAGGGCTTTGTGTCAGGGGCACGGGCCTCCGCGGGGGGCTGGGGTGGCTTCCCTGGTTTTCCCTGTGTGTTTATTTGTCTCACGAGCCCTTGGGCAGCGTTTGCTGTGTGCTGGGAGCCTGGTGCGTGTGAACGCGTGCCGCCCTCCCCGCTCGGAAAGGTGGGCGAGGAAACGGGGTTCAGAGAGGGGACGCTGGCTGTCCGGGCGGCAGCGCAGGTGGGGGGCAGAGGCAGGGCCTGAGCCTGGTGTGTGTGTGTTAGCGTTCCCCCCGCCCCCAAAATCCAGACCAGGACAGCTCCCCTGCTCCGGGCCGCCCGCCCCGGCCGCCTCTCACAGCCGCCCTTGTTCTGCAGACTCTGCCCCTCTGAGGACAAGCCCCGGAGAGCCCTTCTCTCAGCGTTTCCGTGCCTCCCCCGGGGATCCTTGCGGGAGAGGCTGGTGCCGGCCGCCACCAGTGGCCCTCTGGCGACGGCCCAGCAGGCCTTGCCACGGGACGTGGTAGTTTTCCACTCCCGCTGGCACACCGCGGCGGCTCCGCTGAGCCCTCGGCCCAAATGCCCTGTGGCCCCATCGTCCGGGAAACTTGCAAGGACAGCTCTTCCTCGTTCTCCCGGGACAGGGGGGAGAGGGTGGCCCTCGAGGCAGGAGCCAGATGGGCGAGTGTCCTGCGGCCCTGAGCGTCCTGTGGGCAGTGGGGCCCTGGGCCTGAGGGTCCTCCCAGCACTCTGTGTGTTGGGGGCAGGGGGAAACGAAGTTCAGAGACGGGGAAACGGGTTTGCCCGGGCAGGCAGCTCGTGGGGGGCAGAGCGGAGACCCAAAAGCAGGCCTGGCTCTGACTGGCACCCCTGCTTTGCCCCTCGGCTCTGACGGAAGCGCTGCCCTGGAGGCAGCGATGGAGAGGCTGTGCGCTGTTCCTCTCCGGGCCCACAGGACTGCACTTCCCGTGGGAGGGTCCGGGCGCCGGGCACCTTCCGGGACCAGGTGGCTGTCTGTCTGTGAGCCTGTCCGTGGCCGGGGGCTGGGGCCAGGCTGGTGGTGCGTGAGCCTCCCTGTGCTTTGTCTCGGCTCCTTGGGGCTCGCCCAGGCCCTGCTATTGTTCTGGGAGCCACGCCTGCCCCTCAGGGGCCGTGGGCTGCTAAGGAGGAGGCCGTCTCTAGGGGCAGGCTACCGGGACCTTCCACCAGTCACGTCTTCAACTGGCCACAGAGCTATTTTTTGCTTTGATTCTCTTCTCCTGCCTCCCTCCCCCTCCTCCCCCACCCCATTATGTCTCTAACATTGCCCACAGTTCTCAACAGACACCAGCCTCTGCCATCAGATTGGGGGCTCCTCCAGGGTCTGAGTCAGACACCCCTCAGGGCCTTTGCACCAGCTGTTGTCTCTCCCCGGAACGTGTTCTCCTCCTGATAGACACATGGCTCCCTCCCTCCCTTCCCTCAGGCCTTTGCCGGAAGTCCCCTCTGCAGTGAGCCTGGCCTGGCCGCCCTGCCTCACATGGCACCCAGCACGCCCTGTTCTCCTTTCCCGCTTTATGCGTCCTCATAGGTCTCGTCACCCTCTTACTCCTCTACACAGGGTGGGACCAAGGCAGGACTGCAGTGGTTCCTGCAGGAAATAATACGGTAAGTGATAATACAAGAATAAACTCGCATACTTACAACTGCAAACCTACTTTTGCGCTACACACTCTTGTTTTACACACTCCCCTCGTTACAATCCATGCGTCTGTCAGCTCTCGGGCCACGGGGGCTTCTGTCTGTTCTGTGGGCCCCTGTGTATCCCCCAGCCCCATTCCTACAGCAGGCCCAGGCCAGACGCAGGGGCTCAAAGCTTATGATCATGCCTCCAGCACTGCTCGGGGCCAGCGCTCCACAGAAACTTCCCGAAAGACTGTGACCTCTATGTGGGGGAATGGAGGCAGGGTGAGGAAGGGATGGGCGCTCACTGAGGTCTATGCCAAGCATGGTGCTGGTGCTGAACACACCTCACGTTAACCTTCTCCGCCACCCATTTTCTAGACGAGGAAACTGAGGTGCAGAGGTGAGGAGCGACCTCGGGCAAGTCCCTTCACCTCCCCAGCTCAGCTCCCTCACCGGGTAAGAAGAGGAGGTGACGAAACGGGCTCAACCCAGGGGGGTGAGCTCCAGGGCGCGGTGAGAATAACTCCTGCTGCCCTCTTCCTGCCCGCCTGGGGGCGCTGCGAGCCGGGGGTGTGCTGGGGAGAGATTTATGAAACTTGGCCGGGTTCCTTTCCACACTGGGTTTTGGGATCACAGGGTGGCTCTCCCCTGAGACACAGGCAGAGAGCACTCCTCTGCAGCCACGGGTCCAGATCCTGCCCTGCTGGAATCTGCAGATCCACGACTCTGCCTAAGGGGCTCCTCAGCTGTATGATTCCAAATCCCGGTGCAGCCAAGCCCCTCTCTGAACCACTGCCCACCGCTGTGCCTCAGGGCCACTCGGACACACACTTGGGGACTGCTGATCTTAGAGATGTTCTCCCTGTCAGGATGCAAACAATGGCGGGGGGGGGGGGGCGGGGTGGCAATGGTAGATGACACTTAAAGGCAGATCAAGCCAACACCTTCGCTGCGGCTCCATGCCTCTGCACTGCTGTTGCCACTGGAGCGGCCATGACACCAGGCAGAGAGCCGGTGGTTGCTCAGCTCTGCTAACACAGAACATTCTAGTTACAGGCTAACGTGTTCGTGATTGCCAATACATAGCTGTGCATACCTAACATCTTAATTATAAGCGGCCGTGTGAATGATCCACCCTCGCCTCTGTGAACAGCTGACATCCTGGTCATCACGTAATAATGCATCAATCTGCAGCTCAGTTACGGCTAATGTTCTGATAAACAGCCACCGTCTTCACCGTCAGTGAAAGCGTTCCTTAAGGAACGTCGTACACTATCAGCTAACAAGTTCTGGGCGAGGTAATTCAGTTACTTTGACTAAGTAACTAAAAGCAGTGCTTCTCGAGCCTCAGGCTGCGTTTGGGTTAAGTTGGCTACTGCCCCCAGGCAGGTTCTGAGTGTGCGGGCCCCGGGCAGGCCCCCAGGGTCCGCATGTCTAATGAGCGAGCGCCCAGGGCGGTGCTGATGTGCTGGTCCGGGAACTTTGCAAAGCAAGGGTCCATGGAGAACTGGTTATTAACAGCAGAGCCGAGAGAACCTCATTACCAGCTGACTTATCAATTACAACCTCAGCATCCGTTATCTGCTAACATCTGCTCCACGGCCAGCACCTTGACAGGGGAGCCAGCGGTGTGTCGGAGCTTGTGCAGGCTCCAGAGAGCGCTGATGGTTCAATTTGCAGGAATTTCATGAGCTGGATGTTTTAAACCACCAATAACTTGAAAGCAGACGTGGTGGGCGTCTTTGTACCGTCAAATGAGGGCAAACCGAGGCTTTACCTGTTTTTCCGGGGTTGGCTCATCAGCCCGCACCCCCTCCCAGGTCAGGGCCAGCCTCAGGCAGGAAGGACTGTGGGGCGGGAGGTGCTCTCTGGCGAGGGCCACGCTCCACAAGGCAGGGGAGGGAGAGGAGGAGGGACAGAAGCGCAACTCACTTTCCCCGTGGACTTGACGCCTTTCCAGATGCAGAAGAAGCAGACCAACCACACGAACAGAAGGCAGAGAGCAAGGTCCCACTTCAGCGAGCCGGGGCTGTTGATTCCAGAAGACAAGCTCAGCACGTTGCGCCTGGAAGCAAACAGAACAGCAGGTCAAGTCGTTCCAAGGTCCGGGGTTCAAATCCTAGATCATGTGCTGCTCTGCACAGGTCACGTGTCCTCCCCCGGGAAGTAGTTAACACCCGTGTCACGGGGTTGTGGGGAAGTCTAGGAGGAGATGCATTCAGACCTCTCAGTCAGGTGAACCTGGGTTCAACCCGGCCTGACCTCGGGCAAGTTAAGCAAACCCCTAAGTCTCGGTTTCCTCATCTGTAAAATGGGTGCTGATTCCTATGTGATTGGTTCTCAGCAGACCCTTCTGCACTGGGTGCCAAACCGCCGGCTCCACCGTATAATCACTGACGTTGGACTAATTGCCCAACCTCCCAGGCCTCAGTCGCATCTATAAATATGGGAGCAGCTGCCATCCCCCGGCAACTGCCCCAGCCCTCTGTCATTTCATTCGCCTGTTTCTTATCCGGATCTCTCACTAAAATGCAAGCCTCAGAGGCACAGAGGATTCCACCTCCCTGCATGGATTGTTGTCAGGAGAAACCCACACCAAGTACCAACGCCAGGCCCAGGGGCTGCAGCCGGCCCTCGGGAAACCTGTAGCTGTGGCTGTTGTGATGCTGAGAGGCCCGGAGCAGCTCCTGGCATCTCAGCAGGTCCCCCCTTCCTTTCCAGGGCGGCGACGGTCTCGAAAGGAGGGGGGCAGACCATTTGGCCCATCAGCCACCAACCCTGCCCAGCGCCGCACAGCACAGCCTGCACCTTTGCCATCCAAGAACCTTGCTCTGATGCACACAAGCAACCCCCCACAGACACGCTCCTAAGGGGCAGGTGCCTTGTGAAGGCAGGGCAGGCAGCACAGGGTGCTGGCGGCTGAGAAGACCCTGCAACTCAGTGCCCAGTACTGACTGCCGCAGTCCTGACCCAGGGCGGCCACACTGAGCACGGGGACAGGGGCCCTGCCCACCAGCCCGCTGGAGCCACCTGCCCACCAAATAAATCTCCAGGCCACTGAGCCTGGGAGTCAGAGCCCTCACTTCCCCCGGGAGATGCTGGGTTCCTTCTAACCAAAGGCAGCTCCCTACTTGAAGGCCGCTCTAGAGCAGGAGAGGCAGAGAGAGGAGTGGAGGAGTGTGACTTCGTGCCTCCGTCTCCTCGTTTGTAAAACATGAGTGGCATCTGCCCAGGAAGCCGCTGGGAAAGCCTTCCAGACCACCCGGCCTCAGCCAGAAGCGGGATGTCCCCATGGCCCTGGCTCTGCGACAGTTTCTTTCTTTCTTTCTTTCAATTTTTCTTTCTTTCTTTCTTTCTTTCTTTCTTTCTTTCTTTCTTTCTTTTTTCTTTTAAAATATATTTTATTGATTTTTTACAGAGAGGAAGAGAGACGGATAGAGAGTTAGAAACATCGATGAGAGAGAAACATCGATCAGCTGCCTCTTGCACACCCCCTACTGGGGATGTGCCAGCAACCAAGGTACATGCCCTTGACCGAAATCGAACCTGGGACCTCTTAGTCCGCAGGCCGACGCTCTATCCACTGAGCCAACCCGGTTTTGGCTGGGACAGTTTCATTGCTCCTTTTATGTCCCCACAGAAGCTCCAATGTGAGGACCTCAGATAAATCCAGAATTCCCGCTCAACTGACATCCAAGCCAGACCTTTCCCGGCTGAGCCCCCAGCAGCTAGACCAGCACGTGGCTCGGCCTCAATAAACACGTACGGAGTGAATGAAAGGACTTAACTGCGGTGAATGGGAAGTTTGCATGCCACTCTGGACTAATCCATGGAGTATTTCCACGAGCAAGCCTTAAGAAGGGGCAGTGTCCCTCTGTGTTTTCCTTGCTGGTCACCTGGACATCAGTGGACCTCCCAGTGGTAATACCAGCAAGGCCTTGCCTGTTCATCCCAACCTACCCAAGGCCTAGAGGTCATTTGCCCCCTTTTGCAGATGGAAAAACAAGGCTTGGAGGACCCCGCTGCCCGCAGACACACGGACAACTGGGGGCAGAGCTGCCACCCCATATCCAGGCTCGTCTGACTCCCAAAGCCAGTGCTCTCTGGACTCCACCTAACCGTCCCTCCGATTCACAGAGAAAATAAGAGCCTACACTTTCAAAAGAACCTCTCCAGTCCCTGCCGCTGGCCGGGGTTACCTGGAACACGGACATCTCCATACGGCAGGGCTGGCGGCCAACTGCATCCCAGCTGGGGCCCTGCCAAGCACGTGGGGCTGGCGGCCGCAGCAGCTTCAGAACAAAAAGCCGTTCCCCGGGCCGCCTCCAGCGCTCGGCCCTTCAGTGAGGGCCCAGGGCATGCTGGGCAGTGGCCCAAGGCCTCCTTGTGAATGGGCAGCGCGGGGAGGAGAGCACTTTCCATCTCCACACCGTGGCTCCCTCCCCAGGGCCGAGCACACCGCCCGCCTGTCTCCAGACAGGCCTTCCCTTTGCTCCACAGACGACCACATGTCTGTCCTCTCACAGGGATGCCCTCTGGGTGACAAGTCTGGCCTGACTATTGGGTTCTAGACGTCCCTCAGACAAGAACCTCACAGACGGGCACACAGGAGGTGCTCGGCGAATGCCGAGGAGGTGCCCAGTCCATAGGACATCGGCTTGCGCTGGGCAATGACCAGCGAGACAGACCACAACCATGAGGCTGAGTCATCACTTGCTTTTACCCTTCCTGGGGAGGGGGCCTTCCTTGGAGGATCTCAGTGCCTCCCCCGTGACGCCGTGAGGCACGTTTTCCCGGACCTGTCCATCCCATTCCCAGTCTCTCTCTCTAGTTTCACGTGCGTGTGTGTCCAAAGGCAGGTCCACCCAGCAGCACCGTCTATGGAGATAAAAAAAAAAAAATTGGAAACCACCCAAATGGCCACAATAGGGCCAGAGCAGGCACAACGACCCTGGAATGTGGAGCAGCCCGGGGGACAGCGGGAAGATAAATAGCGAACAAAGCGAGGAATGCGCATTGTGCTTGAACACGCACTTGTGCCCGGACACACAGGCCCTGGCGGTGTCGCTGCCGGTGGGGAGGGGCCCGGGGGTGGGAATGAGTGGGGGGAAGGGGACTCGAGTGGCATCAGGTACATTTTTTCGTTGCCGGATATTTTCAACGTGCACATTTCACCTTTATACAAGCTGTTCAATTCTAGAAAATGTTTGTAACGGGCTGTGCAGACATTCTAGGAATGGAAGAAATATGTCTCATCCGTCAGAGGCTGTCATAACAGAGCCCGGCATGGGCTCGGGGCCAGAGGGACTAACATCCTGTCCGAGGATGGCTCCAGGGTAGCCGTGGCGGCCGGAACGTGAGTGCGTCTGAGTCCCTCTTTGAGAGAACCCAGTTTAGAGGATCCTCCACAAGCCCCGTCCCTGTCAGACCCCCATGACCTCAGCCACAAAGCAGACCAGGATCTGCTGGGCCTTCCCCGTGCTGTGGGGCAGTGCCACGCCCCCAAGGGACTGCCATGGTGCCCTGCCCCTCACAGGTGCCCCCTGCCCACGCCACACTGTACAGGTTACCCCAAACCTTGCCACATCTCCCCAACACTGCCACTCCGCCCCCCGACCCCGCCCCACTGCTACCCAGGCGGCCTTTCTGCCTCCACTCTCAGCTCCACTTTGTTCTCATCCATCTGACAATACCCAAGTCAGGCGACGCGTCCCCTGCTCCACATCCTCCTGGGGCTCCTGCCCACCTGGCCAATGGCACCCTCCCAGCCTGCCCTCATCCCGTTTGCCTCCCTGAACGTGACCAAATACTCTGTCATCTAGACCCCGGCACCTTAGAAAAGGAGGGTGGTGACGACTGAGGATACCGGGACCACAGGGGTAAAGGGGACACATCCAGGACAAGCTGTGGGTGCTCCCATCGTGAACCCCCTCCCCAGATGGCCCCTTCGCGTCCGCCTGTAGCCACACTGGCCTCTGGGGTGTTCCCAGGATAGTGGAGCAGGCTCTTGTCTCAGGGTCTTGGAACAGAAGGCTGTTCCCCCGCCCCACCCCCCTTCAGGTCTCTGTTTAAATGCCAGGGCAGTCTTTCCTGGCCGCCTTGTGTAAAAAACACCCCTGGCCACTCTCCTTCCCCTGCCCTGGCTTTGTTTTCCATCACTGATCATCGCTTTCCTATCATCATTTGATTCGTGGTATCTGTTTAATGTCTGTCTGTCCTACTGAAATGACATCTCCACGGAGGCAGGGCCTGTTTCTGCCTGCCTTGATCACTGCTGGATCCAGAATAGTGCCTGGCACATAGTAGGTCCTCAAGACATTAGCTGAGTAAATTAATTATTCCCATTTGAGTGAAGCAGAAACTGAGGCTCAGAGAGATCCAGGAATTCACTTGAAATTACCCAGATAAGAATCAATCCTGGACCTACTTTTTTTCCTTTTTCTTTCCCCCCCCCCCCCCGATGCCACCCTGGGGACCAGCCACCAGAGTGCTGGGTCCCACACCGCCCTTCACGAGGGTCCCCAGCACCCGAACCTTCCTTGCATCTCTCATACAAAGGGAGGAGGAGATACAGAGGTGAGCTGCATTCTTGTCCAAGAATAGTAATGATTCATTCCAGGGTGGGATCCAAAAAAGAATTGCCTGGACGTCTGTTTTGAGTCGGCCAGCCTGCTGCCGTCCAGCCGGCACTCAGAGATGTAAATACGTCCTCCGAGTGGGCCAAATCGTTTCCTTTTGACTGCCGGCCAGCCATTTATTGGCGATGGCTCTTCCCTGGAGACTGATGGAAGCAACAATTATAAAAGGGCCCGTCCGCCCTGAGCACGGGGCCACACAAGGCTTTCTCCCCCGCCTCCCCCTCCCCACAGCTGCAGGGGAAGATTGGCCCAACAGGGCTTGTTTGCAAATATGACTCATTTCTTTGATTCTAATAAAGTCTAATGATACGTGCTGAGCTCCCAGAGGGCTCTGGAGGAGCCGGGAGGAAGGCATGGCTCCAGCCTGATGAAGGGCATTTGGCCAGACCTGGCCCCGCCTGTCCTCCAGGGCTGGGGGGGAGCAGGCCCCTGAGGTCAGAGGCGAGCCCAGAGCAGGGCTGAGCAGGACGAAGCTGACCGGGGGGAGGAGCTGTCTCCCCAGCACACAGTGACTTGGGCTCCGTGACAAAGCCGGAGGCAATGACTGTCTCGGGAGCCCAGGCGGCTTGCGCAGGGACCTGGTAAAGGGCATCCCACCGGCTCCTGCTGGGCATGGCGCTGTAGCATGGCCGATGGGGTGGGCACGGGGGATCCCGGCCAAGAGAAGACCCTGTGCCTAACCTCAGAGTGGGGACACACGCCCACACCCAGCTCAGAGCTACCTGTGACCATGGACGCACAGACATCCAGCGTCTGAGTTCAGAGCTAGGAACTCTAGCTGCCAGTCGCTCAACCTCCCCGGTCCTCAGGGTCCTACCTAGTAAACCATGCCCAGAGGCCCTGTCGAAGCTTCTTTAACCCTCCAGTCCGGCTGTGAGGTCTTGGGACAGGTGACTGCCCCGAGGACATGCAGCTGGGACATGTGGGAGTCACAGCCCGTCTCCCCACTGCTCTCTCCTCTTGTACACTGGAGGGGGCAGGGGTGGTCCCTCTGTCCAGGCCCGGAGGAAGCGTCAGGCCCCAGGTGCCTTGTGATCTGGGTCCCAGGGAGCTCCTGAGCACCCGGCAGGAATCGTCTGCCCAAGGAAGCAACAGCTCAGGGCCGCACACCCCCAGCTGGGGCCGGTCAGAGAAATGAAGGGAAACGATGGCTGGGGCTGGGCTTCCCCTCAAGGGGCGTGGACCCCGGCCTCTGAGAGCCGCACTGCTCTGCCACCCAGCCGCCCAGCGACGATGCCAGCCGGGGACACCTCGATAAAACCCAGCAGGCCTTTCTCAACGAAAACCCCGAGGCCAGTCACTATGCAGCTGGTGGCTATTTTCAGGGGAAGTCGCATATGCTAAATGTCACCCCAAAGGAACCCAGACCCACTAATGGCTAAGCCCACTGAGACCCTGAACACAGTCGGTGCTTAATACATGTCTCAGCGTTTCTCCCCCACGGAGCGCTGCTTAAGCAATGTCTGGAAAACACAGATTCAGACTTAGTCTAACATTCAATCCTTCTCCCTGGCTCCATGTGTCCTACGCTCTGGCCCACACAATGGCTTGCTGTTCCCCAAAAACAGTCATGTGCTTTCCTTCTGCCCAAATGTCTTTTCTCCTCTTCAGCCTAGTGAGCTTCTACTCATCCCTCAAAGCCCCAGCTGGGAGGGCCCATTGGCAGGTGGGAAATGAGGCCAGGGACTGGGAGTGCCGTGCTGCTCCAGGCTACCATCAAGGGGATGCAGATGTGCAGTGAATACGAAGGATCCGCAGTCAGTGGGCACTTCCTGCGTGGAAGCATTTAAAACCCTCTCCGGCAGGGGGAGAGCTCAGTGTGGGGAAGGCCGTGAGAGGACTCCGAGCGGGGAAAGGACATGTCTGGATTCACAAGCGATTGCAGAGATGCAGAGGCAAGGCCGGGGCCGCAGTGAGAGGCCAGTGCTGGGGTCGGAGAGCGTGGTCGTGGGGGAGGGAGGAGCCTGCAGTGTACGTGCGCAGGGCAGCCAGACTCTGAATATGCTTTAACGGAGACCCACGGGGGCCTGGGAATTAATGTGCGATTTGAGGTAGAAAGCGGTTTGTTTGCGAATTACCCCGTGTTCCGGGCATCATGCTCAGGGGAGCCAATCATTCCGCACTAGTGCTCTCTCCCCTCTTTCCTGACCAAGAGAATGGAAGGCTCCAGAAGGCAGGCAGCCAGGCCCTTCTCATCCACTGTGCCTGACTCAGGGCGGCACTGATGGAGCCCCCAGCCCAGCTCGCCGGCCTCGGCCTCTGCTCACACAGGCGCAGGCCGGCTCCTCACGCCTAGGTCTGCTTCCTAGGCTCCTCCTCTGTGGACCCCAGTCCTCCTGTGTTCTAGAAGAGGGCAGGTTATGGACGCTCAGGTGGGCTTACGGAGCTCTGCTAGAACCAGGAGGGGCAGGTGCAAAGGCTGGAGTGGCAAGGGAGCAACAGGCAGGCGGCCAGAACGGTCTGCACTGGGCAGGCCATCTGGGCCCTATGAGTGTTTGGGAAGGGGCCTGCGGGACCAGAATGTGTGCATAGATAAACACTGTCCGGAAGGGGGGCTGGGCGCTCAGAATGGAGACTCTGGGAGGCAAGAGACCTAGGAAACCCCCAGGAGGGCCCAGTCTGGGGGGCAGGCAGGGGAGAAGGCCTGGGTGAGGACTGGAAACCCTGAGGGCCTCGTCGCCCACGTGAGCATCTTCGCAAGAACACTCAGGCTTAAAGCGGCAGGGAGGTGAGCAAAGAGGAAACCCTTTGCAATGTGGGGGGGCAATATGGGCATTTGAGAGGGGCCATTCTTAGTCCTCCTGAAGGCTGTCTCACTTAATAGCTCCAAATGCCCCCAAGGAGCAGTTCTATCCCCTATAAGGACACTGAGTCAATAACATGGCCCCCATTTGTCACCCATGTTGTCACCATCTCAAGTCAGGGTGACCCACCATCCCTAGGAGGGCAGTGCTATCGCCTCTCCCGGTACAAGTGAGAGAACGTGAAGGTCCGGAGAGGCGAAGGTGCCGGCCAGGCTGGAAGCGGCAGAGCTGGGGATGGAGCCCAGGCAGCCCATCCTCGCCTGAGGTCCCAGCAGGCGCCCGGCTGGCGGGTTGAGTGCCACGTCCTGGGCGGGGCAGGCCCTGGGTGATCGGCTCTGCCAGGAACTGCAGCGAGCGGACAGGGCTGTGGTCTCGGGCCCCATTCAAGTGAGAAGAATGAAGTGCAGCGTTTCTTTGTAAACTCAGCTCTCCCGGGGGTGGGAGCCGGGGGTGGAGAGGGTGGTGAATGTGCCTGCCATGCCCTCTTTGTCTGCAAGTGGAAAACATGCGCGCATAGAGAGCCCCAGGGACGGGGGCATATACGGAAAGGCCCACGTGCCATGACAGGGACGTGCGCCACCCGGGCGAGGACTGGCTGACCTTGCCTGTTCTTTCCCAGCCCGGGCGACCCCAGAGGGTGCCTGGGCCCAACCCTCGGGCAACTCCCTCTCTGTTCCCGGGCCAGGCCCTGGGAGGCGGGGAGCCGCACACAAAAGAGAGGGAGTATCATCTCGTGATGATTGGGGCCCACCTGCTTCCTCCACAGCATTCCCGGCTCCGGGCTCTCACGCTTCCCGCGAGGCCTTATCTCAGCTATTTCCAGATAGAGGGGGGCCGCGCCCGAGTGCTGAGCCCCACAGCTAATTGCTTGCGAAGGGCAAGGAGAGCGGTGCACGGATATGTTTTTAATTGGCCTCCAAGGAATGTCTTAAGGAGAACGCTCCTACGTATCGGCGAAGAGGTACCCAAACGTCAAGCCCCTTCAGGGTCCTGCCTTTCCGGTGTCTGTCCTACGTGTGAGCTCTCATGGACAACAGTGTGGTAAGCTGGAGAGGTGCCCGTAATTCTCCACTCCTCCCAAAGAGACAGGGCCCATTCCTCCACCTCTTGCTTGACTCTGTGGCTGTCTTTGGGACATTAGCAAAAATGACACAAGCAGAAGCTTCAAGAGCCCTCCTGCGCTGCGACCTTCCCATTGGTTGCTTTGGAATGTAGAGCAGCCTCTGAATATGCTCAGAGTTAACCTGCTGGGGGATGAGACCATATGGACCCTGGCAGCCAATGCCCAGAAGAGCTACCCTGATGCTGATCTACCAGTGAGGGAGCCCAGCAAAGACCAGGGAAACCTCCCAGCCAAACTCAGCCAAAACGACTCAATCAGCACAACCCTGAGCCAAAGAGATGGCTGTGGTTTAAAGCCACTGCCTTGGGGATGCTTGTTACACAGCAAAAGCTAACTGACACATAATTTTTATTCTATCTACTCACACCTTTGAGCTTGACTAACTACTCCTTTAGCTTCATACATGAATTTTTCTCATATGCAATCATAGTTTTGATATGAGAACTATGTTTCTTCTAAAATACATTAAGAAAAACCATATCATTTTCACACAATCTAAATACAAATACCTGCCTTTGGAGGGAAAAAATCCTCAACAGAGATCCCATGGGTGTTGGGATGATTCATTCCCCTCATTTGACAGTTAAGGAAACGGAGGCTCAGAAAGGGGGGCAGAGACTTGCCGAAGGTCGGTCAGCCAGCCAGTAAAATGGCAGAACCGGGACTCGATTCCAGGCCTGCCTGAGGCCAGAGGCAGGGATTTATCTCCAAACCTGTACCCAGCTTCTCCCTGATCCCATCCCAAGATACTGACTCCCACATCGCTGGAGAGAAGCTGAGGGAGAGGGCTGTCCTCTCTGCCCCCACCCAGGCCCGCCCTCCTCCCTCAGTGAAGCTGGCCTTACTCCCAGAACTCGGTGACAGGGGAGGTGAAGTTGCTGGTGTTGAGAGTGATCCACAGGCTCTTGTTCTTGCGCATCGTGTCCTCCATGCAGTAGGGCGTGTTCCAGGTGTGGTTGCAGTGCGCCCAGGGCAGCTCCGACTGGAAGGACTGGAACAGGTAGTAGGTGGCCCAGGCCAAGATGACGATGTAGTATACATTCAGGAGGGACACGATCACGATGGAGGCGTAGCCGATGCCTGCGGGTGTGGACAAGCAAGGTACGCATCAGGGGGAAGGCCAGACCCACTGTGTCCACACACTCCAACGGAAGGCCTTGGCACCCCTGGGGACCTTCAACGGTGACCAGCAAATATTTGTAGGACGGTTAGATAAATGTGATACTTGGACGAACTGAAGAATGCATGCAGGTGGACAGATCAATGAATGGATGGTTAGATGGATCAGTGGTTAGATGGATGGTTAACTAGACTGATAGATAGCCGAATGGGGAGTAGTTGGTTTGATTGATGGAAATTTGATGTGTTGGATGGATGCATGGCTGGGGACTGGCTGGAAGGTTAGGTAGATGAGTAGATGGATGAATGAGTAGATGGGTAGGTAGGTGATGGGTAGACAAGTAATCTAACTAAATTAACTAGTTTAGTGAAGAAAGGTTTGATAGATAATATATGGATAGATTTATATGGATGACTAAGTTGACATACATCCTCCCATCCTTGCCAATTATAATCGTAACAAGTATTATCTTATGAATGCACACTAGGTACGAGACAAAGGACTAAATGCTATAACAATTAAGCTACCATTAATTTGGGGCTTACGATGTGGACAAAGCACTTTTACGTGTCTGTTAGTGGTAGTAACCCTATGAAGTAGGCATACTGTTTCCATTTTGCAGATGAAGAAATTGAGACACAAAAAGATGAACTTTCCCAAAGCCACAAGAGTTGGCAAGAGGAAGTGGGACTTAAACCCAGACAGCAAGGCCCCTGCATACGGGTGCTTATCTTCCACACTATACTGCTGAGCAGCTCCTAGCTTCTCTATCCTTCCACAGCCCAGGGAGGCGGGGACAGCCAGCGCGTCCTGAGCAGTCACTGTGAGCAGCCTGGCCCGGATCATGTACTGGCTGCTACCCTGTGTCAGGCACCGTGCCAAGGGCCTTGCATGAGGCTTCGATGTACCTGGCAAACAGCAGGTGCTCAATAATAAATTTGCCGAACCGATGAACACCAGGCCCCGGGTGGCCGCTGTCCCATACTCACCAGAGAACAAGGGGCAGATCTTTTCCCAGCAGGTGATGCCCCCTTCAGAGGTGTACTGGCCTATGATTACCTCCAGGAAAAACACAGGCAGGCCGCCCCCAAACAGGAAAATAAAATACGGTATGAGAAAAGCACCTGTGGAGAGAGCAGAGCGGGGCGAGGGTCAGACGGGGCTGTCGCAGGCGCAGGGCTGCAGGTGCTCGCGCCCAAGCCCTCCCCGCCAACGGATCCGGAGAGAACAAGTGAGGGCACGAGGGTACAGGCCGAACGCGTGGGCGTGGCTGAAAATTCTGCAGATCCTGCCCAGCAGGCATCACCTTGCCGGCGTGCCCTCTCACCTTCTTCAAATCTACCGGGCGCTTTCGGCCTCTGGGCCTCCAATTAAGCTGTGCCGCCTGCCGCCTGCCTTCCCCGCATCATCCACCTGAATGAGCACTGCTCAGCCCTTAGGACCCATCTCAAATACACCTCCTTGTTGAAGCCTCCACCTGCCTGTTCCCAGGCCTGCCCGGGGCAGGAAGCTGAGACAGACGAGCTACGCAGGGTACAGTGATGAGAAGCAAGAGGTGGGTGCCTCCAGCTGGGGTGGGAGCCAGGGCAGGAGTGAGGGGCAAGGAGTCAGGGCGAGGGTTCCTACCTGGTGTCCACTAATGGCTTCAGCGGGTCCATAAACCCTTTGAAACTGTGGGCAACTTGGGTCTATGTGTATGCGCTTTGCTCTGGGGAGCGTCTAGGACACTCATCAGAGTCCCAAAGGCGCCTGAGACCTACAAAAAGGTTAAGAAACCAGACTCTAAGGCAGAATTTCCCAGAAGGCAGTTCTCCTAACGCGGGCTGTATGCAGCATGCCTATCTCTGCTGGCTGGGAAGCCCTCAATTACGGGCAGTTCTCCCTACCCAGTTCTCAACAGGCCCCTTTCTGCAGTCAGAAAGTCCCCAGTAAGTCAGCACCTGCTGCCGACCTGGGCACCTCCGTCAGGAGAGGACTCCAGCTCAGAGCCTTCAGGTAAAAAAAAAAAAAAAAAAACCCCAAACCATCCCTAGCCAGTTTTCTGTGGTTAGAACATCAGCTCACAGACTGAAAGGTCACGGGTTCGTTTCTGGTCAAGGGCACGTACCGAGATCGCAGGCTCGATCCCCGGCCCTGGTCGGGGCACATGCCAGAGGCAACTAATTGATGTGCCTCTCTCACATCGATGTTTCTCTCTCTGTCTCTTCCCCTCTCTTCCACTCAGTGGAAAAAAATATCCTCAAGTGAGAATTATAAAAAACAAACAAAAAACTGGAACCAACCAGAGACTTTACATTTAAAAAGTATCTCCCATGAATAAGGGTGGTGAAAAGGTACAAGTATCCAGTATAAGATAAGTAAGTTCAGGGGGTGACTACAGTTAATAATATTGGGCTACACTTGAAAGTTGCTAAGAGAGGAATTTCCAACGTTCCCATGACAAGAAAAAAAAAAATGTATAACTGAGGTGATATACGCTAACTAAACGTACGGTGGTGATCATTTAGCGATATATATACACACATCAAATCATTATGTTTACAACTGAAACTAATACAAGGTTATGCATTAATTATATCTCAACAAAACTGGGGGAAAAACACCTTTTTAATTAAAAAAGAAAAGAAAAAATATCTTCACTGTATTTTTCTTTTTTCTTCTTCTTCTTCCTGGATACCTTTCCATGATGGCAAATGATACTGCTTTTCCATGTATGGGGGAAACAAAGCTTGCTTTTGAACTATGTTTGGTTTAAGGTAGAAAAGCCAAAGTAAATATTAGAGGAGATATAGCGTAAGGAGGAGCTGGGAGGCAAGGAGATAAGAGGACGTCTCTGAAGGGAGCCTGGGGGTTTGGGGAAAAGGGGCTCGGCCTCATCACTCCTCCTCAGAGACGGCAAACCGAAGGGTCGCCGCCGGCAAGGGATCTCCTCCAGGTAACGCAGGGAGAACCTGACAGAACACTGGCTGACTCCCTGCCTCCGTCCGGGGTGGGGCGGGACGGGGCGAGGGTGCAGCAGGCGGACTGCGGGAGGCCCCCGGAGGCCGCCCCCTCCTCCCTGCCCGGCCCGGACTCACCTCCACCGTTTTTGTAGCAGAGGTACGGAAAACGCCAGACGTTGCCCAAACCGACGAAGCCGCCAGCCACGGAGAGCACAAAGTCGATCTTGCTGGACCACTTCTCCCGCTGCGGGGGCTTCCCCTCAGCCTCGTCCTCCGGCCGCGTGCCGGGGCTCTTGCCTGGGGACGGCTTCAGGATGTCCTTGTGGAAGTCCTTCAGACACTGCAGCTTCTCCTTGGTGGCCATCTCCTCCTCGCTCTCTGCGGGGACCAAACAGAGCCCGGAGGGCGGTTGGCAAACAGCCTGTGTGCCTTCGACACCATCCCGCCCTTCTCACCCACGGCCCGGCTCTGCCCTGCCCGGACCTGTGGCAGGGGGCCTGCCAGCCCCTCGTCTGCCCTCTGGTCTGACCATGTCCCGAGCGAGTCAGACCCCCTCGAGGCAAGCAGGGACCTAGTGATTCAGACACTGGCAGATGCCTTCCCTCAAGCGACTGCTGAGAGAAGCTCTGGGGACCCATGGCTGGCCGTCCTTGAATGCCATACCGGCGGGCAGATAAGCACGAAGCCATCCCTGGCATGACATCACCTCCACCAACTATCACACACCCAGGCACTTCGAAGGCACCGCCGAATAACACCTGCCTGGGTTTTCTGGAAATGGATGCTATTTCTAAATTTCGGATTTGCGTAGAAAAACGACAGCTCCCTTTTCACTCGCGAGCCAGCACAGTGCCTGGCGCTCGGGGGGCCTGTGCCTCACTGTTAAGGAACAAACACCGAATGAACGAGGAACGGGGTTTCAGCCTGGAATGGAAACGGTATTTGAAAACGGGGTTTCCATCCGAGTATGGGAAATGGTTGTGTAGGAAAGATAATTTGCAATGAACCAGCCACATCCCTGCAGCATTAAAAAAAGCAGGGATTGGCCCAGGTGAGGATTATGTAAGAAAGCCAGTTAATCTCCTTTGTTCACCATTCTCCATCCCTTCTCTGGCTTGCTCCAACCCCTGTGTCATCCAGGTCCCCTGTCCTCGGACTCCTGATGGATTTGGCAATGGCAGGCCCCAAGGAGGTCAAATCCCTAAGCCTCCAGGAGCTGTCTGTGGTCACTCTCAGCCCACCGCTGCCTGGACCCCGTTCTAGAGGACATCTGCCCCCAGCCAGGGTGGAGCCTCTTCTTTCTGGGCCTCCTCCTCTGGAGTTCTCACTCTGCCTGGTAGCTCAGCCTTGAGGACAAGAGGATCATGAGTCCCAGCCTGCAGGGAGAGGGTACCTTCAAAGGTTTACCCCTCTGTGCCAGAGCGCCTCAGAGGACATGCACTGGAGGACCAGCGCTCGCGGGCCTGCCCGCCCCTCCCTGAGCCCGTTTCTCCACCTGCAGAAGGAAAGGGACAATGGCAAAGGCGACCGGCTCAGAGCCAAGCAGCCTGGGCCACAACTTGTCTTCGTGATCCAAACTGGTGGCCAACACCGAAAATATCAGATTTCAGAGAAAAGTCAAGATTTCTAGGTTCTCGTGTAAAACCTGGAAGCTCGGACCACGTTTCGCTCACACTCCTTTTGGCCGCCATCGGCGGGACCAGAGGCGGCCCCTCACGTGGGCACAGCTGGGCCAGCTCACCCAGCTCACAGGACATCTTCAGTGGGCATCCCAGTCTGTCTTGTCAAACTGAGTGGCACTACCTGAAAATGTCTTGATCCACATCCTTGCTTCCTTGTTAACTGCCTCCTCCTCGACTACAGTTGTGTCTCCACAGGGACAAGGGCCCATCTGCCCAGAGCCTGATGCACAGCAGGTCGTCAAGCAAGGACCGTTGGGTAGATGGTTCCCAGAGCGGGATCTGCAAGCAGCTGGTGCTAAGTGTGAACCCCAGCTCGGCCGCTTCCCAAGCACTGGTCTCGACAAGTCCCTGGGCCTCAGAGCCTTGCACTCCATGCTGCTCGGCCCAGAAAGCCATCCGAGGCCGAGCGAGGTGGAGGCGGGGGCTGCCCAAGGACCTGGGTGTGGAGACGGGACGTGCTGGCCTGGCACCAGAAGCTGGGCCCACAGGGGCCGTGCTCTGAGGAGCAGAGGCACAAAAGCATAACAGAACCCCCCATTTCCCTCACACCTCCTTCCTCTCCCTGGCTCAGGGTGGGGGACCCCAATTGTTTTGCTATCTGGTGGTGAGCAGACCGAGAAAAGGCTTCCTGGAGCCGTCGGGCGGCTCGCTGAGCCCTTCCTCTGTCTCCCCAGCACAGACTGGCGGCGGCATCCGCATGGCCTTTCTTTGCCCTGCTCCCTCGGGGCGACGCGGGGGTTCGGCCGGGCGTATGGCTACTGTAAAAATAGCCCGGGCGGCCAGCATTGTTCCAGTGTTAATTTGTGCAACCCCCGATGGTTATCTGAGCGGCCCATTGTGGGCTGGCTGGATGGGAGCATAATTGGAGGATGTGGGACCCAGCTCCCTCCTAGTGAAGATGTTTTTCAAGGAATGACCCCTGAGCCTCCAAGAAAGGTTGGTTCCGCCCTCTTGGGCTCTCCTTGGATCTCAGGGCTGGAAGGCACTCCACAAGGTCAGCCAGATGGAGGGGGCAGTGGCCAGCTTCTGCTCACAGAGGCCTCTGAGACTGACAAAGCTCTTTCCTACTGGGAGCGGGGGTCGGCTTCCCATGGCTACCCTGAGGGTCCCGGCTCTGTCCTCGGGGTCCAGACCCACTTGCCACCCTGGCACTCAGAGAACCCTCTAGAAACATGGGGTAGCAACACATTCCCTGAGATCCCCTCTGCTCCAGGCTCTGGTTTCCTACAAGGCGAGGCCACCAGGCCCCTCTCCACACTCAGGACTGCATCTTTCCGACCCCCTGGGTGAGCCTGGATGGGGGTAGGGCCCGAATGGGGCAGAGCTGAGGCCTGAAAGGTGCCCGGGGTGGTGGCGGCTCCTCCGATGCTCATTCCTCCTTCACCATCGCCTGTCCCACCTGTGGCTGCTGCCATCACCCGCCCTTCGAGAACACACGGCCTGCAGCCCTGCCTCTGGCTCCCTCCATGCCATCCTCCATGACCTCACTCATTGCAGCAGGACACACCCAGGTGCAGACAGCCAAACTCCCTTCACGGGGCTCATTCCAAGCCCCTCTGGGGCGCCTGACCAGCCTGGCGCCTATAGAATGCCACGCAGCAGCAAGATGGCAGATTCTGCCTCTCATACATTCTTGGCATCCACCTACGTCTCTCCATCACCATGGCAACCACCATGCTCCAGACCCCAAGAGTCCTTGTAGGGCATGGAAGTCAGCCTCCTCACAGGCCTGCCTGCTGATAATCTGCCCTCCCACCCACCCACCCCCCAGTCTATTCTCCACGCGGCAGCTCAAGGCAACTTGTGAAGTTCACTCAGATCACCGTGCCCTCCCACCCAGCCCTCCACCACTCCCCGAAGGAAACACCAGCTCCTCCCCCCAAGGCCTCCCGGGGCTTGCAATGCAGACACTGGCCCCACAGAACATCTTTAGTTCGTCCCCCTCAGGCTGACCCCTTGCGCGGATGCTCCGGGCCCTCTGGTGATACAGCCTGGCCCCCGCAGGCATCGAAGCGTGAGCTCTGGCCTGGAAGCTGGCAGCCGCTTCTTGTCTGGGTGACCTCAGGCACGTGTTCAACCTCCCCGGTCCTCAGTGTCCCCATCTGCAAAGTGGGGACAGCTACTCACCTCCCAGGGGTGTCCCGAGGACTGGACAAGAGAGGTGCACGGAAAGTGCTTACAGCGGCCCGTGGCATGTGGCAAGCACTATCCTTAAATAGTAGCTGCTAGGATTACTGTTGTTAGGACTGCTATAATTATTATCAGGTCCCGCCTGACCTTGGGGTCAGCCCTCCTCAGGGTGAAATCAGCAACGCTCCGAGGGGGCCAAGCGACACTCCCAAGGTCACAAAACTGCTTGTGACAGTGACCGTGACGTGCCCAGATTCCTGGCTCTGCTCCTGCTGGCCCCCGGCCGGCCCAGCCCGATCTCAGCGGACACTCGGCGAGGCCCCCTCGCTCTCCGTCGCCCTCCGGCCCACCCGGGACCCAGCGCACAGGAGCGGCTCCCCCGACAGGCGTCCCGGCAGGCGCGGCCGTGCCGGCCGGTGCCGAGAGCTGTTTTCCTTGGCGCCGGGCCCGCGGCTATTCTGTAGCTAAGGTGATACATAATTCCCCATTTCAAGAGCTTCCTCTTTGATTATTACAACAGCCATCGGCGATTAGAGCGGGCTCTGATACGGTGGCTCCGGGAGGAAGAAGGCGCCCTCCTTGCCCGGCCCAAGAGCGCCTGTCTCCGTTCCAGGGGCCGAAGCCAGAACTGGCTGTGCCCTCAGGCTGATATGAGGATCACCTGGCCGGCTCCGGCACGTACTTGGGACAGATTCAACCTGGCGGTGGCGAGGCTGGATTTAGAAGAGGTTCTTTTGCTCCCTCCCGATGGAAAACGCCAAGGACTTATTCTGGGCTGAGCTGACGGAAAACAGCTTTCTATGCTGTCTTCAAAGACCCTTAGTGAAGAGGGGCTTTCGATCTCCTAGATGGGGGAGAAGCTGTGGCTCAAGCAGGGAAGGGGGTTTGAGCCAGAATTTCCCACCTGGGTCTGGAGCAAAGCTCAGCGAGGAGGAGGCCTCTGCACTGTTTGCAGATGGGGACACTGAGGCAGAGGTCCAGAGGGAGGGCAGAGCAGGGCTGGGGACTGGGCGTCCTGCCTGCTCCAGTGCCCTCCCACCCCCTCCGGCCCCAGGTGCCCACGGGCCAGCCAGCTGGGCCTTGAATTGAGTCGCAGATGCTGCTGTGGCCGTCTCATCTGCTCCCCGAATCCATGAATTGAGAAAAGTCCCCCTGCAGAACCCGACTCTCCAGTGAATAGCTCCCCAGAACAATGACTTAAATCTCTCAACACAGACTGATGAACAAGAACAGACCCAGAGATAAGGAGCCATGGGTCAGACTGTTAGACCTCAAAGGGAGGGCGGGGATAAAAGAGAGAGATCAACCAAAGGACTTATGTGTACACACATGAGCCTAACCAGTGGTCAAGGACAATAGGGGGGTGGGGACATGAGTGGGGATGGGGGATGGGAGATTGGAATGGGGGGTTGAGGACAAATATGTGATACCTTAATCAATAAAGAAATTAATTTTAAAAAAATCTCTCACTGTCACTGACTTAACCACTCAGGAGCTTCTGCCATGGGTTTTTTCTCTTTCTTCTTTGGATTGCTCCCTTCCCTGTCTACCCTCCTCCTATGAGGGGAGCAGGAAGTGGAGGCTCCCTCCATTCCTTACACCCCTCCTTACACACACCCCCCCCCACACTCACACACACTCCAAAAGGACCTACCACGCGGCTGGCCTCTAAGACCGACTGGACAGTTGCTATTTCTCAGCAAACCCCTGGGGGTTAGGCAAGCAGCTCCCAGCACCAGGACTGGGGAAGGAGGAGACCTGGACGACAGACCCACTTTATAAGCGGGGAAACCCAAGGCCCGAGTGGCCCCCTGCCTGTTGGGCTGCTTATCTGTCCCCTTCTCTGCCCTCCTTTTCCGTCTCCCTATCCACTCCAGAGCCGGTGTTCTGGGCTCACCAAGGTCATGACTATGCTGTGTGCCCCGGGGCAAGTGACAACCTTCTCTGTGCCTCAGTTTCCTCCCTGATTTAAAAAAAAAAAAAATGAGGATGAAAATAAAACTCACCTCTCAGGGATTAAATAGGATGGTGCCTATAAAATTTTCAGCATAGGTACTGGTACATACTAAGTGATGGATAAATATTAGCTATTATTGAAGAAAACAGCTGACCACATTGGGACTTGATTTTACCATGTGGCAGGCATGGTATCCCGAGTGCTTAAAAAAAAAAAAAAAAAAAGGGACAGAGAGAGGCTGCGTTTATTGGCCACTGACTGCACACATTTACTCAGCACCGAGCCGAGGCTTTGCAAGCATTTTCTTAGCCCCTCAATGGGGCCGTTCCCCTCTGTTTTAAAGACGAGGCACAGAGAGGTGAAGTCACTTGCCCAGGGTCATACAGCAAGTACAAGGCCCCGGAGCTCAAATGGCTCCCAGGTCTATTTTGGCTTCCAGGGTCCATGCAACCCGTTGGCTTTAGCAAAATCACAAAGTGAAATCAGGCCCTGCGCCTTTAAGCCAACGTCAAGCCACTGGACTGGGCTGACAAGTTAGGGGAGTAGGCAAGGGCAAACATGGAAATGAGCCGACACATGGCAGAGACGGGGCAGGGTCTGGGCACTTGGGGAGCAGTCAGAGCCCAGGGCCACAGGGATGAGCAGCCGGGAGGGCTGATGAAACCCACGGACTAAGGCAGAACGGACAGTGCAGTGGCCCGATGCTTCCTCTAGTGAACAGGGTCTCCTGAATGTCTCTGCTGGATTCCAAAGGGCTCCTATGAGCCCTGGCTCCACAGACTCCAGGCAATGGACAGGAGGGCTGGGGTCAATGAGTAATACCATCTACCACATACCATCCCGGCCAAGAAAACATTGAACAATTAAGCACCCTCCCTCCAAACAGTGAGTTGGGCTAAGAGCACAATTTCACCTTCTACCGAGGACAGCTGTTTTTGAAAAGTAGAAATTAAAGTGTGTGTGTTTTGTTATAAAGGTACATCTTTAAACAATCTAATCATTTGATCGAGCCACGTGATCTGTATCCCTCTACCTTGTATTATTTATTCTTAACTCAGGCTAACTCAGGTGTGACAAGCTCAAGGCCTCTAAGCTCAGAGACCTCCAGGGGCCTGGCAGGCAAAGGACAGGAGTCCGGTGGGGAGGCCACAGGGAAGAGTAGGGATTGCAGCAAAAGGGAACCAGCCACAGGTGGCTCTTCTCAGCCCAGCTACTGGGATTGGGGCCCCCCACACCCCCAGGGAGGCCAGCTCCTCCACTTTCTCAAGAGAGGCAGAAATCTGAGGTGTATGGGCCTACACCCTCCCCCAGTTCCTAAGACACCGTGTGGGCCAAACACAAACACCGTTTGCCCCCTTCGGTCCTGTCACTGCCCCAGGTCACCCAAGGCGGCCACAGCAAAGGACAATCGGACCAGCCCAGCCTCACAGGCCCAGGGCGCACCCCAGTGAGGTCATCCAGGAAGCCTGGCATTGTTTCGCCCGGAACAAAGCCGAAACAATGAGCGACAATACTCTGGTCCTAGTGAAAGTGAATTGTTTGGGGGACTGTTTTCAGCATGACATCCCTGGGGACAGTGTCTGTGGGCAAGGTCCTCCCTCCCCTAATCCAGCTGCAGCCTCCCACCCCACAAAAGCCCAGGTCACCCTCAGAGACCCCCTCCCCGACCTCCGCTGAGAGCACCTCTACAGATCACGTGGCTCAGGCTCAGCCTTCAGCGTTCAGAAGCATGTGCATCCCCCCAGGCCACGCGAAGCCTCCGCTTTCCCAGACCAGGAAGTGGAGGCTCCGAGAAGGGGAGGGTCCGGCCAGGCCACCAGCCACCAGGCGGTGGGACAGGATTTGCACCCGAATTCTGACTCCACACCATCCTTGGCGCAAGGGCGAGCTCTACACAGGGACCCACCAGAGCAGGTGACACTTCTGGGTCTGAGGTTTGCAAAGGAAAATGTGGGCAGACGGACACAAATTTTGCAAAGAACTGGACTCTGGGACAACACCGGCAGGGAGCAGGGCAGGCCGTGGGCCTGGTGTACAGCCACCGTGACCTCATCCCCACACAAAAACGTCTGCAGGTAGAAGGTCTCAGGACGGGGTTTCCAAACATCTTTCTTATCTCCTTGCAGAGGGCGGCCTTGACCCAAAGCCCAGAGACCACAGGCAGACCGCAGAGAAGAAACAAAGAGGAGGACGTGCAAACTGCAAGGGGGGGTGGGGAGGGGGAGAGGAGGGGTGACCTGAGAAGGTTCCCCCTCCCCCCCAGGGCCGGGCCTAGAGAAGGGTAGAGGGGCCGGAGCAGTGTGGTTGGGCACCTCCCCGCTACCCCAGGTGAAGGTGAGGTGGGCACAATCACGCCCAAAACAGAGCTGGCCCAGGCACCAGCCAAGCGAGTCGTGGGCTCGGGACAGGAAAGGGGGCTCGGAGTCAGAGAGCTGGGCCTATTTCGGTTCCGCTGGGTCACCCCGGGCAGGTACTTCCCCTTTTCACCTCGGATATCCAGGGGCGGGGGGTGGGGGAACAGAGCGAGGGGGCTTCGGCAAGCCCTGCATGCTGGATAAATAAACGTTTTCTGACCGCTTACCCTAGGTGCCAGGCACGGCTCCAGGAGCTGGGGGCGTGGACACCAGCCCTGAGGAGCTGACATTCCAGGAGGAGGGATGGACACTAACACAAACATGCCTTACGCCCGGGCCCGCACGTAGACGACAACCAAGCGGGATGAGGTGTAGGTGATGGGGTAAGGAGGGTAAGGGGGGGGGGGGGGCAGGGTGTGTCAGAGAGGCCCCTGTGAGGGGGTGACATTTCATAACGGCAGCCGCTCCCCGAGGACTGGCTCTGGGCAGGCCCCACTGCTTAGCCCGTTCAGGCGCCAGCTCATGTATTCCTCTTAGAAGCCCGGACGGAAGGAGGAGGCCCAGAGAGGCGAGCCACCTGCCCACAAGCCACACACTGGGATCCATTTGCACCCAGGCGAGACCGGCTCCAGGGTCTGTGCTTTTAGCCATACGGAAGCTGGGATCTGCAAACATCAGGGGGGACGGTGTCCTCAGTGCAGGGAGCAGCAGAGAGGGCCACATTGGGCTTCGTAAGGGAACAGAGAAGGCCGGTGTGGGAAGAGAGAAAAGAGGGGACGGGGCACGGGTGTCCTGGAGAGGGGACAGGGCCTGGAGGCCAGGGTTAGGACCTAGGTTTGTACGAAGGGTGGACAGCCCCTGAGAGCCTTGCCCTGCCTCACGAAAGGCTCAGCACATTCAGCGAAAAGCTCCCACCTGTGCCCGACCACCTGGCCAACCAGAGTGAGAGGAAGGGGGTCTGAGAGCTCCTACGGGCTTCTCCATGTGAGCAGCTGCTCCTGGGGACTGGATAGTCCCGGGTACCCCAGAGCCGTCCAGGAGCCGAGTTCGCCCTTGGGATGGGCTGAAGGTGGCTGCCCAGAGGCACCAGCCAAGGATGGGCGGTGGCACGCCTTCCCCTTGGCCGGGGGCCACCCCGCCGGGGACACAGAGAAGAACATGTTCTTGTGCTCGGCGTCCAGACCCCCCGCACTCCTCCGCAGGTGAGGCCCGTGGCTTTGGAAAGGACAGGGTCAGCCGTTGATGCCGCTGGACCTCAGACGAGCCCGTTCCCTGCACGGAGCAGGCCCTTACTCACCGGATCTGGTCGGGAGGAAGCGCCCGGCTGTCCCACGCGAACCGAGCACCTACTCCCTGCACCGCCGGCCCCTGCAGGGAGCACAGGGGCACCTGCATGCCCTCGGGTGCTCGTGCCCGGAGACAGGGGAGGGACTTGGAAAAGTTACGGAAATTATCCTGCCAGTTCATAAGGACCGGAGCACGCGTCTGAGTCAGGAGGGGATGAGAGAGGCTTCAAGGAGGAAGTGTCATGACACGGCCTGGCTGGGCCCCTCGGCCGGCCCTGCGCCCGGGGAAGGCAGGGGTCCGGGAACAGGCAGGCCTCTCGGATCCTGTCTGATGGGGGTTCAGGCCCCAAACGCCACTTAGGTTTCCAGCACACGCCAGGCGCCGCCGCCATCATCGCCAAAGCTTAGCCAGAGGAGAGGATTAGGCGGTCGAGAAGGGCCGCCACGATGTCTGCCGGGCGCCTGGGGGCCTGTGTTCAGGCACCAGGCGGTGAGTCAGCAGGCAACAGCCTCTGGGCGCTGACTCACCAGCCACAGGCCTGCCACTCTCCTCCCGCCAGCTTCCCCACCACCCCGGGCCTCAGCCTGGCTTTGCCGGAAGTGGGGGTGAGCGTGAGGGTGGGGGTGGGGGGGGTCAGCCATGATCCTGAAGCAGGCTTTGCAGAACAGAACCCAGGATTATTTCTGGAGGCCACAAAAAGAGACTCGAGAGAGAGAAAAAAGAAAAGGCTCGGTTTTCATTTCCTCAAACTTCCCCTTTTGAGCTGCAAGAACCCGAAAACCGCCCTCCTCTCACTGGCTGTGAAAAGCAAACAAAGAGCAGCCCCTCCCTCGCTGGATGGAAACCGGAGAGAGACAGGCCCGGGTGGCAGGGCCCGCGAGAGGCACGCCTGTGGCCCAGGGCCCGCTCCCTGCCCGGCTCCCAGCCACCTCCGCACAGCGCCCTGCGGACTCGGCTCCCTGGAGACCGGCCAGGCACCTGTGCCGTAGGGCCTTGGGCAAGTCACCTCTCGGGCTCAGCGTGACCCGCTGTCAGGGGGGCGTGACATCTCCTCCGTGGCCATGGCCTGTGCAAACTCCCGGCTCAGACGTGTTGGTAAACAAGCTCCCCTTCTCCTTCTTGTGGTTCCTCTTTTAAGCAGGTCTCTCCTCGGGGAGGAGGAACTTGTCTGACTTCCTACCTCACCCGTTTAACCTAGACGTTTAGCTCCAGGGCAGTGTGGTGCCTGCAGAAGGAGGCAGCCTGGGAGTCAGCAGGACGGAGGGTGAAGGGCCCACAACCTCTGCCGCCGGAGCCCCCGTGTCAGAGCGAAGGCGCTTTAGTGTGGACGACGGGTCACTGATCGGGAAGTCAAGTTTCCAGGGTCCTCTGCCACCTGGAGCCCACCCAAGACCCCAGGGACTACTAAACCACACCTGGGCTCATGCCGTTCCCGGAGCCGGGCACACCGCTCCCCCAGTAACTCACGGCGATAGACCCCAGGGCAGAGGCCGCGCCGCGGGCTCCGTGGGCCAGGCCACACTCACCGGCCCATCATGTCACCATCTGTCTGCTCTTCTGCTGCCCAGAGCCTGGCTCTGTGAATACTGGTCAAACAGAACACTCGGGGCTCAGGACTCCGGGGACACTCAATATGAGAGTAAATACCTTCTACCTTTTAGCTTGTGAGGGCTCCCTGACCGGGACTATAGCAATGGCGGCCGCCGAGGACACAGCAGGGAGGTCCACCGGGAGAGGATGGGCCCCAGGTGCTCTCTGCTAGCGAGTGGGATGGGTTCCAGCACCTTCCGAACGGCATAAAACTCACATTACAGCCCACACCAGCGTCGGGGTGAGCTCGAGGGAGGACAGACATTCCTCTGCTGTGGTTTTCCCACATGTACAGACCGCCCCCCCCCCCGGGGGGACGGGGAGGCAGCCCAGACAGGGCCATCCCCCTCAGGTTTTCATGTGCCATTGGTTCTCCTTTGCCCTATGGCCACTGCTGGGCTCTCGCCGAGAACTGTATGACAAATTGAGAGTTCTCCTGGGGAGACCTCCGCTTCTTCATCTGTAAAACCGTCCCTTGCTGAAGCTCCTGGGCTCTAGGGCAAAGCAAGTGAATGAACAAAATTATCACCTGTGCCCGAACACTGGCCTCGCCTGGGACTCTGGCCAAAATGACAGGTGCCCAGCCCACCCCAAACCTACGAAATCTGAATCTTACTGAAAGGCTGGAAAACCAACCCGCAGACTTCCCAGGTGAGGTTGGGAACGGGGATGCTGATGAACTGGGCGACACTTGGTAAAACATAAAACAAAAGCAACCTATACAAAGGACTTGGTGATGGATAACGCGCACGTGTGTGCGTGCGCACGTGTTACACGTGGACAGTCTCCCCCGCCAGGCTCTGAGCAGCGGGGGGCTGGGCCCAGCTCAGTTTCACTTCCCCAGCCCCAGCAGGTCCGGGGCCTTCCCCAGGAACCATTTGCTCCGTGGTTCTCCTATTGCCACAGCTCCGTACAGTTCCCTTGGGTGGGTGCTTCAGTGCCCAGCTTACCAACAAGGGAACTGAGGCTCAGAGAGGTGAGAGGACCTGGCCCAAGGTGACCCAGTGAGGGGCAGAGCCAGAATATGGACCCAGGACAAGGCCAACACTGCTTGGTCAAGGGAAAAGGAGCTTAGAAATACAGGTGAGGGCTGTCAGGTGGACCACCTGGGGCTCCGGGGCAGAGAGCCGAGTGGAGAATGTGGGATCCATGCATCACAGACCCCCAACCCAGGGGGAGTGAAGGAGGCTGGGCCTGGCCCCTCAGTCTGGCGAGGCCCGGGGTCTCGCTGGCTCAGGCAGCATCTCCAAAGACAGGAACGAGGCACGGGTTACATCACCTGGGACTTGGGCCCCCCGCTCCCCGGCTGTCACCCCTACAGAGGGGGGTTCCTTTTCCCTAAAGTAGAGGCAGCAGGTAGCGTCTTCCCAAAAGGAGAAACACCTGTTCCTAAAATGCCGGCTACCCAAGCACAGGAAACCACTGGCAAGGCCCCAGGAGGCCCCAGGGAGGCCCAGCTCTGCCAGTGACCACTGCCTGACCAAGGCCAGGCCTGCCCCGAGGGCTGTGCTTTACGCCAGGCGACCAGGAGATCCAGCCCGTGCACACACACACACACACACACACACACACAGCCTTCTCTCGCAGAAGTAAATGTACTGCTTAAATAAATCTGTGCCTCAGTTTCCTCAAATACAGAACGGGAATAGTAATACCTCTGAGGGTCATGGGAGTTAAATGAGCTAGTCTGTGTAGACCGCTTAGAACAGCACCTGGATAAAGTGTCCGATGTCAAGCTGATGGCCAGATTCATACACTCTCCCCAGAGCAGTGATGGCCTGGACTCATCGCCAAGGCTCTGCCGGGCACCACCAGGCCCATTGGGCACTTACTTCCCAGGCCATCTCACAGGGCTGGGACCAGGGCTCCCCTGCCGGTCAGCCATCTCTGCAACGTGGCCGTCACCCTCACACTCACCCCAGTCTCCGCCCCGTCCCCCTTTCCCTTCTGTTCCAACTTCCTCTCCCCTTCCTCAGTGGTGAGGATTGGGAAACCCTGGGGTTCCTCCCCCCACTCCCGGTATATTGCTGACTGAGGGCAATGGGGGTGCCATGGGCTAGTGGCTTCCCGGAGATCTGAGCATGAGTGTGGGAAGCTCCTGTCACCTCCTCTTCCTAGCCTTGGGGTGCAGCTTGGAGAGCATCTCAGGTAGCGGCCCATGCAGGGCAGAGGGCAGGAGGAGGGGCCGGCAGCTAGACCAGGCCTGCAGCCCCCACACAAGGTATTGGGACCGTTCTAGCCCTCAGGGCTGCGGCGCCTGCCAAGCCGGGGAGGTGGAAGTCTCCGGGGCTGGGGCCTGGACGGAGAGCGGACAAAGGCTTTGCTGTGAGCACTGCTGGGAAAGAGGACTGCACAGCGGCCTCGCCAACTGTCGGGGCGACGGCAGACAAGCTCCTTGGAGCAGAGCAGCCAATGAGCCTCCCGCCTTCCCTCCTTCCTTCCCGCCGGTCACTCCGGGCAGCTGTGAGAGGAAGGTGTCCCCCAGGATGGCTGCAGCTGCAGAAACCAGATACTGTGACCCCGCGACTCCTCCTGGCAGCCTCAGAACCTCAGAGGTCCCTGAGCGCCGAGACCCCTCACCGAGCCATCCCTGAGGACACAGCAGCCCAGGCCCCCGGGCCCAGAGTTCACAGACGAGGATTCCGAAGCCTGCGAGGGGAAGGGGCTTGCTACGGAAGCTCTAGTCAGGCTGCCAGGGATCAAATCCTGGCTCTGCTGTGTGACCTGGGCAGCCTGCTTACTGTGCCTCAGTTTCCTCAGCAGAACATGCAGCTGAGAGTAGATCAACCTCCCAGGGAAGAGGGGTGACCTCATGAACGGACACAAGCAAACAGCTCAGCACACAGCCAGGCACAGCCAGCTGCATACCGAGATGTGATGCATGAGGGTGACCACTATTCACACTGCAGCAGATCTCAGATGGAAGTGCCTACTAGTATGAAGGCAAGGCAGCAGCAACCATTGTGGTTGCTCTCAGAACATTCCAGAGCTTCATCCCAAGGCTGTCCACTGTGCCAGGCCTCTGCCAACCTGGGTGAGCCTCCGCCAGCTGCAAGTGCAAGGAGAAAGCCAAGGGCATTGAGTCAAGGCCTGGGGGGAAGAAGGGGGGAGAAGGGGGAATGAGACTGCCTTTATTAAACCCGATTAACCCTACTTGCTAACATTGCAGCCTTCCTACTTTTTTTTTCGGGGGGGGGGGGAATGGGGAGGGGAGGTGGTACTAAAGATGTCATTTCTTTCACAACATCATAGTGAGAGCAGATGGTATCTTTTTAAAAATTGGTAAAATAAAAAAGTTTACGCCGAAACTGGTTTGGCTCGGTGGATAGACCATTGGCCTGCAGACTGAAAGATCCCAGGTTCGAGTCCGGTCAAGGGCATGTACCTTGGTTTTGGGCACATCCCCAGTGGGGGGGTGTGCAAGAGGCAGCTGATCGATGATTATCTCTCATCGATGTTTCTAACTCTCTATCCCTCTCTCTTCCTCTCTGTAAAAAAAATCAATAAAATATATATTTTAAAAAAAGTTTACCAGCCCCAGGGTAGGCCATTCCACTCCTCAACCCAGATTTGTCTCTTGAATGTGTACTAGTTCGTGAAATTCAATGCCAATAATATGCCCATTTTGCAGGTGGGGGAACTGAGGCCCAGGTATAAGAGTTTCCGTCTCCAATGTCTCAACTCTGGACCCTGCATGGCCGGTTCCCTTCCCAGCCTGCTCTGACTTTGGATGCTTAGGACCAGCTCTACTCCTTACTTATTTGGGGAGCTCTTTTCCAGGCCCAGGGAAATCAGAGCCCCAAATCCCATGGAAGTCCCTAGACCCTAAGGGAATGCCCTTCCTGGTCGCCCAGGGACCCATCTTCAGTCGATGCAGAGGCCGAGAGGCTCCATCAAAGGATTTGAACAGACAGAGGGTCCCACTGGTGGTCTGGGGTGAGAAATCTGGGCAAGCCCTTCCCAGCAGGGGGCGCCAGGACCTGCTCTGAGCTGGACGCCTCTGAGAAAGGCCTGTTCCCACCAGGCCCCAGCAGGACCACTGAGGTCAGAACTCAGAAGCACCTAAGGGCTCCCCCGTGTGTCCCCTGCTCCCTCTCCCACCCAGGCAGACTCCCTGAACACCGTTTCCTAGGTAACCAGATCTGCTGGAGGCCTCCCACCTCGAAGCCTGAATTACAGAAGTAAGCCCAAGGTGGTTCTCTCAGGGGACAGAGGCTCTGTGAGCAGCCAGGACCAGGTGGACAAGCAAAAGTGACTTGCCCCTGGGGAAGTTCAATGGGGTGCATCCGAGGCCTGGCAGGGTGCCGACGATGCCCAGCACCTGGGCTCTGGGCCTCAGCATATCTGCTCAGGAGGTCCCAATGCCCCTTCCGTCAAAGCCCAGGTGCCCAGAGACTGCCTTCTCCGGAAACGTGCTGCTGACCGGGAATGTCCCTAAGCAGAACCAAAGCCAGAGAGAGGGTTCCTAACCACAGAACTCACTGTCTCCGTACACCAACCATCGCCCGGGAGGTGGTGGGCTTTCACGGCTCAGGGCATTTTCCCAGGCGGTTCCCGGCAGGCCCAGGAATGCACATCCCTGCTCTTCTCATCTTCAAATGCCAGCTTCTCCAGGAAGCCATTCCCTAACCATTCCCTGCCCCTCTCCCAGCTGAGCAAGGAGCTTGTTCCTCAGCTGCAGTCCTCAAACCTTCCTCCTGTGGTCACCTCTGCATCCCAGGGTGCTCTAGGGCAGGGGGTGGTGGGCCTCCGCCCGGGAGGCAGCAACTGAGGAGGACCTGGGCTGCTGTTGTTATAGCAACCCTTGGTTCTTTTCCAGCTGTTCTTAAATCCTGGAAACAATAATTGCAGCTAACATGGTGTGCCTGGCACTTCGATGGGCACCCGGTATAATTCTAGCAAGTAGTAATTTTTTTTTAATCATGCTAAATATTTTTATTTCTTTAAATTACTGATTATGGCTGCTCACTTTTCTCCTATAATTAGTCCAAGGTAATGAGACTTCATAGCATTTTCCAGAGTCAGATAGGATAGAAAGCACACTTGAAATGCCTAGATGAATGGGAAAATCTTCCAAATACACGGCCAGTTACAGAGAGAAATGCCAGCTTCCTGGTTTAAGCACACATGTGTGCCAGGCTCAATGTCTGGCATTTGGGTGCAGGCGTTTACCCAGTCCTTACCAATGACTCTGAGATGACGGATCTTACCCCATGAGGTTCAAAGAGGCTGAGTGACTTGACCAAAGTTGTACAGCCAGGAAGAGACAAGGGCCCCAGAGTCCCGGTTTCTCAGCCACCGGGCGCTGGGACATCTCCTGGCTTTTATACCAGAAAGTCCCCCTATTCCCGCGAGGCCGGCAGGAGGCAGGGGGTGTCATGGTGCAAATCAACCAGCTGGGTTAGAATTCACGTCTCCCGGCGGGCCCAGATCACAGGTACTCCCCCGTCTTCAAGGACCGGGCTGCAGCCAGTCTCCGCCACAGAACGCAGCCACCCAAACATCCACTTAGCGCAGGCTTTGTCCTAAGTGCCCCACAAAGATCTCCCCATTTAATTATGTATACCTGCTGGGATGACTAACACTGGCCTCGCAGGCCAGGAAGAGCTTTTAACTATTAAGTCCAGCCTGCCCAGAGCAATTAAGCAGCTATGTGGCTAATCTCAAATAATTGATGCCGGGAGGGGTGGAATCCGGCGGTTCTGTCTCCAAGCCCGGGCCATGTTTGGAAATGTAACTGTCCGGGTCCACCTCACTCCCTCCCGCCCAGCCCCGAGAACATCCCCTACCTCCACACCTCCCCCGAGCTTTCCCTCGACCGGGACTTAATCAGCTTCCTCCTCCCATAGATAGCCAGCGATCTGGAAGACTCCTTTGGCTGCTTGTGGGCAAGGATACCTGGAATTTAGGCCACACAACTATAATTAGGTGGGAAATCAGTCCTTTTTAATTGACTCGTCTATTTATCTGTTCAATCAGTTCCTGCTGACCCCCCGATGGCCGCGTTCTAAATAATTCCTGCCCGACACTGACCCTGGAGAGGAGGGATCCTGCTGGCCGCTCCAGCTTTGTTCTCCGAATTCCCCAACAGGCGCCTCCCACACACACACACACACACACACACACACACCCCCGAGACTCTGTTCCCCAAATACTCTTTGCCTAGTTCCACTTTTGCCTCTGCTGTGTCACCAAAAAAGCCTGTAGCTGGAACCTCCTAGCACTGCCACTTGCCCTGCTTAAGCAGTAGTGACCTCAAGAATGCCATTTCCCTCGGGGGGCCTCAGTTGCATCATCACTGAAATGGGGCACCTCGCGTGGCCCGAGGGAAGGAACAAGGAAGTGCCTCAATTCAATAAGGGGATTAGGTGAGAAACGGTCAGGCCCTGAGGAAAAGATCAGCCGCCTTTCTCGTCGCGCAGTTGGTAAACACTGACTGTACCCCTTTTCTCAGCATCTCCTCCCAGTGCCGAGAAAGGCGACACACACTGTTCTGGACAGCGGGGGGGAAACACCAAATAAACAGCTCCGTTGGCTGTTTTGTGTCAAACAGGCAGCCAGTGCGCTGGCCCTGCGGTCCCCTCCCAAGGTACTTTCTATGCTTCTAAAAACCACGTGAGTCAGCAAAACTGGGTTAGACATCTCATTAGAGTGGGTTTCCTCCTGGGACCTCTGGCCGGGCCTGCGATTCTCCTACCAGCGTGTCTGAGTGAGGGCTGGGCTTTGTTTTTCTTCCTGAGCCCAGTTGTCAAAACAACTAAAACAGTCCTTACCTTTTAGGGGCACCTGGGAGAATGAAACAAGAACGTCTGGTGTTAGGCTGGTTCCCCAAAACGAACCAACACCAACCGCTCAGCAGGGCAGCTGGGGTCAGCGGGCTAGACCACCCCATCCGGCCCCTCTCTCCCTTCCCCGGAAGGGAACACCCAGCCACGCCACCCCCTTGTGCACGGGGAGCGCCCACTTCACACTTTCACTCTGCCCTGCCTCCCTCCCCCCCCCCCCCCGCCCCATGGGTGGTTTCTGTACCAGGAAGGCCCTTCCGGTCCGGTGCTCACCTGGCAGGAGCCTGTGAGAGGCCCCTCGGAGAGTTTCTAAGCTTTGTGTGCCCAAAGCATCTTCAAGAGGTCCTGCCGAGGGACCCCTGACCTGTCTCCCCGCTTGCCTGGGCGTTCCCCGCCTGGACAGAGTGAGACTCGTTCACCTCTGGGTCCCCAGGCCCCGGCCAGGACCTGAGCCACAGGAGGAGCCCGTAACTCTCTGACGACAGAACGAACAGACTTTCAGTTCTCAGTTTTCAGATGTTTAGAGGGTTTCTCCAAACTTCTCCTGACGTCGAATCGTTTTCACTGGGCCTTTGCCCCACTCAGCAGGGCTGGACAGGGGGTGTGCAAACGTGGGAAGGTCTCCGTGGACAGGGAAAACAAAAAGTCTGCAACCTCGCCAGGACCGGTTTGGCTCAGTGGATAGGGCGTCGGCCTGCGAACTAAAAGGTCCCGGGTTCGATTCCGGTCAGGGGCATGTACCTTGGTTGCGGGCACATCCCCAGTAGGGGGTGTGCAAGAGGCAGCTGATCGATGATTCTCTCTCATCGATGTTTCTAACTCTCTATCCCTCTCTCTTCCTCTCTGTGAAAAATCAATAAAATATATTAAAAAAAAGTCTGCAACCTGGAACCTTAAAAAGCAGGGGCTGTGTGTCTATGGGAGAAGATGGATGCCAGCTGAGCCCATGTGGCAATCACCTCACAATCTGTAAGCCAAACATGCTGTCCATCTACCTCAAACTTACACGGGGATGTATGTCAATTATTTCTCAATAAAACGCCAAATAAAAACTCACCGAATTTTAATGTAATTTGTATGTTCACATGTTAGTCTCCCCCCATTAGACTGTATAATGCTTTAATTTATCTTTTTTAAGAAGTTGGGGGAAGCCCTTCTCCCCAGAAGCCCCCGGCAGGCCCAGTGCTCGGCCATGACACTTTCAGGCCTGGCCACACAGAGGTCAGCTGGCCCAGGGAAGGTCTCAGATGTGCAGGAATCAGTGCCTAGAAGCAGCCCCCTCCCCCACCCACCTCCAGCCGGGGACCTCCCACAGCGTCAGCCTTCCTAATTTTGTCTTTTAGGGTGAGAGGCTTCACTGAGTATCTGGACTGTTTAACCCTAAATTATCCCTGAAAGCACTTTATTACAGGTATTAAGACACATTAATATGAAATGTTTGCACCCTAGCCAGTTTGGCTCAGTGGATAGAGCATCAGCCTACAGGCTGAAGGGTCCTGGGTTCGATTCTAGTCAAGGGCAGAGGCTCGCTTGTAGGCTCGATCCCCAGCCCTGGTTAGGGTGCATGTGGGAGGCAACCTACTCGGTGTGCCCCAGTGGTACCACCAGACACCTCTCTGAGCCCGGCTGCTTCACCCATAGCGCAGGGAACGCTGTAACCTTCTCACAGGCTGCCTCGGCTCGGATGAGCTAAGTTCTGGGGCATGTTAGGTGCTCCGGAAGCGTCTCTGTGTCAGAACTGGACTTCGTAAATCAACCAGGCTGACACGTTGGTGCCTGGACGCGGAGACAGAGGCCCAAGGTAGCAGCGTCTTAGAGTCTCAGAGCAAAGAGGGCCGGGGCCGTGGCAACAGCCACTGTAACCAGATTCATGGGGACAGTCTGAAACTTCAAGCAGCAGCTCGTCACAGTTTCTGGGAATGGCCTCCCTGGGCTGCTGGGATAAACGAGGCTGCAGAGGTAAACTTGTCAGATTCCGCAAACACTGCACGGGACACACTTAGACTGAAAACATGACTCACTGTTTATCTGAAATTCGAATTTAACTGGGCGCCCTGCATTTTATCTGGCAACCTAATCCACAATATCTGGATGTGTTTCCACCATTCCCCCCAAACAAACACAAAAGAGGAGGCCCGGGAAATAAGAGGAATTGAATACCCTAGCCGCCTGGTCTGAAACCTCCACCTGAGGAAAATGAAGACAGCGGGGACCGAAGATCGCACACTCTCCGGGCGTGTAGGGACGCTCCTTTCCTCCTTCCCACCCAGGGAGCCTCGTCCTGGTGCCTGCACAGGCATTTCACCATCCTCTTGGCTCCTCCGTTTGCACATTTTTTCCAAAGCAGGTGTCCACGCCAAAGACGTCATGTCACGTTACTGTCACATTCCACGTTCTCCTACGCTGACCCTGGACAGGCACTGCCAATGGATCCTGCCATCCTTCCCCACTGACCAGGACCCAGCCCGAGGTGCCTCACTGGAACCCAGGCTCACTCTGGGCCCCAGTCACTCAGTGAACAAGACAAAGCCCTCATGTGTGAGAGATGGTCAGGGCCGACAGGACACCCGGAAAAGACTAAAAACAGCAAGACAAGCAGAGGCTCACAGCACCACGCGACCCTGAAAATGTGAATAAGAGCCACATCCCCCTCACGATGGCAACACGACAGCCCTGACGGGACTCCATGGAGCAGGAGCTCAGGATGATGTGAGAAGACGGCAGGATGTGGGGGTCAGAGAGCACCCACAAATGGGCAAGGTGAAGTGGGAGCTGAGTCGGGGCTGGGAATGGGGGGCAGAGAAGCAGGCGGCCAAATCACCCATGGCTGTCCTAGGGGCAGAGGCAGGAGGGTGAGAGTGCCTTTTGGCCTCACAGAGGTGTGCCACTGAGCTGCCAGGCTGAGGTGGGAGAGAGGGGGCGCTCTTCCTAAGCACACAGACGGGGTGGGGGAGGCACATGCTCTGTTGTCCCTTTTACAGTCAACACCCAGGGCAGGGAGGGTGACCCCTCCCCCCAGAGTACCCAGCTCCTGAAAGCAAAGCTGTATTTCCCAGGAGAAGGTCAGCAGCTACCCTGAGGAAATGGGTCCAGACCCACGGTTCAGGCGAGCACACCAGGCGCTGCGAGAGGCTCCGAGGCCCTTCCCTCGCCGGGGCTGAATAAGACTGTGAACTTCATAACAGGAGATCCTATGGGAAGTCACCTCATCGGGTGATCTGACCTCAAATTCACATCCCAGGCCTAGAACTTCCTTGAGCAGGTTTTTCAGCAAGCCCTGTCCACTGTTAGCACACCTCTGAAATGCCTAAAGGGGAACCCTCTTTTCCAGACCCCTCCAAGGTGCAATCACCCCCAAGGGATCACAGAACCTTAACTACCCTGTACCTTGCTCTCTCAGACCTGGATATATAATCTTCCTGAAGGTCCCTCCTGCATTCCAAATGCATAAGAGAAAAGGCAACCCTGCCGTCCTCAGGAGCATCTGAAATTTGCTTCCCATTGATGTCAGTATGGCTCAAATACAATCTTAGGTGAATTCTTTATAGCTTTGGACATTCTCACATCGATATGACGGAGGGTACCCTCCCCTCCCTGAGGGGTGTCCCAATAGCGAAACCCCAGGCCAGAGGCTACCAGCAGCCCCAGGAGGCTCCTACTTTTGTGAGCCCGAGTTTCCGGACACAGATGGGAACAGCGTTCAAAAACTCCTCTCGGGTTCCAGCGTGGGAAGCACTGGTCTCCGAAAGGCCCTGTCAGTCTCTGAAAAAGCCTCTGTGGTGAAGTGATGTATAATAAACAGCGTATATTTAATCTTCATTCCTATTCGCTGCACGGAGCTCTAAAAATCCCCGGGAATTTGCTGAGGGGATGGGTTCCGGGTGGCTTCTGTTATGTTAACGAGGCCATTGGTAGAAAGTGGCCTAGGAGGGGGCTGGGCGCTTGGAGAACCAATGTGATTCCAGGGCTGGAACTTTCAGTCCCACTCACAGGACCTATGGGGAGGGGGAGGAGCTGGAGGTTGAGCCAATGGCCAATGACTTCACCTGTCATGCCCATGCTAGGAAACCTCCATTTAAAAAAAAAAAAAAAAGAAAGAAAAGGATGGGTTCAAACAGCTTCCGGCTGGTGACTCTGGGAAAGTGGCCCGCTTGGCAAGCATGGAAGCCCTGTGCTCCTTCCCCACTCCTTGCCCTGAGCATCCCTTCCAGCCTGCTCCTCCTGAGGGACAGCCTATTTTAATAAACCAGTGATCTGGTAAGTGAAATGTCTCTCCGAGTTCTCTGAGTCACTCCAGCAAAATAGAACCCAAGGAGGAGGTCATGGAACCTCCCATCTATAACCAGTTGGGTCTTAGATGACAACCCGGACTTGCAATTGGCGTGTGAAGGGGGAGGGGCACTGAGCCCTTAATCTGTGGAATCTGACACTGTCACCAGAGAGACGGCGTCAGAACTGAGTTCAACGATAGGGCACCCACCTGGTGTGGGAGAAGGGCTTGGCGGTGTGGGAAAACCCACACGTTCGACTTGTAACCCCTTTCCTTGAACAAGTCCCCGAGTGATCCCTTGCTAAGAGCCAAGCCAGGAAGATATACCCAAGGAATCTTCTCTCCACCTGAGACCCATGCTCTCCTGACACAGGTGCAACCAGAAAGGGAGGCGCCAGACTGCCCCGTCATTCAGAGGCCCTGCCACCCAGAGGCCCCGCCTCCCAGCAGCTGCCGGGTAGGAGACTACACGCCAAAGATGTGTGGCTGACCTCGAGCTGGCCGCTGCCCTCTTGTGCCTCAAATTTCTCACCTGTTACGTGAGGCTAACAATATATTACGCTGTAAGGTAATATAAGTATTAGAGGTGAAATACATGTTTGAGAACTGCAAAGGGCTATTATTGGCCATAGATTCAGACTACCATATAGTGCTGAGCTAGAAGCATCAGAAATAGTTGCAATAATGGTAGCAATAGGAATTGCAGTGATAATAACTACCATTTATTGAGTAATTGCTATGTGTCCATCACTGTTTTTCTTCCCTGAGCCTCACCACAACCAGAGAAGAGAGATTCTACGTCATTCTAGATCACGTCTCCTTTGACAGAGGACTCGGGGGCCCAGAGAGGTTCACTGACATGACCTGAGTCCCACAGGGAGGTAGAGACCAAATGACATTTACACCCAGACTCACTGGACATTGACCACACCTCACCTCTCTCTAAACCGTGTGGTCATCCGTCTACGAGTGTGGCCCATAATTCATAGCATTTCTTGTTTCCTGAGTTTTTATTTTCTCCCCCAAATGAGGAAGGCTGGCAGACTGGGGGGCTGCTAGTCTGGGTGGATTGTTTTAAACCCTCTGCTCCCGAAAGCCTTGAAAGCAGGGACTCCCCAGGGAGGGGCCACCACTTGATGTCTTGGGGCTGTCATTTAGGGTCATTTCTGGAGGGTCAAAAATTTGGTGACACTGTGCCCAGCAACTTAAAAATACACAGTCCCTTTAGGGTAGCAATTCCAATGTGCTGACCAGACCCACGTCTAGTATGTTCACTGCATTTGGTTTTGCAAGATGAAAAAGCTCCGGAGACTGGTTGCACAACACTGACAAACTGTACACTTGAAAATGGTTAGGATGGCAAATTTTATGTTATGCGTATTTTACCACAATTAAAATTAGCATGGGGGTTAAAAAAAAAAAAAAAAAAGATGTTCACAGCAGAGTGGTTTATAAGAAAGAGAAACTGCAACACAAAACCAATCCCTCATCACCAGGGGATTAATTAACCAACTGATTTATCCAACAAATGAAAACCATACTGAACAGAGTCAACAAACGAGGGGCCCTGGGCCAGATCCAACACTTTTGTTTTTGTAAATAAAGTTTTACTGACACAAAGCTGCACCCATTATTTGCATATGGGCTTTGCATTCTAGCTACAATAGCAGAGGTGAGAACCCTTCAGAAGGTTGTGAACCTCTCACTTAAAAGACCCAAGACCCAGAAAAATTATCAGAAATGGAGGCGGGGGGGGGGGGGGGGGGCGGGGGGAAGAGAGCAGAGAGACGTTGGCTCCCAAGCATAGCCACCCTGAGCGTTCAATTTTAATTTAAAATTTTTAAATCATATATGCCTATATGATAGGCAGTCACACAGACGTGAGCAGAGCAAAGAGGAAGGGCCAGGTACAGAAGGTCACCTGGGTGGAAAGCCCTGGGTGCCTAGCAACAGGCAAAACTAGGACCTCGCCCCAGGGTAATCTTTCCTCCCTAGCCTATCGCTGGTCATGAGGTTCGGACCGTCCCCTGACCTTTCCTCCCCTGGCGTGCCGCCAGTCATGCGGCAGACCCCCTCGGCGAAGGAATAGGGGCTGGAGAGTGGCTTTGTCCGGCTCCATGCAGGCCCTTGCACAACACTCCCTTGCGCATTAACCCCTCGGCATGGAAATAGCATCTGGGCCCCGGGTGTGTTCCAGCTCCGGGCCCAGAGGAGCAGTAAAACCAGACAAGCGGTGCTGTGGCTGACATCAGGACCAGCACGAGGGGAACCTGTGCCCGCTCACCAAGCACGCCACTTTCCCGGGGAACTGACTGATGACCCCTTGCCCCGGTGCCAGCTAATAAGCAGAGAGTGTGACCCTGAAAGGACGTGCCTGGAGAGCTGGTGAATCTTCCATTGAGACCCTCTCCAGGGACCTTCCCTAAAATCCCCACCCTTAAAGGCCCTTAGGACAGAGCACCCAGTGCCGCTCTCTGCACATGCGCCCTTCCCCACCCCCTTCCCCAGGCGACTTTTCCTGGTCTCTCTTTTTCCTAAGCTCCCCGGGCCCTTTGTAACTTGCTCCTGAGCCCACCCAGCTCAGGTGGCTCACATCTTCTGCCTCTGTGACTTTCTACATAAACTTTCTCTCGAGTCTTGGCTCTGAATTCTTTCTTAGCCAGAACTCCAGCAGCCAGGTTGCTGGATGGAGGTCTCTGGTCTAACACCGGGTGCCGGTCTCCCAGTCAGCAGCGATCTCTCTGGATGGCGGAAACTGGGACATGTTTTATTTTCTCTATTTTTGACTTTCCTGTGCTCTCCAAATGTCCTGCATTAAAGATATTACTTCCCAACGCTATAAAAAGTGATAATTGTGTGACTCGATGGAAGTGTTAGCTAGCAGTACTACGGCAACCAATACTGCAATACAAATGTATCACATCACACGCACACCTTAACCTTACACAGTGTTTTCCTAGGCCAAATCTGGCTCAATTTTTAAGTCAGGTAACAAACAATAACTACACCTTTCTCATTGCCTTGGCCCGTAGAGACAGCTAATGCTGACCCTGCGGCTTCTCCCAATCACAAGTCTTGACATTAACAGCCTTTCCCGGCCAACTTACAACCTGGAGGGTAGGGAGAAGGCCTCATGGGAATTCTCCTGACAGGTTCTCCTTTTGCTAAAATTACCGGACACCCAGGTGGGTGGCTCTGATTTTCAGCTGGGGTGGGTGGGGGTGCTCTAGGCCAGTGTTTCCCAACCTTCTCTCATGATGAGAATCACCTGGTGGAGTTGTTAAAACACAGATTCCTGAATCCCAACTAAGAAGTGCTAAACTAGAATTTTTGAGAACATATAGGTAAAATTGCACACCTAACTTAGTGCTCTGTATATAAAATCTGTCTTAGAGCACTAGTTAAGTATACAATTTTACCTATATGTTCCCAAAAATTCTAGTTTAGCACTTCTTAGTTGGGATTCAGGAATCTGTGTTTAACAACTCCACCAGGTGATTCTCATCATGAGAGAAGGTTGGGAAACACTGCTCTAGGCCTCCGTTGTTTCAGTCCAGGCCCAGAGGAGCAATAAAGCAGGGGGGCGGGGGGGAGAGAAGAGGGGGAGACACCTTTTTTCTGCCAAGGGCCGTTTGGATATTTATATCATTCCCTGGCCACACACAATTATCAACTTAAAAATGAGCCTGCTATATTTGGTCAAACATTTAATTAACTCCCCCCTAATGCCTTGGCAGGGCCAGACCGAATGATTTTGCGGACCTTATTCAGCCCGCAGGCCGGACGATTCGCACCCCAGCAACAGGACATGGTGCCAGGGAGATAAAAAGTGAAAATGTACTGGGGTTCTTGGAACTGATTTGGTTAGGCTGCTGAGTGCTTCCAATCCCACTGAGATGACCATTACCCCTGATCCCGCACTCGCTGTTTTCCTAATCCTCCCGGGTGCTGTTATTGTTTCGTGTCACAGATTACAGGTGGGGAATCTGAGGCTCGGAAGTTCAGTGACTCTCCCCTCAAGCTCACACAGCTGGCACAGGGTGGAGTCAGGATTCGAACCAGGATCTGCCTGACGCTCCACCTCCTTGGGCTTTCCACCACGTGGGTTGTCCCGTCAGGAATAAGTATTTTGGCTGGCTCATTAATAACTCAGAGTCCCACATCATCTTCTCTCGGCTGCGCACAACCCTGTGAGAGTCTCGTAAGCGATTATCAGCTCTTTTCTCAGATGGGAACCTGGAGGTCACGGTGAGGAGGGCTGCTCAGACTTCAGGGGCGACAGCTTCTGTCCTCCACAGATACCCTCCTCCAAATCCCATGTTGCCTGTCATGTCAAAAGTAAACCCAGGAGGGCTGCTTGGAGGAGGCATCAGGCAGGCCTGATATCAAACCCACCTGTCAGCCTCAATTGCCTCTCCTATAAAATGAGCTCTCACCCAGTGTGGATGGGTCAGCAAGCCTCGGAAGAGAGGAACACTGGCTGGCTTCTATCTGTTTATTTCCTAAAAAGTCACCAGCCCTGGTGGGGGCCAGGCCCCTAGCACAATATTCTCTTTATCTGAAAGCAGAACTCGCATTCCAGCTTCTCAATAGCAGGCACCTGGCTTCCTGCTGCCCTGGGCTACTCATTAACCAGGACCGGGCCTCAGGAAGGGGCTGAAGTGGGAGGCTGCTCCCAGTCTGGTGGAGGGAGCGGGGAAGGCAGCGCCGGATGATGTTGGCACTGGGGTCAGATCAGCCGGGCTTCAAATCCTTCCTCGCCATGTGACCTCGGGCGTGGTCCATTCGCCTCTCTAAGCCTCAGCTTCCCTCTCTGTATAGGGCCACGATGCCTGTGTCCACTTCACAGGACTCCTGGGAGGCAGGCATGAGCTGGTCAAGTGCCTAGCAGCGATCTGGAACAAGCACTCCATAAATGTTATCTGTCATTTCTACAAAAAAGAATAACAGCACCCAAGGGGCAGGACTGTTGTAGGTTAAAATGTGCCTCTCGGCACCATAGTCAGCTGTTCAGGAGTTAAATGTTAGGGAGTATTCTTGCTGGCATTTATGATGTTTATGGGGATGACTCTGGCGGAGATAGGCAGTGGGACAATCCCATGCCTACTTGGCAGCTGGTCAGAGAGGCATCCTGAGCCACTAGGGAAATGACTGCCTCTGACTGTCCACCTCTAATGTCACAGCATGAAGAGCAGGTCTCCCTGGGGTCAAGTGGACTGTGGCAGAGCACCCGGGTTGGAGAGTCTGGGTGACAAGGACAGAATCAGGCCCACCACTAGCAGTAGCAGGCCAAGGGTCTTGGGGCCTTTTCTCCTAAGCCTGGCTTCCTAGGTCACCCCAAACCAACCAAATCCCAACTCTGGACCAGTGGGAGCTTGGTGAGCGGCCATTATGCCCACCCCCGCCAGGAGAAACTGCTGCCCGGAAGCCAGGATTTTCCAGTTCCAGAGCAGAACCTACCAGTGGGTCATGAAATCAACTTAGAGAGTCAGGGCTATCGTTTTTTCTACAAGAAACTAGGAGAGAACAGAGCCCCGAAGATGGTGAGGACATGAGTTATTATATTTGAAACTGGTTTCGCTTTCATGCGTGTGTCCGTGTGTGAGCACATGCGGCATCCTGTCGTAAAATGTACTTCTTATGGGCTGTCACAACTATGAGACTGAAAACCCCGACAGCAAGATCATTTTCCGTCGAGGTAAATAAGGCGTCTGCAGAAAAGCCACTGAGTCAGGTCCCTGCCCCATTAACCCCCTTTAAAATCAGTGTCGTGATCCTGAACTGAGCGGGGGTGGGGAAGCTTCTGCAGAAGTCAGGATATGATCAGCAGAAGCTAGAAGTCCTTAAGGTCTGTAGATTAGATAACAGAACTGTGTCAGTATTAAACGCCCTGGGTTGATAATTATGTGCGCTTACATAAAAGAACGAATGGTCTCGTTCTTACGAAACACACGCTGAAGGGTTAGTTAGGGGTAAAGGGGCATCTTGACTGTAAAAACCCCCAATGATTCAGCAAAAAGAGAGAGAGAGAGAGAGAGAGAGAGAGAGAGAGAGAGAGAGAGAGAGAGAGAGAGAAAGATGAAGCCCAAGTGGCACATGTTGACAATGGGAAAATCATAAGTGAAGGATATATGGGAATTCACGGTAATATTCTTGCAACTTTTCTGAAGGGTTTCCATTTTTTTAAAAAAATAAAACGTTTAATGAAGAGAACATTGGGACAGCAGCTCCGATTCCTGGAGCACCCCGTCTGTGCCGGCAGCCAAGTGGGTCACCCTTTCACACGAGCCCGACCCCAATCCTCAGAATCAGCTCGGCGAGGACCCCTGGCTGGGTGCACCACCCCCAGGCCCGGTGCTCGGCCATGACACTTTTTGCAGCACCCCATGACAGATCCCTGCTCGGTGGCAAAGCCAGGACGGGAGCTAGGCCAGGACTCCAAAATCAGTGCTTGGTGCATTTGCAGGGCTGCCTCAGGCTGGCACAGGTAGCCAACCCGGGCTATGGACCTGCCACCCAGAGGTGACAACATGTGGATAAGGTCCCACGGGTGGGTCTGTCTCCTCCTCTCGGAGCCTGGAGGAAGCACCAAGCCCCTCGGCACCACACCTCGGGTCACTGCCGAGTGGGTGGAACCCGTCACCGTGGGGGGTGGGGAGGGGAAGTTCAATGCCACTTACATTTGGAGGCTCCTCAGACAGGGCTGCTGCTCTGGACCTGTCAGGATGAGATAAGCGAAGAAGGAAAGGTCTGGTCAGGCTGTGACTTGTGACTAGACACAGGACTCAGTCTTCTCCCAGGTGTGACCACCCAACTCACACACACTAGGAAGGGCCCCCCACCAGCACGCAGTGGGGACCGAAAACTGGGGTGCCGAGGCGCTCCTGCACACTCACATGCTCACACACAGACACACCTGCTCACACACCCCTCTCCCGGATGCAGTGTCCCTGAAACCGTCCGCAGGTAGCCGGCCTGTGCTGGGAGGAGCAGATGGCCCAGCACAGCGTTGGGAGGAGATGGTTCTTCTTGCTGCCTAAGCTGCCCCCTCCTCCCCCCACCTCCAGCCCCGACCCAAAAGCCCACACTCCTGTGAGCATCCCACCAGCCCCGTCATGTGCCCGGGTCTGGGACTGGCTGTTTGCTGCAAGCAAGGGGACATGCCAACGTTAGATAGATGAGCTGCAAGGCTCTGGGGACCCCAGATTCTTGGAAAATACTTATCAACTGTTTAGAGGCTCTGAGATTCATGTGCCAAGAAAAATCTGTTGAGCTTTGCTGAGCCAAGCAGTCCGTCCCCAAACGTGACTGACCACCCGCTGGGAGGCTCTCCTGGTTTGCTGGAATTTAAAAGTGCAGAATTCCAGGAAACGGTTCCTCAACAGCTAAGACCTTACATTTACGTGGAAAGGCAGAGAGCCTCCAGGCTGGGGGCTTTCCATGCATTTGCAGCCCGACCCGTCCATCCTCTTCCTCGGCCTCGGAAACGGTCCCAGAAGTCTGGAGAGCTCCCTGTCCCCCAGATTAGACAACCTCATTGCTATGTTAGGGCCCCCACAGTCAAGGCATTGAGAACACAGTGGTGAACAAGACAGCCCAGGTCCCATAACCCATGGGGAAAGGCCCACATGTGACTACGATGGCATGGAGCCTTTCTTCTCTGGGTGGACACACGTGAGGCCTGGGGTGGATTAGTAATGTCTACAACTCGGGGGTGGACATGGCAATGCGTACCTTGCTTAGCCTGAACAATATCAGGGGAAGAGGGACAAAGGGAAAGATGAAGGTGGCATGCTGAGTGCACAGTCACAAGAATAGCAGTGAGGGAACCGGAGGAAGGAGAGTGTAATTCCCTCTGGGGTGAGACCTTAGCAGTTGCATGAAGCCAGCCCAGCGCAGAGAGGAGAATAAGAAGGGCACTAAATCCCTACTGCGCTAGCGGACTGGCAACCAGGCCCCTTCTTCCAGGGGCTGCCCGCATAGATCCCACCGGGAGACCCACACAGGCCTGCTCTCCGTCTATGGAGTTTTGGGCAGGCTAACCCCACTTCCCACTTTCAGGGGTGGGCATGTGAGCCAGGCCTAGTCCGTCAGAGGGGCTGTCACAATTGGCTCAAGGACAGGCACATGACAGCCTGGACAATGACAGTGATGGCAGGAGGTATGCTAAAAATATTGGGGAAAAAGAAGGCTCTTTCTAAGCTGAGATAGCTATGGGATGGGGGGACACCCTGCAGCTGGGAGCACCCCAAGGAGAATGGAACCAACAGAGGAGGGACATGGAGCCCAGAAATGGAGAGAAAGGGGTCCCAATGACAGCTCACAACACCTGGATCCAGCCATGCCTGAAGCACGACCCTGGGGCTTGCAGGTAAGGAAGCCAGTAAATGTGTGTGTGTGTGTGCGCGCGCGCGCTTGTCGTTGTTTTATAAGTTAGTTTGAACTGATTCCTGCCACTTGCAACCCTAAGAATGGAGACCTATGCCCTGCTTTGAATGCGCTGGGTAATTTCATGCATGCCTCCTTCTCTGACACTCAGGGCATCAGAAAAGTGGGGTACAGGTAGAATGACATCTGAGGTCCCCCTACAGCGGTGTTACTCTGGCTACCAAGAGAGCCTATTGCGAAGGTGAGGACTGCGTAGGTACCTTCCCCGCGCCAGAGAAATCAGCCCTTCTCAACACGAGGCCTGGGGGCTTGTTAACGCAGAGCTGGGCCCACCCCAGGTGTGAGCTGGCATCCTAACAAGCTCCCCGGTGATGGTGACTGCTGGTTCAGGGACCACATGTTGAGGGCCTCAATCCTAAATCTATTCTACTCTTCTCGGTAGCGTGGGGCAGGTGCCGGTGCAAAAGAAAGCCCCCGCCGGGCAGGAGACCAAGGTCGCCCGGTCTTCAAAGCAGACCCCCAATGAAGGAAGGCGCCTGTGTGGTCTGAGGATGAGCCGGTCTTTAAACAACCGAAGAACCAGGTCCCAGCCGACGACCATTCCATGGCCCCTCCTTCCGGCCAGCCCTCCACCCTGACACTGACCTAAGTATCGGGGAGGCTGTAAGGACGTGGGAGCCTCGTGGGGCGGCAGGCTCTTCCAGGAGCTGTGAGCATCCCCCAGCGGCTCTCGGCCCCAGGCAGCCTGCCAGCACCAAATCCCGCTGCGGGCCTGGGCCTGACACGCTGCCTGGGCTGCCTGCTGTCAGCACGGCCTGGCGGCCCTGGGCTCTCCCTGATTTACATCCGACTTGGCTGCCTTTAAAAGCCTCCTGTGGCTTTTGGACCAGGGACACTGTTCAGCAGAAAAGGGCTTCCCCACCAGCATCCTTTCCAAGGTGGCACAGGCCCAGAGGGTCTGGCCTGGCTCGGCTGCCTCCCGGCTGTGTGACCTTGGGCGAGTTACCTGCTCACTCTGGGGCCCCAGCGTTTCACGTGCATAGTGGGAATAACGGCATCCTTTGTGGTGAGTAGAGAAATGGTGCTTACAAGGCCCCGAGCCTGGTCTTCAGAGGCGGCGGGGACCCCACAGTGTGACTCAGCTCCTTGACTCAGAGCGGCCCCAGACCAGCAGCACCGGTGACGCCCGGGAGCTGGCTAGCAATGCAGAAGCTCAGGCCCCATCTTAGCCCTTCTGCATGGAAAGGAGCATTTTAACAACATCCCAGGTGAGGTCTACAGCTTCCAAGCCTGAGGGGCCCAGGTGTGCTATTACTGTGGTGGCAGCACCCCAAGACAGAGCCGAGCCAGGTGTGAGGCTGGGGGCGGCAGGCAGGTGTCAGAGGTGATGAAACGCTGAGGGAACAAAAATTCTCCGATGTCTCTCAGCCTCCCCCGAGCCCCCTGACGGCTCAGAGAGGGGAAGCGACAAGGGTGAGGTGTGCCCTACCGTGAGACTTAGCGAGGAGGTTCGGATCCCAGGACTCAGCCAAGGTGACAGGATTTACTGAAAACACTCCAGGTCCCAGACTTGGGGCTTTCAGCAGAGTCTGGCTGCCTCTGTGCCTCTCCACAAAAGGCTGAACCTTTTGCATGCAAGGAGGCGAGTTCAATGGCCCTCTGCCTGGAGTGCGCTGCCCCGAACTCCCAGCAGAGACTGGCCAAGGGGCCGCCCTGGACGGTTTGTGCCACGGCCTGGGTTGCGGGGGGAGGGGATGTGAAGCCGCCTGGATGTCCCAGCTCCAGCCCTGAACTGCCCTAGGAACGTGCGAAGGGTCCCCCTTCGAGGGCCGGGGATGGAAAGGCTACGGAGCTGCCGTTCCCGCATCACTTCCCCTCCACGTGCACCGGGACCCACCGGCGGCGGCACACGGCCATACCTGCCATACCTGCCATTCCTCCGGGGCCGGCGCCGGCACAGGGCGGGGTGGGGGAGGGCGCAGAAACCAGATGACCAGATGCAGATGCAAAAACATCCCATGCTGAAAACTAGCGGCTCCCTTGGACAAAGCTCTCTGTGTGTGGACAGCACAGAACAGACCCGTGGACAGGAGCTGCCTCTGGAAGGCCAGGCTGTCCTGATCGGCACCGTTCCTGGTTTTCTCAGGCCTGGAACGCCAATCCTTTTACAACAGCCCACGCCTTCCACGGGTGAGAGGTGGGAGACAGAAACGAACTCTGCTCAGCACCGTTGGGGAGAGGCTGGCAGGTTTGGGCAGGGGAGAGGGTGTTCTTTTTTCTTTTTTTTTTAAGGTCTGCTCTAACCTATATTCTTCTACCAAAGGTAGAAAAGACCCCACCTTGCTCCCCAGGGACATGTGTTTTACTAAGAGCCCATGCCACAGCGCTGCTCAGAGCATCTCGAACTCCCATCGGGAGGGTCCTTTCCGAGGAGGACTAAGGCATCTTGAAAACCTACAGGAACAGTAGCATCCTTAAGGGGACCCAACGCAGTGAAGACAGGTGCTCCCCAACAGAGAAAAAAAGAAAGGGTGTTTCCCCCTTTCACTCAGCGGGTGTTTTCCCCAGAACACGAAGATGCCTCACGAATTAGCACAGAGAAGGGGAAGGACTGGCCTTGATCACACCACAAGCCGGCAGCCCTGGCCCCCCAGACCCTGGAGCCCAGCAGCCCCTGTGATGAGCCGTTAAACGGTTTCAGGCTCGGCTCTGCGAGGGCATGATCCGATCTGTCTCGGAGACCTGCCACGGCGCCGGGGCCTAGAGCGGATAGATACTGGCTGCATGGGTGCACAGTGATGGGCGCACTGCGTTTCCAAGCCTGGACCCACTCGGATGTTTAAACTACAGGCTCTCATTCAGGGTGCAGGGAATCAGAGGGAGTGTGTGTGTGTGTGTGTGTGTGTGTGTGTGTGTGCTGAGGACCCCCTGCACACCAGGCCCTATGCTAGAGCATTCTCCCTCCCTCCCTCCCCCCGCCTGTCCCCCCCATGCCATGGATAGATTAAAAGCAAGACCACAGAGACCTGGACTCTGCCCTACTGGGGGCTCAGAGCAGGGTGAAGCTGTAACCTTTCTGGGTGCTAACTAGGTGTCAGGCACCGTGAAGGGGTTCGGGGAAAGCTTCCTGAAGTGGGTGGCAGCACAGAGAGACGCCCAGGAGGCCTGGAGGCTGGTGAGGAGGCTGCTGTCTTGAGCTGTGGTCACATTTTCCCAGACATGAGGTACCGGGTGCCGACTGGTACTAGGATGAATGTCCTTGACTTCATGGGCTGAGTGCCCCATGAGGGCTGAGCCATCGTCTCCGGGTGCCGATCAGCTGCGCAGCAGGATGGCAGGGCCTTCCGGTGCCCTCCACCCACTAAGCCAGTCTCTGCTGATGCCCACCCGCCAGCTTCAGCCCTCCATCCCCAACCAGGCAGCGGGCAGCCTGGCCCACAGGGTTAAGGTCTTTCTGCTGGAAAGGTGGTGGTGAAACATGGCACGCATTCACTCATCACTTTTATTTTGTGCAAAGAAAAGCCAGGGCTTTTCTTTGCACAAAATAAAGGGGACCCAGGTGGGACTCCCCGAGATGGTTGGAGCGGTGGTGTGGCCCGAGACGCCACTGAATGGGAGGGTAGGCTGAAGCTCGGAGCCCAGGAGGACCCACGGTGAGCAGAACCGGAGCAAGGCTCTCCTGCCCTCCGGCCCAGGCCTGCTCGGACACCTAGTGGCCCTCTCACAACTGCCTCACTGCTACTCCACGGGGCCAGAGCTGCCCACCAGGAGCCAGGCTCCACGCGCCTCCCCACGCAGGTGTGCCCGCTTTCCAGGAACCCCCATCCCGGCTTCCGTAGGTGTGTCCCGAGCAGCCAAGCGCTAAGGAATCTTTCAGATCTTTATGGCTTTGCGCCCTCTCACCCCTTTCCCATTTCGCTGCGATAAGATCAGGATCTGAGAGTCTTGGCAATGGCCATTGAAAGTTTGAGAATGAAAGTTTGAGATAAAACAGCCCTCAAATTCACCTGTTTTACAAAACCTTGGAGAGGCAGGTGGGGCTGGGGAAGAGCCACAGGTTTGTGAACAATGGGTCTTTTGATGGCCCATCTTTCAGAGTGGATTATGCCTCATTCAGACCTCAGTCTCCTCATCCCTAAAGTGGGTGGACAGGGAAGGTTAACTCCATAATCCAGAAGTCCCCATACTCCCCAGCCAAATGGCCCACCCTTGCTCAAAACTTCCCAGCATTCCTTGATATAAACTGTTCATTAACTCCTCTTGATAGAGATCTCCTCCCTCCCACGAGGCTGTGAGCTACCTGAGCACAGGGGCTGTTGGGTTTATTTAACCCCGTCCCCCTGGCCACACACGGCACTCTGCCTGGCACCCAGTAGGTGCTCAATCAACATGAGAACACTTGGGCTCTGGTTCCAACTCTCCTCCCCGTTCCCCAGCTGTGTGAGCTGGGGCCAGTCACTTTTCTGAGACTGGAAGAACTCGTCCAAAAAGATGGAGATACGAAGCCAGGTTCAGGGCTTAAAATGCGGCCAGGGTGATAAGGCAGAGTGTGTGCTCAGGAAGTATCGGTTCCTTCCCACCTGAGAATGCTGAATGGCCCCGGGTGGCTTCACGGCCCACCATCGGGGCAAGTTCAAAGTCACTGGGTGGGAGCATTTCACTCACGGAGGCGGTGGCACTCGGGGTGATTAAGACGGGCCAGTCGAGGTCAGTGATTCCCCAATGCTCTCTAGCTGTTTCGAATGGCCTGGCAGATCTGTATGTTCTGAAAAGCAGTGTTTCTACACTGGTCTGTTGTTTGACCAGACTACGTGGCAGAACCAAGAACAGCACAATGCCATTTTCGAAACAAAACAAAACCACATCTACCTTAAATCCCAAATAACACAGGTTCTAAATAACGTTAGAGAGAAGGGGCAATGAATGCTGATCTAGAAAGTAATAAAAAGGAGCATATGTCCATGTAGGCATCTGAGGGATACAGTTAAAGCTGTAGGAAGAGGAAAACGTATAGCCTGAAAGGCCTTAATTGTTATAAAAAAAAAAAAAAAAAAAAAAAAGAGAGAGAGAGAGAGAGAGAGAAATAGATAATAGACTGTCAGTCAGGTGTATTAATATCTTTAAGGATCACTTTGAGCTTACGCAGCTTTGTATTGCTTAAGGCCGTGGTCGGCAAACTGCGGCTCTCGAGCCAATGCGGCTCTTTGGCCCCTTGAGTGTGGCTCTTCCACAAAATACCACGGCCTGGGCGAGTCTATTTTGAAGAGGTGGCGTCAGAAGAAGTTTAAGTTTAAAAAAATTTGGCTCTCAAAAGAAATTTCAATCGTTGTACCATTGATATTTGGCTCTGCTGACTAATGAGTTTGCCGACCACTGGCTTAAGGTATTATTTTTTATAAGTAAAAGAGGTTCCTTTGACAGTTTCCCACTCCTAGAAAAACGAAAATATATATCCACAAAAAGACTTGTACATCAATGATCATAGAAGCTTTATCCCAAATCTCCCCACACTGAAAAAACACCCAAATGTCAACAAGAGAATGGATAAATAAACCGGTGCATCCTCACAATAAAATACTACTCAGTGATAAAAGAAATGAACTACTGATACACACTGAACAGCACGGCTGGATCTCAAAGACATCAGGCAGAAAGAATCCAGACACAAAAAGAGTCGATGCCATTCAAGGCCATTCTAGGCTTAGCCAAACTCATGGATGGTGATAGAAATCAAAGCTGGTTCCCGTGGGCAGGGCAGGGCACAGGTAACTTTCCGGGGGAACTGGAAATGCGTGGTATCTCCATCTGGGTGGTGGTTACACAGGTGCAGCCACCTGTGTAATTCGCCAAAACTCATCAAACTGTAACAAAATCTTTGCATTTCACTGCATGTAAATTATATCTCGATTTAAAAAACAATTTTTTTTTTTAAACTCACGAGACATTTTTTTAAAATATAAATTCCCAGGATCCACCCTCAGAGATGTTGATTCAGTATCCAGGCTGGGCCTAGAAATAGGCATTTGTGAAAAGTAATTCAGGTAATTCTGATACATGACTAGAATTATTACTGCTGGCCCCTACAACTCCACCCGCTCCCCCGCTCCCCCCTTTATTGTTTTGAGTGATTTGTGTGTTGGTTTTTACAAGCGAGCTGGTTGGTCACCAAGCTTTAGAAACATAACCGTTTTCATTCTACCTGCCCTCTCCCACCACCCCTGAACCCTGCCCCTCCGCTCGGGTTTCCAAACGAAGCCTCTGACCAGGTGAGATGAGAAGGGAAATCCCAGAACCCCGTCTAGGACAGGCACACGTCACCCTACAGAGGCCAGGGCTGCACGCTCCCAGGGAGGTCTGAGCCAGTGAGTTAATGGCCTGTGTACCTGTTAAACAGCATGTCCAGGCCTTCACCCTGTGTTTACAAAAAGAGCTCAGGGCAAAATTCACTGACATAGAAAATGCTCTGTGCCCTGACCAACAGTCCACTGGGCTAGCCTTGGTTTTCTACGTGCAACCTAATTCCTCACTCACCATCAGGGCTCCCCGGGCTCGGGGTTTCACTGGCTTCTCCACCGCTGTCCCTCAATCCAATCTGATGCCATTGCTATCTCAGCGGCTCTCAGAATAAAGGCCAAGCTCTTTACCCAGCACTCCAGGCCCTCCACCAGTTCTTCTCTCCAGGGAGGTCCCTGAGGCCTAGGTCCCTCGGTCTCACCTACTGTGCCCTCCACCAGTTCTTCTCTCCAGCGAGGCCCCTGAGACCTAGGTCCCTCAGTCTCACCTACTGTGCCCTCTAGCCCATCCTGTTCCTCCATCCTGATGCCAACTCCAAAATCACCTCCTCTGAGACCCTGAAGTTCCACCTGCCTTCAACCCCGCCATCAATGCACACCGAGTCCCCACTGCCCCCATGGTCATAGCTGCCACACTGTCCTCCCGCTCCCGCCCCCATGAGCTCCTCGGTAGCCAGGGCCTCACCAGAACTAGCCTTAGCAAGGCTTATTGACCAACGAAATGAGACGCATTTGAAAAGAGCTCACATTCACATGTGAAGGCCACTGAGCATCTGCACATCCCCAGCTCCTCCCCAGGTCCCATCAATTCACACAAACGTGTGGGCCAAGGTAAGCTGGCCAATGCAGAGGAGTGAGCTGAGGCTCCAAAGAATCTGAGTCTCCCTTGTGACCTTTTGCAGAAATGGGGGATCAGCCCCCACCAACCAGGGTAACCCCGGGGCCCCCAAAACAGCCCCAATTCTCACCCAGACCCCCCTCCAGCTGCAGCCAAGCTGCATGCCAGGGGCTCCTTATAATTTATTTTTCGGCCCTTTTCTATAGACAGGAAAACGTTCCATAATCCAAGTGTCTTATTTTGGGACCTTTGCAAAGACTTCCAGGTAAGTACAGTTCCCAAGCCCTTTGACGGGTTGACAGGCGGAAAACTGGAGTCAGACAGAGCCACCCATGGGGTCGAAACTGCGTAGGAAAAGTGGCAGGGTGCCCAGAGAAGGTCCAGAGGAGGGGAAATGGATAACCAGAGACAGAATTGAGGTGCCAAGGAGTTCCACACACTCACCCTCCAACCCTGAGAAATGGGGCACCTTTGACTCTTGTTTTTCTCCGGTCCTGGCCCCATGTCAACTTCCCAAGACATTAGTTCCTCAAACTCCACAGAGCCAAAACTCACAGCTGGCCAAGGGGAACCTAATCCTACCACTGTCCAGTCACCCTGCTGTCCTCAAGGTGGCTCTCAGTTTGCTCATCTGCAAAATAGGCACTACCCACCGGGGCCTCCCAACTCTGCAGGCAGATGTGACCCCATCGCAGCAGGAATAGCGGAGAGAGAAGGGGGCCGGGGGAGGTGGACTGACACGGTGCCACAGGTACTCAGTACAAGGGTATCCTCAAGGGCAAACGCTTGAGGGGGGCACCTTAGCCTTATCACATACCACAGTGACCCGGGGCCTGGTGGCACCTCTAATTAGCAGCTCTGCAGCCTGGCTCGGCTTTACAGCTTACCTCAGGCTTATTCAGCCTCATCTCCCTCAATCCCCTCAAGGACACGGCGCAGCTGGCACCCACGTCCTTGCTGCCTTAGGCCCAGGAAACCACCCAAGGTCACAGGCCAACGAAGGCGGTACTTGAACTCAGCTCCCTGGGGACAAGCTCCTGCCTCGCAGATTCTGCTTTACCTCGGAACCATTCTACCCCATTTTACAGGTGAGTTCACTGAGGCCCCAAGCAAGGTTGCCCAAGGTCAAGTGGGGGCTGAGCCAGGCCTAGGAGCTCTGGTCGCTTTTACCAATCCCACAGGGTACTCATCAGCCAGTGCCCTCGGGCTCCCTCTACTCCCCGTTACCAACGCCATCCTGGTGAAACCTGTCCTTCCCCACGCCACCCCCACACCTCTCCACGCCCACCCCCCGCACTCCCTGAACGACTCCCTGGTTGAGAGGGAGGCAGGCGGTTGCTAAGTGCTCACCCGCGAGCTCTCTCATAAAAATAAACTCCTTCTGGCTAGGACACTCTGGATGAGATCCCCTCCCTTCCAGCCAAGAAAAAATTTAAAATAAATTTTAAAAGATCTCCTCCGTGACATTTATTTGAACGTCAGCAGTGCCGGAGCGTGGGCCAATTTACCAAAGTCCAAACGGAGCCATGCACCACTAAACCTCAAAATCTCAGCCTGAAGACCCCCCGTGTAAGCCTCGGGGCTGTTCCCGAGCTGATTTATGTCACCGGGCAGGAAATGGGGGCCCGGGCTGCCTCCCAAGCCTCTGGGGCTGGTCCTGGGGAAGGCCAAGATCTGGCAGAGGCCTGGCAGTGACCAAAATAGCCAGGCTGGTGGCCCGCGGAGCACACACCTCCCTCTGGGTGCCCAGGAAGGCGGTCCACAGGTCCTCCCTCCCGTCCAGGCTCAGGCGTTGGGGCTGTGGATTCTCTGAGATTCTCTCTGGCTTCCCTCAGTGGGAGCCATAGAACCTCCTGCCCCAAAGAGGAACCCCCAGGAGGAAGGGGGAAAAGTCAAGAAGAGGAGTGTCTTGCTGTCCCTGCCCACGGCCCTCTTGGCCTCCAGCTGTCCCTCAAGGCGGCTGGACGCTGGCACCACCACCTGCACACCGCACGCGGGCATTACCCTTGGAGCCAGGCCGCCCTGTCGCCTCTCCCCGCTCGGCGCCTGCCCTGCAGAACCAGCTCCTCTGTTCAGCTCTCTAGAAACCAGAGACACTCCCTCAGGTACAGCCGAGGACACACAAGCGCTGCCACCAGGGACCCAGAGGCACAGCCACACTTGGGGACACACACGTGCACAGGCAGGTACTTGAAGACAGTCACACACACACACACACACACACACACACACACACACACAGGTTCTCGCCCACCCTCCCGCGGGCACGCGCGCGCACACCCACACGCGTTCTCACAGACACACACCAGGACACACAAGTGCACATGTTAAAAGACACAACCACAGTCAGGTATCACAGACACACCAGAACACACACACACACAGCCCTGGGCACAGAGAACAGCAGACACACATTGGGTCGGTCACACGGCGCATGCTGCTGGGGACATGGAGAAGCAACCATCCTCAAACACACACACACACACACACACACACACACACACACACAGGGACGCGGAGATCCATGCAGCCGCCCAGGGAGCCTGAGACGCCGCCGACACACACACACACCTGCCGCCGGCACGGGAAGCCCGAGCCCTCTCGCCGGGGAAACAATAACCGCCCTGCCGGCAGGTCTGAGCAGGCGACCCTCCTCCATGCCTCCTCCCGCGGTGGGAAAGGGGCGCCGGGGTGGGGGACGCGGGGCGGGGAGGGGGTCGGGGCCGGAGGGAGCGCGGGGCCAGCGGGGGCTCCGCGCCCGGCTCCCTGTCCCGCGGGTACCTGGGCGGCCGCGGCGCTGCGCTCCCGTCCCCTCGCCGGGCTCTGCCCGCCGGCTGGCTCTCCGGCCCGCGGGCTCCGCGCTCCGCGCTGCTGCTCGGCGTGGCCGGGCGTCCGGGCTCGCGGTCCTCGGGGCTCGGCGGCGGCAGGCGAGCCGGACTGCAGCCAGGGCCCGGAGCTCGGCGCTGGCGGCGGCGGCGCGAAGGAAGCAGTAATTTATAAGCGGCTTCTTCCTGACCTCGCGTGTCTGTTGTCTGAGCAGGCAGCGCTCAGCATCACCCATCCTGCTGGGTGGAAAAATACCAGCTTGGCCGGGCCGGGGGCGGGCCCGGGGGCGGGCCCGGGGCGGGGCCGCGGCGCCCGGCCCCTCCCCACACGCGGACACACATATATGTACCGGCGCACGCACACACACACACACACACACACACACACACACACACTCGCGCACACACTCCACACGCGCACGCGCGCGCGGGCTCGGACACACAAAGAGCCTGGGTTCGCCGGGCGCGCGCGCGCTCACACCGCGGGCGGTGGTCGAACCCTCGGCCAGTCGCTTCCCCCGTTACAGCGCTTTTTTCTTTTCTTTTTTCTTTCTTTCTTTTTTTTTTTTTTTTTTTGCAGGAAACCCCTACTCTACCACCCCCGGTGCCAAGTGGTACGGCCGGGCCTCAGCCCCTTCCTGCCAGGAGAGGCCCCCAGCCTCGCCTCGGTGCGGCTCCAGCCTCCACCGCAGCACTCGCTCATCCACCTGGCTTCTGGGAGGAGCCTGCGCTTCCTCGAGAGGCCAAGTCCCCAAACCACGCCACTGCGTCCTCCCCCGGGCGACCATCCAGGTTCTCAGCCTTGACAGACTCCTTCAAGAAATGGGCACAGCAGCCTTCCCTTGCTGCCTCCCCCTGGCGTGAGGGCGACCTGAGATGGTGATGTGAAGCCGGCGTCAGCTGGGGTGATCTTGGGGTAGTGTGACTGGGGCTCCCTGTGCATTGACTTCCTGATCGGTAAAATGGAAGTAAAAATAGGAGAACTTGTCTCCTCTGGGTGCTGGGAAGACCCGAGGTGAACAATGTAGAAAGCAATCAGAACAGCACCGGGCGCTTAAGTGCCAAGCAAGTGTCAGCCACTGCGACTATTTTTAAATGAAAATGGGGAATGTGCCATTATTCTCGACCTTATTTGCATGAGCGGGTCCTCGGAGACCATTTTCCAAAACCGGGCCCTGGCTGAGCATGAGGGGGGAGTGGGGGGGGGGGGAAGTGCGGTGTGACTTCCAGAAAGGTCTTTTCCCCCTCCAAGCCGTTTTCTTCTCTCTCCTTCCCTCTCCGCACTGGGAACTGTGGGGAGAGCTCCTGGGTCCTTCCTGCTTAGGCTGAGAATAAAGGGGGAAAAATACCCAACAGGCCCTGCAAGACAACCATCCCCCACATCAGACCTGGCCCCGCTGGAGCCCACTGCCTGGGGGAGCGCCATAGCACCCTATTCCTGAGCAGCCGCAGAGATGGACGGGGACGCTGAATGGAGGGACCGGGGAGATGACTCTGCCTTCCCCTGGCTTCCTCATTGGGGCCCCCTGCTGTCTGGCTCCATTTGGGCCTTCTGGCAGGCTGCCCCCACCGGCTCCAGCCAACCCAGACACTGGCCCCTCCTGGCAGGTACCCTCCCCTGCCTTCTTCTTGTGCCCTCCCTTCCCTTCCCTTCTGCCCCCAGGTGCCCCTTTCTCCAGGAAGCACCAGGAACCAGCAATGTCTCCAGCAGCTCAGCAGCCCCAGGTGGCATCCGCTTCCAGTCACCTCATCTCTCTTTCCCTCCCCCGCCCCCAATCTATTTTATTGATTTTTTACAGAGAGGAAGAGAGAGGGATAGAGAGTTAGAAATATCAATGAGAGAGAATCATCGATCAGCTGCCTCTTGCACACCCTCTACTGGGGATGTGCCCGCAACCAATGTACATGCCCTTGACCGGAATCGAACCTGGGACCCCTCAGTCCGAAGGCCAGTGCTCTATCCACTGAGCTAAACTGGTTTCGGCACCTCATCTCTCTTTTGAGTACAGGGTACCTGCACCCCTTGTATCAGTAAGGGAGCCAGAGCTGGAGAGGAGAAGCGATGGAGTCTCCACGTTTCTTTCCTTCTGAGGAAGGTGAGGTTCCTCCATGAGTTGAAGGCGCAGACGCAGCCAGAGACTCCCCAGACTCTCTGTGCTGGCACCCCTGCACGCAGTGCAAAGCGGCAGGTCACACAGCGTGGAGCTGGGGCTGGAACCAGTCGGCTTTGCCTAAACCACAGGGCTGAGGAGAATGGAGAGGGAAGTGTGTTTCAGGCACAGGAAGCTGCTATGCGAAGGCTCCCTGACGCCCTAGCCAGCTTGACTCAATGGATAGAGCATTGGCCTGCGGACTGAAGGGTTGTGGGTTCGATTTTGGTCAAGGGCATATGCCTGGCTTGCAGGCTTGATCCCCAATAGGGGGTGTGCAGGGGGCAGCCGATCAATGATTCTCATCTTTGATGTTTCTATCTCTCCTTCCTCTCTGAATTAATTTTAAAAAAATAATAAATAAATAAATAAATATAACTCGCTGGCAAGGGTGGCAGTGGCCCTAAACAAAGGCAGTGTGAGTCCAGCTAAGTGTGACTGAGAGTGAACAGGGCAGTGAGGCCACGGGAGGAGTGATGGGAGTGACATGTCCAGGGCTGCGATTTGAAAAAGTCCATTGCATTGAATGAGCTGCAGGCAGGCCACTGTAATGCAAACAGTGTCAGCACAGATCACATGAGCAAGTCTTGTCCAACCCGCTATCTTCCTCCGCTGGACCATTAACTCCAGGAATGGGCCTTGTTCTTAGTGCCCCTGTTGAGTCCTGGGCCTGCCACTCACGAGGTACTCAACCAGTGTTTGTTGCATTTATTTAACTTAGCTAAGCTCCGTTTTGAGAACAGTTCAATGCATTTAAATATGTTAACTTACTCAGTCCTCCCAATATCCCTACTGTGAATCTCCCCATTTTACAGAAAGGAAAACTGAGACACAGAGAAATCCAGTAACTTGCCCAAGGTCACTCAGTGATCACATAATAGAGTTAGAATTCAAACCCAGGTTATCTGGATCCAGAGGACACACTTTTGTAAAAAAAAAAATATGTGTTTCTTGCCCTAACCCAGTGGTCGGCAAACTCATTAGTCAACAGAGCCAAATATCAACAGTACAATGATTGACATTTCTTTTGAGAGCCAAATTTTTTAAACTTAAACTTCTTCTAATGCCACTTCTTCAAAATAGACTCGCCCAGGCCGTGGTATTTTATGGAAGAGCCACACTCAAGGGGCCAAAGAGCCGCATGTAGCTCGAGAGCTGCAGTTTGCCGACCACAGTCCTAACCAGTTTGGATCAGTGGATAGAGCATCGGCCTGCAACTGAAGGGTCCCAGGTTCGATTCCAGTGAAGGGCATGTACCTTGGTTTCAGGCACGTCCCCAGTAACTCTCTATCCCTCTCCCTTCCTCCTTGTAAAAAAAAAAACAATAAAATATATATATTTTTTAAAATACGTGTTTGTTGAAGTTAGAAAGAGAAGAAGAGAGGGAAAGAGAGATGTGCCTTCCTGCATACCCCCTACCCATCCCCCACTGGGGATTGAGTCCATAACCAGGGCATGTGCCCTGACCAGTAATCAAACCAGTGACCTCTGGATGCATGGGACAACGCCATGCCAGGGCAGGAGAACACACTTTTAAATGAGGAAATTCCTGGGGTCTCAGTGGTTATCAGACAAAAACCCAGCCTTAGGGGGCGGGAGGGGGGCGGGGGAAGAGGAGGAGAGGAGCCAGGATTACAACTTTGACCCAAGGACTGGAGGGTGGGTAAGAGGCAGAGGAGGGCAGAGGTGGTGGGAGGAACCGTGGAGAAACCCGGGGGGGGGGGGGGGGCGGAGAGGAGGGCTTGGCATGGAGCCAGAGACCCGTTCCTCTTCTCTGCTGCTGCCCAGCTGTGTGACTTGGGCCTGCAAGCCTGCTCTCTGTGCCTCAGTTTCCTCACCCCTAACATGGGACAAGAAGTCCTGCCTCATGGAGACACTGTGAGGGAGGTCTCACACTGGGGGTGGGTGGGGAGAGGGCCTGCACTGAATCCAGCTCCGCATGTGCTCCTGTGCTTCCACTGGCCTTTAAAACACTTATCGCCAGGAATAAAAACACGGGCAAGTTCACATTTTAATATGGTTTTTAAAAAATTGATTTGAGAGAGAGAGAGAAACATCAATGAGAGAGCAACACCCATCGGCTGCCTCCTGCATGTCCCCTCCACTGGGGGTGGAGCCCATGTCTATGGGCGTGTGCCCTGACTGAGAATCAAACCGGCAAACTCCTGGTGCATGGGTCCGCGCTTAACCACTGAGCCACATCGGGGGCAAAGTTCACACTTTAGAAACCTGAATATGTGCTTTCCCTGGGAAAAAATGGCAAGATAGAGCCCCCTCAGGCCCATTCCCTACCTGTCTACCATCACTTGGAGCTGAGTGGCATCAACCACCCCGTCACATGGAGGGGTGGGGGGGAGGACATGGGCTCCCCAGATTGCCACAGGCCCCCACTGGCTAGTCCCTTCATTTATAGCACCTACCTGCCCCCTGTCCCCTGCAAGGAGCTGAGTCTGAGGTCTATGGTCCCCTTGCCAGGAGACGGCAGCTGGAAGCTCTAGGAAAAGACTGAGCACCAAGGAACCGCAACCCTTGGCAACGAGGAGGGAACTTCAAGGAAATCCAAGCAGCAGTTTCCTTCAGAGGCCGCGTGCCAGCCTGAGGTTCCATTGGGACTACCTCTTCCCACTTCAAAAATGAAAATCAATAGTGGGGGAGCCGATACCGGTTTGGCTCAGTGGTAGAGCATTGGTCTGCGGACTGAAAGGTCCCAGATTTGATTCCGGTCAAGGGCATGTACCTTGGTCGATGATTCTCTCTCATCGATGTTTCTAGTTTATATCCCTCTCCCTTCCTCTCTGTAAAAAATCAATAAAATATATATATATATATTTTTTAAAAATAGTGGGAGGAGCTCGCGAAGGGCAGGTGAGGAGTGAGGGCCAAGCAGTCAGGCTTCTTTCAGTTTGCAGCCCAGAACATAAAGGCAGTGAAGGAGAGTATCTGAAGGCGACCGGATAAAGATGTGTGATTTGTTTTGTTTTTTTTTAGTTGCTGGCAATAATAAAATAAAAATTATCTAAAACTTTTGTCCCTTGCCACAGAATAGTTTGTCTCATCTTTTAGGTGACCAGCAAGGGTTGTTGAAATGCCAGCAGGGGGTCCTCTCAGAACGTCATTCCCCACGGAGGCAGAGCACCAGAGCTGCTGAGTGGTCCCTGTCCTGGTTGCTCTCTCTGGGCACACCCATGTGTCCTCATCTCTGCAGGTACACACACAGGTGGCTGTGTTGTAGGCCGGGGGTAGTGGTGGTGGTGGGGGTGAGGGGTGGGGCGATGGGACAGTGCCAGGTGTTAGACCGGACCTGGGTTCACCAACCTCGGCACTTGAGATCTGGCTATAAAAGAATTCAGAGCCAAGACTCAACTATAAGAGAACGTGTATTTGTAAAATCACAGAGGTGGAAGACCTAACTCATAGAAGAGATGGGCTTAGGAAACAAGTGATAGAGATAAAGGAAGGGTCCTTGGAGCTTGGGAGTGAGGAAGGCAATGATAATGCGGGAGGGGGGGTGGGGAGGCTTGGGCAGGCTTGTTCCCAGGAGGGAGAGCTCTCTGGGTCCGCCTTCCTAAGGGTTTTTTGGTTGTTGTTAATCCTCATCCAAGGATATTTTTTCTATTGATTTTGAGAGAGTGGAAAGGGTGGGAGAGAGAGAGAGAGAGAGAGAGAGAGAGAGAGAGAGAGATTAATGTGAAAAAGACACATCAATTGGTTGCCTCCTCAGGAGCTGGACAGGAGCCACCAGGGATCAAACCTGCAACCAGGTACGTGCTCTTGACAGAGAATCGAACCTGAGACCCTTTGGTGTGTGGGCCGATGCTCTAGCCATGGAGCCACTGGTGCTGATTTTAGGGGAAGTCCCAGGGGAAGATGTCAATCGCATAGTCACTAGCTCCCCAAGTCTCCACTGATGGATTGGTCAGCACCAGGGCAGGGGGTCATTATTCAACGCAGCTGGCCCCGGGGTCAGCCGTGGGGTCACTGCTCTGGTTTTGCGGCTTTCCTGGGCCTGGAGCTAAAACACAACTGAGACCTAAATGTTATCTCTGGGGAGGAAAGGTCAGGAGGTCCAAACCGCATGACCACTGATAGGGAGGGGAGCAAAGGTTACCCTGGGGCCGTGGTCGGCAAACTCATTAGTCAGCAGAGCCAAATATCAACAGGACAACGATTGAAATTTCTTTTGAGAGCCAAAATTTTTTCAACTTAAGCTTCTTCTAACACCTTCTTCAAAACAGGCTCGCCCAGGTGTTTTGTGGAAGAGCCACACTCAAGGAGCCAAAGAGCCGCAGTTTGCCGACCACGGCCCTGGGGGCAAGGTCCCATCCTGCATTTGAGCCTACAACTGAGGTACATGCCGCTGGCCAGAACTGAACCTGGACCCTTCAGTCCACGGGCTGACACCCTCATCCCCTGAGCCAAACCAGCCAGGGCCTACACTGGTCCTTTGCTTCCTGCCCGGGTGACCTCGGGGTCTGGCCCTTGTCCTTGCTCGGCTCATGTCTGTCTGACTGCCAACCACAACTGTACCACAGAGGCTCTGTCCCAGCATCTCAGCCTGCAGGACTCCTCTCGCCTACCCACCCTCTTCTTGCCTGCTTGCAAATCCCAGGTCCGTCTCTCAGCCTGGGGTGAATCACATGGCCGCTCTGTTTCCTAATTTGTAAAGCCATACTAATCGCAACCCCAGACTGTTGTAGGGATTAAGTGGAGTTGACTCACTGCGTTAAAGCACTGCGTTTGGTGCCTGGCAAGACATGGGATGACCCTCTTGCATTCGTGCCCTGAGCTTTTCCTCCTCCTCCTGGCCTTCCCCCCTGCTGTTCCCTCCCCCAGAGTACCGAGCCCATTGCCCTCCTGCAGCCTGGATCTCAGGCACCCCTGGAGCCCCAGAGGGGGTGCACCCAGAAGGCAGGGATGCCCAGCAGTGCCCAGCAGTCAGAGGATACGGAAACCCTTGCTGAATGTGGTCTGTGAGTGGCAATCCTTCAGGACTCACTTTCTCCTCTCCCTCGGGGGAAACAGCAGATCTACCCCAGAGGAGGGGAAGGTAACAAGTGGAGACAGACCCGCAGAGGATGGGTCACGGGCACACGTATACGTTCACCAGAGCGGCAGCCAGGCCCCCCGCTCCTCGGCCAGGGCATCGCCTCCCTCTGGTGACTGTGGGGGAGGGCGCCATGGCCCCTCTCCACCCAGTGGCCTGCGGGATCCCGGAACTCTCCTCCGTGTCTGGTGAGGACATGGGATGGCACAGCCATTACGGAAACAGTTAGCAATCTCTTATAAGGTTTAAATATCCGCCTTAATAAAATATATTTAAATAAATGAATGAATGAATGAATGAATAAATAAATAAATAAATAATAAATAAAATAAACATCCGGCCAAGACGGGTTTGGCTCAGTGGATAGAACGTTGGCCTGTGGACCGAAAGGTCCCGGGTTCGATTCCGGTCAAGGGCATGTACCTTGGTTGTGAGCACATCCCCAGTGGGGGTTGTGCAGGAGGCAGCTGATCGATGATTCTCTCTCATCGATGTTTCTAACTCTCTATCCCTCTCTCTTCCTCTCTGTAAAAAACCAATAAAATATATATTAAAATAAATAAATAAATAAATAAATAAATAAATAAACATCCGCTTAACCTATTAGCTAGCAAATCCATCAAAGTAAGAATGTCCAAACCTGTAGAGGATTTTTAAAAAATATATTTTTTAATTGATTTTTAGAGAGTGAGGAAGGGAGAGGGGGAGAGAAAGAGAAACTTAGATGTGTGAGTGGAGCATTGACCTGTTGGGAATGAGCCCATAACCCTGGCCAGGAATCGAAACAGCAACCCTTTGGAGCACGGGACAATGCCTAAACAACTGAACCACACCAGCCAGGGCAAGAATTTGTATATATAAGTCCTTGGAGCCAAACGGGATACGCCTGGAAGCAAGACCGCAACAAACTGAGAAAACACTTCCAAGATACGACAGCTTACAACTTCTCTTATGGGTTTGGATTTAAGGAGGAAACGTAGGAAGATTATATGAAATGGAGGAGGGAAGGGATCACAGGACTGTTATCTTGAGGGAGGTCACGCCTTAGAAGGAGAGATTTGGAAGGGGGGCCAGCTTTGGAAGGAGGGTTTGACTGGGTGGCCACCATTTAGAAGGAGGGGTCCGAAAAGACTAATCATTGCCTCAGGAAAGAGGTTGACAAAGGTTTGGTAACCTGGACGCATAGACCCGTGGACTTGCTTAAGGCAAGGATAAGCTCTTTTTCTAGGAAATTATATGCCTGGGGTGTGACTACCTACCGTGACCTACCCAGTTGAGAATTTATGATCAGATCATCCTCTGAGATTACTTTTTATAGGATCCCCTTTTCATCCATTAGTCAATGCCTAAGTGTTAAAAAGAAAAGCCACCGGCCCAAAATGGCATCACTTATGCTAAAAGCCCGTACCAAACCTAGATTTAATATCTAAACCAATTGTAGTTTTGACTTTTGGCCTTCCCCAGAAACTGGTCTGGAAGTTCCTGGTCAACACCAATGAGGTCATCTGTCACGTGGGCCCTCCTGCATTTCCCCAAGGAAGGAGTTAATCTGCATAACGAAACCCTTCGGGTTCTCTTCTCCCCCAAAAGGAAGCGTCTCAACCCAAAATAACCCTTTCTTTTCTCTTGCTAATAGCTTCTTTGCCTCACCCTTTTCTTCTTCTTTTTCTTCTTTTTTTTCTTCTTCTTCTTCTTTTCTTCTTCTTCTTCTTCTTCTTCTTCTTCTTCTTCTTCTTCTTCTTTTTCTTCTTCTTTTTCTTCTTCTTCTCCTTTTAATGTTTTTATTGTTGATTTTTAGATAGAGAGGAAGGGAGAGGGAGAGAGAGAGAGAGAGAGAGAAACAGATGTAAGAGGAGACACTGGCTGCCTCCTGCACACTCCCCACTGGGGATGGAGCCTGAAACCCGGGCCTGTGACCTCTTGGTGCAGGAACCCACACCCGTCGGGCCCCACCCTTCTTTTCTATAAAAACCTTCCATTCTGTACAACCCCTCAGAGGCCCTTCTATTTACTAAATTGGATTCTGCCCTATTCATGAATGGCTTAATGAAGTCAATTAGAACTTCAAATTTACTCGGTTGAATTTTGTGGGAGTTTTTCTTTTTTTTTTTTTTTTACAAAACTTGTGCAAGAATGTAAATAACAGCATTATTATACCCCCCCCAAAGCAGGGGGGGGGGGAGGGAGAAGGAGGGGCAGTTCTGGTTGGATACATCCCCAGGAGAAAGGAAAAACAAACAGATGAGGGACTCCAGAGAGTCACAAAACTGGGGGGGGGGGGGGGGGGGGATCTCCAAGGCACCTGCCAGGTGGGAGCAGGCCACACGTGGTGCCGTTTGTTCCGTCGCAGGGACTTTTCCATCAGGGGAGAGAACTGTGGTCCTGGGAATGCGAGCAGTGATGGGGGGAGGGTTGACATTTGGCCCAAAGTAGCAGGAGAGACCCTTCTGAGGCTGGGGAAGGTGCTATACCCTGATTTAGGCGAAGGCACACAGGTATATGTAATCACACACACACACACACACACACACACACACACACGGAGCTGTGTGCTTTAGATTTGTTGCATATCCCTCAATGCCACGAGTTCCCAGCAAAAATCAAAAGCTTCAGACCCACTCAGTGCTCCTTTCTGCTCTGTAAGCCCAGGGACAGCTCCCACCCTGCTGGCACTAAGCCCACACTCCTCCAGCCTCTGAGACAGGCCCCCATCTCCCACCCCCTCCGGCCACATTGCTCTCCTGGCTTTCCCTCCGCCAGCCGTGGGGCCTTTGCTCTGACTGCTCCTGGGCCCCGAACACTTTCTCCTCAGCCCTTCCCGAGGCTGGCTCCTCCCACCCTTCAGGCCTCAGCCAATGCCTCCTCCCCAAAGTCCTCCCGACCCCGGCGTCTCAGATAGCCATCTCCCCTCCCCTGGGACCAGGCCTCCGCTCGGTTTTATTTTCATCCTAACTTGGATAACCTTGTGAGTGTACCTTCATCACTTCTATATCTCTGTTTCCACATCTAGGCTGCCTGCTTCGCTCGGGCAAGGCTGAGTCGGCAGGGTCCAGTGCCATATCCCCAGGGCCTAGAGAAGTGCCAGGCCCAAGGTAGGTGTCCAACACATATCTGCTGGCTGGATGAATGCATGAACAGCTCTGTAGGTGCCTACAGTTGCCACACACACCCACACATGGGAGCACCCTCCTACATCACACCCACACAGGAGAGCACTCCCCTACACACAACACACACAACACACACAACTCACACACACACACACACACACACACACACACCCACACACTCACACTGCAAAACTAACAATTTGCATAGCTGGCGGGAAAGAGGGCCCCTCTTGAAGACTGCATTCAACCATGGGAGCCGCCTCCCCTCCCCACCCCCCTGGAGAGATCAGATCAAAGCCCTATTGGCTCTGTAGCCCTGAGCGGCTCTCGGAGTGTGCCCCCCCCCCAGGCCGGCAGCAGCACTGCTTGGGAACCTGTGAGACATTCCAAGTCCCAGCACCCAGACCTCCTGAATTGGGAACCCTGGCCTGGACCCAGGGACCATGTTTTACAAGCCCTCTGATGGGCTGCTCTAAGGCGTCACTCAACCTGGGCTGCCCATGGCCATCACCCAGGATGCTTAAAAATCTGTCTAGTCCCACCCTCAGAAGTCCTAATTGAATTGGGATTTAAAAAGAAAGTTCCCCAGGCAATCTGAATGTCTCATCAGAGCCCAGCATCCTTGACCTGGAGGGAGCGGGGCCTCTGGGAGCATCCCCAGCTCCCAGACATCCCCAGGCAGGCCTAATTCCTCCGCATTCCTGCCCGGGGCCTCTCACTGGCTGCCTTCTTATATTTGGTTATTTTCCCCCTCCCTCCCCAAACACAACAATTCAAAATATTCCCAGCTCCCAGACAATAAACAAAGCCGGGGAGGCAAGCTCCCTGGCTGTTTTGTTCCCACTTATGGCCTGATCCACAGCTGGCCTGATTGGGCCCTCAGGACTGACTGGTCATCTGAGCAGGCGGGGTGAGCCCTGGCTCGCACACAGGCCACCCCAGCTCCGCTCCCGGCATCCCAGAATCCCTCAGTTCTCAGTGACCCCAGGTGCCCTCCGAGGCCACTTCCTTGGGGAAACGGAGGCTCCGAAAGGGCGAGTGGTTTGGCCCAGGACACACAGCAGGGCCGAGGAGGTCCCTCTCGTCTGTGGGGCAGATGTGTGGGCTCGGGAGAGACGTGCGTTCAGTTCCAGGCTCTGACCCTTACCAGCTGGACCTTAGGTAGGGACCAGTCCCACTCTGAGCCTCCATTTGTCCTTCTAGAAAATGAGGATGGCACTCGAGCCCCTTCTAAGGTCACTGTGAAGGCCAGGGTCTACACAAGGTGAGTGCTCATGACTATTGCTATTATTCTTGCCATCTTGGAAAAATGGAATGAGCAAGTGAGAAGTGTAGGTGGAGGATGCTGGGAAAGAGGGATGTAGGAATTATCCATCCAGCTCTCAGACGCCCGACCTGAGGAAAGGGCTTGTATTGGAGGGTGGGAAGGGAAGAGACGGTTACCAAGGGCCATACTAGACAGGCACTGGCAGAGGGAAGCAGCCAATGCTTTCCCTGTGCAAAGGGGGGTGGGGGGTGGGGGAGAGACTGGGGCACCGAGGTGGAGGTGGTTTGCCACCTGGAGCTGGTCTCCAGGGCCGTTATCCACACGTGTGTACCCGGATGCTATTTGCAGGTCTTCAGCCTGATTTTGTCCACGTGTGTATGAAAAGGCTCGGGCCCAGCACGTTCTTTTCTATGACGAGTGCATTGTCCTCTGTGGGTCAGTGCTTGACAGGATAAGGATGACACCAGGGCGTTCCTTGCACCAGCAGGGCCTGCCCCAAGACAACAAATGGAGGACCGCGTGCATCTGTCTCCGTATCGGAAAGTTATGCGTCAAGCTACTAGGCTACTAAATAAAACCTGGCCTGCCATTCCATCCTGGCAGGTGTATTGCCATGACGAGCTGGAGGCCAGGTCTGAGTGACACATTCTCCGTCTCCTTGAAGTCTGATACTTGGGGGAGCCTTGTGACCCTGGCTGGTAGCCCACCCCTCTCCTGCCGCCCCTGGCTCTGCCCTCACCCTTGAGTAGCTTTGCACACAGGCACATTAGACAAGACAACCAGACCCACCCCCCACCCCGCCCCCGCCCATTCCAGCTCAGCCGCACCCTCAAACAGCCCTGCTCTCCCCACTTGGATCCCGGGGGCGCACCGTGGCCCTTTCCACCCTCAAGTGGGTGGATGGGGGAAGAGGCCGGCAGCCAGGCACTCTGGGCTCTGGCTGGGCCCTTCTCTTCCGCCTGAAAAAAATCCTCGTCCCAAGGGCCCTGCCAGGCACAGGCCCCTCTCTCTGTCTGGGGCAGGGACAGAATCTCTGCACAAGGTTGATGGAAAGATTAAATGTGTTAATGCAGGAAAGGGCTTCGCACGGGCCCCAGCACAGTTCACATTATGGATGGCGATGCTGAGAAGCCCGTGGCAAGCTGTGCGGCAGAGCAGACAGCGTCAGGGTGGCAGAAGGAGGAGCGCAGCGTGAGGCCAGACGTGGTAAGGGATTATACATTTGTTCGGTCATCTGGAAAACCAGATGGGCTGAGCCCCAAAATGGCACCAGCAGCCAGGGACCGGGGAGTTAGCTGTTTTAAAGGACTGTCGGGCAGGCTTTTTTCGGGCAGGGGATTTTGTGGGCGGGTCTGGATCCTGAGCAAGGCCGGAGGGGAAAGATAATAGCAAACGGAATGTGGTCCGGGCGAACGGGAATGCCGGCTGGGAACGGTCTAAAGGTCAGTTTCCCAGGGGAGAAGACATCGATTCGGTTATTTGATCAGACCTAATGGACGGGAGCTGGCGGTCGGGTCGGAGGGAAGCAGTGTTTGCTGAGCTTGCCATGTGCCAGGCGCTGAGTGGCATGCTCACAGGCATGATCTCATGGACCCCTTCCAAGAACCTGGGAGGAAGGCACCCATTTCACAGACGAGGAAACTGAAGCTCAAAGATGACGAGCCGCCTACCCAAGGCCACACACAGTGGAGCTGGAGTTTGAATCCTAGACATGACCTTCCTCCTCTCCATGGGCCAGCGCAGGCAATGGAAGCGAAGAGGAGAGAGCAGCAGAGGGAGGAGGAAGCAGACGCCGCAGGGTCAGAACGAGGGTGAGGAGATGCCCATGTTGGAGATGTGCTCCTCACCTCTGTGGTTTAGCACGTGACCATATGCGTCAGGATGTGAAACAGCTGCCTGCATGGACCCGGGGTTTCAATCTAGCTGGTCCAGTGGAGCAGGAAGAAAAAAATCTTTTGATCATCGCTTGGATCATAACCCTCAGTGAGTCAAGCTTCGCCCAGGTCCCGTCGCCTTGCCGCGTAGTAATAATTCTGCCCAGACTCCACTCGGCTGTAATGGCTACGAGGTTAGGACATGCAGGCTGTTTGTGCAGCCTTCGGAGTTGATGTCCCTGCCCTGTGTCCGTGTGGTCAGCCCACGGCCACCGGGCACCATGCAAGGCCTATGTGTGAAAGCACATAGGAGTTTGGCCCAAATCCAGGCTTGGCCACCGATGCTGTGTGACCTTGGGCAAATCCTTAAACCTTTCTGGGCCTCAATTTCTTCAAACATAAGAGGAGGATGGACATGGCTGCCCCGAAGCCCCAATCATTGGAGACATCTCAGAATGAGACATTTTCAGGTAATAAGGGAACTTTCTCTTTTCAGTTTTTTCTTATTCCTCTGGGAAACCAGGAAGACTCAGCTAGGTGCGTGTGTGTCTTCCACACCCTTTGCCACTTGATCATCTCCTTTTTCAACAAAGCCACCCCCAGGTCAAAGACATTGGGCAATGGCAGGCACTGGGCTAGATTGTCTGGTTTTCATTGTCTTTATTTTTAAGGCACCCTCTATTTATGGAAAGTATTGTGGACTTCCATTTATAGCAGCTACGGGACATTGTAGCAAAATGTGTGCAAGTTGTTTAAAAAATGAGTGCATTTGAAGGGAAAAAAAAAAAAATTAAATGAGTAATGATAGAGGAGGTGTCTGAGTGTCACAGGATGACCAAAACAAACTGGGGGTGACACAGCAGAAATCCATTCTCTCACAGTCCGGAGGCCAGAGTCCCAGATGGACATGCCCCAGGGCCACACCCCCTCTGGGGCTCTGAGGAAACGCCCGCCTTGCCCCAGCCCAGCTTCCGGTGGTTCCCATTCATCCTTGGCATACCTCAGTTTGCAGCGTCATCTTTCCACTCTCTGCTTCTATCGTCACATGGCACCCTCCCGTGTGTCTCTGACCTCACATGGCCAACCTCCTCTGCGTCCAGATTTCCCTCTTCTTATAAGGACACCAGTCCTATTGGATTGGGGCCACCCTAGTGACCTCATCTTAACTTGATTATATCTGCACGGACCCTATTTCCAAATAAGGTCAGATTCACAGACGCCAGGGGTTAGGATTTCAACATATCTTTTCGGGGGGACACAGTTCAACCCATCACAGGTGAGTTGTAGCAAAAGGAAAATGTTTACAGGGAGACCTAACAAAAGTTTGGGGAACTCTGCCCAGACCAAAGGAGCATGGGAAAGAAAAGCAGAGGGTCAGGGTCCTGCCCCACCATCCGGGCACCGTGGGCCGTCCTCCCTCACTGAGCTTTGGTTCCTGGGGTTTTCAAACAGCCCGGGACCCCTGGGAGCAGCCTTTCCAGTGAGATCTGCCTTTCCAAGTTCAAAGCGGTACAGGTCTGGGTCTGGAGTCCCTCTGGTTGCTGTGTCCCTTCCAGCCTCCTCTGTAAAGTGAAGGCAGATTAGGACGTGGCCATGACACCATATATTATAGTCCTCTCCATCCAAAGGTGGGGTCTGTCCCTACTGCCCTGGAGCCAGGCTGGCCCGTCACTTACTTGGGCTCATTGAATGTGGTAGAGACATTGTACCAGTTTCCAGCCTGGGCCTCAAGAGGCTTTGCAGCTTCTGCTTTTGCTATCTTAGAACTTTTCTCCCCGCCATGTAAAAAAAAAAAAAAGCCCAGGGTAGGCTGCTGGTGGATGAGAGACCACGTGGAGAGAGGCCCACCAAGCTGACCACAGGCTTATGAGGGAGCCCAGCAGGCCAGCGAAGAACCGCCCAGCGGAGCCCAGCCCAGATCACCAACCCACGGAATTACAAGTCGAATAAGTTGTCATTGTTTTAAGCCATTTCGTTTTGGGACGTTTGGTATGCAGCTGAAACTAACCAATACCTCCCACTCCAATCCTCTGTGGGCTAGTGAGGAGTCAATGAGGTTACACTTCAGGCAGCACCAGGCACAGAGAAGATGGCCACTAAATACCGATGTTCTTCCGCTCCTGTGTCAGAGTGCGTTTTAGTGATCAAAGGTAAACGAAGGGAGGTGCGGCCTCCTGTGGGTTTGGCGATTTTTGCCACTAATTTCATTTCGCCCCAAAACTGGTCCCTTCTCCGGGTCTTAGTTATGGACAGGCTCCTGTTGATGATTTGGGGTTAGTAGGTGCCCTTCATGAAAGCCCTCCTTGGTTAGCATTTTAGATCCCAGGGAACTTGTAAGAACATTTAGAGAGAGAAAGTACATTGAGAGCAAAGAGGATCCAACCTTGAAGGAGAGGGGCTCAGAAGAGGAGCTCATAAAGGGGCCTGAAGAAGAGTGTCGGAAGGTTAAAGACAACCAGAAGAGGGCATATCATGGAAGCCAAAGGGGAGCATGGGTATCCTGAAGGAGGAGGAGGTCAATGGAGTCAAAGGAAGCTCAATGAAAAAGGATTGACAAGGGATAACTGGCTGTGTGCACCTGGAGATCAACCATCAGTGCCCCCGGCAAGATGGGGTTCCATGGACTGCAGGGGATGGAAGACTAAACACAGCAGCTCAACGAATGAGCTGATAAGCAAGCGAACGCATGGAGTGTAGACATAGTATGTTCACAAATACCCTCTTATATGTTCCTTTAGCTTCCATATGCTCCTACCCTGTTTCCCCAAAAATAAAACAGTGTCTTATATTAATTTTTTTCTCCCAAAGTTGCGCTAGGTCTTATTTTCAGGGGATGTCTTATCTTTCCATGCGCTAGGTCTTATTTTCGGAGGATGTCTTATTTTGGGGGAAACACGGTAGGGACTGGGGGACACAGAAGTAAAAAAGGACAGTTTACATCTTTAAGATTTAAAGTGAGATCTATTATAGATACAGAAAACAAACTGATGGCTGCCAGCTGGGAGGGGTTGGGGGACTGGTGAAACGGTGAAGGGATTAAGAAGTACAAATGGGCAGTTACAGAATCACCATGGGGCTATAAAGCATAGCGTAGGGAATGGAGTCAATAGTATTGTGATAACTACATATGCTGCCGGGGAGGATCACTTCATAAGTTATATGGACGTATAACCGCTATGCCGAACGCCGGAAACGTATACAATATGGAATGTCAACTGCAATTGGAAAAAAAAAAATTATTTTAAAGAAATGTGAGATCCATGAGGAAACATACAAGATGATGAATGAATAAATGAGCAAACGAACGCGTGACATATCCTTGGGTAGAATGTCCCCAAGGGCTAGTCCTTCCCCAGCACAGCACGGGGGCCCAGCACCAGGCTATGATAGTTCCATGCTGTGTGACCTTGAGCAAGTAACCTCACCTCTCTGCACTTTGGCACCTTCACCTGCACTGTGGTGCTATGAGAGCGTCCAAACCCTCTGGGCTCTCTGCTGAGAAGGAGCCATGAGACCCCCCTCCCCCCCCCCCCCCCACAAAGCGGGGAGAGCTCAGTGGGTAGCGGTGTGCATGTGAGAGGCTCCTTTTAGCTGGCAGGTTTCCCTGGGAGCTGTGAGTTTGATCTTTTTTTGTTTCATAAAACACACCTGACCAAGTGGATGCCTGTTTGTGTTAGAAGGAAAGAGAAAATGGGGGAAAGGGTTGCTTGTGGGAGGGGAGGCAGGAAGGAAGATGAGGGGAGGAGGAAAGGCAGGGAAGGGGGAGGTAACTGTGACAGGAATGCTCCCTGGCACTCGCTGTGCCAGCCCTCACTCTTAGATCTTGTACCTGTCAATTTATTTAATCCCCACAGCAGCCCAGGGAGTCAGGCGCTACTATCATCAACAGGGAAATGAAGCAATCTACCCCCATGTGACAGACCCGGGGGCAGGACGGCGGCCTGACCCCGGAGCAGGCAGGGCGGAGGGCGCCTGTCTGAGCAGACGGAGCTCGCAGTGCTGGGTTGAGGCCTAGAACTCCCACAGACTCGTATGGGACCCTGGGAGCCCGGCCCTCTTTGGACCTCAGCTATCCCATCTGGGCAATAAACGGCTGAGTTACAGGGGCTCCTCGCTCTTGACCTCTTCCTGCGCCTCGATGGGGCTCAAATGCCCCCCCCCCCCCCCCCCCCGGTCAGCACCAAGTCACTCTCGGCCCCCAGATGCAGGGCAGCACCTTAGGAGACTGTCCCTGATAGGGGAGCCCCAAACCCTGTCCCTGACTTAGGCTCTGCCCCTCTGCCCAGCCCCTGCCCATACACTCCTCTCTGGCTTCACCTCCACCTGAGCCCCTGGGGCAAAGCCAAGCCACATGTCACCCTCTTGCTAAAGAATCATCAATGGCTCCCTATTATCTGCCAAACGATCCAATCCCTCAGGCAGCCCTCCAGGTCTCCCAATCCTACCCCTTCACCTGGAGTGCCAGCCACCTCTCCTCAGCTCTCCCACCGGCCACACAAAGGGCTTCTCTTTCCATGGGGTTTTTCCACTGTGTCTGCGTGAGCAGTGCCTCTGCAGGCCCACCCTCCTAGTCCCCAGGCCAAGCTAATGGCTCCTCCTGGATAGGTCACAGAGGCTGCTAACCTGTCTTGTCAGAGTGCATTTGGTGCAATCACTCCTGCGCTCCTTGAGGCTGGGCCAGAGTCCAGTCCCCTCAGTACCCCCTGTACCAGCACCACCTCCCCAACCCCTACAGCCTGCATCCACACCATCTCCCCGGGGGGAGAATCACATGGCGGTAGGAGCTTTCAGACGAAAAAGAAATTGGAGATAAAGCCTGGTGGGGGGCCGTGTCCCAATGGGGGGATTAGGACACGGGCAGCAGGGACTCAGTGCCTAGATGCAAGGGATCTCCAAATCTGCATGAACTTGAGAAGCCATAAACTTGAGTCCTCCCTCTCTCACACACCCAGAGCATCTCAGAAGATGTCAGCCAGGAGGCTTTCAAAAATTGGCATACCTGAGGTTGTTGTTGCCAACCGTTGGTCCTTCTATAAAAAGCTGCCACCCCGAGCCCATTTTAGTGATTCATAGAATTGCATCAGTCAGCAGTTCCTCAGCTCGCCAGGGACCTCCCTGGTTCCCATCAGGAGGACTCTAAGTGCTTCTTCCAAGTGTGAGGTTTCCTTGAGACCAAAATTGCATCTTGGCTGTGCCCTGGGGGTTGGCAGAAGCCAGCTGTCATTGGGCCTATTTTCTTGGCCTCCCGGAGGCTCAGATCCCTCTGGAGGGTCTCAAGGGCAGCCCTGCCAGGAGGGAGCTGGGGGTCTGGGAGGTGAGGGAGTGCTGGGACACGGGTGGGGCTGAGGGACCTGAGGAGTGGCTCAGGAGTGGGCTGGAGATGAGACGGGGTCATCTGCGGCCGGCCACCGCAGGTCCCAGGAGTCCTTGAGCTGGGCTGGCCTAACTCCGTGGGGCTGCGAGCCAGGAGGTCACATGCCACTGGTGCAAAGGCCCCAGTTTCCAGGACACGGTGGCCGGAGCCTCCCTCGCCGTGTGTCTTGTACCAGACCCTTCAACTAAGACGCCCTCACAGGTGGCTGCGGGAAGCCCGTGCAGCCTGAAGCGAGTGCGATTCTCAGCACAAGGCCGCTGCATAGGGGTGTCCTGGCGTGGCAGCCAACAGCAGGGCCCGAAAAGGCGAACTTGTGCTGAGAACTCCAGTCCTCACTAGAGCCCTGTGCCATTTCACAGATGAGGCCCCGACGCCCAGGAAGTAGAAATACTCTCCCCAAAGAAGTGTCCCGCAAGCTCCTGGCGCCCTGAGCCACTGAGTCTCCTTCCATGTCCGCAGCTCTGCACCAGCCTCCTCCGTGGACTCCTGGCCTCTACCCTGCCCCCCAGTTTTCTCGTTCTGTACTGTTTCTGCCCTGCCCCCCGACCCTTCAGTGGCTCCCCATTGCCTGCAAAACAAGGAACAGCACCCCCTTTGGCATTCCAGGTGACTTGAAACCTGGCTATGTCTTTCTTTCCAACTCCCCTCTCCAATCCTCCTCCCCGACATGTATGCCTTGTCCTCACTCTGTTCCCGCCTCCTAACGCTTTGTCTGACCTCCCCCTGCTCTCCAGCCACCACTGAGTGCTAGCTCTCTATGAGCCTTGATACACACACACACACACACACACACACACACACACACACACATATATATATATATATATATATATATATATATATATATATATATATAGAGAGAGAGAGAGAGAGAGAGAGAGGGAGAGAGGGAGAGAGGGAGAGAGAAAGAAAGAAAGAAAGAAAGAAAGAAAGAAAGAAAGAAAGAAAGAAAGACAAACATCAATGATGAAAGAGAATCATTGATTTGGCTGCCTTCTGCATGCCACACACTGGGGATCAAGCCCACAACCCAGGCATGTGCCCTGACCAGGAATTGAGTTACTTCCTGGTTCATAGGTCAACTGACACTCAACCACTGAGTCCTACTGGCCAGGATCCTTCGATTACTTTAAGTTATGTCACCCATTCAGTGAACAAATCTTTATTATGCAGCCCAGTGACTTTGTTCGTATATAATCACCACCCAGATCAAGCTACAGAACATTCTCATCCTTCCAGAAAGTCCCCTTGAGCTGCTTTCAGGCAACTCCTACCCATGCCTGAGGCACCCCCAGCTCTCATGTCTGTCATCACCATTGGCGATTGGTTCGGGCTGTGCTAGAGCTTCCTATAGATGGAATCACAGCACTTTCTCAGGTGTCCGGCTTCTTTCATTCAGGAGACCACCTGAGAAAGTCACTTCCTGTTGTTCTGTGGGAGGATGTGGGGGTGTGTTTGGCGATGGTGAATTGTTGGTGGTGGTTGTCCTTGTGGTGTCACTTAGCCTGTTTCCTGCCCTGATTTTATAGGAACTGACGCAGTTCAATAAGCCCAGTTGAGACTTCACAGGTGGGGCCGTGCCCCTCATGTCCCACCCCACCGGGAGGCTCAGTGTCAGGTGCTCCCCCTGTGAGTGACCTCAGGCTGGTCAGGTAATCACCCCAGTTCGTTCCCCTGTTAAGGTAAGTTTCTGTTTGATGTCAGAGGGTTTTGAGCAGGGATTGACATGGTCTGATTTATCATTTTGAAAGTCCTCTTCGAGCTCCACTTGGAGAACAGACTGTCGGGGAGTGGGGGGCGGGGGGGGACTAAAGCAGGAAGACCAGTGAGGCTACTGCACCAGTCCAGGCCGGTGACGCTGCTGGCAGCGGTGGTGGGTGGAGTGGCCGATTCTGAGTGGAGCTGTGCTGGCCCCGCACCCACACGTGGTAGGTGCCTGTCACTGTTACTTAGCCTGAGCTGAGCAGAGGCTGGCAGAGAGGGTGTCCCAGTCATACCTGGGTGTGCCTGAATTCGGGGAAACTTCGACTTTTGTGGTTTGATGCTGCAATTTGAAAAAAAACAACAACACACAAACCAAAACCAGAACAAGATTCTGACCTGGTTACCCAGCAGGCCCTGAAGCAATTTCTGATTAACAGCTCTCTCTGCCCTCCTCCCCGAACTCTGTGTGTCGGCAGGGGGGCCTCTCTGCTGGTGGGGAGCACCATCCACATTGTCACCGAGTGACAGACAGTGTGGAGAACAGTTAGGTCTGCCTCCTGGGGACAGAAAGTTCCCAGCTTGGGGCCTGGGATAGAGAGCTTGATCCCCACCCCCTTTCCCCACCCCCAAGGCTCAGGTTCATGCATTCCCACATGGTGGGGATCAGGGGCAGGCCCCCGTGTGTCATCTGACCTGACAGCTAGTCCCCCAGAGATGAAAGGGCAACTCCTGCCTGAAATCCCGTTGGCCCCTAGGAATGCGGTGGGAGCCTGGTTATTTGTATGGTTATTGGTATCAGTTATCCATCACTGTGTAACAAATTACCCCCAAAACAATAAACACTGATTACATGGCATGCTTCCTGTGGGCCAGGAATTCTGGAGCTGTTTTGCTGGGTGCTCAGTGGCTTAGGAGGGGGCAGCGTGGTCTCTCAGGAGGTTCCAGCCACCAGAGGGCTTGTTTGGGGCCTGAGGCTCTGCTTTCCGAATGGCCCACACACAGGGCCGGCAAGTCGGCCCTGCGGTTGGTGGGAGGCCTCGGCTCCTCTGTGCAGGCTGCTGCCATGCTGGCTTCCCCCAGAGGAAGCGGGCCCAGCGTAGGGAGGAAGCTGCAACGCCATATGACCTAACCTCAGACATCACACACGGTCATTTCTGCAATATCTTGTCCGTTACCCGGGCCAGCCCTATCCAGTGTGGGCGGAGACTGTGTAAGGGTGAGAATAACAGGAGGAGAAAGTCACAGGACCCACTGGGAGGCACGTGGGCAGTCAGACCACAGTGAACAGGGAAGAACCCTTCTGTCCAGGGGTCCTCAAACTTTTTAAAGTGGGGGCCAGATCACGGTCCCTCAGAGAGCTGGAGGGCCGGACTATATGAACTGCTAATTCCTACTGTAACACCTCGGCTGCGCTCACTGCCCAAAAAACCTGGCGGGCCGGATCAGACTCCTCTGCGGGCCGCATGTGGCCCGCGGGCCGTAGTTTGAAGACCCCTGCTTCTGTCCCTCTGTCTGCTTGCCTTATGCTCCTGACCTGTGGGCCGGCCCCTGTGCCAGGCCTTCCCGTGCAGGGCTGAGGTAAGGAGGCTTGGCCTCAGCCCAGCAGAGAAAGAGCTTCATCCGCTCAGAGGCGTCTTTAGGGAACCAAATCCTGTGGGCATGCAAGGGATGAGCAAAGCCACCGAACCCTGACAAAGCCTGATTAGCCAGGACATCACACACCACCCCGAGGCTCCATTCATAGCCAGACAGATGTTTCGGGGGTGCTGGGACGAAGGGCAACAGGACCAAGGAGGAGAGAGAAAGTGCCCTGGCCTGGAATCAATCAGGAGAAGCTTCAGGAGGAGGTGGCATTTGAGCTATTGGTGGTTTTTTGTTGTTGTTGTTGTTGTTTAACTTATTGATTGGTTTTGAGAAAAAGAGAGAGACATTGATTTGTTGTTCCACTTATTTTTGCATTTATTGGTTGACTCTTGTATGTGTCCTGTGTGGAGACTAAACCCGCAACCTTGGTGCATTGGGGCCAACTGAGCTGCCTGGCGAGGGTCTTGAGCTGGTTTTAATGTCCAAGAGAACGAGGCAGGCGGAGGGCAGTATCACGCAGGGGTCAGAGCAGATATGGGCACAGGCTCATGCCAGAGACTTCCTGAAACCACCCCCCCTCAATTCTCACAAAGCAATTGATCACACACCTGTGCCATGGCCTGTGCTGGCCACTCTTTGGCTAGCAGTGGATAAGACAGACCTCATGGTGCTTAAAACTATAGTATTGGGAAAGGGATAGGGCCCGGGGATAGCCTTGAGATTAATACTAACAGTAAAAGTAGCTTCATTCCAGCCAAGCAATGGAAAACCATTGCCGTGGGCACCATCATGCCCCTAGTTAACAGGTGAGGAAACCGAGGCTCAGAGCTGTAAGGATAGTCCAAGGTCACAGAGCCAGACCTGGTGCTCCCAGGCTTTCTAAGTGGGCACAGCCGCCCTCGGTCCGGCTCTCTGGCATGCTCTGGGCTGCAGGTGCTGGCCGGGCCCCTCTTCTCCACCAGCAGGAGAACTGCAGGCCCGCGGCTTCACAACAGTGGGAGGAGGGTTGTGTGAACTTTTGTGGCTCGACTTCGGAGCTCAAGGTCAACCATATGACTGATTAGCAGGGCCTGTGAGTCACATGGAGAGGGATTTTCAGGGATTGCTTGGAGCAAAGTGTCTCCAGGCCTGATCTCCCACCTCGGAGATGGGGGGAAGAGGGAACTGTGGAAGCCCTGGCCAACTAGTGGGCGAATGGGGCCTCCCTCGTGGCCCCTCCCCTCACCTCCCCACCTCATAAAGACTACAGTGATTAAGGCTCTCTACTTCTGGACAAGAGCCTCAGTGAGCCAGGCACTGTGCTGAGCACTTTTGGGGCATCAATGCACTGAGTCTTCTTGCACTCCATGCAGGCCTGTCCCCATTTCACAGATGAAGAAACTGAGCTCAGTGAGGTCAAGTCAGTTGCCTAAAGGCACATGCAACCCCAAAGCAAGTCTTGTCAAAATATGCCTTTAAGCCTGGCCGGACATCACTCGTGGTTGAGCTTGACCTATGAACCTCCCAGAGGTCACAGTTCGTTCGATTCCAGTGGGCTCCATCCCCATAGGGGGTGTGCAGGAGGCAGCCGATCAGTGATTCTCTCTCATCATGATGTTTCTCTCTCTCTCTTCCTCTCTGAAATCAATAATATATATACCTTCAAACTATCACTTGGCCCGGCCCCTGTTCTCCTTCTCTGCCACCATGCACATCCCATTCAACGTTATCACTTGCCTAGAAAGATGGACAATTAATTCTGAGAAAGGTCAGATTTTAGCAAACCTGTACCTTGGACAAGTTGAATACCTGTGGATACCTCTCCATCTTCACAAAGGTAACTGAGTCTTGTTCAAGGTGTATTTTTGTTCTTTAACTATATATATATATATATATATATATATATATATATATATATATATATATATAATATACCAAATATTGCGCATCTTTGATCTCTAGATAAAGAGGACCACACAGAACACTTTCTTCTGGAACTTGCCTTTTCTCCTTCGTCGAGTTGGTACCCGCAGCTCTGGTTTGTTCATTGTTCGCTGCTGAGTGGTACTCCACAGAGAGGCTCCAATTCAATCTTTTGTTCCCATGTTTAACTCCACTGGCTCAGGTGGTATGACTTTGATTCTGATGATATAGATGGGCAAGCGGCTCGGAGAGGTTTAAGGCTCATCTGGGTGGCAGAAAACCCCATTGAGCCTCAAATGATGTTCACGTGCCCTTTATTAAATTGTGTGAAGAAAAGGGAAGACACCATGGAGCCAGGCTAGTCCAACGGCCATCTCGGCTCTCTGGGAGTGGCCAGGAGAGAGGCCTTCTTGACATGGCACTGATTTGGGAAGGTTGCCCAGTGGTCAGAAACCACTCCAGCTCCAAATCCACCTGTGGGCCTCAGTCCGCCTCAGGGGTAGTGTGGGGACACAACACACAAGTCACAAAGTCACAAGGTAGAGTGTGGCTCCATAAGACAACTCCTGCCTGGAGCACGAATGAGAAAATCCACGCTAAGCCTCAGTTTCCTCATCTGTGGTATGGGGAGAATCATTGTACCTGCCTAGCAGAAGGCTCAAACCTTGTTTAGAGCATCTGAGATTCAATGATCCTGAGGTCCCTTATCCCAGGTTTCTCCAGATTCACTCATTCATTTATTCACTCATTCATTCACAAACGCTGGACATCTGCTATAGGCCAAATGTTAAATGGGGCAATCAACAGTGACTGAGAATTAGGAGTCAGGATAGGGCAGAGGACACAAGCTGTGGCAGATGGTGCTCTAATCACAGATCAGGAACTGTCTGTGTGATCCTGGGCCAGCCCCCTCCCTCCCCCACCTCTCTTTTCTCCCCTGTGGGGTGGGCTTTGTGAGGTGCATAGACCCTCATGGCTCCAGGGAGGTGGGCTGAGTCATCCCTCCCTGACCTGGGCAGAGCACAGCCTGCACACCACCCCCCCCCCCCACCCTCGGGCAGAGGCCAGCCTATGAGGCGCCCCGTGAGCATCCTGGAGCCCAGGGCACTGGCTGCTGGCACCGCCCCACATTGGGCGGGTCCTGGGATGCGGCCGTGGACGCAATCGGGCTGTCAGGCACGTCACCTGAGGACCAGGGCCGAGGAAACCCCCCTCCTCTCGTTTCCTCCTCCCTCACATTCCCAGGAGAGAGGCGGCTGCTTCTCTCAGAGTTTCCACAGCCACCCCTGCCTGCCCACCACTAAAGAACGGCAACCCTTGGCGCCTGGCACAGGCCCCTGCCCATCCTGCCAGGGGCGCCTCTGCCAGGGGCGCCTGCCCACCCTCTCACGTCGTCACTCAGGCACGAGGCACCGGCTTGCCGGGAACTCAGACCTGGCAGGAAGAGCCGGTTCAGGTCACCCTTGGGGACTGCTTGGCTCAGACCACGCAGGCCCTGCCGGGAAGTCTTGTTGGGGTGTCCCCGAGTGCCACGGGTCTTGTTGGTCCCTCCCTCTCACCCTGTTGGCTTCTCCGTGTGAACCTCCGTCTTTCACTGCCTCTCATGCCCTCCCCCTGCCCCCAGAAAGACCCATCACGAGGTGCTCCAAGGACCCCAGTCCAAATGGCGATGGGACAGGTCGATTAAGAGCTCGGGAGCTGGGTCAGCCGGGCCGCGGCCGCTGCTGGTCTGTGTGACGCTGGCTCGCTGCATGTCCTGTCTAAGCCCTGGTGGGATCAGATGGGGTGATGGAGGGGGCGGCGCCCACAGCGGGACTGACACTGAAGTCCAGGACAAGGAGGCGAGTGTGTCTCGTCCTCTGCTGGAGGGGCTCGCACCCTGCACTCCGGCAGCTAGTGGCGGGAGGCAGGGGGTGGGTGCTGAGCTGGGTATGGCTGGTAAGTGTACGGGTGGGGGAGTGGCAAAGAGGCAGCAGCTAAAGAGAGACAGGGACAGAGAGAAAGAGGAAGGATAGCAGGACTGAGAGAAAGACAACCAGCAGAGAACCGGAGAGGGATGGAGGGCAGGGCAGGGGAAGGGGGGACAGCCCTGGGGTGGGGGCCCAGAACACTCCCTCGAAGAAGGGGCATAGAGCTGAGCCTAGAGAGCGCCGGTGGGAGGTAGTGTTTGGAGCTGAGAGGCCCAAGGAGAGGTTCCTCTGACCCAGGTCAGGGGGGCGATGAGTCCCGCCCACTGTGTCCTTCTGTGCCAGCAGAACCCACTGTCCCACCGCAAACTGCTCCTCTCTCCTCTTGCTCCCCCTGCAAGGGTGATGGCCCACACATTTCACACTTAGAAAGCTGGGCTGAGCCTGGCCCGGTGTGGCTCAGTGGAACCAAGAGGTCACCGGTTTGATTCCGGGGCATATGCCCAGGTTGTGGGCTTGGTCCCCAGTGGGGGGCATGCAGGAGGCAGCTGATCAGTGTTTCTCTATTCTCTCTCATCACTGATGTTTTTCTCTCCACCTGCCCCCCCTTTCTCTGAAATCAATACAAAATTATTATTTTTTTTAAAGTTGGGCTGAGCTTTGTGCCCAAATGTCCCAGATTTGGATTATGGCAGACATAGCCGGAAGGAGCTTTGGGGTGAAATCATGGTCCATGTGGGGAAACTGAGGCACAGAGTGAGTCAGGGACTTGCCTGTGACCACCTCGCAGAGATGGCGTGAGTGCCCAGGCCTCCTGGCCTCTGGGTGGCATTGTTAGCAAGATCACAGCACCAGCTGCTGGGAGTTTCCTAAGCTCTCCCTCCAGAGCAGACACTCGTAGACGGGGCATCTTCTCAGCCGGAGGAGGGAGAGCCTGGCCACTTGCTGTCAGTATAACTGTAACCTAACCGGCGAGAGGAAAAGGACCATGGCCCCGCCCCGGGGCCAGGCACCGTTCTAGGCACACATAGGCAGGAACTAATCCACAGTTGACAGCAGCTTTACAGCAGGGGCTATTAGTCCCATTTTATAGATGGAAAAAGTGAGGCAAGAGAGACTAATGCCAGGAACTCGACACCTGGTTGTCACCAGAGGGGGCTTTGCTTTCCCAAGGCCACACAGCAAGGAGGGCACCTGTGTCCCAGGCCGCACACCAATAGGTTTGAGGAGGAAAGCTGGAGAGCAGGAGATGTGGGGTCTCCAAGGGTGCATGCTGGGGGGGTGGTGGTGGTGGGCTGGGTCTGTGTAAATCCACAATGTGCCCCCAGCCACAGCTCTCCCCTCCAAGGACTGGAGGCATCACGGAGGCAGAGGGAGAGAGATGGAGAAACTGAGGCACACATGTGACATCCGCCTCCCTGACCGCCTCTTCCGGGATGTGCCTGTGCTCTCCCTTGAGCTTGTTCTTCACTAAGCCGAGTCCTTGGCCTTGGCAACCAGCTCCTCCAGCCGCCTAGGATGTAGCTGTTCTTTCGAGGTTTAGCAGGTGTGGGAGCTGCAGAGAAGGGTCCCTGCCCCGGGTTCTAAGGATGGCCCACTTCTGAGTCAGGGGCGGGGGGAGCAAGAGGCATCTCTTACCGCCGTCCCTGCTGAGTGACCCTGGGAAGATTCAGGCCTCAGTTGTTCGTCTGTCTGCTGAACCAGGTGGTCTCTGAGATGTTTCCAGCTGGGGAGTCTGTGTCAGGGATGCTCAAATGTCTGAGTGGCAGTCATTGATCTGCGCCTCGTTTGTTTCAGACATGAAGAAAGAGCAAGACAGTGAGAGCAGGGGCGGGGGGAGGGAGAAGGAGAGAGAGAAGGATAAAAGTGGAACAAGCAGAGAAGGCAAACAGGTAAGGACATGGGGCGGGGGTGAAATAAATCAGTGGGGGTAGGAAGTACAAGGGAACCTGCCAGGCCAGTCTCTCCCTGACAAGGACACAGGGTCTGTAATGAAGTCAGGGCAGCTGGAGGCCGTAGCTAAAGCAGCCCCAGCCTGCCAGGTTTTCTTCTCTGGGGGAAGGAGGGAAGGAGGGAAGGAAGGCAGGAAGGCAGGAAGGCAGGAAGGCAGGAAAGGAGAGAGGGAGGGAGGGAGGAACGGAGGAAGGGAGGGAGGAACGGAAGAAGGGAGGGAAGGAAGGAAACCAGTGGATTGATGGGAGGTGGAGTGATGGTGGGTGGATGGATGGCTGGATGGCTGGGTGGTGGGTGGGTATGTGGATGGATGGATGGATATGTAGATAAATAGTTGGAAGGATGAGTGGGTGCGTAGATGGATAAATAAATGAGGCAAAGTCCCCATCATCAAGAAGCTCCCGGGTGGCTAGGAGGGCTACCCTGTTCACAATTCATTTCTACCCCCGGCAAAAGGCTCAGGGGCCCTGAAGGGGAACCTGCAGATTCCCAGGGGCCGTACTCTCCCCTTAGTCAGGGGAGCCCCGTCCGGTGTCCTCTGCAGAGGCTCTGCTGTGTGCCCGGCTGGTGTTAGGCACAGGATAGGGCAGCGAGTGTGGCTTTGGGCATGATTTTGGACTCAGTTCTGCTGTGTCCTCGCTGCGTGGACTTGGACAAGCTACGTTTCCTCTCTGGGTCTCGGTGTCCCCACGGAAATGGGTGTCTTTAGAGATCACGCACCACGTGGCTAAGCACCTATGTTCTGGAGCAGACTGCCCAGCTCTGCCATTTGTTACGGTGTGGCCTCGGGCTGGTCACTTTGCCATCATGTGACTTAGTTTCCCCAGCTGTAAAATGGGGATAATATCAGTCCTTCTCCTAGGAACTGATATTACCCACATGTGGCTCGCAAGCCGCGGTTTGCAGCTCTGTTGACTAATGGGTTTGCCCACCACTGACCCAGACTCTCGATTCCAATAATTACAGGCTGTTTTTGTTCCCTGTGATTAAGCCCCTATTCCAGCGGTCGGCAAACTCATTAGTCAACAGAGCGGCAAACCGCGTGTGGCTGGAGAGCTGCAGTTTGCCGACCACCGACCTAGGGCATTGTTTTGAGGATGAAATGAAGTGCTTGCACAGAGTCATTGCTCATAAATGTCAGCTGTTACCCACGCCACAATGCAGTTAGGAAAAGAAAATGAAATCACGCCGGTAAATGCTTGGATGGGTGCCCGGAGCACTGGATTCTCTCCATAAATTACGTTATCTTTAATCTCCAACATGATCCTGTTTCCCAGATAGGAACACTGAGGCTCCGAGATGGAAAGTGACCTGGCCCAGATCGACCCACAAGTAAGCGGTGGGAGCCGTGACTCACATGCAGGCCTGGCCGCCCCTCAGCTCCGCGCAGGAAGTGGCAACTGCAGGCCTTGAAGCATGAACAAGATCTCGGCAGGTGACGACATGGGCTGGCCAAAGAGGCCTCTGGGCTCGAGGCCCAGCTGGGAAAGCGTAAGGCATAACTGGGGAATCACGTCAGGGGTCTGGCCAGGGGCGTGCCAGGAAGGGGCCAGGGCAATGCAGCACCATGGAAGGCTCGGAGCAGAGGAGGGGCTGGTCGGACGTGGGGTCTGGAAGCCAGGTGCTGGCTGCAGTGGAGGGAGAATGAATGGGCCGGGGAGAGGGACAGATAAGAGGGGCTGCCAGGCTGCCAGGGTAGCTGTGTGTGGAGTGTGGGACGAGGTGAGTATCTTCATGCACGCCATCTGAGCACAGTGCTGAAGCCGCCCGGCAAAAGTTTCAAAGGAAAGGTACGGGAGGCCCATCGTGAGCCAGGCACACAGCGTATGAAGTCACCACAATTAGCTCATGAGGAAGCCACTGTCCATTTCATAGATGGAGAAACTGAGGCGCAGAGAGTCAAGTGACCTTCCTAAGGCCACACAGTGACTGACCCAGGTTTGACTGGCCTTTGCTATTCTGCCTCGCCCTCCCTGACTTTGTGATGCTCCAAGTGGTGGGGAGGAGGGGTGGACAGTGAAGAATGGGAGGACCGTTCTGAGTGAGGTCCCAGCAGAGGAAGAGCTGAGAGGTGGCAGTGAGCAGGGCACAGGGGCCCTGCTGTCACGTGTCTGAGCCAGCCGGTGAGCGACAAGAATGCCAGTGCCCGCGATAACAGCAGCTCCGCTTCTCCTCGCAGCTTGGGAGGGCAGAGCAGCATGCGGCCACTTTGTGGGTGAGAGGCAGGTGCCCCTGCCCATTTCACAGACGAGGAGACTAAGTGTGTCGGGGACAGACTTAGGCCTGGAACCCAGGGCTCTGGGAGTCAGGGTGGGAGGAGGGTACGTGGCCTGAGGAGCACGCCAGGTAGCAGGACAAAGCTGAGAAACCTGATCGCATGTTTACCAGCTCAGAGATTAAGGCTATGCTGCAGGGAGCTTACCAGAAGGCAGGCAGGTAGCAGCAGGCTGTGGGGAGCCAGGGGTGGGAGGGCGGGAGTGGGGGGAGCAGGTGGCCCAGGCCAGTGGTTCCCAAGCCATGCTGTCTGCCAGTCACCGGGTTTATTTAACACACTTGCTCATCAACAACCCCCCCCCCTCAAAAAAAGAAAAAGAAAAGAATATATATAAAATTTCAGAGAGAGGAAGGGAGAGGGAGAGAGGGATATAAATATCAATGATGAGAGAGAATCATTGACCAGATGCCTCCTGCACGCCCCCTACTGGGGTTCAAGCCTGCAACCCGGGCATGTGTTCTGACTGAGAATTGAACTGTGACCTCCTGATTTCATGGGCTGACGTTCAACCATGAAGCCACACTGGCCGGGCATCAACCCACTCTTTAAAACATCTCCATAGCAGAAGGCAACCTTGACCATGCCATTGTTCCAGATTTAAGCACTTTACACCCGCCAACCCTCCCAACAGCCCTCAGGCCATACAGGGCTCCAGTGCTATCCCTAAACTCTACAGGTAGGGAAACCGAGGCAAGAAGAGCCGCCTGAGTGCACACAGCAATGAAGAGGCAGAGCTGGGATTTGAACCTGGACCACCGGACACCCCCTCAGGCCCTGGGCTTCACCCCTCCACTGCCTGACACTATTGCGTAGGTCAGCATATTTAAAAAGGAATAAGCCTCATCACATCTGAGAAATGGCTGCTGTAAACGGACGGCACCAGAAAAACAAATATAAGAAAGACAGAACACAGTTTTTAAAATGTCTTTAGATGTGGGTACCTGGGAGAGTCAGAGCCAGAGCCCGGCTTCACTTTGCTAGCAGGACGGAACAGCGAGCAGCAGAGAGGATTCCGAGACACCCGGCCCTGTGCTGAGCCCTCCTGACCCCGTCAGAAGGACTGAACAGAAACCCTCAGAGCACCGACCCCTTGGTGCCAGCCACACCACACTGTCCCAGGACCTCGGGGAACCCGCTTTCCCTGGGGGCCTGCCTGCGGGGCAGCAAGAATTGGCCACTTTTGACAGATAAGGAAACTGAGGCTCACAGCGGGAAAGCCTGCTCAGTGAGGACACAGCAGAGCCAGGGTTCGGATCCTAATCTTGTGGCTCCTCGTTCTCTGTGCTCCCCTCAGCACATCCCATCCCTTTAGGCAGACCGTGTCAAAGATCCCTAGAGTCTTAGGTGGCCTCCACGCATTCTTTCATTCACTCATCCATTCATTCATCAAGGACTTCCGGGGCCTACTATGGCTGGCACTTTACAGTGCCAGGGACCCAGCAAAGGGTCACCTCCCAGAGAACTTATCTGGTGGGGAGACAGACCCCTCACCCCTCATCCCTCATCCCTCATCCCTCATCCCTCATCCCTCATCCCTCCAAACCCAGCCATCGCGTGAGAGGGGACCCAGAGGAGGCCTCGGAAGGCAGCTAACTCAGCCTGAATCGAGAAGGCTTCCTGGAGGAGGTGGAGCCTGACCTGAGTGTGGACAAAGGAGGAAGTGCTTGCTTGGTACCAAGAGGCTGAGCTTTTTTTATTATTATTATTATTTTTTTAATATATTTTATTGATTTTTCACAGAGAGGAAGCGAGGAAGCGAGAGAGGGATAGAGAGTTAGAAACATCGATGAGAGACATCAATCAACTGCCTCTTGCACACCCCCTACTGGGTATGTGCCCGCAACCAAGGTACATGCCCTTGACCGGAATCGAACCCGGGACCTTTAAGTCCGCAGGCCGACGCTCTATCCACTGAGCCAAACGGGTTTCGGCAAGAGGCTGAGCTTTGCAGAGAGCCGAGAGAGAGCACAGCTTATCTCTGGAACTTACAGCCTGCTGGGGGGGGGGGGGGGGGGGCGATACACAGGGGAAACAAAACAACCAAGACCCAATTACTCCTCCGGGAGACTGGCCGGCCAGGGGCCCTGAGCCTCCTCCAAATCTGATATCAAGGCATCACTAAGCACCTGGCCCAGAGCAGGTAACCTCTTCTCCAGAAACATCTGGTCACAGAGCTGCGGAGCTGGGAGGGCCTGCCTGCATGTCTGCACGCGAACCAGAGGGAGATGGGGGTCCGGAGAAGGCACTGCGTTTGCCCAAGGTCACACAGCTCGGTGTTAGCTCACATGGGCTCATAACCAGCTCCCTCCGGCCCCAGCCCCCTGGTACCCCTTCAGGAGGCTGGTACTTCTAGATTACCGGGCACCTGCTCAGGTTCCTGTGCATCTTGAAGACTCAGGGATGAATAATGATGGTGATGATGGTAAGCACCAACTGTGCTGCTGTAAACGTTTCTCATGTATCACCACTCACAGTACTCACAAAACCCCGAGGTGGGTGCTATTATTACTCTCTTTCTACCTGGAAGTAGGCCCAGACAGGAAAAGCAACTGGCCCAAGGCCCACAGCAGGTAGGTGACAGAGCCGGGCTCCGAGCTCAGGCTGTCTCGCCCTGGAGCCCTTTGTGGGATCATAAGCCTCTGTGTCTTCCTGAGTCGCAGCAGGCTCTTAGGGACCCCTCAGAGCAGACACACGCACACATCAGCTCTCTAATTCTGTGGGAGATGCCCCAGCGGAGGAGGGTGTGGCCCAGGTGGCACGGCCAGCCCTTCCACCTTGAGATTGGTTCCTCCAGGCATTGACGGCACTGTGTCCTCGGTTGTACCTTTTCCTTAGTAGCTCTTGGCCCTGAACGTCTAAGTGCGTCAGAGAGAGGAGACTGACGCCCTTGGCCGGGTGTAGCTGGCAGCCCCTTGGGCTGGGCGGGGCCGTCCCCCAGCCAGCGCCTAGCTCCCGAAGTCAAAGTCGGAGCACAGAGCAGTGCCCCTCCACGCCACCCAGCCTGGTGACAGCCCAGGGGTTGGCAGGCGGGGTTCTCAGCCTCCAGGTGAGCTCTGCTCACACCTGCCTCTGTTAGCCTGCTGGAAGGCGGCGCCCTGGCAGGGCCAGGAGGCCCAGGTGTGGTGGGTGAGGCCTGGCAGGGGCGGGAGTGGGGTCTCCGGTGGGGAGCTGGAACAAGCAGCTGCTGTGTTTGAATTCTGGTGCCAAACTTCCTACCTGGAAAGTTCTGGACACGTCTCTGGACGTCTCAGAGTCTCAGCGATGAAGCTGGAAAATAATTAAATTTAAACAGGAAGAAAGAAAGGCGAAATTAGCTAGTGCCCGGCACACAGCAGTGCCCACAAACAATGGTTTTCATCCCCGGTGAGCCCACACTGCTTTCTAGCCTCATTCGGCATTCAGTCTTGATTAATGGGAATAGTGTCCTAGAGGAGGTTTCTGAGGATCGATCCAGGAACAACAGGAGAAAGGCCTCAGTGAGGGATGCCTGTCACGGACCAGAGAGAACAGAGGCATATGTGCCCTCTCTCCTGTTTTACCCTCCCTTCTCCTCCCCTCTCCCCTCCTTTCTCTTCCCTTCTTCTCCCCTCCCCGGCCCTCCCCTCCCATCTCCGCCCCTCTCACTCCTCTCTTTCTCCAGTTCCTACTGGCTCTCCTTTCAAAACATTCCCAGAAGTCAGTCACTTTCTCGCCATATCACTGCTGCCACCTGGTGCAGCCAACATAATGTCTCTTGCTTTTCCCTTATGTTTTCAGCCTCTTCTCGCAGGGCCCAGAGGATCCTAATAAGTCAGCCCTCATCCCTCCTCTGTTCAGCATCTCTCCCACCTCATTTGAGATCAAAGCTGAAGTCCTCATTAATGGCCCACAAAACCTGTACCGTCTGATCCCCATCTCCTCTGAGGCCCCAGCTTCCACGACCTTCCCCTTGTCACTCTGCTCAAGCCCCGCTGGCCTCCAGTACAAATCTCAGGGCTCTGCCTCAGGACCTTTGCACTTGCTTCCCCCAGCCTGGAATCTTCTCCCCTCAAATAGTCCTAATCTCTCACTTCTTTGGCCTCTACGCAAATGTCCTCCTGTCAGTGTACTCTTTCCACTAGTTATTTATTTTTAATCCTCGCTGAAGAATATATTTGGATATATTTATTGATTTTTAGAGAAATAAAAAAGAGAGAAAAACATTGATGTAAGAGAAAAACATTAATTGGTTGTGTCTGGTATACACCCCAACGTGGGGAATCAAACCAGCAAACCAGTATGTGCCCTGACAGGGAATTGAACCTGCGACCTTTCGGTGTATGGGATGATACTCCAACCAACCGACTACACCAGCCAGAGCAGTCTTCCTTGTATTTAAAATGGCAAACCCAGCCCAGCTGATGTGGCTCAATGGTTGAGCATTCACCCAAACATCAAAAGGTCACTGATTTGATTCCTGGTCAGGGCACATGCCCAGGTTGCGGGCTCAATCTCCAGAACATCAATGTTCTTCTCTCTCTCTCTCTCTCCCTTCCCCTCTCTCTCAAAATCAAGAAATGATTCTTAAACACACACACACACACACACACACACAATACAAAAAAACACACCCACAAACAAACACAGAGATCTGCTGCCTCCTTGCTGATTTGCAGCTTTGCTAAAGTTCCACGCCTACATCTGGCTGGGGTCTGGTTGGTTTTTAAAAAAATATTTTTTCATTTATTTCAGAGAGGAAGGGAGAAGAAGAGGGAGATAGAAACAACAATGATGACAGTCATTGATTGGCTGCCTCCTGCATGCCCTCCTACTGGGGATGAGCCCACACCCAGACATGTGCCCTTGACCAGAATTGAACCCAGGACCCTTCAGTCCGCAGGCCGTCACTTTATCCACTGAGCCAAACCAGCTAGGGCAGGTCTGGTCTTTAGTGATAAAATTGTCCCTGGGCTGGAGGGGCGGGGGGAGGAAAGGGGGGCTGGGAGGAACTGACTCTGCAAGGCACAGATGGTCACTCTATCCCTGGCGGGGGGGATGCGGGGGTTGGGGGTGGGGGGTGGGGACAGGGAGGGCAGGGATTAGAGCTACATGGATTACATCTCTCCTGTGGGGCGTATCTTCCTAGGTGTGCTCCTCTGTCCCCCAGCCTGGCTGCCGGGTGGGTTTCCGGGGGAGCTTTATAAAATCCAGTGCCCAGGCCCACCCCGGAGTCAGCATTTCCCAAGCTCCTCAGCTGACTCCCACATTTGCCAGCACAGAGGAGCAGCGGTGAGAGCATTGCCTCGGGGTCCGACACGCGTGGGCTCTGCGTCTAACTGCTGCCATACTGGGTGACTTTAGGATTATTTGGCGCCCTCTCTGAGCCTGTCTCCCCCTCCTTCCGCTGGGAATGACGTACTCGTCACCAGGATGAAGGGATTAAATCATATAATTCGGCCGAATCGCCTGGTAGAGGTAAAAAAAAAGAGTAGCAACTAAAATCATCAGGCTCATGCACTCGGATTGGGAGCATGCTGAAAAGGCGCTTGTGGAGCAGAGTTCAGCTAAAACCCACCCAGCGGAAGTCCCCTCGCGGTGGGACTGGCTTTCTATTGTCCACCTTCACGGAAGGTTCTGAAACGAATGCCGTTATTGCTGAAGTGGGCAGCTAGTTCCACCTCTGTGTGGGAGAACAGCGGCCCCTGGGGTGTTTGACCCACTGCTCTCTCTGCTTGGAGGGGCCACGACCATGACAGCTAATCAGACCCTCTGCCCCTGGACAGGTCTCTGCAGCACTGCCCCGGGGCCACAGGATGGACGGAGAGGAGGCAGGAGAGCAGAACGCTCACCCCGTGCAAGCACACACCTTGTGCTACACACTCTGTGTAAGCTTCATGAAACACACGCGTATCTGGCCCTTACTGACTACTTCCACATTCCATTGTGAGCATGTTACATGCATCTCCTCATTTGATCCTTTTACATTCACTCTGTGAGCTCTGCACTGTTATTCTCCACGTTACAGGTGGGGGAATTGAGGCACAGAGCAGTCAAGTAGCTTGGCCAAGATCACAGCTGGAAAACGGCAGATGCGAGATTTGAACCCAGGCCTCATGGCTTCACTGCGCTGGGTCTGTTATCAGCGTGTTACCAAACCGCACATGGAGAATGACTGCCAACACTCTACAGAGGCAGAAACTGAGGTTCTGGGGCCTGAAGCACCTGGCCACCCACCAGCAAGAGGCAGAGCTGGAATTTGGTCTTGGTCTGTCTGGCTTTAAAACCTACCTTTGACTGCCTGTTCTTGCAGGGTGTGAGCCTGAGTCATTCCTTGGTTCACTTGCTTGTTTTTTCATTTCTCTCTCTCTCTTTCCCTCTCTCTCTCTCTCTCTCTCTCTCTCTCTCTCTCTCTCTCTCTCTCTCTCTCCTCAGCAGTTATTGAGTACCTGGTATGTACCTGGCCTTGTTCTGAGTGCTGGGGAGGCAGAGATGAGCCAGGCCCCCCCAAGGCCCTCCCGGGTGGTGGGACAGACAAACACGCAACCTCCCCAGGGTTTGGAGGAGAGAGAAACTGATTCTGTCTGAGAGAGCAACCCAGAGGAAGCAGTTTTTCGTTGGGTATCAAGGGATGAATAGGAGTTCACCAGAGGAGTGAACGAGGCAGAGTGAATGGCAAGTACAAAGCCATGGCCATGTGAGAGTATGTGCTCTGTTTGGGGACATCGAACAGTTTACACCAAAAACAGTTTACACAAAGATACAGAGAGCATGGGGGTCGATGAGATGGGGAGAAGGCTGCTCACTTGTGCAGGAGAGCAATGATGGGGCCTGAGCTAGGACAGTGCGGGGGGCTGGAGAGGGAGGAGGCATTTAGGTTGGATGAAAGCAGGAAGGGAGGTTGACTCCTGAACTTCCCAAAATGGGTCCCGCCAAAGAGCGGAAGGGGAGATAGAGACTGTGGGGAGGTGGGGCTCACTGCAGGCGTGGTGGAGTGAGGGAATGGGGAGGAGGCATGCCCCTCTGACCAGGCCCTGGCTGGAGCGTGTGAATCACCTCACAAACCCCAACCATAGGTGTCACAGTCATTAAACTCTGCCGGGGGCTGCAGGAGAGAGAAAAGGCACTGGACTGGGAGTCCATGGTACCAGCTACATCACTACCTAGACAAGTGACCTTGGGCAAGTCACTTCCTTCTAAGCCTCAGTTTTTCCTTCTGTAAAACGGAGGCCCTAGCCGAAACCGGTTTGGCTCAATGGATAGAGCATCGGCTTGGAAACTGAAGGGACCCGGGTTCGATTCCGGTCAAGGGCATGTACCTTGGTTGCGGGCACATCCCCAGTAGCGGGTGTGCAAGAGGCAGCTGATCGATGACTCTGTCTCATCGATGTTTCTAGCTCTCTATCTCTCTCCCTTCCTCTCTGTACGAAATCAATAAAATATATTTAAAAAAAAAAAAAAGCGGAGGCCCTAATACCCGTACCTTTCAGCCCCATGATTACCAGCCGTGGCCTGTCTTTTTTGTCCTTTGAAGATGTTTGGCTGGTCCCTTCCTCTGCACCCCACTTGGGCTGCGTCCTCACTTCAGCTTCCTCCCTAACCTCCTGGCTCTCACGCTCTTGCTTAGCCAATCCATGGGTCACTGGCACCGTGGCGCCCCTCGCCCCTTCCTGGGGGAGCTTCTTTTGGGAATACATTTCTGCCCCTGTTGGCATCCCCTGCTCAACTTCCATGGCTCCCCATTGCTCCAAGACAACACACAGGCCCTCAGCGCTCCGGGCCCCGGGCAGGCTGGCCCGGACCTACGCTGCTGCCTCATCACCACCCTTTGCCGGGCAGGAGTTTCGTGCTTCAGCCTGAGCACACCTGCCCTGCTCCAAGGAGGCCACTCTGCTGTCATGCCTCTGGGCTGCAGCACAAGCTGCTGAGATGCGTGCCCTCACTGTGTCTGGTGAAATTCCATTCTCACGGCGCAGGGTAACGTCTGAGGAGAGGAGAGCTGAGGGAAGGAACCGGGGAGTCTGGAGGGAGGGGAAAGGAGAGGGGGTGGGATGTTGCCAGCACCTTTGGCCACAAGCAGGGTTCTCATCCAAGCTGGCAGCCAGACCCCAGGGCCTGAGGGGTGGGCAGCAGGCCACCGGAAGGAGGCGAAGGGACCAGGCAGGACCCACAGGACAGTTTCCCAAGCTGCCAGGAATCTGGAATGTGCAGCCCATCCCGTCTCATCTGCGGTTGGGGAAATATTCAGCCGAAAACAAACACCCTCATTCCTGACTGAGAGAGATGTCAAGGACCCTCGGACCCAAACAGGAGGGCTTTGCCCAGAAGGTGGAGCCTGGCCACACCCCTTCTCCAGGAGGCTCACCCGGACCATGCTGTGTGACTCCCAGTCAGTCGCTGCCCCTCTCTGTGCTACTGCATCTGTTGCCTCTTACTCAGGGGAGAGACGGGACCCCACGGAGAGGTCTCCACACACCAAGGACTTTTACTTCAGGCTCTGTGTGGAGGCTGTGTTCAAGATGCTGGAAACATCTAAAGAGGGAACCCTCTGGAAGCAAACAGACCCCCTGGCAGGCCTTGCCTCTTTCAGGAGCTTTATTCAAAGACACCTCAAAATTGCCAATGGCCAAAATGGCCTTTTGCAGAAGTGGGTGCTCCTAAGAACTCAGATGTGCAGTTCTCATCTCAGGGGGATGCCTTCTTCTGTCTCTCCCCTGCCTACATCCCTCCCAGGATGGAGGCTCATTTCCAGAAGCTCCATTTCTGCTGGAACTGGCTTCCCTATAACTCTCTCTCCCCTGTCCCCATAGGTCTGCCCCCAACCCACCCCTCTGCTTCCTCATCCTTGGAGACAGCCCTGTGGAAGCCTCAGAAGCCTTGGGTCAGAAATCGGCTCCCTGCTGCTGCCCTGCTCCTGCGTGAATGGTCCCATCTCTCCTCCCCTCTTTCTAGAGATCCTATTGGTACCCCAATCTGGCCAAGAAAGTTCTGGGGGTCTGGGGTTACAGAAACAAATAAGCATGTTTAGCCCTGGCCAGTGTGGCTCAGTTGGTTAAGCATTGTCCTGTGCACCGAAAGGTCACTGATTCAAATCCTGGTCCCCAATCAGGGTATGTGTAGGAGGCAGCTGATTGATGTTTCTCTCTCCCTCTCCCTTTCCCTTCTGCTCTCAAAAAAAAAAAAATAATAATAATAATAAAACACACACACACACACACACATAGATAGATAGATAGATAGATAGATAGATATAGATATATATATAGATATATATATATATAGATATATAGAGGTATATATAGATATAGATATAGATATATAGAAATAAGCATGTTTAAGGGAGCAGATTTGATGTGAGTTCCTAATCTCAGCTGTGTCACGTTCTGGCTGTGTTACTATGGGCAGATGTCTCAAATTCCCTCAGTTTATTTATCTGTTGGATGGGAACAATGAAAGCACCTAGCTCACAGGGCCAATGTGAAAATTAAATAAGAGGTGGACAACTTTTCTGTGGCTCCCTGCATATGGGGCTCTTCACTACCCCATCTCTACCTCCTCCCCAGCCCCTGCCCTTGCACCTGCAGTCAGTCCCTTCCTCCCATCATGCTATGCTCTTTCCAGCCACCATGCCTTTGTATGTGCTGTTCCCCTGACTGGTATGGTCTTCCCCTATGCTCAGCCAGGCCACCCCCCACTCAAGAGCCTTCCTTTCCTTTTTCTCAGGCAGAAAAAAATCTCCCCCTCTCCTGGTCCCCAACAGTCTCCGCTCTGGAGAGGTTTGAGGCAGGATAACTGGGATCTGGCGCTTGATAGTAGTCCTATGTCCAGATTATACCACTCTGAACAAGATACTTTTGCTTCCTGAGCCTCATTTTGCCTCATCTGAGAAATGGGAACAAGAACCAAGTTCTTGTTCTGTGCTCTTGCACGTCCTATGACCCACAGAGGTGACTCTGGTGTGCAGGTACAGCTTTGCAATATGTGCATTTCAGGCCTAAGCTTCAGGGCCCAAGCAGTGGGGTTATGTAAGTTCCGAAACTTATTTTTCACTGCAATTATGACAAACTCCTGGAGCCCTGGGTGAATGGGCCCTGGCCCCCACTCTTGCTTCTGCGCTTGTTGGGACACACACCAGAATGAATTTAATTACCGTCTTGGGCCTCCTTCCAGGTGGGCTCTGCCAGGGCACCTCCCTCTGGATTTCATTAAGTCTCCTGTCAACATCACCCCACTCAGTGCTGCTGCCCGAGGAGCCACAGGAGGACCGGGTGCCTGCCCCAGCCCCACGTGATGGATTTTGTTTATCCGCTTCTTCCCACAGATTCTCCCTTAATAACCCTGGAGCCAGGAGGCTCCCTGGCAGGAGGGCGGGAGACAGGATCTGAGTGGAGGCACTGAGGCAGCTCCCTGGTGGCGTGGGAAAATCAGGACAGTTCTGCTAGAGAGGAGCTAGGTTTTGAAGGAATAGATGGAAAACTCAGTCGGCTTCAGGGGGTCTGAATTTTGGGAGGGAGCTAAGGGTTGCTGGAACCTGTGTTCACTCTTTTCGTTAGGAATCCACAAAGGAGCTACTGAACACTGATGTAGACTGAGCCCTGATCATGGTTTCAGACTGACTACTCATCCTAGTCATAGCCTGGCTATATATAAAGCCTCAAATATAAATTGAGCCCTGATCCAGGTCTGAACCTGGACCTTGACTCTGGTCACAGGCGGAGTCCTACTTCAGGCCATAGTTGAATCCCTAGCCTTAACCACAGACTAATCGACAAGGCTGATGCATGGAATGAACTAAGCCTGGATCCTGACTGTGTACCCACACTTGTTCTTAGTTCTTGTCTGACCCCAAACCTTCCCCAAGTTATAGACTGAGCCCTGAGCTCTGACCCTGATCCCTGGATGACCTCTAACTCTATCTTCTAACTGAGCCCTGACCCTCGTTACAGACTGAACCCTAATTCCAGCTCTAGGCTAAGCCCTAATCCTGGATGCTGCCAGACCACTACAGCAAGTTCTCCGATTCCATTTTCCCAAGACTACCCCTTTCAAAGTATAAACTTGTCCCCTAGCAAGGAGCTAAGGCAGCCCCTGAGTGCTCATTCCTCAGTCAAGGAAGAGATGTCTGTGAAGGAATGGATCAGGGAACTAGGTTTGAGAGGCAGGAGACAGAGGAAAACAGAGACAATTCTTTCCTATCGAGAAACTGAGCTGGGCAGGTGGTTCCCCTGGAGGAAGAGGAGGGGAGGGAGAGAACGCCATGTGGAGGACAGGGGAGCAGATGGCGCCAGGCTTCCCCTCTACGGACAGTGGCTGGGAGCCTTTTAATGTGCCCTGTTGAGAATCATCCATCCTTTCATTGATTCGTTCCCTCGGCAAACACTATAAAACACCACCCACGAGTCTGGCCTTCATCCATTCCGCCATGCATTTAGTCAGCATATATTACGTACAGTAGAGCCCACGTTCTGTTGGTGGGTGTTTCCAGGGTTATAAATTACCCTCCTCCCCTCCCTTATGCCACTACTCCTGTTGTAGGTTCCCAGGGCATTGAGAAATGAGTTTTACAGTAAAGAAGACATGGCAAGTCACCATGTCTCAGAGCCCCAGTTTCCCCTTCTATTAAGTGGCATTTGGCCCAGCCAGCGTGGCTCAGTAGTTGAACATCGACCTATGAACCAGGAGGTCATGGTTCGATTCCCAGGCAGGGCACATACCCAGGTTGCAGGCTCCATCCCCAGTGTGGCAGCCAATCAATGATTGTCTCTCATCATTGATGCTTCTCTCTGTCCCTCTCCCTTCCTCTCTGAAATTAATAAAAATAATTTTTTTAAAGACAATGTGAAAACATTAGAGAAAAATCCTCTATGTTTATTAGGGAATCCTCAGGGTGTTCTTTCCTCATATGAACTATAAATTGGGGAGGAGGATGAGCCCCATCTTGATCTCTTGATGCCATCGTGGGCACTGAGCCCCTCGATGGGCCAAGCCATATTTAATGATCCAAGTGTGGGAATGGTCCCCGCCCCGGCTGCCCTTCCCAGCTTTCCTGGGACAGGACAGGCACACAGAACTCTGGGCAGCATGGACCTCAATCCTCCTTCCGGTAAATGGGTCGCTCCAGGCAAAGCATACGTGAGGTTACATCCCCACAGTGAGAAAATAACTCAGGGATGAGCAGAGTTGATTTATGGGTCTGGCCGTGGGAAGAGGAAAGATACATGCCCAGCCCTGGAGCTCCTGAGAGGGCTTCCGGGGGAGGCAGAAGCAGCAAAGCTGCTGAAGGGAGTGAAGGTCCCAGGGCCCAGGAGCCAGCTCAGCATGGACCCAAGTCAGAAGCCGGTGATGTAAACGCCAGGGCCCATGGCTCCCAGTCCCCCCAGGCCTGGTCATGCACACCCCCTTCTATTCCTCCACAACGCCCTGCACCCGGGATGCAATCATGCTCCACCAGTGGCCCTGCCCGGCCACTAAAAGCCCCCTGATTCGCTGCTCCGTGCCTTTGCAGTCACACCCGAAGCCCAGAATATCTTTCTTCTTCTCTACAGACTTCCTGCAGACGTCCTCACCGCTGGGGACCCTGTCCCGGGGTCAAGTCCCTCTTGAGATTTTAAAGACTATAATGTAATTTTTTTATTATTTATTTTTTGGCAATTGTGTTGATGGGCTCTGAGGCTCTGTGGCTATAGATAGGATGTGACTCAGAGCCTGGCTCTCATTCAGGTTTTCTGAATGGATGGATGAATGAGTCGAGTGGGTGGTAGGTGGTGGGTGTAGGGCAGCATGTCTTCTCCAGGGACAGCAGAGCCCCCAGAGGCAGTGACCTTTGCTCTCATATCTTGCTGACATGCCATGTGTTACCTAGAAATTCCTGGAACCCAGTCCCCAGGACCCAGAGTGTAGCTGGCCCTTCTGATGACTTCTGTCCTATCGTTGCCAGGGGGCCTGGGCTCTGCTCGCTGCTTAGGCTGCTTTGGGTCACCTCCGGGTGCCCTGCTCTAGCTGAGTGAGCATTGGGGAAGTCACACCTCACACCCTGGCATCCTCTGGTCCACGGCTCCAGAACACCATCCTCTGCTGAGCCCAGGCTGCAGGACTCTGAAGGTGGCTCTGAGTGCCCACCCCCAGCTTCACATGGCTCCCCCCTCAGCCCTGTACTCCCAAGCTGGCCCTGGCGCCCCAGGTGGATCACGTGACCGCTCTAGACTCACATCTGCTTCACTCACACGTCTGCATCACCTGGCTCACATGGGGCTCCCTAACTTTGTCTCTTTCCATTGCCCCCTCGGCCTAGGATACATCCAGTTAGTTCTCCCCCCAAGGCCTTTGCACTGGCTGTTCCCTTCTGCCTGGACTGCTCTTCCCCCAGATCTTGGTGTCTCAACCCAAAGGTCCCTCCTCAAAGGGGCCTTTGCTGACCATCCCAGGAGGCATGAGGTCAGCCCAGCCCTGCTGTCCCTCCACACGCTGGGTGGTTTCAAAGCCAATGGGGGGCATCTCTCTTTTGGGCCCAGAGCCTCACACTGGATCGTGTGAGGAGCACGGGGCACAGGACCGTGAGCTGCTGGTTAAGCCTGGTAATGAGAGGTCCTGGCTAGTTTTCTCAGTGGTTAGAGTGTCAGCCTGTTAACCGAAGAGTTGTGGATTCGATTCCTGGTCTGGGCCATGTACTTGGGTTGCGGGTTCACTCCCAGCCCCTGGTCGGGGTGTGTGCAGGAGGCAACCAGTCAATGTGTCTCTCTCACATCGATGTATCTCTCTCTTCCCACCTCCCCCCTTCCCATTCACTCTCTCTGAAAAGCAATGGGAAAAAATATCATCAGGTGAAGATTAACAACAATAATAACAGCAAAGAACCTGGTGATGATATACCATCTGCCATTACGGATGGCCCTAAAAGGATGGTTCGTAAGGCGGATTTTATGATCGAGGAAACTGGACTCAGGGAGGGGAGTGGCTTGTCCCAAACCTCACAGCACTGAGGGGTGGAGGCCACAAATCTACACTCTGCCTGCACCCCGGGCTCCCTCTCCCGGCTCAGTCTCTGCCTCTCTGGCTTCCTGAAGATTTGCCCCTAAAAACAGGCCACAGCCTCCATGCAGCTGGGCAATGGTGGCGGCGGACAAAGGACAGATTCTGTGCCCAGGAGAGAGGCCGTGTGACTGTGGACCAGGCAGCTGGGACCAAGGTCCCCTTAGATCTGCGGGAGCCTGAATTTCTATTCCATTCTGTGTCGGTGCCCTGCCCGACCCGCCCCATTAGTCCGAGATGTTCCCAGCCTGAGCACCAGAAGCCCTGTATCCCGGGAACCTCGGTCGGCCACATTGGGACTATTGATCAGTCTTGTGTGAAGGGAGGGCCAGCCCAGCAAGGCTGGGAAGTGGGATGGACCGTGTGGGTGGCAGACAGGGCTGCCTTGGCGTGTAGCGACCCTGCTGGGCTGGGGGAGCGAAGCTGAGAGAGGCATTCCAGGGGCCGTGAGGGCCACACACAGGACTTGGGCAGCAGGACCCGCTGCGACATCTTGGTAGCTAGCTGCTCCCTGGAGGAAGGAGACGCTGGGAGGAGAAAACTAAGTCCCTGGAACGCTGCTCTCAGCAGCCTGGCAGGAGGGTAACGGCGCTGACCCTTTTGCTCTGCCAGCCCCTAGGCGTTGCCAACACAGTGGGCTCTTTCTTGAGAAAAATTCAGTAACAAAACACCAAACAACACCCCGTGATTCAGCCCCTGCCTGAGGGGCTTTGTAAGGGGTGGGCAGGGAGATAAGCAAACCCCTAATAGCCACTGCTCTGGGAGATTTTGTAATTGGAAATACTCTCCCGCCCGTCCCAAAGCCAGAGGCCGGGGGGCCTGGGGGCCGGATTAACCCCGGTCTGCACCTCCCCAGTGGGGGCGGCGGATGCCTGTGGTTTAGGGCGTTGGGGGCCGGATCCAGCTGGAATCTTGGCTGTGAGCACCGCAGGCCAACGCAGCGGCCCCGGGGATGCAGGGAGCAGTCCTCACGGCGGAAATGCTGCCTGCCCTCCCCGCGGCGGCAGCCTCACGCCTACGCACTCCTCACGGCCCGTCTCACAGACGAGGCATCGGAGGTCCAGAGAGGGCAAGCAGCCGGCTTACCCAGGGTCACCCGGCCAGCGGTAAACCACCGACGTCCCCAGCGCTAACTCGGGTGCTCTGTTCCTCAGAGGCACCCATACCGTCACCTCTGCCCTGAGGGTGATGGTGTGGGTGCTCTCCACCATGCCCTGCTTCTCCTTTTAGGCTCCTTTAGGGTTTTTCCTGAAGACAGGTCACACAATGAAAACAAGGTTTCAAAACCCTTAACATGAGTCTACTGGTTCTCAAAGTGGGGTTCCCAGGCCACCACCCGCAGTGCCTGGAACTTGTTAGAGATGCACCTTCCTGGCCCCTCCTCAGACCCCCAGAATCAGACCCTGGGGGTGGGGACAAGTATTAACAAGCCCCCAGGGGAACTCTATGCTCCATCAAGGCTGGGAAGCTCTGTTCTAGGCCAATTCGAGAGAGGAAGCTGAGGCCCAGGAGTCTCACCTGGCTCAGGGCAGAGCCCGGAACCCCCCTCGGGTGTCTCCAAACCTCCCCCACCCCTAGCTCCCCAGTAATATGTTCTTCTCTCTGAAGAGAATGGCCTCGAAAGTAATCCATGAGGCCTTCCTCCTCCAGGAAGCCGGCAGCTCCTTGAGGACGGACCGCAGTGAATCTGATTCTCTGAGAACCGCCTGCAGGTCTAGCACCTGCCTAACATGTAATGAGCTCTTTCATATGCCTGCGATGCTGACCACTCCACTCTCCCTCCCCCTTCCCTCCCCGTGCGGGGTCAGGGAGTTAGTTGGGCCCTTGTTCGACAGCAGGGTGGTCTGGCCCCTGGTCTCCAGGCGAGCCCAGGATGTCTCCCTTGGTCAGGTGCCTTCCCGATCCAGCAAGTTACCTGGGCGAACTCAGCCATCTCTGATGCATCACCCCCTGCCCTCTGCTGGTCTCCTCCTCCCCCTGCATTGAATGTCCTAGACCGGTGGTCGGCAAAGTCAACATAGCCAAATATCGACAGGACAACGATTGAAGTTTCTTTGGAGAGCCAAATGTTTTAAACTTAAAGTTCTTCTAACCCCATTTCTTCAAAATAGACTCGCCCAGGCCGTGGTATTTTGTGGAAGAGCCACACTCAAGGGGCCAAAGAGCCGCATGTGGCTCGCAAGCCGCAGTCTGCCGGCCACAGGTACAGGATGTCTCTCTGTTCTCAGAGCGACCCTCCGAACAATCCCTCAGACAGGACTGCGCCTCAGATGCTCCTGGAATGACCACCCTCTCCCCTTGGGGGGCACCTGCGCCCCTCTCCCCGCGCGCCCTTTGCCCGTGGCCACCAGGCCTCCAGAGCTCCATTTTAGGGGCGCAGTGCGCACTCAGGGCTAAATCTGGGCCCGGGTCAGGTGCGAAGACTCCATGGCCGTGAGCTTCGGAGGTGGCCGCAGCTCGGTGCGTGCCTTTGCCCTCCTCGGGGCCCAGGAAGTCCACGGGAGAACGATAATCCCCCAGCCCCGGGCTCGGCTGCCACGTGACCTTTAAGCGCCTCATTGTAGCCTGTGCCAGAGGGAGGATTAGGCTGTGCGGGCCCCAGCACAGGGCACAGCGGGCAGAGGCTAACCCGTCTGCTTGCTTTCCTCCCTCACGGCCCCTGGCCTGGACAACTGTGCCAGCCTCCCCAGGTCCCCTGCCTCCGGCTGTACCACCCTCTTCCCTCCGCCTGCGGCACCGCGTGGCCCTGGAGCACCACGGCTGGACTCCTCTCAGAGAGCCCTGCCCTGACCGCGACACAGTCTGGATCCTTGGCCTGGCATCCGAGGCTCTCGACAGTCTGACCCCCAACTGGACGTTGCAGTCTCCCCTCCCACCAGCCCTTCACATCCCTTCTGGTCCAGGGCGCCATTCTGCCAAACACACCAGGCCCTGCACTCCCGGGCCTGTGCCCTGCGGTCCCCACCGCCTGGGACACACACCCTGCCCTCCCTCCCCTCCGCCCAGGCTCTCATTCGGTTACTCACTCACTCCACACTGACTGAGCCTTCTGTGTGACCGACCCTGGGACTTGGAGGTTGACTAGCAACATCCTGGCTCCTGCTCTCACGGGCCTCCAGTCTGGGGGGAGGGAGCAACTCAGGGTTCCCAGGGAAGTGAAGCCCGAGCAGGCACTGAGGCGTGTGTGTGTGTGTGTGTGTGTGTGTGTGTGAGAACTGGGGAAAGGGGGGACGGAAGAGCATTCCAAGCAGAGGGAACAGCCTGTGCAAAGGGCCACAACCCAGGGGGCAGCAGGACAGCTGCCTTTACAGATGTGAGACCAGAGCAGTTACTCAGGAGAGCCCTGCCCTGGGGGTCTAAAGCCCTCAGCTGCTGCCTTGAAATTCTCACTTTTATCTTCGAATGTGTGTTGCTGAGGTCCAGTGGGATGGCGGAGCATGCACCGGGGACGTGGACCATGACTGGCATGCGTCTTGCCTCCTGCTACTTCTCCATAACCCCGCCCCCTCGCACCCAGGCCCTGTCCGATGACCCCTGCTGCCTCCCACCAGGGGCCTGGGCACGGTCAGGGTCAGGGTTGAAGGCTGCAGCATCTCAGAGAAGGGCAAGGCAGTGGGTGTCCTCACCCCAAGCTGGCAGCATTTGGTGGGCTGTTCCAGCAGAGGGACCACGGTTCCTGGTGCGGAGGGACCTACCCCAGCAGGAAGGATGCGCTACACCCTGGTGGGCAGCCCGTCCCTGTGGGTTGGGGGACAGGCCAGGGAAGGGGTTGTTGCCTGGTTGTTGTACCGCCGCTGCCTGGAGCATGGAGGGGGACCTGGGACTCAGTGGCACACGAGCGCAGAATTGTAGGGTGAGCCTCAGCTGCTGGTGGGGGTCCCCCACAAGTCCCCACACCCAAGGAAATATGACATGAAGTAGAAAATACAAAACAGCATGACAGGTTGAGAGGAAGAGGCAGAGGGGAGGGTGAGGGAGAGGGAGAGAGAGCAGCAGCAGAAGAAGAATGTAAAAGGTTTACATCTTAGTCTTTTAGTGATACTTTATTCCTGCCTTTTTTTAAAAAAAAATTATTAAATTGATTGGGGTGACATTGGTCAACGTGAACATCTAGGTTCCAGGTGTGGCTTTCTATGTTGCAAGATCTGTATATTGTACCATGTGCCCACCCCCCAAGTCAAATCATACGGAGCCGCGGGCAGTGGGGCTGGATAGAGGGACGTGGTCAGGCGGCAGGCCACTGCCCTGCAGGCCTGTGCTGGAGGGCTGAGAGAACCCCCTCCCGGCGGGAGTGGTCAGAGGAATTAACCCTCTTCAAGGTGGGGAAGCGGGGCCCAGAGGGAGAAGGGCCTCTTTCCTACGGCGCTCAGAAACCCCGGCCCGCTGCCCACCAGGCCCAGGCGTTTCCCGGGAGGCGGGCGGTCCTCAGACCCACGGTGCTTTGGGTTCCGGCCGCAGTGGGGGAGTGATGAGAGGGAGGGGGCTGGCACGGATGATTTGGGGTTCAGAGCCTGCCAAGGCCCAGGGCTCCCTGCCCTACCTACCAGCACCCTGGCCTCAAACACTCAAACAGCCATTCTGAGCCAGCCCATCAGATAAAGCCTCGTCTTACATCACACCTCCCTCAGCCGCCAGAGCTGATGGAGCCAGCGCTAGGCCAAGGGCAGGGGTGAGTTTCAAAACAAGAACAGAAGCAGGGAGGAGGCTGGAGGGGGAGATCTGTTTTCCCTCTGACTTTTCTATCCCTACCCCACAAAGCCTCTAGCTTCCCGGGCCCATGTTTTTCTGGTGAAGAGAAACCAAGGCCAGCGTTTTACAGGCAGACATTCAACCACCCCCGACTAAGCTGCTGGATCAGACACAGGATGGCCAGTCAAATTGAAATTTCAGATAAACAAGTACATTTTTTTTTTTTTTTTAGTGTAAGTATGTCCCAAGTATTTCATGGAACATAGTTATATTTTTTTTAAAAAGTATGTGTTGCCCCAGCGGGTGTGGCAAGTTGGTTGGAGCATCATCCCATAACACCAGAAGGTTGTGCAGAAGGTTGTGGGTTCAGTTCCTGGTCAGGGCACATACCTAGGTTGTGGGTTCAATTCCCAGGTGGGGCGCGTATGGGAGTCAACTGGTCAGTGTATCTCTCTCACATTGATGTTTTTTTTCTCCCTCCCACCTCTCTCTCCCTCTAAAATCATTTTTTTTAAAAAAGTACTTGATGTTTATCTGAAATGTAAATGGGTATCCTTAATATTTATTTGCAAAATGTGACAACCACACTCCCAGCCAGCCTCCTCCTCCAGAGCGTGACCCTGAAGCTATCTAAGCGCTCAGCAGTGCAGGGCCCGCGGAGCATTGTCAGGCTGAGAGGAGAGTGACTTAGAAATCACATTTCACCATCTGTGACCTGAGGCCCAGAAAGCAGGAGGCTTTGACTGAGGTCACACAGGCAGAGCTTGTCTGTCCCGGACACTTGGATGGTGCCTGACACCTCCTTTCTTTCTTTTTAAAAATATATTTTCATTGATTCCAGAGAGTTAGGGAGAGGGATAGAAACATCAATGATGAGAGAGAATCGTTGATCCTAAGGGGCATTGTTCCAAGCCCCTCCTGCACGCCCTCTGCTGGGGATCAAGCCCTCAACCCGGGCATGTACCCTTGACCAGAATCGAACCCGGGATCCTTCAGTCCACAGACCGACACTCTATCTATCCACTGAGCCAAGCCAGCTGGGACGGTGCCTGACACTTTCAGAGACATCTCAGGCCACCAGGGAGGTGAGTTCAGTTTCTGCTTCCATTTTGCAGAGGAAACTAGGGTCAATGTGTGCGAAGGGCTTGGAGGGGCCTTCTGCAGCTCAGGGGAAGTCCAACCCCCGTCTTCATTAATCCTGTCTCTAACTCAAGGTTTCAGCCTCCCAAGCCACTGCTCTCTTCTCTGGTTTGGGGGCTAAGAATGTGGGGTTCAAGGAAATGGATGTGTGTTTGAACTTTGGCTGGGTGACCCTGCCCAAGGGCTTCCTTTCCAAGCCTCAGTTTTGTCATCTGTAAAATGGGGGTAATGACATGCTCACTTCAGAGAGATAGTGATGACATAATGAGGCAAACACACGAACCCTACACCTCCCACCAGCCTGGACCCTTAGCAGCTGGCATCCAGTTCTGTCCCCGGCCACTCCCCAAAGCAGACACAGCGCCGGTGCAAAGAGAGCCAGGAGTCCCAGGGAGCCACAGAGCCCATTCATTCCATCGCTCACCCTTGCCACTCCTCTTCTATGCATTCAGCCCCTTGGTCACTCTGCTCCAGGCCTCTGCCCAAGCTGCCCCCTCTGCTTGCCATGCCCTTTGCCCATCCATCATTGACCAGCCCAGCGTGTCCTTGAGGCTGGAACCCACAGCCCAGCAGCTTCCTCCAGAGGGATCACATCCAGCACAGCTATAACGATGGCGGTAGAGCCGACCAGGCACTGCTCCAAGCCCTTCGCACACATTGAATCATTTAATGTTCACAATAGCTCTATCATGCAGATTCTATTTTCACCCTCGTCTCATGCAGCTGGTCAGCGGCAGAGCCAGGACCTGACCCCGGGGAGCACAGCTGCCGTCTGCGCACCCGAGGCAGGGCTGTGCTGCTCCTCTCACACCGCGACCTCCCAGCCCCTGGCACGGCCCCAGGCCTGGCGTGCAGCAGGTGCTCAGGAAACAGTCATCAAACACACGGCCAGACGTATCGCGTCAGATCATACTGTCCTCTTTCTGGGTCTGTTTCCCTGACACAATGCCCGCTCCTTGAGGGCAGGGACTGGGTCATATTTGTCTCATGACCAGCACAGAACCTGGCACACAGCAGGTCCTCAGTATTAAATGCTTGATCATAAACAAAAGAATGAATGAACTAGAGAGATGATTTGGGGGCCTAAAAAAACAACAACAAGGAAGACGGCCAAGAATTTTCCCTGCAAACAAGGTCACGCGGAGTGAAGCCTGGATGCCGGGTTCATCCCTATGACCCTCGGTTATGGGATCAAAACAGCCGATTGAAGAGGCAGGCTGTGGGGTGAGGCGGTGCTACGCTTGCAGAAAGCCCTCCGAGGGTGTCCACCATGCTTCATATTCAGCTACTTGCTTTCAGTTTTGTAAAAAAAACAGATATAATCATATGCCACAAAATCCATCCATTTAAAATGTGCAGTTCAGCATTTTGTAGCATAATTCCATAGTTGCGCAACCATCACCACAATCTAATTTTAGGACATTTTCATCACTCCAAAAAGAAATCCTGCACCCATTAGTTCACTCCCACCGCTGCCTCCTGACCCCAGCCCCAACAACCACTAATCCACTTTCTGTCTCTATGGATTTACCAGTTCTGCATATTTCGCATAAATGGGATCACACAATATGCGGCCTTTTGTGACCGGCTTCTTTCACTGAGCATAATGTGTCCAAGGTCTACCCATGCTGTGACCTGTGTCAGTACCATATTCCCTTTTATTGCCGAATAGGATTTCACTGTATGGATATATTGCATTTTGTTTATACTGTAGTACACTCACCACTTTTTAGTCGTTATAATAACACTGCTCTGAACACTCATGTGCAAGTTCACTGTGGACATATATTTTCATTTTTCTTGTGTATATGCCTAGGAGTAGAATTGCTGGGTCATGCCATCACTCTATCGTTAATGTTTTTATTCCCTCTTAATTTGGGGGTGGTAAGAGCAATAATCTTTCTTAAACAATTTAAAAATACATCTCAACACCTAAGCAGTCCTACAGCTTCTGCAAAGCTGAGCCCTAGATAGAGGGTCTTTGAGGAGACCGGGTACCTCAGTGAATCATGTGAATTCAAATCCCGGCTTTGCTACCCATGGGGTGGCTTTGCCTAGATGGGCCCACCTCTCCGGATCTTGCGTCCTTGGCTATGACAGGGAGATTTTCAGAGACAGCTTGAAGGCATTGGTGAGGATTAAGTGAGGTAATAGGCGAGGACCACCTGGCCCACTGCAGGGGCTCAATGCCAGACTGTGGGTGCCATTTAATGCAGCAAACAAGTTTATTTGTGCCCGTGCTGGATGAGGCCTGGGTGGGACTAGGATTTCTCCAGAATCAGGGCATTGATTGCAGGCCAACCCCACCTTCTTTTGCAAGAATGCACACTCTGTCCCTCGGAACACCATTCCCCCAGTCCAATCCTGGTTACCTTCATCAGAGGAGGGATCAGGCCAGAACAGCCCTAAGTCACACTGAAGGTTTTCACTTTGACCCCTTCTCCCGCCAACTGAAATGGTCAGCGGGGCCTGGGAAGGGGTATTCCCATTGCTGTGCCTCAGTTTCCTTCCTCATCCGCAAAATGATACTCCCCTCCTCGGGTGGCAGCGAGGACTACGTTAGATGATCGATGTAGAATTCAGCTCTCAGGCCTGGCATATGTAAAGTGTTTAGCAAGTGGGAGCGGTTTCTTCCAGCTATTTGGGGGGTGCAGGGTAAGCATGGGGGCGGGGAAGTAAGAAATAAAAAGAAAACTGTAAGGCAACATCCCTTACAAAAGCCACAACCCAAATTATAACGGCTGTGATGAGAAAGACAGCATCAAGCTGGCGAGGATGTGGAATGGCCGGAACTCTCCTCCATCCCTGGTGGGAGTGCCAAATGCTGCAGGCATTTTGGAAGGCTCTGGCAGAATCTACCGAAGCTAAGACATCACTACACCGGGACCCGATAATCCTACCCATCGCTATTTACCCAACAGAGAGATGTCCTAGGATCACCAAAAATCTGTTCAAGAATGTGCAGCACCGTCTGTAGCAGCTCCAAGCTGGAAGCACCCCACGTGTCCAATGAGAAGGGCACAGGACAACTGAGGTCGTTACGTACGGGGGCCTTCCAGACACAAAGATGAAATCTGCACCAGCGTGGGTGCATCTCACAGATGAGCTATGGAGCAAAAGAAGCCAGACGCAGAGGTATACGTGGTGAATGGCGCCCTTTGTATGAAGGTCAAGCGTGGCCAAATCGACTCCGCAATGTCAGAAGTCAGGAGGGTGGCCCCTGGGGAGGACTCGTGGGCGCTTATGGAACACCCATTATATACTGCTTCCTGATCTGGGGGACACGGTGTGCTCAGGTTGTAAAAATTCACAAAGTTTTCCATGAGTCGGTTTTGACCTTCTCTGTATGAATGCCCTACTCTGAGCAAGTTGACTGAAGAGTCAAAGTGTACTCATTGTGCAAGAATGCACACAGGTAGCAGGCATTCCACGCTTTAGAAGGGTTGCCCATGTAGGGGAAGATGCCAAAGGGAACCTGAGAAGAGAAGATAATGAACAAGCCTGGGGACAGCAGCCTGCACAGGCCAGCAATGGCCATGTGTCCAGATCATGGGGGGCGGGGGGAGTGCATTAATTCAGTGCTCAGCACTGCCCCCCCCCCCCAAAAAAAATGTTTTCTTGTTATTATTTTAAGTCAAATTTGAATGCACACACTGCAGCTCCCAAAGATGTATATTTATTTATAAAGTATAGGCATGCTATTGAACTAGCATATTATATAGATTATAAAACAGACTCAAAATGGAATTTTTAAGAGGATCATGAGTGGACACAAGCATGCTGTTATTTTCTTTGCTCATCCAGTGGTTCCTGCTCAGGACACCCCCGTGTCCAGTCCAGAGTTCACCAGCCCCCCAGAGAGATGGCTGAGGGGCTAGCCAAGGGGCCAGTGTTGCAGACTTCCCATCCATGGGCTCTGAGCCTACCCAGGAACTCTCTAGGAAGGAAGGCATTAAACCTCTCTGTGGTCAGGGTGAGAGCACAAGGCAGGCAGCCTTGCACCAGATCCTGTTGCAAACACTTCCCAAATACAGGGTGTCCCCAAAACAGGCATACACACTTTAACAGCTGGTAGCTCAATTTTGAAAATGAAATGTTTAAACACTGCCTTGCCCTAGCTGGTATGGCTCAGTGGATAGAGCGTAGGCCTTCAGACTGAAGAGTCCCAGGTTTGATTCCAGTCAAGGTCACATGCCTGGGTTGTGGGCTTCATCTCCAGGAGGGGGCATGCAGAAGGCAGCCGATCAATGATTCTCTCTCATCATTGATGTTTCTCTCTCCCTCTCTCTTCTACTCTGAAATCAATAAAAATGTATTTTTAAAAAATAAACACTGCCTTGCCGAAACTGGTTTGGCTCCGTGGATAGAGTGTCGGCCTGCGGACTGAAAGGTCCCAGGTTCTATTCCAGTCAAGGGCATGTACCTTGGTTGTGGGCACATCCCCTGTGGGGGGTGTGCAGGAAGCAGCTGATCAATGTTTCTCTTTCGTTGATGTTTCTAGCTCTCTATGCTTCTCCCTTCTTCTCTGTGAAAAATCAATAAAATATATTTTTTTTAAATAAACACTGCCTTTATAATTATTAAAAGTGTGTGTATACTTTGAGGATGTATTAACTCATTTCATCCTCAACAAGGAAAGTTTCTATAATAACTTTGTTTTAGCAGAAGGGAACTGAGGCACAGAGAAGTTAAGTAACTTGCACAAAGTCACACAGTAGGGAAGGAACAAAGCCAACATTTGAACCAGGACAATCTGGCTCCAAAGCCCACGCTATCTCCCCCACTAACCAGGGCTGGCTTCACTCCCAGCTTCCCCGAAGGAGGAGTATTTATTCCCAGACAAGGCCCAGAGGACCAAGTGGATCTCAAACCCCCAGCTTCTCCTAGGACCCGCTATAAGAAATACCCAAACAACAATGTAATCATTATCCCCATTTACAGATGCAAAGATCGAGGTTCATCAAGAAGGAATGACCTGCCCCTCACCCCCAGCTGGTAGTGGTGCGGGTGGGATTTAAGCTCAGGACCATCAAACTTCCAAGGCATTGAAAGAGAAACACCACATGACCTCACTCATTTATGGATATTAAAGAACATTATAAACTGATGAACCAAAAGATAGAGATAGAGACAGTAAAGCAACAAGCAGACTGTCAAATTACAGCGGGGAGGGGAGGGAGATCTGGGGGAGATAATAGATCAACCGAAGGACTTGTATACATGCATATAAGTACAACCAATGGACACAAAACTCTGGGGAGGGAGGGTATGTATGGGGGGGGGGGGGCAATGTTAAAATATGTACACAGATAATAATTTAATAAAGAAAATTTAAAAAACAAACAAACAAACAAAAAAACTTCCAAGGCATGCACTTCACCATCAGCTGAGCTGCCTTAAGAAAGCCCTGTTTTGAGAAGAGCACTGGAGAGGGAGTCCTGGGGCCCTGATTCTAGCCCTGGCTCTGCCATGAGTTCACTGTGTCATCTCGGGCCAGTCGGCAGAGAGCCCTCAGTTCCCCTGAGCAATATGTGAAGGGAGTGGTTGAGCTCAATAATCACGTTCAGCCCTGATATTTCCCAGTGCACGATGGGTGCAGGTCAGATGCCATTTGGGATTTGGGATCCAGAAGCCCAGGTGGGCTTCCTGGAGGAGGTGAGACTTTAGTTTACCTTGGGCAGGACCCTCACAGTCACACCCTGAATGGGCTGAGCTGTCAGCCCACTGACAGAATGGGAAGCAACTGTCCTGAGCTTGCGGAGTGGGCAGGCGGCAGTCTTGGATTTGAACCGGGGGCTGTCAGAGCCCTTCCCCCTCATACAGTGGATGGGAGGAGATGAGACCACCCTCATCCCAGGAGCTTGAAGAGATGAAACTAAGCGGTGAACACCAAGAGTTAGGACCCACGGCAGCGTGTGCTTGGCAAACACTCGGTGCTCAATAAATATGAGAGGAAAGCAGGAAGGAAGAGGCCCATGGCAGACTTCAGCCTGGCAGGCACCAGGCCCTGCCTTCCCGGCCAGCTGGGCCCGGTGGGGGACAGGAACCTGCAATACTATGGGGCTGTGCCAGATGCTCGCTGCACAGAGGGCACCTATTAGACCAATTAGAGCAATGTTTTCCACTTTGCTGGCTGCCAGGCAGCTCCTTGCTGTGCCCAGCCCTGGCTCAGGAGAGGTCACTGCCTTCCCAGGGCAAGGGTAGGGCAGGGCCGGGCCCTGTCAAGCTCCCAGGGCTCAGTCCAACTAGAGGAGCCAAACTCCGCATGCACCCTGGGCCAAACCCTCCTTTTGTACCCCGGCTGGTACCTACTCACCTACCTAGATTGCAAAAAACCACCAGCTGGGGGTCAGACTGGTTATGTAACACGGACACTTCCCCTGGCACAGCGTGGAGAGCAAGGGGCACAGGCCACCTGGGTCCCATCCCGCAGCATCCTTGACCTCCTTGGTTGGCACATCCCCTCAGAGGGAAGGTTTGCCACCTTTTATGGTGGTTTCGGTGGTGCCATCCAGGGCAGCAGAACAAGTGGGAGTTGGCTGCCTCCGAGCATGTGGGGCTGTGCCATGTAGCCGGCATATTACAGAGCAGGCTCAGGAGTCAGAGGGATTTGCACCTCTCTCTTCCTCAGTTTCCTGATTTGTAAAAATGGGGGTGTTGTGGGGTGGGGAGGAAAGAGCCTATATCTGGAACAGTGTTTCCCAACCTTCTCTCATGATGAGAATCACCTGGTGGAGTTGTTAAAACACAGATTCCTGAATCCCAACTAAGAAGTGCTAAACTAGAATTTTTGGGAACATATAGGTAAAATTGCATACCTAACTTAGTGCTCTGTATATAACATCTGTCTTAGAGCACTAGTTAAGTATACAATTTTACCTATATGTTCCCAAAAATTCTAGTTTAGCACTTCTTAGTTGGGACTCAGGAATCTGTGTTTTAACAACTCCACCAGGTGATTCTCATCATGAGAGAAGTTTGGGAAACACTGATCTGGAAGGATGGCTGTGAGAATTAAACAGGTGAATATATTCAAAGCACTTAGGGAAGTGCCAGGCACAGGGCAATCACTGTATAAGTATTAGCTATCACTACTACCACTATTACTGCCAATATTGTCATCATTCTGATTCAGCTACTTCATCACCTTCTTCTTGATCCCTCTGACCCTCAGACTTCTCTTCTGAAAAATTAAGATTAACTACTTTACCTGCCTCACAGGGTTGTCATGAGGACTAGATGTGCTGACACCTGCCCAGGTAAATGGCCACACAGTGCCTGGTACATAATTGGCGCTCTGTATCAGGCCCCTGGGGCCTGGTGTCAGAAAAGTTGGGTCCAAGTCTCCCTAGTTGTTGCTGTGTGACCCTGGGCAACTCACTTAACCTCTCTGAATCTGGTTTCCTCGTGGCTTGGGATATAGCAGGTCCATTGGGATAAACATGGTCGGTCCCTTTACTACCTTCTCAGGCATGTTCCCACACATGGCCCCCAGGGATCATGGGCCTACAAAGGAGCAGAAATGACAATGAACAGGGTACAGCTACGCACACGAATGAGCGTCAGAGACACAATGTAAGTGACAAAAGCAAGTCTCAGAAGAATACAGACAGAATGATTCATTTATATAGCGTGCCCAAAGTAAACACTAAACAATAAACTGTTTAAGGAAATGGGCAGAGGTGGTACAATTAAGGGAGAAATCAAAGGACTAATTAACACAAACTTCCAGCTAGGGCTTCTCTCTGAGGGAGGGAGGAAAATGCAAAGGTCCTAACATGGTAGTCATGCTCTGTTTATATATATATATTGATCCACTGGGGATTTCATGGGGGATGGGCATTCCTTGTCTCCCCATGCTCCCCCCCCTTCCCGCCCCTCAGGAAAGCCCACAGGAGTGCCGGCATCTCAAGCTTAGAGTATCTAGAGGAGAGATAACTTATTATTATTATTATTATTATTATTGATTTTTTACAGAGAGGAAGGGAGAGGGATAGAGAGCTAGAAACATCAATGAGAGAGAAACATCGACCAGCTGCCTCCTGCACATCCCCTACCAGGGATATGCCCGCAACCAAGGTATATGCCCAAAACCAAGGTACATGCCCCCAACCAGAATCAAACCTGGGACCCTTCAGTCCACAGGCTGACACTCTATCCACTGAGCCAAACTGGTCTTGGCAAGAGGAGAGATAACTTTTAATTAAGTTCCATAAGGTCAGAGGGCAGATGGATACCGTGAGGCCTATGTGAAACCTGGTGGTCCTCCCTGGATCTTAGCCTCCTGCCCCCCACCCCCACCCCGACCACGTGCTTACGCGGCTCCACCTCACTCCCTTCCATCGGCTAGGAAGGCGCTCCCCCTTATCCTGCACCCACTGTGTCCCCAGACTCCACTCCGACCTCCTGGCCTTGCATCACCTGGCAGGAGTTGCCAGTTACCACCAAATGCATCGGAGCTTTGATCAGTTTCTTTCACACACAGGATGATGCTGAGTCTCCCGGCACTGGGAGTGGGGGTGTCCGTCCCTTGTCCACACTGGGACTTCCCAAGGCCACCGCTGGGATTCAGGCCCTGCACCCAGTGCTCATCCTCCCCAATCCTTTTCTGCTCTGCTAGACTTTGATCCCACCTCTAGCTCTACCCAGGGAAGGAAATTAAAATATGTTACAACTGTCAGGGCACACAGATGCCAGCTGCAGACAGCCCACCCGGGTGTATCAGGACATCTTGGCTGCACTCCTTCCCTGGTACCCTTCCTGCCTCACCCTGTCGGTGATCCGGCCTCTTCTCTTCTTCGGTCTCTCAGAAGCCTGGGCTACGGTTATTCAGTGTCTCACTCCACTACGGCCCCTCGCACAGGTCCTGCACCTATTAGGGACTTCACACACATCCATTCACTCAAAATTACATGCTGGGGGCATGGTAGTGCCAGGTCCCTGCCCCTCAGGGAGCTGACCCCATGGTAGGAAGGTAGTGAGCAATATGAACACACACACATGCAAGCCGACTGCAGACGGTGTGTGCAAAAAGTGGCTTCCACGGAGGCTGAGTGAGAGCCGTTTGTTATTTAGATGAGTGGTCAGGGGAGGCCTTCCTGGCAAGGAGATGTTTATGCCAGACCTGGAGGCTCAGAAGAAACCAGCCATGGAAAGATCAGAGGGAGGGGAGGCCCGGGCAGACAGAACAGCATGTGCAAACATCCTGAGTGGAGCCTGAGTGGGAGGTGAATGGGTGGAAAGGAAGCAAAGCACATGGCAGAGCTGTAGTGAAGGGCCCTCGGTCAGGAGTCTGGACTGTGTCTGAGTGCGATGGGGATCAATCGGAGGGTTCCAGCAAAGACAGTGACGTCACCTGGTTTCTATTTTGAAAGACTCCATCTGGCTGCTGAGCGGGGAGCAAGGTACGGGAGGGCTGCAGGGATGGAGGAGGGGGATTTCCGTCAGTAGCTTGAAATGAGTAAGGTTTAACTGCATAGCAGATGAGAATAGCACCTCATTACCCTTATCCCTCCGAGGCAGCAGCACTTCTGGAAAACTAAGCTCCCTGAGTAATAAAGCAGCAGGAGGAAGGCCGGCCGCCGCCAGGAAGGCACGATAATCTATAGAGCATGTAAGCACCTAAGCCCGGGAGAGCTGTGGCCACTCGCCAGAGTTCCAGTAAGTTCCAAAAGCTATAAATTCAGCTGCATTGAATCGTAATGAAATAAATCCACTAGGAGACTTCGGGCTTGGCCCACAAATATACTTGGTGCAACACAAATCTGAAATTGTTACTGGCATTCCAAAGCCAGGTGTTATGTAAAAATCTGGATTTCTGGCCGGTTTGGAACACTCCAGAACTCGGGCAGCCCTGGGTCTGCACTCCATCCCGACCACAGCCAGGGAGCAAAGCAGAGGCCACCTATTTCAGACAGGACACACGTGGTCAATTTGCCGCAGTCCCCACCTCTCCCTACCATCCCCTGAGTCCAATCACTCATTATTTTAAATGGCCTCCAAGGCATCTGAGTTTATTCTTATCTTTGTTTTCAAACATTCAAAAGCCCAGAAATTCCAAGGTCGGGTGAGGAATTTTCATCCTCTGCTGTAGCAATGTAAATCGCAGAATGGTCCAGATTCACTATCCAGTAATTTCTGGTGAAGCTGTTATCATTGTATAAGTTGAAGGCATGCATTTTCCATAACCCAGCATTTCCTGAACTGGGTTTATACCCTAGAGCAGTGTTTCCCAAACTTTTGACATATGTGTACCCCTTCTATAATTTTCGTAACGCTGAGAACATAGAATTAGGCGCAGCTAAGCACGGTGCAGTGCATATCCCCACGAAACTCTTCCCGTACCCCTGGGGGTATGCGTACCACACTTTGGGAAACACTGCAGAGCAACTTGTGCCCATGTGCATTAGCCCTCGCCTAGAAACGACCCAATGTCCATCCACAGGAGATGGATAAACGGCTGCAGCTCCACACCGGAATGCTGGGCAGAAATGACAATGAACAGGGTACAGCTACGCACACGAATGAGCGTCAGAGACACAATGTGAGTGACAAAAGCAAGTCTCAGAAGAATACAGACAGAATGATTCATTTATATAGCATGCCCAAAGTAAACACTAAACAATAAACTGTTTAAGGAAATGGGCAGAGGTGGTACAATTAAGAGGGAAATCAAAGGAGTAATTAACACAAACTTCCAGCTAGGGCTTCTCTCTGAGGGAGGGAGGAAAATGCAAAGGCCCTAACATGGTGGTCATGCTCTGTTTCTTCAAATATATATATATTTCAGAGAGAAAGGGAGAGGGAGAGAGATATAGAGACATCATCGATGAGAGAGAATCATTGATCGGCTACCTCCTGCATGCCCCCCACTGAGGGCTGTGCCCTTGACCAGAATCAAACCTGGGGGCCCTTCAGTCCACAGGCCTGAACCTGAACCAAACCGACTAGGGCATGCTCTATTTCTTAAGCTGGATAATGAAAATGCACGATTTGCTAGATTATCATTATTTTAAATTATTATCAATAATTTAAAATTATTAATAATACAGACAGAAAGATTCATTTATATAGTGTGCCCAAACTAAACACTGAACAATAAACTGTTTAAGGAAATGGGCAGAGGTGGTACAATGAAATGAAAATGCACGATTTGCTATATTATTATTATTATTTTAAATTATTATGAATAATATGAATTATTATTTTTAGAATTTTTATTTTTAAGATGTATTTTGCTAAAGGCAAATGTAATTAGTATAGAGTAAATTACACACATCTTAAGTGTTCGCTTCAATGCATTTTTACATTTGTAGTCCCCCAATAATTATCACTTGAGCAAGACATGGAACATTTCCAGGGCCCCAGAACCTCCCCTGGCACCCCTTTGCAGCCTGCCTTCTCTCAGCATTGCTGCCCCGGAACGTCGCATAGATGGGTTTGTCCAGGACGTCCTGCCGGGGTCTGGCTTCGTCCCCTCGGCGTACTCTTCTGTAGATCCACCTTCGTGGTTATCAGCAGTTGACGTGCTTTGATTGAGTGGTATCCCATGGCGAGGATGTGCCGCGGTTTATGTAGCCACGCCCCTGGTGGCAGACATCCCGGTTGTCCCAGGGTGGGCTAACGTGAGGAAAGCTGCCATGAGCGCCTTCACACATGTCTGGGTATAAACGTATGTTTTCATCGCTCTGGGGTAAACAGCCTAGAGCGTAGGGATGGAGGCGTTCTGTGGGTGTGTGCTTCATTGAAAGTGCCTGAACTCTCCTTAGCTCCTAACTTCAGAGGAAACTTAAAATGTTCTCGAACATCATGCTGAGTGAAATAAGCCAGTCAATGAAAGAGAAACACCACATGACCTCACTCATTTATGGATATTAAAGAACATTATAAACTGATGAACCAAAAGATAGATATAGAGACAGTAAAGCAAAAAGCAGACTGTCAAATTACAGCGGGGAGGGGAGGGAGAACTGGGGGAGATAATAGATCAACCGAAGGACTTGTACACATGCATATAAGTACAACCAATGGACACAAAACTCTGGGGAGGGAGGGTATGTATAGGAGGGAGGAAGGGGGGCAAAAAAAATCAATAAAATATATTAAAAAAAAAAAAAAAAGTTCTCCAAAGTATCTGTACATTTTCTATTTCTTCACCAGAGCATGAGATGCCCGTCGCTCCACATCCTCATGGAACTTGGTGGTGTAAGTTCTTAAAATTTTTAGTCATTGAGGTGGGTATGATATGGTGTCTGGTTATAATTTTAATATTTTATTTTTTCGCTGGTGTTGAGCACCATTTATGTGCATACTGGCCATTAGTATATCTCCTTCTGTAGTATCTGTTCAAGTCTTCTGGCATTTTTTTTACAGTTGGATTATTCATCTTGTTACTATTGATTTGTAGTTCTTTATATGTTCTAGGAATAAGTCCTTTGTTGGACACACACACACACACACTGAATATTTTCTTCCAGTCTTTGTCTTGCCCGTTAATTTTATTAATGGTGACTTCTAACAAGCAGAACATTTGATTTTGAATGAAGTCTAATTTTTCAATATATATTCTTAAGGTTAGTATTTTTTAAATCCTGATCAAGGAACCTTTGCCTCCCTAATGTAGCAAAGACATCTCTACGTCTTCTCGGTTCTGCTTTTTACATTTACGTCTATTATCCATTTCAAATTGATTTTTTTGACATCTAGACAGCTGTACATAGTCAATGTATAGAACTCAATGAGTTTGAGGATAAGTATATACCATGAAACCATCACTACCATCAAGGCCATCGAAATGTCCATCACCTCCCCAAATTTCTTCCTGCTATTATTATTATCACTAGAGGCCCGATGTACAAAAATTCGTGCAAGAGTAGGCCTTCCTTCCCCAGGCTGCCAGTCCAGGCTTCCTCCAGCACTGGCTTCTCTCTGGCACCCAGGACCCCGGACCCGGGCCAGCTTCCCTCAGGCCCCAGCTCTGTTAGGAAGGAAATCTGGAATGACATGTGGAAGATGTCCAGTCTAATTAGAATAGTACCCTTTTATTATTATAGATTATCAATTCCAATTGACTTTTGCATATAAAGTAGTAGTTAAGATTTATTTTCTGATACCCACTTTTCCATTTATTAAAGGTGCTGAGCAGGAGTAGCTCAGTGGTTGAACATTGACCAGTGAACCAGGAAGTCCAAGTTCGATTCCTGGTCAGGGCACATCCCTGTGTTGCAGGCTTGATCCCCAGTGTGGGGCCTGCAGAAGGCAGTTGATCAATGATTCTTTCTCATCATTGATGTTTCTATTTCTCTCTCCCTCTCCCTTCCTCTCTGAAATTAATTAAAAAATATATTTTTAAAGTATTTTCCTTTCCCACTGATTTCACTTAATACCTTGCTTTATTACTTTAAATTATTCTTTAAACTATTACAATCCTCTTTAATTTATGTGTGTTATAATATATATATATATTTCACATTTTAAAAAGAGCCCCCCCCCAGTGCCTCTGGGAGGCATTGTGCTCAGAGCTGGGAGACAGCGCTGACTGACACCCTGCTGAGCTGACCGCCTAGTGGTGAGACTGAGGTCTCTGACATGTGACAAGGGGGTGTGGTTTCTCTTATTTGGAAAGACCCAGGTGGAGGAGAAATTGCAGGCTGGAGGAGGCCTTCCCGGGGAGTGTGTTATATGAACAAGATCTAAAGGTCTTAAAGGGCCAAAGGCCTGACAGACCAACAACCTAAGGTAACTTAAGATCGCCCTCGCTGCCTTCACGGTGTACAGTTACCCCGTGTGCAGAGGAGAGGAAGGGGCCCTGCCCCTGTGCACCTCACACGCTCCTCTGCTCAGTCCTGCTGGGAGGGGGCGTCTTCGGCTCATGTCTGGGAGAGGGAAAGAGCAGACAGAGGAAATGTGAAGGGAGCTAAGGGCAGGGACAAGGCTGAGGGTTCTGCCCTGTGAGGGGCAGGAGACAGGTGGGTCTGAGGCCTAAGGGAAGAGCCAGGACACTTCATCTCCTTGGGAGGCCCAGAGAAACAGGCCGCACCACCAGCGGGAAAGTTTTATTCTAGGTGTGGATTGTCCCACATGTGAACAAGATTCCCAGGGACCAGGGCGGGGGGGGTGGTGGTGGTCAACAAGGCCCCTCTCCACTGTGGCATGTCATTCAAAAGCTCCTCCAGGCTCCCTTTCCTCCACGCTAAGCTCCTCTGACATTAAAGGAAACCTTTGTCCTTGAGCTTTGTGGCTCCTGGTCAAGGCCCTGTGATGGAGCCCAGCCCTTCCAGGCTATTTACTGAAAGGACGCTTGGTTCCCCTTCAGGCCCTGGCACCGAACCGGAGGGCCCAAGGAAGCCCTGCGGAATGTGCCACCAGCCCCCTGGCTCTGCCTGGAATTTCACGGGGACATTTTGCAGTCACTAAACTTAGCACCGGAGCCTGTGGCCTCTGGGTAAGCACAGGCATGCCAGGGGCTAAGAATGAATCATGGGGTGAGTCTGCAGGAAAATATTCAATGGGCTGGGCTCAGGGGACACATCTCAGCCTGGGTGGGGGGACAGGCTCCTGAGCAGTGGACCCTGGGACCCCAGTCTATCCTGCCTTTCCCCATGGGTTCAGGGACATAATCCCTACCCTGAAAAAAGGCTCTGTACTCTCTGGGGAGAAGGTCTGGTCAGAGTCATTGATTCCATATATTCCATATGTTTATTGAACGCCTACTACCTACCAGACACCTTGCTACACCTGAAGACATTGTGGGGAAGTGACAGAAATAGTCCTGTCCTCTGGAGCTTAGAGTCTCCTGAGGCAGACAATGGGTCTGAAAAAGAGAGCTGGGGGAGCTGAGAGGAAGAGGTCTAACCTGGAGAAGTCAAGGGGGGCTTCCCAGAGGAGGCGGCATCCAAACGGAGGCCTAGAGGTGGAGGGAGAGCTCCGCTGGGGAGGAGAGAAGGTGGCTCAAGCACAGCCAGGCCTGGCTGTGAGGACCTTGGGGAGCCAGGGGTGGTATTCTGATGCCCAGCTCAGCTGCTTCCCATGGCACCATGAAGCTATTTTGACTCTTGGCTTGCTCCCTGGAGGCTGTCGTGCAGGAAAAGGAGACCACTCCTTGGGATTGGACAGACTCGGTCTATGCCGGCTTCCACATCCTGACTATGTGACCCCGGGAGATAAGCCAGCTCATCTCTGGGGGCTCAGTTTCCTTGTCTATAAAATGGGGATAATAACAGGTCCCCTCTTTCCTAGGGTCTTGGTGACCAGTAATGACGTGCACATGAATATGTGTCATGCTACCCACCGCTTAGCAGATACCGACAAAGGGAGCTATTCTGATTGTCCTGTGCTTTCTGTCCCCATTAGTCAGGGAGTGTTCTGAGGGTGAGCCCAGGCTGTGGCCCTGGAAGATGGTGGCACATGCCTGCATCTGAGGGAACACCTAACCACCTGACTTGGAGCTGCTGTCCACTCACCCACCCACCCAGCCCGCCCAGCTCCAGGGAAAGGCGGGGAGAGACAAAGAGAAGGTCAGCCTCTGTCCCGTGGCCAGCAGCTGTTACTGACAGGACCCATGTGTTGCCCTTGGTTTCTCTCTCCTACGTAGATGTGGCCCCGGTGGCTGCCAGCCCTGAGATGGACAGGGACAGCTTTCTGCTGCCCTCCCCTGAGGAGTGGCATGTACCACTGACCCACATCTACCACCCAGCCCCATGAGCTTCCGAAGGCCCAAGGCAGGGGTCTAGGAGACCCTTGGCTTGTCCTGCTCCCCCCGAATCTCTGGGCTGGATCTCACCCACGGCCCCACCTCCTGGATGTCTGGCCTCAGGACACTCTGCCTATGACGTATCATACATTCCCTCAGGGCCTTTAGATTTTTATTTTTAGGATTTATTGAGCACCTCCTAAGGGGCCCAGAGTTATCTCATGAATCTTCTTATCCCAACAACGTAGGAGGTCAGGATTACCTCCTTGGTTTACAGACAGGGGATCTCAGTTGCCCTGAGATCACACAGACAGGAGGGGGCGGGAGAGTGGGGTGGGGGGAATAGAATCCAGTCTGCTCACTCCAAAGCTCACTGAAACCAAGACAGGACTCAGAGCAGCAGTCCTCTCTTGCTGCAGACAAGGAAACTGAGCTGCAGTGGGAAATAGACGGTCACCAGCCAGTAGGAGGAGAGTCCAGGTTTGAATTCAAAGCTATAAACTGAGTCCAATGGTTAGGGAGCTGGGGTGCTTTCGGAGACGTGCAGTGGAAACGGGCCAGGTCATGAACCCAGTTCAAATTTTGCCCTGCCCCAGCACTGGGCAGCCCGCATGGTGAATGCGAAGTAAGCCTGGCGGGATGAATGAAAGCTGGAGAGGGTGACTGGAACGGACACTGATAGATCAGGCTGCTCAGAGGCTTTCTTACTATCTTGTTCAAATGGCACTCCTCCTACTCCTGTGAATCCCAGCCCAGGAATGCTTTTTGGAACCTAGGATTCAGAAAGTTGAGTTCAGATGCTGTAAAATGTGAAACTCGGATGTGCAGCCATTTTCAACTGCAAGTCAAAACAAATCTGGCCATCAATGGCTTAATAAATAAAGTTACATTTTTCTCACAATAAAAAAATCTAGAGGGAGGTAACCATGGCCATTGTTTCAGTCACCTAGTGGGGTCAGAGCTAGGATTCTGAGATTTTCTTCCCTCTCTCTCCTGGCTATAAGATGGCTGCTCCTGCCCAGCCATCATACCTGCATTCAAGGAAGTATGAAGGGGAGAAGGGCTAGGCCAGCTGTATTTGATGCTTTTTATAAAAAATAAATGAGTCACTTCCAGAACCACAGCGATCCTGCTTACATCTCATTGACCTAAACTATATTTCATGGCTGCAGCAAAGGAAGCTGAGAAACAGTATTTAGCTGAGCACATTGCTGAACAAAATCAGGGCTATTTTAAATGAGAAGGAATGCTGGGTGGGCAACCACTCATTTCTGCCTTATGAAAGTTCTCAAGACGCAGGTGAAAGCCCTAACCGGTTTGGCTCAGTGGATAGAGAATCAGACTGCAGACTGAAAGGTCCCAGGTTCAATTCTGGTCAAGGGTATGTACCTTGGTAGCAGGCACATCCCCAGTAGGAGGTATTCAGGAAGCAGCTGATTGATGTTTCTCTCCCATCAATGTTTCTAACTCTCTGTCCCTCTTCCTTCCTCTCTGTAAAAAATCAAAAAAAATGTATTTTTTTAAAATTAAAAAAAAAAACAGACACAGGTGAGAGATGCAGAGAAAGTTGTAGTGGCATCTAGGTGTTTGACTGTAGGTTTTGGTCCAACCTTCCCTTGGATTCTATAATACCTTAAACGTTACTTTTGTACTAAGCTAGTTGAAATAGGTCTCCAAATTGCTCTAAATGCCAGGCCCATGGTCCCCTTCTAAGGACAGTAGCTGCCTGAAAATCTGTGCCCATCTAGGGTCATGAGTTTGGAATCATGTGATCTCTTTATCATGCCAACAATGGTTGAACCAGTAATCTAGGCCCCAAGGCCTGGCACAGTGACAGTCCCCCTAGGGAAGGGAAATGAGATATGGTATCCTAGCCCTAGGCCTCCTGAAGATAAAAGAAGGCTCCAGGACATGCCAACGCATTGGGTCACAAAAGCAGCCACTGCCTATCCGAGAGGAGCAAGGACTGTGAGGGATGGAAGGGGCCTTCACCAGGAGAACCCAGGAGATTGGGCCACACTCAGCTCTGGGAGGCTATCCATCTCTGCTCAGGGCAGACACGGCTCCAGGCCTGGGATGATGGACTCTGGAACTTACTGGCCTGGTTAAAGGCCTAGCTTACATGACCTCTGTGAACCTATTTCCCCACTTGTCAAATGGGGCCACTAATAGTTCTTATCTCTGTTGACTAAAGTCATGTAGTAAAGTGCTTGGCATAGGGTCTGGAACATGGTAAGGACTCAGTAAATAATGGTTTTAACATTACTATTATAGTAGGTACTTAGAAAATATTTATTGGGGGGGGGGGGCGGGATATGTCCCAGCATTAGCCTTGTTACAGCTTAGACATGATGGAGTGTGTGTGTGTGTGTGTGTGTGTGTGTGTGTGTGTGTGTACTCTGACTGGGAAGGAAACAGTAAGCATTTCCCCTCACCATAGGGGCAGCTCGGGCCAAGGGCATGATGATGAGGCCACAGACAGAAGCTCCTCATATTCTCTCCCTCATTAGTGACAGGTGGCCTTCACCACTACGATGTGCCCCCAGGTGGAGGCGCTAGACGCTAGGCTGCCTTGGACTGCACGGGCCAGAGAAGAGCCTCCTGACATCTCCATTCACCGCGTCAAACTCAGGATCAGCCACCTCAGGTCTTCCCACAGTAAAAGGCACCTCCATTCAGTAAGAAACTTGGGCATGGCCCTCAATGCCTCCTCATCCTTTACTGCATATCCAAGCTATCACAAGTCCCATGATTTCACCTTTGAAGAGCTCTTCGGTCTGCATATCGGTCTCCGTTTCCATGCCCCCTGCATTAGTCAGGCCGGCTGCTGTAACAAACAACCCCAGGTCTCATAGCTCAACACAGTAAAGCTTGGTTCCTCTCAGAAGTCCAATGCAGGGAGATAGATGGTGGGGCTCTACTCCATACAGCCATTCACCTGCCCAAGCTCCTTCCAACGAGTGGCTCTAATTCAAGATTTGCCAATTCAATAAAATAAATGGTCTTAAAAATTAAGCTAAAGTTATTTTTAGAGTTATGTAAATATAAAATAGTGACATATTTGGGGCTTTTTAGGAACTCATAATTCTGGGCCTTTTTAATTCTGAAAAGCATCTCTTTTTCAGGTCAGGGAGGTCCAAACTGTCTTTCTGAAGTTCTACAGCAGAGCGCACAGAACATCACCAGGCCCTGCTGTCTAAGACGCCTTGAAATCTAACCTGTGCATCTTCCCAGCTACAGGGAATGGTGTGCTGGTAAACTGGCTCACTGGAGAGGGGGAGGGGAGCTCTGACCGGTAATGTTGCTCATTTCCATGGTGCAAAGACGTCCGTAGGGGTGGATTCCAAGCTACTGAGGTAATATCACTGAGTTGGAAAGAGATGTGCACTATTGGCTCTCAGGAGCCAGTGAGATCAGGCTCTATCACAGATTCTGGCATGACGACAATTCCCCAAACACCACTCATTGCCAGACCTTTCTTTTATGCCATCCCCTCTGCCTGGAATATCTATCCATTCACTCAACAGATATCTATAGAGAGCCTTCTGTAAATTAGGCATAAGGTCTGTCTGTGCAAGAAATGTTCTCGCTGAAGGCTGAGCTCAGGCCTTTCATGGGTGCTAGAGAAATTCCCATTATACTGGTGCGGCACCTGAGGCTTGATGGCACAATCTAATTTTCCCTGGATGACAAAGCAGCTGGGTGGAGAAGCCAGGATTCAAACTTTGCCTGTGTGAATCCAGTCCTTATGCTTAAGCACGCTGGTCTCCTGCTCTTTCCTCCCTCTCTACCTGACAGACTCCCATTCACCCCCTCAAAGCCCTGCTTACGTGTTACCGCCAAGGCCCTCCCTGACCCCTGAAAGGCTTCTTATGTCAAAGTATATTTAGACATGACGCAGTAGAGAAATAAGTAGGGGTAGGAGGGAAAGACTGGAAGACAATGAAGTGAAAAACCAGGGAAAAGGAAGAATGAAAAGCAGCAAATGAGATGTAACATGGTTGTGAAAGGTGTTAAGTAGAATAGAAACTGAATAATGGGCCCGCAACCCTTGTGAAACACACCGCCCCAGAGTCACAAATTCATCCAAATTGCTACAAGGGCCTCGAAGAAGATAAAAACGAGTGGAACAAACCAGATTGATGAGACAGTAGAGGTAGTGGAGACGGTACCCTGTTCTAAAGGGGGAAGTCCTTGCTCAAGTCCAGCAACTGTGACCAGAGAGTCCATCCCAGTCCTCCCACCCTCAGCACACCACCCCCACTGGTCCGCTTGCTTATTTATTTAATTAATTAATTTTTGGGTTGTTTTAAAGAATAGTTTATGGGTTTTTAGAGAGAGAGAAAGGGAGAGGGAGAGAGAGAAATAAAACATCAATGTGAGAAGGTAATATGGATCGGCTGCCTCCTGCACATTCCCAACAGGGGATCAAGTCCCCAACCTGGGCATGTGTCCTACTGGGAATCGGATCAGAAACCTTTTGGTGTGTAGAATGGTGCCCAACCAACTGAGCCACACTGGCCAGGACTGGTCTGTTTATTCCCTTGATTCGGGTAGCAGCCTGATGGGGCTTGACCCCAAGGCAACTAGAATACAAAATTTAAAGAGGCACTCACCACTCACTCTCTGGTTCTGGGGGGAAAATTCAGAGTGTTTTATGGTGCAAGTAGAATCAGAGAACCAGAAGGCAACACCTTGCAGCTACACACACACACACACACACACACACACACACACACACACACACGTATTTGACTGATAAGAAACTGAGGCTCGGACTTTGCTGTTCCCTCTGTCAGGAATGTTCCTCCCCACTCATTGCCTAACTTGCCTCCCTGTCATCACTCAGTGTCACCCCTCAGAAGCCCTCCATTACTGCTCTGCCCACACTAATGCACAGTACACAGCCCCAACCTCAGGCAGAGAGACAGACAGACAGACAGAGCTCAGGACTGGGGACCGCACTGCCCTTTGCCGCCTGGCTGTGCGGCAGGAAGCAGGCCACTTTAGCTGCTCTAGACTGTGGTTTCCTTGTCTCCACAACAGGGATAACACCTTCTTTAAGGACGCTCATCAAGATGAAACAAGATGATGCTTGCACTGCACTTAATACAGCGCTTGGCCCAGACTGGATGCTGGAAACATGCTGGTTAAAATAAAATGCTAAGAAGGAGTGGGCACTTTAAACTAGTCAGGATTTGGGCCAGACGGTGGTCAGCTTGGAGCAGCATGCGGAGAGGGACCTGCCAATGGGGAGTCATGGAAGGTGCCGGAGCAGGAGGGACGGCTGGTTGGCAAGGGAGTGTCATTAAGCTTACTCTGGCACGAATGTGTTGTTTATCAGTGTCTGGGTGAAGGCTTTGGCTCCAGTTGAGACGTGAGAAAGCTGCCAGCGAAAGGGCCCGGTAAACCCTGGAACAATGGCTTTTCAGCAGCCTTTGTGGAGCCAGATTCCTGCTGTCCAAACCACCCGACTTCCTGCTCCCAACCTGCTGAGAGCCCCAGGAGGCGCCTTTATCCACGGTACCGAGCCAGAGGAAGAAATGTTCATTCATCTGTAATCCCTGGGTCACTCCCAAGCCCCAGCTTCTCCCCAAACCCTTGCCAAAGATACCTGCACAGGCTAATAGGATTGGCTCTGAGTTCATCTACAAACAAGGTCCCTAAAGGTCCCGATTAGATGATGAAATATGACCTTAACCCTTGGTTTGCACTTCAAGGTCAAACAAGGTTTAGCCATTTAAATCTGACATTAACCCCTTGTCTGAGGTGAAGGCTTTATATCAAAAGAGAGGGCTCTCCATCCACCAGTGAGCTATCAAAGAACATAGATTAGTTTGATTTCAAAGCTTAATATCCCTAGAGCCTCCGTTTTATCTAACCCTCCCCTGTTAGGCAAACCATCTCCTAGGGAAGATAAGGAACACTCTCAAGGTCACCAAGCTAATTCAGTGTCCGGGTTGGGAGATTTGATTTCACCTGATTCTCAACTTTTAAGGCACGCCCCACAATAAAATTGATTTGTCCAAAAACACTTTGTCCCCCTAGAATACAAAGGTAATGAGGTTTGTTGTCACGGCCTGTTTTTGAGTTAGCAAGATGAAAAAAAAAGGGGGGAGGGGAGGATTTTCTATACCATGATACCAAGTTGATAATTTAGAATGATTATTTTTGTTAATATGGCTGGTTCTAAAGTTATGCTGTAGGCAGTTAGACACGAACAGAGTAAGGACGACAAGCCAGGTACAGAAGGTCGTCAGGATGGAAAACCCCAGGTGCCTAACAATGGACAATCAATTGACCTCCCCCACAGGGTGACTATTCCTCCCCTAGCATTTTCCGGTCACGTGGTTTGGAACTCCTGACCTTTCCTCCCTGGAGATAACACCTAGGCTTCAGCTGTAGTTCAGCTCCGGGCGCAAATAAGCAACAAAACCAACCAAAGCTGAGGTCAGGGCCAGCTGCATGGAATAGTGACCTCCTGCCCTGGTGCTGGCCAACCCATCAGTGGAAACCACAACTCTGAATGAACACACCTGGGAAGCTGGTGAACATTCTATTAAGACCTTTCCCTGGGACCTGCCCTAAAATCTCCACCCTTAAAACCCTCAGCGGGGGAGGACCCTGTACACTCTCTCTCCTGGGAGCACTCCTGCGCCTTTCCCTTCCCTTCCCTCTCCTTTCCCTTCCCTTCCTCCTCCTCTTCCCTAGGCACATTACCACTAGCTTCCTTACTCCCAAGCTCCAAGGACCCTTCCTTTATCTCTAGAACTTGTTTGCTAATCCCATTTCTTCTAGGAATTACTTTTTCTACCTCTGTGATTTACCCAATAAATGTTCTCTTACAGTTTGGGTCTGGACTTTGAATTCTTTCCTAGCCAGAACCCAAGTACTGAGGTTGCTGAACCAAGGTTTGGTCTGACCACACCACCAGTCAGACACATGGTTATGTTCCCGCCACCTACAACAGTTGCAGAATCCAAATTTCTTGAAAGTGAATATTTTTTTTTAAGAGAATGCTTAAGCTTGGCTCTTAACACTTATGGAAATGTGTTGGCAAAGGATCTAGTTTCTCCATATGGGTCATAACAGCCACACAAAGTCATCCTTGGGCTGGTGAATGAGCAGTTATAAGTCCACCGTATTCAAACTAGAAAAGCTCACAAAAAACGCAAGTCTACCTCTGGGCCTTCTGGTCTACCCACCTCCCCAGGAATCCTTGCATGGGTGTACCAACATGTTCAGGGAAGCATATCTACAGTGAGAAAAGATCAGGAGCAGCCTAAAAGCCCTTCAAACAGTTCAATACATAAAGGTACATTCAAGCAATTCTTTGAGGCAGTCACTGAAAGAATAATGTACCAAAGGATTGAGGGATCAATTCCCAGTAAAGGACATGTACCTGGTTTGCAGGTTCCCTGGTTCAGTTGGGGAACATGTGGGAGACAATCAACTGATGTGGCCCTCATCAATATTTTTTCTCTCTCTTTCCCCAGACCCACTCCCTTCCACTCTCTCCATAATCAATGGGGGAAAAATGTCCTCAGGTGAGGATTAATAACAACAATTACAAAATGAAGTACAGCCCTATACACCAAGCATCCAGAGGTATTGTTCTGTGAGAAGAACAAGGGGCAGAATAGTTTTTGCAGGTGCTCACTCATGTAAGAGAAAAGAGATGTCCACTTACCTGAGTGTGCATCAGCAGAAAACACTTCAAGAAGGCCAGGAGCCAAACAAATCATGGTCTCTGGGAAGGGAAGGGAGAGTCTGGCTTTAGTGGCATACTTTTTCTACCTCTGGCGATTTTGTGGACTGTGTACAAGCATTATCTTTCCATGAAAAAGTTACTTATTCAAAAGAATCAAAATATATATCCATGCAAAAACGTGTACACAAATGTTCACAGAAGTGTTATTTACAAAAAGCAAAAGCAACCCAAATGCTCATCAGCTGAGGAATGGGTTAATCAAATGTGGTCTATCCATACAAAGGACTATTATTGGTCATAAAAAGAGTGGAGTGCTGATACACACTCAGTGCTGGAAACAGGATGCTAAGTGGAAGAAACCAGATGCAAAAGGCACATAGTGTGTGAAATCTGCAGAACAGGTAACTCCATGGGGACAGAAAGCAAATTAGTGATTGCCTGAGGGACAAGGGAGAATTGGGGGGGTGGGGGGTAACTGCTCATGGATATTGGCTTTCTTCTTGGGGTGGTGATATGTCCTAAAATTAGATAGTGCTGATGGTTACACAATTCTGCGAATATACTAAAATCCATCGAAATGTACACCTTAAGAGGGTGAATTTTATATATGTGAATTGTATCTAAATAAAGCAGTTCTTTAAAAGAGTTGTTTTTATATTGATTAATTTCCCAAGTCTGCTGTAACAAACACACACACACACACACACACACACACACACACACACACAAACAGGACGGCTTAGTATTGTCTCATACTTCTGAAGGCTGCAAGTCCCAGGCTAAGGGTGAGCAGGGCCGCGCTCCGTTTGGTGGCTCTGAAGGGAGAATCCTTCCTGGCCTCTTTCCAGATTCTAGTGCTGTTGGAATCCCTTGTCTTGTAGATGCATCAGTTCAGCCACATGACCAGCTTCCCTGTGTGGGTGACTGTCTTCGTGCCCAAATATCTCCTTTTCATAAGGACACAGTCATATCAGATTAGGACCCACCCTGATGATCTCAAGATCAGGCTAACTCTACAAAGACTCTATTTTCAAACCAGCTCACATTTACAGCTATCCAGGGTTAAGACTTTAATGAATCTTAAATATATATATATATATATATATATATATATATATATATGTATATGTTTTTATTGATTTCAGAGAGAGGAAGGGAGAGGGAGAGAGAGAGATAGAAACATCAATGATGAGAGAGAATTATCAATCAGCTGGCTCCTATACACGTCCTACTGGGGACTGAGCCCACAACCCGGGCATATGCCCGACCTCCTGGGTCACGGGAATCAAACCATGACCTCCAGTTCATGGATCAATTTTCAGCCACTGAGCCACACTGGCCAGGCTCACATACCTTTTGGGGGTACACAATCTAAGTCATGACACTGTTTCTACATGATTTTAATAAAGAGACTGTATCTGCCTAGCAGGGGAAAGAGGCCACATGCAGAGGATGTCAGCTAGAGAGTGATACACTCAGAAAAGGGACTCAAAATTGTGCAAGTTCAGGATAATGGAGACCTTTCCTCTGGAAATCAGGGGTGGCTTCCAGGAGTAGGCATTTGAGCTGGACCTTTTGTCAGATCTGACCCAGGAAAGTTTTGAGAGTGAAAGCGGGCACTATCCTAGTATTAACCCCAGGATATCAGCTGTGAACTGGGACTGTGGATAGTCAGTGAGATTCTGTGGTCACCTTGCTCTTAAAAGATGCCGAGAATTTGAATATTGGGATGAGTGGCAGGAAGAGTATATCAGATGGAGGGAAAAGCAGCTACCAAGGCTCAGAGGGGGGGAACCACCAGATGCATGCTGGGAAGGGCTGAGCCCGAAGGAAAGGAGTTCAGGAGGCTGGGAAGAGCACTGACTGCCAGCCCAAGAAGGAAGGAGTCCTCACAGGGGTCTGCTGGAGGAGGGGGTGCGCACTGCGGGGAGAAACACGGGCACTCCACGCCCACACCGGAGACTGCCTAGCAGAGTCACTATCCTGTCAGCCCAGGAGCATGAAGCCAGCTCAGGAGGCCTCGGCAGGACCAGACTTACCACCGATAAATGGCTGACCTGGGTCCGCGCCCCCGGAAAACATGTCTGTCGTGGCTCCATTGTTCTGCTCTGATCAGAGTCGGGAAGCCAGAGGGGGTGTCAGTTTGGTTGTTAAACCTTCAACAAATATTTTTCCATTTTTCTGGAAACCTTCCCACTTTGGTGTTCAACCGACCCTGTTTGTGTCTGGGCGTGGGTGTTGTTGTCATATTGTTACTTTTGGAAAGAGATGTGTTGAAGATATCAACTTCTGAATCACGTAAAAGCTTGGTTTTAGTTACTTAATCCCTTGGAAAAATATTAATCATCATTTGTGTGTTTTGTTTTTTTGTTTTAATTTAAAGGAAAGTTTATGATTGTGGAGGAGGGTGGGGGAAGGATTTTATGGCCAATGTGGGAATCTGTGTAGCAAAAGGAGGGACCTGCTAAAGAGAGAGAAAGAGAGGGAGGAAAGGAGGCGAGGGAGAAGGGAGGGAGGGAGGGAGGGAGGAGGGAGGGAGGGAGGGAGGGAGGACAGAGGTTGGAACCACTAAAGTCAATTGTTGGAACACCAAGTAATTCTCCAAATCCTCTGCATTTCTACCACTCTCTCTCGTGTTGGGGTAAACACAGAGGTCTTTTCATTTGCACACATGCCCAGAGGGCTAGGAGAGACAGGGACTGTCTGAACTTGAAGAGCTGTAGAAGAACCCCCTCCTCCAGTCCTCCGCTCTGCCACTCTGGTCGCAGGCAGTTGTGCAGGTTGTGAGCATGCCTTTGTCCCTGTGTCCACAGACCACATTGACTGGGAAGGAAGGATGAGGGACCACATTCAGCCTAATGGACTCCAGAGAAGACTGTCCCAGGAACACCCATGTGAGAAGGTGAATCCTGGACATTGTCAGGCCAAAACCTGAACCACGATGGACCATGTCACACACCTGCTCACAGCTCTCCCACGGCTCCCTAGTGCCCCTGGGAGAAAACCCAAGCTCCTCTCCTGGCTCGGCCTGCCCCCCGAACCTGACCCTGGCCCACCCCGCTGGGCTTGCCTCTCCAAATTCAGGTCCTACAGAGTCTGAGATGCTTGAAATTAAGCTGCTCACACAGCAGCACTAGGTCACACAGCCTGACTCTTTCAGACGGCCGGGCTGCAGCAGGCCAAGAGGCGCTGACAGGTCTTTCATTGCAGAACTATCTTAATGGGAGCGAGTGCAGGGCTCCGGCTCAGAGCCTAGCAGGCAACAGCTTTCAGCTGGAACTTCGTAGCGTCTTTAACTTTCAGTCACTTCTCTTTTCCTAGCCAAGTGGCATTTTCTTCCTAATAACATAAAGTTTCCTTTCGAAATAAAATTATTTAAATAAATGAAAAAACGAGTACGTTAGAGAAAACCGTTAAATCAAAACCAGTCCAGGTGGCTTTTGGATCAAGTCATGGGCCCTCGCAGTGAAACCAGTGTCTGCTGCTCTTATATAAACCAGGACGCGTCCTGCCTCCCTGCCTTTGCCCTTGCTGTGCCTGCCACCTGAGCACCCTTCCCACCTCTTCACTTGCTTAATGACTCCTCACTCTTCCTGGACCCACCTTCCTGCCCCAAGTCTAAGCTGACTGTCCTTGCTCAGGCCCCCCAGCCCCGGGGGGGGGGGGGGGGGGGAGGGGGCGTGGCAGCAGCCCTTTCCCTTGGTCATGCACTGGGCTCAGGGGCTCCTAAGGGCCTTGTGAGAAGTGAGCCTTTCTTGCTAGACCAGGAGTTCCTTGGGGCAAGGCCAGTTGGGCTTCTCTGTGCCGCCTCCCACCCCAAGCCTTGCTAATGTCCAGTCAGGGCTTAGAGGAGGAGCCGGCCCAGAAGCCTGGACTGCACTGACCGGGGCCCGGGTCCCAGAGGCACCACTCACTGGGTGGCAAACCCCAGAGGAGAGCAGCCTCGTCGATGGTGGGTGTGGTCTTGGATGCTGTCTTCTCAGACCTTTGTCTTTCCACCTCTCTTTAAATGTGTGTCCCATGGCTGGCCCGCTCTGTATCTCCTAGGCCGGCTGCCTTCCGAGCTGCTGTGCCTGGGAATGGACATCCCATGGGGCGGCCCACACCCTGACTGTGGGTGAGGAATGTGCAAGCCCAGGACCCTGCCTCCAGGCGGGGCAGCTTGCAGTGTGACTTGCCCTCCAGAGCTCTCCAGGGAGCAGCCGGAATCTCCCCTCAAACCCTCCCCCCTTCTTCCCCTCCTCCCCCCCCCCCCCGCCCCTCCCCGCCCCCTTGCTGGACTCTCTCCCCTTTCAGATTCTGCTGCCCCTCCACCTTTGCCAGTTTCTCCTGGGAGCTTTTCCTACTGCATTCCTTCCATGGAGCCCAGCCTGAGGGGTGCTTGGAATTGGGGGGGCTCAGTTGGAAGTATCTGGCAGATGGTAGGATCCAGGGGTCTGGGGATTGGGCATTGACAAGGTCATAGAAACCAGCAGAGGAGGTGAAGTCCCCCAAGAAGTGAGGCTGCGAACAGAGACACCCAGAGCTGGGACACCCAAGGCTCGCTAATCACGGGAGGAGGAGGCAGCTCAGAGAGGCTCCAGGGGTCAGGGGTCAGGGGTCAGATGGAATCCAACATGGGCTCTAGGCTGACCAGAGAAGCCATGCCTTTTGACAGAGGGGAATGGAGAGCGGGCCGGCCTGGAGGAGGGGGCGAGAGAAGTGGAGGAGCCCTGTGGGGGAAGCATGGGACTTGGTTGGAAAGTCTGTAAGGAGGGCATTCTGATGAACAGGGTGGGCCGCCCTCAGCCCTCTTCCCTCATCACAGACCAACTTTCCACCAAGTCCCAGGCTTCCCCTCAGGGCCGGGGTCCAGGGGGCTTTTGTTGTTAGTATTTAGGATGGTGAGCAAGGGCCATAACCAATGTTTGGGGGGTGGGGGGGGCCAGTGAGCATAGGGGACAGAGGCTTCGGACCCTGGCGGTTCAGGGACTGGCCTCAGGGTGGAGGTGCTCCTGCTAACTCCTTCTGTGGCCACAGGGCCAGGAAAGAGGCGTGGAGCCCCAGTGGGAGGGACCTGGGTGGGTTTGGCAATTAGGGTGGGAGGCTGATTAGGCCCCTGCCCAGGCTCCACACCAAGGCTCATGCCAGGAGCTGGGAAGATGGAGGGTGGGCAGTGTGTGTGGGGGGGTGGTGAAGGCTGGAGATGGTCACTGCAGACAGGAGACAAGGCTGAGCTCAGAGATGGCACTGGTGACAGCCTCCTGCGCTCCTTTCGCAATGGGCTGGGGCCTGACCAGACCAGCATGGTTGACAGCCAGCTCAGGCCTGGGGCTGGGCCCTGAATTAGAGGTAATTACAGAAACTCGGCAAGGGCAGGGTTAGGGTAAGGAGGGTGAGGCCTCTTGGATGTAAAACCTCCACTATGTACCGTGGACCGGGCGAGGCAGGCCCTCCTTCAGTTTTACATCCTCCTTCAGGCCCCCCTTGCCCAGCTCCAGACACAAACACCCTCCTCCCTCCACATTCTGTGAAAGTGTTTGCTCATGCTCTGCCTTTGGCTGGGAGTACCCTTCCTTCCTTCTCTGCTTAGCAAACATGTGATCGTTCTTTCAGACTCAGTCACAGGCCTTGAAGATGCCCCGGGGCACAAATCACCTTGCTACTCACTGTGAGAGGGCAATCGCACCCACTGGAAAGGCTGGGGCGCCAACAGATTTGGGCATCCTTGGGTGATTGGGAGGAGAGTCTGAGGTAGCAGGGCCCAAGGTAGATCGGATGCTGCCAGAAAGTGAGTGAAATTCTGCCATTGGGGATCTCAGTAAATCTCACCCACAGAGAGGGGAGACTGATTAAGCTGTCATTGGTGAAGCTGTAGTCAGTACGCATTGTAGCTGAAAGAGGAGCCTGAGAGCAGAGGTGTGCTTGGGACTTCGAGGGTGGCCTGGGGCCTTGTTTTGTCTGGGCTGAGACACAACTGTGAAGCGTCCTTGCTGTGAATCGCTGTCTCATGGTCCCAAAGGGACCCTGTCTGAGGAGGGTGTTCTGTGAGCCTGTGTCCCAAAGGAAACGGCAGGGCCCAGGTGGGAGCCAGGCCAGCCTGCGGATGGGGGTGGAGGTGGCGGGCACTGCCCCTTTTTTCCTTCTCGGTCTCTGTCCCTGCAAAGCCTCTTCACAGCCTCCACAGCAAACACCTCCGTGTGAATGGATCTTTCCCTCCTTCAGGCGTCCTTGTAAATTAGCATATAGCATGCAAACGGTTCAGTGAGCTCATCTCGGGGCACAGCTCATTGATGTTTTTCCTTTGTACACACCTGTGGAGCCACCACACCCAGGTCAAGACACAGAACATTCCCACACCCAAGGAGGCCCTCCCAAGCCTCCTCCCAGACACACCCGGCCCCGGGGTGTCCACAGAAGCCCTAATTCACTGCTGAGGCCGCTCTGGAATGTGTTTCTGTGAGTCTGGCTTCTCTTGTTTACCATAAAATCGGTAGACTTTCACCCACACTATCGCATCAGGCGGCCGCCTCGTGTGTTCATTGCCTGTAGCTCACCACACCCAAAGCCCACTGCCACTCAGTGGGGACAGGAACCTCTTTCCATACATTGTGCTGGCATGACTGGGTAGACTATGGAAAACCACAGACCCGACTTCCTACCCAGCTCGGTGCACAAAAAAGGATTCAAGATGGAAGATGGATTCAAGCAGGGAACATTGGGTGCAGTCTTAATTGATTAAAATAAACAACTTCCCTCCATCAAAAGACGCCTTTAAAAAAGTAACAGGGCAAGCCCCCTTGTCTGGGAGGAAATAGTTTGTCCGTGCCTCTAAGGTTGGCTCATTCATTAGCTTCATGGTTTCCTACACACTTCCACATGTATTCTTTTAGAAAATAATTTCCCCCAGCTTTATTAAGATATATAACTGACAGACACAAAACATTGTGCAAATTTAAGGTGTATAATGTGTTGAGTTGATACACTTACATATTGCAAGGTGGATTTATCACCATCTCTTTAGTTAACAACCTCTATCCTGTTGCTGTAGGTGGCGGGTATGGCATGTGGTGTCTGACCGGGGTGGCCCGACCAAACCTGGCTGGGTTTAGCAACCTTGGTAGGTACTTGCATTCTGGCTAAGAAGAGAATTCAGACTCGCTGGAGAAAATTTATTTGAACAAGCAAAGAGAAATGTCAAGCTGGTGACTCAAAGGGTGGGAGTGGGCTAGGATTCCTTTTAAACTCTTGGAGGGGAATTAATTGCTTTCTTCTTTAACCTGACCTATCAGGGCCTGTCCTGTCGCCTACTGTCCTTTCATGGAAGTTAGAGGGGGCTTTCCTCCAGCCCCCCACCCCTTGTTCTCCTCTACAGGGGGGGGGGGTCTGCCACGTGACTAACCACATGCCAGAAGAGAAGAGGTCAAGAGAATCCCACCTGCATGACAGGGACATTCTAGGGTGGAAAGAGGCACTAGGGGCAAAGTCTTAGTGAAATAACCCAGTCCCAGAACCAGGGACAGCAATGTCTCCAATGTCCACTCTGCCAGTTGTTTCCCATTGCGAGGTGTGGGGGTGTTCCACTCTGGTGATCTCTATACCTGGTTCATCGTCCTTGCTCTGCTCATGTCTGTCTAACTGCCTACAACACTGTCCCATGGTTACCATTTCTTTTTTTATGGTGAGAACACTTAAGATCTATTCTTAGCAACATTCAAGTATATGAGATAGTACTAATGAATTATTACCTATATCTATGTTTACATACATATATTGCTGTACATTAGATCCCCAGAACTTATTCATCTTATAGCTGGAAGTTTGTACCCTTCGACCAACCTCTCCCCATTTTCCCCAAGCCTTAACCCCTCATAAGCAACACTATAACTCTCTGTTTCTCTGAGTTTGACTTTTTAGACTCCACATATAAATGATATCATACAGTATTTGTCTTTCTGTGTCTGATTTATTACATTTAGCATAATGCTCTCAATGTCCATCCATGTTGTGCAAGTGGCAGGATTTCTTTCTGTCTTATGGCTGAATAACATTCCACAGTATCTATCTACAGCTTCTTTATTCATTCATCTAGCAATGGACACTTAAGTTGTTTCTATGTCTTGGCTATTGTGAGTAATCAGCATGCACTCTCCTTTTCTTTCCCATATGTATTTTTTAAATATATATATTTTTTTTATTTTTCAGAGAGAAAAGAACAGGGAGAGAGAGAGAAAAAAATATATCAATGATGAGAGAGAATCATCTATTGGCTGCCTCCTGCACACTCCCCAATGGGGATGGAGCCCACAACCCAGGCATGTGCCCTGACTGAGAATCAAACCGTGACCTCCTGTTTCATAGGTTGACTCTCAATTACTGAGCCACAATGGCTGAACTCCCATATGTATTTTTGATTAAATGTATTGAATGGCATTTGTTAATAACTCCCATATGTATTTTATTCCAAAGACATGTGTACTTTAGTTCTAATTCCATCCAGTTTCTGATGTAAAATCAATAAAAATATCCCAAGATTTGGAAAATCCAAGATGTTTAATTTGCACAAACCTATAGAGGCCTTAGTTCCTGAAGAGGGTTTGGCCGTTGGAACAGTCCCATCGAGGCTTTTCACTCATCCTGATCCTGGCCTACAGGGTTGTGAGGCAGTGCTCAGATTTCTACCTTCCAAGTGTGGCAACTGAGGCTCAGGGAGGTTAAGAAGCTGTCAATACACGTTGTGGCCAGTGTATGCCTCGTACAAGTACTTCAAGAGCTGCAGGATTCCTCAGCTTTGGGGCTCCCCAAAACTCTGTGTGTGTGTGTGTGTGTGTGTGTGTGTGTGTGTGTTGCTGGAATGTAACTGTGTGTCCAGGTAGTATTCTCAGGCACAAGACCATGATTTTGGTGTTGGTTGTGAATGCTGGCTAAATGCCGCAGGATCCCCACATTCTACCTCCTGGTGCCAAGAAACAACCAAAGCCTAAGGCCATGTCCCTACCCTCTCCGCCGTAACCCAGGCCCAGAACCAGGGACAGCAAAGACAGATGACAAGACTCCAACAAGGCAGTTATTTTTCCCTCCTGGGACTCCGGCCACTTTCCATTTGTAAACACTGCCTAGAGTTACACCCCAGCTCCACAGTCAACACGAGGCCACCACGAAGGTGAGGCCACTCCCACCTTCCCAGGTCTCCAAGCAACAACACAATAGGACGTGCTGGGAGGCATGGAGGTGCTGACCAATTCTCAGTGCCCACCTCCAGCTCGGTGCCAGGCATTTCCTCCTGGGCACTGAATGTCCTGTTCTCCCCAGCACAGCTGCCGCTCCAAAAGATGGGGGAAAGGCCAAAAGAAAGAGAGGGGAAGAAAAGGCTCCTCCCCATTCATTATCAGCCACAGGTGTCTGGAGACATGTGAGGAACACAGGGAGGGTCCCCGGACTTAGGGTCAGGTCCCGCCTCTGCTGTTCACTGGCTGTCCCTCCGTTTTCTTGGCTATAAAATAGACATGCTATTGCCACCACCCGGTTTCATGGTGAGGACTCGGGAATGCGCAAGGCTTTTGCACTCAGGGCCTGGAATGTGCAGACCAGATAAGGGTTGGCCTTAAGTGGCTCCCACTACCTCTCTAAATGTCTGGTAGGGGTCTTTCCAACACTGAGGCAGGCCCCTCCCTCTCAGTCTTCCTGGCTCAGCAGTACCAGTTGCACATGTACAACAAAAGGATGCCGATAAGAATGTCCATGGGGAGGAAACAGAAGAATTTGTTTGTGCAAAGTATAAACCATAAAGTGCAGCCTCTCTGCACATTTCTGTGTATATTTGCTGAGAAGATGCTATGTTGTGGGCACAGAAAGGGATCCAGAGATAAGTACCTCAGGGACCCCAACCCACAGGGAAGAGAGAGGACAGGCATGAGCCATCTGCTTCCTGCCACTCCCTGGGCCCTGGGTACCACCGTGTCCCAGGTTATGGATACGGAAGCTGAGGGCCAAGCACATATCACATCGTGTATACGTTTAGTTCAGTGATTTTCAACCTCTTCCATGTCATGGCATACATAAAGTAATTACTAAAATTCTGCGGCACACCAAAAAGTGTATTGTATTTTTTGCCAATCTGACAAAAAAAAAAAAAAGGTATAATTTTGATTCATTCACAACAGATGGCTATTGTTGTATTGGCTGTTGTCATTTTTTAAATTTGACAATCTAAAGCAGGAGCGGAGGGCCTTTTCTCTGCCAAGAACCATTTGGATATTTATAACATCATTTGCAGGCCATACAAAATTATCAACTTAAAAATTAGCCTGCTATATTTGGTCAAGTATTTAATTTACTCACTCCTCAGGCCTTGGCAAAGCCAGCCCAAATGATCTCTCTGGGTTTGTACAGCCCTTGGGCAGACCTTCCCCACCCCGGAGGAGGGGAAAGAGGTCAGTGCCCCTGACTGAATAGTCAGGTATTGCATGTTTTAAAAATACTTGTGGCGCACCGGTTGAAAATTGCTGGTCTAGATGATTCTTGAGTCTTGGTGTGCTTTCTGCTGCCCCAAGCAAAACAGGCTCCAGTTGTTGTTTGGTTCTTTGTGTTTTTTTTAAATCCTCACCCGAGGATATTTTTTCCATTGATTTTTTTTTTTTTTTTTTTTTTTTTTTTTTTTTTTTTGAGAGAGGGAGAGCGCGCGCGGAAGGGGTGTGGGGAGAGAGAGAGAGAGAGAGAGAGAGAGAGAGAGAGAGAGATGGCAACATCAAATGGTGGCCTCTTGCACTCGCCCCAACTGGGCCAGGGATTGAATCTGAAACTCAATTATGTGCCTTTGACCGAAAATCAAACGTGTGATCCTTCAGTACGCAGGCCAACGCTCTAACCACTGAGAACACCAGCCAGGGCTCCAGTTGGGTTTTGATGGAGAAGATTTAGGCTAAGAAGGTGGGAGTGGGGGAGAGGGGAGCACTAGATTAGCCTAGTTGGCAGCAAGCAGGTCAGGGTGGCTAGCACGAAACTGTCCCAGGTTAGAGGACAAGCAGGGCTCTAGGAGTCTGGAGAGTCAGAGGCCTCAGCCCAAAACCACAGGAGAGGTATCTGCACATCTGGCCAAATCCTGAGCTCCTTGCTGGATGTAGAGGGATCAGACACTCTCCTGGTCCTGGGAGTTCACAAACGACCTTGTGGGTGAGTCAGACTTACATGGGGGAAATGCAGGCAACTGAGGAAGACCAGGGAGCCCTGACCCAGCCTGGGGCACCAGAGAAGGCTTTGGGGTGGGGGTAGGGGATGCAGGGCCTGCCTGGGCCTGAAAAGATGCACAGCCAAGTGAGAGGGAAGGGGAGGCCTTGGAGGCAGAGAGGAAAATGTGCGCCAAGGCTCTGAGGCTGGAGGGAGGTGTCTAGGAGGGAGGGGGTCGAGGGTGGGTGGGAGGGGGGACTTTTGACAAAGCCCAGGGAAGGGACTAGCCTCAAACAGAGGACACAGAGGACAGGGCAGAAGGAAGAGTGGGAGGTTGGTTTGTAAGCGGTGGGGTGGGGTGTTGAGAACTGAAGAAGGGAATGAGATGGCAGGAGATAACTTTTGTTTTCGTCCTCCCCACTCCCCACAGCCCTCGCTCACTCTGCTTCAGCCACACCTGCCTCCTGCTGTCCCTCCACATTTCCGCCTCTGCATGTGCTCTACCCGCTGCCCAGAAGGCCTCCCACCTTTGTCTGCAGGACTCACTCCTTATTACCACTCCAGTGTCTTCCCACACGTCCCTCCCGAGGGGCCTTCCTTGGACATCCTCTGCCCATCGCCACCACTGTCTCATTACCTTGGCTTTTTTTAAACACATCAGTTTCTGTCACAGAATATATTCATGAGCTTACAGCTTATTTTTCTGTCAGTCCCATGGCATGCAATTTGCAGGGAACCCATGGGGTGAATGTAAACAGGAAGGAGACAAGTCCTGCTGAGAATCTTCAACCTTGTTGCCATCCCCAGCAAGTGGCCTCCCAGGTTAACATGTCCCCGGGAGGCCACAGTGGGAATCTCTCAGATAATCAGGAGGTCTGTGGACACACAGTATGGGCAGGGCAGGCTTTCAGCCATAACCACCTCAGGCCCGATCACCATGTGAGGGTTCACCCTCCAGTCACAGAGGGATAGCATGGAATCAGCTTGAATCCCAGCTCTACCAGCCACTTGATCATTGTACAAACAGGGAAACTGAGGTGCAGGAAGAAAAGGGCATTGTCCGGGGTCACACAGCCTCCCAGTGCTCTTCTCTCAGGTCTTGAAAGTCATCTCGTCTCTCAGAATCCTCTGAATGAATAGGAGCAAGGTCCCTTAGGCTCAGATGGAGATAAGAATGAAGGAAAACACACATTCCCTTCTCACCACTCCTCCCTCACACCCATGGCAGGCATCACTAATCAATCCAAGCACTGTTTCCCTCTGACCCAGATATGGCCTCTGAATCCTGCTCAGTGCAAACTCTGGGGAGCACCTACCAGACACATGGATATTGAGATTAACCTATTTGCCTTTTCTACCTGAGTAGGAATTGACTGATAGGAAAGAGGAAGAGAAAAAATAGGTGCCAGGCACTTTTTAAGTATCGGCCATTATAACTGACTCACCTATGCTAATTCTTACAAATCAACTTCAAAGCAGGGTTATCAGTCCCATTCTATAGATGAGGAGACAGAGGCACAAAACAAAGAAATGACCCAAAAGTCAACCAAGAAGGCATTGGGAAAATAAATCACGGCATACAAATAAAATACTTTGTAACTATAAGAAAGGATGGAGTTGGGTTTTTTTGTTTGTTTTTAATTTCTTTATTGATTAAGGTATCACATATTTGTCCTCAACCTCCCATTCCAATCCCCCATCCCCCATCCCCACTCATGCCCCCACCCCCCTATTGTCCTAGACCACTGGTTAGGCTCATATGTATGCACATAAGTTCTTTGGTTGATCTCTCCCTTTTATCCCCACCCTCCCTTTGAGGTCCAACAGTCTGACCCATGGCTCCTTATCCTGGGTCTGTTCTTGTTCATCAGTCTGTTGTTCACCATTTCCCCTAGATGAGTGAGATCATGTCCTACTAGAAATATACTTATAAGAATCAAAAATGAGACAAGCAATAATCGTTATGCTAAAAGGCATATGAATCAGTCTGTAGTTTCTTTTTGGGCCACCAATTCTTTTGAGACCCAATTTTAATGTCAAACAGTTCCTTATGTGTACATGTCAGCAATGATATTTCAGTTCTGGATGGTGGGCAAATGGTGGAAGAAAGGATGGAGTTGACCCAGATGTCTGTTAGGGAAATATCTCCAGGATACATTACATCAGTGACCTATCACCTTGACAAAGCTGCATAAAAGACCCTCCAAGCTCAATGGCTTAAAAAAACAAACAAACAAAAAAAAAACTACTTATTTATTAATGAGTCTGAGATTCTGAGGGTCAGCAATTAGGTTGGGTTCATCTGGACAGTTCTCTGGTCTCTGCTGGGCTCCTACATGCCCCGATGGCCAGTTGGACTGGGAGGCAGCTTTGCTGGTCCTGGCTAGGCTCTGCTCTCTGGAGCCTCAGCTGGTGCAACTGGCTGACTCCTCCCTGCTCTGCAAGCCTCTCACCCTCAGCAGGCCAGCCCGGCTCACTCACAGCGGGCAGCAAGGCTCTGCAAGAGTTAGCAGAAGCACGCAAGGTCTCATGAGGTCTAGGGTCAGACCTTGCATATCATCACTTTTGCCACATTCTACATGACAAAGCCAAGGCACATGACCAAGTCCAGAGTCAGGGCAGGGAGAGATAGACTCTGCCTCCTGATGGGAGGAACTGCTCAATCACATGAGAAAGGGCACCGAGAGGGAGGTGTGAAGGATTGTGGCCATTGTTGCAATCAACCACAGACGGAAAGCCAGCTGTGAAGTAGTGTGAAACCGATCACTTCCAAAGAGTAGCATCTGCATGGTGGACAGGGTGGACATTCTCCCTTACTTTACTATACAAGGTGGGGCAAACATAGGTGTTCGGTTGTTTGTCTGGAAAATAAAACAATAACTAATAAACCTACGTTTGCCCCACCCTTTAAGTCCTTTCATGATGCTTTAGGTTTGTTTTTAAAAATGAGATATTTCCATTTTTAAAAATGAACAATTTATGGGTCAGGTGTGTTTGTTTTTTTTCCAGACTTGTGAAATGAAACATGCGCAAGGGAGTTCGTCTAGCACTGTTTGTTCTAGCGAAGGTCAGAAGCGCCCACTGTGAACACCAGTGGGTCCCAAGGCCTCCACGTAATAGAATTCTGTTTAAAGCAAAACAGAGAATCTAACGGCCTAAAATGCTTGGATATATTGCAGGGCATGTAAAGTGAAAACAGCAAGCTGTGACCAGCATCACACGGGCCCATTTGTGCAGAAAGTGTACAGACTGCCTCTGGAAGGGTATGCAGAATAGCAGCCGTGGCTACCTGGGGGTCAAGGGTAGCTACCTGGAGGTCAAGGGTGGCTGCCAGCGGGTCAGGGATGGCTACCTGAGGGTCAAGGGTGGAGGGGGAGCAACTTTTTTCTTCGTGCTCTTTTGTACCCTTACGCTTTTATATCATGGTGGCTCCTCTTTAGAAATAAATAGAAAGATAGACGTTTGAAAATGATTTGTTTTTCAAGTAAATCCAAGAATGAAATAATTATTTTTTCAATGCCTGGGGGAAGGGAGATAAAGGATGACACAGATTTAGTTCCAAACACTGACTCACTCTGTGACCCCCCGGGGAAGTCAGTCATGGCTGTCTCTGAGCATCAGTTTCCACCAACTATAAAATGGGCCAAGTCTCCCTGGCTCACTCTTCCTGCAAGCAGGGGCCAGCGCCACTATGTTAGACAACTCCTGGGTGTGCCAATCACATCCCGGTCCATGTGACTGGCGTCTCTTGCCGTTGTGCAGTACACAGCATGGGCGACGGGAGGAGGCCGCCCTGATGTGAAGCGGAGATGAGATAATGCACCAGAGAGAGCTTCGGATGTCATGAGGGGAAGGGTGTGCGTGTGTGAGTGCATACAGTGTAACAGTACATTCCTCTGAGCGGGTGTGTGTTTTCTGCGGACGTGTCCTGTGGACCTGGGCTTAGGATACGGGACAATCACTCCCTCCTCCGAGGCTCAGACTCCAGGGTCCTCTAGGAGCCGTGCCTGAGAAGAGAAGGAGCCACACTGCGGGCTGCTAGGGCCTATCTCTCCACTTGTGGGGGGTCCAGCCACCAGACAAGCTGTTTCCTCAGGCCTTTCCCATGCTGGTGGCTAAGTCTCCCTCCCCAGGGTTGTGATGCAAGAGCAGAATTCCTCACACACCGAGATGCTTTCTGCTTTTTGAAGTGCAGAGAGCTTAGCCCAGTCAGAGAGAGTTGGGCTCAAATCCCAGCTCTGACACTCAGTATCCTTAGGACCGCTGAGCCTTAGTCTTCTCAGCTGTGAAATGGAGATACAAATCATGGCTGCCTCATAGGGGTACTGTGAGGTACTGTCAGGCACACAGTAGGCCCTCAGTCAGTGCCCATTTCTGGTACTGGCTCTCGTGACTTCTCATGTGATTGGTCCTCAGAATCACAAGGCAATGCACATTTTTGAAGACATGAACAAGAGGGAAACACACCAGCTCCTAGCAGCGGTTATCCCAGGAATGGAGGCTTCCGTTCACAGGGACTTCCATGCGTGATTTTTAAATTGGCAAAAACCCCAATAAAGACATTCCCATTCTCTAAATGGAAAAGCAAGTTTTTTTTTAAAAGAGAGAGAGAGAGAGAGAGAGAGAGAGAGAGAGAGAGAGAGAGAGAGAGAAAGAGAGAGAAAATAGGTGGTGCACAGAGGATTTTTAGGGCAAACACTACATGGTACTATCATATAACAAATGCGCCGCTCTGCTGGGAGAGGCAGTGCATTATGTGGGGGCAGGGGGTGTAATTGAAACCTCTGTACCTTCCTCTCAGTTTTTCCGTGAACCTAAAACTGCTATAAAAAATAAAGTCCACTGAAACCCCCACAACAGGGCACATGTGTGCGTTACACAGAAGGGGCCTCTGAGGCCTGGGAGCCATTTCCCTGGGGTGGGACAGGCAGTGCAGGGAGAACATGGGCAGAAGGTGTGAGTCTGAGTTCCAGGTATCTCTGCTCCTGGCCAGCTGGGTGCCCAGAACATGGCCAGTGCGGTTAAACACCAGGAGCCTTTCTCGCCTGGCCCAGGCCCTCTCACCCACCACACCGCCTCCTCCGCATTCAGGGATTCATGGCACAACCCCTTATAAATGAGGAAGACGCCAAACCTTCAACAAGGAGAAAGGTGTCTCGGGTCAAGGCCATAGGGAGAGCAGGAAGACATCCACATGCTGACGACCCCAGCCAGCACGTCCCAGGCCAGTCCCCGAGGGCCACCGCTGACCCCTGGCTGATCTTCAATTCATGTCCCAGCAGATCAGCACAAAGGGTGAGAGAGAGCCACAGAGCTGACGTCAGGCACACAGGGATGGGCAGCTCTGCAGGGCCTCACCGCCCTCTCCGGGCGTGGGGCGGCCAGGAGGCCCACACCCAGCTGCTTCCAAGTGGCACATGGCAGCCGCAGCCTCTCGGCTGTGGGTGACCTTTCCCGGCCCCCACCCTCCCTGCCCCATCGGACTCTGGTGACCTGGGTCTCTGACAAGCGCCCGGGGCTCTCTGGGCTGGGGGTCTGCCTGACCCAGGAGCAAAGCAGGGGTTTCGGGATGCACAGGGGCCAAGACTAGGAGACTTCTGAGCAAGTGGGCGAGGCAACCACCTTTCAGAAGTGCCCCAGGCCTCCCCTGAGAGCCTCTCAGTCCAGGCCTCCAGAATTCACGAGGGGCATGTTGGGTGGATCCAGAGGAGATGGCAAGACCACCAGGCACCTGGCAGGAAAGGCACACAGGTGCCTTCTGGATAGCTGGCCAGCCCAAAGGGCACCAGAGGAGGACATGTACAAGCAGTGGCTCTTCTGGGCTCTTCACCTGACCCGGAGGCAGGAAGCAGGCTGGAGCCAGTGTATGGTAAGTGGGTGGGTCCCGAGGCCCACTTTCAGCCCAGCTTTTCCTGGGCCCAGGTGGGTGCCCTTGGGTGAAGCAGCCACTTCTCCCATAGATTGTTGGAGCAGGAACAAGCACCCTGTGGTCAGAGACCACTACCGTGTTTCCCCGAAAATAAGACATCCTCCGAAAATAAGACCTAGCGCATGGAAAGATAAGACATCCCCTGAAAATAAGACCTAGCGCAACTTTGGGAGAAAAAATTAATATAAGACACTGTCTTATTTTCGGGGAAACAGGGTAGTACCCTACCCAATTTAGGGACAGGTCCGGGCAAGGAGGCAGTGCCTCTCAGGCAAAAGACCCCTTCACGAATGGCCAGGAGTGATCATGGCTGACAGTCTGTTCAGACAATCATGGGTTCGAGTCCTAACTCTGTCCCTTGACCAGCTGTCTTCATGGGCGAGTGACTGCTTCTCTGAGACTCAGTCTTCAGCTGTAAATCGGGGGTGTGTAAAAGCCCCTCACAGGAGAGATGCAGGAGTTCGTATGATCCTGTGTGTCAGAACAGCAAGCCCTCCTTAAGCCACAGCCCCCTCAGTGTCACCATTCGCTGTAATTACAGTCATATGAGCAGCTCCCTGTCTTAATTTCCTCATCTGCAAAAGGGCTGACATTATGAGATTGCTGTGTGTGTGTGGGGGGGGGAAAGGGGGGGGTGGGAGGCAGGGAGGGGTGCTATGAGAAAGTTCCTGGCACAGAGTGAGCGCTTGGTAAACATTTGCCGTGATTGTTATTACTGTTTTATTATCACCATTGTTGTCATCTTAGCCCTGGGAAAGCTCAACATGCCTGCACAGGCTCCTCCAGGAAGGATACATTCATGTACCCACAACCGGAAGCGAAGCCATTGGCACAGGTCACTGAGCTGGCTGGGCGGCAGAGGTGGGACCGGGGCCCTGCTCCCAGCTCCTTCACCCCAGTCTCACGCCGCCCACCACCTTCGTCCCATCTGCAGGCGACTGCTCCTCTAGAGCTGGCAGCAGCCCAGCAGCCACCCTGGGCCAGGCAGGCAGGGCTAACGTGCACACGGGGCTGCCCGCGGGGCTGCACATGGGGTGCGCTGGGAGGAGCGCAGGTGTAGGCCTGCACCCGGCCGCCTGGAAGGCTGGCAGGCTGTGGCCGGCGCTGGCCCCGGGCCTCTGGTCCTGCGAGGGCTTCGGACTGGGAGAGCAAATACCATCCAGCCAGTCGGTGAGAGCCCTTCTCCTGTCTGCCCACAGTAGCCTTCCCAGAATTCTGACTCCCCAAGTCACAGCTTCCCAAGGAAAATCAGAATGGCAGCCTCAATCATCCTCCATGTCTTCCTTTCTTTTGCTGGGCCTCCATATTGTGAGCAACTCCCGCTGACTCTGTAGAACTGAGTCCAAATCCAGTCGCCTTCCCACACCCCTATTGCTCCCTGCACCTCAAACGAGAAGCAAAGCCATTGGCACCTGCGTGTCCAGCCACCACCCTCTTTCCCTGGGACCATTGCAATAGCATCCTCACGCCCCACCCCGCCCCCTTGTCCTGCTACACAGCTGGCATGGCTGCAGCTGGCAGTGTGATTGTTGTAAGCTACCTTTTGTGTTAAAAGGGCGGAAAAAGAACACGTTGTGTATGAACTTGTATTTGTAAGAGGAAGCCATTCTGTTCTGGTAGCTACACAGAGACAGTTTAGAAGTGGAGCCTAAAGTTTAGTTTTGGGGTCCCTTAAGAAAAATAATACAAAAGGTGAGATTTAGAATTAAAAAAAAGGAGTCATAAAAAGTTAGGAATTATGGAAAGCTGAGAAATGCCACAAACATCACAAAATCCAGGGGGGGGAAAAACACAATAATTTTTTTAAATTGATTTTTAGAGAAGAGAGAGAGAGAGAGAGAGAGAGAGAGAGAGAGAGAGAGAGAGAGAGAGAGAGAGAGAAACATAGATGAGTTGCCTATCTCGGGCACTTGGACCAGTGATCAAATTTCAACCTGGGTATATGTCCTGGCAGGGAATCGAACCTGCCATCTTTTGGTGTAGCCAATCAACTGAGCCACAATTTTTTTTTTATTATTAATCAACTGTCTGACAGACCTTTATAATCCTTTCCCCAACAGGGGGGATCACCTTCCTAGGATGAGAATGCTGTTGTTTTGTATATAGGGAATTAAAAGATAATTCAGTCTTTCCTCTAGCATGGCCTGTTGCATAAAGCTTTTACTACTACATACTGTTTAGGCAAGTTTCCGTTTCACAAGATGTACTTGGAAATGCTTTGTATAAACACACACATTTCAGCACCATTGTGAAATTTGGAAAAACCTCCGTCAAGTTTTTTCTTATATGATCTGTTACAGATCTTGATTTGTATATGATTTGTTGTTTTTAGTACCGCCATAAGTTTGTAGTACAGCCCTACAAACACAGATATGTGGTCATTGCATTTTGCATGATCTTCTCTTCCCCTCCCCCCCCCCAAAAAAAACAAAAACAAACATGTACTGTGTTTTTTATTGTATAATATGTGTTATTCAGCCTACTCCCCCAGGACAGAACTTTGGTTTGGACTAGGAGTTAATGCAGCATCGAGAAGCAAATCTTCCATTTACAATTTCATGTCTGATTGGTACACAAACTTCCTACAGAATAGCTTCTGGCTCCTTACATTCCAGGCCTGATTTTCCTCCACTTTCTGCACACTTCCTGTGCTGGGTGACATGGAGCATATTCATATGGTGATACAAACTCTGGACCAGCATCTCTGAATCACAATCCAGGTGAGTGAGAGCCGAGAGCTTTAGGGAAGCCGTCTTCTCCACCAAGACGGCTGACTCTGAACTACATGCATTTCTATCAGTAAACTCAAATTCAATGTATCCCCAGCTTCACTCCCCCTAAACTGGATCCCCTTAGCTGCACGCAGGTGACTAGTACTTTTGAGAACTTTGCACACATGACCGGTGAACACAGGGCTGGAGCTTCCTTTAGCAATAAGAGCACAGAAGAAATCCTAAAAACTTAAGTTTTCTGAGTGCTATGGCTTGAATGTGTGTTCCTCCTTTCTCCCTCCCCACCACTCCTCTCACCCAAATTCATATGTTGAATCTTAATTCCCAAAGGTAATGGTTATTAGGTGGTAGGGCCTTTGGGGGTGATTAGGTCATGAGGGTGGAGCCTTCATAAATGGGATTAGAAAAAAGAGGCTCCAGAAAAATCCCTAGCCGCTTCCACCAGGTTCAGACATAAGAAGTCTGAGACCAGGAAGAGGGCCCTCACATGACCATGCTGGTACCCTGGTCTTGAACTTTCAGCCTGCAGAACTAAGAGCAATAAATCCCTGCTGTTATAAGCCACCCAGTCTGTGGTATTTTGTTATTGCAGCTCGAACTGACTAAGACCCTGAGCTTTATAGAAAACCCAATTCCTGATCCCAGCTTCCTTATCTGTAAAATGGGATGATGATAATTATATTACCCACATGATGAATAAATTATTATATGAAAAGCACTTAGAATGACTGTTGGCACATAGCAGGAGCTTATTAAATATTTGCTGACTTGAATGACCAGTGACTTGTAAACTATAAAGTAAATGCCATTCAAATTCTTTAGTTCAGTTAAAAGTTGACATAAACCAGACCAATGTATTGAAGCCCTTGCATAGCAAATTTGTAAAAGCCTGGTTGTAAATTTGTCTGTAAGAATAACTGGGGCTGAGGCTCTCCCCAGAGGGTACAGCTGGGAGCATCTTGAAGTAGTTTCTCAGCCCCCATGCAAGGACTCAGGGATGAGGATCTCACTTCCTCTGGACGCAGCAGGCTCTTTGTTCTTCTAAAACTTTCTCCCACCTATACCTCCTCCACTGGCTCTGTGTGCTCCCTTCCTCCGCCCTCATCAAAGGGAAGAAGGCCCAAGCTGACAAGCAGAGATTCCCGAAGATGAGAAACTCACCCTAACCTCGAAATCAGAAAGGATGAGGTATTTTAAGCTCTCTGTAGGACAAGCGAAGGAATCAAGAAAGAGCCTAGGAAGACATCTAGAGGAAGAGGAGAGAAATGAGGACAGAGAGAGAAGCCATCCCGTGAAGACGTAGAAAGAAAGAGCAAGGGACATGGCAGGATGAGGCGGGGAGAGGGACTTGGTAAGCTTAGGAGGAGCTGACCTGGCTTCATTCTCCTTATAAACATTGTTCAGCATTAGCAAACGTTTATTAGACACCTGTGCTTTAGGCCACAATGGTGAGCAAGACAAAAAAAAAAAAAATCTCTGCTCTCATGAAGCTTAGATTTGGGTGGCAGAGACAGAAAATAGACAAGTGAGCAAAGAAATAAAGCTTAGGAAAGCAATAAGGACACTGCAGAAAATTAAGACAGGGTGAGGTGGACTGAAGTGCCAGGGCTACACTGAAGAAGTGACAGTTCTTAGAGGAGAGAGAGAGAAATACCAATGATGAGACAGAATCATTGATTGGCTGCCTCCTGCACACCCTCTACTGGGGATCGAGCCCACAACCCTGGGTACGTGCCCTTGACTGGAATCAAACCCAGGACTCCCCCAGTCCGCAGGCCAATGCTCTGTCCACTGAGGCCAACCAGGTAAGGCCCCATTTGATTCTTAAAAGGCAATGGGCCACCTGATTTCCATTTTACAACTGATCCAACGGAAGCCCAGAAAGGTGAAGTGATGCATCCCAGCTTACAGAGCTGAGCCCAAGTCTGGCTCCAGTTGGACTGTGACACAACTACGTAGCACTTCCTAAAATGGGTGTGGATTCTTTACGGCTAATCAAGTGCCTTTTATCTGCACTTTATCTCATGTGCTATTACTGAGTGTTCTCACCTCTTGGCAATGGCCTGGGAAATGTTTCTGAGACCTTGAATGACTAGTCACAGTTCTGAAGCTGCTCTTTATCCTCATTTTGAGCAACTTCTCTCTGAAGTGGGTCACTGTGACTGGAACTTAGAGTTGGATCCAGCTAGCACCAGTGGAAGCTAGAGGAAGGCTGCTGCTCACCCTTACAGTCTTCGTGCAAACCAAAAAAGGGCTTCCTTTGTTCAAGACACTTGGCTTCCAGCTTCCAGAAAAGTGGTGTAACAATTCTTTCAGAACATCCTTGGAAGCCATCTTTAAAAACGTATCTTCAAGATGCATGTGAATCCATGCTGTCTTCGATGCGCGGTGCTCACTTAGATTTTGTGCCCTTGTGCAGGGCACAACCTGCTAGTGATTTTCCGCAGCCCTGCCTAAAATATTTAGAAGGTGAGAGCTGTGAGCTCAGCAGAAAAGAGAGCTACGTGAAAGTGGCCACACCAGACCACACACAAACGCATGCTGTGTCCCAGGGGTAACTGTGACTGCCCAGATTTTCCTAGAACTGCCCAGCCCAACAGAACATTGGATTCCAGTTCACCTCATCACCATGCTCTCCACCCTCTGCGCCACTGTTCCCTCCCACCCCCATTGCACAGGCACCTGCTCCAGGGTGTGAAATGTCCTGGGCAGCACTGGCCGGCCACACAAGTTCTTCAGGCACTGTGAGACGAGGCCCCGGAACTGTCCCCCTGCAAAAACATCCCCCATCTCAATTATGGGTACCGTGGGCTCCAGCTCTCACCGGCCCCATGTGGCCAGCACCACCTCTGAATGCCAGGGACTCATCTTTGGCAGTCTTCCAGCTCCTAAATTTAGAAGCATGGGTTAAATCCAAATAAATGGAGAGTTATGTAACTTCATGTCCCTCTTCACTGTCCCTCCCCTTGGAATAATCAGCCTTAATCAGCTAATGATGGGGCCCTGGATGCAGCCCCGATCCTCAGAGAAGCTATTAGTCTTACATAAGGAGTGACATTGGCCTGGTGCATTATGAGGCTTTAAAGTATATTCTTACTCTTTCTTTCCTCTCTCTCCCTCATCCACACATTCTAACACACACACACACACACACACACACACACACACACACACACTCACACTCACACACACTCACATACTTCCCCAAACATGTCCATCAAATGCTGAAGCTGCTTAGCTAGTCTGGAGTTACATATATGCAAGCTGAGAGAAGGTTTTACTCATTGGGTGGTTCAAATGTATCAACTAAAAATAAATCACCTCCATCCATAATGGCAACTCGCCCAGGAAAGAAGGGAGCTCTTTGCCATAGAACGAGGAAAGGGAAATACAGGGAGGGAGATTTGAAAACTTCCTAATCATCAGAACTGTCCGGCAGCAACCTGAGTGACTAGTGATGGCCAGCCTGAGGAAGAGTGAGCGCCCTGTCCCTGGAGGTGAGTCAGCAGAAGTGGGGATAATGGGTAGGATTCCTGCACTAAGCAGAGACTGCATGGTAACTGACATTTATACAGAGGCAGTTCTGTGCCAAGAATTTTGCTCTATAAGCATTATAACAAAGATGGCAAAAAGGTTTCGTCTTAAATGCTAAATCTTATCTCTTGGGAGTGGCTGCCTGGAGCTCTGGACACACAGAAAGATTCTGAGGCTCAGGAAAGAATATCTTTATCAATTCACAATGTTTCCCATGGTACGAAAGAAGACAGATATCTTGATTGGTTAGCAATGTCTGCCATGAAAGTGGGTTAAGAAAAAACAGGTATGCTATCTGCCAATGATGTATCTTGCAAGTGAGGAAACTAAGATTCAGAGGTTCACAGTTGGCAAGTGGAGGAACCAAGATTTGGATTCAGGCATGGCTTCAAAATGTGTGCTCACGGCCACTATACTCTTCTGCCTCTCAAACAGGAAACGGATGGCCCTGGGGCTGAATATACGACCACCAGCCAACAGTATATCCTCATTTTCAAATGCCACTGGCATCTGAGTTTGTCACCTCTGAGTTGTAGACTCAAGAAGGTTATCTACTGGGTCTGCAGGATGCCCCCTCCCCGGACAGACTCTCCACACCCACCACCCATCTCAGACTCCCAGCAATACTGGAGATGATTATCCCCACTGCATGGATGGGGAAACTGAGGCAATAAGTATGGACCATCTGTCCTCCTCAGATCCTGTGCTTGGTAGAAACCAGAGCCCAACAGTCCTGGCCAGAGAGCATATTCTATAGCATAGACAGCGCAGAGAACCTGGGAGGGCATGTTAGGGATTAAGGCGGGGGGAGGGGAGGGCGAGGAGAAGAGGCAGGCCTCAGTGCTCATCACATGCCTGCCTCTTGGCCCAGCTGGAGCTGGATTCTCAGTCCCTCCTGCATGGGACTGAGGCCGTAGCACGAAGCCATGACCTTCCTGTTAGTCTTCCATGGCTGGTGGAAATTGGCCCTTCCCAGCCACATGACACCCCCTATTGGCGCCTTCCAATTGCTTGAATCATGGCCAGGCACCCTCAGTACTTCTGCTCCTCTCCCTGCGGCCACTTTTCAACAAATTCTCATTCCCCTCTCATCAATCACCCATTCTTCCTGTCCCCTGGCCTCTCTCTCCAGCCCTATTGTTCAGCTTCTGTCCCTACCACTTCCTTTCAGGGTGGGACAACTTTTACCCAAATCCTTACTAAGAAACAAAGCCACCACAAGAACCGAGAGATTTCAGATGCAGCCGTGCCAGACCTTATGCATAGAAAGCCATAGGACAAGAAGAGGAGCATGTGGGCGGCTGATCCTGGCCCCAGTGACCCACTCTCCTCCTGTGAAGATGGGGGAACTGAGATGACAAAAGCAAGGCACATACATCAAGGCCGCTCAGGGCCTCGGCCAGGACCTCAGAGTTGCATAAGCCAGAGGGCGTGGCCGCTTCTGTGTCCTGTGCAGATGGTGTCCCGGGACTGTGCGGGCAGGGGGCGGGGGGCGGGGGCCGTGGCTGTGGAGGCTGGACGGGGAGACCCAGAGACCGGAGACGCGGCGTCGCCTCCCTGGCCCACATTGCACCTTGGATCCTCTTCAAAGTGGGTAAAGAGGTTTACTGGCGCTACAGAAGTGCCCCCGCCTTTAAGATAAACCTCAAGGCTTACCCTCCCAAACAGATAAGTCGGGGGGGTGAGGTTTCTGGTTGCAAAAGGTGGACCCTGACCCACCGCTTCTGGAGTGGACTTGATCCTTTCTTCATAGCTCATTAACCAGGAGCAGCTCGAAAAGTCACCAAGACCAGTTGTTTCCAAATTCTTGGGATCAAGTTGCTATTTACAACAAACGCTTTCTTGGAACCCCAATCCAGGAGACAGACACAAAAACATATGAGATGTTGAGGTGGAATGGCCCCGTGGCCCCTCAAAACTTCCTGGAAAATTCTGTGTGGGCGCGTGTCTTCCCTGGGCAGGAGTCTGTCGTTATCTTGATTCTTCAAGGGCTACTTATCCCAGGAATGGTTAAGAGGGCCTGGAAGCCCCTGCTGACAGTCTAGGATACTGTGATTGTCACATCTATTTTTGTCACCTGTTTGCCTTTCTAGCTGGGTGTTGCTCCAGCTGACATTTAAATGAGTTTGCATTTGCAGAGCCTACACCAACTGGTGCTATGGGTGCAGCGGGGGTGAGGAGGAGGGCCCAGACCGAACAGATGGAAGGGGAGTGGCTGCCGGAGATTAAAATGTGGTCCCGGATGATCCGGAGTTGCCTGGAGCATCTGAAACGCGTTAAGGAGAAAAAGCAAGGTGCTACAGAAAGAGGTGGCACATGGGTGGGATAGCCCCCATTCCAATCTCTCCTCCCCTGTAGTGCCGTGTGGCCATGGACAAAGACCTTCCCCTCTCTGTTTTCACCTGAGCAGTGAGGACCAGTGTTTCCCAAAAGGTGAAGCATGTGCACACAACGTGGCCTGAAATAGCATCAGTTCACGCACAGAAGCAAGTAATTGTTTTCGGGTGCCCGTTGGCCCTTTCTTTCTGGTCACATCCAGCAGGGGGGGCTCAGCATGGGCCTGGGCATCCTTAACACCTGGTTAACCCTGTGGAACTCCCTGGCGAAGGCCTGGCTGACCCGGACTCAGGGCAAACTGCAGCCTCTAGTTGGACTGTGATGTATGTGGTTTTCTGGGCATTGCTGTGTTCTGTTTGTGCACGGTGCCCTTCCCAGCACTGATGTGAATGAAGTCTTTTAAAGTAAAGAATGGATATGTGCCGAAACCGGTTTGGCTCAGTGGATAGAGCATCGGCTTGGGGACTGAAAGGTCCTGGGTCCCATTCCAGTCAAGGGCATGTACCTTGGTTGCGGGCATATCCCCAGTAGGGGGTGTGCAAGAGGCAGCTGATCAATGACTCTCTCTCTCATCGATGTTTCTAGCTCTCTATCTCTCTCCCTTCCTCTGTGTACAAAAATCAATAAAATATATTTAAAAAAAAAAAAAAGAATGGATATGTGACAAATGGTTAAAAAAAAAATAGTAGTACAGGAGGGAGGTGGCTATGACAAAAAGTGAAGTAGGGGAGAATACCCAAAGCTGGGGAAGACTTAGGCAAGTTGATCTAAGAAGCACTGTCACGCTGGACCCCGATCCACCCTGACTACTGGAGAAGGTCCCATGGGCCCAGGCTCTGCCAACAACCACAGAGCAGTGGGAGTGGATGTGGGTGTGGGAGGGGGTTTTTGAGCAAAGGCCTGGGGTGGTAACAAGGAGTCAAATACCTTTCAGGTGAGTATCTCACATGGGGGTACATACATTCACTTCCTTGGTAGCAGGATCTGGTCCTGTGGAGTCTGTGAAGTCCCGGATATTGAGGACAATGAAAGTCATCTGCATGGTTTATGACATTACCCTCTTCCAGAAACAGTGCGCTGAGTGTGGGAGAGAATGCAAGTTGCACAGCCACTTGGGGCCATGTCCCTGGGCCCCAGGAATGGTTTGTTCCCTATTTCACCGGAGAGGAGCCACCCTTGGCAGTGAGCTCTGGGGCCAGGCCATCTGGGTTTGAGTCCTGCATCACCTGTGTGAGCCTTGGGAGCGCCCTCGGCTGGCTGGCAGGAACAGCAGCCGGCTCAGCTGACTGCAGCCAACGATGCGGGGCCTTGCTGGAAGGATGGGAGGCCATTCTTGGAATCAGAGTCTCAGAATCGGCAGCACTCAGATGCGGGGCCTGGAGCAAGGACAGTGGGCAGCCTTCAAGGTGAAGATGTTTCTCAGAACTTAAGAGTCAAAGTTCCAGGAGAGAGCATCCCCGCCTGGGCCCTGAGCTTACCCCACAGTCAGAGGAGAGTTCTGACCAGACTGCCAACACTGAGGAGAGAGAGGTCCCCCAAAGGGAAATCGGGGTGTCCCTCCCATTAAAAGGGGTGAGGAAGGCTAAGCAGGCAATGAAAACAAATGTCTACTGGGTCACTTTGCCTCAGTTTTCTCTGCAAACAGGGACGAAAACAATCTGGCCCTTCGAGGGCAATTGAGGGGATTAAATGATGTCACCGTGTAAGGGCCTGGCTCTCACTAACTGACACTCCATAAATGTCAGTGATTGGGTTTTTTTATTATTATTATTTGTTATAAAAGGACACAAAAACAAGCCACTGTGGGCCAGATGTGAGCCTAACGAATGCCACATGCTCCTTTCGGTTACAGCCACAGAGGCCTTGGGATTGGCAGACATGGGTTCAAATCCTGGCTCCACCACTGAGTAGCTGTGAGGCACTGGGCAAGTGACCTCAGCCCTCTGAGCCCCAGTGGTCACATCTGGCTGCCAAAAGCTGCCTGGGCACAAAGCCCAACGTCTAGGCAGCAGACATCAGCACGGCGGGCCCAGGGACTCGGGGCAGGTGGGCAGCCCTGTGGCCTCCCTCCCACAGTGTTCCAGCCCTGGAACTCGGGGAGCCCCACCTTAAGGGGAAGGCCAAGAGCTCTTGGGTAACTGACTGATCCTGGCCTGGGGCACAGTTTCCTTTCCCAGGACTTCAGTTGGGAAATCTCCCAGATGCTCTGGGGCCAGTGGTTCCCATGGGAATTCACGGGGGCACTGGTTAAGATGAAGATCCCCAGGCCTCCCAGAGGCCTAATGAGCCCCAGGTGATGTGCAGCAGAGTGACCGAGTTCTGACTTTTCCAAAACCGCTTCTGCAGCACCCTCCCCACTTCCCATCCCCCCTCCCCCTACCCTCCACCCCGAGGCAGTGTGCCCACTGGGGACAGCCCTGACAGGAGAGAAAGGCCTTCCTCTAGACTTGTTCTTCCCCATCACCTGCTCTTTCTCAGCACGGCTCTTAAGCCTGAGGAGACAGGCCCTCCCTCTGTCCACTTTTCTTCCAGCTCAACCACCTAAATGTGGCCAAGGCTGGGTGGATGTGAAAAAGACACATCAATTGATTGCCTCCCACATGTGTCCTGACCGTGGCTGGGGATTGATCCTGCAAGTGAGGTATGTGCCCTTGATCAGATTGGAACCTGGGGCCCTTCAGTCTTCGAGTGGACACTCTATCTACCGAGCAAAACTGGCCAAGGCAGGCCTGGTGACTTTTAACCATCTGAAACCAGTTGTATTTGAAATCCAAACTGTCCTTGGATTTTTTTATTTTTATTTTTTCCAGTTACAGGACTCAATAAATTCCTTCTTTTTTTTTTTTCTTTTTTTTTTTTTTACTGCTGAAATCAGTTTGAGTTCAGTGAAGAAGGGGGAGAAAACCCAAAGCTGGGGAAGACTTAGGCAAGTTGATCTAAGAAGCACTGTCATTTAAACCTGAGATTTTCCAGTGGCTTGTCTACTCCAGCTCTGTAGAAAGCTGCTGTTGAGGAGTAGGAGGGGATCCTGGACCCCAACAGACCAAAAGAGCCGCTGTGCTCACTTTGGCAGCTCATAGATTCAGCATAGAACCCTCTGCCCTCTCAATGTCTCCCCTGGGACTGAGTTAAATGGGCCTCTCCAACCCTGCATGGCCTGCTGTGCTCTCCAGGTCTTCCTTGGTCATGCTACTTTAGTTGATGGCTCCTCGATGTTTTTCTACTGCTCAGGACAGAAATCTTGGAGTCATCGTTGCTCATCATTTTCATAATCCACATTCAATCTGTCAGCAAATCCTATTGGCTCCCCTTTCAAAATATGTCCAGAGACCAACCACGTCTTTACCCTTCCCACTGTCGCCACCATGCCCCAAGCCCCAGCATCTCTCACATGGATAAATCAGTCTCCCTCCCTGAGGCGCCATTTCTGTCTCCTTTCTCTGTTAGTCAGGACAGGCTGGGATGTGCTGGGATAATGCCAGGGGTATAAACACATTGGTCTGTTTCTTGTTCCTGCTATATGCTCTTCTGACTATGGTCTGGAACCCAGGTTTGTGGGCAGCCAGTTTATAACGCATCTCTACAATACTGACAGTCACCATGGGTGGGGAAAGAGGGAACATGGCCTAGAGTATGCTCACACGTGTTCCCCAGAAGCCATGACAGTACTCTGCTCAAAGTAAGTCCTATGCCACTCCTGGCTCTAGAAGCGTCGGGGAAGAGCAATGCTCTGTTGCAGAACTGAAAGCACATTATGCGCTCATGACAACAGCACCCACTTCGATTTCCCCTCACACAGTGGCCAGTCGGGTTGGAATCTGTTAAAGCATAAGGCAGGTCCCGTTCCTCCTCTGCTCAGAACCCTTCTGTGGCTCCCACCTCCCTCGTGGTAAACACCAAAGTCCCCACCATGACCGACAAGGTCAAGCACAACCGGCTGCTGGGACCTCCGGGACCTTATTACCTTCAGCTCTCTCCACCTTACTTGCTTCATTCTGCTCCGAGCTCCTGCTGTTTCTCAAACCTGCCAGGCATGCTGTGCTCTCACTTCATAGTCTTTGCTGCTGTCTGGAGTGCTCCTAAAGGCATCCATATGCCTCGCCTCCAACCTCACTGAAGCATCCCTGTATGGGCTGAATTGTGTCCCCTCACCAAAAAAATAGAAATTCATATTCAAGTCCTAACCCTTGGGACCTCAGAATGTGACCATAATTGAAGATAAAATTTTTACAGAGGTCACTAGGATGGCACTTAATCCGATATGACTAATGTCCTTAAAGAAAGAGGTCAGGACACAGACATACATAAAGGGAAGACAAAAGTGAGGACACACAGAGAACATAGCCATCTGCAAGCCAAGGAGAGAGGCCTCACAAGAAACCAACCTTGACAGCACTTTGATCTTGGACTTCCAGCCTCCAGAACTGTGAGAAAATAAATTTCTGTTGTTTTAGCCACCCAATCTGTGGTACTTTGTTACAGCAACCATAGCAAGCTAATTTATAGGGTGTCCCTTTTCCCTGCCTATTTTCCTCTGCATCATTATTACCTTCTAATGCCCTAAATGTTTTTCTTTGTGTATGTGATCTATTAACTCTCATAGAATATAAAATTAATCAAGGCAGGATTTTTGTCTGTTGTATTCATTGCTCTGTCCCCAGGGCCCAGAATAACACCTGTCACGTAGCAGATACTCACTAAATATTTATTAAATGAATGAGTGGGTGGATGGATGGATAGATGCTATAAAACATTCAGAAACCCGCATCCTTTGCATGGTACTTCCCTAAACCACAGGGCTTTTTATGGCCTTTTTCTTTTATTTAATATTGGAAGGTAGCTGGGGAATATTAAAGTCTGACCTTTTGAATTAAGTGGTATCTATCAAACCTTGAACTGTAGGTATTTGGTCCTCAAGTTCATGGTGAGGATCCCAGAGGTCTTTATATGCGTGCTCAATGACGAAGGCACAAGGATCTCAATTATTATACTGAAAATACAGTAAAGACCCACATGCCCATCAATAAAGGACTGAGCATAAGCTGCTATGGCCCCGTAGATTATGCAGGTGCTAAAAGGAATAAAAGGGACCTGTGTGTGCCAAGGAGGGGAAGGCTGAGTCAGTACCAAGTGGAAGACTGATCTGCAGCTACGATAGTAGAAAAGCTATGCTTTCACATGTGCAAACACCAATAACCAAAAAGATACCTGAGGCAGTAGAGTGAGGTTGCTGTATCGTTATCTATTGCCACAATGATGCTGTGTAACGAGCAACCCTAAAACTGCCAGTGGCACACAGTAATAAGCATCCACTGCTCACCAGCCTGGGAACAGCTACTCTATAGGTTGAGGTCTAGGCTGCTCTGCTGGTCATGGCTGGGCTTGATCAGACATACAGGGCCGGCTAGCTAAAGGCTCCTGTAGAATGACCTCAGCTAAGACATCTGGAGTGGCTGAACTTGGTGCCATTTGTCCACTAGCCTGGACATATCATCACGGCAATGACAGAGACACAGGAATAAGCAAGCTTGATTGAGCCCCTGGTCCCACGCCCACCTCATTCAGAAAGCAAAGGGTGGGCTCCGCTAATGAATCAGGCCAGGAGCCTAGGAAAGTAGGCCCAGGAGAGGAGCCGGACATGCACAGGAAGAAAAACACAGGAAGCGCTTTCAGAGGGAGCTAAACTAATACCACAAGGAGAAATCATTCTTCACTTGTCAAATTGGTAAAGACCAAAACAATCCAATAAAACCCTGTGCTAGGCGGTGAAAGGCATGGTAATCGCTCAGACATCATAGTGGGAGGTCCTGCGGAAGATAACTATCGATATTACAAATGCTTGAACCCTTTGGCTAGCAACCGCACTTCTGGGAATTTATCCCACAGGCGTGTTGAAGCCACAGATTGAGTACAATGTATGCTCAAGGTTATTTATTACAGCACTGTTGTTAGTAGCACAAGTTTAAACAGTTAGGTCCCAAACAGAGAACTGGTTAAGTCAATTATGCTTTATTTATATGCTGGCATACTTGTAGCCACAAAAACATAATAAGGAAGCTCTTTACATGCTGATATGGAACTATCTACAAGATTTATATTAAAGTAAAAGGCAAGGTGTCTAGACATGACACCAAAGGCACGATCCATAAAAAGAAAAAAATGGGTAAATTGGGCCTCATCAAAATTAAAAATGTTTGCTGTGTGCCCTGGCTGGCATAGTGGGTTGGAGCATCTTCCCGTACACCAAAACGTTTTGGGTTCGATTCCCAGTTAGGGTATGTACGGAAGGCAACAAATTGATGTTTCTCTCTCACATCTATGATTCTCTCCCCGCCCCCCCCCCCCCCCGCCTCTCTAAAATCAATAAACATATCCTTGGGGTGAGGATTAAAATATATATATATATATATATATATATATATATATATATATATATATATATATATAGAGCACTCTAAACTCAATAGTAAGAAAAAAAATAATTTGAAAATGGGCAAAAAAATTTTGACCAGATAGTTTAATAAAAATTATATGTAAATGGCAAATGCAAAACAAAGCTTTGGAGAAATAGCATTACAAACCTATTAAAATGGCTGAAATAGGCCTGGCCCAGTAGATCAATAGGTTACAACGTCATCCTAATACACTAAGATTGGGTGTTCAGTCCCTGGTCAGAGTACATACAAGAATCAACTAATGAATGCATAAATAAGTGGAAAAACAAATCGAACTTTCTCTCCCATCCTCTCTCTCTAAAATTTTTTAATAGCCGAAACCGGTTTGGCTCAGTGGATAGAACGTCGGCCTGCAGACTGAAAGGTCCCAGGTTCAATTCTGGTCAAGGGCATGTACCTTGGTTGCAGGCACGTCCCCAGTGGGGGGTGTGCAAGAGGCAGCTGATCGTAATTCTCTCTCATCAATGTTTTTAACTCTCTATCCCTCTCTCTTCCTCTCTGAAAAATCAATAAAATATATTTAAAATAAAATAAAATAAAATAAAAAACTTTAATAGGCTAAAATAAAAAATACTAACACAATCAAGGGCTGATAAGGACCCCGAGCAACCAGAACTGGTGGGAATGTAAAATGGTATAGCCATTCTGGCAAATGGTTTGGCAGTTTCTTGCCCAGTGAAGCATACAACTCAGCAATTGTACTTCTGGGTATTTAGCCTAGAAAAAAATGAAGACTTAGGTTCGTATAAAAAAAAAAAAATCTGTATGTAGACATTCATAGCAGCTTGAATTGTAATTGCCCCAAACTGGAACCAACCCAACTGACCTTAACAGGTGAATGGATGAACTATGGTGTGTCCATTAAATGGAACACTACAAAGCTATAAAAAGGAATGAATTGCCTATAAACACAAGACATTGAATTTATCTCAAGGGCACTATGCTGAAAAAAAAAAAAAAAAAAAAGGGAAAAAATGCCAATCTCAAAAGGTTACATGCTGTATGATTCCATTTATATAACACTGTCACAGTGACATAATTATAGTGATGGAGAACAATTCATCAGTTGTTAGGGAATAGGATTGGGGAAGGGAGTGACTATACTAATAAAGTGTTCACATGAGGGTGTTGCTTTGTGGTGATTGGAACAGTTCTATATCCTGGTGGTTACAAAATCCATCCATGTGATAAAATTTCATAGAACTATGCACCAGAAAACAAAACAATGATTGCATGGAAAAACTGGTGAAATCCAAATAAGGTTTGATTTCGGGTTAATAATATTATACCCATGTCAATTTCCTGGTTTTGACAATGCGCTGTGGATTATGTAAGATGTTATCACTGGGGGAACTGGGAGAAGCTGGGTGAAAGGTCCACGGGAACTCTGTACTATTTTTGCAACTTCTGTGAGTCTTGAGCTATTTCAAAATAAAAATAAAAAGTTAAAGTAGCAATGATTTTGGGCTGCTTTGCTTAATTTGATTGTTGTAAAAAATAATAATAATGCAAGGGGAAGAATGTGTTTGAAGAGAGTCTCATTTGAGTGAAATGAAAATGCAGGAGTATGCCGAAACCGATTTGGCTCAGTGGATAGCGTATCGGTCTGCGGACTGAAAAGGTCCCAGGTTCGATTCCGGTCAAAGGCATGTATATTGGTTGCGGGCACATCCCCAGTAGTGCAAGAGGCAGCTGGTCGATGTTTCTCTCTCATTGATGTTTCTAGCTCTCTATCCCTCTCCCTTCTTCTCTATAAAAAAATCAATGAAATAACAAAATAAATAAATAAATAAAATGCAGGAGTAATTCCCGTATATGACAGAATATTTCTGGAAACATACACAAGGGACTGGAAATATTGGAGCCATGGGAGGAAACTAGACAGTAGGGGCACAGGGCTGAAACAAAAGAGAAAACAACACTGATTTTTCTGTTTTTCTCTTGGCTTTTAAATTTTATACTGTGGGTATGTATCACCTTTTAAAACTTTTAATTTAACTGGCTGTGGGAGAACAGAAGAGCCATGTGTTTGGCTCAGAGATCCTCAACGGGCCAGAAAGGAGAAGAACAGTGTCTTAGGCACGGAGATTTTATTGGAAAGACAAAATTTTGCTAAGCTCAAGGGAGGCTGGAAACACAAAAGAATAATGGATGTGACAGGGAGGGCATCAAGCTCCAGTTGGTAGGGACCAGGGAACAATGCCTCCTTTGTCTCCATGACAACAACAATGAGCAGGAATAGTAATCACAGTCACCACCACAGGGGACACTTACCTAGCCACTCAACTAATCACTTCTCAGGGACCCTCTCACATCACTCTCTAAACAACATCATTGCACACAAAAGAAAACCGTGGCCTGGAAGTGTAGTAACTTGCCCGAGGTCCCACACAGAGTTTGCAGTTGTGGAACACCAAGGACTTCCTTCGGGAACTACACTCATCTCCACCTCTAATTCCCACAACTGCCCTCCCCTGCAGGCCATCTTGTGGTGGCCATCTTTTGACAACCATCTTGTGTCCACATGGGGCCAACCATCTTTGACCACATGTGGGCAGCCATCTTGTGTCTTGGTGTGACAGTCAATTTGCATATTACTCTTTTATTAGATAGGATAAATAAAACCAAATTACAGTTACATGTAATAATCTCTAAGAGTGATGAGCAAAAGAAGCCAAGAATAAAAAGGAGCACATGCTGTGATGTTCCATTTATATAGAATTTAAAAATTGGTAAAACTAATCTCTGTTGTTAAAAGTCAGGATCGTTGTGACTTCTGGGGAAGAGGGAAGAGGAAGGGACAGGCAGGAGGAAAGAAAGAGAAAGACCTTTAGTCACACAGGTGTGCTCACTTTGTAACAGCCCACAAGCTGTATCCTTGTGTTCCATGCATTTTTCTGTATGTAGGTTCTACCTTAATAAAAAATAAAAAAATAAAGAAAGGCAACCTACAGAACAAGAGAAATCATTTACAAATCACATATACGGCAAGGTTTTAATAACCAAAATACATAAAGAACTTCTATAATTCAACAACAATGAAAAACCCAAACAACTAGATTAAAAACTGGGTAAAGGACTTAAAGAGACAGTTCTCCAAAGGAGATATACAAATGGCCAAGAAGTATATGAAAAGATGCTCAACATCACTAATCATTAGAGAAATGCATGCCAAAACCACAACAAGATACCATCTTACACCCATTAGGATGGTTAATTTTTTTTTTTTTTAATCAATAACAAGTGTCAGTGGAGAAACTGGAACCCTCGGGCCCTGTTGGTAGGAATGTAAAATGGTGCAGCTGCTGTGGAAAACAGGATGAATGTTTCTCAAAAAATTAAAAATAGAATCGCCATGTGATCCAGCAATTCCACTTGTGGGTATATACTCAAAAGACTTGACAGCAGGGTCTCGGAGGGCTATTCGTACACCCACGTTCAGGGCAGCACTATTCACAATAGCCAAGAGGTGGAAGCAACCCGAGTGTCCGTCCACATTTTTTCCTCGTGATGAATAGGTAAACAAAATGTGTCTATGCATACGGTGGAATATTATTCAGCCTAAAAAAGAAAGGACAAAATTTTCCAAAAGTTTCCTATTATTTAAAGTAAAAAAAGGGGGTGACAGTGGAAGAATATCATGTAAGAAATATATCCTGATAATAATTTACATCTAAAAAATTTGTGCTTTAGAAAATTAACCTTCATTCGAAACGCTAATAGCAAGATACCCATGAAAATACACACATGGTGACAAAACAAGCCAGGGGAAAATCATTTGGGGGGTGGGGGGGAGAAATGGAAAAGAATCCCAAATAAAATTTAAAGAAAATATCCCTTTATTAACTTTTGGTCCAGAATATGTTTGTATATTTTCAGAAAACAACTCTGAGACCATCTGGAATTCTGTAACAGAGAGCAATAGACAGAAGCGCTCCAGCCATGAAGACAGAAGAGACACAATTCAGAGATGGAAGATGCTGACGACGCCTCAGCATACCAGCAGACAGCAGCCGCGGGTTGCTGAAGGATGCCCAGGACCAAACCAGAGACTGGCGGACCTGCATTACCGCCATTTGTCCACCAACCAGATCTGAAATATCATGGCTGGCATGTACACATAAGGAACTATCTGGCATTGAAATTGGGATGCAAAAGACCTGTTGGCCCAGAAAGGAACTCACTACAGACTGATTCATTTGCCTCTCAGCATAACCATTATGGCTTGGTGCAGTTTAGGTTCTTACAAGGGTATTTCTTGGATCACATGATCTCACACATCTAGAGGAAATAATGAACAACACAAACAGACCCAGAAAAAGAGAACCAGCAATCAGACTCTCAAACCTCAGAGGGAAAGTAAGGGGGGATGGGGGTAAGGGGAAGAGATCAACCAAAGGACTTGTGTGCATACATATAGGCCTAGCCAGTGGCCATGGACAACGGGAGGGGGGGGGGGCATATCAAGGGAGGGGTTTGGGATGGGAATGAGGGGATAAGGACAATTAAGTGAGACCATAATCAATTTAAAAAAAGAAAAAGAAAGAAAGGACATTCTGATACATGCTACCACATGCATGAACCTGAAGGATATTATGCTCAGTGAAATAAGCCAATTATAAAAGGACACATACTGTATGATTCCACTTATAGAAGGTACATAGAGCAGTCAGATTTATAGAGAGAGAAAATAGAATGGTGGTTGTGGGGGCAGGTGGGGAGAGGGATTGGGGAGTTTTGTTTGATTGGATACAGTTTCACTCTGGGATGATGAAAAAGCTCTGTGGGTGGATGGGTGGATGGTAGCGGTAGTTGCACAATGTGAATGTACTTAATACCACTGAACTGTACACTTAAACATGGTTAAGGTGCCGAAACCGGTTTGGCTCAGTGGTAGAGCGTCGGTCTGCAGACTGAAGGGTCCCAGGTTCGATTCCGGTCAGGAGCATGTACGTGGGTTGCGGGGGCACATCCCTGGTAGGGGGTGTGCAAAAGGCAGCTGGTCGATGTTTCTCTCTCATCGACGTTTCTAGCTCTCTATCTCTCTCCCTTCCTCTCTGTAAAAAAAATCAATAAAATATAAAAATAAAAAATTTTGTTTAAATGGTTAAGGTGGTAAATTTTGTTGTGCGTTTAAAAAAACAAAAATAAGGCAACCTACAGAATGAGAGGAAAAATCAATAACAGTTAACAGCCAACAAACAAAAGCAAAGAATTTGGTCTGGCCTCCAACTGGATGGGCAGTGGAACCTGAGACCAGGCCTCACCCAGCAAGTGGATGCAACCAAGGCCGCGTCTGCTGAGGGTGTGGCGACAGGCAGGCCACCTCACGGATATGAAGAGGCCGATACTCTCAGGACTTCACGAGAGGCCATTGTGGGAACACATGGGCTGCGAGTTTCTCAGGTATAGCTCCCTCTGGGAAGATCACCAGTGGGAGAGCCCACCTGAGAGCCACAACCCCCAGGCCAGGGAAGCCTGCTGCTCCCTGTGGCCCCGCCCAGTGCCTGGCAAGGAGCTGAAGGGGCCTTGGAGCATGGAAAGGAGCTGACGCAATTCCCCCCTGTCCTCCCAGCTTTCAGATGAGGTCTGTCGAAGATGCTGCCCCACCTCTTGACACCCCAACGGCCCTGTAGTCTTTCTGGTCACTTCTGGGGGTCACCAAAAGTCTTGTTTTAGATATAAAGAAGTCTAGTCTGGTACAAATTATATCAACATTTAGATTTTGTAGCCAAATTGAGACCTGCACCACCACCCAGCCAAGGCAGAATGGTGAGTCCCACAGGCCAGTCCTGGTTCCCCCTGGGTGGGGAGTGCACAGAGGGGCGGAAAGATGCCCCCAGGCAGTGCTAATGTCACCTAGCACCCAGCCCTCTCTGGGGCAGCTGCCTCCACATACTAGGAGGTGCTCACTAGGGATGGCAGGTGGGAGGGGGTGAGGAGCACTGAAGTGAAGGAGGCTCTTCAGGAGGACAGGACGGTCCTCTAGTTCCTCCTGCTCCTCCCCTGCACCCTCTTAGTGGCCTACCGTCAGGTCCAGATGCCACTAATGATCACGGTGAGCCTTGAACTCCAACTCTCCAGCCTCGGCCTCCATATCTGCATAATGAGGGTGGTCAGAGCCCAGCCTCTCAGCAGCCGTGAGGGCAGGCCTGTGTCGTGTGCTTTATTTAGAGGGTAAGCTCTGGGCTGGAATTTTTGAAACTGAACAATTCCATGGCTGCATGGCCTGGAGTAGTTTAACCTCTCTGTATCTCTGCTTGCTCGTGTGTATAATGGAAGCAAATATAGGACAGACCTGGTAGAGCTGTTGAGAGGATAAAGTGAATTAACATGCATAAGACTCTCACGGGGGCGTTGGGTGGTGGTAAGGTCTCAGCAGATGTGAGCTGTTATTGTTGTGAAGCAAGGGAGGGAATTGAGAAGGCTCACGGCCCAGGACAGAGCTTATATACGGATGTTTGCAGGACTTGGAGTGTGAATTCTCTTCTACCCAATCCCCCTACTTCCGAGGCCAGGGACTGTGGGCAGCCCTGGTGCCAAGGGGTCTGGCATGTGTGAGACCTCAGGGCCCTCACTGGCTGTCCCCAGCTTCCTCAGGCCTGGCTCCCAGAGCTCCCAGGCAGCCAAAGTCCATCTGACCCAAGCCCTGCCTGGCCAAGCCTTCCCAGGGAGGGATTCAGGCATTGGTGGGGATCCAGAGCCCGGGCTGAGGAGGAGGAAATGTGGTCGGGTGGCTGGAAGGCTGGGTGGGCAGAGGTCAATGCAAAGGCAGCCCTCTTCTCTCCACTCCGGAAAGCCCCAGCTCCACCACGTCTCCCCTGCGTTTCCTGGGGCAAGCTGGAGGGCTCTCTGACCTCAGGCTCCTCATCTGTCAGAGGTCTGTTGTGGGGACTCAATGACATAACCAGCTATCAGTTGCTCAATACATAATGGCTGCAATTGTTATTTTTATTATTATTATCTCACTGGTGGGGGTGGCTGTCTAGGGCATAGAGATTAAAAGCATGCCAGAGCCCGGAAAGAAACAAGCATTGTGGATGTCCCCCTGCACACACTTTGCAAATGAGAAATCCAAAACCCAAGGTCTCGCAGCAATTAGGAGAGGGGGACCACACAGGGATTCAGGCTCCTCAGACCATGGAGCCAACATTGTCAGAGGTGACTTCTTCCAGGGCCCTGGGAGGGAATGTGCAGAGGAAAGAGGGGCCCCGTGACTGGGGTGTAACGTACAAAAGCTCCCTCTCCTTCTTCTCCCCCTCATGCACGTCTCTCTCTCAGTAGTCACAGTGGGGAACTGTATTAGCTCTTCTGTTCTAGGATTGGGAGAAGCAACGCAGAGCCAACACGTGCAGAACAGAACGGGGCCGCGAATGCACCACCGAAGGTGACTCAGAGAACTGGAAGAGCCTTCGGCATTGACCTCAATCCCTCATTTACAGACTCTGCTCGTTTCATTGTGGAATATTCCCAACGTATAGAAAAGTACAGAAAATAATGCAACAAGTGCCCGTGCATTCCTCGCCCAGTGCTGCTCAGTTCCAACATGCTGCTGCTCACCCCCCCCCCCCCGCCCCCTCCTCGAGGCTCCTAGGAGAGAGAGAGCAGGAGCCTCGGGAACCCTCCCTGGCTGCATCTCTCTCCCAGGGAAATCGCTCCCTGAATCTGGAATGTGTCCTGCCCATATTTGTTTTCACACATACATCTGCATCCGTAAACATGACTGGTTTTTGCTTGTTTTCAAACTTTATCTAAAAGGGACTTTACTGCATGAGTCACTTGCAACTTTTTTTTTTTTTTTTTTTTTTTTTTTTTTATGCAACATCAGTTAGTGAGGCTGCTCCACATGGCTCCACATGGCTCCACAGAGCGCTAATCCCTTCACAGACAGTCTACAAAGACACCTCGATCCATTAAACCCCTTTCCCGCTGATGGACCGCTAGGCTGTTTCTAACTGCTTGCCCTCACAATCCAGCTGCCCTGAGCATCATGGCTTCCCCAGATGGTACTTGACTGCTTTCCAAGGTAGGGATGCCACTTCTCGGTCCCACAGTTGCACGTCAGGTACTGCACCATCCACGTTCACACTACCGCTCGGTAGTACACCAAATCTTCCTTCTTCAGGAAGGAAACTGAGGTCCAGGGAGGAAAAGGACCCGTGATCCTAGAGTCAATGACTGAAGGAGCCGGGACTCCATGTTTCAGTTGTTTATTGCTATGAAACAAACAACCCCAATACTGAGTCACTTTTTAAATGCAGCTATTTATTTTGCTCATTAATCTGCAGTTCAGACAAGACTTAGAAGGCAAGGCTGGTCTCTGTTCCATGTAATGTCAGCTGGGGTCGCTTGCCGGGGGCGCCTGGAAGATCCATTTCCAAGATGATGTACAGACGCCAAGTTGGTGCTGGCTGTTGGGAGGTGCTGGGCTGGGCTGAGGGAGGGGTCTCAGTTCTTTTCTGCAGGGCCTCTTTATGAGTGCTTGGGTTTCCTCAGGGCAGACTGGCTGCGTCCCAATAGCCTGTGTCCCAGAAACTGGCAGTGTCACTTCTGCTGTGTATTGGCAAAGCAGCCACAGGGTCCGAATTCAAGTGGAAGGAGGGTCTATGTTATGTACTGCGTCTTGACGGAAGGAGTGTCAAAAATTTTGCAAGACTTGTTTTAAACACACTTGACCTCTGCAGCAAGCAAGCCTTCAATAATGTAGAGGTCAAGACGCTCTAACAGGCAGCAGATAAACAAATGAACGGCCACGCTGCTGTCATGGCTGCCAAAAACTACATTTCATCGGTGACTACACCAGCCACAGCATGCTCAACAAGGACCTGAAGGAGAGGCCCCAAAGTATTGGCTCAAGGGCCAAATCTGTAAAAATAATTATCCACATTTTAAATTGGTAGATTTTACTGCAAAAATCCAGATTTTCAGAAGAAAAAAAAACAAAACACGGGAGATTTGGCAACATGAGGCTCTCCTTCCCAGATGGCCTCTCTGACTCAGTGGAGCTGTGACCACTCTGGTAAATCCTCTGGTTTTCTGCAGTCCCCAGCGTCTGGAACTGGCTCCTGTGGACCCTTGAGTTGGCAAAGTCTGGGTCACTAATTCTAAGACATTAGAAGGGCATTGAGATAATCATTCCACAGGGATTATTAATGAACACAAATAAGGGATGTGACATAGCTCTAGGGGTGTGGGAAGTAACCCTAGAAGGCTCCCCAGCACCTGGGTCATGACGACGGGAAGGATCTGTAAATGTTCAGGATTCTAGAAGCTAGTGCATTTGATTTCCAATGGGACATCTGGACATTGAGATTCGGAAGGACACAACAGCAAGAAGATTTTTCCCTGGGTGTCCAACCTCTACGATACCAAATCTAATCTCCTCATTCCTACGTGGGAATGAATAAAGAGCAAAAATTCAGGCTCTATGTAGGTGGTGACTTAAATGAAGGACCCCCTAGATGCCAAACCCTCCAGACGCTGTCCTCATTGGCTGGCCATACAGCCTCAAATGCTAGCATCAGCACCACCCTGTACATTGCAACATTCTATAGGACGCACATGTTACTTGCAAAGGAGGACATGTTTACAGACATTGCTCATCTGCCCATTCATATGAATATGAATTAATTAATCCCTCGGATTTGCCAGCTCAGAGAAGGAGCTCCTGGGAAGGAGACGGGATGAGTAAGTGTTGGTGGAGAGAAAAGAGAGCTCATAGGAGGCTGCTTGGGAGGGAGGGGGCACAGCTGGAAGCCCTGAGCTTCATGCAGTAGAGGGAGATCTAAGATCACCAGGGGAAGAGGGGTAGAGGTGGGTGTAAGAAGGGAGATGAGGGTCGCCATGCAGCTGGGCTTCCTGCGAGTCCCTCAGTCTCTCTTTTGGAACTCTAATTTCTTCCTCTGCCAAAGGAGGGACCTAAAGCTAACCTGTGACACTAGAGTCCTAGGAGTCTCATATCCCCTCAGTCTGATCTTCCAAGATGCCACAATCCCATGTTCTCACAGACTCTTAGAGTTTTAAGATTACTTTATTAGCCCTGGCTGGTTTGGCTCAGTGGATAGAAGGGTCCTGAGTTTGATTTGGGTCAAGGGTACATCCCTGGGCTGTGGGCTCGATTCCCAGTGTGGGGCATGCAGGAGGCAGCCAATCAATGATTCTTTCTCATCATTGATGTTTCTATCTCTCTCTCTCCCTCTCCCTTCCCTTCTGAAATCAATAAAAATATATTTTTAAAAATTATTTTATTAAATACTGTCTTTTCGTGATATTTTTGAAAATGCAATCAAAGATATTATGGTTCAAAGGCTACTTCTGGGGCTCCAAGAGTCTAAGCTTTGATGTTGGCCAGGGTCTAAGTATTCATATTCAACCATTCTAAGGTTTTATGGATCCATCATACTTTCTCATCTAGACCCACTATGGGAAGACTATAATTTGCAATGAAGCCAATGATTTATTATCTATGTGCTACCTCTGCTATGGTTTTCCTTTAAATTATAATTTTAAATTAAATTTTAAATTTTTTCACATCGTTCTAAATAATAATAGTATTTGTGAAATTGTGGATTTTAAGGATAAACACTGTTTTTCTAAAAACATACCAAATAAGTTTGGGTAATATACCCCTCCACCCTCTCAGGCACCATCAGCAATTTGAATACATTTGAGAAGCCATTGCCCGTGGGGCCAGCCCCCTCATTCCGCAGGGGAGCATGGAAACATCCATTTGCAAGGATAGGAGCTCTCTGGGCACTGAAAATGTGAGGTCCGCTCACCATGGGTTTCTGAGGAAGGCTGCCCCGTTCTGTTCCAGGTAGAAGTCACAGTTGGGAAGGCAGAGTGCCCTTCTCATGGGTTCCCATCATGGAGACTGGAGTGGCCTGGAATCCCGGGGGGGATACTATGCAATACTGCCATCTAGTGGCCAAAATGCAAGAACCGAAGAGAAGGGGCAGAAAGAAGATGCTGTTCCTGGACAAGATAATGGGATACATAACTGAGATCCAAAGCAATCTAGCAGGTAATCAAATGCTAAATGGGCAGCATAGAAACAACTTAAGTGTCCACCAGAGGGGTATTGATTAAAACATTATAAGTACATCAAATGAAATAGTATGCAGGCATTGCTAAGGATGCTATGGAGCTATATTATTGATATGGAAAAATGCTGTTGAGTGGGGTAAATGAGCACTAAGCAGTAACATGCAACTTGTGTAAAATGTGAGTTTAAACTCACTTTGGCTGTCCACCTAAAGAGAATGTCTGCTACCCTCTGTCTTCCCCATGGCAGTATGTATACCCCACCCACAAGCTACTCTCTCCCCCACTACCCCCACACCGCCCCCCTGCTTCTCTCCCCATGGCCACCACCTTGGCAACCAGCACCATTTATGGCCTGGGTGACTGCAGTCACCTTCCAAGTTCCAACCTTCCCCTCTGCCCTCCACAGCCAAGAGCGTTCCCAAATACCAGCCAGATCATACTGCATCCCCAATTAGAGTCTGCCAAAGGCGCCCTGCCCTGGCCAGGTGGCTCAGTTGGATGGAACATCATCCCATACACCAAAGGTTGTGGGTTGGATTCCCAGTCAGGGCACATACTTAGGTTGCTGGTTTCTCCTCTCTCTCTCTCTCTCTCTCTCTCTCTCTCTCTCTCTCTCTCTCTCTCTTCTTCTTCCCTCTCTAAAAAATATATCCTCAGGTGAGAATTTTTTTTAATCCTCCAATGGTTTCCTGTCCTGCATAGAATAAAAGCCAAGCTCCTCACTGCGGCCCTGGAGCAGCTGGCCACTTCCTCTCACACTCTGACCATCTCTCCCTCCATGCCTGATCAATGAGCCTCTGTCACTTCCTCAACCCCCCCACCCCCGAGTCTTTGCTGAAACACTCCTGTCCTGTTCCTCTCCAGCCTGATCTCTACTCAAACTGCATGCCTGGGCACACCGTCACATCCCCAGAGAAGCCTCTGTGGGTAATGGGATTTCATCTGTGTATTTTTTCTAATTTATCCAAAGCACATGTATTATGTTGATGTGATCAGAAGAGAGCAATCTAGTTATATTCATTTAAAAATAAAATCCAACGTATAGACCATTGGTACATGGTGAGTTCAAAAAAGGAGGAGATCTGTGTAAGCTGGAAAGTCAGAGAATGCTCCCACGGAGAGTGAGGATTGGAGGAAGGGAAGAATGAGGCCTGGGAAAGAAAACATTTGGAAAGGGAAGCATTTGAAGGAATGAAGGTGGACAGAGGCAACTGGAGGAGGTGGCACCTGGTTATTTAACTGTCTGGCACCCTTAATTCTGGTTGCAGCACCCCTTTCCCCCCTCTCAGTAGGTTCTCAGTATGGCTGTGTGGATTGAGCCTGACCAATGACAAGCTTTCCTGGGATTTTTGCCTCATCTATTTAAAAGGGGTGTTTTCTTACCACTGAAGTTACCAAGCTGCAAGGATGTATGCCTGGTGAAACCAGAACCAAAGATGAAGTCACATTCCTGATGGACATTTTTGAGCACCTGGACTCAGCCACACCTGAAGCCACATCTCCCTAGACTTTTCAGATCTGTGAACCAGTAAATCCCCCATCTGTGGAGGATTGGAATAGATTGCCATCCATTTCTGTTACTTGTTACCCAAAGATTCCTAATGCCCACACCAGTCTGGCTGGTTCAGAGACTTGCTTTGGGAAACAGTGAGGGAGGCCGAGCAGAAATAGCAGGAGCAACACATGTTCTGGCCACTCTCTGCAGACAAAGCCTTTATTCCCAAAGTGGACCAAGGCATCTAGTGTAGGAATTGGAGAATTAGAATTTTTGAGACAAGTCAGAAATCTGAAACGATAAGCCCTTTCCCCTGACTGTCCACAAGCCACAATCTCTCTCATCTACCCAGAAATCCTCTGAAAGGAGACCCAGGGACAAAAATGGCCTGAGGCAGCTCCCGTTCTTGGCTTCCTGGGGCTCTGGCGAAAACGGTTCTCAGTCTTCCCAGACCGCGTTGGGAAGGCCAAGAATCCACAAGACAACTGGGCAGAGGATGAAATGGGTGAGAGTGGGAACCATTTGGTGCATTTTCCACTGTTCTTTCCCTGTTTATGCATGCGCCAACTACTCCTAAGGGCCCTTGATCCCTGCCAGGGAGACACTGTGGGGGTGGAGGAGAGAGACACAGGCCCACCGGTTCCGGCTCAAATCTGGTTCCTCTAAGAACTGTATGATGACATGAAGAGTCAGTATTTGTGTCAAAAGTCCTCCTCCATGATCCCCAGTGCCTGGCAGAGGGACTGGTTTCCATTATATATAAAAGGGACTGGTTTCCATTCAGAAAATAGATTCCAAGTTCTTAAGAGAATGAGCAGACTAGGACTCCTAAGATGGGTGATCATATAAGTGTCACTGCCTTATTTCTTCAGGGGACTTAACACTCCTGTCCTCCTGCAGCATGTCATCTGGCCCCCACTAGGGCACAACTTCCTCTGAAACCTCTGGCCTCAGACCAGCCACAAACCACTTACTTCCCAGCCTTTGAGAGCTGCATCTGTAGATGTGAACTATAATCAATAGGTACAGAAAGATATTTGTTAAAATTCAATACACATTTCTGACAAAAACTCTGAGGAAAAAAAGAATATCAAAGAGAACCTTAATTTGATAAAAAGTACCTGCCAAACACACAGAGAGAGAGTGAGAGCGAGAGCTAGAGCGAGAGAGAGAGAGCAAGAGAGAGAGAGAGAGAGAGAGAGAGCTCACATTATCATTACTGATGAAGTATTAAATACTTTTCTCCAAATGATAGAATAAGAAAGGAATGTTTACCACTATGATATCTATTCAACATTGGACCTGCTCATTTCAATAAGGCAAGAAATAAAAATTTTTTAAATGAAGATCAGAAAGAAAACCTACAAACTGTCATTATGTCAGATGATAATTCTGTATATGGAAAAGCTCAAAATAATCAACAAAGTATTAAAATGAATAAATGAATTTAGAAAGTTTGCTGGGTATAATCAACATACAAAAAATGAATTTGTATATACTATCAACAATTCGAAAATGAAAGTTTTATTTTTTTATATATTTTATTGCATTTATTGGGTAACATTAGTTACTAAAATTATATAGGTTTCAGGTGTATAATTCATCAGGGATATTGGCCTATAATTTTCTTTCTTTGTAGTGTGTTTACCTGGTTTGGAATTACAATAATGCTGGCCTCATAAAATGAACTTGGGAGTCTTCCCTCCTCTTGAATTTTTTGAAACAGTTTGAGGAGGATAGGTGTTAGTTCTTCATTGAATGTTTGGTAAAATTCACCTGTGAAACCATCTGGTCCAAGACTTCTGTTTGTTGGGAGTTTTTTTATTTTTTATTATTGCTTCAATTTCATTAATTGTAATCAGTCTATTCAGATTTTCTGATTCTTTCTGATTCATTTTTGAAAAATAGTATATTTCTAGGAATTTATTCATTTCATCCAGATTGTCCAATTTGTTGTCATATAGTTTTCCTAATATTTTCTTAAAATCCTTTGTATTTCCGTGGTGACAAATGTTACTTCTCCTCTTTCATTTCTGATTTAATTTATTTTGGTCCTCTCTTTTTGTTTGATGAGTCTGGTTAGAGGTCTGTCAATCTTGTTTATCTTTTCAAAGAACCAACTCTTGGTTTCATTGATCTTTTGTATTTTCTTTCTTTCTTTCTTTCTTTCTTTCTTTCTTTCTTTCTTTCAATCTCAATTTCCAATCATGTTGTGAGTGCTCAATGGTCACACATGGCTAGTGGCTACCCTACAAGGCAGCTCAAGTTTAGAGCATAAAAAGGAACTTTAAAAATCATGCTTTGCAACCTTCTTATATTGCAAATGACACTTACAGAGTTACATGCCCTTCCAGTGCAGTCCACATCTGGAGACTGAAGGAGGCAGGGTTTGGAGGTATGTTGGTTCCCACTGAAGATGGGCAGCACTCACCCCAGGGCTCCCTGCTGGGTTGTCTGGGCCTTCAATAGCCTGCATCACAGACTAACTTCTATTTCTGCCCAATCCTGCTCCTCCCTTTCTCTTCATAGGTGCTGATCCCTAATAGACATCTTGCAACCCAAACTCCATCACAGCATCTGCTTCTAAAGAAACCAATCTGTGGTTGCAAGGATATAGATATGGAGCAACTGGAACTTTTAATTATTGCTGTTTGGATCATAACTTAAAACTACTTCAGAAAACTGGTTGACAACACCTACTAATGCCAAAGATGTATACACTCTATGACCCAGCAAATCTCTTCTGGATAAAGAACCAACTGATATTGGTGCTTATGGCTACAAAATTTTGCCTTGTTCACGGAAGCTTTGTTCATGATGGCAGAACTGGTGACCCAAGAAATGGCCATGAATAGTAAAATGGATAAATGCATGGTGGCAAGATGATGCAATGTACAGAGAGTTAAAGGGAAAAAACTGCTGGTAAACACAACAACCTGGATCAGCCTCACAGGCAATATGTTGAACTGAAGAAGCCAGACACAGAAGAGTAGGTACAGTATGATTCCGTTTATATGAAGTCTGAAATGAGGTACAACAAATATATGATGATAGAAGTCAGAAGAGTGGAGAAGTCAAGGCTAGAGGGGACCTGCTGGGGAGCTGGCAATGCCTAATATCTTGATCTGAGTGGTGGCTGCATGTATGTATTCTCATACAAAAATTGGTCAAGCTCTACAAATAATACCTGTGCACTTTACTGAATGTTATATCTTGATAATGAAAATATGGAAAGAAGAAGAAGAAGAAGAAGAAGAAGAAGAAGAAGAAGAAGAAGGAGGAGGAGGAGGAGGAGGAGGAGGAGGAGGAGGAGGAGGAGGAGGAGTTCCAAGCCTTCACAATGACCCACATTTATGGAGAACTTACTATGTTCCAGGTCCAAGGCTTTACCTTTAACATGCAGTAGTTCATTGACTCCATAAACACAAATACAAATAGACACACACATATCAACACACACACTAACATACACACACCAACACATATACACTCCAACACACATACACTCCAACCAAACACACAGACATAGCAATAGATACTCACATACCAACCAAACACTAACATACACGAATACACACATATACATATGCACATAGACACACCAATATATACCCACACACCAAACACACCAATACACATACACCAATGTACCCAAATATAAACACGCAGACACACCAAAACACACACCAACATACAACCAAACTCCAACATACACCCAAACACCAACACACCCACATACACCAAACATACACATACACAACACAGTCAACCCAACACACATACACGTATATGCGCATACCAGCTACAAGGCACAGCTGAGAGCTGAGCTATGGGGAGGAATAAGAACTATAGGCAGAGATGTTTGTTAAACTCTCTGTGCTTCAGTCTTCCCATATTTGAAGCGGGAGTGATGACAGAGATGTGATCACACACACCCACCAGTTAGCACAGGGCCAGGTGTACCCAAAGTTCTCTGAATATAGGGATTGTCAGTTCAGCCAGCCCTGTTGAGGGAGGACACATCTGAAAAGGACAGAGTGTTGTGGGGAAAACAGGCAGACAGATGACACGATATAGCCCGTGGTACCTGGGAAAGGATTGGGACAGATGGTGTAAATATCTGCATCTCCCATTCAGTTTGCAAATCCCTTTTATGTTTGTTACTGCATTTCTTCTGCTCTACATCTTGGGAGGGGCGATCATGCTAATTCCATCTACAGAGAAACCATGGCTCACATTGTCAGGAAGGGGAGATCGCATATTGGATCTTGTCCTTTGTTTTTGAAAAGCAATGAAATGTGGGATGTGTTTCATGTGGCTGGCTGGTTTGATGCTCGGAGAAGCCTTAAATCACTAAGTTGGGAGAGACACAGCCAGGTGAGGAATCCGAGGCCTAGAGATGACAAATGGGTGGCCCCAGGTCACACAGTGAATGTTGGGAGCAGCACCAGCTCAAAAGTAGGTTTTAACTACACCAGACAGGCTGTTAATACAATGGCATGGAACAAAGGTGGGGATGAGAGGATTGGAACCCAGCTCTGCTTCCCCCCACTTCTTCCAAGACCCACCTCCCTGTCCTGGAGCCCTGTGCAGCTTCTATTAGAATGGACATGGTGTCCCGGCCGCCGTTCTTGCTGGAGGGTCCCCAAGGATGCAAACAAGAACCAAGCTCAAGACTTCCTCCACCCACACTCAGAACCACATTCCAGCCAGAGGGAACGGAAGAGAACTCAGACCTCATTAGTGTCATCCCCGGCACCCAGGCAAAACACATTCCTAAAGGTCTAGGGCTTCAGATGAGACCATCTGGGAACAAAATGATGAAAAAGTCCTGGATCTCAGGATGGAGCTGTCAGGCAAACATCAGTCCCTTAGAAGGAAGGGTCTGTGAGCCCAGCCATCCTGGACAACCACATTGAGGCATGGCTGACATGTGGTCAGGACAGTCCTCAAAAGAAACTGTCTTGGCAATGGATAAGAGAACTTTTAGCACAATCCAGACTTGGTGTCATCCCTTAAATCTTAAATTGAGCTTCTTATGTGATGATTTAGTAGTTAATCAACTCAGCTAGACCCTGGGCCTTCAGGCTATTTGGAAGGAAGGTAGAGGAAGGAGAATCTTGGTTTTGGTCACTCGGCTTAAGTTCAATGACTACTGGGAAATTGTACAACAGACACACACCATGCCCGCCCACAGGTCTCGTCGGCATAGCCCCAAGAGATCCTCCCACACTTTGCTTCATTCACAGTCTTAGCCTTGCACCTCTTGTCCAAGTGAGCTTCACTTTCCACATGCCTCTGAGCCCATCAGGTGATCCATCTTCCCATTTAGGACCCACAGGGTGCCCACCATGGCCTCCTGACTTGGGCTTCCTGATCTCACCACCCATTCTGTGCTACATAACACAGCTCCCTGTCAGGGGTTGACAGTGTCCCCACCAATTTCTCACTTGACTCACAAAGAGAATAATGGGAAGCCCAGAGGCTGGGGCCATTGTCACAAACACAACCGAAGTGTGTGAGTACCTTACAACGTCCTTATATAATTCCTAAGAAAAATGAACTAATGAATCATCTTGCCCAAGTGACCCTTGCCTGCTGGGGACAGGTGTGGAAGATTGGGGGACCAGCCTGATGACAGCGGGTTCCTGCTTTCCAATCCTGGATATCTCGCAAAGAAGGAGTAACCAAACAGCTTTGGGGACACTTTTAGGGTTGCACAAGGAAGTCAGCACAAGGTCTTCACTGGAAGCAAGTACAGCCAAAGGTCAGGGAGATTCAAGGACAAGTGCAGCATCTAGGTCAGTGGTTCTCAACCTTTGGGTCGCGACCCCTTTGGGGGTTGAATGATCCTTTCACAGGGGTCACCTAAGACCATCAGAAAACACAAATATTTACATAATGATTCATAACAGTAGCAAAATTACAGCTATGAAGTAGCAACAAAAATAATTTTATGGTTGGGGTCACCACAACATGAGGTGTATTAAAGGGTCGCGGTATTAGGAAGGTTAAGAACCACTGGTCTAGCTGGTCCTTACAGGGATATAAAAGTGAGTGCTGAAAATCCAACAAAAGACAAAATTGCTACCTCAGTGGGGCCACATGCAGTAATGTGTCTTTCTATGTCTCTCTCTCTCTCTCTCTCTCACTCTCTCTCTCTCTCTCTCTCTCCTTCTCTCTTTCTTTCTCTCTCAGCAAACACTTAAGCAGCCAGCTCTATGCTAAGCATGGAGCTATAGGTAAGGAAGCAATGGGGAAGCAAGACCTGTCTGCCTTCACACAACTTACAATCTAGTCAGAGATGGAAAGATGGACACATAATCCCACTAATCCTACATAATAAAGAGATAATATGCAAATTGACCATCATACTCTCACAAGATAGCTGCTTATGACCAGGCCGGCAGGGGGGTTAGTGAGGGAAGACCAAACGACTGAACAAGCAGGCTGCATGGGGCAACCAGGCCATCAAGGTGGGGGGGGGGCAGTTGGGGTGACCAGGTCAGTAGAGGGAAACAGTTGGGGGTGACCAGACCAGCAGGGGAGCAGTTAGGAGCGACCAGGCCAGCAGAGGAGGGCAGTTGGAGGCAACCAGGCCGGCAGGGGGGCAGGCAATAAGAAGCGACCAGGCTAACAGGGGGGGAGGGGTAATTAGGGGTGACCAGCAGGGAAGGCAGTTGGGGGTGATTAGGCTGGCAGGGGGACAGTGAGAGGCAACTATGCTGGTGGGGGGGGGAGGCAATTGGAAGTGGCCAGGCCGCCCGGGGGGCAGTTAGGGGCAACCAGGCTGCCACGCAGATGTAGTGAGGGACAATCAGGCCAGCAGAAAGGGGCAGTTAGGGGCGATCAGGCAGGCAGGCAGGTGAACAATTAGGAGCCAGTGGTCCAGAATTGTGAGAAGGATGTCCAATAGCTGTTTAGGCCCAATCCCCAGGATTGGGCCTAAACCAGCTGTCAGACATCCCCAGAGGGGTCCCAGATTGGAGAGGGTGCAGGCTGGGCTGAGGGGACCCCCCCCCTTCCCTTGCACAAATTTTGTGCACTGGGCCTCTAGTAGCTCTATGTAAGCCAGGAGATCTAAGTGAAGAGAGGGATTCTGGAAGAGAAAAGGGAGAGATGTTGGTGACTGTCCTATTTGGGGACAATAGGATAAGGCCACAAAGGTTTTCACTGTCTTCAGCTCTGTGTGTTTCTCTGTGAAGTTCCCCTGCTGCTGCCCAGATGAAATCTTCCAGATGTCAGATGTCCACACAGGGTCTGTTTGTTTGCCTCTGATTATAGACTCCTTTATGAATCAAGGCTTGGGGAAAGCATTCCTTGTTCAAATAGATGATTAAAACCCTCCAGGAGAATTCCGTGTCCTTGAGGTTGGGGAACTCGATGTTCCACCTCAGTGCTGATCGCTCCTTAAGGACCTTCTGTTCAGCCACGGGGCTGGCAGGATGGATTATTTATTGGCCAGATTAAATATATCCTCCGGCTATAAAACTGGTGCCAAAGTCCTGGGCAACACTCCCAGGGCAAGACCAATTTGTCTACCCATGGAAGAGTTCTATGGATTGGGCTCTCTCCTCCGCTATATCATTTCGGGAAGGAGAGATTCCAGGTTGAGCATTGATAGTCTGCCCAAAAGGGTTGTCACGCCTGGTACACATTGGGCCCAGCTCATGAACAAGACAGACCAGCAGAGCTCCTAGTTTAGTGGGGGAGACATAGGCCCGTCAAATCATCACTCATATATTATATATGTAAATCTAAATCATGCTAACAGCCACAAAAGAAAATCGCAGAGTTTTCAGGTGAGTATACCAGGGGGATCTGGTTTAGATTAAGGATTTAGTAACATTTGAGTTACGAGATCTGAAGTATGAGCACAGGGGACACAGGAAGGGAGGGATGGCAATACAACAGTATGTGCAAAGGCACTGAGGGGAGACAAACCAGGGCAAATCTAAGGACTTAAGAGAGGCAGAGTAAGAATAGGGGAGAGTGATTTAAGAGGGTGAAGGGCAAGTCACACGTGGCCATGCCGTCTGCAGTTTTATTCATGGGAAGCTATGGAAGATGTAAGAAGGAGGCAGACTTCATAATTCTCTTCCCCCAGGCCACCTCTCTGATCCTTCCTGCTAACTACAGGATTTTTCTAAAATAGCTCTTATCCCACCACTCCCATCTTAGACCCTATCCATGGCTCTTCAAACTGGACAGGATATCAAGTCTTAGCAGAGGTTTAATGTCTTCATAATTGGTCAAGATTTTGAAAAATAAATAGACCTCATGAAACCACCTTTTCTTATATTCCCAACAGTGGCCTGAGCATAGACACAGTCTTTGTCATTATCTTCATCATCATGGCTCCCATTAATTAAGCTGTGATTACTGCGCTAAGCATTTTATATGATGTATTGGTTAGCTGTTGCTGTGTAATAAAATAGCCTAAAATTAGTGACTTTAAAATCTCAACTTTTTTTTCTTTTTACCTATTTCACCCATTTATCCCACCAACCACTACCCACCTTTGGTATCCACCTATGAGTACAATGTCTGGCACACAGTGCATATACTTTTATCAAATATTTGCTGAGTGAGTAAATAGAAGCCCAGGACAATGATTATTAGCCCATTAGCCCAAGGTCACACAAGAGGACTAGACGCCCAGATCTCGGACCTCCTTCCCATGGGAGCCTCATTATCTGGACCTCCTGCTGCATCACTTCCCCAAAGTGGGTGAAAAAAGAACAAACACAAGATGTGAAATGTTCTGCTCTATCTTCCAGAAGTTACCCTAAAACCAGACATAGCCCCCAACACATACATCAGAAAATATTTAGATTTCATATAGTGCATGGAGAGAGCACAGGGCCCAAAGTCCAAAGACCCAACTGTGATGTGTGATCCTGCGCAAGTCACTTGGTAAGACCTAACTTCCTTCATTTGAAACACAGGGATATAAATCCCTGCCTACATCCCAGTTCCATGTTAAAGATCAGAGGAGCTAATGGATGTAAACCATTGCAAATCAGTAGGCTGTACCCAACTCAATCTACAGACCTCTCCAGGTTTGTTCAATTCCACCAACTGTGCCACCACCCCGACCTCTTTTGCTTGCTTAAGGGAACCCTGGCTCTACAGCCAGCTCATCTCCTAACTACTATGGGCTCAGCTTCCCACAGAGTCCTGTCTGGGTTTTAGCATGGCCTCCCTTTACTCGTCACTACAGGAACCACCCTGCCCCAGTGTCTTTATCAAACCCAACTAGACACAGAGAGGCTCTTGTTTCTAGACTCAGATGAAGCTCTGTGCCCTAGGGTGTTCACGCTGTGCCCTGGGGTGTCGGATATTGCTTCCTCAGCGGCTGTCCAAAGGGGCCACGCAACACATTCAGGGGAATTAAAGCTCCATAGAGAAAATTTAGACCAATCAAAGACAGAAAATAAAAAACAGTCAATGGATATTTCCCTTCTTCTCCCACATACTCTTTCAAGGTGTTCCAGTTTCACATGGCTTCTCTGGAGGAACATGGCATGGCTGAGTGACCAACTGTGCTTTCTTGTGCAGCTGTGACCAGCTCAGCAATGTACCACCTTGTGTTTGCTTTCTCCCCTTCCTGGCCTCACTTCCCACTTCCCTCAGACTGCATTCCCACACCCCCACCCTGCCATGACATATCATCCAACTCTGTCATCTAGGCAACATGGCTTAAGAAAAAGAGGAGAAATTGAGGATATTGTCAAATTGCAGTCGCTCAAAAACTCATAAGCGGACTGGCATATCCCTAGTGTTAGTGAGGAAATGGAGCAATTGGAACTCTCATACACTGCTGTGGAACGTAAATTGCAACAGTCATTTTGGAAAGCAATTTGGTAGTTTCTGAAAAAGTTAAATATCTACCGTATGTCCTGATCCTTCCACTCTGAAATATTTATCCAAGAGAAAATAAAAACATATGTCCACACAAAGATTTGTACAAGAATGTTTATTGTAGTTTTATTCATGATATCCCCAAACTCAAATGTTCCAAAACTGGTGAATGTATAGACAAATGGTGGTGTATTCATACCATGGAATTCTACTCGGCAATAAAAATGAATGAACTATTGATATACTTAATGTGGGAAAATTTTTAAATAATTATGCAGTGAACAAAGCCCCACAAAGAAAGAGTACATACTATTTTATTCTATTTACATAAATTCTAGAACTTGCAAGCTAATTTATAATAGCAGAAACCACGTCAGACTTACCTAGGGACTGGGTGGAAGAGGGATGGATTGCCTAGGGCAGTGTTTTTCAACCTTTTTTGGGCAAAGGCACACTTGTTTCATGAAAAAAATCACGAGGCACACCACCATTAGAAAATGTTAAAAAATTTAACTCTGTGCCTATATTGACTATATATAAAGTAATTCTCTTGAATAGGAATCAAATAAACACAAAGAAAGTATTTTATAATTACTTTATTATGAAATATTAAGTAAACAAAATAGTGAAAAATTATAAAATTCTTGTCTTGTCTGCACCTACAGCACACCAGGGAATAGCGGTTGAAAAACGCTGGCCTAGGGGCATAAGGAAACTTTGGGGAGGGTTGGGAACTGCTGTACTGGTTATGGTAATGAATAGTTTCACGGCAACATCTGAATAAAGCTGTAAAAACTAAAAGGAAGAAAAAAAAAGAAATCGCCATGCCCACAAGTGAACTCAACCAAATCCTTAGAGAAACAATAACTCAAATGCTATTTAAAACATTTCAGTGAAAAGAGGAACGCTTCCAAATTCCTTTCGTGAAACCAGTATAACTTTGATACCTGAAACCTGGCAAAAACAGCACATTAATGAAGAGCTAGATGCTCTACACACACTTGCGGAGTTATTATTAACTCTGTAAGTCAGCTACACTGCATCTGACCTAGTTTCAAGATTTTCCTTTGTCCTTGGTCTTCAGAAGTTTAATTACAATGTTGTTTTGTGTGGATTTCTTTGGGTTTTCCTGTTGTGGGCAATTAGCAACCCGATCAGAGGTGAAGAGGAGGCACATTGATCTCTATCTAAGACTGATGCCAATGACGGGCTTCTAATGGGTGGGAACCAGAGCCAGGAAAGGGAGTTCAGACATCTCAGTGTGGTCTCCTTGATGCCTTTCTTGGAACGTCCCTCCTCACCCTGAACCACCCGTTCCCCATGACCATGGCTTCTGCCTTCGTTTATATCTTGATCGCCTCTTGCTTTTTCTTTTAAACAAACAAACATAAATCAGCAGTCTCTGAGCCTCCTCTATGCACAAAAAATCTAATTATGGGGCATCACTATGATCCTGTCACTCCTCGGCTCACCTACTTTCACAGGCTCTGCTCCCTCATGGCCCACAGAACGAAGTGCAAACAGGCACACAGCCCAACGCTATAGCCTCATTCTCCATGATGTTGTCACTTGCTTCCAGCCAACGTTCCGATCATGCACAATGTTGTTTAGGCCTCTGTGTCTTTGCAAAGCCATTCCCTCTGCCTGGGTGGTCTTCCCTCCCTCTCATCAGTGAGAAGTGGTGGATCTGCTCCCCAGGTCTAACTTGTGCCTCCATTGCCCAGCTTAGGATAGGGTCTGGCACCAAACAGATGCCACTGAGAACTTATAGGGAGGAAATGCTCTCTTTATTTTGCTGGTCCTGATCTATATCCTTTATAAGAAAACTATAATCACAAGTATAGCATTTTCCTGAGTTCTATGAGTCATTTTAGCAAATTGTCAAACATGGGGGGGGGCGGGGATGAGAACCCCAAAATCTTCAGTTTCGTTATAACAGTGGGTGACCTGGGGTACCCTGAAATGTGGCTGCCATCAGAAGTGAAGAAAAGTCTTGTTGAGGGCTGTACCATTAAACTGTGTAGTCTGCAATAATTCTAAGTGGTTAGCGCCAGAATTATGTTGCAATATTACAAGAGGCATTAGAATTTCTAAGTAAAAAAGTACACAAAAGAAACCACATCCTTGTAACAAAATGTCAACTACTAATGTATAATGGATGGTTGAAATGAGAAACTAATTTTTTTTAAATCATCACAATCACAATTGGGTCAAGCAAGAACCATCAATGGATGCTGAAACTTGTGGGTGAAAATTTGATGAGGTAGAAGATAATTGACATAGTCTCAAAGTATCACTCCATAAATTATCTACTGATTGTGAAGGATATAACAGTAACTTTACAGCATAGAAACCTGAAAGATACCACTTTGATCAAGAGATTATAAATAGGTGAGGGTAAAAGAACATAAAGGGTGCTAAGGCTTCTGTACTTCAACTGGTAAAATGATGACATCAATAGACTGGTGTTATATATGTATAATTTAATACTTAGAACAATCATTAAAAGTACCTATACAACGAGATATATTCAGAAACATTATTGATAAACCAAAATAGAATTCTAAAAAGTGGAAGACAGGAAAAAACAAAAAACAAAAATTTGAACCTCTGGCAAGACTGATGGAGGTGGGTAGAAGGGAGAAGACACAAATTAGCACATAGGAATGAAGCAAAAGATACTGTTTAGGCCTCAAATATCCCTAAATATCCCCCCACCCCCAGAACACATCAGAAATAAAATGGCCAGCCCAGCTAGCATGGCTCAGTGGTTGAGTGTCAAACCTATGAACCAGGAGGATAGGATTCAATTCCCAGTCAGGACACATGCTCAAGTTGCGGGCTAAGATCCCCAGTGTGGGGCATGCAGGAGGCAGGCAATCAATGATTCTCTCTTATCATTGATGTTTCTATTTCTCTCTCCCTCCCCCTTCCTCTCTGAAATAAATAAAAATATTAAAGATAATAATAATAATATGGACATGAGCAGAGCAAGGACGATGGCTAGGTGCAGAAGCTCACCAGAGAGGAAAGCCCTGAGTGCCTAGCAAAGGACAATTGTAGATGAGACCTCATCCCAGGGTGATCTTTCCTCCCCTAGCATATCAGTGGTCATGCAGTTTGGACCCCCCTGCCCTTTCCTCCCTAGAGATAACATTTAGGTCTCAGTTGTATTTCAGCTCCAGGCCTAGAAAAATAGCAAAACCAGACAAGTGACCCCATAGCTGGATTGAATAATCACCCCCTCCCCTGACGCCAACCAATCAATCAGTGGAGACCCGGCCCTCAGAGGACACCCCTGGAAAACTGCTGAATATGCTATTGAGATCCTCCCCTGTGACCTCCCCTCCACTCTTAAATCTTTAGGAGTAAGAACCCTCCTGGGAGCACCCCAGTGCCTTTCCCTCTCCCTCCCAGGCTCCCTCCTCATCTCCCCAGGATGTTACCATTACCTTCCTCTCTCCTAAGCTCCAAGGGTCTCTCCTTTGCCTTTATAAACTTATTTTCTAAGACCAGTTCTTCTACGAATTACTTCTTCCACCTTTGTGATTTTATAAATAAATGTCCTCTTATTTAAAAAAAAAAATGAATAATAAGGGAATAGTACAATCTATGTACATAAATTAGACAATGGAATGATTTCTCAAAAAAAAAATAATAAACTAACACAACTTACTCAATATTAGATCTTAGTAGCATGAGAACTATTAAAAACATTAAATTTATAATTTAAAAATCTCTCAAAAAAAGAATTCTCCAGGCCCAGATGTTTCACTGGAGAATCTACCAAACATTCAAAGAAGAATAAACACCAATTCTACACAATCTCTTCCAGAAAATAGAAGAGGAGAGTATTTCAGGATTTAATCAATGAAACAGAATTAGTGAGATATACAGTATATTAAATGCACAAAATAATTTATTGCACGGAATGGGCCTATTGTGGTGGCTGGCTAGGCACTCTGAAACCCACAGAGTAGGCTGTCAGTAAGGGCAGGTTGAATTTCTTGGCTAACATGAAGCTGCAGTCCAAAGGCGGAATTTCAGGAAAATTTCAGGGTAAACTTAGTTCTGTTTGTAAGACCTTTCAAATGATTGAATTAGGGCCACCCGGATAATCTAGGATAATCTCTTTTACTTAAAGTCAACTGGTTATGAATGTTAATCCACCTACAAAATATCTTCATGGCAACACTTAGCATTTAATTGAATAATTGAAGAATAAAGCCTAACCAAGCTGACAGATAAAACTGACCATTACATGTTACCACTGTCACCTTGGTCCCATACACAGTCTCCAAAAACAGAATAGCTAGATCAGATAGCCATCTACTAGTGATATAACTATTCTGTACACAACTGAAAACACACTAACCCTTTCCCCAGAAGAGATTGCAAAGTCTTTGATACCCTGTAATTTAAATACTGTGATATAAAATTACCTGTTATTAATACATCTTATGTTGATGGTAAAGGGGGTAAGAGATGAAAGGGAAAAAATATTTGCTTCACACATATTCACAAACATATTCATAATAAAACAAGGAAGAAAGACTCAACTATCACAGTTTTAATTTCTATAACTGGTCATGTGGTTGTTACTTTTACTGCTATATTTTCTTTGCCCCAACCTGTCCTGGTTCTTTATCTGGTGGAGTCATCCAAACTTTCATTCCTGAAGGGTCTGGACCATTAGTAGTTCTGTCTGAATTGAGTTGTTGTCTTTTTCCATTACCTTAATCGCAGAAATGGTAAGACAGCCTAATGAATTTCTTGTATTCCAGACATACTTTTCCTTATCTTATCCAATGGCCATATTTTGCATATTTCTATTGCTACATCAGACCATGGACTACCAGCATTCTCTTTATGACTGAAAATAGTGTCTTTTGTGTCTTTAAATCTGGTCACATCAAAGAATCAATTCCAGAGCACACAGGACCAATTCAGAAAACTCTTCCTTAAGGTTCTGTTCCTCCAGAGCCATTTCCGGTATCAAAGTCTGTATTAAAAAAAAAAAAAAAAACAGAACCAGTGGGGTATACTCATATGGATGTACTGCAAGACTTTGGATTACACAAGTGAGAGGGCTGTCCAAGCAAGTCTGAAATCTGCAGGGCAGTCAGAGTGTCAGGACTCTTGGGCATTTTTCTTTTTTCATAAGAGAGCATTCCTTTAGAAAGTTACAGAGGCAAGAAGAAGCAGTTCATAGAAGAAATGGGCTTAGGAAACAACTAATAGAGGCAAAGGAAGGGCCCTTAGAGCTTAAAAGTGAGAAAGGTAAAGGTGACCACCTCAGGGGATGGGGAGGAGAGAGAAGGAAGAAAAGGGCCGAGGGAGGAAGCACAGGCACTCTTAAGGCCTTTCGACTGACTGAAGCAAGCTGTCATACATAATCTGGGATAATCTCCTTAAAGTCATCTAATTATGAATGTTAATCACACATACAAAGCACCTTCATGCCATACCTAGTGTTTGACTGAATAACGGGGATTGCAGCCTAGCTAGTTGACACTTAAAATGGGTCATCACAAGGAGGAAATATTCCCAATTCATTTTTAAACCAGACAAAGGCAATACAAAAATGTCCTGGGAAGAGCAGAAACCCCGTGGAGCTGACTCCATCCAACCAGCAGTCTCCAGAGCAGGGTCATCATTTTCACCTGGACATTTGGCTGCCCAGTTCCCATTACCGGGGGGAAAGTTAGCATATTACATCAATTTCAAATTACTTGTGTCTAGTTTGGGAATTCCAAGCTATGAATAAGGAGGGCTCCGTGTGTGTGTTCATTTATTCACTCACTCATTCATTCATTCATTCATTCATTCTAGTTAACATTTATCATACTAAGCTTGTCTATGCACTGGATAAAGGAATTTTATGCCATGATATTGTTTTTATTTTCCCAGTAATTTGACACAGTGGATCCCTTGGACCCATCTACAAATGAGGAAACTGACATCAGCGAGATTGTATGAATAGGCCTGTAGGTTTTTATTTGACCCCAAAGCCTGCCTTCTTTACCTCTACACTAGGCTTTCATTCCAAGGCTGTAGACTGTCACCTGAACTCAGGAGTTTTGCCAGGTCTAAGTTCCTTGAATCTCTAGGAAAAGTGCCCAGAGCTTTAAGTTGGCCAGGAAACATCATTGGTAATCTGGCTGCCCCGAGATTCTGAGTCTTGTCCCCCACTAGGCCTTTGCTCACAATGCTTCCTCCTACTTTCCAAGGGCTGGGTAGTGGTAAGAGTGCCGGCTCCGAAATCAGTCAGAATCCAGGCTGTGTGGCCTCACCTCATTAAACGAACTGTTTTAGGATGGGGATAATAGCCTGACCTCACTGGATGTAGAGGGAATTAAACGCCAGGGTGCTGGGGGTCTCGATCATTGAACATACCGTACCTATAAGTCACCTGACCATATTGTTAGAATGCAGATTTGGGTTCAGCACATCTAAGGAGCTAGGGACCCTGCAATTCTGACAATTTCTCAGGTGATACCATTTCTGCTGGTCCATGGACCGCAATGAGTAACAAGGAGATTGTTCAACTGATATACTCAGCATGATGTTTTGTACATAATAAGTACTACACAATGGTAGGCTAGGCTTAGGGTTACTGTTAGGGTTAGGGTTAGAGTTAGGGTTAGGGTTAGGGTTAGGGTTAGGGTTAGGGTTAGGGTTAGGGTTAGGGTTAGGGTTGATAACAAAAATTCACCTCTCTCAGAACACCCAGCCCACATATTTGCTCTGCCCTCGTAGTTTTCTCTGATAAAAGGAAATGTACCAATTCTTAAGGAGGAACAGTTGTTTTTTCCTGGCACTGACTTCTAAGAGCAATTTATCACCTGGATCCTCAGAGGAGGGATTCTGATTTGAACAAAGGATCATATCTTCTAGAAAAACCCTGTTGCTAGCCAGAAATGTGTAAGTGAGGAAATGTTGTCAGACCTGGGTCTCAGGCCCAGTTCTGTGTCTGGGTGACCCCCAGGCAGGATCTGCCTCACTGGCATTGTCTTCCCACTGGTTAGCATAGGGCATGTGCTCGGTGATGGTGGCTGCCCTGCTCTTCTCCTTTCTTGCCTGTAGCACAGGTATAATTGCATGTTTCCCCTAAGATTGTTTTGAGAGCCACAGATAGCATATGTCAAAGTTAACACTTACTTGGGGTCAGGAACTTTAGGCTGAGCCTATGAAATTGCTGATAGCAACCATTTTTACCTACTAGTATAGTATAACAATGGCTTGAGCTAATGTACGATTTGTGTACTCCTTACAACAAATCTTTGAGGCACATACTTTTTTTTTTTTTATCATCATCAATTCTGTTCTACAGATGAGAGAAGTGAGGCCCTGTCCAGGGTCATGTGGCTGGTGACTGGCAGAGCCAGGACTCAATGCAGGCAGCTTGACCGCACAGCCTCATGCTTCCCGTCACAATACCCAACTCTCCCCTAATGGTGCCACACTGAAGACCCTGAAATTGCATCTCCTCCCACTCAGCTGTGTTTAATGCTGATCCCCACAAAAGCCAAGGGCCCACAGCTAATTGTCCTTTTCTGGCAGCATTTCTGCAAGGAGCGAAGCCAATTCATCCTGGGAATGTTGCTTTCTGGTGATCTGGCTGGAGCCTGAGAAGCTGGAGAGGGAAACAGGCTTGGCTGGGCCTTTACAAACAGCTCTTGTCCGAGAGGACCTATCCCAGAAGCTCAATAGGGAGACTCGGCTTCTGTCATGCAGCCGAACCTGGTCTCATGGCTATCAGTGTGGCCAAATCACTGGCCACTCACCCACACCTTACCCACCCCTGCACCCTGACCCCGAGATTAGTTCAGCCTCTCCTGTATCTCCTCTCACATAAATCCCTCCTGGGGGTGTTGGGCATCATTTCTGGGGCCAGGTACAGTGGTGAGCACCAGTTTAATCAGGGCTGTGACCAGCAACAAAGGTACTATGAATACTCAGTTTATGAAAGAGTCTTGGAGAGAGGAGGGTATTTACTCAAGGTCACACAGTGAGTGACCAGCAAGCCTGTTGAAATCCAAATCCACCCTCCTTCCATTATGCTGGCTACCATGACCTCCCATTGAAGACCCCAAAGGGCCAGTGCCTTTGTGTCATTGAGAGGAGCAGCCCTGAGGAACCTCAGGACTGCTCTCCGTCTATGTAGTTGGGTGGTTTATTCAATGAGAGTCCCACACTGATTGCTGCAGGGATTGGCTCAGAGATGGGCATGGGACTCAAGTTAGAGTAAATCCTGGGACTTTTGCTGAAACTACTTGGAAAAGATGCCCTCTTTGTGTTGAGGTGACTAGCAGAACGTTAGCCTGCAGCTGCTGGGGGCACCCTGGCTACTCCATGGGAAGGACTTACTTGATAACAAATGTCAGATTAGGGGACAGTAGAGACAAGACACGGAGAGGAATGAATCTCTGACAATATTCTTTGAGGCTCTGGAATCAGACACATGGTTCTACCTACACACTGCCTTTGACCCACACCGCTCATCACCTTCCAAAGTAGCCCCTTTTGTTTCTGAGCTGAAACCTACCTCCTGGAATTCACACGGATTGGTGTAGTTCTGCCAATCTGAGGGGCAGCAAAAGTTCTAACGGCAAATGGATATGATTTCAAGTCCCAATTCTGGCACTTTCTCTCCAAGTCAATATAAACTTGGAATAATAATACCTATGCTGGAGTGATGTGGTGGGGATTGAAGAGCTTGTGCAGTGCTTTGCTTCTGTTACCATGTCATATCATCACTGTTATATTTGATAACAAATTGTGAGGCCCGGACAGTAGAGACTTCATTTTATTCAATTTAGGCTCCCCAGCGCCCTGCAGTGGTTGGCCTGGAGTGGGTGCACAGCTGATGCTAGTAGAAATAAATTGGAAGTATATTTTGACCTCTGAACTATAGTGAGCTATGTGGGGACAGCTGCTCTGTTACCCAAATCTTCTCTTCCTGTCCCTGCTCTCATCTTCACCATTTCTTTGCACAACACAAATGGTTTTCCTTTTGAAAAAATGTACTAACTCAATTATTCTGTGAATATTTATCAGTTACAACCAAAGGAATGAAAATAAGCTCCCATGGTACAAAGAACCCAGATGGTTGGGGTTAGTTGTTTTTTTTTTTTAACACAATATTCAACTATTTTACTTATTTAATGTTTTTCTCAAGAAACAAAACAAAACCAATCTGCCCTAAAATTTGGAAACGAGATTCCTTTCTCACAGTGTCTCTTGCTGTCTGTTGGGAGTGATGTGGGCATGCTTGGCAGTCACAATGGGCTGCTGACATGGGACAAGCAGGTAATGGGAAACAGCTGCTTGGCCTGCACTGTCTCTAAGCTCTAAATTGGTGACGAGGTGCCGCAGACAAAAGACAGGCAGGCATGGTTTGGGTGGAGGCCCCACGAGCAGCGATTAACTCATCTTGCCAAGTTCGCCAGGCGAAGCAGAGTGTGCTGGGCTGGCCACAGTGCAGCAGGCAACTTCCCGTGCCCATACTCTGTGCCTGTCTTTACAGCAGTGTACACCCCGAGAGATGAGCCCACTGGCCAGAGGGCCGCCTCCCTCTCTCTGATATTGGAGAAGACATCAGCCAACAGGGACTGATGCTAAGAAAAGGCCTCACCGTCCTCTGTGTCCTGCAATAGCTCTCTAGCTCTACTCCATGACACTACACCACATGGTAGCCTGAATAACCTTCTGAAAATGTCAATTAGATCAGAGGTCAGCAAACTACCTCGTAAAGGGCCAGAGTATTTTAGGTTTTGTGGGCCAGGTTTTCTGCTGTTGTAGCATAAAAGTAGCCATACACAATGTGTAAATGATGTGCAAGATTGGGTTCCAATAAAACTCTATTTTCACCAAAACCGGTTTGGCTCAGTGAATAGAGCGTCAGCCTGCAGACTGAAAGGTCCCAGATTCGATTCGGGTCAAGGGCATGTACCTTGGTTGCAGGCACATCCCCTGCAATATATATATTTATATTTTATATATATTTTATTGATTTTTTACAGAGAGGAAGAGAGAGGGATAGAGAGTTAGAAACATCAATGAGAGAGTTAGAAACATCAATGAGAGAGAAACATCAACCAGCTGCCTCTTGCACACCCCCTACTGGGGATGTGCCCCTCAACCCAGGTACACGCCCTTGACCGGAATCGAACCCGGGACCTTTCAGTCTGCAGGCAGACGCTCTATCCACTGAGCCAAACCGGTTTCAGTTCATTGATGTTTCTAACTCTCTATCCCTCTCTCTTCCTCTCTGTAAAAAAATCAATAAAAATTTTATTTAAAAAAACACACAACAACTCTATTTTCAAACAAGCAGGCTGAATTTGGCCCACTGGCTATTGTTCCTCTCTCATTGGTCCCTCTGTTTAAAACCTTGCAATGATCCTCATGCCCCCAGATAAAACCCAGGTCTCCAGGCCTGCCCTACTGACCTCTCCACCCTTGTTTGGGACTCCAGTCCTCACTCACCACCCCATAGTGACTGTCAAGTTCATTCCTGCACTTACTGCTGTTTCCTCAGCCAAGAACACTCCCCCATCCCCACTTCACATTTTCACATGACTCACTCATTCCCATTTTTAGGTCTCAGCGCAAATGTCACTTCCTCAGAAAGGCCACTCCTTCACCCCTCTGCTGTGACCATCGCCTCTCCACTAGCCACTCGTTATCATAGCATCCTGTTTTATTTTCTGTATAACACGTATCAGAGTTTGACCTGATCTCTTTTCTTTGTTTAATGCTTCATTGTGCTCCTCCCCCTTAAGCTCCGGGAGGGTAGGGAAGCTCATCTCCTGTGCCTATGCCCATAGAGGTGGAGTGCAGCATATATTTGGAGAATAAATGAATAAATGAGTGAATGGCTACTTCAGTAGCCTCCTCCTAACCAGTTTCCTCATCCTCTCATTCCCTCCATCCTATTAGCCACTCTGTTGACAGTGTATCTTTGAAAAATGAATGTTGGATCATGGCCTGCAACTGCTTTAAATTCTCCAATAACTTCTTATTGCTCCAAATCCAAATTCCTCCCCATTGCCCCAAAGGCCCTGCAAAAACAAACACCTGCCTGCCTCTCCCAGCCCATCTCCCGTCCTAAAGAGCAGGCTGCCTGGAGGGTCCGTGGATGTGACCCCGGAGGACGCGGCTTGGCACTGAGGGTGTTTTTGCATTGATATCAGAAAACGGGTTATGTTCCAGGAATTCACTTTAACAAAAGAGTGAGGCCATGAACACCTGACTCATGAGAGGCTGGGAAGTCATCCAGTTTCCTCAAATCACCCCACCCAGGTCAGGCTCTCTCCTGTGACACGCTCTGGGAAGAAAGAGAGAACACAACCTTTATAGACTGATGCCAAAGCCTAAGGGGCTTGAGCTTTTTTTTTTTTTTTTTTTTTGGGGGGGGGGGGTGCGTAGAACATAGAGCTTCCCGTGCTCTTTCTGGCCTGAAAACTACATGCAAATCAATGAAATAAGTTAGTCAGAGAAAGGTAAATACCATATGATCTCACTTATATGTGAAATCCAATGAACAAAATAAACTGATGAACAAAAGAGATACAGAAGCATGGATACATGGGACGACTAACAGTGAACAGAGGGGCGGGCGGAGGGGGGGGGGGCGGGGGAGAGATGGAGACTGGATGAAAGAAGGTGAAGGAATTAAGCAAAAAAAAAAAAACCCAAATACATATATATGACATATAGACCCAGACAACAGTGTGGTGATAGCAGGAGGGAAGGGGTGGGGGTAGGTGGAGGTGGACAAAGCAGAGGAACATGGGGATGGAAAGAGACTTCACTTGGGACGATATTGAGTACGACAGAGTATGCAGATAATGCTTCATTGAGTTGCACATGTGTATAGTTTGAGTTGCAAAACCTGTATGGTTTTCGAACCAATGCCACCCTAATAAATTCAATAATAATAATAATAATAATAATAATAATAATAATAAACTGCATGCAAAGCAAAGTTAAAATGATTAGGGGTGGAGCTACCAAGAAAATAAGTAAGCAGAGTGGGTAGTACTAGAGCTGTGGACTCCTCATGCAACCATATAGTTTATACTGCTTTTTCCTCTGCTGCAAGTCAACTAGGTTAAATTCTTCAGCAAAGATAAGACCCCACGGACAGCCCACACAGGTCTCTCTCATGCAGATTATTGCTTGGGCTATATTGAGATAAAAGATTAGAAAGCTGCCACTTTATGGCTTCTTCTCAAATAAGCCTAGAAAATAACATCGAAGTGGCTAAAAGTGGTACTGGTCATCTAACTGGTGTGTAAAGTAGATAATGGAAGTTAGAAGAATATCTATTTTTTTTTCCCCATGGGAGTTAAAAGTATTTTCATTTAGTTGGGGCAGGGTTTGGGGGTGGGGGTGGAGATGGTGAGGGGAGAAAGTGGTGACCCTTAAGCATTTCTCCTTTTTCTGAACTGGCTTTCCTGAACAGGTGCTCACTGATGCTCTACAGCACAGTGTTTTCAGCAAGACGCAACAAGCGCCCTACTTTTAGGCATTTGTTAAGCCAGGCCAATGCACCAGGCTGTCAGGCTTGTAAACCTGGCCACTTAGCATCTCTGGCCTCCAATCCTATTTGATCCTGATTTGTTTTCACTTTATCTAATCCCCCCCCCCCCCCATTCTGAATTCTTATCTCCCTGCCATGAACTCCTCCCTTTTTCTTATTATCTCTGGATTTGGCCCCTTTCTAACATGTGGGTCCTGGCCTACCTTGCTCACCCACCTCCCTTTTGTTCTACTGTCACCCATGGCCCTAACTGGTGCCTAGTAAGTAAGCCTTGGCCCAGAGCCCCTGAGCAGGGAGCAGAGGTACTGTGCGAGATTACGATGATACGTCATGGAGAACAGGACAGACAGTCTCCCCACTCAACACGTTTGCAACCTCTTCTCCAACATCCCATCCATCGGCTACCAGAACACCGCCGGGGCCAAGAAACTCTTGACTTCCTAGGACTGTCCTTTTCATTTCTGACAACCTTATCAGAAAGCTCAAGCTGTCAACAAGCTTCAGAGCTGTCCCGAAGTCATCTGTTTCCTGCAGAGTGCTGACGGTGTGGTGTGACCTCCAAAGCAGCTGTCAACATACATTCTGCCTATCACTGCTGACCCCAGCACTGCAGCAGGCGGCATGAATTAATCACTTCCACTTCTCACCAGCACCCGCTCCTGGTGCTTTTTCTGCCTCTGGTCATTCATGCTCAGTAGATAAGTGATAGCCACAGCACTGTGCTGAGCATGGGCAGGGTTCCGGGACAGCCAGATATAGCTCGTTATCAATGCAGTTACAGTGTGTGGGCTCATTGAGATGTTAGGGGACACTTTATCAATGAGGGAGGCTGTCCCAGAAACTCTGGCGTGGGGTTTTACGTGAAGGAACGGAGGTGAAGATGAAGGCTGCTGAGATAGCAGGGCCTGCTTATCTGACACGTTTTCCCGGTGAGGTCAGACGTCAAGACCACAGCCATCTGCCCAGGTGGAAACAAACCACAGAACGCCAGAGCTGGAAGACCTCAGAGGCTTTTCAGAGAAGAAAGTGGGACTCTGTAAAAGGACAGGACTTGCCCAAGTCCAACAGGGAGACAGTGTTGAGAGTCAAGTATACAAGAAGAGAAAAAGGGCCCCTTTGCCCTCTGTAAGTAGAGATGGGCTTTGAAGAAAAGGAGCAGGATTGCTGAGGTTGTGAATGTTTTGCTTTTCTGCCTTTAAAACATATAAAGAGGTCAGTAGGAAGTCAGAGATGAGCTATTTCTTTAGAATCCCAGTTGAAGCATGGCTTTTCATTTATATCAAATGTCCATACTTTTTAAAAAATATATTTGTATTTGCCTACACCGGTTTGGCTCAGTGGATAGAGATTGGCCTGCGGACTGAAAGGTCCTGGGTTCAGTTCCGGTCAAGGGCACATGCCTTGGTTGCGGACACATCCCCAGTGAGGGGTGTGCAAGAGGCAGCTGATTGATGTTTCTCTCTCATCAATGTTTCTAACTCTCTATCTCTCTCCCTTTGTAAAAAATCAATAAAATATATTAAAAAATAAAATGAAATGAAACATATATATATATATATATATATATATATATATATATATATTTACTTCAGAGAGGAAGGAAAAGGGAGACAGAAATAGAAACATCAATGATGAAAGAGAATCAATGATCAGCTGCCTCTTGCACAATCCACACTGGGGACTGAGCCTGCAACCTGGCCATATGCCCTTTCCAGGAATCAAACAGTGACCTCCTGGTTCATAGGTCAACACTCAAACACTTTGAACCAAGCTGGTTGGGCAAATGTCCATATTTTATAAAACAATTTCACTCTTTTTCTGTTTTTGGTTTTCTTATGTACATATGAAAAATAAAATGACAATGATAAGTATTGGTTCAAAGGAGAAGAAAGTTGCTAACTATTAAATGATGATAGTTTTACATCAATGGTATTACATGATTCAAATAGAAAATTGGTTAGTTACAATTATGTTGATTTTTGTAAAATATCAATATAATTTCTTGATTTCAGAGAGGAAGGAAGAGATAGAAACATCAATGATGAGAGATCATCACTGATTAGCTGCCTCCTGCATGCCCCCTACTGGGGATTGAGCCCACAACCCAGGCATGTGCCCTGACCTCCTGGTTCAAAGGTCAATGTTCAACTATTGAACCACACTGAATGGGCTGATGTTTTAATTCAATTCATTGAAATTCATTCCACCAAATGAATTTATGTCTGACATGACATTATTGTAAAGGCTACTGTAAGTTTGAAGTTCAACTCTAAATTTAAAAAAACACTTATTTTAGAGATAATAATATGCATAACATTTTATTGGGGCACAGCTTCATGATAATACAATGTACTTACTAAATAAAAAGGGACTTGGAAAGGCCTTTCTGAAGAAAAGGCTTTACAGCTAAAATCTGAAATGAAAAAGAAAATCTGAAGGATGAGTAATAATTCACCAAATGATGACTAAAGGGAAGAGTTTTTCAGATGGAAAAGGACATGCAAATTTTCTGAGGTGCGATAAAGCGTATCACATTGTAAAACTAGAAGAAGGCTGTGGGACAGGGTATTGTGCATGAGGAGCCCAGGGGCCTACGAGGAGAATGGAGAGAGGATAGGGTCAGATTTTGCAGGGTCCTATAGACTGTTACAAAGGTTTTGGGCCCTAGCTGGTTTCACTCAATGGATAGAGTGTCAATCTATGGACTAAAGGGTCCCAGATTTGATTCCAATCAAGGGCATGACAAAAAAAAAAAAAAAAGGCTTTGGATTTTTGTTTTTCATTCCAAGTACAATGGTCAGCCAGTCAATGAGTAAACCGTATGTCCATGTAAGTGCCCAGTATTTTTTATGCTTCAAAGGGCAAGAACACAGATGCAAAACACTACACTGCCTTGAGGACAGACACAGTGTAAATTACCCTGGGTTCCCAAGAAGCAGATCACAAGCCAAGGATTGGAATGCAAATAGTTTATTTCATGCCAGGAAGCACTTGCAGGAGAATGGGAACTAAGACACAGAGGGGAGGAGCCAATAAAACAGGTGCTGTCACTCAAGTGGCCACTGTGGGCAGCTGGAGCTTAATTCCACTGGGAACTCTGGGAGCCAGCATAGAATACAGTGATACCCTGATATCTTCAGAGATAGCCTACACAAGGGGAGTAGTGGTTGAGGGCTGCTTTTGGGGATAAGGTATTAATACGCTGGTGGTTCTAGACTGCCATGCTTGTGGTTAGAGCAGGCTCCAGCAGCTGGAGAAAGCCCTCAGGTAAAAATGCAGGTGCTGACAGATAGAAGTCAGGGCAGCTTGGGCTAAAATGAAAAGGCCTGATGTAGAGCTGTGGCCCAGTGTCAAACACACCAACATATGTATAATGGGAGTCCCAGAAGCAGAGTGGAGAAAGGAGCAAAAAGAATATTTAAAGTAATAATGGCCAAAATTTCTGAAAATTTGATAAAACACGTATATCCAAGAATCTCAGTGAATCTCATGATCTTGACTGAGGCATTAAAATCAAACTGCTGAAAGTTAAAGTCATAATCCTAAAAGCAGCAAGAGAGAGATGATTCATCAAGTAACAAGGAATACTGGATAAGATTAACAGCTAATTTCTCTTCAGAAATCATGAGCTCAGCCCTAGCCGGTTTGGCTCAGTGGATAGAGTGTTGGCCTGCGGATCCAAGGATCCCAGGTTACATTCCGGTCAAAGGCATGTACCTTGGTTGCGGGCATATCCTCAGTTGGGGGTGTGCAGGAGGCAGCTGATCGATGTTTCTCTCTCATTGATGTTTCTAACTCTCTATCCCTCTCCCTTCCTCTCTGTAAAAAATCAATAAAATATATATTTTTAAAAAGAAATCATGAGCTCAGAAGGCAGTGGGATGATATATTCAAAGTATTGAAAGAATAAAAGTCAACCAAGAACTCTATATCCAGGAATATTATCCTTCAAAATTAAAAAAGAAATTAAAACTTTCTTAGATAAACAAAAACAGTTTATTGCTAGTAGACCAATCATACGATAAAAGCTAAAGGAGCTATTTCTAGATGAAATAAAAGAATATTAAATAGTAACTTGAATTCACATGAAGAAAAAAGGAACACTAGTAAAGGTAATTATAGAGTAAGTATTTTTTTTAATTTCTTTATTGATTAAGTACATATGTGTCCTCATCCCTCCATTAACCCCCCAGAGTCAGTATTAAGGCATTTGTTTTATGACTCCTGTTTTTTTCCTATGTAGTTTGAAGGACAACTACATAAAACAATAATTATCAATATATTGATGGGCACAAAATGTATAAAGATGTAATTTGTGACAATAGCAATATAAGTTATTATGGAGAGCAGAACAATATAGGAGCAATGTTTAGTATACTATTGCAATTAGTTGGTATTAATTTGAACTAGATTTTTAAAAAATAGGATGTTAATGTAATTCTCAGGCAACCATTAAGACAATAAATAAAAAACATATAGTTAGCCGAAACCGGTTTGGCTCAGTGGATAGAGCATCGGACTGCGGACTGAAAGGTCCCAGGTTCGATTCCGGTCAAGGGCATGTACCTTGGTTGTGGGCACATCCCCATTGAGGGGTGTGCAAGAGGCAGCTGGCCGATGTTTCTCTCTCATCAACGTTTCTAACTCTCTATCCCTCTCAATTCCTCTCTGTGTAAAATCAATAAAATAAAATAAAATAAAATTAAAATTAAAGTATATATATATATATATATATATAGAGAGAGAGAGAGAGAGAGAGAGAGAGAGAGGAATCAGCCCAGCTGGCGTGGTTCAGTGGTTGAGCATCGACCTATGAACCAGAAGGTTATGCTTTGATTCCCGGTCAAGGCACATGCCTGGTTGCAGGCTCAATTTCCAGTGTGGGGCTTGCAGGAGGCAGCCAATCTATGCTGTTTTCTCATCATTGATGTTTCTATCTCTCTCTCCCTCTCCCTTCCTTTCTGAAATAAATACAAATATATTTTTTTTTAAAAGGAAAGGAATCAAAATGATATACTAGAAAATATCTAGTAACAAATGAAAGCAGTAATGTAATGGATAAATTCAGGACTATAAAAATATGAAAAATAGTATTAAGGTAGAAATAAGGCCTTCCTCATCAATTATTTAAATTCAAAAATTAGAGTTTAAAATCAGTAAATGTAAATGATTTAAACTACAGTTAAAAGACAGACATAGGGCCAAAGCCGGTTTGGCTCAGTGGTAGAGCGTTGGTCTGCGGACTGAAAGGTCCCAGGTTCAATTCCGGTCGAGGGCATGTGCATTGGTTGCGGGCACATCCCCAGTGGGGGGTGTGCAAGAGGCAGCTGGTCGATGATTTCTCTCATCGATGTTTCTAGCTCTCTATCCCTCTCCCTTCCTCTCTGTAAAAAATCAATAAAATATATATATTTTTTTTTAAATAAAAGACAGACATAGGCAGCATGAATTTTTTAAAGGATCAAAATAGCCCTAGCTGGTTTGGCTCAGTGGATAGAGTGTTGGCCCGCAGACTGAAGGTCTTGGGTTCAATTCCAGGCAAGGGCATGTACCTCGGTTGCAGGTTCAATCCTGGGCTCAGGTCAGGAAGCATGCAGGAGGCAACCAATTGATGTGTCTCTCTAACTTCGGTGTTTTTCTCTCTGTATCTCTCCCTCTCCCTTCTACTCTCTCTAAAAAAATAACTGGAAAAATATCCTTGGATAATGATAAATAAATAAATAAATAAATAAAATGATCAGATTATATGCTGTCTACAAAAGACCCATTTTAGATTCAAGAATACAGCCAAAACCGGTTTGGCTCAGTGGATAGAGCATCAGCCTGCAGACTGAAAGGTCCCACGTTCAATTCCGGACAAGGGCATGTACCTTGACTGCAGGCACATAGGTGCGGTTAGCATCCATGTACACTGTCTCCACTGAATCTTTTAGAAGCTCTTTAGAATGAATGTGTTCACTGTGCACACATTTATTGTTAATTTCCATAAAATATTTCCCACTAATATAATCTAGATGAATGTGTTCCTAGCATCACAGCCTCCCTCTACCTGAACTGGCATCTCCTGAATCTACTTTTTAGCCATCAGCAACAGAAAGGCCCAAGTCAATCCAGAAGACACCTTACTCCTGCCCTGGTCCAGATGATGTGGCCATTTCTTACCTGGGGCCAGAACGAGGTGGGGTTGGGAAGCCTGGGCAGCAGTGGGTCAACTGAAGACAAAGCAAAGGTCAGTGAATGGAAAGAAACAGGCAAGGAGGGAGGGCCCAGCATCTGTTACATCTCAGGAGGAAGCAAGTGACCTAGGCCTGGCCAATTGTAAGGGGCACATGACCTCGGCCATGCCCATCATAAAGCATCCTGGGACTTCGGTTGAAATTTCAGGAAGGAGGCAGGATGCCTAAGCTGTAGAATGTCCACTCGGTGCTGCTGAGGCCATCTTGCCACATAAAGGAAGCACTTGGCTGAGATCAGTGTAGTAAAGTAGAAGCAAAGGATGGAGCAAGACAGATTCCTGGTGATTATCACTTGAGCTCTTGGATGCAGTCATATCTACAGTCATATCTGCAGTCAGCTTTCCCTACTCAATTTCCCCCTTAAGCCAGTTGGAATCTGGGTGTGTTTTGTTTTTTTGTTTTGTTTTGTTTTGTTTTTACTATCAGGGTCAATTGTCAATAACATATTACCCATTAATATAATCTATCTTTCATAACTGCCCTTTGCCTCAATTATCATTTTAAAGTCTGCCCTTTATCTTCTGTGTGAATTGAGTGCCTCTTCACTTACCTTTGCACAAATCACTAACCCCTTCCCCACTTACTACTGTATACCAGCCCACAGGCACCTCCTGGGATATCTGCTCAAACTCCCCAGGGCTTAGGGGGATAGCTGCCAGGCAAGCCTCTGTGCGTCCTTTGGAAAACCTCTTCCTTCTAGGACAGGAACTAGTGTGTTTGTTACCATTGCTCACTATGGAGAAATCATGGCATAAACCCTTTTAGAGCGCAGTGCCAGGAAAATGTAGGTGCTATTTTTATCCCCTTTTCACAATGAGAAACAGAGGCCCTGAGAGATAAAAGTTTTTTGCCCAAGATCACACAGTTAATCTGTGATGGGGCCAGGATTCAAACCCAGGGTGTGTGGCTCCTGGGCTCACTGTCACCACTGAAGTATCTTGTCCCTGCGCAGTAAGTGGCTGATTGTTGTTACTAACAATAATAACCAGTCACTCCAGCAAAGTGGATGACGTGGTGGCCTTCTTATCCCTGGTCACTGGCTCTTCGCCATCTTCCAACGATTCCAAATGTACTTTATAAGAAGTCACCTACAGCTGGATAAGAAGTGGAGCAGCCATGTTAGGGTCCTGTAGTCCCTAATGGAGAAAAGTCACCTGGGATGGACTAAATTATCTTGATCTACAGTTATCTTCTTCAATACAGTAAGCTTCAGGACCAGCTGATTTCGTACCATAAAAGCTGGGTCAGTCCCCACCATACTACCTGGCTATCTCTATTCCAGACCTTTGCCAATCTTACCTGGGCATTGTAGTTGATAAGAATAGTGAACCCAGGAATTAAGAAATGCGAGGATTCCACGCCAAGCTCTGCCATTAACTGTGTACAATGTCAGACTACTTTTTCCCCTTTTCTGAACCTCACTTTCCACATCTGTAAAATCGATATGTGTGGGAGAGGGTGTCTGACTAGAGTGATATTTCCCAAAGCTTTGTAATAAGCATCTTTTTAGGAGTTAAAGTTAAAAGTATATTTAATTTCAGGACTTCTTAGAAACTTCAGTCAGCTCTTGTGCATTGTAACTCCTGAACAGGGAGACAGCACACAGCAGTTTCCAAAATTACTTGACAAAAAAAAAAACCTTTCTGGGTGTACTATTTTGGGGGAGTGGCTCTGTAAGACAGAATTTGGGAAAAGTTAGATTAGAAGATCTGTAAGAGCCCTTTTAGCTCTGAGGAGTTTAAATTAAAAATTCATTATTTGGACCTGGCTGGTGTGGCTCAGTGGTTGAATGTTGACCTATGAACCAGGAGGTCACAGTTCAATTCCCGGTCAGGACACATGCCTGGGTTGCTGGCTCGATTCGATCAATGATTCTCTCTCATCTTTGATGTTTCTGTTTCTCCCTTCCATTCCCTTCCTCTCTGAAATCAATAAAAAAATATTTTTTAAAAAATTCATTATTTTTACTTAGGGCTCTGTGAGATGCTAAACTAATGAAAGAAAAAAAATAATTATGGTCAGTAAAGTTTAGATAGAATTCAGTTATAATTTATAGAATTCCAGTTGCTGAAAATGAGTTCATGAGTGGGAATGAATGAGAATGACCCAATAAACAGAATAATCAATGAACTTGAACCATGCTGGACAACAGAGGGGGCTATACTGTAAGCTGATCTTGCCATGTGTTTCCTCTTTGGAGATTCAAGGACACACAGATTACTCTTTCTATACCACCAGAATCTGGGATGAATATAAAGTCAGAAACTCATGGCTTGAGGAAAGTGACTTATAGACTCTGAGTTATAAAATCAAAATGATTTTGAACTTTTGGAGAGAGCAAAATCAAAGACCTGTGGGTGTGCACATCATCTGCAGGAAAACAAACAAGCAAAATGAACTAACAAGCATCTCACTGAACCTGCCCAGGGAGAAATTCCACAACAGTTCTCACTACTATTGTAAAAAGCATGTCCAGTGCAACTGACACTCTGTTCAGAGAGGTATACTGTCATATTTTGGTGAGTATAAAAAGTACCCACAGAAAAGAACTGCATGGACTCATTCTTGACTGAAGTCCTCTATGTTCACTCAAAATTGAATTTTCACGTCATGGGAGTTTTTAAGAGGCAAAGTGGAGTGGGACAATGGGCATAGCAGTGGAATCAGACATTTACTGGATGAATATGTACTGGGTGGCTTCTGTGTGCCAAATGTTGGGAATGAAAGAGTCAGAAATCCCGTCCTAACAGAGCTGCCATCTGGCTTTGTTACTTATCAGCTGCATGAGCGTGGGCAAGTCACTTAACCTCTGAGCCTGGTTAGCTCAGGTTCACAGGGTTGTTGGAAAAGCTAAATACCAGATTTTGCATGTAGCGTGTCAAGCCCAAGGCCTGGTGCCTAAGTGGCTTCTAGAAACAGCAGGCAGCATTATGGATCTTGCAGCCCAAGGGGAAAAGGGTGTTCAGATAGATTCAGGGAGGTTTTGCACTACAGACAGAGCCTTTAAAGAAGGTGCGGGGTGAGCTGGGGCATCAGAGAACAATGGCTTACTTCCCCAAATGAAGCTCTGTTTTTTGTTCTCTGCCTCTCACTTGATACCCCAGCTTTCCCAGGTCCAGAAGCATTGGCATCTGCTGGGTTGCTGACTCCTTGACTACAGAGCCCTGCCTGTTAGTCCATGTGCTCTCACAGAGAGCCAGCTTCCCTGTCAGTTCAGCTTCCACTGCCCTGGTCTTCTGGATTTCCTACAAGATCCCAGACATGCCTCCATCCCAGCCTTGGGGCAGGGGATCTCTGCCAGGCCCAAAGGCATCTGAAAGGTACCTAGGTCAACACAGATCTAGTCCCACTCGACCCAAAAGCGGTTCACTCAGCACAAGGGGAAGTCTAGAGACAGCAGCTCTTTGCCCAGCCTGCCACTGTCATGCCTCATGTCCTCAAGCTGCTCATTTCCCATCTCTGAGCCAGGTTCTCCTCTGTCGACTGTTAGGATTTGATCAGACATCCCTAAGGGCAGTCCCCAAGCTTTAGCACTGTTCAGAGTACAACTATGCCTCTCACAGGATACCTAGAAGAGATTTGGAGTCGACTAGACCCCAGTTTGCCCAATATTACCTCCACTTTCTGAGCATAGTTTTTCTATCTGTAAAAATGGGGTTAATGATCCCTACCTTTAAATAAGACTACTGACATAATGGAAAGAACAATGGATCTCTAGTCTGACAGATTTGAGTTTAAATACTGGCTCTGCCATTTTGCAAGAAAAATCTCTCTTCACTTATGAAATAGGCAGATAGCATTTATCTTTTTAAGTTTTATTTTATTTTTTATTTTTTTATTTTTTTCTTCTAATTTTTTTTATTTAAGGTATTATATGTGTACATACCTTAACTGTGGAGGTGAGGCAAACCATGCATCACACCTGCACATAGTAGATGATCAATAATTGGCAGCTTTTATTATTGTGGTTGTTATTTACTCTAAACTAAGTGCCTGATTGAGCTGTGCTCACCCTCTCTGGGTCTTTGGCACTGGGGTTCCTCCTGCCTCTCTAACAGGGCTTCTGTGGCTGAAAGCCACACCCAGAGGGCAGTCAGCAGCTGCCCAAATTCCTTTTAGGTTACAGAGTCCATGGACCATGCAACTCTTCCTGTTGAAAGGTATGTCCTCAAATACATATGATGTGTCCTCAAATACACAGTACCCTATTTACCCTTGGAGGGGAATGAGTAATATTTAGTTGAAGTCCTCTTCTGTTGCCTGAACTTTCTCTACCCCACCCTCTACTGAGGGTACATTCAGCCTGTTCTTACCTCCAATGATGAGGAACTCACTAAATGCAAAGGTGGGTCATTTCATCATCCACCCAGTTGCCAGTTAGCTGCCTGGCTTGCTTGGAAAAAAAAAGTCATTTAACAGCAACAAAAAGCTTCTCTAATGGGCAAGCTATCTGTGAATCATTGATTCCAAAAAACAATACTGTTTTCTTGTCCACCTGCTCCCCAGCTCTGAACTTTGTGCCCACAAAAAAAAAAAAAAAAGATTTGACATTTTTCTCTAGAATAACAAAACTGTTAATGTGTCTCTTTCATTCATCCACCCACTAGACATTCCCGTAAGGAATCCACTTTAGATGCCCACGAGAATGCATTTACAATTCTAAACATAATTAGCTAGCTTCCAGAAGGAAGAGAAGCATTTTATGGGCATAGATAAATCATATCTTCGGCCAAATATTCTCTTCTACTTTCCAACAGGGATCCCAGAGCGATTTCAGGACAGGACTCCAGGGGTAACATTGTTTTCCTTGTGTAGCTTCAGAATCCGAGACACAGAAAAGCGAAGGTCACCCAACAAATTAAGAGCAAAGACATGCACTAAATCCCAGGAATCTAAGACCTCCCAGCATAGTAATTGATCCTCTAAGATAAATGTTTGTCTTGCTAACTAGGGATTAACTGTGGTCCTTACAGAGGGATTCTTGAGGTTCAAAATTATAAACAGGGAAACAGGGCTTGGTAATAAGTTGAGTGATTAATTGGCAGAGAAAGCTTTCAAGGAGGAAAGGATCAATGGGCTGAAGCAAAATTAAACATCTTTTAGGAAGTTTTCCCACTTCCTTACATTGTTACAATTCTTCATGCTCAGTCTCTTCATTAAGCATTTTTAATGTGGGTTTTTATTTGTTTCTTAGTTTTTGCTTTTTTGTTATTTTTCTAGCAACATCATTTATCACATCTCCAACTTAGATTATTTCTCAGGCTTAACTGAACTTGACCTTTGCCCAATGAAACAGAACAGCCTCTTGCTTATCAGAAGTAAATGGGACCAAAAGGCCATGGAATAATCAAAACATAATCAGAAATGGCTGAATATAGAACATTATGTTTCTCTGCTGAGGAAAGGGGCACAGTGAGGATTAGTGTCAAGGGCGCAGGTGGTGTGCTGGCTCTGAGGGAGCCACCTGAGGAGTGGACCCACTCAGCAGCTTTCTTCCTTTTAGCCAGCTTGTCACCAGCAGTGGGACAGTGTGGCCTTTGGACTGAGATTGCTAGCTTCCCAGTTCTGCCATGTTCTTGGTGTGCAATTTCAGCAAACTTCCTTTTTTTTTTTTTTTAATGTAATTATTGATTTCAGAGAGGAAGGAAGAGGGAGAGAGATAGAAACATCAATGATGAGGAGATAATAGATCAACCGAAGGACTTGTATACATGCATATAAGTACAACCAATGGACACAAAACTCTGGGGAGGGAGGATATGTATGGGAGGGGGGGGGCAATGTTAAAATATGTACACAGATAATAATTTAATTTAAAAAATGTAAAAAAAATAAAAATAAAAATAAATTTTAAAAAAAGAACCATCAATGATGAGAATCATTGATTGGCTGCCTCCAGCATGCCCCCTACTGGGCATTGAGCCCACAACCTGAGCATGTTCCCTGACCGGGAATTGAACTGTGACCTCCTGGTTCATAGGTCCATGCTCAACCACTGAGTCACACCAGCCAGGCTGAGCAACCTTTCTGAGTCTTGGTTTTCTCAGTCAGTTGCTAACAGATAAGCTCCATGGGGGTAAGAACTATGTCTGTTGTGTTAATTAGTTTTCTTTAATGCCTAGAACAGGCACTCAGTACATATCTGCTAAATGAATAAATGAAATAATGGTACCATCACTAGCATTGCAGGATCATTGTGAATATTAAATGAGAGATTACAAATCAAAGCCTTGGACATTCTAGATGCTCATTAAACAGTAGTTCTTATATTTCCAGAGCTACTGGGAAGTAGTGCCAGGGCTGGGAAGAAGTTTGAGTATTACATTGTAGAACCCCTTGTCCTGCAGATAAGAAAACTGAGACTCAGATATGTAGATCTGTTTGTTCATTCATTTAACATATTCACCAAAGGTGCCTTCTAGATGTTAGGCACTATAGGAGCTATATCAAGACAGAAAAAGATCTCCATGATAATGAAGTCTACATTCTAGTGGGAGGAGATCATAAAGTAGACAGATATATTGTACAAAGAATTTTAGCTCGGCTAGTGTGGCTCAGTAGTTGAGCATCAACCTATGAACCAAAAGATCATGGTTTGATTCCTGTCAGAGCATATGCCCAGGTTGTGAGCTTGATCCCCAGCAGGGGGAGTGCAGGAGGCAGTTGTTCAATGATTCTCTCTCAACATTGATGTTTCTATCTTTCTCTCCCTCTCCCTTCCTTTTGGAAATCAATAAAAGATATATATTTAATAATGATAATAATAATAATAAAATTAGAATTCAAGATCTAGGTGCCATGTGGGGTCCTGCTACCAATGTATTATTGCTTCTAGGCTCTTTCAGAGGACAGAGCTACAAAGTTTCTCAAGCTTTAATGTGTTTATGCATCACTGGGGATACTATTAAAGTGCAGATTCTGGTTCCGTTGGCCAGATTTACCTGCTAGGATGGTGTCATAGACTCTGCTTTTCTAGCAAGCTTCCATGCTGACACTGGTCTTTGCAAACCACATTTTAAGCTCCAAGGATCTAGGACTCAAACTTAGGCATCATTGATTAATTGTTCTCAAACTTAGGCACGCATTGGAATCACCTGGAAGGTGTAAGATACATATTCCAGGGTTTTCTCCCAAGGTTTCTGATTCAGGAAGTAGGGACTAAGAATGTGCATTTCTAACAAGCTCCCAAGTGATGGTGCTATTGCTGATCTGGAACCGCACCTTAAGAACCACTGAGCTAGAACATGGCTTCTCAAACATGGCCACACATTGGAGCTCTTGAAGAGCTTTTTGGATTTTTGTCTGTCTTAGATACCAGCTGGTGTGTATCTATGATTTAATTGGTATAAAATGTGGCCTGATATTGAGAATGTTATGAGCTCCATAAGTGGTTCTATTGCTCAGCACAAGTTGAGAAGATTGTTCTAGGAAGAGATAGGTATAAAATACAAAGACCTTTAACAGGGAATGAGCTTGCCCTGGCTGGAATGGCTCAATTAGTTGGGAATCATCCGATGCACCAAAAGGTTGCTGGTCAGGGCACATGCCCAGCTTATGGGCTCGATCCCCAGTAGTGGGTGTGCAGGAGGTAGTCGATCAATGTTCTGTTCTCATATCATTGTTTTTCTCTCTCACTGCCTCTCTAAAATCAATTAGAAATATATATATATATATATATATATATATATATATATATATATATATATATATATTTTTTTTTAAAGAGGAAATGAGCTTGATATTTTCCAGGGCCAGCTAGGAGGCCAGTGTGGCTGGGCAGAAGGAAGTGAGGTCAGAGTGGTGGGCAGAGATGGGATCACGAGGGAATGAGATGGGTCAGGTGTGTAGAGGTTCCTCTGGTGAGATGGGAAACCACTGGCAGCTTTAAGCAAGGATGAAGTGACCTGAATGCCATACCCATGACCCTCGCCCAAGAGTCTCAAGGCCAACTCTTTCCCTTATACAGGTGCTTTCTACCAAATGAGTTTGAATTGTGATAAAGAAATGATTAAATAAATGCACAGCCTTCTCCAAGTGCTCCCCATGTTTTAAGTATAAATTTTTTTATTTTTTTATTTTTTTGGCTTAAAATAATGCCATTTATTATCCCCACAGTTCCTGGGCACAGTGTAGGTCAGCTCGGTTCTCTGCTTAGAATCTCATAAGGTCAAAATCTAGGAAACAGTTGGGACTGCAGTTCTCATCCAGAGCTTGGGTCCCTTTCTAAGCTCACTGGTTGTTGGCAGAATTCATTTCCTTTTTACACCTTCCACATGGCCCCCGCCATCTTCAAGCCAGCATTAGTACCTCGAATCCTTCTCATGCTTTGACTCTCTGACTTCCCCTTCTGCCATCTGTCTCTTTGACTTCTCTTTTTCTCTAAATTTTGTTTAGAATTACTTTCCAAGCTTGGAATCCTTGAAAAGCAAGTTTGTCATAGTAATAAAGAATTATGTCATGGGCAAAGGACTTGGTGGGTAGGGGACTCTAGTTATTGATAAAGACATCCAGGAGTGCTTTGCTTTAAGAACACTGATATACGCAACACTATTGAACTGTTCACTTAAAGGAGGTTAAGATGGTAAATTTTATGTTACGTTTTTTACAACTTTTTAAAAATATAATATTCATATATATGAATGACAAATCTGCAAAACACTAAATTCTTTAATTTGGTAAATTTGACTTGTTCCTCGGGAATGTTACTATGGGTATTTTACTACCATATGGAAAATTATATGATTCTATATAATAAAAGGCCAATATGCAAATTGGCTGAATGGCAGAATGACTGGTCGCTATGACACACACTGACCACCAAGGGGAAGTCGCTCAATGCAGGGGGAGCATCACTCAGCCAGAAGCCCAGCTCACCGCTGGTGAGCACAGCCACAGTGGTGGAAGCCTCTCCCACCTCCGCTCAGGATCGAGCCCGCTCAGGCCTAAGCCATCAGTTGGACCTCCCCCAAGGTCTCCTGGACTGCAAGAGGGAACAAGCCAGGCTGAGGGACCCCCCCACTCCCCGCCCTGAGTGCACGAATTTCATGCACTAGGCCTCTAGTTAAGAAAAATAAAGGGCGCACTCTCCCTCTCTGGAGCACACCCATGACTTTCCTCAGGTGTGTTACCTTTGTCCTCCCTCCTAAGCTCTGAGGGCCCTTCTTTTGCTTTCTGTAACTTGTTTTCTGAGCCTACACAGCGCAGCTGGCTCACTTCTACTACCACTGTAACTTTCTAAATAAACTTTCTCTTATAATTTGAAAGTAAAAAAAAATAATAATAAAGGATTTATGCAAAGAATTAAAAAATGTATAAAACCATGAATTGGGAAATGAATAAAGTTGGGGACAACCACTCTAACAAAAGGATACGTTATGTGAGGGTTTTTGCATCAGGTTCGCCTAAGTGACAGTGACACTGAAAACATGATTCACTTGACATGTAACACTGCAGAAACAACTAGCCTGTAAAGGGAGGCCAACTAAAGGGAGGCAATGTCAAATCCAACAAAGTGAGTAACTGAGATTTTGCTATCTGCTCTATCCCCTCAAGGCCATTGCGCAATATGAGTGTGCTTGGATTGGACAGGATTCCTGTGACACGATTCACATACTATTTTGATTCTGGCAGTTGGTAACCTTTCTTCTAGGAAATGGGGAGGAAAAGCCTCATTGGTGATATTCTATTGCTCTGAGCATGTGAGGGCTGCTAGGCTGCCTGGGGCAAACTGAGCAGAGGCAGGTGTGGCACCTGGGTAATTTTTAGCAACACTCCCGGGCATGATATTTGATGGTGGCCTGCAACCATCTGTCAACCTGCCATAAAGATGACCTTCCCTTTCTCTGTTATTTGAGCCCTGGGTTTTTCCTGGGCAGGAGCTGACAGTGATGTCATCATCTTGTGATGCTGCTGGGTGACCTTGTTCACTGAGCTGCTTCCACTCATTACTATTGTACCCTTAAGTTGAAATGAGAAAAACATTGCTGAGAATCAAGGAGAGCAAGAGTTGAGATTCTGTAAAGGGGAGCTCCCCCAGAACCTCCTCATCTGATTTTCAAACCCTTATCATGATAAGCTTTTATCTGACCAGTTTCCAGGAGTCCTCGGACTGAAAAAGTCATACTAAAGGAAAAGCAGTGCAAGAAGAGATCAATAAGATTATTTCTCTAAGCATTGCCGTAGTCTCGGCAAGGCAGAAACTATGAACTCATAAAGAACAGCTTTGATCCTTGTCATAAAAACAGATGAATATTTATGAGTAGCCTCTCATACAAAGGACAAAATACAGAGGCTATTACAGTCTGTGGAGCTGCTGGTTTAATTAAGGGAAACAAAGATACACTGAGCTCCTCCTGCACTCCAGGCCCTGAGCTAGGTCCTTTTAGGACGTCATTTACTCCTGAGCCTTTCTCCATGAGATGGGCACTGCCACTATTCTCATCTCATGGATATGTTTACTGTTATTCAGTGAGTAAGCCCCAGTGCTGAGATATGAATGTGTGGCTTTTTGACTCCATGTCTGTATTCTGTACATACAATCATTGGCTTTCATATATTATAACTAAGAGTTTTTCAAGAACTCAAAATTTAGACTCTTTTAATCAGTAATAGGATGCTCCCAGGCCTTCTCCCTACATCACACAATGTTTACAGTGGAAGGACATTGTACACATGAAGACACTGAGGTCACGGGCAGGTAAAAGGATTTGCTCAATGGAATGGTGGAATCTGGCCTCAAATCCTGATAAAAGCTCTATCCAACCAAAGTCAACTACATGCACAGAACAGAGTGCTGACAAAAGCCATCTTATCAGGAATGGGGCTTGTTGACAATCTCATTTTAGTTCAAAAGGATATGGGCATAATTAAATGGGTGTTTTACCTTACAATTTGCTCCATTATTCTTTCTTTCCTTCTTTCCTCCTGACAGCAGTAGATATTGTTGGGTTGGAGTTCACAAACTGTTCGGATTTAATGAAATAAATGACACAGAGTTTGCCAGCCAACATTAATACGTATACTGTATGTTGACTGCAAACCAAAAGTTGAAGTTGAAAAGCAAAGAGCACAGCACCACCTGGTGTTGACAATTAGCACATACAAGTTTATGCATGCTCTCTCTGAAGCAGGGATCAAAAGCACAAGCAGCTTAGGGGTAAAATTCCTCCCTACATTTCCCTTCAGTTGAAGAATTGAGGCCCAGAAAGGGTGAGAAGTTTGACAAAACTCATAAACCAAGGGGAAGAGGGCTGAATCTTCAGTGTTTGTTTCCAATTCTGTGCTTTTAATGAGACCCAACTGAGGAGAAGAGAGGACGGTCATTATCCTATGAACACGGAGTACCAGTTTATATATGATCCAAATGGCTGCTGGTATTCACAAGGAAGACCCCTTCCTATAAAAATGGAAGGGAATGTTAACATGCAATCAGAAGGGACTGTGCAACAGCACAAATACACATTGCATAGCTCTGGGGACTACAGTGTGAGCAGAGAGCTGGAGTTGAGTGACACAATGGTTTCAATTTAGATTTTGGATTAGATTAACTTGAACTTGCAAGCCTCTTTCACTCTCTTGGCCTTTTCCTCCCAATCTATGCCAGGAAGGTGCTGAATTACACCTGAACCTCTGAAATCCCTGACGTGGCCTCTCTGATTTCATTTAATACTGCCCTCCTTTGGCTCACTGTCCTCCAGCCCTCTGACCTCCCTGCTAACCCTTAGCCAGGTCAATCTGTTCTTGCCTCAGCCTCTGCATGAATGAATGCCATTTTGTCAAATCCCCACAGGGCTGGCTCCCTCCTGCTGTTTAGACAAACCTGCACTGAGCTCCTCTGATGTGCCGTCTCCAGCTGCTGTCATACCTTCCATGTCCTTCATACCACTTAGCTTTGTGTTCTGTTTGTCCAGTCCTCTGTTGATGGACCCTACACTTAGTAGACATTTGATAATAACTTTTAATTGACTGAATTAACTTATTTCATGAGCCTCAAGAAAACTATCTGGGGAGAGAATGAATACAGATAGTTGGACGTCGGCCCCAATGTGTAATGGTTAACACTCTAGACTCTGAATGCAAATAGTTGGAATAAGATGAATAAATGACCTTAGCAAGCTTAGCTGGCCTCCCAATACTGCCTCCACTTCTGTGACTTCTGAACCTAGTGTTCATGATGTGTTAGTAACATTCTAGGCACTGTCCTAGGTTTCCTTACAGTTGATCTTAGGGTATAAGTAGTTTGCCCGCTGATACATGGCTCAGCTGGGATTTGAAACCATGGTTTTCTGACCACATTTCCAAAATATAATAGTCAGTTTCCAACCCAAGGCCAACACCCAGAGCTCAGATCCCCACAGCACCATAGGTGTTGAAAAAAGTTCCTCTAGAGCAGTGACGGCAAACTTATTAGTCAAGAGAGCCAAATATCAACAGTACAACGATGGAAATTTCTTTTGAGAGCCAAATTTTTAAACTTCTTCTAACGCCACTTCTTCAAAATAGACTCGCTCAGGCTGTGGTATTTTGTGGAAGAACCACACTCAAGGGGCCAAAGAGCCGCATGTGGCTCCCGAGCCGCAGTTTGCCGAACACAGCTCTAAGAGCAAGCAGTATCAGAAACTGCAGAGGGGCATGTTGCTTCCACATCCAGGAAGCCTCTAGAAGCAGCCAAGAAAATAAGGAACTACATGCTCCAGGTATTAAAATTGAGCAATGGAGCTAAAAGGAATTTAAAACACTTAAGACATTGGCTTCCTCATTTCTTGGTGTTACTTTTCTATGTGTATTGATAACTAGTTATCTACATTTGGCATATACTGCTATTCTCAAGTATATACGGTAATGAGGACAACAGTTAGAAAGGCAAAAAATATGGGAAGCATTGTCCAGTTGTGGGAGGACATTACAAGTACCTGGAAAACAATGTGCAAAGTTCACCTTTGACTGAACCATTTACCTTGAATGGATAAAGAAGTTACTAATATACACAAAAGAGTATTATTCAGTCATGAGAAAGAAGGAAATCCTGCCATTTTCAACAACATAGATGGACCCTAAGGGCATTATGCTAAGTAAAATAAGTCAGACAGAGATAAACAATGTATGGTATCACTTATATGTGGAATCTGATTTTTTTTAAATACGTTTTATTGATTTTTTTTACAGAGAGGAATGGAAAGGGAGTTAGAAACATCCATGAGAGAGAAACACTGCTCCTGCACACCCACTACTGGGGATGTGCCCACAACCAAGGTACATGTCCTTGACTGGAATCAAACCTGGGACCCTTCAGTCCATAGGCCGACACTCTATCCACTGAGCCAAACCAGTCAGGGTGGAATCTGATTTTTTTTTTTTTTAAAGTCAAACTTAGAAACAGAGTAAAAAAGGGGGGATAGGAAGAGGATAGTAAAAGGGTACAAACCTTCAAGTATAATATTTATAAGACCTGAGGATCTAATGTAAAAAATATGGTGACTTTAGTTGACAACACTATTTTATATAGTTGCCATTTGCCAAGACCATCAATGCTCTCACGTACACAAAAAAGATAAATCTAGTTGGATGCATTAACTAGATGGTGAGAATCCTTACACAAAAAAGATAAATCTAGTTGGATGCATTAACTAGATGGTGAGAATCCTTTCACAACGTGTATCAAATAACTACAAAGTATACTTTAAATATATTACAATGTTGTTCATTATACTTCAATAAAGCTAAAGAAAAAAGAACCATTTGCCCCTTACATCCAGTGTTGTTGCTGGTTTTCTCAAGGCTTACTCAGTCATCCAGCATTTACTGAGGACAAACTTTTTTTTTTTTATTTCTTTATTAAGGTATCACATATATGTCCTTAACCCCCCATTCCAATCCCCCACCCCCCACCACTCATGCCCCCACCCCCCTATTGTCCTTGACCACTGGTTAGGTTCCTGTGCATGCACATAAGTCCTTTGGTTGACCTCTCCCTTTTATCCCCACCCTCCCTTTGAGGTCCAACAGTTTGACCCATGGCTCCTTATCTCTGGGTCTGTTCTTGTTCATCAGTCCATGTTGTTCACCATTTCCCCTAGATGAGGGAGATCATTGAGGACAAACTCTTGGCCAAGCCCTGTGAATACTGTACCTGGTGAAGTTGTGTTATTCACATCATGCAAGTATCCTACCTTCCTCAAGAGCTCTAAAGACCCCAATACCTGCTCTCAGCCTATCACCCTTCTATGTTACAGGTCTCCCACCCCACCCTTAGAGGACCAGCTACCATCAAACTCAGTCATCAAACAAATCTAAGCTCTATCCCCTCCTCATGGTGCTCCAGGGCCTCCTATTAGATTCCAGAGCAATGGCTTTAAATCATAACTTCCACTATGAGGCATGTTCCAAGAAACTCGTTACTAATAATCAAATCCCAAAGGGGTTTATTTTCTATGAATTAGAGGAGACTACAAGTTAGCCTTTCATAGTAGGCATTCTTTGTCTCCAGCTCGCATCCATTATTTCCCCTGGTTCCCTTTGGGGGGGGGGGGGGGGGGAATGGCCCTCTCCAAACACAGACCATATGGCTCAATGGAAATAATCTCTTAGCTCCAGGTGGGCATGTGGCTGTCCTGGCCAATAAGAGTCCTACATTCACATGGCCATCATGACTAGACATGAACTGGCACATGAACCAATTGAGGACAATGAGACCACTGAAGTTTGCAGGCAGTTAGGTTGTAAAATCTACTACCAGGTAGTGCTTGGGCAAGAATGAGACCCACATAGTTCAGCACAGCGGAGTTACAGAAACATCAATCAAGCCTCTTGATCCTGCCAGGATGACTCCCGGATTGTCAGTTACTTCCCTGGTCCGAAGTAGGTGAGCATTGCTCATAGCTGGCAAATGCTCACACAATAGAACATTCCTCTTCTGGACGAATGAGCCTAAGGACAAAGTATGGAGGTAGCAGATAGGAGAGAACCCATCAGCTCGCCCACACTTGTTCTTTTCTCCCTGCTCCATTAACTTGCAGGGACAGGTGCAATAAATAATGAACACGAAAACTTCCTACTTATGTCTACCGAAAGCATCTTTCTTGCACATGGCTTAAAATATTGTGCATATTGGCACATCGTGCCTGATACTGGATTAAACACATTGAGCATATTCATAGACAGAACAGCTACATATGAATTTTTATTTTATTTCAAAATGGTACAACCTACTTAAAGATGTCAGGTTTTAAGCCCTGTCTTTATTAAGTATGCAAAATTGTTACACATACATTAACTTTCCTCTATCTTTTGAGCATAAGTGCTAACTGACTGGAGCTAGAAATAAAAATAGGTTTGCTTTTTTAGTCTCTTTGCTTTATTGTGCCACTGAGGTTATATTAGCCCTCTCATCAATCGCCTGTGATCCAAGAACGGAATATGGTTTGAGTCATAAAATATGTGTAGTGTTGGTAGATATGATCAAACTGAACCACAAAGGCATAAAACCACTGACACTCAAGCTAAAAATAAATTAGGCCAGAGAGAAGTGACATGCTCCTCCTTCACTGCAATGTTAACAGTTAGTGACACGTCACCTCCCCCACTCACCCCTTCTGGTTTGGGAGTTCTTCTCTGTGTCTATATATGTATTATTCTATCAGCACTAATCTCACTGTCCTGCAATTATTGATTTAAACTGCCGTCTCAGAAGACTGGAGGGAAAGCAGCATATTGATAGTACTCAGCCTGGCACCTCAAACATACATGTGTACCAATACAGTGAATATAAGACATGTGCTTACTTTAAAGAATTCAAAAGACAGGAGACTGAATTAAAAACAAAAACAAAAAACATCAAGTTTAATTTAAATTAAAAAACAGAAATTGTCTGGAAAAACCAATGGAGCAAATTAACGCCTAAAAAATAGGGCTGCATTTTAGTGATCACATTTATTGGAAGAGTTGGAGAAAAATAAAAATGCCATTTAGCTTAAGAATTTGTGTTATGTACACATAAACTCATTTCAGGAGCAGAAAATTCCTTTGTCATTTATTAATATCAAAATGTACGCAGGTTTCTCTTTTGAATATCTTCTACCTTTAAAGACGCAATCATATAAAGTCTCCTAATTTCCACACAGGCTGTATTCTTTGTTTCAACCAACTCTCAATGGAGGGGCAACTAGGACAACACCATCTCCCCGGACAAAAAGCATTGGAATATTCCGTTTTGTTGACTGAAAGAAGAAAAACAAAACAAAACAGAACACATTTACACAAATATGTAGTAGTATTGTTTATTTGTTTTTCACGAAATTTGAAAACAAAAAACAAACATAGATTCATTATAACAAATGGATTAAAAAATCTGATTACTTACCTTTGTAGTACAAAAGAAAAACTATCTGTTTACTGTTTACTTTTCCTGAATATCAATAACTGGAACAGAGATGGCACTATCTACCAATATCCATTTTCCTCTTCTCTCACATAGTTACATCCAGGCACACAGCTATATTTCTCATACTCCCTTGCAACCAGATATAGCATGAGATTGAGTTTTAACCAATGAGAAGGAAACAGAAGTGATTGAGTGATCCATAAACCTCCCATAAATTTCCTTCTATAGTCTTCCTCCCACTGCTGGAGAATCCATGGGATGGCAGAACCCTAAGATAAAGGAAGCCTGGGCCCCTGACTGAGCATCTGGAAGAAAGCTATTGTACTGACCTAAAACTTCACTCAGGATGGTTATGAGGGGAGAAATAAAATTCTATTGTGCATTACATGTTGTTACCACACTCAAATATATAAAATGGATACCTTGGGGTATTTGTTTGCCTACGTGTCGAGCCTTAGGCAGTAATGAAACAAATATGGAATGTCTGAAATCCTCTTATGCCTTGGGAAACACAAGGTAAGATTGCCTGCAATGATTTGGAAAGTAGCCCAAGGATCTAAACCTATAGGTTCTAGGGGAAGAGATTGGAAAAGTCAAATGTTGGCAGGTGTTGTTGATAACCTGATGCACTCACCAAGGAGTATAAAAATGATATGAGCTCAGGAAAGAACTGGTTTTCAAGCAGAGATTATAATAGGATTCAAAGGGTTAGAAAAGCCAATGTTTTTAGACCCCAAACTGTAAATATAAGTAGGGAAAAAAGCTTTGGGGAACAAAGCCCAATAAAACCTCTCAGTTAAACAAACTCAGCACACCAAAACCGGTTTGGCTCAGTGGTAGAGCGTCGGCCTGCAGACTGAAAGGTCCCGGGTTCGATTCCGGTCAAGGGCATGTACCTTGGTTGCGGGCATATCCCCAGTAAGGGGTGTGAAAGAGGCAGCTGATCGATGACTTGCTCTCATCGATGTTTCTAACTCTCTATCTCTCTCCCTTCCTCTCTGTGAAAAATCAATAAAATATATTTTTTTAATATTTTCCAAATTACCAATGACTGATGCTATAAAATCATGCACGTGTAAAAGATTCACTCCAAATACAAGGTAGACCAATTAAGTTACATATAACAAGAGTATGAGAAGTTCATAACATGGTTTCAGAGTCCACACTGCAACTAACATTTAAGAATCCAGCATTCTTAAGTTGGGTATAGCATCAAAGGCAAATAACCACAAAAAATACCCCCTCCCTTTTCCAACCATCTATCTGTGAGAGGTCAGATTTTTTTCAATTATATCATAACACATTAAATGCAGAAAAAAGTTATGAGAAGCTAAATGTCATTAAGCCACGCAATAAAGACATTTGCAAAAATGTGAAACAAAAATATTTCTCACTAAGTAGTATTTTAGAAAATAGTCATAAAAACGTTACTTATAGTAACATGATAAGCTTATTACTATTTTTTATTTTTTTAATATATTTTGATTTTTTACAGAGAGGAAGAGAGAGGGATAGAGAGTTAGAAACATCGATGAGAGAGTCTCATCGATCAGCTGCCTCCTGCACACCCCCTTCTGGGGATGTGCCCGCAACCAAGGTACATGCCCTTGACCAGAATTGAAACCGGGACCTTTCAGTCCACAGGCCGATGCTCTATCCACTGAGCCAAACCGGTGCCGGCCCAAAGACTTTACTTTTAATTGCTATACTCTACTGAGCCCATGAGTAGGAGTCAAAACATGATAGACTTGCTATAAACAAGTGTTAAGCTGTCGAATGTTAAGAATAATTGGCATTTTAAAAACAATGAATAGAACTGTGTGACTTACTTTATATATCTCTTCATATGTTTCCTCATCAATTTCTATGGTAGTCACAGTCTCTTCCACATCTCCCAATATCATATTTAAATGTTGATCATAAGCCTGAAGTGGGAGGGTGAGGGACAAAGAAATTTAACAAATTAAGAAACAATGAACAGGGCTTACAATATGCAAATGACTCAATACAAGTAACACCTAATACTTATAACACAAACTTCTATCCTCCTATATAATAAAAGGGTAATATGTAAATTGTCCCCTTGACTGGAGTTCAACCGGAGTGTGACCAGGGCAAGGGGCCAGCCCAGCCAATCGGCCATGCACGAATTTGTGCACCATGCCTCTAGCATGCAAATAAAAAATAATCTTGCTAGACTTGGTTGGTGTTGCTCAATGGTTAGCATATCAGCTGGCGCACCAAAGGGTAGAGAGTTTAATTCCCAGTCAAAGGCACGTACCTGGGTTGCAGATTTGTTCCCAGCCTGGTCAGGGTGTGTTCGGGAGGCAACGGATCCATGGGTCTCTCTCATATCCACATTTCTCTCTCCCCCTCCCTCCCTCCTTCCCTTTCACTCTCTCTAAAAAAAAAAATCAATAGAAAAAATATCCTCGGTTGAGGGTTGACAGAAACAAAAAAATCAAACAAAAAAAATAAGGGATTTATATGTACTCATGATCAATGATTTCCAAAAATATTAAGTGAAATAGAAAGGTACTAAAAAAATTTATATAGCAAGATCCCATTTATTTTTTTAGGAATGGGGTGTGTGTGTGTGTGTAGTGCAAATACACACATACACACACACACACACACACACACACATATATTTAGAGACCCAGTGCACTTGGGGGTAGGGAGGATGGTCCCCTCAGCCCCGCCTGAGCCCTCTCGCAGTCCAGGAGCCCTCCGGGGATAGCCAACTGCCAGCTGAGGGCCGCTCCCTATGGGAGCGCACTGATCACCAGGGGACAGCTCCTGTGTTAAGCGTCTGCCCCCTGGTGATCAGTGCGCATCATAGTGACTGGTCATTCAGTCATTCAGTTGATTTGCATATTAGCCTTTTACTATATAGGATATACATAAAAATATCTATAGACTCAATTTTTAATTTTTAATAGTGGTTACCAATAGAAGAAATGGAATTTCGCCTTTTACTCTATGTATTTGTGTTGTTTTAATTTTTTTCACAAGAAAACACAAATTTATGTATATGTCAGTAATTTAAAGAACATTTAAGCTGAAACCGGTTTGGCTCAATGGATAGAGCGTCGGCTTGGGGACTGAAAGGTCCCAGGTTCAATTCCGGTCAGGAGCGTGTGCCTTGGTTGCGGGCACATCCCCAGCGGGGGGTGTGCAGGAGGCAGCTGATCGATGACTCTATCTCAGTACAAAATCAATAAAATATATTTTAAAAAAAAAAAAAGAACATTTAAGAATGGAAAAATGTTATTTGCAAGTATGTAAAAGGGACAAAATGAAAGAAATGAACATCTTCAATAAACACATCACTTCTGTTAAGAGGAAAAAAATGTTAAAAATATGAATAAAATACAGTTGTATTTGACTTATGAGGCCTTACACCTCACTCTCCTCTACATTAAAAGGCTTCTCTACAGTGGGCAGTTTTTGTATTTCAAGGGGTCAGGGTAGCAGAGGATGACAAGAAAATAATATTACTTACATGTAATCTACCTCGAAGCTCCCTGTCATTTCTCATTTTCACATAAATTCGCTCATCCAGGCTGAGCCTGATAAGATCGAGGGGCTCTTCGACAGTGTTGGTAGTTTGTTGCTGATAAAAAAGAAGCAGGCTTATAGTAACAATTACTAGAGAGAATGCAGCACTCAAATCAATGCCACGCTGTGTGATGTGGGCAAATAACATAACTCCTCTATGTTTCAGTCTCATAATTTGTAAAATGTGGATAACAATAGTGCCTACCTAATACCAAGGATTACATGACATATATGAAGACTCAGAACAGTACCTGACACAAAGTAAGTGCTATACAAATGAGGTCTGAAAACGTACATACACAGGAAGGAGTTGGCAATTTAATCACGACTGTACTCTGCTCCTTCACAGTACAAATTGTCTGACCCAATTTCAGGGAATAAGGAATCACTATCAGGGACATTAGCCTTATCTCAAATATCATTTAATACAGTAATGTGAAAAACATTCACTTAATGACTACTGCACACTAGTCAGAATGCTAGGCAGAGATGAAGGTTTGAGAGAAGACTAAATTCATATAGGGTAGGCTGACTTTTGGGTGCCAAATGGCCAATAAGAGTAATACATTCAGCAATAGTATAGAATACTGGCTGAAAACACTGGCTTTGGGAGGGTTCAACTCCTGACTCTGATACTTATGAACTGAGATTAAAAATTATGCCATCTCAGCCCTAGCCAGGTGCTCAGTTGGTTATACGCCAAGGTTCGACCTGGGGTCTGGGCACTACAAGAATCAACCAATGAATATAAAAGTAAGTGAAATGTCTGTCTCTCTCTCTCCCCCTCTCTCTAGTCAATAAATAAAAATGGGGGGGGGGGGGAGAGGAATTATACCATCTCTAATTCTATTTCCTGGTCTATAAAACTCTTATGAGAATTAAATGAACTAATGCATAGCCCTAGCAGGTATAGCACAATTGGTTGAGCATCATCCCATGCACTGAAAGGTCGCCAGTGTGATTCCATCAGGGTACATGCCCAGGTTGTAGGTTCGATTCCTGGTGTGTGCAGCTGATCAATGTTTCTCACACTGATGTTTCTCTTTCTCTTTCTCTCCCCCTCTCTTCCCTCAATCTCTAAAATCAATAAAAACACATTTTAAAAAAATTGAGCTAATGGCCCAGCCAGCATGGCTCACTCATTGAGCATCGACCTATGAACCAGGAAGTACAGTTCGATTTCAGGTCAGGGCATATGCACAGGTTGTGGGCTCCATCCCCAATGGGGGATGTGCAGGAGGCAGTCAACCAATGATTCTCTCTCATTGATGTTTCTATCTCTTTCTCCTCTTTTCTCTGAAATCAATAAAAATATTTTTTTAATTTAGCTTAATGTATTTAACACTGAAGTTGGCAAACAGAAATTAGTTATAAATGGTTGTCATTGTTTCTATTAATGAACCATTGGGAAAGGTCTCAGAGATCAGGGCCATGATGACTTGGATCATCCATGTGAAAGGGATGGCTGAAGAAGAGTTGATAAAATTATTCAGGGAGAGCTTCTTCAGTGAGTACATGAGGCCACTGGAAGAAGGTGACTGAACATTACAGGCTCTACAGTCTGAAAAGGCTAGATGAGGGGAGAAAAAATATCCTGAGCTCAGCTGGTCCCCATCCCTAGTTCAACAGGTGTTTGTTTAGAACCAGCTAACCAACTAGATTATAATGATCCAGATTATAATGATCCAGAAGTTAGTCCCTGCCCTGTAGAAGCTCATTCTAGTCAAGAGAGGCATATAAATAATTATAACACTATTAGAGGCCTGGTGCATGGATTTATGCACAGACTGGGTCCCTCAACCTGTCTCACCCAGTCCCAATTTGGGCCAATGGGGGCCGTCAGCCGGGAAGGGACTGTGGAAGGGCTCCAGGGCATGTCCAGCCCCATCTTGCCCAGGCCTCATCGGTCGGACTCCAGCAGCAAGCTACCCTACCAGACAGAGCATCCACCGTCTGGCGGTCAGTGTGTGTCCCAGCAACTGGTGGAGCAGTTGACCAACCAGTTGACAGATCGGTCGGACACTGAGCATATTAGGCCTTTACATATGTAGATATAGATAAGAATATACACATGGCAGAAGCCTACTTTAGCCTCAGTCTGGGATGCCTGCAGATTACCCTTTTCATTCTGTAGCTTTAAATATTTCCTTTTCAAAGAGACCTCCCAACTCATTCAATCAACGTGTTAAATGTTTCCAGTGCTGTTCTAAACTGGGAAGACAGAATAGTGAACAGAACAAAACTCCTGCTATTAAGAGATCCATTTTTGGGGTGAGGGGCAGGAGATACATTAAACAAAGCTTACTATACTAATATGAACAAATAACATGCTATGAAGTAGATAAAAAGACTGGCAGAGTGTTCTTTTATGTGGGTGGGCAAAAAGTCCTCTTTGATGAGAAGTGAGACGTGGGTAGAAGTTGTGGCCTGATCCACACTGATACCTGAACAAAAGTATTTTGGGAAAAAGGAAGAGCAGGCGACAAAGCTTGTGTAGCACTATCAGTTCTGCATACCGCTCCTGGCTTGTATCCTTCTTACCACATCACAGTTCCTATATATCCCACACGTCCATGTTTACTTTTTATCTGTCCTCCCCCACACAATACAAACTCCAGGTGGGACCGGCGATCACGTATGTCAATGCTGGTGTCCCCGGTGTTTTGAACGGCGTCTAACCATCCAGAGTTGATGTCCCCTAAGCATATGTTGAATGAGTAATAATTGGTGCGCTCAGTAATGATAAAATTCCTCAACCTCACTGTCACGCTTTCTATCAGAATCCGGACAGCTCCCGTGAGACAGGCAAGGATCATTTTCCCCATTCCATAGATATAAAAGCGAGACTCGAGGGGAGAAAACAAATGGCGAGAGCGCGCAGTCCCAAGTTTCCCGGCGGACTTCTAAAAGGAAAGCCTTCAGAGCCTGAGCCCGTGAGACCCCGAGAGAGTCGGCATGGTCGGTTACCTGGGAGAAAGCAGCCCCGGTACACAAAGCCAAACAGGGAAGCTGCTGCTCTGCAGCAAGCGCCTCAGCAGACACTCACCTGGTCCACGTCGTCCGCCATGTTTCAAACCCTGCGCCCTTTCCCCGCCTCTCGCGAGATCTCGCTAGCCCCGCCCAGGCCCCCGGAAACTCGAGGACGCGAGGCACCGGAAGTAAAAAGGAATCTGTTTTGCCCTGTCTTCGGGGCGGAGCTGCATCCTGAAGCAGCTAGCGCTGGGTCTGTGAAAGGCAGGGGCGTGGCCATGCCGCCTCCCGCCCGGGGGCGCGGCCGGAGCTCGTGCTGCTCTCCGCGGCGTGGTGCGTCACTCGCGGAGCGAGTCTTGCCTGAGCGAAATGGCTCGGAAGCGGGCGGCTGGCAAGGACCCTCGGGGACGCGAACGACGCGTCCAAAAAGCCAAGGGCGAGGAGACGGAGGCAGGTGAGAGCGAGGCCAAGCTGGACTTAGCGGGAGATGCTGAAGGAGATCCGGAAGCAGGCCGGGGTGCGGGAGCGGAGAGGCCGGCCCCTTGGAGGTGGGGGGCGCAGGCTGCTCCGCGCCCATCTGCGCCACGGAGCCACGTTCCCGGGGCAAGTGGTTGTGCAGCTGCCTGGGTCCTCCCCGACGCGTCCCTCTGCCTTTGTCCCCAGGCCAGGAGTGATGCGCCCTGAGCGGTTCCCCTGACACTCAGCCTCCCCACGAGCTCCCTGTTTGTCTGCAGGATAAAGTCCATCCTCCTGGTAGATGCAAAGGGCCAAATAGGGGAAAGGCATTGCAGTTATTCTGTGTCCCCAGAAGCCGGTGGCCCAGGACGCTGTAGTGTGCAGACTCCCAGAGTAATATCGTGAGCTGAAATCTCACCCCAGAGGACAAGATTCGGGTCCAGCCTGACTTCACGATGATAGCAAATGTTGGTCGTGGGCAAAGCAAAACTCTTGGTTTTCTTCTTTCAGTTTGTCTCTTCTCCAACTTTTTCCCACCGCAGTAAATGATACCTTCACCCCTAGTTACCGCAAACATCTCCTCCTCAAGCGCAAACATCCAACCCCTCAGCAAGCCCTGTCAGTTCAGTCTCAGAGCTTTATCTCGGTCCTCTCCAACTTCTCTTCATTCTCATGGCCACAGACCCTGCCCAAGCCATCACTCCTTAGTTGAACGACTGAAGTTGCCCCTTTACTGGTCTCCCTACTTCCCTTCCCCTCCCCCTGCAAGAGTTCACCCAGAAGCCCAAGTGATCTTAAAAAAAAAAAAAAAAAAAAAAAAAAATCAGATCATAACATGATGTATTTCAAACTCCCTGTGTCTTTCCATTGCTCTTGGCGTAAAATTCAAAATTCCTCGTCGTGGCTTACAAGACCTTACATGATTTGGCTGTTGTTAACCTACCTGTTGTCTCCTGCCCCTCTTTTCTTGGACAGATACTCTCCTTGCGGGCCTCCGTTGTGTTTCAAACATGCCATGTTATTTCTTACCCTGTACCTTTCCTTTGAGGTTCCTTCTGCCAGGAATGTCGTTCCGTGGCTCTTGCCATGACTGGTTCTTCTTCTTCCATCCTCAACTCAGATACTCACGAATGCCCTAAAGTGGTCTTTACCAGATACTCCCTGTCACACTCTGTAATGATCTTGTTCATTTATTTGCTTCCTTTTTGATTGCCCATCTTACTAACATTTAAGCTTCATGAAAGCATTTTTATTTTTTGCTGTATCCTCTTTTGCCTCTCCCTGCATATACTAAGTGCTCAATAAATATATATTTTTAATTTTTTAAATTGATTTTAGAAAGAGGAAGGAGGGGAGAGAGAGAGAAACATTGATTTGAAAAACATTGATTAGTTGTCCTACTTATTTATGCATTCATTGGTTTATTCTTTTTATGTATATATATTATTGATTTTTTTTTTTTTTTTTACAGAGAGTTAGAGAGAGGGATAGAGAGTTAGAAACCGATGAGAGAGAATCATCGATCAGCTACCTCTTGCACACCCCCCACTGGGGATGTGCCCACAACCAAGGTACATGCCCTTGACCGGAATCGAACCTGGGACCTTTCAGTCTGCAGGCAGACGCTCTATCCACTGAGCCAAACCGGTTTCAGCCATTGGTTTATTCTTGTATATGCCCTGACTAGGGAATCAAACCTGCATCCATGGCTTATGATGATGATGCTCCAACCAACTCAGCTCCAGGGCATTCAATAAATAGTTTTAATAATCGCAAAATGCATGCTATAGAGCAAGGGTAGAGAACCTTTTTTCTGCCAAGGGCCATTGGGTATTTATAACGTCATTCGAGGGCCAAACAGAATTGTCAACCTAAAAATTAGCCTGCTATATTTGGTCAGATATTTAATTAACTCACCCCTAATGCCTTGGCAGGGCCAGACCCAATGATTTCGCAGGCTGGCTATTCCCCACCCCTGCTGATGAAGGACTCCTGAAAAAACTGGGTAATGGATTAGGTAACCTGCTCCCATGACACAAGATTCAACAATTCTGTGATTCTTTATATATTGTCAAGTTCTCCATCTATTGGGAAGTAGGCAAATGCTAACAGTTTCTAAACTTAAAAGGTGATTTGCTATGAGTTCCATTTCATTCATGTACTACTTATTCAAATAACATTTGAATATTTTCTGAGTACCAACTGGGTGGTGTACAGGAGCTAAGTGACATGGGAGATCAAGATTTCTCGGAGGAGCTTAGAGGATAGTAGTGTTGACATTTACAAAAAATACCAAGGCAAAGTGTGATGTCATGGAAGTAGGTGTAGGGCCATGTGGCTTCCAAAGGAATAATCAAGTTTGACTGAAGATATTGGGAAATGCTCTCTGAACAAGTTGTCTGATCTGTGCTTTTAAGGATGGGTAATACTTTAGCAAGAGGCTTGAGAGGGTGTTGGTATCCTAGCCAGAGGGAACGTATTCTGAATATGTGACAAGCGTTTCTTCTAGCTAACTCTTCCCCTGGCACCAGGTTGGTATAGCTCCAACACTCACTTGGGTAAATTATTTTGGACAGATAATTTAGCCTTTTTGAACCTGGTCTGTGAAACATAACACTGCCTTGCAGGATGGTTGTGATTTTCCAGTGAGATAGCATATAAAGTTCCTGGCATGGTCCATGTTAGGTGGTCAGTTGGCCTAGCTCATATCAATTCAGTCTACATGTAGGTTAGCATGCACTCGAGCTTAACTCAGACTCTTAGCCAGACGAGCTAGCAATAAGTTTCCAGCGCAGCTTTCAGGATCTGAAGAGCTAGAATCTTGTCTGTGGTTGGGTAGAGGAACAAGTGTGGTTTGGGCTGCAGGTGACGTAATGTGGTGACTGATGTTTCTAACAGTACAATAGTGTAGGTTTTAACAGCATCTGGGTGCATGCAATGAAATTATAGTAATGAACAAGACAGGCAACGTTCTTGTCTCATGATGCTTATAATCTGTGGGTAGGGGTAGATAAGACAGACAATAAAAATAAGCCCTGGCCAGTGTGGCTCAGTTGGTTGGGCATGGACCCTAGGTTGCTGGTTCAATTTCCTGTTAGGGCACATGCCTGGGTTGGAGCTCAATTCCTCAATCCCAGGTAGGAGGTGTGCAGGAGGCAGCTGATTGATGCTCTCACTTCGATGTTTCTCTCTCTCGAAAAATAAATTTAAAAATATATATAAGTTCACATGGTGACAAGAGCTATGAAGAAAGCAAAACAGCTTACTGTCATAAAACTGACATGAGGCTGGGAAGAAGCAGCTAAGTCAGAATCACTGGTCAGGGGAGGTTTCTGTGAGGAGGGGACTTGTTGAGCCAGTTACTGAATGTCCTGAAGGAGCCATCCATTGGAAGTTCTTGGAGGAAAAATCCAGGCAGAGGGACCATTGAAAGACTCTTAGGGAGAATGAGCTTGGCCAGGTAGCTGGAACAGTGAGTGAGGGGGATTGAGGTGAGAGAGGTGGGCAGAGCCCTTAGTTTAGAGACCAAGCTAGGGAGTTTGTATTTTATCCTAAGTGCTCTGAGATGCTGCTGGTGGATTAAGCAGGTGTTGTTGTTTAATCTCAATAGATGGCCATGCAAACCACAGTGGTAACTCCTGCCCTGCTGAAATAGCCACTGTATACCACCTGTGTGGTGTGCATGAGCAATCAAGATTTCTTTCTAAACAACTATTTTGAATTCATTTTATATTGAACTCAAGGAGGCTGGTTATCCATGTTAAATACCCCTAGATCATGGAAAGTCCTGGAAAATGGCCTCTAGTTTCTCTAGGACCAAAAACACAGCAAAGAATAAAGAAAAAATCACCTATATTTCTACCATGCAGAAATAACCACCACTAAATAATGGTATATTTCCTTTCAGTCTCTTGTTTTGTATAGTAGAAGCCATACTGTAAAAACAACTTTGCATGCTTAACATTTTATCCTAGATCATTCTCCTTTGTCTTAAAAGATAACTGAATTATATTTTACTGTGTTACTATACTGGAATTAATGATCATCTCATGGTTGGACACTTGGATTTTTTAATTTTTTTATACTGTAAATAATAATACCGTGAACATTTTTTAAATTCAATTTTTTGTTCCCTTTTCATTTTTTTTTAACTCTTCTACTTCTCTCTTCAAACCACAAAAGTATACAGCTGTGCCTTTTAACCAACCAAATAAATTTGGTGAGAAAGAAATGGTACCTCTGAAGTATCCTTCCACCTGCATTTTTAGATCAGTAAAAATGACCATTTTGCATCTTTGCTTATTGGTAGAAGGCTAAACACCATTGTAAGACACAGAAATCCTGATTTTAAGGGCACTCTACTCAAACTGTCAAGTTACAAACCTTTAATCAGCTTCTGGCCTTGGTATAAGAAATCTGTTTCTATATTCTAAATAATTTTGAAATATTTTGTTTCCACTGAAATGTTTAAACCAAGGGAATACATAAATTCCTTCTATAAAACATTTGAAAGAAACCGAACTAAACCATTGATTTTTGTCAAGCATTAAAACAAATGCCCCTAGCCGTAGCTGGTTTGGCTCAGTGGATAGAGCATCGGCCTGTGAACTGAAAGGTCCAAGGTTCAATTCTGGTCAAGGTTGTGAGCTCGATCCCCAGTGGGGGACTTGCAGGAGGCAGCTGATCCATGATTCTCTCTCGTCATGAATGTTTCTATCTCTCTCTCCCTCTTCCTTCCTCTCTGACATTAATAAAAGTGTATTTTTATTATAAATGCCCCCATAATGTGAAATTTATTAAAATTAAATTATGATTTTAGATCAGAAGGGAGTCTTCTTCCTATGCCAAAGTATATTCTTAAAGGATATAAAAACCCCAAGAGCATCATCAGGACAAACCATAAATGAAAGGAATGAATTCATTTGATATTTTAGGTTAATATTGCAGCTCCTTTGGAACCTCACTATAGGCTAGAGTATTTTTTTTTAAAAGATTAAATCTTTTTTAAATATATTTTATTGATTTTGTACAGAGAGGAAGGGAGAGAGATAGTTAGAAACATCGATGAGAGAGGGTCATCGATCAGCTGCCTCCTGCACACCCCCTACCGGGGATATGCCCGCAACCAAGGTACATGCCCTTGACTGGAATCGAACCCGGGACCCCTCAGTCCCCAAGCCACTCTATCCACTAAGCCAAACCGGTCTCGGCAGGCTAGAGTATTTTTGTTTTCCAAAATTAGTTCAAGCAGAGTCATGCAAAGGCAGAAAAGTGATTTATTTTAGATTCAAGATTATTTTCATGAATAGTTTTGCAAAATAAAAAAATAAAAATCCTCTTTTGCCAAGTTATTCATTAATTCTTTATTATTAAAAGTTAATATATTGATATATTTCTATGTTAATAAACCATAGTTTTAGATACCCTAATTTAACTAAAACCAACAGCTTATGCATTTTTATATTTCCCTTTACCAAAAATATAATTATCTTAAGAAAGTAAAGATAATTATTATTATCTTATTCTAACCCTAAGCTTGCTGAGATGGTTAGTATACCAAATGCCATTTGGATTAAATTGGAAAGATTTCATAAAGTATGTGTTTTGAGCAGAGTTTGATTTTGAAAGATGGTGGAAATACATTAATAGAAAGAAGGTTGTGACAAAACTTAATTATATTTACCAACTCATAATATTTCACATAGTAGAAATGGATTATCCCTAAAAAATCTTCTTGGCAGGTAGTAAATAAGCAAGGGGTTAATCAATGGATCAATGGATTTTCTTACTGGATATAAGCAGAAACTTAAGCTTTGAAAGTTAGATATGATGGCCTCTCTGTAGTCTTAGGAAGAGTTGAATAAAATGCTAACAAAGGAAATGGTTTGACTGTGAGCACAGAGTGTAGACTGGACTGAAGGTGGGCAGAGGCTGAAAGCTGATTGTTGACTAAATGTGGCATGAAGAGCTGGTGAAGGCGATGTGGTTTGGAAGGAGGTTACAGAAGAAGAGTTTTCATGGCCCTGAAACCACTCTGCATCCACATTTTTATTGTCCCTTCCCTGTTGTATGTGGGCATCCAGATGACTTTGAAGATGAGAAACCCCCGAAGAAGAGTCTGCTCTCAAAAGTCTCACAAGGAAAGAGGAAGAGGGGTTGCCGTGATCCTGGGGGCTCACCAGATGCTCCAGCAAAAAAGAAGGTGGCCAAGGTGACTGTTAAACCTGCAAACCTCAAGGTTAAAAAGGATGAAGTCCTCAGTGATGGGGAAGATTTCAGGTGAGAGGTGTTGATTGCTCCTGTCAGAGAAATGTGATTAAAAAAACCTGCTCTTTTTGCTTGTTACTAGGATCCATGGAAAAGACTGGATCTTTAATCTCTTTTAGATAGAGCTCAGATTACTAGTAAGCGCTAGAAAGAATCTTAGTGATTATGTACTTACCTCCCAAACTTTTCAGGTGAGAACAATGATAGCTTGCAGAAAGTGATTTATTCAGGATTACACAGCTAAATAATGGCAAAAACCAGGATAAGACTTAGATCTTTTGACTCCTGATCCTGTGTTCTTTGTACTATACAAAGATACTGCATATAAAAAGCATTTACCTGCCATTCCGGCTTTCTCTCCTCAAGCACACACGACTCCTGCTCAGCTGGACTGCACGTGGCATATGCTCAGACTTTGCTATCTCTGAATTGTGCTCATATTCTCCTTCTAAAAATGCTTTCTTCCACCTTGATGATGCAGATCAGAAGCCATCTACAGACTTAAGATCTTTTCAACTTAGAGTGGGTTTATTGGGAAATAACCCCAACGTAAGTTGAGGAAGTTCTGTATAGTCACATTCCCACTTACCTTGAAGTTAGACTTCAACTTTAATCTCCTTACATCATATTTCTTTTTTGGTTTTGTTTTTATTGTTAATCCTCACCCAAGGATATTTTTTTCCATTGATTTTTAGAGAGAGTGAAAGGGAGGGAGAGGGAGAAAGAGAAACATTGATGTGAGAGAGACACATCAATTGGTTGCCTCCCTCACACACCCCGACTAGGGCTGGGTTTGAATCTGAAACCCAGGGATGTGCCCTTGTCCGGGAATCAAAACCCCAACCCTTCAGTGTGCAGGCTGGCACTCTAAACCTTGAGCCATACTGGCCAGGGCACATCCTATTTCTTAAAGTGGGGAAGGAGCAGGAGTTGGGAATCTTCTGAGTTGGGCCATCATAGGATCGGCAAATGTCAATTCCCTTTTCTTTCCGGTGCCCAACTGTATGTACACAGATGTCACAGCTTTTACTTCTAGCACTCACATTATTATTGTGGTTTCTTCTAGTTTTTTCTATGCCATTTCCTGACTTCGCTGTTTTCCTTCACACAGCTCTAGGCTGTAGGTTTATAGTATTCTTTCTGTTTGACAGCACAATCTAGTATTAGACTAATGATCAGAGCACATCTTGATGAGAACTTGAGACTCATGCTGATGGAGAAAATGAGGCTCAGAGCTCACAAATAAATTTTAAATAATTGCAACCAATTTTCAATAAATAGAAGGTATCCTTAAAATTCTGTTTGGTTTAAATGTAACGCTGGGATATCTGGCCTTCTTCACCTTCCTTCCTGTGGCCTTTACACAGAGACTTTACAAGTCCCCGCAAGAAGGCCCCCCCTCCGAAGAGGGAGTCTGCTGTGGACAAAGACAGCCATGAAGGAGACGACGACGAGGAGGAAAGTGAAGATGATTGGGAAGAGGTAGAAGGTAAAGCATCTTTGTTTTCAGAACTGTCTGATCCTGTTTTTCTGTTTGATTCTGTTTAGAGTCATGTCACTTATTTGCAATCCTGTTGTTTTCTTTTGAACCTGATAATACTAAAGATAAGGTTGCAGTAGTAACTTGCTTTTGATATGAAAGATTCAACACCAGATTATTAGAGCAGGTTTATACAGGGTGTCCCCAAAAAATGTATACACACTTTGAATAGTTATGAAGGCAGTGCTTATTAAAATATATTTCCAAAATGTAATAGCTATCAGCTGTTGAGTGTATATACATTTTGGGGGACATCCGTATTCTCTTCCTTTGCTGTCATTGGAGTTTCACCCTCCCTGCCTCCTTCCATTCTCTCAAGAGCAATGGGGAGAATATTCTCTGGTGGAATTTTTTTTTTTAATTAAAAAAAAAAATACCCTTTATAGCTGTGTGTGTGTCCCCCCCCCCCCTTTTTTTTTTTTCTAATCCAGGATCTATGCAAGGTGTAAGCCTTCTATTGGTTGTCTAATTAGTCTCTTTTAGTCTATAACAGTACCCTCCACCCAGCATTTTTAAATATATATATTTTATTGATTTTTCACAGAGAGAAAGAGAGAGGAATAGAGAGTTAGAAACATTGATGAGAGAATCATCGATCAGCTGCCTCTTGCACACCCCCTACCGGGAATGTGCCCGCAACCAAGGTACATGCCCTTGACCGGAATCGAACCTGGGACCTTTCAGTCCGCAGGCTGACACTCTATCCACTGAGCCAGACCGGTTTCAGCCACCCACCATTTTTTATTGTTTTGTTTTTCATAGCACAGGCCTTTTTTTAGTGCCCTGGCCTCTTTATTTTATAGAATGTTTCAGGTTCTGGTTCTGTCTGATAAATAATCAAACATCTCATGATGTTGTTATAGTTGTTTCAGTATCCCATGTATTTCTTTCCCCTTTTTTTGGTTAATCCCCATCATTGATTTTTTTTGAGAGAGAGTGGAAGGGGAGAGAGAGAGAGAGAGAGAGAGAGAGAGAGAGAGAGAGAGAGAGAGACAGACATCAAAGTGAAAGACATCTAGATTGGTTGCAACTGTGGTTGCAACTGGACCAGGGCTGGGGATGGGGCCTGCAACCGAGGTATGTGCCCTTGATAGACTTAAACCCAGGACCCTTCAGTCCACGGGCCTACGCTCTATCCATTGAGCCAAACAGGCTAGGGCTCCCAGGTATTTCTTATAAGTTGTAAATTAAGTTCAAAGATTTGATTGAATTTAGATGAAACTATTTTTTACCCAAAAATACTTAATAGGTGATGCTTTTTAGTGCATTAAGAGATACCTACTTTCAGGTTGTCCTTCTAGTGATGCCAGGGTTGGTCATGGAAGTTGGTACTGCCCGATTATGCCAATGTAAAGGTGCATTTTCTACTTTTTTAAAAATATTTTTTTATTGATTTTTTAGAGAGGAAAGATGAGGGATAGAGAGTTAGAAACGTCAATGAGAGAGAAACATCAATAAGCTGCCTCCTGCACATCTCCTACTGGGGATGTGCCTGCAACCAAGGTACATGCCCTTGACCGGAATCGAACCTGGGACCTTTCAGTCCACAGGCCGACATTTTATCCACTGAGCCAAACCGGTTAAGGCAATAATTTTTTACTTAATGGTTTTAGCATGTATTCATGATATTGACTGGATCAAAAATTGTTATATTGAAGATTGCACAATGGTAATAATTTGATTCTATCATTTTATGTACATTTATTAGTTGACTGATCTGTAAAGGAATTGTATGTATTTAGCAAGTGCCTAAGCTTACCTCCATTTCAGGAATTGCAATTATTTAGTAATTTACTCTGAGTATCACCATGAACGTAGAGATTTTTTTCTTTAATTACATATATTACCAGTTATCATCATTATACTTGAGCTTCAGATTGTCCCACATTTGGCTGCTGGAGGCTCCTCCCATGTCTTTTCAGGGTGACCCCTTTAGATTTTTAGAATTGTTTCAGGCTCACTTTATGCTTTCTGATACAAATTGTTTCAGGCTCACTTTATTCTTTCCAGACCTGGAATCAAATTTTTTTTCTCTCCAAGAAGCCCTGGTTCATTTTAATGGGAACTGGTAAATAGAAACCAAAATCTTGGCATTAGAACAATCTTTACAAAAATCGGGACTTTTTTAAAACGCCGCAGGACTTGGAAAAATTTGTTGAAAATCGGGACTGTCCCACCAAAAGCGAGACGATCTGGTCACCTTACTAGATGTTTTCATTGCTGAGCAGGTGTTACTGCTTCTAAGCCTAAAGCTCCTTTAACAGATCCTTTGCCAACGAGGTTCACAGTTAGATCCAGTTCAAAAAATTCTGTTTATTTCAGCTGGTGTTCACCAGCCTTGTAGGGGATAAAGATATGAAACAGATGCATTTCTTGTCATTAAAAGTTTACAACTAAGACTGAAAAACACTGAAATCATCACTATATACAAAGCAAATTGCATTGTGTATTATGTAGTAATAAAAAGAAAATTGTTCTAATTTGGCTTTTTTTAAAAAGAATAAGTATCTACTAAAACACACATAAGCATCAGCTCCTTCATAGCAAAGATCTGTATCTAATTCAAGTCAATGTCTTTTAGCCTTAGTTTCCTTTTCTTCTTCTACCGGGACTACTTCTGTGGATTTCTGAGTGGGTTAAATGAGACAAATAAATGTAAAACAGCGCAGTGCTGGTGTTTCATTTTTTTGTTTTGTTTGTTGTTGTTGGCTTTTTAGGTATTCAAAGCATGGAAGGAGAAGTTACCTCTGTGAGTTCTCCACCTCACATCCATTTCTCACTGCCTCCTTCCCAGCAGAACCTTGATTTTGTTCAGTAGAGTGACTGTTATTATAATTGCTGTTAATTGGTTGTTGTTTTCTAATTACTATTGATAGAACTTAGTGAGCTCGTGCCAGGCGACGCGGCAGAAAACGCAACCTTCTCTCAATCTGTTCTGCCTCTGAAGCCAGTGGAGATAGAGATTGAAACACCGGAGCAGGCGAAAGCAAGACAAAGAAGGTAAGATTAGGCATTTGCTCCTACATTCCTATCACATGCCATTGGCAGCTAATGAAAACTTCTGAGAAATATGTATGAGACCAGGGCTGAGTATCAAAGTGGTCAGGAGCCTTGGATGAGAGAACCTTGGGCTCAACTTTAAAACTTGAGTGAGAAACTTCTGTATCCTGGCTGGGGCAGGAAATGGGGGGAGAATACTCCTATACATTGACCAACTTCTGTATGCCATTGTTGTCCGTTATCTTACTTAATGTCTAGGATAGGATGTGAATGAGGAGTCAGAGGCTCAGAGAGGTTAAGTATCATTTCAGGAGTCACTCAGGCGGTAAGTGGATGAGCCAAGATCTAAGTCCCTGTCAGGCTCACTTGCAAGTTATGCTTTCCCCCACCACATAACTCTGCAGGTCTGGAAGCAGTGCCCCACCATGGTAGGGAGCCCCCATTTCATCCCAAAATACCCATCACCTCTGTAGCTTCTGGGGGCTTGGAAATATGGAGCACACCTGGTAGTTGACTGGTTCATGAACTCCTCTGTATGATGAGCACATTATTTGCCATGCCTAAGGAAGATAATAAAAGTCATTCAAGAAGCATCGTTTTGTGTGTGTTTTTAATCCTCACCTGAGGATATTTTTTCTATTTTCAGACAAGAGTGGAAGGAAGGAAGGTAGAAAGGGGGGAGGAGGGGAAAGAGAAACACTGAGAGAGACACATTGATTAAATGCCTCTCACCCCCACCCCCACCAGGGGTGGGGAGCAGATTCGCAATCAAGGTACATGCCCCTGCCAGGGAATCGAACCCAGCATCCTTTGGTCCCTGGGCTGACTCTCCAACCACTGAGCCAAATCTGTCAGGGCTTCAGAAGCATCTTAAAAATGCATGGGATGCAGACATGAAAGAGATTTTACATCAGAACAGTAAAATACAAATGAGTGTACATTAATTGAATGTAAAGGCAGTGGTGGTTGCTAAGGCTGGAATCTGTAGTTGGAAGGTCAGGCAGTCAGAGAAGACTTCCTGGAGGAGGAGAACTTTGACTCATGTTCATGAGGCATGATTTGGTGCAGGTTGAGAGGAGGTCAGTCTGGGTAGAGACTGTCCTAAGCTATGTTTTGTAGGTGAGAAGAAGCAGGAAATAGGTAGCTTTTTAAAACTTTACTTGAGTAGCACAGTTTTGTGCAGGAAAACAAGGAGAGTAAATCACACGCAATTAAAAAGTGAGCCAAAACCGGTTTGGCTCAGCGGTAGAGCGTCGGTCTGCGGACTGAAGGTTCCCAGGTTCGATTCCGGTCAAGGCCATGTGCCTTGTTTGTGGGCACATCCCCGGTGGGGGATGTGCAGGAGGCAGCTGGTCGATGTTTCTCTCTCATCGACGTTTCTAGCTATCTATCTCTCCCTTCCTCTCTGTAAAATATCAATAAAATATATTTTAAAAAAAGAAAAGAAAGAAAGAAATTGGGGGAATGAAGTCAGGTTTCAATTTCCCAGTTCACTCTTGGATTTTTCAATATGCATTACAGTGAAAAAATACAAATGGAGTTTGAGACGGCTCTTCGGAGAATGATGAAGCGTTTCAATAAAGAAGTCCATGAGGACACCCACAAGGTAAGGGCAGGGAGTGGAGGGAGGCAGAGTGCGGTGGCAGGAAGAGCTGGGGTTCGCAGTCAGGGAACCCTGTCTTGTTCCTGGCTCTCCCACTCACTGTGACCTTGGCAAGTTTCTTACTCTCTCTGAGGCTTCGTTTCCTCATCTTTGAAGTAGGGGTTAATAACAGTGTCTTTCTCGGAGAGTGGTTGTGAGGATCAAATGTCTATCACAAATGAAGTACAGAGTACAATGCCTGATATGGAGCAGGGGCTAAAAAACAGACTCTCAGTCTCTTCTTTCCACAGTTTAATAACATTAATTCTGATCTCAGCTAAAATTGCTGGTTTTTTATTCAGCTGATAGCTATTGAACACATATTCTGGACCTAGTAAGGTTCTTGGCATTGTAGGAGAGAGACTCATATAAAGCTTATTTTCTACAATTAAAGGGTTTCTGATGAAAGACCTCAAAACAAAGAAACTGCCGAAACTGGTTTGGCTCAGTGGATAGAGCATCAGTCTGCGGACTGAAAGGTCCTAGGTTTGATTCCGGTCAAAGGCATGTATTACTACCCCTGGTAGGGGGTGTGCAAAAGGCAGCTGATTGATGTCTCTCTCATCAGTGTTTCTAACTCTCTGTCCTTCTTCCTTCCTCTCTGTAAAGGATCAATAAAATATATTTAAATACAAACAAAAAACAAAGAAACTCAAAACTTAAAGAGATCAGTGTGGGTTTGAGTAGCTGAGGAAGGCTTTATTTAGGAGAAAGGACGGGAGCTGGGTCTAAGAGAAAAGCCAGTATGTTGAGATGGGAGTGGACAGTCTGGAAAGATTGCTCTCTCTGAGTTATGGAGGGAATGGTAGGACAACTAATTTGCCCACATCTTTGAATATACAGGAACTGGAGTGAGGCCCACCTCTCTGCGGCCTTGGGAAATAAGTAAGATAGCTCTGTTTCTTTTACCTGTTGGTGTTGGAGATTTGAAGCTGATGTGAGGGAAGAAGGGCAGTGCCACTATTGAAACAGGGAGGCTGTAGTGAGAAGGAAAGAAGCCGGATTTTGAAGTGAAAATGATGCAAAGCTGTGAAAGACAGTCACATGATCACTTCAGTAGGTTGAGGAAGGGTGGGGTTGGAGGTCAGATATGGGACAGGTGTGAGGTCTAAAGTGGAGGAGGTTGGGTTCAAGCACACATGGAAATGCAGACAACAGTACAGTGAGCCCATGCTATCCACCAGCTTTGACAGTTACAAGCCCGTGAGCAGTCTTGCTATTCTTTCCCTCCATCCATTTTTCCTCCTGAGCAAACTCCAAATGTTGTAGCATCTCCTCCATAGTTCCTTCAGTATATATCTAAAAGACAAGGCCTCTGCCCTAGCTGATTTGGCTCAGTGGGTGGAATGTCAGCCTAGGGACTGAAGGGTCCTGGGTTCGATTCCCGTCAAGGCATATCCTGGGTTGCGGGTTCAATCCCCAGTAAGGGGCATGCAGGAGGTAGCCAATCAATGATACTCTCATCATTAATGTTTCTGTCTCCCTCTCCCTTCCCCGCTGAAATCAATAAAAATATATTTAAAAAATAAATAATAAAAGACAAGGCCTCTTAGAAGAAGAAAAAAGTTTGTATTTTGGAGCTTTGAGATTTGAGATTATTTTGAGTAGTCAGAAGAAGAGGGGTCGAAAAGCAAAATCTCAGGGAGCGGGACAGGCCAGCGCTGGAGGGAGCAAAGCATCACCGGCAGCAAGTGAGCTGCAGCACCGAGGCTTCCTCCTCCTCGCCTTCCTCCTCCTCGCCTTCCTCCCCATCTCCGTGGCACCAGAAAGAAAGACAGTGAAGAAGGGTGGCCTGGGGAGCGAATGCGCTGAGTGGACCTGAGGGCCCTGCACCCCTAGCAGCAAGGACTGCAGGGCCCAGACTCGGTGCATCCGGAGCAGGGTGCCATGCAACTGGAAGAAGGAGTTTGGAGCCAACTACAAGTTCGAGAGCTGGGGGTCATGTGATAGGAGCTCGGGCACCAAAGCCCACCAAGGCACCCTGAAGAAGGCACGGTACAATGCCCAGTGCCAGGAAACCACCCGCGTAACCACGCCCTGTACCCCCAAGACCAAAGCCAAGGCCAAAACCAAGAGAGGGAAGGGAAAGACTAGAGGCCAGGCCTGAATGCCGAAGAGCCCCTGGCCCACATCCTCCCTCGCACAGCCCCAGTGTAACCCCCGGTGCATTTTGTTACTCTTCAGCTTTATCAGTCATGCCCTGCCCTTTCCCTTCCCTCTCTCCCTCCCCCCCAAGTGCCCAAAGTGAGAGGGACAAGGGATTCTGGCAGCTTGAGCCTCCCCCAAAAGAATTTGATTCCCAAGCTCCTGTTGTTTTTATCCACAATGACACCATTGCTAAAAAAAAAATAAATAAATAAAACTCATTTTCTCCCAATAAAAGCTTTTTTTATATTAAAAAAAAAAAAAAAAGCAAAATCTTGGGAAATGGGATGTTTCTCTCCCCCTCAACCCCATCTCTGAAATCAATAAAAGCATATTTTTCAAAACAGAAATAGTCAACAAATACATCCTGCCTATAAAATGTCTTTTAATTCAGCAGCAAAAATCCCTCTAATGTTCAGCTTTTCTTTCATCTCTTGCTTTTTCTCTTTCTCTCCAGGTTCACCTTCTGTGTCTGTTAGCAAATGGCTTCTATCGAAATCGCATCTGCAACCAGCTCGATCTTCAGGCTATCAGCCTCTCCATCATCCCAATCCGCTTTACCAAAGTGGCTCCGCAAGACGTGGACGTCTGCTTCCTGTCAAACCTGGTGAAATGGTATGGCCCTCCGGCCTGTGCCGCACAGCCTTAGTGTAGGATTCGTGTGTCTCAGAGGGTGGGGACAGTCACTTAACACAGATACCCCCTGAGGTGACCCTGTACGCCAGGCAGTGGGCACAGCATTGAAGACAGAGCATTGTCAGTCTTGATCTCTGTCCCCGAAGAGCTCCCAGGTGAGTCTGGGTGATAAATACGCCCCCAGGTGATCAGTGTGACCATTGCTCTGCAAGCAGTGTACTGGGCACTGCGGGCACACAGAGCCAGGGCACTGATCTCAGCGGGGGCGCTGGGAGGCTCCAGAGCGAGGTAAAGTCTGGATTTAGTCTTAAATGATGAGGAGGAGTTACCGAAACGGTGGGGAAAGTAGAACAAGAGCAGGCAGGGCTCACACTTTCCTTTGCAGACTGCCCCTTCTGATTTTCTTGTCCATAAAGAACAGAGTTCCTCTTTGCTCTGACTTCTCACACAAGAGAATGCCCGGCTTCTCCCCAGGTTCATTGGAACATTTACAGTTAACTCTGACCTTTCAGTCAGCGAGCAAGACAGCCTGCAAACTACGTTGGAAAGGAGATTTGCGATTTACTCTGCACGAGATGATGAAGAATTGGTCCATGTGAGTGGTTCTCCCTGGCAGCGCTATTTTTATTACTGTAGCAAATGACAATGGCAGTCATGTGGCAGATGTAAAGTAAAACTAGGTACTGCAGCTCAAAGAGGCTAAGTACCTTTCTTAGGGTCACTCAGTTGACAAGCGTTGGAATCAGGGTTGGGACCAGGGTGTGATTTGAAGGCCTACACTCTTTCTATTACTTGATGTCCTCGTGTGTGAATTTTTGGTCAGGTGCCCTAGAATTGTTTCCTTTAACACGATTTAGAAATTGTGTTCGGAAGTTCCAAGGAAATGTTTCAGATTGGCTGCTGAAATCCTTAAGAAAGTGTTTTCATACCTTCCAATTTGGGCGATGGCATTGGCAGGCAGCCATGCAGTGAGGGGAGTTATATCTACCAAAGGAGCCCTGCTGAAGAGGTCTTATGTGGAGACAGGATTGACAACATGCTTGAAAATACCCTCAGGTAATGTTCTGTCTGAATAAAACAAAAACAAAAGTAGGTATTCAACTTAATCCCTGGAAGATGCCTGTGAATACATAACACTTGTGCCTGAGCCTCAAATTCCCTGTTTGTTTAGGGAAATCGACCAGACTTTTTGAATCTTACAGGCTAAGTGCCTGTCATCTTTACCTCTCTTCTGACTTGGCTTGATAAACTCTAAGATTCCTGGCATGGCCAGTAATTATGCTGTAATACCACCATAAAATATCCAGTAATGGTGAGGAAAACATTAATATTTTAGTATTGTCCTTCCAAATTTTGTTTCTCTGTTATTTGTGTACATATACTAGAATACTGGTTTTGTATGTGAGAGTGTTTTTAAAGCAAAAAATATATAGTGGGTGTTTGTTTGTTTTTTAAAGATGAACAATTTAGTGATGTTCAGTGTATTTAGAATTTTGTTTGACAATCACCTCAGTTTCCAAAACATTTTTGTTACCCCAAAAGGAAATCCTGTACCCATTAAACTGTTACTACTACTTCTACCTCCTCCCACCTCCTCATATACCTGGCAACCACCAATGTGCATTCTGTCTAATGATTTATACATTCTGAATAATTCATATAAAAGGTAAGCTGGAAAAAAAAAAAAAACACCACATATAAACAGCCATAACCTAATATATACAGAGGTAGGTCCTTTTCAAAATATGCATATATGTTTATGTTTGTGTATAATTTATTCTTAGAGAAATTAGCATTATATATTTAAACACAAACTTTTTCTTTACTATATGGTAAACATTTTCCTATTTTTCTACAAAGATAGATCTCTGCTACATCATTTTTAATAATGTTGAGGGTTCCAGACTCCTAGTGTTAGACGGCTTGGTTATTTCTAACTTTTCCCTATTATAAATGAGCACCACCACCACCACATTTAATTAACCCTTTCATCTTTTCTGAGGATAAATGTGCTATCCTTTTTCATTACAGATGTTTTTACTGATGCTCCGGGCCCTGCAGCTCCCCACCCGACTGGTATTGTCTCTCCAGCCAGTTCCGCTGAAGTTGTCAGCAGCCAAGGTGAGGCTCTTGGGGCTTCCAGAGAAAAGGGTGGCTGGTCAGGGAGAAGTGAGAAATTATCATACTTTTTAAAAAATTGGTCATTAGACTGTTTTTAAGGGTCAGATTACAGGGTCTCTATCTTATCATTAGCAAAAAAAGAAAATTTCTATTTTGTTGAAGGGAAAGAAGCCTAAAGAGAGCTCCTCAGAGGGTCCTGACGGCTCCTCAGAAACTTCCAGCCAAGTCTCAGAAAACCACCCCAAACCAAAGACCAGCAGAGGAACCAGAAAAGAGGGCACTTCTTCCGGAGGCACCAGCAGTCCAAGGGCCCAAGGGAAGAGGAGGAAGGCCGCTGCCATGGGGAAGAAACGGAGAGAGCCCTCCTCCAGCGGGGGAGAAGAGGGCAAGGCGGAAGAGCGGGAGGAAACCCAGAGACAGCCGCGTGGCCGGGGGCGACGGGTGGCCTCCAGGGTGTCTTACAAAGAGGAGAGTGGGAGTGACGAGACCAACAGTGGCTCTGACTTCGAGCCCTCCAGTGGGGAAGCCCATCATCCATCTGATGAGGATTCTGAGCCTGGTCCTTCGAGGCAGAGGAGGGCCCCAGCCCCTCAAAGGACAAAGGCAGGAGGGTCCAAAAGCGACTCCAGGGCCCGACACGGGAGCCACCCTCAGCATCCTGACTCTCCAGCGGCATCCACAAGCTCCTCAAGCAGTAAGAATAAGAGAGGCAAGAAAATGTCCAGTGATGGTGAGGGGACAGAAAAAGGGAAAACGGCTGGTGTGGACCAGTGGCTAGAGGTGTTCTGTGAGCGGGAGGAAAAGTGGGTGTGTGTGGACTGTGTGCATGGTGTGGTGGGCCAGGCCGTGACATGTTACAGATACGCCACCAAGCCCACGGCCTACGTGGTGGGCTTTGACAATGATGGTTGGGTCCGGGATGTCACCCAGAGGTATGACCCAGCCTGGATGACAGCGACCCGCAAGTGCCGGGTTGATGCCAAGTGGTGGGCTGAAACCCTGAGGCCCTACCAGAGCCCTCTGGTGGAGAGGGAGAAGAAAGAAGACTTGGAGGTAAGGCCTCGGCTACCACGGGCCCAAAGACTCAGTCACGTTATTAAAATCATTCCCGTATTTGAGCACTTTTGTATGCCCAGCCCCGTGTTGGGTATTTTTAGTGTTTATCTCATTAGTTATCACAACTATAAAGCTGGGGCTATTACTGCCTTTTTTTTTTTTTTTCTTTTTTTTTTTCCAGTTAAGCATTTAGGATTGAAGTGATTGACTGACTGACTTGGCATCTGAACCCAGGTCTCTCTGGCTTTGAAGCCTGTATAGTTGTAGTTATTGCCCAGTTATTAATTTGGAGCTTTAAAATAATTTATGCAAGTCATACTGAGGGAAAAAAAGATGAAACTCATTAATATGATTACCGCCCTCCTTTTCAGGCCGTACCCACTCACAAAACACACACACAACCCTCCATGGATCTAGAACACTCCTCTCCCGGGGAGGAAGGGACTCAGATGAGGAATGCCTTCAGTCTGTTGAGAAGGCACACTGGGAAGACCTCTAAACTGCAGGGACCGGGTGTGTCGCTTGGTTTTAGGAGGAGGCCTGTGCCGCTGTGCACAGCAGTGGTGGCATTGAGCGGAGCTCAGCATTCCACGTGGGAGCATGCCCAGATTTGCTGGCGAATTGTTCCCAGTTCCTCAGATGGGTGAACCATGGGCTTATTTAGCATTCTCTGTATCGTACAGTTCATCCTGCATTGAGAGATTCCTCTGGGGGTGTTCTGGTTCATTTTACTGAAAAATGTCAGAGGAGATGGGAATTGTGCAGATGGCATTGTGGCTAACCTAATAAAGTCTGTACTGGAAGCTAACTATGTGGAGGAGGGTCTGTCTTACTCCTGGCTATTACTCCATATTGCCTGTCCTCACTAATATATTTGGGGGTTTTCAAAAACTGCTAAGGAACTGTCTACGAAATCTTGGTGAATCAGATGTGAATTACAGCATTGAAATTGTCCACTGAAAAATCAAATTCCTGCCCTAGCTGGTTTGGCTCAGTGGATAGAGCGTCAGCCTGCGGACAGAAGGGTCCCAGGTTCGATTCTGGTCAAGGGCGCATGCCTGAGTTGTGGGCTCAATCCCCAGTGTGGGGGGGCGTGCAGGAGGTAGCCGATCAATGATTCTCTCTCATCATCGATGTTTCTGTGTCTCTCCCCCTCTTCCTTCCTCTCTGAAACAATAAAAATATATTAAAAACAAAGAAAAATCAGATTCCTTATAGTAGACTAGGAAAAGTCACAAGGTGTGAACAACTCATTTTGATTTCCTGTGAGCAGTTAAGGAAACACACGTTGCAGAATAATGATGCCACTTGAGATAGGACCTCTTTCCTGAAGAAAACTGTTTTTGTTCCTTGGAACTCCTTAGTAGAGTGGACACTCGTCAGCTAGGGCTCGCTGAGGAATAGTTAGATGACTTTACAAAGTTGCTGTAAGCCACAGAATTACTTGATTCTTCAGTTTGTTTTGTTTTTTGTTTTGTTTGTTTTTTTAATCTGAAACCTTAACAACAGCTACAAAGGCAATGTTATAATCGTTGGTGCTCATGAAACCTCTGCTTCACAAGTCTGTGAACAAGTTGGTCTGAGGATTTCCCATATCAAACCTCACTTCCTCTTCTAAACCACTTGCTCAACATTATCTCTCTGGCCTTTGCAGTTTCAGGCAAAGCACCTGGACCAGCCTTTGCCCACTGTCATTGGCACATACAAGAACCACCCTCTGTACGCCCTGAAGAGGCATCTCCTGAAGTACGAGGCCATCTATCCTGAGACAGCCGCCATCATTGGGTACTGTCGTGGAGAAGCTGTCTACTCCAGGTACGTCTGCTGGCCGGGTGGGCTTCCTGATGGCCTGGGGTTATCAGCCTCCTGGGGCAAGGGCCTGATAATATTTTATCAGACAGGATGAGTTTTATAGTGTGTGCATGTGCTAATGTGTGTGAGGATGGGTAGAAGAGATTAAAGATTGGAAATTAAAACAACATGGAATAAAAGATAAACAGGAGGGAAAAAGTTATAGGGGAAAAATAAAAATAGGGCAAGTAAGGTTTATATAGGGCAATATAAACACACCCCTAAAATATAAATTAAAAATATACAAAAGGAAATAAAGGATTTGGTAATGAAAGTTAAAGTGATCGGATATTTTAATGTGTACAAAGCTGTTTTGGAAGATGAAAAGTTCTGAAGATAGAGAGTGGTGATGGTTGACAACAATGTGAATGTACTTACTGCTACTGAACCATACACTTTAAAAATGGCAAAAATAGTAAATTTTTATGTTATGTATGTTTTCCCATAGTAGAAATGCTGAAGAAGTGAAGGGAGAAAGAGTAGGAAATGAATGTAAAATATATACAAAATTAAAACAAAAATATTTAATATAAATAAAAGGTGAAGAAAAAATAGAAGTAGAATTAGAGCTTTTAAGATATAGCAGTAGAAAGAATAGAAAAGAAATATTTTTAAAATTATTAAAATACAGCCAAAACTGGTTTGGCTCAGTGGTAGAGCGTCGTCGGTCTGCGGACTGAAAGGTCCCAGGTTCGATTCCGGTCAAGGGCATGTACATTGGTTGTGGGCACATCCCCGGTAGGGGGTGTGCAAGAGGCAGCTGGTCAATGTTTCTCTCTCATCGACGTTTCTAGCTCTCTATCCCTCTATCTTCCTCTCTGTAAAAAATCAATAAAATATATATTTTTTTTAATTATTAAAATACAAGACCAAAAAAAAGAGAGAGAGAAAAGGAGATACAGGGAAACTTGATGAGTAGATGGTTTGAGTCCTCTGACTGGGGACCACTTCCTGCATGTCAGTCCTGCAGAGAGTCACCCTGGACCCTCAGTTCAGGGACTGTGTTGGAAATAGAATTGCAAGGCTGGGGGATAGCTCTGAGCTCTGGAAGGAGAGTGAAGCCAGAGGATCTCTCCCCGTAATCACAGGCCGCCAGGAATTATTTGACTGTTCCATGTGCATGAGTCTTAATTCCATGGTAATTTATTAACGCAATTATAATTTCCATGTAGTCTTTTGGGTTCACCACCCCTTCCCTGGACACTTGTCCTTCAGGTATTAGCCACAGACCAGATCCTGGGCAGGCATGTGCTCAGTGGTGAGGAAATGTGCCTTCAGTGCTATGATTTTTGCCTCTCCTCTATAGGCTGCAAAGGGACTCTCATTATGGGAGGAGAGGTCAGGGTACCTCATGAAGCCTAAGACAGAAGTATAATTGTTTAGGGTTTGTAAGTGACTCACACACCTACCAAGATGGGAAGTCCAATTTACTGTTTGCCCGAAGCAGGTCCCCTGGCTTCCTCAGGAGCAGAGCCTGAGAAGAGTACACAGGCTGTGCTCTTACTCCTGGGAGGTCCTATTAGCACCTGGGTCCTCAGGGTTCCTCTCCATACTGTGCTCCATCACAGACTCTCCTTTGTCTCCCTCTGTTGGCTCCGGCAGGGATTGCGTGCAAACCCTGCACTCCAGGGACACATGGCTGAAACAAGGAAGAGTGGTGAGGCTTGGAGAAGTGCCCTACAAGGTAACCGGAGCGGGGTGGGCACCCTCCAGACGAGGGCATCAGGAGGCTCAGGACCAAGACTGAGTGGAACAGCTGAGTGCAGAGGAGTGAAGACTGAGGGCTGCTGAGTGCAGGCCCAGGATAGGAACCCAGGCCTGCTTTCCTAGCTTGAGAAGGAGAAAAGTATTTAAATGATGTCTAACTTGAATGAGGAATTTGTAAGAGATGGATTGTCCAGAGCATGCAAGAAATCTACACCAAAAGGCAGCCCTCAGACTCCTGGTGTGTGTGTGTGCTCAAAGGCCGTGTAGATTGGAACTGAGTTGCTCTAAGAGGCCAAAGCCCTGCTTTATGTAGACACATTCACCAGTCATCAGTGTTCTTCCGCTTGGCAACTTACCATGTATTTTGTATGTGTATGTTCTCTACTGCGTCTCGACGGCCATGGCAGTTAGCATTATGATGCCCGTTTTACATGTGAGAAAATGGAAACGGGAGAAATTACTTGTCTAAGGCCTTACAGTTAGGAAGATGGGTGCTCAGACAGCAATCTCAGGCCCTGCCTCCACTCCAGTGTCATTTCTCTCCCTCTGTGTTCCTGCACTCAGTCAGGCAGGCTGCCTGTGAGAAAGGGATTCAGAATAGTACCTACCACAAAGGCTTGTCACAGGACACATCTGTTCTCTTTTTGTCAGAACCCAAAAGGAGCCCTTGGGTTGTGAGACTAGGGAGCTTGGCAGGGAGCGGAGATGCCTCAATTTGATGGGAAAGAGCTGCAGGCCTTGGGAGCGGGTCACTGCCAAAAGCAGGCTTGAGTGCATTATGCTGCCTGCGTGGACCGCTAGGGTTTCCATATAAATAACCAGTCTCTTCATTCTAAAATGGCTCTGTCTGATTGCAATATAAAGGGAGCCACAAATTTAAAATTTTTAGTAGCCATACTTAAATATTTTAATATTTTAACATCTATACTAATAAAAGAGTAATATGCTAATTAGACCAGACATCCTCCCTGACAAAACCAGGCCCAGGTGAAGCCGCCCCCATTCATGGGTGCCTCCTGTCAGCCAGGGCGAAGCCAGCCTGGGTCCCAGGTGCCTGAGGCCAGCCAGAGGGAGGGAAACCCAGATCCTGGGTGCCTGCAGCTGGCTGAAGGAGGGAAGCCTGGGTGCTGGGAAGTTGGGGGGGGGGGGGGGGGGGCACCGAGACAGAGGTGGTTAGGGGTGATCAGGCCAGCAAAGGAGCAGTTAGGGGTGATCAGGCAGGCAGGTAAGTGGTTAGGAGTGACCAGGCAGGCAGGCCAGTGGTTAGGGGTGATCAGGCAGGCAGAGGGGTTAAGGGCAATCAGGCAGGCAGGCCAGTGGTTAGGAGCCAGCGGTTCTGGATTGCGAGAGGGTGTAGGCCGAGCTGAGGGACCCTCACACCCACACTCCCACCCCCACCCCCATGCAAGAATTTCATGCACCAGGCTTCTAGTACTTAAATATTTTCAAATATATTTGAAATCTTGTCATTTCAACATGTAATGTTTTGGAATGTTAATGAGATATTTTACATTTTTTTCTTAATAAGGCTTTGAAATCTAATATTTTACTTTCAATACATCTCAATTGTGACTATTTCATTTCAAATGTTCATGGCTATTATAATAGTTCAGTTCTAGCATGATCCCAAATCTCAAGTCCTCCTTTTGTTCTGAAACCTACTGTCCAGCCCCCTATCTTCTCTTGCTTGGATCACAGCCACCTTCAGCTCTTCAGTTCATTGTCAATGTCACCGTCATGGGATCTTTCTGAAACACAGAGTTGCATGTGACACCTCCTGGGTAGCCCACCCTCACCCTACTCAGAGTCATGTCTGTCATGAAGCACAAAACATGTGCTACTCTTAGATTCGCCTTTTCTCCGGCCACATTTCCTCCTGCATGCCAGACTACTTCGGCAGACCCAAATACTCATGGTTTCAAACACCTTCCTCTCAGTCCTTTTCACTTGACCAGTCCTCTTTTGCCCTTTCAGACTCAGTGAGAGGGGGCCTGTTCTGAACAGCTTGTCTGACCCTCTCCCTCCTCAGGGCTGGGCAAGGGGTCCTGCCTGTGGGCGCCATTCTGCCTTCTCTTCTTTACACTGAATTGCAGTCTTCTCTGTCTCCCTACAGGAGCCTGTGCTCCTGAAGAACAAAGACTGCCCTTTCTCTGCCCCTAACGACTGGTGTCCCCGTGTGTCTGTAACAGATACTCATTGGATCTCCACTTAATTAACAGCATTGGATGAGTGGCTCCTGAGAAAGGGACTGTCATTCCCACAGGGTGACAGGTGGTGTGCCCAGGTTCCCTGGCAGCAGTGGCCACTGGAACAGCAGTCAGCAGTCCACAGCTCACAGATCACATCCAACCTAGGTCCTGTCTCAGAATGGCGTTTACATTTTTTTATGGATTGTAAAAGGGAGAAATAAAGGATATGCAACAAAGGCTGTATGTGACCCTTTACAGAAAAGGTTGGCCAGCCCCGGCACTGAAAGCATCCCAGGCCCAATAGCCCATCCTTCGCCCATGCCTGTGCCACTCCTCAGAGAAGTTACACAACCTTTTCCTCCATGCCAGTTCTCCGCTCCCTTTACCCCCTCACTTCCCAGTGAAAATGTTGGTATTGACCATTAGACATCGGTAACGCAGTGTGTTCGGGGTCCCAAACTATCAGTGCCTTCCAGGGTACATGGCACAGTTAGTTTTCTGGGGTTAAATCCTGGCCATGTCCTTCTAATGGCCATGGGATATTAAGTGACCTCATTTCTTGAGTTCCAGTTTCCATTTCAGTGATGAAAGTATTGAACAAAGTACAGTAATCCTCCCCTTATCTGTGGTTTTGCTGTCTGTTGTTTGTTACCCGCAATCAGTCATACTCTGAAAATATTAAATACACACAGAGCACTGAGAACTGCCTGCTATAGGGAGCACTCTGTAGCAGTTAGCTGGTGGTACTCGTGCTAATGGTACTCACGGGGATCAAAAGCACACCCATCCCAGGTTTGCTGGTTCATTTTGTAACAGGTGCAAAGCACTGCACGCGGGCCTGCTCTACAGTAAGCACTCGGGCAGTGGTAGCCTTTGTTGTAAACTGGCTGTTCCCTCTGGTGCAGATGGTGAAAGGCTATTCCAACCGGGCCCGCAGAGCCCGCCTTGCCGAGCCCCAGCTGCAGGACCAGAATGACCTGGGCCTGTTTGGCAAGTGGCAGACAGAGGAGTACCAGCCCCCCGTGGCTGTGGACGGCAAGGTAAGGGCAGTGCTCAGTGGGTCGGGACCAGGCCGCTTCATTCTGCAGCTGGCCAGACCTGGCATGCCAACCTCCGCAGGTGCCCCGGAATGAATTTGGGAACGTGTACCTCTTCCTGCCCAGCATGATGCCTGTTGGCTGTGTTCAGCTGAATCTGCCCAACCTGAACCGCGTGGCTCGTAAGCTGGGCATCGACTGCGTCCCGGCCGTCACCGGCTTCGATTTCCACAAAGGATACTCCCATCCCATGTGCGTGAGGGGCCTTCCACAGAAACCGGAAGGAAGGCAGGAGGGCACGGCGAAGTGGGTGGGAAATTGGTGAGGATCTGGGGGAGGGAGAGGTCCAGTGGCTCTGAATTTGCAAATTCAGCCTTAACTCTTCACCTTTTACTTTTTACGCTTAAAAGTGAAACCAGCCCCTCATAATGTTAGATTAAAACACTTTTTTCTGGGGCTGGTCACAGGTCACCCAATGGGGTCAGCGTCCTTCCTGGTTGGTGACCTCTGTCCTGCACGTAGTGGGGGTGGGCAGGGGCTCTTTCCCCAGCTCTTAGGCAGGGCCCTGAAGAAGCAGTACCAGGTCCACAGGCTCTCCTTCCGCACGAGCGGCACCTGTTAGCCGTTATGGCCAGGACTGTGGACCCGCTGACTCAGGAAGTCCTCGGAGCTTAGGGGCGGCCTGCTGTCCTCCGCACTGGGAGGCGGGAAGGAGAGAGCAGGAACCAGGCTCGGGAAAGCCCGCCCGTGTTGCATCCCCGCAGAACTGACGGGTACATAGTCTGCGAGGAATACAGAGACGTGCTCCTGGCCGCCTGGGAAAACGAGCAGGCACTCATTGAAAAGAAGGAGAAGGAGGTGAGCAGTCTGGCCAGGGCTGGCCTGGGCGGGGCTTGGGGTGGGGAAGCACAATGGCAGGGGAAAGCAAGCACCCTGGGCGGGCAGCGCCTCGCTTACAGCAGCTGTAAAGGAGAGTCTGTGCACTCGGAAGCTCTTTCTGGCTCCACCTCCATGGAGGGCCCCGTAGGGAGCCAGCACTGGAGAAAAAACCCTTCCTACACCTCAGAATCCACTGTGTGCCTGGATCCCAGCTCCTGACTGCTGCTGCCACCTGCCTCTGTCAAAAGGAATTGTCTGTGGTCCAGGTCTGAAGAACCTCCCAGAAAAATTTTGGAGTCGAAAATAATTTTTAAAAGGGCTTTTTTTTTTTTATGCCTGTCATGCCTTTTATAAATCATTCCAAATCTTAAAAGTGAGACTTGATGTAACCTAAAGTGTGTGTGTGTTCACAGGTTCCATCTTATTTTTTCTGAAAATAGCAGCACTCAGTATTTTATGCTTACCTGGGTCGTCTTTTTTGCTGCAGAGAAGGGAGAAGCGGGCGCTCGAGAACTGGAAGCTGCTGGCTAAGGGGCTGCTCATCAGGGAGAGGTTGAAGCTCCGCTATGGGGCCAAGGTCAGTGTGGGGCCTTCGTAAAGCAGACTAGCTTGGGGTGGAAAGGGGTACTCGGAAATCACTGGCCCGTATTCTGCCTAGATGTCAAATCACAGATCAGTCAGCTTTATGTTTGATGCCATAGACCTGTCCCCTTACCTTGTTGGGGAAGGGGTCCCTGGAGTCAGCCTCAGCTGCCTCTTCTGGCCCCAGCCCTGCCCCAATATCCCCGTTTCTGCTCCTATCTGCACAAGCGAGGAGGTGCGTGCTCTGGTGCTGAGAGACGAGGCCTGTACCTCTGTGTGTGAGCCACCATTCAGCCTGGTGTGCTCTCAGTGCCTGCGATCATCCCCCAGGACAGGAATACTCTCGCAGCACCTGCCCTGTGGCAGGCCAGCCTGTGGACACAGGTGCGGATTTGACATGCAGGCCCGACACAGTCATGTGATGTGGCCAGTACTGGATCAGAGACAGCAGAAAAATGCCCTGGGAGCAGCTGTGACCATACATCTCCTACCCCACATGCTGTCTATTTGCCTTTAAAACATAATCTTGTCATGCTTCTCCCTCAAATCCCATCAGTGACCTCTTCACTGGGCTTCATGCCCGACTGGTCCCTTCCTAGCACTGTGCTCTCACCCTCTGCATCCAGCTCCCGCCCCAGCCGCCCCAAGTTCAAGGAATATCTCCTCAGAGCACTGGGCACTTTAGTTCAGAATTGAAGTAATACATGCAAAGCACCAGTCAGTAATGACCTCCTAGATTTGATTGTACGCTCGCTGAGGGTAGTTTCCTGCCTGGACATCTTGGTGTTTCCTCAGCTTATAAGTTACCAGCACCTACTTGGATGAGTCCCCAGACTGAGGAAGACACAGGAAGACAGGCCGTAGTTCTCCCCCAGCCCCGGGCAGTTCCCTTGTCCTCCGAGCCTCGCAGCTCCCAGCAGCCTGTTGATAGGAGCTTTACTGCCTCTTGAGGGTGTTTACTGACCCGTGGCCTATGTTTCCCTGCACTGCCCCCCCCTCTGCAGAGGGAAGAAGAAACTCCCCACCCAGCAGGAGCTGGGCTGTCTTCTGATGAAGAGGAAGGACCCAGCTCGAAAGCAGAAGCAGCCAAGATCCTGGCTGCCTCCTGGCCCCAGAACCGGGAAGCCCAAGAAGAGCAGAAGCCGAAGTGCCCGAAGAGAACCAGAAGGGGAAAGGCGGAGGCTTCCCACCTGTTTCCGTTCGAGAGGTCATGATGTGAGGGGCCATCTCATGGCAGGATCTGGCCCTGGGGCCCGACACCTACCCAGGCCTCGAGGACATGGTATCTCCACGGAGAAGGCAAACGAGCAGCGTGGGTTGCAGACAAGGATCCGGAAAAATTGAGGTGGTGCTGCAGGTCTAGTGTGGCCCCAGCCCTTCTCAGATTCACTCAGCATAGAGCCTTCAAAGTTTCTTGCTCCCACACCCTGTGTTTTGACCTATGGAACCCATCCCTGGAGACCCTGTACACTTAGACCAGCTTCTTCCCATCTTTTGAAACATGAGTCCGTTTTTTAGAGAGACCCCTGGGGAATTTTCGGATGATGGTACATTAGGAATGACCAGTCCTGTCTTCCAGATTGTTCATCTGTCCGACACTGGTGCTCTCGCCTCTCTTACAGACTTCAGACCCTCTCTCTGCAGGCCACTCATTTCCCCTCAATCAGGTTTACTAATACTGCCGAATGCTGCCTCTTTATAGCATGGGGAGCACAGGTCAACTCAGATTCTGGTATTGTTGGGATCCACTTTTCGAAGTTACATTTCATGATGGCCGAAGGCTAGAATCATTACTGGATAAATTTTATAAAGCTCTATGGCACTGTAGGTATTTAGAATAACATTTTGAGAAAAAAAAATAAAGCATTTATCTAAAAAGACTCAGCTCTACATTTTCTTTCAGGTTTTGCATCAGCTAAGAAAACATGCTGTGATTTGTACATGTCAAGACTACATTAAAGATAAGTTCTGTTTTCTTGTAGGCTGGGGGGCTTACATACATGGATTTTTTTTTTTCTATGTTTAAGCAAGGAGGTATTATTTAATCTTTGACCGGAGCCAATAAAAATTTGAATCAGTTTTATCCAAGGGAAACAAACAAAACACTTGAGGCATGACTCATATGCAAAAAAAAAACCTGGCAGGAAGACTTGCTGAGAAACAAGTGGGTTGCCATGGAAACTGCAGAACCTCACTATTCCTGCACCAGACCCCTTCCTCTCATAGAGAGAGGTAAGCGACTTGGTTTCTGGGAATTCAGTGGAGCATCATCCTGTCTCCCCAAACCAACCTGTTTTCCAGGCAGAGGTCAGCTCCTAGGAGGCACTATGGAAGTCAAATAAAACTTTCAGTTTTGAAATACAAGAATAGGTTTTGGAAAGTTTTCGCTCACCTGCTTCAAATCTTGTAATATCTAAAAAGAACTATTCAAATTGTTAACTTAAGGGTGGATAATTAACAGCAGTCCATTGCTTCAGAACAGGAGGCAAAAAGAATTAAAAGTTAATGTCACATGTTTGGCATTTCATGGTCTTTCTGTCACTCCTCGCAGCAAACTTGTGGGGGTACAATGGCATTGTTGCCATTTTATAGATGAGGGAACTGAGGCTCAAAGTATTGATTTTCCCAGCATCACATAGCCAGTCAGTGGCAGACTGGAGACTGGAATTCAGGTCTGTGCCCACCCAAAGCCAATGATGCCTTTTGGACTGTGGCTCCATCCTGTCTTCTAGCACAATTCTGAAGATGGGTGAAGTATGAATCTTTCACTTTGAATGCATCCAAAACAAAGTAGGCTTTGATATTTAAGACTTCTAAGTGCTAAAAATATTGAGCTGCCCTTAAAAAAAAAAAATATATATATATATATATATATATATATATATATATATATATATATATATATTAACCACTAAAAACAACTTAGAACTGAGTCTAAAAATCATGATTTGTACTGAATTTTATGGCTGAATTCTTTAAGACAGAAGTTTCAGAAAGAATACAGAAACAACAAAAGGAACAATGGCAATGTCCTATAAAAGTTACTTAGAAATTTATTTTGATTTTTCTATAAAAAATACAAAGAATAAAAATTTCATGATTTTTTCCAAGGCATCAAATATTTCTTAACATTATTTTGCTCCTAAAGAACACTTGAAATTGGCAGTAATTTAAAATCTTATGCTAGGAAAACTTAACACAGATCAAATCCCCAAAATTTTGTATATACAGTAAAACCTCGATATAAGGACTAATTTGGGCAAGGGTGTGTTCATTAATGCTGAAAGCCCATTTATATAATAAAATAGGTTTCCCTAATGCATACGTATATTAAAAAACTGACAAATTAGTTTACCTGTTTTCTCTTAGGTAGACAAGTTTAATTAAGTATATATGAAAAATTTAATTTCACAGAAGTTTCCTACATGTATTACTGTAATTTTAAAATTTATACTGAATGGATCTAGTAAATGTGTACATTCACCAGTCTCCACAGATGGGATTGCCTTAGTGTATGTCAGAACTCGGGCGTTAAAACTGCTGCAGAAAGTGACACTGTGCGACAACAGAACTAATTACTGCTCCATGCGGTGTGATCACGTGTTCATCATTCACCAAACATTGTTTACAAACAGTGATTCTTAGATTTAAATATGTAGATCATAGTTGTAGATATGTAATATTTACGTAATCAAAATTATTTGGTTTTTTTCTAGCATAAGCCTATTCACTAAGATTTATTAAAAATAACAGTGAATAACAACGACAAAAAAATAACCTGTTAATTGTAAGCAACGCTTGGTTAAAAGCATTTTTTAATTGAGAGGGTGTTAATTTTCACCTGACATACAGACTGGAAATTTTGTCCATTAAATACTTTAAGTCCGTTAAATCGAGGGTTTACTGTACTGTATTTTCCAAAAGCATCCTTTGAGGATTTAGAGCAGGGGTGGGACACTTTTTTTCTTCCAAGAGCCATTTGAATATTTATTAACATCATTTGCAGGCCACACAAAATTATCAACTTAAAAATTATCCTGCTATATTTGGTCAAACATTTAATTAACTCACCCCTAATGCCTTGGCAGGGCCAGACCAAATTATTTCTCCAGCCTTATATGGCCTGTGGGCAGGGCATTCTCCACCCGATTTAGAGATTCAATGAAGCTGCAGTGAACTATTTCAGTCCTTAAACCCAGATAAATCGTCTGTGGGGCCAGCTGTCTTTACCATGAAGAATCTGTAACAGATATACCAGGACTACAGGAGAGACTATTGGATCACTATTTTCATAAGTTCTGACCCCTTTTCAACCACCAGATAGTTATTTGCTAAAGCTACCACTCCCGGCAAGGTAGAACAATTTCCAAGTAGTAAAAGATAAAGTAAAAGCTATACAAAGAATTTTTTAGGACCTTCTTTATCTTTCAGAGGGTGTGAGAGTAATTGGGAAATAAGTTGATTAAGTGTGGGTAGATTTTATTTTGGAGGAACAGAGTGGCAGACTCTTAACAGATAAAATGAATAGCAGAAGCAGCCATGGAGGCCCAGCCACTGTATCAGAAGTCCTCCATGATGAAAGGAGTGAGGCCGGCAAGAGCACTCACATCTATAGCAAACCTGAGGCCTCCGAGCTTGATTCTGATGGGGTCATGAAGGAGCGCAGGATAATAAAGCTTCCAACCTTTTCCTTTAACAGCTGACTAAAAGCTCAGAACTCTTCCAGTGCCCAGGAAGTGTCTGATGCCACAGGATAAAAGGAAACGCCTTGCCTTGTAGATATTCCCCACCTCCTCCCAGAGGGGAGACAAATCATTGTGTAACACTTATTTCAAAAGCATCTTAAAGCTTCCCAGTGACACAGAATACTGACAACGGTAACTTTTTTTTTTTTTTTAACCAGATAAGTCACAGCCCCATTTAACACCTATGCTCTGAATTAACCTCTTAACAGGTTAAAGGGTGTCTTTTTCTGTAACAGTCTGAAATATTAGTCATTCAGGAGGTTTTCTGATTTGCTTTTCAAATCTCGTTTTTAACAACTCCCTCGGGGTAGGAGAGTTCACATGAAGTGAAGCAACAAAAACTCAGAGCCTTTGGAGATACTATACACCAAGAAGATTCTGCCAAACCATAAAAAGTGTGAAGCGCAACAAATGTCCAATTTCCCTCAGGACATAGCCAGTAGGTTTGCTTTTTTGAAGTACCAAATCTAGTTCTAGCCACAAACTGGGTTTATAGCGTGCCTGCTTTGGAGGGTATGTATGGGCTTCGTCTGTCTTGGCAATACAGCACCGATTAGACAGCTGATAAAGGTGGCCCTTTAGTATCAAGGGAGCAGCTAGTGGTGTGGCAGAGCCTGGACTCATCTCCAAGGAGCAGAGGCAGAAGCGGGTAAGGCAGCAGGTCTCTGAGTGTCACCTCGGGATCTGAAGACACCAGCTGGATGGAGCATGTGACCCAGCCACGCTGTCCCAGGAGAAGGGGGACACAAGCGGGAGAACGCCTGTCATGCTGCCAGATAGGAGCTGCCTTCTGCCCATCAAAGCTGCTCACGGGCAAGAAAGGGGTGGAGAGACGTTAACAGATGAACACCAAACCCGCCGTAAGTGCATGCTGCCAAGTCTGGCCCCTTGAAGAGTGGAGTAGGTGCAGAATCTAAAACCAGTGTGGACTCGTGCTCTGGTGCGGAGCAGGGTCAGAGGAGGGGGCAGGAGAAGACCTGGATCCTGAAACTCAAATTTGAGTGCCAGGGCCTGTTTCACTCCAGCTTTTTGGCTGGCACCCGTGTCCGAGCAATGATGATGGGCACCAGGGCCAGACAGGCGATGAAGAGGGCCCACAGAGGCCGGTAGAAGAGCCAGCCAGCAGCCACGGTCAGCAGGGTCAGTGAGGTGGCCACACAGAAGGCAAAGGCCTTGAGGCCAATGTCGACCAGGTCTCGGAAGACAGGAAACCAGTCCACTGTGGGGAAAAGAAAGGCAGTGAGGCTTCGAGGACGCCATGTTCTACGTCTCAAAAGTCAGCAGATGGTTCCTGTCTCCAGACAAGGATGAGCCCTTGATGCCAGGTGAGTGAGGGGAAGAGAGAGTCATTGGTGGAAGGCAAATACCTCCTAGTGAGGGCTGAAAGATCCAAAAGAGGGGCCCTCCCTCCTGAGCTGCGTGGCTGGGCACAGGCTGAGCCACCCGCTGCACACAGCTCCCGGGAGAAGGCACATACAAGTGCTCTGTGAACTTTAAACTACATGTTGAAATCAATCCAAAGCCAATATGAAGACTGGATGGTGTGCTCAATGGTTACAATATTTGTCACGGTTCCCCCCACCCCCCACACACACACACCAAAGGGTCACAAGTTTGATTCTTGGTCAAAGGATGTACCTGGGTTGCAGGTTCAATTCCTGGCCCCAGTGGACACATATGTGAGGCAAACAGTCAATGTATCTCTTTCACATCAATGTTTCCTCCCCCCCCCCCCCCCACCACCACCACCACCACCACCACCACTCCTCTCTAAAAATCAATGGAAAAAATTCTGGGTGAGATTAACAACAAAAAGACATTTGACTGTAACAGTGGCAAATTTTGCTGTACACACAAAATTTACTGTACACACAAGGGAGACTGGGCAGACTTTTCTGTGGGTGCCTATTTGGGCCCTTCAGCCACTCCTAGAGATGTTTGTTCATTCAGGCACCAGATTGTTACCAATTATCTCCATGCCCAGCTCTGCATGGACTGAGGGAAACAAATTAGCCTCAGCTGGCCCCTGCCTCAAGGCTCTCACAGGCCCAGTATGAAGTCTAGGATCCGGCTAAATCCATCTGGAACTACCCTGTTCCTGGCCTGTCCAGCATCCCATGGCTGCTATCCACTGGGGGAATCTCCACTGAGTTCCCAGGAGGCCCAGTGGTTTGGTGCCACTGGTTTGCAGAGGAAGCCCTGGTGCCCTGCCTTGACTACCAGATCTTGCAGGCCACCCCACGGCTCATCTTTGTCTACTCTCAGGTAGCACCCCTATTTGGCCCTCATAAGATGTACAGTTCACGTTTTATACTGTGGACCATGTGTCAGGCACTGCCTGTACCATCTCATCTAACCCATAGGCCTAACCCCTGTAAGGCTGGTATTATTTTTGTGTTATTTTTAATCCTCATTCAAGGATATATTTTTTATTGATTTGAGAGAAACATCAATGTGAGAAACATGGATCAGTTGCCTCCAATAAGTACCCCAACCAGGGATCAACCCCATAACCTAGGTTATATGCCCTGAGAATCAAACCCCCAACCTTTGGGTGTGCAGGACAAAATTCCAACCAACTAGGCCACCAAGCCAATGGAAGGCCAGTACTATTCCTCACCTCATTTTACCTACAAGGTCACGAGGCCCAGGGAGTTTAACTTGCCATAAGTCTTACAGCTAGAAAGCACCAGAGCCAGGACTTAACCGCAAGATGTCTGAGTCCTGAGCCTTAGCTCTAAGCCATGGCTCTGAGCCTTTAAAGGACAGGGACCTTGTCTGCCCTATTCATTGTAGGTTCAGGCTCAGACCAGTGTCTTGCACACTCCAGGCGCTCAGAAATTCTTCCTGAATGAATGCTTTTGTGTTGCAGGCTCCTGAAACACTCGCCCCGCACTTTGGATCTCTCCATCCTCTGAAGTCTGTTCTGAATCTGGAATGTCAGCATTTCAGATATGGAGAGAATCAGAGGAACACAGGCAGGCAGAGATTCAAAGGGCCCTTTGAAAGAGACTCCAACCTTCTCATCTTGATAGGACAACAGAGTCTCCGAGAGGAAAAAAGGCCTGTCCAGGTCACCCAGCCACGATGGGCGCAGTGCAGAGGAAAGAGGGAGGGTTCTGTTCAAATGCAGATCTCTCCTGAATGGAGCTCAGCAGTAGCCCAAGTGGCCCAGCCTGGTGCAGGGCTGAGTGCCTTTCTGAGCACAAATCATCTATCCAAAGAAAACCTTGGAGAAGTGTCCTTCCCCTCCCTGCACCTGTTTCCCCATCCATAAAATGAGGCAGGTGGCCCTCTCTGCTCTGACAGTCGGGTATTTGCAGCCAGGTCTCTCCCAAACTGGAATGGGTAAGTGGGGAAAAGGTTTCTGCTGGGGCTCAGAGAAGGCTGAATCATCTGACTGGACAGGGACTCACTGGGGTAAAGGCTCAGATGGAAAGTCCTCTGAAGTCCCGTCCTCCCATTCCTCTGATTGCAACAGTCTACACCCGCCCTTACTCAATCAGCTGGGCACTCGGTCCTGAACAGGCTGCGTCACTTGGGCAGCTACTGGGCTCACTGGTGCCAGCCTCAGGCTATGGGAGCAGCAAACTCTCCCCTATGCCCCATAACTGCTGGCTATCCCAAATCTAGCCCAAAAGTATAACAATATTTTAGTGTTTCCTGTTTGGCAAATATTTCATAAAACTACAGAAGAGGTGTGAGAGAACCGCAGCTAACACGGGAAAGAGGATGGCCCAAGGTCCAGAGCTCTGACATAAGACTTCAAGTCCCGCTCACTGCAAAGGCTGGCCCTGCATCCTAAAGTTATGGAGTACGTACTCAGAGATGGCCAAATGCCCGCTCCCTGCCCCAAGTTGCACACCATCAGGCCAGGAAAGCTGACAGGTGGTGTGAGAAGCCTGGAGGAAGCACAGAGGGCTACAGGAGGACGAGCAAGGTTCCCACCCCCGTGTCCCCCACCTACCCAGGGTATAGAGGATCCGCGTCATGAGGTTAAGGCCCATAAACATGGCCATCCAGCCAGCTGCCCGCAGGCCCCATGTCTTCATGGAGTTGCTCTTCTGTTCTCTAAGAAACACCTCCTGTAGGACAAAGCAGGCAGGTGGCCGAGGGGACATAACAAAGCAGGAGACGCTGGCCATTTCTGAACAGACCAGAGGAAGGTAAGGGCGCATCCCGCCCCCAGGTCTAAGGGCCTCCCCCGCCTAGCACAGCACAGCAAGGTGCACGCACACGTCTTTATGGAAGGTATGGGCCCTCGGGTCACAGGACAGCTCCTTCAAGAGTCCTCACCCCGCCGACGCATCTGGAATAAACTTGACCCTCCCTCCTACGACAGCAGTGCCTTTCTGGGGCCGTTTATCCACAACCACGACAGTGGGAACGTGTGAGTGTGCCTGCAGGCGCTATGGGAAATGCTTCGTGTATGGTGTCCGACTTAATCTCAGACACTGCTCATGGCATCTGGGGCCTCTCTGGTTTCCCTCCTCAGTCTGCCGGGCCATTCCTTCCCTCCTACCATCCTCTAAATGCTGAAATTCCCTGGCTGCTTCAGTCCACACTCTCTCCCAGGAGTGTATCTTTCTGGGCCTCACCCCCATGGCTCCCACAGCCTATGTGACATCCACTGCGTGTCTTGGCACATCTGACCCTGACACTGGAGTTTCCACCCCAACCTGTTCCTTGTCGTCTCCATCTCAGCAAATGGTACCACCCACCCACCTGCATAAGCCAAAACGTGGGTGTCAAACTTGGCTTGTTCCTCCCCTCACCATCCCTCATTCTGGCCATCAGCAAGTCCTGTCAACACAGGGTCCACATTTCCTCAAACCCTCTCTCACCGCCGTCAACCCCTCACCAGGGCCCCTTCAGTAGCCTCCTCCCCACGGGCCTCCCTGCTTCTGCCACCACCACCACCTTCTCCATGCAGCCCCACTGGGGCACCGGTCAAACCTCCTCCTGCCTTGGGGCCTTTGCACATGCGGTTGCTCTGCTGAGAGCATGTTTGCCCAGTTGTGCCTGGCCGGCTCCTACACATTTCTCTAGTCTTGGCTGAAATGCCATTTCTTCAGAGAGCCCACCTAGTCATTATCTATACTAATATTATGATAGCTAACTGATAGCTAACTCTTTCTGCTTACCATTTATCAGTCAACTGTCCTAAGTGCTTAATCCTTAAAATAACTTGATGAGGTAGGCACACCTATCTCTATTTTACAGAAGAGGAAACTGAGGATCTGTGAGGATAAGTGACATGCCCAGGGTCTCACCGAAGCAGTTAGCTAAGCTATGAGCTTGAGGGCATGTCTGTTTTGTCCCTATGTCCCTGGTGCTCAATAAAATGGATCATCTTCACACAACCAAATAAGATAGGAATAATTGCAATTTTTTTTTCTTAATTTCCATTTTACAGAGGGGCCAACAGGCTGAGAGGATAATCAACTGGCTCAAGGTCCTGTAGCCGCGGAAGGCAGAGCAGGGCCTGAGGTGGGGCCACCTCCGGTGCCCATGCTGTCCACATGGCACTCTCCTGGCCCCAGACTGAAGGCTGGGCAGCCTGACTCAGGGTTTCTTTCTAAGGGCCCAGGACGCCTCCTTGGCTCAGGACCTTCTCTCCCTGCTTATCAGACCCCAGACCCTGAGCTGGAGACCCAGGGTGATTGGGAAGCTCCTGCCCATCTCCAGTGTCACCGTCTCCCCTCCTGGGAGTTATCTAAGCCATGAGCCACCACTCCTCTGGGGGCAGCTCACACTGCCTCTGCCTGCAGGAGGATGGAAGCCTGGGGACAGGGCTGGCGCTCTGGGAGAGAGGGAAAGGCCTGGACAGGGCTCCCTAATATTAGAAACTACCCAGGGGGCCCTGAGAGTTGCTGGAGGAAAGGGTGACTCATGCCATGTCAGGCTGGGAGGTGGCAGCTCCACCCTGAGGTTGGTAACCAGGCTCCTGAGCTGCAGCCCAACCACACCCTAGTCCTGGCTAGAGAAGGCTGGGCCCATGCAACACCCCAGGGCTGGTGCTCAAGTGAGAGGGATGACAGCTGAGGGCCTAAGCCGACACCTGCCACTGCCCTTTTCAAGACCTTCTGGATGCAAAACCCAGCAATCCTATTCAAAGCACAAAATGTGCAGTGATACACTATGCTCAACAATGGAAAAGCTGTATCTTTCCGTTAAAGAGGAGGATTTCCTGCTTAGAGGAGAGTGGCTAACTGAACTAACTGGTACATCTTGGTACCCCTTCTCCTTGGGACTTGAGAAGCAGGACTCTCCCTCTTCCTTCTACAGAGGGGAAGGGGGGTGCTGCCCCCACCTGATCCGGAGACTCTGCAGCTCAGATCCCTCCCCTGCCCACCGAATCCACCCCCTCACAAGGGGCCCTGCCTGCTCAGAGTCTTCCTCCCTGACCACTCTCTCTGGGTGCTGGCCACACGGACACTCTTTATGTTCCCAACAAGGTGAACTCTGACCTGCCCGGACTACTTTCAGCACTGACCCCCTCCCTTCACTTGGCACTCAGCAGAAATGTTACTCAGAGAGGCCTTTCTGGACACTGTCAAAGCAGATTTCCCATCATGCCCGCTTATCTCCAAGCATCTGCCTCCCCTTCATGATACTCCCTTACTGGTTTTACTGATGAGTCACCCTCCCCCACAAGACTGCGTGCCAGTGGAGGAGTCTGATTTGCCCAGTGTACTACTGGCCATGACCTCTAGAAGTAGGTGCTTATTTAATAACCTTATTAAAAGTGGCAGGGAGGGAAACACCAGTCCCTCCATCACAGAGGCAGACAGCAGCAACTCACCTCGGCTGAGAAGTCCCCATGGTGCAGGAGGAGCAAGGTGTCCCCAGACTTGGTGGAATATGGGACTAGCTGGTCACCCCGCTGCCGGGCAATCACAGTGACCTGGTCAGAGAATTTAGTGTGAGAGCCGAGACAGTGACCAGTCCACCCCTTCACACCCCTCTACTCTGTGTGCCTACCAGGAAGTGAGTGAGACCGATGCCATCCCAGTTCTTAAACTGGGGGCAACGGATATCCTTGGATGGCTTCAGGGGACACAGACCTCTGGAACTGCTCAGAGGCATGCCTAACTGTAGAGGGAGGGTCCAAAGCCACATTCCCAACGCTGTCCACTGTGGCCATGCCCAGGGAGACCGGGAAGCCCTGCCTTAGTCTGCCCTGGAGAAGTTACATTACCACATGAGCTGGACCCAGGTCAGGATCGTCACTGCTCAGCCCGGCATAGGAGAAGGAAACTCGAACGTCTCCGACCTGGGGGGTGGAAGAAAGTGGGGTGAGTGAGGCCTGGGCCTGGGTCCATGGCACTGTCGAGCCCCTACACTCACCCTCTTTTCCCACCCCTATAGCTTTTCCCAGGTGGTTCCATCACCTAGAACTCCCTCCCCTCCAATCCATTTGGCCAAGTGCAGCTGTGGATTCCACCAAACCGAATCAGTCTTAAGCGAGAACTTGACTGCTGTGCATTCCTGGGAGAAGGTACTTCAGGGGCCCTGATCTGTACTATCTGAACTGCCCGGGTCCCTCTGTGCACCTCTGGGTACTTGGGGTTTTCACTGTGGTAGAAATAGTCTCCCCGGCGAATGATGTCCACGTGCGGGTCCTCCAGCTTGGACAGGCTCAGTGGCTTGAAGTTGTCAACTTTGTCAATGAGACCTGAGAGAAACGGTGGTTAGAGACGATGGTGTGCAATTTGAAACACCCCTGATCTGCAAACCCCTCAGCCTGACATCCTTCCCACCGCACCCTCGCACAGCCCTGCCCAGCGCCCTCCTGGCTCATTCTCCTCAGGGCCTTCAGCGCACGACCCCCACACAGTGCGCTTCTCCAGCCCCCGCTCTTCCACAGCTGCCCCTTGCCAGCCCCACTGCCTTTCCCTCTCCTCCAGGAAGCCTTCCCTGACCCCTCTCCGTCCAGTTAGAGTGGCCACAGCTCTGGGGATGGTCTTGGCTCTGCACCAATTCCACTGTGGCCATGCCCAAGCCTGGCTCCCAAGCTGCACGGAGACCACTGGAGGCCAGGGCTGGTGGGGACAGCTGAGCAACAGAGCAGATGGCAGCAGGCCAAGCCCTCGATCCCAGCCTCTCCTCCTTCACTTTGGTTATTTGGGTCCTCAGTGTCTTCTCTCACACCTTCCTGGGTCAACCTCAGGGACAGAGCCCCAGGAGTTACTGTGGCCGTGATACTGCCTTGTCCCTTGAAATCCACTCTGGAATAACTTGGTGAGGAGGGGGATGAACCACGCACTCCTTGGCACAGGGCTAGTTGCCAGGTAGGGCTCAGGGGCGGAGCCCTCAGGGAGAGCCTTGGCTCTACTGCTGGCTCAGGGCCCGGTGAGGAAAGGCTCTTGGCTTCCCCTGGTGAGAACAGGCACCAGCACCACAGCAGGGCCTGGCAGTCATTCTCTGGGATAATCCAGGGGTCGGAGGAACCTGCCTGAGGTGAGGGTGTTCTACACGAGTCCCTGCCTCCTAGAGATTTGCCTTCTCTCTGACCCCAGCCCAAAACATGATCCTTGGGAAGGTTCTGGTTGATCCCATGTCCAGGGAGCAGAGCCACCTTAACCACAAAAGGGCTGAGTGCTGGAGCACCAGTGGCTAAATGGAAGCACAGAACCTCTGGGCTGGTGGCGATGGCTCACCCAAAGGGGCCACAGACTTACCTGCCGAGAGGAAAAACCTGCCAATCTGGACGAAGGGGGCTGTTGCCGTGAACGATTCCACAGCCATCGCACTGTGGGAGAGAGGGAGCTATCAGTGAAGCAGGACACCAGGTGGGAGTATCTGAGTTCCTTTGGGTTGTGCTGGGGAGGGTCCCTACCCAGGGGACTCCTGCAAGTCCAGACCAGCCAGGCAATGCAGACATCTTGTCTTTACCAGCAACTCCACCCCCTGGATGATCTCAAGTCCCCCTTCCCTGGATGAAACATCCTCATTCTGTCTCCTGTTCCCGGAGCTCATAGCCTCTTGCCTAGACCCCCTACCAGCCTGTCCCACCCCCAGCCATCAGATGGACCTTCCATGGACTTCACCCCTTTGACCCCAGCCCCAGGTAGTATCTAAGCCCACTGTGCACATTCACGTCAGGCCTGCTCCACCCCCACGTCCCTGAGCTAACCTCCCCCTGCCGAAATCCTACAGAGGCCCAGATCAAATGCCACTGCTCCTGAAAGCCCTTCCTGACTGTCCTCCTACCCCGTGGTTAACATGGCTAACGGTTAACACATGCAAATCCCTTTGGGCACTCAGTCCAGGCCTTAAATTCATGACCTGTTTGAGGGTAGCTTGTCTGGGGTCAGGGAAGTTGGGTCTCGCCTCTGTTCCTGGTGCCCAGGAGCTGTCCCACCTAGCAGCCAGTCTTGTGCCAGGGAGTGGGTGGTCATCCCAGAGCACAGTGTGGCCCACGTGTCCAACACTTTAATCAATTCATGAGGCAGAAGTAACTCAGGCCCATTACTCGGATGAGGAAGCTAAGACTGCAGGCACACCAGTGACAGCCAAGGCTGCCCTCAGGCCTGGGGGCCCAGACCTCACCTGGGGTTTTTGTGGCCAATCTCTCGGTCAAAGTTCCTGCTGTTGACGATTTCCGACCTCCATTCAGGGTCTGTTGTGGGAAGAGGGAACAGCTCAGCAACCATGGCAGCAGGGGTCACATGTCCGAGGGCCACTTATCCAAGCCTGTGACCATGCTAGGGCTGAAGGGACATCTCCTGGAGCCTCGCTGGACGGATGGGAGAGCAGGGCTCTGAGCACCAGCACCCGGGGATCCCGACACCTGGTTCCGTGCCCGTCCCCACTGCGGGGATGTGCCCAGTGTCTGCCCACAGGCCGGGGATGTGGCCCTGGAGAAGGGGGCCTATACTCACTGTAGGAGTACTTCCTCTCCGTTTTCACCTGCCCGTCTTCAGTATAATCTCTGTGGGGAAAGCACAGCAGGTCCAGAGTCAGCCCGTCACTCCTGAGACATTCCCATCTCTAAGCATCTCCAGCTGAAGCAACTTGGGACTACCTAGTCAAACTGCCCAAAAGGAGCAGGCTTGGTCTGCACCAGCCCAGACAGGCTGCTCACTCCCTGGCAGACAGCCAGCTGCAGCCCTTGAGCTCCTGTCCCGAGAAAAGTGCTTTCTCATCTGGAGCTGAAATCTGCCTCTGCCTGGCTCACACCAAGGGTCACAGTTCCTCTCTCTGGACTCAGAGATCGGGCTGTACCCGCTGCTCCAGGACAGCCCCATGGAGACCCTCCAAAGGTGCCCTGCACCAGGCTCACCCAGCCTCTCTCCACCCCTCAACTCATGGTCCAAATGGCTCAGGTAGGGCTGACCCCCACCATGGCCAATGAGGGTCTCCCCTAAGACGTCTGTTAAAACTAATAGGATGTTGGCCTAGCCGAGTGGTCGGCAAACTCATTAGTCAGCAGAGCCAAATGTCAACAGAACAACGATTGAAATTTCTTTTGAGAGCCAAATTTTTTAAACTTAAACTTCTTCTAACGCCACTTCTTCAAAATAGACTCACTCAGGCCTGGTATTTTGTGGAAGAGCCACACTCAAGGGGCCAAAGAGCCACATGTGGCTCGCAAGCCACAGTTTGCCGACCACAGGGTTAGCCGGTTTGGCTCAGTGGATAGAGCATCGGCCTGTGGATTGAAGGGTCCCAGGTTCGATTCTGGCCAATGGCACATGCCCAAGTTGTGGGCTCAATCCCCAGAGGGGGCTGTGTAAAAGACAGCCAAGCAATGATTCTCTCTCATCATTGATATTTCTCTCCCTCTCTCCCCCACCCCTGACTTCCTCTCCCTAAAAATCAACAAAAACATATCCTCAGGTGAGGATTAAAAATAATATTTTTTTAAACTTATAGGACATAAGCCAGGAGGCCACTTCTGACCCCTCATGGGAGAGAAGATGGAATTAACACATGGCACAAAATTGTTTGTGGCCTGAAACCAGTAATGCCTTCAGCTCAGGCCACTCTGCACTGGATTTCTGCCACCTCCAAACAAAAGATCACTCACCATTAACTTTGGGATAATTTGACATTTCTCTGACAGAAGACTTCATACTTTAAATTTCAGAAGTGTCACAGTGAAAGCCACCTGCATGTTACCCTGCCATCTGCACCTCCGCTACCCCCGCTGACCCTCACTCGCGGGCGCCTCACCTGGACTCCTCGGTCTCCACCCACTGGTACATCTCCACGTGCCGGCGCAGCTTCACAGCCGGGATGTGGACCCCGTAGTTTGGATCAGACAAGAGCTTCAAAGAGAAGCAAACAAACCAAAAATGAACACATAAAGAACAAAACACACACCGGCCCAGCATGCCTGGCGCAGGGGAAGCTGGACTAGAAAGGAAACAGACAGAGGACCAGGACTGGACAGGACGGAGAACTCTGCAGCTGCTTCACGGAGGACAGTGTTTCCCAAAGTGTGGTACGCCTACCCCCAGGGGTACGGGAAGAGTTTGGTGGGGATGCGCGTTGCACCGGAGTTTGGTGGGGATAGGCACTGCACCGTTAGCTGCGCCTAATACATCCTTTTTTTTTTTTTTTTTTTTTGACGAGGGGTACTCAGCGTTACAAAAATTATAGAAGGGGTACACATATATCAAAAGTTTGGGAAACACTGATGTAGGAGAATGGAGTGAAGCTGCCTTCCCCACGTTCTAGACACCCAGTGCCTGTGACATGTGCCTCACACCCTGGAAAGGTCCAGTAACCAGAGTACCTAAGTAGCCTTGCCCTAGGCACACATGCCAATCATAACCATTAAAGCACCTATTTTAAAGCTCATGCCACATGCCAGCCACTGTGGCAGGACGTTAGCTACTTAATCCCACCAAATCTTCAAAACTGGCCCCCCGCTTTGTCACAGTTTTTCTCCCCAATTTACAGATGAAGATGTTGAGACTCAGAAGTGATGGGTCCACACAGCTGCTGAGTGCGGGGTCAGTAATCACACCCGTGTGTGTCCATGCTTTCAAAATCCTCAACCGAACAGTATCTAGTGACGTGCCGCACGCCTCCAGGGGGTCAGCAACCGCCGTGAAACGCACCTTGGATGTCCGCAGGGCCCCAATGATGTGCACCAGCCTCCCCTCGTTCTCCGGAGCCACGCTGTGGATGCTGTCAGGGGACACCACAAGTGAGAGCCCCTCAGCCAGGGCGGTGGCTGTCTTCAACGCGCGGCCCTGTGAGCAAAGGGGAGTGAGCTTTAACAGCTCAGGCGTAGCCTGACGCAGCATCTCAGGGCAGCATGGCCTCAGCGAGCACTGAGACCGACCTTCCCATTGTGCAGCTGGAAAACTGAGGTCTACCAAGTGGCGGCTGAAACCCAGGTTCCTGCTTTCCCAGGCAGACCTCTTCCACCACCCCACGGCCTCCATGCTGGAGCTAGCTGCCGTTTTGTCTGCCTTGTACCCTTTCCCCCATTTTCCTCTGCTTTCTCCTCCCCTTCGCTACCCAGTCCATGTAATTTACTTGGGTGTCAGTCCAAATCACGTGACCCAGGCCTACCCAATCAGAACATTTGTTCATTGGCCTCAGGGACTGGTTCAGAGTGAACAGAGACCCAAGCCAGGACTCAGAGATCTCCCTGCAACTGTTGCTAAAATCATTTAGAAGGAGGTGGTTCCTCTGTTCTCTGGGGCTGCTAAGCTGACTGGATATTACCCTGGAATTCCTTTGCCACCACAAAGGAAGAGCCTGCCAAAAAAAATCCACAACAGAGAAACACAGGCGGCAGATGAAGAAATGGAGATTCCTAGTGACCCAGCGTAAATGCCTGGATGCAACCATGCCTGAAGCTGGTGCTGCTCCCAGCATGTCAGGTGTGGTAACCTATCCCCTCCCTTCTCGCTTACTTCGGTTGGGGTGGGATGTGTGTGTCAAATCACAAAGAATCCTGGTGAGTTCAGCATCCCCCTCTCTCTAGCGTAAAGTTAAGTCCTTATTACTAAATCCAGCCTCTGGATCTCAGCAAAGGGTCCCCCTGACGCTATGGGGACCCTCCCTCTGCACAGACAGACCCTGAACAGCTTACCTCGTTGGTAAAAATTAAGTAGAAGGAGAGCAGGAAGGTCACGAGCCCCACAAACATCCCACCCGAGGTCTCGCTCAGCCGCTCCAGGAAGCCTGGTTGGGAGTTAGTCGTAACCTTGACATGTTCTCTTCTATTACTCGTATTAGAATACTGGAGAAAGAAAAAGAAAAAGAAAAAAGAATAAAATTTAGTTTTTAAAATAAATTTCATTATTATATTTATACTCAGTTTTCATTTTAATATATTATACATGGTAAGTAAGTGTACAGTTTGATGGGTTTTGACATATACATACCCCATCTGACCAACATCCCGGACAAGATACAGAGCATGTCAATCACCCTAGAAAGTCTCTTTGGGCCCCTGCTGGCCAATACTCCCCTCTCTCCAGCTCCCAGAGTTAACTACTGTTTGCTGGTGAGGTGGGTAGAGACAGGACACCCCCAGTCCACATTCTGAATCAAGTTCCCTGTGAACAGGATGATGGAGACGTCCTCTGCTCATCCTCACTACCCACCCCTACACCGAAGGGCACCCTCCCGAGCCTTCTTCCTTCCCTTCAAAGTCATCTTGACGTTGGCTGCATAATGTGTATCCTCAGGGACACGTACCCTTCCAGTCCCAAAAGTAATGAGAGGTGGGATCAGAAGTCAACACACAGGCCCTGGAAATCACTGTGAAACCCTGGGTAAGTTACTCTACCTCTCTGATCCTGTTTATAAAATGGAGATGGTAAACAGTACCTGTGACAGGACAGTGGTTACACAGATTAAAAAATCTTGTCACCTCCCTGCTCTACCCCACCAGGGCGTGGTGGCTCCTCCCCTAGAGACACACCAGGCTACCAAAAAATTCTTCACAGCGTAGGATGGTCCATCCTGGTGGGCAGAGACCATCTGGGGTATGTTGGGCCCTGACCCTTGCCAAGGAATGTCGATGAGTTTGTGTGACCTCTAGAAGCAACCAAGACTAGGCAATAGAGGATCCCCAAATTCATCGACATTCCTTGGCAAGGGTCAGGGCCCAACATACCCCAGAGGGTCTCTGCCCACCAGGATGGACCATCTTATACTGTGAAGAATTTTTTTCATTTATTAAGTTCCTACTTCACACCAGGCACTGTTGAAAGCATAAACTTCCCAGTAACGCATCCCACTACAGAGAGAAGGAAAGCGGGTTTGCCCCCAGGTCTGTCTGACTCCAAAGCCGGCCGTTTTCAGCACCTTCCCCTGACATAACCTGCCAAGCTGGCTGAGAGACCTGGGCAAGTGCCTTCCCCTGCTGGGGGAGGTCCCCATCTGTAAAATATGGTGGTGGGGGTTCGGGGCAGATAGGAATCCACCTTTGGGGGCAAGCGAGTTTCCTGACTGCCCTCTCCACTGGCAGACCCTGGGCCTCATGGACCATCTCCGATGCCTTTCTAGGTGCGGCGTTCAAGGCCTCTAGGCCTGAAAGACAGCTCTAACGGGGGCAGAGTGGCTAGGCTGTGAGTGACACAAACTCTGCCTCACAGAGGGTGTGGGAGGCAGAGAGGATCCTTGGAGACAGAGCAGGGGCCTGGAGAGAGGGTGTGACAGGCCAGGAGAGAGTGGGGAGGACACGCCACCACAGAGGGAGGTGGAGTGAGGGAGGGAGTGTCGGGCTGGCTGGGTTCCCCAGCTGGCTCCAGAAGCACTCTCACGGAGGAAGGGAGGGAGTGGTGAGTCACCAGCTTCTCCCATAGGCAGCACCCTGGTGGAAAGGGCCACCCGATTTGTTGAATGAATGTTGGACTTAAGTAGACTGGCTCTTAAGAAAAGCTGGCTGCGGGGAGAAGAGGCCAGCGGCCTTTGGAAAGGAATCGCCTTCCATCAGGACCGCTCTAACCAAACCCACGCTAGGAGGATGAGGGGCCAGCCAGTAGGGAAGTGCGCCCTCCTACGGCCATCCTAACTCCTCCGCTCGCAGCAAGACCTGTGCCCCTCTGCAGCATCACAGCCTCGATCCACATACCCCCCTGGGGCGGGAGCTCGTCCCCTGCGCAGAAAGCCCTGTCTGTCCCTGCTGGACAGCTCCGCCTGGGCGGCACCTGCGTCCCCACCCTTCCCGCGGCCTGGCCCCCTCTCTGAGGTCCCGTCCAGCTCCGCCGATCTGGGAGCCAGGGCCCCGGCGGTAAGGGGGATGAAGGAGGGGCTGCTGGGAGGTGCCGCGCGCGAGTAGATGCCAATGCAACACCTCCTGGGTCTCCCTCCCCGCAAAAGCGCGCCCAGAGAATACGGACAAAAGGAGTCCGGAGTCTGGACAGGCTAAGAGAAACGAACAGACGGATTAGCTGCCGGAAGGTTATAGAAACAGCATGCAGAGGGAGCCAGCGGGGCGCGCCGACGAGGGTCAGTCGGACAAGCAAAATGGACCCACGGGAGGGAAGAGGCCCCGTGACGGGGAAGCTTGGGTGTGTCCCGACAGGCCAGGGGACACTCACGTTCGCGGCCATGGTGGGGCCCGGCTCGCCGCCCCGGCTTGCTCTGCTCAGGTAGGAAAGGGGTTCACGGCCAGGGTGCGGAGGGCCTCCTGTCTGCCTGGGTTGCGAAAACGCGCGTGAAGCCCAGAACCAGAGGGGGGATGTGCTACAATGTTACCGCCCCGCGATCTCCAGCCTCTCTGCTCATGCGCGCCGCAAGGACTTTTGGGAAACGTAGTCCGGGGTCAGGTACTTTCTCCACCAAGTTGCAAAAATGCATCGTATCTCACTGATACGCCTGTGTATCGCAAGGCTTTCTGGGAAGTGTAGTTCCTACTGCCGTGAGAGTGCCCGGCGGCGCGCGGCCTGCTGGATATTGTAGTTCCTGCTGAGGCGTCCCCTCCCCAGGCTGGGGCTGGAAAGGCGCGGAGGCAGGCGCGCGGCGGGCAGGCCTGGAGGGGGCGGGTTCACGTGGGCCTCGGAGCCTGCGGTCCTACCAGAGAAGAGGTCACGGCGTGAAGCCGCCGCTCCCGCTGCCGCCGCCGCTACCACCGCGAGGTCTGAGCGCTGGGCTGCAGCCATGGCCTACTGCCGGCAGGAAGGTAGGGGGGTGAGCTGCCGAGGAGACCGGCCTACGAGGGCCCGCCGGGGTCTGCTGCCTCTGCGACCTCATTGCCGGTGCGGGCAACCCCGAGGCTGCCCGGGGTATCCTCCTCGGGACCTTTGGAGCTGGCGGGGCGGCCCCCGTTTTGCAGATGAGAAAATCAAGGCCGGGAGGAACGAGGCTGTTCCAAGGTCACACAGAGGCTCGAACCCGGACCTCAGAGGTGCCGGCTCGCGGGAGAGTTTATAAACTAGACCCCAGCGGGTAAGGGAAGCGCGGAGCACGTTTCCTCTTGGCTCGCGATTGGGAATTTATTGTCACTCTTACTATCGTCGCTCTTACCACACACCACGTGTTCCCATTTGCACGCGCCTTGTAACTGTCCTGGAAAGTCATTCTGGTTAGGTGTGATAGAGTGGTAGAAGTGCCGGCAACAAGAACATTTTAAAAATATACATTTTTATCGATTTCAGAGAGGAAGGGAGAAGGGGAGAGAGAGAGAGATAGAAACATCAATGATGAGAGAGAAGCATTGATCCTCTGCCTCCTGCACTCCTCTACCAGGGACCGAGCCCGAAACCCGGCCTGTGCCCTTGAGCGGAATCAAACCCGGGACCCTTGTCAGTCCCGCAGGCCGATACTCTATCCACTGAGCTATACAGCTAGGACAAGAACTTTTTTTTTTTTTTTTTTTTTGAGTCCCAACTACTTATCAGGCATTTTTCAAGGAGCTTTATGGGGTTTATCATTGATCTCGCAGCGACCTTTGTAAGTCAGGCTCAGTTTAGACCGAGAGTGACTTGGCTAAAGCCACGTGATGGGTAAGCCTGGAGCTGGGGTTTAAGCCCTAGCAGTCTGGTTCCAGAACTGCACCATCCAATCTGGTGCCCAGTGGATTCCGGGGAGCCTTCTGGAAGGATACCCCCCACACCCCATCCATACACACACACACACACAAAGTTAGAGTTCCAAACATGTAAAATGAGAGGTTAAAAGAAGTGAGTCTTCATTCATTCAAGCAGATATTCATGAAGAACCTTCTGGATCCCAGGTGGTGGGGATGGTGGACACCTGAGAAGCTACAGAAAGAGTTGGAACTCACCTAGAAATTCTTTGGTGAATAAATAGTCCAGCTCCCTCAGTTTAATTCGGGGAATCTGGAGCCCAGAGAAATGACCTACCCAAGGTCATAAATCAAGTTAGAGAAACAGTCTAAAATGTTAAGCCTTTTTCCTCACCCCACCTTGCTTCTAGATTCCTCCTCCTTTCCTGGGTCATAAAGCCATGATAGTCATTGATGTTGCTAATGAGAACACTTTAAATAGACGAGTGCTTAATTGTGCTGTGGATAAAAGTCCTCTGTCCTCACCACTCGTTAAACAGTGGGTCTCCGTTTCTTAATTTTCTTTCTCTGAATCTCTCTAGTAATTTGGAGCCTTAGGGTATGATGAGGCTGTGCAGATTAAAACCCCTCCTGGCCCTGCAGGATTTCTAGGAATCACGGGTTATCTGGGAAGGGTTAAAGCTTTGATTCTCATTTTTCCTGAGTTCAGAGATCTCTCTTAGTTTAGGAATGAGAATTAAAAAGCACTCTTATCTAGTGTTTATCTTATCTCTACCCACTGTCCCTAAATCCCCAACTTTCTGGGTTTTTTCTACCCACCAATTTTTTTTTTTTAAATGCTTCTTCTAGGACTTAGAAAAATGATCACAAACTCCTTGCTCTGTAAAGGCTTAAAAGCCAAGAGGATTAGATGGGCTATGTTTACCATATTCCCAAGATCTACAGTGTTTCCCAAACTTTTGACATATGTGTACCCCTTCTATAATTTTCATAACGCTGAGTGCCCTTCGTACTCATGAGAACGTAGAATTAGGCGCAGCTAAGCACGGTGCAGTGCATATCCCCACCAAACTTCCCGTACCCCTGGGGGTACGCGTACCACACTTTGGGAAACACTGGCCTGGTCTCTAAATGGGGTGCTCAAATGTTTATCGAATAAACTCATGCACATACCTGCACTCTGTTCTTATTGAATCACTTGCCTGTGCAATTTTACTTCCCCTCCCAGGCTCAGTTAAAGGCCTTAGCTTGCATTCAAGGCATCCACAGCATGGCTCAGCCTTGCTCCCTGGCCTTGGGCTGCCCACTCTTGCCTGTTCCTTTCGTCAGTTTGCTTCTTTTCTAACACTAAGCCTGCCCTCTCCTGTTCAGTCAGAAAGCATTCACTGAACCCCTGTGACTTGCCATCCACTTCACATTAGTAGTGAGCACAGGTGACAAAACCTGCCTCCGTGGCCTGGTGGACACTCCTGGGCTGGATATGCTCAGATTCTGATGTAATGATTCAGTGCATATCCATGCTCCCTTCCGGGGAAAGATGAGACCACCCACCCAAAAATGTTGTCTAGGTGCTTAATGGTGATGATCGTTCTGTCTTCCTGTCCCTCTGCTGCATGTCCTAATCCAGAGTTCAGTTTCTCCACTTCACTCCGTCAACAAGTATTGATTACCCACCATGCTCTGGGCACTGTCCCAGGCTCTTGGGGTACTGCAATGAACGGGAAAGACAAACTCTTGCCCCTAAGGAGCTGACGTTTCACTGAGGGAGATGGGTGGTAAGTAAATACATAACATGTTAGGGAGGGAAAGTGCTTTGGAGAAAAATAAAGCAGGGTAACAGAGATGCGGAGTGGTCAGGGAAGGTGGCATGCTAGCCGGTGGTACGAAGACATGCGAGGGAAGTGCTAGTGGAGGAGAGAACAGCCTGTGCAAAGGCCCAGAGGGATGTGTGTGCTCCGCGTCTTCAAGTAAATGCAAGAAGGTGCTGGAACGTGGGAGCAAGTAGTGGAAGATGAGGTCATGCCCTAACCAGTTTGGCTCAGTGGATAGAGCGTCGGCCTGCAGACTGAAAGGTCCCAGGTTCGATTCCGGTCAAGGGCATGTACCTTGGTTGTGGGCACATCCCCAGTAGGAGGTTGGACAAGAGGTAGCTGATTGATGGTTCTCTCTCATCACTGTTTCTAATTCTCTTTCCCTCTCCCTTCCTCTCTTTAAAAAAAAAAATCAATAAAATATATTAAATTAAAAAAAAAAAAAAAAGATGAGGTCATGTGATGGATGCAGATCTTCCTAGACATATTGGTACTTAGAGCTAGAACCAGTCTCATTTGATGATGGAAGTGTGAGAGAAGACAGGAGTGAGGGTGGCTGTGCAGAGTACAACTCCAGAGTTAGGGTGCCTTGGTATCCAGCTGCTCGACTAGTCCTTCCGTTCTCAGCCCCTCTCTGAAGTCCTGCTCTCAGCCCCCTGGGGCCTTGGCTTCCCGCCCTGCCCAGGGTCCTGGAGTGGGCACTGATTTGCTTCTAGTTGGCTGCCTCTTCTTGTGAGCCTTGGGTCTAGCGCCTCCATTCATTGCTCCAGAGAGCGCGCTGTCAGCTTGTCCACGACTAAAACTACTGACCTCTCTCGCCTCTGATTGCCTCTTTTCCTGGCCATTTTATCTTTGAAATTCGAGCAGGATTTCGGTTGAGAGCAGAAACTTGTTTCACTTTCTCTGTTTACCATGGTGGGTAGGCTGAGCTGGTGAAGAGCCTGTTTTTCTGAGTCCCCCAAGGAGGTGCCTGATTACCCCACTAGTTGGCATTCTTGGGACTGGTTCTAAGTTGGCATGCTTAGGCTTGGCTCCTTCTATCACAGTTAGGACTGTTAGGAGTAAGTAAGCATTGTCCTGGCATTCGCTTTTAAACATTCCAGGAAGCGAAAGGCCTGAGAGTATGTATATTTCTTATGTAAATCACAGGATCACATCCAGCCAGCCAGCATAACCTCTCTAAGAGGGATGTCCAAGAAGGTGCTTGCGAGGACTCGGCCCTGTGGGAGGGACCTGGAACAGTCTCGGTGGGACTGCGAGGCCTGGGACTCCCCCCCTGGCTGTGTGTCACAGCTGCCTGGGAGCCAGGGAGCGATGTGAGCATGCCAGAGAGCTTGATTTAATGTTCGATGGGTGAGGCCTGGCCTCTGGCCCCCATTATTGGTCTGGGTCTAGCTGAGGTCTTGGTAAACAAAACTGTCAGAGCTGAGCTGAGAAATCCGCCGTCAGCTTATTCTGCTTAGCATGCAGCATTTTTTGCAGGTTGCTTTCCAGTGTTTTGGAAACGACAGGAGCACCAGGGTCGTTAGTTAATGTGCCCTGGCTGCTTGGCCCAGATCCTTTCCCAGGCCACGTGGGAGAAGTCTGCTCTGGGATGAAATGTGAGGTGTGGAGGCGGAGACCAGCTCGGGCATGGAAACTTCAGGAAGGCTGAGGTCCAGTCCGTGTGCACGCCGAGGGTCACCCGTGTGGAAAGGATGGGACGCACCCAGGTGCCTTCCCTCTGTCCCTGCAGCTGTCCTTTTCACTGGAAGTGCCCTGCTTCTTGCTGTCACCCCAAGCCTCCTCCTTAAATGTGGCGGCCCAAGCATGCCGCCGCCCCCAAATAAAAGCATGAAATAGTCAGAGAGCCCATTTCTGCAGGCCTGGCCTCTGCTCCAGCAGTAGCTAATTCACTCCAGGCCCTGACAGAGGCTTGTCCATGGGCACATTTGGATGGTGCCTGGAGATAATGGGACCCCTTGAGGGTCCATTATCCCAGATCTCCTGGGTCACAGGGGTAGTTAGAGCTATAGAATTTGTCTTTTCCTTCAGCAGGTGGGTACCAGTAGCTTAGAAAAATCTTATTTATGCACTCAGCAAACATTCACTGACTTAATTCCAAGCTTCTTGGTCAGGAATTGGGTCAGTATTTATTGTGCAGAACATTTATTCTTGCCCTGAGCACACAGATCTCTCAGGATAGCATCCAGGTGATGCTGAGTACTCAGTGTCAGGCTGTCCTTATTACTCTTACGTTTGTGTGTTCTGGGGGCAGTGTAGGTGTGTGGAAAGGATCTCCATCGTGTGGCCTTTGGAGTCTCAGAACTGGATTCAAATTCCAGCCCTGTGTGAACAAATCACTTCCCACCGTAAAATGGGGCTCCCGCCCTAGCCTGTATGGCCCAGTGGATAGAGCGTCAGCCTACAGACTGAAGGGTCCAGGTATAATTCTGATCAAGGGCACATGCCCCCAGTAGGGGGCATGCTGGAGGCAGCCGATCAATGATTCTCCCTCATCATTGATGTTTCTCTCTCTCCCTCTTCCTTCTTCCCTGAAATCAATAAAAATATATTGGTTTTGGGGTTTTTTGTTTTGTTTTGTTTTTTAATGGGGCTCTGCTGTCTCCTGTGAGGGTAATGACAAGATGGCAGGAGCTAGCTGACATGCAAGACCCAGAGGGGCCAGCCCTCCAGGGACTGCAGGGCCAGCTGATGACCATGCAGCGTGTGTGGCTCTAAGGAGAAGGTGCTCCCCACTCGCTGTGGGAATATCGGAGAGAGGCCTGCTGTGTACCGTGTCTCCCCGTAAATAAGACAGTGTCTTATATTAATTTTTGCTCCCAAAGATGCACTAGGTCTTATTTTCAGGGGATGTCTTATTTTTCCATGAAGAAGAATATGGTACACATTTATTGTTAAATGAAAATAAAGGAAATTTATTACCTGTATACGGTATGGTAGTATGGTAGTTGTCAACACAAACCAGACAAACTGAATCCTACAGTATCAAGAATTTACTCATTTATTCAATGACAATCATGTCATCATCTTCTGGAACATCATCATAACAATCCAATTCCTGAATTTCCTGGTGAATTTCTTGTGACTCCATTTCTTTCAGAATCAGTGGACCAAATCTCTCATGTTTAGCAATAGCATTCTGAGACAGAGCCTAGGGGGGCCTTATTTTCGGGGGGAAGCTGTATATTTCACTCAGAAGGAAACCTGTAAGTAGGTCTTATTTTCGGAGGATGTCTTATTTTCGGGGAAACACGGTAGTTAGCCGACGGCCACAGGTTTTAGGAAATGAAGCCAAGTGCCAGCAGCTACAAGGCGTAGAGGAGGGAGTCCAGTAGGTGAGGTCCCTGCCTTGCTGGTTGATTTTGAGTCACCTCTCTGGGCTTTGCTTTTTATGCTGTAAAATCAGGGCCATAAAACTTTATAGGTTCACCGAAAGGTTAGTTGAAGTGAGCCATGGAATACACCCATCCTGGTTCCTTCAACGCTGATTCCCTTTTCTGTGCTTCCCAGGAGGAGAACCTCATATAAAATGCATTTGACCCAGCTGGTGTAGCTCAGCAGTTGAGCCTACACTCAGGAAACGAGGCCGCCGGTTCGAAGTCAGGGCACATGTCCGGATTGTGGGCTCAGTCCACTGTGGGGGGGTGTGCGGGGAGGGCAACCGATCGATGATGTTTCTCTCTCATCCATGTTTCTCTCCCTGTGTCCCTCTCCCTTTCTCGCTCTAAAAATCAATTTTAAAAACTTTTTTTCTTTTCTTTTCTTTTCTTTTCTTTTAATGCATTTGGCTCCTACCAGTTTGCTTTCCTGGAAGCTCAGGCCCTCTGACAGCCAGGTTCATGGGGCTAGGGGTTCTGACTAAGGTGTCTTCCTGATCTGGTTTTTGGTTTTTGGAGAGATCAGTCTGGCTCTGCTGCCTATCCTGTTATGTTTGGGTTGGGTGATTGTTCTAAAAAAAAAACAACAAGTTGCAGGTTGTCACAAATGTGTGTGTAAATTAGATGCCTCAGCCCAACAGTTTATTTATTTATTTTTTTAATATATTTTATTGATTTTGTACAGAGAGGAAGGGAGAGAGATAGAGAGCTAGAAACATCGATGAGTCATCGACCAGCTGCCTCTTGCACACCCCCTACTGGGGATGTGCCCGCAACCAAGGTACATGCCCTTGACCAGAATCGAACCCGGGACCTTTCGGTCCCCAAGCCAACGCTCTATCCATTGAGCCAAACTGGTCTCGGCAGCCCAACAGTTTAATATAAGCAGGTGAACCTCCTTCGCTGTAAGTCTGGGTGTGATCACCTGCCTCTAAGCTGAGTCCTGGGGCGGGCCCTTTAAAAATAGTTCCTCAGCCTGGCAGATGTGGCTCAGTGGTTGAGCATTGACCCACGAACCAGGAGGTCAGAGTTCCATTCTGGGTCAGGGCACATGCCCAGATTGCAGGTTCAATCCCTAGTAGGGGGCGTACAGGAGCCAGCTGATCAATGATGCTCTGACATCGTTGATGTTTTTCTCTCTGTCTCTCCCTCTCCCTTCCTCTGAAATCAATTAAAAATGTTTTTTTTTTTCTAAGTTTTTTTTTAAAAGACTAGTTTCTCAGATCGCTATAATCTTAAGGGTCTCGGGACATGAGTGAGCCCTGTTGGTTTTCAAAGTTAAGTGTTGGAGGGCTCATCTCTCAAGTATGTGTCTCAAGTGGGGTTCCATCCCTTCACTCCTCCAGGAGAAACTCTGAGTTTTGAGTTCTCCCTGTTGTGGGTCACTGTGATGGGGGCAGGACTTATGGCGAGACTGTGTCAAGGCCTCTCTGCCTCTCCTGCTCACTTAGATGTAGTTTTCTTCTCTTTGCCCAATGTGCAGTTGTCACCAGCCAGCCTAGGTTTTTTGGTGTGTGTTTATTTTAGTATATTTTTATTGAAAATACATTTCTTTTTTTTTTTCTTCTTTTTTTTTCTTTTTTTTCAGAGAGGAAGGGAGAGAGAGATAGAAACGTCAATGATGAGAGAAAATCATTGATCAGCTGCCTCCTGCACACCCCCTACTGGGGATCGAGCCCGCAACCCAGCATGTGCCCTTGACCGGAATCAAGCCTTTAGTCCGCAGGCCGACACTCTATCTACTGAGCCAAGCTGGCTAGGCCAGCCTAGGTTTATTTTTGTTTTCCAGCCTAGGTTTTTTAAGAAGGAAATTGTTTCACATGAACCTGTAGATTCAGTTTGTCCATGGGGGAAGGAGAGTTCAGACTCTATATCAGGGGTCTTCAAACTACGGCCCGCGGGCCACATGCGGCCCGCAGAGGAGTCTGATCCGGCCCGCCAGGTTTTTTGGGCAGTGAGCGCAGCCGAGGTGTTACAGTAGGAATTAGTAGTTCATATAGTCCGGCCCTCCAGCTCTCTGAGGGACCGTGATCTGGCCCCCACTTTAAAAAGTTTTAGGACCCCTGCTCTATATCATCATCTTGAACCCTCTTCTTTTTCTCGTGCTCCACCCACTCGCACCTCACACCCAGCACAGAGACAGCAGCTTGTGTGTCAGGTGGGGGTGCCCAGCAACAGGCACTCCCAGCATCCCTGGGCTAGTAAGCCGTCATCATGCTGCAGTATTATCTGAGCCCCGACTGCTCACAGGTCCCTGCACGGTCTGGGAGGAGAGGGAAATGCTATTTAGATGTGGACAACATTGAAGTAGAGGAGGGCTCACAGGCTGATGGGAAATAACATGGACAGTTGGACTGCTCCTTTCTTGACGGGAAGAAGAAAGATGTGTTGCATCACTGGAATGTCAGCCAATTTGGGGACTAAAAGCAGCTGCATTTGGTAGGATTGGGGCATCTCCTTTCCCACGTGGAGGATACCTCTGGTGGGCAGGGTTTGCTATCGTCATCCTCACCCCCAAGACCTTGGTGGAGTTTTCATTCCAGCCTCTGGTACTCAGTAAAAGCAGCTGCTAAACCGGCATCATGCAGCCGGTGACTCAGCCCAGGGAGGCAGTTGGATGGTCACCTGACTTTGGGGTTTCACTTGGGACATTCTTCAAACGTGGTGTGCTTGCCTGTTTTGGCTGTAGGGCTGATTTCCCTGCTCTTGAGTGAAAGTTTCTTCTCTGCCCTCCGAACACTAGGGAAGGATCGAATTATATTTGTGACCAAAGAAGACCATGAAACGCCAAGCAATGCAGAGCTGGTGGCTGACGACCCCAATGATCCATACGAGGAGCATGGTGAGTGGCGTGGGCCCCCTGGGACCCAGGGACGTGTACTGAGGGGAAAGTTCACTGTTCAAAAATGTTCTCCCATTTTGCCCCAGCCACGGCAGATACGCATCTCAGCCATGGACCATCTCAGGACAGTGGGTTCATCTCCCTCAGAATTGTAAGAGGCTGTTCGGGCCCTTGTTCTGATGCACTTCCCTGGCCATTAGGCTAAAATCTAAGATTTTTCTCCTTACTGAAGTCTTCTGCCTTTTTTTCTTAGTTTTTGCATTGGCTTAAGCTGCTAGTTGGATGCTTCCCAGTGACTGTGTTTGGGGGAAGGGTGTCAGTGGGTTTTAGCAGTTCCAGGTAGGTTAAGGTGATAGGAATCCCCCTGCTCAAACAAGTTACCACGCTGAATTCTGCCACATCTGCAGACTATTAGCAAGCAGGTACCTACCGGTAATAGCCACACACCTTGTTCTGTGAGGTACTTTCTCCTTGTGGGTTCCCCAGCAAGCACCTTGCCAGAACAGCTCACTTGAGATAGAGGGGCAGTGTTCTAGCAGCAGGACTCAGCTAACTAGTTACACGCAACTCAGTTAATGGTCACTTGGGCATCACTCCAAAGACTCTCTAGGACTTAGCCAGCCTGTGTAAGGCAGCTGTGTAGTTGCAATATTCCTACATGGTCCAAGTTTCATAAACAGTACTCACTCCACCAATCTAAAGCCTTTTCTGACATCCCGGGTGATAACAAACAAGCCTTTAGTGTTGATTGGTGATACATATGGTTGAAAGAGCTTGAAGGAGCTGCCTGTAGGGTATGGGCTCCTAGTTGGAGTTTTTCAGATGCTAAGAATAAAGTGTATGTTCTTAGGTAGGACACTGTTTACTACCCTGGCTGCTCCTAGGGATTAGAGGAAAGCTCAGTAAGTTATCTGGCACCTTAAGGGGACAGTGGGAAGTGCAAACATTATACAAAGTGTTAGATTTCTGAGAATCTCAGCTATAGGAGTAATCTTAAATCATCCTATATAATAAAGCGGGGATATGCAAATTGACCATCACACCATAACAAATGGCTGCACCAACAGCAGAGACAGGGATTCCATAAACAAGATGGCTGTGCCGCTGCCCTACCCACCTCCCCATCACTCCCCGGGCTGGTGGGCTTGATAGGGGACCTTAGGCTGCAGCCTACCCCTGTCCAGCAGGGCTTGATGGGGGACCTGAGGCTACACCTCCCACCCAGCAGGGTTTGACAGGGACCTCAAGGCGTGCCCCTGGCCCAGGCTGGGGGACCTCAGGCTATGCCCCCTGACCTGGCGTGCGGCCAGGTGACCCCTGAGGCCACACCCCCACCCAGTGGGGCTTGATGGGGGTGGAGCCAGCTGGGTCTGGATCTAGCCCAATGTGAGTGAGACAGGCCGAATCTGAGTCTCACATGATTTCGAAGCTCATGTGGGTGGGCAGGGACTTGGCTCTGGTTCCCGTGGTTCACCCCAGACGCTGACATAAGGAAGATTTTAATATACATTTTACTAATTTTCTTTCATCTCTGACACTTCTGTTATAGAGAATGGGACCAAATAGCACTATTAAAATATTTCCTCTAATTAATTCCCTTTTAATGTGCACAAATTTCATGCACCGGGTCACTAGTACTCTTTCAAAGAAAAGTAAATCACACATAAATTCTAGTCCTTTGCCTATCTTTAGATCACATGTGTCAAACACAAGGCCCGCGGGCCAAATCCAGCCCGCCAGGCCTTGCAATGTGGCCCGCACCGCGCTGTCATCACTGCACTCCGCTGTCAGTTTATGACATTGTCAGTTTATGACTGTTCAGTAAACCATTCAGCCCGCGATTTAGGCTGGATTTTAGATTTTGGCCCCTTCTCTGATTGAGTTCGACACCCCTACTTTAGATCCATATTAAGTATGTTTCTTTAATTGATTGAGACTCTGTGAGGCCTGCAGGATGATAAATCAGGTTTTGTTTTGTCTGCCTCATAGTGTTTTTATAAAAACAGAATGTGTCTGTCTTTAGATTGTGCATTCCCCTATTTCCTGAACTATTACTTTTAATGTTAGCATTATGATATATTTCTTCACCATTACACTTGTTTTTTTTCCTCCTACCTGCTTGTCATGTACAGTATACCTGCTTGAACACTATAGGTATTTGCCTTTGCAACCCCTTGTGAATAATTGTGTGAGGCGGTATATAAAACAGCACTCTGGGACCCAGATTCTGAGTTCTCAGTTGCAAAATTACTACTTTTAAAACATGCTGCATCTGCGCTTAATTTAACATGCTGAAGCTACCAGTGATGTTTTTACAGTGTTTCCCTAAAGTGCATATTGGCTTCATAGTGCCCTCTGTGAAGAACTAATGCGTTCTAGCTCAATCCTCTGATAAACAGTGGTACAAGGGCTGCTCAGACCTCATTATTACTTATTTTTTTTAAAGAATAATAATAGTCCTTTTTTAAGTTAACTAGAGAGAAAGAGAGGAAAGGAGACAGAGAAATATCAATTTGTTGTACCATTTATCTATGCATTCATTGGTTGTTTCTTGTATGTGCCCTGACCAGGGATCAAACCCACAGTCATGGCATATCGAGACGACACCCTAACCAAACGAGCTAACCAGCCAGGGCCTGAACTGTTACTTTTTTTTTTTTTTTTAATATATTTTTATTGATATCAGAGAGGGAGAGAGAGAGAAACACCAATGATGAAAGAAAATCATCGATCAGCTGCCTCCTGCACACTCACACGGGATCGAGCCTACAACCCGGGCATGTGCCCTGAACAGGAATCAAACCCTGACCTGGTTCATAGGTTGACGCTTAACCATTGAGCTATACCAGCGGGGCTGACCTATTACTTTTTTTTTAAAATATATTTTATTGATTTTTTACAGAGAGGAATAGAGAGTTAGAAACATCAATGAGCCAAAACCAGTTTGGCTCAATGGATAGAGCATCGGCTTGGGGACTGAAGGGTCCCGGGTTCGATTCCGGTCAAGGACATGTACCTTGGTTGTGGGGATATCCCCAGTAGGGGGTGTGCAAGAGGCAGCTGATCGATGACTCATCAATGTTTCTAACTCTCTGTCTCTCTCCCTTCCTCTCTGTACAAAATAAATAAAATAAAATAAAATAAAATAAAAAGAAATTTAAAAAAATTAAAAAAAAAAAGAAAGAAACATCAATGAGAGAGAAACATCGATCAGCTGCCTTCTGCACACCCCCCACTGGGGATGCGCCGCAACCAAGATACATGCCCTTGACCGGAATCGAACCCGGGACCCCCCCAGTCCGCAGGCCGACACTCCATCCACTGAACCAAACCGGCTTCAGCTGAACTATTACTTGTGGGGGTTTTTTTGGTTTTGGGTTGTTTTTTTTATATATTTCTTATTGATTTTTTACAGAGAGAAAGGGAGAGGGACAGAGAGCTGGAAACATCAATGAGAGAGAAACATCGACCAGTTGCCCCCTGCACACCTCCCACTGGGGATGTGCTCACAACCAATGTACATACCCCCGACCGGAATCGAACCTGGGACCCCTCAGTTTGCAGATCGATGCTCTATCCACTGAGCCAAACTGGTTTTGGCTGAACTATTACTTTTAATGTTAGCATTATGATATATTTCTTTTGCAAACTGTTTGTGCAGGTGTGTTAGCATTGTTGAGCATCCAGGGGGCAGCATTTGTATATGCTTCCAGCGCTGACATGTGGAGCAAAGAGCATGGGCTCTGGGACTCTAAGGGCCCTTGTTGTAGTCCTGATTTAGACTCCACTGAACCCCATAAACCTCATGTGTAAACTAGAATTATAAACACCTACCAAAGGATTAAGTGATTTACCACATACAACTTCATGCACAAAAATGTGCATTGCAGCTGTCATTAGTGCCAGTGGTGAACTGCCTGCCAGTCTCATTGCCATCCCTACTGTTAGCCTGTTTACTACTGTTTCCCCGAAAATAAGACATCCTCCGAAAATAAGACCTAGCGCAACTTTAGGAGAAAAAATTAATATAAGACACTGTCTTATTTTCGGGGAAACAGGGTAGTGAGGAGCCACTGCAGCAGATTTGTTGATCACTGAAGTTTCTAAGGTAGAATTAAGAGACAGGGTCCAGCTTGGGCCTAGGACTTCGGACACTAGCTCAGAGCACCAGCTAGTGGTATCAGACCTGAGTATTTCCCTGGAGTGAAAAATCATGGGTGATTTCACTGGGTACTTAGTCTTTTTTTTTTTTTTAATAATAATATATCTTTATTAATTTTAGAGAAGCGGAGACAGATAGATATATCAATGATGAGAGAGAATCATCGATCAGCTGCCTCCCACACACCTCCTACTGGGGATTGAGCACACAAACTGGCATGTGCCCTGACAGGGAATCGAACTGTGACCTCCTGGTTCATAGGTCAACGCTTAACCATTGAGCCACCCCAGCTGAGCAAGTCTTTCTTAAAGAGTGCTCTCAGTCTCTGTAGTCAACTTATCTAAGAGAATTCTATATGAATTATATTTCTGTCCATGTCTGTCACAAAGCTGAAGTTAAGCCATCATCTTGAAAACATTTTGGAAAACTAGAAAATACTATTTAGATGTGACAAAGTTCAAAGACAAGAAAAAATGTAAAGTTAAAAAGTTAAGTGAAAATCTGTCTGAAACCTCAAACTCTCCCCAACACATATACAATGCAATAATTTGGTTAATGTAGTTACTCTCCCTCTAAGCTTCTCGTTTTTATAAGAATGGAGTCACACCTCTTTGGTATGCCACTAGCCTTTTCCTTGTAAAACATGTCTTGGACATCTTCCCAGTCAGCACAGAAGGATCAGACTTCCGGTTTTTACCAGTCCCCACGCTGTGTGTGACTTCCGAGAGCTGCCACAGAGCCAGGGGGGCTGGAGGAGCAGCGCCGGTGGGCGGGGAGCAGAGATTGGAAGGAGGAGGTCAGCTTTGGGCTCAGCGTGTTAAAGTGTGTATGTTTCCAAAGGTCCCCGTTAACCATCGGGTGATGGCTTCTACTTTGGACTAAATGGATTCCAGTCGGCAGTTCTTAGAGCACAGCCACAGTATGGGGCGGGGCTTAGAATATAGGTTAGGGTTACATGTGGAGAATATAGCCAATGGTGGCTTTTTTCCAGCTGAGCCAGGATGGCTGGATTTGCCCCAGGCATTTGCACCCGATATAAGAGGTAGGTCCACAGGCAAGTGCCTGCCAGGCAACCGTTCATACTGTTCAGCTCTTAAGTGGCCTGGGAGGACAGGACTTGGTTTTACTTGTTCTGAAACCTTCAAGAGCATCTCTCACCTTCTCCTTACCCGCCTTCCTGTTCCAGGATTGATCCTGCCCAACGGAGAAATTAACTGGAACTGCCCGTGCCTTGGGGGCATGGCTAGTGGCCCCTGTGGGGAACAGTTCAAGTCAGCCTTTTCCTGCTTCCACTACAGCACGGAGGATCTCAAGGGATCAGACTGTGTAGACCAGTTCCGGGCCATGCAGGAATGCATGCAGAAGTACCCAGACCTCTATCCCCAGGATGAGGAGGAGGAGGAGGAGGAGGAGGAAGAGAAGAAGCCAGCAGAACGTTTAGAAAAGGCAGCTCCCGCCGAGGCCACCGCAGCCAAAGAAGAGAAGGGGTCAAGCTAATGAAGGCCATGCCGCAGCCCTGGCTCCGGGCCTTCCGCTCAGAGTGACGTGAACCTTTTGCAAACGCCTTTCGGTCACTCTCCATGAGTCTTTCCCTCTATGGTTCTGTGCACTGTAATGTACAAAATAACTTATTTTGATGATCGGGGGTTTGGGCCCCTTGACATATACACTGAAAAACATGGGGTAATATGTCTGTGTTTCTCACATAACTCTACCAGTGACTGTGGCTACTGCTTTCGAATTCTCCTCTGAGATTACCTCTAAGTTTGCCACTTTGAAATAATGTGCTGGATACTCTCAGCAACTAAAAATCATTACCTAGGAGTGTCTCTTGCGAGTGAGCTGATTTATTCTGATTCATTATCTCCCTTTTGGTAGATTTTACACCCATTTGGGAAATGAAATAGAAATAAAAAAAAAATCTTCCTTTAAACATGCTGGAATGGGGCCATTCCTGATACAAGAGGCCAGATAATCAGATGCTTATTTCTCAAGAACCATCTTGACCTTGTGTATAGGAGGTATGATGCTTCATTTCTAAGACATTTTGGTTTTCCTTTTTTATATTGAGCCCCAGGTTTTCTTTCTAGAGAGTGGAGCTTTGGACCCTCCAACTCACAGACTCTTTCTAAAAAGAAGAAGCTGGTTTTGCTGTTCTTGTTATTCCAGAAGCACTGGTTGGGGCCTGTGTTCGCACTGGCTCTGGCTTGGCCTGTTCAGATGCAATATTCTTGAGAGGTGGGGACCTACTTGTTACCAAAGTAGCGACCAAGAAGGAAACATGAATTAAAAGGAGAGCACGGTTTTACCTGATTTTTAATATGTCGTTTTTTTTTCCTGGTTGAACATGTTTTTGATGTAGGGAAATATAAATTATGAAAAGTTCAATTGAAACTGCTCCTTAACCAAATTTTATATGTTGGTATTCATATCAAGCAGTTTTTGTCTGTGAACAGATGCCTTCCTAATCCATTAGGTGGGGCGGGCTCTTCCCATTTGAAGATAAGGAACTAAAGTAAGGTGACCAGACATCCCACTTTTGGCGGGACAGTCCCGATTTTTAACAATTTGTCCCCCGATCCTCGATTTTTTAAAACGCCGCGGGACAAATTGTTGGAAATCGGGACGTCTGGTCACCTTAAACTAAAGCCCTCGTAGGTTAAGTAACTTGCCCAAGGTGTAACTGCTAGACAGTTTTCAGGCTGTGATGCAGTAATGCCTCATTGGTCCCTGGTGCATTGGCTCTCTATCGCTGTGTTTAAAAAAATTACCTTAAAACGGAGCAGCTTGAAACAAACGTTTTCAATCTCAGAGTTTCTGCCAGTTGCGATGATGGCTTTGACTCTGCTGGCTCCTCGGGCTCAGCCTCTCGCCCTGAGATCGGGGTGCAGTCATCTCAGGGCTCGACAGGCTTTCCAAACCGCTCGGCCGGTTCGGGGCAGGACTCGGTTCCTGTGGCGTGTTGGATGGAGGCCTCAGTTCCCCACTGGCTATTGGTCAGAGCCCGCCCTCCGTTCCTCGGCCTGTGGGCCTCAGCGTGGCAGGTGGCTTCCATCAGAGAGCAAGATGGAAGCCAGAGCCTTTCCTAAATTAATCTCAAATGACATTCCCCCACTTTACCATACTCTGTTTTGTTAGAAGCCAGTCACAGTCCACACTCAAGAGAAAAGACACAGGGCACGAGAACCAGGAGGCTGCCTGCACACCAGAAAACAAGGTAACGGCACATTGAAGCTGGAAGCACAGTTAGACGTGAGGAGTTGTGGGTGGGAGGTGTTAGGGAGGTAAAGAACTGTGCTGTCCGTAGTCAGAACTTGTCAAAAATCAAGAACGTGGAGTTGCTCGAGTTTGGCAGCTATGACAGTCCTGTGTGTTAGGCTCATAAAGGGCCTTACACGTTTAACAAACATACTTCTCAGTTAAGGTGTTGGTCACCACCCAGATGTTACTGATTTGGGGACATGTCATGGATCCCACTCATTTGATGCATTCAAGAAACCTCTACAGTTCCAAGTCCTCGGACATGGGAAAATGAGTCCTATGGTGCCTGCCTGCCTGCGTGAAGTCAGCGTTCACCAGAAAGAAGGAATGGATGGGTAGTGCGTGATGGCACTAGATTCTCAAGGTAGATTGTTTTCTTCTAGCAATGGTCATTTACAACAGACTCTCAGGCTGACTTTGCCTAGTCCACTTGGTTAGACAAAAGATTCCATTTCCCCCATTTTTCAGTAGAAAAACAACTTGGCAATAAGAGGTGCCCCCTGCATAAGCAATGAGAGTAGAATTTTTAATTGCAAATGACATGCATTATTATATTAGTTTCAAATGTTCAACATAGTGATTAGACATTTATATAACTTAGAAGGATCACCCCAATAAGTCTAGTAGGCATCTAACACCATAGTTATTACAAGGTTGTAATAACTAATTCCCAAGTTGTTATAGGAAAAACAAGGGACAGAGGAACATGTGAAATGACACAATGGGATTCGATCAGCAAATTCCAAAACAAAACTAAAGAACAAAGGGTGTGATTTTTTTTCATGAATAAATTGCAAGGAAAAACTTTTCATCAAGACGGCAGAGTAGGTAACTCTAGTTATAATATTCCCTCTACCTGTGACTGTTCGTTTATTAGATTTCACATATAAGTGAAATTATATGGTACTTGTCTTTCTCTTGATTGACTTGTGTCACTTAGCATAATACCTTCTAGGTCCATTATGTTATCACAAATGGCAAGATTTCATTATTTTATAGCTGGGTAATACTCCATTGTATCATGTACCTTTTTTTTTTTAATCCTGACCCAAGGATATTTTTTCCATTGATTTTTTTTTATTTTTTTCCCATATTTTATTGATTTTTTTACAGAGAGGAAGGGAGAGGAATAGAGAGCTAGAAACATCGATGAGAGAGAAACATCGACAAGCTGCCTCCTGCACACACACACACCCTCCCCCCCCGGGGATGAGCCCGCAACCCAGGCACATGCCCTTGACCAGAATCGAACCTGGGACCCCTCAGTCCGCAGGCCAATGCTCTAGCCACTGAGCCAAACCGGTTTCGGCTTTTTCCATTGATTTTTTATTTTTATTTATTAATTTTTTTTTAAATCAATCTTTATTGTTCCTAGGGGTGTCGAACTCAATCAGAGAAGGGGCCAAAATCTAAAATCCAGCCTAAATCGCGGGCCGAATGGTTTACTGAACAGTCATAAACTGACAATGTCATAAACTGACAGCGGAGTGCAGTGATGACAGCGCGGTGCGGGCCACATTGCAAGGCCTGGTGGGCTGGATTTGGCCCGCGGGCCTTGTGTTTGACACATGTGGTTCATACTATTACAAAGGTTCCCCACCTCTTTCCCCCCTCCACCAGGCTCCCACCCCACCCTCCGCCCCTCTTCCCCTCCCCCATTGTCCTCATCCATAGGTACACAGCCTATGTTCAGTCTCTTCCTCCCTCCCTTTCCCCGACAGTAAATCCCTTTCAGATAGTAAATCAGTCACTTAGTCCATTGATTTTTAAAAAAAATATTTGTATTGATTTTAGAGAGGAAGGGAGAGGGAGAGAGATAGAAACTTTAATGATGAGAGAGAATCATTGATTGGCTGCCTCCTGCATGCCCCAAACTGGGGATCGAGCTCGCAACCCAGGCATATGGCCTGACTGGGAATCGAACCGTGATCTCCTGGTCCATACGTTGACACTCAACCACTGAGCCACACCAGTCGACCTCTATAGATTTTTAGACAGGATGGCAGGGAGAAAGAAACAACAACTGATTGCCTCCTGCACTTCCAACTCCTGCTTCCCAACTAGGGCCGGAGATGGAGCCTGCAAGCAAAGTATGTGCCCTTGATTGGAATTGAACCCAGGACCCTTTAGTCTAAGGCTCCAACCACTGAGCCAAACCAGTTAGTGCTGACCATGTTTTCTTTATCCACTTGTATATCAATGGAAACTAATCTTTTGATTAGAGTGTTTAAACCATTTACATTTAAAGCAGTTATTGATAGGTATGCAAGCTGGGTGGGAAGAAGGTTAACAAATTTTCTATTCAGAGCAGGTGAGTCTGTAAATCTGCACCAGCCCCTTAAGAAGGACCTGGGATTCCAGCAAGCAGCCCTCTCAGCTACAATCCCTGCCGGTTTTTACAGCCAGAAGTTATGGGGAGCCAAAACCGTTTTGGCTCCGTGGATAGAGCATAGGCCTGCGGACTGAAAGGTCCCTGGATCAATTCTGGTCAAGGGCATGTACCTTGGTTATGGGCACATCCCCAGTAGGGGTCGTGCAGAAGGCGGCTAATCAATGTTTCTCATTGATGTTTCTAACTATCTCCCTTTCTGTGAAAAATCAATAAAATATATATATTTTTTTAAAGTTATGGTGATTTCTTGTCCTGATACTGGCACCTCTCCCTCCTGCACCTGCAGCCCTGATACCCCCACCCCCCACCATCGAGGGTTCCTTCCCCCTCCATTTCTTAAGTGCCACACTGATTGTGGGGCCCGCCCCTTCTGCACCTCCAACCCTCTTTTCAGAACCAATGTGGCCTCTGAATATCCTTAATTATATAGGACTTCTGTTTAGCTAGTCTTCAGGCTGTTGCGGGGGGGGGGGGGGGGGGGGGGGTGTTCTGTAGTTTACTTGTAATTTTGAAGTACCATAGTATTGGGAGGAGGTGAGCATAGCGTTTACCTACTCTGCTGTCTTGATGAAAGTTTTTCTTTGCAATTTTTTCGTGAAAAAAAAAATCACATCCTTTGTCCTTTTGTTTTGGAATTTGCTGATTGCATCCCATTGTGTCATTTCACATGTTCCTCTGTCCTTTGTATTTCCTATAAACTGGTAGCTATAAACTGTATGGGGAGCTTTTAAAACTGGTAGCTATGGGGAGCTTTAAAAACTGTGCCTGGACCTCACCCTAAAAATGTATTCAGTAGGGCTGGTATGGGTGCTAGGAATCTAACTTTCCTAAGGTCCCTAGATGAGTCAGAGTATTTGCATCGATCCATGCACCAAAAGGAGGTGAGTTCAATTCCCAGTCAGGGCACATACCCAGGTTGTGGGGTTTGATCCCCATCAGGGGCATCTAAGAGGCAGCCAATTGATAGGGTGCTTTCACATCGATGTTTCTCTCTAAAAAATAAACTATTCTTTAAAATAAATAAACGAATAGAACACTTAGAAATATGAGCAGATAACTGAAAAGAAAAACTCAAAAGTTTGAGATTAGGTTTAAACTGGTCACATCACCATTGGCCAATGATTTAATCGGTTATGCCTGCATACTGGGACCTCCATAAAATCCCCAAACAATGGAATTTGGGAGCTCCTAAACTGGTGCCAGGAGGGTGGCTCTGCCAGCTCCATGGAGGCTAAAGCATTTGGGACTCTTGCCCTATGCACCTCTTCATCTGGCTGTTCATCTGACTCAGCAAGAAAGTATCATTTATAATGAAAACATATACTTTATAATCTACGGTATATATACTGTATATAAAAGCCTAAGTGACCGAACAACTGATCGCTATTATGTGCACTGGCCACCAGGGGACAGAAGCTCAACGCACAGGATCAGCTCCCTCCTGCTCTGGATCAGGCCTGTGGGAATTAGGCCGAGATTGGCTATCCAACATCCCCCAAGGGGTCCCAGATTATAAAAGGGCGCAGGACATGCCAAGGGACCCCACCAGAGCACGAAAATCCATGCACCAGACCTCTAGTAAATTAATGAGTAAGTTTTTTTTTTTAAACAGTTTGCAATTAAAATTAATTTGAAGATAGTACTTTACCAAAATGCAGCATAGTCTATTTACAGATATATATTTTTTAAAGAACAAGTATTAGATATTGAAAATATATTGGGCAATTTCAAAATAAGTTTAATGTAGCCGAAACCGGTTTGGCTCAGTGGTAGAGCGTCGGTCTGCGAACTGAAGGGTCCCAGGTTCGATTCTGGTCAAGGGCACGTACGTTGGTTGCGGGCGCATCCCCGGTAGGGGGTGTGCAAGAGGCAACTGGTCGATGTTTCTCTCTCATTGACATTTCTAGCTCTCTATCTCTCTCCCTCTCTGTAAAAAAATCAATAAAATATATTTTTAAAAAAAATAAGTTTAATGTAGACCTGAAAGAAATTAGAAAAGAAATAATAAAGGGAAATACACAATTACTGAAAGAACTTGTCATTAGGTAGAAGTTGCACACAGTAAAGCTACAGAAAAATCAAAGATAACGCAAAAAAAAAATCTTATATATCTACCTACCAGGAAAAGAAACAACTTTTCTAAAATGAATGTGTCTCATTTCGTTACAATAAAAATGACAGTGGAAAACAGATGACAGGAAATATATTGAGTAATGACTTCAAAATGCAGAGGTATCATAATATGTGGTAGTTCCCATTAGAACCTATAATATATACAATTAAACTTCTAGGGACAGAAAGCACAGGAATATTTCCAAATATACAAATAATATGAAATCTTACTACGTATAGAGCTTGTTGGAAATTTTAAAAAGAAAAAATTTTTAAATATATTTTATTGATTTTCCACAGAGAGGGATAGAGAGTTAGAAACATCGATGAGAGAAGAAACATTGATCAGCTGCTTCTTGCACACACCCCCACCGGGGATGTGCCCGCAACCAACATACATGCCCTTGACCGGAATCGAACCTGGGACCCTTGAGTCCGCAGGCCGATGCTCTATCCACTGAGCCAAACCGGTTTCAACTAAAAAGAAATTTTAAAGGGATTTTTTTTTTCCAAAAAGAAAAGTTCATTTAGTCAGGAGCAGCTTCTAAGCGCCTGTGTAAGTCTGTAAAACTTCCTGGCTCTAGTTTAGAGTTCGCTTTTTAATGGCAGATCAAATCACCACCAACTGGGCAGCCTGTCCTATGCTCCCTGCAGTTCATGTCATCATATGGGACTAGGCGTGTGGGGACCTGACAGTGTGCTGATCTGGCCTGAATCCTTTTGGGCTTATTGCATCCTCATAAGCTGACTCACCTTGCAGCCCCGAAAGGGATCCCTATGACCCTGAGAGCCACAATGCCGCTGCTGAGGGAGTGCTTGACAGCGGGTAATGGAGAATGACAAGGTTATTACAAATGTAATCATGCGGTGATGAAATTTGTAACTGTGGGTCCAGGCACTAGGGGCTTACATGCAGGTGACAGCCAGTGCACCAGGGGCAGCTGAAGACTGGGGTATGAGGGCATTTGATCCAGGCACGTGCTGTATTTTTTGGCATATGCTCTATTAATAACATTTAAAATATATATTTTATTGTTTTTTTACACAGAGTAAGGGAGAGGGTTAGAGAATTAGAAACACCGATGAGAGAGAAACATCTATCAGCTGCCTCCTGCACACCTCCTACTGGGGATGTGCCCGTAAACCAAGGTACATGCCCTTGACTGGGATCGAACCTGGGACCTTTCAGTCCGCAGGCCGACGCTCTATCCACTGAGCCAAACCAGTTAGGGCTATTAATAACATTGTTTTAAAGTTTGTCTTTAGGTGGCAGGGTTAACAATCACCTTTACAACCTGGCCCTGGCGCTGTATCCACTTTTCCTCTCTATCGTAATAAAGTCTGGGTGAACTTGTTCATCTTTTTATGCCCCAGATCATCATGTTGGTTCATGACACCTCGCTAATGGGATCTGCTGAGCCGGCATTAGGAAACACTCTAGACACCTTATTAAGAAAAACAAGCGTGGCAGATGGCGGGAGATAAATCCTGCAAAAGTTCAGTGGCATTGTCAAAGTGATTGGAATATCGAGTCCAAAATCCTGGAGCTTGTGGGATATTCATTGGAAAGTGAGAGGTACGTTGCTGCATTTCCTGCTATCTGTAGCAAAGAAAGAGGCGTAATCTTGGTGGGCCTCTCGGGGTTTTAGCGGCAGCATATTTATTTCACTTGGGGACATGCAGTGCTGACCTAGTTACTGGGTAATCCAGTTTGGAATGGGACTCAGAGCAAGAAAGTTCTCTGCAATAGGAGCAAGTTGTGCCAGCAGGCTGAGCTGCACGAGCGGTGTTTGTGCTGTAGGATTCCTCCGGCCAATCCTGCAGTAGGATCACAGTGATGAGCTTGTCTTTGCTGTCCCCTCTTCTGCATTTGAAGTTACTCCTGCTTCCTGTGAACGCTGGGAGTGACTAGATATCTGACCCTGGGGTAGCAAGTGGCCTGAAAATGTACTCATGAACTGGGTTTGATGGGACCCCCTGAACCACAAAATTGCACGTAAAGGAAACAGAAGTTGATTTGGCAACTGTGACCATGTTTGGGCCTAGGCCATTTTGAAAGACACAGCAAGCACCCTTTATGGTCTGGGAACTCAGATAATCAAGGTTCTTTTGTTTGTTTTTTTTACAGAGAGGAAGGGAGAGGGATAGAGAGTTAGAAACATCGATGAGAGAGAAACATCGATCAGCTGCCTCCTGCACACCCCCTACTGGGGATGTGCCTGCAACCAAGAAACATGCCCTTGACCGGAATCAAACCTGGGACCTTTCAGATCGCAGGCCGGCGCTCTATTCACTGAGCCAAACCTGTTAGGGCAACCAAGGTTCTTATCCATAATGCTTGACCCTCTCTCCCTCAGTTCATAGGGGAGTTCCCTATGACCAGCTAGCAGTAAAGGGAAAAGTCCAGGGCCTGATTTATATGTAGATTTTCACGGTTGGCCAGCACCAGCTGGACGCGGTCAGTTTTCATACTGCAGTGTCACATGGGTGGCCTCTGACAGAGTAGTGTCTTTTCTGATCAAGGCCTTGGAAAAAAACAGCCTTGAACAAATTGGTGAGTAGGAGGCCTTGGGGGAGGAATGAGGGTGAACCTCACAGAGTAGGCAGAACGTGATGATTCATTACCACACAACTGCCCACAGAGGCACCAGCTTCAGAGATAATTCTCCATAATCAGCAGACACGGTGATGACCTGTCCCGTGAATGTCACTCAGCTTCTTTCATATTCATTGTGACCGTGCATAAAGTGGCCATGGCAGCAGGGACGAAGGCTCTGTATGGAGTGAACTTCATGACAGTCCACTCACCAGGGCTGACCTGGCTACCACCTCTTCCAGGTGCCCAGCCTTCCGAACCACAGAAGTTGATGTTGACTTTTGGTATAGAAATATTCCATGCTGACAGGTTGACTATACTGACCTTTCTTATTGTGGGGAAGGTGATGCTTTAGTCCCTGGGGCAGATATACTCTGAGGATGGATTTAATCTCCCTGGCCTGCACAATCATTTGTGAACTTCCAAAACCCTGTGGGCTTGGGATGCTGCCACACACACACAGTATTATATATTCAGTATATGGAGCCGCTTACCTCAGAGCCAGAGGGCACCCATCCAGGAACCAAAGGTAAAAGGTGGGCCCCTCTTGTAATTACACTTTATAGTCCCCGTGAAGAACTTCTGTTTCCTGTTACTGAAACGTTGGGCTTGGTGGGCTTGGAGGTCTCAGTGCCTCTGTATTGGCTTTAGAATCAGGGACCTCACCCGTGCATGAATTCATGCACCAGACCTCTAGTTTAGAACGAGTAGGGAAGAAATATAGGGAAATAGGTGAGTTATCAGTTTCTGCAAACTACCAGAGCACAGATTAAGGCATGTAGCCCAGAGAAATAACCCAAAGTAGGGTGACTTGGCTCAGAGCTTCTAGACACGGACAGGCTGGCAATACCTAAGAGCAGCTATTAGATTCTCAGAGGGGAACCAGAAAAGGAGAAAATTTTTTCCTTATCTTTCTGACTTCATGAAGTAACTAGTCCAAGATCATGCTGTAAATGGATAAGATTATTATGTGGGATAATGAGAAATGGTACTCATGCCTTTGAGAATTAGGAATTTTATTTTTATTTTTATTTTTTAAATATATAGTTTTATTGATTTTTTACAGAGAGGAAGAATGAGGGAAAGAGAGTTAGAAACATCGATGAGAGAGAGTCATCAATCAGCTGCCTCCTACACACACACCCCCCCCCACTGGGGATGTGCCTGCCACCAAGGTACATGCCCTTGACCGGAATCAAACCCGGGACTTTTCAGTCCGCAGACCGACGCTATATCCACTGAGCCAATCCGGTTTGGGCAGAGAACTAGGAATTTTAGAAAATTTTGGAGCCTTGGCTGGTTTGGCTCAGTTGTTTGGGTGTCACGGAAAAGTTGCTGATTTGATTCCTGGTCAGGGCACACGCCCAGGTTGTGAGCTCTATCCCCAGTAGGGGACAGGTGATTGATGTTCTACTCTTGCATCAATGTTTCTCTCTCTCCCTCATCCTCTCTCTCTCTAAAAGTCAATAAAAATATTTTTAAAGCCTGGCCAGCATGGCTCAATGGTTGAGCATCGATCTAGGAACCAGGAGGTCAGGGTTTGATTCCCAGTCAGGGCACATGCCCAGGTTATGGGCTTGATCTCCAGTGGAGCGGGAGGGACATGCAGAAGGCAGCTGGTCAATGATTCTCTCTCATCATTGATATTTCTGTCTCTCTCCCTCACCCTTCCTCTCTGAAATCAATAACAATATTTTAAAAATAATTTTTGAAATATTAGTCCTTTGTCCATTATATGTCCTACAGATATCTTTTCCTAGCTTACAACTTGTTTTTCACTGTTTATGAAATATTTTACCAACTTTTAAACTTTACATTATAGAAAATTTGAAATATAGAGAAAATATTTTTAAATATATTTTATTGATTTTTTTTTTTTTTTTTTTTTTTTTTTTTTACTGAGAAGAAGAGAGAGGGATAGAGAATTAGAAACATCAATGAGAGAGAAACACCGATCAGCTGCCTCCTGCACACCCACTACTAGGGATGTGCCCGCAACCAAGATACATGTCCTTGACTGGAATCTAACCTGGGGACCCTTGAGTCCTCAGGCCGACGCTCTATCCACTGAGCCAAATCAGTTTCGGCGAAAATTTGAAATATAAAGGAAGCAGAAAATAGTATAACACCAGAAAGAAATAGAATGCTCTCTCTGCACTGTTGAACATCTTTTCGTGTGCTTTTTTTGCCATCTGCTTATCTTCTTCAGTGAAATGTCTATTCATCTCTTTTGCCCACTTACTAACTGGGTTCTCTGCCATATCTTTAAAGTAATATTTTTTTAACTTAAAAATAATCAGTCCAGTGACTTAAGAAGTCATTGCATAGGATTTTCCAATTCTTCTAGGTAAAATATAGATAGCATTTGGACATGATTACATAATGTGCTGAGCAGAAGAGTTCTCATATTTCTTCTGTACTCAGAGCGCTGCTAATACCGTACGACAGCAAAAAGTTTCAAATACCTTTACTTAGAATCTTAAAAGGGCTGCACGCATAGGTATTACATAACTACCCCAATGTTTCTAAGCTTTTTTATTTAAAATAAGGTAATTTGTATAAATGTTTCAGAATGATTTTGTGGAAAATTTCCTATTTGTATAAGACAGTATAGATTCCAATTCATATGCATCAATAAATTGATAACCTTATTTCTCTGAAGTTATTTACAAAATTTATAGTTTTATTAAATATTTTTGAGAACCTCATAAACCACTGCTAAAAATCTATAGATAAAATCTAGGATGCATAGCAATAGAAATATTTTTCAGGTGTGTACAAATTTTCCCCTTACCTCTTTGTCTACTTTAACTTCTGAATTTGCTTTTTAATGTTACCTAGAAAATCTTATTTAAAACTATTTTCAGTTTGTTTTCTGCACTTTAAGAAGGGAGAGAGCCCTGACTGGTTTGGCTCAGTGGACAGAGCGTCGGCCTGCGAATTGAAGGGTCCCAGGTTCAATTCAGTCAAGGGCATGTACCTTGGTTGTGGGCACATCCCCAATAGGGAGTATGCAGGAGGTAGCTGATCGATGTTTCTCTCTCATCAATGTTTCCAACTCTCTATCCCTACTTCTTCCTCTCTGTAAAAAATCAATTATATATATATATATATATATATATATATATATATATATATATATATATTATATTTTTTTTTTTTAAGGGAGAGAAATATGCCGAGACTGGTTTGGCTCAATGGATAGAGCGTCGGCTTGGGGACTGAAGGGTCCTGGGTTCGATTCCGGACAAGGGCAGGTACCTTGGTTGCGGGCATATTCCCAGTAGGGGATGTGCAAGAGGCAGCTGATCGATGACTCTCTCTCATCGATGTTTCTAACTCTCTATCTCTCTCCCTTCCTCTCTGTACAAAATCAATAAAATATATTTTAAAAAATAAATAAAAAGGGAGAGAAATAAGCATATGCTAACTACAGTTGTGATTCATGATAAATTTGGGCTTAATATGGTTAGAGAAGAAAGGTTTTATGTAACCATGTCTCTTTAGATCCTATTTAGGCTTATTATTCCATATTCCACATTCTTGCACAAAGGAAATTATTAGAGAAGAGGGTTAATTATTTGTAGTGGGAAAAAGATTATATAACTAGTTGTGAAAATATACTGTATTTTTAAATATTTAGAAAGATTTAGAATCTGTAGGAAAGATAATTTCAAATGTGAATATGATGTGATTAGCCTCACAGCTGTTAAAAATCCCTTCTGAAAATTATCACCTAAAATTATTTGGGAAACTACAATGAAACAGTGAATGATTGATCTATACAGGTTGTGCATTGAAGCCATTTTTAGTTAGTGTTTCTCTGCTCATTCTTTGAGCTCGCCTGTCTACGTAGTGACCTCTGGGTGGTGGAGGATTCAGTCAGACAATTGGGATTCTATTCCATGGTCATAGTGGAGCCCAGTACCATTTCTTTTCTTTTCTTTTCTTTTTTAATATATATTTTATTGAGTTTTTACAGAGAGGAAGGGATAGGGATAGACAGAAACATCAATGAGAAAGAAACATCAATTAGCTGCCTCCTGCACACCCCCCACTGGGGATGTGCCCATAACCAAGGTACATGCCCTTGACCAGAATCGAACCTGGGACCTTTCAGTCTGCAGGCCGATGCTCTATCCACTGAGCCAAACCGGTTTCGATCCATTACTATTTCTGAGTCCATGGTATCATTCCATAGCAGGGAATTTGAAGGATGATATGCATTGAGTTATTAGAAGAGAGATAGACTTGGTTCTTATTTTATTTTATTTCAAAGAAGTATTAGTCTAATGAGAAGGACAAAGAAGGGGGAGGCATTATGGTGATATATGAAGCTTACTTTTCTGAAATGTATCTATTTTATAGCAATATTTTAAAGAATCCGGCTTATGTAAAAGAAATTGTAAGAAAAAAGAAGTGAGGATGATATGGAGTAATAGTGGAATTCAAAGAAACAGAACCCATTAAGAGGTGAATGTAAGCCAAAAACATTATTAATAGATTTGTTAAGTATCCCTTATTTCCCTCCTCCCCCATCACTTGGGCAAAGAATATTATCTACCAGATCCTAAGGAATTCTCTTTTGGTCTAACCAACCCTTGTCCTGTCTCTCCCAGTAAATCCTGTCTCCCCCAGTAAGTCCTAGCTCTGTCAGCATCCCAGCTTCATCACCAAACACTGTCAAGAACTGACAAAAGCCTGAAAGTTTCCTCTTCTTGGAAACAAGTTAGCCTTTCACAGCTCCCTGGATACCGGAAGAAGACACGAGACTCCCGGGTCAGAGATTACAGACTTTGTCACTCCGGCCAAAGCAAACACCAGGACCTTCATATTTGCGTTGCTTCCCCTTACCTTTCAACTCCTACTGAGAGCAGTTCAGGTAAATGCTGTGCACACAGTGGGTCTGCAGCACAGCTGAGGAATCTCAAGCTTAGGAAACCCAAGTCATCTGTAATGAGCTGCCAGTAAACCTGCCGAATGCTTGCTCCAGAGGAAATAATTTTTATTATCCTGGATGTAAAGAAAACTGCTCTCTATTCTGGAGGGAGACCCTCTCTATTTTATAGCAAAGGCCCCAGTGCCTCTCCTGGCAAGACAAGCAGAAATGAGAGAGCCAGGTAGAGGGGCTCCCAACAGTAAATTAATTATCTTGACTGTGGCGGTAGTTTCATGGATATATACATATGCCAAAACTCATAGTTGTTGTTTTTTATTTTAATTTTAAGTATGCTTAGTTTATTGTATGTCAATTTCACCTCAATACAATGGGAGGGGGAAAAGTACTTAAATACATTATTGGAACCAATATCCTTACTGCCATCAGAGTGCTTTTCAGAAAAGCCGAATTTCAGGCCTCATTCCAGAGCTTCTGAATCAGAATCTGTGTTTTAATAAGATTCCCCAGTATTTAGTTCTTAAACTTTTTATTTTGAAATAATTTTGGACTTACAGAAAAGCTGTGAAAATAGAATCCCCCCTTCACCCAGCTTCCCCTAACTAACATCCTATATCACCACAATACAATGATGAAAACCAGGAAATTTACATTTATACAATAGTGCTAACTAATCTATAGGCTTCGTAGGAATTTTGTTAGCTTTCTAATTAAGGTCCTTTTTCCGGTTCAGCAGTCAATCAGGATCCCACATTGCACTTAATTTTCATGTCTCCTTAAGTCTTCTCCAATCTGTGACAGTTCCTCAGTCTTTCTTTTAGGACCTTGACATTGTTTTAAGAATACTGGCAGTTATTGTATAGAATGTCCCTCAATATGGGTTGGCCTGATACTACCTGGTGATTAGGTGAAGGATTTTTTTTTTTTAAATCCTCACCAGAATCATGCTTCAAGACAGATAATTCTCTCAAATAAAATGTTGAGCACACAAAAAATTAATAATAATAATTTGCAGATGAATAATAAAGTTTGAACCCAAATATATGTAGTTAAAAACATATAAAGCTAAGCAATATATTGCTTGAAGTTACCTACATATGTATTAAAATTGTAAAGAAAATCAAGGAAACTATAACTTAGGACGTGGTCATTTTTTGGGGGGAGAGACAGAGGGTCACCTTGGAGAGGAACATAAGGGTTTCCTGCGATGTTAATATTTTATTTCTTTTTAAAAATATATATTTTTATTGATTTTGTACAGAGAGGAAGGGAGAGAGATAGAGAGTTAGAAACATTGATGGGAGAGAATCATCGATCAGCTGCCTCTTGCACACCCCCTACTGGGGATATGCCTGCAACCAAGGTACATGCCCTTGACTGAAATTGAACCCAGGACCCTTCAGTCCCCAAGCTGACGCTCTATCCATTGAGCCAAACCAGTCTCGGCAATATTTATTTCTTAATCTAATACATGGGGGTTTATTCATTATTCATTATTCTATACACCTCACATTTACTTTCTATTTTTAGGAAATATAGACTATTTTATCTATTAATAAAAGAGGTTGCTTTTATTAAGGGTGACTGAAATCTTTTCACTGCCCTAACCAAGTCATTCCAGAAATGAGCTGAGGAGAAGGTGTGTCCCTTGCTGAGGAAATTCCAAGGCTTTGATTCTACTTTGCCCTATTCATGTGAGTAAACTGCCCATAACAGGGCTGTCTCTGAAAGGCAAGCCTTGACTTAACATGTTTTTCTCTTAAGTGTTATTTCTTTCATCAGTCATTGGATGGATTGAGTATGAAAACTGGAGGCTTTTCTTTAAGTCATATATACAACTGTCCAGATAACTACAGATAGTTTTGCTTGTATAATAAAAAGATACCATTAATCATATAATTTCATTCATATGTGAGAGCAACAAATGAACAAACAAGACAAACAGACAAAAACACATGGACACTGACAACAGTATGGTGGTTAGCAGAGGGGAAGGAGGCTGGAGGGAAGGGAGAATATGCAGACGATGTATTATAGAATTGTATACTCGAAGCCTATGTAATTTTATGAACCACAGTGTCCCCAATAAATTTAATTTAAAAACTCAATGTGTGCAATTAAAAAGAAGGGGGGGAACTACACTAAGGACCTTGTTACTCAAAGTGTGGTGAAGCAGCGTCAGCAGCAGCTGGGAGCTTGTTGGAAATGCAGGCCCTACCCCCAACCTCTGACCTACTGATTCAGAGTGTCAATTTTAAAAAGATCTCCAAGTGATTGCTGTGGACATTAAAGTTTGAGAGGTCCAGGAGTCCTACAGCTTCACCCACAGAGAGCAGCACCAAGCACCAGGAGAGGGGCTGCATGTGGAAATTCCTCAGATAACAGATCTGCTTCTTCCATGGCCTGCTCTTTGGTGGCCTGCATATTTACAAGTAGAGACTTGATATATTTACTTAGAAGCCCAGTGAATGAAATTCATGTGGGTGGGAGGGGTGTCCCTCAGCCCAGCTTGCACCCTTGAGGGATGTCTGACTGTCTGTTTAGGCCTGATCCCTGGGATTGGCCAGATCCATGATCGCCAGCCAGATCCATGATCGCCGGCCAGATCCATGATCGCCGGCCTGCCCCCTGACTGCTGCCTCAAGTTGCAGGACGGGTGCTGCTCCTACATTGAATGTCTGGCCCCCTGGTGGTCAGTGCACATCATAGCGACCGGTCCTTCTGCTGGTCGTCCTGCCATTCAGTCAATTTGCATATTAGGATTTTATTACCGTATATAGGATGTCTCTCTCCTCTTTCCAACCGTGCTAGGCTGTGGCACTTTCATCCATTCAATAAAAACGTACAGAACTTCTCTTAAGTGCTGAGGATAGTGAATTGGATGATATGGCTCCGGATCTCAAGGAGCTGACAGTTTAACAGGATACAGATACCAAATGAGTAGTTGCAAGTTTGATGAGAGTTAGAAAGACAAACAGGGTTTTATGGGAAAAGAGCTGGAGATGGAGAATCAGAGTAAGCATTTCTGCAGAAAGTGTTGTTTAAGCTTTTGTGAAGGCACAGGTAGGTGAGGTGTGGGAGACCTGGGAGGTTGTTCCAGGCACAAAGAACACCACCCATGAATGGAGTGCTTTGGGCATTTATGTTTGTATTTCCAATGCCTTGCACTGTTCTTGGCATACAATAAGTGTTTGCTGAATCAATAAGTGTTCTGTCATGTTTTAAACATCTGCTCTCTGGCGCTGGAGATGGTGGAAGCTTTATTTTTCTATTCAAAGGAAATAAGATCCCTTAAGGGGGAAATGAAAAGGAAGAGAGAAAGCTGACTGTTGTACAAATTGCTAAATTGGAACTGTGAGTGGGAATGAAAAATTGATTTACATGAATTTTCCTCCCTGAAGCAACTTGACAATTTATTCTGTTCTGGAGAATTTTCAGTTTTTAGCTTTCAAAAACCAAGCTGTTTCTTATTCTAAATTTCTTGGCCTGCTGTGAAACCAGCATTTAGTGTCTTTTACAGCATACTCTGATTAGGTCATGGAAATTCACAGCTAGATCAAACTGGAAAACAGCTAGATCAAACACAGCTAAATCAAAATGGAAAATTTGGAACATTCACTGCCCATTTTACTTTGTGCATAGAATTGAAAGGTGTTATAAGACATTGACTTTTAAATCATTTTTTAAAAGAAATATTATCAAATGATCATAATCGCTATCATTTATTGGACACTTACTTCATGCATTACATAGCAAAATCCTTGTTAACTCTATGAGAGATTAAGTTGAGGAAAATGAAAATTGCCAAATATTATCAATTTTATATTGTTCAACCTAATATTATCTTTAGAATATCTCTTTAGAAACTTATAAAGAGGTCAGAGAATCCCTGATAGCCATAGCCTTACTGTTAAATATAGTACTGAATTTTCTTTATAGACAAAGAGATTCTGAGAGAGTTATAACTCCTTAATAACCCCCCCTCCCAACTCCTATTGGCTCAAGGGCTGTCTACTTCTATTTATGGCCGTTTTTCAGTGCCTTGCACTGTTTGTTGAGGTGGTCTACAATCCATCTCCCCTGCTAGATTGAGTTCCTTCAGGGTGGAGGTTTTACCTGTCTTGCTCATTTTTTGTATCTTTGTGCCTAGAGCGTGTGAAAAGAATTTGTTACCTTGAAACCTTAACAAAATGTCTGTGGAAACGAAATAATTTTTTAAAAATCCTATTGATTTGTTACTGAACAATGCAAGGTAATCAGTCACTTCATCGGGGTTTTGCATTTTAGAATCAGTCTGAGGAGTGATGCCTTTGGCATGCTTGGACTCCTAGGAATTTATATGTGTCCAATGATGCAGGGATTGTCTCTCCACCCCTTCCCAGAGAAAGGGCCAAAGGCACTCTCTAACCTCCCTCGCCTCCTTTTAATATTTGCTTAAATGGTACCTTTTCTGCTCCTTCTCTGAACACCCTATTTAACAGAAGCCATTCTGCCTTCTCTGCTTACATATTTTTACCTATAGCACGTATCAGCATGTAACAGAGTTTATAATTTGCTTATTTCTTTTGCATCTTGTCTTCTCCATTCCACTAGAATGTAAGCTCATGAATGATTTTTCACACAGGCACAGCATTAATAGACAAATGTTTTAATATTGAATTAAAGAGTCAGGTATTTGGGGGTGATGTGTCACGATTTTATCTTCAGCTCCCACTTGATACAGAGATCTTAGGATGCCTATTCAGGATCCCTATGGTCTCTAAACCACTGTCTGAATAATTACAGGGTGCCCTACACTTGCCCCCACACGTGGCCTCACAGTCACTCCTCCCTATTCCCCCCTGCTCACTGCTCTCCCCGTGGGCGATTCATCAAAGGCTGTTTACCCTCTTTCTAAAAACTTTCTGCAAGGATGGGGTTTTCCAGCTTCAGGGCCTAGGGGATGGGGGTGGATGGGAAAGTCAAGCCTGAGGAAGGGCGTGTCTACAAACATTAGGCCTCAGGCCTGCAGCCCCCGCGGGAGGTGGTTGGGGAGCCGCAAGGCCAGGGTCTTTGCAGGGGACCCACTGGGAAGCTCTGCCGAGCGGCCAAGGGGTTGGAGCATCGCATCCCTTGGCCTCGCGGCCCCGCCCCTTCACCTCCGGCCCCCTCCTCTCTTAGGGAAGCCTGGGGGCGGGGTTTGTTTACTCCTCGCACGCACCGCCGCCCCGGCCAATCGGCGAGGAGAGGCGCCTTACGCCACTCACCCCGCGGGCCAATCGGCGCGCACCGTGCTGCTCCGCCGCCAAAGCTCGCGCGGGGGAAGCGGGGCAGTGGCCGGGCCGGGTGCGGGCGGACGGAGCAGCCGGCGATCTCTCCCGCGGCGGCGGCGGCGGCGGCTGCTGCTCGGCTCGGCTTGGCTCGCGGAGCGCGCTCGGACCGGACCCTTCCTTTCCGGGCGGGCTCGGGGGCGCGCGCACCGCCGGCGTCCTGGGACCTCGAACTCCGGGGCCCTGACTGGACAGGCCGCGCGTCTCCCACCCCTGCCCCGCGTGGGAGTCCGTCGAGACCGGGCCGCCGCCGCGCACGGCTGTCCCTCAGGCTCGGAAGAACAGCCAAGCGGGGTAAGGTGGGGGGCGACGGCGCGGGCACCTAGGCCGAGGGCCTCCAGACCCGGCCCCAGGCTCCCTCCCTGCGCCTCGGGGTGTGTGTGGGGGGTGGGGTGGGGTGGGGGGCCCTTGTTACTCCAATCCTCTCTGAGAACCACGCATCCGTCCAGGCCTGGCCGGGTCAAGTGTGAGTGTCTGGAGGAGAACCCCTCACACCTATCCCCCACCCCCAACACACACACACACACACACACACACACACACACACACTCTGCAAACTAGGGGGGAGGCCCCGTCCCTGAGTCACGCCTCGTGGAGGGGAGGAAGGGCCGCTTTCTACTTTGTCTTTCAGGGAAGAAGGATGGCTCCTAAGTCTCGTTTTCGGACTTTGCCTCCTTTCCTGGCCCACCCGCCTCCCTCCCTGTCTCCCCTAGGCGTGTTTCAGAGTTCCAGACGTGCGTGTTCTGAGGAGAGCCTCCTATTCCCCCGTTGCAGGAACTTTTCTCTCAAGTCGAGGGTCACTCTTTTGGACCCAAACTCCTTTGAGGAATTCCAGAGAGCCGTGGTCCCCGGCCACAGGAAATACGAAAGTAGTTGTAGGGTCTTGATCTTGCAGGCAGTTGGTTGAGTTAACGGATGAGCGCTCAGACCCTGGAACCAGCTGGGCGGCCTGGCATTGCCGGGTCTCAGGGGCTTCACCTGTCAAGACGCAGGAGCTGCCTCTTAGCTGCAGGGGGGTGTGAGGAGTAAAGGTTCTGATCTGTGGGGCGCCTTTGGAACAAAGCTCACAACATATAAGAGCCACTACCATGAATGCTGGTTCCCTGTATGGTTTATCTTTTTCTACTGAAACAGTTAACAGGCTCGCCCCTTTCCATAGTCACTGCTGAAGCTCCCTTTAAAGCCTTGGAATATTTTTTCCTCATTCTATCTCAGGGGGCTCACATTCCCTGTCCTATTTATTTGTGTTCTCTCTCTCTCTCTCTCTCTCTCTCTCTCTCTCTCTCTCTCTCTCTCTCTCTCTTTAATATATTTTATTGATTTTTCATATTTTATTGATTTTTCACAGAGAGGAAGAGAGAGGGATAGAGAGTTAGAAACATCGATGAGAGAGAATCATCGATCAGCTGCCTCTTGCACACCCCCCACTGGAAATGTGCCCGCAACCAAGGTACATGCCCTTGCCCGAAATCGAACCCGGGACCTTTCAGTCCGCAGGCCGACGCTCTATCCACTGAGCCAAACCGGTCGCGGCTATTTGTTCTCTTTCTCTTCCTTACCCCTTTCCTCCCAAACCCTAGTTTTTTGTTGTTGTTGTTTTTTCATTTGACTTCTACAGCCTAGTATTTTCTGGGCCACGTCTCCCCTTCTCCCCCCCTCCCCCCCAATGGCTTGAAGTCATCTTCAGGTGATAAATATAAGTTGAAGTTACTCAGCCGTTCTCTATTTAGGGTAATCATGACCTGTCTGTCCAAAATTAAATATAAAATAAGATAGTTGAGCTGATAGTACACGTTGCTTTTCCATTTCATTGGTTGGCATATGATTTAGCTAGCCCTTGATCATTATCCCATTACTATAATAAATTTTTCATAGCAGTGTCCGTTTTCAAGTAGGACCAAGGAGAAAAATCAGATGCCTGGAGCCTGGATTCCCTCATGCTTGTGTGCTGGCTCTTGCTGCATGTTATTTGCTAGAACATCTTGTGCCTGTATCTGGAGTCTAGTCGGAGGGCAGACATGGTGTGTGTAGTGCTGTTCTGGCAGGAGAGGTGCAATTTCAGCAATGTGGCACTTACGGCTTGCTAATAAAGGCTCAAGACCTACTAAACTCGTAACTTTTTAGTTCTCTTTATTTCTAGTGGTTTGAGAGAAAACGGATTTTTCAAGCATGGAATATTTGTATGACCATTTTGTGATCATGTACCTTTCTCTCCAGCTCTTGTAGATGTGTAGCCCACTGGCACCTTCAAGTTTTTCCTTTGCTGCCAAAATTCTTAACTGTCTGAGCTATGTCCTCTCAATACAGTTTAACACTGAATGTTCAAAGCGTCTATGGATGAACATCATACATTAAAACACACTCGATTCAAAGGTTGCTTTTTATAATTAGGAATTGAAATGTGAACATACATTTGCTTTTTCTTTTAACATGGCTTTCTTTTCTTGCTGTTGATAATACATGAGTTATTTATATTGACATAGCACTTCACCGTTTAAAAACACTTTGAAAAAATAAGTAAGAACCCTGTTAGGCCCAGTTGGCATGGCTTAGTGGTTGAGCATTGACTTAGGAACCAAGAGATCATGGTTTGATTCCTGCCAAGGCACATGCATGGGTTGTAGGCTCAATCCCGGTAAGGGGTGTGTGGGAAGCAGCCAATCAATGATTCTTTTTTATTATTGATGTTTTTATCTCTTCCTCTCTGAAATCAATAAAAATATATTGTAAAAAATAAAAACAAAATAAAAAGCCCTTTTAAGTATATGAAAGTTTATAGAACAAGGATAAGGAGATGGACTAATACAAAACTAAATTCATGGTAAAGGTAGTGAATTAGAACCTAAGTGTTCTAACTTCTAGTCCATTATTTGTTCGTCTGTCAGTCTTAACAGTCAGGAACAAAGGATGAAAAGGGAGAGTTTAAGAAGTTTTAAAGCAGGGGAAGGAATTTCTAATTTAGGCATTAAGTATTAGATATTGAGTTGTACATTAGCATCTTATTTTTTATCTTTAAACTTGGGCATATATCTTTTAAAGGTTGAATAATAAGCCATACTATCTATGAATTTAAGCATAGTTTATATTGTCGCTAAGCAAACGACTTTTTTTTACTGTCATATTTAAACTCTTATTACAATATGTATCATAGTGGATCTCAGAAGAAATTAAAGGCATAGAGTTAATAGTTATTTTAGGTAATAGAATTTTTAAGTTGTAATGAGTTTTAAAGATTATTTACTTACTAGTGACCCGGTGCACGAAATTCGTGCACATTAAAAGGGGATTAATTAGAGGAAATAATTTGCCCTTTCTCTAAATAAGTGTCAGAGATGAAAGAAAATTAGTAAAATGTATATGAAAACCTTCCTCCTCTCAGCCTGGGGCTCACTATGGGACCCAGAGTCTAGTCCCCACCCACCCACATGCACCTCAAAATCATGTGAGACCCAGACCCGGCTGGCCCCCTCGCATTGGGCTAGATCACATGTGTCAAACACAAGGCCCGCGGGCCAAATCCAGCCCGCCAGGCCTTGCAATGTGGCCCGCACCGCGCTGTCATCACTGCACTCCGCTGTCAGTTTATGACATTGTCAGTTTATGACTGTTCAGTAAACCATTTGGCCCGCGATTTAGGCTGGATTTTAGATTTTGGCCCCTTCTCTGATTGAGTTCGACACCCCTAGGCTAGATCCAGACCTGGCCAGTCCCACCCTTGTCAAGCCCGGCTGGGCAGGGGGTGTAGCCTCAGGTCCCCTGGCCCTGTGCCAGGATGGGGGTGTGTGGCTTGAGGTCCCCCAGCCCAGACAGGGGCAGGGGCTGTGCCTTGAGGTCCTCTGGGAAGCCCCACCAGGTGGGGGACACGGCCTGAGATCTCCTGTCAAGCCTGCTGGGTGGGGAGCATGGCCTGAGGTCCCCTAATCCAGCACCAGGACGGGAAGCGCATCTTGAGGTCCCCTGTCAAGCCCCGCCGGGTGGGGGACACGGCCTGAGGTCCCCTGTCAAGCCCCAGGGGGGCGGGGGTGGACATAGCCTCAGGTCCCTGCTGATTGCTGGCTAAGGCTCCTTATGGGAACTTGGCCTCAGCTGTGGGTGCAGCCATCTTTGTGATGCAGTGATCGTCAATTGGCAAATTCCCTTTTTATTAGATAGGATTTATTTATTGAGAGGGAAACTAAGTTTTATTTAGGTAGAGAAAAAGAAAGAAACCAGGATTCAGGTTCCTGGAGACAGGATAAGGGGCTACGCTTGGGAGTGACTAGCACTGCTTCCCTGGTTTCAAGTCTCAGAGATCATGGCTCTGAGAGAAGCAAAACATGTCCAAGTGGGCAGGAGTGAACTCGTGCGTTAATTGCTAAAGATGATTAAATATACTTGCCTCTTTATCCTTGACCTTTTCGTTTTAATCTGGGGTACGTGGCTCTAGAGGTGGTATGAGTAGATTTAAAAGTAGATTTTTTACCCTGGGAGATTTAAAGCAAACTTATATGCATTTGCATTATTTTTTTTTCCTGGAGAGAAGATTGATAGTTTCATACTTTCTAAAGTAAGGTTTTGGACAACTCTGGCTTTTACAAAATTATTTATTTTACTGAGCTAGAAGTTGCATCTTCACTGGTTCTAATACTCTCTTCTGTATGTGGATTTTCAAATATTTGAAGACTAGAAGCCTGGTGCGTGAAATTGTGCACAGGTGGGGTCCCTCTGGGTGGTTTGCAAGAACCGGGTGAAACCCGCAGTGCAGCGCCACCTGCAGCTCCTGTTGGTTGTTCCGCTCCCCCCCCACCCCCAGCCCTGCCCCAGTGTGCATGCTGCGGGCTCACACCCAGTCAGTCCCAACCTGGAGAGGCTCGCGCTGCCACAGCAGTGCTTGCCAGCCATGAGCACTGCATCTGGCTCCCTCCCAAGAGGAGTGGCCTGCGGGATCCAGCTGAAACCGGCTCTCTGACATCCCCGAGGGGTCCCAGATTGCAAGAGGGCTCAGGCCAAGCTGAAGGACCCCACTGGTGCACAATTGGGGCTGGGGAGGAACCGTGGGAGGGCTCCAAAGCGTGTCTGGTTCATCTCATTCAGTCCTGATTGGCTGGACCCCAGTAGCAAGCTACCCTACTGGATGGAGGACCTGTCCCCTGGTGGTCAGTGCACATCATAGTGAGCACTTGAGAAGCCTTAACATATCATCAGCATATCATGCTTTGATTGGTTGGTTGGTTCTGCCGTTCAGTTGATTTGTGTATTACCCTTTTATTATATAGGATACTTATATTCCACTGACTCTTCCCATTTCTAGACATATCTTCTCAGTCTTTAACTTCTATTTTTTTTTTGTTTGTTTGTTTTGATTTGAGCCTCCTCATAATACTAATGGCTTATTTAAAGCCCTGCTTGAGCTTTGACTTATGAACTAGGATGTCATGCTTCGCTTCCTGGTAAGGGCACATACCTAGGTTGTGGGCTAGATCCCTGTACGGGGCATGTAGGAGGCAGCCAATTAATGATTCTCTCTCACCATTGATGTATCTCTCTCTCCCTCTTCCTTACTCTCTGAAATCAATAAAAAAAATATATTGTTTTTAAATTGCACTTAAATTTTAATAACTAAATAGCATTTCTGTAACTGGCCCTTTCCAGTTATGAATCCCTCTTCCCCAAGGGAACTATTCAGACTTCTAACAGCATGAATTGGTAAAACCACCTTTCACAGTATCTATTTTAGTTCTTTTGATGATTATCACTTTTTTTTTTTTGATGATTATCACTCTTAATGGTATAATTATTGCCTCACTTTTTAAATATATATATATTGCCTCACTTTTTAATATATATATATATATATATATATATATATATATATATATATATATTATTGATTTCAGAGAGGAAGGAAGAGGGAGAAGGAGGAACATTAATGATGAGAATCATTGATTAGGGATCAAGCCCGCAACCTGGGCGTGTGCCCTTGACCAGAATTGAACCTGGGACCCTTCAGTCCGTAGGCTGATGCTCTATCCACTGAGCCAACCAGCCAGGGTTGCTTCACTTCTTTAAAAAAATACGAAAAAACAAACTTATTTTGCCCTAGTTGGTTTGGCTCAGCGGTTGAGCATCAGCCTGCAAACTGAAGGGTCCCAGATTCCCGTCAAGTGCATGTACCTTGGTTGTGGACATATCCCCAGTCAGGGATGTGTAGGAGGCAGGTGATTGATTTTTCTCTCTCATTGATGTTTCTAACTCTCTGTTCCTCTTCCTTCCTCTTTGTAAAAAATATCAATAAGATATATTTAAAAATTAAAAAATAAAAAAATAAAAATTTATTTTATTTTATTTTTTATTTCTTTGATTTTTATACAGAGAGAAAGGGAGAGAGATAGAGAGTTAGAAACATCGATGAGAGTCATCGATCAGCTGCCTCTTGCACACCCCTACTGGGGATATGCCCGAAACCAAGGTACATGCCCCCGACTGGAATCGAACCCGGGACCCTTCAGTCCCCAAGCCGACGCTCTATCCATTGAGCCAAACCGGTCCCGGCTAAAAATTTATTTTGAACTAATTTTAGACTTACAGAAAATTTGTAAAAGTTGTACAGAGTTTAATTACATTTCTCAGCCCATTTCCCCTACTGTTAGTTTATATTTTATATAACCATTAGAGGCCCGTTGAAGGAAGATTCTTGCAAGAATAAGACTTCCTGTGGCTGGAGCAAAGCAGAGAAGGGAGTGGCAGGCTTCCCTCCTGTCTCCACCTCACTTCCCTCCCGCCTCCGCCACCCCACCTCACTCCCTTCTCCCCCACCTCACTCCCTTCTCCCCCACCTCACTCCCTTCTCCCCCACCTCACTCCCTTCTCCCCCACCTCACTCCCTTCTCCGCAGCTTCACTCCTTTCTGCAGAGCTTGGTTTCCTTCTAGGCTGTCTTCAGTCTTGGCTCCAAGCCTGTGTATGCAAATTAACCAACATATTTGGTGGGTTAATTTCTATACCCGCTCTGATTGGCTAGTGGGCATATCAGAGGTACAGTCAATTTACATTTTTCTCTTTTATTAGTGTTGACAGGGTAATTATCAAGATCAGGAAATTAACATTGGTACAGTATTGTTAACTCAACTTATTTGAATTTCACCAAATTTTTTCACTAACGACATTTTTCTGTTACAGGATTCTATTCAGGATCCCACATTATACATTTAATTGCTGTCTCTCCTTAGTTGTCTCTATTCTTTTTTTAAAATATTTTTATTGATTTCAGAGAGGAAGGGAGAGGGAGAGAGAGACAGAAACATCAATGATGAGAGGCAATGATGAGAGGCAATCATCAATTGGCTGCCTCCTGCACACCCTACACCAGGGATCGAGCTCACAACGTGAGCATGTGCCCCAACCGGGCATTGAACTGTGACTTCCTAATTCATAGGTCAATGCTCAACCACTGAACCATATTGGCCAGGCAGTTGTCACTATTCTTTAACAGCCTTTAATTTTTCTTTGTTATATGACCTTGACACTTTTGAAGAGTGCTGATAAAAAGTTTACAAAATTTTTCTCTATTTGGGTTTGTCTGTTGCTGTCACTGGTTGGAGGGTGGTTATGCATTTTTTAGTAAAAATATCACAAAAAAATAATGTCTCTGTTTTTCACAGGGTATCATATCAAGGGGTTCATCATGTTGTTATGTTTTAATCATTGGTGATGTTTATCATTGTCTCTTGGTTAAGTTGATGGCTGCCTGGGACCTGGGACTCGGGCTTCCATCATAGCCTGGCAGCTTGCCTGGGCCCTTGAAGCCCGGGCTTCATCCTGAAGGACGTCTGGTCTAATTAGCATATTTTGCTTTTATTGTTATAGATGGCAAACTTCCTCCTGCCCCCTCTTTAGTCCATTTTTTCATTGAAAATGTATGAAAGAAGGTAGAAGCCTTAATTCCAACTCTACTTCATGTCTCTTGTCACTCTAAACCAGTGGTCAGCAAACTCAGTCAACAGAGCCAAATATCAGCAGTACAATGATTGAAATTTCTTTTGAGAGCCAAAAACCGACTTTTGCGCATGGGCCACGAAGTTTCAATCGCACTGTACGTGCTTGCTCCCAAGTGGCATTTTGTGGGAGAGCCACACTCAAAGGGCCGAAGAGCTGCATGTGGCTCGTGAGCCGCAGTTTGCCAACCACTGCTCTAAATCATTAAAAACCAAAAATATTGGTTATTTATATTGACAAATTTCCCCATGGCCGCTGAAAGCTTTGTTCTCTTGTGACCTCAGCATTTGAGGGAATATTGACTTTATCTAATATTTCTAAGTGGTTTGTTAAGATAAAAGTTTATTCATTATGTTTCCAGAAACAATGTCAATTTTTGGTATAATTTCCTTCCTTTTCTGAAATTTCCTTTTAGTTGTACCTTTTGGATTGGTGTTCTAATTTTTTTTTTCTAGTTTTTAAAAAACTTTTTGTTCTACTCTGGGAATTTCCAATCCTTCCTTTACCCCTTTCCTTTTTATTTTCTTTCTATTTTGTTTATTAATTTGGTTTACTGCTGTTTTGTTACATTGTTCTCTTCATTTCCTATGAGAGGCTTTCCTCAGTTGTTCAGTAAACTTGGGCCATCTGTTCAGATTAAAGAGTGAGGCAGTAAAAAGCTGAGTAAAACTTTGTCCATGGGGAGTTAACGGCAAGTCTTTTTTTTTTTTTAACATTTTTTTTTCAATTACAGTTTGAAATTTAATATGGTATTAGTTTCAGGTGTACAACATAGTGGTTAGACAACCCCAATAAGTTCTGTACTCACCTGACACCATGCATAATGATTACAATATTGATTACATTCCCTATGCTGTACTTTACATCCTATGACTATTTAGTGACTGCCAATTTGTACTTTTTAAAAAAATATATTTTATTGATTTTTTACAGAGAGGAAGGGAGAAAGAGAGTTAGAAATGTCAATGAGAGAGAAACATCGACCACCTGCCTCTTGCACACCCCCTACAGGGGATGTGCCCGCAACCAATGTACATGCCCTTGACCAGAATCGAACCTGGGACCTTTCAGTTCACAGACCGGCGCTCTACCCCTGAGCCAAACCGGTTTCGGCCAATTTGTACTTCTTAATCTCTTTATCTTTTCACCCAGTCCCCCAACCCACCTTCCATCCGACAACCATCATTTTGTTCTCTGTATCTATGCGTTTATTTCTTTAAGTGCAAATCCTCACACAGGGTGATGGAGTGGTTGTAGGTCTTCCCCTTGGGTCACATTTCCCATGGAAGAGTGTCCTCGCCCCCTGTTTGAGCAGCCTGTGTCCTGAAAGCTGATTTGAGGAACAGAGGGGGGGTCCACTGTTCAGCATGTAAATCTTTAATCTCCGTGCAGTATGATATGACAGACAGCCCCTGTGTGTACCTGGTTTCTACATTCTATCAGGTTTAGTGTCTTCAGAAAGTAAACCACTGTCTCTCGCTAGGGTTCAGGAGAGGCAGTTTCTTGGATACATGGTAAGACTTCAGGGTGAAAACTGTTCCTTACAAACATGCAGCCAGTATTCCTATTTTCAGCCCAACCTTGACCCCTACCTTCAGATCCTTCAGCCTTTCTGTTGTGCTTGCTTCTTACTGGTTCATACCCTCACCTGCTCTCACATGTGTGGGGTTGGCGTATTCTGTTTTACAAAGCCAACAAAGTGTTATAGTATTTATACTAGAGGCCCAGTGACCGAAATGCACGCACTTAGTGGTGGTGGGGGCGGGTCCTTCAGCCCAGCCTGCGCCCTCTTACAGGTTGGGAGCCCTCAGGGGATGTCCAACTGACTTAGCCTGCTCCCAGTCTGGTCTCCCTCTGCGGGAGGCGACCCGGCAGGCCAATCAGAGGATGGTGTTGGGTGGTGAGCGGCAAGCCGCATCCCCCCTCCACTGCCCCTTCAAGGCCTGCTGGTCGCTGCCCCCCAATTGCTGGCCCCTCCCTCTGCCTGCGCCTTGGCTGGCCTGGTGCTGCCTGCTTGCCAGCCCTGCCCCCTGCCTACCGGTAGTTCCGTGGTTCGATTCATTTGTATATTACGCTTTCATTATATAAGATCTCTCATCAGCTGTTGTCTCCTTTCATGTTATATGGGTTTTTTTTTGTTTTGTTTTTTATGAGTTTATCCCCCTTTTTTTTTTTTAAGCATCATTTTAGTGTAGTTTTAGGAGAGGATGGATATTTAACAAAGATAATCTGAATTTTTAAAAAATATATATTTTATTGATTTTTTACAGAGAGGAAGAGAGAGGGACAGAGTTAGAAACATTGATGAGGGAGAATAATCAATCAGCTGCCTCTTTCATACCCCCTACTGGGGATGTGCCCACAACCAAGGTACTTGCCCTTGACCAGAGTCGAACCTGGGACCTTTCAGTCAGCAGGCAAACGCTCTATCCACTGAGCCAAACCAGTTTCGGCAATAATATGACATTTTAATTATGTCATATTCACTTAAAAATACCGTGTTTCCCCGAAAATTAGACATCCTCCGAAAATAAGACCTAGCGCGTGGAAAGATAAGACATCCCCTGAAAATAAGACCTAGTGCAACTTTGGGAGAAAAAATTAATATAAGACACTGTCTTATTTTTGGGGAAACAGGGTAGTCTTATTATAAATATTATTATAAATTCAGGATTTCTTTTATCTTTCCTTTCCACTAATATTTACTTCAGTGAAGAGCAGAAGGATAGGTAAATATAGGAGGGAATGGAGAAGGGCAACAAGAGACACAAAGAGGAAAAACAGGTTCCTTACTGACAGGATGAGAGGCTTAGCTATTGGTACCAGTGAGGCTGTAATGAAGTAATATCGCCACCTTCTGGCTTTTTAAAAACTGTTTCTGGAATTTTATCTGGGAATGTGAGTTACAAATACTTTTTTCCGGTAGATTTTTCTTATGACTTGCATTGTGTTGTTTTCTTCTATATCTATATATACGTTATATCAGTTTTTTTCTTTGAATACTTCTGGGTTTATACTTATATTTAGAAAAGTTTTCCACACACAAAGATAAAAAATCTGATTCCCGTGTTTTTTTTCTAGTAACCTAAAAAATGGCATTGAATTCTTTGATCCACCTGGAATCTATTTTGAATGGGGGGTAAATTATGGCCCCTGTTAATTTTCCCCCCCAGATGGTTACTACCCTGTTTCCCCGAAAATAAGACAGTGTCTTATATTAATTTTTGCTTCCAAAGATGCGCTAGGTCTTATTTTCAGGGGATGTCTTATTTTTCCATGAAGAAGAATACGGTACACATTTATTGTTAAATGAAAATAAAGGAAATGTATTACCTGTATACGGTACGGTAGTATGGTAGTTGTCAACACAAACCAGACAAACTGAATCCTACAGTATCAAGAATTTACTCATTTATTCAATGACAATCACGTCATCATCTTCTGGAACATCATCATAACAATCCAATTCCTGAATTTCCTGGTGAATTTCTTGTGCTCCATTTCTTTCAGAATCAGTGGACCAAATCTCTCATGTTTAGCAATAGCATTCTGAGACAGAGCCTAGGGGGGCCTTATTTTCGGGAGGATGCCTTATATTTCACTCAGAAGGAAACCTGTAAGTAGGACTTATTTTCGGAGGATGTCTTATTTTCAGGGAAACACTGTAGTTCTCAGTGCTACAAACTGAATAATTCATCCAAACCAATTAAAGCCCACTGATTTGAACTTGATAAATATTATGGATTTGGGTCTCTTCTTGAACTTGTTTTTCTATTCATCAAGCTATATGCCTTTTCATTTAACAAGAGCAATATTTTAATTATTATAACTTTATAACTTACTTTAATAATTGGAAGGGACTAATTCGTAATCTATGTTTCAGGATTTGTATAGCTATTCTTGCTTATTTTTTTCCCGATAAACTTGTTTTTTCTTGCTCATTCCCTACTTAATTTTCTATCTATTAAAAAAAAATTTTATTATGTAAAGTACACACAATATACGTCAATGCTCAACCACTGAGCCATGCCAGCTGGGCCAGAAGTCTTTTTAAGATAATTTTAAAGTACACATAAAATCATTTATATTCAACATTTATAAATAATATAAATTTTCACTAATAAATGAATTCCACAGCAATATTGGAACTGATCTTTTTATATGTGGGATTTACTTAAACTTTATTGTAAATTTTGGTTATATGTGACCTTGGCCAAGTTATTTAAACTCTTTGACTCAATTTCCCCTCCTGTATAATGGGATAACATCTATTGGGTTATTTGAGGAATTACCATAGTAAATAGCTCTTATGAGGATGCTGATTATAAAATTGTTTCATTTTCATTTGAATACAGGTTGTATTTCAATATATTGGGTCGGCAACTAAGTAATTGCGGGTTTCACACATATGGCTTCAGTTGAATTTTTAGGTTTGCAGACGTAGTACAAATGTAAAACACATTTTGTTATTTGATAGTTGGCTATTCAGCTGTTAATCAGTAAAAAAAGTTTTTTGATCTGTTTTGTAGTTTTCGTTTGGCGTTCGTTAAAAAATGGAAAATCAAAAGGAACATTTTCGTCATATTTTGCTTTTTTATTTCCTCAAAGGGAAAAACGCATCGCAAGCTCATAAAAAGTTATGTGCTGTTTATGGTGACGAAGCCTTAAAAGAACGGCAGTGTCAAAATTGGTTTGCCAAATTTCGTTCTGGTGATTTTTCACTCAAAGATGAAAAACGCTCTGGTCGTCCAGTTGAAGTTGATGACGCCCTAATCAAAGCAATAATCAATTCGGACTGTCACAGTACAACACGTGAGATTGCAGAGAAGCTTCATGTATCACATACATGCATTGAAAATCACTTAAAACAACTTGGCTATGTTTAAAAACTCGATACATGGGTTCCTCACGAACTGAAAGAATCACAGTTAACGCAACGCATTAGCAGCTGCGATTTGCTAAAGAAACGTAATGAAAATGATCCATTTTTAAAACGACTGATAACTGGCAATGAAAAATGGGTTGTTTACAACAATATCAAGCGGAAAAGATCGTGGAGCAGGCCAGGTGAACCAACTCAAACAACATCAAAAGCTGATATTCATCAAAAGAAGGTTTTGTTATCAGTTTGGTGGGATTACAAAGGAATTGTCTACTTTGAACTCTTACCACCCAACCGAACGATCAATTCTGATGTCTACATTGAACAACTAATGAAATTAAACAATGCAGTTGAAGAAAAGCGGCCCGAATTGACAAATCGAAAAGGTGTTGTATTCCATCATGACAATGCAAGGCCACACACAACTTTGGTCACTCGGCAAAAATTAATGGAGCTTGGTTGGGATGTTTTGCCACATCCACCATATAGTCCTGACCTTGCACCATCTGATTACTTTTTGTTTCGATCTTTACAAAACTCCTTGAATGGTAAAAATTTCAATAATGATGATGATGTCAAATCGTACCTGATTCAGTTTTTTGCTAATAAAAACCAGAAGTTTTTTGAACGTGGGATTATGATGCTGCCTGAAAGATGGCAAAAGGTCATTGATCAAAATGGGCAATACATTACAGAATAAAGTTATTTAGTTCCATGAAAAAATTGTCTTTGATTTTCTTTAAAAAATCCGCAATTACTTAGCTGCCGACCCAATATTTACATAAGTACGGTGGTATTCTAAATGAGAATTAGAAATTACGCTATTTTCTTCACAATTCTTTTTATTGTCTTCATTTTTATCTTCTTGGACTTTTAGATAAATTGAATATTTTATGCTTGCATAGTTCGTTGTATAGTACTTTGTCTGCAAATTTATATTAACACCCAAATGATAATTTAAAAACTCATGTATCCTGTTATCATAGATCATGTAAGGTAAATCTTAACATTTGTAGTTCTAATCTAAATCTGCGTTGATCTGGAAATGAGATTTTGCTAAAGAGCATATGTGCAGCAAATGATGTAATCTATGCAGTCATTGTGCGTGAGTGAATGAATGGCTTAAAATTTGGCTCGTACTGTTTGATCAAATAACCTTTTGTTAGGTTTTTGGCAGGATCTTGAAGTGTGATTTTGTTCTAAATTTGGGCGATCTCTTAGATTCTAATGTTGCGTCTTTGGACAGGGTAGAAATAAGTTTTCTTTGTTAGGCTTTTATTTTCAATAATTAACAAATAATAAATGTTATAATCTATGACAGTGTTTGAAACAGAAGTATCCTTAGATTTTATGGTAGATGCATATATAGGAACATGTCATTAATCCAGTTTTGCCTGGGAACGAGGGAAGCATTCTACTTCTGTGGATATACTTGGTGAAATATAATTCTGTGTCTAATTTTCTTTAGTATTAAGCTAACAGTTGTCAATGTACTCATCTGTGCCTGGACCATTTACTCCCTTTCTGAGTTTAATTTGTTTCGTTCCTGAAAATCAAGTAGATTTAATAAGAATTTATCTTCTACACATATGTAACACAGTAATCAATAAAGAAATTTAAAAAAAAATTTATCTTCTATATATTTAAAAGGTTAAGTGACCTATCATATGTTCGTATGTCCTACTGACCAGCCGGTACACATGATGAGACGTGCACTGGCAATTTAAAAAGTAAACATTGACTTGCGCATGCATGATACATATAAAGCTCTCACTGGTGCCAATCGCACGCATGTGCTAGTATTTTTATTTTTTTATTGTCGATTGTGAATGTGGTTGTTTTTGTTGACATTTCTATTATAGAGCAAGGATGAATAGTGATATTAAAATATTTCTTCTAATTAATTTCCTTTCAATGTGCACGAATCCATTCACTGGGCTTTTAGGGTTAAATAAAATCAGTGAGATGAAGGAAGGCCTAACGTCTTAAGTGACTGACTAGTGTATGGGTTTTGTGAAAGCTAATTTAGGAACGGGGAATATTCTTTTTGCCTATTTCTGAGCTTTGAGTGTTGTTGCAATGGGTGAAGGTTGTTTTTTAGATAAATGGATTCTAGATGGTGACTATAAACTTACCTGATAACAGTTGAGAAATGAATATGGCTGATAATGCTGACTTTTAAAGAATTAGGATGTAAATACTTTTACTTAATCTTTGGTGAACATAATTTAGTCTCTCTCTACTTTAGATGTTCAGCTTTCTATTTAAAATCTTTCTGAGGCTTCCTGCTAATCTGATTTTTTAAAAATAAATCTTTATTGTTCATATTATTACAAAAGTTCCTCATTTTTCCCCTCCACCAAGTTCCCACCCCACCCTCTGCCCTTTCCCCACCCCCCACTGTCCTCATCCATAGGTGCACAGTTTATGTTCAGTCTCTTTCCGCACCCCCCTCTCCTCTTTTCCCCGAGAATTGTCAGTCCACTCCCCTTCCGTACCTCTGATTCTATTATATTCACCAGTTAATATTGTTCATCAAGTTTTTTAATTCCCTTGGTTTTTAGATTCACTTGTTGATAGTTACATATTTGTTGTTCATTGATTTTTTTTTTTTTTTTTTTTTTTTTTTTTAAGTAATGTCCTGCTTGACCTGGCATCCAACCTCATCTCTTAGAAGCCCTCCCTCTTGCCCTTTATTTTCAGGTGCATAGATCTTCCTCCAGTTCCTGGAATTTCCCTTGTGCTTTTCTTCTGAACCCTGTGCTGGCTGCTCCCTCTGGCTGTGATGCACCCCTTTCTCTTTGCCAGTGGTTTATGTTGTTTATTTGGTGAGCTCAGCTCAAAGCTTACTTCTTCCGAGAAATCTTCTCTAAAACCACCAGAATCCCAGTCTCTTATGTTACATTCTTCTTCTGCATCTTTTTGTTTCTGTAGTAGCACATATACCATGTTTCCCGAAAATAAAATATCCTCCGAAAATAAGACCTACTTACAGGTTTCCTTCTGAGTGAAATATAAGGCATCCCCCCCAAAATAAGGCCTATCTCCAGACTCTTGATATTGCAATAAACAAGCCATTCAAAGACAATTTGCGCATGGAAATTAATGACCACATTGAAAATAGAATGGAGAGAAATCAGCATGGAAACTTTGTGAAACCTAATCTGCAAGAAGTTGTGACTTGGGTGAAGAATTCATGGGAGAAAATCACTGACAGTTGCATTGCAAATGCACTGCGAGCAGGCTACCTTGACAAGAAGTACTCATTTAAAGACTATTGCTAAACATGAGAGATTTGGCCCACTGATTCTGAAAGAAATGGAGTCACAAGAAATTCAGGAATTGGATTGTTATGATGATGTTCCAGAAGATAATGACATGATTGTCATTGAATAAATGAGTAAATTCTTGATACTGTAGGATTCACAGTTTGTCTGGTTTGTGTTGACAACTACCGTACTACCGTACCGTATACAGGTAATAAATTTCCTTTATTTTCATTTAACAATAAATGTGTACCGTATTCTTCTTCATGGAAAAATAAAACATCCCCTGAAAATAAGACCTAGTGCATTTTTGGAAGCAAAAATTAATATAAGACACTGTCTTATTTTTGGGGAAACAGGGTAGTAATTGTCATTAAGAGTTTATTTTGAAATTCATTGTCTAATGTCTGCCTTCTTTTTTGGTGACAATACTTTCTTTTTAAGTAAAAAATGAATCATTTTCAAAACAAAATGTTTTGCTTCCAAATAATTTTTAAAGGATAAGGGGAAAGGTCATTAATGAGGAACATATTTTCATTTTTCAATGTTTTTATTTTATTTATTTTTATTTTTAATTAAGCTACAGTCACTAAGCAGTTTTTATTTTTTTATTTTTAAATATATTTTATTGATTTTTCACAGAGAAGAAGGGAGAGGGATAGAGAGCTAGAAACATCGATGAGAGAGAAACATCGACCAGCTGCCTCCTACACATCCCCCACCGGGGATCTGCCCACAACCAACGTACATGCCCTTGCCCGGAATCGAACCTGGGACCTTTCAGTCCGCAATCAATGCTCTGTCCACTGAGCAAAACCGATTTCGGCACTAAGCAGTTTATTTAGGTTTCATGATCCTTTTGACTTCATGCTTTTAAAAGGAGTCTTTATCTTCAAACATGACAGATTTCAGAATCCATTAAAAATTATTTTATTCAAATTATATTTTCCAAAAGGGAGGGTTCTATTCTAGTCATCTTTGAAAGTTCTCATACCAGCTGGGACCGGTTTGGCTCAGTGGATAGAACGTCGGCCTGCGGACTGAAAGGTCCCGGGTTCGATTTCGGGCAAGGGCATGTACCTTGGTTGTGGGCACATCCCCAGTAGGGGGTGTGCAAGAGGCAGCTGATCGATGATTCTCTCTCATCAATGTTTCTAACTCTCTATCCCTTTCTCTTCATCTCTGTGAAAAATCAATAAAATATATTTTTTTTAAAAAAGAAAAAAAAGAAAGAAGGTTCTCATACCATTTCAGAACCACATTTGCTAGAATGAACGTTCCAGATGGACTTGGTGTCATGTGGGTCTGAGAGATAGCAAATGATGACACAAAATTTTAGCCATTGTCCAATATCTTTTGTGTGAATTGTGTGAATAAGTCAATTGAGGATACAGCAGCATTACCTACAGGACTGTCCAGTGATTCCACTGAAATTCCAATCTGAGCAACAGATGAAGTTCAGACAATGTTCGTGGCTCCAAATGGGTGCCGGCTTCCTTCTCCAACTTTAAGACCTGACGTTTTGAAGATGGCACTTGGTTTCCCGTTCGTGACAAATCCTGGGAGTTGCCATACTGGCATTCCATTTGAGTTAGGATAGGCAAAGTAGACAGATCCTCCCATTCCCTCAGGAAATGGGATTGTTCCCAGCATAAAAACCACAACGTGGTTAATATTTTCATAATCAGGCAAATCAAAAACTAATTTATCGTCTGCCACTTGCTGTGCAGCTGTTTGCACCACTTCCCTCCACCAAGCAGCCAAACGTGGTGGTGGCAGCCTAATGCCTGCCTTCTCAGTATATGCAGACTCCATGGAGGCAGGGACTGTTATTGTTTCTTGCTGTGTCTTCAATGCTCAGCCTGGTGTTTGACATGCGGTAGGCAGTAATATTGAATAATAAACAAATGAGCAGTGCTCAGACAACGTGATTCATCATTTCACTGCACTTGGATAGAAGACTGTTAAAAGTTGTCATTACTTGTTTATAATATTAACCAGTTTTTATCATTGTAGAGTCTGGAAAAAATTTTTTTCAACTTAAAGTAAGCAATGAATATGAAAACTATCTTTTTTTTAAGTGTGAACTGTCAGTGGTTTCAGCTTTTAGTTCATAAAAGTGTTTTTAAAATTTTACTCTTGCCTACTATTCATTTTACCTTAAAATTAGCGAAATTAAATTTACCATATTAAAATTTCCCCCCATAAAATATAAAAATATAGTTGTATTGATTTTTAGAAAGAGAGAAAGGGAGAGGGAGAGAAAGAAACATTAATTGACTGCCTGCTGCACACCCCCCACCAGGAATTGAGCCCACAACCTGGGCATGTGCCCTGACCAGGAATCGAACCAGCACAGGATGATACCCAGCCAACTGAGCCACACCGGCCAGGGCAGTTCTAAAACATTTTTTGTTCATGATAGGAAAGTGATACTCAAAATTCAGCTGTATAGCTTAGTGATATTTCAGATGTGTGAATATGTTAAATGTTTACATTTCTTTTCATTTTCTGCTGCCAAGTCATAGTAAGTGGGATTATCATACGTTACTAAATGGTAAAAATAAACATAACATTGAGTATATAGTTAATTTACTAAATAGTTCTTTAAAAACAAACAAAAAATAAATATTACTTGTTTTCTAACCACGTGCCGGACACTGGATATAATAGGTAGGTTCCCTGCCCCAAGGAACTTAACATTTTAGTTGGCAGAGATAGACCACATTTTATAATTACACAAAAGACAACCCAATGTGTACTTAAGGAGAAAGCAGGATAGAGCATTAAATAGAGACCTCTGACCTAGTCTGGGTAGTGGGAGAAGAACAGTTCTCTCAGGAAGTGACATTTGAGAAGAGATCCAGAGGAGGAGGAATTAACCATTGGCGAAAGTTCCAGGCGAAGGGAACAGCATGTGCAGAGGCCCTGAGGCAGGAGGAGCATGTGTCTGAGGAACTGACAAGGCCAATGGAACTAGATCAGAAAAGGGTATGGGAAATTGGTTTAACACAGACCTGGAGAGGTAGTCGAGAACAGATCAAACATGAAGGATTGAGTCATTAAAATGTGACTCCTACCGAAACCGGTTTGGCTCAGTGGATAGAGCGTGACATCTGCGGACTGGGGCGGGGGGGGGGGGGGGGGTCCCAGGTTCGGTTTCAGTCGAGAGCATGTACCTTGGTTGTGGGCACATCCCCAGTGGGGGTTGTGTAGGAGGCAGCTGGTCAATGTTTCTCTTTCATCGATGTTTTTAGCTCTCTATCCCTCTCCCTTCCTCTCTGTAAAAAAAAAATCAATAAAATATATTTTTTAAAAATAAATAAAATAAAACGTGATTACTGCCCCAACTGGTTTGGCTCAGTGGATAGAGTGTCGGTCTGCGGACTGGGGGGTCCCAGGTTTGGTTTCAGTCAAGAGCATGTGCCTTGGTTGCGGGCACATCCCTGGTAGGGGGTGTGCAGGACGTGGCTGATTGATGTTTCTCTCTCATTGATGTTTCTAACTCTCTATCCCTCTCCCTTCCTCTCTGTAAAAAATCTTTAAAATATATATTTTTTAAATGTGATTACTGCTAACTGTTTAGAAACAGGAATTCTATAAAGTGTTCATCAGCCAGGGACTAGTTCAAACAGTCCTATATAATAAAAGGGTAATATGCAGATAGACCGAACGGCAGAACCACTGGTCGCTATGATGCACACTGACCACCAGGAGCAGGGAGAGCACTGCTTAGCCACAATCCAGGCTGACGGCTGGCGAGCACAGCGGCCCACCTCCCACAGCAGCACTAAGGATGTCCGACTGATGGCTTAGGCTGCCAGTCGGACTTCCCCCGAGGGCACCCGGACTGCAAAAGGGTGCAAGATAGGCTGAAGGACCCCTCACCCCAGTGCACGAAAGTCGTGCACCAGGCCTCTAGTTATGATATAATGATGTAAAGGGCTCCTATATAATAAATAGCTTATATGCAAATTAACTGTCACATCATCACAAGATGGCTGCACCCACAGCAGAGGCGAGGTTCCCATAACGAGTGATCAGCAGGGACTTGAGGCTGTGTGGAGCCAGGCTGGGGCAGGGAACCTGAGGCTGCACCCCCCGCCTAGCAGGGCTTGACTGGGGACCTCAGGCCACACCACACACCCGGAGGGGATTGATGGGGACCTCAAGAAGTGACCACTAGCCCAGGCCAGGGGACCTCAGTTCACGCTGCCCATCCCAGCACTAGGCTAAGGGACCTCAGGCTACTCTCCCTGCCCAGTGGGGCTTGACAGGGGACCTCAGGCTGTGCCCCCAGCCTGGCAGGGCTTGACCTCAGGTTGGGTCCCCTGCTTGGTGGGGCTTGACTGGGGACCTCAGGCACGCCCCCTTGCCCCAGTGCTGGGCCCAGGGACCACAGGCCAGGCCAGGGTATGTGAGAGTGCACCGGGGGATCTGAGGCTATGCCCCCCGCCCGGCATGCACTGGGGAAACCTGAGGCTGCAACCCCCACCCAGTGGGGCTTCACAGGGGATGTGAGGCTATGTCCCCCCGCCTGGCAGGGCTTGACGGGTGGGAGCCAGCTGGGTCTGGATCTCACCCAATGGGTGTGGGGCCAGCAGGATCTGGGTCTCGCACGATTTCGAGGCGCATGCAGGTGGGCGGGGACTTGACTCTGATTCCCATGGCATGCCCCAGACTCTGACAGGAGGAAGATTTTCATATACATTTACTAATGTTCTCTCATCTCTGACACTCCTATTATAGAGAAAGGGCAAATAGCAATATTAAAATATTTCCTCTAATTAATTCCCTTTTAATGTGCACAAATTTCATGCACTGGGCCGCTAGTAAAACTATAAAAAGAAATGAGGAATTTACTAAGAAAATTTTAATACTGAAATTAATAAAAGGAACTAAAAAGGGTGAAAATGTGATTAATGATATATGACTTGTCCTATATGAAATTCTGAAGGCTTCTTTTGGTAATGTGAGGTATTCTTTTATATGGATTTATTATATTAATTATATTTTTTTGCTATATTTTGAGGATATATTTATTGTATCTCAAGTCAGATATATTTTGTAATTTAGTGTAGTAGGTAAGAACATGTCTGCTAGTTTTCTTTGTGGGTTTTTGTTGTTGTTTGTTTTTGTTTTGTTTTGTTTTTTGTTTGTTTTTTGCTAGTTCTTGGGTTGATCTTCTGGCATTGCCATTTACACAGTTGGTTAACTGGTCAAATTACTTCAACTGTAAAGTTCAGTTTGTCATCTGTAAAATGCAAATAGTATATTTGCCTGGTAGAATTGTGGTACGAATTATGTGAGATCCTACATGTGAAGCACTTAAAAGAGTGCCTAAGTATGTATATTTTCCAAACTTTGAAACATGAATTTGTATTTAAAATTAATAATCTTTCACATAAATATACTGCCTTTGCTGAAATTAAAGTTTTAGTAGCATCTGTTAACAGCAGTGTTAGAAAGTCTACAAACTCTGATTAAGTGACGTTAATTCTACAAATGTATTTATAACTTTGCTTTTTTTCTTAGTTGTATTTTGATTAATGGTGTACCATTTTAAAAGGCTTTGTGGCCAGAACTACTAAATTGTGGTTGGAAAGGAAAAGGGCTTGCATTTTGAGACCATCTGTGGGAGTTACATTGTCTGAAGCTGACAAGAGATTGCGGCAGATGGTGAGGTCACAAAGATTGACTTTTTGAGCTTGACATAATGTGTTCATGAAGGTGGAAGAAGAAATCCGATTTATTTTTTTTAACCAACAGAAAACTTGGTGACAGGAAGGAGTGTACAATAGTTGAGTCTGGGTAAAACATAATGCGTTAGCTTGTCTTTGAGATTACCAGTGCTGTCCAAAGATGGCGATTTCTTGAAACAGTCCATGCCATGTTTATTTACTTTCTAGATACTTGGTTTAAGTCACACATTTCCAATAATTTATAACTTAAAGACAGTGTAAAAGTCAAAAGCTTTAAAAATACTTATAAATGTATACTTTTTAGTTAAAAGGTTAAAAGCTCTAACTCAAAGCCAATATAGCATACTTATTTATTTGTAGTAATTGAATGAAGCAGATATGTCACAGTGCCATTTCCTTTTGTAACATTTATCTTACTGTAATTTTATATAATTTAAATTACATTTGAAGGTTTATGCTGTTTCTCTCATTTACTAGGATATCTCCAGTACCTGTATTAGTGCCTTACACATACTGGGCGTTCAGTGATTTCTGGATGAATAAAAAATTAATGAATGAAGTTGCCTAATCTTGTTACTTTTAGAATTTTTCTTTTTAACCACAATTTTTCCTGTTTTAAATTGGATTTATGTTGTGGTATTTTTCACTTGTACTATGTATGAATTGTGTATTATTTATTTTAGAGGAAGAAACCTTAATTTGTCATGAGAAATCAGTGAACTGCTTTTTCCTCTAACATGGGTTGAGTGCTAACCTTGTGCTAGGCAGTATCCTAATGATTTTTCATACCTTGACTCATTTAATTAAGTATTGTAGATAAACTATTACTGTTTTGCAGATTAAAAAATTGAGGCACAAAGACATTAAGGTAAATTTGTTCAAGTAATTCATGCACTCAGGCTCTCTTTCAAATATTTATCTTTTAGGTAACAGTGGTTCTCAACCTGTGGGTCACGACCCTTTTGGGGGTCCAACGACCCTTTCACAGGGGTCGCCTAAGACCATCGGAAAATGCTGATATTTTTATTACAATTCATTTCAGTAGCAAAATTACAGTTATGAAGTAGCAACGAAAATAATTTTATGGTTGGGGTCACCACAACATGAGGAACTGTATTAAAGGGTCATGGCAATAGGAAGGTTGAGAATCACTGATTTAGAGGTTCCAATCTGCACTAGCTCTGGAGAGAAGATACAAAGGAATACAGTACTAAACAAAATTATGTGGCTAAAGCAGTATTTTTTGTTGTTGTTAATCCTCACCTGAGGATATTCTTTTCCCATTGATTTTGAGAGAGAGTGGAAGGGAAGGAAGGGTGAGGAGGGGGGGGGAGAGGAGAGCAGAGAGAGAGAGAGAGAGAGAGAGAGAGAGAGAGAGAGAGAGAGAGAGAGGGGAGAGCAGAGAGAAAGAGAGGCATTGATGTGAAAGACACATTGATTGCTTGCCTCCACATGTGCTCCGATCTGAAATCCAATTGTAACCCAAGTACATACCCTTGGTTGGGAATCAAACCTGTGACCCTTTGGTGTGCAGGCCAATGCTCTAGCCACTGAGCTACCAGCCAGGGCTAAAGCAGTATTTTTATTGGTAGCCTGTCACTATAGTGTGCTGAAATAGTAACACTCTTAATGTCTTTGATTTGGGAGAATGGCACAGTGCCGCTGAATAACACAGTTCTTGACATTTAATACACAAATGAATATTAAATATAGTAATGAAGCATATGCACGGGGACAAGCAGCTCTGGCTATTACAACCGTATTCTGAAAACGAAGAAATGGGGAGAAGGGAAAAAAACAAGCCAAATCTGGTAGCCCAATCCAACAATGTCTGCTTATATTTCACTAGAAGCCCAGTGCACAGGTTTGTGCACCAATGGGGTCCCTCAGCTTCTTTTCATAATCTGGGACCCCTCGGGGGATGTCAGACTGCTGGTTTCAGCCTGATCTCTGCAGGCCATCAGGCCAAAACCGGCAGTCCGACATCCCCCGAGGGATGTAGTAATGCCCAAAGTGGCAGGCGCCTGGGGAGGAGCCCGAGCCTGGGCTGGGCACTGCTCCGCTCCCGCTTATCCCGGCCCTGCTGTGCCTGCTGCCGCCACCACTCAGTAGGCAGGATAGGCTCGTGCTCACCAGCCATGAGGCCAGCGTCTGGCGCCCATAGGTCAGCTGAATGCCACTCTCAACTGGTGTGCCAGGCAGCTATTACTAGAACTAGGACTCGGAGAGCAAAGGAGATGGCCCACACTGAGAAGGACCTGCAGAGGCCAGACCATGCTCTCCCATCCCACTTCTCAGTTTCGCTTGCATGGATCAGGACAAAGCCTGCTGCCCGAGACTGGCACCACGTGGGGAGGGTTGCAGCGGGGAGAGGGGCCCTGACCTGCCAGTCTTGGTGACAATAATCTCGGTGCCCAGATCATTGAATTCATTCCACAAAGCCTTCATCTCAAGCTGCACACTCACGCTGGCCACCTTTGCGTTGTTCTTTACTGGCACCTCGGTGGTGGCTGCGCAACTGGCCTTGGGGCCTTTGGGCTCGGCAGTGGCGCTGGTGGCAGCCCCTGCGGCCGGCATGTCATAGTGGCTGGCTGTTCCAGTTGTTCCGCCGTAATTGTCACTGGGTTTTAGTATATAGGCTAGAGGCCCAGTGCACAGATTGGTGCATGGTGGGCTGATCAGCTGGCCGGTGATCAGGGCCATTCAGGGCCACTTCACCCAGTCCTGATTGGCCACTTAGGGCCAGGGCCAGCCAGCGGGGGGAGGGTCCACGGGAGGTTGGCCAGCCATGGGAAGTTGGCTGTGTGAGTGCACTGACCACTAGGAAGCAGCTCCTGTATTGAGAATCTTCCCCCTGGTGGTCAGTACGTGTCATAGCTACCGGCTGGTCATCTGGTTGTTACGTTTGCTTAGGCTTTTATATGTATAGATTGGCCAGAATTTGTCAGAATTACATCAAATGGTCAGCCAGTCTGAGAGGAAAACCGAGAGTGTAGTGTTTTTAATTGAACACATGGCCACCCTCAACTTCTAAGGAAGAAGAAGAAAATGTATTGGGTAGGCAACAGTGTCTGCCTTAGATAGATATGGCAGGTTTCTAAAATTTAACAGGTACTTTGGATGGGAAAGACCTTTTTGATTTTTGTCATAACTACATTTGAGTCAGTAATAAGGAAATCTTCAATATATTTAAATTAAAAATTTTTGTGATTAGGAGTATTCAGTGTTGATATATAAATTGTAGGGCATTTGGCACATTGCCTTTGTGGATTGGATGATTTTCACTTCAACTATATCTAATTTACTCCTAACATAACCCTAAAAAACTCAGTATACCTATTTTTCAGATGAGGATACTTAAGCTCAAAGAGGTCACACAACTAATAAGTTTCAGAGCTGAGACTGAGCCTAGATTAAAAAAAAAAAATCCGCTGAAACCGGTTTGGCTCAGTGGTAGAGCCTCGGTCTGCGGACTGAAAGGTCCCGGGTTCGATTCCGGTCAAGGGCGTGTACCTTGGTTGCGGGCACATCCCCAGTAAGGGGGTGTGCAAGAGGCAGCTGGTCGATGTTTCTCTCTCATCGACGTTTCTAGCTCTCTATCTCTCTCCCTTCCTCTCTGTAAAAAAAAAAAAAAATCAATAAAATATATTAAAAAGAGTGGGGATTCTTTAAAAAAAAAAAAAAAAAATCCATGCACTTTCCCCTCCACTAACAATGCTACTTTACTTATTAGACCCGTACTTCAAGCAAGGCACTTAAAACCAGTTGTTTTGATTTTTTTCCTATTTCATTAGTTCTTGCCTTTTTCCTTCTTCCTCTGAATTCCCAATTTTTAATTTGGGAATGTTTCTCAGGCTTCTTTTGTTTCTTGTGACACCAATATTTTACAAGAATTCAGTCCTTTCTTTTACAGAATGTTTCTCCATTTAAGTTTTTCTATTTCCTTAAGATTAGATTTAGATTATGCATTTTGGGTGGAAAACCTCAGAAGTTATACCCATCTCAGTCATTTGAGGAGATGCAAATGTTGGTTTGTCTCTCATTGTTAGTGGTCAATTGGTAGCTTTGATCACTTTTGCTAAAATGGTGTGTATCATGTTTTTTTACTGTGATATTTGAAATTATGTGTATTTTGTGGGGAGATATTTCAAAAGTATGTAAATATCCTTCTCACCAATTCTGATTGGCTAATTTTAGTATTTAGCAATGATTCTTGCCCAATCCTTTATAGAAAACCACAAATTGGGGTTTTTCTAACTCCATCACTCCTTTATACAGGGCGGGACAAAAATAAGTTTACAGTTTTGAGTACATGAAACACAGTTTATTCTTGTATTGATATCTATTTTTTTAACTAAATTATGCTTTATTTTTTATAATAAATCTTTATTCAGATTATTACAGGTATTCCTCTCCCCCCCTCCCCATAGCTCCCTTCCACCTGATTCCCCAACCCCACCTCATGCCCTTACCCCCGCCACTGTCTTTATCCATAGGTATAAGATTTTTGTCCAATCTCTTCAGACCCCCTAGCCCCTGAAAATTGTTAGTCCACTCCCTTTTTATGTCCCTGATTCTATTATATTTACCAGTCCATTTTGTTCTTCAGATTTTTTATTCACTTGATTTTTAGATTTACTTGTTGGTAAGGCATGTATTTGATGTCTTTTTGTTGTTCATAGTTTTTACCTTTACCTTTTTCTTCTTCTTCCTCTCCTTAAAAATACCCTTCAGCATTTCATGTAATCCTGGTTTGGTGTTGATAAATTCCTTTACCTTTTTCTTGTCTGTGAAGCTCTTTATCTGACCTTCAATTCTGAATGATAGCTTTGCTGGGTAGATTAATTTTGGTTGTAGGTTCTTGCTGTTCATCACTTTGAATATTTCTTGACACTTCCTTCTGGCCTGCATAGTTTCTGTCGAGAAATCAGCTAACAGTTGTATGGGTACTCCCTTGTAGGTAACTAGCTGTTTTTTCTCTTGCTGCTTTCAAGATTCTCTGTCTTTTGCCCTTGGCATTTTAATTATGGTGTGTCTTGGTGTGGTCCACTCTGGATTCCTCTTGTTTAGGGTTCTATGCGCTTCCTGAACTTGTATTTCTTTCACCAGGTAGGGAAAGTTTTCTGTCATTATTTCTTCCAATAGGCCTTCAATATCTTACTAGCTCTCTTCTTCTGGCACCTCAAAAATCCAGATGTTGGTATGCTTAAAGCTGTCCCAGAGGCTCCTTACACTATCCTTGCATTTTTGGATTCTTCTTTCTTTCTGCCTCTCTGGTTGGGTGTGTTTTGTTTCCTCATATTCCAGATCTTTGGTTTGACTCTTAGGGTACGTTGATCTACAATTGAGTTTCTGTATATTCTTTATTTCAGACAGTGTATGCTTAATTTCTGACTGGTCCTTTTCCATTTTTTTGGCATTCTCATTAAGGTCCTTGAAGGTCTCACTAAGCTTCTTGGAGGTCTCATCAAGTTTCTCCAGGGTTTTTAGGACATTCTTGAGTAACCTTATAAATGTGGTTCTGAACTCTGTGTTGTCCAGTAGTTTACTTTCCTCCATCTCTCCCATTCGTGACATGCTTCTGTGTCTCCTCATTTTGGCTGCCTTCCTGTGTTGATGGAGTGGCTTTGTGTGGTAGGTGACCTATAGGGGTCAGTAGCTCAGCTCCCCCAATCACCTGATGTGGTCGCTCTTGGTATACCCCGTTGTGGGCTGAGTGCAAAGTCTTTGTGTAATTAAGCCTTGATTGCTGTTGGTACACTGGGAGGAATTGACCTCCAGGCCAACACTGTGTCTATAAAGGAAGAACTGCTGCACTGGAGATGTGCCTTGTTTCAGTGGGACTTCGGTGCTCACTGAGTGCGTATCCCGAATGTGTCGCTTATGGGTGTGAGGAGTTGAAACTGACCACTAGGAACACTGGCTTCTGGATCTCCAATGGGGCACAGTTCAGCTACTGTCTGGGGCCACCCTGCAGGAGCTACAGCGAGAACCATAGTCCTCTCCTCCCTGCTTGGAGCTTGGAGGCTTTGGGGCTGTCTGCACCAGGCTTCAGGTTTGCTAGGTTATACTGTACTAGAGGCCATTCATATGCAAAAGCCACTGCTTGGAGCTTGGGTGTGTTTGTAGGTTGTGCGGGGTGGAGTCTCAGGGCATCACTAGTCTAGGGCGTGGCCAACAGCGATGGTTGCCTGTCAGCCTCTCTGCCTTTCCCACCGCGTCCCTGCGTCTCGCGCCCCCACCAGCAAACAATTATTCTTGCATGCAGCCCTGCAAGCAAGCCACCCTCACTTTCCAACTCAATGGCAGACAGTCTAGCTTCTCCCCAGAAACTGGATTTCAGAGAGATTGGGAGCTTGTCTCTCTTCGGGTTGAAGAAAGCAACGCCCACCAGCCTATATCACACATGCGCCCCCTTACCTCAGTTTTTCAGCACTTGTCCCTTGAATGCTCCTTTCTCTTTCAGTCTAGTTACAGGGCTTTCTTTCAGCCAGCTTTCCTGTGGTTCTGGGTGGTAGACGTTTTGTCTTTTAGTTGTAGTTTTAAAATTGTTGTGCACGGCTGCAGTTTAGGTGTGTTTACCTACACCGCCATCTTGGATCCCTCTTGTTATCTATTAATGAACTTGTATTTTCCATATGAACAACTATAAACCTGCTTTGTCACACCCTCTATTGAATACTTGGCATTGTATTACAAAGAAGAGCTTCCCCTTCTTTCTCATTATTTGTTCATATTACTGTGAGCTCCTGGAATATTATTTTATTCAATGGGTTTGTAATCTGTTACAACCTGTTGCTAGCAATATGTACTTTGGTGTTCATTGTCCGGTTGTAAGCTCATTTTTTGAGCCCTTCCTTACTTTAGACACAGTAAAATGTTCTAGGTTTATCTTGCCCCAGACCTGGAATTGGCTATTTCTCCAAGAAACATTGTTTTTTTCAATGGGTTGCCTAAAGCAGCGTAGTATAATATTTCAAAACCCCCGGCCCTGTCACTTCTTTGCTGAGTTGATTTGATCAAAATATTTAACCTCTTTAAACCCCAATTTTTATTTGGAAAATGGGGATTAAAATGGTACATATCTTATAGCTTTGTTGTGAGGATTAACTTAAATAATTTACTTAAAGAGCAATATATATACAGCACATAGTAAATATGACATAAATGTTGCCTATTATTATTATTACATTATTCTCTCTTTTTCCTTTCTTTGACAGGATGTTTTTTAAGGAATGACTGAAGACAAAGTTTTTTTATTTTTGTTCTTAATGGCTTTACAGAATTTTAAACCAAATACAATTTGACATGACGGCAAAAAATGTAAGTATTTGTAAGTGTTTGAATGTAAGTATTTTTAAAGTAAATTGTACTTTTTTAAAGTAAGTAAGTATTTTTAAAGTAAGTTGTACTGGTATTTTTTTCCCCCCACCACTCAGGTTCTTCAAATTTAATTTACTGCCATTAATTTATAATTGTTTTTGTTCATGCAACGAATGAGATAGTAAATTTGAATGCTACTGAATACAGTACGCTAATGGGCATGGTAGCATTCTTATAAATTGCTGTCTTATAAATTCTTATAAATTGCTGTCTCCAGAAACTTTCCCACCCTGCTCCTTTGTTGGGTACAGTAATAAATTTGCTTTGGTATTGCTGGAGATTTTCTTACCCTCACTATTTTCTTTGGTTCGGTGTTTTTCTTTGGATTTTCTCAGGGAAATTTGTATACTCATGTATAGTTCAGAAAAGCCTGCCATGGCATGATTCCTGGAGCGACGTTAGGACTTAGATGTTTTGGAGAAATTATTCAATTTTTGTTTGTTTGAAACTATCATTTCTGAATCTACTTTCTTTTAAGTTACATTTTATTGTCATAAAATGTAAATGATAATACGTTTTATTATCAATAGATTTGTTCTCAGTTATGATGAAGGATTATGCCAGAAAAGAAATACTAAGCATTCAGGAAGTAACTTACTATAATAGCTTTACTATTCCTAGATTATTGTGTTGGAATTTTTTATTGCAGGTTACAGAAATCAGCATAGACTTAAACAAAAAGGGAATTTATTATAAAGATACAGAGATGTCTCAAGGAATTGAGTGGGCCCTCAGAAAGACCTGGGTCCAGGAACTTGAGATCTACCAGGAATTGAGGCAATACTTGGTTTCCATATGTCATCTCTGCTTGTCTCTGTGCATCTGCTTCATTACTCTGTCTCTCTGCCTATCATCTTCCTCAGTTCTCCCGTTAGCATCTCAATTGACATGTTACAGAGCCAGCCTGTTCAGAGAGAGACAAGTGTGAAAGGGAGAGCCGGAGGCAGCCCTGCAGGTTGGGGAGGACGTCTGGCAGTGCCTCAGCTTGATACCCACTATCCCAGGGGTCCTCAAACTTTTTAAAGTGGGGGCCAGACCACGGTCCCTCAGAGAGCTGGAGGGCCGGACTATACGAACTACTAATTCCTACTGTAACACCTCGGCTGCGCTCACTGCCCAAAAAACCTGGCGGGCCGGATCAGACTCCCCTGGGGGCCGCATGTGGCCCGCGGGCCGTAGTTTGAAGACCCCTGCGTGACTAGACCTTGCTCCTTCAGATTACCACTTGTTCTGATCGATGGCACATGCACTTTCTGAGTAGCGCTTCAAAACATACAAAGAAGTGGAAAATTGGGTCTCTGAATGGTTTGCCTCAAAACAAGAAAAGTTCTATTGGGATGGTATCCACAGGTTACCTGAAAGATAGGGGAAATGTGTAGCTAGCGATGGACATTACTTTGAATAAAGCACTTTTCATGTTTCTCTTGAAATTACCGTGTTTTCTTTTATTACAAAATCTGCATTATTAACTGATACACCTAGTATATATGCACATTACTATTCTAGGCTCCTGCCTTCTTGGGTCTTATAGTGTAGTGAGAAAAAGACAGTGTCAGTTAATGATAATTGTGAAGAAAAACGCTAAAAGGAGAGATTGACAGGGATGAGGAAGTGCTCTTTCAAGATGATCAGAGGAGTCCTCTTTAAGAGAAAATGACATTTATCCGAAAGCGGTTTGGCTCAGTGGTAGAGCGTCGGTCTGCGGACTGAAAGGTCCCAGGTTCGATTCCGATCAAGGGCATGTACATTGGTTGCGGGCACATCCCCGGTAGGGGGTGTGCAAGAGGCAGCTGGTCGATGTTTCTCTCTCATCGACGTTTCTGGCTCTCTATCTCTCTCCCTTACTCTCTGTAAAAAAATCAATAAAATATATTTTTTAAAAAAAGAAAAAAAGAGAGAAAATGACATTTAGTAAGAGCAGTGCTCTTGAATCTCAATCCAAGGAGCCAGCCATGTGTGTATCTGGGGAAAGAGCATTCTAGGTAGAGGCTGTCCCTCGAAATACATCCTAGATCCAGCCACTTTTCCCCATCTCCAATATGTCATTTGGTACTAATTAGGATACAGGGCAGAAGATAAATTAAAGAAGACTTTTCGTATTTGTCTTGTGCGACTTGGTAAAGAGGAACTCTTGCGGTAGTGTAGGATTTTGGGGTATACTGGAAAATGGTTTTGAATATATTAAAGTTGAGGGAACTAATAACATCACAGTAGAGATATTGGCTAGGCAGTTTGGTAAGTGACTCTGGAGCTCAGGGTAAGGCTTGGGACTGGGTATAGAAATTTTTGTAGTCATTTCATATTAAATTATTTTAAAGCAGGGACTATCGGAGATTATTTAGTACATGAGTGATTAGAGAATACATGAGGACCAAGGAGACTCAAGGAATTGCCAGAAAAGGAGGCAGTGTCATCCCGATGATCTGGACACCAGCGAAGGAAGTGTTTCAAGAAAGAGAGAGTGCTCAGTTATGTCACATGTCACTGAAAAGTGACTCTGATATAGAAGATATTGCCTGGTCTTATGGCGGCATCTTAGACATATATTCAGTTACTTACGTCTTAATTTTTTTGTTTTCCATTTTGCAGTTCTTTTATGAGAAAAGTTTTTTTTTGTGAGGAGTTAGTTGCACGTTTTCCATGCCATACTTGGTCTCTTATGATTGCAAGCAATAGAATATGAGGTGTGTTTTTTTTTTTGTTTTTTTTTTTTTTTGCCTTGTTCAAAATAGCTTATGGCCGAAACCGGTTTGGCTCAGCGGTAGAGCGTCAGTCTGCGGACTGAAAGGTCCCAGGTTCGATTCCGGTCAAGGGCATGTACCTTGGTTGCAGGCACATCCCCAGTAGGGGGTGTGCAAGAGGCAGCTGGTCGATGTTTCTCTCTCATCGATGTTTCTAGCTCTCTATCTCTCTCCCTTCCTCTCTGTAAGAAAATCAATAAAATATATTAAAAAAATAAAATGATGCTATTTAAAAAAAATAGCTTATGGCAAAAGTGGAACATGCTGGTTCATATAACGAAAGTCTGGAGTACTCTGGCTTCAGACACCGCTGGATTCAGGGGATCAAATGATGGTGTCAGAGCTCTGTTTTCCTTTTCCACCTCTTGCCTCTATATGGTGGCATAACAGCCTACATTGGCCTTAGGATGTTTGTCTCAGAGGAAGAGAGGGAAGTTTTCTTTTTTAGCATTTATATTTCAAATTACACGCAGAAGCTTTGGTTGCTTTTGTTGCTTGGCCTACTGCTTAGACAAGTGAGTGTGAAGAAGGAAATTGGTACCATAAATGGCCAGATCTACTGTTATGGTACCAAGGCACAATTGTGGCACTAAAATGAAGAGTCCTACCAGAACTTCATGGATTGTGGCACAGATTACTACTCTACAAAAGGAAGCTCTGCTGAGATGGCAATATATTCATTGTATCTAAGATAAAATAAATTGTTACCCTGTAGTATCTAGTATCCAGTGATAATCTTCTAGACCAGTGTTTCCCAAAGTGTGGTATGGGTACCCCCAAGGGTACGGGAAGAGTTTGGTGGGGATATGCACTGCACCATGCTTAGCTGCGCCTAATTCTACGTTCTCATGAGTACGAGGGGTACTCAGCGTTACGAAAATTATAGAAGGGTACACATATGTCAAAAGTTTGGGAAACACTGTTAAGAATCTAGACCAATGGTTCTCAATCTTTCTAATGCCGTGACCCTTTAATATAGTTCCTCATGTTGTGGTGACCCCCAATCATAAAATTATTTTCGTTGCTACTTCATAACTGTAATTTTGCTACTGTTATGAATCATAACATTAGAAAGGTTGAGAACCACTGTTGTAGACCCAAAATGAACATGTGTCTAACTTAAGCTCATTCATTATACAGTAAAGAATTTGAAACTTAACATGAGGTGTATTTTGGTTTATTTGCCTTGTCAAGAATTTCTTTAAAAGTATGAATGCCATAATGCTCATAAAAAATTAGAAAATACAGATAAAGAAAAGAAACTAGAGATTATGAGCAAAAATTTAGCTGGTATATATACAAATATATACATATATATATATATATAATTATGTATGTTACATATTTTATTAATTTTAATATCTTTTATTTAACTCAGTTTCTTCAAAATATTGTCATGTAATCCATACAAAAATATTTCCCCCTTTATTGAATTTATTGGGGTGACATTAGTTAATAAAATTATATAGGTTTCAGGTGTACAATTCTAAATCATCTGTATGTTACATATTTTTAGTAAAAATGAGGTCATGCTGTTTTGTAATCTAGTTAGCTTAATCTCTGATGAATGTTTTTTCTTGTCTTGATAACTCTGCAACACCATTTTATTTATTTTAAATATATATCTTATCGATTTTTTACAGAGAGGAAGGGAGAGGGATAGATAGTTAGAAACATCAGTGAGAGAAACATCGATCAGCTGCCTCCTGCACACCCACCTCTGGGTATGTATCCGCAACCAAGGTACATGCCCTTGACTGGAATTGAACCTGGGACCCTTCAGTCCACAGGCCGATGCTCTATCCACTGAGCCAAACTGGGTAGGACTGCAACATCATTTTAAATGGATGTTTTGTGTTATATGGACATTATACCAGTTTTCTAATATTGACCATTAAATTAATTTTTTTTAAAAATATATTTTATTGATTTTGTACAGAGGAAGGGAGAGAGATAGAGAATTAGAAACATCGATGAGAGAGTCATCGATCAGCTGCCTCTTGCACACCCCCTACTGGGGATATGCCCACAACCAAGGTACATGCCCTTGACCGGAATCGAACCCTGGATCCTTCAGTCCCCAAGCTGACGTTCTATCCATTGAGCCAAACCGGTCTCAGCCATTAAATTAAATTTTTTTAAAAAGTTTGCTTATTTGTTGGATTATTTCCATGAGGCAGAGTCTTAGGAAGTTACTGTCTCCAAGGGTGTGCTTTCTGGGAATTTTTTTATAACATATGTTTATGATTTTAGAGACGAAGGGAGAGAGATAGAAACATCAATGATGAGAAAGAATAGTTGATTGGCTGCCTCCTGTACGTCGCGGGATCAAGCCTACTCATGTGGCCTTAACCAGAATCAAACCTGGGACCTTTCAGTCTAAAGGCTGATGGATCTATCCACCGAGCCAAACCACCTAGGGCTTTCTGGGTAGGCTTTTGACTCATATTGCTAAATTGCATTTCAAAAAGATTGCATCAATTTATGTATAAACCAGTGGAATATTAAAGTGACATTTCCACTTATTTTCATTTTAGAGAAAGAGAGAGGGATAGAGAGTTAGAAACATCGATGAGAGAGAATCATCGATCAGCTGCCTCCTGCACACCCCCCACTGGGGATGTGCCCACAACCAAGGCACATGCCCTTTACCAGAATCGAACCCGGGACCCTTCAGTCCTCAGGTCGGTGCTCTATCCACTGAGCCAAACCGGTTTCGGCGTCCATTTATTTTCTTTTTAATCCTTGCCAATCTATTCAGTAAAAATGGTATGTCACTTATTAAGTTCTCTGATTGCATTGCTAATTAGGTTATACTGGTATTCTATATGTTTATACATCATTGTCATTTCTCTTTTATAAATTGTCGAGTTAGTATTGAAGTGTTAAAAGCCACTGTCATTTGAATAATTGTCCATACTTGAACATTGCTTTGCTATCAACAAACATGTTCACATAATTTTTTATTTCATCCAGAAGCCGAGTTTTTTGTACACATATGAATTATCCCCATTTTGCAGCTACTGTTCAAGATCACCCTACTTGTGAATGGTAGAGCTCTGATTTTTTTTCTTTCAGTTATGTTGATCTGAAATGTTAAATATTAGTGCTGTTATAATGCTGTTATTGGGGAATATGTTTTCATTCTTAAAAATCTGGCTTGGACCCCTAGCCAGTTTGGCTCAGTGGATAGAGCGTCGGCCTACAGACTGAAGAGTCCCAGGTTTGATTCCGGTCAGGGGCATGTATCTTGGTTGCGGGCACATACCTAGATGGGAGTGTGCAGGAGGCAGCTGATCGTTGTTTCTCTCTCATTCACGTTTCTAACTCTCTATCCCTCTCCCTTTCTGTAAAAGATCAATAAAATATATATATTTTTAAAATCTCACTTGGATATTTTTAATTGAACAGTTTATGACTGATTATTGTATGCAACACAGTGTTTAAATATCCACATAGAAAACTTCCTCAGAACCTTATTAGATGAAAAAACTTACATAAAATGAGTTCACTTTTTCTCTTGCTCTGTGAAACATTATAGAAAGACTAGAGGCCTGATGCACGGAATTTGTGCAAGAGTAGACCTTCCTTCCCCCTGCCACTGGCAGGCACTTGGGACCTGGACTTCCCTTATAGCCTGTCTTTGTCCGGAAGGGTGTCTGGTCTAATTAGCATATTATGCTTTTATTATTATAGAATTATTATAGATCCTTTTTAAATAAGGAAAGAATAGCTAACATTTGTTCTTTTTTAACTTTTATTATTTAAGGTATTACAAATAGTAGTACATATGTCTCCTTTTTTCCCCCCCATTGACTCCCCCCCCCCCCCCCGCTTCTCCTACCCCTGGTATGTGCCTTAACCCCCTCATCCTCCCTTCCCTGTATGTATTTATGTATATGTGTGTGTGTATATATATATATATATATATATATATATATATATATATATATTTATTTACTTTTACAGAGAGGGAGAGGGATAGAGAGTTAGAAACATCGATGAGAGAGAATCATCGATCCGCTGCCTCTTGCACACCCCCTACTGGGGATGTGCCTGCAGCCAAGGTACATGCCCCTGACCAGAATCGAACCCGGGACCTTTCAGTCCACAGGCCGACGCTCTATCCACTAGCCAAACCAGTTTCGGCTTCCCTCCCCTGTCTTGCATCTACTGGTTGTGCTCATATGCATGCATACAAGTTCTAACATTTTTAATGCCTTTCCTAGCAACCCTTTTTACTCTCAAACAATCTACTTTTTCTTTGGGTCTTTATAAAGTGTTTATGAAAGCAGAAATTAATACACTTTTAAGTTTTAGTAAATTTTGGTGGTATTTATATAAGCTCTGAATACAATCACCTTCCCTCCATCTATGACAGCAAAATTAGTAGACAGTATTGACTCACAATTGACCTTTGAGAGTATAATTCGTTAGTTATTAAGGTGCAGGTGTACAGCTCCTTAAAAAGGTTCTAAATTCGTTTGCTGCTTCTCTGCAGAAGTTGGACATTAAGAGCAGGTGTTTAAACTTAACAGTAACTCAATAACTGAACTTTCGACTGTGAATATGTGGTTTTACTTGAGGTTTTTACCGTTAACTTTGTATAATAACAAAAAGGGATAAACTTACGCTTTTGCAGTTATTGAAATACATGTACTTAACAGTCACATTGTACTAAGCATGGAATATGTTGAAGGCTGCCTTGGCCTTCTTTCTTTTTACAGTAGAACACCAACAGAAGTTTGACCTTCTTTTCTCTTTATAGCAGAAGAGTTTGAAAGTAGAGGCATGTTAGTGATGCCACAGTAAACTCTTGGCATTTATAAATTGAACACTTAATATTATGCCTTGTGAGCCACTGTGGAGATGTATGTAGTGGTAATTTGCAAATTTAGTTGCAAAGATTTTTCCTTTACTTCTAACAGAATACTTGTAAGAAGCTAGACAGAAGTAAGTCTCTCTACATCATTTATCTACATAGAATTAAAAAGCTATGTTTTAGATGTCTTTGCTCAGCTGGCATCATAAAAATTTAATATTAGATGCTAGAGATAGGTTTGCATCAGAATTACTTTACCATGATATGAATATTTAGAAATATTCCTGATAAACATCTCTTGACAAAAATAGAAACAGTTGTTAGTAGAGCATTTGAATTACCAAATAAGGAAATAACTAGCCCTTACATCATGAAATTGTAAAGTATCAAACAAGCCGAAACCGGTTTGGCTCAGTGGATAGAGTGTCAGTCTGCAGACTGAAAGGTCCCAGGTTCAATTCCGGTCAGGGGCATGTATATTGGTTGCGGGCGCATCCCCAGTAGGGGGTGTGCAGGAGCCAACTGGTCGATGTTTCTCTCTCATCGACGTTTCTAGCTCTCTATCCCTTTCTCTCCTCTCTGTGGAAAATCAATAAAATATATTTTTTAAAAAAAAGAATATAAAACAAGCGCTTATATAGAATATGTAATGTAAAGCAGTGGGTAGGTTAACAATGTAAGACAGATGGGCAGATATAAAGTTATAAAGCTTTGTGTGCTTTGATATCCTTTCAGTGTGATAGTACTTGGAAAGAATATTTGATGTACCAAATTAGTATTTCTGTTTCATGATTACAAATCTACAGGGATTAAAACAATAATATAAGAGTAATAGCAGCTGAAACTGGTTTGGCTCAGTGGATTGAGCGTTGGCCTTTGGACTGAAAGGTCCCAGGTTGGATTCTGGTCAAGGGCATGTACCTTGGTTGCGGGCACATCCCCAGTAGGGGGTGTGCAGGAGGCAGCTGAATCAGTGCTTCTCTCTTATCGATGTTTCTAACTCTCTATCCCTCTCCCTTCCTCTCTGTTAAAAAAAAAAAAAAAAATATATATATATATATATATTTTTTTTTTTTTTTTTTTTTAAGAATAATAGAACCATTTCTTGGATGCTTGCTTTGTCAAATTTTCTAAAATGGCGTGCCCCCCACCCCTGACTCGATCATAAATTGTAAAACTGTGTTTGATGATACCACCATATTCAGTTCTGATCCAAGTGGTCCAGTAGACACCTCGCTAAATGAAATAGATTGTCTGAATGTGAATTTATAAACACACTTGCTATAGGTAGTCCCTCAAGTATCATACTAATAATGAATGTTAACCTAAGCATTGGACTTGAGCCAATGGACTTTACCTCTGCGTTGTGTTGTTATATTTTTTGGTAACTTTTTTTTAAAAAAATAAATTTTTATTGGTTTTAGAGAGGAAGGGAGAGGGATAGAGAGATAGAAACATCATCAATGAGAGGGAATCATTTATTGTCTTCCTCCTGCACACCCCACACTGGGGATCAAGGCACAACTTGGGCATGTGCCCTAACTTGGAATCAAACCATGACCTCCTGGTTCATAGGTTGACGCTCAACCCCTGAACCATGCCAGCTGGGCGTGGTAACTTTTTTTTCTTTAAGATATTACATATGAGTCCTTACCCCCATCTTGCCCTCCACATCCCCCCCCCCCACACACACACACACACACACATACACACTGCTCATGCCCTCACCTTATTAGGCTTATATGCAATCATGCAAGTCTTTTGGTTGATCTCTCTCCCTTACCTCCACCCTCCACTACCTTCCCTCTGAGGTTTGAGGTTCTGATTGATGCTTTTCTGTCTCTGGATCTGTTTTTGTTCATCAGTTTATGTTGTTTATTATATTCCACAAATGAGCGAGATCATGTGATATTTATCTTTATCCAACTGACTTATTTCGCTTAGCATAATGCTCTCCAGATCCATCCATGCTGTTGCAAATGGTAGGAGTTCCTTCCTTTTTACAGCAGCATAGTATTCCATTGTGTAGATGTACCACATTTTTTTTAATCCACTCATCTGCTGATGGACGCGTAGGCTGTTTCCAAATCTTAGCTATTGTAAATTGTGCTGCTATGAACATAGAGGTACATATATCCTTTCTGATTGGTGTTTCTAGTTTCTTGGGATCTATTCCTAGAAGTGGGATCCCTGGGAGTTTGGGCATGGTAACTTTTTTAAACAGAGGAAAAAACATATTCCTTGGGGAAAGGTGAGGGATTGAGAAGACAGGTTCTGGGTAAAAATTATTATCATAGCAACTGGAGTTGCTAGGCCTGCCTAGGATAGAAACACAGGCAGACAGCCACCGTCTGAGGCTCAGCAGACCAGTTCATGCACCACATGAAGCTGTAGAGATCCAAGCCGTAAAAGTCTTCCAGCTCATCCTAAAACAAGTCCCACTCATCTTCAGAGTTTCATTGTGTTATTAATGGTCTTTATTTGGTCCATTACATGTCATAATGTTGAAAAGCATTATAGGCAGTGATTCTGAATAGTAAAAATGAAGGGAAGTAGTGAGGGTGAGAAATTTTGGTATATCTATTGGCAACTTCTTGGCTGCCACAGTGTTTACAAAACTGTTAGTAGTAAAATCTATAGACCTTAGTTTCCTCATAACTAACATTTAAAAATTTTTACTTTATCTAGGCAATTCATATTTTCCTCATTCAAGCAATATGGCAACATTTTCTTTTTAATCCTCCTGTAATTGTAATTCAGTTTTATGTGACTATGTTAATATTTAATATGGACCTCTAGTGGAAGGTATGAAATGGCTTAAGTGGTCATCTAATACTTAGATCTTTTTAACTTTTAAAAAACTATTTTATGCAGGTTGGTTTGAGTTCCACAAATGCAGAATTAAGAGGATTTACAGATCAGAACCTCAGTCCGACAAAAGGTAAGGACAGTTGAATAAAATTTTCTGCATTGAGCTAATTTTATTGCATTTGCTTTATAAAACATTAAGGCACATGCATTACTTTATGTATAATAATATTTATATACTATTACTGTGTTGTTATCATTCACCAAATGACTTGTATAACATGAAAAATCAGTTACCTCTGACAGGGGTAGAGAGTGTTTACCTTTCTCCACCTCTTTCCTAAGAGGCCTCTAAGACCATATTTGATCAGTGATCCTATTACAATTGAAACTTTTTAAGTAATTTTCTTCTTGATTTTCTTGTTTGAGAGCACTTCTTAGTGGTAAGGAACTACAGTAGAATGATTGAATGTGTTATTATCCTGTGTTTAATATATGGCTTATTGGAAGAATATATCAGAAATCTGACCCACTAGTACAGGAACTTAGGTAGGACGCTGGTCATCTTTCAATATGTATTTTTCAACAGTATCTTTTAGTATGTAGAGATAACATACTGAAATATTTATGCTTGAAACGATATGATACCTGTGATTGGCTTCAAAATAATCCACTGGGAGAAGAATAAAGTGGGTGGAATTATAGATAAAACAAAATTGTCTGTGGGTTGGTTGTTTAAACTGGGTGATAGCTATATGGTGTTTCATTATTTATTTCTCTCTTCCTTTATATATATTTGAAATTTCCCATTATAAAAGGTAGGAGCAAAATGCATGCCATTACAATGTAATAGAAACATCAGCTTCCTCAAGGGGTTAATGTCTAAGGTGAGCAATATACCCTGAAGAGAAGGCTAGAGAAGTCTGTATTTCAGTATAAAAATGTTTGGCTTAATAATAATGATCTGTAGAATTACTCTGAGAGTTTATGTATATATATTGTAAAGCAATAAAAGAGATACTTCAACCCTTGATGCTTCTCAGTCCCCGTCTCTCCCTCCCCCACCTCTCCCGCCAAAGTTTTACTGTGATAAAATGCACATATAAAATTTACCACTTTAACTATTATTACATATACAGTTAAGTAGTATTGAGTACATTCATATTGTGCTACCATCATCACCATTCACATCCATAACTCTTCATCTTGCAAAACTAAAACTCTCTACCCATTGAATAATTAAATCCATATTTCCTTCTCCCCAGCCCTTGGCAACCACCATTCTATTTTGTCCTTATGCTTCTGACTACTCTAGATACCTCATATAAGTAGAATTATACAGTATTTTTTTTTGTGTGTGTGACTGCCTTATTTAAGTTAGCATAATGACCTCAAAGTTTATCCATGTTGAAGCACGAGTCAGCATTTCCTTCCTTTTGGAGGCTTAATATCCCATTGTATGTATATACAGAGGTAGGAAAAAAGTACATTTACAGTTGTTTGGGAAATAATAATACAAAAACAAACTCTTTTATGTACTACTTTGCCCACCCCACCTAGTATTCCCCACCTTATCCACAGTATGGTTTCAGTTATCCACAGTCTGAAAATATTAAATGGAAAATTCCAGAAATAATTCATAAGTTTTGAATCGTGTGCTGAAATTAAATTTTATGCTGTTCCACCTGGGCATGAATCATCCCTTTGTCCCGTGTATCCACACTGTAGATGTTCCCTGCCCTTTCGTCACTTAGTAGCCTGACCAAAATGAAAGTGATTATTTCACCCTCTCAAAATATGCTCTCCCATTTTTCTTATCTTACTGAATAGTACTACCACCCACCATTTGCCCAAACCAGAAACTGAGGCATCCATCATCTTTGACTCCTTTTTCTTTCTCTCTACTTCCAATCAAATCAGTTAAAAGTCTTGTTTCTTCCACCTCTTAAATCTCTCAGCCTCCCCACCCACTTTCTCTATTTCCATTGCTTCTATCTTAGTTCAGACCACTATAAACCATTTTTCTGGGTCAGTGCAGCTCTTTTCTTTACTTCCAGATTTATTTCTTTGTATTTTATTCATTGTACTATATAGTACATACTTTCTTCTCAAATACAAATCGGAAGAAGTCTTTTCATGTTAAAAAAAAAAAAAAACACAAAAAAACCCAACAAAGCAAAAAGCATTTAGTAGTTCCTTATTACCCTCAAGATGAAGTCCAAACTCCAATTTAAAAGATATGGTTCTTGCTTTCACTTTAGCGTTATCTTAGACACCTATGCTTCTGGCATACTGAGCTCCATTCTCTGTCTCACTGTATGTTCTTCTCTGTTCCTGGAATGTTAAGCCTCTTTACAACATCTTCCACTTCACTCCAGACACACACACACACACACACACACACACACTCTCACACACTCTCACACTCTAGAGGCCTGGTGCACAAAATTTGTGCATTTGGGGAGGGGTTCCTTAGCCTGGCCTGCACCCTCTTGTAGTCCGGGAGCCCTTGGGGATGTCTGACTGGCAGCTTAGACCCGCTCCCTCTGGGCCTACGCCAACAGTTGGACATCCTTAGCACTGCCACGGAGGCAAGAGAGGCTCCTGCTACCACCACTGTACTCACCAGCCATGAGCATCTGCCCCCTGGTGGTCAGTGCGCATCATAGTTACCGGTCATTTTGCCATTCGGTTGATTTGCATATTAGCCTTTTATTATATAGGATTTCACCTGGATAATTTCTGTTCGTGTTTTGCATATTAGTTCGTCTTATTTCAGCTTGGACCATAAATCTCTAATAATAGCTCTACTTATTTTTATTGTAGCATTTATCACACTGTACTTTACTGGCATACTTATTGGTCCCTACCTGATTCCATGAAGTCAGAGACTTGATCTTATTCATCATTGTATCTCTAGGACAGTATTTCAGAGTATCTGTCCCATAGGATATGTCCCAAATTAGGAACTTTGTAGAAGTTCTCATTAAATTCCTTGAACATCCTCAGAACCATTGTTTTGATCTCTGTATCTGGTAGTTTACTTGCTTCCGTTTCATTTATTTCTTTTTCTACAGATTTCTTCTGTTCTGTACCTCCTTGTTACTGTGCCTCCTTTGTGTTAACCTTTGGCCTCTATACATATTTTATTATTGTCCTGATTGCATTATATTGTGTTTCTTTATACTATTGTCCTTTTATTTACTGGACTCTGAGCTTCTTGAAGGCAGGGTTTTTTTTTTTCATGTTTTTGTCCTCAGACTCTAGCTTGATGTTACACATACTCAGTAAATATTGAAATGCAAAAGCTTGTTTGGTCATAACATTCCCATTTTGAGTTAATCTTATGAGTTAAGGTTTGTGTCTAGATTTATTTGTTTATTTATTTGCTTGTGGATGTCTGTTTGTCCCCAGTTTCATTTGTTGGAAAGTCTCTTCTTTCTTCATTGAATTGTCTTTGCACCTTTGTCAAAGTTGAGTTAAATATATTTGTGTAGGTCTATTTCTGGGCTCTCTGTTCTTTTGCTGATACCACAATGTAGATTTATAGTAAGTCTTAAAATTGAATAGTGTCAGTCTTCCAGCTTTTCTTCAATATTGTGTTGGTAGCCTAGCCAATGTGGTTCAGTAGTTGAGCATCACTCTATGAACCAGGAGGTCACATTTCAATTCCCGATTGGGGCACATGCCCAAATTGTAGGTTTCATTCCCAATAGGGGGTGTACAGGAGGCAGCCAGTTGATAATTCTCTCTAATTATTGATGTTTCTATCTCTCCCTCCCTCTCTGAAATCAATAAAAATATATTATTTAAAATATATATATTGTGTTGACTATTCTGAGTTTTTTTGCCTTTCTGTAAAAATTTTAGAATCAGTTTGTTGACATCCACAAGATAAGTGACTGGGGTTTCGATTGAGATTGCATTGAATCTGTACATCAAGTTAGGAATAAATAACACCTTGACAGTATTGATTCTTCCTATTCAGGAACGTGGAATATTTCCATTAATTAGGAAGCATTTTGTGGACAAGGTGGTAGGAACAAAGGGAATTTAGAGTTCTACCACAAGTGTTGTTGGAATGGCTCCCTGTAGGACTTTTCTGCGTTATTTTGTGAGAACTTCATTATTTTATGAGAAAATGTTTAAAAGAAGCTGAAAGGTGAAAGGGTAGAGATTATTTGAGTGTTCAGAATCTTAATATACAGCAACTTATATATTTTAGAGTAATGCATTTAATTAAAAAGGCTGGCCCATGCCGAAACCGGTTTGGCTCAGTGGTAGAGCGTCGGTTTGCGGACTGAAAGGTCCCAGGTTCGATTCCAGTCAAGGGCGTGTACATTGGTTGCGGGCACATCCCCGGTTGGGGGTGTGCAGGAGGCAGCTGGTCGATGTTTCTCTCTCATCAACGTTTCTAGCTCTCTATCTCTCTCCCTTCCTCTCTGTAAAAAAAAAAATCAATAAGATATATTTAAAAAAAAAAAAAAAAAAAAAAGGCTGGCCCACCATGGCCAGTGTGGCTCAGTTGGGTGAGCGTTGTCCCATGCACTGAGAGGTCGCCTGTTTGATTTCTGGCCAAGGCCCATGCCCATATTGCAGGCTTGATCAGTGGTAGGGCATGTGCTAGAAGCAGCCCATCAATGTTTTCCCCTCTCCCTTTCTTTCTCTGAAATCAATAAAGACAAAAAAATTAGGCTGGGCCTGGCCAGGTAGCTCAGTTGATTACAGTGCCCTCCACTCCAAGGTTGCAGATTGGATCTCCAGTCAGGGCACATACAAGAAATAACCAATGAATGCATTTCTCTTTCCCTCTCTCCCTCCCTCCCTCCCTCCCTCCTTCCCTCCCTCTCCCCCTCTCTCCTCCCTTTCCCCCTCTCTCTCTCATGCTCTCTCTCTTTTTCTCTTCCTATCCCTTCCTCTGTCTCTCTTTCTGAAATCAATCAATAAAAAAAAATTTTTTTTAAAGCTTGATAACATTTGACCACATTCTTTTTTCTCCTGGATTTTACTTTTAAGATTTAAGTCCTAAAACATCTAGTAAGCTTTTATTTTATATTACTTTGAATAATAGGTATAAGCAACATTTTGTAGCTATTCTATAAAGTTTCTTTGGCACCTTTCTAAATTTCAAGTCATAATCCGGTGAGTGTGGCCTCTGTTACTGTGCTAGGTTTAGTAAGAGATTGTATTTTAATAAACATAGTGAATGGTTCTGGCTTTGTCTTTTGAATCTGGATTTGGTTTCAGGCTATTTAAAAATAGCTTAATGATCTGAATATAGACAACTATCCCATTCTACAAATAGTTTCATTGACCTGTTCATTCCAGTAGCTTGCTTTTCCTGAAGGACCTGTGTCATCTGAGTCTCTTCTCTTGTATTTTTCCTGTTTTTATCTACAAGATGTTTTACTTAAATAAAGTGTTTAGTTTACCATATTAAATAACCAAATACTAGAATTAAATAAGAATTACCTTTTAGAAATAAAATTTAAGGAATTCCTGATTTTAAACAGAAAATAAAGGAAAAAAATTAAAATGTTTTAAAATAGGCTATAGTTACCACATCTTTTATCTTCCTGTAATTGCTTTCACAACGTATATTGTGGTTAGGTAGAATTACATAACTTTGCTGAGTGTTTGCATTGCGTGCTGTAGGTTTATAAAGTTTTAACAGTGTAATATGTTATACCTGTGCCACAATGAAATGGCTCCCCCTCCCCATTTTTTGATATACATTTTTATTCTTTGTTCTTGTTCATCTAAGTTGCTTTATTATAAAGAGTATGACATGATGATACCTATTTTTTTTTTATAGTTCTTAAAATATCCAGTTACTATTTCCTGAGCAAGGTTGGTAAACTAATCTTCTTCTTTTTGGAGGAAAGGATGTCTCCACTCTTGTTTCTCTGTTACTCAAAATTCATTTCAGTGACTCAGCTTGTAACTCAGTTGGCAGATTAGAATCCTGGAGATTACAAGGTCTGTTTTTATGTGATTTCTTATTTGCTTAGTATTTTGAAGTGAAATTCATCTAGTTGTCTGTTTTTATTTCCTATACTCTTATGGTTCATGTCTTCTCGGGAAGAAAACCTTTCCCACACCTTTAACTTTAGCTAGTTTCTTGCTTACTATTGGTAACAACTATTTTTGCTGGTTAATTTCAAACTAAGGAAGAAGGTAATTTTGATCGTCAGTTGGAATTATAAAATCAACCTCTTAAATCTTATCTTTTTTGAATTTCTTTATTTAAATTTGTCTTGTCATGACCATAAAATTTGCATAAGTTGCCAAATCCAAAAGCGTGCCACAAAGTTCAACAGCTTTATTGCCAAAACAGTGTTTTAAAATTAAATGAAGCAAAATAAAATTAAATGAAGCAATTTATTTATTTAGTTATTTTGTTTATTTTTGTTAATCCTCACCAGAGGATATTTTTCCATTGATTTTTAGAAAGAGAGTGGAAGAGAAAGGGAAAGACAGAGAGAAACATCTATGTGAGAGAAACATATCAATTGGTTGCCTCCTGCACACACCCCAGCCAGGGCCCAGGCTGGGAAGGAGCCTGTAACCAAGGTATGTGGAATTGAACCAGGGGCCTTTGGTACACTCTATCCACTGAGTGAAACCAGCTAGGGCTAAATGAAGCAATTTAAATCACAAATGTTGCCGAAACCGGTTTGGGTCAGTGGTAGAGCATAGGTCTGTGGACTGAAAGGTCCCAGGTTCGATTCCGGTCAAGGCATGTACGTTGGTTGCGGCACATCCCCGGTAGAGGGTGTGCAGGGGGCAGCTGGTTGATGTTTCTCTCTCATCGACGTTTCTAGCTCTCTGCCTCTCTCCCTTCCTCTCTGTTAAAAATCAATAAAATATATTTTAAATCACAAATGTTTATTATTCAGGAGAGATTAATTTGTTTATTCTGACATTTAATTTGGTTTCACCTCTTCTTTATAAAATACATCGTAAATAAAAATTAAAATGCTAGCTAAAATATTTGTTAAAAGTATGTGTCTTTAAAAATTACTAATGCCCTAGCTGGTTTGGCTCAGTGGATAGAGCACAGGCCTGTGGACTGAAGGGTCTCCGGGTTTGATTCCAGTCAAGGGCACATGCCTGGGTTATGGGCTCAATCCCCAGTAGGAGGCATGCAGAAGGCAGCCAATCAATGATTTTCTCTCATCATTGAAGTTTCTCTCTTTCTCTTCCTCTCTGAAAGCAATAAAAATATATTTTTTTAAAAAGAAGAAAATGGTGGCTAACCTTAGGTAAGTCAAAAAACAGAAGAGAGGGGCTTACATTTATAGGTGGGAAAGAAGAGGTTGGGAGTGATTATATGGAAGTTCAGGGTGTTAATAGCTTTCCATTGACTGAATGTATCAGTTACTCATTGGCTGGGCTGTAACCAGGAAACCAAACCTAAAGGCAGCCAACTATAGAGGTTCTGATAACGATTGACAAAGGAGGAGGTCTTTTGATTGACAAGGAGAAATTCTTTCTTCTAGTGTGGTATGTCTTCCTGTTTGGGGTCTGGGTGACTGTGTGAAAGCTCCCCCTTCACGGCTTCCCAGCTACATTTTAAATAAAGTCGTCTTTATTTTTAACAATGTAATAGGTGCTCAATAAAATATTAATCTCTTCCTCTTTACTTTCTTAATTGTTTCTTTATAGCATCATATTAGCAGGTGATTTTATCATTATATTACTAGGTGATTTTAAGGTCATGTATGTATGTGATAGCTAATTTTGTACTCAAATTTTGTTTACAAAGAGAAACATTTTATTTTATTTTTTATTTATTTATTTTTTTACACTTTTTAAAAAAATATATATTTTATTGATTTTGTACAGAGAGGAAGGGAGAGAGATAGAGAGTTAGAAACATTGATGAGAGATAGTCATCGATCAGCTGCCTCCTGCACACCCCCTACTGGGGATATGCCCGCAACCAAGGTACATGCCCTCGACCAGAATCGAACCCGGGACCTTTCAGTCCCCAAGCCGACGCTCTACCCATTGAGCCAAACCGGTTTCGGCGAAACATTTTATTTTTTAAAAATATATTTTTATTGATTTCAGAGAGGAAGGAGAGAGAGAAAGAGATAGAAACATCAATGATGAGAGACATCAATTATTAATTGGCTGCCTCCTGCATGCCCCACACTGGGGATAGAACCCGCAACCCAGGCATGTGCTCCAACTCTATTAAGTGTCACTCTATAAACCAGCCCCACACTGGTTTATAGATGACACTCAACCACTGAGCCAAGCCAGCAGGGCTGAAGAGGAACATTTTAAAGATAGAAAATGCTTAATATACAGTAATTATTTTATTTATGTAGGTTACTTTATGAACATAGTGAATCATTAAAAACATGGTGCTTAGCCCTGGCCAGATGGCTCGGTTGGTTGGAGTGTGTCCCATCCATTAACCATTTCACAATATATACATATGCCAAATCATTATGTTGTACATCTAAAAAAAAAATAAAAGATTGCAAGATTGATTCCCTGTCAGGGCACACACCTAGGTTGTGGTTTGATCCCTACTTGGGGCACACAGGGGAGGCAATGGGTCGATGTTTCTTTCTCTCTAAAAAACAAAACAAAACAAAACAAAAAAACACAGTGCTCTAGGAGGAGGAAAATAAAAGAAGTTCCAAATATAAGGAAAGAAAGCTGGAGGCAGAGAGACTTGGAGCAGTGAACCAGTCTTAGTAGCATCTGTTTATCCCAGATAATATTAAAGTTTTGTGTTGAAATTTTTTTTCTCAACTCTTGTCTATCTGGATCACAAAATTTTACAGTGTATAATTTAGTTAGAAAAGAAAGCTAATGTTCTAGAAATTGTTGATTGTTTTGTTGGCCAATTTTTAAATCTTTGTTTGGTTTTTGTTTCCAGATTCTTAGACTATGAACCAACCCAATTGTTAAGAAACATTGAATACAGTCAATGGAAAGTTTTAATGATAGGTGTTATAGTGGCTATAGAGAAAATGCACGGAGCTTAGTTGTGAAGTTCAGGATTTGTTTAATATGATTTTCAATTCTATATAATTGATTAAAGCAAATATATAAAACTGCTACCTGATTCTGTAGAAAAATAGCTGGATATCTGTTGCTTTAATCCGTAATATTAGGTACTCTATAATAATTCAGAGATATTCTAGATTTTGTTTTGATCACTGTGTTCCATCTTTTAATATCTAGGGTCAGTATATCAAAGTAATTTTTTAAAAAATCTTTCTTGTTGAAAATATTACATAGGTCCCTTTTTTCCTCCCATTAACCTCTTCCAGCCCACTCCTGCCTCACCCCCTCAAAGTAATTTAAATTTTTTTTTTTTTTTTTTTTTTTTTTTACTAATTTCAGAGAGGAAGGGAGGGGAGAGAGAGATGGAAACATCAATGATGAGAGTGAATCACTGATAGGCTACTTCCTGCATGCCCCACACTGAGGATTACGTTTACAACCAGGCATGTGCCCTGACCAGGAATCGAACTGTGATTTCCTGGTTCATAGGTTGATGCTTAACTGCTGAGCCACATCAGCCTCAATATACCAAGGTAATTTTTAAACAAATTGCTTAGTTTAAGAATGGGATACTTTAAAATATTAATTTACATAAAAATTTCTAGAAAATATGGGTTAGATCAGACTTTACATACATCAGTTATACTATCCTGGAGATGTAAGCCGTTTAAGTTCAATGTTTTTGTCTCAGTTCCTATGAAATTTGGATTGGGGATATTGTAAGACAATTGTGATTATTTTTATAGGCCACAAGGAGAAAAGTGACCTCTGACATATCTGAACCTAAACTTTAAAGGATTCCAACATAAGCAAATACCAAGCTCACGTGGCATTGAACTGGTTTTGGGGGAAATATGTCATAATAGCCTGAACCCTAAGGTGGTTTGAATAGAAAACTATTATATAGTCAAGGGGCTGTTGTCAAATAAAACTTCTAGCATCTCTCTGCCTCCATATTTACTTTACAGTTATTACCCACTCCCTTCCAACTCATCCTGTATTTTTGGAAAAGGAAGGAAATGTCTTTCTCTGAGATTTCTCTGATCATATTAGATAATTCAAATACAGTCACTCTAACTTAATCTACTGGAAGAAAGTAACATGGAATTCACAATACTCAAATTGTTCCTCCAAAGTACTTTTAAAAATTCTGGATTAGTTGATTAACCACAGTTCATAGCACATTATCCTTAAGTTTCAGAAATTCCTTTCTGAATGGGAGAGTTAAAACAATCCCGGAACAAATTTATTTCTTGGTTGGCAGAGCAATATCAATTCTTAGCACACAGGAACTCAAGCTGAGAACCACAGCTAAATCCAAGATTTGGAATTTTCTTAGTGATTAAGCAGAACTCAGAGAAATATTTTTTTATTTTCTTCTGAAAAGATCTTTTAAAAATTATTTTGTTTCAGAAAGGATACGCTATTAATAAACTTTTTGTTGTCCTATGCGACCATGGGAATACACCATTTAGATCTCCTGCTGGTGAGAGGCATAATAACTGACAGTTGCAGCTGTGGCTCCTCTGGATCCACCACCTCATTCTTGCTGAGGCCACCCACCCTACCCATGGCGGCTGTCAGCAATCAATGAGCATGATGGGGTAATAGTATAGGCCAGTGGTTCTCAACCTCCTAATGCCACGACCCTTTAATACAGTTCCTCATGTTGTGGTGACCCCCAACCATAAAATTATTTTCGTTGCTAATTCATAACTGTAATTGTGCTACTGTTATGAATCGTAATGTAAATATCTGATATGCAGATGTCTTAGGCGACCCCGTGAAAGGGTCGTTCGACCTCCAAAGGGGTCACGACCCACAGGTTGAGAACCATTGGAATAGGCTATCTTTACAGACAGGATGCAGAATTCCTCTAATAGGCAGAGTAGTATTTATCTATTGATGCATTAAAAATTCCCAAGACCTAACCACTTAAAACAACAAACATTTATTACCTCATAGTTCCTGTGGGTCAGGAGTGGCTTAGCTAAGTGATTCAGCCCTGGGGGTCTCTCACCTATTGTTATGGAGTTGTTGGCCAACACTAATCACCTGAGGGCTGGAAGATCTACTTCCAAGATGGCTCACTTACATGGCTAAAATTTAAAATTAACTGGCCGGTCCTGGCCAGCGTGGTTCTGTGGTTAGAGCATTAGCCTGCACACCAAGGTGAGATGTCTCGGGTTTAATTCCTGGTTAAAGGCAGGTTTGATCCCCAGCCCTGCTGTGGGGGGTGCAGGAGACAACCAGTAGAGATGTGTCTCTAACATTGATGTTTCTCTCTGTTTATCTCACTTCCCTCCATTCTCTCTAAAAAAAAACAATGGGAAAAATACCCTTGCATGAGGATTAATTTTTAAAAAATGAACTGGTCATCCTGTAGCCCTTTTTTCACCCTATCTGGGTTTAGTTCGTCTTGTCTGTACTCATTAGGCACCCTGTGTTACCCCATTTCTCCATTACTGCACTGTGTTTTAATTGTCTATTTAGTTGTCAGTATTTTCCCACTAGAATGAAACTTCCCTTGGGTAGGAACTGTGCCTTGTTTATTTTATTCACTGTTATATCTCTAGTGTCAACCACTGTGCTTGGCCTTTATAAGTCCTCACTCAATAAATACGTGTGAGCTATTCAAAGAATGAGAACACTTGGTCTTATAATTACATGTACTTTTTCTCTTCCTCCATCTTCTTCATCATGCTCATGATAAATGTTAGAGGAATGCTGATGTAGCTAGATAAATGGCTAGGAATTCTAGGATTGAAAAACTTGCTTTATCACTTTTTAGATAAGTTTTGGAGGTACGTAATACCTGTTTCCTGCCTACCTTAGATAACATCTACCTCCTTCCTGTCAACCATGAAAAGAAAAAAAAAGCCTATTATTTTCTAGTAGCTGAAAATTGTCCCCTTGGATGTTCAACCAGAGACCTACTGGGAGTTTGCTCGCTATGACGTGCACCACCAGGGGGAGTCACAGAATGAAGGAAGGTCCCAGCTGGCAGCCAGCAGCTGGGGAAGGGAGGCCCCCGCTGGCAGCCAGAAGGCCCCGCGATTAGCTCTGATCGCTGGCCAGGCCTAGGGATTCTACCCGTGCACAAATTTCGTGCACCGGGCCTCTATTATAGTAATAAGCTTTAAGTAGTGCTAAGGACATGGAGTCAGATAGCTCTGAGTTTGAATCTTAGCCTTGTCACATAATAATGGTGACTATTTGGGAAAATTATTTAGTTGTGTTTCAGAATGTCAGTTTTCTCACCTCAAAAACAGCTACCTCTGCTCAGCTGGCGTGGCTCAGTGGTTGAGCATCAGTGTATGAACCAGGAGGTCACGGTTTGATTCCTGGTCATGGTACATGCCAGGGTTGTGGGCTCAATCCCCAGTATGGAGTGTGTGGAAGGCAGCTGATCAATGATGAGAGAGAATCATTGAACAGCCGCCTCCTGCATGCCCCCCTACTAAGGATTGAGGCCTCAGTAATTCAACTCTGGGAAGCCTGGGGTTAGCTTGCAGCCGAGTAGGGAGACCCATCTCTTCTGTTATCCCATAGTTCAAGTAGGTGAACATACACAGAGAAGCAGAGTTGCAAATAGAATCAGAAATTAGAAATATAAATTAAAATATGCTAGACCTGAGGATTTTCTATAAGTAAAAGTAAAGACAAATCCTTGAGAATTAATAGCAGGGGCAGGCAGGAAAAAAAGTAGACTTTCTACCCCTCTTTACTGCATCCCACAGTTTAAGGAAGCTGGCTCTTTGCCAACCAGAAACTTGGCAGCTACCTGCTGTGATGTTGCAACTACTATCTGCAGCATCCAGGGCTCTCTTTCTCCCTCCCACATCTCTTATCATCACCTCCCTGCTTCTCTTGGTGACCACAGTTCTGTAAAGGCAGGGGCGGGAGAGGACTTGTTATGGTGCATTTTCAGATGTGAAGGGACTAGGAGTCGGAAAGGGTAGAGAAGAAAATTTGGGGGGTGTGGTATTTTTTCATGCTCTACTTCAAATGAAGACATAAGTGACGCTTTTTATTATGGAAATTTTCATACATTTATAAGAGTAAAGAGAACAGTTTAATAATTCCCTCATACCAATCACATAGTTTAAACACCTCTTGGTTTGGCCCTACTTTTGATTAGAGAAAACTGTTCTGTTCACAGTGTCCAGGATTAAATAACCAATCACATACATCACACAATGAGACGGTGGGATCAGGAGAGCCTTCTTTAGCTTATCAGAGCCATAGTAAATGAGGGGATTCTTAATCTGGGATCCACGAATTGACTGCAGGCCATGACAGACTGAATTGGTAAGCAAAATTCAATGTTCTGGAGAGAAAGTATATAATTTTCATGGGATCCCAACAAGATCCTTAATCTCCAAAATAAATGGGAACCATATTAATATGACTGCTCAACACCAGAAATTTGTCTAAGAGTTATATGAATCTATCTTTTCTCTAACTCAGGATTGAAAATTAAAGGATTAAAAAAAAGATGAAAATGGTAAGTACAGAGAATAAAGACTTAGTATGTAGATAACAGTAGTCCTGAATAAAGGAGAATATTAAATAGAAGAGAAGCAATAATCAAAGGCAAAATGGAAGACATCTTTGAGGTTAAGGAAAACCTAAGTTTATACCGTGTTTCCCCAAAAATAAGACATCCTCCGAAAATAAGACCTACTTACAAGTTTCCTTCTGAGTGAAATATAAGGCATCCCCCGAAAATAAGGCCCCCCAGGCTCTGTCTCAGAAACTTTGTGAAACCAAAACTGCAAGAAATTGTGACTTGGGTGAAGAATTCATGGGAGAAAATCACTGACAGTTGCATTGCAAATGCACTGCGAGCAGGCTACCTTGACAAGAAGTACTCATTTAAAGACAGTGCTATTGCTAAACATGAGAGATTTGGTCCACTGATTCTGAAAGAAATGGAGTCACAAGAAATTCACCAGGAAATTCAGGAATTGGATTGTTATGATGATGTTCCAGAAGATGATGACATGATTGTCATTGAATAAATGAGTAAATTCTTGATACTGTAGGATTCCCAGTTTGGTTTGTGTTGACAACTACCGTACTACTGTACCGTATACAGGTAATAAATTTCCTTTATTTTCATTTAACAATAAATGTGTACCGTATTCTTCTTCATGGAAAAATAAGACATCCCCTGAAAATAAGACCTAGCGCATCTTTGGGAGCAAAAATTAATATAAGACACTGTCTTATTTTCGGGGAAACAGCGTAGCTTACAGGATTTCACTGATATATGGAGAATATTGGATATAGTAGGTTGAAATTTTTGAGAATTAAAAGATATACTATAGCCCTAACCGGTTTGGCTCAGTGGATAGAGCGTTGGCCTGCAGACTTGAAGGTCCCAGGTTGAATTCCAGTCAAGGGCATGTACCTTGGTTGCGGGCACATTCCCAGTAGGGGGTGTGCAGGAGGCAGCTGATTGATGTTTCTCTCTGTCCCTCTCTGTAACATGTCAATAAAATATATCTTTATAAAATATGTGTGTGTATATATATATATTTAGCCCAGCTGGTATGACGCTGTGGATGAGCATCAACCTATGAACCAGGCTGTCAGGGTTTCATTCCCAGTTAGGGCACGGGTTGCAGGCTCAATCTCCAGTAGGTGGTGTGTACATAGAACAATCTAGACAAGTATTAAATGTGGAGCTTCTAGTTGCTCTTTTCTCATGGAGTCAGGTATAGCTTTGCTTTCCCAGTACCGATGCTTGACAGCTTGCGCAGAGTTTTGCCAGCCAGAGAAGCTTACCTGAGTTTTGGTGTCCAGAGTCTTTACTGGGGTTCAGTCATGTAAACCTGACCAGGTACTCTTGTAGTTGATTTCCAACCCCTCAGGAGGTTGAGCTGATACCACCCCAGGACTCAAATGCTCCCACCCTGAATCTCATTGTAGAAGTGACTCAAAGCCTCCAACCTAAATCACATTATTACTATCTGGCTGGCCCAATGCCCCCAGTTAAAATAAACAAAGACACTTTTTACCAGGCACAGCATTCCAAGTGTTTAGAGATAAATTCCCGGAAGCTAAGGGCAAAAGTCAGACCTCTCTTTGGGTAAAATTAAATTACTTGAATACTTAAATGTGTGTCAATATATATATATATATATAAAGAACCCATGAAGACCCTGACCAGTTTGGCTCAGTGGATAGAGCGTCGGCCTGTGGACGTCGAGGGCATGTACCTTGGTTGCGGGCACATCCCCAGTGCGGGGTGTTCCAGAGGCAGCAGATTGATGTTTCTAACTCTCTCCCTCTCCCTTCCTCTCTGTGAAAAATATAAAAAACAAAACAAAACATGAAGTAGGCAAAAGACTTAGACACCTCATCAAAGAATATATACATAAGGCAAATAAACATATGAAAGATAACTCACTATCATTTGTCATTAGGGAATTGCAAATTAAAACAATGAAATAGCACTAACAACTTTTAGAATGGCTAAAATCCTAAAAAGTTGACAGTGTCAAACAGCTGGCTGCCATACAGAGAATTCACAGGTGGTGGGAATGCAAAATGGTGCAGGCACTTTGGAAGACAGTTTGGTAGTTCCTTGTAAAGTCAAACAGTCTTCTAAAAGAAGTCCTCTGGCTCCCATTATTTATATGTTTACTTATAAATGTATAAACTTTATATATGTGATTAATCTCCCACATATAACCAATTTCCTATCTCTGCCACCCCCTAAGTGAACACTCTGCCCAAATTACTTCAACTCCCGCACTCGGTACCTTATAGAGAATGTCTCTCAAGCTTTTCTAGAACATTTACAGAAGGTAACCATAATAGAAAACAGACAAATTTCAATATTGTCCATAAAACAGAAATTTGGTAGGTCCTTATATCTGATCACATTGCAATAAAATGTGAAATTCATGCTAAAAGTATGCCTATCACTTCTTTCCCCAAATAGCTATCAAGTCAAAGCAGAAACTTCAACTGTAATGACTTAAAAATAACAAATTATTATATACACACGCACATATGAGATGCAGTCAAAATTGTGCACATGCTTTATTATTTTAAAGTGGAACTAAACATGCAATGAACTCACCTTCCAGAGTTAGGCAAAAATTAGAAAGAAGAGGAATAAAGTAAAAATAAAAACAAAATTGAATAAAGCCAGAAGATAGAAATATGGTAAAACTGAAAGAGCTGATAGTTTGATTGTAATAAGCAAAATCTAAGAAGTAATTTAGCGAAATGTTGGAAATATTAGCAACATTAGAGGAATATTAGAGAATTTTTTAAAATGATCAGATTATAGCAGTTAAGTTTGAAAATATTGCTGAAATAAATTATTGAGGGGGGGATATATATTACTAAGATTGGTTGTTTTTAAGTAGAAAACTTAAAAAGTCAAGTGTGTTGGAAGAAATAGAAAATGTCCAAAATATCACTTTAAAAGAGTCTCTATGTAAAAGAAATTGAAAATGTCAAAAAACATCACTTTAAAAGAGATTCTGCAGTTTTATGGGCAAGCTTTTTTTCCTGTTTCTATGAATAGATAATCCAGGCAATAAAACACTCAGAATATAAAACTAGAGGTTTCCAAGTACATGGAGCAAAACTGATAATAAAAATAATAAAAATCAACAGTACAGGAAGTTATTAACCAGTCTCACACTATAGAAGCAAAAACTTAAGTATTAGCCAATAAAATTAACATACTAAGAGAACTATATACCTTGAACCAAGTAGAATTTGTCTCAAGAAAGTAAATTGTTGACTTAATATCAATAAATTAACAATAATATGTTTACATAGGTAGGTCAAAGAACCATATTTTTGTCTGAAATACTTTTCATGTTATATTTATATATTTTTAATCCTCACCCAATAATTTGTTTTTATTGATTTTAGAGAGAGAGGGAGTGAGGGGAGAGAGAGCGAGACATTGATGTGAGAGAAACATAGATCGGCTGCCTCCCATACCTTCCCAAGCCAGCTAATGAATGTCTTCCTGGTATTTTAAGGCTTAGGATAAGAGAGAAGATCAGTGAAATCTATAAGACATAAAACTAATGACACACCGTTTTCCACCAAGTGAAGAATGCTGAATTATAGTGAGAGAGAATGATGCTGACATGAGAGAAACTCAGAGGCAACAGACAGACACAGTCCTGTCCACCTAGAGTTCTTAAGACCTACCTGCATCCCTGACTAGTAGTTTTCTAACTACTAGGTCATCCTTTACTACTAGTTATCTAACCCTTTCTTGTTTTTAAAATTATTTTAAATTTTTTGTTATAGTTAACACAATATTATATTAGTTTCAGATGTACACCCCATTGATTAGACATTATATAACTTCCTAAGTGATCATCCTAATAAATCTCATACCCCTCTGACACCATACATATGCTATTAGAATATTATTGACTATATCTCCTATGCTGTACTTTACATCCCCATGACTATTCTGCAGCTATCAATTTGTACTTCTTAATTCCTTTAACTTTCACCCATCCCCCCAACCACCCTCCCATCTGGTAACTGTCAAAATGTTCTCTATGAGTCTTACGGTTCTGCTTGTTCATTTATTTTATTATTTAGATTCAATTATTGATAGATATGTGTTTATTGTGATTTCATTCATATTTTTATCTTTTTTTTTTTTCCTTCTTGTCTGGAAAGCTCTTTATATGTCCTTTGATTCTAAATGATAACTTTGTTGGATAGAATAACCTTGCTTTTTATCATTTTGAATATTTCTTGCCAACCCCTTATGGCCTACAAAGTTTGTGTTGAGAAATCAGCTGACAGTCTTATGGGAGCACCCTTGTAGAAAACTAACTGCTTTTTTGTTGCTGTTTCTAAGATTCTCTCTTTGTCTTTCACCTTTTGGATTTGTAATTATGATGTGTCTTGGTGTGGGCCTCTTTGGGTTCATCTTGTTTGGGACTCTGCTTCCTGGACTTATATGTCTATTACCTTTACCAGGTTAGGGAAATTTTCTGTCATTATTCTTCCAAATAGATTTTCAATTTCTTATTTTCTCTTTCTCCTTCTGGCATCCCCGTGATGTGAATGTTGGTACACTTGAATTTGTCCCAGAGGCTCCTTACATTATCCTCATTTTTTAAAAATGCTTTTTTCTTTTTGCTGTTCTGATTGGGTACTGTTGATTCCTTCTAATGCATTATTCATTTCAGTTAGTGTATTCTTTATTTCTGACTGGTTGTTTTTTGTTTTTTGTTTTAAGATGTTTTTTATTGATTTTAGAAAGAGAGGAAGGGAGATGGAGGGAAAGATAGAAACATCTATCAGCTGCTTCCTGCAGGCGCCCTACTGAGGATCAAGCCTGCAACCCTGGCATGTTACTTGCCCAGGAATCGAACCAGTTTCCTCTTGGTTCATGGGACGATGCTCAATCCACTGAGTCACACCAGCGGGCCAGTGACTTGTTCTTTTTTTATGGTTTCCTAACCCTTTCCTGCATTCTGTGAACCAGTTGAGCCAACAAATTTCCTTTTAAGTCAAAGTAGTTTGAGTTGAATTTCTATCCCTTAAAACTAAATTAATACCTGAATTTGGATGAAGCGTTCTGACTCCAATGTTCTTTCTTTCTCAAATGTACCATATTCCTTCTCTAAAGCTGTTATTGTTTAGACCAGAGCTGTTTAATGGACTTTCTGCAATGATGGAAATGTTTTGTATCTGCAGTGTCCAATTCAGTAACTGTTAGCCATGTGTGACTATTGAGGTCTTAACGTGTCTAGTGCAACTGGGAAATTAAAATTCTAATCTAACTTTAATCAATTTAAATTTAAATACCCACATATGGCTAAGGCTATCAATATTTTTGATATTGTAGCTCTAGACATTGTGAGGACATTAGAAGTTGTATCTTTTATTTCTTTTGTTTCGTTTTTCAATCAGGGAAGTGGTGTGTTTAGGGAAACAAGAAAGACATTTTACTTGAAAAGGTGCATCTGTATAGGAAATCAACATGGCTAATTTCCGTTCCTTCCATAATATGGATGTGGTAGATAGTTTAGCAAATAAAAACTATTATTGTGCTATCATAGTGTCATTTCTGTCTATAGAATATAAGTGTATTTGTAAAATGTAGTTAATATTTGTTCAGGTTGCCAGGAAGCATAGCAAACTCTAGTCCAAATAAATTAGCATATAAATCTTCGGAGGAGAATGTTTAGCCCCCTTTGATGTTTTTCAGCTAATCAATCTTTGTAAATAAATTTTTCCTAAGTGGATTTTCTATGTAAGATTAAAGAAATATTATTTGAGAGGATCTACATAGGTGCATTGTATTTCCGCACAGTGTGTCATTCACATGAGGGGAACAAGTCTAAAAGAACACAGAAGGTAGTGATTATGCTGCCTGCCGAAAAAGGCTTAGGAATAGAGTGAAAAGCAGTGTGTGTGAAGAATTGGGACTAGGGAAAGGCTATTGGCAAGGAAGGCAAAGAGGGAGAAGGAAATATTTGAAAGACTAGAGTTAGGCTTAAGGTCAGATCCATGGAGCAGGTCAGTTTGTCTAGCTCAGTGTCTGGTGCTCAGTGCTTGGTGTTTGTTGAAGGAAAAAATGAATGATAGCTAGGGAAAAGAAGAATTGCTCTTGCAGGAACTATGGAATCCTACTTTGGCCCCGCCTTATTTTGTCTATACTTGAGCTCAGCCATCATATGTATTCCTGACCTTGAGTTGCTATTGGGGTTATTGTTAGAATATATACTAAATGTGTTACTATTATATTTAAACTTGTAATCATTGTTTAGCTCTGGGAGGGTTGGGGCGGAGTGAGGTGAGTGTATCTGAGTACTGGAAAGTTTAATTTCCTTCTCTGTTTTAAGAATGTAACAGATGCAATAGACTGAGGATCCTCAGATGGAAGGTGGTGTGTTGGGGGTGGGGTGGAGGGATGAGATCAACCAAAGAACTTATATGCATACTAGAGGCCCAGTGCATGAAATTTGTGCATGGTGGTGGGGGGGTGTCCCTCAGCCCAGCCTTCACCCTTTCCAATCTGGGATCCCTTGAGGGATGTCACCCACCGGGATCAGGCCTAAACAGGCGGTTGGACGTTCCTCTCACAATCCAAGACTGCTGGCTCCCAACCGCTCACCTGCCTGCCTGCCTGATTGCCCCTAACCACTTCTGCCTAACAGTCTGATCACCCCCTAACCAGTCCCCTGCCAGCCTGTTCGACGCCTAACTGCTCACCGGCTAGCCAGATTGCTCCTAACTGCCCCCCCCCTGCAGGCCTGGTTCCCCCCCCCCCCCCCAACTGCTCTCCCCTGCTCTCCTGGCCTCCTCCAACTGCCCTCCTCTGCCAGCCTGGTCACCTCTAACTGCCCTCCCTGCTTGCCTGATCACCCACAACTGCCCTTCCTTGCAGGCCTGGTCCCCCCCAACTACCCTCCCCTGCATGCCTGGTCCCCCCCAACTGACCTCCCCTGCAGGCCTGGTCCTCCCCAACTGTCCTCCCCTACAGGCCTGGGTCCCCAACTGCCCTCCCTTGTTGGCCTGATCTCCCCCAACTGCCCTCTTCTGCTGGTCTGGTCACCCCTAACTGCCCACAACTGCCCTCCCCTGCAGGCCATCTTGTGGTGGCCATCTTGTGTCCACATGGGGGCAGCCATCTTGTGTCTTGGAGTGACTGTCAATTTGCATATTATACCTTATTAAATAGGATAAGCATAACCCATGGACACAGACAATAGTAGGTTAAGGCCTGGGAGGAGATTGGAGTGGGGAGAAGAGAGGTCAAGGGGGAAAAAAGAAAGGGGACATCTATAATATTTTCAATAAAGATAAATTTAAATTTAAAAAACAAGGAAAAAACAAGTGCCTGATGGAAAAGAAAAAAAGAAAAGAATGTAACAGAGTAGGTATATAGCCCCTGGATATCCTGGCCTTGGTTAACATGCTGAGCACTTCGGGCTGATCTGATAAGTTAGAGGCATGCACTTATTTTTTGTGTAGTTTCTAGAAGGCAATCAAAATGACTAGAAGCAAGGTGGAGAGTTAAACATTTTTCATACGAGTATGTAAATGGATGTAAACATGTAAGATTTTAATACACAAAATTAATTCAGTGCTGTATAAAAAATGGTTAGGCATGCATCTTTTTTTATTCAAATGTCCTCTGAAGTCTGATAGCCCATAAAAACTTAGTGTATAGAATTTTAACCTATTCCTTTACTCACATATAGTGATTTCACATCTGATAGTGAAAGCAGATTTTTAGAATCTGAAAAAAATACAAAGCTATATATAGGTTGTGTCTTCCATTTTAAGTGAATATATATATATTTGCAACCCAATCTAATTTGCACCCTTAAGTGATATCATTTTCTATAGGTATGTAAGGGTAATTTGTGGTACATAGTCTGTTTGCAAAGAAAAGTTTGACTAAGAAAAGCCACTCTTTGATCTATTTCATTGAATATATGTTTGAGTGTCTAACAGGCACTGTTTTAGACTCTGGGAATATGGCACAATCCTCCTGGAGCAGATGGCAAGGCATACTGTCAGAGGGCATCATTCAAATTAGGTGGTAACTAACTAAGCAGAGGTGTCTTAGTCATCTAGGAGAGATGCACAGAGAGCTGGATATAAACTAATAAACTCACTAAAGCCAGGGTCTTTGTTTGGCTTTGTCTGTTGTGTTCACTGCTCTATCCCCAGAGCCCAGAATAGTGGTTGCTCATAATAAGCATTCAATATAAACATATATTGTTGATTGAAGAGCTTATTGTTTTGAATTTGTATAATCATAGACATATACTTAAGTGAAAATTTTTACATTTAGGTAGTTGAAAGTTTTATAATCTCAGTTACCTTATTTTTATGTTTTTTACCTACATTTTCTTTCTCCTTGTGCCCAGAAATCTGGAAGCAGGAAAAAAATTATTAATATTAATTATTAGTCTTATGGTAACCTGATATGGCAAAGGATAGATTTTGAAAGCACCTTAAGAGGGCATCCATCTTTTGTTTGGTTTTCTGCCCAGGAAAAACTGAGTAAAATGGTTAGGTCTGTATCTTTAATTAATCATTTAAAAACTAGGACAACATAATTGGGTTCTCTCTTGAGAAAATGGAGAAAGGTACTTAACCCTAGATATAAAGGTACTAACCTGAAAATGTTAGAACTTTGTGTGGGAAAGTGAAAAGAAAAAAAAAAAATTGAGCACAACTAAGCTGCTCTTTGTTGATATCAGAAATGGGCCTGTCATTCATTTTGGCATTGAAGCATAGCCTCCTATCTCAGGGGGCAGGACCAGGACTTTTTTTGTCCTCCCCAAAGAGCTGGACAGTTATTACAGGTTGAAAAGCCCTGACCAATTTTTCAAGAGTTTGCCCTCCCCCCACCCGAAACTCATGGTGTTTTTGCTCTGCTTTCAAGATGCGTTAAGGTCTCCTGCGTTTTGACTGCTTTGGAGCCAGCCAGTATCCTGACATGTACAATTCGAACTATGCAGGTTTCATGAGTAAGTTTAATCTTATTTTTTAGCTAGTTAAAATTCAGGTGCTTTTTAGAAAAACAGAGTTAGGCATTTTATTTCACTACTTTTATTTTAGGTATATTTTAAGTAGCCTTTACTTTAAAAAAAAAAAAAAACAGCAAGATTTTAACATTAAAATGTTACTTTTGCTCTAAGAGCTGTACTTTTCAATTTCTTCTGAAGTGTCTTTTGTATTAGATAAATACTATCTAATCTTCTGAAAGACAGTTAACTCACCAGTTTTCTTGAGCATCTTTTTAGTTTTACTAAGTATTTTAAATTGAGCTTCCTGAGCTCGATTGCTTATGTCTGACACAGTCTCAAGTTTCCAGTGAATGGTAACAAAGACTGTAGAGTGTTGTGGGTACTGCAGTGAGAGGCATGCTTCTTTAGACCAGGTAAGAGAGATCATTTTGTTTCTTACTGCTGGGTGAGTTTTTACAGCGCTCTTTTTATATTCTTTCAACTGCAGCAAAATTACATTGATAAGTAGCCAGGAGCACGCTGAATTCAAGACGTCCTTGCTTGTTGCAGACAGGAAAACTAGACTATGGGGGTTGCGGTTGAGGGGGAGGGGTAGAGTCAGCTTAGTTTATCACTCAGTTACTTAAATAAATCAATTAAAATGAGAAAATAATTCCGGAGCTCAGTTTTCTTCATTCAGGAACTAAGGAAGCAGTTGAGGAAATACATAATTTTTTAAAGGTACTTCATGGTTATCGCTTGTGAATGCTATTCAAATGATAATTTTTACTTTCATTTCTTTCCACTAGTTAATAAAATAAGCTTTGCCCGCAACTATGCACTTTTTTTCATTTATGAAAACTTTTAAATTGTCAACAGTAAAACATGTTTCCTCGGGATCCTTGGAATAAACCTGACACTTGAAAGAACATTTCAGCTTCTATAGCTGTTTCATTCTCTTTTTTTTCCCCCTCAGTACATTTTTCTTAAAAAGTATTTGTGCTTTGAAAATGTCAGCTGTATTCTAATGAAGCTCAGGCATTGTTTGCACATAAAGGAGCCGGTGCATTCCACAGCTTTATGGTTTATTATGAGGCTCAGTGTGAAAATGTGGGTGGCTCCATTTGCTATCTGCCTCTTGGGGTAGTGACTGCCATTATGTTAGTGTTGGATTGGCAAAGAATATATAACATGCAAGATCCTATGTGAGTCTGGATACTGTGAAGAAAATCTTAACCCTGAACAATGCCGAGGGAACCCGGAATGTGTGACAACTTGATTGAGTTGGTCACTTCAAAAACACTCTTGAAGTCTGCGTTTGAGTTACAATTAATATTCTACCAGTCACATCTCTTGTTTTTGGAAGTATATAGCATACTTTGAACTTTAATAAGGAAATCAGTGTTTCTGAGCAAACTATGACATTTTAAGTAGATGCAGTAAAATGTTGAATAATACATTTATTTGGAAAAAAGTTTTAAGCATAACTTAGTGTGGGTGGGGAGGGGGAGTGAGGAGGGGGAGGAGGTCAGGCAGAGAGCCTTTCTTTCAGTGAGGAAAGCTCTGGTGAAGAAAAAAAGCAACAGATGTTTCTTCTGTTACCATTGAGGCTGTTTCATTCAGAATTCACAGTAGCTGAAATGGGGAGGGGAGGTCATAAATCTGACTTAATCAGCGAATAAGTAAAACTTAGTTATTTAAATTTATTCTTTTATATTCAGGATTTGAGAATCAGTATAGGGTAACATATTCTGAATAACATACCTTTTGAAGAGGCTTCTTAAAATCTTAAACATTTATATGTGTAATAAATGGAAATGTGAGAAAGTTAATTTTAGTGCATAAAAAGTTCATTAAATCATGTTAGGGAAAAATCATTCTAAAATATGTAAGGAATACTGAAGTTGCAACAGTTTGTAATTGCACAATAGGTACTAAGGCTCAAAATGAAATTGCAGTATGAAACATCATTTGTGTATAGTGGTATATCATTTTATCTTCAATAAGAAGCATGAGGCTTATTCCAGAAGGTCTTTGAATCTTCTCTGTGGGAGAAATATTTTTTAAGTTTATTTGAAATGATGAGTTCCAGTTTGCCTCTAAAAAGAAAGACCATAAGCTTAGATTTGGTTGTTAATGGAAAGAGTGGAAGAGGGAACGGTTTTTCTGCTCACAAGAGTGGGAAAGAAGAACTTGGAAGCTGTATGCATGCCATGAGAGCTGTAAAGAAATCTATCCTGAATTTGTGGGATAAATAACAAGTCACATAAAAACCTTTCCTTTTACTACTGACATGAAGAGAAGTTCTGTGCTCCTGGGAAGTATGCTTTAACACGCATTACAACTTTATGCAGTTTTTTAAAAGTTACCTCTTGTAAAACGAGCGTGCCAGATCTTTCACGTATTAGGCGCTGATTAAAAATTTGACATACTACGCTACACTGAAAGTAGTAAAAATATGTACTAGTAATAGCCAAAAAATTATTTGAGCCATTTATGTATGGAGCAAATAGTAAATGGTTTTCTAAATGTTTAATTGGTCTAAGGAGAAGACTGGAAAACATATTAATATATTCAAGGAGATTATTAAAATTTTCTCTTGCTCTTGACTAGGACCTGTGGTCTACCCTGAAGATTTTCTTTGCTTTACATGATAATGACAGAAGTTAGAGATTTTGAAGCTTTTCAGGTCATTGTTTTAATTAAGATTGAGATTCTAGCCCTAGCCGGTTTGGCTCAGTAGATAGAGCCTTGGCCTGTGGACTCAAGGGTCCCGGGTCCATTTCCAGTCAAGGGCACATGGCTGGGCTTTGGGCTCAATCCCCAGTGGGGGGTGTGGGTGATTTTCTCTCATCATAGATGTTTCTATCACTCTCTCCCTATCCCTTCCTCTCCGAAATCAATAAAGATATCTTAAAATTTTTTTTAATTCTATGAAATATTTTTAAAAAATGATTGAAATTCTAAAATTGATGTAAGTACATTTTGCTTTTTAAAGGAATAGCATTATTTAACAATTGAGGATTTTTTTTTCCTTTTTAAGATAAGTAAAACAACTTACTTGGAGTTTAAAGTGGATGTATGAACTATAGATTTGACTAACATATGAAAAAAAAAAAAAAATATATATATATATATATATATATATATATATATATATATATATATATAACTTTGATGGAATAGACAGCCTTAAAAAAAAAAAAGTTGGTGCCCCCTCCATGGGACTGAAAACTGTGGCAGCATCATAGATTGTAGTTATAAAAAACAGATGTCACTTTTAAAAAATGGGTGTCACTTATGATTATAAATGTAGGCATGAGTTACTTAACAAGGAAGACAGTATCAGCCACAATAATGCAGAAATCGCTGAGACTATTGACCCTTCAAATTAAGAGGAATGTACTGAAAGGTTTCTGGAATAAGGTGTACCTGTGGTTCTTCCCTTATATATGAATTCTTTAGCACAAAACTGAGATCTGGGGAATCTGAGCCTTTCCTACTTATTGGTCTCCAAGTCAGAATACCGAGAGAGTGACGGATGTAGATATTCTCTCTACTGTACATATGTGTGTGCAATTAGAAACAATCTCTGGGAAGATTTGTCTGATGCCTATGGTTTTTTTTTTAAAAAAGAAAACTTTTATTCAGGAGCAGGTAAAATAGTATGTGTACTGTGCTTTACGTATATGTTTAAGTATACTAACTCCATTGTATGAAGGGGTCCAAGAACCTATCATGTAATAGAATTATTTTTTTCTACCAGATTTCAGACAGCCATTTATGAAATGAACTTTTTTGGATCTTGACTCTAAAGCTAGAGATCATCAACAGGGAGGCTTTGTTTTAGGCATTTTGCTCACTTGTGTCGCAGAGTTTGATAACTTGGCAATTTATCTGACAAAAATACGATGAGACTGTTACCTGAGCATTTACTGTGTGCTAGGTAGACTCAGCAGAGGTTTACAAAATCTTTTAATGGGTAAAATTTTAATACAAAAGATTTTGTTGACATTGATGTCTAACTTTAAGATTTCTTGCTTCACTTGGCTGGTATGACTCACGCACTGAAGGAAAACGGGTTGGATTCCTAATCAAGGGCAAATACCTGGGTTTCAGGTTCAGTCCCCTAACCCTGATTGGTGTCCTTCCCTCCCCCCTCCCTCTCTCTCCCTCTTCCTGTCCCCCTCTCTCCCTTCCCTCCTATTCCTCCCCCCCTCGCCCTTTTCCCCCTTCCCCTCCCTCTCTCTTTTCTTTTCCCCCTCCTCTCCCCTTCCCTCTCCCTTCCTCTCTTCAACCCTTTCTAAAAAATATCCTTAGGCAAGAATTATCAAAACAAAAAAAAAAGTAATTTCAGTAATAGCTCTCAAGTGGAGCACGTTGAAATAACAGTATTGATAACCTGCAATTCTGAATGAGCTACTTAGTATAGTATTATGGAATGCAACGATTCCCTTCTTTAATTTGCTAAGGAATAGAAAGAACTGCTTTAAAACTCTTAATTCATAGTTCTTAGGTCTTTCTGAGTTTGTGTCTTAAAGTTTTAAATTTATTTTAAGAACAGAACTTTTAAATTTTAGATCTGTCTGCAGTCTTTGGCACCTTTTATAAATATTAGAAAAATATGTCTCTTGACTGTAAATTTAAAATGATTTCTTAGTTAGCACTGTCTGGGGCGGGGTGCCATTTCAGAGGATTGTGGGCTTCTTCGTGCGGCTTTCCAATGAAGAGCCCCTGGGTATTCTAATACTCAGAAATTCTGATCCTTGTGGTTGCACCCAGCTGCCTTGATCTGCTCCAGCCGCCCAGTGGCTGTTGGTATAAGATAAAACGCTCTGCTTTCCGCTCACTCTCAGTTACTGGGCATGCAAACAGTGTCTGTGTGCCATCTGGTGGGTGTACCCGCTGTGGTGACAGTGCTAAAAGTAGTGGTTGAAAACAGGTTAGACATTGCAAAGATAAAACATTTACAAAAAAGAGACGGAAGAAATGAGGGTCACTCAGCCCTCTCTCTTTTTAACATGAAAACAGAGATAAGTGTAGTAGAAAGAATCTACTTATACTCCATTATTTCCTTCACCTGAATAAAGAGAAAAACTTGAAAAACAGTCTTTCCCAATCTTGTGTGATCATACGAATCATCTGCGGCATTTGTTAATAAAACACATCCCACCTAGTTTCAGATTCTTTAGGTGTCAAGTGGAATTCAGGAATGTGTGTTTTGAATAAGAGGGTCACTACCCTCTCTAACTTCCCTCACACACGGAGCATTTTATACCCAGATACATTTGGGAAGAATTGCTGTGATGAATTGGAATAACCAAGTTTGAGGCCATATGGTAAATGTAGTCAATTATTAATAAGAAGATACATTGTTCCAAAATGGGGAATTATAATTAAGCAGGTGAAAAAGGAATGAGAACATTAAGAATTAAAAGGTTTCCTTGACTTAGCAAGTTAATAGAATAAGGACAAAATAACATGCTTTAACAAAAGATAAAGAAACCAGTGAAATAACAGTAGGACCAAATTTGTAGATGAGACAAATGCTTTTGGATGGACATTTTAAAAAGATTGAAAGGGAAAGGTCCCATCAAAGGAACCTAGTGAGAGTGGATTGAATGATTTCTAAGATGTTTTAGCTTTGAGGTTTGATGAATTAAATGAAAGCAAATAAAATAGCCCAGATACCAGAGCTTGAATTAAGGAGTTCCTTTAAGAAATGAAGAGGTGCTGTTTAAATCCTGGCTTGTGGGAAGATGGAGGAAGAATTTTTATTCTCCTTTCAAATGGAAAAACCCAGAGCATTTATGGTTCTGTATAGCAGATAAAGAAGGAGCTTGCTAATAATCATCTTAAAAGATGTCCTCTAAGTCAAAATGCTTATCAAAGCCACGATAATAGATTTAATCCCCCAGGGAAAGTATGTGGGAAAGTACTCATTTAGGAGTATACCCTTAGGGCTAGAGCTATTTCTGGTTATGGCCCTTTCTAGAATCCTTTCTTTGGTTTCGGGAACATTCCGGTTAGGTGGTGCCTGGGAGGAATCCTAAAAGCCCTCATTCTGACAGCTGCAGAAACAGCCAGGCTCTTGCTTCCATGCCTATGACCTGTAGGAATGTGTGTTCAGATCTTCTGTCCTTTTAGAGCAGTGTTTCCCAAACTTTTGACATATGTGTACCCCTTCTATAATTTTCGTAACGCTGAGTACCCCTCGTACTCATGAGAACGTAGAATTAGGCGCAGCTAAGCACGGTGCAGTGCATATCCCCACCAAACTCCGGTGCAACGCGTACCCCCACCAAACGCTTCCCGTACCCCTGGGGGTACGCGTACCACACTTTGGGAAACACTGTTTTAGAGGATGTTTGATCTCTATTTTGGAACCAAATACAGAGAGGGATGTTCTGGAGGTCGGTCACCCATTTAACCATTATACTTAAGAGAGGTTATGAACTTTTATCTTCTATTTCTCACTCCTCTCATTTATAGCAATATTGTGGTCACCCGAAGTTAAAAAGTTTGGTACTGGTGATGGCCTTTAGATTTACTCTTAGGAAGTTTGGTGAATATGATTGAATACAAATGCAATAAAATACAACATAACAGGGTTAAAATGTGCAGATCGGTAATGCACGTTATAGTTATACCAAAAGCTACCTATAAATAGAGTAAAAACTTAAAAATTTGAATATGTTTAATTATAAAAATGAAGGCAGTCAGAGTAACTACAAGGTTTATTTATTTACCTTTAATCCTGACCTCCACATTATACATGGATATGCTATTTTACTTACAGGTCTGGTATTTCTAGTTAGATATGTTATCTTTTTACATTAAGCATGAGTTATTAATACATGTTTCATTTATAAGATAATGCTGTTGATCTGTGGGGCCTGAGTATTTTCTAAATAAAGATGATAGCCATCTCCTGAGCCATCCATGTTATTTCTCCCTAGTCCACTGTCTTCCGTGACAGATACTGCCTTCTAGGTGGCTGGCTGAAGGTTGTGGGATCTTTTCTCTCTGCAAAGTGAATTAGCCTATTCCAGAACCAGTCTGTGACTTGATCTATTTGAAGTGAATCGATAGTCCTTTACAAACAGGTTTCATAAGTGGTTAAAAGGAAATGTTCATCTAGTGGAAATGTTAATCACTAGTGAATAAAGCATGTGGTGCTGTCACATAAACAGCAGATCAGTGGAGCAGAATAGAAAGGTAATCAATTGACCCAAATAAGTAAAAAGATCAAGGTTGCATTTGGTATCACATTATAGATTATTAAAAGTAGCCATCTGGCCCTAGCCAGTTTGGCTCAGTGGATAGTGCATCGGCCTGCAGACCAAAGAATCCTGGGTTCGATACCGGTCAAGGGCATGTACCTCAGTTGCAGGATTCTCTCCAGCCTGGGCCCTGGTCAGGGCTCATGCATGAGGCAACCAATTGATGTGTTTCTCTCACATCGATGTTTCTCTCTGTCTTTCCCTCTCTTTTCCTCTCTCCCTAAAAATCAATGGAAAAATATCCTCGAGTGAGGATTGACAACAACAAAAAGTAGCCATCTGGAAAAAAGAAAATCGGAACTTGCACTTCTCACATCAAATAATTTCAGATGGATCAAGCATGTGAAATTTTAAATGAAGGCATTTAAATATTAGAAGAAAACATGGGGAATATTTTATATCATCTTAGCATATAACTATTGAGAACTAATTTAAAAAACAGCATATTCAACTGGAAATACCAAACCTGGAGGCAAGTAAAATATGCATAGCATGTTCATGTACAATGGACATCTCTAGGGTATAGAGGAATGATAAATTTTGTAGTTACTCTGACTTCCTTTATTTTTTATGTTTAAATATAGGCCTCTTTATGTATGCTATAAGTCATAAAAGGAACGAGCTATAAAATTAACTGCATTTTTTAAATGTGCAAAGAAAATCATATATAAAAAAGCAAAAGACAAAGGTCAAATTGGTAAAAATAATTGCAGCATGTGTAACAAAAAATATACTTATTCCTTCAATATATAAAGAGGGTCTATTAGTAAAAAAAAAAAAAAAAAAAATCACTAACAGCCAATAGAAAGATGGGCATAATTCTCAGGAAGGAAAATTTAGATGGCTTTTAAACAAGTCAGCCTTATTCATAATAATAAAACCAAAATAGTAAAATAGCATCTACTATTTTTAACATAAAAATTAACCTAAAAATCCCTGTAGGATCGGGCCTAAATGGGCAGTCGGACATCCCTCGAGGGGTCCCAGATTGGAGAGGGTGCAGGCTGGGCTGCAGGCACTGTCCTCCCCCTGAATGAATTTCTTGCACTGGGCCTCTAGTAATTTCATAAGCAAGTAAGTATAAATGTGTTAATAAGAGATAAGTACAGGCCTACCTCGTTTTATTGTGCTTCACAGATGTTGCATTTTTCACAAATTGAAGGCAAGACCCTCCACCAGCAGAAAGGTTATGACTCACTTTATTATGATACTCTATTGCGGTGATTTGGAATGAGCCCTCAATATCTCTGAGGTATGCCTGTACTCTGGTGAAAAAATCATAGTAAATTAAGAAGTGCTGATACAGGCTGGTCAGAAATCTCTGCAGCAGTGATGACTGAGCAGAGACTTGAAGGAAGCTGGGGAATACAGCACAGCTTGGCACACGTAGAGGTATCTGGGGGAAGAAAGTTTTAGGCAGAGGAAACTAAGAACAGAGGTCATAAACCATAAATTTGCTTGGCATGTCTCGAGGAATAGCCAAGAAGTCTGAATGTAGTGGGATGAAGTAGGGAGAGATGGACGGGTGATGAGGTCAGAAAGGAGCGGTACAGGTAGCATAGGGTTCGGCTCTGTAAAGCTGTGACAGTACACTGACAGATGCAAGGCCAGCTGGGATGTTTTGAAGATAGTTGCTGCACATAGCAGAATTACTCTGACTGCTGGGTGGGGGTAGGACAGTGTTCATCATAGAGTAATGTGTGAGCTACTTGTGTAACTTAACATTTTCTAGCAGCCACATTTAAAAAGGTAAAAAGAAACGGGTAAACTTCACCCAATATATCTGAAATATTCACCATGTAATCAATATAAGCAAATTATCAATAGATATTATACATGTTTGGGATACTTAGCCCTCAAAATCATATGAGTATCTTATACTTAGATCAGATCTCAATTTAGATGTTAAATTTTCTCAACAGTTAAGGTGAAATGTAGTATTATCAAAAGGGAAAATATTTTATACTGCTTTAGTTTTTGTTTAATTAAAATTGAATAAATTTAAAATTTCAAGTTCTCAGTCACACTAGGCACATTTCAAGTGCTTAATAGCCACATGTGTCTAGTGACTACTGTTCGGGACAGCATTAGAATAGAGTTGGGGGCAGAAGTGGGCATGCAGAAGCAGGTTGATGATTCAGTAATGGTGACTTGGACCAGAGTGATAGCAGTGGAGTGGGTGAGAAGAGGTTGTATTCAAGATAAATTTTAAAGATAGAGCCGACGGAATTTATTATTGGAGTGAATGTAGGATGTAAAAGAAAGGGAGAAGTCAACAGTGATCTTGGAGGAATAGAGTTGGCATTTACTGAGATAAGGAGAGATGGGAGAAGGAGGCTTCGGGAGAAATGGGGAGCAGTCAGGAGTTGGATTTGGGGTGTTAAGTTTGAGATACTTAATATAAAAATGGAGATACAAGCAATGATAGCTGGATATGTAAATCTGAAGTTTAGGGGAGAGGTTTAATCTGAAAAAAACATACGTGAGAGACATCAGACCACCTAGGGAGGAAGAATTGACAGAGAAGAGTCGGAGGACCAAACCAAGGGGCTTCCGAATGTGTTTAGAGGAAAAGCCAGCAATCCAAACTGAGAGGAAACCATTGAGTTAGAAGAACCAATAGGAGTGATGGTTTGGATGCCGAATGAAGAGTGTCTTAAAGGACGGTATGAATTTTTTGTAAGTATCAAATAGTTTGAAGGAACTTGAAAACTGAGAGTTGACCATTGGATTTAACAACATGAAGATGATCTCGACAAGAATTATTTCAGTGAAGTTGTTGGGAAGAAGTGGGAGTGGGTTAAAAAAACAAACTGGAGAAATGGAGATTGCAAATGTTGATGGGTTTTGTGAATTTTGCTGTAGAGTGCAACAGAAATGACTTGGGAGCCAGAGATTTATGCATTATTTGCTTTTTAGATGAAAGAAATAAGGTATGTTTCTGTGTGGATGAGAATGATCTAGCAGAGAGGGAAAGATAGTGATGATTCAGGAGACTTCAAAGAGACAGTACCTGGAAGAATATCATTTAGACAAATACATGAACTACCTGTTTAAAAAATAGCCCCAATGGAGATAACAGGAGAAACAAAAGGATTGTATTATCTGTAATTAGTCTCACTAATACATATAAAATTGTGTAGGTCACTTTAACCCATCATTTTTTTTAATTAAGGTACTAGAGGGCCCAGTGCACAAATTTGTGCATGGGTGGGATCAAGCTGCCCACCACAATGGGGGCCAATTGGGGCTGGGCCGGCAGCGGGGGGAGGGGACAAAGGAGGTTGGCTGACCAGCCCCTTCCCTGGTTGGAGTGGGAGGGGCTGATCGGGTGCCAGGCCAGTTGGGATGAGGAGGACCCAAAGATGGTTGGGTGGGGCTAATCGGGGCCCTGTTTGGATTGGTTGGCTGCTACAGTGTGCGTCATAGCGACTGGTCGTTCCGTTGTTCCAGTCACTTGGCTTTTATATATAATGATAATTTACATGTAGTGGAATTATATTTGGTAAACACATATACCACCATATCTAGGTCATATTAAAACTTATATTTAAGGCTGTAGACTAGCTTGTCTTATGAGGTTGGACCCTGTACATATGTGATATACAACTATTTCTGCTTTGACATATTTGTAAACCCATAAAATATTCTTTCCTACAGTAAGTTGCCATGTTTCCCCGAAAATAAGACATCCTTCGAAAATAAGACTTACTTACAGGTTTCCTTCTGAGTAAAATATAAGGCATCCCCCCGAAAATAAGGCCTCCCTAGGCTAAACATGAGAGATTTGGTCCACTGATTCTGAAAGAAATGGAGTCACAAGAAATTCACCAGGAAATTCAGGAATTGGATTGTTATGATGATGTTCCAGAAGATGCTGACATGATTGTCATTGAATAAATGAGTAAATTCTTGATACTGTAGGATTCACAGTTTGTCTGGTTTGTGTTGACAACTACCGTACTACCGTACCGTATACAGGTAATAAATTTCCTTTATTTTCATTTAACAATAAATGTGTACCGTATTCTTCTTCATGGAAAAATAAAACATCCCCTGAAAATAAGACCTAGCGCATCTTTGGGAGCAAAAGTTAATATAAGACACTGTCTTATTTTCAGGAAAACAGGGTAATTTGGTTCTACCAGGAGGTTGTGTAAATTTGGGTTAGGAAGGTTTCTCCAAAAGCTAATTTGGACAAGAAAACTTTTTTTTTTTTTTCCAGAAAGTCAGTGCTGTGTAAAAATAATTTGCACTGACATCATGTAGACAAACCACAATTATTTGACTTTTTTTATTTTTTGTTTTAATTGGGCATATTGAAGGTGTTTAACTGGAACTGGAAGAATGATGAGTGAAAGAAATCACTGCTGTCTAGACAATTCTAATGGAAAACAGAAGGATTTCTTTTACTCAAATTGAAATAAATTTTGAGTCAAAATTTTGTGCCTGTGCCAAGATTTGGCATAAGGTTTTACCTCTTTTTCCTAGCCATTTCCCAAGGTGATTGATCTCATTTAGTTAATTCAGGGAATTGCCAGAACCAAAACCCAGGCAGGTCTTTTAAGTTTTTGTTTTTAATAAGTGCATCAAGTGCCAGGAATTGGCTTCTGGACAGTAGTGGGTCCCTGGTGCCAAGAAGCTGGGAATTATCGCCAAGCCATTTTGCAAAAATGTTTAGACTTGGTTTTAGTTATACTTATCTTAACCTGACAGGTATTTCAGGGGACCGAATGTTTGTAACCTATGTAAATAGTCCTTTTGACTTATTTATTATTTTGATCTAGTTTATTCAGTGAAAGTAAATTGTATAAATATGTACGTGGCTTTTACTTTTGAATATTAAATATTACAACTATTGAAATCCCAGTGGAGCCCCTTTAATTGCTTCTAAAACAGATTTTATTTTTACCAATAAAAAAACTGCCGGGACCGGTTTGGCTCAATGGATAGAGCGTTGGCTTGGGGACTGAAGGGTCCCGGGTTCGATTCCAGTCAAGGGCATGTACCTTGGTTGCGGGCATATCCCCAGTAGGGGGTGTGCAAGAGGCAGCTGATCGATGACTCTCTCTCATCGATGTTTCTAACTCTCTATCTCCCTCCCTTCTGCTCTGTATAAAATCAATAAAATATAAAATAAAAAAAAACAATGCAGCCTGGCTTATGTGGTTCAGTGGTCGAGTGTTGACCAATGAACCAGGCTGTCATTGTTTGATTCCCTGTCCAGGCACATCTCTGCTAACTCAGGGCATTATCTACCTACTTAATCTTCATCAATCTGGTAGATGAAAATTTTTCTCTTTTTTTAAGTTTGAATTTTTTATTATTAAAGTCAAGCATTTTTTGTATATGATCATTGACATTCCTATTCATGTATTCAGCTTATTTTTATGTTAGGGTATTGTCTTATTGTTATTGATTTATAAGTGGGAAGTTAAATAAAAATTCTTGAGGATAGTAATCCAATGACCTATGTGTTGTAGATTTGTTTACCAACTTTGAGATCTCTTTTAGGTATATTTGGTTTGTTGTTACTTAGAAAATCCTTAGTTTTAGATAGTCAAATCTGTCGGTCTCTTTTCACAAAGTTTTAATATGACTTAGATGTGGTGGTGTATGTGTTTAACAATGTAGTTCTACTACATGTAAATTATCGATATATATAAAAGCCAAGCGACTGGAATGACAGAGTGACTGGTGGCTATGACACGCACTGTAGTGGCCAACCAATCCAATAAAGATTTCTGAGTTCCATAACATGCTTGGATGGGCCTTCCTTATCCCTAAATTATTTTTAAAAATATATAGTTTCATATGTAGTTTCATTTCTTCTAATAGTTCTATTGCTTTAATTTTCTTTTTCCTTTTTTTTTACGGTTTTAATTTTCATACTTAAATATTTTATCTTCCTGGAATTTATTTTTGTGCAAGATGAGAAATTGAATTATAAGATTTTGTTTAGTTAGATGGACAGGTTTTTTTTTTTGTTTCAACAGTGTTTTTAAGGTATTCTTTCCTTTCCTCATTGGTTTGAAATGCTACCTTTACCATATATAGAATTTTCATATAGAGATGAAGTACTTTCTGTACTTTAATTTCTATTTTGTGAATCTATTTGTCTGCTTCTTAGTAAGTGTCACATTCTTTCAGTCACTTTAGCGAAGTAATAATTTTAAGATCTGGAAGGCTAAAATTCCCTTCTTCCTCATTATTCCTTTTTTTCAATATTCTTGGCTGTTCTCTGCCTTTACTCTTCTACTTTAGAATCACGTTTGTTAAGTTTCCTCTAAATTAACATGATATTCTCTTTTTGTTTTTGACTGTTTTATATTCTTCGTTGTTTTTTTTTTGTGTGTTAGGGTTAAAATTGGGATCAAGTGGTTCCTAACCTTAATTATCTTATTTTGTTGCTTTACGGTTTTTTGCAAGTTTTTTGCTTTTGCTCCTACCGTGTTTCCCGAAAATAAGACATCCTCCGAAAATAAGACCTAGCGCATGGAAAAATAAGACATCCCCTGAAAATAAGATCTAGCGCATCTTTGGGAACAAAAATTAATATAAGACACTGTCTTATTTTTGGGGAAACAGGATAGTAGTGTATCAGAGATGACCTCATCTTAAACATTTAGCAGCATTAAGATCATTTTAAAAATCTATCTGAGCCCTAGCTGATTTGGCTCAGTAGATAGAGCACCGACCTGCAGACTAAAGAGTCCCAGGTTCATTTCCAATCAGGGCCCATGCCTGGGTTGTGGGCTCCATCCTCAGTGATTCTCATTGGTGTTCTTTCTCTCTCTCTCTCTCTCTCTCTCTCTCCCTCTCTCCCTCCCTCCCTCCCTCCCTCCCTCTCTCCCTCCCTCCCTTCTTCTTCTTCTTCTCTCTCTCTCTCTCTCTCTCTCTCTCTCTCTCTCTCTCTCTCTCTCTCTTTCTCTTTCCTTCTCTCTTCTCCCTTCCCCCTCTTCTTTCCTCTCTAAAATCAATAATATATATATATTTTAAAAAGCCATCTGAGAGCCCAACTTTTCCAGGCTGTTCTTCTTCACATGGATCTGTGGTGTGTTCTTTTGCCTGGGGCTGAGTTATGGCATGTATGTATCAGTTACATAGTTCTTCCCTTAGAATCATAGATTATTCTCCTGTTGGGCAGATTCTTAAACAATTGAATAACCATACTTAAAATAGAAAGTTTTTATAATAACCTTAATTTTAGCACTTAATATGATGTTATTTTTTAAAATATTTTTTATTGATTTCAGAGAGGAAGGGAAAGTGAGAGTGAGAAACATCAATGATGAGAGAGTCATTGATCATCTGCCTCCTGTTGAGGATCAAGCCCACAACTTGGGCATGTGTCCTGATCAAGAATTTGGACCGTGACTTTCTTTTCTTTCCTTTTTTTTTTTTTTTTTTTTTTTAAAATATATTTTATTGATTTTTTTTACAGAGAGGGATAGAGAGTTAGAAACATCGATGAGAATCATCTATCAGCTGCCTCTTGCACACCCCACCCTGGGGATGTGCCCGCAACCAAGGTACATGCTCTTGACCGGAATCGAACCCGTGACCCTTCAGTCCGAAGGCCAATGCTCTATCCACTGAGCCAAACCGGTTTCGGCCGGACCGTGACTTTCTGATTCATAGGCTGATGCTCAACATATAAGCCATGCCAGTGGGGCAGGACTGGGTATTTAAGTTTACTTCAAGCTTAGTGTAAGCTATGATACCTGTTAAAAAGTAAGAAAAGATACAATGTAGGTCACATTATAGGAAGTATGGCATCCAGATTAGAAAAGGTAGTAGCTCTAGTCTATGCTAATCAGTTTTTATAGACTCATACAGTGATTTTGTACCAGGGACTGAACCCGATGCTAGGGTACGAAGCTGAGAGACATGGCCCATTTGTATTGTAGTAGAACTCTAGGGAAATGATAATAGGCTCTATGAAAAGCTGGAAGAAGGGGATCCAGGCCCTAGACCACAGAGGCTGGGTCAACATTTAAGCAGGAGGTGAGCACAGGCTGGAGAGATGGGGCTTCACCAGCCATGAGACCTTGTACAAATCATTTAACCTCACACTGTCTCATTGTCTTCATGTTTAAAAGGAAGTCAGAAAAAAAAAAAAAATCAGTAGCAATGTATTTCACACGGTTGTCCTAAGCATTAATGCGGTGATGTATATACGGGAAGCCTCTAGAGTGGACGCTGGCACACAGTAGTAACTCAGGAAATGGTGTGAAATCCCATTTTGAAGTGTTAGAGGTAGTTGTCCCATCAGAGACAGACTTCCCAGCTGAAGGAATGGTGTACACCAAAGCCGGGGGAATTAAACTGGGCCTTTTGGGGACTGCAGCGTATTTCATGATTGGAGTGCGGGGTGCTTGCGATGAGCCGCTAAGATAAAACTGGGAAGGGAGGCTTCTGTTTGGAGACTTGGGAGCTTTGTGCCATGTTGAGGAATCCGAGAGGCATTTAGGAAGTGTCCTGGGGTCTTTGAAGGTCTGAAGTTGAAGGGGGGTGTCCAGACCAGTTTCACCAGTTGATAGACTGGTTTGTTGTAGATGTGTGGAGGGGGAGGGGAGCTGCTTGAAGTAGGCTCTGGGTGAGAGCAGTGGTGCTCAGCCCTGGCTGCCCTGGGAACCACCTGGAGAACTTTAAAGGGTATGGTGGCCGCGTTGCCTCTATATCAGTTACATCAGCAGCCCTGGGGGTAGGACCCAGGCATTGCTTTTCAGACAGTTCCACTGCACAGCCAGAGTTGTAAACTATGGTAATTACATTCAAAACCAGATTTGATAAAGTTCCCAATTAAAGAAGTGCCCACCAATTAAAGGATCCAGGGTAGAATGATAAGTCTGATATAGTGGCCAGCTGATTGAGGAAGTGGTTGATTATTTCTGGAATGGGTCTCTGGGTGGATGTTGATCCATGCTCAGTTGTATACCAAGACTGAGAATGTGAAAGAGAAGCAGATTTGGGTCTGAGGCTTTATTTAGTGAGCATGAGAAAGATAATGTGATTTTAAAATGTGGATATCGAGGGGAAATGATACCCAACAAATGGGCAGAGAGGGAAACTGAAGAGGAGGAGCCTCAGGAGGAAGAGAGTACCTAATTGATGACTAAGATGCTTAAGAAGACTGGAAGTGTAGAGCAGACATGAAGGAAGTAATTTATATGAGAATTTCCACTCAGAGAGACATAAGTAAAAGTATGTGAGGGTACAGATAGGTCACAGGTTGAGGAGGAAGGGCTGTCAGTCTAATGGTCTGTTACCCTTACTGTAGGGGACATGAGTCAGGAGGTGAAAGAAGGGGATTAAGGAGTATGAACGAGCTTAGCGAGCTGAGGAAGGGGTTAATGAGGAAGAAATTGTCTTTGTAGTCCTGCTCTTAAATGTTTATTTTCCCCCAGAGTTTCAGGATTGGCTCTCCTTCACATACATACTTGCTAGCTTGGGCAGGGGCTAATGCTTTGATATCATAATTTAAAATTTAAAATGTTGAAATCACTTGAAAATCCCACAATTTCTAACATTCTTAACCTACGTAGCATCATATTTTTTTCTCTATTGTAATGAAACATCAAAAAAACAACAGGATATTTTGAAAATATGTTAACTTTTAATATATGCCGAAACCAGTTTGGCTCAGTGGATAGAGCATTGGCCTTCGGACTGAAAGGTCCCGGATTCGATTCCAGTCAAGGGCATGTACCTGGTTGCAGGCACATCCCCAGTGGGGTGGGGTGCAGGAGGCAGCTGATGGGTTTTTCTCATCAGTGTTTCTATCCCTCTTCCTTCCTCTCTGTAAAAAATCAATAAAATATTTTTTTAAAAAGAAATTCTAATATGTTTTCTATTTTTTTTTTAATGTCTAATAAAGATCCAACTGAATTTCTCAACTCTGATATAAACTACTAGAGGCAGGAAACTCCTGCACTCGGTGGGGTCCCTCAGCCCATCCTGCATGCTCTCACAGTGCGGGAGCCCTCAGGGGATGTCTGACTGATGGCTTAAGCCTGCTAAGCTGTCAGTTGGACATTCTTAGTGCTGCCTTGGGGGTGGGAGAGGCTCCTGCTACCACTGCTTCGCTTGCTACCCTGTTCCCCCGAAAATAAGACAGTGTCTTATATTAATTTTTTCTCCCAAAGTTGCACTAGGTCTTATTTTCAGGGGATGTCTTATCTTTCCATGCGCTAGGTCTTATTTTTGGGGAAACACGGTAGTCATGAGCCCAGCTTCTGGCTGAGCAGTACTCTCCCTGTGGAAGCGCACTGACCTACGTTGGGTATCTGCCCCATGGTGGTCAGTGTGCATCATAGCAACCAGTCATTCTGATGTTTGGTCAATTTGCATATTAGTCTTTTATTATATAGGACTAGAGTCCCAGTGCATGAAATTTGTGCATGGCGGGGCGAGGGGGGGGGGATTTCCCTCAGCCTAGCCTGCACCCTTTCCAATCTGGGACCCTTGAGGGATGTCTGATTACCCTAATGGATGTCCAACTGCTCCTGCCAGCCTGTTTGCTCCCCAACTTCTCTCCTCTGCCAATCTGGTCACCCCTAACTGCCCTTCTTGTGAGTTGGAGTGATGGTCAATCTGCATATTACTCTTTTATTAGATAGGATAGAGGCCTGGTGCGGGTGCATGGGTGGGTGCCAGCTGGTTTGCCCTGAAGGGTGTCCCAGATCAGGGTGGGGGTTCCCTTGGGGCATAGGGCAGCCTGGGCGAGGGGCCTGGGATGGTTTGCAGGCCGACCATGCCCCCTGGTGACCCAAGTGGAGCCCCTGGTATCTGGGATATACTTATCTTCTATAATTAAAATTTTGTAGCCTGGAGTGGAGGCCTAGGCCCACCAGGGCAGGTGGAAAGCTTGGCTTTCTCCATTGCTGGGGGCAACTCTAGCCTGTTCTTTCCAACTCCGTGGCTGCCACAATTTTTGTTAGGTTTTATCTTCTATAATTGAAACTTTGTAGCCTTAAGCAGAGTCCTGGGCTGGCCAGAGTGCACAGAAAGCTTGGCATCTTCTGTCGCCAGGGAAACCCAAGCCTCCCTCCTGCTATCTCCATGGCTGCAGCCATCTTGGTTGGGTTAATTTGTATAATTGCTCCTGATTGGCTGGTGGGTGGGGCGTGGCTCGTGGGTGTAGTGGGGTGATTGTTAATTTGCATATTGTTCTTATTAGATAAAGGATGCTTTGCATTATATATTCTCTAAATATTTTTTCCTCCATAAAACCAACTAAACATCCAGTAGTTAATTGCCAGACTGAATTGTTAATTTTACAGATTTCTTATTCAGCAGAACTAATGTATTCACTACAACAAAGCAATTGTTGATATGGCTTTTCAGTAAGCCTTCTTGTTTATAATTTAAATTATGAAGTACTTAGTCAAAACTGGGATTAGGACCATGGGGTTTGAAAGTGGCCTTGATATTGCAGAACATTAACCCAGTGTTTTGATATTATTTCAGGTAACATTTCATTGGTTGCTTTTCCAGTTTCCAGCACCAACTCACCAACAAAGATTTTACCAAAAACCCTAGGACCAATAAATGTGAATGTTGGACCCCAAATGGTAAGAAAACCATCAAATCTTAGAATTTGAAAATTGATTAAATATGGATGGTCACATATTCTAGTTAATTTCTCATCTCAGTACCTTTTTAAAGATTTATTTTTATCTGAATGTAACTGATTAAATCTTGAGAAAAAGAAAGGCACTCTTCAGTGTTTAATTTTTACACGTTTGACTCTGGGTTCTGGGTGTGTAATTAGGTTTGCTCTTTATGTGAGGCTTTTCTTCTCATTGTTTGGTTAAATTGACTTAAAATCTGTTAGGTTTTATGTTCTCTTCAGATTATTTCTTATAAAATAATTTTTACCACCCTAACCTATGTACTCATAAATATTCAACATGACCCATTAGTTAATCTCTGTCTGGAGCTATTAATTTGAAATCTTTTAGTAAAGGACATTTGGGGGAAAACGACATGCCAATTCATTTAAATTTTTAACAGAAATAATGGATGAAAAATATTTAACTTTGTAAATAGTTCATTAATTGTATTAGAGCTTGAAGTAGATAGCACTTTTTAAAATATATATATTTTTTATTGATTTTTACAGAGAGGAAGGGAGAGGGATAAAGAGTTAGAAACATCCATCAGCTGCCTTCTGCACACCCTCCACTGGGGATGTGCCCACAGCAAAGGTACATGCCCTTGACCGGAATTGAACTTGGGACCCTTCAGTCCACTGAGCCAAACCGGTTAGGCTAGATAGCACTTTTAAAAAGCCTTATTTATAAACAAAGTCTCATACAACTACTCTAAAAACTATACCAAATTTGCCCTGGCCAGTGTGGCTCAGTTGGTTTGGTGTTTTCTCGGGCACCAAAATTTTGATTCCTGATCAGGGCACAAGCCCAGGTTGGAGGCTCAATTCCCAGCACGGGGACCTACAGGGGAAAGCCAATTGATGTTTCTCTCTTTCTCCCTCTCCCTTTCTCTAAAATCAATAAAAACATATTTTTTAAAAACTCATGCCTAATTTAAATGGCTTCACGCACCATTAACAAAAGTGCATAAACATTTGAACAATAACTCTTCATTGTCAGTGCTTACTGTACATGTTCTCTATAGAGCAACAAAGATAAGATTTGTCCACAGTATACAGCCCTATGGGGTATGTTAAACACAAAATCATTTAGACAAAAATACCTTTTAACATACTTAATCGCTCCAGAAAGTCTTACAGTTTTTAAGACATTCTAGACGTGACATTTTCCCTGATTGCTTGAGGGCTGTTAATTATCTACAGAATCCAAGCCAAAGACCTTACACAATTTACTATAACTATGTGAAGAATGTGATCTAGCTCCAAACTTCATAGAGACTTGAGCTCAGGTAAATGTTCCCGTTTCAAGGCGTTTCAAGGCAGTTCAGGGGATATTTTCCAACATTTGCTCAGCATTTGCCCCTCCAGCCACTACAGTAGGTACAAGTGAGATAAGACACCTGCCTTTAAAGTCTGTATTTTGAAAGGTGATAATATAAGCACCAAAATTAAACAAACATACCAGAACTCTTATGTGTTTGCCAAAAGTCAGTGGCATGTTGTTTTCCCCCTACGGTCCTCCTCTGGTTTTGAGATACTATTTTTTATTAGTATTTCAGTGTGCTGCTATGGCTCAAGTTCAGGTTTCTCTTCTGGAGACATGTAATTTCTCTTTCCATTGTTAGTTTTTACCAATGTACATGGAAGTCTTTACACACTCCAGTTCTGACGGTAAGTAATCAGGTTACTGTAATCAGGTATACATATTTCTTACCCAGTTACTGTAGAATCAGCAAAAAAAGGTCAGAAGGAGAGGAGATCTAGGGCTCTCCTTTAAGCCTTTATTTGTCTCCCTAATTCTTTTTGCAGTTCTTGGGACTTGGACCGGAATCTGAGTTTTTGTTATGATTTCCTAATTGATGTAGAACTCCAATTAGAGCCATTTCTTTCTTCTCCTCTTGCTTGCTTCTTGTGAACATTGTCCTTTCACCTTCAATATTTCATTCATGATTATTAAAAATAGTGTTTAGTTAGAAATTAGTGAATAAAACTTAATTTCTTATTACAGCAAATTTAAATGTCATGTCTTTTTGGAAGCCAAATCTTAATGGTAGATAGAAATTTCAAAAGGCCCTGAGAAAAAAGTTGTGTTCTGTATTTATAGAAACTAGCAGTAACTGTTTTGTTTTGGGATACTTGCCCTTTTCCTAAAGGTTTCTGCTTATATATGTAAGATACTCTTATGATTATCTTTTTTAATGTGATTAACACTGCATGATTCTTATATTGAAACTAAGATTTTGTAAAATAATGGAATCCTTGTCCTGGCTGGTTTGGCTCAGTGGATAGAGTGGCAACCTGCAGACTGAAGGTTCAATTTGCAAGTTCGATTCTGTTCAAGGGCACGTACTTTGTAGGCTCCATCCCCAGTCCAGGTTTCTCTCTCTCTGTCTCTCCCTCTCCCTCCACTCTCTAAAAGTCAATGGAAAAATATCCTCGGGTGAGGATTAACAACAACAAAATGGAATTCTTTTAACATTTTGTAATTATATAGCTTTTTTTCTCCTTCAAAATATATGTTCCCTTGGCCTTTCTTAACTGTAGATGGCAGTAGTACATAAGATACACAGTGATTGAAGGTGGAAAATCTCTAGAATGAGATTCAATCGCTGTATGATTTCCATTGGGTAACTGTAATCTATTGTAAAAAGAAACCACAATTACATTTAAATTAAGGTTGTCTCTGGTTTTGGGGGGAGTGAAATTTAAATATTCATTTTCCTTATCAGATCAACTGAATAGTAGAAGTAGTTACCTCTTATCTTTCATTTTAATTTGGGATTTCAAAATTAAGCTTCAGTTTTATCAAGTGTGTTTGACTCAACACCTACATAGTTTTCCTATGTTTAATGGTTGATCAGTTCTGTTGACTTACCTTTGGTTTTTTGTTTTTTTAAATTTTATTTCTTTATTGATTTCAGAGAGGAAGGGAGAAGGAAAGAGAGATAGAAATATCAATGAGAGAGAATCGTTTATCAGCTGCCTCCTGCATGCCTCCTACTGGGGATCAAGCCCACAACCCAGGCATGTGCCCTTGGCCGGAATCGAACCTGGGACCTTTCAGTCCACAGGCTGACGCTCTATCCACTGAGCCAAGCTGGCTAGGGCTGGTTTTGTTTCTTAAAACTCACTGTCCTAGTTTAAGAACGCATTGCATCTCACATGAACTTCTAACTTGTCTTTCCAGTTCAAGTTCATCATCTTCAGTTTGTTCATTCAGGAATTGTTTATTAAGGATTTACTGTGTGTGTCAGGCCCTTTGCTAAGAGAAAGGAACAGAGTATTGCTAATTACTCTCAGATCAGAAGAAAATATCTGACAATCCGACAGAGGGAGAAAAAAATAAACTAGAACATAGAAGTTAATTTCCAGAGTCATTCTCATTAATGATAACCATGTTTTCCTATGCTTGTTTCTCTTCCTTCTTGGTTTTTTTTTTTCCCCCCCCCTACAAAGCCCTTTAAATCAAGTAAAACTGAGCCTATAGGTTTTATTAATAACAGATACAGAGAAAGAACTCCTTAGTAATAAAACTGCACAAGTAATGCAGTCTGTTTCAAGGGTAGATTGGAACACATAGAATTGCTTTTTGGACTCCCCTGTTCTTGAAAGGGTAGACCAGAGACTGATCAAATACTCAAATTTTCCTCCTTAAGCTGTCACACTCAGTGTCAGTTTGATAGAGGATATTTGAATGTGTGATGTAGTGATTGGTGAAAACTGTCTTTTATATTGTAGAGTACTTTTCTTATTGGATTTTATATAGTCCTTTCTAGCACATCAGTAAATAAAGAAGCTACTTTCCCCCCATCATTTTAAAAGCTGGGTCTTTCCTCTCAGTTCACTAAGTATTTATTGTACTTTCCTGTGAGCACTGTGCTAGGCCCTGCAAACATTTTCTCTGTCCTTGAAGATCTTGCCCTGAATTAGAGGTGTGGAGATGGGATGGGGTGCATGGAGGGGTAGGAGGTCCAAACACATTATCTAGATTTTATATTTTCACACAAGGCAAATTTCTGAATGCCCTGTTTGATCATCATTGGCTTATTGTAGAGAATCAGAATTCTCTAGACATCTTATCCTTGTTTATTGTCTTTTGTTTTTATTTATTGATTTTAAAGACTGAGGAAGGGATAAGGAGAAAGTGAGGAACATTGATGTGAGAGAGAAACATCAATCAGTTGCCTCCCATATGAACCCTGACCAGGAGCAAACCTGCAACCTGAGTGTCTGTCCTGACTGGGAATCGAACCTGTGGCCTTGCAGTGTATGGGATGAAACTCCAGTCAACTGAGTCACACTGGCGAGGGCCCAAGGAGCTTTTTTAAAAATACCATGTTCTGTCCTGGCCCGTGTGACTTGGTTGAGCATTGGACCATGCACCAAAAGGTCTCTGGTCAGGGTACATGCCCAGGTTGCAGGTTCAGTCCCCAGTCATGCGGAGGCAACAATCGATATTTCTCTCTCAATCAATGTTTCTCTCTCTCCTTATCCCTTCCTCTTTCTCTAAAATCAATAAAACATGCTTCAAAAAAGCAATAAATACCCTAGCCAGTTTGGCTCAGTGGATAAAGTGTTGGATTGCAGACCAAAGGGTCCTGGGCTCAATTCCAGTCAAGGGCATGTAATTCAGTTACAGGCTGCTCCCTGGCCAGGGCTCATGCAGGAGGCAACCAATCCATGAGCTTCTCCTGTCTTTCCCTCTCTCTTCCACTCTCTAAAAATCAATGGAAAAATATCCTTGGGTGAGAATTAGAAGAAGAAGAAAAAAAAAAGCAATAGACAAAAAGTCCATATCTTTAGTTCCATTAATTTCTTTCCTGAAGTCTATCCTTAGCAAACAGAAATTAAGGCCAAGATCATTGTACAAGAATGTTTATCCCAGCATTGTTTATAGTAGTAAATAATTGAATATCCATATATCTAATAGGGAATAATAAATTTACATGATGGAATGTTTTACTGATATATTTAAAGAATATGTTATAAAATATTTAATGACATGAGAACATGCTCTGGAAAAAAAAAAAAAAGAGAGAGAAAGAGATTAAGTTGCATCTGTATACTAATCCAAATTGTGTAATGTTTTTGCCTATATTTTGGACTGTGAAGATCTGATTTACTGTTATCCAGTTCTAGTAAATCAAGCTTGACTGGAATTAGGTTCTGTAATTGCAAAGAAAGCCTTTCATTTTTCTGGTTTTTAAAACATTGTCACTTGCCAGCTAATCCTTCCAAATTGCTCTTCACTTGCTGAAACTTGCATTATGACCTCATGGCAGTATAAGATCGTAGGATATAAATGAATCAGAGGTATTGCTTAAGTTTTTAGATGATTGAGCATTTTAGACAATAAGGTTTCCTCCTTGTAAGGTTAGCAGTCCACATTATTTTGTGCCTGTAGGCTTTTCGTAATAACTAAGAATATTATTTTTTTTGTCCTCACTTCACAGATTATAAGCACACCTCAGAGACTGACAAGTTCAGGAAGTGTTCTGATTGGGAGTCCATACACCCCAGCACCAGCAATGGTCACTCAGACACACATAGCGGAAGCAACTGGCTGGGCCCCAGGGTAAGAGTGTTGTTACAAGTTACCGTTTTTAAAAATTAAAAAAAGTTTTGACCTTTTTTTCTTAGGATCTTGTCTTCTGTTCTTGTTTTATGTTAGTCTAGTCCTTAAAAACGAATACACTTCCTTTAAAAGTACCTATTTTATTTCACTTCATATCTTAAATATAAACCATTTATGGAGCAACCATTTTAAAACAGAGAAAAACATTTTAATAATAACTTGTACCTGAATCTTTTTACTTTTTTTCAACTCTGAAAGAGAACTACTTTTTATTAATGGCATTTAGGTGCTTTAAAGATGTCAAAACTATATTTTATATTGTTAACAAACGAAAGATAGATTAAGTGTTGGTTATACTGAGAATTTCCCTTATGAGTTCTTGTTTCCTTAAAAAAAAAAAAAAAATCAGAAAAGGAACTAGGGAAAAATAATTAAAATTTTCATTGAGTTTTCCCTTGATTCTTTTGAAACATTGGGCAATTAAACCAATATTTCTTCTAAAATACTTATCCAACCTTTCTCCTTTGCTTATCATTTTAACATTTCATCTTTCCATAAAATAAAAGGAAATAGTAAAATTAATGACTCAAAACTTTATTCTGTTACTTTAGAAATTATTTAAATTATTATTTAAATACTGCATGGGTAGTTCCATCTTTGACTTACAACTGAGTTCTAGCAAGGAGACAATAAATCTTGATTGAGTAAGAATTCAAGAATATTAAGTGAGCCTGGCAAGTATGGCTCAGTGGTTGAAGCTTCAGCCTATGAATCAGGAAGTCACGGTTTGATTTCCGGTCGGGGCGCATGTCCGGGTTTGGGCTCCATCCCCAGTTGTGGGGGGCCTGCAGGAGGCAGCTGACCAATGATTCTTTCTAATCATTGATGTTTCTTTATCTCCCTCTCTCTGAAATAAGTAAAAAATATATTTTAAAAACGAATATTAAATGAATTAATGAAATAACAGCCCTGGCAAAGTGTTTTAAGTTGTATACATATATTCAAGAGACAGAAGAGTTTCATATGTAGTCATACTTTCCCATTATCAAATGAGATGACATGACAGTCACCTGTAATTCCATGGCCTTTTGAACATTCTTGTGAACATTCTCAGGTAGATATAAAAGTTACCTTGGATTTCTGCACAGCCCTGAGAGGTTATAACATGAAAGCTTGCCTAGGCCAGTGGTTTGGAGATGACCAGGGTTTGGATATTTCCAGCTTCAGCTGTGCTTTATGTTGGAGATGGTATGACTGTCGTGTTTTTATAGTCAGTCATTCCAGAGTAAATCAAATTTCTCTGTGCCTTTTCTTTTGTGAACCTGTAATGTTTTCTCCTTAAAGATTCACTGAACGCTTTTCAAACTAGGTTATCCTATTGTGATTTCTTGGTCCTTTGGTAAAATTTAAGCTTTTTTTTTTTTTTACATACCTTTTATAGTTGTTAGTTTTTGTGTTTGGCTATATATGTTGTGGAATTAGACAAGTTACAATAAATTATTCATGAAATAAAATAGTGTTTATATGTTCTTTTTATGCTTTTTTCTTTTTAGTGATAGAAAACGGGCTAGAGAATTTATAGACTCTGATTTTTCAGAAAGGTGAGTATGAGTGTATTTTGTTTGGGAGATGCTATTACATAAAGTTTTGGTACCCAGACTCTAGCTTAAGTTAGTGAAATTTGTTCAATCACACAAATTTAATAACTTTATTGAGTTTCTACCATTATTCTATACCACACACTGAGTAGTTTAGCTGTCTTACATAAATTTAGTATTATGTTTTTATTTTCATGGTTCCAGAAGTGAATAGATTGGCTATTGGTAATATGTCATTTAGCTCCCTCCCTCCTTTTGGGAAGTGCAGTGTTCTACCAAGGTGAACACTCCACCTGACCTCAGCATGCCCAAACGTTTTAAAAACAGATTTGATTGAGCACATTTAAAGATCATAGTAAAGTCTCACTTCTTTCTCTAAATAATACATGGAGTATAATGTGACCTTTCTTTAGACTGTTAGGACAGTGGTTCTCAGTTCTTGATGTGCCTCCGAATCCCCTGCGGTTTGTTGAAAAATACAGATGCCTGCCTACCAAGTGAGAAACTCCAGGATTAGAAACTCTCACTTTAGTCTACGGCCATACCACCCTGAACGCGCCCGATCTCGTCTGATCTCGGAAGCTAAGCAGGGTCGGGCCTGGTTAGTACTTGGATGGGAGAAACTCTCACTTTACGGTCATTATTTGAGCTTAAGTTCAATATTCCATGCAAGTCACTACACGAGGTAGAATATTAATGTTGCACTGTTAAAATAGGATGCATAGTCTTAGAGTTAGTTGAATTCTGTACGATTGTTACTATTTTATTTTATTTTTTTTTTTATTCTTTTTTTTTTTTTTTTTTTAATAAGTTTTTATTTTTCATATTATTACAAATGTTCCTTCCCCCCCACCCCACCATTGCTCTCCTCCACCAGGTTCCCACCCCACCCTCTGCCCTTTCCCCTCTCCCCATTGTCCTCATCCATAGGTGCACAGTTTATGTTCAGTCTCTTCCCACGCCCCCCTCTCCCCTTTTCCCCAAGAATCGTCGGTTCACTCCCCTTCCATACCTCTGATTCTATTATATTCAACAGTTAATATTGTTCATCAGATTTTTTTAATTTCCTTGGTTTTTAGATTCACTTGTTGATAATTACGTATTTGTTGTTCATAATTTTTATCTTTGTTTACTTTCTCTTCTGAAAGAACCCCCTTCAGCAATTCATATAATTCTGGTTTGGTGGTGATGAACTCCTTTAGCTTTTTTTTATTAGTGAAGCTCTTTATCTGGCCTTCGATTCTGAATGATAGCTTTGCTGGGTAGCTTATTTTTGGCTGTAGGTTCTTGCTATTCATCACCTTGAATATTTCTTGCCATTCCCTTCTGGCCTGCATGGTTTCTGTTGAGAAGTCAGCTGACAATCGTATAGGTGCTCCTTTATAAGTTACTACCTTCTTTGCTCTTGCTTCTTTTAATATTCTCTCTTTATCTTTTGCTCTTGGAATTTTAATAATGATGTGTCTCGGTGTGGTCCTCTTTGGATTCCTTTTGTTTGGAGTTCTGTGCGCTTCCTGGACTTGTAAGTCAAATTCTTTCACCAGGTGGGGGAAGTTTTCTGTCACTATTTCTTTCAGTATGTTTTCGATATCTTGCTCTCTCTCATCTTCTGGAACCCCCATAATTCTGATGTTGGTTCGCTTTAAGTTGTCCCAGAGGTTTCTTACATTATCTTCAATTTTCTGGATTCTCTTGCCTTCTAGCTTCTGTGGAGGAGTGTCTTCTGGCTCTTTATGTTCCAAATCTTTGACTTGATTCTTGCGATCTTCCCTTCTGTTTTTAGGACTCTGTAGAATATTTTTTATTTCAGACAATGTATTCTTCATTTCTTGTTGATCCCTTATCATTTCTTGTTGACTCCTTATTAATTCTAGTTGATCTCTTTTCATATCCTCATAGGCCTTATCCATCTTTTCTAGGAAATTCTTGAAAAACCTTATAAGCGTAGATTTGAACTCTATATCCAGACGCTTTTTGTCCTCCATTTCTTTCGTTTGTGATCTATTTTGTTGTCGCATTTCGCAGTTACAGATGGGACGGGGTTTCAGGGTGGAGCCTGCAGCTTTGGCTTCCGTCAGCCCCGCCCTATGCGGGTCCTTCAGTGCTCGCTGCCAGCGCCTCTGAGAGAAAGGTGCCCTCGATTTTCGCCTGCTGCCAAACAGTCTATGCTCTCCCACAATGAGCCCGGTATTGGGGTTCAGTTCAGTTGGAAGTGGAGTTGGAGGTGGCGTTCACAGCAGTCTGGAGCCCCAGTCTCCTTCCCGTCAGGGCAATCCCGCGGCACAGTCGACCGTCCCTTCTCTGGGGGCAGTGTGCGCGCCTCCGGGACCTCCTTTCTCCGCTACCCCGGGGTTCCGCTTTATAGCCCAGCTCCCTATGGCTGAGCCTGAGTCCCCGGGGTCTGGCCCAGAACTGGGGTTCAGAGCAGTCGGGGGCCCAGAACAGTCGGAGTTTTCTCTCCTTCCCGCTAGGGAACGCCCGCCAGGCACTCGGCCTCCCTCCTCTCCGGCTCCGTCCTCTCCGCGCGCCTCGTGTCTCCGTACCTTAGGCTTTTACAGCTCCTCCGTGCTTCCTTCTGGTTTTCTCCTTGCTTCTTGTTGTAGGATTTCCAGTCAGTTGACTTTCCTGTAGTTCTGGGTAATGTCCATTTTATATTTTAGTTGTATTTTATTAAAATTGTTGTGTGCGGCTGCGGCTAGTTGCCTACCCGAGCAGCCATCTTGGATTCTCCCCGATTGTTACTATTTTAAATAAAACCTGACCAGTTACACTTTTTAAAATTTATTTTTGGTTTTAAGATTTTGTAATTTCCATTTTCAGTGGTATTTCAGTCTCCTTTGTCCTGTTATCTCCAACTTGCTAGGCAACTAGGTGGCCAGTTGTGTTAGAATTCTGTCTAAAATAAAAGTGAATAGGCTCTGAGTGAGGACCTCGGGGCTATATAGTCTAAAAGTGTGCTTTCTTGCATTGACACTGGCTTTGCTTTAGTTCCTAGGTGGCTTTTGTTGCTTGCTTCTTGGCTCTTAACTGTTTTTGAACACAAAAATCATGCCTGAGGAACTGCTGTATCGTGTAGAAATATGTAGCAACATGTTCTTTTCTCTCTAATGGAAATTTCTCTTTCCAAACTCATACTGTCTTTGTGTGTATCCTAGGAAAGGGTAGCAGTGTAAGTTCATATAGATATATTTGGCAATGTTTGAGGCCGTAAAATAGGACTTGTTATTAGTTATGATTGGTGGCACCTGTGTACTACAAACAGTATAAACAATAAGATTCTCTCCATATTCTCCTTCATAAGAAAAAGATCTCTGAAGATCACATTAAAAGTGCTAGATTAAATTAGTGGGTGTAACCATTGATTCAGCTTTCCCTTTCTGCATCTGGGTTCAGTGGCATTTTGGGGAGTGAGGGTTGTGCTTTTTATTATTCTCTTTTATTTTTAAATATAACCACAAGCATTACTACATGTGGCTTTTATTGCTGTTCATACAAATGTTTCTTTTCCTCCAAATTTATTGTATTTTTCTGTAATGCTGTGAAAAGTTTTGTTCCCCCCCCCCCCCAAGTGTTTAGGTGAAAAAAGCCAGCTCTCAATCATAGACTAATTTTTATCTCTCCAATGTCTGGTATGCTGATCTAGTATGATATGTAAATATTTCTATTGGTTTTCCTCAGGAATTTATACATCAATATATGTAGATATATATAAGCTCTTTTTAAAATATATATATTTTTATTGATATCAGAGAGGAAAGCAGAGGGGGAGAGAGAGATGGAAACATCAGTGATGAGAGAGAATCATAGATTGGCCGCCACCTACGTGCCCCATACTGGGGATCAAGCCTGCAGCCCAGGCATGTGCCCTAACCAGGAATCGAAACGTGACCTCTAGGTTGGATGCTCAACCACTGAGCCACGCCGGCCAGCTATACAAGCTTCCTATTCTTACCTTATTAACAACTGTGTCTTGGTTAAGGCCATTTGCATAAGCAAGTTCATTTCTGAAGAAATCTTGTTTAGTGGGTGAAGGATGCATTGAAATATACTCATTAGTTTTCCCCTGTATTCTCATCCACTGGAGTTCTTTGCACAGAGCTTGCAGAAGGAGCTATGAAAACCCTCTTTCTGGTCTTGCATGGGGTTCTGATCCTAGAAGATGTTTGTTCACTTTCTCTTTTTACCTTTGGACAGAATCTGATGGTGTCTCCTAAATCTCTTTTCCAAATAGGTCTGCTTTTGCTTTGGGATTTCTACTGGGGAAGGAAAGTTCTTAATATCTTTTTTTTTCCTGTTGGAATTCAGTTAAAATGTTCTTTATTTATAATAAATTAATATAATTTAAACTATACTACACTAATAATAAGAATAAAAATCTGTATAGTTAAAAACAAATATCATTTTAGACTGTGATAGTTGGCACACACAAAAAATAAGGGGATTATTGGCAGGATGGTGGCTGCCTTAGAGCAGGCCTCTCTAAGGAGATAACATTTGAATGCAAAGAAGTCAAGCATGTAGCTAGCCTGATCATGGTGGGGAGCCAAAGATTCAGGCAGAGGGAATGAATGGCAACTGCAAAGCTAAATGAGGAACCAGGTTGGAGTGTTTGGGGAAGCAGAGTGGCTTGGAGATAGTAAGAAAGGCAGAGTATTATGAGACTAGGGGCTCAGTGTATGAATTTGTGCACCTTAAAAGGAATTGTGGGCCTCGAAGCTACGGTGGGCACAGGGGCAAGTCTCAGCCCATCCTCTGTGCCCCCACCCTGCACCTCCTACCGAGGCCCCTGTCTGCTGGCAGTCCCGCTCCTATATGCTGATGGTGCCGGCCCCGGTAACACCTGCTGACTGTGCAGAGCAAGTAGGCTGGCGCCAGCAGCAGGTACAAGCGAGGCCAACACCTCCAGTGGGTATGAGTGGCAGCTGCTGCCCCGATCGCCCCTCAGGAACGGGGGGAGGTGGAGAAGCCTATAGGAGCGATCAGGTGGCTGCCAGCCACCACATGCACCCGCTGATGGCACCAAGCGATCAGGATTGGTGCTAGGCGCCAGCAGCAGGTGTGAGCAGGGCCGGTGCTGGCAGTGGGTGCGAACAGCAGCTGCTGGGCCTGATTGCCCATCAGGAGCACAGGGAGGTGGAGAAGCCCTGAGAGACTTTTGGGGCCTGTAGTCGCCGCTCACACCCACTGATGGCGCTGAGCGATTGGGGCTGGCACTGGGCACCAGCAGTGGGTGCAACTGGGACCAGCGCCGGAAGCAGATGCAAACACCAGGCAGGACCATGGTGCTTGGTACCAAAGAATTTTCAGTAACCGGGACCCTTTGCGCCTGCCTGCAGCAGAGGTGGAAGAGGCTCCTGCCACTGCCAGTGCACTCAACCAGCCATGAGCCCAGGCTTCTGGCTGAGTGGTGCTCCCCATGTGGGAGCGCACTGACCACCAGGGGGCAGCTCTGTGCTGAGCATCTGCCCTCTGGTGGTCAGTGTGTATCATAACAACCGGTCGTTCCACCGTTTGGTTGGTTTGCATAGTACGCTTTCATTATATAGGATAGGATAGTTTACCAATGTTGATATTTAACCATAGTTCTCCTCAAGTTTATTATCAATGCATGCACTGAACTAATCTTATAAAAGTTTTATATGTAGTCTTGTATTTATGTTTCAGGAGTATGTTCATCAGCACTTAAAGTTTAGCTGTTCCTATTTAAGGACTGTGTTTCGCTTTTTCTTTAAATACTACCCATGTATGACTATAGAGAACAAATTAGCCAAACTACCCTATGATTATTTTATTGCTCCCTTTTTAAAAATAATAGAATTGCATGAAAAATAACACCATGCTTTATCACTGGCTTTTAAAAAGTATATAAACACTGAGTCGAGAATTTCATTTACTTTAAGCCATTATCCAGTTCTTAGCATAAATTAAAAATCCCATACACAACATAGTTTTTTCAAAATAACTCCTGTGCTCCTATTTTTAGCAACTCTTACTTACTTTTGTCGCCTGACTTGTACGAATGATATTAACTTATGTGTGACTAGCCATTTGTATCTCCACGCACCAAACTAAGGGCATATCAGCCTAGAGTGGGTTTTGTGTGGAAATGGACACAGCAAATGGGAATTGGATTCTTTTCCAAAATGAAATGACTTAGGACAGTGACATGAACAGAATGACCGTTCGTGTGGGAAGTTCACCGTGATGGCCATGTCTGGAAGGACCAGGGCGCCTCTAGGACAGTCATGAGGTCCTTGTTAAGAACTGGATAAGGACTTAAAGTAAATAAATAAAACCACCCCCTACTAGCCTTGAAGCACTCACTTCAGCACTCACTCCCAGATCTCTTTCAGCTCAGTATGCAGCATCTTTGCTGGTTTTTACATATCACTGCCTCCAAAATGGCTGTCACTAATTAACTGCTTTTCCTTTATCCAAATCAACAAGTTTTTCTGCCAGTTTAGTTGCCTGTGATCAGTGTGTGTGTGTGTGTTTTCACTCTTGATGGCCTCTACGTTTTAAAATTGTTTTAAAATTGTGCTTTTCGGTGATTTCCCCAGCAACAAAAGCATTCTCTCCTTTGTTTGTTGCCGGAGAGACTCTTTGTCATGCTGAGGTATCAGCTTGAAAGGATTGTCAGTTCGAAAACCAAGTTTGGTTCCACAGCCTAGATATTTTTTCTGTGAGCAACTGAGTGGAGATGGGAGATGCTCAAGAAACGAGGTTTGACTGTATTTTTATGAACACTTCTTTCAGTTATTAGCATTCAGTGTTTAGAATCTATTTCCATTTATTTATTTATTTATTTATTCATTTATTTATTTATTTTCAGATACTCTAATTGTCAGTATATTCTTTGCCTCTCTACAATATTTAGTCATTTCCTCTTGAATATCAGTTGTGGGAGTTATGCAAAATGGAGTATTGTGACCTCTTTAGTCCTTATTTTGGTTCCCTTGCACACAGCTGGTATTGAAGAGGGTTAAACTCCTGGTTTCAACTGCTGCTCTCAAACAGGTCTGCTGTGCTTTCTTGTAAGTTCCTATTGGCTATTCGGGGATTACTGTTCTGATTCCCATTAAATGCAGCCCCGTTGAGTATTTCTTACACTGCTCACTACCGTGTAGGTCTTTGGCTGTTGGTATTGTATTCTGAGGTTTGTTGAGGATACCTTGTCATCTAGTTTTGCTGTAAATATTGTCATGAGGTTTGCATTTTGCTGTCTAGTTGTTCTGTTTTTATCTGGGGATTTGGAGAGTTTGAAAACTATGCTGCTGTCTTGCTATCTTCCTAGACTCCCCCCATAACTGGGGTGTGTTTGTTTAGTCTGTTTGAATATTAAATATTAAATTGACATGTCTTTTATAATCTTGGTATATAGTTGGCTCACAGATTAGCAGAATTTAACCACTCAGTTTAGTAGAACTAAACTGAATCCCTGAAAATCTAATGATTAAGTAATCAAAGTTTAGGCCTAGGCATTACCCAAACTTGAAATAATTAGATAAGTATTGACCAGTATATAAACTAGGAGGGCAGGGTTTTTATCTGTTCTTATGGATTTTTTCCCAGTATGTAGAACAATGCCTGGTACATAATAGTCAATAACTTCTCAGTAAATATTTGTTGATTAGATGATGTGTGTAAGAGAAGCACTCTAGCTTTATATTTTATTAGGCTTTTAAGGTAAAAATTAAATTTAAAACATTTCCTCATGTCTAATTCAATTAAAGCTTACCACTTGGAACAAAAATCAAATTACTGTCTTTTCATTATTTTCTACTTTTGTAAAGGAAGTCTCTAAGTATAATGGAGTATAATGTTTTCTTCTCTTAGTAAACGAAGCAAAAAAGGAGATAAAAATGGAAAAGGCTTGAGACATTTTTCAATGAAAGTGTGTGAGAAAGTTCAGCGGAAAGGCACAACGTCATATAATGAAGTAGCTGATGAGCTGGTATCAGAGTTCACCAATTCAAATAACCATTTGGCGGCTGATTCGGTAGGTAGATCATGCACTTGACATTGACTGTTATGAGTGATGCAACAGTGTACCTCTTTGGGTTATCCATATCATCAATATGAGGACTCAGACAAGCTAGGGAATTCCCAATTCCTCTTTTACTTGAAGGTTTCATATGGTCTGTTGGGAAATTCGTTTATTTATTTATTTTATTGATTTTACACAGAGAGGAATTGAGAGGGATAGAGAGCTAGAAACATCAAGCAGCTGCCTCCTGCACACCCCCCACTGGAGATCTGCCGGCAACCAAGATACATGTCCTTGACCAGGACCCCTCAGTCCGCAGGCCGACGCTCTATCCACTAAGCCAAACGGTTTCAGCTGTTGGGAATTTTTTGTTGTTGATTTTTTGTTTTATAAAGAATTCTTTTGTTATTTATTTCAACATACAGATGAACTCTATCCACTGAGCCAAACCAGTTAGGGCTACTTCTCTTATTCTTCTCCAATATTCCCACCTTTGCTTACTGAGTTCTGGCCACTTTGGCCTGTGCTTATCCTCCAACCTCAGGATCTTTGCTCTTGCTGTGTCTTCTGCCTGCGTGGCTCTTTCCCCAGATAGCCACACAACTCACTTTCTCACCTTCTCTACATCTTTATGAAAATGTCACCTTTTTTAAAATTTATATTTTTATTGATTTCAGAGAGGAAAGGAGATAGAGAGATAGAAACATCTATGAGAGAGAAACATCGATTGGCTGCTCTTGCATGCCCTACACTGGGGATTGAGCCCATAACCTGGGCATATGCCCTGACTGGGAATCAAACCATGACCTCCTGGTTCATCGGTCAACACTCAGGCCACGTTATTCGGGCCATTCTTGTTTTATAGTTAATTAAGATTTTCCTTTTTTGTTGGTCTTCATTCCATCCTACTTTTCCATGCTCTATCTCAGTTTCATCATCCTTCTCCCTGAAGAAGGCCCTTTAGCATTTCTTAAATTTAGATCTCTAGGTAACATAATCTTTATTTTAGATTGTTCTTTACTTTTGAAGGATAGTTTCACTGGGTACAGAATGTTTTCAGCACTTTGAAGATGTTATAATAATACTGGAGGCCTGCTGCATGAATTCATGCATGGGTGAGGTTCCTTGGCCTGGCCAGCAATTGGGGCCATCTCTCCCAGTCCTGATTTAGGCCAATGGGAAGCTGGCCTGCCAGGGAGGGACTGCAGGAGGGCTCTAGGGCATGTCCTGCCCATCTTGCCCAGTCCCGATCGGCTGGACCCCAGCAGCAAGCTAACCTGCCATTCAGAGCATCAGTCCCCCAGTGGTCAGTGTGTGTCATATAGACTGGTTGAGCAGTCAACCAATGGGTCAGACACATAGCATATTAAGCTTTTATATATATAGATTATTTATTAAATATTTTAATATCTTGTGACTGTTATCTTAACCCTTAACTTTTATCACTTAATAAATGTATCTTTTAGCAGGCTTATGACCAGAAGAACATTAGACGAAGAGTTTATGATGCTTTAAATGTGCTAATGGCAATGAACATAATATCAAAAGAAAAAAAAGAAATCAAGTGGATTGGCCTGCCTACGAATTCTGCTCAGGAGTGTCAAAACCTGGAGGTAAGAAAGGAAGATCTGATTATACAAAGTAGTTTGCTTTGTTTTACATCAGAGGCATTTTAATTTAGAAATGTGGTTACATACTACTAAAATATTCCTGATTATTTATGTATACTGTGTCTTTTTAAAAAATAGATTCTTCTACGTAGAGTTTTAGAACTGGAAGAAACTTTAGAGATATGTAGTCTGACTGATGTTTTGATGAAATGAGGGATATAGAAATTAAATGGCTTGATTTTTTTTTTTTTTTCTTTCATAAATGGCTTGATTTTTACTGTTTCTTAGAGAAGATCTTCATTTTATTCCAGTTCAATTCTGAGCATCTAATAACAACTTTTTGGTGATTCTTGTAACAGAAATATTATCTCAGTTTTGATATAATGCTTGCTTTATGGACCCCCAAAATATGGGTGAAGCTGTCCGTTAGCTTCTTATGTTTAAACTTTTACCTTTAACTCTAGAATCAGTGGCAGCAGAATGGTATTTCACTCGTATCTTTATCAGAATGGATCAAATGTTTAGCAGTAACATGAATTTGGGCATGATGTGTACAAAAACATTTTTATTCTGTTAACTTTAATCATTATAGGAAATCTTTCCTAACTGAACATGTGCCTTTGACATAGTTTCCAAATCTGACATATTTCTGATGTCATGGCCATAAAGGGAATAAACTGAGATGACAGGTAGCTTATGGAGATAAATGTGGTTGATTTCATGTTTTTCTCATGATTTGGTATCATTATACTTGTGGATGGAGGGAGAAACCAGACATTTATCAGAAATTATAACTTTACATGGTGCAGTGGAAATGCCCTCCTCTTCTCCTTTCGATAGAGTATAAGTTGAGCATCATTTTAATTACCGGTAATATTAAGCTTAGCACTTACCAATTCAAAAATCTATTAGCATCTGCTAGCTATGTGCTTAACCAAAGATTGTACAAGACAAAAATCTCTGACTCTAAGGAGCTTTCATTCTAATTAAGAGGAGAAATGTAAAAAGTATTACCAAAAATGTGATTACTACTATGAAAGAATAGGTACAGATTTTCTGGGTGATAAGGAAGGGCTTTACAAGGAAAAAAAAATCCCTGAGCTCAGTCATGAGGGAGGAGTAGGCGTTTGCCAAGGGGTTTAGGGCAGGGAGGGCCTTCCAGGCAGAGGCCTGCACCGGCAGAGGCAGGCATCCGAAAGCATGCCCTCAGCGGGTGTGGCCAGAGTGCAGGCAGGGAATAAGTGCTAAGCTGTTGGGACCTGATCCTATAAACTAGGGGAAGCTCTTGAATTATAAGGAGGAGGGCTGATGGGATGTATTCTGAAGGATCTCTCTACTAGAGGGTTGGCAGTTGGACAGACAGGGGGATGAGAAGGGAATGGAGGGGCAGATTGGAGGTGGCCTGCGCTAGTTACGGCAGTGGCATGAGTTTGGAGAAGTGTTCTGGAGGTAGAGTCGGTACAACTTGTGTGTGCAGGAGGGGCATGCTTCGGGTACAGGGTGCAACTCCTACATCTTTTCAAATGTTGAGGGCCACACTGGTTTCACAGTCAGCCTAAAGTAATTTAGGAGTAAAGTGTGGTGGTGGTTAGAGGAATGATGAGAGGAAATTCCTGGTGCAGACTAGAGTGGATGGGGAGCAAATAAGAAATATTCTCTTGGAGTAGACAAGAAAAATGTCTCATTTGATGTTACTGATTTTTTGCCCAAAGAGACTGTTAGGAACTCGTCACAAGGAAAATCAAATCCTAAGATCTGTTTTCCAGGTAGTCGTAAGAGTGAGGAAAATAATAGTCCTTTGAAGCTGGACAAATTTATCCCATAAGCATGTTTCTTACCACAGACAGAGATTGAATTGTATATTGAATATATATAAGCTACCTGTATTATTAGCAGCTGTGCTTATTTCTTTTTAAGTACATTTTTAGCCCAAACCAGTTTGGCTCAGTGGATAGAGTGTAGCCTGTGGACTGAAGGATCCCAGGTTTGATTCCGGTCAAGGGCATGTACCTTGGTTGTGGGCACATCCCCAGTAGAGAGTGTACAGGAGGCAGCTGATCGATGTTTCTCTCATCGATGTTTCTAACTCTCTATCCTTCTCCCTTCCTCTCTGTAAAAAATCAATAAAATACTTTTTAAAATACATTTTTATTGATTTCAGAGAGGAAGGGAGAGCAAGATAGAAACATCAATGATGAGAATCATTGATTGGTTACATGCCCCCTACTGGGGATCAAGCCCACAACCTGGTCATGAGCCCTGGACAGGAATCGAACCTGGGACTCTTGAGTCTGCAGGTCAACGCTCTATCCACTGAGCCAAACTGTCTCAGGCCAACTGTGCTTATTTAAGTCAGTCAAAATACAGTATAGCAATTTTCCGTCAATAATAAACTAAAATAAATAAAAGAAAAGAAAGGAAGGAGAAAAAAGGAAAAGGAGAGAGAAATCTGACATAATTTCCTCTTTCAGGAAAGTGATATTTATTCATGTGAAACAGGAAATGATACAAGATACAATAGGATTAAAAGTAAACTTCTACCCTGTTTCCCTGAAAATAAGACAGTGTCTTATATTAATTTTTTCTCCCAAAGTTGTGCTAGGTCTTATTTTCAGGGGATGTCTTATCTTTCCATGCGCTAGGTCTTATTTTTGGAGGATGTCTTATTTTCGGGGAAACACAGGTATGTGACCAGGACCAAGTATGGACCATTAGAAGGTCCTGTGCACCATCGGAAGGAGAGTGTTAGTACAGCTGTTTTTCCTTATTGGGAAGTACTGTTACTAATGAGAATGCAAATTGGTAAAAAAAAAAAAAAAATTGGAGAGGACTGTGTGTATTCTTTGACCTGGCAATCAGCCATGTGAGATTTTTTTTAAAGCGAGTTAATTAAAAGTAAAAATAAGAGTCAGACTGAGATCTTACCTCATTCTTGGTGGGTGAGGAGTGTGAGCATAATATAGCAAAGCAATTAACCTTAGGGTCTCTGGAACCAGGTGGCTAGGGTCCTTGCCAAGCACTGAGCAGTGTGCCCTGGGGCAGTTACTTAACCCTTTGTGCCTCCGTTTCCTTACCTGCAAATGGCTGAGGACACACAGAGGGTTTGAGAAGAGGAATTAAGGAAATGTGTGGGGAGTGCTGAGCTGGGTGCCCGCACACAGAGGAAGTGTCCTGGGTGTTCGCTCTCCCTGCTGGAACTGAAGTCGTAAATAGCAATGCGTCCTGCACACCAGGTATTGGTTTCAATACTGACAACAGCTGCTGCGATTCTGCCGCACTGTCTGCTCGCCTGCCCCAACCCCTGCCCCCCAAAGAGGTGTGTCTTGCCTTCATCGATGTTGGTTTGCACCCCCCTAAAGAACATTCTTGGTGTATCAGAATTGGGACTGAAAATGAGCGGTGCTGTATACCCTGCCCATCTTCACGCTATTTTGTGACCTGTGTTTTAAAGATAGAGAAGCAGAGGCGGATAGAACGGATAAAGCAGAAGCGGGCCCAGCTGCAAGAGCTTCTCCTGCAGGTAAAATGCTGGGGTGCCTCTCGTTACCTTCCCTGCCTGTGCCTGCTTCTCTGCTTGCTTGTTTCCTACTCTGGGTGCCTTTGAGGGCCTGTCTGGGACCACGGGAGGGCAGCCTCCCACAGGGAGCCCACTGCCATCCCGGGGTCTGCTTCTAAGCGGGTCCGTCTCTCACCAGCATCAGGGCCCCACAGCCCTCACCTGCCCTGCGGGCAGCATTTTACACAACACTTTGACACTTATCTTTACTCTGAACAGAAACTATTAGGAGTGTGTGTGTGTGTGTGTGTGTGTGTGTGTGTGTGTGTGTTTTAGTCCTAATGTGGAATACTAAGAAGTAAAGCTAGTTAAATTTTGGGCACATTGAGTAAAATAATTAAATCCACATGTAATACTCATAATCCACCTGAATAACATGCAATACTTAATAAGCTTTGTAAAAATACCCAACCTTAAAATGCATTTATGTTTAAAAGAAAATTAAAATTTATAGTGGAATAAGGATCTATTTTTTTGGATAATTGCCTAGAATTTGGATGATTTTAAAAAATATAATAGACCCCAGTTATGGGAGGTAAAAATCACAGGGTAGATGGGCTTTCTACTTTTGATCATTGCAGTTGGTGTAAAAATTCACCTTGAGCCATACAGTGGAGCTATATTCAATCCAGCCAAAAGCTTGTGAAATGAGTCAGGGAATCTGTATGCCTTTGCTGTTTTTCCTTGCAGCAAAGCAAGCGGGAATCTATTAGCCACAGCAAGCACACACTCAGAACTGTGAGACCAGGAAGGGCTAGAGAAGCTAGGGGAGAGCCCAGGCTGCACTGCTTTGGCTCACTGTGAAGTCAGAGAAAAGGGGGCCTCGGGCACAGGTTTACGGGGTCAGCCTGGATGAGCTGCCGCTGCCCATGGTTCCACTGATTAAAATCTCAGGGGCTCCCTCTGAGTTTAGGAGATACACGTGCCTAAAGGGAAGGAGGGGGAAAGGAATGGCACGGCTTTATGTCTTCGCTTTTATCTACAATTTTCTTTCTTTGAAAAGCTTTCAACCAATCCTAAAATCAACTTGGATTTGAACAATTGTAAGTCATTTGATTTTTGGTGAAGTTCACTTTTCAGAAGTAAAGATACCAAGGGGTTACTAGGTTTCCCCCTGAAATAGCCCTTTGTCTGAAGGATAGAATGTTAAGTACTCCTAAATAGTTCAGGTTTTTGTTTTATACTTTCTAGATGCTTATATTTGTTTTTTTCTTTCACATCCGTGTATATATCCGAGGGGGAGGGTCAGGAGAAGACCAGTCGCCCTTCCGAAGGTCTGTGCTGTTCTGAGCAGGAAGCAGGGCTGGGGCGGGGGCGTGGCAGCAGGTGGAACAGAGATTTTCCCAACACAGGGAGCCGGGAAACTGTGTTCTGTGTCCGCTTTTCATGCGGAATGCACCCCAGAGGACGTATCGCTGGAGGAGGCATTTTATGTTTTTCATATTGGATGTCCAAATAAGATTTTGTTTGAAGAGACGGTTGCAGCTTTTAAAAAGCTGACCCTGGGTTCCTTTTCCTGCAGCTGCTCCCTGTAGCATCCTGCCTTTTTGTAGACCTGGGGGCCGGGCCCTCACGCCTTAGCTCCTGCCCTGCACCTACTCCCCCTTGCTCCCTCTCTGGGCTCCCGTCCCGCACAGTTAGCTGCGGGAGTTCCCTCAGCTCCGTGCCGAGCCTGCCTCAGGTTTCCTCAGGAGGGTCATGGGACATTTTGGAGCTGGATTTTCGGAATATGTTCTATTTAAAATCTGTTTCTTAATAGACTTGTCATGTGTTTATCAGAAAGAATGGTGCTAGCCAAGATCACTCTCATTTGTATTTTCTTAAGTCCTCAATTTTCTCCCCTCTATGCTCTCTCAAACCAAATACTTGTAGATGATTTCATCCCGGAGCACCCTGCTGTCAACATTTATAAAAGCAGGTCTCTCTATTGAAATGAAACCCAAAGTATAACAGGAAACAGCCACTTCTTGCTCTTTCATATCTTATTTCCTCCTAAGGGTTTTGTTCTTTCCTTCACCAAAAAAAACAGGGATGAAGTTGTCTTAGAAAGAAAATTAAGTGCCTGAACAATAACAACTTGCCATGGCCTACTTAGCTTAGTATCTCTTTTAGTAGTGTCACAGCGCACTGCCATCACATGGCACAGGTGAGTTATGCTTGCGTGCCACTGCCACTTTTGCATATCATTGGGCTAGGCCAGTGGTCGGCAAACTCATTAGTCAGCAGGGCCAAATATCAACAGTACGACGATTGAAATTTTTTTTGAGAGCCAAATTTTTTAAACTTAAACTTCTAACGCCACTTCTTCAAAATAGACTCACCCAGGCCGTGGTATTTTGTGGAAGAGTCAAAGAGCCGAATGTGGCTCGCCAGCCGCAGTTTGCCGACCACGGGGCTAGGCTAAGTGATATATTCAACCCTGAACTCTTGGGCGTCTGTGGTGGCTGAGGGGAAAAGCTCGCTCGGTGTCATTTTCCCTGTCACTCGCTCTGAGGAGAGCTGCAGGTGCCCCTGGTTCAGATTTGTATGGATAACAGAAACCATGGGCCCCATTACTTACATTACAATGATGGTAGACACCACTTAAATGTAATTTTTACCCTTGAAATATATTTATTGAGTTTGATTATTCTAATCTTTTTTTTTTTTTTTTTTACAGAGAGGAAGGGAGAGGGATAGAGGGTTAGAAACATTGATCAGTTGCCTCCTGCACACTCCCCACTGGGGATGTGGCTGCAGCCAAGGTACATGCCCTTGACCGGAATCAAACCGCAGACCGACACTCTATCCACTGAACCAAACCGGTTTCGGTTATTCTAATTTTTTTTCTTAAGTGTCTAATTCACTATAGGTGGAAGGTTTCTTTAAACTCTCTAATTTTAAACTATAAGTGGATTTTCTTATTCATTTAATTCCAACTCACTTATCCATATTAAATAATTATATATATATATATATATATATATATATATATATATATATATATTATTTATTTATTTATTTTTATTGATCATTACAGCAAATCGCTTTCAAAAACTTGGTACAGAGGAATCGGCAAAATGAACAGCAGAACCAGGGCCCGCCAGCTCTGAACTCCACCATTCAGCTGCCATTTATCATCATCAACACGAGCAGGAAAACGGTCATAGACTGCAGCATCTCTAGTGACAAGTGAGTACAGAATGGGGACAGGTTGCTGGCCGGCCTTCTCTTCACATTTCCTGTCATTTGCCAACATAAGAAGGGTGTACCCCATTCTGAGACCGCCAAGGCTGCCTCCTTGGGGCGTGTGAAGTACCTGTTCCTACACGGAGTGTTGTCAGCCTCTGGCCTGTGCTCCATCACTCGCCCTCCACAGCCCCGTCACGTGACTGCCCTCTGCTGCCTGTTAGCGCAGGGTGGTGTCTGGACCCAGACCAGGATGTGCACATATGTACATGCATGTGGTGTAATTGGGCAAGAACTGCGGTGAGGTCCTAACCGGTTTGCTCAGTGGATAGAGTGTTGGCCTGCGGACTGAGGGGTCCCAGGTTCAATTCGGGTCAAGGGCATGTACCTTGGTTGCAGGCACATGCAGTAGGGAGTGTGAAGGAGGTAGCTGATGGATGTTTCTCTTTCCCTTCCTCTCTGTGAAAAAAAACAAAAACTGCAGTGAGGGTCTGACAGAGGTAGGCTTGCTGGTGATTCACTGTCCTAGTTTATTGTGGAAATATTTTAGATCAACATGTGGCACAAAAGCAGTTGCCTCTTTTACTCCACCGCAGTCCACCTCAGTCTACTAATGGATGAATAGACATGAAAACGCTAGGTGCAATCTCTGCTTTTTTTAAAAAAAATCTTATAATTGAAAGTTAATACTTTTGACCACCTTCATGTATTTCGCCCCACTCCCTCCTCCCCATCTCTGGCAACCACCAATCTATTCTCTGAGTTCAGTTTTTTAGGTTCCACATTAAGTGAGATCATTCAGTATCTGTCTTTCTCTGAATTATTTCACTTAGCATAATGCCCTCAAGGTCCATCCATGTTGTACAAATGGCAGAGTTTCCTTCTTTTTTATGACTGAATATTTTATTATATATATACATTTTCTTTGTCCATTCATCCATCAATAATACAAAATTCATGTGTAATTTATTTTACCCTTCATGAAAATAGTTAATTCATTGTTCTTCAGGCTGTGACCAGTATCGTGAGACAGTTGAGGCATGGGGTGCAGAGTGAGACAGACCCAGATGTGGAAGATGGTTCTCCTGTTTAACTGCTCCAGAGCTCTGTTTTCTGGAAAACAAATGGGGGTGATACCAGGGCCTCCCAGCCCTGTGGAGAGGATTAAATGAGATAATGCCTATAATTAAGGCTTGGACTCAAAGCAAGCAGTTTAAAAATGTAAAATGCTTTTATGAAGGAATTGCAGGAAATCTGGGAGTCATTGCCCTAAGGGCTTTATGGCTTCTGTTCCTCCCTGGCTGGGTCTAGTAAGGGTTCCATTCCTGGGTGGTGTGTGACTCATGCTCTTCCCCTGGACGGAAGGAGACTAGAAGCTTGCAGCAGTTTGTTCAGGTAGGTCCTACCGCCTTTCTTTCACTCACTCTGGTGATGCAATCTTTTCCCCTTAGCCAGGCAGCTCATTAAATTGACCAAACTAGCACTGGCTGGTGGTGGTAGAGCAACAGCCTGTGCACTGAAGGGTCTCAGGTTCAATTCCGGGTCCAGGGCACATACCTGGGTTGTGGGTTCCTGTGCCCCCACACCTCCCGTTAGGGCTCTTTCAAGAGGCAACCAATCCATGTGTCTCTTACATTGATATTTTTCTCTCTCCCCCTTCCTCTGTCTCATGAAAAGCAATGGAAAAAAATATACTCTGGTAAGGAAAGTATTGTATTTCCGCCCTAGCCAGTTCGGCTCAGTGGATAGAGTGTTGGCCTGCAGACTGAAGGGTCCCAGGTTCCATTCTGGCCAAGGGCACATGCTTGGGTTGCAGGCTCAACCTCCAGTAGGGAGCATGCAGGAGGCAGCCTATCAATGATTCTCTCTCATCATTGATGTTTCTATCCCTCTCCCTTCCTCTCTAAAATCAATAAAAATATTTTTTTAAAAACCAACAGTATTGGATTTAGACCAGAATTTCTGCCTTCAATTTGCAATAGCTTTAATGAGGGCTAAAGTTTATGGACCTCTTTTGTCTGTTGCATGGAAGCTATTTTAACCCTTTGCACTCTGAACCATTCTGGACATTGGCTACCAGCTACTCGACGCTAACGGTGGAAACGTGCGTTGAATTAACTCAATTCCCCGTAATCACTAATAAACTGCAATGTCCCCTGAGAGGGGACATCTGAGTGATATGCTAGAATTCCGATGTCCCCTGAGAAGGGACAGCGGAGTGCAAAGGGTTAATTGGGAAAGTGATGTATTTGAGATGTCATCTCCTGAATACAGCAGAATGACCCTTCTTGCTGTAAACATCGATAATTTCTAGTACTATGGCTGAACTTTCCCTCTTTAAAAAAATATATATAGCCTAAACCGGTTTGGCTCAATGGATAGAGCGTTGGCTTGGGGACTGAAGGGACCCGGATTCGATTCTGGTCAAGGGCATGTACCTTGGTTGCGGGCACATCCCCAGTAGGGGGTGTGCAAGAGGCAGCCCATCCATGTTTCTAGCTCTCTCTCTCTCTCTCTTCCTTCCTCTCTGTACAAAATCAATAAAAAATATATTAAAAAAATAAAAATAAAAAAATATATATTTTATTGATTTTTTTATAGAGAGGAAAGGGAGAGTTAGAAACATTGATGAGAGAAAAACATCGATCAGCTGCCTCCTGCATACTCCCTACTGGAGTACATGCCCTTGACTGGAATCGAAACTGGGACCCACAGAGTATAAAACTCTCCAGACCTCCCCAACACCATGGAAGCCCCTTACCAACTTTGTTTCCCATGCAGGTTTGAATATCTTTTCAATTTTGACAACACCTTTGAGATCCACGATGACATTGAAGTACTGAAGCGGATGGGAATGTCCTTTGGTCTGGAGTCAGGCAGATGTTCTCTGGAGGATCTGAAACGTGCTAAGTCACTGGTGCCAAAGGCGTTAGAAGGTTATATCACAGGTGTGTTAATGGATGCTTTCACGTGTCTCTGATTGAGTGTGTCAAACCCCAACATGTTAAAACCTTTCTTCTTTTCTCATAGAAAATTAGTTCAAGTACATTGTATGCTCTCCCTTGATTTTGAACCCTTTCCTACTTGAACGTTTTGAGGAACTGCCATACTATTTTCCAAAGCAGTTGTACCAGCCATGCAGGAGTTTGTTTTCCACCCCCTTCTACACCTTGTTGTCCCTTTTTTATTATAGCTGTCCTAATAGATGTGGTATCTCTCTGTGGATTTGCATTTCCCCAGTGACTAATGATGCGAACATCTTTTCACGTGCTTATTGGCCATTTGTAAATCTTCCTTGGAGAATGTCTATTCAGATTCTTTGCGTGTTTTTTTAAATTGGGTTCTTTGTCATTTTTATTACGAATTAGAAAAGTACACTTGAATATACTAACCACCACTGTTTTGCATGTCATATAATACCGATTTGTTTCACTGATTCCGACAGCTCTTCCTAAGACTCTCACTGAGAATGGATGTAGCAAAAGTGCTTCTGCTTTGGGCCGTTCCTTCATTACAAGTCTTTCCTCCTAGACTGCACGTCAGTTTTTAAAGGCATTTATTAAGTTCTAAGGTATATTAACCCTTTGCACTCCGCTGCCCCCTCTCAGGGGACATTGGAATTCTAGCATATCACTCGGATGTCCCCTCTCAGGGGGGACATTGCAGTTTATTAGTGATTACGGGGAATTGAGTTAATTCAACGCACGTGTCCGCCGCAAAGCAGCGTCAAGTAGCTGGTAGCCAATGTCCAGAATGGTTTGGAGTGCAAAGGGTTAAATCAGATATAAGCAAAGTAATAGAATGAGTCTTTTTTCTGTTGGGTTTAGTTCTTAAATTGGCATCACCCTCTCCTGCAAATGGAACCCCATCTTATTGCCCCTCAGCCGGTGTCTCCCCCATCCCTGCCCCTTCCCCCTGCTCTTTTATCGGCAGCCCCGCAGCGGCCAAGGAAGGGCTTTTCAGTAACCCACCACCACGTTACTTAGTCCATTCTCACTGGAAAAGCTCGGGCGGGCGGGCGATTCGGCAGGCTCTCTGGCTTTTCTCTCTCCGTGACCTCATTGGCAGCCTGGGACACAGACTTCCTGGTTAGTTCAAAGGAACAAACGTGAGCCTCGGTGCAAAGGACAGAGGGCTCGTGAGCACAATGGTGAGAGTCACTGTGTGGTGTCGGGGTAATGTGAGTGAAGCACAGGCTTTCCAAGCTGTTGCCCCGAGAAAGTGTGATGTGTTATGCAGCCAGCTGAGCTCTGACAAAGTTTCCTCGTTGGCTAATCGCCAGTTACTGTTTGGATCAGGATTCTGGCTTTAATGTTACCGTGTGCAGACTTGTTATTTAATGTATTAAGTCTGCTGTTCCTAGAGCTGACGGTCTTTTTCCACAGCTGCCTTGTCAGCCTGTGAGAAACCTCCTAAAGTTTGTGTAGAGGCTTCGTTTACTTTTTCTCCGGAGATGCCTCTCGCTTGCCTGACAGTGTCCAATCGTCGCACATAGCTTTCTGTGTTTTGCGCAGGAATTATAAAATTGTTTTGATTAAACATAATAAGCGCTCGTTTTGGTAAATTACATTTTTCTGAGTGTGCATTTGATCTTGTAATTCTAAGAATTTATTTTTAATAAGTACATCACCTTCTTTGTAAACTCACTATTGAAGGGACTGTACTTATTCAATTCATTAACATTTAGATCTTATATGTCCTGTCACTGCCTTCTCTGAGCTGACACTCTAGATAAGGAGGTAACATTGAACTAGTGGAATTACAGTGAAAACTGGTCAAGGTTAGGATAGATAGAAGGAATACGATGTATGTATAGAAAGCAGCGTGAAAGGACAGATCTAACATCTGTGCAGAACGAAAAAGCAGTGCCTGTCTCACCCTCACTGAAAGCATGACTGCTCGTGGCCTTTTAAAGAAGAGCTGGTTTGAGTTACAAGCAAACGGGACCAGGAGAAAGAATAGGTCTTGGATGATAGTACCGTGTTTCCCCGAAAATAAGACCTAGAGCATGGAAAGATAAGACATCCCCTGAAAATAAGACCTAGCGCAACTTTGGGGGGGGAAATTAATATAAGACACTGTCTCATTTTCGGGGAAACAGGGTAGCACCGAGTGCACCAGGGGGGCACTTGAACAGATAGATTCAGTGAGGGTTTTGGCAAAATGTGTCTGTCCTTCCTGCCTCCGATGTTTCCGACTTGCCTTTCTCTGCCCACTGCTGGCTTTGGCTGTTACCACACCGTCAGGGTCTCGAGTCTTCCATCGTGAGGACACAGGTGGCCATGGAGGTCCAGTGGCTGCTGCCTCTTGGTCTTAAGAGAACGAGAGCCCAGTTGGTTTAGTTTGAATTCTGTCTCACTACGCCTTCCTGTCTGTCCCCGCCCCCCTATGATTTAGAAATGTCTTTTCTCAGCTGCAGAAGCCTGGCTTCTCCCAGGGCAGGAGCTGGTGTGGCTGAGAACACGCTGATGCCCTCCCTCGTCCGCCTTCTTCCCACGGGAGCAGCAGCCGCAGGCCCGGGGACCCACCCTCCTGTGTTTTCCCTCTTAGATATCTCCACGGGACCGTCATGGTTAAATCAGGGACTGCTTTTGAACTCTACCCAGTCAGCTTCCAGTTTAGACCTGACCACTGGTGCCACCTTGTCCCAGTCCAGGTACGTATGACTCGGGGTTCAGAGGCCAGCACGGAGCCCGGCCCCTCCGGGGGGAGGCAGGTCCCTGCCCGGCTCCGCAGAGCTCGGCGCACCTCCCCCCTGCTCCGTTCCCGCGTGCGAAGCAGCAGAAAGCGTTCGCCACGTTAACGAGCTGTGTGTTTGGGTTGTTTGCCAGCGTGAACCAGGGCTTCTGCTTGGATGCCGAAGTGGCCTTAGCGACGGGGCAGCTCCTCGCCCCGAACAGTCACCGGTCCAGCAGCGCGGCCTCCCACGGCTCCGAGTCCCGCGGGGAGACGCCCTGCTCGCTCAACGAGGACGACGAGGACGAGGAGGACGAGGACTCCGCCCCCGAATAAAGACGGCGGCCCACACTCTCCTCCCGGTGCGCATGTGTGTTCTTCCTGTGAGCGCTTGTTTCTGAAACGATTGCTTCAGCCCTTGCTTCTGTTCGCACTGTGTGTCCGGCGGGAACTGGGGAAACCACCCGCGGATCACACGCAGGCTGACCCGCGTGAGGTGAACGCTGCCATGTGCGGGTGAGGACGGCGGTAGGGTCGTAGGTCACCCCTCAGCGCGAGCTTTCTGAGGGGCCAGCGGGGACAGTCCTGGGAGAGCCGGGCCGCATGAACAAAGCTCATTTCCCTTCCGCAGGTGGGATCTGTGCCCCCGTCGTCGTCATCCCTCTCCCCCCCCCCGTACCCCTCCTTAGGACCAGGGTTGCTCCGCGGCCAGGCCTCGTGCATCTCTCCGTGGGAGGCACGGACAGGGGAGCGGTGCGGTGCGGTGCGGGGGGCGGGCCGGGGGGCCGCACTGCTGAGCCAGCTGAAAGCCTAGTGGAGGTGCTTCACGCACCAGCTGCCTTAGACAGCTTCTAGAAAGGAGCGCGCTCACTCTTACATACCTAAGTGACATTTAGAGTAATTTATAGCGAAGTGGAAATGATCACTCTTAGCCAATGCATTTGGTGCCTAGAACCTTAGGGCTACTTCTGGGGCCACGGTAGAATGCCTTTCCCGCGCATCGCACTCCGCCAGCACTGCCTTCGCCAGCACCCTCGTCGCGGCTTCACAGGGAAGAGTGTCATTTTAGTCAGAGTGGCCACGCCTTCCCCCCAGCGCTTTCATGGGAAACGAAGGAGCACAGCCCTCCGGCCAGGCTGCTCGCTTACCCTTCCCTGCAGCAGGCGTGGGAGTTCCCCCGTGTGCGTCTGTGGAAATGAACCAGTGTCATTTCCCGCACACAAAGCACCGTTTTCCTGTCCACGTCACCTTTTCTACATTTCCATTCATCAGAATGGCCTTACCGAGTTCTTCCCGGGTAAACCGTCTTCACACTCACCGGATGCCGCCTTCTGGGAAGTGGCGAGCGCGGAGTGGTTGGGTCCTGGCTGGGCGGTAGCTGTGTGTTTCGTAGCCAAAGATGCCGCAGGACCGCTGTGCTGGCGCGTCCAGTCCTGCTCCTCCGAACAGGAGCACGAGACCCCAGCCAGGCCTGGAAAAGAGCAAATAACAAGAGAAAATTCACTCCACGGCTTTGCCCTGGCCGTTCGGATTTGCCCCTGGGTTATGCATCGAGCACCTCTGGGCTCCGCCCAGGTCAGTCCTTTTCCAACTCCCGAGGGGCAGGCTGAGTGCAGGTGCCTCGTGCTGCCTCCCACAGGCTGCCCTGTGCTCACTGAGCGGGTGGAGACCTGGCTGGCCTGGAGCTGGTTAGGCCATAGGAGCGAACACACAAGAACATACAACTCGAACTTAAGTTTCTCTCAGACAAATCTCATTCTGTCAGAAATAAGCTGGAGTGCATACGCAGAGCGCAGAGATAGAGGCAGTGTACAGAATTCAGCCTCAGCCTGAGTTCCAGGCACGTCTCAGCTGGGCAGAGTGGGGAGGTGCCCAGAGCACCAGGTCCCCACGGCCTCCAGGAAGCTGACCAGGAGGAGGCACTGACCAGGAGGTCGTCAGCTGCAGGCAGGTAACACCAGGCTCCCTCCCCGTGGTCCCTAAAGAGGACACCGCCTCCAGCAGCCCCTCCCTTTCTCCTTTCTTTGTGGGAGGGGCCCCGCTGGGACCTGGAGAGACCCAGGGCCACAGCTAGCTTTTCAGTCCTGTGTTGTGCTGCAGGTCCCAAGACCTGTACGTCTGCATTCATGGCAGCCCATCAGTCGTAGTCTGGTCTCTACCAAATAGCAAAATCCTCTCTCTCCTGCTGCTACAGTGCTTTAAATGGACAAAATATGGGTTTAAAAGAAAAAGCAACCAAAGACTCACTACGCTTGGTGCCCCATCCTTGGCTGTCCAGCCGTAGGTGTGGCGTTTGGCCAGAAATGGTCCTCGGTACCTGGGGTCTCTGCTGAGGACATCTAACAGCCCTCCTGAGGGCATCAGTACAGGCTGGTGCACAGCCTTCCCTGCAGAAGCTAGGCTGAGATAAATCCTGTTTCGCTCCATAAATCCCCTAACACGTTGTCCTGGTCTAGAACTCCACGCTCAGGCACAATGTCGAATAGAAATCAAAGTGGAAAAAGCCGTTAGAAATAGTGGTTGGAACATCAGGCGCCTTCCTGGGAGCTGCACCCGGGTTGTGTGTGCACATGCATGTGCACACGTGGACAGCTCTGCCGGGGGGCGGCCCCTCTGATTCGGGGGAGTTTAAGAGGCCTTTCCCTCGGGGGTCCGTTTACTGTTATTCTTTCAAGTGTGTAGTATCGGTCTGCTCATTCTTGCTCCAGGATCACTGTGGGCTCCTGGCCGGCCTGGGACCTTAGGTCGTGGGAAGGGCAGGGCGTAAGGCCCCTGGTGCCTGCCCAGGCTCCCCTCCCCTCCCCCACTGTGCATCCAGTCACCTTCAGGAAGACAGACGCACACTGTGCCTTAGGACCGCGGAGGCCTCAGTGAGCTAACGGTGACCTCTCACCTCAACAAGCCCACCAGTGGCCCCTGGAAAACTTGACATAATGACCATGTGTTTCGTTTCCTTCAACTTAACTGTGGAAGCTGCGGGGTGAAACGGTGGTTTCCTCCACTTAACAGGATAAAAGAGGGTAACTCCCCTCAGCCAACTGTCCTCTGCTGAACTGGAAATGATGCCAGCTCAGCCCTCCACCTCCAGCTAGCCCGTCCGATCCGTCAGGGAGGCACTCAGAGGAGGGCTCAGGTTAGCCGGCAGACCGCCACAGCTCTCTGCTAAACCACAGGTCTCGGCCACTGGGGTCCTGAGGCAACCAAGCTGCTTCAAGCACAGTTGGGACAGGCGCCTGGGGCAGGCAGGACACAGCAGGCACCAGGTGTGCACGGGGCAAGGCCAGCAAAGGAAGGAACGGCCTCGGCCGCCTGCCATAGCCACACCGCACCCTGCTGAGCTTCACCAGCAATTCCCCTCGAGGGCCTTTCCTACCTGTTCGCTCCCCTCCGGCATAGGAAAGAGGTGTCCCACCCCCAGCATTCTGAGAGGTGGACATTGAGACTGCTGCCTTAGCAGTGACTGTAAAGATTTAACCCTTCAGTAAGCATTTGAGCTCACTGAACAGAAAGCATTAGGGCCGGTTAGTGCTGAGGAGAAAAAGGGGCAATGGGCCTGGGGGAAGGCTGCTTTGGTAGGGGGTGGCCATTGGTCCTGAGTCAGACCGCTGAGGCAGGCCCCTCCATGCCTTCGCCCCATGATACACCGTCCCGTAACATGCGCCTGGAGTCCACTGAATTCCAGCGGCCACACCGCTCCAGTTCTAAGCTTACATTTTGTTGTTTTACTGATTTTAGAGGCAGGAGAGGGAGAGAGCAAGAGAAACACTAATGAGACACAAGCATCACATTGATGGGCTGCCTCCTGCGTGCTCCCTACTGGGGATCAAGCCCACAACCCGGGCATATGCTCCGATCGGGAATCAAACCAGTGACCTCCGTTCACGGGCCTATGCTCCCCACTGAGCCACCTCAGCAGGCATACGCATCCACCCTGGAGTCTGTTAAATAATTGCTAGTATATAAAAGAAAACTCAAACTTACCTACCAGCAGTACCCATAAACCAAGAGAAGACCCTAACCCACGAAGTTCTCATTAGCTTCACCGTCCGGTTAAAAGGTGGAAAAGTAACTGCTTTTCTGGGTGTTTCTTCTAGTTTTACAAATTGTTGGGTACATAAAGTCTTTTTAGGTTGGACATATAAAAGGTCATCTTTTTTCTGCATATACACTGGCATTGGTGGAGCCAAAGACCATGTAAGGACCACTCTCCCAAACAGGTTCCTCACTTGCATGTGCCCACAGCGCTGATGACCATATCGAAGGCCCACAGCACGCCATGCGTGTGAGGGACCCTCAGAAATGTGCCTGTTTCTTTAAATTCCACTCAAAAGGAAAACAAGTCTGATATTTGCTTAGAAATTTACCTTTAAAAAAATTGAGCTATTCACACAAATTGTAATGTTTCTCAGGAAATAGCCCCTTTCCACAACCTAGACAGCTCTAGACAGGGATGCTTAGATCACCTTTGGGATCCAGTTTCCCACAGACCTCTCCACGCACACAGGGCTAAGGAAGAAGAAGTGGGGGACACACACTGACCAGCACAGATGTCCGTCCAGGCATGCGGTGTCGAGGCCGGAGGAGGGGTGCACAGTTAGTGTGTTCTGTGCTGTCCTCTCTCGGCCGAGGTACCTTGTCTCGTCCTCCCAGAGCCTTTGCTTTACAAAGGCCCATCTGCTGCTCCAGCAGGCCGGTCCGGGGCCGCCTCGTCCTCAGTGGCTTTGGGGGTTGATGTGGCTGAGACACAGGACAGGACACCCCTTCACCAAGGGCCTCCGAACAGGAGAGAACCTCTCTCCCCCCGCTCAGTAAGGCATCGCTTGTCTACCGCCCCTCAGGCCGTGTGCAGAGCTCTGCCAACCAGAATTCCTCCCTCCGGGAGGACCACATGGCCTGAAAACCTCGCCTCCCCACGCTCCTCCCAGGGGGCCTGGGGTTAGCCTCAGCCCTGTCACAGCAAGCACTGCAGCCAGGAGGGGGAGTGGGCCTTTGCCCGGGAGGCTGTGGGGTCAGCTTTGGGCCTCTCGGCTCGGAAGACCCAGGTCTGGACACGTCTGGGAAGAAATGCCCCCATGGGCAAAGACTGGCGCACACAGCCCCACGGGGAAGGGGCTTGAGTGAAGTTACCCACCACCCTTCTCTGGCACATCAGCTTGTTTCTGTTTATCCCAACACAACAAGGATGCACTTCCCCAGATGTCGCCACCAATTCTTGGGTGTCGCCACCAATTCTTTTGTCCCCGTGTGTCATCTTCATGTGTCAGGCATCATCTGATGGCAAATGGCCTGGTTTTCTAGTTCATGACCAAAGTCAGATTTTTTTTTCTTACTAAAGGTCTCCGAGGACCCAGATACTTTTCTGCTAAAAAAAAAAAAAAAAAAAGCCTTCTTAGCCGTTGCCTCTCTTTCTCCATTAGTACATGGCAGTCCCAGCCCTCCAGTGTCCTGTAAAGGACCTTCCAACCAGCCACCGCCCGGGCCGCTCAGCAGGCCCGAGCTCGGGGCACAGTTCAATACGGAGGTCCTCGAGCTGCTTTGTTTTCCACCGTCACATTTGACTTGCAGGTGAAAAAGAAAGGCTGTGAGCCCCAATCACCCACTTGTTCACCTTCCATTTGGAGATACTGTGCTCTGATCATGTGCTCCAGAAAACAGAGTTCTGTGTTTATTTGTTTTTTGTTTTTTTTTCCTGCATGAAGGAAACATCATGGTGCCACATGCTCTAAGCAGTTTAACAGCGAAACAAGGGGGACACGCACACACCACATCTGACTTGCCTGATGCAGACTTTCTTAGATGGGAGGACCTAACCTGATAAGGATGTATTATTTTGTAGCATCTCAAACTTTGTAAATAAATGCCGTTATTTTTATATGGAAATTTTATAGAAGAGCTATTTCTGTATACGTAATTATTCCTGGATTTTCTGAAATTGCTTCTGGTGGATAACAGACGAGTCCTAAGCAGTGTTCCTTAAAGATGGTTCGAGGACCACCCGCAGGAGAAGTGACCGGGTGGGGTGGGCGTTAAAATGTTGCATTCCCCTCCCACCCCCGACACTCAAGACGCTCCGGACTGAGGCTTGGTAAGCTGTACCTTTAATAAACTCCAAGTGATGTTTTTGTCCATTAAGTGTGAGTGTCTTTGTCCATCCTATAAGGTTAAAAGAAGGAAAGAGAAAAAGCATCTGAAATGAGGGTCAGTTGTGCTTGAAAGGAAAAATATGTATCAGACTGTTGTATGATTTGAATGAGATGCACTATAGAAAAAATAAATATTTAAAATAACGCTGGCCTCATTATTGGTGGATGGGGGGTTAGTGGATATTGTGGTCCATTGTCCAGCTCCCCTACATTCAGATCGAGATTCTCCCCAATTGCTGAGAACCTCCCCCAGGGATTGCAGCCAGTGAGGGGAATGAAGCCAAAACTTTTTGCCCCAACTAGGGGTATCTGAAGGGTCACCCCAACTTCAGAGTTACTCATGGAATAACTGCGGTTTCTCTGGCAACTGTATCATGTTTCAGCTTCCTGCTCTGCCCCATCCTGCTTCCCTCACTACTTTATAGTACATGGACACCACCTATGACGGAAATACTCAGACATCTAAACGGTTTTCTACATCTACTCAAAAAGACATGCACTCCTGCCCGGCAGGTGTTGCTCAGAGGTTGAGCATCGACCTATGAAGCAGGTCACAGTTCAAGTCCCAGTCAGGAAACAAGCCTGGGTTTTGAGCTCACTCCCCAGTAGGGGGCAGGCAGGAGGCAGCTGATCAATTATTCTTTCTCATCATGGGTGTTTCTATCTCTCCTACTTTCCTCTCTGAAATCAATAAAAATAAATATATATGTACTTATATCCTACCTAATAAAAGCAATATGCAAATTAACCATCACTCCATTCCACAAAACCACTCCCACTAGCCAATCAGAGCAAGTATGCAAATAAACCCAACCAAGATGGCTACAGCCACAGAGAGTAGGAGGGAGGAGTTTCCCAGGCAACAGAGGAAGCCAAGTTTTCTGCCTGCCTTTGCCGGCTACTATAAAGTTTCAATTGTAGAAAGTAAATAAATCCCAGATACCAGGGCCTCCGCTTGAGTGGCTGGGGGATGTGGCTGGCCTGCAAACCACCACAGGCCCCTCACTCAGGCTGCCCCACACCCCAAGGGAACACCCACTCTGATCCAGCACCCTTCAGAGCAAACCAGCTGGCCCCCACCTGTGCACCAGGCCTCTATCCTATCTAATAAAAGAGTAATAAGCAGATTAACCACTTCAACACACAATATGGCTGCCCCCATGTGGTCAAAGATCCTGTCCCTATGTGGCCACAAGATGGCCAGCAGGGGAGGGCAGATGGGAGGGAGCAGGCCTGCAAGGGAGGTCAGTTGTGGGTGATTAGGCAAGTAAGGAAGGGCAGTTGGGAGGCACTAGGCCTACAAGGGGGGCAGTTGAGAGGGACTAGGCCTGCAAGGGAGGGCAGTTGGGGGTGATCAACCCTGCAGGGGAGGGCAGTTGGGGGTGACCAAGCTGGCAGAGAAGGGAAGTTGGGGGCAAACAGGCTGGCAGGGGAGCAGTTAGACATCAATCAGGTTGGCATGGGAGTGGTTAGGGGGTGATCAGGCTGGCAGGCAGAAGTGGTTAGGGGCAATCAGGAAGGCAGGCAGGTGAGCAGTTGGGATCCAGCAGTCCTGGATTGTGAGAGAGATGTGCCTGGAGGGGTCCCAGATTGGAGAGGGTGCAGGCTGGGCTGAGGGACAACCCTCCCCCCTGTCCCCATGCACGAATTTTGTGCATCAGGCCTCTAGTGTGTGTGTGTGTGTGTGTGTGTGTGTGTGTGTGTGTATATATATATATATATATATATATATATATATATATATTTTTTTTTTTTTTTTTTTTTTTTTTAAAGACATGCAAGTAGCCCTAAACAGTTTTGCTCAGTGGTTGGAGTACCCACCTGCAGACTAAAGGGTCCCAGGTTCAATTCTGGTCAAGGGTATGTACCTTGGTTGCAAGCACATACCCAGTAGGGAGTGTGCAGGAGGCAGCTGATCAATGTTTCTCTCTTATCGATGTTTCTAACTCTCTATCCCTCTCCCTTCCTCTCTGTAAAAAATCAAAAAAATTAAAAATTAAAAAAATTAAAAAAAGACATGCAAGTGGTTAGAGTGCCATCCAGACACACCAAGTTTTCCGGTGAAATTCCTAGTCAGGGCACATACAACAATCAACCAGTGAATGCATAAATAACTGGAACAGCAAGTCAATGTTTCTCTTTCTCTCCCTCTCCCTTCCTTTTTCTCTAAAATTAAAAAAAAAAAAAATTATTAAAATCCCTGAGATTAAAAATTGTGGCAGAGTAAGTGGATGCCACATAGACATGCTCCCATGACCAAACTGGAATTACAACTAAAATACAAAGAAATTCCGGAACAGTCAACTGAAGACTATCTGGAGAGAACCCTGATAATAAGGACCAAAAGTGGAGACCGCATAGAGACTGGCAGGGAGGGCAGAAGTGCAAAAGGACTGAACAGGCTCACAGACAGCAGCTGAAGTTCCAGAGAGATATCTCAGCTGCGGGGGGTTGCCACTGAGAACTCTGGGTCTAATTCCCAAGCTGGGTCCCCCAGCAGAAAGCACCAGAACTGAGAAAGTTGTCCACATAACATCTGGCTGTCAAAAGCAGCAGGCTTACTGTCTCTCTGGGAAAGAGCTGGAAATGCAGGCACCCTCTTAAAAGGCCAATGCACAAAATTCCATGTGCAGCCACTCATCCTGGGCTCTGGCAGAGGAAGAGCAGAGTGGACTGGAGCTCTGTGAGCAGAAGCCAGGGCTGGGGGCTTTGGGGTTAAAGTTCAAAAAGCAGATACAGAGAAACCAAGACAGTGACATAGGTGAACAACTGCTCTGCCGCCTCACACAACAATTTCAAAACTACAACTAATATACAGGACGTCTATCACCCAAAAACTCGGGAAAGCTGGCTGAGAGAGAAAGGAGCCTCGATACGGAGGCACGCGAAGCGGGCTGGTGGGGGCGACTGGGCGCGAGGCTTTTTTTTCAGCCCGAAGGGAAACAAGCTCCCCATCACTTTGAAATCCAGTTTCTGGGGTCACACAGGAGACCCAGACGCCTACAGGGAGAAGCTGATCTGTCGGCCATCGGGTCCGAAAGTAAGGGTGACTCTTGCAGAGGTGCGCCCAGCAATCATTGTTTAATGCACAGGGTCGCAGGGATGCGGGGATTTGAAAATGCAAGGATTTGGAAACACAGAAGGGCAGAGCAGGCTGAAGGCAGCCATCGCTGTTTGCCACACCCCAGCCTCCTGATGTCCTGAGATCCCGCCCCACCCTGAGGACCCGCCCTGAGGCTCCACCCCACACATTCTACAGACCCGCCTAGGCACCACACAGATACTTTTGCATATAAATGGCCCGTATTGTGGCAGCTTAACGAAATAAATTGCAGCTCCAGCAACAAAACCGCCAAGTCCCAAGCAAAGAGGATAAAACCGTAGTTCTTGTGGCAGCTCCTGCTGGGTGGCCTCAGACGGTAGCTGAACTGCACCTCATTGGAGATCCAGAAACCAGTGTATCTAGTGGTTGGTGTGAGACGACACCAGATTTCAACTACTCTCATAAGGGACACGTTCAAGAGACAGACTCAGTGAGCACCAAAGCCCCACCGGAACAAGTCCTCCCCCATAAACGTGTCTCCAGCACAGCAATTCTTCCATTATAGACTCAGCGGGTCCCCACAGCCAATTGGCCTGGAGGTCAATTCCTCTCAGTGACACTAACAACAATCAAGACTTAACTACAACAAGGCTGTACACACAGTCCACAAAGGGGAGCACCAAGAGTGTCCATATCAGGCAACTGTGAGGCTGACCCACTGAACCATATAGAACACCCAGGCCCACAAAGCGACTCTACCAACTCAGGGAAACAGCAAAAATGCCAAGGAAAGGAAACAGATCTCAAAAGAAATGGAGGAGAACAAAGACTGGATATAGAGTTCAAAACCACTGTTAAAAGTTTTTTCAAGAATTTCCTAGAAAAGGCCGATAAATTTAACGAGACCCTTGAGGATATGAAAAAGGACCAACTAGAAATTAAACATACACTGACTGAAATAAAAAATACAGAGACCCATCAGCAGACTAGAAGAACTCAAGAAACAAGTCAAAGAGCTGGAAAACAAAGAGGAAAGGGGCACTCCTCTGCAGAAGCAAGAAGAGAAGAGAATCCAGAAAGCTGAAGATAGTGTAAGAAGCCTTTGGGACAATTTCAAGTGTAATAACATCAGAATTATGGGGGTGCCAGAAGAAGAGAGAGAGCAAGACACTGAAAACCTATTTGAAGAAATAATGACAGAAAACTTCCCCCACCTGGTGAAAGAAATAGACTTACACATCCAAGAAGCGCACAGAACCCCAAACAAGAGGAATCCAAAGAGGACCACATCAAGAAACATCATAATTAAAATGCCAAGAGCAAAAGACAAAGAGAGAATATTGAAAGCAGCAAGAGAAAAACAGTTAGTTACCTACAAGGGAGCATCCATATGATTGTCAGCTGATTTCTCAACAGAAACCATGCAGGCCAGACAGGAATGGCAAGAAATATTCCAAGTGATGAACAGCAAGAACCTACAACCAAGATTACTCTACCCAGCAAAGATCTCATTCAGAATTGAAGGGCAGATAAAAAGCTTCACAGATCAGAAAAAGCTAAAGGAGTTCATCACCACCAAACCAGTATTATATGAAATGCTAAAAGGTGTTCTTTAAAAAGAGGAAAAAGAAGAAAAAAGTAAAGACGAAAATTATAAACAAAAAATACATATCTATCAACAAGTGAATCTAAAAGTCAAGTGAATTAAAAATCTGAGGAACAGAATAAACTGGTGAATATAATAGAATCAGGGGCATAGACACTAAAAAATAATACAAAAAATCAATGAAGCTGATTCTGTGAAACCTATTACCCACACTCATGAGCTATTAGCCTCCAGACAAAACTGATGAGCTATTATTACCCACACTCATCAAGAAACAGAGGGGACCCAAATAAATGAAACTGAAACAAAAGCAGAGAACTAACCATTGACACCACAGAAATACTATGAACAGCTATATGCCAACAAGCTGGACAATGTGGATAAAATGGACAAATTCCTAGAACAATACAATCTCACAAAACTGAATAAGAAATAATAATAAAAATTAAAGAAAACCTGAACAAGCCAATAACAACTGAGGAAATAGAAGCAATAAAAAACAAACAAACAAAAAAAAAAACACCAAAAAAAACCCCAAACAAACAAAACACTACCAGCAAACAAAAGCCCAGGTCTGGATGGCTTCACAGGGGAGTTTTACCAAACATTTAAAGAAGTAACACCTATACTCTTCAAGTTATTCCAAAAAATTAAAGAGACAGCCACACTTTCAAGCTCTTTTTGAGGCCAGTATTATCCTAATTCCAAAACCAGACAAGGACACTACCAACAAAGAATTACAGACCAATATCCCTAATGAACATAGATGCTAAAATCCTTAACAAGATATTATGAAATTGTATCTAGCAATATATTAAAAAGATCATACACCATGACCAAATGGGATTTATTCCAGGGATGCAAGGCTGGTACAATATTTGCAAATCAGTAAACATGATACATCACCTAAACAAATTGGAAGACAAAAATCAAATGACCATATCAATAGACACTGAAAAAGCATTCAACAAAAAATCCAACATGTAGAGGGCCCCCTGGGAGGCACATGGGCATTTCTTTAATTATTGTCAGCTGAACTCAGGGAGACAGGCAGAGCCAAGCCCTGGGAACACACTTTGCCAAAAAGGCAAGAGTGTTATCAGCTTGGCCTTCATTTCAGACCAGGTGTCGGGGAGTGTGGGCCTACTCAAGAATGCAAATAAGCTCCTTTGATCCTAAGTTCTGGTGAAACCCCCTGGTATTTGAGGGTAGAAAATAAATTTGCTGAGTTGGTTCTGGGTCCCTGTCCCTCCATCAGAGAGGATGGTGGTCCCATCCGGCTCCCAGCTTTTTCTATCTTCCTGTCTGGTCTCTTTCTTTTATCTCTTTATCCCCAGCTCCTCTACTCAGGAACTAGACCTGCTCCTTTTCCGTGCTGGACGCGGAAAAGAGAGAAACACCTCCACTAACACGCATTTTTTTTTAATAAAAACTCTCAGCAAAGTGGGAATAGAGGGAGTATACCTCAACATGATAAAAGCCATATATGACAAACCTACAGCCAACATCATACTCAATGGGCAAAAACTAAAGAACAGGAATAAGAGGGATGTCCACTTTCACCACCACAGTGATCAGACAAGAAGAAATAAAAGGCATCCAAACTGGAAATGAGGAAATAAAACTCCCATTATTCACAGACGACAGGATATTATACATAGAAAACCCTAGAGACTCCACACAAAAATACTACTAGATTTAATAAATGAATTTTGCAATGAAGCAGGATACAAAATCAATACCCAAAAATGAATGGCTTTTTTATACACCAATAATGAATTCTCAAAAAGAGAAAATAAACAATCCCATTTACCATTGCAACAAAAAAATTAAGATACATAGGAATAAACTTAACCAATAAGGTAAAAGACTTTGAAGGCCAGCATTATCCTAAGACCAGTTAATCCCAATGACAGAACATTGAAGAAAGAGATAGAGGAACATATAAACAAGTGGAAGAACATACCCTGTTCATGGATTGGTAGAATTAACATCATTAAAATGCCCATACTACCCAAGGCAATCTACAGATTCAATGCAAGCCCTATTAAAATACCGACAGCATATTTCACAGATCAAGAACAAATACTCCAAAAATTTATACGGAACCAAAAATGACCCCAAATAGCTGCAGTAAACTTGAGAAAGAACAAAGTTGGAGAAACCATAATACCAGATATCAAGTTATACTACAAAGCCACTGTACTCACAGCTTGGTATCGGCACAAGAACAAGCATTTAGATCAATGGAACAGTACAGAAACCCCAGAAATCGACCCAAGCCATTATGCTCAATAGTATTTGATAAAGAGGGCAAAAGTATATAATGGAGTCAAGACAGTCTCTTCAATAAATGGTGCTTGGGAAATTGGACAGATACAGTCAGAAAAAAAGAAAAGAAAAGAAATTAGACCATCAACTTGCACCATACACAAGAATAAAATAAAAATGGATAAAAGACTTAAATATATGTTGGCAAACCATAAAAATCCTATTGTAGAAGAAACCATAGGCAGCAAAATCTCAGACATCTCTGGTGACAATATGTTTATAGACACATCTCCTAGGACCGTGGTCAGCAAACTGTGGCTCGAGAGCCACATGCAGCTCTTTGGCCCCTTGAGTGTGGCTCTTCCACAAATACTATGGCCTGGGTGAGTCTATTTTGAAGAAGTGGCGTTAGAAGAGGTTTAAAAAACTTGGCTCTCAAAAGAAATTTCAGTCGTTGTCCTGTTGATATTTGGCTCTGCTGACTAATGAGTTTGCCGAGCACTGTCCTAGGGCAAAGGAAACTAAGCAGAAAATAAACAAATGGGACCGTATCAAAATAAAAAGCTCCCGCACAGCAAAAAGAACCATCAACAAAACAAACACGGAGCCCACTGTATGGGAGAACATATTTGGCAATGATACAGCTGATAGAGGGCTAATATCCAAAATATATAAGGAACTTATACAATTTAACAAAAGGAAGACAATCCAATTAAAAAATGGGCAAAGGACCTAAATAGAGACTTCCCCAAAGGGGACATACAGATGGCCAAGGGACAGATGAAAACATGCTCAAAGTCACTCATCATCAGAGAGATGCAAATTAAAACAACAGTGAGGTACCATCTCACACCTGTCAGAACGGCTACCATCAACAAATCAACAAATGACAAGTGCTGGCGAGGATGTGGAGGAGAGGGAACCCTAGTAACACTGCTGGTGGGACTGGTGCAGTCATTATGGAAAACAGTAAGGAGTTTCCTCAAAAAATTACATATGGAACTGCCATTTGCCCCAGTGATCCCATTTCTAAGTACATAGCCTAACAAATCAGAAACACCAATCACAAAGAATGTCTGCACCCCTATGTTCACAGCAGCACAATTTACAATAGCTAAGCTCTGGATACAGCCCACGTGCCCATCAGCAGATGAGTGGGTAAAAAAGCTGTGGTACATTTACACCGCGGAATACTATGCAGCTGTAAAAAAATAAAGACATATCTTTTACCCTTTGAAACAGCAGGGAGGGACCTGGAGAATATTATGCTAAGTGAAATAAGTCAGGCAGAGAAAGACAAGTATCGCATGATCTCACTCATGTGTGGAATCTAGTTAACAAAATAAACTGATGAACGGAGTGGATCCAGAGACATGGAGGCACGGAACAGAGTGAGGGAAGGCGGGAAGGGTGGGTGGAAGGTAATCAACCAAAGACCTTGTATGTATACATGCATAACCCACGGACACAGACAATAGGGTGGGGAAGGCCTAGGGTGGGGGTCGGGGAGGTCTCAGAGCGGTCAATGGTGGAAAAAGGGGGACATATGTAATACTTTCAACAATAAAGAATTGTTTAAAATCAAAACTAAAAAAACAAACATGCACTCCTATGTTCATTGCAGGATTGTCCACAATAACCAAGATACGCAAACAACCTAAGTGCGCTTTGACGGATGGCTGGCTAACAAAGACGTGGTACGTATATGCCATGGAATACTCCTCAGCCACAATCAGATTTTTTTTTTTGTAACAACATGGATGGATACGGAGAGTACTGTGCTAAGTGAAATACGTCAGACAGAAAAGGACGAGAACCATGTGATTTTACTCCTGTGGCTCATAAAACAGAAAACAGCCACCAGCCTGGCTGATGCAGACGACGGAAGGGTGGCTTCCAGGGGGAAGGAGAGTGGGAGGAGGACAAAGAGGTGATGGGAGGAGCCTAGACTGCAGGTGGCGAGGACACAGGAACAATACACAGATGCATTATAACGCGGTACAGCTGACGTTTATATAATGTTATCAACCAATTCACCTTGTCTAGTTTTCAATTGGAAAAAGGTTTTCTGTGTTAGAGAGCTATGACTATAAGTGTTTCCCAAACTTTTGACACATGTGTACCCTTCTATAATTTTCGTAACGCTGAGTACCCCTCGTCCTCATGAGAACGTAGAATTAGGCGCAGCTAAGCACGGTGCAGTGCATATCCCCACCAAACTCCGGTGCAACGCGGACCCCCACCAAACTCTTCCCGTACCCCTGGGGGCAGGCGTGCCACACTTTGGGAAACACTGGATAACATCATAAAGAAGAATGCCTTTACAATTCCAGAAACCACTGACCTGAATAGATATTTTTAGGGAAGTTGCTTATCTTCCCTTTTACACCAAACCAGCATCCGAGAGAACAGCGATGAGGCGAGTACCGGCCCCAGGCAGAGCTCCGCCTGCCTCCGGGATCAGAGCTCCCTCAGCCTCTGCCCTCGCTCTCTGCCCGCCTGGGGAGAGGCGCACGCCCCCGAAAGCTCTGTCCTCTCCTGTGTCCCACACGCTGAGCAGGTGCTTCGTGGACCATGGGCCGTAAGGAGGAAGGCACAGAGGGGTTTGGAGCAATTTGGGAATCAGAATGAGGTCAGGTCTTGAAGATACACTATGAGATAACTAAGGAAGGCATTTTCACATAAAGACTCTCACTTGAGTTCAACAGATGGATGGACCAGTAGGTGGTGGTGTTGGTAGTGTTGTTGTTGTTGGTGGTGGTGGTGATGGTGGTGGGGTTGGTGGTGTTGGTGATGGTGGTGGTGATGGTGGTGGGGTTGGTGGTGTTGGTGATGGGGTTGGTGGTGTTGGTGATGGTGGTGGTGATGATGGTGGGGATGATGGTGGGGTTGGTGGTGGGGTTGGTGTTGGGGGTGTTGGTGGTGGTGGTGGTGGGGTTGGTGGTGGTGATGGTGGTGGGGTTGGTGGTGGTGGTGGTTGGTGGTGGGGTTGGTGGTGGTGGTGGGGTTGGTGGTGGTGATGGTGGTGGGGTTGGTGGTGTTGGTGGTTGGTGGTGGGGTTGGTGGTGTTGGTGGTTGGTGGTGGGGTTGGTGGTGGTGGTGGGGTTGGTGGTGGTGATGGTGGTGGGGTTGGTGGTGTTGGTGGTGGTGGTGGTGGGGTTGGTGGTGGTGATGGTGGTGGGGTTGGTGGTGGTGGTTGGTGGTGGGGTTGTTGGTGGTGGTGGTTGGTGGTGGGGTTGTTGGTGGTGGTGGGGTTGTTGGTGGTGGTGGGGTTGGTGGTGGTGATGGTGGTGGGGTTGGTGGTGGTGTTGGTTGGTGGTGGGGTTGTTGGTGGTGGTGGTTGGTGGTGGGGTTGGTGGTGGTGGTGGGGTTGGTGGTGGTGGTGGGGTTGGTGGTGGTGGTGGGGTTGGTGGTGTTGGTGATGGTGGGGTTGGTGGTGGTGATGGTTGGTGGTGTTGGTGATGGTGGGGTTGGTGGTGGTGGTGATGGTGGTGGTGGAGGGCATGTGCAGTGTGGAAGTGAGGAGCCCGTGCCCACACTCTCATCTCAGGGATTTCCTGGAGCGAAGCGCCCGAGCTGGGCTGGGCGTGGAGGTGAGGCGGCATCAAGAGAAAACAGCCTCCAGCAGAGCCTCCCGGAGGCAGCCCCGGGCACCCGCTCTCAGCTCCTGCTCCCCGAAGCTACTCTCCCTCCTTCGGGCAGGCGGCTGCTGCAGCCGCACTCCTCCCACTTCTGTCTTCACCGGAGCCCGGCTCCTCTGACTGCTCCTGACACACAGCTCCCCGCACCCCTCTCCCAGCTTACCTGTGAGGAGGGGCCTCCTCTGCTCCCGCTGCAGCCGCCGCCAAACGCCCGGCCCGGCTGCCAGCTCCCTCCTTCCCGGAGGCCCGGCCCGCCTCCTGCTGGGACCTGCTCTCAGGCGATGGGCTCCGGCGGGAGAGGCACCTGTGGGAGGGAAGGCGGTCAGAGTGGGCGGCACCAACCCAATTAATGCAGAGCAGGGCTGGTCCGAACCACTTCTCCCTCGCATGCAAAGCACTTTCTAACTCTGCTGGCTCCGGGCAGTGACATTCCCGGCCACTTCCTTCTCGCCCGCCTCGCCGCCCGCCCGGGGGGCCTCCGTGCTCGGCCCAGGATTGTTTTCTTCTTCCCCGGCCCAGCCCTGGCTCTGGGCCCGAAGCCAGCGAGAGCTCACGAGCAGCACGTGAGCTGAAGCCCGAACCTCCACAGCTTCTGCTGATAAATAATAGGTGTTTAGCCTCCAGGGTTTGTGTTGGATCTTTTTTTTTTTTTCTTCAAGTTTTTATTGTTGAAAGTATTATAAAGGTCCCCCTTTCCTCCCCCCCCCCCCACTGACCCCTTCTAGCCCACCCCACCCCCACCCCAGGCCATCATCACCCACTGTCTGTGCCCACGTGCTATGCATGTAACTGTGTTGGATCTCGACTGTGAATATGACAGAAAGTGCTCTTTACAGGATGTGTTTTAAAAACATCTGAGTTCTCTCCGTGGCAGTGAGGCCTCTTCGCCGCCGGGAGAGCGATTATCCTGCAGAAAGGGCCCCGGCCCGTCTGCCCGGCTCCTAACAGGGAACAGTTTCCCTCGGGTTTTATCAACATCGAGTTAACAGTTAAAGATGGGAACGAGTATGCCCAAGGACTTCTAGGGCAGTGCACACTTTTGGAAATTACGTTAAGGAACAAAAGCCAGCACGAGCACATTGGACCTCCTGGCAGTGGGATGGAGGCACGGAAGTGACCCAGATCCCCCAACCGCACTGCTACAGGCGGCAGCACCCCCACCCTCCTCCGCCCGAGGAGCCGGGCGTCCGAGTCACACTCCTGGGCTCCGGCTCCTGCTCACCTGCATCCCGGAGGCCGCCCGCCCGGAGAGGAGTCCGTCTTCAGAGCTGGTGCTGGTCAACGGGTAACTCCCGGCTCCAGGGCTTCCAGAGAGTTCTCCTCTCCCGTGAGGAGGCTCCGGACCGCTGGCTCAGGGGCAGCTGCTACCTCCCTGCCGGCCCACACAGGGCGCTTGTCGGATAGAGGGGGCCTGGTTGTGGCGGAGAGACAGGCCTGACGGGGAGTCAGATGCCCGGATCGAGGGTTGCTCCATATCCCCGCTCCCGGCTGAATCTCCTCTGAAAGGTTTCTCAGCGCCTGGGGGGCAAAGGCATGAGCTCTGCAGGGCTGGGGCTTGCCCGAGGCCAGCTCCTGCTGGGGCGTCTGGGACCACCCCGTCACCCTGACAGGGGCAGACGGAGACAAGCTGGGAGAAGCCCCGGGGCCCGGGCGCTGCAGGCCAGAGGGCCGCCAGCGGCTCGGCCCCTCCAGGTGCCCGGAGGACGCACACCCCAGCATCTGCTACAGCTGCTGGTAACCAGAAGCACCACCTCTTTTGTGCTGGGTCTTGTTTAGGTTTTGTTTGCAAAACTCCACAAATACCAGCTGACCCCCAGGAGTGCCTGGTTCAATCGGAGTTCTGCTGGCGATACATGGGCGACTTCTTATTTGATAAACGTGGATGAGCTGCCGTTTGAGGAAATTTAATCATATTCATTCTAACCCTAACATAACTCCTATGCATAATCCTGTACCAAAATCCCACTTTTCCCGTCGGGTTTTGTGCTCAGTAAGCAGTTTTAGAACACACACTGCGGTTGATGGCTTTCGTGACCAGTTTTTAGAGACATCACCCTCGGTAGGAAACAGGAGGGAGTGGGTGTACTCGCACACCTTTGCCCGTCAGCCTCCCTCCTGTGAGACTGCGTGTGCGTGTGCGTGTGTGTGTGTGTGTGTGTGTACCCGCACAGACACTGTGGGTGGCTGGAGCGCTCCACGGCTCAGGCACGGAGTTGGCGCCCATGTCACTTACATGTCAGGAATTCTCCAGGTTCGCTGTCAGCTGGGAGGACAGCCAGTGAAGACCTTCGTTTACTGGGCATTAGAAATCCTCTGAGGATAACCTTCCATGGACTTCCATCTTTATAAATTCAGGGTCTGGTACAGTAGCTCAGTGTTTCCCAACCTTCTCTCATGATGAGAATCACCTGGTGGAGTTGTTAAAACACAGATTCCTGAATCCCAACTAAGAAGTGCTAAACTAGAATTTTTGAGAACATATAGGTAAAATTGCATACCTAACTTAGTGCTCTAACACAGATGTTATATACAGAGCACTAAGTTAGGTATGCAATTTTACCTATATGTTCCCAAAAATTCTAGTTTAGCACTTCTTAGTTGGGATTCAGGAATCTGTGTTTTAACAACTCCACCAGGTGATTCTCATCATGAGAGAAGGTTGGGAAACACTGCAGTAGCTGATGTATGATGCTACACTCTCAGTCTTCATTGAAAGAATGAGTGTGAACTAACTGTTCTCCCCAGCGTCACGTGTGGGCAGCTGTTAACAAGAGAACGTGTGCGGGGGAAACCAGGGAGCACGGGAGGCAAAGAACAGATGAGTGAGAACTGCAGCAAGCAGCCCACCTGGGACAGCTCCCCGGGAGAAGCTGGCTGTAGAGGAGTGTGACCATCCCAGGTCACGAAACCACCAAATCACTTGCAGAGAGAGGCTCTCAGCTCTGGGGTCCTAGCCAGAGTTCCCCACACTACCCGCCCCCGCCCCCCAGCCCCCCGCCCCGCATCTCTGTATCCAGGGAGGAACTGGATTGTCTGGCATCGGGGCAGGAACTCGGGGGCAACTTTCTCCCAGACAGGGGTACTCACAGGGGTCATTGTTCCTGTGCTGGGACCTCCACTATCTGATCCCCCCACCCCCAACTCCCCCACTATCTGAGTTTTCATCCGCATAGCTCACACTGTTTGCTCCACCCTGGGGACTCCCTGCAACCCTGACCCATTCAATTCTGACCCATTCAATTCGCAACCCCACCCAACCTGTTTGCAGTGGCTTTTCCATGTGAATGCTCAGGCCTTAGACTTTGCTAAAATCCCAAACAAGCTGCAGCTGGTGTCAGCGTGCTCCAAACCTTCCAAAAAAAGGCTCTAGCACAAGCCTGCCTTGCCTCACAGCTGGGCCTCGCCAATACAAGTAACTCCTGCAGGGCAGCCCCAGGCAGGGGCTGACTCTGAACTCTCTGGAGGCCCTAGAGCCAGCGTACTCGGTGGACAGCTTCAGACAACAGCAGATTACAGCTCTACACATCCACAAGCGACACACCAAAGCCCTAATAAAGCAAGTCCTGCTCCATAAGGGTGTTTCCTGCACAGGAGCTCTGCCAATGGAGCCACAGCTGGTCCTCACAGCCAACTGGCCGGGAGGTCAACTCCTCCCAGTGATGCCAACAGCAATCAAGGCTCAACTACAAGACTGTGCACACAGCACACACAGGGGAGCACCTAGAGTGCCCGGCTCAGGTGACGGGGGAGGCTGGGCCACCGGGCCCTACAGGACCACCTGCTACACAAGGCCACTCTACCAACTCCAGGAGACAGAGCAGCTCTACCCAGTACAGAGAAACAGACACAGGGAAGCAGCCACAGCAAGGAGACAAAGAAACATGTGACAAAGGGAAGAAATGGAAGCAAGCAAGCTATTGGGTACAGAGTTCAAAGCCATGGTTATATGAGACTTCAAAGATTTTAGTGAGAATATCAAAGACATGAGAAAGGAACAATCAGAAATTAAGCCTACACTGACTGAAGCGAAGAATAATTTACGGGCATTCGACAGTAGAGTAAAGGAGTCCGAGAATCAAATCAATGATTTAGAATATGAGGAAGTAAGAAACACCCAAGCAAAAGAAGAGCAAAAGGAAAACCCCCAAAAATATGAAGACAGTATAAGGAGCCTCTAGGACAACTTCAAGCGTACCAACAAACGAATTATGGGGGTGAGATGAGAGAGAGCAGATGAGAGAGAGCAAGATATTGAAAACCTATTTGAAGAAATAATGACGGAAAATTTCCCCTACTTGGTGAAAGAAATAGACTTTACAAGTCCAGGAAGCAGAGTCCCAAATAAGAGGAACTCAAAGAGGACCACACCAAGACATATCATAACTAAAATGTCAAGGGTTAAAGACAAAGAATTTTAAAAGCAGCAAGAGAAAAGCAGTTAGTTACCCACAAGGCTCAACCACAACTGTCAGCTGATTTCTCAACAGAAACTTTTCAGGCCAGGAAAGTGGCAAGAAATATTCAAAGTGATGAATAGCAAGAACCTACAACCAAGATTACTCTACAGCAAAGCTATCATTTAGAATTGAAGGGCAGATCAAGGCTTCACACACAAGAAAAAGCTAAAGGAGTTCACCACCACCAAACCAGTATTACATGAAATGTTGAAGGATATTTTTTAAGAGGAGCAAGAGGAGGGAGGAGAAAGAGAAGGAAAAGTTAAAAATATGAGCAATAAAATGGCAACAGATACACATCTATCAAGAATTGAATCTAAAAATCAAAATTAACAAGAAATCAAATGAGCAAAATAAATGACAGAAATAAAACAGAATCAGAAGCATGAAGTTGGAACAGACTGATTAATCTCAGAGTGAATGAGGGTGGGAAAAGAGATGAACCAAAGATCTTACCTATAGACACAGAGCAGGGTAATGAAGGCCTGGGGTGGGGTGGGAACCGGGTGGAGGGGGAAAATCAGGGGAGGGGAGACGTCTGTAAAGGGGGGGACAAAAAATATTTAAAAAAAAAAAACCCATATACTTGTAGCACACCTATAAATATCACAGTATTCTCTTCCAGCTAATATGGATATTTAACTTCTGCTTGCTATACAGGCTGACCTTCTTGTCCTTTGTAGTTTTTAGGACCTCAAGGGCCTTCTGCAATCCTTTATTGTCTTAAGAGTATAACAAGCAAGTGTCCTGAAGATCATGTTGGCAAGCATGGTGGTTACTGCCATCCCTCTGGGTGGCTCCCGCCTCAAAGGAATTTATGATCAGTTGCAACTTGTCTCCTCAGAGAGACAGCGAGCCAGCCCAGTGCACCTGGGCCCGAAGGCAAGCCCTCCTGTGACCTCGCACACCAGCCTCCTTGGGCCCCAGCACTTGGCTTCCAGAGGCCACTGCCCTCTAGTAAAAGCAGAGAGGACACCTGCCACTCGGTGCGCCCACCAGACATGGTTTTACTCTCGCTGTGGCTGCAGCTTGTTGGGTGCAAGCTCCAGGCCAGGGACTTGTTCTGATGCCCAGTGTATCCCAACCTCCTAGTGCAGTGCCTGGTACACTGCACGAAGAGGAAGACTTGGGTTGGTCAACCAAGGTCAGACAGGAGTCAGTCTGGGCGACGCCGGAACCACACAGGCACAACTACAGTTCAGTGACTTAGGGGCATTCCCATTGTTCTCTCCCAAACCCAACACTCCCCCACTTTGGATATTCTTGTTTCAGTCTGAGAACAGGCTTGCTTTTACCTAAGCTCATGAAAGCAAAGTAAACCCATAGACTACTTTAAAACACACCGGAGAAATGTAATTAGATGCTCAATCATATGAATGTCACATAAGCCAGAGTCGACAGCTGCTGGGGACCTGGCACTGGGCTGGTGTCACTGCATTTCTGACCCCCATTTCACTCTCAGGAGACAGGACCGAGGACAAGCCAAGCCCGGAAGAGGCTCTTCATGAACAACTGCAAGGATCGCCGCCTTCAGTTGCCGAGACGTCGAAAGTGAACCTGCTGTCACTAAGGCCTGAGGGACAGCTCCGGATGGGGCCGAAGGGCAGTGGAGGCACCTCACCTCGGGACCCAGGCCCACCTGCCGGCCGAGGCCGGAGCACCGTGTCTGAGCCAGCCAGCGGGGCCCGCTGCTCCTGAGTCGCACCAACACAAAGAAAACCTTGGAAATATCGGTTTTGTGTTTTAAGGAGAAAATAAAAAAAATAGGCTTAAAAAAAAAAGGGAATCGTACAGTAAGCACACCTTTTCGGTAAAGGAGAAAGTACCTCCCATTGTGACAGAGGCTTGTAACAGACTCCTGAGGAGGAGGGAAACTGCAATGACACCAACCAAATGCTGAAGTAGAACTCTGCTGTTCGGTTGGAAGTTTTGAATAAGTTTCATGTTTTATAGTTTACAATTCATGTTTTTTAATAGAGACAACAGTCTACTAAATAAAAGTAGTAACAAGGTATTTCACAATTTAAATCTTAGGAATTTAATTTCATTAAAACAGGTAGGTGCATAGCCCGAGCTGGTTTGGCTCAGTGGATAGTGTCGGCCAGCAGACTGAAGAGTCCTGGGTTTGATTCCGGTCAAGGGCACATGCCCGGGTTGGGGGCTCAATCCCCAGTAAGGGGTGTTCAGGAGGCAGGTGATCCATGATTCTCTCTCATCATTGATGTTTCTCTCTCTCTCTCCCTCACTCTCTGAAATCAATTTAAAAAAATTTTTTTTAAATAGGTGCATATTCATACTGGGTAACCTAAAAATGCTGCTTCATCTATGGTCTAAAATACTTTTCATAACAGATTTAGTTCCAGCACTAATAATCCCATCACTTTTTCTTTACATGTTTTATAATGAACAGTTTGTGTTCTTTTACTTTTGTAATGGAGAGAAATATTGATTTGAGAGAAACAAATCAATTGGTTGCCTCCTGCATGCACCCCAACGAAGGTCTGGGCCAGGGAGGAGCCTGCAACCAGAATTGTGTCCTTGACTAGAATCGAACTTGGGACCTTTCAGCCCACAGGCAGACACTCTATCCACTGAGCCAAACCGGCTAGGGCAACAGTTGTTGTTCTTAATAAAAAAGATCTACAGACTAATTCAGCATGTAAAAAATAACGTTACAATAAACCCAAGACAACCTTTCAAATCCGCTTTTATTTTCTTTTTTTTCCTCCTCACACACAGAACTTCTCCCCACACGTTTCTTGCAGCTGTGAAGTCACTTCATGTTGGTCAGGTACCATTTTACCCCTAAAACTTGGTTGGCATCAATATATGACAGTTAACCAGTGTTAAATCTATAAAATATTTACATGGCACAGCACATTAAGCTTTAGACACTTGGCAATTAAACCACATAAAAAAATAGGACAAGACCCACATGTTCAGAATCAGGTGTTCACAGTCCCCGTCTGACGACTGTACAATGTTCCAAAGGCAGCAGAGCAACAGGCAGTTACTTCAGAGGACACCGAACACAAGACCGGGAAGCACATTACAACGTTACCGCAGCGTCATGTACCACCCACCTCTCAGGTGGTCTCATACTCTAGAATGTCAGGTCCGGCTGATGCAAAATAAAGACAGACAACACATTTACTCTGTGGACATATTCTAACTCCTACTATGCTCGCATTGTGATTTTGAAAGCAACTCGTCCTAAAAACTTGTCACGATCATCATAGTTTTTCAGGTTTTTTGATCCAACAATCTTGCACTCGACTGTTACTTCCTTTGGGGTACTGCTAGCAGTATAGTTGAACTGGACAGCAACTAATGGCTGTAGATAACTCGCCTGGTAAATAAAGGAAAACATATCAATTCAAATTCAAAGTAACCTCATCTACACTTCATCAAGAATTGGTTTATTCTGTAAAATTTTAAAACCAAAATTTTAATCTATTAATTAGATCTATTATATCCCATTCACTACTATCCCTCCCTTAAAACTGGATGTCCATTTATTTTCACTTAATTTTTATTGATAAGAGTATTTATGGCTATAAATTTTCCTGAGTACTGCTTTATTTTTTAATAATTTCCATGACCTTGAGAGTCAATAGTCTTTAAAAAAAAAAAAAAAAGTATATTGTATTGATTTTTTACAGAGGAAGGAAGAGGGATAGAGTGTTAGAAACATCAATGAGAGGAAAACATTGATCAGCTGCCTCCTGCATACTCCCTACTTGGTACATGCCCTTGACTAGAATCGAACCTGGGACCCTTGAGTCTGCAAGGCCGATGTTCTATCCACTGAGCCAAACTGGTAAGGGCATGAGTACTGCTTTAAAAGTATCCCATGGGCTGTGATTATCTTGTTTCATTACCAGTATTTTTTAGATATCCTACAATTTTGGTTTGAATTTTCCCTTTCACTCAAACATTGTTCAATAAAAATATTGACTACCTCCCTTTTTTGAGAAGTGCTCTTTAATTAATTTTTTTGGTTAATCCCCACCCAAGGATATTTTTCCCCACTGATTTTTAGAGTGTGGAAGGAGTGGGGGCATTGATGTGAGTCATTGATGCCCTTGAGAGGGAATTGAATCCATGACCCTCTGGTGCATGGGCTGATGCTCTAACTACTGGGCAGCTTGGCCAGGGCTAGATTTCTCTCTCCCTCTCTCTCTCCACACACACACACACACACACACACACACACACACACACACACACATTAATATATTTTATTTTATTTATTTTTTTACAGAGAGGAAGGGAGAGGGATAGTTAGAAACATTTATCAGCTGCCTCCTGCACACTCCCTCCTAAGGATGTGCCCACAACCAAGGTACATGCCCATGACTGGGGTCGAACCTGGAACCCTTCAGTTCAAAGGCTATCTACTGAGCCAAACCGGTTAAGGCTAGGATGTATTTTTTAATGATAAATTTTTGTGACTGTTCCAGGTGTGCTTGAGGATCTGTACTGTATTACCTCCATATTATTTCGTTTGATAAATGTGCATAAGATCCACCTTACTGATTACATTAATTAGGTCTCTTATATCCCTACTTATGATTCCCATATAACATGGCACAAATATATTCAGTTGCCTATCATTATGATTTCTAAATACAATTCTTTACTAAAAGGCACCAGGGCCTGATTCCAGGATTGGAAGGGAAAGTAAGAAGTGCTCCAAGAATCCTGGGGACATGTCAAAAGGATGGAGAAGCCAGCCTGAACCTGTCCCACCAGCCAAATCTGGGACAATTTTAGCAACCAAATAAGTGATTATAACAGATTATATATAACACTTGAATAAAATAAGAATCCATGAAAACATGATGATACACATAAATAAAAAGTGATAGAGAGTAGAATGCCAACTAGTAAATGAAAAAAGGAGAGATGGAATTAGAAAAACATTTGGGCCCTAGCTGGTTTGGCTCAGTGATAAAGTGTTAGCCTGCGGATCAAAAGCTCCCAGGTTCGATTCTGGCCAAGGGCACTACCTCAGTTGCAGGCTCCTCCCTGGCCCAGGCCCTGGTCAGCGCATGTGGAACAACCTATCAGTATGTCTCTCTCACATCAATGTTTCTCTCTGTCTTCCCCTCTCTCTCCCACTCTCTCTAAAAATCAATGGAAAATTATCCTCAGGTGAGGATTTAAAAAAATAAGTAAAACTTTGTTAAAAAAACACACACACACACAAAACCCAAAACATTGGGAACTGCTCTCTTATTAACTGATTTATGCAAGAATCAACAAATGCTAAGGCTATGAGTGAAACAATTTTACAAAAGGCACAAAAGTATTCTCCCCAGATAATATTTATTGATTACAGTGGAGAAACCTGGTTGATACCAGTTTGTAAGCAGGAATTCAAGGTTACTATCACCATTAACGGGACTAATCAACACCAAGTCTCTCCTGAGGGGTATTCTGAAAAGGACATAGCGTTTCTTCTGAGGAATACCTGCCAAAAATGTACCACCTACCCTTAATCATGAAGAACACCAGGCAGGCTCAAACCGAGCAACAAACAAAACAAAGCCGAGAGGCCTGTCCCTGGTGTGAGAACAGCTCCAGGTCAGTGACCGAAGGTGTTAGCAGTGTGATATCCTGGGGCCAGAACACTTTTCCTTTCCAATGAAGGGCACTGCTACAGAAATCTCAACAAGGCCTGCGATTGGGTAATAGTACTCTAATCATGTTAACTTCCTTTGATGACTAGATTATGATTAATATGATGTCTTTATTTTTACACTCAAACATTTAGTGTAAAATGGCATCATGTTTATAACTTTGTCCCAAATGGTTTAGGGAAAAAATTATATATAAATGGAGACTGATAAGAAAACTGAGGTAGCCCTAACAGGTTTGGCTCAGTGGATAAGAGTATTGGCCTGGGTCCCAGGTTTGATTCCGGTCAAGGGCATGTACCGTGGTTGCAGGCACATCCCCAGTAGGGGGCGTGCAGGAGGTTTCTAACTCTATCCTCTCCCTTCCTCTGTTAAAAATCAGTAAAATATATTTAAAAAAGAATAAGAAAAAGAAAAAGAAAAAAGAAAACTGAGGTAAAATAGTAACATTTGGGAAATCTGGGCCAAATGAATTCTATGGGAATTCTTTTTACTTTTTACTATTTTAACCACTTTACGTTTTGAAATCATTTCAAAATAAAAAGTTTTCTATGTATACATACAGTATGATCCCAATTTTATAAAATGAATTATTTGTATACATATACTTAAAAAATATGAAAGAAATTAGACCACAATAAGTTATCTCAGGGTAATGAACATTTTTTTCTTGACTACTCACTTCTCTATGTTCTCTAAATAAACATATCCTAAATAATTAGAGTGATGATATTTTCTACTTGAATATTTTGTTTTAAATTGTAGACACGGAATCTTCATTTGCCATCACCGTTTGTGTTTAAAATAAGCACAAATGATGCACAAGTTACAAGACAGGTCTACCTGTCCCAGACAAGTGACATTTCTTATACAGATGTGCCTGCTCCCACTGTGAGCTTCTAAATACTTACATGCAGTTTTTTCCCATAATATGGAAAATATTTTAAGTCTATGTTTCCCTCAGAAGGATAAACTTGTAGAGTTGTTGTGTTTTCACCCTAAAGTTGAAAACAAAAAACAAAAAAAAACCTTCTTTAGGTCACACACACACACAAAAGCAAATTAAAACATGTATTTATCACATAGCAGTATCAGTTATAAACAGTATGAGACTACAATGCTACTCCAAGGACATTACTCACAAGTGTAGTTTTGAGGAGACTTATCTTGATTTAAACCTCCTGAAACAAACTGTCTTTATTCTTCTTACATTTCCTGTTGCCCTGTATGCTTTCCCATGAGTACCTCCTAACGTACAGCCAGATCTCGCCACACACTGTGAAATCTTACTTGTCCTCCGACCCCTAAATGCTAGTTCCTCGGCCACTTGGCAGCAGGAACACACCGCACATCTAGGACCAATGCATTCCCGAAGCGGACGAAACTTCATGCTTCCAGTTGGAAGCCACAACCAGAGTGTAGTGCTCAGGCCTGGGAGGCAGCAGGCCCCAAAGTTTCAGGTGATAAATAACCATGGTAACTAACCAGAGGGGGAAACGATGGTGACATGACAAAAACTATTAGGAAAACGTGAAGTAATCCAAGCAAAAAACCACACCTAACCAATATAAATACCACATTTCCCTTAAATTTATGAGCACATGTATATCAATCAAAAGTATTACAAGTCAGCTGGGATTATATTCCATGTATTTATAAAAACAGATGAATAGGCAAATCTAATCACCATCTATGCTACTTATTAGCTAACTCTGGTATTCTTTTATTTTTAAAATATATTTTTATTCATTTCAAAGAGAAAGGGAGAGGCAGAGACAAAAACATCAATGATGAGGGAGAATCATTGGTCGGATGGGATGCCTCCCGCCAGCCTTCTATTGGGGATCGAGCCCAAAACCTGGGCATGTGTCCTGACCGGGAATCAAACTGTGACCTCCCGGTTCATAGGTCAACCATCAACCACTGAGCCACACTGGCCAGACCAGTATTCTTAAATTTATTAAAATCAGTGCTAAGTTTACAAAATAAAATGAAAATAAATCCTAAATGCTTGAATTCTAGATTTGAGTGGTAATTTCTATTTTAAAAGCACATGGGGCCGAAACCGGTTTGGCTCAGTGGATAGAGCGTCGGTCTGCGGACTGAAAGGTCCCAGGTTCGATTCTGGTCAAGGGCATGTACATTGGTTGCAGGCACATCCCTGGTAGGGGGTGTGCAAGAGGCAGCTGGTCGATGTTTCTCTCTCATCGACGTTTCTAGCTCTCTACTCCTCTCTGTAAAAAATCAATAAAATATATTAAAAAAAAAAAAAAAAAAAAAGCACATGGGACACTGCAGCGTAATTACTAGCTGTCATGAGCACATGTGCCTGGGAGGGTGACACAAAGCAGTGATGATGCTCCACAGGAAGGGCCAACTCTGTGAGCCAGGGCACAGGGCGCTGGGTGCGGGAAGAGCAGCAAGAACAAGGCTGAGAGCAACCGAGATCTGTACTCCCTTCACATAAAAAAGTCAGAAATAGTATTTTATCTCAGAGAAAAAAAAAATCATCGTTTGGTTAGAAGTGCTTTTCTGCACTGCTTTGTATAACCTAATTCACAGAAACACAGAGGTGGTACCTAAAATATAAAAAGTTTCTTTTGGGTTAGTTCATTGTGCACCTCAGTGTGTATTTCCAGCCACACTTAGCTAATATTTACCTCATTCACCGAGGCCTAACAACCCTTAAGAGGGCAGGAGCCCCAGCTGGTTTAGCTCAGTGGATAGAGTATTGGCCTGAGACTGAAGGGTCCTGGGTTTGATTCCGGTCAAGGGCACATGCCAGGGTTGTGGGCTCGATCCCCAGTGAGGGGTATGCAAGAGGCAGCTGATCAATGATTCTCTCTCTTTCACTCTCCCAACTCAATTAAAAAAAAAAGGGGGAGGGGGCAGGATCAATTATAGAGAGGGGAGCTAAAGTCAGAGATAAGGTCACAGACTCGAGATTGCCCACCTGTGACAGACTCTTAATTGTTCTCGTTCTGTACCTAAATCATATTGTTGGCATGCTTTTACTTAAATGTGTATTTTATACCTTCTGTAAAAAGAAACATTTAGAGATGATGAAATATTGACCCTTTGCACTCCAAACCATTCTGGACATTGGCTACCAGCTACTCGACGCTACTTTGCAGCAGAAACATGAGTTGAAATAACTCAATTCCCCGTAATCACCAATAAACTACAATGTCCCCTGAGAGGGGACAACAGAGTGACATGCTAGAATTCCGATGTCCCCTGAGAGGGGACAGCGGAGTGCAAAGCGTTAAAATGCATATCTGAATGATGATGAGCTACTGTAGGGGAAAGCATCCGTGTCATATTTTCTAAGCATATAAAATGGTACCATATTGGAAACTGCAAGTAACCAAGTACATGCGTTTATTAACAGCATCTAAGTTATACTGAAAACAAAATAAAGTTTTAAAATTAAAGTATTTTTTTATACAATCCTAACTAATAAGCTACTTAAAAAATACACATCAAACGTTCTAAGTAGTGATTATTTCTGGTTAGCATTTACCAATTTTTTTCTTTTGCACTTAAAAAATTTTCTCAAATGAACATGATTCATTTTTGTAAAGAAATAAAATACTGAAAGAATAACATAAACATGTTAAAGGCCACCTGTAAGACATGTTCTGTCACCAGTGTTTGCACAGCAAATGTTTCCATCTGCTCCACAAAGACACTTAAAACGTATGGACTTCTGATGGCACCTCTGTGACTAGCCTAGCAGTAAAGTGCAGTTTTGCAAGCATTTCTTCCAATTCCGTGTGCTTTTTCTCAAAACAAAAATATTTCACAAAAAAACCAAAGCAAAAACCCCATCTGTTTTGATTACTTTATGTACTTTACACATAACAAAAACCATCTGAAATCTGAGTCATTAGACCAGGATTTTTCATTAACATTTCCCCAAACTCTTCTAGAAGCAAAGGATACAGAATAAACAAGGGGAAAAACCCATTTAAACTCCTGAGAGATGAGTTACAGTATGAAGGTTTTTGTGTTGGCAAAAGGTTTATACAACTGAAACCGTAGGAACGGGTTCTATAAAATGCTTTCCCTTGTTGGTGGTGGCTCTAAGATCTAAGACCACCATTCCAAGCTTGTCTATGTAGTCTGCTCACATACAAAAGCAACAGCTCCTGCACACACAGGTACCCTGTCAGGAAATGAGCACTTGTATCTGGCTGAAGCCTAGCAACCCAGTCTCAGAACTTCTACAAAGACTAGTAAGCAAGGAGGTTCATAAAGAGTTACAAAGTACAGCTTCTAAATGTAGCTTAGAGCCACAAAGGTTTTCTTCTGTCTTGAGAGATACCAGTTTCCTGCTGAGCTGGATATGGCACAGAGAGATAAAGGGAATTGCCTATGGTGACGTGTATACCTCCAACCTGGATGAGAAGCCACAAACTTCCTGATTTTTTATTTACTCAAAGGAGCTAGCAAGGGTTCTCTAATGCAGAGGTTCTTGAAGTGTGGACCCCAGACTGGCAGCATCACCTGGAAACTTTAGGTAAAATGTAAATTTTGGGCCTAACTCCAGACCAATGGGGTCAAAAACTTCAAGAATGTAAATCAACAGCTCTCTAAGTGGTTCTACTGAATAATATAAGTTGAGAACCACTGAGCAAGAAGTTTCTGCCCAAATACAATCCCATTCATGATTAAAAGGAATTACAGATTTTTCCATAAGCAACTTGAGAAGTGATTTCAATGTAACATTTCAAGTAGAATATTTCTGACACAACTGGAGTTAAAATGTCAATATTTTGTACAATGATACAATTAAATTTAGGACTTAAAAAAGGTTTTCCCTCAGAACTTACTTATATATTTACATATTTCTTAGTTGCACTTGCGGCATGGAGAGAAAACAAAACAAAACACTGAGAGATGAAAACTGCACAGAAAGCAATCACACACACAAAGCTGGGACAGGAGAAAAAACAATGCCTCTACATGTTTCATTAAACCTCAGGTGTCACTGATGTACAACAACTGATGGACCATTTTTTTAAAATGTATTTTTTAAAATACGTTTTATTAATTTTTTCAGAGAGGAAGAGAGAGGGATAGGGTTAGAAACATCGATGAGCGCGAAACATCGATCAGCTGCCTCCTGCACACCTCCCACTGGGGATGTGCCCGAAACCACAGTACCCTTGACTGGATTCGAACCCTTTCTATCCACTGAGCCAAACCGGTTTTGGCTGATGTAGTATAGAAAAGAAAAGAAAAGAAAGAAAAGAAAAGAAAAGAGAAAAGAAAAGAACCCCCACACACACACAAAAGAAACAAAACTACATAGACACTATTAATTGTAAATCCAACCCCAATTTCAGTGTTATTAAGGTAGAAAAAGGTGAACCTCAGAATCAATGAACTGTAGTATATGGTCTTGTAAGGCAATGTCTGTGAAATCAAATGCACATGGAAAGCAAGTCTTTTTAATTATAATGAGTACACAGAGAAGGGCTACCCACCAAGTTTGGTGAAATTTTATTCTCCTAAGAATGGTACTACTACAGAGGACTTTTATAATGTGACAGGAACGGGGGGAATGACTAAAACTCATTAGACTTTTAAAGAATTGAGACATACTAGAGCTTTAACAGGAGTTATTTCTTGAATACTAACCTTAGAATTACCAGTGCATTCTATTGCTGGTTTTCCTTGAGGCTTTAATCCAATTATCTAAGGTGGGGGGGAGGGGGGAGGAGAGAAAATGATTAATTAAAACATCACAAATGTAAACCACAGGAACCAGCAGTGCACGGGTTAAGATGAACAGTAATTCTGTATATTGAAACCTGTGCCTTTTATGTTAATTTCATTTTAGAGGAGCAGAATGGACTTTCAATATAATAATCTTACCAACTAGCTATCTTCCTACTGTACTAGGGCAAGTCAGTAAATACATCAGCTACCAAAGAATTGACCAAAACACAGCTGCTACTCTTAAATTAATAAACAACCAGACAGATACCTTTACGTTTCATTATTTATATAAGCAAATAATGCAAACGATAAAAATTATAGAGGCACAATATAATTACCTTTCTTTATGAAAATATGTTAGGTCACATTTCCGTCATGTTTCCAGGGAGCCTGATCAGAGTTCACATCTATTCTATCCCACAAAAAGGACACTCTGGGGATAATCCCATTAAGACTCTCAGCACCATTCAGTTCTATGGAATGAGGCTACCTGCATGTTTGTAGTTGACATAACTAGCTCTTGTATGAATGATAACAGATATTTACTCATCTATTCTGTGAGGATTTTTGGCATTCTGAATTTATATGCACTTTATATGTGAATGCCTGTAAAATGTAAGTATTTCTCACAAAAGACATTACATTATGCTTACTTTGTTAATCTTGATTCTTAACAGTCTGCCTGGAACATCCTCAATCACTTACTGATGCCTAAGATGTGTCAGGCAGTGTTTCAGAACGCCCTCTAGAGTGCTGTGGGAGGAACACGGTCCTCTGGGGGAGGGCAATACGGCGGCTGGAGGGGGTCAGCATGGGCATTTTAGTTGGTCCTCCCTCCAGGGAAACTCCTTATTTAGCAGTGCCAACTTCCTAAAACTTAAGCTGTCCTTTTATTAAGGACGGTAGCAATTTGCTTATTGGATGGGATATGTGAACTCATGATCTTGAGAGATCTACACCTATTTATGAAACTACCCCTTCTCTGAGTAAATGTCCAGGAATGACATCACTTTTTCAAGGGGAGACCTTGTTGGCCTCAACAGGGTAACTATCAAACACAACTCCACAGGACAACATTCAGAGAGCAGCAGAGCACGGGGGTTAGGAATCACTTCATTGCACAAGGGAAGCAGTGTCCTTTGCACCAGGACAGAGTTTTATCACTTACATAGGAGAGAACGTTGGTTTTTTAATTTGCTGACGGCCATACAATTCAGGCACCTCTTCTGCACAACATAGCTAAATACCAGTAACTGGCTACAACTGAGCTCATTATAATGCAGCTTTATTTGTATTTCTACTATTTAATTGTACAGTGTATTACAAAAATGTGCTTTCCTACTAAATCTAAGTCAAAACTTCATATATTCCCCACTAGAGGCCCAGTGCATGAAAAATTATGCACTGGAGGGGTGGAGGGAGTCCCCTCAGCCCGGCCTGGCCCATCTCAGTCTGGGAGCCCTGTGGTGGGAGGTGACCCGGCAATCAGGGGAAGGTGATGCCCCCATCACACCTCTGCTGCTGCCACTGCCGGCAGTGTAAGCCTCAGCTGACCATAGGCAGCTGGGCAGCTGCCATCCGAGGCTTGCCTGTGCTTTGGGCCAGCCCTTGGCGGCTGGGGGGCTGAGGGGACTGGGGGACTCCTGAGCCAGGCACATGGAATGGCTGGACCCTCCTGGGGGCGGGCCTGGGTGTGCTGTGTGCCTGCCACCCAGTCAGGGTTGAGTGGACCGAGTGCCGCCATCTCTGAGGGCATGGCAATCAATTAGCATACTCCCTCCTTATTAGATAGGATGGGATTTTAAATTGCTTTACAACATGGTCTTCAAAGATGATATTGCACATTAGCAAAACCATGCTTTGGACATGACACCCAGAACACCTGTCTCCTGAAGCATTCATTCATCTATGCCTGCCTGCATGCAACTCGCTCCAAAGGGGAAAAGCGGAAGTTGTTTTATTGCCTAAACTATGATCAACTTGTGAACCAATTCTGTTTGCCTCCTGTATTAATTTTTCCAAAGGTCAATCAGTATCACTATTAGCCCTTTACACAAGCTATCCTAAATGAGACATTAAAAATACCTGACAGCTTCTTCATAAGGGTATTAGAGAAAAGCAGCAAAACATGTACGTACTCTGTTCATTTTCACAAGAATACAAGGGTGTCCTTTGGAGTAGCCGAAGTCAGGATCGCTCTCCCCGCTGCATGCTTCCAGTAAGGCGAGAGGAAACTGACATGCTTCATAGACTGGGCCCTTCTGTTCAAAGAGGGCTCCATCCTGGCAGTTTCTGAGATTCTTCTGTGCTTCTGAAGTATAAGCTACAAAGGAAACATATATGTGTGCACAGATCAGGCAAAAAAGATCTTAAACATAACTAGGAATATGTCCTCCTCTGGACAACATTCTTGGAAGACAAAAATAGCGAGGCTAATTACTAGATAATTTTAGATGAAGATATTAAGTCTGTTCCTTTAACTGTTAAGAGTTATCTACTGCTCTGAAGTTTATATCATTTCAACATTGGTACAAGCTGGATTATAGATCAGTATCTTTTGTCATCATGAGGTGGTCCCAGCCATGGCTACAGCATTATCTGAATGACGCCTCTGCTCCTGGCCCAAGATAGAATAGTGCGGACCTAAAAGGGCACTGTTGCTGCCCTTATGGAGCTTACAGTGCAGTGGGGAAGATAGATATTAAGTATAAAATCATAATAGAAGGATCTCAAGATAGACAGTGCTATGCCATCTACACTAATGGGACCTGCGACAGAGCCGAGAGCTAATGTTAACTTAAGAGAGAAAGGCGCTGTAGTAGGGATGGAGGTAACTATTGACTCCAAAGTGGTAAAGGAGTAAAATGGTTACAACTTGGAGATGGGAGAAAAGGAGAGGGAGAAATGCAATCAGCTTGTCAAATGCTTGCTCTGCACTGGCACAGCCTTAGGCAATAATGGCTCAACAGTGAGCAAGCCTACCAGGGGGCCTGCTCTAAGTGAGTGCAGTGTGTTGGAAGATACTACTTAGCAGCTTATATACGATGCAATAGTGCCCCAAAAGAACGACTGGTATGTGGGTATAACTGAACTCGAGAATTTAGTCTTCATCCTGAAAGATTCCCCTGACGTTCCAGCAGAGACATGAGGCCTTTCCAGCCCACCCTTCAAACCTGCAGCCTTCCCAATCCTCCCTCCCTTGCTCTATTTTCCTCTTCACTACACTTACTACCTTCTAATCCACCCAGGGCAACAGTGCCACAAAGACATTTTTCTTTTGTTTATTGATGGAACCTAGAAGCATGCTTGACACAGAAAAAGCATTCATAAAAGTATGTGTTGAATGAATAGAACTGCAGCTAAAGGTGAGGCAGGAAACTACTATTTTTATTACAGACCTTTCTTGACTATTGGGTTTTTAAACCATGGTCATATCTCACAAAAAATAAGTATATATTTAATCATAAAAGGAAAGAGACATAGGAAGATAGCTAATGGAAGATGTGGGATTCAAAAGAGGATTCTGATTTAAAACAGGAGAGAGTTGAGGGCTTTTGCATGCTGACAGGAAAGATCAATGAGAGGCTAAATGTACATAAGGACTGTACATAGCGTGTTTCTGAAACAGTGAGAGGGATGAGATCCAAAGCCTGGCTGGCGTGCAGGTGATCTTAGGTGGCAGACGGCAGCTCCCTCTCAGAGCAGGAGGGATACCAGACAAAATGGCTACAACTGTCCGTTTGTTTTACTAATAATGGGGAAACTGAGGGAATTCCTATCTGAGTTTCAATTTACTCTTGAAGCAGAAATATAGGTTACTAGAGGCCTGGTACATAAAAATTCATGCACTGGAGGAGGTCCTCAGTATGGCCTGTCCCCTCTCACAGTCTGGAAGCCCTCAGGGGTGAAAGGTGACCCTGAGATGAGGGGAAGGCGACACCCCATCACACCTCTGCTGCTGCCACTGCTGGCAGCGCAAGCCTCGGGCAGCCCTGGGCGGCTGGGTAGCCGCCATCTGAGGCTTGCCTGTGCCTCGGGCAGCCCTGGGTGGCTGGGGGGCTCAGGGGACTAGGCACAACCATCTTGTGGCTGTGGGTGTCACCATTTTTTTTGTGATGGTGTGAGGGTCAATTAGCATATTCACTCTTTATTAGATAGGATTCTACCATGTGCCACTTAGTGATGGGGGTCTGTTCTGAGAAGTGCAGCCTTAGGTCAGTTCACCACTGTGCAAATGTCATAGAGTTCACTTACACAAACTTGTATGGTACAGTCTACTACACACCTAGGCTATAGGGCATAGCCTATTGCTCTGTAGGGGAGAAAAAAAATGGTTGTCCTGGCCTTCTGGGTTCTTGGCTAAAACATCCCTATAATAAAAGACAGATGGACAGGAGAAAAACAAGTTTAAAAACATTGCCGAAGCCAGTTTGGCTCAGTGGTAGAGCGTCGGTCTGCGAACGGAAAGGTCCCAGGTTCAATTCGGGTCAAGGGCATGTACCTTGGTTGCGGGCACATCCCCGGTATGGGGTGTGCAAGAGGCAACTGGTTGATGTTTCTCTCTCATCGATGTTTCTAGCTCTCTATCTGTCTCCCTTCCTCTCTGTAAAAAAATCAATAGAATATATATTTTTTTAAAAACCCACAAAAAAACAAAACAAATAAAAACATGTATACCTCCTGTATACATGGGAGAGATCCAGGAAAACTGAGCAACTTGTCAAAATGGCCTGAAGCTACCACCTTAAATGCCCTCTTCAGCTGAAGAGGAGGAAGATGCTGGGCTGGGCTGCCAGCTACGGGAGGCCACCTGGGAGAGCACAGCAAACAAGGGCACGGCTGCTGCAGGTCTGCGTCTGTCTTCTGCACCGATGGGAGTGTCCAGAGAGAAGGTCGGCCCCCTTACAAATGGGGATCACGTGTACAAATGGAGAGGCCTTTTACCAAGGGCCACTTCGAGTTGGTTTGCAGAGCTGCTCCCATGGCTGCTGTTCCTCAAAATTAACCAACCTAAAGTAATCCTATGTCAGTGACATTTTGGGGTGACAAATTCTGTTTTCCTATAGCTCTTAGGCTACAAACTTGCACAGCACATTGCTATACTGAATAGTGCTGGCAACTGTAACACAACAGTATTTGTGTAATAGGTTGCCTTACAGGCCTTATGATGGCTACTGTGTCACTAGGCAATAGGAAATTTTCAGCTCCATTACAATCTTATGGGATCACCATGGTAAATGCAGGCATTGACTGAACCACTGATATAAATTCTAAGGGAAAAGGTAGGAAAGTAGAGGTTGTAAATAATTATTCAGAGAAATTCTATAGACCTTGCCAAGTAGCAGAGCAAGTCCAAGAAGGTGACCAAGTATTCCAGTGCTATTTAGTCCTGTTGAAAATCTTCAGCCCTCCCCTTATGGCTCAGTTGGTTGGTTGAGTGTCAACCTATGGACCAGGAGGTCATGGTTTGATTCCTGGTCAGGGCACATGCCCAGGTTGTGGGCTCAATAGCCGGTCAATGACTCTCTCCATTATTGATGCTTTCATTCCTTTCTCCCTCTCTCTGAAATTAACAAAAACCTATTAAAAAAGAAAAGAAAAAAAAAAGATTCTTCAGCAGCACGTGGCTGCTTAGAGAGGCAGGCTCTAAGGAAGAACTTCATCCAGGAGTCTTATGGCTTCATCCAATTGCAATTCATGACCAGTAGATTAAGAGAGGCAAGGGACTTTAGAGTAATGGCAAGAGTAAAAAGCCATGAACTAAGCTTGCTAAGAAGGGAAATAGGGGGGCTGGCTGGGATAAAAAAGGCCGTGGTTTGAAAGTCCCAGTGAGGCAGAAGAACAGTGAGGGAAAGTTAAATAAGCAAACTAGAAGGACAGAGGCTGTGGTAGGGAAGCCTCACAGTGATTTTGGCAATGGAGTCCCACATGCTTAAGGAGAGCTGTAAGTGTGCAGCCAAGGAAGAGGTCAGACAATCAAGAAACAAGAGGCCAGGGCATTTGATGATTATTCATGTGATCATATGAATGTTAATACCATGGAATTAGGACAAGCAAAAAAACTGGGCCAAGGCGGGAAAGATTTACAACCTGTTAACTTCAAAAAACTCAAAATGATACAAAGATTTCTTTTCTTCTTCTTCTTCTTCTTCTTCTTCTTCTTCTTTTTTTTTTAAAGATAAGCAACTTTCCTAGTCCTTCCCACAAGCACAACACTGGATGCAAAAGATCCAAATCCTTAGAAGCATTATCTACACCAATAAAAGAGAAACATGCAAATTGACTGTCACTTTATAATCCCCACCAGCCAATCAGGAGAAGGCAAATTAATACGGCAAAAAATGGAGGTGGCCCCCACCCCCCAGCCTCTCCAGGCCTCTGGGCAGCATGCATGCAGAGCGGAGCAGCCAGGCAGGGGAGGGAGCTACAGAAGCAAAGACTCCGGCAGGAGTGAAGATGGAAAGCGGTGGCCAGAGCAAAGGCCTGGGTCCTGGGTGCCGGAGGGAAACCCGTGCCGGCAGCCAAGGGAAGGAAGGCCTATTGCACGAACCTTCGCGTAACAGGCCTCTGGTTTTATATAATATAGCTTTGCTCTACTACTCAAATACTTTCCATCTTAATGCAGATATAAATGTTATGTCTCAATAAACTTACGTACTTCTTATAAGCTAAAAAAAAAAAAAAAAAAAAAAATTAAAAGCTTGTTTGGCTTAGACCCTTAAGCCTTTCCATAAGTTAGAATATTAGAATATCATAACTAATCATGAAATTACTTATAAGTCCTTAGTTGACTGTATGATAGACCAAAAAAAAAAAAAAAAGGCAAAATAAACACTAAGAATGATGTTCTCAATGTAATCATAATTTTGTATTAGTCTCCATAACAACTAAAAAATTTTAGTTCACTCTAAGAAAAAACACTTACGCTTTAGAAACATCTGAAGGTCTTCAATATATCTTTTATACGACTCTTTTTCAGATACACTAAATGAATATTCCAACGCTGTCACTGGTTTTGGAAAAACCGTAAGTCCTATAAAGAGATAAAAGAAAAAGGGGTAAGTTAACTAAAGTAAATTCCTTCTCTCTTTCCTCTTACCCCTAAAAGGACAGATCTCAGTAAGGCACATGAAAATTTGTGTTCACAGGTGGGTTGAAACTATCAAGAACTTCCCATTTCTGACTATTAAGGTCAACATTTACAATGAAGAGAATTCCAAATCCTCAAAGACATCTCAGACCAATTATATACCTCTCTAAATCTGATTGGCTACAATTAATTATAATTGCTCTGTTCCTTAAAAGATGCAAGTTTTACTTTGTACTTTCCATATTAATTTTTCTATAAAATATTTTTAGGTTTTGCCTACTTTTTATTAATATATGGAGAAAATTTTTAGCAAATTAAATCTAAACACTTTCATCATTCAAATTACAGCTGTATAGGAACATTCATTAAAAAAAAACAAAAAACTTACCTTATTCAGTAAAAGAGGCCTATATGGTTAAATATTCTTCCTTTCATAATAAACATTGCTCTATAAAATGTTTCTCATACTGAATTTGGAGTAGAAACACCAAAAATTTATCAGGAGTCATCACCCTTCTGTATAGAACATGTTGCATGAGTTTATTAACAGAAAATGTAAGCATATTTATCTGTAAGCAATATAAACAGGCCTCTGACTTTAAGCTTTCCTCATTTAAAAAGCATTAGATCACAAGTCCTGTCCATTGTTTTTATGCACCTAGTTAACACCTTTCAAATGCCTTTTTTACAGCCCCTCTGCAGGGTAACCATCCTCAAGAAAACAAATAATTTTGTTAGTAATTTTGTTAACTATCCTGTAATCAATGTCCAGAGCCTTGCTTTCTTCCCCTTCTTGTAATCTTCCTCACATTCCCTCCTTAAACTGCAAACTATCATTCTGGGGAATATCTGAGATCTTGCTTCCCACCAATCCCTTCAGTTTGAGCTAAAATAAACTCTTACTAAAATTCTCTACAGGTGTGAACGTTTCTTAGGTCGACAGTATTAATAAAACCTCTGACCATATAATGTAGGAGAGGACAACCTGTGTATGTCAGGTAGTTTGTTTTTCTTAAGATTTTATAGCAGGAATGAGATATACTATGCTGCAAGTAAAACAGTAACAGTCAAGGCAGCTTGCATGTAACTATACAAACACCTAACTTTTGCCCTGGCTGCTGTGGCTCAATGGTTAGAGCACCAGCCTGCAAACCAAGGGTCTCAGATGCAATTCCTAGTCAAGGGAAGGCATGTACCTGGATTGCAGTTTCATTCCATGGCCTCCAACTGGGGCAAGTTCTGGAGGCAAACAATCAATGTGTGTGTGTCTCTCTCTCTAACCCCCTTCTTCCCTCTTCTACTCTCTCTAAAAATCAATGGCAAAAATAACTTTGAGCCTAAACCGGTTTGGCTCAGTGGATAGCGCATCGGTCTGCGGACTGAAAGGTCCCAGGTTCGATTCCGGTCAAGGGCATGTACATTAGTTGCGGGCACATCCCTGGTGGGGTGTGCAGGATGCAGCTAGTCAATGCTTCTCTCTCATCGATGTTTCTAACTCTCTATCCATCTCCTTCCTCTCTGTAAAAAATCAATAAAATATATATTTTTTAAAATAACCTGGGGTGAGGATGAACAACAAAACAAAATTAAAAAATAAAAATACTTAACTTTTAAGAAACCCCCCAAATAAAACATGCAGATTTCTATGCTATTTTAAAATTGCATTACTTTACATGACTAATTTCTAAGAGAATTTTAAAAAGATAATTCAACTTAAAAAAAACTCTGTATGAACATCTAAAACTGAATTTCTGATACCAGCTACTTCTGAAATTGTCTAGCAATGCTCTCGGAGTCCTAGTTCCTGCTATTTAACAACCTATTTGAAATTCTTAAGAATCTACAGCAGGAGAGTGCAGTACAGCTGCGTTTTGACATAGTAAACTCTAAATAAAGATCTTAGCTTACCCCAAACAAAGAACAATAGAATGTGAGGTCTATAGTAACTCTTATCTCTTTCCAATTTACACCATTCGGATATGAGTGTGTGTATGTCTATAGGGTATGACTAGGCAGTACCTGTTTGTTATTTACATATACATACATACATACATACATATATATAAACCTGCACACCAATTTGAAACTAGCATTTTTTTTTTTTAGATACAAACACATTGAAATGATGGTCATGGTTTAAAGAAAAAAACCACACAACTTAGAAAATACAAGTATAAGAAAAACAAAAATTGCCCATAATCCCTTTAAGAAAATATTGTTTAGCAAACTAATGGATATCCACCTAATATCACACACACACACACACACACACATTTATTTAAAGTAATGATACAGCTGAGACCAGTTTGGCTCAGTGGATAGAGCGTTGGCCTGTGGACTGAAGCGTCCCAGGTTCGATTCCGGTCAAGGGCATGTACCTTGGTTGCGGGCACATCCCCAGTAGGGGGCGTGCAAGAGGCAGCTGATCGATGACTCTCTCTCATCGATGTTTCTAGCTCTATCTCTCTTCCTCTCTGTGAAAAATCAATAAAATATATTTAAAAAAAAAAATAAAGTAATGATACATTAAGTACCATAATATACGTGGTAAATAAGTTTTAAGAAACTGTTTACTTAACTATATTAAACATATTTTCTGGTTATATTATTTATGCAATTATAAACAGAGTTTAATATTTCTGAAATATTGATAGATCAGACTATGTTCAATGGTAATTAACAACTTTAGCAAAAAACTATCTCAGAATCAGTCTAGGTTGAAAGATAACAGCTACGATGAGAGAGGAGGGGAAATTAGCCTGGGGCTCGTCTGATACTCATGCAAATGAACTGAAAGGGTTAAGAATTATTTATGATGTTTTAACAAATACGAGCTGCAAACAAAGGAAAAACCCTTAAGTAAACTGAAGAAAAATAGTGGGGGAAATAGGTTCAGTTTGGCTGCTGGTAGGGTCAGAATCCATGCAGTGAGCGAGGATCCAGACCTGGGCTCCTGTCTTGGCACTAACATGCTAACTGGGTAATTCTTTGTTGTGGTGGGTGGTCCTGTGCACTGTAGGACGTTTATTTAGCAACACGCCTGGCCTCTCTACTCACAGTGGCACTGCTCTGGTGTGACAAACAAAAATGTCTCCAGACACTGCCCAATGGCCCCTGGAGGGCAAATGCCTGCTGGAAGAGAACCACAGTTCCAGACAGAAGCCTCCGGCTAACGCCCCACCTCCTCAGGCCTGCTTGCCATCCAGATCCCACCCCTCCATTAGGATCTTCCATCTCTACTGTCTCCACAAGTTGTTCACATTGTAGAGAAGGTACATTGGGATTCTCTATTTCCTATAAAAATTGCCAGCACCTTGAAGACAAGGGCCATATCCAACAGAGGCAGAGCTGGCGGCGATCGAAGACTGTTTCAGCCCCAGCCAGGCAGCTCAGCTGGTTAGTGTTGTTCCAAGACCCTGGCCAGTGTGGCTCAACTGTCTGGGCAACATCCCTTGCACGAAAGGTTGCTGGCTGCAACATCCCGGTGAGGGCACATGCCTAGGTTACAGGCTAGATTGCTGGTGGGGCGTGTGCAGGAGGCAGCAGATCAAAGTTTCTCTCCCTCCCTCTCGCCTCCTCTCTCTTGAAAATCAATTTAAAAGTCTTTAAAAAAATAAAAGGATTTCCAGCCAGTGTGAGCATCGATCCATGAACCAAGACTGGGTCTGATTCCGGTTGGGGCTCGATCCTGAGTGTGGGGTGGGCAGGAAACAGCCAGTCAATTATTCTCTCATCATTGATATTTCTATCTCTCTTTCTCCCTTTCCCTTCCTCTCTGAAATCAATAAAATTTATATTTTAAAAAAGGATCAACCAATGAATGCATAAATAAGAGGAACAACAAATCATTTTCTTCCTCCCTCACTTCTCACTAAAATCAATAAAAAAACAAACAAACCAAAAATAAAACAAAACAAAAAAACAGAAAAAGGAAAAGAGGGCTTAAATATAACCAAAGAACAGGAAGACAACATGATTTAAACAATGTTTCGGTTAAGATTTTTTTTCTGCATTAAAGTATCCTGGAGGTCCCCCCCCCCCCCCCTTAAGATTGTTACAAATAAAGTAGAATCCTTTTGTTCTCAATTGATGTATCATTATTTAATATTTACCACTTCCATACTAAGCAATTAAACCATGAAGCATGCATTTTATAAGACCAAGGCTCTGACCTGAGTTAGAGCCAAAATATATACTTTATAAGTAAATTAATTCAGATCAAAGTGAACCTGCCACACGTGTTCATAAAGGTCATTTATACCTATAATTACATCAGTCAAATTTGGCTTTACTATAATTCTCAATATTTATTTCTGCTTACTTCTGGCAAAGGATGCAAAATTTATCAGCACAGGTCTTTGTATCAGTATGTAAATATTAAAGGTCTTTGTATCCGTAAGTAAATATTATACAACAAACAAAAATCAAATCGTTCACATTACCTAAGGCCAAGGTTAAACTATCTTATCTACTATGTAAAACATTTGACAGAGATAAAAGCCACAAGTGCAAGCTCCTTACCTGGACTAGAAATCTGGTCTCGATATTTTGGAACTTCATCATTCAGAGTCTGAAGCATAACCCACATTGTGAATGTGAAGAGTGCAGCCAGGAACCCATAAAAGACTAGGTAGAAGAGCAAGATCAAACCTGTAAAAGAATATAAAATTTATGGAATTTTGGAAATACAGATAATTGTGTGTGCATGTGTCCAGATTAAAAAACAAAAAACAAGCCAACCACGGCAAGGCCACGATTCCAAGCTTGCCATGCACACAGCCAAAATGTCTCCATATTCAGAATATGAATTTGCCCAAGCAAGGAGTATTTCAGCAGGTAGCATCCACCCATCATGTGATCCCCTCCTCTCCAGTAATACGTCCAAGTACAAGTAGCTTCTACAGAGCATTCTCTAGTTCAAGGTCAGAGCTTTAACTTCCAGCACAAAGGGGAATGTTTCCCAAATTGGAACTTGATGCCCTCCAGAACGGTAAAAGATGCTTTTAGGTGGGACAAATCCAATCTGTACATGTTTCTTTAAGTGGCAAACAGAAAAAAATTAGTACATCAACCCATATTTCACACAATAATTATTTGCATTAAGTGTTGAAAAGTGATTTAAAAGTAGCCAGGAAATGTGTAGGAAGGCAAATCATGAAGATGGTATCTCAATGAATAAAGTTTAGGAAACACTGGTTGAATGGAAGGCTCATGCGAAAGTGAAGAGGACAAGGCCAGAAACAAGCACCCAACCAATGGGATTCACTACTCTACTGCTGAGCACAAAGCAAGACATAGCAGATGCAGGTCTCAACACTAAGGGCTTAATCTTCTTTCCTTCACAATCTGAAAACACTATGAGAGATCTATCCTAAACAGTGATTTATTTTGAGAACACCTAAAAATAATTATTTCTCTCAAATGTCTATATTTGAAATTCTAATGTCAGATGTAGTCAACATCAGAATTACATATTATAATATTACAGTCACACATTTATACTTAAACATTTAAAAATTGATCAATGAATACTGAACAAATCCTCAGGTATTACAGTAGTGAAGAACACTTAATACCTCACTGTTGATAAACGTCAGTTTTATTTCCCACTCGTAACAGCCTAGTACGTTGTTTTCTCACTCGATTCTAGCAGAGGGGCTAGAGCAGGGGTTCCTAACCTGCGATCTATGGACTTCCTCACCCCCAATCTCTAGCAAGGACTAACCTCAGTGTTTCTGAAGTCTTCTATAATAATATATTTCTAAATACACACCCGTCCCCCCTGCCTCCCAGCAGCTCTAAATATTCTGATTCTCAAAAGACTCCATTCTCAAAGCAGATTGTGGCAAAAACTAGATAACTTTTATTTCTACAGGCCAGGAAACTGCCTCCCTTTCCAAGTAATGGGGAAATAGTTAGCACACTTTCATTTTAATTTAGATTAGCATTCCCCCATCCCTCCCTGCCCCAATTACCAGGAGGCCACAATAGGGAGCGAGAAGACAGAAGGAAGAAAGGAGAAGAGCATGTCACCTTCAGACAGCATCACTTCCCTACCACATGCAGCGATCCTGTTGCAGAAAAAAAAGGGAAGACCAATCTCAATGAAGGGTTCAGTAAAGTACAGAAGGAAAAGAAACACATGCAAAGCCCAAAGGCTAGTTTAAGACATTAGAAGAGAAATGAGTCTTTCAGATCTAGATGTTTGTTGGAGCTACGGATAAAATTCTCCACATTGCAGACCAGAGTGAACAAATACATAAATTTATTGAGTGTGGGCTGTGCTCCAATAAAATCTCATACAAAAACAAATTGAGGCTATAATAGTTTGTCAACTAATGCGGTTGATATTAAACTGGAGAAGTTCCAAACAAAAGTGCTGAGTTTAATTATTTAGCACTGTTTTTACGTCACCTCAAGATTTTTTTATCATACCATTTTCAAAACTTGATTTTAAATTTCCAGGAAAAATACCGTAAATAAAATTTACAAACATGGTTACAAAATAAATAAACAGACAGCAGACATTGGTAAGTTGTATCCAAATATGGTTCCTAAAGAATCATTACACAATGAAAAATGTGTTCAAACTTCCTATAAAGAGTTAGGTTCATAACACAGATAGACAAATTAATAGCCATGTCCCAAGTCTGATGCCATATACTTGTGCATTAAGTTAACTTTGAACAAACAAGTAAATGAGTCGCTTCCAGCACTGAAGCAAGTGCTCCTAGATTAAATTTAACATTTAAAAAGTAAAATTAATCTCATTTATAAATCTCATACATGAAAAGACGGCAACACTTCACCTCCTCTCCCCTAGCAACAAAAACGGAAAATAAAAACAGAAATTGTAAACTGCCACTCTTTCAGGGGTAAACTTGTAGTTAGATCCGCAGATGCAGTTTCCCGATGGGCTTACCACAGTGATGGAGACCACGCTGGGGTGTCCGAGGTGAGTGATGGGCAGGCTCTTCGTGGGCCCGAGGGAGGCTGGTACCCAGAGGGAACTGTACCTTGTTATTAGAGGGAGCCCTGACCTCCAGGAAGAGAAGAGGGAGCGGGAGATTTGAGTTCAATGATGAGGTCAGTGATTTAGTCATTCCTACCGAGTGAAACCCCAACAACCACTCTGGACCCTGAAGCTTAGAGGAGCTTCCAGGTTGGGGAACCCATAATGGGATAGAGGAAGACGGGGTCTGAAGGCTTCATCATGTATATAGGCACACTTCCTAGTGAGATGCTGTGACCTGACTCCCTACTCCTGCAAACTTCTTAGTTACTGGAGAGTAGACACCAGAAAGACAGTGCCTCTCCTCAGAGAATTCTGATAACTAGAAACGACTTCCCCTTGGCAAGTAAATTAGCATTCTGTTTCCAGTTTTAAAATGTAGAGCAGGGGCAAATATAACTTAAAACAAAACAAAACAAAACAAAACAATTACATGGGCAGAAACCGGTTTGGCTCAGTGGTAGAGCGTCGGTCTGCGGACTGAAAGGTCCTGGGTTCGATTCCGGACAAGGGCATGTACCTTGGTTGCGGGCACATCCCCTGTAGGGGGTGTGCAAGAGGCAACTGGTCGATGTTTCTCTCTCATCGACGTTTTTAGCTCTCTATCTCTCTCCCTTCCTCTCTGTACAAAATCAATAAAATATATTTTTTTAAAAATAATAATAATAAAAAACAATTACATGGGCAAGTACAAGTTTAAAATCCTTTCATGTTTAATTTTTAAAAATAACTTTTTGTTGAGGTATGATTCACATTCTATACACCTATTAGTGGAATTGCTAGGTAACTATGTGTAGTCTTTTGAGTAAGTGCCAGACTGTTTTCCAAAGTTTTTTTTTTGTGCACAACAGGAAATATTTGCTTTCGGAGAACAAGAAAAATAGGTTTATTTGCATTATGGTTATTAATTTGTGCAGTTATTTAGTCTCTGGTAAGTTAATATTCAAGAAAAAATATTAATTTTTATTAAGATGTTCTATTATTTTATGTTAACAATTATTAATTTCAGCCCTTTGCATTCAGCATGTCTCTATTGAAATAAACCTACATTTCTATAAAAACTGAAGATTTTGGTTTTTTTTGCAGCCCACATAAACTTAAACCTTATTTGGCCCTTGTTAGCCTTTGAGTTTGACATGCTTGTCCTAGAAGGATTGGTAAAACACCAAAAGGAGTTTACATGTGCTACCTATATCCTCAATGCTGTGACAAAGTCAAAATACAAAGAGGAGGAACACAGAACCAATTACAAAATATATGAGAAAAAACTAATCCTATGAAGTATCAAATCCAACAAAGAAAGTAACTAACACCTGAGAAAAACTGGGTCATAACAGCAAATAGAGCAGGGAGAGAAGTGTAAATAATTAAAATATAAACCAGAAGGTGAAAGGATGGTATTTTAAAAATCAGCTTTCGGATTTTGATGCCGAGGAGTGGAACAATGAACTTCTCATACCCTCCTGGTGGAAATGTACCAAAACACAACACAAAGCTATTTTATAAAACACTGACAATTTTTCTAAGAAGTGGGCAAACTATACCTATGATAAAATTCAGCCAATATATTCCGAGATGTCTGACCAAGGAAATGAAAGCACATGTTCAGTATATAAATACTCACTGATGCTTTATTTATAATCACCAAAACCTGCCAACAACTCAAATGCACATACCAACAGGTGAATAAATTCTGCCTTATCCATACAATAGAATACTATTCATTAACTACTTCTCAAAATAATTATGCTGAATGAAAGAAGTCAGTCCACTCCCTCCCAGAGTACACATACACTGCATGATTCCATGTATTTAAATTTTGAAAAAGCACCAACCAGTGTCAAAAAGCAGATCTATTTTTGCCTATAGACCGGGAGAGACACAAAGGGGCTAGAGGAAATTTGGGGGATATGAATATGTTATTATATCGATTAGTTTCATGAGCACAGTGTATTTATGTGCTTATATGTGAGTATATTACAAAACTCAAGTTGTATACTTTAAAGACAATTATACCTCAATAAAGCTATGGAAAAAAGCAAAAACTTGAAAAAATTAATCTCAAGAATTGACCAAAGAAAAAAAAATCAGCCGGGACCGGTTTGGCTCAGTGGATAGAGCGTCGGCCTGGGGACTGAAAGGTCCCGGGTTCGATTCCGGTCAAGGGCATGTACCTTGGTTGCGGGCGCATCCCCAGTAGGGGGTGTGCAAGAGGCAGCTGATCAATGATTCTCTCTCATCGATGTTTCTAACTCTCTATCCCTCTCCCTTCATCTCTGTGAAAAATCAATAAAATATATTAAAAGAAAGAAAGAAAGAAAGAAAGAAAGAAAGAAAGAAAGAAAGAAAGAAAGAAAATCAGTGAGCTGAAGGATCAAACCAAGGTATTCTACAACACTGGACAAAACAATAGAGGGGGAATGCATGTATGGAAATTGTTGAGACGTGGGAGCCAGAACCAGAATATCAACAAATCTAATAGGAATTCCACCAGGAAAGAGGATGGGGAAGAAAGCTCAAAGAAATAACAAATTTTGTATCTAGATTGGCAAAGACTCAAAAATATTGGAAAACATTCTGTATCTAGACACAAATAGGTGATATTTCAGGACACCAAAAATAAAGACAAAAGTTCTTAAAGCTTCTAAAAAGATAAAACAGGTTACCCATGGCAGAGAAATATAACAGATAGCAGATCTCACTAAGTAAAAATGAAACAATATGTTCCAAACTGAGGAAAAATGATTGTGAACTAAAATATCAATCTACCAAGAAAACAAAAAAACATTTCCAGATGTACAAGGACTCAGAATTATCACCCTCAAATCCTACACAAAAGAATCCTATCCTATACAATAAAGAACTAATATGCTAAATTAGACCTGACTGTAGAACAATATTCTGGAATGACCAGTGGGCTGCGAGGCAGCTGGGGCTGCAAGGGCCTATTCTTGCATGAATTTCATGCACCGGGCCTCTAGTTGGCTACATAATACAAAAAACCCTAAGTGGGAAAAGGTAACCTCAAAATGATACATGCCACTTGTCTAAATTTAAAACACTCAGAGTTATGGAATTCTGTAAATCTATGCATATAGTGTGTTTTTTAATGGATCATAAACATACAAAGTAAATTCATAGTGATTACCTTCTGAATAAGAGAGGGGTTAGAATTTCTTTCCTAATCAGTTCTAAAAAATATTTATATACAATAACTTTAATTGATTTCAACTGCACAACTCTAGTGTATGTTGACTGCATAACCTGTGAAATCACCACTACACTAAAAATGCAGAACACTTCCATCACCTCCAAAAGATTCTGTGTTCTCCCTGGCAATCACTATATCCCTGAGTCAGTCAATGATTTTTTTGTCACTATATTAGTTTGTATTTTACATTTAGTTAAAAATTTAAATTTGTTTCAATTTAAAAACAAACTAAATTCCCAAAATAGTATTATAGCAATATTTTAGTAGTAGTCTAATAATAATAATAAAAAAAATTCTGAAAGTGGGTTTAAAAGATTCCATTAAAGGCTATTTATAGAAGAAAATCTAAAATTAAAACATAATGGTTGAAAATAAAATGGCTCAAAAATAAATGTAGATGTGGTATTTTTACTGCGAGCAAACTAGAATTCAAGTCAAAAAGCATTAGTAAGGCAAAAATATTTTGTATCAACAAAATGTAAATAAAAATCAAGACAGCATAATAGCCATGAAGCTTCATGATGCTAAGTGCTTAAAATATATAAAGCAAAAGTAGAATTACAAAATTCAACTCTATCAAAGTAGAGATTTTAACATACCTTTTAAAAACAATCCTCACCTGAGAATGAATGAATATACATATACTGGTGTGTGTGTGTGTGTGTGTGTGTGTGTGTGTGTATCCCCTCCCCAGGATATATTTTTCCCACTAATTTTTAGAGGGGGTGTGGAGAAGAGAGGGAGAGAAAGAGAAAAATGGGTGTGAGAGACACATTGACTGGTTTCCCCCTCCCCACCCCATCCCACACCACCACCACAGCAGACCAGGGCTGGGGATTCTGGAGATTGAACCTACAAAAGATACATTCTCTAAATTCAAAGTAAATATAATTTTTAAAAAATCATAAACTTCTAAATAATCCTTGGATTAAAAAGAACAATAAGCCGGGACCGGTTTGGCTCAGTGGATAGAGAGTCGGCCTGTGGACTGAAAGGTCCTGGGTTCGATTCCGGGCAAGGGCATGTATCTTGGTTACGGGCACATCCCTGGTGGGGGGGTGTGCAAGAGGCAGCTGAGCAATGATTCTCTCATCGATGTTTCTAACTCTCTATCCCTCTCTCTCTTCCTCTCTGAAAAATCAATAAAATATATTTAAAAAAAAATCTGAAATACTAAAAATTCGAAATAATAATGTAGTCAGAGCAGAACATAAAGGAAAATCCATACCCTTCCATGAGGTACTTATTAAAAAACAAGACTAACATGAAAGCCAGGATTTTAAGTAAAGATTAAAATATATTCAAGGAAAGTGAGAGATTGAAGATAAAAGTACCATTTTAATACTACAAACAAATGCAAAAAAAAAAAATCAATTTTCAAAAAATACTATTTTCTACACATACATGTTTTATAAGTTACCTAAGTGGTTTTTAAAGTATTTATATTTTTATTGATTTCAGAGAGGAAGAAAGAGGGATAGCAAGGTAGAAACATCAATGATAAGAATCATTAATCAAGTGCCTCCTGCATTGGCCTCACTGGAGAATAAACCTGCAACATGCGCATGGCCTCCTGGTTCATAGGTTGGTGCTCAACCACTGAGCCACCTTGGCGGGCACCTAGTTAGCACTGTGCAAACAGCAAAAGGGAAAGCACTCACACAAACAACACATTTTTTCAAACACTTACACAGAGCTTAGACAGGACTGGAGATACCGATCAACAAAATATAATATCCAGGAAGGAATCCATAAAAAATGAGTATTTGCATGTAACAAAGCTGGCAAATCATTATCAGTGAGGAAATATATTGGGGTAAGTGATTAGAAACAGCCCATAAAAATCGTTAAATTTGTGATGATGTTCATTTAAAACAAGGAGAATTTAAAAAATAAACTAATTAAGAGACAAAATAGAGTAAAAAGATGAGTGACTGAAAAGAAATGGAAACTGAGTAAACATAAAAATATTCTAAGTTGCAGTTTTTAGAGAAATAGGAAATTAAATGAACCAGATACATACCAGCATCCCATAAAACTGGCAACATTTTTAAAGTGATAATGACCAAAGCTCAGAAAGTTGAAAGAAAACAGTTTCTTTTATCTGCTGCTTGTGGGAGTATAAACTAGTAAACTTTTTTAGAGGATAGTCTATTAATAATAAAAATAAGCACACACACACACACAAAAACAAAACAAACAAAAACACTACAAACTGCTGATTCCATTTCTCAGCATCCAACCTAAATAAATAGTTGCACACTGCAGCAATTTTACAAGAAAAAAAAAAAAAAGGAAAAATCTAAATATTCATCACAAAGAAAAATACATGTATTTTGGATGTATATATATCTACAATGTGGAATATTATGCAATGATTCAAAGGGTTAAGATTCATGTATTCCTTTTTCTCCAAGATTCAGTTAGGAATATTTACAAATATTCAGAAGAGTTGAACAAAATGTAAAGATCCATAAGCCCACTTTAACTCTCTATCACACTTATACTCTCTATCACACTTATACTAGAGGCTGGGTGCACAGGGGGTGGGGTGTTCCTCAGTGGAACCTGTACCCTATCCATTCCAGGACCCCTGGGGGCGGGGGGGGGGGGGGATTGTCCGACATCTCTCTTGCAATCCAGGACCGCGCTCTCCTAACTGCTCACCTGCCTGCTAACTGCCCCTAACCATCCCCTAACCATCTCTGCCCCCACCAGCATAGCTTTGTCTAGAAGGACGTCTGGAAGGAACTCCGATTTAATTAGCATATTACCCTTTTATTAGTATAGATCGTATATATTCACCATTTATCTATTTTTTTTAATGCATTTCAAGTTGCAGATGTCAGTAGACTTCACCCCTAAACACTTCAGCACCCATATTAACTAAAATTGAGAGAGAAATAATTACATTAGTGAAACATACAATTCTCTAAGGTACCAATAGGTGGCTTCTGACAAATGCATTTCCTTATGATTCAACCCCCTCTCAATCAACCCCATGCCATAAAGGCAAACACCAATTTGGGCTTTTCCCCACCATAGGTGTTGCTTGTTTTAAATTTTGAAGTGAAATAATATAGTATGTATTCTCTTTAGTAAAGCTTTTTTACACTAAGCCTTTTTGTGAGTCGTCCAGGTTTTGTGTTACCTGTAGCTAGTACCTTTTCACTGCTGAGTAGTATTCTATTGTGTGGACATACCATTTGTCCATTCTTCTGCTGATTCAGGACACTTGGGCTGTTTCCAGTTTAGAGCTACTATGAATATTTTTGTACAAGTATTTTAATATATGTTTTCATTTCTCTTGGATAGACACACATAGGAGTAGAGTTGCTGGATTATGGGGTAGAGGTATATTTACTTCTGTATGAAACTGCCAGACCTCTATTGAAAGTGGATATAGCAAGTATTATATTTTAGAAAGTATTACAGTTAATTAACAGTGGTTACCAAGGGGAAGAAGCTAAGGATGACAATAGACTTACTAATTATCCACATCTAAATTGTAACAATGCAAACAATGGTATTACTTTTGTTATATGAAAAGAACAAAGCCAAAAGAGTCCACATTCCACTGAAGACCAGGTTCAGGTTTCTGAGGTCAGCCCAGACCACTCTTAAGTTCTAAAGCAGAGGTCAGCAAACCATAGCTGCTGCTGGTTTTTGTAAATAAAATATTGAGAAACAGCTAGGACCATTAGTTTTTATATTGTCTGTGGCCACATTAAAGCTACAATAGCAGAGCTGGGCAGTTGCCACAGACGCCATGAGGCTGGCAAAGCCTAAAATATTATCTAGTCCTTTAAAGAAAAAGTTTGTCATCTCTCGTTCTAAATCATTTAGATAAGTTTTGTTTCTCATTTCAAAGTGACATTTGAAACTCTCATGCAACTTTTCTCTTATAAAGGAAGCTAAGATTTTAAATGAGTTTTCTAAGCTAAGATGGAGGTGTGGAACTAACATTTAGATCTACATTCTGAGTCCTCGTCAGATCATCTTCTTAGTATATTTGTGTACTTCTAAGATTCACAAGTTAAAAAAAAAAGTATTTATCCCAACAGGGGAATTATGCCTTCATGTACAAGTATGTATACAAATATAAGACTTTCAGTGTGCAGCTGTACGAAGTGACCCACAATACTCCCAACTTTAGCCCAAGCAATAGGTGAATCACAACCTGAAACTAATTAAATGACAATTTGCCCATAAAAAAAAGAATAAGGGGAGCATTTGAAACTGTGCTCCTCAGCACATAGCATAAGTTTGGCTCAAATAAATGCATAAACATTCTCTTAAAAAGTAAAAATAAGGTGTACTGCGTGCTAATTGTTGTCGGGATATAAAATGTAGATGTACATCACACTCTGTGAGAACACCTAGTTAGTAGGAGCAATATGTATGTAGATGCAACTTTAACCCAGGATACAAAGTTTTAGGTGCCATATGAGAAAAATGCGACACTATTTTCATCTGGGCATCATCAGAGACAGCTTAGGACATGGCTGCCACTGAAACTAGGTCTGTGAGTAGGAAGGAATTTGTAATGCAGAGAATGGCTGGGAGAGGGAAGGAGTAGGGTGTCCATCTACACCCATTTGACTAGGATACGTGGTGAATGGGAAATAGGGTGGGAAATGACAGGCTATAATATAAGGTTGGAAAAATTGTGTTTTAAGACAGTAAGTAAGCCTGGAATGCCAGACTGTCTGGAACTTAAACCTTCTGAAAGCAGTAGGGATCCATAGATTGGGGGCACAGGAAAGGGCATGATCGAAGCTGCAGCCTTAGAAATAATCCGGTAACAGTGAGGTTATACTGGTTTAGGTCACAATGAGTACAACTGATTCCTTGGATCTTTTTGGGGATGCAAATGAGTTAAGAGCCAACCTTCTTAGAGTCAACAACACTATTGCTTTTTAAAAAGCTGGAAAGGCAATGGTCTATGTTAACTTGGAATAACTTTTAAAAAGTCACAAAAGCTCTTTATCTGGTGCTTTAAGATTTTTAATCAGAGAATTTGTAAGAAAAGGCATGACCAGATCTTGATAAAGGGGCAGAGTTTGGTGGGAGTCTTAAAAGCTAAGAAATTTCTAACAGGTGGTTACTAAAATGAAGCTAGGAGAAAATTAATAACCCCAGGCTCCCTGAATGTGTGCTCTCACAAAATGGTGGGTGGCGGAGTGTAGATGTGCAAGATGAGTAGGTCAGATGTTTGAAAGTGGAATTGGCATAATTTGGCCAGGTTTTAAACCCAGATGACAAAAAGAATACTGATGTTGTTTTTCAAAAATTGCAAATAGCCCTAGCCAGTTTGGATAAGAGTTAGAGCGTTGGCCCATGGACTGAAAGGTCCCAGGTTTGATTTTGGTCAAGGACAGGTACCTAGGTTGCAGATTCCACCCCAGCCCTGGTCAGGACGCATGCAAGAGGCAACTAATCAATGGAAAAATATCCTTGAGCGAGGATTAACAACAAAAACTGCAAATATAGGAGCAACACAGAACTGCAGTGGAGGAAGGGGAAAAGAGATCCAGTGAGGCACCTAAATTACCTAAAGCTTCACTCACTCAGGTTTATGGGATATGTACAAAGCAACTGGAATCCGAGAGATGTTAAACCAGGAATTAAAATCTGTGAATGAACTTAAATAAATTTACAACTGCCTAAGCATATATAATCTACAACTGCCCTAGGGAATAAGATAAGGTTCTTTTTTATGTGTTGTGCTGTTTTTTTGTTTTGTTTTGTTTTTGTTTGTTTTAATTTGTATGTTACTTCTTAGGAAACCTTCTGCTGTGCAAAATAAAGCCTCTGCAATTTCAAGTTTAACTGAGAGATAGAGATTTCCCTGAAAGCTGATTACAGTTGTGTAGGAATATTCGTGCTAACTAAACAGACATCTAAAAATTGATGTATTAGTCATTCTCTCCATCCCTGTTTTATAACCTCATCCCCAGAATACTCTTGATGGTAAAGAAAAATATATGATTAAATACATAAGCAAAAAAAAAAAAAAAAAAAAAAAAAAAAATCTGTGAATGATCCTTGGAGTTGTTTTATGAGATTGCAAAGAAAGACCAAGAAGAGAAAACAAGGCCAAAGACACCTGGGAAATATATGATTAGGAAACAGAAGAAGAGCAAACAGGAAGGAGCCAGGAAAGAAATGTGTAGAAAAGTATGGAGTTGGGTAAGAGTATATATACTAAGGGCCACACTTCATGTGCCAGTTGCTAGCCAAAGAAAAGTACCTCATGCTTTGGACAAGGGTCGGTTGCAAAGCCATACCTTACCATACCTTACCATGGCACCAGCAAATACTAAAAGGAAGTCATAAATAAGAGCCAACTCCACAAATGACTCAGTAAGAGGTGACAGATATGTGGGAGGCTAAGTTAGAGAATTCTTTTCAGAAATATTAGTAATAGCTGATATTTCTCTCTACTGAAAAAGAGAAAATGATACTATTAATTAAGCCCTCATTAAGTTTGAGAGCAAGTAAGCTCTAAGAAAAAAGAAAAAGAAAAAGAAAAAGAAAAAAAAAAAAGCAATAAAACAGGAGCTGGGAGGCCTGAATAATAACGCTGGTTCTGTTATCCTAATCAGATGCAGGACCAAGGTCACAAACCCAGCTAAGTCTCCAAACAAGAAAGTGGAAGCTTCTTCAGAACACTGAACTTCTATGAAAATCCATCAGTGCTATAGCAAAAAAAAGTAGGGGGGAATGCCCAAACCTTGGGGGAAGTGTTACACTATGATACACCCAAACCACCCAGGACTTTAAAAATGTTACAGAAGACTAACTACATGGGAACATTTCACAATAGTGTTCATTCATTCAATGCATTTTTATACATCCTAAATGCCAGGCAACAGGCTAGGTATTAGTGAATTAAGATGAGTAAGACATGAATAGCAAGTTTATATACAGTCTAGTAAATGGGAAACAGGTCATAAACGCTATAATAGAGAGTGCCATTATGGGAGCACTTGATCCAGTCTTAAGGCAAAGAGGGTTTCAAAAGGTCTTCCAGAGATCAGGCTATCTAAGCTGGTACCCGAGTAGCCATGCCAAGGTGAAGGAAAGAGGCTCAGGAGCTAGGACACTATGGAGTTTCCTAGGACAGAATTATGTGGAATGGTAGAGATGACAGGAGAGGAATAAGTCAGAGAGATTATAAAGAGAGCCTCTGGGGACAATGGAGATTTACATGAAGAGGTGCTATGAAATGAAACATCCAACTAAAGATTCCTAACATTTGGAACTCTTAATATTTGTTATAATATAAAAAAGCCATGTGGACTAGAGAGGCAAATTTGGGAGTCCTAACACAGAGATAGTAACTAAAGCCACCAGAATACATAAACTCCAGCAGAAATGTGGAAGGTCCCCACAGAGGTGAGAGAGGGCCAAGGATACCTCCAACACATCAACCTCTAAAAAGGTGGCAGAGGGCCGGGACCGGTTTGGCTCAATGGATAGAGCGTCGGCTTGGGGGCTGAAGGGTCCCGGGCTCGATTCCGGTCAAGGGCATGTACCGTGGTTGCGGGCATATCCCCAGTAGGGGGTGTGCAAGAGGCAGCTGATCGATGACTCTCTCTCATCGATGTTTCTAACTCTCTCTCTCCCTTCCTCTCTGTACAAAATCAATAAAATAAATAAATAAATAAATAAATAAAAAGGTGGCAGAGGAATAAAAACGTTATCCTTAAATATTAAGTGATGGAATTAGGCATCTAACTATTTATTTAAAATTTTTATATAGTATACATTTAAAAATTTTAATTTACATGTAGGAAAGACTATTAAAAGTGTTAACAGCCCTAACCAGTTTGGCTCAGTGGATAGAGCATTGGCCTGTGGACTTAAGGATCTCAGGTTTGATTCCAGTCAAGGGCATGTACCTTGGTTGCGGGCACATCCCCAGTGAGGGGTGTGCGGGAGGCTCTCTCTCCCTCTCCCTTCCTCTCTGAAATCAATAGAGATAATTCTAAGTGGCTAAAGATTTCAGGCGATTTTATTTCAACAAAATAAATGCATTTTAGAATATAATATAAATTTATCTTTCAAAGTTAAATGATTTTTCTTCCTCCTATTACACAATCAAGTAATAAATGACTGGTTCCTAGTCATTTATAATGATAAAGCAAGAACACGATAGAAGGGTTTTTAAAGTTCTTTTAATATAGCTAATTTAATTCTATATTTATAAATTTAAAATTCAATTGCAAAGAAAGAAAATTATTTCAGGGGCTGGGAAATTGCCTTTTAGTAACAGTAAAGCACATATTACAGTAATTGCAATGGTGTCTGGACACAACACAAAAACTTATCCCTTTGCCCCCCTAGCCAATATCTGTCCAGGAAGTACTGTCTCCTGCTGGGCGATGGCTTAGCTTGCCTCTGCTGTTACCTCTGCCACACTCACCAATGACCTTCATTTATAGGCTGCTCACAAGGTAAGGCAAGTCTATTACTTTCCCAATGGTGCACAGATCTGTAAAGTTTAATATGTCACATTCCACAGGACAAAGAACAATACCACACAAAACTATGTAATACTGGGAAAATAAACACACTCGCCTCTGGGGACCCCTATAGTCAGACACCCAAGGTGAGGTGGTGCCTGATATCCAAAGCAGAGCATTTACTGAGGCATGACCACAATGGGAGCGGCTGACTGATATAATGGCACTTCACTGCTCTATAATCATGAAAAGAGAAGGCACATGAACAAACTATAGGTAATAAATAGTTTGAGTCCAGAATCTTGATTCTGCTTGTACATCAGTAACTCAAGTTTTAACTTAATCCCATATAATAGAGAGCTAATATACTAATTAGACCGAACAGCAGAACAACTGCCAGGCAGGGGCTTCAAGGACCCAGCCCCTTGCACGAATTTCATGCAATGGGCCTTTAGTAGTAACATAAAGCATCTATTAAACTTACTGACCTTAAGCTAATGAATTACAAATAAGCCCACAAGCAGATGTCAGTAGAAGAGGTAATGTAATGTCACAGTTTTTCTGGCCTTGGAAGGCCCAAGGATTCTGTCACAAACTCAGTGAATTTTGACGGTCAGATCTGTGGGTTCAAGTTTCTCACCTATGAAATGATGGTACAGGGCGAGGTTAGAGGTTTTCAAGCTTTTCTGACTCTGAACCACAATAAATACATTTTACATTGGGGCATCTATCTATACAAAATACAGAAAAGTTTCTTTGAACAGCATCTTTCCATAGATAGACTGAATTTATTAGGTAGAATAAACTTTGATATTTTACCATTCTATTTTTATTATTTTAAAAAAATGCCAATTGCAATACATGGTCCACTAGCTACAATTTAAATAACACTGAATAGTTCCAGGCTCTCTTTTACTATTTTCATTCTAATTGTATTTAATGCACTTAGGCTTAATATTAGCAACATCAGCCACAAAGTGCTAAATTTTCTTTCTTCTGTTTTCATAAAACAAGTGCCACCTAAATAAAAAGAAAACAAAAAAAGTGGCATCTATTTATTCCTGATGTGTTCTTACTCTTCTGCCTAAGAAACCAGCACTATGGCGTTCCCACCACAGAGGGCTGTTTGCTGACAGTGTGCGTTTTTCTGGGGGCCCCCACACCTTTGTACAAATGTGCAGGTTACACTCCCCTCAGCTTCTGCTGGTGAATAAAGATGCATTGATTGTTAAAAAACAGCAAATCCCCCCAGCTCTAAGCATACTTTTAATCACCCACACTGTGTGCTTTAGGAGGTTGTTGTGAATATCAAATACAGTGATTATAGGTATTTAAGCATTTTAAATAGATTGTTGGCCTGCAGACTGAAAAAGTCCCCAGTTCGATTCTGGTCAATGGCACATGCCTGGGTTATGGGTGCAACCCCCAGTAGGGGGCATGCAGGAGGCAGCCAATCAATGAGTCTCTCTCATTATTGATGTTTTTATCTCTCCCTTACTCTCTGAAATCAATACAAATATATTTAAAAAATAAATAGCTGTAACCAAGTATAAGATATTAGTCAGGTATTCAAATGGTTATTCAAAATCTTTACATCTAACACTTTTAAATAAAGCAATGTGATGCATTGTAATATGCAGTATTTTCACTGTATCTCAAATGTAAATGGCAAGCATGTGTGCTTTTAATACATCTAATGGCCTTACGAGAGGAACCTCAGATTATAGGACAAATGCACCGAAGACTGCAATATAAAAAATAAAATCAGGAGCATCTTAAATGAATGTTTTTATAAAATCCCTGGGGTAGAGAAGGCATTTCTTTACACACCAGTAGACCCAACAACTTTACAAAAGATCAAAAAAAGATGTTAGCACTCCCATCACCAGTTACATTAAATTCAAAAGCAAGTAGAAAGAATTTTGCACAAATGAGTTTTTTACTTTTAAAAGTTTAACATGTTTCCAAAATGCAAAAGTTACATATATTATACTTGTCCTAGATATTCCACCAACAGAAATATCTCAAGGAAACAAGTTTGTTAACATGCACACACAAAGATAAAGGGAATAGGAGGAATGACTAGTACATACACTAATGCATTAGTTTAAATTAAAAAAAAAAAAATCAGGAGTCACTTATTTTCCCCTGTGTATCTCCTGTGCATGCATGATGTATGCTTATTAATAAACTTGTTAAAAAAAAAAATCACAATATATCTAACTATACCAGGGGTGGGGAATGTCTAGCACAAAAGCCGTATAAGGCCCATGATTTGGTCTAACCCTGACAAGGCATTAGGGGTGAGTTAATTAAATTAAACGTTTGACCAAATATAGCAGGCTAGTTTTTAAGTTGATAACTTTGTATGGCCCTCAAATGTTATAAATATCCAATGGCCCTTGGCAGAAAAAAGGTTCCCACCCCTGAATTATACAATAGGACACTAACAGGCCATTAAAAATGGTGATAAAGATCTTTATTAACATGAGAAGATGACCACAATAGACTCAAAAGATTATAAAACACTATCGTGTATTTTTGTTAAAAAAAAAAAAAATGTTACAAAAATTTCTCAACTCTGCCCAGTTACACACCTAAACACTAATTAATAATGGGCATCTCTGGGGTGATGAGATCAGTGGATCACACAATGCCTCTCTGAACATTAGAACAAGACACCTCCTCTCTGCAGGCAGACACCCATGCTCCAGGGCACACAGCCTGGAGAGCTGAGGATGGATTTCAGCCTCCACACACCACTCCCCCTTGGAGGGATGCCCTTAAATTGAGTTAACTGGATAATATGGGTAATTGTCATCTATTTGTGCCATTCTGCACTGGCATACTATGACTACAATAAACAGAAATTTGCTTGACCAACATAATACTTATATTTTCAATTTTGAAAAAAGGTCATGCCCTCATCCTGTTAAAACTAACCCCAACTTGACTTGTACTGCCCTTATAGAATGCCCTATCTTTTGAATAATTTGTTCATGTCATCTATTTAAATGCATATACAAATAACTCTCTACCCAGCATCTAATAATACAAAGGTTAGACATAAGGAGAAGAAAAGTCATGCTAACATTAAAGTGAAGATACTTATCACTGGAAATGGGAAGGTGTGAGGACAGGAGGAAGTTAATCTACAGAAACGAATCCCTCTCAAAATTCCTTCAGCAAGAGTTACTAGACTCTACAGAAACAATAATTGTCCACTTCCCCGCCCCCATTTAACTCTAGATGCAAGATATATGTCCTCATAACACTACTGGGTTCCCAAAAGACAGCCATTTAAAATGAAAGTTGTGAGTGATCACCATGCAGTTAGGCAAGGCATCTGTAAAATAATACAACCGCTGGCCTGGGATTAAAGGAGAATTGGGTTCTTGGCTCGGTGGAATATGTAATTTTACACAAAGCACAATCACAACCTCTCCAGATCTCTTTTTTCCCCCCTCCCTCTCCTCTAACGTGGGGGTTGGGCTAAAAAAAGCCTCCCAGGCCCCTTTCGGCTGGTGATAGGACCTAAGCCATCTTTCCCATCCACTCTGGAGGCGCCGATCGCAGTCAGCAGCAACAGTTTATTTTCTAAGCCATGCCTGATTTCCTCCTCTCTTCATGCTTCTCTTAAAAAAAAAAAAAAATGGGCCCAAATAATTCTCAACTCTAGAAATTTATTATCACTCAGAAAAAAAACCCACAAAAAAACATCTGTCAAGAACCACTTACAAAATATTTTCCAAAAGGCCCACAAAGAGTAAAATTCGTTTGCTTGATTTAATTTTTCGGGGGGTGGGGGGTGGGGGGAAGAGGCACCCTAGAGCAGCACTGCGCTGGTGGACGGCTTAAATATTTCTTTTAAAACAAAGAACTCATGCCTAGAAAAACGGCTAACCTGTACACACTCATCACACGTTTTGAAGGCACAGAAAAAAAACCCACAAAAAATATTGTGCCATTCAGATAGGATTTACCCCCCCCCCCCCAAGAAACAGGGGTTTTTTTTTTTTTGGTTTTTTTTCTAAGAAAATCCTGTAGTTAAAAAAAAAAAGAAAAAAGGAATAAGTGTCTTTTCACCGCCCAAACTCAAGTGCATTTCCGTGGACGATGCACTTGAGGGATGAACTCACCGCGGCGTTCATGCAACAACCCACACGCCGAGCACTCCCTCGCGCTCCGGGCCGGGGAGGCGGCGGAGTCACAAGAGCGCGGCGGGAGTGGAAATTTCCTCTCGGCGGGCGCGGGGCAGGGGCTGGCTTCCCCGAACCGCTCGCTCGGCGCCGCTGGCGCCTCCTCCAGGGCCTCTCCGGGCCGGCGGCGGCGCGCTCCGTACAAAGGAGGAGGGAGGCCCGGCGCTCGGCCCCCCGCACGCTCCGGGCCCCGGGCCCCGGGCTCCGGGCCGGGGTCCCGGCTTCCGGCGGCGCTGGCGGCGGCAGGCCCGGGCGGCACGTGCGCGCCGGGCCGGGAGGAGGAAGCCGGCGCCGGAGGGCCGGGGGCTGCCCGCGGCGCCCGGGCTCGGCCGTGGCCGGGGGGCGCCGGCCCTCCCCGGTCCCGCGAGAAATGAATGGGCCGCGCGCCCCGCCTCAGCCCGGTTCGGAGTCCGGAGGCCCGAGGCGAAAACCGCTGCGGGCGGCCAAGGCGGGCTCCTGGGGGGGCGCCCCCCGGTGCTCGGGGAGCCGCCTCCCGCTTCTTCGGTCCCATCCGACCCCGCCCGGCACCTCCCGCACCTCGCGGCCGCCCCCACCGCCGCCCGCTCCGCTCACCCCAGCTCTTGGCGGTGCGCCCCAGGAACGCTCCGGTGGTCGGGTTGTAGAGGAAGAGCTTCCACTCGGCCAGGCTCTGTTGGAAGGACTTCTTGTCTTTCTTCGTCATGGTGTGCGCGCCGAGGGCGAGGGGAGCGGCTGCCGCGGGGGTGGAGGCGGCGAGGAGCGCGGAGGCGCGTCCCGGCTCGAGCGGCGGCGCAGCCCGGCGACGGCGGCGGCGGCGGCAGAAGGTGGAACGGCCGAGGACACCTCCTCACTGGCCGCGGGCGCTCGAACCGACTGCGCCGCGCGCCGAGCCGGGCGGCCGCTGAGGCCGCGGGAGCCTGACGTCTCCGCCCGCCGCAGCCAATCCCCGCGCCGCTTGCGCCCGCGCCGCCGCTGCCGCCGCCGCCGCCGCCGCCGCCTCCCCGCCCGCGGCTGGCGCAGCCCCAGGCGGCGAGGACGCCCCGCCCACGCCGCTCTAGCCCCGCCTACGTCGCCCTAGCCCCGCCCCCTCTGGTTCCGGGCCTGGCTCGGGAACGCTTCGGCCGGGGAATGGAGGAGCTCGGCAAAGCGGCCTTACAAATCTCGAAGGCTCCCTAAGAAGCAAATGCATAATAAGGAGCCAAAGGCGGCGTCCCCTACTCGCCCGTTTCTCGGGAGGAGGAGTCGGGGGAGACGCTGGGGCGGCCGTCGTCGCGGCATCTCGCCTGCGGCGGCGCGGAAATGGCCTGGGACGCCTCGCCCGGCGGGACTCAGCCCTGCGCTGCCCGGTGCGGAGCTCTCCGCCGTCTCCAGGCGCTCTCCTCTGAGCTCTGTGACGTGCCTCAGACAGGCTGCCTGCACAGTGTATTGTGCATGAACTGTGATGCTCCCAGAAGGGCCGTCCTCGGCTCTTCCGACGGGCGGACGGGGATTTCATTCCAACTATGCCAGCCTTCACCAAACGGAGTGCAGTTTTTTCCTCCAGATTGGTCACGGAAGTCAGCACGCAGGACCTACTTTCCCCGAGGTGCCCGCCAACCACAACTCCTTTGCCTTTTCTCAGACATGAGACGCCCCTTCTCCGTTCAGTGTTGATGCCTAAGGAACGCGCCCGGCTTCCCCGGTTTTCCACGGGTCGTGGACGCTCCCCGCGGTCGGGGCTGCGGGTGCAGTCCACCTTTTCCGTCACGAGGGGGAGCTGACGAGTACCGTGCCCTGAGACGGCTGGGACAGGGCGAAACGTCTTCAGGAGTGTGGGCAGAAGGGGCAGGTTTCTGGAAAAGGACATGCAGCGCTGCCTCTGTGTTTTGTTTTTCAATACTAGCAAATTAAAAAGTACGAATCAAGAAAGGTAGCACGCATCGTAATGTTTGGAATGGTGCATTGTCATCCATCTAGAAACGTGCACAGCCTGCCAAATGCTAAAGGATGTCTGACATTTCTCCTTTCCTCGCTTTGCTTATCAAAACTAGGAATTGGGAATTACGGCTCCCACAAATGGAAAAGAGATAGAATACAGTATTATAAAGTGATTCTCCCCCCCCCCCACCCCTACACACACACACACACACACACACTCCCCGGAATTAGAAGAGCTAAATTTATAATTATGACCCTGGGAATAACCAAAATCCAGTTACTTTTTAACCAGTGACAAAAGATTTGTAGAAGCATTTTGGAAAAACTGGCATGAAATGAGAAGAAAGCTAATATTGATACAGTTGATAATAGGTCTTTTAGTTTTTGGTAAACCGGAAGATGCAGAGTCTGGAATAAAATACAAAACCCATCTGCTTTATTTATTTTGGGGGAAGGGGTGTGCGCTAATAAACACAATGAGAAATAATTACTTTGCACACACAAAGAAAGCATGGTAAGAAATGAAATAGTGTTTCAAAGATATTGAATACTGTCAGACATTTGTAATTTGCATATTTTAGTGGTGATTAATATGATTCATTATTTAGTGATTTGTGATTTTCCAAATAAGGATTTAACTAAAAATATAATTCAGTCATTTCAAAACCCGTGTCTAACTTACTATAGTAACTAGATCCAACAGTTTTCAGTTTGGAGAAAATTTTATATCCTACTCCAAAACATGGGAACTGTTTGTGTCTGATATCTGATACCTGAAGAGAAAATACCGAGCTTATCAGGGGATAGTGGACTCTGAAGTCTGAGCAGATTTAATATAACATTTAATCAGAGCTTTATTCCCTACAGGTTCATTTCACTGTACCTAAAATCTCCCTTTTCAGAACGAAATGATTGTGGCCTCTGTGGCCCAGCTGGTTAGTGCATTAGGCTGTTAATCGGAAGGTTGTTAGTGCATTAGGCTGTTAATCAGGGACACATCTGGCATTGTTAAGAAGTAAAATCCTTTGTGACTCTCTCCTCTGCACCTTCTCTCTCAGCCATTACCTGTGAGAGGCCTCCTCCACTAAAAGAGAAATTATTTTGCCAAGTAGATAGTGGAATTTAATATAAATTTTAGTGTAGGTATATTTCATGCAATATCTGGCACATACTTAGACTAAAAAAAATATTCTTGTCCATCTCAAATTCTAATTTAATTTGATATCCTATATGTTTATTTGCTAAATCTGGCTATCCTACCTGTGGAGGATACCTATGAATCTCACTGTAATAATAGTAACGGTCATTTATACATACTGAAGTCCTAGGCCCTGTACCACTTGCTTAGTATCATTCCTTTCTTTGCCCATCTCCACTACCTCCTCAGTGAATGATGGCAGAGCTCTGGGGAGATTTCACAACGCTGAGGAGGCCGAATGAAAGGAACTGTTGTTGGCCAGTGATTGAGTGTACTCTCCAGCAAGCAGAATACATTTTCTACTTTCTGTGGGCACAAATAAGATATTTGGACTCTTACTTTGCTAAAACTCTTAGTTTATTCCTGAAGTTCAAACTCTCATGTACAGAAAAAAAGTATTTCAGTTCTTATAGCAGCATCTTATTTCTTATCTGGTATTATAACTGATGTGAGACTATGGTACTGAATCACTAAAGGCTATTATTTGTCTCTCAGAAAAGAGATATTAAGATGTCCTTAGAGCTCTAGCCAGTTTGGCTGATTGGATAAAGTCCCCGCCTGCGGATTGAAGGGTCCCAGGTTCAATTTTGACCAAGGGTCCCAGGTTCAATTCCCGTTGTGGGCTTGATCCCTAGTAGGGGTGTGCAGGAAGAAGCCAATCAATGATTCTCTCTCCCTTTTCCCTTCCTCTCTGAAATCAATAAAAAAAAAATTTTTTTTAATCTGTCCTTCCTCACAAGTAGCAGCTATCATTATGTAGGCATGTTATTGTACCTGAGAAACACAGTCATGAATACAGACGTCTCTCCACAGAAAATGTATTTTTCCACACATTGATCTTAATATATTTTTTTACTAATCCTCTAACAAACAGCATCTGTATATCCTTTGCAGATTAAAGAGCAAACACTTGCAGTATTATTATTAATTAATTAATTTTTTAAATCATCACAAGTAGGATCTTTTTCTATTGATTTTTAGGGAGAGAGGTAAAGACAGAGAGAAATATGATGTGAGAGAAGCAAATCGATTGGTTCTCTCACATTCCTGACAGGCCCTGCCAGGGAGAAGCCTGCAAAACTGAGGCACATGCCCTTGACTGGAATCAAACCTGGGACCCCTCAGTCCACAGGCTGATGCTCCGTCCACTGAGCCAAACCAGCTAAGGCTCAGAAACTTGCATTATTGATAATTTTAACTTAAATAACCAATGTTTTGACCCTAGCCAGTGTGGTTCAGTTGGTTGAGCATCGTCCCAAACACCAGAAGGTCACCAGTCAAACATTTGATTAACTCGCCCCTAATGCCCTGGCAGGGCCAGACCAAATGATTTTGAGGGCCTTGCCTGTGGGCGGGACATTCCCCATCCATGGCCTAGAATGACAGCTGTACAGCAGGGCAAGGGAGAAACTAGTTTTGAATGGACAAGAATGTCTTCAAGCAGAAAGTTGATTCCATGCCACAGAGACAGGGATTAAGGTCCTGGATAAATTTAGTCATATGGTAAAGGCATACACTTTTGTTAAGAAGGAAAATGGAAAGCAATTGAAAACATCAGAAAACAATGTTCCAAATATAAAGCAAACTAAAATGTGGTACTATTTATTTATTTTAAAATATATATATATCTTATTGATTTTTACAGAGAGGAAGGGAGAGGGATAGAAAGTTAGAAACATCAATGAGAGAGAAACATCCATCAGCTGCCTCCTGCACACCCCCTACTGGGGATGTGCCCGCAACCAAAGTACATGCCCTTGATCAGAATCAAAACTGGGACCTTTCAGTCCACAGGCTGAAGCTCTATCCACTGAGCCAAACCAGCTTGGGCAAATGTGGTATTATTTTGAGCAATTAACAAAGTGTTGGAAAATGTCATTATTTGAGCTTGATGTTTGGAACATCCTTATCTATTGGCACAAAGTTAGCAATATAGATTTACCTTTTTTTTGCTAACTGATGCATTTTGTTCAACAGTGAATACTCTTTACATAATCAAAACAGTGTAATTGCAATGTATTGGCTTTCAATACGTAGAGTCAACTGAATGAGTATTTATAGAACAAATCTCTTCCCCACTTTATTTTTTATTGTCTATAGAACAAAATTCAAATGTTACAGATTGCCCTAACCAGTTTGGCTCAGAGGATAGAACATGGCCCATGGACTGAAGGGTCCCAGGTTCAATTTCCATCAAGGGTATGTACCTGGGTTGCAGTCTTGATCCCTGGCCCTGGTTGGGGTGCATGTGGGAGGCAACCAATTCACATTGATGTTTCTCTCTCTGTGTCTCTCCCCTTCCCTTCCACTCTCTCTAAAAATCAATAAAAAAAAATGTCTTCCAGAAAAGATTAAAAAAATGTTTTTAATCCCATAGATCTCTGTCAAAAACACGAAACTATTTTATTATTTTAAAATTTATTGGTGTGACATTGGTTAATAAATGTATATAGGTTTCAGGTGTACAATTCTATAATATATCATCTGTATGTTGTGTGTTCACAATCCCAAGTCAAGTCTCCTTCCATCATCATTTATCCTCCCTTATCCTCTTCTACTTTCCCTCACCTCCCTTTCCCTACAAAAATATTTTCTAAAGGTTATTTATTAATTTTAGAGGGAGAGGAAGAGAGAGAGAGAGAGAAATAGGGATTTGTTGTTCCACTTATTTATGCATTCGTTGGTTGCTTCTTGTATGTGCACTGACCGGGAATCAAACCTGCAACCTTGGTGTATTGAGACTCTTCTCTCACTAACTGAGCTACCTGGCCACAGCCAGAACTATTTTCAGTCATCGAAAGGACTAAGCCCTTAATCAGTCTCCAGTGAGTTTTGGTATACTTTTGTTTGATATGTCTGTTACAAAGCAGCAATCCATTCACATTTAAAACTAAAAGGATGTCACATGAAGCCATCCATGAAATAATCAGGCCCCTTGAACATGCAATATACTGAAGTAATCTATACTACAATATTTTTAATCTTTCGTGAATAGTACTACCTAAAGAGGGAACAAAAAATTTCCTTGCACAAGGGCAAAAGAACTTACAAGCAATGTGTCACACTGAGTCATGTCACAGTAAGCTTGATGGTATCTGATTCTCAAAACTTTGCTCTAGGCCTTTAAAAAAAAAAGAAGAAAACTCATGGTCCCGATACATTTGAGGTATTTGATTTCCTAATCAAGAATCTTTCATGAGTATTGTCATTCTAAACCTGACAATTTATTTCTGACTGTTACCACAGAGGACTAAAAACTATAGAGAATGTGCCATTTCAAATTGTAGGTTTTTTTTTGTTTTTTTTAAATATATTTTATTGATTTTTTACAGAGAGGAAGGGAGAGAGATAGAGAGCTAGAAACGTCGATGAGAGAGAATCATCGACCAGCTGCCTCTTGCACACCCCCTACCGGGGATGTGCCTGCAACCAACGTACATGCCCCTGACCGGAATCGAACCTGGGACCTTTCAGTCCGCAGACCAATATTCTACCACTGAGCCAAACCAGTTTCGGCCAAATTGTAGTTCTTGATATTATAGTAAGGTAAGTACTGTGTGTTGCTTATAGACTCCAATATCTCCAGGGAAGGGAGCCTGGAGATCAGCTGGTTGAAGCTCCTCCGTTCACAGAGGCCTGAGAACTTCAGCCCACCGAGAAAGTCAGTGAGATCCATGACTAAAGAGTGTCAGCTCCTGGCGAGACCTTCTTTTATACTGTGCAGTTTTCTTAACTCAGAAACCCGCTATAAAAAAATATCAGTGTTGAAAAATACCTTAATAAATTAGTTTAAAATTTATGAAACCTAATAAATCTAGTGTAAGCCTAGATTGATTCTCCAGAAATGCTGTAAATAAAAAAATGTTGCCCTTCAGAGGTCAGGAATAACAGTGGTAAACAAAAGACTTTCCATATCCTGAAGTCTAGGACATCCTTCTATGAATAAAGAAATGTCGTACAAAAGAATAGCAGGTCCTATCTTTTCATGTTCCATCTGTATTTGAACAAAGATATCTCGCAAATGGTGATCAGGACTCATTTCCCTCTATTCAAATCAGCTCTGGGTTTCTGGTGTGGTTTGCCAGAAGACTCGTAGGGCAAAGTTGGAGCAATTCAAAACTTGAACCCAGTTTTCTCCTTGCCAGGACTGCCTTCTCTGATAGTATTTGATAAATAACTGACACTATTTTAAAAAGCTCTATTCCTTTCCTTTCGAAGTTTTAGTGGAAAGGAATTGTGTTCTTGTAAGCAGGAACTATCTCTCACAATCTGACTAAGAGGAACATGAGGGAAAATTTAAATATCACTTTGGGCAATATTTCAACAGTATTTCCTAAGAGACTTGATAATGTCTCCAGGGGCGTGGGAATTGAAGTTCCTTGAACTAATAATTATTGTGTTGCAACCGACTCACTGTACGACCGCAGCTTAATTGCTCCTACACAAATGCATTGTGTTCAAGGATACAACTCTGCCTTACTGGGGATATTACAAGGAAAATGGTCTTTTGGATAAATATTGGTTTGGGAGTTCAGAAAGCTCTGTAAATACATATTGTGTTTCAGCTTCCTGCAAATCGCATAAGCTTACATGAACTAATAACATTTCTGAGGCAAGAAACAGAAAACAAACTCAAGTGGATTTAATAAGGAGAATTTATAGGTGAACATAGCTTCAAGCCCAGAGGTCAAGCCTTTGGGAAAGGCTTCACCCAGTGCCTGTATAAAGTAAATGAATCGTGGATGCTTGCTCTCCATGTATTGGTTCCATTACCATAGGATTTGCTTCAAGAAACTGGGCCTACTTCCAGGTTCAAATCCAGAAGAAAAGAGAGACTCAACCTGCTCAACAGCTTAAAGAAAACTCCCAAATTAGTCTCACCAGCCCCTTTGGCCTCCTACTGGCCTGACTTGGGTACTGTGTCTGTCCTAAACCAACCCTGAAGGCGGAGAGGGGATCCATTGATGGGGTCATGATCAGGAAGGCCCACTCTTGACCTGGGGACCCCTTCAGCCCTTCTCAACTACAAGGTTCGGAAGTTTGGAATAATGTTAGGAAATGGAAGGGGAGAGAAATCCTATAACTTTCCATATAAATGCCCTAAAAAATGAGTACCTCAACTTCCATTCATTCATCTAACATTTCTTCAGGGCAACTGTGAAGAATATGTGAGGTCTCAACTCCATTCTTTTTTACTCCATTTCCAGGGGCCCCGTTAAGAGCAAGCACCAAGAAGTGGAGCTCAAACTGGGGGCAGAATTACGAGAGCGATTAGGGAAAAACTGGTCTCCCAAGAACTTCCATATTTTTAGGGCTCATTTTCTAGCTTTTGGGGAAAGGAAGAGAAACAGCCATTTACACATCCTACCCAGGCACACCTTACTGCTGTACTAGTGACACTGTGGGGGGTGAAGAGACTGCTTCAAGTCCATTCTTGGGGCCTATCTGATCATTAAGATATATGAGAGACCCACTTCTGGATATAAGATTTACAATACTATGATGACTCGGCAGTAACATTTGCAAACATAATCTTACTTTTCTTAATGGCCAAGGAAAGACAAGCACACTTCTTGGTAGAGTTGACTCCTTACCTAAATCGAGGGGAGGAGTAGTTACATCATTTAGTGGTTGGACTTGGGTTCCCAAATGCTACCCATGTCCTGGGTGGAATTAAGGCAGAATACTTAATCTCCGTAGCCTGTGGGTTATATAAAATAGGAAGTGTTCATATATTTTGGATGTTCCCACTGACTAACAGAAAACAGCAAGAGAAATAACAGCTGATCAAGCCTTTCTCCCTTTGAGAAAGCAGCCTTTGGGAAAACAGGTATAAGACAAGGACAACTGAAATGCTTTCAACCATGCTAGGACTGTGCGTGCCCTGTTTACAGTAATTCCGGAATAATTAAATAGGTTGTTCCACATCTAGGAAATCAGGAAAAGAGGGAGGTCCTGGTGATCGTACCATGACCTGGTGTTAAGCATAGTGCTCCTCTCTCTCTCTCTCTCTCTCTCTCTCTCTCTCTCTCTCTCTCTCTCTCTCTCTCTCTCTCTCTCTCTCTAAATCTGAGGACCCTGAGAGTACCTTTCCTATAGGGAAGAAAGCTTTGGTGTTCAAAAGGATGCCCTGATCCTCCTGGTGTAACCTCTGGAACTTGTTTGAGGGTAGATACACCTAGGGTAAACTTGGAAGGTAAGAGAGAAAATGGAAAAGCGGAGATAAATTTGAAAAGTAGAGAAAGACAAACAGCAGCCCTTATGACCCACCCTGGCAACATGGTAGAATGTAAGATGCTCTTTGATTCTTACCCAGGTTTGACTTGCTCTGTCTGTAGAACACGTTTTGTTAGAAGCCCTTTGAGTGCTGTTGTGGGAGGAAAAGGCAGTGCAGGAGAAAGGTGGGGCCTTGTTTCTAAGAGGAATGCATGTTGGCCAGGAGGAAACTCAGATCCAGGCCATGCTCCCCTTTCTGAGCCCATGCTCTTCCTCTGCAGGACACCCCCCCAGAGCAGGGCTCTGAGCGGGCACTTCCACTCACTGCCCGTGGCCTCTCGGGACGGATTCTCTCCCATAGGCCAACCCAGCAGCGATGAGCTTCCTCTGTGTCCCCCAGATTTGCAAACAGAGCTGATCCCCAGTTACTTTTGGAGCTACAGAAAGCGCTAACTGACAAGTCTTGGTAAAGAGGAGCTGAGCTAGGTGGTATCTTTCAGGCACTTGGGACTTTTTGGATGAACCAGCCTCCTACAGTGAACGTATTTTGGTTTCTGGAGTTAATGTGGGGATTGGAAAGGGGTTTACACACACTGAACACAATAGTCATTATCTTTATAGTTTCCCCCCCAGCGTCAACTCCTTTTGGACCGAGGAGATAACCTGTCTTAGCAGTGGTCTGTCAGCCTTTGCTGACTGCAGTTGAGATTCATTTGCTGGTGTAATGGACTTGTCTTAGAACTTTAGCTGGGCTCCCAACTACCCTGACTCCCACCTGCAAGGTCAGTGCTGCCTCCAGCTCTAGGGACCTTGTTCAGGGGTAGGAGGTCTCCAGAGCCCTGGTCTCCCTAGCTCTGGATAGAGTTGGTCTTTCTCTTTCTGCCTCTGCCTTCACCTTGGTTTCTAGTTCCTGCCTACTCCTGTTCCTGGCTGACCCTGCTCTGCTCCAGGGTTGCTGGTAATTGTGTTTCCCTCCCAGTTTCTTAGTGAGGTCACTGCCCTCTCCTCCCTCAAATTCTCTAGAAATGTCTGACCTTGAATCCTAAACTCCCACGGCTGAGTCATTCGCATCCATTTCCCCCCTCCCATCTCTATTTTGTCTTTGAAATAGCTCAGTAGCTCAATTGCAATCGAGAATATAAAAGGAAGATTTTGGCCCTGACAGGTTTGGCTCAGTGGATAGAGCGTCGAACCTTTGGAATGAAGGGTCCCAGGTTCAATTCCAGTCCAGGGCATATCCCAAGTGAAGGGTGTGTAGGAGGCAATTGATAGATGTTTCTCTCTCACCGATGTTACTATCTTTCCCTTTCTCTCTGTTAAAAAATCAGTAAAATATATTTAAAAAAATAAAAGATTTCAAATCTGAACAATATTTATTAAATTTTAAAAAAGGAAGATTTCATTTAGAAATGGTTTATCAAAGTATCTAGTTTTAGTATCAGGGTTATCCAAGACCAACACATGCAAAATGAGCTTTCAAGTTCTTGAACTTTTTTTGAACTCTGTAACTATTGATATTATCTGGGGGTATTCATGTTGTAAAAATTTTTGACAGAGCATACCTATTTTTGTTAGTGCGTTCTCAGCTTCTGGTAACACGTAAAAAATAAATAAATAAAAGAAAAATGCTTCATACAACAAGAATATATTTTTCTCATGTAGGAGGTCCCAGAGTTGGCTCAGCACTCAACATCATCGTAGAGAATCCAAATTCTTCCCATCTCCTTCTCAACGAGTCCATCGTGTGGTTCCTTTGGCCACAAGAATGACGGCGGCAGATCCAAAGGGACATGCCCCCAGGCAGGGAGGGAGGCAGGGCCTCCTCACACATCCCTCTCTTTTCATTAGAGAGGAAAACCTTTCCCCAAAGCACATACCCCCCTCTCCCTTTTCTCTCATCTCATTGACCAGAATGTGGTCCTATGGACCTTTAGCTTACAGAGTGATAATCTATGGGTACGCATTCCGCCTTTTACTAAGCCCTGGGACACTTCTTATCATCTGGGCTTTATCTCCTCCTTGAAGTCTTGGCAGTATTCAACCTGATGGGCCAGGCGGACTTGCTTTCTTTTATTTTGAAGATAGATCTTTGACTGCCCATTTCTTTTTTATTTATTTATTAATTTATTTATTTTTAAATATATTTTATTGATTTTTTTTTGCCCCCCTCTCTCCCTCCCATACATACCCTCCCTCCCCAGAGTTTTGTGTCCATTGGTTGTACTTATATGCATGTATAAAAGTCCTTCGGTTGATCTATTATCTCCCCCAGATCTTCCTTCCCTCCCCGCTGTAATTTGACAGTCTGCTTGTTGATATACTGTCTCTATATCTATCTTTTGGTTAATCAGTTTATAATGTTCTTTATTATCCACAAATGAGTGAGGTCATGTGGTGTTTCTCTTTCATTGATTGGCTTATTTCACTCAGCATGATGCTCTCCAATTCCATCCAGGTTGCTGCAAATGATGAGAATTCCTTCTTTTTTATGGCAGCATAGTACTCCATTGTGTAGATTTACCATAGTTTTTGGATCCAGTCATCTGCTGACGGGCACCTAGGCTGTTTCCATATTCTGTGTCTGCCCATTTCTTCTGTCATTATTGGTAAGTTGAAGCTTTCTAGTTATTATTTTTATTTTTATTTTTATTTTATTCAGAGAGGAAGGGAGAGGGAGAGAGAGAGATGGAAGCATCAATGATGAGAGAGAATCATTGATCGGCTGCCTCCTGCACGCCCCCTACTGGGGATCAAGCCTGCAACCCGGGACCCTTCAGTCCGCAGGCTGACTCAAAAATAGGAAGCTAGGGCCAGCTTTCTATTTCTTTCTTTCTTTCTTTCTTTCTTTTTTTTTTTTTTAAATATATTTTATTGATTTTGTACAGAGAGGAAGAGAGAGAGATAGAGAGTTAGAAACATCGATGAGAGAGAGTCATCGATCAGCTGCCTCTTGCACACCCCCTACTGGGGATATGCCCGCAACCAAGGTACATGCCCTTGACCGGAATCGAACCCGGGTCCCTTCAGTCCCCAAGCCGACGCTCTTATCCATTGAGCCAAACCGGTCTCAGCCAGCTTTCTATTTCTTGAGTCAATTTTGGTAACTTACACTTTTCTAGAAAGTCACTCCCCATGATCTGGATTTTTAAACTAATTGAAATAAAGTTGTACATAGCATTAAAAATATATTTTTTTTAACTCTCTACATCTGTTTTCAGTTCTAATGTTACTGCTTCTTTCTTTTCTGGATCACACTTGCCAAAAGCTTTCTACATTCTGATCTTATAAAAACAGAATTTAAGTTGATTGGTTTCGGGCTTCTGTTTCATATTATCTACTTTATGCTTGTTAATCCCATCCTTTTATCTTCTTTGGTTTATTGTTTTTCTCTAGAATTGAAAGCTAAGTTTGTTTTTTTTTTTCAACCTTTCTTACATCTGGATTTAACATTGTAATTTGCTACCTGAGAAACAATTTTATTATGACTCAGAGTCAAAGATGCTTTGTTCTCATTGTCTCTGATTTCTAAATAATCCTCCTGCCCACCCTGTGGGAGAATAATACCGCTTAACTCCATTCTGGGCTTGGCCATGGGACTTGCTTGAGCCAATATAATGAGTGGAAATAATATCCACATTTTAAAAGTCACAGTGTGGCTCCATTGTCTTTATTTTCCTTCTGCAACAATGTCCTAGACAGGACTGCCCCTTCAGCCTGCGTACCAGACGGAAGTGGCAGCTGATCTGGGACCAGGATGCAGTGTGAGAGAGAAATAAGTCTTGGCTTGTTCTAAACTCCTTACATACGTTAGTATGCATTTCTAAAGAATAGGAACAGCCCCCGATACAAGCCCCAAAAGACATTTGACATCTAACAGAACTAATGATGATTTCTTAATACTATCTAGTCCATACTGTCTATTCAAGTTTCTTCATTTGGCCCCCAAATGTCCTTTAGAGCTGGTTTGTACAAACCACAAACCAATCCAGAACCACACGTTCCATTTACTTATGTTTTTAAACTTTTTACCTCAAACAGTTTCTTTTCTAATTATAGTGATTTATGGAAGAGCCCAGGCCATTGGTTCAAAAGGAAGTGCTTACCTTTTAGATTTACATGATTCTCACTATGGCTGCGCAGGTTGTCCCTGTGCGGGGAAACACGGGGCTTGGTTGGAATGTCTGTAAGGAGGTTCTCCCGGAGTCCAGGAGACTTTTACAAACAAGTCCGATCTCCCGGGGGGTGTTACTAGAATCCCTATGTTTAGTCTTTAAAGACCCAACCTTGTAGAAGCATATACTTTCTCGAGGATACTGACCCTGCTAATTGTCTGCATCCCCCATATATTTCATTTATGTTAGATATAAACAGTTGGTTAGATTCAAGCTAAACATTTTGGCTAGACTACTACATACATGATGGTGTGTATGTCATCTTGTATCACATCAGAAGACACATAATAGCTGGTTTTCTTACCATTGTGATGCCCATGGAATAGAAGACCACAGGATGAAGGTGGTAACAGCCTGATCCCTCCATTGTATAGTTTTGCTTTTATTTCTGGATTCAGCAAATCCATGGAAAGGTGGCTTCAAACAGGAGATTTTTTTTTTTTTCTCTCCAGGGGTGTCTTGGCAATATCTGGAGACATTTTTAGTTGTCATAATTATTTTCATGCTGTATTTAGTATTGTAATAATTTAAAAGACTTATAGGAGCACCACATTTAAGCTATGAGACACTGCTACTGTAGCTACATCACCCTGAGTGTTGACATGTTAGGGAAAAATATCATGACTTTAGTTTTTTTAAATTGGTGGACTAAATCTTTCAGAAAAACTCTTCTACTGAACATAACTAAAACAGATGGGTGAATTATAAAAATCATCTTCCAAAAAGAAAATCATCAAATAGCTGGATGATAAAGAATGAAAAGGCCAAGACACGGGAAAGGATGTGAATGAGAGATTTTTTAACATGGCAAATTGGGAACATATAAAAATGAATGAACAAATAAATAATAAATAAATATAAAAATAAAGACAACAGACACAGGTCTCCAATTTCCTGAGGCAGGGGCACAGTGCGTGGCTGTAACCAAGAGGCACCGTTGGCTCTCAGAAAGAGCCCCCTGGGTGGCATCGTTGATCAGAGAGACCAGAACGACCAAGCTGTGTTCACAGCTCTTGCTCCTGAGCCAGGAGCGACAGACTCATCTCTGGAATGCCAACAGCAGACACCAGAGGGAAAGTCAGTCACCCATCCAACACATCCCCTTCAAACACTTCCATTGTGCTGGTGAAATGAAGAACCCGTTTCATCCACCCAGTGACTTACAACCCATTGGTTAAACAAATATGGGTGGGTGAGGTAAGATAATGGGACAATGAGGGTCAGGTATCAGACTCTCAGTACCACTGGGATTCAGAAGAGGGAGGGATGCCTTCTAGCGGCGGAGGTCAGAGGGCGTTCACCTAAAGAGGTGGGACTGGACATAAACTGTGCACCTATGGATGAGGACAATGGGGGGTGAGGAAGGGGCAGAGGGTGGGGTGGAAACCTGGTGGAGGGGGGAAAAAATGAATGAGGAACTTTTGTAATAATATGAACAATAAAGATTGATTTTAAAAGAAAGAAAGAAAGAAAGAAAGAAAGAAAGAAAGAAAGAAAGAAAGAAAGAAAGAAAGAAAGAGAGAAAGAGAGAAAGAAAGAAAGAGGTGGGACTGGGCGGAGGCCCAAAGTCTGGGAGGAAGCTCATTGTATGAAGGTATGGGCTGAGAGGGTGGGAAGCACGAGTGCAGAGGGCAGACTGTTTTATGCAGGACTCAGGGAAATAAAGCTTTGAACAGTGGGTTAGGACCAGGCTATGCGCGCCCTTGAATTCTTGGCTAAAAATTTAGACGGGATTTTATAAGTAATAGGAAACTACTCTGAGGTTTTCAGCGTAAGCGGGAAGAATTGACAGCCAGGTTCTTGAATATTCGGGCTTAATGATGAGGCTCCAAAATCTACTCCCTCCCGTTATAAGTTCCTAATAACGACTATAAAGGGATCATTGAGAAGATATTAAGTGAAAAAACAAGTTCAGAGTGGCGTGCGCAGTTTTTTGCCGTGCGCAGTTTTTTGCCGTTTACGTTAGCCATGCAGGGCCTCAGGTTTCACACATTTGAGACTGCCTCTGGGAGGACTCAGGAACCACCGGCTAGGAAGCACCATGCGGCACCATGAAACTTCTGAAAAACTAACAAGTTAAAAATGTTTCTTGCCCAGCTGGTATGGTTTAGTGGTTCAACATCAACCTATGAACCAGGAGGTCGTGGTTCAATGCCCAGTCAGGGCACCTGCCTGCATTGTGAGCTAACTCCCCAGAGGGGTTGTGCAGGAGGCAGCTGATCAATGATTCTCTCTCTCTCTCTCACACACACACACACACACACACACACACACACACACACACGCGCACCTGCTTTCCCTGATATCAATAACAGTATATTTTGGGGGGGAATGTTTCTTGTGCTGGAAATGATTGGAACTTTGGGATTCAATGCAGATTTCTGAAGTTGGGACTTGCCTGCGGCTTCCTGGCGTGGAGCAGTGAGGAGGGAGAAACAGGCCGGGCAGATCCACCCACCGCTCAGCAGAGCGCCTGCCTGGGCAGGCCAGCCGAGCTGGTAAAAACAAGCAAGCCATCACAGAGGGCCGGATTCCCCCTCTCTCTGGCCGAGTCTCTGACAGGAGGCCGCTCTGTCGCTGACAGCGGGTCCTGTCCTCCTCAGGGAGCGTGTGGAGCAGGAGCCTCACCTGCCGCTTTCCCAGGCTGACCGGGCCGCAGCGGCCCCCTGGCCCGGCCACATTTCGGCAGGAGGTCCGAGGACCGCTTCTGTGTCTGGTGTGAGGGTGGGAAAGTGATCTGTGGGGCTCTTCCCGCTGGAAAGCAAACAGCAACACAGAGCACTAAGGTCCTTGCTATATCCGGGAGGCGCTGCTGAGGCCTCTTATTCTGACAGCACTATGGAGGTCAGTCCCAAGGTCACACCCAAGGACAAAGGCGGGGAGACACCGTCCGCCCGGAAGGGGGGCAGACAGACTTGGTGAGCCACACGCTGGCCCTGGTGCCGGTGGGCGAGATCACAAAAAAGAGGTGGTTGATATCTATCAACAAGAGAATCTAAAAATCAAGCGAATTAAAAATCTGAGGAACAGAATAGACTGGTGAATATAATGGAATCGGGAGCATAGAAAGGGAGTGGACTGATAACTATCAGGGGGAAAGGGTGTGGGGGTGCAGGAAGAGACTGGACTAAAATCGTACACCTATGGATGAGGACAATGCGGGGAGGGGAGGTAAGGGCAGAGGGTGGGGTGGGAACCGGGCAGAAGGGAGAAACAATTGTAATAATCTGAGCAATAAAGATTTATTTAAAAAAAAATAAAAAGAGAACCTACTGCATGGCAGAACATATTTGCCAGTGATACATAAGATAAGGGGTTAATCTGTAAAAAAAAAAAAAAGAAGGATTCCTTTGAGACAACATGGAGGGACCTGGAGAGTGTCATGCTAAACAAAATAGAACAGAGAAAGACAAAAAAATAAAAGAGGTGGTTGAGGCGAGGTGTTGGCCAGATGGTCCGGAGGGGTTGGAAATGGCCATGCGTTTGGACAGAGGGACAGGGAACACAAATCCTCAAGACTTCCAGGGCTTATAGTGGATTCAACAAAAAGGAATAGTTAGTACACAGAGTCTGGTTACTATGTGCTTCAGAGCTAAGAGCTTTTGAGGAGAGAAATAGTGAGCTTGAAGCAGCAAGCAGATGATTCTCTGGGCACAGCTTGGAAATGGGGTGGAAAAAAAAAAACACAGGACAGCCCAACCCCGCTCCTCATCTCGCCGTTTATATACGAGTCCTTATTAGGCAACAGGAAAAAAACGTCTGTGCAATTTCAACTGCGATGGGGGGAGGGGGGGAGGAGCCACACCCTCCTCCCAGGGCTTCCCCCTTCACACACAACAACGCTTTTTTCCTCTTGGAAAGGAGACTTCTATCCACGGGAGAATAATTGTATCACAAAGGACGCTCACAGGACGGGTGCCTCTTTCCCAAACTGCAGCCCACGGTGAAGTCAATGTCACACAGAGCTGACCCTTTCCGCCCAATGGCAGCGACATTTCTGGAGAACGGGTGACTTCTTCCCCACCCCATCCCCACCCCCATGAATCATGTCCAGAGCCGGGCAGAAGGCAGAGCGTGCTTTCCTCTATCGGAGGGCAAGGCCAGCTGAGGGCTCGCACAAAGGGAAGTGCGTTCACAAAGGAAGAAGATGCAAAACAAAGGAGGAGCGGGGCAGCGTTAGCACAATGCGAGGAAGCCACTGCATCGTCATCTCTACCTGCCACACAGGGACCGAGATAAAAACACCAAATTCAACGGGGCGACTGGGAAGAGCCGATGGGCTTCGTCCAGTGATCCAAGAATTTGGGCAGCGTCCCATCAGATGGGCGCCCCGAGGGTTTTACAAAATGGACGGTTTTATAGGAAGAAGGGTGGGGCGAGGGAGCTGTTCACAAAAGGAACGACTATTTTTAGACCTGGACAGCTTCTTTGAGGGGGAAAGAGAACAGCAAGGATTTTTTAATTATTTTTTTTTAATGCAGCAGATTGCCTCTTCTTTTTATGAGATGGGGAGGGAGCAGGGGAGGGCCACCAACATGACAGATCACCTTACTAGTGCTTGGCCAAGAAATTCCAGACTGGTTCATTAAGATTGCATTTCTGGGCCGGCCGGTGTTGCTCAGTGGTTGAGCCTCGACCTAAGAACCTGAAGGTCAGGGTTTGATTCCTGGTCAGGGCTCATGCCTGGGTTGTGGGCTGACCCCCAGGAGGCATGATTCTCTCTCATCATGGAAGTTTCTATCCCTTTCTCCTCCCTCTTCCTTCTTCTCTGAACTAAATAAAAATATATATTTTTAAAAATCACATTTCTGGGAGAGGTTGGAATGGCTCTTCGATCAGATATTACATCGAGGTTTGGTATCATAGGCTTTTAGCACAAGGGACACTGTTTTGGACCAGTGATTTCCTCTTTAACCTGTTAACCGAACAGGACGTATTCAAACGTAAACAATATCGGGTACGGGTAGGACATATGAATATGTCCTTGAAATATATGTTGCGCCCTGAAACAGGCGGGACGTATATTTCCGAACAACAAAGGTATTAGTCATCCATACATGTCTCGACATGAATTTAAGACACGGAGGGAATCAGTATAATTTCGCTAGTGAGAGTGGTGGACGTGTTCAACAAGAATTATTTTGGAGTTAACACATGACTTACTGAATAAAGGGTACAGGATTTACTTAGATAATTTCTATATATCAATTCATTTGGCTGAACTCTTGTGTCAAAACAATACAGACATTGTTGGAACAATGAGGATAAACAGAGTCGGAATCCCCAGTGAAATAAAAACAAAAAAATTACAGAAAAATGAACATATAGTAAGATTCAAAGACAAACTTATGGTTTTAAAATGGAAGGATAAAAAAGACGTATTGATGCTCAGTTCTATTCATAATGATGAAAAGACAATGATTGAAAAGAGAGGAAGAAGGCAAGAAAAACTGAATGTTGTCCTGGATTATAACAAGAATATGGGCGGCGGAGATTTGGGAGATGGAGTTATGGTGGCCTACACGGCTGCCTGTAATAGGGTAAAAAAATTTTATAAAAAAAAATTCTTTTCTACGATTAATTGCTATATGCTGCTTCAATGCATATATTATATACAAAAAAGATAAAGGTCATTTGGATTGATTACACTTTTTGATAGAGTGTGTAGAAAATTGGTAGATAGCAACATAGTGAAAACCCACCCAAAGACGTCAATAAGCATCTCCACATCTAAACCATCACACTTAGTTGAAAAGCATTTTCCAGAAAAAATGAAAAGCGATATAGGAAAAACTAAATCCAGGAAATGCCGAGTTTGCTACAAAAAAGGTGTTAGGAAAGAATCTACATACTGGTGTCCGGATTGTAAAGTAGCACTATGTATCAACAATTGTTTTAAAATATATCACACGGAAGTTGAGTTTTGAATTTTTACATCTATATTTCAATTTTTTAAACTCAATATTTCTATTTTATTTGTGTGCTTTCGTTTATTGTTCTGTAATTGTTAACTTTTTAAAATATTTTTTTATTGTGTATCGAAATAAAAAAAATAAATTTTTTGTAATCTTTATAATTGTTTGTAGAATTTATAATTTTTTAATTCGATGTTTCCATTTTTTTGTTGGTATTCTTTTCTATTTGTTTGTAATTTTGTATTTTCCTTTGTGCTTTATACATAAATAAATGAAAAAAATATATATTTCATAGTCTTTTCATTTATTTTCAGTATAAATAAAAAATAAATAATAATATGAAATTACGTCCACCAGGCATGACGGACTGACACGTCCTAGTGAAAGAGCATGTGCCCGTTGTAAGTTGCATAATTGAAAAGGGAACTCCCCGGTTAACAGGTTAATAATAACAATCCTATAAGATAAGTATTATTATTATTTTTTTTATTTTTATTTTTTAAATATATTTTATTGATTTTGTACAGAGAGGAAGGGAGAGAGATAGAGAGTTAGAAACATCGATGAGAGAGAGTCATCGATCAGCTGCCTCTTGCACACCTCCCACTGGGGATGTGCCCGCAACCAAGGTACATGCCCTTGACCGGAATAGAACCTGGGACCTTTCAGTCCCCAAGCCGACGCTCTATCCATTGAGCCAAATCGGTTTCGGCAGATAAGTATTATTATTATTATCCCGCTTTTGGGATAAGGAAACCTCACACAGAATGGTCAACTAACTTGCTCAAGGTCACACCCGGACCCTGTCAGGAGGGACTTCTTTCCTGCCCTCTACACACTTCTGAGCCCTGGGCCTGGGGGTGGGGAGGTGTCCCCATTTCTTCTGATTGCTGCTTCAAGCTCATCATTTCTCTCCTCCAAAGCTCTTCGCTTGCCGAAACCGGTTTGGCTCAGTGGATAGAGCGTCGGCCTGTGAACTGAAAGGTCCCGGGTTCGATTCCGGTCAAGGGCATGTACATTGGTTGCGGGCACATCCCCAGTAGTGGGTGTGTAAGAGGCAGATGATGGATGAATCTCTCTCTTCGATGTTTCTAACTCTCTATCCCTCTCTCTTCATCTCTGTGCCAAACTAGTTAGGGCTCTTTCAATATTTTAAGTGGCACAACTAAAAATGTAAAGTGCTTGTTCGCTGCACCAGTCCCATTGCAAGTGCTCAGTGTCGGAGAGTGTGGGCCTAGGGTCCGAGCGGCCAGGGAGGAGCCCAGGGTCCCCGCAGAGCCAGCTCACACTTGTCCTATGTTTCCAAGAAATCCTAGCACCAGAGTTTACACCGTGGAGGCACCCCGTGAGTAACCCTTGTAAACCCTTAACTGCTACCCCTTCGAACCCCGCCCTGAGCCCTGGGGTAGGGAGACAGATCCGAGTCTGCCTCCTGTCTCTTCACAGAGAAAAGCCCTTTCTTCTCTCAGCGTTGGTCTGCGTGTGTGCTTGCCCCTTGTTAGGTAAGGTCAGGACCCTGAGCGACAGCAGGGAGCCGACTTTCACCCCCACCCCACGGACAAACCTGGGGCTGTGGTATGAGCAAGAGGTAAAACTTGCCTGGCTGGTGTGGCTTAGTGGTTAAACATTGACCTATGAACCAAGAGGTCAGGGCACAGGCATTCTTTCTCTTTGTTGATATTTCTATCTGTCTCTTCCTCTCCCTTCCTCTCTGAATTAATGCAAATATATATATATATATATATATATATATATATATATATATATATATATATTTTTTTTTTTTTTTTTTTTTTAAATAAGTAAATCTTCTGTGCCAACCACTAAGATTTAGGGGATGTTTGTTACAGCCGTTAGCCTGACCAGCACACAGTCTCAGCCACCCACGCCACATTTAGACAGTGTTGTCACCAATAGCGGCGTCTCCTCTGTAACCTCCACTTCCACCTTCCTCCTCCCCTCACTTGCTGTTTTCAGCTCCTTCCCTCCAATGCTGCAACTCCAACACTTCCTCAGCTTTCCGCCTCCCCACGGACCCCATCTCCTGGGCCTTACTCCCTGGTGTGTACCCTCAGCATCCTTGTCCCTGCCGCCTTCCGCTGTCCTGTCCTAGCAAAGCCCACTCTGGAGTGAAACCCACCTTCTGCCGGCCCTCAGCGAGAGGGGCACCATGCTGACTTGCCTCGCTTTATTTATTTATTTATTTATTTATTTATTTAAATATATTTTACTGATTTTTAACAGAGAGAAAGGGAGAGAGATAGAGAGCTAGAAACGTCGATGAGAGAGAAACATCGACCAGCTGCCTCTTGCACACCCCCTACCAGGGATGTGCCCACAACCAAGGTACATGCCCTTGACCGGAATTGAACCTGGGACCCTTCAGTCCGCAGACCAACGCTCTACCACTGAGCCAAACCGGCTTCGGCTCGCTTTATTTTTAAAAAAATATATTTTATTGATTTTTTTACAGAGAGGAAGAGAGAGGGATAGAGAGTTAGAAACATCCTTGAGAGATAATCATCGATTGGCTGCCTCTTGCACACCCCCCATTGGGGATGTGTCCGCAACCAAGGTACATGCCCTTGACTGGAATCAGACCTGGGACCCTTCAGTCCGCAGGCCGACGCTCTATCCACTGAGCCAAACCGGCTTCGGCCTTGCCTCGCTTTAAATGAATGACCAAATGCCTCATGGGGTGTTTAGGGCTGCATGCTGCAGCAATGTCCTCCTCCATGGCCATTCCGGACCATTCTTTCCCACTGTTTCTTCTCACCAGTACTCCACTTCTTTATATATAAAAACATATATATATCTATTGATCTCAGAGAGGAAGAGAAGGGGGAGGGAGAGAGAGACAGAAACATCAACAACGAGAGAGAATCACTGATCAGCTGCTTCCTGCACGCACCACACTGGGGATCCAGGCTGCCAGCCCAGGCATGTGCCCTGACCAGGCATCAAACCATGATCTCCTGGTTCATAGGTCAACGCTCAACCCCTGAGCCACACTGGCTGGGCCAGGCCTCCACTTCCCCTTACTCTCCTCTTGGTCAGCTACGGACCTGCTACTTGTTCCCAATGTGGAAACCGAAAGAGCAATTCCGTTTCCTTCTGCTCTCACCGACCCGCCTACCCGCTTATCCAATCTCCCTGCAACTGTCTCCTCTCTTCTGTAGGATTTTTATTTTCTCCTAGATTTTAAAATGCATTCATACTTTACATATGGTAAAAACACGAACATGAGTGTGTTGTTTGCTGGGGTTTTGCATATGTACATACCTGTGCCCTTGCCATCCAGATCAAGACGTTGGCATCTTGCCTCCAGCATCTCGAAGGCTTCCCTAGGCCCCGTCCCAGGAAGTACGCCCTCGCGGGGATTTCTGGCCTCTATTTCCCTGGATGGATTATGCAAAAAAAAGTTTGCATAAATGGAATATCACCGAATGTATAACTTGTGCCTGACCTTCCACTCAGCATTAGGTCCGTGGGGGTCACTCTCCTCAAGTCCTAGTAGTTGCTCTTTTTATTTCGGTGTCTGAGGACACAACCATTTACCTATCTTACTATTTGTGGGGGATTTAAGACGGCCACAAATTCTGTTCTTCCTGCTGAGAGTGGGGTCTGCGTCCCCCTGACCTGGGCTGACCTGTTAGCGCTCTGACCGACAGAGTGTGGAGGAGGCCGGCCTGTGCTCATTGCAGGCCTGGTCTCTACGAGGTGAGCCACTTCCGCTCCTTCCGGCGTGAGCCTGGAATCTCTGCACGGTCAGGTGCTGCAAAACAGCATTTTGGTCACCAAAGAGCTGCACGTAGGACGGTGGGACCATGAGATTACCATGGAGCCGGAAAGTGCTAACACCACGACACCGTAGCCATCACAGTACCGCCCATTCGTCCTCTGACACCATGAGCAATCGCCAGGAGTATTCAGTACAGGCCTGTGCTGTACAGGTTTGTAGCTTAGCAGCTGCAGGGGAACAATTTTTCACCCCAGAGGATGTCTAGTTGGCATAAGGATTACTTTTAGGTTGGTTGGTTTGTTTTTTTAAATATATTTTATTGATTTTATTTATTTATTTTTTACAGAGAAGAAGGGAGAAGGATGGAAAGTTAGAAACATCGATGAGAGAAAAACATCAATCAGCTGCCTCTTGCACACCCCCCACTGGGGTTGTGCCTGCAACCAAAGTACATGCCCTTGACCGGAATCGAACCCGGGACCCTTCAGTCTACAGGCTGATGCTCTATCCACTGAGCCAAACCGGCTAGGGCGAGGCTGGTTAGTTTTGAGGAACAGCAGCCATGGGAGCAGCTCTGCAAACCAACTCGAAGTGGCCCTTGGTAAAAGGCCTCTCCATTTGTACACATGATCCCCATTTGTAAGGGGGCCGACCTTCTCTCTGGACACTCCCATCGGTGCAGAAGACAGAGACGCAGACCTGCAGCAGCCGTACCCTTGTTTGCCATGCTCTCCCAGGTGGCCTCCCACAGCTGGCAGCCCAGCCCAGCATCTTCCTCTTCAGCTGAAGAGGGCATTTAAGGTGGTAGCTTCAGGCCATTTTGACAAGTTGCTCAGTTTTCCTGGGTCTCTCCCATGTATACAGGAGGTATTCATGTTATTAAATCTTAGTTTTTCCCCTACATACAGGCAACTTCGGAACTGTCTCTCCCCTCCATCCCCTCGCCCCACTCCTCCAAGCCTGGAAGCTGGCTCTCAACTCTGACCCTTGGTTCAATCTCTTAAAATGTTGCCTCAGCCCTGCTGTTGGCCAGGATTCACCAGTAGGAGGTGAACTCGGAAGAAAAACTGGGATCAGGGAGTTCAGGTTGTAGGGGGGTAGATTTCTGTGAAGGAAAGGAGGCGCCTGTGGAAACCGGGGACCCGCCACTGGGCATGTGCAAGAAGTGACCGGAGGGGCCACCCTCTGCATGGAGCAGGGGAACATCTGTACAGTGGTGCCTCACACAACGAACTTAATTCATTCCAGGAGCAAGTTTGTTATGCGAAAAGTTCGTTATGTGAAACGCGTTTTCCCATAACAATGCATGTTAAAAAAAATAATTCGTTCTGTAGCATAAAATATGCTAAGATGACATAAAAGAAGATAAATTTTTTGTTATTATTTTTATTTAGATACATCTAAAAACATAATTTTTTTAAAAAAAAAAACACATTTTTTTAATTTTAAGACAGACTAAGTAGAGTCTACCGAATCTTGCACATCTTCATCCATTTTCTGCTTTTTGGCCGATGGTTTCATGAAAAACCTGTCCAAAGTCGTTTGTTTTTCTCTTTTCTCCAACATTTGCCGGAAATAACGGACAAGAGTATCGGAGTAAAGATCGTTGATCCTGTTTGCTTCAGCTGAATCCGGATAGTGGGCATTGGTAAACTCCTGAACTGCTTTCCATTTGACCAGGATGTTCTTGATGTCAGCAGTTGGGATTGGTTGATTGTTTGATTGTTGCTCCTCGTTATCAGATGACGCTTCCCTTTGAGCATTGTCCTGTTGCTGGACCAGAAGTGCTTGGAGCTCTTCAGTTGTCAGCTCTTCTTTCGTGTTCCTCGGGCGAAGCAGTCGTGGAAGCTCGGGCAAAGCGGTCGTGGAAGCTCGGGCGACTTCGTTGTGTGAAACGAAGTTCGTTGTATGAATCATGAAATGAAGTTCGTTGTGTGCAGCGTTCGCTGTGCGAGGCGTTCTTTATGCGAGGCACCACTGTACCTCGAAGGGGCTGTGTAACCCGTTGAGACTTCATTTCTTTATTTTATTTTTATTTTTATTTTTTTAATATATATATTTTTTATTGATATTTTACAGAGAGGAAGGGAGAGAGATAGAGAGCTAGAAACGTCGATGAGAGAGAATCGACCAGCTGCCTCTTGCACACCCCCTACCGGGGATGTGCCCGCAACCAAGGTACATGCCCTTGACCGGAATCGAACCTGGGACCTTTCAATCCGCAGACCGACGCTCTACCACTGAGCCAAACCGGTTTCGGTGAGACTTCATTTCTTTAATATGAACGTTCTCCTTTACTTCCTTTTGATTCAAACTGACCTCATCCGGCACCCTGCCTCACCTGCCCCACTCTTCCCTCAGTCATTCAGCCCTCAGGACAAGGAGGTTCTGATCAGCTTCCCATAATCTTAGGAACAAAGCCTCAGGTCTGTTGACTCCAGAGTGGAGAGTTCAGGTCAAACTAGAGATAACATCTAGGCCTCAGCTGTGTTTCAGCTCCAGGCCCAGAGAAGAAGCAAAATCAGATGCTGCGAGGCCACGGCTGACAGCGTGGCCAGATGCACTGAACAAGGACCCTTCCCCAGCACGGACCAATCAGCAGAGACCAGGACCCTGCCCATGACCCTAACTCCCTTAGTCACCATGATTAGTGATTTCCCTCCTATAAAACCCATCCCCTGCAAGCTATCAGGAGCCAGGTCTCTGAGCATCAGCTCGCCTGTTTCTGCACACGGGCCACTTCCTAAGCATGAGCCCTTACTTTTTTGGCTGCAAACTCCTGATGGTGTCTTATTGGGCTTTGATGACTGAAGGCAAACAGACCCAGTTAGTATGGAAACAGTTGGAGGCTATTAATCTCAAAAATCTCTTCCAGCAGAAACCGGTTTGGCTCAGTGGATAGAGCGTCGGCCTGCGGACTGAAAGGTCCCAGGTTGGATTCCGGTCAAGGGCATGTTCCTTTGGTTGTGGGCACATTCCCAGTAAGGGGTGTGCAGGAGGCAGCTGATCGATGATTCTCTCTCGTCGATGTTTCTAACTCTCTATCCCTCTCTCTTTTCCTCTCTGTAAAAAAATCAATAAAATATATTTTTAAAAAATCATCTCTTCCAAATCAAATCTCCCCAGAGGCCAAGAACTGACAGGACAAAGGGGCCGAGGGCCAGCCAAGGATGTGCCTGTCTGTGCTGATGTCCGTTTTGTATAGCGATGGTGTTCCAGGGTTAACCATCGGGAGCCCGTCTCTGCAGCTGTAGGATGGAGCCAGTAAAAATAGATTATAAATCGTAAAAGCACTTGAATATGTAAATAGGTTTTGAAGGAAAGAGACAAAACTGTTGACAGTGGTTACCTCCAAGAAATGGCCTTAAATAAAGATTTCTGAATTTTTCCAGTGAGCATGTGTTACTTTACAATAAAAATGAAAATTTTAGAATATTACCTATAGTGTCTACTAATTCTATAATTACATATGAATCCATAGTTTTCTATGAAAATATACATCCTTTCAGTCTTTCTCCTCCTCCCTTTGGGGTGATACCATTAACTATTATTTTATGAGTTAACATCATTCCATGATATAAAGCATTCTGCTTTTTAAGAATGTATAGAGATTTATTTATCTGGATCCTTATTGGGGCTTGTCTCTAGTTTTTCCATATTATATAATAGTAAATCCTGGATTTTGGGGACCTTGATTTAACAGACTTCAGATTTAACAGACAAAATTTCCAGCCCAAATATCATAAGTGAAAATTAATATCCTGTTAATTTTTAAATGTTTTTACCCAAGATTTGCTTATAATTAATAGGTTATTTTTTTGGTTATTAATTCACTGTTATTTTTAACAAATTTTAGTGAATAGGCCATATGTTGGAAAAAACACTAGTAATTTCACTGACATAAATATTACATATCTACAACTAATAGTCTACATATTTAAATCCAAGAGTCACCGTTGGTAAACAATGTTCAGGGAATGATTAGCATGTGATCACACAGCACCACTTGAAGTAATTGGTTCTATCACGTGGCATGACTTTCTATAGCAGTTTTAACATAAGTAAAAACAGGTAAACTAATTTGTCAAATTTTTTAAAGTTTTTTTTTAAAATAAATTTTTATTGATTTCTTACAGAGAGGAAGGAAGAGAGATAGAAACATCGATCAGCTGCTTCCTGCACACCTCCTACTGGGGATGTGCCCGCAACAAAGGTACGTGCCCTTGACTGGAATAGAACCCGGGACCTTTCAGTCCGCAGGCCGACGCTCTATCCACTGAGCCAAACCAGTTTTGGCTAATTTGTCAAAATTTTAACATACACATTCGAAAACCAACTTTATTATATAACAGACTTTCGGCTCTAACGGATACCCCCTCGCCCCAATTATAATAGTCCGTTATATCGAGATCTGACACTATAAACAATACTGTGATGATCACTCCTGCATCTGTTGTCTGATTATTCCTGATGGCTTCCTAGAAGTAGAACTGTGGGCCCAAGGAAAAGCATCTTTCCCAGGTTTCTGATTCTTATGACCAAGGAGCCCTCCAGAAATCTGGTACCAATGATGTGCCTGCCTGCGGTGTGGTGTGGAAAATATTGAAGTCCAACACACGGAAACAATGGAAATTTAAAACAAACCGCAGCAGCCGGATGGCTTCTCTGGCGGATGATGACCCAAGAAACGGAGCTGAGGAGGGAGATTCATGGGTCCGGCCCTGTCTTCACGCTGCTGAAACCTTCGAGTCCTCCACATGTTAGCTCCTTGTCGGAACCAGATACACCCTCTCCACGGGGGCAGAGCTCTCTCGGGCACCTCTTGGCGTATGCAGCAGAGGACACCCTCCCGCTAGCTCAGCCAGGCCCATTGTTTCTGAGCCACGCTGATGGTGTGAACGGGCCCAGCCAGCCCGGCCTTCTGCAGACCTGGCCTGCAGCTGGGGTGAGTTCCCTGGCGGCTGGCCTCGCTGTCTTTCCTCCCGGTGACCTGCGGCGAGCTGGGTGTGGATCTGCCTGCCTGGAGCAGAAGCCCACACCTTCCCCGCTCCTTGTGCAAGAAGAGGAACTGAGGCAGGACAGTTAGACGTTAGGAGAATGTTTGGCAAGTGGGAAAAGAGAAACTGAGATAGGTGGTTAGACAAATAGGGCCAAAACAAGCCAAGCCATTTACAGCCAGCTAGTAAACTGCAAAATCTCCCCTCTAGCCAAGGACGCCTCTCCTCCCTAACCAGAGGGGAAATAGCTTAAATCATCTTGGTCTGCGAGATAGATAACAGCAACCGAGTTAGTGCATTAGTGCAGGCCAAACCCAAGGACAGATGAAGTCAGAGGAATAAATACCAGAACACCAAGAGAGAGGCAGAGCTGACCAGAATATGACCCCGCTTTCTGTATGCACTAATTCTGGTCCATGAACATATTATGAAAAAACACGCTTGGAAAGCTGGTGAGTATTCTTCTGAAACACTGCCCTGAGACCTCCTCTAAGATTCCCACCCGCACTGTGAGCTTTCTCCTGAACTCGAAGCGTCCCCACGAGATTTGCAACCAGGGGAGCAATGGGCAGCCACAGCTAGTCCCGGGCCGACGCCCTGAAGCTGTCTCCAAGGCTCCCCTTTCTCTGACTTCTTAGTGAGCTGACACAACCCTGCTGTGGCTCACTTCTTCCCTATAATGGTACTGGAGAGCCACAGGGGCCCCGCCTGGCTCTCTCCTGCTGCTGTTTTTTTTTTTTTTTGTTGTTGTTGTTTGTTTAATATATTTTATTGATTTTTTACAGAGAGGAAGGGAGAGGGATAGAGAGTTAGAAACATCGATGAGAGAGAAACATCGATCAGCTGCCTCTTGCACACCCCTACTGGGGATGTGCCTGCAACCAGGGTACATGCCCTTGACCGGAATCGAACCTGGGACCCTTCAGTCTGCAGGCCTACGCTCTATCCACTGAGCCAAACCGGTTTCAGCTCCTGCTGCTTCTTTATCCTAAGCCCGCCCCTGCTTCCCTGTCCCCAGCTTTAGTACACCACCCAGACTCGGGTTGTGAAATCTTTCTAGCAGGAAGTCAAGAACCACACACTGCAGGCTAGCCCGAGGCAGATCCGCTCTAGGCCTGTCCCTTTCTGGTGACAGAACCCCCACCCGACTTGAAGTTTTCAAGAACCTGGGCTCAGCCCAGCCAGTGTGGCTCAGTGGTTGAGCATTCAGCTATGCACCAGGAGGGCATGCACAGGAGGCAGCCGAACAATGAGTCTCAGTCATCATTGATGTTTCTAGCTCTCTCCCCGTCTCCCTTCCTCTCTGAAATCAACAAAAGTATATTTTAAAAAACTCCCACAAAAACCTGGTCCCAGCCTCACCAGCAATACCAACAAGGGTTCTCCCTGACTTCTCAGAGGAAATGAATAAGAATTCTTTTCATGCTTTTAAGTATTTTGCTGTTGTCGCTATTGTTATCAAAAGTCAAATCTGAAGCAGAAAGGAAGGGAAGTCTCCAGAAAGTCTCTGACCTCCCACTTCTTTGGTTCCCAGGGTGTACTGTAATGTTTGGACATTTCTAAGTTCAACAGCAGACTGAGTGGTAGCGGCAGGGTGGGGTGTGCTGGGGAGAAAATGCTCTTTCTGAGGAGCAGAGAGACAGAACACACCTGTCGGTTAGTGAAAAAGACCACTGGAGTCAATATACAAGGGGCGTTCAAAACACTTTTTCAGCATAGTCCCAAGCTGAGGAGTCCCTGTATCTATCCACAGAAGAATGGGTAAGTAAAGGGTGCTTTGTCATAGAGCAGAATACTACACAGCGATGAGAAAGAACACGATGCACGCACAAGGAACATGGGTGGCTCTCACAAACAATTATTGGTGCAAGAAGCCTGACATAGAGCGGCCCATACTGTATGAACCCATTTGTGTAAAGGTCAATAATAGGAAAGACATAGAGTAATCAGAACTGCTGTTGGAAGGTACACTATAAAGAAAAGTAGAGCTCTAGCAGGCTTGGCTCAGTGGATAGAGCATCGGCCTGCAGACTGAAGGGTCCTGGTTTGATTCTGGTTGAGGGCACATGCTTGGACTGTGGGCTCAATCCCTAGTAGGGCAAGAAGGCAGCCAATCAATGATTCTCTCTCATCATTGATATTTCTCCCTCTCTCTCTCTCTCTCTCCCTCCCTCCCTTCTTTTCTGAAATCAATAAAAATATATTAAGAAAAGAAAAGTAGAGAACTGATTTCCATAGAAGTCAAGGTAGTGGTTACCTCTGATAGAAGAGAGGGTGGAGGTCATGATTGGAAAGAAGCATGAGGGGGCTTCTGGGCTGATCAGGAAAGGATCATTCCAGTGTAAGGGTGCAGGATAGATTATCTATTGAAATGAATTAGTTACTGTCAGATAGTCTGTGGTCAAAACTTGTTCATGCCTGAGAGAGCTATATTGCCGAGCAGAAAAACCCTCCTTCTAGGATAGTGAGGGAAGCAGAGTAAGTTTGAAAGTTCTTTACAAACTGTTCAGCATTATACACGGGTAGCTTGGAAGAAGTGAAAGCCTGGTTCACATCTGTGGGAAAAGAGGAAACATGGCCTTGCCTCTTGTCCAGTAGAGACCACTCCCAAACTTGGGACACGGGAGAATAAAGGAAATTCCTAGGGATACAAACCTGGAAGATGCTTAGCACATCCCATTAAACCTAGAATATGTATAAAATGTCAGGCTAAACTTTGGTGATTGGAGCTTATGATTGATAAGTATGGGATTGTTAATACGAACTCTAGGATGTCCAGGATCTGCTGGGAAAGCTCCATGAGCAGAGGACTGACTTTCATGAGCAAAGTCATTCACATCCTCCTGGCGTCCTGTGATCCTCTGGAAATGTCAACATCTAATACTTTCTCTGTGCTTATTATGTGTCAGATAGTTCCATAAATTACTATTACATCAATAATCATTATAAAAATGTTGTTGATCATCACAATAATCCTGTGAGATACGGTACTTCACTCACCTCCATTTTATAGATGGGGAGACCTTAGGTAATCTGGCTAAGGTCACACATTTGAACATGGGCAGACCTGATTCTAGAGTCCACCAGTACATGTTTAGCCATTTTCCTCTACTACCGTTCATCCTGGTTAACTTATCAATGACCATTTACAAGAAAAGACTCTAATTTAAGAAAATTGGGTTTTGCAATTCATTCTAGAATATCTACTCTTCTTTTTTTTCTTTAAAAAATCGATTTTAAAGAGAGAAAGGAAGAGAGAGAAACATCAATTTGTTGTTCCACTTATTTATATATCGTTAGTTGATTCTTTTTTTCTTTTAATATATTTTTATTAATTTCAGAGGGGATGGGAGAGGGAAAGAGAGATAGAAACATCAATGATGAGAGATAATCACTGATTGGTTGCTTCCTGCACACCCTCTACTGGGGATGAAGCCTGAAACCTGGGCCTGTGCCCTGACCAGAATCAGAGTGTGACCTCCTGGTTCACAGGTGAACGCTCAACCACTGATCCACACAGGCCAGGCTCATTGGTTGATTCTTGTATGTGCCTAGACTGGAGATCGAACCTGCAACCTCGGCTTATCAGGACAATGCCCTAATCTAGCGGTCGGCAAACTCATTAGTCAACAGAGCCAAATATCAACAGTACAACGATTGAAATTTCTTTTGAGAGAGCCAAGTTTTTTTAAACTTAAACTTCTTCTAATGCCACTTCTTCAAAATAGACTCGCCCAGGCTGTGGTATTTTGTGGAAGAGCCACACTCAAGGGGCCAAAGAGCCGCATGTGGCTCGAGAGCCGCAGTTTGCCGATCACGGCGCCTAACCAACTGAGCAACCTTGCCAGGGGTCTATACTTCTTTAAGGTCAAACGTTCATCGCCTGCCTTGAATCCAGTGTATGTATAGAATACAGGTGAAGCTCAAATGAGCTCTGAGGGGCTGTTTCTAAATGTTTGCTCAAAGTTTTGAGAATTTCAAGAAGTATGACAATGGGTGACCCAGGTTCAAGAACTTTTGAGAAATCCTATTGAAATTGCCGAGGAGAGAGGAAGTGGGCGGGGACTGAAACGGAGCTCCGTGCAAAAAAAGGGGCCCAGCTGGTGTGGGTCGGTTGTTGAGCATCAACCTATGAACCAGGAGGTCACGGTTCGATTCCAGTCAGGGCACATGCCCAGGTTTTGGGCTTGATCCCCAGTGTGGGGGGTGTGCAGGAGGCAGCGGATCAATGATTCCCTCTCATCATTGATGTTTCTCTCTCTCTCCTCCTCTCCCTCCCTCTGTGAGATCAATATAATAAAGTAAAATAAAAAAGAGCGAAGGGGAGAGCCTGGGAAGGACTGGGCCTGAGAGCCTCACCGACAAGCGCATCCAGGAGCTGCAATCAGCAGGCACAGCTCCCTATAAGGCGGGATGCTGATGGCTGGCACTGTGCACTCGGACACACACAAAAAAAATAATCTTTAATTCAGAACCACTGAGATCTTCCCCAACAGCCCGTGGAGCACACCACGCCGGTAGGTAGAGACAATGCAGCTGGTTTGTCCAGGAGAACTCTCCATTTTGCTTTCGTAGCATCCCTCTCCACAATGCCTTCTGAGCTTCCACCAGAGGTGGTGAGAGCTGGCAGCTCCCCCGGGTGGCACGTAAACTGTGCGGCGGGCTCTGCCGAAGCCCTGGAGAAAACCAAGGTGTCCGGGCTCTCCGGCCTCTGGCCCCCAGTCCCAGACAGCACCTGGCCCCCTCTTTTCGGCCAGGCCCACCCTAAGGTGCACGCACCTCACGTGGGCTTTGCTCCTGGCGGGTTTTGGCACCAGAGACAGGGGATTAACTCCAAGTGAGGTTTTTCCTCAAGCGAGGGGGGGGGGGTGAGGGGGGGGGAAGAGGGAAAGACAATTGAAAGAACTAAAAAAAAACGAGCTGAGCAAAAGCAAACAAAGAATAGCGATTAGATGATTCATGAGGTGGGGCGCTCCTTTCCGGCAAGAAAAGAAAAATTATATCATGATGAGATTGTAATCAGCCGGTGGCTGCCTTGCCTCCTGACCACACTTGCTCTCAGAGCTGTAAGCGCAGGTGAGGGCCGGGAAGGGGGGCGTGCCATGGAGGGTTTTTATTATCAGGGGGCTCCCTCCTGAGGAAGCGATGGTGCTGCCGGCCCTGCCACCGAGCCAGGGAGCCAGGGCCGCCCCTGCCCGGTGTGCTCTGCCACGCGCTGTGTTTCGCTGCCTCGGAGGACACGGGAGGAAAGAGCTTGGACATCCTGCCCTGGCTGGTTCCAGAGAGACCTGGCGGTGACTGGCCGGCCGGCTTCTCCCTCCTGGTTTCTGTGAGCGCCTCCATTGTTTTCAGCGAATAATAGCCCCCGGGGCAGCCAGCGCAGTTCCCTCCTGACGGGAAGCCCCCAGGAAGAGCAGTCCTCCGGGGACCACTCACCCCGAATGGCGGGTGGGCTGCTGCCACTCCAGGGCTGCTGAGGAGCCACAGGCCTGGACGTCCAGCTGTCACTAGATCCGGGAGGAATGGATGATGGCAGGGCCAGGATTCCCATCGCACGTGGGCTGCCGAGAAATTGGGTGTGGACCAGCCTGGCCTGGGAGGGACTGGAGATTGAATTTCCTTTCCACCATTAAAAATGAGGGGTGAGCCCTAACCGGTTTGACTCAGTGGATAGAGTGTCGGCCTGCAGACTGAAGGGTCCCAGGTTCGATTCTGGTCAACGGCATGTACCTTGTTGCAGGCACATCCCCAGTGGGAAGTGTGCAGGAGGCAGCTGATTGATGTTTCTGGCTCTCAATTCCTCTCTCTTTCTAGTTGTAAAAAAAAAACAAACAAAAAAAAAAACAAAAACCGAAAAAGAAAAAGAAAAAGAAAAAAAAAATCAATAAAATATATTTTAAAAAAAGAAAAAGATTTATAATCAAAACAGAGGATTGGTTAAATGATGGTGCATCTATGGAATGAAATGCAGTTGTAAAAAAATGATCAGCAAGGAATTTTGTGACATGGGGGACACCTCACCTTTCTCTCTGTTTTGTGTTTTGGCCGATGAATGAAGCACGTTTGCTTTATGTCAATGTGTATGTGAGAGGTGGCAGGTCCATTAACATGAAGTAGCTTCCATCAAAATCACATTTTTTTAAAAATTTAATTTATTGGTGTGACATTGGTTAATAAAATTAATAGGTTTCGGCCGAAACCGGTTTGGCTCAATGGATAGAGGCTTGGGGACTGAAGGGTCCTGGGTTCGATTCTGGTCAAGAGCATGTACCTTGGTTGCGGGCATATCCCCAGTAGGGGGTGTGCAAGAGGCGGCTGATTGATGACTCTCTCATCGATGTTTCTAATTCTCTATCTCTCTCCCTTCCTCTCTGTACAAAATCAATAAAGTATATTTTTAAAAAAATTAATAGGTTTCGGGGGTACAATTCTATAGTACATCATCTATGTATTGTGTTGTGTGTTCACTACCCCACGTCTCCATCCATCAGCACTTATCCCCACTCTGTCCTCCCGTCTCTCTCCCTCAAATCACATTTGTAATAAACCGCTGCTGGGGAGTGATGACCCAAACTCTGGGACCTGATGTAACATTTCCGGAGGGAGCTTCCAGACCCCTCAGCCCCTTCCTCTCTCTGCACCCCTTTCCTTTTGCCTGGTCCTGTGCTGGTCAAAGGCTCCCATGTCCTCCTCCTCCCATCCTTTTAGATATCGGTAGCCTCCCCCTCTAGCTTTCCCTGGCCCTCCTCAGCCCTGCTGCCTCGGGAGTGGCTGCCTGGGGCCATGGCTTGTGACTCTTCGGTCGGTTTCTCCCCTACAGCCTTGCCCATGCCCTGCCAAGGAACCAACGGTTGGGGCAGTCCCTGCTGGGCCCTGGGGGGCAGAATCACAACTAACCAACCGCGTGCAGTTCAGGGATAAGTCGCTGAAGTGCTGAGAAATGCTTACCCTCCTGCTCTCCAGAGAAAGCAATCCCTGTTTTGTAGCATTTGCTGACTCTCATGATGCAGATACACCCACTGTGGCCCAATCCCAGCTGCCCCGGTGAGGTCACCCCCGGAACAGGGCGTGGGGAGGAGCTGGCACAGTTGGCTACAGCACACCCGGGGCCAAGTGCAGGCACGTCCTCACCACACAGTGTTTCAACAGTCTCCCTCTTCCCGGACAGGGAAGAACGAGGCAAACACATTCTCTCCGGACTTTTCCACCGGAAACCTTCCTCCCACATTCTGTCCGGGTTAGCCTTCGGCACGGAGTATGACTGGAATACGCTTTGACCTAGGACTGCGTTTCCCTCTCGGTGGTCCCCACTGTTCCTCCTTCTCCCGTGTGAGGCAGTGCTGGCACAGGGTCATGGGAGAGGCGAGAGGGTTAAATATAGGCACCCAGCTCCTTCTGGGTGTCTCCAGTGTGACCAGAAAATTCTCAACACAGACTGACCGTTTTCAGAGGGTTGGAGGACTGGGTATAAAAAGGTGAAGTACAAATTGGCAGTTACCACGTAGTCATAGAGATGTAAATGACAGCATAGGGAATACTGCAGTCACTGATATAATAACTATGGATGGGGCCAGGTGAGTACTTGAAACACCAGGGGGACCACTCTATGAAGCACATGATTTCTAGCCACTATATTGCACATCTGAAGCTAATCTCTCTCTCTATATATAAGCCTAAGGGACCGTTACGACTGAATGACCAGTTGCCCAGTCACTATGATGCACACTGACCACCAGGGGGTGGATGCTCAATGCAGGAGCTCACTACTGATGCGCGTGGCTGTGGCGGTGGGAGCCTCTCCTGACTCTGTGGCAGAGCTACCGAGCAGTGGCAGCAGGCGCAGCAGGCCGGGAGGAGCGCAAGTGGCGTGGCATCTGCCCTGGCTCAGGCTCCTCCCTGGCCACCTGCCGCTTGGCGCACTGCCACCTCTCTCAGGGATCAAGCCTAAACTGGCAGTCAGACATCTCCCGAAGGGTCCTGCATTGTTAGAGGATGCAGGTCAGGCTGAGGGACCCTCCTCCCCCAATGCAGGAATCTGTGCACTGGGCCTCCAGGATAGAATAATATTGAATGTACACTGTAATTGAAATATATATAAATAAATAAATTCTTGGCTCTGTCTGGGTAGCTCAGTTGGTTAGAGTGTCGTCAGGATGTCCAAGGTTGTGGGTTTGATCTCCAGTCAGGGCACATACAAGCAACCAATGAATGCATCAATATGTGAAACAACAGATTGATGTTTCTCTCTCTCTCAAAATCAATTTTTAAAAAGTCCCAACTTAATGTTACATCTGAGGCTCATTAGCAGAGTGATCTATGGCTATGAAAAAAGGGGGTGGGAGAAGGTGATCAGGGAGAGTATCCAGATATCAGTGCACAGTTTGAGGTTTCTTCTTAAATTCCTGTTTCCGAATCCACCGGGATGGATTTCTCTCTCTTCCTTTCTGCATCCCTACACACAATGGGCGGGACAAGATGACCAAAAGCGGGCTGTGGTAGAGGGAGGCAAGGTGACCAGACAGTTCACAAACTTGCTTATCAGACCGAAGGGACTTAGCATTGACCAAAAACTGAACTATGACAGGAAGTGCTGACGAAGACACACAAAGCAATAACGATCGTGGAAACGCCGCAGGTCTGAGCAAACATCGGTGGCGCTGTGTACGGGCCTGGCCCAGCACAGGCCGGGCCCAGGCGAGGGCCGGAGGGCACCGCTCCTGGGAAGAGCTGCTCTTTCACCATTGTCTGCCTTGTTACCAGTTGTGACATGTACCAGCCCCTTCATTCCGCTGGCATTCGTTAGAACAACACTCACCACGGGCCAACCTGGAAGTGCCTGTGAGCCTGCCTGTAACTTTCCACTTGAAGGGAGAGGAGTAAGGAGTTCACAGGTCCCATTCCACACCTTCTCCAGAACAAGGATTCTAACGCACAAACCGGGGGAAATTCTTTTCAAGGAGAAGGGGGAAAAGGGGAAACTGAATTTCGGTTCTTAAATACCCCGGGGGCATTGTGTTTCTTGGTCTTTGGCGTCTACTGAAAGGTGACAAGTAGGAACAATTATTGATCCATATTGGCTAATAGAGAAATCCACCCAGCCAAGGGACTAGGGACATGGTCAGGATGGGCGTGGTTTGTCTTGGGCTGTATTCCTGGCTCCTAAACCCCTAACACGTGGTAGCCCTGAATTAATATTTGTTGAATGAATGAATGTAGAGATTGTTTTTGTTGTTAATCCTCACCTGAGGATATTTTTTCCATCAATTTATTTTATTATTTTATTTTATTTTTAGAGAGAGTGGAGGAAAGAGGGAGGGAGGGAGAGAGAAGCATCAGTGTGAGAGAGACACATTGATTGGTTGCCTCCTGTAGGTGTCCTAGCCTGGGTTGGGGATCAAAGGTACCACCCAGATATGTGCCACTGACCATGGACCATTGACCAGGAACTGAGCCCTCCACGCTTTGGTTCTCATGCCAAAGCCCTGACCACTGAGCACAGCAGCCAGGGCTGTTTTTGAAGGTGCAAAGAAAGGTACTTTCCAAAGGATTTTCCCAAGCAGCTACACCTGAGCTGTTGAGTCCCCGGGTTGAGAATTAATGTGATTGCAATAAAGCCGGAGGTTGCGACATTGAAGGAGGCACTCCCTCTCCGTTCTGTGCACGTTTTGATTCCGCAGTCGCTTGATCCTGAGAGTGATTGCCGGCATCAACATGGGGACCGAGGGGCCTCCCTCCCCTCCCTTTCGTCTGGCCCTGCTCGCCCACTTAGGGCCTAAATATATATACTTATCTCTGCCTTGGGCTCGGCCCACTCACTGCTCTGAGGGGACAGGGAGACACAGAGGCAGCTCCAAACGGGGGAAACCAGTAACCTTAGAGCCACACGTCGCCAGGCCGGCCTGGGGTCACTCAGCACTTACCGTGAACTTGGGCGAGTCCGTTAACCTCCGAGCTTTCCATTCTTCGTCGATACAATGCAGACAGTAAAGCCCAGTTCGCAGGGGGATTGTGAGCACTGAGGGGAACACACAAAAAGCGCTCCATAGCAGACAGCTCTTCTCTGTTACTACCCCTGGTCGCCGTGGTGACGATGCTGCCGCAGCCGCCAGCTCTGCGGGGAGAGCGGGCACCCAAGCGGACTCGCAGGGAGAAGTTCGCAAAGCTGCCTGGGAGGCCGGTCGGACCAATTCAGGGAGCTCAGGTGTGGCTGAGACTACACGTTTTGCAGTCACGATGCTGGTAGTTTTCCTGCATTTTCTTTAATCTTGATCACAGACAATTCGTTTTTGTTTTTGTTTTTTATTTCTATATTTTTGTCCTGTGTTTTAATTTTTAGAAAGTTTTTTTTTTTTACTTCTTGACCACAGACTATTCTACCCCCCAACCCCCAATATATTTTATTGATTTTTTTTTTACAGAGAAGAAGGGAGAGAGGTAAACAACGATCAGCTGCCTCCTGCACACCCCTTATTGGGGATGTGCTCGCAACAAAGGCACGTGCCCTTGGCCGGAATAAAATCTGGGACCCTCCAGTCCGCAGGCCGATGCTCTATCCACTGAGCCAAACCGGTTAGGGCTCCACAGACTTATTCTTAAGTCGATTATCTCGACTCATAGACAACAGGTGGTTTTTAAGGATAGGTCCTATGCAACTTTTGGAACATACGTACACTAGGAAAAAAAACCTGCTTGTTGTTTCCTGCAATTCAAATGCACGTGGACAGGCCGAGTGTGAAGGGCAGCGGACCTCGGAGGAGCGCGGTCCCACCAGGGACCCTGTGGGTCTCCGGGAGGCAAGCCCGCGCTGGCAGCCTCCGAGGCTCAGTGCCCCGCCAGCAGGTGAACTCAGAGGCCGGCCTGGCTTCTTCTGGCTCCCACCCTCCTCCCGGCCTCTCCCCCTGGCAGCTCCTCCTGCTGCTTGCAGGCGCCGTGCACATGGCAGGAACGGAGGTGGCAGCTGGTGGTGCAGAGGGGAGAGGCAGGGTTTAATAATAAGACTTTATTTATGACTGGGAACAGTGAACTACTGCTCGTGGGCCAACTCCAGCCCCACTGCCTGTTTTTGTACATAAAGCTTTATTGGCACACGGCCACCCTCGGTCCTGACGCGGTATCTATGGCTACCTTCCCACTGTGGAGGCAGGGCTAAGTGGTTGCCGAGGGCAGAGTCTAAAATATTTTTACTCCCGGTGTTTTTCCAGGAAAAGTTTGCAGATCCCCCTCTGAACAATGCACCGTTCTCCATGGAAGCAGAGAGAAGGGTGGGATTCTCTATGGAATGCCGTCCCAGGTCACCCAGGCCAGGGCATCCCGGATTTTGAGATCTCATGGGTCAGAAAAATAAATAAGTAAAGATAACGAAACCTGGGGAGCTGGCCCAGGCTCTCCACGTTTTACTTTTGGGAAGTATCAGCGACCTCATAAAAGAGGGCCGGGTGGCCATGTCACCCCAGCGACGGTGGAGGTGAGGAGCCCGGGACACGCTGGCGGCACTGTCCTTTCTCCCACTTCTCCGAGGCGTGGCCAGACGTCACACCGACCAGCCTCAGCTCACAGCTGCATCGTGGAGCCTCCAGTCCAGCCCCGCCTTCGGCACCGGCTGCCGGCTCTGTGCAGGGAGACTGTGGACTCAGCAGGGGACCTGGCCCCCCTCTGGGACCCAGGCCGCTGCCCTTTGGCCAGGAGGGGGCTCCTCGGAGGCCAGTGATGGCCAGAGCCTGCCTGGGCATACCTGCACTCCCAGGTCCAGCTACATGGGTCTTGCTCGATTTAATCAATATATTCCCACCCCACTCCCTGATTTTAAAAAGATATGTCCAGTGCAGAAAATTTGGGGGGGAAATGAGAAGAACAAAATTCATCTCTCTTCAGAGAGATAAAAGGTTTCACTGAGACTGAGGGAGAGCAAAAGCACCTTCCAATCTAAAAACCCTAAAGAGACAAAGCCCAGCGTATGCCCGAAAACCAAAATGGAGCCTGCCTCATGACAGGCGGCGATATATTGTGACAGAATAACCAGACCTGCCCGGCCGGTGTGGCTCAGTGGTTGAGCATCGACCTATGAACCAGGAGGTCGTGGTTTCGTTCCTAGTCAAGGCACATGCCCTGGCTGCAGGCTCCATCCCCAGTGGGGGGTATGCAGGGAGCAGACGATCAACGATTCTCATCATTGATGTTTCTATCTCTCCCCCCTCTCTATGAAATAATACGAAAAAGAGACCTACTTCCAGCATCAAAATCCTTTGTATGAGTACAGAAGCAGAAATAAAAACAAAACCAAAACAAAAAACAAACAACCTGGAAGATGAAGGGATGAAAGGATACAAACAAAGGAAGACTAAAATGATTATTTACTAAGAATTGCAAATGCTCATTTTCTGTGCACACCACACAGTTCCCTTCTGTGCTCCTAGGACTTTGTGTAATTTTCAGGGACATGATGGTAGAGAGCTCATGCTTTCAGTTTATCAAAATAAACCTGTGTTCCCTTCCCCAGCCCTCAGTGAAAACTGAGACTGTACTCATCTTTATGAAAAAAGAAAGGGAGGGAGGGGGAGAAGGAAGGAGGACAGGAGCAAGAAGGAAGGAGAGAGAGGGAGAGAGAGAGAGAGAGAGAGAGAGAGAGAGAGAGAGAGAGAGAGAGAGGTCGCTTGTTCTTTGAATAGCTTTATGATAAATGCCCCACAAAATTGATCGGTTCCCTTTGTGGTAGACTTTGGTGTGTCAGGAATGTCAACGTGACATAAGTGGAGCCGCTTTAAAGTGAAACCAGAACTGCCATGCCAGAGGAGCTAGCTGCCGGGTGTGCCTATGCCTCAAATCTTTGGAATGTTAAAACGGGACAAAATAACCTCTGGACGGGGCCTAGGGCAACATTTGTCCTAAAAATCTGTTTGCAAAGATAACAAGAAAGCAGTTCCTACAACTATAATACTGGACTGAAAACGAAAACAGCGTTATTGGGAATTACCGTCACTGTGCTATGTTCTCTGCACCGACAGACACGGCTTCCTCTTACTCCTGCGATGGCCACCCTTCCCTTCCTCATAAACCCCCGCTGCCTTTGTCTCCTCATCGGAACGCCACTTGGGCTCCCGTCTGAACTGGTGCGTCCCAAATAGCTCTTCCTCCAGAAGATGGGCCTCCAGAAGGGCGTGTTGCCTCTCCTCTTGAAAGGCCTTTTTACTTTTTAATTTTTTTATTTTTAGGTTAACAGGAACATTCGAGGATCAGGTCAGCTGAGACTCCTGCTGCCTGTCTGGTGGGGAGAACAATTTACAATAACAAACACACGGCAGACTCGGACGAATTACCCTCCCCGCAACCTGCACGTCTGCCGGGATCGCTCAGTGCTTCCCACAGCCCCGTTTCCAGGGCCTCCTCCCGCCGCGCCACGGGGACAGCACCTGTGGCGGGCCTCTGGGAGGACGTCTGTCTCTAGCGTCAACCTCCATCCCCCGGACTCGGAGAAAGCCTCACTGTCGTCCGTGTCCTTGGATGAACCACCGAAGGGCCTGGCACGTAGGGGGTTCAACGAGGCCTGCTTCCGGGCGCGGGAAGTTGATGGTTTTGAAGAAAGGGTGTTTCCTGGGACCATCCGACTTTTCTCTGGGAAGAAAGGAGATGCTCAGCCCGACCCAGTATCAAACCCAAAGAGAAACCGTCCCAACAATACAAAGGGCGCCGTGTTCTTTTCCTGGAACACAGGTCAATAGCCAAGACAATAGAGCGGCGCAAAAAATCATTTACAACCCTAATGGGTTTGGCTCAGTGGATAGAGCGTCGGCCTGCGGACTGAAGGGTCCCGGGTTTGATTCCGGTCAAGGGCATGTACCTTGGTTGCGGGCACATCCCCAGTAGGGGGTGTGCAGGAGGCAACTGATCTATGTTTCTCTCTCATCAATGTTTCTAACTTTCTATCCTTCTCCCTTTCTCTCTGTAAAAAATCAATAATAATAATAATAATAATAATAATAATAATAAAAAGAATTGCCGAAACTGGTTTGGCTCAGTGGATAGAGTGTCGGCTTGCGGACTGAGGGGTCCCAGGTTCGATTCCGGTCAAGGCATGTACCTCGGTTGCAGGCACATCCCCAGCGGGGGGTGTGCAAGGAGGCAGCTGATTGATGTTTCTAACTCTCTACCCCTCTCCCTTCCTCTCTGTAAAAAATCAATAATAAAAAAAAAGAATCAGCCGGGACCGGTTTGGCTCAATGGATAGAGCATCGGCTTGGGGACTGAAGGGTCCCGGGTTCGATTCCGGTCAAGGGCATGTACTTGGTTGCGGGCATATCCCCAGTAGGGGGTGTGCAAGAGGCAACTGATCGATGACTCTCTCTCATCGATGTTTCTAACTCTCTATCTCTCTCCCTTCCTCTCTGTACAAAATCAATAAAATATATTTAAAAAAAAAAAAAAAGAATCATTTACAAAAATGAGGACTTTAAAAATCACCCACAATTCCAGCCTATGCAGATCTTAGCATTTTTATTGTTTGCAGACAGCCTTCACACGAAGATATGATTTGCTAAGAATCTAGCAGTTGACAGGACTTTCATTCTTGGTATTTCCATGAAACACCAGCAAACATCACTGCTTGCCTGCAACTTCAGTCTTCACCTCTTGCTCTGCCCTTCAGGGTCACAGAGAACAAGTTAATGTCTATTTCCACATTACAACCACTCACATTTTAAAAGACCACACTCACATCTCACTCATCATAGAACATGATTTCTTAGGAGCCCACTTAATCCTTGCCCCCTCCTCAACCCCCTAACAGGCACAATAATCTTTAAGAACTTAAAATAAAATCCATTCGTAATTGTCAGTAGCATGAATGAGCATATGTTTGATATTATGAGCATATGTTTGATAACAAATAAACATATCAAGATTATGTTTATTTGTGATCAAATCTTCCTTCCTTATGCTAGAAATTATTCCAGTAATTGCCCCAGAATAGGGGGAAAATGTACCGTATTTTCCGGCATATAAGACGACTTTTGAAACGAAAAAAAGTCAACCGAAAATCAGGGGCAAAAGACCAAAATTGCACAAAAATTACCTGCAGATCTTGACGGCAAAGTAAGTCTTTTCTTTGAAGTGGGGGGTAGTCTTATACAGCAAATATAGGCCTAAACCTATGTTTTAACTGTAAAATTAGGGGGGTCGTCTTATATGCCAGAAAATACGGTATGTTCCCAACTGTGTAACCTTTTCTATTACAATATTTACCTGTTGCTGTCTAACAAATTACCCCAACATTTAGTGGCTTACAACAATAAACATTAATTAATCTCACAGTTTTTGTGGGTCAAGAATGTAGACATGGCTTAACTGGGTGCCCCTGGCTTGAAGTCTCTTGGGAGGTTGCAGTAAAGCTGTTGGTCAGGGCTGCGGTCTCATCTGAAGGTTCACCTGGGGTTTTGGGAAGATCTCTTTCTAAGCTCACTCATATAATTATTGGAAAGCCTCCATCCCTCATCACGTGAGCCTCTCCATAGGGTTTCCTTGTAACATTGTTACTGGTTATCCCCAGGGCAAATGATCAGGGAGGGGTAAAAGGTAGGTAGAGTCTAAGACAGAAGGCACAGTCTTTTTATTAGTTAATCTTGGAAATGAACATCTCATCATTCTGCCATATTCTATTTGTTAGAAACAAGACAAAAAGCCCAGCTCACCCCTCAGAGATTTCCCATCATGTCACATGATTACTGAAGCACATTCTGCCCCATAATATGTCTAGAGTCTAAACATAATAAGGATGTTACTACTAATAATGGTAATAATGAACATTTATTCAGAGCCTACTCTCAGCTAACACGTTAAATCCTTCACTTATGTTGTTGTTCTGTGACTCGGGCCTAGTCCCATCCAGAAGGGCCATCCAGGCCTCCCTGGACTTTCCCCATTATAATCCTACTGAAAAGACAGGTATGGAGAGCTACATCCTGAGACACTACAAGGTTTCTCTTTTCTTCCAAAGGCCTCCAAGTTTCCGTCAATGGAAAGAAAGGAAAACGCAGGCTTGCCTTCTATGAGAATCCACTGCCCAATATCTGTGTGGTTTATATCCTGTAGAGTAGAAGCCTTGAGGGAGGGTTACTGAGATGAACTGAAGCTTTAAGGATATATATATATATATATATATATATATATATATATCCCCAAAATGTACACACTCACTTTTAATAATCATAAAGGCAGTGTTTATTAAAATACATTTTACTTTCAAAATTGATCTATCAGCTATTAAAGTGTGTATACTTTTTTGGGGGGGTTACTATAAAAATTGTTAGTTAGCTGTATTGAGGTATAATTTACACAGCACCAGTCACTGTGTTAAGGTATCAGAGAGACTGGGTGGTGGGTTTCAGATAGATTTTAAATGTGGTGGAACAAGGATAGAACAGAATTCTATCCACGTAGATCAGGAATGAGCCCCAGGCCTGTGTGTCTCACAGAGAACAAAGGGCTTGGAATGGGCCCAGGTGGCAGGAGGAAGGAATCTGAGCCACATTATGGCCGCTGGCAGGCACGACCACACTGCCCCAGAGGTCCAGAGGGCGCCTTACACTCACTCTGAGCAGCTGTAATGTGGAGAAATCCGGATGGTCCGTCAGGATGGCTGAATGCAGCCCTTTTGCAACTTGTCACAAAAGACAAGGGACCGAGGAACCACGTGGAGGCTTTCTTTAAGGTTCGTCAAGAACTCCAACCAGCCGGGACCGGTTTGGCTCAGTGGATAGAGCGTCGGCCTGAGGACTGAAAGGTCCCAGGTTCGATTCCGGTCAAGGGCATGTACGTTGGTTGCGGGCGCATCCCAAGTAGGGGGTGTGCAAGAGGCAGCTGTTTGATGATTCTCTCTCATTGATGTTTCTAACTCTCTATCCCTCTCTCTTCCTCTCTGTAAAAAATCAATAAAATATATATTTTTTTTAAAAATAAAATAAAATAAAAAGAATTCCAACCAGAGGCCTCTGGAAGGCAGGGCCATGCCTTATATCTACGGGGGAGAGACGATTCCACGATGTGACCAGTGCCTGACACTGAGGGACCTGCCAGCTAGATCCTGGCCAAACATTGCCTCTGGAAACTCCTCTCAGAGACTATCTGATGGACCCCACCCCTAGCCCCCAAGTGTGCCCCAGGTAAGTATGTAAGGCATTTCCCCCTAATGTGGGACCGGTCACCCCAGTCCCCCACCCACCCTGCCCTGTACTAAATAACCCTTATCACCTGCACCTGGATATCCACGGCATCTTGCCACCGCCCCAGACATGCCTCGCATGTAAGTTCCCCTAATAAATTCTTGATGTAATGTGAGAATTGTCGGCCTGCAGCTTTCTCGGCCTCTGGGCCTGGGAATTTCCATACCAATGTCCTTTCCCAGGGGATGTCTGTGTTTGCAGATGCTGACCACGGAAGACGAGGCTCCTCCACCTCCACGCCTTGCCCTCCGTGTCTGGGCCACCACCACAAAGCTGGTCCCTCCGATCCACTTCACCTGAGACCTGTGGTCAGATGTCGCAGGAAGATGGCTTTGGTCTTGAGTCTTCTCCGGGCTGCTCTGGGCAGGGATCCTCTGAGCCGTCTCTGCTTGGAGCGAGAGGAGAGGCTGCCGGTGGAGGCAGAGTCTTTTCTAACAGCCAGCCCGGCAGCTTCAGGGAGGCGTCCCCTGCCCGCCGGAGTGGGATCTATTTCTGAGCATTAACAGGGGCTCTTGGTCACTGATTCCCACACGGGGATTATAACGGCTTTTCTCACACCATCCAATGACACTAAGATACCGGCTGCCCATACACGAGGACCGCGCTGTGGGGTTGGGTCTGCAAGGACAGTGGGCGTTAGCCTGAACCTGCGGGTGGGGGACAGATGGGGAGGTGGGGGGTGGGGCAGGGAGCGAAGCACTGCCGCTGTCAGACAAGTGCATGGCATTTGCTCTTGCTCTGCTGCAGGGCCGATCAGAACAAAACCTGCAAAATACTTACGTGACCTTCACCTTTGATTTTATTGGAAATCACCATGGTTCGGTCCCCCCATCTCCCTTTCTCTCTAGTAATCACCTTACGGCTGTCTGTGTCTATGAGGTGGTTTTTTTTTTTTTTTTTAAATCCCTTCGTTTTTTTCACCCAGCCCTGCCCCCCCCCCCAAACCCACTCCCCTCTGACAGCTGTTTGTCCTCTATCTATGAGTCTGTTTCTATTTTGTTTGTTAGTTTATTTTTGTTCATTAGATTCCACTTCACTTTATTTTAAATGCTTGTAGGCGCACTTGACCTCTCTGCTATGTAACATGCTCTCTAGGCATTCGTTCTGCTCTGAAGGACATCCACAAAATTAACCAAATTTGAGTGAAATGTTTACAGCATTAAGATTTTTTTAAAATTGATTTTAGAGACAGAGGAAGGGAGAGAGGGAGAAAAACATCGATATGAATGAATATCGATAGAGCATGAATCCCCCGCCTCCTGCACGCCCCCTACTGGGGATTGAACCGGCAACCTTTGCTGCATGGGAAGATGCTCAACCGACAGAGCCACGCTGACCGGGACACGAATGAATTTCTTTTAAACCCATGAAGAGTTGAAATGAAAATATTGGAAGGCTTTCTTTTTTTCACTGAACAGCTGGTTTTTACATGTCTCTTTTCTAATGCTGTAAACTAGGGGTGTCGAACTCAATCAGAGAAGGGGCCAAAATCTAAAATCCAGCCTAAATCACGGGCCGAATGGTTTACTGAACAGTCATAAACTGACAATGTCATAAACTGACAGCGGAGTGCAGTGATGACAGCGCGGTGCGGGCCACATTGCAAGGCCTGGCGGGCTGGATTTGGCCCGCGGGCCTTGTGTTTGACACATGTGCTGTAAACAGTTATATTCAAAACAGTCACAACAACATATGCTTTATGAAAAGGTGTGATGGAGCAGCTTCAGGCAACGGTCCAGTGCTTTAAGGTGGCATTTTCTTGAAGAAGTTTATCAACCTCTGATTTTACAGCCCCGACGTGTGCTGGTGAAGGACTGAGATAGGGTTTCAAACGCACCCAGTGGGTGGCAATCCCTCCGGGGAAGCCATCTAATGAGATGGCTCCCCGGGGTATGGTGTCAGCGGGGCACTCGCCTTGTCAGGGGGATCACTTTGCAGGTTATATAAATGTCTCATCACTACCTTGTACACCTGAAACTAATACAGTGTTGTACTACAACTGTAAATGAAAAATCCATCTTAAAAAATGAAAATAAAATAAAGGGACTGTTCCCTTCCCCCACTGCCATGGCCAGTGTAGGTGTGCCCTCGGATACTCAAGAACCAGATGGTAGCTGAAACCAGTTTGGCTCAGTGGATAGAGCGTCGGTCTGCGGACTGAAAGATCCCAGATTCAATTCTGGTCAAGGGCATGTACCTTGGTTGCAGGCACATCTCTGGGGGGGGGGGGGGGGGGGGAGGGGGGCGTGGAGGAGGCAGCTGATCAATGCTTCTCTCTCATCGACGTTTCTAGCTCTCTATCTTTCTCCCTTCCTCTCTGTGGAAAATCAATAAAAAATATATATATGAACCAGGTGGTAGAGACAGTCGGTGGTCACCACATCCAGATCTCTCCTTCCAGGGCACACAGAAGACAACACCGGCCAGACCCCCGCCCCCCCTTAGCTAGGGCCCAAGGAACGTCCTGGCCATTAGGAGTGAAGTGTGAAGCGGGACACTTCCCAGCTCAGGCAGCACAAAGCTCCCCCCGGGTTCTCTTCTCGGGCCACGGCGCCTGGAAGCCACCTGTTCCCACGGAGCTATAAGATGGATGCAGCCACGCCCGGCCAGTGTGGCTCAGTGGTTGAGCATCAACCTATGAACCAGGAGGCCACAGTTTGATTCCCCGTCAGGGCACATGCCTGGGTTTTGGGCTTGATCCCTAATTGGGGGAGGGAGGGCATGCAGGAGGCAGCCAATCAATAACTCTCATCATTGATTTTCTTCTCTCCCTTTCCCTTCCTCTCTGAAAACAATAGAAATATATATTAAAAAAAGAAAAAAAAAGAAAAAGATGGAAGCAGCCGGGATCTCTGAGCCACAGCTCAGCAGGGAGATGCCCGCTGTGTTAGCCAGGGTTCTCCAGAGGGGCAGAACCAAAGGATGTTGAAAGGATCCAGAATGCACCACAGTGCCATGAAAGCTATTTTGAGCTAAGGGCAGTTGAGAGTCAACAGATGCACATGTGCATAAAAGCAGAGCGTCCTAAAAGAACTCAACTCATCAATCCCCTCCCCCGGGGATTTCAGGAGTTTTGGAACCAGGCGAGATGGACTCTTATTGCCAGTGACAGAAATAAACACCGCGCCAAAAATAGATATTGTCACAAAACTATCGCTTCTCCCATCTATTCTCCCGAGGGCCCGCCTATTTGTCCGAAAAGTCATTTCTTCTCCCACGGTGCCCACCCCCACCAGCACTAAGAAGTCATTTGTTTTGCCGAAACCAGTTTGGCTCAGTGGTAGAGTGTCGGTCTGCAGACTGAAAGGTCCCAGGTTCGATTCCGGTCAAGGGCATGTACCTTGGTTGTGGGCACATCCCCAGTAGGGGGTGTGCAGGAGGAAGTTGGTCGATGTTTCTCTCTCATCGATGTTTCTAGCTCTCTATCTCTCTCCCTTCCTCTCTGTGAAAAATCAATAAAATATATTTAAAAAAAGAAAAAGAAAAAAGAAGTCATTTGTTTGCCTATCCATGCCCTTCTCCTCCTCCCCTTCCCCTCTTAAGAGGGAACAGAAGCCCCTAATTCTAACCACCTCCTACTCACACCTGTCTGTGAACTCCTGTGTACGTACATAAAAGAAAATGTCTTTTGCCAGTTTAGTATGCAGGTCTCTCCATTCTTGAACCTAAGAGGGTAGAGAAAAATATTTTTTCCTGGCGGAGGCTTGGCAAGTCCAAATTCTTTAAGGTAAGCTATCAGGGGAGCCAGGGAAGAGGTGCAGTTCAAGTCCCAAGCTAGGTTTTCTGCGAGAATTCTCTCTTCTCAGAGGCCTTCAACTGATTGGGTGAGGCCCATCCACGTTATGAAGAATAATCTTTACTGAAGGCCTACTGATTTATATGTTAATCTCATTTTGAGAAATATTTGCAGAAACATCGAGTGGGGAGTGGGCCTAAGCCGTCAGTTGGACATCCCCCTGAGGGCTCCTGGACTGCTAAAGGGCGCAGGCAGGGGTGAGGGACCCTCAAGTGCATGAATGTCATGCACTGGACCTCTAGTTGGACAATAATAACACAATCCCAAAGCTTTGTCATTAACCCACAACATTCTCCAAATGCCTGTGGACAGTGCTGACATCACGAATCATCTCTATTACATGGTAATTTACCTGCTTCCTAAGCGTGGCCCTGGGTTCTTAGCCAAGAAGAGTCTGCATGTGCCTGTGGCTTCCTCTGTGAAACTGTCATGCTGGAATCTGACCTCCTCTTCCAGGGTTCTTTACTGACTTCTTCCTTGTAGTCTTTGAATGGTGTTCTTCCAGCAACCATTTCATAGATACTGCATCCCATCGCAAACCAGTCCACGGGGTAGGAGTAACTCACTTTTCCCATTAGGATTCCAGGTGCCATGTAACCATTGGCTCCAGCCTGTAACACCCAAACAAAAACAAAACAAAATGTGAGAGGAACAGAAGTTGTTGATTGTCTATCCAATACCCATTCTCCTCTTCTTGTTAAGGGGCTCATTAATTTCCTAGAGGCCCGGTGCACGAAATTCGTGCAAGAGTAGGCCTTGCTTCCCCTGGCTGCTGGCACCGGCTTCCCTCTGGCACCTCTGGTCTAAGCTTGCTGCCCTCCGGCCGCCTGCAGGCACCCAGGACCTGGGCTTCCCTTGTGGGCCCCGGCTTCATCCAGAAGAAAGTCCAGTGTAATTAGCACATTATGCTTTTATTATTATAGATTTGGCATGGCATTGTGCCTAACCCATTCTACTCCCTGCTTTCCCAGAAGGCTCTGGGCAGCCAGGGCAGGACATGAGATCCATTGGGCCAATGACATATGAAAAGGACTGGGCTGGAGTGTGCTATGACAGGGACAATGTGGCTGCTCTTGGAGAGAGAAAACCGCTTGCCCTCTCTTAGTCTCCTCACCTCATCTTTTTTTTTAAATGTATATATATATATTATTGATTTTTTTACAGAGAGGAAGAGAGAGGGACAGAGAGCCAGAAACATCGATGAGAAAGAAACATCAACCAGCTGCCTCCTGCACACCCCCCACTGGGGATGTGGCCGCAACCAAGGTACATGCCCTTGACCGGAATCGAACCTGGGAACTTTCAGTCCGCAGGCCAACGCTCTATCCACTGAGCCAAACCGGTTTTGGCCTCACCTCATTTTTAAATGTGAAAAGTTCAAGTGGGTTCTCTAAAACCCCTAAGCTCTGCTTTTGTTTTATTTATTTATTTATTAAACAAGTTTTCTCCTTTAAAAAATTGATTTTAGAGAGAGGAAGGGAGAGATAGAGAGAGAAAAACATCCATGTGAGAAACATTGATCGGTGGCCTCCCACACGTGCCCCGATGGGTGACCAAACCTGAAACCCCGGCATGCACCCTGACTGGGGATGGAACCTGTCACCCTTCCGTCCACAGAAAGATGTTCCATCCACCGGAGCCACACCGGCCAGGCCTGTCTGTTTCACATCACAGGTAACAGGAAATTAGATGCATTTTTTTTTTTTTTTAAGGTTGTAAGGTTGAGCACGTCATTGCTAATTTCGAATGTTCATATCATGTTATCTAGTCTATGCTGTTTCCTACTCTATTTGTTATGCAGTAGCATTGACATCACATATCTTGGTCTGTCTGTCTCTGCTTTAAAAAATTAACAGCCGTTTAGAAAATCGCACACATGAAACTTCATTTAACATGCATGACCATATAATGTAGGCATACCTCTACTGGCAATATATACAAAATAACCACTGTGTTAAAAAAAATTTATATATATGTGAAATGCACATAACACAAAATTTACCATCTTAGTCATTTTTAAATGTATAGCCCAAGAGAATAAAGAACATTCACATCACTGCAATGAATCACCAGAACGCTTTTCATCTTGCAAAACTGAAACTCTAATATCCATTAAACAAAAATCCCCCAGCCCCGGGCAACCACCATCCTACTTTCTGTCTCTATGAATGCGAATACTCTAGGGACCTTACCTAACTGGAATCATGCAGTGTTTGTCATTTTTTGTGACTGTGTGTGATTTTAGTACATTCATTCATTCAACAAAAATTTAACAAATACCTACAACATACCTTATAAATGATTAAACTATGTATTTTACATGATAATATGTTTTTCCCAAAACTAAATAGCTTTTGGTTAAAGCATAATGTATAACTTTTATAGCAATTAAAAATGCGCAGTCCTAACCGGTTTGGCTCAGTGGATAGAGTGTCGGCCTGCGGACTGAAGGGTCCTGGGTTTGATTCCGGTCAAGGGCATGTACCTTGATTGCGGGCACATCCCCAGTAGGAGGTGTGCAGGAGGCAGCTGATGGATGTTTCTCTTTCATCGATGTTTTTGACTCTCTACCCCTCTCCCTTCCTCTCTGTAAAAAATCAATAAAAAAGTTTTTTTAAATGTAAACAAAAAGACCTTAAAGTGATAATAAGCTTATATTAGAGCAGTAAGACTTAGAGCAATAGAAAATTCAATGTATCAACTGTTCCTGTCCTTCAACCGGGTTACTTAACTTTGCAGTATACTGTACCTCTAAGAAATGACCCAGAAGGAAGAAAAAGGGATCTATTTTGAGATGTTCTTAGTTCCATTATTCATCATCGTCACAAGCTAGAAACACCCACAATGACCATCAATAAAGACAATAGACCAGAGACTAGTGTTAATACCAAGACATGTATATATGCACACCCCACACTGGGCATGGAGTCTGCAACCTCGGGCATGGACCCTGCCTGGGAATCAGACCGTGACTTCCTGGTTCATAGGTCGACACTCAACCACTGAGCCATGCTGGCCAGACAAACATATGTGTTTTTGTTTGCACAGTGTATGTCAATGCCTTAAGATATTAAATTTGTAATAATTTTTACATGGGTAACAAGAAACAAAATGAAGTGACCCAAGCACTAATGAGGAGTGATTAGAGGTGCAAGAAAACTCTGGAAGTGGCAGGGGTCTGACAGGCTGGCATGAGTCAGCACGCACTGCTGTTTTCACAGCAGCAGCCAGCGTGTGTGTAATATGTGATTTGGGTGAGCGTGTATTCCGGTTTGCCCGGGATGGTCCCGGTTTGCATCTGTTGTTCTGGTGTCTTGCCTGGTTTTGCATTTGCCTGGACAAAAGGGAATAACTGAGGCCCAGGATACACCTACTCATCTTTGTAGCCAAACCAGGTGCTCACTGCCTCCCTTGGTGCATGCCCAACAAGAGCTGTGAATAAACCGCAGCGAACGCTGGTGACTAGATGTTTTCCGTTCGCTATGGAGCCATTCCCTGCGGTGAGGTCTAGAGATACCAAGACATATAAGGCCTGGCGCCTGCCCTTGGGAACTTACAGGCTGGTGGAGACAGACAGGTCAAAAGGTTAATTCAATAAAGTGGGTAAATGCCATAATGGGAGGAAAAAGCAAGCACAGGGGAGAGACCGCTATCCAGCTAACGGGCCTGGGCAAGAGATGAAGTCAGGGAAAGTGTGAGGTGCTCAGGGACCTTGTAGGATCTTTAAGGAATTTGAGATTCTGAAATACAAGGTCTATGGGATGCGATGGTGGGAGGGGAGATGGGAAGGGGGAGGTGGATGAGTCTGAGAAATGCTTTAAGTCAAAGTAGTAAAAGGCAATCCTAGTCTTCCCTTTCTTTTGTATCTATTTTAGAGGCCAGGAGGCTAAGTACTCCACCTCCCAGCATCCTTTGCACCCAGGGTGGTCATGTGATATGAGCAAGGTGAAGGTGCTGGGAGTTGGGGGGGGGGGGGAAGGAAGGGAGCTTACTATAAATACATAAAAGATATGATGGATTAAAGGACGGATAACAGATGTAAACTGGGCAAACAAATATATGGTCACCCAAATGACATATTATATGTACTGTTCCTGTTCCCCTGCCCACTCCCACTGCCCCACAATATCCTAGACCTCGCACTCTTTGTAAGCATTTCACCATGAATCTCTCAAAGATAAAGTCATTAACACAAATCCAAAAAACCAATCACTATAATACCATTCTCTCACATAAATCACAATAATTCTTTAATATTTTCAAATATCTGGATATGTTAATGCTGTCCCAATTGTCCTATACATTTGTCTTCTAAACAGTTTAAGTTTGGATTCCAATAGCCCATATAATTGATTGATATGTCTCTTAAATCTCTGTGAATATATAAATTCTTCCTTTGTCTGTTACCACCCCTTGCAAGTTTTTATTGGAAGAATTTGGCTAAACTGTAGAGTTTGCCAGTCATGTTTTGCTGACTGTACCTTGGTGGTACCAGTTACATGTTCCTCTGTACTGTGTATTTCCTGTACATTGATAGCTAGATCTAGATTCTGGAGGCTTAATTTCTCTACTGAGCTTTTCATTTCTGCAAATTTGTTTTTATTCATTGTTTATTTTTTAAATGGATTGATCTGAGAGAGAGAAACATCGATTTGTTGTTCCACTTATTTATGCATTCGTTGGTTGATTTCTTGTATGTGCCCTGACTGGGAATGGAACCCTGGCATTGGCATTTTGGACAATCCTCTAACAACTGAGCTACCCAGCAAGGGCTACAATTATGCTTTTATTAACATATAATTAGCATAGAATAATGTGCACAGGTCTATTTACTCTGCTAAATAAATTTTGATAATACACCCACATAAATGCCACCTAAACAGGATGTAGAACAGTTTCATCTAAGAAAGTACCCTGTGCCCCTCTCTAGTCCATTCTCCTCCCAGGCCAACACTTCCTGATTTCTGTGACCGTAGATTCGTTTTGTTGGTTCTTCGATTTCAAATAAATGACATTGAATGGCAGATACATTTTTGTGTCTGGCTTCTTTTTTCCCCTCCTTTTTTAAATTGTTGACACTATATATCTTCATCTCACCACACCATGCCCCAGCCCCACACACACACTTTGTGACTTTTTTTACTGTTTTTGAGATTTACCCATGTTGTTCTACAAACATATCAGGTTGCTTTTTTTTGTTTTTGTTTTTTTACTTTGCAAATATCCTTGTTGTTTTTCTCTGAGTGTTCCTTGCCTTATAGCATTTGTTCTTGTTTCATGGATGCAATATCTTCTCTTAAATCTCAAAGGATATTATGTATGTTTTTTAAAATAATGGTCTCTTCTACTTTCTGCATTGTTCCTGTTTTCTACAAGTTTCTTCTGTTTTCTTAAAAAAGAAAGAAAAAAAAAAATATATATATATATATATATATATATATATATATATATATATATATATATATATATTATTTCAGAGAAAAAGGGAGAGGGATAGAGAGATAGAAACATCCATGATGAGAGTCACTGATTGGCTGCCTCCTGCACACCCCCTACTGGGGATCCAGCCTGCAGCCTGGGCATGTGCCCTGGCCAGAATAGAACTGTGACCTCTGGTTCAGAGGTCGATGCTCAGCCACTGAGCCACACCAACCTGGATCTTCCTTTCTTTTTTATTTTCATTGCATTTTATTTTAGAGTTTTTTGAAATGATAAATGATCTTTGATGATTTGCTCACATGTAAGAGTGGACACTAAAAAGCCAGCATGAAGCTGACCAATGGATGGGCTTTACTGGAGGGTGATCCTGCCAACCCATTGCAGTGGGGACCTCACCTGTGAGTATCCATTGACCTTGTTGGGCTCAGTTTCCCCATAAAGATCCTCCAGTACCCTACCTGAGAGGCGTCCGCCTGCTTACCCTCATTCTGGGATGAGGGTCTCCCCGTATGCAGTATGCCCTATCCTCAACTCTCAGCTGGGCTGAATGTTCCTGTCCAGCTTCTCTTGAGTTTAATCTCTCCTGCTGGGGTGGGAGAGACACAGAGAAAGATACAAGCAACACCCAACTGCCTTCGGACCGTGGTGGCTGGTAAGTTCCTCTGTGTGTGTGTCACCCTTCCACGCAGCACATTTCGGAGGCTTGTGACTTTAAGGATGAGCATCGCCAACCAGGACCAGATAAACACCAGCGGCTCAGCAGGAGGTGTAAGGGGAAAGTGGAGAACACGCCTTGTCCTGAAAAAAGGCTTTTGTGGGACTCACGCTGGGAGAAAAACTAGAAACAATAGCGGACAATACTAACGGAGCGTGTGTCACATGCTAAATGTTTTCTCAGGAGCATTACCCGAACTTCCTGTTTAAGCTTCATGATAACCCTGTGAGAGAGAGACTGCGGTGCCCCCCATTTTGCAGATTAGAAAACGGAACCGCCGAGGGTTAAATCTTGCCCACGGTTGCCCACCCGAGATTCCCACCCAGGTCTGCACTCTGAGCCACGGCACCACCGGCCCCGAGGGGAGCAGGTGAAGATGCTTTTCCTGGCCCTCCACGCCCCCTCCAGGATGCATTTCTCTCCTCTGAGCCCCCTCCTCCCCTCTCCCCGTGTGCTAAGAACTAAGTGCTCTCCTTGTTCCGTTCTTGCTTAAGCTGCTTTCCTTCATCCTTTCCCAACAAGGTCTCCTTTCTTTGCCCGTATCTCTGGCCATCAGAGGCCGCTGGGCTGCTCCCACTACAAAGGCTGCTGGGAGGCGGGGGCCGGACCCGCGGGACCCTGGGGACGCGCTGTTCCCGTCCCAAGAGAATGAATGAAGACTCGGCCTCGTCCTTCCCGCACTGTGGCCGTCGGTGCGGTGGGGAAAAACACTGGACAGCGAGGGTAGCCCGAGATTCACTCCACATGATGTTCGGGACTAAACTTGCCTCCTGGCCGGAGACAGCAGAGGCCCTGGTGGGGCGCGGAGGGCCCCGCCTCCCTGCAGAGTGGAGGTGCCTCACAGAGGAGAAGGATGGAATCAGAGCCAGAGACCAAGCACCCGAATTCCATCGCAGCCTCCAGCTGAAAAAATTAATGGCCTGCCCTTTCTGCCGTTTGTCTTGTGCCTGTGAGTGGCCTCCTCTGAGGTGTGGGAGGGGAGAACGGCCAGCGAGCAGCATGGGGCGGGTCGAGCCGGCTGACCTCTCTGGCTCCCTTTAACTCTTGCCGTCACACATGAGTCTCTGTGCCATCCCAACAGCCGCGTCCAGTTCCCGTGACCAGAGCGGCCACCGCCCGGGCTGTAGGGTCACCAAGGGGCAGCAGCAACAGACCTCTGGATGGAGGTTTTTGTGTGGTTTGTCCTTTTTTTTTTTTTTCTTTTTCCTTTTTTTTCTTTTGCTTCATTTTGTTTTGCTTTTGGTTTCATAGTGAGTGCCCTTTGGCAGACGCACACAGTCCACACAAAGAATGCCTGGCATTGCCTCAAGCACCAGACCTCACAGGGTTTAGGGAGCCATGTAGGGGCTGCCCCCTCCCCAGCTGCCCCCCAGGGGGCAGCAAGAAGTCCTTCTACCACAGCCGTGGCATGTGGAGTGCTCAGTCATGGCATGTGGAGTGCCCAGTCCAGTGGTCGGCAAACACAGTAGTCAACAGGGCCAAATATCAACAGGACGACGATTGAAATTTCTTTTGAGAAAACGGACTTCTTTGCATGAGCCACGAAGTTTCAATCGCACTGTGTGTGCCTGCAAATGGTGTTTTGTGGAAGAGCCACGTTGAAGGGGCCAAAGAGCCGCAGTTGGCCGACCACTGGCTTAGTCCCATCAGGGCCACCTGTCCCCTACAGGTGTCCATACTGACACCCTAAAGTGGGGTCAAGATCAGAGCCAGCCCGTTGGGGCCTGTGCAGACACCAGCTCCATTCCAGTTGCTGTTGGATGTTGGTTTCCACTGGCCCTGTAGCTGTTGTCACTCTCATCGCTGGGCCCTCAGGGGCTGAGTGGCTGGGGGTGGGGGTGAGTGGGGGGGTGGGTGAGTCTTGCACTCACAGGAGCCCCAGTGTGGCTTTGGCCAGCCATGGACTGTGGCCTCGGAGGTGATGAGGTCAGGGAGGGGCCTTGCAGTGCGTCTCAGAGGGCACAGCTCCTGTCCTAACAGTGTCACACACCATCCAGCAGAGCGGGCGTGGGCGCTGCATGGCCGTGCAGGCCCAGCAGGTCACAGTGGGGAGCAGGTCTCCACTTTCACTGCGTCTGAAAAGTTGGCCACCTCAAACGGCACCATTAGTCGACAGGCCGGTGCCACGGCCCTGGTGTGGCCAGGCCCTTTGCTGAGCAGGTGGGGGAGGAAGACAAGACGCTCCCTGGTGTCCAGGCGCGGCCTGGGCCCAGCTAACGGCCGAGAAGCAAGAAGCCGCCCGCGGCTCTCCCCGCCCGGCCCCCCCAGCTCACCACAAACCAGATCCACTTGACAGCACAATCCAAACAGAAGAGGGAATCAAAACGCACATCTTTTGTTTGCCGTGGCAGGAGAACTGTTGAGCAGAGGAAAAAAACAAGCTGAGCTTAGCGCTATCAGCTGTTTCCTGGGGTTCGCTCCTTCCTTCCCCGGAGGGGGGCCTGGCCGCTTTGTTCTCGTTCCCAGCTGCTCCTCTGCGCCTTTAAGCGCTGGCCTTTGCAGACCTCGGAGGAATGCAGCCCCAGACCCCAGGGGACTTGGTTCCGAGGCCCCGCCCCTCCACCGCCCTCTCCCCCTTTCCCTCCCTCCCCTCTCCCCCGCCCCCCAACTGGGCCCCAGGCTGCAGCTCGGGCCCAGGCCCCAGTGCCTGTCTGCTCGCCCCGCCTCTGTGCTCCCCCCTCCCCCCCATCTCTCTGCCAGCCATTTCCTGGCTGGGGAATAGGAGCCTCCCAGAGGTGGCTTCCTACTCTTTCTGACACCCCCAGGGAGGACACCCCAACAGGGGACCCGAGAGAGGGTCCCTCTGATAAAGCTCTCTGAGCTGTCCAACCTGGTGTCAGCCTGCGGTGGCTCAGACTCCAGCTCCACCCATTATTAGCTGGTCACCCCGGCTAGCTTCTCAACCTCTCTGAGCCTCAGAGCGCTTACCTCACAGGCCTGTGAGGAACATGAAAGTGATTAAGACACAATTGGCCGCCCTCCAAAAGCCTGATACACAGCAGGCCCTCAATAGGTTTGCAAGGCCCTGGCTGGTTTTGCTCAATGGACAGCGAGTCGGCTTGCAGACTGAAGGTTCGATTCCGGTCAAGGGCACATGTCCAGGTTTCGGGCTTGATCCTCAATGGGTGCAGGAGGCCAATCAATGATTCTGTCTCATCATTGACGTTTCTCTCTCTCTCTCTCTGTCTCATCATTGACGTTTCTCTCTCCCTGTCTCTCCCTCTCCCCCTCCCTCTCTCCCTCTCTCTCTCTCTTTCTCTCTCTCTCTCTCTCTCTCTCTCTCTCTCTCTCTCTCTCTCTCTCTCTCTCTCTCTCTCCTTTCCTCTCTGAAATAAATAAAACTGTTTTTAAAAAGTAGGTTGGCAAGGATGGTCATCAAGCCTGGGCTCTGGTTGTCTCAGACAGCACAGCTGCACAGGAAGGGCACAAGAAGAAAAACCCAGATGCCTCTAAGATCCCACCAGAGTGAAAGGCAGACCTGGCCCCTGGCACGTCAGAGCTCAATACAGTAATTGCGATTCTTCCACCCGAGCGTGTTCTTCGGTGGTTTCATGTTCTGTGAATCCATACAGCAGCCGGCTGAGGCATATTTTCCCTGGTGCTTCCAAGATGCTCAAAATGAAACCACAAGTGAAGCTCCACGTGGCTATGAGGAAGCAAGACAACTGTGTGTGCTGCTTGGCTCAGCCTAGAGGTGAGCTGGGCCCTCGCCCGCTGCCCACCCAGGGCAGCCTGGGACCCCTGCTGGCTGCCTGTGCCTCTCAGGGAACAAAACACAGCTGCAAAGCTCACCTGAGCAGCTGCAGTGCCTGTCATGTCAGGTGAGGCAGAAACGAAGCAAAAGTGGGGACTGTGACAGAGGCTGGGGTCTGGCTTCTTATAGAACTAGAGGCCTGGTGCACAGATTCCTGCCCATTGAAAGGAAATTAATTAGAAGGTGGCTGCCGGGGCAGGACTGGGTGAGATGGGCCAGACACGCCCTGGAGCCAACCTCCTGCGGTCCCACCCCAGCTGGCTGCATCTGGGGTAGTGCCAGGGCTCGAAGGGCATCTGCAGAGTGAGCAGGGTCCCTCTGGCAGGTGGGGTCCCTTGGCCTGGCCTGGGGGGATCAGGCCAAAACTGGCAGTCTGACATCCCCTGAGGGATCCCGGAGTGTGAAAGGGGACTCTGCAAAGTTGCTGTTGCTTGGCTGCTCCTGCATTGAGTGTCTGCCCCCTGGTGCTCATTGTGTGTCATAGCTACTGGTCCATTGGCTGGTTGCTTAGGCTTTTATATATATAGATAGTCAGAACAGCATTTTTCTTCTTCTTCTTCTTCTTCTTCTTCTTCTTCTTCTTCTTCTTCTTTGTCTTCTTCTTTTCTTTCTTTTTTTTCTTTCTTTTTTTTTTTTTTAGAACAGTCGTTTCTTGATTGCCTACCAAGTAGCTGACCCTTTGCTAGGCATTTATCTATCTTGTTACTTAATCTTCCCATCAAGCCTAAGAAGCAGGTGGCAATAACCAGGCTTGGAGAAGAGGCATAGCTTCCCTGGGGTCAAGTACAGGGCTGTGGCCAAAGTGGCATTTGGAAGAAGGCACTCTGCATGCCATGTGCACGGAGCATGGGTTAGCCATCAGTCCCCACTGTCTCCTGGCCAGGTGCCCCCGTGAGGGGTCAGCCTGTGCCTCTGTACACAGCAGCCATAGTGAGTGGCAGACTCCTTTGCACATTCACCCTCCTTCCATCTCGTGATCCTCTGGAGCATTTTACATCAGCTGCCCTCAATCTGAAGGGATGCTCTGAGCTCCCAACATGCGTCACTTCCAACCCTAAAAATCTTCAGTGGCTCCCCCACCCGACACACCTGTGGCCTCAGGTTCCAATATCCTTATCTGACTCCTCCAGCCTCCTAGGCTGGCATCTCCACTTGTCCCCTTTGTCACCCCTCACACGCTATGATCACATGCTCTAGACTAGGGGTGTCGAACTCAATCAGAGAAGGGGCCAAAATCTAAAATCCAGCCTAAATCGCGGGCCGAATGGTTTACTGAACAGTCATAAACTGACAATGTCATAAACTGACAGCGGAGTGCAGTGATGACAGCGCGGTGCGGGCCACATTGCAAGGCCTGGCCGGCCGGATTTGGCCCGCGGGCCTTGTGTTTGACACATGTGGTAGACAGTTGCAGAGCCACTCTGTTCTATGAATTTACCTTGGCTAGGGTTTTCAACCGCGGCACCACAGGCATTGTGGGCCAGCCCGTTCTTTGAGGAGGGATGCTGCACTGAGCATGGCCCGACACTGGCAGCAGCCCTGGCCTCTACCCATTAGTCACCAGTCATGACAACCAAAACTGTCCCCCGACGTTGCCACGCATCCCCTGGGGCGCAAATCGCCCTTGGTTGAGGATCACAAACATCTGCCGATCCCTTTGCCTGGCCCACACTCCTTCCTCTTTCCTGCCTACCTTCTGTGCTGTGCAAGTGTTGAACTGGTTGTCATTTCCCCCTGGAAGTCCTTCCTGACCCCATGTCCCTCTGTCAGGCTGGGTGCCCTCCGTACACCCAACCTGCACAGCCCCAACCACGCTGCCTTGTCACCGCCCCTTTGCATCAGGGAACTGCTCACCCAAGGTTCCCCCATTCTGGCAGCTGGCCAAGGTCACCGACTGGCTCATGGAGGGATACAAACGCCTGGACAACTCTTAGAGCCACCCCGACTCCAGAGCTCACCGACGGACTGCCTGAGGAATTACTTAGTTCAAGCTCAATGTGGGTCAGCGTCTCTCTTTGCCAACCCTGCCTTCCTCATGCTTGTATCTCATGGGATTGCACCCTAATAAATCTTAAATGTGTAAGTCTGTCTCAGAGTCCGTTTCCAGGGAACATGGCCTCAGATACCACCCCAACTTCTTTGCTGAGTAAATGCCTGTCTATCTCTCAACAGCAAATACGTTGTATTTCCCTGGGGTTAATTCTGATCCTCACATGTTAAGTCAAATCCTCCGTGGAGAGCCCCATGTACCACATGTTCACAGCATTTATCATAATTGAAATGTTACATTCGTTCGAATTATTACTAAGTTCTATCTCTCCCCTTCTAGACCCATGTTGGCAGAAAACCATGTCCGTTTTAACTCATTATTCTATCCCGCATGTTCACTCAGTCCTGGAAAATGCTCAATAAGTGTATGTTGAATGATTCCTTGAGTGAGTGAATGAATGAATGACTGCCTTTTCAATGAAGAAATGTTAAAGTAATTCCAAAACTGCTATGAAGATTTTTGAATAGTAGTAAATACTTTGAAAATGGACTTGAAGGTTTTTCTTCTAATATATATTTCAGAGGAAAGAAAGGGAGGGAGAGATAGAAACATCAATGATGAGAATCATCAACCAGTTGCCTCCTGCACACCCCACACAGGGGGATTGAGCCAGCAACCCAGGCATATGCCCTGACCGGAAACTGAACTGTGATCTCCTGGTTCATAGGCTGATGCTCAGCTACTGAGCCATGCTGGCCGGGCTAGCCTTGAAGTTTTGTAGTGGGCCAGTTTCTAGGCCCTGGCTGGGTAACGCAGTTGGTTAGAGCCGTGGTTGGCAAACTGCGGCTCTTTGGCCCCTTGAGTGTGGCTCTTCCACAAAAATACTACAGCCTGGGCGAGTATATTTTGAAGAAGTGGTGTTAGAAGAAGTTTAAGTTTAAAAAATTGGGCTCTCATAAGAAATTTCAATCGTTGTACTGCTGATATTTGGCTCTGTTGACTAATGAGTTTGCCAACCACTGGGTTAGAGCATCGTCCCAATATGCCAAGATTTCAGGTTTGATTCCTGGTCAGGGCACATATAGGAACTAACCATTGGATGCATAAATAAGTGGAACAACAAATCGCTCTCTCTCCCTTCCTCTTGATCTTTAAAATCAGTTTGTGCCGGGACCGGTTTGGCTCAATGGATAGAGCGTCGGCTTGGGGACCAAAGGGTCCCAGGTTCGATTCCGGTCAAGGGCATGTACCTTGGTTGCGGGCATATCCCCAGTAGGGGGTGTGCAAGAGGCAGCTGATCGATGACTCTCTCTCATCGATGTTTCTAACTCTCTATCTCTCTCCCTTCCTCTCTGTACAAAATCAATAAAATATATTTAAAAAAATAAAAAATAAAAAAATAAAATCAGTTTGTAATAAAAGTTTGTAGGAACTGAATTTATTTAGTGATGGTTGTTGTAATTTTGGTGGAGACCATGAAGTAACCAGAATGCCCCTCCTGGGTGGCTGTTAAACTGTTACTCGGAAATAAATTTCAAAAAGAAAAAAATTTGGAGCAGGGTAATAACGGTTGTGATGTATGTAGGTGTTAACTTCTGATAACATATTCAGAAATCTCTTAAAGATCACTTAACTCAGTGTGTCTCTAGCATTGTGTTCAGTATAATAAAGGCTTAAAAATAAAGATAATAATACCCAGCCCTAACCGGTTTGGCTCAGTGGATAGAGCATCAGCCTGTGGACTGCAGGGTCCCAGGTTCGATTCTGGTCAAGGGCATGTACCTTGGTTGTGGGTACATCCCCCAGTAGGGAGTGTGCAAGAGGCGGCTGATCGATGTTTCTCTCTCAGCGATGTTTCTAACTCTCTATCCCTCTCCCTTCCTCTCTGTAAAAAATCAAATATATATATATATATATATATATATATATATATATATATATAAAATAATGCTCAGCTTCTGTCACCCGCTACCCTTCTGAATGTAAGGAGTAGGTCAGAGGCTTTAAGGCAGAACAAGGTAACCAAATGTGGAAAAGCTTTTGGGTTATTATTCTAACTTCATGTCTAGTCTTGACTAAATAACAAGTTCTAAGGACCCACGTTCCATAAAACCTGAAGGTCACTGTTGCCCACATTGAATGCTGAATCTGGAAAGTCCCAGCCTTGGGCCCTTGTCTTCCTGAGGAATCTCCCACCTTTATTCACCTAAACTCAGTGGTAAAGACCTGTCAGAATTCCAGAGACTTTGTATTGTTTACTTAACAAAATTGCTTAATTACATATAACTAGAAGTACAAACAAAATTTGTACACTTGGGGAGAGGTGTCCCTCAGCCTGGCCTGCACCCTCTCATAGTCTGGGACCCCTAGGGGGATGTCTGCCTGCTGGCTTAGGCCTGGGGATCAGGCCTAAGCCAGCAGGCAGATATCCCTCTCGAAGTCCGGGGCCCTCTTGCTCCTTACTGCCCACCTACAGCAGAGGCAGCCATGAGCCCAGCCATGAGCCCAGCTTCTGGCTGAGCGTCGCTCCCACAGGGGGCAGCTCCTGCACTGAGCGTCTGGCCCCTGGTGGTCAATGTGTGTTATAGTGACTGGATGTTCCGCTATTCGGTCTATTTGCATATTAGGGTTTTATTATATAGGACTTCCCACTCCCCTTTTTAAAACCCTCATCCAAGGAGTGAGGATATTTTTTCCATTGATTTTTAGAAAGAGTGGAAAGGCGGGGAGGTAGGGAGAGGGAGAGAGAAGAGAGAGAAAGAGAAAGAGAGAGAAACATCAATGTGAGAGGACACATTGATTGGCTGCCTCCTGCACTTGCCCAAATTTGGGGTGGAGGTCGACCCTGCAATTGAGGTACATGCCCTAGACTAGGAATCAAACCTGAAACCTTCCAGTGTGCAGGCCGATGCTCTAACTGCTGGCCAGGGCAACTTCTCTTTTTAATCAAAGAATTCTCTGCAAGCCACTTTCTCCAAAATTGATCAAAATACTAGTACACGTCAGTTGCCTTTGTCCTCTTTTATATACTTCAGTTCAAATTTCACCTTCATGTAATATAAAACATTCCCCCATTCCACACTCCACAGACAAGGCCATATTTAATTCAACATCCTAAGAGCCAGGGGTTTCTTCTTTTTCTTTGTCTCATCCTATTGAAGTTTACCTGCAAAAATTCTGGATTTTAGGGCCCAGTGCCTGGAATTTTAGGGCCCAGCCCCTCGTTTTCCAGAGAAGAAAACCAAGGCTCTATTGACTCAGGTACACGGCACCAGGAGGCTGGTTATCCGTGGAAGGAACCCAGGCCCTGACGTTAGATTCAGCACGGACTGTCTCCCCTCACCAAGACTATCTCCCCCTCAGCCTCTACCGAGAGGAAAGCTAAGTAGCCCCCAAGTAACCAGCTGAGCTAATCCTCTTACGCCACTCTCCACAGACAGGACGACAACCCGAGGGCTTTAGGGAAAAGAAAATCAGAAGAATTAAGTCCAAGGCTCCGTTTGGCCTGGGAATAGAACAGCCCTCTCCTCTCCAACGCTGTGCCCCGCCCTACAGGCAGAGGGAGAGCCGCTCACCTCCTGGCGGACGGGCCTGCCGTCCCGGGTCTGCACGGCCAGCCCCAGGCCCGACAGCCTGCGGTGGCCATCGCCGTCCAGGAGCACGTTCTCGGGCGTCAGGTCCCGGTAGACGATGCTGAGGGAGTGCAGGTGCAGCGGCCCGCAGGCCATCTGGGCCGAGGAGAAGACGGCCCCGCTCGTGGCCAGGCCGCGGGGGCCCACGCTGTAGGTGTGGACCTTGAGGTCTCCCCTGTTCATCAGGCTCAGGATCAGGCACAGGTGGGACTTGCTCTCAAAGGCGTAGGCCAGAGAGACAACGAAAGGGCTGCTGATCCTCTCCAAGACCTCCTTTTGCGGGAAAGCCATTTCCTCACCGTGTTTCTTCTGCAGCCGCTTCTTGTCCAGCTTCTTACAGGCATAGATCTTGCCAGTATTTTTCACCTGGACAGCACATACCTAAAAAGAGAGGGAGAGAGGGAGAGAGGGAGAGGAAGAAGTAGAAGTAGCCCAAACCGGTTTGGCTCAGTGGATAGAGCGTTGGCCTGCAGACTGAAGGGTCCCAGGTTCGATTCTGGTCAAGGGCATGTACCTTGGTTGCGGGCACATCCCCAGTATGTGCAGGAGGCAGCTGATCGATGTTTCTCTCTTAATGATGTATCTAACTATCTCTCTCTCTCTTCCTCTCTGTAAAAAAGTCAATCATATATATATATATATGTATGTATATATATATATATATATATATATATATATATATGTATGTATATATATATATATAAAAGTAGAACGCACTGGAGGGGTGGGGGCAGGATGTGGAAGGTGGAGGGGTAGAAATCAGCCAAAGTGAACAGATGGCAGGCATCTGAGAAAAGAGAAGCTGTAACAACAGGTGTTGGCGAAGATGCGAAGACGCTGGCACCCCGGGCATTGCTGGTGGGAACGTAGAATGTAAATGTTTGGTGGTTCCTCCATAAGTGCTCACAGTGGTCCTGTCCACCGCAGCCAGAGGGTAGACACAAGCAGGTGCCCACCAATGGATGACCGGACAAATGAAATGTAACATGCCCATGCAATAGCGTGTTACCCAGCCCTGGAAAGGAATAGCACATGCTACAACATGAAGGAACCTCCAAACATTATGCCCATTGAAAGCAACCAGACACCAAAGGTGACAGATTGTCTGATCCCATTTACATGAAACACGGGGGTAGGCGCATCCAGAGACAGAAAGCAGACCGGCTGTCGCCTGGGACAGGGTGGAGGGGGGAGGGGGAGTGACAGGAAGCATGGAAATGTCTCATAGGGGTGTTGGTTCTACAACATTGTAATGTCCTGGATGCCACTGAATGGTACTCTTTATATGGCTAATGGTTAATTTTGTGATGTGACTTTACCTCATAAATGATTAATTTTAATCTCATGTGAATTTTACCTCAAACATTTTTTTTTCTACTTAAAAAAAGAAAAGAGCTGAGCTCAGCAGAGGTGCACAATGAATTCTCCACTTTACCTTAAGATGAGTGTTTTCTCAGATCTCTGCAGTTTGTCTCAATCCACCCCCCACAACCCCCCTGCCCCCATCACCACTAAAGGGAAAAGGGGCTCCCCATCACCTGCTGCCATTCTCCATTATGTCCCTGGGGGCCCCGCAGGGGGTGCCTGGTGTGGACCCCAAGAGAAAGATTCTTGGCCAGCTCCACATTTTATTTGTCTTCCCCATGCCATCTCATTTTATTTCACAGGGTGACGAGGGAGGAGAGGTGAGAGCGTGCCAGGAATTCGCCACAGGTGGCATGAAATGAGTTTTAAGGAAGTTCCCTTGAAATTAAAGAAGAAGGAAAAAAAGGCAAAACAAAGCAAACCCCTTTTATGCAGAATCCTTCATTCAGCTTCCAACCTGGCTGTTCGGAGATGCCTACCTCCCCGAAGCCACCTTTCCCCCGCAGGCGGAACTCGGCGAGGCACTGGTCCCACACCGGGTGCATCTCCAAGGCCTTCCAGCGCAGGAACTGGCCGTAGACGGGGCTGGCCCTGCAGGAAGGCCGTGGCCTCGGCCCGGTCCAGCGCCACCAGGGCTGCCCGCTCCTCCTCAGCGGTGGCCGCCGGCACCTGGCGCTCAGAGCCGGGCGGAGGAAGGCGGGTGGGTGCCCGGGGGCAGGGCTGCCAGCAGCGGCCACCAGCGCCTGCAGCCTGCCAGCCTGCTGCCGTTGGCCGGGCCCTCCGCCAGCGCCCAGCTCTGCACCTGCCCAGGAGGCCGTGGCCTCTCGGTACCGGGGCTCCGTGGCCAGGAAGCCCTGGCAGAGGCGGCGGCCCACGGGCTGCTGCTGGCACAGGCTGTGGGAGTCGGGGTGGGCAGCGCCTGGCGGAGCGGGCAGTGCCAGGCTCCGGGGCCACCGCTGCAGCTCCCGGTGCTCTCCCTCCCCCCCCTTGCCGGCCTGCAAGTAGGCCGTGTGGGCCATCAGGTTGTCCGGGCCCCCGTGTCCACCATGGCTGAGCACAGGGGAAGGAGAGGCGGGCTGCAGGCCGCGGGGGGGGTGGACTCGGCCGGGTCCGGCTGCCAGCTGGGGGTGTGGGTGCCCAGGTGCAGTAACTCCCGCGGGATTTGCAGGGAGGCTCTGGTCTGCGGGTGGGATGTGGGGGCTGCAGAGAGCGGTTCCCCAGGTCAGAGGCTTCGCTGGCTACGTCAGGGAAGGACACGTCGCAGGAGCCTCCTGTCCTGGGGCCTGCGGCACCTGCAGGGGCTCCTTGGGCATCACCTTCCTCTGTGCACACCTGCTCCCCGAACACCCAGCCACCGGTTTCCAAAGGAAGGGAGTGGGAGTGAGGCGGGGCCACGTGTGTGTGTTCAGCTGTTTCTAATCTCACGTGCTTCCTCGCAGCCTCAAGCTCCGCCCCCCCCCCTCCCCCCCGGGATGGCAGGTCAGGAAGAGGAGCGGCAAGAAGCCGGAGCGCGTGTCCTCCCGGCGACCAGCGGCCTGCGGCAGAGCGGCCGCGGGGAAGGCGCTCCGGACGCGGATCCTGAGCCCTGTCCCCGGAGGCCCTCGTGGCCTCGCCGTGGGCCGTGCTCTCCCACGGCCCCCACCCTGAGTGGTCCGCAGGGGTTGTCCGGCAGTGGCGTTCTCAGTTCTGAGGAGTCAGTGACCTACAGAACTGGGTTAAAAAGGGGGAGTCACCTTGACCCCGAACGTCCCACCAAGTGACACAAGCAGGAGGAGCACACCAGTTCACACCTGGGGCCACGCCTGTTCCTGGGGCACAATCTAAGTGCACGGGAACCTGTAGGTGAGGCCCGGGTGGACAAGTTTCAGGGTGGCCCCTCCGCAGCTCTGCCCACCTCCCTCGAGGAGCCGGGAAGCTTCCCTCCACCGCGATCGCTCAGCGCCGCCCCAGACCACGACCTCAGAAGAACAGAAATCGGTTTAGACAGAGATCAGGCTAAGAACCTCCGCTCCAAAAATAACACTTGTGTCCTGCAGGGAGAGAAGACTCAGGCTTTCTCTCCATGAAGGAAGGCTTGAAAACAGTCACTCAGCATTACGCCTAAGTGCTTAAAAGAGAGGAGAGAGAGAGAGAGAGAGAGAGAGAGAGAGAGAGAGAGAGAGAGAGAGAGAGAGAGAGAGAGAGAGAGGAGAGAGAAATATGAATTTTCTCCAAACAGCCTCTAGCACACGCTCTGTCCAAACATCGCAGTGACGCCCCGGTCTGCGTGGCAGAGCCTGCCGGCCGGCCCAGCACAGACCCGCTTGGCCGCATGCTACCGGGAGTTATGTAAGGACCCCGTGGGCGCCCTCTGGCTCCGCACCGCGGGCTGGGAGCCGTCATCCCCCGGCAGAGAGGGCGCTCTGACACCCACCAGGGAGAGGCTGGTACTGTTTTTGTTCTGGACGTGTCATCCCGGGTCCACATGTCCGAGGAGTGAACAGTCAGCCTGAGAATCTCTCCAGAGGAGGAGGTGCCCTTTCTCGGGGTCCCTGGGGATTCAGTGACCGTCCGACGGGGCAGTACCTTGAGAAAAAGGTAGAATTGTCACTGAAAAGTATGCTTTTCACAGATGAATATAGACGCTACCAACTGCTTCACTCCACTGGCACAAACACTTGCTTTCTCCCAGTCTTGTTCCATAGGGACATGCAGAACCACAGATGGAGTTCAAGATTTCCTAGTAGCCACACGAGGAAGGTGAAAAGAAACAAGGGAAGTGGACTTTAATAATGCATTTTATGTAGCGCGAGATACTGTCATTTCAACACGTGACTGGTGGCAACGCTGCTCCTGGGCTCCTGTACAGCCTGCTCTGTGTTCTGAGCGTTCGGAATCTGCTTTGTGTTTTACTTGAACCGCACAGCTCAGTTCGAGCCAGCCACATCTCAGATGCTCAGTAGCCACATGTGGGCAGTGGCTGCCTTTTTAAACAGCTCACACTTAACCCTTCTTTCGGCTGCTTTATCCTTCATAAAGAAGAGGAAGTCTGTCTTATTTTTGTTTGTATTCTAATTAGTGTTGGCACAGACCGTCTGGGTGAAAAACAACAGCACACTCTCGCAGTGATTGAAAATGACCTGACTAATGAGAACAACATTTAGATAATATTTGAACACAAAATTTAGACGTTATAAAATGACTGTTTGGCTGAAACCGGTTTGGCTCAGTGGATAGGGCGTTGGCCTGTGGACTGGAAGGTCCCAGGTTCGATTCCGGTCAAGGGCATGTACCTTGGTTGCAGGCACATCCCCAGTGGGGGGTGTGCAAGAGGCAGCTAATTGGTGTTTCTCTCTCATCGATGTTTCTAGCTCTTTATCCCTCTCCCTTCCTCTCTGTAAAAAATCGATAAAATATATATATTTTTAAAATGACTGTTTGTTGCCTTCTGGCAATTGTAAATAGAGTATCATTATTGTAAAGTCTTAGCCACCTGGAAAAAAAAAATGAAACACTTGTGTGGCTGCTAACAATTAGGGTTGAGGTCCCAGCTTAATGAAGCAGCCATTGTCGATCCAATTAAAGGACAGCGCTGAGTTCTTAGCTTAGAAGCAGAGCCAAGGGCTGGGCACAGTGAGGACACCCTGCACCGATGGGGAACAGTGCCAGGAATCCTGGCTTGGAGATGTGGCCAGATGGTTATGAGGATGAGCTTCAGCACTGCTTGGGAAAGCTGAGTCCTGTTGCTAGCAAGTCCTAGCTATGTGATCTCCAGCATGTTACTTCTCTGAGCCTCAGCCTCGTGAACTGAAAACTGAGAAAATAATAGAGTAAGTTCTTGAGGGAAGTCCATGTTAAATAGTGCCTAGCACAATGAAGTGATATTAAAAGTATTAGCTTTTATTTTTTAAAAAATATTTTATTGATTTTTTTACAGAGAGGAGGGAGAAGGATAGTCAGAAACATCAATGAGAGAAAAACATCCATTAGATGCCTTCTGCACACCTCCTACTGGGGAAGTGCCCGCAACCGAGGTACATGCCCTTGACTGGAATCGAACCTGGGACCTTTCAGTCTGCAGGCCGATGCTCTATCCACTGAGCCAAACTGGTTAGGGCTAAAGTATTGGCTTTTAAATGGTTACTGCAATCATCAAAACCTGATTCAAACGTTTTTCTGACACAGACTGGAGTCAGGAGCGACCTAAGCAATGTGAGGAAGTTGGGTCCTCTGTCCAGTGTCCACCCAGCAGAGAGCAGCCACGTCAGAATTTCGCATGAGCTTGGAAAGCTGTGGGGTTTGGTGGAACTGGAAGACAGGCAGATCGGATCAATCAACATGCAAGATTTCTAACAACGAACTATTGCAACTAAATGATTTACTATACACACACACCACGCACAGAGTGTGATAGGAGGTATTTCATTTTGGAAGAAGAAAATAAACTTTTATGATAGGAGAAAACAACAAAAATATCTCTTATGACTAATTTTGTAAGCTAGAGAGAAAAAACGCTCTTTGCCCAGATCTTCTGTGAGATTTTGCCTCATGAGCTGTAGGGCCTTTTCTGTGATGTGTGTGTCCTCCAAGTTTACAATGCTCTGATGTCCTTCAACATCATGAAACAAAAAGAGTGTAAAAAGTTTAGGTTAATGATTAGAATTGGGGTATGCTTAATTTGCTTCCCTTTCGAAGGATATTAAGTTTTGAAAATACTTATTAGAAGAAGGAAAACAGTAAAGTAAGGTTTCTAGTAAGAGCATGACCTTTTTTTTTCATGATACACAATTCTCTGCACGGACCAACAGCACATCTATTTGACGATCAAGAATTATAAAATAGCCGAAGCCGGTTTGGCTCAGTGGTAGAGCGTCGGTCTGCGGACTGAAAGGTCCCAGGTTCGATTCCGGTCAAGGGCATGTACCTTGGTTGCGGGCACATCCCCGGTAAAGGGTGTGCAAGAGGCAGCTGGTCGATGTTTCTCTCTCATTGACATTTCTAGCTCTCTATCTCTCTCCCTTCCACTCTGTGAAAAATCAATAAAATATATTAAAAAAAAAAAAAAGAATTATAAAACAGCCCTCACCAGTTTGCTCCCTGGACCCCAGAGCCCGCGTGGAAGGCAACCAATCAATGTGTCTCTTTCACTTTGACGTTTTTGTCTCTGTGTCTCTCCCCCTCCCTTCCACTCTCTCTAAAAATCAAAGGAAAAATATCCTCAGGTGAGGATTAACAAAACAAAAAGAAAGAATTATGAAATAATATAACTCAGTATTATATGATCTCAGAAACAAGATATTTTGAGCAGTGTAAGTTCTGAAGCAGACTAACATATGAATGCTAGCATCAAGACATCCAATGAACCCAGATTATTCTTCAGCTTCTGATTTAAATTCTTCCATAGCAAAGTCATGATGATCAAAAACTGAGAGATCAGGCTAAGAACCTCTGTTCCAAAAATAACATCATCATCATCATCATCATCATTATTATTATTATTGCTTTTTTCTTTCAGTGGAAGACAAGTACTCAAAGAAAAAGCGAAGGGTCTTTATCCTTCCAACAACAGCAGAGTACACTTTGTATTTTTATAATGCGATGAAATCAAGGATGTCTTGTTGGTTAACATTTTTTGAAGACTAAACAGAGAAGACATGGAGCTAGATGCATTTAAGACTATTGTTTCCATCTGGTCACAGAATTTTTCTCACAAAAATTTAGTTTTCAAGCACAAGATGAAGACAGAGAAATGATGGATGACCAGGCAAGTCTGGAGAACAGTTCTGGCGGCGTCAGGGGGTGGTAAGCCTTACTGGAGCGGGCTGAAGAGGGAAGAAAGATGAAAGAGGGCGGATTGCACCAGGGGCAGTTTGGCTGTGAAGAGGAGGCGGCAGCCCCGGGCGCTCGGGAGAGGGAAGGCATTAATGGCAGCATCTGGAAAGCTAGTAGCAGGACCCAGGGTAGAGGGCAAGGTTTCCCCATGAGAACACAGGCGTAGGTTCCTGCGAAGACAGCGGCGTTCAAAGCCCAGGTGAAGGGCTTTTGGACTCAGAGGCTGCAAGAGGTTGGGTGTGGGGGCCAGGGTTTTGGTTGGTCACTCCATTTAGCATAATACCCATGATGGCCCGTGGTGAGAGGCCATCACGGAAGGAGGCACCACATCCAATGGGAGCATTGAGGAGGGAGCAATGACTTTCTAGCTGTCAGGAAGTGTCTGTTTAAATCAAGCATTTTCCTTAAAATCCTTCAGTGAAAGGAGCTTTCATATTAGGAATGGAAATGTTTTCCAGGAACTTACAGATTTCCTGTTTTCAACTGAAGATGAGACAGGCATGCTGTAGAGAAGACGGTAGCCAGCATGTTTTAAATTATTATAAGTATGCCGAAACCGGTTTGGCTCAATGGATAGAGCGTCGGCTTGGGGACTGAAAGGTCCCGGGTTCGATTCCGGTCAAGGGCATGTACCTTGGTTGCAGGCATATCCCCAGTGGGGGGTGTGCAAGAGGCAGCTGGTCGATGACTCTGACTCTCTCTCATCGATGTTTCTACTCTCTCTCTCCCTTCCTCTCTGTAAAAAAATCAATAAAAAATATATTTAAAAAAAAAAAAAAAAATTATTATAAGTATGTTCTCTGCCCCTACTCTTTCTTTAGCTCAAACCCATCTTCGACAGAGATGATCTTTTAAAGAGTAAATCTAGTAATATTAGTCTGTCAAACATTTTCTTTTTTTTTTTTTTAAAGCTTTGACTTTTATTTATTTACTTAAATATGTTTTTTATTGATTTCAGAGAGGGGCAGGGAGAGGGAGACATAGAAACATCAAAGATGAGAGAGAATCATTGATCGGCTACCTTCTGCACACCTCCTACTGGGATTGAGCCTACAATTGGGCCATGTACCCTGACCTGGAATCGAACCTGTGACCTCTTGGTTCATGGGTCAACACTCAACTACTGAGCCACACAGGCCAAGCCAAGCATGTTCTTATTTACTTCAAACATTATCCAACAGTCATAGACAGAGTTAAATACAACATACGTAACGTTAGTGTTGACCAGTCTAAGTTCTTACTGAACATGAAGAAAATTGATACCAGAAAAAAAGAAGTGCCAGGTTTGGACTAGGAACTTGGGGTCTCCCTCTTCAGTGAAGGGCGTTTCTCACGGGGGACTGCCCCTGTGGCACAGAAAAGCTGTGGGGTCAAAAGAGTCCCGTCTGAACTGGAAGAAGCTGGGATTGGCTTTGGAAATTATTCTTGTGCTTAGTTTACTATCAAAATGGCAAATTTTCTAATTTTAAGGTTGGCGTGGTACCATGGTTATAACACTACCCATTTAGTTCAGCCCTATTTTAATGGCTACTAAAACAATTGCCAAGTATTCAAAGGAAAAATGATTGCATCAACAGAAATTCTGACCTTCCTTAAAAGCCATACCAAGGATACACAGGGAAAAATTTTGCTTTGAGTAACATAACATAGAAGAAGTTGCAAATGCTTTGACTGGGACCATAGAATCCACAGACCTCTATAAAGTTTCTTGCTTTTATCATAAATTAAATTCATAAATATTGAACCTTAGGATTCATAATCTGGCATAACATAAACATCTTCCTCTTTAAACAGGACGCTAATTGTTTTGATAATGACTACATACCCATAACAGAGGATATTCTTCTTCAACAAGGAGCCACAGTAGCCGAGAAAGTTAAGTAATTGGTATATTTGAAGAAAACAGAAAATACTTCCTGACTAGAAGTTCAATTTGCAAATGTATTATGGCAGAAGTACAAAAGAAAGTGTGTCCACACAGTGAGACTTAAAAAATCTATTAAAACGGCTCTCTGTAAAGTAGATTTCATTAAAGAAGTCTAAAAGATTAGTAGAGAAGACCAAACAATGCAGTGCTAACAACCACAGCAACAACAACAAAAAGCAAAATAAAGTCCACGAAGCATACCCTTTGAAAATGTGGGGACGAGTAGTAAAACTTCTTGTGGTTATAATAATAAAAAAAGGGGATGAAAGTCAGTTATTTTCATTGGAACACAGAAGGCTATTCTGGAATGGAGAAGTGTTCAGTGTTTGCTACAAATTTTGGTAAGTCTGCTTCTGAAACTTTCTTTTTTCATATTCAGTGAAGAAAAGAATAATTGAGAGTTGAGAGAATAAGGGAATTATAAGGAAAAGTGAACAAATTAAGCATTAGACCACAGCTAAATGTCCACTAGTGGGGTTGAGGGGAGTTATGTTAAAAAATACTTGAAAGTATATAAACAGCATCAAGTTTAATAAGCAGTAGTAACATGAGGGTCACTTGGTAATAGCAAATGAGATGAAAGCCCTATTTCTCTACCTAGGAGGGAACATAATAGAAGGTTGACTCTGACATGTGTTTTGCTAGAGAAAACCAGATTCAGTTGGTAAGATTTAAATATCATTCAATGCAAGTAATGAACTTGATGTATAAAAGGGAATTATTAAAGCTAGAATTGAGTAGTAAAATCAACACAGTTCTCCTGGCATGGATTTCATTTGTCTATTCAGTCTATTCATTCATCCCACAAAGAAGAGAGGATAGAGGAGAGATGAGAGAGGAGAGAGGAGAGAGAGAGAGAGAGAGAGAGAGAGAGAGAGAGAGAGAGAGAGAGAGAGAGAGAGAGAGAGAGAGAGAGAGAGAGATCAGGCACTGTTCTAGGCACAGGGTGTGCAACAATAAAAACAGATAAAAATCCGTGTCTTTATGAAGATGACATTTTAGTGGATGAGACTGTCAATAAACAAAATACGTAATGTATTAAATTGTGGTATTATAAACCACCCCAAAACTTCAAAACCTAAAATAATGATTTATTATTTCCCATAATTCTGAGCTTTGATTGTGCTGCTCCTTGCCCATCTGACTCACGTGCCTGCATTCCTGGCTCAGCTGGGAGAGCTGGGCGCCACTGGAAGCTTCTGCTACAATGTTAACAGGTTCCTAGACTGAAGGGGGTAAGGCTAAAACTAGAGAAACCCATTTGGAGTCTAGGTCTGGGGAGGGGGGGTGGGGGAAAGAAAGAGGGTTTGCAAAGGAGTTGAACATGGGATGTGGCAGAAAGAAAGAGGACAAGGTTGACTCCAAGCTCTGGGTCCGCCTCCCTGGAAGGATGACTTTCCCACATCTCAGCAGGCCAGCCTCTGGAAGCGCAGGTTGTGGAGATCCTGAAGAACTCAGCCTTGGGCTGTGTGGCTGGCACTGCCCATGAGACATCCCAGGGAAGCTCTCACGCAGTCTGCTGGATCTATGGGGCTGGGGCCCAGGGAAGAGGCCTCGGCTGGAGATCCTCATTGGGAGTCACCCAGCAGATAAATGGCATTTAAAGCCTGCGCTGAGCTGGGGGACTGAGGCGTTTTCGTGGTTAGATGGTGGGTTTGAGGGCTGGGTGGGGACTCCTTTACAACCCACTTTACAACCACAGCAGGGCTGTGGTTGGGAGGACTTGAGCACTCCTGAGTTTTATTCGCTGTCTGTATGTACTACAAGATCTCAGTTGTGGGCCATCTGTCCGCCAGAAAACCCCACACGACAGCCTCAGGGCTGTGAAGCGTGACGTATGGGAAAGACCCCACTCCGTATCTTTTATCCCTAAGGTTTAAACGCCCGTTAGAAAAGGTACGAGTTGAGAGTTCAGTGAGGAATTTCAGGCCAGACTAAATTGTTTGCCTTGTACATTTAAAACCCTGGAAAATGTTCTAGAAGAGTTGGAATGAATAAAATTTTCCTTTTAAAAAGTCACCTCTCCTGTTACTTATTTCTTCTACATTTTGATAAACTTCTTGAAAATGTAGCATTCCTAATGAACTGCAAGGAGCTTTCTCAGATGATCTCTCCAGGGGACCAGAACAAGATGAGAAACACAATTATTTTGATTTGAGTGCTTTCGTGAAGAGTTGAACAATAAGACAAATGGAACAACCATTAATAAATCATTAATGCATCTTCTTGCATTTCCCACTTAGTAGTAAATGTAAATTAGTGTTGGTTGTGGTCTTAAATGATAAAACCCATTTCTTAAAAAAAGAAAACAAAACAAAAAACCCCCCTCAGATTTATTTTACTTAAACTGTAGAGGTCTTAAGTGTATAGTTGGATGAGTTTTGAAAAACATACTTGTAACTATCACCCAAATCAATGGACAGAACATCTCTATCCCCGATAAAAGCTTTTGCGCCCTCTTCCATGCTCTCACCAGAAGGCAACCATTCTTCCATTTCTAGCGATTCCTTTTGCCTATTCTTGAGTTTCATATAAACAAAATCCTACTGTTAAGTACTCTTTTCTGCCTGCATTCTTTTGCTCAACATAATGTTTTGAGATGCATCTGTTTTGTAGCATGTTTCAGTAGTTTTTTCTTTTTTTAAAAAATTTTACTGCTGAGTAGTATTTCATTCTATGAATATACCACTATTCTTCTGTTGACAGACACTTGGGCTGTTTCCAGTTTGGGGCTATTACAAACATGATAAAAAGCAGTTTTGAATATTTGTCTATGTTTTCTTGATTCATGTTTTCTTTCCTCTTAGGCAAATACCTAGGAATAGAATTGTTGGGTCTTAGGGTAGATGTATATTTAACTTTTTACTGTCTTACTGTTTGCCAGAGTGGCTGTTCCATTTTTCATTCCCACCAATAGCCTAAGAGAATTCCAGGTCCTCCCGATCTTCACCAAGACTTGGTGTTATCAGTCTTTTTAACTTGAGCTAGTCTCAGGAGTGTGTAAAGGTATTTCATAGTGACTTTTAACTTGCATTTCTGATGAGGAATGTTAGGCACCTTTTCATGTACTAACTGCCTATTTGTATGCCTTCTTTTGTGACCTGTCTTTTCAATTCTGTTGCCCAATATCAGCTATTTAAACTATTGTTGAGAATATGGCCATATCAGGCAATATTCTGTTGACAGACCATATTCCTTTATAGAAGCTGAACCTGTCTGCTTGGCTCAGTGGTTGAGCATTGACCTATGAACCAGGAGATTGCAGTTTGATTCCAGGTCAGGGCACATGCCTGGGTTGTAGGCTCGATTCCTATTAGGGGTGTGCAGGAGGCAGCCAATCAGATTCTCTCTCATCATTTAAGTTTCTCTCTCTCCCTCTTCCTTCCTTTCTGAAATCAATAAAAATATATTTTAAGCCGAAACCGGTTTGGCTCAGTGATAGAGCGACGGTCTGCGGACTGAAGGGTCCCGGGTTCGATTCCGGTCAAGGCATGTACCTGAGTTGCGGGCACATCCCCAGTAGGGGGTGTGCAAGAGGCAGCTGGTCAATGTTTCTCTCTCATCGACATTTCTAGCTCTCTATCCTTCTCCCTTCCTCTCTGTAAAAAGTCAATAAAATATATATTAAAAAAAATTATATATATATATATATATATATATATATGTATTTTTTTTTTTAAATAGAATCTGAATATTGTGCAGATGTTGAGACAGCACTGGCCAAAATAAGATAGCAAGGTAAGAGCATTAGATTTACTATATCTTCCCAAACAGTTTAAATTTCTCAGGACAATTAAAAAAAGCAACAATTTCTTTTTTGTTGTTGTTAATAGAGCCTCATTACCATCCTTCACTGATGCTCAGTGCTACAAGTAATCTAACATGTTTACAATTAACTTCTTACAAAATCCTTATTAAGAACAGTGAGGAGTGCTTTAGCTCGTAATTAAAAACATTATTTTCAAAGTGCCAATTCTGTCCGCGTTGGTGGTATAGTGGTGAGCATAGCTGCCTTTCAAAGTGCCAATTCTATTAAAGGAGCTTCCAAAAACGAATAAAATAACTATAGCACTTACCATGTGCTGGGAATCATTCTGTTTTACATGCGTATTAATAACCCATTTAGTCTTCAGTGCTCAAAATGATCTGGTAGATATTGTACATGAGGAAACTCAGGTATGGAGAGGTAAAATAACTTGCTCACAGTCACACAAATAAATGGTAGCACTAGGATTCAAGTCCAGGTATTTTGGCTCTAGAGTATCAGACTATCAACATACAGAGAAGATACTTTTTCTGTAAGATGTACTTCATTGAATAAAACCTAACAGAAATGGAATGATGTAAAAATGGCAGGCAGAGTAGGAACTTCCATGCAAGTACTTCTCATGTATCACTCACATGCTCAATATAAAGCAGCTCAAAATTTTAAAACTATTTGAACTTTAATTCTAATTTTCCTTATAGTCAATCAGTAATATTTTTCCTTTAAATATTTTAATAAGGGCTTACTAAACATGAAAATTTTCTAATTTTCTTTTCAGAGCATTACCTGAAGTCAGTCCTTGGCAGTAACTTAAAAAGCAACAAAGCATTTAACAAATAGTAACCTTTCTTATCAGATGTCTGAAGTATATAAACTAATTGCCTGTACAAGCACTTGTAACAGTGCTCCTATTATAAATAAGCCAATACAACTTCTAAAGGGAATGTTTTGGGAACAACGATTGATGGTACCCCTGGCATTTGGTGGGTGGGGACTAGAGAAGCTCAAAGTCTTACAACATGTGGGACAATCTCACATGAAGAAACATAGTTCAGCATACCGTGTGACTTTTCAATGCCCATTCATGTAGTAGAAAAATCAGTTTATGATGATCTGAACCTAGAACTTAATTTTTTTTATACAGTATAAAGTACTGTTTTGCATAGCTTTAAAATTCATTGTTGCCAAACATGCAACTAACATGTAAACCAAGATTGTACATTTGTTCAGAACTTTACCTTACCATGTACGATCCACCAATTTAGGGGGAAAAGTCTTATCACCAATAGAAATTTTTGTTGTGATTAAATAGTCTACATGGAATGATCACTTACACACAGTGCTCAGATGTAATTATACCCAAGCATTTACATACCGAATATAAATTATTAATTTCCTCTTACTTCTATTCTACGTACAATGAAGCTATTATATACATTTTAATGTCACTTCAGGACAGTAAAGGGGACACTTTTTATAAACAGGAAGTAATGGGCTTGATAGGGTCCATTTACTGACGGAGATGCCAGCCGTAATAGAAGGCAGCTTGCATAGGTGGGAAATTAAGTAGCTAAAGATGACAAATGTTCCCAATACACTGGTAAAATAAAAGTCAACACTGTTTAACCACAAGGAAAGAAAACCTGTTCAATGCTTAGCTTCTGCGCTGGATGTCTTAATTAGATGTCACAGCTTGTTCTTTTGGCTGCAACTTTCAGATGGCTATGCCGATGAGCTGACACCATTCCAGGCCGGGTAGGATGAGTGCTGCTTGTCCAGTCCCTCCTCCTTTTCTATCCTCAGAGGATGATGTGTAATAGAAACAAAGCTTTGTTAGGTAGCGGACGGGCAGTTTTGCTGTGGAAAATCAATTTACCACCACCATCCTCATTTCATTTATTTACATACTGTCACACTAAAATAACTCAACAGTTTTAATATTTCTCTTTACTTTAAAGCCAAATATTTGGTTCACTTTTTATAGATACAACTTTTTAAAAAGGTCCAAAAGCTGCTAAAATAGTTCACTGCCCATGACAAACACATTCAAATAGTCAAACATATTTATGCTAGAGGCCTGGTTCACAAATTCGTGCACGGGTGGGGTCCCTTGGGCTGGCCAGTGATCGGGGCCATCTAGCCCACTCCTGATTAGGGTGATGGGAGCTGGCTGGCTAGCCGGGGAGGGACCGTGAGAGGGCTCCAGGGTGTGTCTGGCTCTCTCACCCAGTCTCAATCCACCAGACCCCAGCAGCAAGCTACTGGTTGGAGCAGTTGACTGGTCGACGGATCGGTCGGACACTTAACATATTACGTTTATTATATAGGATATTGCAATTTTTCAGTGGACAGCTATGAAAATATATAAGCAAAAATTTCCAGAGAAATCTGATTAGTAGTAGCCAATGTGAATGCATACAAAATTTTACTTATATTAGAGGCCCAAGCATGGATTCCTGCACTGGTGGGGTCCCTCAGCCTGGCCTGTGCCCTCTTGAGATATGGAACCTGTCGGGAGATGTCAGACTGCTGGTTTTGGCCAGATCCCTGCAGGCAAAGGAGCCCGCGGGATGAGGCCAAAGACAGGGGATGAACCGGAGCCCAGGCCAGGCATCACAGCGCTCCTGCTCATCCCGACCCCACTGTGCCTGCCACCGCTGCTGCCACTCCGTAGTGCTGCTACAGAGGCAGGAGAGGCTTGCGTCAGTTGGTCAGCAAGTGGTACTCTGGCTGTGGGAGCGCAATGACCCCCAGGGGGCAGCTCCTTCACTGAGTTTCTGCCCCCTGGTGGTCAATACACATCATAGCAACCAGTTGATCAGTTGTTTGGTCACTTTATCTTTTATATAGCGTATTTTCCAGCATATAAGACGACCCCCTAATTTTACAGTTAAAACATAGGTTTAGGCCTATATTCGCTGTGTAAGACTACCCCCCACTTCCGAGGCAACACCAGTTCTTTTTTTAATAGACCGCCTCTCTGACTCTAACCAATCTGAGCAGGCTTTTTACTAGAACACAGTGTAGCTTTGGGTACAGAACATGTATAATTTGCATGCATAAAAAGCCTGCTCGGATTGGCTGAGTTAGAGAGGCGGTCTATTAAAAAAAAGAACTTGTGTTGCCTCGGAAGTGGGGGGTTAGTCTTATACAGCGAATATAGGTCTAAACCTATGTTTTAACTGTAAAATTAGGGGGTCGTCTTATACGCCGGAAAATACGGTATATAAATTTTCATCTTATGTATGTATATTCCTTAGATGTAAAGATTCATAAATTGTTATAAATTAACTTCCACTAAATGTGAATGGGATAAGATTTTATTTTCTTACAATTTTATATTTCTAGGTAATAAACTTAAAATTTTCTTATTACCAACTAGAGGTCCAGAATTCATGCATGGGTGCGTCCCTTGGCCGGGCCAGTGATTGAGGCCTCTTGGGGGGCTGGCTGGCCAGGGGAAGGACCCCGGGAGGTTGGCCAGACAGCCATCCTGATTAGGGCCTATAGGTCGAGCTGGCTGGCAGGGGGAAGGGACTGCAGGAGGCTGGCTGTGGGAGTGCACTGACCATCAAGGGGCAACTCCTGCACTGAGCATGTCATAGCGACTGGCTGGTCGTTCCAGTTGTAACAGGTGCTTAGGCTTTTATATATAGAGATGAAAGAGCATATAAATATTTTTTTTTATCAAAAGCATTCACTTGACAAATCAGTTTATTAATATCAAGTTTAAGGTTGTGCATAAAACTGCAATAATGACAATTTAAATGAAGTAAACAGAATAAACTGTTTATTAAAACACTGTGTGATAAAAAAACTTTTTTGGATCCGATGCTATAGTGGTAAACATTTCCCCCTTATTAACAGTTCACCTGAAACACAGTTAAATTATACCATAATCTAATTAAAACTTGGGAAATGCCCCTGTTCCTTCCCCTGAATGACTGAACAGTGAGGTGTGCAGATCTGGGGTTTTTTGATGAGTCAGTGATAGAGGACCATAACCTAAAAGACAAGCCAAATCCCCTATGTCCAAAGATGAAATCTTATTTACCCTGCTCTCTGGCGCAAACTTAAAATTGTCATATCAAATAATATTTAATCAATCACCCCCTTTCCTGTCTAAAATAAATATCAGGAACAAATTAAGGATAAGAGTTGGGTTTAAACTTCATTTTATTTGTTACTATAACATTGTTTTTTGGTTTTTTTTAACTGAGCTATCTTAAGCATGCAAAAGTTCTCTTCCAAATGCAACTGCTTCCACAGCCCCTTAGATATCATTAAGTAAATTATAAAGGTCATTCAATGTATAGTTCTCTCTTCCTTCATAGCACTTATGAGCAGTGTGACACATACCACAGAGATAGGAAAGACCATCTTTAATAAATTATCTTCTTAATTGTAGAGAACTTCTGAAAATAAAACTGACAAAATGCTAACCCAATGCCTCTGGTGAGTCCTCAAGGACCAAAGACCCATCTCCTATTTGAAGACTTGGTCCTCGGAGTATCCTGGCCGTTGTAGGGCACTTGATAAGGCGATGCCCCAGGGCTCTGGACAAACGCACTAAGAAGCCCTTTCACCACTCTCACTTGCCGATTCTTTGGACCACCCAGTCCTGCTGGCAGAGGGGGCAGCGATTGTTCTGTTTCACCCACAGGGACATGCAGCAGTTGTGGAAGGAATGATTACATTCTCCCCAGACGACTAAGAGGAAAAAGAAAAGATCTGACATTAGACATTTCAATTTAAATGACCAAGCTCAAATATACAGCTTATTTTATATTATGAATAATAAACATTGTTCATAATCTCAAACAGAGATGATAAGTTGGTCAAAATAATTTTTTCTACCTGTAAAGAAAGGTTTGTGCTTAGGGGAGTCCCACCACAGCTCCAGAATCTGTGAATGATGTGGTGGCCCAGTTCCTGCACAGCTCCATACTGTACAGCTGTCCTCTTGAAGTTAGGAGATTAAAGGACTTGAGTCTTCCTTAGATCCCAGACCTGAGTTCATGACTTTGGAGATGTTTTGGGCTTTATTTTACTGAAAAACATCCTCCTGGTTTTTATTTATTAAGCTATGAGTTTTAAATGTTTTCAAGTTCATAAGTAGGCTATTATGAATAGATGACATGCTTCTAATTATTATCAGCTGTGCATCTGCTGAGCTGTTTCCTAGAAATGCTGGTAATTGTGTTGTCATCAATAAGCAGTGCAATTCCTTATGTGACAATGAAATTTTCAAAGTGGCTGGCTGGAAAGAGAGGTCTCTTTGTGATCAAAGAAAGATAACTTATACCTCACAATTACCAAATTAATGTGTTGTTTTTTAACAAACAGCATGAAAAAAAAATTTTAAACCAAGGGAAATCACCCACAATCTGGACTACAATCTCAAATGTGAGCTTCATCTGTCCCTTGCTTGACCATCTGATCTATATGATAACAGAACAAGTAAGACACAGGAATAAAAAAGAAAAAAAAAGCTTCTTATGAAAATAGGCTGCATAAGGTAGAAAGCAAGTATCATTCTAGTGATTCAGAAGGAAGAAATAGGGTTAGATCAAAATGCATAGATCATTAATTAGAAGCTATCTATAGCCCTGGACAGGGGGCTCAGTTGGGAGCATCGTCCTGTATACCAAAAGATTTTGGGTTCGATTCCTGGTCAAGGGCACATATCTAGGTTTCAGGTTCAATTCCTGGTATATGGGAGGTAATGATATTTCTTTCTTACATTGATGTTTCTCTTTCTCTCCCTCCATCCCTCTCTAAAAAAATCAATAAAAACATATCCTATAAACCACACCAGCACAAAGTACAAAGTTAACTTTTCATTCTAGGAAAAATGTTTAAACACTTATATAAAGCAATCTAAAAGTGACGATTTCAAGAACTGGAACATAAACCTTTGAACTGCTTACAACATTTAGTCCCAGACTATAAGGAAAGCTATATATATATATATATATATATATATATATATATATATATATATATAATATTTCTAAAAAAAGACTTACAATTTAATATATATATATAAATATTATATTTCTAAAAAAAGACTTACAATTTTTCTCTATCAGTTAAAAGTTAAACACTATATCTTAAGAGTACTGAAAACTGAAATGCTTTAGTAGAATGAAACACTACCAAAACTGACCTATAACATATTCAAAATTTTAATGATGCTTTGGCAAATTCCTTCTTATATAATTTTCTTAACAAAAGAGGATTATTCATTTTTTTGATTATCAAAATATTTACTATGCCCATATCTGGAATACTTATATAACTAATTTTTCTTAATTACAGGCAATAAGAAAACACCTTGCAGATAATTCTTAAGGCCCTTTGAGAACCAACACATTTTATATTAATAATGGATCACTGCTTTACAGTTTATTTTTGTGTATTGGTAAAGTCAATCTTAATAGCAAATTCAAACATTCCCACTGAGAGAAAACCTTCAGTTGAAAAAGCATGAGAATGAAATTACAACATACCAACACAATCCTCTTGTTTGTTTTCAGCTTGACATCTAAGACAGGCATCTAAAAGTAAACAAACAGCGATTCTCATTCTGATGCTCAGAATGCAATTTTTAAAAACCAGACACTTCAAAGTCAAATAAAAGCCCAAAGGGTTAGAGATGGAGATTAAAGGCTCATACTATTAATTTCTCATCTGAACAAAACTGTTTAAACAGGAATAAAGTAGAAGGCACTGGACTAATCTATTATACTTCTGACCAGGAGCAATTTCCCAGGGTTACTGAAGCCTCTTTTTTTACAAGCTCTGATGAAAAGATGTCCTGCCAGTGGATGCAACCACTAGCGAACACTCCACTGTATTAGAAGTTATTACAAGCTCACTGGGCATGCTCATGTAGCTCAATGTTAGGGGTAGTTTATTTTTCAGACACCCATTTAAATAAACTATGCACATGGGGATATAAACGATAGCACAGGGAATGGCCAATACTATAATAACGATGTATGGTGCCAGGTGGGTACTGGGAATATTGGGGGAAACACTTTTGAAAGTATATTGTTATCTAACCACTATGCTGCTGTACAAAATGTAATACTGAATGTGAAGTATAATTGAATAAAATTTAAAAAATAAATGAGCCATGCACATATATTGGCATTTGCTTATACATACATAAAGAAACTTTAGAAGGATACCCAAGAAACTAATAATAGAGTTTATTGGAGGGGACTGAGTGGGAAGGAATTTTATTGTGTACTGCCTTAAAATTTTGAATTATGTGGTTATATAATCTATTTAAACATTAAAATTAACTAACAATACTTTCTAAAAACTGGGAGTTTTTTTGGTTTTTTTCACCAGGAGTGTAGAACCTTCCAATTCACTTTGAGGGGCACAGTCACAGCCCCCAAAGGCGACAAGATCCACTTGCTGTCAGCACCCGTTTCAACGGCTGCTACAACAAGCAGCAGTTCTTGGGTTTAGGTGCTTGTAGGAGTTTCTTTTTCTAATAAAATGCTTCCTTTACAAACTAAGTCTGAGCCCAACAATGGCAAAGTATTTTAATATATTACTTGGGAGTAAATACCAGGAATGGGAAGCTTAAGTATACTAGGTTGCTTGATGAAGAAGGCAATACAGAAAATATATATTTTTGGTGAAGGAGGTAAAATAGATTATTTTAGGGACCAATTAAATGAATTCATTCACTAGCTGGAAGAGGAGTCAAAGTTGGGTAAAGGAAGTTCAAACCAACCGAAAAAAAAGTTTTAACTGGAAAAAAATAATTCAGTAAAAATAGACACACGGTGGAGCCGATGCCTGTTCTTCTTACACTGGATTACACACAGGCACTTGTTTGCTTCTCTCTGCGTGCTTTTACCCTAAAAAAACACACCACCCTGGCCTCTGCCTGTGGACTAAAAACAACATTGCGGCCTAAGACTTTCTTCAACTCCACAATTACTAAGTATCTACTCTGCACAGGAGTTATATGCACCGGGGACACGGAGAGGACTAAGTCTGGATTCCTGGTCTCCACAGCAAATAGGGAGACAGACAGGCAAACAACAAAGTATCTTAAGGATCCTGATGTAATGGTGAAGAGGAGGCTCTTGTTCTGTGCAATCACAGAATTAGAGTGTGTGATCCCAGCTGCCTCTCACAAATGAGGAAAAGAAGGCCCCAAAAGGCTGTGCAACTGTCCAAGGTAACACAGCCATGAAGGTTACTCTGGCTCTCATAACTTGGCAGTACAAGCTAAAGTATTCCTCTTCCTCAGCAGCGTGGACACGGAGTGTTAACCACATCCGAATAGGCTGACAGGCAAATCTTGGATAAAGAAGTCATAATAAATCAGTTGTGTATGAGATGAATTCCAAATATTAAGGAAATAGGATTAAGTGGGCTCTTTTTGTAGGATCTAGAAGTCTGAATTACGCTTATAGTTTTGATTTAGATGATCAAAAACCGACGGAAGTAGATAAAAATTCCCACAGTTTCAGATTTTAAAAAGTTTCTTTTGATGACGTTGCTAATATCTGAAACAGCACATTTCTAAGCAGTACAATAACACTAACACCTTTTAGAATGATGCCAGGGTAAGGACTGGGAAGTCTGAAAAACAAACTTCCTCCTGCTGTCAAGCTGACCTCTAAGTGGATTTTCACACCTCATAAACAAAATACAAAGGTCTAGTCCAGAACACTCTCCTGAACTCAAAGTATAGCTGTTGTGATCGGCAACGTTAATCCACAGTAGCAGAATACTTGCTATAATTAGATAGTCAATGAGAAGGGGAACCCTTTACAGCCCATACTTTGACTTAGTTTAAATATCGCACATACAGTTTATTTGTTGCAAGATACCAACCAGTACTTTAATTTCATACTTCCACTTCCTAGTTGAATTTTTTTTCTTTGGGGAGAAGCATAAAATGCCTTTTTAAGAACATTCTTCTTTTTAAACTAAAGAAAATTTAGGTGACAATATTTTCAGCAAAGCCTATCTTGCTAAAGATCAAAAACTGAAGTCACCTTCATTTTTTGTAAGTTAAAAATGCCACCCAAAGTGGAAAATCTGATTCTAGTTCTTAAGGCGGTAAGTTATGAGTAAGGGGGCTGGACTGCAGGCCAATAAACTAGGTACTTCCAAACCTAAATATGCAAAATAAGTGGATCATGTCTGAAATCAAGCTCTTTCGAAAGTAAAAGATAAAAAAATATTTGGATCCCACTGTTTTAAATCCTCTAAAACAAGTTCTTATCCATAGACGATTAGAGGGCACACTAAAGAGAGTGTACACTGAGAAATCTCTTGATGCTGCTAGACGTTTTCATCTCGCAAGGGAGAGCAATTCTCTTTTGTTTTCTCCAATTCTCTCATTTATCAGGGCAAGACACCAAGTTTTAAAAATAATAGAAACCTCCGTTCCCCTCACCCACCCTCAAGCAACAACACGTCAAGAAACTCTCAGCTTAGTTTTCAATGCTCTACTTAAACATGTAACTTGCATTAAACAGCACCTCTTTTCCAAGGTGGCCTGAGATCTTAAAAACAGAAACCACTCGGGGTGAGGTTGTTATGAGAGAGGCTTCACTCGGGCCAATATTTTTCATTCACAGCACCCTAGGAGGAAGGCAAACTTATGTGTAAAAGCGGGTTCTCCATCCACACACAGAGGCCTGCCTCCGAGCAGCGGGCAGTCTCTTCCAGGAAAGGGGCATCTCTACGACAGGAAGGGCTTGCCGGAGAGAAGACTGCCTCTAAGTTCTGTATGCCTCTAAGTCCAGGGCTTCACGTTACTCCATTCCCACAAAACAGAAAAAATATTCTCCGACCACCACCCCCTGGGCTCCCTCTGCAGCCGGGCCCTCCGGACTGGGCAGCCGGGGCGGCTGCAGCGGGCCCGCCGGCGCCACGGCCGGGCCCCTCTCCTTCCCCGCAGGAGCCCCGCTCTCAGGGGCGGACGATGGACCGGAGCATCACTCGGGGGTGTGACCCGAACCGGTGACGTGCTGTGCGGCCCCGGGGCCTCGGCGGACCGCTATTTAGGGTCGGGGCTGGGGCCTGGCGCCCTAATAACCGAGTCGGTTCCTCCCAGCTCCGGACAAACCACACAGACGTAGGTCCTCGGTCACACCCATCGCTCCCCGAGGTGACCTTCCTCCCTCCACCCGCTGCCCGTTCCCCTCGCCAGAACCCGGCCCCGGGCGCTGGGGCCCCGCGGCCCGGGCGGGCGGCGGCCACCGCCCCGGCTGCCTCCCCGCTCCTCGGCTCTCCCGCTCCCGCCGCCGCCGCCCCTCCGGGCAGCGGGCTCTCCGGGCCTCACCCCCCGTCCCCCGGAGCCGGCCCCGCGGAGGCCGCAGCGCGGCCCCGGCCTCGCGTGCAGCGCTTACCCATCACCTGGACCCTGCAGATGGCGCACGTATCGCACTCCACGTCCCAGCTCCACATGGCCACGGCGTTCCACTTCTTGAGGGAGAACATCTTGTCGCCTCCCGACTTGGAGCCCGAGCCCCCGGAGTGAGAGGACAGGGCGCAGGGCTCGTCGCCGTCTTCCACGTCGGCCATGGCGGCGGCGGCGGCGGCGCGGAGACGTTGGCTCGGGGAAGGCCGGCGGTTATGGCGGCTCCGCGAGGCCGCCCGGCGGACCACAGCGCCGCCCGCAGGCCGCCGGCCGCCGCGGAGCCGGCCGCCACGGGCGCCAGCCGCGATTGGCTGGCGCGGGCCGTGACGTCACCTGACGCCGGCGCCCGGCCGCCGTTGGCCCCGCCCCCGCCCCGTCACGTGCCGGGCGGCCTGGAGGCCTGAGGGTTGGAGTGTGGCCGCGGCCGCGCTGGGGCGTGTTCTGTCGCGATGGCCGGGGCACCTCGTGCAGGAAACGCGTGTCCTGCTTTCGGCCTTCGTGAGACGTACGGCTTTCAGGAATTACCGTGTGAACACATCCGCTTGTTTCCCCACCCCAATGCAGACTCCCCTAAGGGCAGGGACCAGTCTGTCAGCATCCTGTCCTCCGGATCTAAAACTCGCCCGGCCACAGAAGCCCCGTCATTTGTAGAGGGACTGAATGACCTTCCTGAGCTGCCACGTTTGTCTCAGGAGCCTTTTACACTCAAACATTACTAGGACCTCAAGAGGCTTTTGATTGTGGAGAATATATGTTAAGAAATTAAAACAAGAACATTAAATAAATATATATACATACATACATACATACATACATACATATACATACACACACACACACACACACACACACACACACACACACATATATATATATATATATATATATATATATATATATATATATATATATACTTTAAAGAGAGGAAGGGGGAGAGAGAGAAACATTGATGAGAGAGAAACAGATTGGTTGTCTCTTGCACACACCCTGACCAGGGGTGGAACCCACAACCTGGGTATGTGCTCCGACCAGGAACTCACCACCTTTTTGGTGTACAGGATGATGGATGCTCCAACCAACAGAGCCACATCGAGCAGGGCAATGTATTAATTCATTAAGAAATAACAACAATAAATTCATTACAAATTATCTTAAGAGCAATGACCTCGCAAATCATGTACCTTCAGGAAAACACTGGGCACTGAGAGAGAGGGGGGGGGGGAGAGAGAGAGAGAGAGAGAGATATGAAGAGAGAAAATAGCTCTGAGTATTGTTATGTAAATGATCTTGACCTCTGAAAAGTTCCCAGGAACCCTGGGGGCCACTCTTTGTGAACCTTTAATTTAGCTTAACCTCCTCCCTTTTTATGTAGGAGGAATGAGGTCCAGAGAAGTAATGGTGACAGTTTTGAAGTCAGGCATCTATTGCTAGCCCAGAGACACTCTGTCCACTGAGCCAAACCAGCTAGGGCTCGATTAGTTTTCTATATGAATTTTTTACATATACTACTCTGTAGGCCGCTTTTTTTTATTTAATAGTACTACTATGACATCTGTCCACATAAACACTTATATATAGCCACATTATTCTTTTTTAATGGCTATGTAGCATCCCACCACATACTTTTCCTGTGATTTATTGCCCTGAGAACCCTTTGAGACACATTTAATTGTTTCTAATGTATAATAAACAGTGCTGCATATATTTCCTTGCACATGTGTCAGAGTATATCTGTAAAACAAATTTCTAGGAATAGAATGCCTGGGTCAGAAGCTGTCTATTTTTCATCTTGATAGACATTGCCAAAAGATAGAACACAGATTTACACTCCCAGCCATGGGCGTTAGTGGCAAATTTCAAAAGAGGTTGTTTTTTAAAGCAGGAATAAGGTCTCAGAAGGCTTCACACACTGGACATATAAATGAGAAATTATTTCAACTCTGGAGCTCTATTGTTTACTTGTAATGCATGCGGTCTTGTCTTCCTAGCTATTATAGATGCTAAGAGCCTCAAGGTGGACATAATTTATTATGCCCAACCTCACCTCCACATTAGTTTGGTTCCGTGGATTTGCTAGCACTTATTAGATTTGTACATGGAAAAATGACAGGTTTTTTTTTTTTCTTTTTCTTTTTTCTAGTTCAAAATAGAGCGGTCTTAAGTCTTCTTTTTTCTTTTTTTCTTCTTTTTTTTTAAATATATATTTTTTATTGATTTTGTACAGAGAGGAAGGGAGAGAGATAGTTAGAAACATCGATGAGAGAGCGTCATCAATCAGCTGCCTCTTGCACACCCCCTAATGGGGATGTGCCCGCAACCAAGGTACATGCCCTTGACTGGTATCGAACCCGGGACCCTTCAGTCTCCAAGCCGAGGCTCTATCCATTGAGCCAAACCGGTCTCGGCAAGTCTTCTTTTTTCTTCCCCCCCCCCCCCCCCCCCGCAAGAAACATGTACATTTATTTTAAGTCAGTTTGGTCCATTCTGCTTTTCTTGTGTAGCTGTTCAAAGTGAAATGTCTGTGTTCACTCAATTCTGACATCAACACTAATAACAGCCACTGGTTTCTTTTTGAGCGTGCACTATGAAACGGGCATTGTCCTAAAATGCGTGGCATGTACCATCTCACTCAAGCTTACCAAATGAGAAAGCCAGCATTCATATCTGTGTCTTACCTTAGGGGAAAGTGAGGCACCAGGTTAACTGACTTGCCCAAGGTCATATGTTTAAAGTGTCAGGTTTCCACAGAGAATTCTATTTTTTTAATTCTGAGGTCTGCTTCTCATTCCTGTACCACATAAAATTCAACTTAATCATATAAAATTCAACTTAATCTAATTTACATCTGTGCATTGATCAACCATACCTCTACCATTTCTGATGGAGCCCTCTGAGATCTGAATTGGGGGTAGAGTGACTAGACGTTTCCTCATTTGTGTAAGATCCCCCTTTGGGGGGTATTATCTTTTAGAAAGTGGTTATTATCTCCAAACATTCCCATTGTTCCCAACCACAGATATATTTATGAAAGAAGACTCTTTCTGAGATAAAAGTCACGACTTTCTTCAAATTATAACTTTCACATGACAAGAGAAAAGCCCTAGAAAAGAATCTCACTTTTTTTTTTTTTTTAAACTAAGGCTTACTGTGAAACCCAAATTTTAGAAAATGACAAGCATGATAGCATTAAAACTACTTTGAACTTTCACACAACAGTCTTATCAAACTTTAGAACTTGAAAGAGAATTGGTTATAGTGAAAAATATTATCATATAACAAGCAATATCTTTATATGTGTGTTTCACTGGCCATGGAAATAGCATCCATAAGGTAACCTGGCATCCACATTCAGTGTTTAGCCTGTAAAAGAATGAACAAGAAATCATAAATTAAAAAAAAAAAAAAAAAAGTGGTTTTTTTTAAATGTGTGCAATCACCATTCATTAGAATGGAATGATGGCTTAGAGGACTATTAACTTAGAACCAAAATTCTCACCATAGTGTTCAAGTGCAAAATCTGCTGTAATAGTCTGCCCAGTTTAGTGTGCATGGTCTATACAGCGCCCCCTGGTGGCTGTAACTAACAGGAACAAACATCCACAAACATCCAAGAGCATACCTTTTTCTTTCTTTTACCGGTACCCTTAGATTTATTGCTGCTTTTCCAAATAGATCTGAAGGTGTCCGAAGAGATCTGAGGGGTGACTGTAACTTTTAAGACTGGGAGTTTACCTGAGAGGGGGAAGAACATAGTAGTAAATGGATAGGGTACCTCACACTCTCCATTTGATGGACTGTCACAGGCTTCTGAAAGACCCCTTCCTCCACATTATTTTTTTAATAATATGTTTTTATTGATTTTAGAGAGAAAGAATGGAGAGAGAGAGAGAGAGAGAGAGAGAGAGAGAGAGAGAGAGAGAGAGAGAGATATCAGCTGCCTCCTGCATACCCCCACTGGGGATTGAGCAACCGATGCATGGGATAACTCTCAACCAACTGAGCCACCCCAGCCAGGGCTCCCACATTCTTATTAACTGGGAAACTTTCATCATACTTAATACCCTTTCCCTATATCTTCTTGATGTGATGACCCGTGACCATTTATTTCTGTAATAACTCCCACGGGTCTTCTCTTTTTCCACTGTCTATGTATTCCACCTGATGGTTGTGGTAGCCTTCTAACTAGACTTCCTAACCCCATTATCTCTGTAACGAAGCCTCCATAAGGACCCAAAAGCATAGAGTTCAGAGAGCTTCTAGGATGGGAACCAGGATGCTTCCACATGCCAGCAACCAGGCCCAACTCCACGAGGACAGAGCTCCTCTGTCTGGAATCCCACCCGAGGTATGCTTGTTTGTTGATTTGTATCCTTTGATATCTTTTGTGATAAACTGGAAATCTGGTGAGTAAACTGGCTTCCTGAGTCCTGTGAGGGGCTCTAGCAAATTAACTAAACCCAGCCGAAACCGGTTTGGCTCAGTGGATAGAGCGTCGGCTTGGGGACTGAAGGGTCCCGGGTTCGATTCCGGTCAAGGGCATGTACCTTGGTGGCGGGCATATCCCCAGTGGGGGGTGTGCAGGAGGCAGCTGATCGATGACTCTCTCTCATCGATGTTTCTAACTCTCTATCTCTCTCCCTTCCTCTCTGTACAAAATCAATAAAATATGTATTAAAAAAATTAACTAAACCCAGTGAGGGGTCATGGGAACCTCTGATTTATAACCAGCCCATCAGAAGCACAGGTGACAACCTGGTCTTGCAATTGGCCTCTGAAGGGGAGGGCAGTCTTGGGGGACAGAGCCCTCACCACGTGGAGTCTGATGCTGACTGCAGGGCGATAGTGTCAGGAGCTGAATGGTAGGACACCCAGCTGGTGTGGATAGCACAGCAGTTCGGGATGAGTGGATGCGGACAGGAGGCAGGGACACAGACTGAAGACACTCTACCTGTCTTTCTGGCTCTCAGCGCTTCAAGTATGTCAATAGCAGCCATTTCTCCCAGGGCATTGTTTCCAAGGTCAAGTTCCTTTAAGTGGGCAGAGTATCGGATCAGGCTGATCAAAGAAAATGACAAAACAAAATGGCGTTGCTCCAAGCATGGTTATTCAGAGAAACTCACTCTGGTTATTTTGGAGTATGATCTTTCTTTTTAGGTCCTCTTCCCCCCCACCCCCCCTTCTCCTCCCTCTTCCCCTCCCCCCCCCCCACCAAAGATAATGCACTGACTCAGTTTGAAACTAGACATCCTGAATCCATTTTTTCCCCAATTTAACCTCTAGTTTGGATGTCTGTTCTAAGGAAGTTGGTAGGATAAGGATTTTTGGTTGCCTTAAATCATTTATTTATTTATTTGTTTGTTTGTTTGTTTGTTTATTTAAAATGATAGTATTGTCAGGGCTTCCCAGTCTTATAGATTCTACGCAACAGTAAAATAGTAAGCAAACAAACAAAGCAAAAAACTTGGGAGGACCGACAAAGATCAATTTGGCAAATTTTATTATGTCCAATAAATTACAACTCTTACCTAGCAACACTATAAAAGAACAAACATTTTTACATGAAACTAGGAAGGCCATAATCTTTAAAAACAAACAAAAACATGCTTTTATTGATTTTTAGAGCGAGGGAAAGGAAGAGATAGATCAGTTGCCTCTTGCACGCCCCTTACTGGGGATGGAGCCTGCAACCCGGGTGTGTGCCCTGACTGGGTATCGAAGCAGTGATCTCTTGGTGCATGGGTCGACACTCAATCCACTGAGCCACACCGGCTGGGCTACGGGATAGCTTTTTAAAATCGAGTAAGTTTAGCTTCATGAAAAATGAACATTCTACCTGTCTTTGGAATTTTTCGAATTTCATTGAGGATTATTGAGCCGACTTGTCTTTGGGAATTTCTGGCGTCATGAGTGGACAGGGAATCTGGGTGAAGGCCTGGGTTCCTGGGCGGCTTCTATCTCTGGTCAATCACGTGCCTCCTGGGCCTCACTGTGCTCCTAAAGCCGCCTGGAAAGGGCTCTTCTGCCTGTGCCATGAGGCTGTGGTGAGCACAGAGTGCAGCCGTTCCTATGGAAGCATCTTGCAAAACGCAACAGCAAGAATGCTATATAACGAGTGCGTACTTACTACGTGCATACTCTTATGTGCCTAGCATTGCAGGGTAACAAGGAATTTCACGCATGGCCCCTACTCTTGAAAGAAACTGTGATAAAACAGTTTTGAGTTCTTACCGTGAGTGGGGATAGGAAATCTCGGATAGGGTCAGTAAGTGAGGACAAGGCCGCCCTTTCGCTCCCTGTGCACACTTCCTGCTGATTCCGCCGCCAGAATCCAAGGCCAGGGCTGAGTGACCCCGCCAGACTCTCCCTCTTGAAGGCCTTGCCCCCAAGGATACACAGTCTGTCTGATCAGGGCTTGACCAACTCTGGATTCCTGAATGGCCTCATTGTGTCCAACTGCTTCCGACAAGCTGGGAGAGAACAGGCTTGCCTCAAGGAGGAAGCAGGATGCACAGAACCTTAGATGCACAGAAGGCGGGTGGATAGTATTGACGATAAACCTGACAACTCCACAGATCTGCACTTCGGACTGAGATCAGAGGCCCTGGGCTTAGCCACCACTGCACACAGCCTCCCGTCAGCTGTGGTTTTACAGAGCGTTCACTCTGCATCAGCTGTGATCATGGTCACCCACACGCCTACGCCTGTACCTGGCACAAAGGGCCCTCCCCGGGTGTGGGTGCGGCTGAACTCCAGGTCCTGGGCCCCGAAACACAGATCTGGAAGGGGCGGCGTCCTCAGACTCCCTGGCCCGAGGTGGTGCCTCTTTTAACTCCTCCGCCCAGAGGGGCCCTTTTTGCCAGTTTGTATTAAGGTGTCGGCTGGCGCCCGAGGCCCTGCATGTAGCACCCTACACACACAGTCTCATTTAACCCTAAAACAACCTCTTGGGTTAGGCACTATCATTATCCCCGTTTTTACAAACGAGGAAACAGATACGGAGAAGCTACGTAACACGCCTGAGATGATACTTCTGGGGAAGCTGGAGCGGGAGCCGGAACCAGGCAGTCTGCTCGAGAAGAGCCAGGACGTAGGATTCGAAGATACCAAGCAAGCGTTTTAATCTCCAGTGTTCCTCAATGAGGATGCTTTCAAAGGGAGAACAAAAAGGTTTACTACGCGTTCAGTGTCAGAATTAAAAGGACATGGGAGCCCTAACCGGTTTGGCTCAGTGGATAGAGCGTCGACCTGAGGACTCAAGGGTCCCAGGTTCGATTCCGGACAAGGGCATGTACCTCGGTGTGGGCACATTCCCAGTAGGCAGTGTGCAGGAGGCAGCTGGTCCATGTTTCTGTCTCGTTGATGTTTCTAGCTCTCTATCCTTCTCCCTTCCTCTCTGTAAAAAATCAATAAAATATATGTTTTTTTAAAAAGGACATGGAGAAGGGACTGCCCGCTGGTGCGCATTAGTGGTATTTACATTCCCCGGCACCCGGAGCCGGCGGTTGGCTGCACAGGGACCCGTGCTCAGCCGGGCTCCTCACTCGGTACAGAGCTCTGCTATTTTCATCCTAAAATCCTTAATATGGAACGAGGGCCCATGAGTTTGCATTTGCACCGGGTCCCCACAAATTCTTTTTAAAAACTTAATATATTTTTATTGATTTCAGAGAAGAAGGGAGAGGGAGAGAGAGCTAGAAACATCAATGATGAGAGAGAATCATGGATCGGCTGCCTCCTGCAGGCCCCACACTGGGGACTGAGTCCGCAACCCAGGCACGTGCCCTGACTGGGAATCGAACCGTGGCCTCCTGGTTCGTAGGCCAAAGCTTAACCCCTGAGGCATGCCAGCCAGGCTGGGTCCCCGCGAATTCTGAAGCCAGTTCTACCGTCATCTGTAGTGTGGCTGAGCAGAAAGCAAAATGCCGGTCCGCCATGCCATTTCTGTGCGTGTCGGCCTTCCCTTCGGATCTCATACCAAGACCAAGACCGGTTCCTGCTTCTCTCCCAGAGAGGAAAAACCTCACTTTAATAACTGTCCCCATGATTTATCCCAAGCACTAGTTCTGGAAGATGAACACGTAAAATCTCTCCATTTTCTACTCACCATGTTAAGGTTTGAGTGAATTCCAACAAACTGTTTTCTCCATCTTTCCCTTTTCCATCTATGCCATTATCGGCCAAATGCAACTTCACTAGCCAAGGCCCAGCCTCCGTCAGACCTTTCATCTTTTTCTTGATTCCTACGAGAAAAGTTGTGTTGTGTTATTTTTTAGACAATAGTTCCCCTGTTTACACGGGTTTTTAAGAACCATACAGACTTATTTCACTTGTGTGGGCAGATGCATTTTTTTTTGTCATACAGTTAAGAACTCATGTTAAAAAACACTCAGTCCATCCTTTGTTCTTCACACAGCAGCTCCAAATTGCCTGAAGGAAAGGACATTTCACTGAAGACAGATTTCTTCCTTTACTTTTGCTAAAGAAGAAATCAAGGTCTCTGGATCTTCTTGACAGAAGAATGAATTATCCACTGATCCTGGGGAAGTGATAACCCATACACGGGGTTCAGGCTTTTAAAAGAGCCTATAAAGTTGTCACCTTTTTCCTTTTTCTTTCTAGAAGGACAAGTTCAAAGGCAAAAGAACCATTCTGCCTTCATAGACTGCATGCCTGAGGCCAGTGGTCCTGGAGCCTGGTCCACCTTTGTCAGTCTGTCCAGCTGTAGAGTGCATCTTGTATGTGTTAATTAACGCCAGATCAAGTTTAGGAGTTTAGCAGAGAAAAAATGCAGGATGGGGATGGAGGAAGAGAAACAGTGTGGCTATACTGCCGGCTCATCAGCTCAGGAAGTGTGAGAGGGCAGAGCTGAGGCTCCAGTCCCAAAGGCAGGCTGCTTTAGGGGACCGGGGGTGGGGGGGGAGGGTGGGGGTGGGGGGGTGGGGGTGGGGGCGGGGGTGGGGGGAGGACTCCAAGTGCTCGCAGTTATATGCTGCGTCTGCAACAGGACTCTCTAAACACTACCAACCACTTCGTCCTGGGCTCAACTGGAGAACAATCATCTGTCCCAAAGCCAGGAAGACTTGGAGATCATATCTCTGCATGTGGTTTGTGGGGGCAATTTAAGGGATTTTATAGGCTCACTTAGCTATGCACTAAGTTTGCCTATCGTGCAAAAATCTATGATTTGAGAACATAACCCCAGGGCTAGACAGGAGTCTTGGACTTGAGTGCTCAGCAGGCAGTATCTGTGAGCTCCCATTATGTGCCAGGCCCTGTTCGAGGCGATGGGAGCCCAACAGGAAACAGAACTCCCTGCCCTCATGAAGCTGACAGGAAGTGAATGCTAACTAGTGAGAGGAGAGAAGAGTTGGTGGCAAGTAAGTCTACATTTTCAAGTTAGGAAAGAGAACTTTACTGTCAGGGAGAGGGACATTGGGCCATTCTAGTTTTGCCAGTTATTTTAAGTATTTTTTTTTTTTTAAAAAAGATTCCATTGGTTTCTTTGGATATGAATCTAATCTGCTGGATTATTGAATAGAAGTGACAGGATTTCTTTGCCTCTAACACAGTCGGAGGGAGAAAACTAGCCCGTCCTTCGGTTTTATTGGGGATACACCTCATTTGTCCAAATTCCATTTGTCCTCACATCCTGGGCATGGGGACGATAGCGAAGGACAAACATGAGTCATACAATGGTGCTAACACGCTAGAATAGTACCTGGCACCGTGCAGGTGTTTAATAACTGCTTGTTGACTAAATGAGCGAGTCCATGAGAAACAGAATGCAATCATATGTGGAAACTTCTCTCTCACTGTTCCTTGTTTTTCCAAGTCCAGTGTAGCTCATAATGTCTTGAGATTCATGAAAATACAGAGAATATGGTATTTCTATTCATCCAATCGCTTCAGGGATAAAAATGTCTCTGAAAAGTTAAGGTTACGATACAACACAGGGCGAATGGGGCCACGGCCACAGGCCACATTCCCGTGCAGGAGAGAGGCAGCCTCCGCCAGTCCACATCCCCAATGTAGCCGCCTGGCCCCACTGTGTGCCGCTGGGGAGGGAGGGAGCTCCCGGGCCTGCCATTGGCCTGGCACAACTCACATCCCTCCTCCCTTCACCCCCCCAAGAACAATCCAGACCTCCCTCCAGCTAGTGGCGAGGGAGGTAACAACATGATAACTATCAGGTTGGAAAATGCTAGTTCAAGCTACTCTCCAGAATTTCGACCGCCAGCAAGTCACGTGCCCTGTGAGAAGGGACGGAGGCTGATGCTGCTCAGAACCAAATCCTTTTTTTTTTTTTTTTTTTTTCTGGATGGAAAACAACTTCCTTGGAGTCGAGGTGAGTCCATGCTCAGCCCCTGGTAACACTCACTCGATCCACCCCAGCTGGGCACCTCGACCTATTCTTACCCAACCTTACATGCCTTTATTTTAAAACAAAAAGAACCTCACCAACAATGACCACTTTCATTTATTCCCCTGTCTCGGAGAACTTGGCAGTGGCACAGCCATGCCGATTGTGCCAAGAGGCACAGAAAAATGGGCAGCATCTCCGGGTTTGAAATCTCTCTCTGGCCGAAACTGGTTTGGCTCAGTGGATAGAGAGCGTCAGCCTGCAGACTGAGGGGTCCCGGGTTCGATTCCAGTTGAGGGCATGTACTTTGGTTGCAGCACATCCCCAGTAGGGGGTGTGCAGGAGGCAGCTGATTGACGTTTGTCTCTCATCGATGTTTCTAGCTTTCTATCTCTCTCCCTCTTTGTGAAAAATCAATAAAATATATATTTTTTAAGAAAATCTCTCTGGAGAATGCTGTATGACTCTTCAGAAAGTCGCCGAACTTCTCTGAACCTAATCTGCCTCGTTGCTAACACAGAGATCATTGTCCTTATCCCTTAGGTGCGCTGTGAAGATGGATTGGGAGGCGTGGTGGAGTGACAGCCGCAGAGGCACTCAGAGTGCCGTAAACAATACTGCCCCACTTCCCAGTTTCGTTTCTAGGTTTTTTAAGTCACGGAAACACTGGCATGGGGGCAACCTGGTGAAGACTCTCTATGTGTAAGGTGTCCCCCCTTTTGCCAAGGGCTTTCTGAGGATCAGACATAGACTGCTGACAACTGCACATCTTCCCTGGAAGCCACCCCATAGATCAGAGGTTCCCAAACTTGTTTGTGCCATAGACCCCTTGCCATGTTTTTCGGTTTTGGGTAGACCCCCTACTTACCTGATATTGATTTTTTTGTAAATTTCTAACTGTAGTGAAGTTTAGTGTTAAAATTTAATAAAAAATAATGTACCTACTTTTCTCCGGCATTCTCAAACAAAATAACACTGATTCACTATAATTTGTATGATAAACTACCAGTTTATATTTTTTTAAATATTTTCTCAGCACTTTCCTATTCAAGATTCAGGAAACAAATGAACGTATTTTTCTCACATTCATATTTATAGAGTGACGGATTGAACAAGTCGGTGCAAGTTCGCGAAGCTTTGAGACAAAAATTGGCAAGAATGTTTACTGCGCGTATGCTTGTAACAAGATGATACTGGTATATCATTATGTGCAGGTTTTTATCCTACAACTTACACAACTTTATAAACATATATAATAAATTTTTTACTTCATAGGTACTTTTATAAATAATTTATATGTTTTTATATTATAAGATAATATGATGTAAGTAAATAGGTACTATCAGTGTATGTTGAGATCCACTATCGTGGACCCCCATTTTCATTTCATGGACCCCCAAATTTTTTTTTCGCTGACGTAGACCCCTTGCAGGTTGTCATAGACCCCTGGGGGTCGATATAGACCACTTTGGGAATCACTGCCATAGATCCAATGTGAGCTCTCCCACCTCTGTGCCTCCCCCTCTCCTTCCTCTTTGGTGAACTGCCCAGATCCCCCATGTGTTCCTGACTTCAGAGTCTTTCTCACCACCCTCGCTGAAAACCCAATACCAGGTGTTGTCAACTCTCCTCCTAAATACATTGGGACTCTTCTCTGTCCAGCTCTGCAGCCTCAGCTCTGTACTCTATCCTCTCCCCCCCGCACTGTTGTAAAATTCTCCACACTCATCTCCCACTGTCCGGCTGTCCCTCTCTCTAAAATATAATTCTTGCAAAGCTGCCTGAGGTTCTTTTCAAGAGTCTGATTCTCATGTCACTGCCTTGCCTCAAAACCACTGCGGCCTTCCTCCACACCGGGAGACAGTCTCACTCCTCATCGGCACTCGTGGCTTTGGCCCCGTGGGTGCCCCGGCCTTCCCAGCCACATCCCTCCTCCTCCTCCCAGTGACCGCTCTGCTCCCGCACGCCCCGCCCTCCACACGCCGGGCACTTTCGCCTCCGGCCTTGAGCCCTGCGGCCCCCTTTGCCCAGAACGCCCTCTCTTTTCCAGTTGACGAACCTTTTCTCGTTCCTCCCAGAGAGAGCTCTTTTTCCTGCGTGGACCAGCATCCAAAGGGTAAGTAGGAATTTTCATGGAACCGGAAGGTCCACAGAGAAGGCTCCTCAGCGTGTCCTTCCTCCTCTGGCCTCTTCGGGGACTGCCAGGGTAGGTGGGCACCACACCTACTGGTGGGCACCGGACTGTTTTGCTTAACGACTCCTCAAATGTTCATCTGTGGACGCCAAGTCCTGGTATCCCGGTAGGATCATCTTCTTGAGGTAGTTGTTTTTTTTTGTTTTTTTTTAAAAAGCTTGTTAAAAATAGCTCCTCCCCTCACCCCCCCACTGAAAGAACAAGAAGCATTGTGACCGCCTGTGTAATGACCAGAGATGCATAAACCAGAACATAAAGTTGCATTTGCTGGATTGCGGGTCTTAAGGAAGCAAAGCGTAATTAGTGCTGTTTGATTCACACCTCAGACCCTGGAGCCTGTCCACGAAGGTTCCCACCGTTCAGGGCCACCCCAGGATAAAACCCCAAGTCAAGTCACTTCAGGGTTATGACCAGTAACTTCCTGGTTTGGAACTAATAAAGTTCTTTTGAAGATTACATCTTGACTTTGGGACTTGACCTTGGAATTCCTTCAGCAAGCGGGTGGACGAGACTATGCTCTAAGCCTTGTTTTGGGGGAAGTGAATTGGCCACTTGGGCGGCACTGGTGCTCCAGTAAACGTCTGACAATCCCATGCTGCGGACTGACCATGTTATGGTTGGATTTTGCTGCCCAGTCCTAAATCCTCAAAAATGAAGACAACCCTGAGAGTTAATGGTGGGCTTGGGCCAGGAAGCAGAGCCGGCTTAGGATGGGGCACACGGGTCTTCAGGGATGTTTGGGGCCTGAGGCGACAGGGCGGGCCTGGCTGAATGGGGCTCAGGGAAGATAACTTATCTGCAGATGGTGGTTCCTGATGGCCTTGCAGTGACTTCCACCTCTGGCTCTTTATGGGCCTACGATGGGCCTGTGACGAGGCATAGGCCAAGCCAACGTCACTCACCTGAGGGCGGACACCCTCAGGCTCAGGGTCCCTAATTCTCATAGGGCCCTGGTACAGAGCCATGGGGCTCAGAGGGGGGCCAGATGGGGTCTGGAAGAGACAGAGAAGCCAGAGCAGAAATGGGCCTGGGCCCTGTTTGCTCTGTGACTGCCATGGCAGAGAAAAGGCACCTCGGAGCTTCCCTCGCCTCTGATTTTCTTCCCTGAGCAACAGTCATAGAGAGGCAAGCTGGTTTTCTCCCAAGGCTAAAGCCATTGTGGTTTCAGAGTCAGAGCACTTGGGAACTTGAGAGGAAAGCACATTCTCGAGCCTTACCTCTGACCTGCTGGCTCAGGCCTTGGTGCGCGGCGAGCAATCTGTGTCCGGCGGTGCTTTGAGGCGGGACTGACTTGGACAAATGGACATTTCCCTTCTAGAAGCACAGAAATGGAACCCCTTGCCTCTTCTGGTAACTTTTAAATGGCTGCTAAGTGTAACACTGTCAGGTTCTTGTAATTATGCACTTGGAGGGGACTTTTAAAGGGCGTCAGGCTTCTGAGTGGGGCTTTGATTCGCACGGTGCTGTGAGTCCGTCTGTCCGAGCAGCGGGCCCCCGGGCTGCCGCCCACAAGGAGCAGCACAAGGACAGTCTGCCTGCTTCCAATCGGGGCCAAATGGAAACCATCTGCACTCCTTGCCCCGGAGGCTGATGGGAAGCCGTTGAAGCTGACCCTTTATTTTGAAACAAGTAGAACTCCTCTACCCAAGGCCAAACTCACCGCCAACCAAAGACCTCAGGACTTCGAAAGAATCCATCCGATGCGAGGAGCTGTGCTCACATTCGCTTTGCATGAAAATGGTCTGCTCTTGTGAGAAACTATAAAACAAATGTACACTCCACACAAGGTGTTCCTGTTGATGTGAGGCGCAGGCTCCCTTGGGAGACAAAAGACTTTAGTGGCTCCCATTGTCTACTGGGTCAACGCTTCGCCTGACGTGCCAGGTCCTCGTTCATGAGCCCCACACCTCCTGCCAGGTGTGCCCCCCACCCTCTCGTTCCAGCGGCAGGGGCAGGGGGCTTAGTGTTTCCTCATTAAGCCCTTTCTTTCTTTCCTTCCGCATCAGGCCGGTTCTTGGCTCGTTCACAGAAACGTCTCCCCAGTTCTGTCCCTTCTCTGAACCCAGGGTCCACGTGTGGCCCTTGGCAGATGCTGCTTTGTGTTGTTGCTGTTTCCTAGGTGTGTATCCTATACGCCGAGTTGACTTTCGTCTCCTCCCGGATTCCCATGTGGAAGCGCTAACCCCCAGTTCACCGGCATGTGGCCTTATTTGGAAACATGGCAGACGTAATTAACCTAGATGAAGCCATATCTAGATCAGAGTGGGCCCTAATCCAACGTGACTGGTGTCCTTATAAAGGGGGGACATCTGGGCACAGACACACATAAAAGGAGAACACCAAGGCCAACGTAGGGGTCCTTTCAAGCCAAGGATTCCACAGGCTGCCAGCAAAGCACCAGAAGCTGTGAGAGGCCTGGAACCCATCTTCCCTTAGGCCCTCCGGGAGGAGCCAACCCTGCCAACATCTCGACCTTGACTTCCAGGCTCCAGCATCGTGAGGCAGTCTGTCGCTACTCGTTAAGCCACCTGGTCTGTGGCACTTTGCTATGGCAGCCCTCAGAAATTAATACCTCTGAGAGGCAGGAGCTCACGGGTGCCCCACCAGAGCTGGTGCATGATAACCATCCTCAATGGAGGCAGCTCTAAGGTCCAGAAGGTAAGCTCCTTGGGACCAGGGACCAGGGACATCCCTTCTGCATCCCTCAAGCACCAGCCAAAACGGCCTTGAGGACAGTGTCTCTCATCAACGTGACTGAAGAGTGACCCTAGGCAGCCGGCAGTTCTTCAAGGCTAACCTTTCTGTTTGGGGTAATTACAGAGGCAGAGGGCACACACACAGCCCAGGAAAAGAGGAAGTGATTTCATGATGAAGGAAGTGAGAGGAACTATGGAAACAACAACAAAAGTACCTTTTTTTCTCTTCTTCTTCTTCTTCCCTGAAGTAGTTTTCACAGTTCCAGTTTCAGAGGACTTCGTCATTTGGTTCAAAGTTGAACTTCCTCTCTGACTGGCTGTAAGGAAAAATATAAAGATTAAAAAAAAAAAGCCTGTTCAAAGATGCATGGATGGTTTTTTTGTTTTGTTTTGTTTTTGTTTTATTGTTTATTTTTAAGCATCATGTCTAAGAATTTATTGTATTACATGCCAAGAAAAGATTATAAACAACTTCTGTAATACACCCACAGAGCCATGTAAAGTTGATACAAATCCTAGTTCAGATTTTCTACCACTTATCCCATTTATTTTAAAAAGTGGATGCGTCTTTTACACACTTAATTACCTACTGGCTTATTGCCTTCATTTTACATACAACTTGGGCAGAGAGCTTTCTCAGGAGAGAGAATTATCCCACCCACTGTCAAAACTGCGTTCACTTCAGCTCAGTCCTGTCTTTTTCATGTTTATTTCCCCAAAGGCTGGAGGGGAACAAGCAACCAAGTAGGACCCCGAGAACCTTCCATAGATTCTCCACACCCCACAGCTGCCCTCTGCGAAACGGCTCCAAATCCCTGGGGTTTGGGAGAATGTAGCAGAGAGGGACATATTTTTTGAAATATTTTATAAAAAATATCAGTGCATTATCACTGGAGTCACAACACCCTTCTTTTTCTGTCTCTTGCACCCCACACCCCGTCCATGAGGAAATGGTACAGATGCAGAAGCTGACCTCTCTGCGACCCTCCTCGCACCTGGGGAGGCACCCTTAGCTGGTTGGAAACAGCCTCCCAATAGGAGCCCTCTCCCTTTCCCCACACAGACACACACACAGAGACACACACACACAGAGACACACACACACACAGAGACACACACACACAGAGACACACACACAGAGACACACACACAGAGAGACATACACACACACAGACACACACACAGACACACACACACACAGAGACACAGACAGACACACACACACACACACACAGACACAGACAGACACACACACACACACACACACACACGCGGGCAGATGCGCTCCCAGCTTCTCCTCTGGGGCAGGCTCTTTGCTTCCCGCACTGATGTCTCCCAAGAACCAGGACTTGGCACAGACATGGATGGACACGCTTGAGCACAGACACACTGGGGAAGGAAGGAAGGAGGGAGGGAGGGAGGAAGGAGCATCATTACTAAGATTACATATTACACTTGATAACATGTAATTCAGAAAACAAACGGGGCTTTGGATCGTGAGGCAGTCATGCCTTTGCCAGCAACAGAAACCCACTGTGCCCGACGCTGGTGGGAAGGAGGAGGTCCGGGAGTGACTCACGGAGGAGGAGAGAGAACCAAACATCCGGGCCTTACAGAGCCGTGGCCTCCCAGCACCACTGCTTTCATAGCACCAAGGGGACTACGGAAAGGCTACCTGGTATGCTTTGAGGTTGGGATTTAAACTTGGTCATCCTAAGTTTTAAAATTTCAAAGGATGAGATTTCTAGCAAAGATGGCACATGTTGACATTTAAAAATGAAATCTGTCTTACCTTTCTTTTAAATGTATCAAATGGCGCCGAGACCGGTTTGGTTCAATGGATAGAGCGTCGGCTTAGGGACTGAAGGGTCCCGGGTTCGATTCCGGTCAGGGGCATGTACCTTGGTTGCGGGCACATCCCCAGTAGGGGGTGTGCAAGAGGCAGCTGACCGATGACTCTCTCATCGATGTTTCTAACTCTCTATTTCTCTCCCTTCCTCTCTGTACAAATCAATAAAATATATTTAAAAATATAAATAAAAAATAAAATAAATGTATCAAATGGAATCTAAATTTCCAAGCGATCTGATAGCCACCACCCTCTATTAAAAAAAAATTCCAAACAGCCCTAGCTGATTTGGCTCAGTGGGTAGAGTGCTGGCCTGCAGACTGAAAGGTCCTGGGTTTGATTCTGGTCAAGGCACATGCCCCGGTAGGGGGTGTGCAGGAGACAACTGATGTGTTTTCATTGATGTTTCTGTCTCTTTCTCCCTTTCCCTTCCCATCTGAAGTCAATAAAAAATATGTTTTTTAAAATTCCAAACAACCGCCCTGGCTGGTAGCTCAATTGGTTGGAGAGGCCTCCCGATGTGCCAAGGTTTTGGGTTTGATTCCCGATCAGGACTCATACGTAGGTTGTGGTTCAGTCCTGGTCAGAGTGCGTATGGGAGGCAACTGATCAGTTTCTCTTTCTCTATCCCTTCCCCTATCTCAAATCAATCAATCAATCAATCAATCCTGAACAACTCAAAACATGAGCAAATTCTTCTTTAGTGATTTAAAATTTTACCTTATTCTCCTTTCTTCTTGAGTTTTCATTTGTATTCACATTCTACTTATTTCACAAAATTTTATATTTGAGTCTTCTATAGCTCACCCTGTAACACTTCTCCGTAACAAAATTGCTACATTTACAAAAATCAAAATTTTAATGCTTTAAATTTAATATTTTAAAATCTAAAGTATTAAAAATGTCTTCTGCAATTAATCAATTTTTAGAAGAATATGATTGATTAATACAACATATGTATGTTATACATTTTGATAAATCCTAATTCAATGCAAACATAAAATTTATTGAATGCCTGTCAATGAGGTAAATGGTTGTTTTACACATTTGTCTTTATAACTAACTCAAGGCCCAGGGCACAAAATCATGCACAGGTAGGGTCCCTAGGCCTGACTGGTGATCAGGACCAATAAGGGCCTTCCAGCTGCCAGACCTTCCTTTCCCAGCTGCCCGTTGGGGCTTCTTTCATTCCATGCTGCCCCCTGGTGGTCAGTGCACATCATAGCGAGCAGTTGAACTCCCAGTCTCCCTGTTGAACTCCAGAGGAGACACTTTGCATATTACCATATATATATATATATATATATATATATATATATATATATATATATATATATATATATATAAAGATTCTTGTATTCATTAAAGAATATTACTGCTAAAATGTGGCAGACACATCAATGCTATTTCTATTTTTCATTGTGATAATTGTAAATCCTGGGAAATCTTGTTCATGCAGATGCAAGTGGAATAGGGTTGCCAGATGTAATCTTCCTTACCCACCCCCTCCATGCCCCAAATACAGGGCACCCAGTTCAATTTAAATGTCAGAGAAATAAAGAATAATTATTTTAGTTACTATATCCAAACATTGCATGGGACATACTTATAATAAATTATTTATATATCTATATATATATTTTTTTAAAAAAATATATTTTATTGATTTTTTACAGAGAGGAAGGGAGAGAGATAGATAGCTAGAAACGTCGATGAGAGAGAAACATCGACCAGCTGCCTCCTGCACACCCCCCACCGGGGATGTGCCCGCAACCAAGGTACATGTCTTTGACCGGAATCGAACCCGGGACCTTTCAGTCTGCAGACCGACGCTCTACCACTGAGTCAAACCGGTTTCGGCAAATTATTTATATTTTTTAATCTATAATTCAAACTTAGCTGGGAAATTCTAGAATGATTTTTATCATAGCAATACTATTCAATTCTGTGAATGCCTGAGTTATAGGCTAGAAATCACATCTGGTCGATTGAAAAAAAAAGGTTTTTAATAACCTGTCAGTTAATAGTGATTGTGCTCTCCTTAAATTACATTAAAAGCAAAAATTGGAAGCCAACCATGTGTAAAAAGTGGGTTGTCTCTGATTTATTAGAGACACTCACTTTCTTAACACTTACATTAATACTGCGTATTGCCTCTTTGTTTTTGTCCCCTAGGGAAGGCGCTCTGCTCAGATACTGGGTCGGAAAGAAATGTGCCTTTCTTTGGCAAAGTAAAGTGATGATGGCGACCAAGGAAATGAATCCCAGGTATCAGGTCCTGGAAGGTGAGGCTCTGGACATTAAAAATATATTGATATATCATCTACACCCTCTCACATTCACCCCCCCGCCCGGAGGTTTCCAGGTATTCCCGGTCCTGGTGCACTGGGGGTGCTGTGACGAGACCCCATGGGCCGGTGCTTAGAAACAGCAAACATTTCCTCCTTCCGGTCTCCCAGCACCGCAGACTCAGGGTCAGGTGAGAGCTGCTTCCTGGTTCACAGACAGCTGTCTTCTCGCTGTAACCTCACGTGGCAGAGGGGAGGGAGCTCTCTGGGGCTTCTTGTTTGTTTGTTTGTTTTCCTCAACTTTTTTTTTATTAAGGTATTATATAATATGTACTGGGGCCTCTTTTTCTATTTTTATTTTATTGATTTTTTACAGAGAGGAAGGGCGAGGGAGAGCCAGAAATGTCCATGAGAGAGAAACATCGACCAGCTGCCTCTTGCACACCCCCTACCGGGGATGTGCCCGCAACCAAGGAACATGCCCTTGACAGGAATCGAACCGGGGACCTTTCAGTCCGCAGACCGACGCTCTATCCACTGAGCCAAACCGGTTTCGGCATGGGGCCTCTTTTATGAGGGCACGAATCCCACTCAGGAGGGCTCTGCTCTCATGACCTCAGCACCTCCCCAAGGCTCCACCTCCTAACACCATCATCTTGAGAATTAGGATTTCAACATATGAATTTTGGGTGGACACAACAGAATGGAACAGCCTTGTTTCAAGATAAGGGTTGTGAGGGACCAGAACTGGGGGCCTGGCAGGGTGAGCTAAAGCACAGGCTGTTGGGGGTAGGGTAACAGGTTCCTTTGCTCAAGAATCACATTTTAGGGTGGCCAAGTCCAGCTGGCGGGCTTGGGTCCCATACCCACTGTGGTCAGGAGAGAGGGCTGGTAATGGACCACAATCATTTTCTAGCCTCATGTGTCCCCCCCCGCCCCCCCCATTTTTTCCATTTATGGCTAAGCCTGTTGGCAAAGAAGTCAAACCAGGATGGGCAAACTAATTAGCCTGAGCAGAGGTGTATTAGTCCAGCTCTGAAGTAGAAGGTACTTTTACTCAGTGCTGCCGTGTATGTTTCTGCTATGGACAGGAAGTCCGAGTCCTCTCAGAATTCCTATGTTAACGCCCGGATCGCCGTATTTGGAGATGGGGCTAAGGGGGAACAAAACACTGTCTTCTACTCTCAATGTCCTTTTGGCTGGTCTAATAATCAAATAGACAGGAGACAAATTAGCAAGAGAAAATAACCAAATTTAATCACATACGTATGTATAGGAACCCCACATACATGAGGGGTGCAAAGACAGGAAGCAATAATGAGATCTATATGACCCTCTGAGCTAAGGATCACCTTGAGGCTTCAGAGGGAAGGAAGGTCATTGCAGGACAAGAAGAAGAGCAGATGTTCAGTAATTAGTCGTTTATCCTGCCCTACAGATAAGTCAAACAGAGGTTATCTCTAAAAATCTCTTGTTTTGGGCAAGGCCCCTAAATTCTTCTTAGTCAACAGAGCCAAATATCAATAGTACTACTACTGAAATTTCTTTGGAGAGCCAAATTTTTCAAACTTAAACTTCTTCTAATGCCACTTCTTCAAAATAGACTCACCCAGGCTATGGAAGAGCCACACTCAAGGGGCCAAAGAGCCGCATGTGGCTCGCGAGCCGCAGTTTGCCGACCACGGGTCTAGGTAGTTAAACTGGGTTAGAAGTTTCTTTTGAGCCCACAAGGTCTTGGTGGCCTTTGGTTCAAAACAATTCACATACCAGGTACATCTTGGGGCGACTCATTCTGAACCCCTACTGTCCGCTTAGGCCTGGGTGGGGAACCTTGTGTCTGCCAATGGCCATGTGGGTGTGTATAACCTCGTTCTCGGGCCACACTAAATTATCAAATTAAAAATCAGCCTGCTCTATTTGGTCAAACATTTACTTAACTCACCCCTAATGCCTCGGCAGGGCCAATCCAAATGATTTATTGGGTCTTGTGCGGCCTGCTGGTCAAAGGTTCCCCACCCCTGTCTTAGGAAGTAATGAAGGTTTAATTGAGATCATAAAGGTGGGTCCCTGGTCATATAGAATTAGTGTCCACATTGGAGAGATACCAGAGAGTGCTGCATGTGCGTGTGCGCATGTGTGGGAGCATGTGTGTGTGTGTGTGTGTGTGTGTGTGTGTGTATAAGTGTGTGTGCTGGAGTGTATGTACCTAGAAAGGCCACGTGAGGACACAGCAAGAGGCCGGCCATCTGTAAGCCAGAAAGAGAGCTCTTAATAGGAACTGGATCCGCTGGCACTTTGAGCTGGACTTCCAGCCTCCAGAGCTGTGAGAAAATAACTGTGTTCTTTAAACCACCCAGCCTGTGGTATTTGTTATGGCAACCCGGCAGCCCGATACCCTGACCCAGAAGAATGCAGAAGAGCTAACATGCGCTGGATGCACTGAACAACTAAGGTTCTAGGGACCGTCCGTGTGAGGGCCCGTCACGGTCAGCCGTAGAGGAAGCGGGGAGCCTGGACATGCACTCGGTGTGGGCTTTGTTGTTGCGATCGCTAAGATCCTGAGTAACGAGACGGATTTACAAGAGGTTCTGTGTGCCGACCACTGACCTCCGGGCACGGCTCAGCGGGAGCAGTTTGCACCCTGTCCAGGCTGCTGTGAAGAATGATAGGGCAGGCGCTCTCTGTGGTCAGCTCTCACCCTGGCATTTGTGGCTCTCGGGGAAAACAAATCCAGAACCCTAAGACTAAGCCTAATGCCCCTCTCAGCAGAAAGCCAGTTGGAATAACCAGAATAGTCACATTTCTTCCCTGTATCCTTGTCACTTTTTAGGATATATTTTCATTTATATATATGTGTGTATATATATGAGAGAGAGATAGGGAGGGAAGGAGGGAGGAGAGAGAAAGATCAAATGCAAGAGAGAAACATTGATCAGTTGTCTCCCACACGTGCCCTGACCCAGGATCAAACACACATCCTAGGTATGTGCCCTGGCCAGGAACTGAACCCACAAACACTTGGTGCACAGGATGATGCTCCAACCACTGAGCCACCTGGCCAGGTCTCCTTGTCTTCACTTTTCCAGTCCCCCCCCTCTCACACCTGTCCCTGCCTGCCACACAGCAATCCCTTACAAGGGTGCTTTTACATTTCCAACGATTTCTTCAAAAGAAAATCACAGATTCACTTAGTTATTTAGAAACCAAAGTTACAATACAGGACTTCATAAATCAGACCATGGCTTTTTACAAGAATCTTGGTAGAAAATAGCAAAGGGAAAGTAATATTTGACAGCAAGGCTTCCTTTTGTATATTTGTTGGGATAATTGAATTATCAAATTCAACTAATAACCTGTATAATTTTGATACCATGAAAATACCTAAATGGGGGATAACCATTTGTGAATCTGTGTTCATTATAAGTTCTTTGAGCTCATTTCCACAAAGTAGCCTTGACTTCAGCTCTTTTTTTTTTTTTAAATAGGGTAAGTCAGTGAATAATTTTTAAAAAAATATATTTTATTGATTTTTACAGAGAGAAAGGGAGAGGGATAAAGAGTTAGAAACACCCATGAGAGAGAAACATCGATCAGCTGCCTCCTGCACACCTCCTACTGAGGATGTGCCTCAAGCTAGGTACATGCCCTGGACCAGAATCAAACCTGGTACCCTTGAGTCTGCAGGCCAACGCTCTATCCACTGAGCCAAACTGGTTAGGGCGAATAATTAAAAAAAATAAAAATTGAGATACAGACCTAGCCAGTTTGGCTCAGTGGATAGAGCATCGGGCTGTGGACCAAAGGGTCCTGGGTTTAAGTCCGTACAAGGGCATGTACCTCAGTTGCAGGCTCCTCCCCAGCCCGGGTCCTAGTTGGGGTGTGTGCAGGAGGCAACCAATTAATGTGTTTCTCTCAAACCAATGTTTCTCTGTCTTTCCCTCTCTCTTCCACTCTCCCTAAAAATCAATGGAAAAATACCCTCGGGTGAGGACTAAAAATAAATCCTATATATAATAAAAGCCTAATATGCTATGTGTCCGGTTGTGCAGTCAGCCACTCAACCAATCGAAGCGTAATATGCTAATGATATGCTAAGGCTGCTCAACTGCTCATTATGATGTGCACTGACCATGCAGGGGCAGACAGTCAATTGATAGGTTAGCTTGCTGCTGCGGTCTGGCCGATCTGGACTGAGGGACAGAGGCCAGACACGCCCTGGAGCCCTCCTGCGGTTCCTTTCCAGCTGAGTGTGCACTGAGGGGTCCCTTGGCCTGGCCTGCATCCTCTCCCAATCCAGGATCCCTCAGGGAATGTTGGAGAGCCGGATTTGGCCCGATCCCACAGGCCAGGCCAAGGGACCCCCCTGATGCATGAATTCGTGCACTGAGCCTCTAGTAAATAAGTAAATAAATAAATAAGAGAAATTGAGATACAGATAACATTATATTAGTTTCGGGTGTTGAACATAATGACTTCATACATGTATATGTTGTGACATGGTTGCCACAGCAAGTCTAGTGCACTGGGAGAGGAGACCAACCCTCAGAAGGGAAGCAGGGTCATGAGCAGCAAACTGGGTTTCTCCTGATGATGTGGTCTGCACCCCTGACCGCAGCCATGTCTCAAGACCACACCACCTGCCGACACCCCAGTTATGTGAGCCAACAAAACCCTCGTTGACTTTAATTTTGTTTGGGCTGCTTGCTGATGTGCATGCTGCACTAGTTTCCTATTGGTGCTGTAACCAATGACCAGCAACGTAGTGGCTTCAAACAGCACAACTGTATTATCTTCCAGTGTTGGAGGTCGGAAGTCTGAAAGGTCTTAGAGGCCAAAGTGAAGGAGTCGGCAGAGCTGCGCTCCTTCTGGAGGCTCTGGGGAGGACCCGCTTCCTAGCCCTTTCCAGCACCTACGTCCTGGCTCATGGCCCCTTCCTCACCTCACTGCCATCTCTCCTCCTCCTGCCACCTTGCCTTCTCTCTGACTCCGACCGTCCTGCCCCCCTCTCATAAAGATGCTGGCAATGACATTGGACCCTCTCAGCTAACCCAGGATAATCCCCTAAAGCAAGACCCTTAATTCGCTCACATCTGCAAAGTCCCTTTGCCATGAAGGTCACACAGTCACAGATTCTGAAGATCTGGACGAGAATATCTTTGGGGGTCTCTTGTTCTGGTCTCACGCGGACTCAGGAAGCAGACTCGAGATGGACCACTGGGAAGGCCACTTAGTGGCAAAGCAGTGTCCTTCTCGTTCTCCAGCGCTTACCTGGGCGTGCGTGAGGGGGACCGCTGGAGTCTGGCGAGGCTGTGGCTGGTGGGCCTCTGCCCTGCGTCTCGGCATACTCTGCTATGGGCCTGAGGAGGGCCAGCGCTCCGGAACACTGCAGGTAATTGCCATCCAGGTGCAGCTCGCTGGGGAAGGGGCCAAATCCGCAGCTCGTTAGATGTTATTTCCACTCTCTCAATCAGGATTAGAGGTCTCCACCTCATAAAATAAAATGCTAACATCTAGACCTCATTATAACATAATAAATAAGCATCTACACTAATAAAAGAAAAACATACAAATTGACCCTACTTCTGCGATGCCCACCAGCCAATCAGGAGTGAGTATGCAAATTAACCAAACAAAGATGGTGGGTTAATTTGCATACGCAGGCACAGAGCAGCCAGGTGGGGCAGGATGCCTGCTATGAGGGGGGGGGGGGGGGGCAGAGGGAATTACAGGAGCAGTGCTTTGGCTGGGAACAAAGACTGCCGGCTCCAGGCTGCCAGGAGCGAAGCCAGGGGAAGGAAGGCCTATTCTTGCATGGATCTTTGTGCAAGGGGCCTCTAGTAATACATAATAGACCATGGCATAAAACAGAGACCTGGTGGCCATGTTATGGCCAGAGACATGCATGGAACACGACATCCCTGAATCGCAAGTGTAAGTGGAGGATCTTGCTCTTATCATTAAGAAGAAGAAAACACAACATAACGAGAGGAGAGAAAAAGATGATTAGAAACACATCGAAACGTCAGGGGAACTAGTGGGCTCTGCCAATAAGCTGGTTATGTAATTCAGACAGAACAGCGCCAGGAGGCAGGCTGGGCAACAGGGGGCATCACTCACCAAATGGCACTCCGGCAGATGACAGAGCCCAGGCGTGGCCCGCTCGGCGGCCCCAGCCCACAGTAGCGCAGGCTGAGGCCCTGAAGCCTGCGGTTGTTCTCCAGGCCTGAGAAAATGCTCTCAATTTCTTCACTTCCAAATCTACAAGGAAACCACAGGAACAAATGAGTGACGTGTGAGACCGATGTCACCCACTGGATTAGTCGTTGTCAAGCACCCCTCGGGCAGTGAGAGGCACTTTTGCTGATCCTTGATTTGGGCTTCCTGGGCCGGGGCTGGCTCTGGGCTGGGCTGGGTTGACAGAGGGGGCTGCCTGTGTGTGGACGAAGGGGGCCTGGCGTCTGCCTTCTAAGCAAAGAGCAGTGAGTGGATTGAGTAGCCATTCAAGGGAGCGGATGGAGAGTAAGCTCTGAGCCCTGCGGTCAGGAGAGATGGCCCAGCTGGCAGGGCCGAAGGAGTCTGGGAAGGCTCACTGGCACACGACTCCTGGTTTGTGGGTCGGTCAGGAGAGATGGCCCAGCTGGCAGGGCCGAAGGAGTCTGGGAAGGCTCACTGGCACACGACTCCTGGTTTGTGGGTCGATGCTCTACCACTCAGCCCCACGGGTCAGGCAGGAGTGGCCTTTGAAGATTTGTCCGGAGCAGGTTCAGGGAAGCCCAACTCCCAGAACTCCTTCCATGGCCCTGGGTTGCGCCTCCCCTCCCATTGCACCGTCCCTAGAGGCTGTGGTTTCCCTGAGCCACATGACTGCTAAGCTTTATATGCGCCTCTTTTGTGCTACTCAGCGTCCACCTTCTATTCTGCACAATCAAGAAGAGCATGTCTGCCGAGACCGGTTTGGCTCAGTGGATAGAGCGTCGGCTTGGGAACTGAAAGGTCCCGGGTTCGATTCTGGTCAAGGGCATGTACCTTGGTTGCGGGCACATCCCCAGTAGGGGGTGTGCAAGAGGCAGCTGATCGATGACTCTCTCTCATCGATGTTTCTAACTATCTCTCTCCCTTCCTCTCTGTACAAAATCAATAAAAGATATTAAAAAAAAGAAAGAAAAAAGAAGAAGAGCATGTCTGCCGAAACCGGTTTGGCTCAGTGGATAGAGCGTCAGCTTGGGGACTGAAGGGTCCCGGGTTCGATTCCGGTCAAGGGCATGTACCTTGGTTGCGGGCACATCCCCAGTAGGGGGTGTGCAGGAGGCAGCTGGTCGATGTTTCTAACTCTCTATCTCCCTTCTGCTCTGTAAAAAACAATCATGTAGAGCACATCTCCTCTCCACTGCTAGCCTGAGGGCTCCCCCGGACACCAGCCTCACCCTGGGTATGTTTGCATCTTCCTTAGCAATGAGCACAGAGTCTTGCACAGACAGGCCTTGGACAAATATTTGTTGAAAGAATAAGTGAGTGAAAAGACTCTTTTGTGAGAACCGCGACGTTCACGCAGGAACATTGTCACTAAGGCGGCTTTGCAGTGCCCCCTTTCAGTGATGACTTGATGAGACGCGAGGAAATGGGGCATTGCCCTCCCCTGCCCTTGCCGCCCCCAGCGGACAGCGGGCGGAGCCTTACGTGCAGTAATCGAGGACAAGGGAATGCAAGCCGCTGAGCTGCAGAGCCTGCCCCAGCCTCCCCAGAGACCACAGGTCCATCTTGCAGTCAATGAGCTCCAGGGTGGTCAGCGGGCAGGGCGTGCGCCCCTTCGATTCCAGAAGCAAAGCCTGAGAATGTGAAGCAAAGGGTTCCTGTGTCATAAAGATTAATATGTTCTCTGTGCTCATGTTACTTAAAAGTCAACCATCTTAAATACCTCAGCATGTTTGCTTCTAAAATAACTTGCTACTGACCCAAGGAGAAAGTATCATGAAAACAGAATAATTCCCCTTAAACAGGAAGACTCGTCAAAGAATTATATGGGAGCCGTAGCCGGTTTGGCCCGCAAACAGAAAGAGCGCTGGCCTGCAAACAGAAAGGTCCCAGGTTCGATTCCGGTCAAGGGCACATGCCTGGGTTGCGGGCTTGATCCCCATTGGGAGATGTGCAGGAGGCAGCCGATCCATGATTCTCTCTCATTTTGATGTTTCTATCTCTCTTTCCCTCTCCCTTCCTCTCTGAAATCAATAAAGATATATTTAAACAAACAAACAAAACCCCCAAAAACCCAAATGATCCCAGTCACCATTAAGTCCCTGCCTTCCAGACAGGGCAGGGCCGTTAAAGCTACCAGCCATGAAGGCCCCCTTTTAGCAGCTGGAATCACCACCCCCTGAGGGTTCCTTCCGCTCTGAATTTAGGCAGAAGAGAGGCTTGGTGAGGTCTGGAGGGTTTGGGGCTTTTTGAGCTAATGACATGTTGGTCAGAGATAGGATTCCAAATGATACCCCGCTGAGAATAAAAAGGCAGTGGCCACCCCAACCTGGGCGCCGTGCCGCGGCCTCTGTGCCGAGGGAAGGCCGGGCTGGTGCGGTTGGGTTTCTCCAGCCGCTTCTGACGGAGGCGCCCTGGCGGTCACGCCGCCTCCGGTCAGGCCGGTCTGTGCAAAACAGGCTCTCCTGGCCGGAGACCGGAGCCCGTGGTTTGCCGTGTCCCGCCCAGGGCCCAAGCCCTGCCGCGGGCATTCCACAGCATCCGCGGGGGACCTTCCTGCAGCCGCCACACCGCCCGAGGGCCACGCTGTATCTCCGCCCTGAATGGACTGGGTGCCCTGACTGGCCCTCTGAATGGAAACAACTAAAAATCCTGGCTATAGATTTCAAATCGTCGTCATAAATTGTGGTCAAATACTAGTACACACAACATAAAAGGTACCATCGTCACCATTTTGAAGCGTGCATTTCAGAGGCGTTAAGTGCATTCCCACGGTGGTGTAACCGTCAGCACCATCCGTCTCCAGAACTTCTTTGTCTTGCAAAGCAGAAACTCTGTGCCCAATAAATCACCCTCCTTCTCTCCCCTCTCCCTCTCCGCCCCCCTCCCTCCCGGCCCCTGGCGGCTAACTGCCACTCCTTCTGTCTCTGAACCTGACCCCCCTGGGGACCTCATCTAAGTGGAATGACTCAGTATTTGTAATTTCGTGACTGGCTTGTTTAACGTACGCTAAGTCCTTCAAGGTCCATGCTATATGTAGCCTGTTTCAGCATTTTTTAAAAAAAAAAAATAATTTTTAAAATATATTTTATTGATATTTTACAGAGAGGAAGTGAGAGAGGGATAGAGAGTTAGAAACATCGATGAGAGAGAATCATCGACCAGCTTCCTCCTGCACACCCCCCACTGGGGATGTGCCCGCAACCAAGGTACATGCCCTTGACCAGAATCGAACCCGGGACCTTTCAGTCCACAGACCGATGCTCTCTCCACTGAGCCAAACCAGTTTCAGCTGTTTCAGCATTTTTAAGCTGAATAATATTTTACTGTATGTATATACCACTTTTCCCCTCATTTGCCTGTCCATTTGGACTGTTTCCACCTTTGGCAATGTGAGCGCTCCTATGAACACGAGAGTATAAATCTCTCTGAGACCCCGTTTTCAATTCTTTGGGCCACACGCCCAGAAACGGGATTGCTGGATTGTCTGGTAATCCTATTTTGATTTTCTGAGGAACCTCCCTACTGTTTTCCATGGTGGCCGCGCCGTTTCACATTCCTACCAACGGCACACCAGGGTTCCAATTTCTCCACACCCTCATCAACATGTTATTTCCGCTCTTTTTTTATAGCAGCCATCCCGTTTACATGAGGTGGCATCTCGTTGTGGCTTTGACGTGCAGTGCTCTAGTGATTAGTGGTGATGTGGGGCATCTGGTGCGTGTGGGTCATTGGTAGGCCTTCCTTGGAGAAGGTCCCCTCAGGCCTTCTGCCCATTTTTAATTCAGGCCGCTCGCTTTGTTGGTGGTGAGGTGTAAGAGTTCTTTGTACGCCCTGGTGCCCTGGCCGTTAACCCTTGATCAGATACGTGATTTGCGATCATTTTCTGCCACTCCGTGGGTTGCCTTTTCATTCCGCTGTCTGTGCCTTTCGATGCACAGAAGGGTTGAGTTTGGATGAAGTCAGTTCATCTAGCTTTTGTTGCCTGTGCTTTCAGTGCCATATGCGAGAAACCACTGCCAAATCTAGCACCATAAAGTTTTGGTTTTTTTCTAAGAGTGTTAAAAAATACTTTTTAAAAAATGTGCAGCCGAAACCGGTTTTGCTCAGTGGTAGAGCGTCGGCCTGCAGACTGAGGGGTCCCGGGTTTGATTCCGGACAAGGGCATGTACCTTGGTTGTGGGCACATCCCCAGTAGGAGGTGTGCAAGAGGCGGCTGATCGATGTTTCTCTCTCATTGATGTTTCTAGCTCTCTATCCCTCTCTCTTCCTCTTTGTAAAAACCAATAAAATATATATTTTTAAAAATGTGCCGCCTGACTGGCAGGTTAGTGAGGAGCAGCCGAAGGTCCGTGAATGAGACATGGGAGCCTGGAGGCGGCCGCAGGCATGAAGCGGCTTTGAGAGCATCGTTAAAGCAGGGATCGTGCCTCTGGGCAGTCGATGGGGGAAGAAGTGAGATGAAGCTCAGCTATTATATCTGTGAAATTCGCAATGTCTATGTTTTAATACACGTGTCCTGGCCCGGGCCTGGGATCGAACCCACAACCCTTCAGGGCACGGGCCAATGAGCAACAGGGCGGTGATTGTGATTTAAAATGTTTGGAAAACATGGTGTGTTCAAGTAAATTTCATGAAATAGACAAGGATGTCAGTTCTATTATTTTCTGTACTTCTATCTGTTAGAAAGGTTTCATTAAAAATACACTGTTTCTTTTTTAAAGAAAACCTCGGGGGCGTAACAGTCAACAACGAAACGAATTGTAGCTGGGACACAGGATGCAACATGCTTCCTGTCAATTTTGAGATTAATCGGATAAACGTTTTTAAAGTGCGTGACTCACGAGGCTGGCGACCTCCGGGTTGCTCAGCTGAAGCCCCCAGAGGCAGAGCTGCTCCCCCGGCCGGTAACACTCGTCTCGAATTGTCGTGAGCAGAGGCTCCAAGGACATCGGGAGGGGGCTTGGCTGGGAGTCTTCGGGTTTTACAAGCACAAACTGGTATGAGAGAAAGACCACAGGTGGGTGTCATAAAGAGGCATCCAGCCCTCGCCGGTTTGGCTCAGTGGGTAGCGTGCTGGCCCTAGGACTGAGGGTCTGGTTCGTTTCCGGTCAAGGGCACGTACCTCGGTTGCAGGCGTGGTCCATGTGTCTCTCTCTCACATCAATCTCTCTCTCTCCCTCCATCTCTCCCACTCTTTCTACAAGTCAATGGGAAACACATCCTCGGGGAAGGATGAACAAAAACAAATAAATGAAATACATTACAAGGCAGGAGAAGTGCCGAGCAGGCCCCTGGGACCTGAGCCAGGCTCTGGCCTTCAGGGCGGGAGGGAACACGGAGGGGGCGACACCGCCGGTGCGGGGCTCTGGGGACCGAGGACCCACGTTCCTGGGGAGTAAACCCTGGTCAGTTCACGTCAGAGAAGCACGAGGAGAGGAGACACACACCCCCGCTCACCTTCCTGAGGACCTGGTCATCATTGATGCTGGTTTTCAGGTCCTTCCTGATGGCCGGGCACACGGACGTCTGCGCCTGCGCACAGCGCTCCTCGTAGGTTTTCAGGAACCTTTGGAGAATCGGGGCGATGGGCAGGGGCGCCCCCTCACCGCTGAGTGCTGCCGTCTTCTCTCTCGGCATTGCTCTAGTGTTACATCCACCTGCAGTCTGCACACAGCCACTTGCCCTGAAACCCAACACACAGGTATCTACATTTTAAGGAGCAGCTTACACCCTCCCCACCCCCCAAAACTGGCAAATATTGCTGCGCATCCTTTTCTGACAATGCTAAGGCGCCTCCTTTGTCTTTAAAAAAAAATATATATATATATATATTATATATATATATAATTGATTTTTTTTTTTTTTTACAGAGAGGAAGGGAAAACGATAGAGAGCTAGAAACATCAATGAGAGAGAAACATCGACCAGCCGCCTCCTACACAGCCCCCACCGGGGATGTGCCCGCAACCAGCGTACATGCCCTTGACCGGAATCGAACCCGGGACCTTTCAGTCCGCAGGCTGACTGCTCTATCCACTGAGCCAAACCGGTTTCAGCATTTTTTTTTTTTTTTTTTTTTGCCTTATTTGTCTTAAAGTGGAAGTGGGGAATTAAATCGAGATAGCCAAGTGGAATTCTTCCATTTCCAATCTCTATATTCATGGATCCATGCTCTCTCTTTTAAAACGAGGGCAGTACCCACAGAGCTCACTTATAAAGGGACACAGTTAATCTGAAGAGTGGGTACTCAATGTTACCAAGGACACAGTTACTTAAAATTGGCATAACTCTCTTTGGGAACCTCAGGCGGTGTCCCAGTGGTTAATTAAGAACACGGCTTTGGCGGGAGCAGGCCTGGATGTCAGTTTGATCTTCACCGCGGACTCACTGGGTGGCCTCAGGGGCGTGATCTCGCCTGGCCCCGCCTCTGTTTCACCATCTGTAAAACAGGTTTTGGTTGTCATAAGGATTAAGTGAGATTATAAAGCACAGCATCTGGCACATCGTGGAAGTGCTCAGTCCACTTTATTGTTATTGTTATTTATTATTCTGATTTTTGTCTTCTGAATTACCCAGTCCCAAAGGGTCCCTCCTTGTGATAACTTAAAATGATGGCTGAGTCTCTTGAGCTGGGTTCAGAGAGACAAAGTTTATGGGAATTATTAGAGTTTCGCCAAATGGGAAAGTTTCCAGCTACAGATTGTCCAAAAAATGTATTTGTTCTTTTCCATCAAAGGAGTCTCTCCTTGTTGAATTGAGACCCGGTGAACCGCTCCCTTCTCTAGGGCTCTTGACACACCCCCAATTTCAATACTTTCCACCCCTAATTTCAATCCTTTCCACCACCAATTTCAATACTTTCCACCCCCAATTCAATCCTTTCCGGAGAGAATCCTGACTACCTACCCGAGGCCAGAACACTCCTGGCTGCGGGGCGCTTTGCCCAGGTTGGGTACCTGGGGTGGGGACGGGAGGGGCGGGGGTTACCGTCTCCGCGGAGCTCAGGACCAGCCCTGTCCGAGCAGCCGGCCAGGGGCCGCACAGGTCAGGCGGGCACTCACCCAGGGCCCGGTCTGCGCCCCCGCCCAGCCACCTTCCCGCGGGGCGGGCCCTGGAGAGGCAGCCGGCCGGTCCGAGGCGGAGGGGAGGGAAGCGGGTGGGGAGGGAGGGCGGAGGCTGCAGGGGGCAGGGGCCGGCAGGGGCTGGAGGAGGAGGAGATGGAGGAGGGGCGGCCGCAGAAATACCGGTCCAGGGTTCCTGGGGCTCTGGCTTTGAGAACTGTGATTGCACCTGCACGCGGAAATCACAGGCTAAAAGAAAAGAACAAACAAAACTGAACCAGACTCTCAGAGACCTGAACAAACGGAGGGCTGCCGGAGAGGGAGGGGGGGCGGTGGGAGGATTGGGTGCAAAGGGGGTGGGGATTAAGGAATACAAGCTGGTGATTAATAAATACTCAGTGGATACTTCCTATGGAACAGAGCCTGTGATACTGTAATAACTAAGGATGGTGTGAGGTGGGGACTTTAAAAATAGGGGGACCACTTTATAGGACTAACCACCAAGCTGCACACCTGGAACGAATATAAAATCATCTTGAATGTCAACTGTAATAAAAAAAAAATCGAGTCATTATAATGATTTTAACATAATAAAGCACTTCCGGTTAATAACGGTACATGAAAAAAAAATAACAGTACATGTACATTGCCGAACGCTTAGAATATATGAAAATTTAAAAAAAATGTAAGCCAAAATCAGTTGTAATCTCTAGCCAGAGATGGCCAGTTTAAAATCTTAGAGTTCGGCCGGGACCGGTTTGGCTCAGTGGATGGAGCGTCGGCCTGCGGACTGAAAGGTCCCGGGTTCGATTCCAGTTGAGGGCATGTGCCTTGGTTGCGGGCACATCCCCAGTGGGGGGTGTGCGGGAGGCAGCTGATCGATGATTCTCTCTCATCAATGTTTCTAACTCTCTGTCCCTCTCAATTCCTCTCTGTGTAAAATCAATAAAATATATTTAAATAAATAAATAAATAAAATAAAATCTTAGAGTTTGGTGCTCCAGCCCATTTCCAATCCGGGATCTGCCTGCCACTCCTTGGGGAGTCACTTCATTTCCCTGACTTAGCTTCCTGTCCTGTAAAATGGGTCCGGTAATGTCTATGCCTAAGGCTGCGTGCGCATTAAATAAGAGAACGTTTGTAAAATGATGAGCCTGGTGGATAAGGAGCGCTCAGCTTGTGGACGAGCAGTGTCACGGTCACCATGAAAGAGCCATATCACAGTCTCACGCACTGTTTGCCTTGGAAAACTGTTTGTCGCTGTCTGGGTGTCAACAGTTCTCCACCCAGAACAGCTCCCCGGGGAGAGTGGGGGCTCCGGCAGAAGAAAGGGGACTTGTTTCTCCAGGAAGCAGTGAGTGTATTGCCAGCCCATGTTTGCCCAGCCCATATTTTCAGAAACTTCCCTGACGTATTACCTATGTCCTAATAAGAATCACCTTTACGTGTATGATCTGGTATGTGTTGACCTGTGTAACCATGAAACCATTGCCACCATTGAGAGTGAGCGTAGTCAGAACCCCGCCTTTGGTCAGACGCTGGCCAGTTGGGTTTGGAGCAGGGCTGTTCTCCGTACTCTGTCATCTCAGGGCAGAGGGTGCCCCTCGTTCTCTCTCTTGAAGTCACTTAGGTCAGGAGGATTCTGAGGCCGGAGGTTATGGCAGCCGCTGGAGGGATCTGCCAATAAGGATCCCTCCCAAGGACCTGGCTCCAGACCAGATCCGGGGCCTGAGCCTGCAGCTGCCCCACGAGGCAGAGAAACCAGGGGAAACCGAGGCACAGGAAAAGCTGTGTAAAAAACATGAGGTCGCTGGGCCAGGCACCCTCTGCCAGGACTGCCTTCCCTTTCCCAGGGGCCTGACCTGGCCTTTTATGGTGAAGCAAGATGGCTGGAGTGATGTCACTAAAAACAAGGACTGTCATGTTGGGGTCTCCTTCACTGGGGGGGGCATGTCCACAGGATTTACTGACGAGCCCCCCGCTCCTCCCCAGGGGCAGGGCCTTTGCCCCAGGGGTCTATAATCACGTACAAAACATTTCCACTATCACCATGCTCACCCCAAAATAAATAAACACCAGCACCCCCCGCAGAGGTGTCCTTATTTGCCGAAGGGGAAAGAAGGCAAACAGCGTTATTGTGACTCACAATATTTGTGGACAAGGCACCACGGCAGAGCCTCCAAGTACTCCCAACAATAATATTTTGGGAACTTTAAATTTTTTTTTTTTTTTTAAATCTCTGATGGCTCTGTGCCACTTTGATTCAGCTCCGGGCTTCTCCCCCCAGGGCTGACCTCGAGGGGAAGTCAGAGAGGTTTGGGGCTTCCAGGAATCACCTTCTCCCCCAGAACCTGGTGGCTGGTTTCTGCTCTTCAGCAGTGTCCGGGGGCACCCAGAACCCACAGCCCCGGAGACCTCTGCAGACCTGCCCACCGAGAGCTAACGCAGGGCTCTCTCCAACTGAGTGACCGGCACAACCCCCTGCAGGCACCCGCACCTGCAGGCGGGGCCCCGCCCCCGAGCTGTCACTCAGGAGGCCTGGGCTGGGCCTGAGCGTTTGCTTTCCATCAGGTTCCCTCCCAGGTGATGTAGCCCCTGCCGGTCCTGGGACCTCACTTGGAGAACCACTAACCCAGTGGTCGGCAAACTCATTAGTCCACAGAGCCACATATCAACAGGACAACGATTGAAATTTCTTTGGAGAGTCAACATGTTTAAACTTAAGACTTCTTCTAACGCCACTTCTTCAAAACAGACTCGCCCAGGCCGTGGTATTTTTGTGGAAGAGCCACTCTCAAGGGGCCAAAGAGCTGCATGGCACGTGGTTCGCGAGCTGTGGTTTGCCGACCACGGCACTAACCGAATGCTCCTCTTCCTTTCCAAAGCCGCCTAACATGTGAGCTCGCAGCTGGGGGACTGCCTGCAGAGGCCGGAGGCTCCTCCTGGGAGTTCGCGCTGAAGGTGGGGTTAGTCGGAGGAGGAGGAAAGGCCATTTTGCTGGTTATCTAGGCCTGGGTTAAGTCTCAAGGGCTCAGGAGTCTGCCTAGTACCTGACGACTTTCTGGAAGGTGCCTAGGCTTGTTCTCTCCCTGAGAAGGACTCTGCCAGTCCGTGGGCTGGCTGCCTGAGAAGTGTCCGCAGGCTGGCTGCAAAGCTGTTGGAGGACCAGGCATTGGGAGCAAGTGACACGTGGGTGAGTGCAGGGAGCCTGAGACCTGCGCCTGGAGGACCGGCGACAAGGGCACTTGTCAGGGGTCACCCCGAGGAGCTGAGCAGGGTGTGGGGAAATGAAGGTGGAGAGGGCTTGAGGGCTGGGGTGACTCAGATCCCGTCCCCACAGGGCCCCACAAATGAGGCCTCATGGGGCTCCCCGACGGGCTCCTGGGGCTGCCCTCCTGGCTCCCTGGCCCCTGGCTGTGACATCTGATGCTCCTTTCTGCGATTATCTTCCATGCACCGCCCCCCCCCCAATCCCCCACCCCTCAACATCTCCCCAGGCCCATACAGACCCCATCTGATCCCATTCTGGATTGCTTGGTGTCAGACCTCCCAGGGGCCTTGTCCACTGCTTCCCATTTCCTCATCCCGTTTCCCCATCCCTGGTCCCGGATGCCCCCTCTGGGCCCTCCCATTTGGAGGCTGCACCCTGTGTCTGGGGCTCCCTGGTCTGCTTTCAAGTCTTTCCAAGCTGCACCCACTGGCTCCCACCCACTGGCCTGCCAAGGGGGGCGGGTCTGGGGCTACAGTCTCCTCCTTGGGAAGGTCACAGCCTCTGTGGGCAGCGTGTCCCTTTGTGGCGGGACTGTTGTGAGGATCACGTTAGGAAAATCTTCCTAATATGAATATAAATGTGTCCCTTCAGCCCCCCTTCCCTCTTCCAGAACCGCGGGCCACGTTGACCCAGTGTCTAGCACCAGCTCCTGCCCTCCCGCCATGGGCTGCAGCTTGGACTGAATGTGGGGGTGAGGAGGCGAGTAGTGGGGGGCCGGGAGGGTGGTCTGGGGTCCCCCACTCCTCCCTCCAGTCAGGAAAGCTCAGATGACGGTGGTTGAAAAAGGGTAGATGTTCTGAAAAGGTGATTCTTGGGATGTGAAAAGATTCAACAGCGAGGGCTCTGGCCTGGAAGGAACAGGGGCATTTTCCTACTCTGAGTTGAGCCGATTCTGGTGTCCCCTCCGGCAGGTCCTCCTTTCCGTAGAAGGATGCAAAGGGGCCTTGGAGCCCCTCTCCTCAGCAAATCTACACACCACCGTTCTTTGTTGTTGTTAATTCTCACCCGAGGCTATTTTTTTCATTGACTTTCTTTTTTTGAGAGAGTAGAAGGCATGAAGGAGAGGAGAGAGAGAGAGAGAGAGATGTCAATGTGATAGAGACGTCAATTGGTTGCTTCCCGCACATGCCCTGACTAGGGTGGGGGATTGAATCTGCAACCCAGGTACATGTCCTTGACCGAGAATCCAACTCATGACCCTTCGCTGCATGGGCCGACGCTCTAACCATTGAGCACACTGGCCATGGCGACACCGTTCTTTTTTCATTATCTTTCAAACGGGGAAGAGTAGGTAACAAGAGTGGGTGTCCCCTTGCACGAACTTAGACGTAAGGACCCAGGGCATAGTAACCACACCTAAACACAGGCATCATTTTTTCCCTGTTGACCACATACTGTTGACCCCACATCCAGGTGGGACTGGCTTAAAGGGACAGGTCCAGGGGCAGAGGGTTGAGGGAGGAAGAAGCTGAGAGGCAGGAACCGCTTGCAAAGTAAGAAATTTCCTCCTGGCCTGGAGCCACCGTCACACATGCCTACCCCCCTCCAAGGGGTTCTGCCCATCGGGGCCACCCGGGGTCAGATCCCTCTTCTCCGGGGAACCCTTTGGCGTTCTGTTCCCAGGTCCAGGGCTGCCCGCAGCCCTTCCCGGGGATGGTGTGGAGGTCTCGGGTGGGGCCTCAGCCCTCCTGCGGGGTGAGCACTGCTCCTGGTCTTCCAGTCAAGGCCAGTTCACCCAGCAGAAAGCCACCTTTGCTGTGCAGAGAGTAAGACGCCAGGAAAACTCCTTGGCACGGGGGATGGGGAAACCGAGACAGAGAGCTGACCAAACCGGCTGAGCATTTCCAGCCAGAGACAGAAGGTGCCCAGGGCAGAAAGCCCCGGGTGCCTAGCAACAGGCCAAGCTGGTGCCAGCCCCCGCCCCCAGTGGCCTGCCCTCCCCGGACACATGGCTGCTCAGTGAGTGTGGACCCCTGACCTTTTCTCCGTGAAGATAACAACCAGGCCTCAGCTGCACTTCCGCTCCAGGCCCAGGAGAGCAGCGGACCAGGCAGGACCAGCTGTGCTGACTCATGACCGGCTCCGGGCCCCGGCCAATCAGAAGGGACCTCGGTCCTGATCGGTCACACCTGGAAAAGCTGATGGCTATTGTATTGCCATCTCCCCTGAGATGGCCCTTAAACTCCCAACCTTTAAAAAAACCATCAAAATGACAAGCGAAGGGCTCCAGTGGAGAGGCTGCTGCAGGAAAAGTCTCCCTCACCCCACTCGGTGCGGCTGGTCGAACTGGAACTGCAGGAAAGTTCAGGAAAGCGGGGCCTGGGTTTGAGCAAACACCCTTCAAGGGCAGCTGGACACCTGAATCCCACCGCGCTCCCCACCCCCTTGGCTAGGATGGCGGAACGAGTTAACTGAACTTGGGCACTTTTACAAATACTGCTGTAGAGGATTTAAGATATGCAGATTACATGCCTGACTTCCCTACCACATTTTAGTGGTCAGTTTGTAAAGGTTTTCACATATTTTGTGATATGTGGATAAAATACTTCCAAACAGTGACTGGGTTCAAGCATTTCAAGCTCTTAACTGAACAAGTCCCTTTATTTCCTTAAGCATTTAAATGAAATAAAAAAAGGTATCAACCATTTCCAAGATATAAGGAAATAGGGCATTTAATTGTGAAAGTTAAAGACTGAATGATTGGCTTCATTTTCTTGCTACAAATGTTTTTGAAATCTAGCCTTTTTAGCTGTTTTAAACACACACACACACACACACACACACACACACACACACCTGCCAATTGAATCCCAAAATGATCATTACACTATCATCGGTTATAGGTTTTTGTTAGGTCTGATCAAATAATTGAATCGATACCCCTTCTACTGGTGGGAACTGACTTTTAGATCACTTCACAACCAACATTCCTTTTTGCTTAGGGTCGGCAAACTCATTAGTCAACAGAGCCAAATATCAACAGGACAACGACTGAAATTTTTTTTGAGAGCCACATTTTTTTATTTTAATTTTAATTTTTTTTAATTGATTTTTTACAGAGAGGAAGGGAGAGAGATAGAGAGCCAGAAACGTTGAGAGAGAAACATCGACCAGCCGCCTCCTGCACATCCCCCACTGGGGATGTGCCCGCAGCCAGTGTATATGCCCTTGACTGGAATCGAACCCGGGACCTTTCAGTCCGCAGACCGACGCTCTACCACTGAGCCAAACCGGCTTCTGCAAGAGCCACATTTTTTAAACTTAAACGCCACTTCTTCAAAATAGACTTGCCCAGGCCATGGTATTTTGTGCAAGAGCCACACTCAAGGGACCAAAGAGCCGCCTGTGGCTTTGCGAGCCACAGTTTGCCGACCACGGGCTTAGACCACATTCCATTTGCTAAGACCATCATCCTTTCCCTCCGGACCTTCCCAGGATCTGGACCCGCCCAGAGGATTCCCCACGGAAAAAGCCCGCCTAGAGTCCTTTAACACCCCGACTCCTGTCCCTGGGTGCTGGCTCCATTTTGGGGCTCAGCCCATCTGGTTTTCCAGGTGACCTAATAACGTCAGAATTCTTTACCACTTTTTGCCTCGTGCGTTTCTCCTTCGGCCACGCTAACATGTTCCCCATAAGTAACGAGGGGCTTCCTGTCAGAAACAAAGCCAGCCAGAGGAGGGGCAAGTGCCTGGATCTGTGCCTCATCTTCTTTGATCACTGAAAGGCCAAGGACCGCCCCAAACGTCCTCTGTGACGTTAGATGCACCGTCAGTCCCTTCAACTCCTTACTCGAGTCCAAATAAAACCCACCTTCACAGGGCAGTGCCAGCTTTGCTGTTTTAAGGCAGCTTTTTGTCTATGAATTGTTAAAAGATAAACGGAGGCACATTAACACACGTGAGAGGTGATTTAAGCAAAAATCAGCCAGGCAGTGTCAAGCCAGAGTGAGGAGGAGCTGTTCGCCCACACAAGCCCGGGAGACGTGGAGATGGCGCACAAGAAAGGACACTGGTTGGCTACAGCTTACAGGCTCGTTGGCTGGCTGTGACGGGAGCCACCAACGTGAACACATGCCCCCCTCGTTGCCATGTGCCCTCCTTTCTTCCAGTTGCTTGGGCCACTGGATCTTCTTCAACTTTCCTTCTCCCATGTTCCATCTGTCAACGAGTCCTGTTGGTCCTACCATCAAATATAACCAGAGTCTAACCGGCCTCATTCCCCGCAGTGCCATCACCCGGGACCAGCCACCGCTCTCACCCGGTTAGGATGCCGGCCCACTCGCTCTCACACGCCCTCCCATGCCCTCTGAGGCTTCTCACACAGCAGTCAGAGCAACCCAGAAGGTAAGTGGGTCATGTCACTCTACTACTCAAAACCTTCACCTCAACCTCCTATCTGGCCACACGCATCTTGCTGTTTTGAGCACACATTTTTTTTTTTTTTCTCCTGCTTAAAGAGTCTTCTCTACATATCCTTATGACTCCCTTTCCTCACTTCTTCAGATCTTGGTTCAAATATCTCCTTCCTAGTGAGGTCTTCCCTAACCACCTCTTCTAGCCCCATACATAGCACTTCCACGCTCCTTTCCCTGCTCAGCTTTGCTCCACTGTACCGAGTACCATCTGACATAATACCTGTTCACTTAGGTTTACTCCTCGCCCCAGCATATAACCAGCCTCAGTGATTTGGGCTGTATGCTTACAACTGACACCTAATTTGGGTTCGAGTTTAGGACTGAGACTTGGGGGTCGGTATTTCCCAAACTTTAAAAACAACTGTCTCACAATAACACAAATATCTCAGGCTCCTTAATGGAAAGGGCCTCCAGGTAAAAATTAAGGTTTCACCTGTGCATTTGCATGAGTCAAGGCTGTGTTGAGCCTTTTTGCTGTTTGAATTACAAAATTAGATGTTGGTTTGAATTTTTAAGTGTAAAACCGTAATACTGACAATGGCTTTTTAAAAAATATATTTTATTGATTTTTTACAGAGAGGAAGGGGGATAGTTAGAAACATCAATGAGAGAGAGTCATGGATCAGCTGCCTCTTGCACACCCCCTACTGGGGATATGCCCGCAACTAAGGTACATGCCCTTGACCGGAATCGAACCTGGGACCCTTCAGTCCCCAAGCCGACACTCTATCCATTGAGCCAAACCGGTCTCGGCTTGACGATGACTTTTTAAAACGTATGCCTTCCCACCCCGGAGCCCGCCTGCTATCTTCTCAGGAGATGCTAATATGCCTCTCCAGGGGTCACTTACCCACCCTGCACTGAGAATCTGTCTAAAATGGTGGGTCTTTTTTTTTTTTTTTTTAAATCTTCACCCAAGGATATGTGTATTTTTTTTAAGATTGATAGAAAGAGAGGAAGGGAAAGTGTGTGTGAAAGAAACATTGATGTGAGAGAGAAGCATCGATCAGTTGCTCCTGTACATGACCCCACCCAGGAAGGAACCTGCAAGTGCCCTGATGGAACGATGCTCCACCCGACCAGGCTTTTTCTTTTTATAGAGACAGTGCAGGCAGTGGGGCCTTCGCAGTTCTGGGAGGAGTTGAGGAATACGTTAAATTGGGAAAACATTCAATATTGTTCACAACAGATAAAAGAATTATTTCTTGATAAGCAAAAAATGTTGTGTCTAAGACTGAATTCCATGTTAAAAGTAGATCAATACAAAGAAAGTACAAAGATTTTGATAATATGGAACAAAGAGGACTTGAAAAACAGGGCAAAAACCTAAATAACAGGACTTTAGTAATTAAACCGGTTACAGCAAAAGCATGCCAAACTCAAAGGCTAACACGGGCCAAATAAACAAGGTTTAAGTTTATGTGGGCTGCAAAAAAACAGAAGCTTGAATTTTCATAGAAACGTAGGTTTATTTCGATAGAGACAGACTGAATACAAAGGGCTGAAATAAATGAGTCATTGTTAACAAAAATAATACATTTTCATAAAAATTAGTATTTATTCTTGAACATTACCAGACACTGAATAACCCCACAAATTAGTAAGCATATGCAAATAAACCTATTTTTCTTGTTCTCCGAAAGTGAAACATTTCCTGTTGCACACACCAAACAAGTCAGTACAACGCTAATGACGTGGCAATCGGCTGCTAAAATATTTGTTGCTGGTATTGGTGGAGAGAAATGGCGCACCTGCGCATAAAGCAAGTAAGGGAAATGAATGCAACACGATTATAGTCTTCAGTCATTAGCGAATGTTGCAGTTTGTTAATAATTATGTGTAACAGGATATTGTAAAAACTGTTACGAAATGTTTATTAAAACGTTCCTTACATACCACAGCAAAATATTCGCTGTGGGCAGTAAGTTTGACACACTTGGGTTACACCTTCTCTGCTGTTAATATAAAATATAGGCATAAGCTTAAAAAATGGTAGCAAGTGGTGTAACCAAACTAAGAAATCAAATGCAAAATGACATGCCAAAGAATGAAAAGACTGGACCAGGTGAGGATCTGTATGAGATATCAACTCTCTAAAGACCGGTCAGTTTATTTTGAAGACGGGTTCTTCTCTACGGGTCAGCACTGGCCATTGGCCTAGAGCAGAAGAGAAACAGCAGAGATCAGACACAGCAGAGCCAGGCTCTGTGTACACATAAAGGGACCCTGCTTGGCCTCAGTTCTCTCTCATTTTGGAATCATACAATTTGGAGAGGAAACCCCACTAAAGTATGACCCCCCTTTTTCTTCTGTTTACATCGTGGTGTGGAACCCTAATTCTTTAATATTTCTGACAAGTTCTATTCTGATAACATGGGCCAGTCTGAGCTGGGATCTGGTATTTCAATAAAATAAGATCCTTAGAGATTCAGAACCTTATTCTTTCCTCCTTATTAACCTTAACCTCTTCTGGAGTCATGCGGGCTGTTTTATGAAGGTTGATTTAGAGATGCTCAGAGTGCTACTGAGGTTCTACTGGGAAGGATTCTTGCTCCTCACCTTGGGGGTACAAGAAAGTGACTGACCAGCACTGGGGGCTGTCACTCTGTGTTCTCTGGACAAATCAGCAAAGCGGCAGGACATGATCGAATCCCGACACCCAGAAGGATGCACGGCAAGTTGAGTTCCATTGCAGGCTCACCTGCAGAGTCGGTGTGGCACCTGAGCCACCAGAGACTATGGAGTCAACCTTTTTGAGAAGAGTAGAATGTGAGATTCTTCAAAAAAGCTAACATAGGCTGAACACTCAGCTCTAAATTATTTACCCAGACAGGAGTGAAATATATTCCTGAACACCAGGTGTGTGCATGGTCCAAGGAATGACAGGGCCCTGCACGGCACACGGTAGGCCCTCAAAACAAGTCTGCTGAATGAATAACAAAAAATGACCACAGTCTATCAAACATCAGCCTGGTTAAATGCAAGAATACTGAGCCGTTTCCAACTGCTTTGTTTTCTTAGTAACTGGGAATTCCTCACTTCCATCATTCCCTTACTAATAATAAGCGAGGTACTATTTTAAACAAGAATTAGTAAGAAAGTAAGGTCTCACAAAGAACAGACAGGCTCCTTGTAATTTATTTGAGTTATTTCTAAGCAACAGTTACAAAAGTTTTTAATTTTTATAATACTCTTGATAAGAAAATAAAATTTAAATAAAAATACATTCTCAATAATACAATATGGTTACACAAATGCACTACATTAAGTTTCGATAACTTACATTTTAAAAGTGGACACTGTAAAAACCGATATTTACTAGCAACATATTAATTTCCAAGTTATAAAAATGGAAGCAAATAATATCAACCAAGGCTGGTAATTTAACTTGAGAATAGGTCCTGTATTTTTCACATCAGCACACACACCTGAAAAGCTCTGTTGCATTCTGTCTTTACAGTATGTACCGTTAGGACAAATTAAAGGTGCTTTTACTTTTAACACAATCTGTTTTCTAAAACCCAGTATGAACAAACCTTTCTGGTAAATATATGAAATTAGGCTTCAAAAACAGAGACAAAAGCCACAGCATTTGTCACTTTTTTTTTTGAATAATAAGGAAAGCCTCATTTGACACTTAACCTGTTATATTATAAACATATTTCTTTGGCAAATAAAATCATTCCATTTGATAAATTGTATTTCTGGGAGTGGAAACTTTGCTATTGCCCATCATCTTATTAAATGAATATTAAAACACAAAGTTGAACCAAAAACAAAACAAACAATAACAACAAAACAAGGAAGAGATCACCTCAATGTTCACTGATGGAAGAGGCTAATCTAAGAACCGGAACTGGCATTTATGGCAAGAGTAGTCTGTATCGTTCTTTTCTCTCCTTCTTGGGGTTTCCAGGTTTTTAGGGTGAAGTGAGCTGCCATATATTTTTTCAAGTGTGGAAAAGGCAGAGAAAGCAGATCAGGTAGTAAAAATCAAAGTACTCATAGGTAATGGCAGAGGAATGAGGCCCTTGGGAGACAAACAAAAAAAGCAGTACTAGGCAGACTTACATTAATAAGTCACAGTTTTAAACCGAAACATGTAAATACTCCAAGGTTCAAAGTACCACATTTAGAAAATGTTTCCATTTAAAAAGACAAAATAAAAGTACCGTGGTTTTTAATACTGATGAAGCAAAGTATGTCCCTCTTGACTTCAAGTTGGCAACTTGCTTCGATTGCTTATTTACAGTTACGGTTTTTAGGATAAAGGTAAATTAATAGGATAAAACAGGATTCAAACAGTTGCTTGCCCAAATTCCATTTGGCTAGCAGGCAGTAAGGAAATAGCAATGAAATATAAACATTTTCAGGAAAGCACTATTTCTAAACTTAAACACCGATCATTGAACTGATCATAAGGATTAGATACCACAGAGTATCTAAAGCATAACCTGGGTCTGGGAGCCCAGATTATTAAAGTGCACTGGGCGACTGTTCTGGAGTTGGCTCTCAACTTGGTAACAGTCACACTAGGAGAGGGCGTCCTGATGATGGCCCTTATATAACACAACATGGAGTAGCAGGTGAAGTTGAGTGATTTTCAACCACCTTCGTTCACTGTTTACTCTCTCCTTTTTCAGAAGAAATGTCCTTAGAAGTCATGTTAACCTGAACTCTCAAATCAAGAAAATGAGTACCTGATATTTAAAACAATGGAAAAAAAATTTAGTGGTCTCATTTTATTTCATTTGCCACCATTCGTCCCAAATGTAAACAAGATGCACCCAACAGTGCATGTTCCCTGGCTCCTCCTATCTGAGTTCTGTTTACATCTTACACAGGCAGTTTCCAAAGTTTCTGTCGCTGCTCTTAATGTAATCTGTAAGACTAATGGACCAAAGGAAAATCTTGTATTTTTTTTTCTTTTCTTTTTTGAGGCAGAGGTCTAGGTGTACTAAATAAATGGAAAGTTCTGAGTTATTGGCTGGGATTTTCTAGGAAAACAGCACAACGTTGGCAGTATAGAGCAGGCACTAATGGTAGTGAAAAGTCCACAGAACACGGAGTGTGTTACAAAAGAGATGGTGCGGGGGAGTTCTCCTTTTGTTACAAAGCTTCTTTAGGAAGATTCTTTCTATTTAAAAAAACTTGCAGAAACATGGCTTTCTATACACAGATATGAAGGGAATCTTGGATTTAAAATTCTATAGCAGTACATCAATACAGGATCCCCAAACAGTTGATTCCAATTATTAAATATTAAATACAAAGTGAATGCAGATGATACTGAAGCCAATGTTCATTTTTAAATACTATAAACAAAACATATGTTGAATTGAAAAACTCCAACAAAAATAATATTTTCCAGTTCTGAATCAATTGGTCAAACTCTAAGATGCTTTCCCACCAATTGGATTGTCCCTAGAAAAAAAATAAGAGAAAATCATTTTTCAAAAGTTAAAAAAATATACCATTTTAAAAAGTGACAAATATCGCATAGTATCTATTATTTATAATTTCCCCTTGGTAACCTCTTATGCCAAGTCTTAGTTCATTAACTCAACCAATATTTGCTGACCACCTAACTACCTATTAAATGTCAGGCCCTGTTTCAGAAGCTACAGTTACAACAGTGAACAGAATCGACAAAAGCTTTTGTCCTCCTGGAACTTACATTATGGGAAAGGAAAATAAAACGAACAGGTAAAATATTTAGTACAAGAGGGACTAGTATTTCTTGATAGAGAAAAACAGAGCTGGAGAGGGACATAGTGCGCGTGTACAAGGGGGACCTACTAACGGAGAATGGCCAACACTGGTTAGGGCTCATATGGAAACTTCCTGGGACTCCAAAACCACAAGATACTGTGGGAAGAGAACTGATCACACTAATGTAGAAGAGACAGGATTAGGATGTTTATAATATACTGAGCCTTCCATGCAGGGAGAACATAAACATTTATACCTGTCAGACTGGTTTTTACTGTTCAAAAAGCACAGATATAATCATTAATCTGCATAATTTAAAAAACACACACACCTAAAGTGATGGGGCCAGGATTCCAAGTCCCCTCACCAGTCAGCGGTGTGACCTTGGGCAAGGCACTTCTTTTGCCTGAGCCTCAGTTCCTTAGGCTGAAAGTGGGATTGTAACAACGTTAGGCTGAGGTGAGGATCAATGAGAGAGTGCACCTGTGGCACACACTTATTTGCTGGTCTAAGGACTGTCCTCTCCCTATTTACTTCTGTGTAAATAGAAAAAGACTCCAGTGCTAGTCTGGGACAGTCCTACAGCCGAGGGGAAACTGGGTTAACGTTAGATAAGGTTCTTTTCTCTCGGTGAAGATAAAACAGCTCCTTCTGCCTCTGGACAGTATTATATAAAAACGTGAGGCTCTGAACTATTGTAGCCCATCTGTGAGCACGAGGGGACAGCTGGGGACAGAAATCACCTGTTGAGGCTCAGTGGCTGGATGCACTTTGATGAGAGCACTGAGCTGGTGAGCTAAACAACTGTAGAAGTTAGGACTCAATTTGTGAGATTAAAAGATTTCTTATTGGTTAGGACTTCAACTGGGATTTTCAGTTACTTGCTGCTAAAAACAATCTATGTGATCTGATGTAAAGTACTGGGCACAGTACCTGGTGCTAGAATAAGCTCCTAATAAATGTTAGTTGTGTTGTTATCCACTGTAGTATCCATCTCCAGCTGAGATGGATCTGAAAATCCACTATAAAGTACTCTGGCACTTTGACATCACTTTTTTTTTTAGTAAGAAGTATGTATAAGGCACTATGGGAGGATACTAAGGAGGATGAGGATCAGTAAAAACAAAACAAACAACAGGCTACTAAGTATTCAACTTAATGGATAACGTTAGGATATAACATTAAAAGTAGAGATGAAGTACAGTACCAACATGAGGAAGTGATACCAGAACTGAAAAGCCAAAGATCACTGGCCAGGGAGATTCTTACACAAGAAGGTTCTGAGCTGAGTCTTGAATGATGAAGGTAGGAGGCCTGCATTTCAGGTGTGAGCACAGAGCAATCTCAAACTATTTTTAAAAAGTACCTTAAAAATACTTACTTGCTCCCATATTTTGCACTACTTGATCTTTTCTTCCTATACTTTTCATGAGGTTCATCTAGCTTCTCTATGATGCTTTTTATTTGCTGAATTGTCTTAAAGGTTGTTACAGAATCCTCGATAACAAAGTTTGAATAATCATCAGGTTCTTTCTGTGGTCCTTGATACACTGCTATAGTTCCACAAGCCTCTACAAGGAGCAGCAAAATCTCTGATCAGACAACTATGTTCCATAAATGTAATTAGTAGTAGAAATAAGAACTTTTCAAGTGTCTCAACCTGGGGAGATTTCCCCTGGAAATGCACAGATAACCAAAATACATTCATTTTATTAATTATGATCCTTACATTTATGCAAAAATAGCATTTTTACTTCATGAATATATCTATGAGAAATTCTCCCTCTTTTTGTCATATAAGTAACATTTTGGTAAATATGATTATTTCCAACTTTGAGATAATGCCAAAGCAATACTTCAGGAATTGGTAATTAAGGAACGTGGTTAAATAAAAATATTTTAATCATGCATTACCTTCCATTTTCTGTAGCTTAAGTAAACTGAGGGTAAAAAGGGAATAAATTCTTTCTGTTTCTCTGTCTTCATCAATATCTATCTGGATGTCTGCAGGAACACCTCTATGGTAAAAATGAAATTAAAGACATTGAAAAAATTTCACTTTGTTAACATGTCAAACACCTTTGACAGTTTGAGACTAAAAAACAAAACCACAGAATTTTGCAGAAGGAACCTAAGAAATCTAGTCACATTTGGTAATTAAATTAAACAGGGCCAACAGAGGTTTGGTTATTATGCAACTCGAATCAGAAGGAGGAATTTAAAAGTGAAATTATTTTCATAACCTATGCTTCATCTCAATAGTAACATATTACTTCTTAATTCAAAAGCTGCTCTATGCAATCAGAAAAGAGAGGGCTTAGCCCAGCCAATGTGGCTCAGGGAATCAGGAGATCGTGGTTCAATTCCCAGTCAGGGCACATGCCTGTTTTGCAGTCTTGACCTCTGGTGGGGGGCATGCAGGAGGCAGCTGATCAATGATTCTCTCTCATCACTGATGTTTCTATCCTTCTTTCCCTCTCCCCCTTCCTCTCTCTGAAACAAATAAAAACATCATAAAAACATTTTAAAAAGAGAATGCTTAGTCCTTTTTCCTTGATGTCTTGGCTCAAGTTTACGTGACCCTTTTTTTCTGACTTGTGCCAGCCACTATCAATTTGAGAACATTTTTATCACTCTAAAAAGAAACTCTTTATCCATTAGCACTCTCCATCCCTCCTGCCCTCCTGCCCTCCTGCCCCATGCTACTGCTATTCTACTTTCTGTCTCTATGAATTAACCTATTCTGGACACTATATAAATATCATCCTAAGGTATATGGTCTTTTTGTCTGGCTTCTTTCACTGAGCATGTTTCCAAGGTTCATGTGTATTTGTAGCATATAAAAGTATGTAATTTCACTTTGTGGCTGAGTAATATTCTATTGTACAGATAGACCACATTTGAAACACTACTTTTTAATCAGGAAGAAACTTACGCAGTACATGGCTTGCAGCCGAGAGCATGTTCACTGGTCTCCTGACAGCAGAGCCAGCTGCCATTTAGATATGCAGAGGGATGATAAGAGCTGAGCCTGTTCTGATTGCACCGGCTCACCCTGCAGAGAACGTCTATCCACTCATTAGCTTCTACACAATTATTTGCCTGGACATAGAGTGGTTTCTCCGTATGAATTACTTGGAACATCTTTATAGGCAAATAAGACAAAAAGTTAGTGACAGTCTAAAAACCAACACACAGTATAAAACAGAAAAAGGTTTATCACAGAAATATAGTTTGCTTGGCTAGATAACTGTTGCTGAAGTAGCTTATGAACTGTTCCTTTTCAAACAAGGACAATCTGAGTCACATGATACTAAACTGTTAACCACTATATAATTTTTAGAAGCCACATATGGCCAAAGGAACGCACTATCATATAAATAGAATTAAAGGGAGAGAATTTCAGATGGAGGAAAAGTATACATAATGGCAAAGCAGTGGGAAATAGAGCAAAACAAGGAAATCACCTTGGATGGCTGGATATAATGGTATGCACTGAATGGCAGCAGAAGATAGGATTGCACAGATTGGTTGAGAATATATTACTAAAGACTTAAATGTCAAGCTGAGAAGTTTAATCGGGTTATATTGAGAAAAGTGCCATTAACTTAATAGGCTAGGCAGACTCCATCAACAATAACGGACAATTTTAAGACAGTTCTAAAAAGCAATTGTAAAATATTAGTGATTAATGCAAACATTAAAATGACCAACCTCTGGAAATTTTTCAACTAATTATAAGCAGTTTCAAAAGCTTTAATTATTTCTGTACTTACATTTTTCTTGTTGAAAGAGCTATCTTCCAGTTTTTCCACAGCAAGAATGTTTTTCACTGGAATTGTGTAAAGTGCATCTTTACCTAAAAAGAAAAGTACAACAAAATCAAAACAGTTTCCTCAGAATTATAAAGCTAAGAGGCTAATTCTGTAAGGTTTAAGTTCATCTTCTTGATGGTAGGAGTATAAGTAAGTATAGATTTCCAAACTGCACGCATATAAATATTCTTTGTTTAATGGAACAGATAACTTTTGATTATTTTCTATAAAGTGACTTCCTCTTTACTTTTTTTGAGTATAAATTTAAAACATTTTCAAGAAAAAAATGTGGAAATAAATTTGATCTCTATATAGAAAATAAAAATATTATAATTATTTTTTATATACCTAGAATTATTTTTATTTTACATAGGTCATACTAAAAAAGCATTCTTAGTTGATTAGAACAAATTCTCATAAATCTTTTCTTAACATTCAATATAATTTGGTAAAATGTTATAATAGTTTGTAATATTAATATTAAATGGAGACTGAAAAAAAAAAAATAGCGACAGAGGCCTATTCGGAACTTAATTTTCATTCATGGAGTTATTACCTGAGCATTGAATCTGTTAGTATCTGGGTAAATTTTTCTGGTGTTCTAATATAATTAAGGGGTAACCCTCAAAATAATGACTTTTCATTGAAAATTGTTCATTACTATCACATGTTGGCTGGTCAGCTAACTAGAGCTACCAAATTAACTCTAAGAGATACAGGGAACAAAAGTAAAAAATTTATTTCATACAGTGAATCTTTAACCCAATTTAAGAATTTGGAAATTTGAGTTTGCTAAAGAAGTTCCAGTCCTGGCTGGGATAGCTCAGTTGGTTTGGCATCATCCTGTGTACCAAAAGGTTATGGGTTTGATTCCCAGTCAGGGCGGGCACAAGCCTGGGTTACAGGCTTGATCCTGATCCTGAGAGGGTTGGGAGATAGGCTGGGGGGGGGGGGGTGCTATGCCTAGGGGCCAACCAATAGATGTTTTGGTCTCACATTGATGTTTCTCTCTCCATCTCCCTCTAAAAAAAGAAGTTCCATAATAATATGGAATGAAGAATATGATGCACTTCAACTTATAATTTTCGTGAGAACAGACTTGATTTCATATAATCATAGAAACTATAAACAAATAGGATTATGACTTTTTCTGGTCATTTTGTAATGTTGTTCTTAGAAAGTCAAAGCTTTACTTTCTTTGCCCAAACTTTATTTAATGACATGTAGATTAAAGTGCTAGAGGTTAAGACCTTTACATTTTACATTAGTCCATGTAATGTACAGCTTTTTGGTCAAAGGCAGTAATATTTGTTTATTAAAGGCTTTCTGTCTTAAACAGAGAGGTTAATATAGACTATTTGCTAAGCCTAGTTCCTATTAGAAAATCAAAAATTTGTGTAATTCAAGCAAATGTGACATATAACTTAAAAAGAAAACATAAAATCACTAATTCAACTACTGTATTGAATGTGTACTATATACCAGACACTGTATCTCACTTGGGACTAAGCAGTAAGCAGAACTAATAGGCCCCTAATGAAGTTGACATTTACTAGTAGGTCTTGAAAGACTGACATAGATAAATATGTATTAGGTGGAGATGAATGCTATAATGAAAATTACCTTAAGTGATGTTATAGAAATTGGGAAGTTATTTTAAATTGGGTGGTTAGGGGAAACAAAATTTTCTAAGGAAATTACATTTTACTTAAACAAATACAAATTGTAAATGCACAGGATAAGAAAAGACTAACAGCAGTCTCCTGAAAGCAGACAAGGTCAAATTTATGGCAGGGGAAATGGGGAGGGAGGAAACTCAAGAAAGCCACAGGCGACTACATGTAGCGTAGAAGATGTCTGCAAAAATAGGACTGGTTAGAAGACATCTTTAAGCCAGAGTCAATGGACACACTAAGACACACATAAGGATAATTAGTCGGCAAGCTGCATCTGGAACAGCTGGGCCAATTAGGTCCTCCTATTCCCCCTAACCCCCCAGCTTGCGCTAAGCATCAGTCAACAGAGGCACATATCCTGGGCTAAAGCAGCAAGGATGCATACTGGGCTGCAGAGCAGTGCCATGTCACAGGTAGTTGCCTCAGGAGGGAAGAACACCCACACCAGGAAACAAGCACTAGCACCCTTACCCCTCCCTCACAATCAAGGGCCATAAGCCACTGACCACTCGAGCAGTGATCAAACTGTAAAACACAAATATGAGCAAATCACAAAAACCACCAAAGAAATGAACAAATATGAGCAAATCACACACACAACACAAAATCACCAAAGAGATGAGGAAATCATCAAACTCTAAAGGAGAGATACACATAGCACAACAAAGAGAGGAAATCAAAGGAAACTGTGACAAATTATGGGGCAGAAGACATGTCTGTAGGTGCCGATCTACACTACAGGGGGCACCACAGAGGTTACAGAGAATTTAAAAATCTCGCAGGAAATTTCTATTTTTAGATTTGTTGAATATACAAAGAATGCACATACCCTAGGATTGCTATATTTGTTAATTTCTGGACAAATTATAATATGGTATACACAGAGAAAGCATACTGCTCCCAGACACATATATTGTCATGTAATCAGAGTTAATTCACAGTAAACAGAATTTTAAAGTAAATTATTAAAACAGAAGAGTACTGAGAACTCTCTAAAAAATATGTACAAATAAGACAAAGAAACTGTAAGTAAAAAAGTTAAGAGCCTGAGTGGATAGATTTAGAAGTTTCAATAGCTGTCTAATACGTATTCCAGAAACAGAAGAGAAATAGTGTTCAGGAGAAAATTACCAATGAAAATGTCCAAGAGAATCAGGGAGAAACCTTCAGATGAAAAGGATCCATCAAGTACTGAGCAAATAGAAGCAAAAAGTCAATACCTATACAGTTGACTGTAAAATATCAAAACTTGAAAGCTAAAGGAAGTCTTAAATTTTTAGGAAGAAGAATAAAGATTGAGAATTAGAGGACTGACATAAAAATTCTCACCAGCAACAATGAAAACTAGCAAACCATTGAGTATTGCCTTTTAAACATATATACATATTTTTATTGATTTCAGAGAGAAAGTGAGATAGAAACATCAATGATGAGAGAGAATCATTGATCACCTGCCTCATGAATGCCCCCTACTGGGGATCAGGGCCACAACCTGGGAGTGTGCCCTTGACTGGAACCGAACTTGGGATCCTTCAAACCCCAGGCTGACACTTTATCCACTGAGCCACCAGCTAGGATTCCATGGAGTAATATCTTAAAAGTTCTGAGGAAACATAATGTTAAATTCAGTCTAACTATCATTGAAGAGCTAGGGTAAAATAAACACTTTTTAAAAAATATGCAAGGGAAGAGAAACCAAGATGGCGGCATAGGTAAACACCTAAACTGCTGCCTCGCACAACAATTTCAAAACTACAGCTAAAAGATAAAATGTCTATCACCCAGAACCACGGGAAAGTTGGCTGAGTGGAAGTTCTACAACTACCGTGTTTCCCCAAAAATAAAACATCCTCCGAAAATAAGACCTAGAGCATGGAAAGATAAGACATCCCCTGAAAATAAGACCTAGCGCAACTTTGGGAGAAAAAATTAATATAAGACACTGTCTTATTTTCGGGGAAACAGGGTAGAAGGAAAGAGAAAAGAGCATAGTGCTGAAAAGTTGAGGTACAGAGGCGCATGAATCGGGCTGGCAGCGGGCAACTGGGTGGGCTGTTTTTTTTTTCAAACAGAAGGGAGACAAGCTTCCAATTACTCTGAAATCCAGTTTCTGGGGAGTCACGGGGACCCAAACTCCTACAGGGAGAAGCTGGAATGTCGGCCATCGGGTTGGAAAGTGAGGGTGACTTTCTTGCAGAGGTGTGCGCAGCAATCATTGTTTGCTATGCTGGGACACGGGACATGGGGACTTGAAAACAGAGAAAGGCAGACTGGCAGCCATTGCTGTTTGCCACGCCCTAGCCTAGTGACTCCCTGAGACCCAGCCTCTCACATCTACAAATACACACAAGCTCTGAGCAGCAGCTTTTACATATAAATGGCCTGCCCTGTCGCAGCTTAACCAAACTAACTGCAGCTCCGGTCAGATAGCTCCAAAACCTCCAAACCCCAAGCAAAGAGGAGAAAACTATAGTTCTTGCTGTAGCTCCTGCTGGGTGGCCTCAGACAGTAGCTGACCTGCACCCCATTGGAGATCCAGAAGCTAATATATCTAGTGGTCTGTGTGAGATGAGACAAGATTTCAATTACTCTCATAAGGAACACATTCAATAGGCAGACTCAGTGAGCACCAAAGCCCCACTGGAACAAGTCCTGTCCCATAAGCATGTTTCTAGCACAGCAATTCTTCTGTTATAGACACAGCAGGTCCTCACAGCCAAGTGGCCTAGAGGTCAATTCCTCCCAGTGACATCAACAACAATTAAGACTTAACTACAAGGCTGTACAACCAGTCCATAAAGGGGTGCACCAAGAGTGTCCACCTCAGGTAACTGGGAGGCTGACCAATTGAACCATATAGGACACCTAGCACACAAAGCCACCCTACCAACTCAGAGAAGGAGCAAAAATGAGGAGACAAGGTTATAGATCACAAATGAAAGAAATGGAGGAGAACAAATGATTGGATACAGAGTTCAAAACCACGGTAATAAGGTTTTCAAGAATTTCCTAGAAAAGGCTGATAAATTTAATGAGACTCGAGGATATGAAAAAGGGCCAATTAGAAATTAAACATACACTGACTAAAATAAAAAGTATTTTACAGAAACTTAACAGCAGACTAGAGCAATGCAAGAATCAAGTCAAAGGTTTGAAATACAAAGAAGCAAAGAACAATCAACTGGAAAAGCAAAAAGAATCCAAAAAGTTGAAAATAGTGTAAGAAGTCTCTGGAACAACTTCAAACGTACCAACATCAGAATTATAGGGGTGCCAGAAGAAAAGAGAGAACAAGATACTGAAAACCTATTTGAAGAAATAATAACCAAAAACTTCCCTCACCTGGTGAAAGAAATAGACTTACAAGTACAGAAAGTGCACAGAACCCCAAACAAAAGGAATCCAAAGAGGACCACACCAAGACACATCATAATTAAAATGCCAAGGGCAAAAGACAAAGAAGTGATATTAAAAGCAGCAAGAGAAAAACAGTTAATTACCTACAAGGGAGCACCCATATGATTGTCAGCTGATTTCTCAACAGAAACTATGCAGGCCAGATGGGAGTGGCAAGATATATTCAAAGTGATGAATAGCAAGAACCTATAACCAAGATTACTCTACCCAGCAAAGTTATCATTCAGAATTGAAGGGCAGATAAAGACCTTCACAGATAAGAAAAAGCTAAAGGAGTTCATCAACACCAAACCAGTGTTATATGAAATGCTTAAAGGTATTCTTTAAGAAGAGGAAGAAGAAGAAAAAAGTAAAGATAAAAATTATGAACAACAAATACATATCTATCAACAAGTGAATCTAAAAATCAAACGAATTAAAGATCTGAGAACAGAATAAACTGGTGAATATAAAAGATTCAGGGGCATAGAATGGGAGTGGATTGATAATTCTCAGGGGGAAAGGGGTATAAGGGGTACGGGAAGAGAGTGGACAAAAATCATACACCTATGAATGAGGCTGGGGGGAGGGGAGAGGAGGTAAGGGCAGAGTGGAGTGGGAAGCGGGTGAAGGGGAGCTATTGGGGGGAAAAAGGAGAAAGAATTGTAATAATCTGAACAATAAAGATTTATTAAATTAAAAAAAAACATGCAAGGACTCAGACAATTTATCAGCTATAAAGCTTATCTGAAATATTTCCTAATAAATAATGAATCCAGAAAAGAGAATTATGTTATATAAGAAATATATAACATTTCTGGGCAGGGTGGGGTGGGAGGATCCTGCCTTTTTCTCTCACTCTTGATATCTGATCCTCTTGCAAATCCTGTGAGTACTATCTTCAAAACAGACCTGGGATGGGATCCATTTTTACCACCTTCATTGTTACCAACTGGCCCCCCTGCCCCCCCTCCCCGGGTTACTGCAACAGCCCCTTAACTGGTCTCCTTGAACCCTGCATTCTACTCTTCTCACAGCACTCCACACGACATGAGGGGTTAACCCCATTAAAATGTTATTCCTCTGCTTAAAACTCTCCAATGTCTTTCCATCTTAAGAGTAAAAGACTTCCAATGGTCCACAAAGCCCTATAAAGTCTTACTTCTCCATGATCTCTTGACATCCATTTCTATGATTACCTCTTGCTCGTTTCCTTTTCCTTAGCTGCAAGAGCTTTCTCATGTTTCTTGAATACTCTAGGCAAGCTTCTGTTTCAGGGCGTTTATACTGGCTGCCGTTAGTTACATCTGCATTACTACTACACCAAATATCCACATGGCACATTCCCTCAACATCTTTAGGTCTTTGCTGAAATGTCACTGTCTTAGGACATTTAAAAAAAATTTTAATATCGCAACTCTACTTAATAAGCCCATCATTCTATGTTCCCCTTATTTTTTTGTCCATCTCATTTATTATTAACCAATATACGACATACTTTCTTTTTAAACCCTCCCCAAGGACATGCTGAGAGAACAGAGAGAAAGATTGGCTGCCTTCCATACTGCCCTGACTGGGAATTGAATTGGCAACCTTTCGGTGCTTCGGTGCACAGGTACATAGTACTTTTTTGTATGTATTGTCTATTACTACTAAATAGTAACATCCACAAGGGCAAGGATTTTGGTATGTTTTATTCACTCCAAGTCTAGAACAGTGTGAAGATTAAAAAAAAAAAAAAAAAAAAGATGAAAATCAAGTCAACCCAAATGTATTAAGATTCCTGTTTAAAGCTTCATGGGAATTTCTTTTACAGCGTCCACAAGCTATATGAGCTAGAACATTTGCTATCACATGGAAGTTGTGTAGGCTGTATGTATGTACCTGAATATGTGAGGTCTCCCAAAAGTAGATAATATCTAATCAAATTTGGAGAACACAGGATAAAATATCAGAGATTAATTTGTTAATAATCTATTATTACTATGCTTGGTGAACAGTTTAGAAGCCTAGAGCAGTGGTTCTTAAAATAATTCAAATGACAACATATCTAGAAAATATGGCCTTCTTTGAAAAACACCATTTATTTAAAACATTTACTAATGCATTAATGAAGGAAGTAAAACATGGCCCTAAACACTAAGGCTTTTAAAGACTAGAGGAAGAGAGAAAAGTAAGGACCACTTATGTAACAGAAGTGATCACTAAAGCCTTAAAGAAACATAGTAAAGGAATAGCTCAACTGAGGTGGCTGGAGGCTTATCAATGACTTCTGTAAAGAGCGAACACTGGATTTGATGCTAAAGGACAGCAAATTACACAGGTGAAGAAAAGGGGATTTCTAGGTAGCTCATATGCAAAAGCACGAATGTAAAAGATACAAGTTAAAGAATTGCAATGTAGTCTGGTGAAGTGACATAGGGAGAATGCAAAAAGAGAGGCTGGGCGAGACAGGAAGAGGCTGAAACACCAATTACTTCCTAGGTCCCACATACAACGAGGAGAACTTCCACATGTAGATGACTGCATCACAATACAGCAATATAAAACCATAATCCAAGCACACAGGCCCATAAAAAATTGTCAATGTAAGCATGACTGATAACTGATCGAGTGACCCATAATATTCATTTGTCATACATTATTTAGTTGTATTGAAGATTTGTTGCTTACTATTGCTTGTTAGTAATTAATTCTCTAAGCAGGCACCAAATGTTTAATAACTTATTTGGGAAATACCCTTAAAAATGAGAAAATTTTATTAGTTCAGTTCCCAATAATTTGGGAAAAGACTATATTGTTTGATTCTAAGTAGCAGAAAAATTCAGAATACTAGTTTCCAGTAAGAGGATAAAGTGAGACTCAATGATTCAGAGCTACGTTATAGGAAATTTGGGAGGCACTCTTTCAGACACCAAAGTCAGGTCGTTAGTGCAGCAAGAGATTTAACTAGCAGCCGTGGCTATCCAGAAAGCAGCAAGGAAACAGGAAGTAAACAAAACATTTGCTTAACAACCAAACAGAGAATCCAAAATCCATGTATTTTATTTATAGAGGAAGTTCCTGAAGTCTTTCATCCAAGACTTTTAATCTTATGCATAATTTTAACAAACAGAGAACCTGAATCCTCACTCCTAGTATATTAGCCTTAAAAAATGGAGGTGGGTGATGGAGGTGGAAGTGAGATGTTACATTATGGTTCACGGACAGCATAAGAAATTAAGTGATAGCCTAAATATAAAGAGAATAGAGAAAAAACATATAAAGCAAACACAGGAATACAAAAAGCGACAGCAGTCCAAGGCATTTAGCTGGAGAATAAACAGCTGCACACACCCATAGCAGCCCTGAAAACATCACCAAATCAGAGCATTATATAAGATTAATATTATCAATGACAGACCCAAGTCATCCAGAAAATGTTAACTTACGTTCAATGAACTCTTTTTTTAGAAGGCAGGAAAGCATGTAATACATTTTGGAAAAACCCATCAAAATAGTTAAAGCAACAAACATGGATGCTTAAAATTGTAGTCTTTAGTAAACTTCATATAATAGAGTTCACTCCTCCACTGTCATTCCAACATGTTAAATTTCTTAACGCCTAAAAACAATGTAACTTCTAATGTGTCTATTTTATACCTAGAGCAGCCTAATCATTTTATGCTCATAAGATTACTGGATAGAACTGTGGGTCTATGAACTCCCTAAAATTACGTAAAAAGTTTTGTGTCTAGTTTGTATGTGCATTTTTCTGGAGGGAAGGGTCCAAAGCTATCATCTGATTCTTAGAGTCTAAAACCAAAAAAGACTTTATAATACTGGCTTGGATTAGAAAATACTTTGAATGAAAGAGAGAGAGAGAAAAAACAAAAAGCTAATTTACTCATGGAGAATGACTCACCTTAAATTTTATTTCAATGTACCGTTCCTGGAAACATAATTGGCACATTGTGACAACTATTTTAAGAATGCTACTATGTATGTGAGAACATACACTATAACTTCTAAATCCCTTGAAGTATGCTCAGCATAAGGAAATGCTGTCTGGAAGGGCAAGTATGTAGCCTATTGATCTTCAGTCATATTTATGTGCCATAAAAATTATCTGGATGCCTAAACATACAATGCACTTGGTTTCTTATGTCTTACTAATATATTTGAACATATATAGTCTTCTGGCTAGGCCATTCAAAAAAATTATGAAACAAAACATTTTACTTATCACTCTATACTTCAAACAGTCTACTTGGCACTCTACATTCTCTTAAAAGTAACCTATGTTTGGTATTTATCATTTCAGAACTTAAGGCAGAAGCTCTCTTATTTTACCTAACAGATTTGATAGACTGACTAAGACTCCCCATTTCCTCTGTAAAACATACTAAATGATGTTCATGGGATGCTAAATGCTAGACAATTATCTATTAATCCTGTATCCTTCTGTTCCATTAGTTCAGCTTTTTTGTTTACCAAGTCTGTTTGGTTTGTTCCCAAACCTATTTATGCCATTTTCCATGTCATAATTATAATTTACTAAAATATATTTAAAGTGTCTGTCCCCTAGTAACAGATTTACTATTTATTTGAAAATTAGGCAAGTGCTTTGAAAAGCTTTAAAAAAGGAAACCTACACAAATAAGGTTGATTTATATAAGGTTGAGACAGCTGTAAAAGATTAGGATGACTATCCTGAAAATCTAAAAGAACTTACATGCATATATGCATAACCTATGTACACAGACAGTAGTGTGGTGAAATCCTGAGAGGGGAATGTGATGCGAGCGGGAAGGTCAATGAGGAAAAAAGAGGGGACATATGTAATACTTTCAACAATAAATTAAAAAAAAAAAAAAGTATTCTGTACATGGATTATTTTTCAAGCATTTAAGTTCTAGCTCCAGTTTGGAGAAATCAAACTGAAAACTGATGCATTAGACGTATATTTGCACAAGAAAGACAAAGGGGAAATTCAATCTATAGAACCATATTTTTTAAAAAAAAGATCTTTAAATCAGTCTAGAATGAATCTGGTATAACTGTGAGAATTTTTGATTGACATTAATGAGCAAACCACTAAAATAGTCTCATTTATTAGATACTGATTCTTACCAATTTGGTTCTGAGAGTTAAAAGAAACTTCCAAGTTCTAAGAGGTCTTAATGTTATTTCTTATTAATTATAACAGCAGGGATTATTTATTTATTTATTTATTTATTTATTTATTTATTTATTTATATTTATTTATTTTTTTACAAACCCTTGTGTCGAGGGCTGACTTTCAATAGATTGCAGCGAGGGAGCTGCTCTGCTACGTACGAAACCTCGACCCAGAAGCAGGTCGTCTACGAATGGTTTAGCGCCAGGTTCCCCAGGAAAGTGCGTTGCGTGAAGGGCGTGGGGGCGGCCCCCTTTCCGGCTGCACCCCGTTTCCCAGGACGAAGGGCTCTCAGCAGCGATTTTTTAAAAAACGGAGCATGTGAGAGAAAAATATAATTTACATGGTGTCGTCAAATATTTACTGCATTCTTAGTATGTGTGTAGTATTAGTGAAAAGGTTCACTAGAGTCACATTACGCAGCAAAAAGAAACTTTTACTAAGAACCAGGAAAAGACCCCACAATAAAGCATAAACAAAACTACCTGGCTGTTTGTGGTAGGTGAGCTCTCTGCTTGTTAAGCAGAACCACCGTTTCTTGAAATTCTTTTTTCCAATCCGAGTTCTTCCCTGAGCTCTTTTATACATCTCACTGCCAAAACAACAGATGTTAACATTTAGTTACAAATATTAAAAAGTTAATCCAAAACAAAAAAAACCTGTCTTTTCATTTTATACAGTATTTATAACTGTGCCATCCAGAACTAAAAGGGCCAAATGAGTGATTTCCCCCCTTAACTTTCAATGATATTAATACTTTAAGACTGAATAGTACTGTTACTTTTCCAAAATAGTAACTCTAATTTGCTTAATACCCACTATCTTATTATATTTGCAAAACAATTCTAGGACTGTACAGACAAGGAGTTATGCCCATCTGACAAAGTTTTCAGGACAGGGGGTGACTTACCTGATGGATGCTACTTAGGCAGTTGTAGCACAGAACCCAGCTCCCTTCCCCCGATTTCCTCACTCCCAGACCCATGCCTTTTGTACTTAATTAACGTCTACACTAAAATGTGACTTTAATGTCTAATTTCATTGAATTACCCTTCTTTCAGGTGCACAGGCTCACTCGTACCACTGGACTCTTTAGTTTCAGTAGATGAAATTTCATCCAAGAACTAAATGGGCAAATAGGCAAATATTACACTTAGTGATATGATTCATCATAAATTCAGCTTATTTCAAGTGTCACTCATAATATTGTAAAGTTCTTCAATATTAAGAAATAAACATAATTGTAATTTATAAAGCAAAACACATATGTACAATAATTGTAGAGTAATTAATAAATGATAGATATTCTAAAAAGGTTAATCTTAAGTTATTTAAAAACCAGAATAAGCCCTAGCTAGTTTGGCTCAGTGGATAGAGAGCTGGCCTGTGGACTGAAGAGTCCCAGGTCCAATTCTGGCCAAGGGCTGTACTTCAGTTACAGGCTCCTCCCCGGCCTGGGCCCTGGTCAGGGCATGTGCAGGAGGCAACCAATCAGTATGTTTCTCTCACATCTATGTTTCTGTCTTTCCCTCTCTCTTCTACTCTCCCTAAAAATCAATGGAAAAATACCTTTGCGTGAGAATTTAAAAATAAAAAAATTTAAATAAATAAAAACCAGAATGTTTTTTCTCCTAAAACTGGCTGCGAATTACCCGCCAGAATCCACATTCTTCAGTGGGATGTTTATTGCTAGTTTGCTAGAAGGAAATCTTGGCAAGTGAAAGAATGAGAGCAGAGTTTCTCCTGCATTACACATGTGTGGGTGATACAGAGGCATATCTAAGGGAACTAAAGAAGTGTCCTATCACATCTTTAGTTCTCATTTAAACCACCTGCTAATGGAGTGTAACAGACTTATCTAAAGGTTTCATTTCTTAATTTTGACTGAAGGCACTGACTTATTTGAAAAATATTTATAATTACATTTATTTGTTATATATATATAAGGAACTATGGAGTAAATAGTTAGACAAAGTGAAAGGAAACACAATAATTAAGATGGACTATAGATTCCAGTGTGCTCAGGGCTATCCTTGTCTATAACTGTGGTCCCAACATAGTCAAATAGGATTCCTTTTACTCTTGAAAGTGTCCAGGTTTGGACATGAAATTATATGGTCATTTGTTTACAGACCTATCCAGGTTCACTTCCTAAACTCTGTGAGACTAGCATAGGATTCAGCGTTATAACCTATTCTCTTCTGGAGGAGTGGCCAATATCACTAGTGAAAATAGTTCAAGTGAGAAGTTTGGGTTTATAAGCTTTTTCCCCTTATAGCACTGCACATATCCAGACTTAGCTAGTGAATAATAAAGAAAACTCCTATGTCAGGGCAAAATGGTCTATGCTAGCTTAGGAGCCTAGAACCAAATCTGTGGCAGGAGACATATAGCCTACGAGAATGTGAGTGGGTGACTCAGGGCAGGTGAGGAACAGACTAGACACCTAGCACCCTTACATACTTTCTCCACTGACCGACCTTATAAACTCAAAACATTCTGATTATACCAGGGAAAATAAAATCAGATGCTGCTATGGCCTAGGTCATAAAAAATTGAAAAACAACTGTAAAACAAACAAAACAGTAGATCATAATCTTGCCAACCAAAGTTTGCCTATACTGTCCCACAATGTCCCATAAATAAAAGGGCAGCTTTTTCTCGGCCTATTCTTTTGAAATACTTTCTCCTCAAAAGCCTTCAATGGTTGCTTAAAATAATTTTGGCTGAGCTCCCAGGTTCCAACAGGCTTTAGTTTTTTTAAATTATCATTTTCATTTACTGAGTCCCGTATGAATTTAGAAAGTACAAAAAAATTCTACAAAATATTCTTTTGGCAATCAGCTGTGAATCATGCTGCAGAAATTGAATGAAATCTTTAAAATTTGCCATTGCTAATTTGAATTCACTAGGTTATAACTGAGGCAAGTTTAGATATATACTTCGAAACAACTTTCTTAACCAATTTTTAGGGTATTATAATAATGTTAAATTTTGTTTAGAATGATTTAAAATTAAAGACTTGAGAAATTTTAGATCCTTTCAAAACATTTTCAGCCCTAACCAGTTTGGCCTACGAACTCAAGAGTCCCAGGTTCAATTCCGGTCAAGGGCATGTACCTCGGTTGCTGGCACATCCTCAATAGGGGGTGTGCAGGAGGCAGCTGATCGATGATTTTCTCTCATCGATGTTTTTAACTCTCTATCACTCTCCCTTCCTCTCTGTAAAAAAATCAATAAAAAATATATTTAAAAAAAAAATTTTTCAGTTTCTAAGATAAGAATTTTTGTATATTGCTATCATAAGCCTATACTGTTTATAAAATGTCCAATAATTCAAATGTTTTTTACTACTATATATCAGACACATACTAAGTCTTTATCCCTATACCAGAGGTTCTCAATCAGAGGCAATTTTTGTCCTTAAGGGGTCATTAGGTTGTTTAAAGAAGTTTTTGGTTGTCAAATGAGAGGCATGTTACTGGTGTCTAATTGTGGAGGCCAGGGATGCTGCTAAACATCTTAAAATGTATAAGATAGCCCTTCACAATCTAAAATTACTGGTACTAAATTGCCAATAGTGCCACTGTTGAAAAGCCCTAAGTCTGGACACTTATAATTTGTGTTATTAAGACATTGACAATAGTAGCTATTGCCAAAACTCATTTAGGTGTTTTCAAAGCTAAAAAACCCATAATTTTGAATGGGAGGAGAAAGTGGGAAAAAAGACAGCCTTGTTATAGTTGATGGATAGTTTTACATTATTTTTTTAAACTAAAGATTAACTCTTGGGAATATTATGAAGTGTTATTTCCCAATGCTCTATGATAAGAAATGATATTTCCAGGGTAAAACAATCATACCTTTTTAACTGCTAGAATGTATCCTTCCTCTTGAAACATTTTGAAAAATTCACACATGAATGTCTCCTTGAAACTTGACTAAATAAAAAATACACACAAGATTTATATATATTAAGTAGAGAACTAAGAATATAGTGGACTATATTTTTAATAAAGCTGAGGATTAAGCCCTAAAAGGAGTCAATCATATATCTTAAGAGAGTTATAGGGCTTGGAGCTGAAGATGGCCTCAATAGCTGTTAGATGATTATGGTGCAGACGAATAAAAGGAGGCACTAGCATCTATTTACCAGACCCGCTCCCCTTCGTAGAGATATTAGTTAAAATTAATCTGTCTTTAACAGGTGACTAAGACACAGAAATCTATCTAAAAGCTACTGCATCTGTTCATACTATGCATTTTTGGTTTTGCTCTGCTTTTAATTTAGAAGGGAATGAGTTAAGAGAGGAGGAATCACAGGGTAGAACTACATTTAGAAGTATGAATACAAAGCAAGAGATGGAAAGACTTACCTTGCTTTTGGACAAACTCCCCCAGCTTCCCAAAGTCTGAATGGTTTTTGAGATGAGAGTTAATGTTCTAATTGTCGGTGCATCCTAGAGAATGTAAAAAAGGCATAAAACTCCCGTTAAGTTTTAAAAAAACAGAATTTGTATAAAAAGTAGAATAGAGTGAATGGGCTACATTGCTCTACAAACAATGACTCAAAAATGCTCATCCAATGCAATGCAATTAGAATCTTGCTAAGGATGGGCACAATTCATTGGACTAAGGAATAAAGAGACTAAAGAAGCCACATATAATTGACAATTCCTCCAAAAGTAATTATATTTATGATGTGTCACTTTTGAAAGCTATAATTTAATCAATATTACATATATGTTGTTTTGTATAGTATGACAGCTTGAATTATCTAATGAATTGTATTCACTTTTGAAATGTCAATAGCATCTACTTTTTTCTACTTTATAACTTAAAATGTAGTTCCCAATCCACTTCTAAGCACATTCAATAATTTATATGGTTGCATAAGCAATCAAGACTTTCCACCTGGAAGCAAAGACCTAAATTCAAATTAGGCAATGAGAAGTTACCTACTTCATATCAGAGGGTAACAATTAGGGTCTATTATCCAAGGTGGAAAGAGTGGCCTACTGGGTCAATGTTAATATAACCCATGTTTTAAAATAAGTGTTTTTTAGAAATTATTCATTCATTATACATATGTGTACATGCCTGAGTGCCTGTGGTTTAGCAGCAGTCCTAGCTCACTTTTGATGTATTTCTTAGTAAAACTACACTTACCTATTTATTCTTTAATCTTCTGCAATCTGATTTTCTTCTTCTCTTTTACTATACTAAAACTGGCTTCCCAAAATCCAATGAACTTTCATTAGTTTTCCTCCCCAACTACTCTATAAATTTCAGCACTGGTCTCGACAAGGTCATCACCCCAGGTTCCTGAGGTCATCCCTTGCTCTCAATTTGTATAGTATGAATTGTCTATACTTCTTACCTGGTGCTAATCAGGTATTAGTTTTAGATTTATATATGTAGCTTTAGATTACGTACTTTATGTATTTGCCCCATTTACCCAATTAGAATGAAAGCTTCTCAAAAAGAAGGGAAAAGGTTATACTTAAAAGTAAACAATATTTGCCAGCATGAAGCAAACATCCTGGCATATGAAAAGTGATCTAAAATAACAAGAGTTTATGCTCGGAAGGACTTTATTGCAACATCTGTTACAGGAATATGCAAACTAGAGTCTGAATATAAGGCAGGGTCACAAGCTCAGGGGTAGGAGTTCCATTTATGTCCAGAGCACTGCTGCGAAGCTTTTGCTTCACGAGTTCAGTACAGCTTCAGCGACAGAGTCACAGACAGAACAGCATGTGGACGAACGGACACTGGCCCTCTCACTGCTGCAGCTACTCACAGACCGTCTGTTCTTTGACAAGAAAGGAATGTTGCTGCCAAGACAGCATTGTCCATTCAGTTCTCAAAGTTAAATGAGCAGCCAATGTCCAGAGGAGTAACCCTCAGAGCCCAGTTTAACTGCCAAAACCACAGTCCTCTATGCACTGTATCAGTCAGTGAGTTTCTTAAGGGTAGGGAGGTCCTTCCCATCATGGCCTCATGGCCAGTGCTGAGCAGTGTTTGATGCAGTATAGTTGTTCCAACATCTAACTGCCTAAGAGGGGTAAGCTCGCACACTGGGAAGACTGACTGAGTCAGAATTTGATTTAATTCCATTCCAACTGAGTGAGATCAAATAATAATTTATTAGTTGTTTGACCTTGGAGATGTTACTGAATTGTGATTTGCTTATCCGCAAATGGGGATGATAATAGAATTTACCTCACAGGGTTATTGGGAGGACTAAGTTAAAATATATAAAATACCCAGGACAAAGCCTAGTACAAAGTAAGAACGAAATAAATTTTGGCTATTATTACTTGTTATACATATCAACTACAAAAGCAATCAGGTAAGATTATAAAATATTTGGGAAATAAAAGGTTAAAGAATTAGCAGAAATACACTGTATGAGAATGAAACACAAACAGGAAAAATAAGGAGTTTTAAAGCATTCAGAGATGTACATCTATGTGGTGCAGACTCCTATTTAAGTAATTAAATAGAACTTCACAACAAAAAGATTATATGCTTTAAAAGAGTTTTAAATTCATAATTACAATAGCATCTCAGGTGAATAAAAAGCAAAAATATGGAGATATAAAAAAAAATTATGTTCCAATAAAAGTTTCTAAACATTTTAGAAATGATGCTCTATAAACTTCTGTAAGATTTAGCTGAAACTGGTTTGGCTCAATGGATAGAGCGTCGGCTTGGGGACTGAAAGGTCCCAGGTTCAATTCCGGTCAAGGGCATGTACCTTGGTTGCGGGCATATCCCCAGTGGGGGGTGTGCAGGAGGCAGCTGATCGATGTCTTTCTCTCATCGATGTTTCTAACTCTCTTATCTCTCTCTCTTCTTCTCTGTACAAAATCAATTAAAAAAATATTTTAAAAAAAGTAAATGGAAAGACTGTACCTACAAAATAAAATATCTGAAATTTACACAATCACTGGATGGATTAAAAAAAGAATGCCAATGACATAAGAAAGAGTAAGTGAACTTGAGGGGGAAAAAAAAAACAAAAAAAACTTCTGTAAGATTTAAAAATATCTGCAGTTAAACTAAACATTTAACTAATTTAAAAAACTATCCTTGTATTATGGAAATTTACAAAAATACACAACAGCAGATGGAAAATGTAATGAATCTTCTTTTTATCCATCACCAAGCTTCTGTAATTATCAATATTTTATTACTCTGTGTAATATGTTTTAATAGCAATAACAAAAATAGAATTTTCAGCCTTCTCTAAAAGACTAAAATGGTCAAGAAAAATGCCCAGTGAATTTAAGTATAAGAAAACATAGCTAAGTGAAAGTGGCCTATTTTACCTTTTCTTCATTTTAATAAAAATAAATAAAAATGGAATAAAGCTTTGAGAAGAGCAACACTTACTGGATGGTGAGGTCGCAAATGAAAAGTATGAGGTGATACTACGGCTACAGCAAAGAAACGAAGAAATACAAAGCTGCTCACTGCAGAATACTGAACATGAGGGTCATCTGCAGGGAAAAAATGGTGAAATGTCATGCACAAAAACACCGAATTAAAAAACAAAGATGACAAAGTAAAAAATATTGAGAAAACATGTAAACTAAATAGAAAATCAATATAATTTGCCTAGTCAGGACTGAATTGATGAAATGATAGTGATGATTATGACTAAATTAAAAAAAAAATCCTATGACTAAAAAAAGAAATCTATAAGCACTAATATAATGAAAGGCAAAGCCGCTAGATTTTGAGAAATATTTTAATTTGGAAACACTTCTTTCCTCAATCTGCAAGAAGAGTCTCCTGAAATTACAACAAAAATAAAAGTAGTATCTAGCACTACCTAGTGGCAATACTGAATCCCTGATAGGAGATTCTCAGTTTTAGTTATTGTTTTAATTTTCCCCTAAAAAATCTAGATAATATCAAAGACTCTGCCATTAAAACAATTAGGCTAAAATCTTTAATTTAAAAAAAAAACTATCTATATTCCATACAAAACCACAAATGAAACGGAGACAACTTGGGTTTGATCATTAACCTCCAGCTTTCGTGTAAGACTGAAGTCTATACTTAACCCAACAATCAGATGGGAAAGAAGCAGGTGGGGAGAGCAAGAATGTCTGGATTTGGTTTGAGTTTTAATTCTTCTAAGTCACACAAAAGGCAGTCATGGACAAGCCATTTATTTGTAATTCTTCAATACTACCTGCTCCCCACTCATTGCTTCCCTCCTTCCCAACCAATCTTCTTCCCAGAGTGATAAGGACAAACGAAAAACTATAAAAATACTTGGTAATAAAAATATCATTACTGTAATCAACTAAAGATATGAAAACATTAATATTTAAGTCAACAACAAGTCAGTCAAGGAGATACTTTTGCACTTATGAAAAATAAAAAAAATATGTTTTAGATTATTTACATAAATAAGAATTAAACGGATAGCCGAAACCGGTTTGGCTCAGTGGATAGAGCGTCGGCCTGTGGATTGAAAGGTCACAGGTTTGATTCCGGTCAAGGGCATGTACTTTGGTTGCGGGCACATTCCCAGTAGGGGGTGTGCAAGAGGCAGCTGATCGATGATTCTCTCTTATCGATGTTTCTAACTCTCTATCCCTCTCTCTTCCTTTCTGTAAAAAATCAATAAAATATATTTTTTTAAAAAGAATTAAACAGATAAAGCATATTTTAGGCCAAGAGCACTGGGTAGAGTACTGTGACTACTGCACACTTTGGAATAGACTAGACCCAGGTTTGAGAACCTGCTTGCCCACTGGCTATGTCATGGATCTTGTGTAATTTACTTAAACTTCTCTATATCTACCTAAGAGGACAATACCTGCCTCATGTGGTACTATGTAGATGATAGTAGGAGATAATACAGGCTAGCATGTGTCTGTTCAGTCATGAAGCATTCAATGTGGTTACCATGATAATAACTCCAAATACCAAATACCAAAATGTAATTTCAGTCAGTATTTCATCTTTCCATATGTTAATGTTTCTGCTCCTCTTATTTTTGTTTCAAAGTACTAAGGAGAGGTTTAAGTGTTTACATCTTCACTATAATTAGTCAAGTCATCTAGGTCTTAATTTATCTACATGCTAGTTGGACAATTCAGCCCCACCACTTTAGCACTGGGTAACTTTAGTGGAAGATCAGGTAACTGCACATACATTGTACACATTCATACACTTAAAAGAATGTGATATGCCTTAGCTGGTATGGCTCAGTTGGTTGGTGCGTCGTCTGGTACACCGAAAGGTTTCAGGTTCAATCCCCAGTCAGGGCACACACAACTGATTAATGTTTCACTCTCAAACTGATGTCTCTCTCCCTCTCCCTCTCCCTTTCTCTCTTTCTAAAATCAATAAAAATAACAACATCTCTTCAGATGGTTATAGAAATAAACTTAAGGTTTCACACAGCTGGGTAAGACTGATAATTTAAGTAGTTGCCTTATCTCCTCCCTCTTTGCCCTATTCCAGGTAGATTGGGAAAGACAGCTACAGCAAGTTTACTTACTTATCAGATATGCATATAATTAGAATACTTCCAAGTATTGAAAGAGATAGCAACTCTTAATTTTATAAAATGTTCCCACTAAGCAAAGCCTTGACACTGCTGCTGTGTAAAATTAAAACACACCAGTTACTGACATATGTACCTCAAAATTCTATGTATATTACAACAGAGATTTTTTTAAAAAATTAAATGTATTTTATTGATTTTTTACAGAGAGGAAGAGAGAAGGATAGAGAGTTAGAAACATCGATGAGAGAGGAACACTGATCAGCTGCCTCTTGCACACCCCCTACTGGGGATGTGCCCGCAACCAAGGTACATGCAACCGAGGCTGCAACTAGATGTAGCCTTATTCCACTACTATTACTAGAGCCAAAAAAGATAATCAAGAACAAAAGCCCTTGACCAGAATCAAACCTGGGACCCTTGAGTCCACAGGCTGACGTTCTATCCACTGAACCAAACTGGCTTCGGCAACAGAGATGTTTTTAATGTCTAAAACCATTTCTGTAAAAACCCATCATCCCCAAAACCTATAATTCTCAAACTGTCAGATCTAGTTAGTTATATTGTACTAAAAATTTTCACTATCTGAATGTATGCAAGTAGAAAAGGGAGTTGGTACAAATAACAATGGTGTTTTATTTATTATATTTAACAATCTCATAAGCACCTGGTATAAAGGTTAATTTATAAAATGTTATAGTTCTAAATTTTGCCTTTCTTAAAAAGAATGCTGATTTCAATTTGTATAAAGTTGTCATTATATTAAAATAAAACAATATATGTTGTGAGATTATAAGAAAATTAAATCAGGTGTTTCATAAAAAACAAGAACTATTTTGAAAAACTAAATAAGACTGTACCGCTGAGACCGGTTTGGCTTAGTGGATAGAGCGTCGCTCTGTGGACTGAAAGGTCCCAGGTTCGATTCCGGTCAAGGGCATGTACATTGGTTGCGGGCACATCCCCGGCAGGGGATGTGCAGGAGGCAGCTGGTCGATGTTTCTCTCTCATCGATGTTTCTAGCTCTCTATCCCTCTCTCTTCCTCTCTGTGGAAAAATCAAAAAAATATATTTAAAAATAAATATAAAATAAGACTGTACCTATAAACCATAAACCATTTCACATAAACCAAACACAGTAAATCTACAAAAAATTAAATACTGAAAAAGAAAGGGCTTGTTTTAGTAATACAAGGCACTTACTAGGAAATCTTTGAGCAGCCATTTGCCGTAGAGAGTAAAAGATATCACACATTACAGTGGGGCAGCTCATACTTGATTGTATAATTGTACTGAATAACTTGTCTACATAGTAGCGCAGATTTTCCTGTAGGATTTAAAAAGGTAAACATTAAGATTTTGGCTTTTACACATCTTCAACAGACTTCATGGGGAAAAAAATGCAATGAAAACAAGCTCAATTAGGCAGTCACTAGCTAGTATTCTAGAGCTCTGCTTCCCTTCTCTAAACTCATTCAGTTAAAGGACAATTTACAGCTTGAATCCATTTAATATATTAGATTTGGACTAGGTAGACGTAAGTGATGTATGGATTAAACCGCACAAGAAGCAACAGAAAGTATAACGACCCCAGGGGAAATTAGGAAAACAACTCAGATATGCAGGCACACAGACACTGTGGCACTGTTATCTGCTGCAATGAAAACTTGTGACTCTTCCCAGAGGCAACTTTAAGTGTTGGCTGACCAAGTCATGTGCTATTTAGTTGATCAGTTTGAACCTAAAGGACCAATCAGAATGAGGCTGCAACTAGATGTAGCCTTATTCCACTACTATTACTAGAGCCAAAAAGAGATAATCAAGAACAAAAGCAAAGTGAAACTTGATGAAGAGATAACATTCTAAAAACTAGACATAGGAAATGCTGCAAATGGCTTAGGCATTATGTAAAGAATAAAAGGCACTATTCCCTCTACATAATATTACTATAACGTAAGTGGGAGATAGGTATACTTTTAAGGCCAATTTTAACGGAATTATGAAGAAAACAAGGGCTTACCTTATTATTTTCTACATTATCTCCCTCTTTCAATCTAATAGGGTCAATTTCACAAGATTTTGAGGATTCGCATATCTGAAGAATAAATTAATTTTTCATTTAATGCTTTTTAAAATATTTGGCAAAATGAAAATATTTTTCTAATAATACAAATTATAAAAATTAAAACTATAAACAAAGTTTAAAACCCCCATCCAGAGATAATATATACAATATTCCTGAAGAATTATATAGAAAAAAATTTTCATATATTTGAAACTCTAGCTAAACAGAAATCCAATAACAAAAAAAAACTAATTATGTAGATTATACTATAATGTGTCCTTTGGTAAAATTCCACTGATGAAACAGTAGATAACTGATATTACTTCTAAAGTGCTCAGCCTTATTCTTTCAGTAATACATGAATGGGCATATCATCCCCATCTATAGGTCACTAAACGAAACGTGCTATAAGGCCATGCAAACTCTTGTTATCCGAGTATGTTTATTCATTCCGTACCTCATCCAGAATAGGTTTTAATGTTACTTTCAGGTAGTGCCCTCCCACTATTTTCATCATCTCATCTAGACATCGGGTAGCCAAGGAATTTCCTCTGAAAATTGTGTTGGCATCTCTGAAATACAAGTAGAAATAAGGTGAGAATAAGTGTATTAAACAGTGGCTGTCAATAATATGAGATATCTGACTTGGTCATACATACAATCTTAGTAATTTTTACCATCCATTTAAAAGCTTGCTGCCCTTAGGATTTTTAAACTTATAAAAACTATTTAATGAAGATATAAGAAAACAATTTAAAAAAAAAAAGCATCAGATGGAGTAGCTCAGTTGGTTAAGTGTTGTTCTGTGCACTGAAAGGTTGCTGGTTTGATCCCTAGTCAGGGTGAGATACGGAGGGTAACAGATCAATATTTCTCTCACATTGATAGTTCATTCTCTCTCTCTCCCCCCTCCCTTTCTAAGGATATCCTCAAATGAGAATTAAAAAAAAAAAAGCAAACATATTTGTGTGTATAACAACACCGTAAGACTGGGACAGGAACAGGAAGCCACCAGATTGTGTTTTTTTTATATGTCACACCTGTGCACATAAGGATAATACATAATGGACAAGGAAAAAGAAACTTCTGACCTGGTATTTTGCAGCATGTGAATCATTATAATAAGAAGCAAAGACTAGAAATAGGAAATTTTGACACTGAGTTTAAACACACATACACACGCACACACACACACCTGTTATTAATTGTTAATTTTACTGTTGGTGGATACTGTTTGCTAACTTAAAGAATTCCCTTTTATTACATGCCAAGCAGTTCTTTATACTATGATACAGTAAAGCTGGTCAACACAAAAAAAGTAAGATTACAGAAACAGTTTGAAAAATTAAAGTTTAAATTTAATAACACACAATTAATACTTAATATAACTCTTACTGTGTATCCTTCAAGTCTAATTCAGCCACTGCAGTGGCAAAAGGAACAAGTTTATCATGGTGCAGCAACAGTCGTACAAGGGGCAAAACAGCATCATTTTTATCTCGACATATTTCACCCAAAATGTAAGCAGCTGAGGCAGATATTGGCTGGAATATAGAAAGGTAGAAAACAGCACAAAATCAAGAAAATGTAACTAAATCTTCAATCACTAGTCTATAAAAGTGATTCTAATATGTTCATCCTATCTAATAAAGAGGCAATATGCAAATTGACCATCACTCCAACAAAATGGCCAAAGATGACTCCCCCAAGTGGACACAAGATGGCCGCCACAATGTGGCCTGCAGGGAAGGACCTTTCAGGGGGGACCCAGGCCTGCAGGGGAGGGCAGTTGGGGGTGATCAGGCCGGCAGAGGAAGGCAGTTGGGGGAACCAGACTTTCAGGGGAGGACATTTGGGGGGAGACCAGGCCTGCAGGTGAGGGCAGTTGGGGGCAACCAGGCCTGCAGGAGAGAGCAGTTAGGGGAGACCGGGCCAGCAGGGAAGGGCAGTTAGGAGCCACCAGGCTGGCAGGGGAGCAGTTAGGCATCGATCAGGTTGGCAGGGCAGTGGTTAGGGCAGTGGTTGGCAAATCGCGAGCACATGCAATTCTTTGGCCTCACGTGTGGATCTTCCACAAAATACCATGTGCAGGTGCACACATAGCAGTAAGCAGATGGTTAGCAGTAAGCAGATGGGCGGTTAAGAGCAAGAAGGCAGGTGGTTAGGAGCAAGGGGTCCCAGATTGCCAGAGGGAGCAGATCAGGCTGAAGAGCCCCCTCTCCCCTGTGCAGCAACTTCGTTACCGGGCCTCTAGTTAACTATAAGAGAAATTTAGAACACATATAGGAATCACAGTACTGTTGTTCAGATGAACTAAATATACGTATGTATATACAGGGATGGGCAAAAGTAGGTTGAGAGTAATTAATAAAGTGGGTTTACAATAATTAATAAGTTAATAATATAAAAATAAACTCTGTTGCTTGTACTCACACCTGTAAACCACTTTTCCCCACCCCTGTGTGTGTGTGTGTGTGTGTATATATATATATATATGTATGTATATATATATATATATATATATTTATTTATTTATTGTGTTAATAAAACTTGACACTCTGAAATCTTTTCCTCCCCTTTTACATAACTATTTTAGCTTTTTAATATTAAATTATATACTTCAACTTTTTAAAGTACCTGAACATCTGGTGATTTTAGCAGCAAAGTTTTCAAAGGACCATAGTACTCTGAAGGAAGCACATAATCTTCTGTGTAACATATATTCAATCGAAGAGACCCCAGGTCATCAGTTTTAGATGACTTGTTTCCATTGTCTCTTGGCTGTAGCAAGTACCTAAAGTAAAAATGCAGTCAATTCCATGTGATGGTAATGAGCTGAGCATCCAAGTTGGTGAGGTACATAAACAGCTAAGCTATAAAAAACTAAACCAAAAGTCATCTTAATATTTTAAGGTGAGGACAATTCATAAGAAGCAGACTATTAATTTTCAGAGGCTTAATATTGGTTACATATTGAACTAGAAAGCTATCAATAGATTTTTATACAAAAACAAAAAATATAGCTAATACAAAAATTAAGATCTCAAAGGATTGAATAAGAGTTTGATAAGCTTGTGGGTTTAGAAAAAAATTTTTACTTCAATTATTATCAAAATTATTTATTTTACCAACTAAACTTAAGAAATATGCATTTAGTTGAAATAGACACACTACACAAAAAGGCATAAGTGATCTTGTTGTAAATTCTTTAAAAAAATTTTATCTTTATTGTTGAAAGTATTACAGATGTCCTTTTGTTAGTTAGTTTATTTATTTTCCCATTGACCCTCTTCACCCTGCCCCTGCCCCTCACAGGCTTGTTTTAAATTCTTTATAAAGCAAAAAATTTGGACTTCTTTTTTAAAGAAAATTAGTGATTAAAAGTTTATAAATAGATTTTTATATTATTAGATTAACTGTGTAACTACTGAAAATGTTTATTTGTAAAAATCAGATTTACTTTTTTTTTTCCAGTTAAAAGTAAAAAAAAAAGTAAAAATAGAGACAGCTTAAGTATCCATGGAAAGAAAAATGTTTAGAAATCAAGATGTTTGTAGGACTAAAACCTGAAATCTAGTAGGTACTTCCAAAATATTTCATTGTCCTACCTATTTCTTGGGGGGAAAAAATCATTTTTTTTCAATGAGTAGAGAGCACTTCAATTTTCTTTTAAAAAATATTTTATAGGCAAAGGCCACTCAAGTCTTTGCTGATAGCTTAAAACAGAGTATTTTTTATTATAGTTTTAAACATATTAAAAAATATGTATGCCAAAGTACAAATTTATTATAGTACACTATAGGCCCGGTGCACAAATTTGTGTACAGGTGGGGTGGTCCCTCGGCCTGGCTGGTGATCAAGGTCTATGGGGGGCTGGCCGGACAGGGGGTGGGGCTGCAGGAGGTTGGCGGTGGGAGTGCACTGACCACCACGGGGCAGCTCCTGCGCTTAGTGTCTGCCCCCTGATGGTCTGTGAGCATCATAGCGACGCTCGGTTGGTCATTTCCATTGTTAGGTTGTTCGGTCGTTAACAATCACTTAGGCTTTTATATATATGTTAGTTAAGAGCACAAACTTTGGGGTCAGAGAGTTTGGTTCAAATCCCAAACTGTGTGACCTTGAGCAAACTCCTCAATCTTTCTGTGCTTGTTATCTTATCTGTTGTTAATAAATGGATAATAATAGTGTCTAAATGATTTAATCCTTACAACAACTCTAAAGAGGTAAGTAAGCACATAGAAAATGCCTGGTACACAGTAAATACTATGTAAATGTTATTTGTATATATATAACTGTTACCACTTAAATATATAAATAACTCTAGATAAATATAGTTAGTTATAATATCTATATAAATGTGATTTATTATTTTAAAACTTCGTTACAAAAGGCTCAATTTAAATTACCTGAAGGATAGCTCATAAATTAAGGAATTTTGTATAAACTAGAACTAAAGGGAAAAACAACAAGATATATTAAATAGAAGCTATCTGGTATGCCTAAGGACTAGGGATAAAAAAAAGAAAGATCTGAAATACATTTCTTCTAGTTTTTTGAATAAAGTTTTTCAGTTTAAAAGAGTAAGAAGCATGAAATAAAGATAAATTATTACATGAATGTGCCAGTGAGTTGTTCTGCACCTACTTTATTTTTTCATTCACAACTAGAGAGGCATAAAAGTAATCCTTATGCTCGCAGGAGTTGGTAGTTTTGACAGTTCCTTAATATACTTAAATATCAGCATTTGGAAATTTTATTTATTTATTATTTTTTTAATTAAAAAATTTTTTTATTAAGAGCATTTGGAAATTTTAACCGTAAGGTCCATATAATTGAAAATGAGGTAGGTAGGCAAAACTATAATTATTTATTCATAATGCTATATAAGCTAGAAAATAACTGCTCAAAGGCAGCTCTATAATACTTGAATATTATTTCTGATTCCATAAAGATAACCATTATCAATGGATTTTTACTAAAATAGGAGATTAAAAATTAGGTGCTCAAATTGGCAAAGTAGGAAACCAACTCATCTCAAATTAAATATTAATCTACTTTTAAATATGTGTAAGTAAATGTTTATTTTATGTGTGGGAAAAAACCCCTATCATTTGTTTCATTTACTATTTGAATCATACTTTCAAAATTAAAAGTTATAACATGAGAATATATTTATACCTATTTTCTTTTCTTAATGCACACTTTTACAGTTTTAAATCATTTGGGTGCAAATTGTACCAATTTGTGTAACTTTACAATGGTTTTATAAACATTAAGTTCTCTGACATTGAGGTAACTGGTAAAATATGATTAAACTACATTCTTTTTATTTATAACATTCCAAATAAAGGAATACTGGTATATTAAAAAAAAAAAAAAAAGGACAGAAATTTTATATGTACTGATGCAGAATAATGGTAATGACAGCAGCAATAACTACAATGATGAGAGCATGAGTTATGCCCATGGCCATAACACTTGCGGATCACTTTATTTAAACTCATTTCACCCTTTAACAACTTTGGGGTGCAGGTATTAATGCTATTGCCCCTATTTTATAGTCCAAGAAAGCAAGGCAAATAGGCGGAGTAATCTGTCCATGGCCACACCGGCAGTTAATGGCAGAGATGAATTTGGACCAGGGCATTTGGTTCCGGAGTCTATATTCGGGCGAGGGCCAGAGTCTTAACCCAGTCAGAGACAACAAATACTTACTGAGATTCTGCTAAATTGATAAGTGAAAAAAAGCAAGGTACAGAATATGTCCCTTTGTGTAAAGAAAGGGAAAGAAGAATATATGTGTATTTGTCTGTATATACATAAAATATTTTCAAAACTCAAAATAGCCCTAACCGGTTTGGCTCAGTGGATAGAGCGTTGGTCTGTGGACTCAAAGGTCCCAGGTTCAATTCCAGTCAAGGGCATGTACCTTGGTTGTGGGCACATCCCCAGTAGGGGGTGTGCAGGAGGCAGCTGATCAATGTTTCTCTCTCATAGATGTTTCTAACTCTTTATCCTTCTCCCTCTCCCTTCCTCTCTGTAAAAAATCAATAAAATATATTTTAAAAAAAACACCAGAAAACTCAAAACAGTAGCTGCCTCAGAAGAAGGAAATTATTTAGCTGGAGGACAGAAGCAGGTGACATATTCTGCTTTTTAAACTGTGAACCATATGTTACTTATTCAAAAAGTCAAATAAAATTCTAGTATCTATATAGGTTCAAGTTAAAGTTAACTAATATCAACACTAACAAGCTAATCTTAACATTTCATAGAAGTTTCAGAACAAAGAACACACATCATTACTAAGGAATTGAAGAGTCAAGAAAGGAATGGGAAATGACTGAATCATGTTTAATTTGAGATAGTCAAATTGGAACCATTAAAAATCAGTTTTCAGACAAGGATTATAATAGGTAAATCCTAAGTAGAAATTCTATGAAAAATGAAATTGATGCTTTTAAAACATTACTGATCATTATTCTCTATCTTTCATAATATCAAGATTAGAAAAAATATGCCTGAAGTCTTGTAAGGTAAATAAAGCTTTTCTTGACTGTTCCTGCAGTTCCCATCAATCCCACAAGGGGATGCTATAGCTCTACAACTGACAAAGGAGGCTAAGTAATTTCTACTTAAAAGGAATTTAAAAATATATATATGAATAAATTTAATTTATGTTTGTTAGTTTTCTTCCATCCTGCCAAGGTCGTTGGACAAAGTTCTGCCACTTTTGGAGGGCCTTCCTGGAGACAGTCTTACCTAATATACAGGCTACGTGGCACATTTCAACTTCACTTTGAGGGGCTCTAGGAGCACAACTTACTTTTCATTTTGTAATGAGTAGTTTGACATATTATTTTAAAGACTAAGAAAACTGAGTTCTAAATTTTCATCGTAAAATGTATAGTACTTTATGAAAGGTGAAAGAAGACGTGGGGATGGGGGTGGGTGGGAAGGTAACAAATATTTATTAATTTTTCACAGTGACTAAGTAATTTTCCCCTCTTCTGTGAATGCAGTTCAGAAATTATAACATACAAAACATAACCATAAAGGCCAATAAACCTTAGATCTGTATTAGCAAGAGCTAAAAATAAAAATTTTGAGAGTCTAAAAATCAGTCTTCAAGAGATAACTGCTTGAGGACAACGGAGTCCAAAGCGAAGAATGTCTGATGGCCAACCAGGAGAGGCAGGCTCCTCTAAGGACAGACGAGACTGGTGCCCATGGTAAGAAACATCTAAACACTCATTTCCAACTCCTCTTCCGGGCAACTGAAACCGAGTTCTAAAAAGTGGGCGTTAAAAGTTTAGTAAATGAGAAAAAGCATGTTCTTTCACACTCAGCTGAAACCCAAGTCCAGCATGAGGGCTGCGGGGCACCCTGTTGGAAAGTACAGGGTATAGAGCTTCTAAGTATCATAAACAGAACAAACAATAGCTGCAGACCAGTTATGCTAAGGAAGTGAACAGCAATTTAAGGCCCAAACATTAAGTTTCGTTTAGCACCAGTTTAACGTCACTAAACTGACGTTACCAGTTTAACATTTCAGGTGAGTGTGAAAGAACATGCTTTTTCTCATTTACTAAACTTTTAAGGCCCACTTTTTAGAACTCGGTTTCAGTTGCCCAGAAGAGGAGTTGAGATGTTTCTTACCATGGGCACCAGTCTCGTCTGTCCTTAGAGGAGCCTGCCTCTCCTGGTTGGCCATCAGACATTCTTCGCTTTGGACTCCTTTGTCCTCAAGCAGTTATCTCTTGAAGACTGATTTTTAGACTCTCAAAATTTTTAGAGTCCTAAAAGGTAAAATAATGTTGGACCAATGCCGACCCACCAGAGTCCTGAAAAGTGTATTAACTGAATCAGCTCAACAATAGCCAGACCCTAGACATTTAGGAAATAACATTAGGGCCATCTATCGTACGTTTCAATGGGGTGTGGTGAAGAACCACTGGTTAGAGCCCATAAACAGCTGTTTCCCTACAATAAACCCTTTGCCTTCAAACATCCATAGTTCTCATGACCATTAATGAAACTTCTCAACTGCAGATATTAATTTGTGACCACGCATTGTCTTACATGGGCAACTCTTATGTGATATTTAAAATGTTTTCCATTTCCCCTTAGAGGTAGGATTTAGTTTTTGAACAGTCTTACTCTATCTTTTTAAGCTTAGTTCCCATTATTCCCTTACATAAACCTTCCAGTCAAATTACTACTTGCTATCTTTGGACACAACTTTCTGTTTACCTCAAAATGCTCCTCCTCTGCAATACTCTTTCCTCAAACTTTACTAACTCAGCTGGAGCAGAGCTCATCTGGTCCCCAATATCTCCTGTAGTTTTTGAATTTAGACAATTTAGTACTTTTGTCTCAGTACCAGAGGTCAAGTCACAAAACTATCAATGTACTTATACAATGAGTGGCCAGATTATTATGACCTCTGAACGTATAATAACCTGGCCACTCAGTGTATATCGTATAGAATAAAAGGCTAATATGCAAATTGTCCCCTCGACCAGGAATTTGACCAGCAGGCAGGCCATGTCCCCTCCCATGGCCAGGCTGGCCGAACTCCCACCCATGCATGAATTCATGCACCAGGCCTCTAATATATATATATATATATATATATATATTTATACACAACACATTGAGTGGCCAGATTATTATGTGTTCAGATATCATAATAATCTGGCCACTCAGTGTATTTCTGCAAGAATAAATTAATGACCAGATCAATTAATGTTAATGATTTTGGCTTATTTCATTATGATTATTATAAGCACTTATTTGCATGTACAGAGAGTTCACTAGAATGTTTGCCTTCTTACCAGGCTTGATGGGAGGTATCATTTCTTAACACGTTCACAGGAACCTTAATCTCCCCTAGGAAGATATCTTGGACCAGGTTTCCATTGTTCCACAGGTCAATCCTGAAAATTTAAAACTGGCTTTATTTGTTTGCAAACAATGCTTAAGAGAACTCAAACCACCAAATAGCTTCAAATTATTTTGATTTGGATCACAGCATTAATTTTACATGCTTAAAAGAGATGTTAGCATCTTCATATACCTCACTATCTAACTAAGAAAGCAAAATATCGCAGTAGCTTTTATTTATAAGCACAGAAAGTAACCATTTTAAATAGTCTAAAAGAAAGCACTTAAGTTTCTTAGTTTCAAAGTCTAGGTTTTATTTTAATATTTTAACTTGTAACAATAAGGACTACAGAGTTACTTTGTTGAATTGGAGAAAAGAAACTACAGTTTCTCAATTAGAATCAGTTAATGTGTAAAGATAGACAATTTAGAAAAATATACTACCCGATCATTCCAAACATGTGATTAACATATCCTTTAGAATAGATGAACACACTGTTAACACCACACCTACACATGCACTTACAAAAACTTTCCCCTTCCAAACAGCACAGGTGTTTAAGATCTAGGAAATGCACAAACTTCAAACACATGCACCTGTTGAGTTATCTTACAAGACTTCTTACCTCACTGAAATTTCTGTTAGACAGCAGATATGTTAAGAAGAATAAAAACATTATTTCTAATGTGTAAGGCTAATATGTAATTACTTTTCTATATATATACTTTTTGTATCCATTATGCTATGATTCAGAAATTTAAGGAGCAATTAAAATTTAAAAATAATATAAAATAGGTGAAAATTAGTTCATCTTTGTTTATAAGACTATTTCTATTATAAAGACTGTTCTGTCAAGAATCATATTTTGGAAAGATAATTTGGATTGAAGTTAGATGCATGTTCCTCTAAGTTTCATCAACCAAGTTGCTACAAAAGAGAATTCTATTAAGAATGGTTCACCTTTTCCAGTTAAATTTAGGATAATTTTTGGCACAGAAAAAAGAAATTGTGTAAAACTCCAAGACACATACCTAATTTCTAGCTTTTCAATGTCCTCCTCTTCTACCTGGAACTGGGATTTTCTGGTGTAACTACTGGATCTGGTTACCTGTAAACAGAATATTCTAGTAAAAAATTTTTTTTGAAATATCTTTTTCCTTCATGAACTTAAAATTATCTTTAAAATCATTACCTTTAAAATCTTTTATTTTATTATAAACAGAGGAAAATGCCTAGCAATATTTTAGCCCAAAAGCTAAATGTAAAATAGCCATGGAAGAACAAGGTGGTATAAAAATATCAAAAAGCTTTGGCAGGGTGACTCAGTTGGTTGGAGCATCATCCCATACCCCAAAAAGCTGCGGGTTTGATCCCGTTGGGCACATATAGGAGGCAACTGATGTGTGTTTCCTCCCTCCCTTCCATCCTCTCTCTGAAATCAGTAAGTATATGAGGATTTAAAAAAATTACCAAAAGCCTCCACACCCTTCCTTATCAACTCAGTATAAAGCAACATTAGATTCTCTGGCTCAACTGTAATCTGGTGGTGACTCAATGAGTGTTGTATTTCAGTGAAGCTGCACAGTCCCGTATTTCTCAGGATCCCTATGCCACCCTTATACTTCCTTCTCACATTTTTACTGAAAATATCAAGGCCATTAGCAGGAACTTCCTCAACTACAATCCACCTGAACTTGTCCATGCCCATTAAGTCCTTTCTACTTGAATTTTCTCCATCCTCTTCACAACAAGATAGTATGGTCTTCCTCTTTTCTTAAACTACTCCACCCACACCTAATACACAGTAAGCATTCACTTTTTTTTAAAAGAGAATATTTATTTGGTAAATCACAGAGGTAGAAAAAGTAATTCCTAGAAGAAATGGGCTTCGAAAAAACATTACAGAGCAGGCGTGGGGAACCTATTTTCTGCGAAGGGCCATTTGGTTACTTATATAACTAGAGGCCCGATACATGAAATTTGTGCTCAGCCCTCACAGCCCCAGCTTTGTCCAGAAGGACATTCTGTTGTTCAGTCTAATTAGCATATTAGCTCTTTATTATATAGGATTGCTAATATAATTTATTTCATATAAATTTATGTTGCTATGAAAAAGCTCCTAGATTTATTGAATTTCAAGTCCAGCCTGTGATTGCCTTGGCAGGGCCAGGCCAAATCCCACAGGTGGATGGTTCCCCATCCCTGGCATAGAGTGAAGGACGGGCCCAGGGAGTCTGGGAGTCAGGAAGTGAAAAATAAGACCCTTGGGAGGGTGGGGAGGAAGGAGGAGGAGAAGGGAAAGGCATGCTCCCAGGAAGGAGCGTGCACTGGGTCCTCTTTCCTAAGGGTTTTAAGGGTTGAGATTTTAGGGGAGATTCGGGGGAAGACCCTAACAGAATATTTAGCAGCTTTCCAGCTATGTCGTTTTAGGGTTGTGGTCTCCACTAGTTGATTTAATTACAGCTTTCTTTACCAGTTTGTCATGTCACTGAAGGCTAAGAAAAATTCTCCCCTTAAACTATGGTCCCTTTATCGCCTTCCTTTCTCAGACAAATATCTGAAAACCATGAAACCATCTTCATAGCCTCCACTTCCTCACCACCCACTCACTACAGTAACTCTTCATATCTGACTTCCTCACAGGTCACCCGCCTAAAACCCTGCTCTTAATCACCAAGTCGGATGATGGATTCTTAGTTCTCACCTTCACTGACCCCTCTATCTGAAGGAGCAATCACACACTGTATCTCCTTTTCCAGAAACATTCTTTTCTTTGCGGTGCCCAGGCACTATCCTGGCAACCTTCTGCTCTCTCCGCTTCTTCCTCTGGTACCTCTTTTTCCACAGAACCTACGAGTATGGATTTTCTCTAAGGTTTTATTTCTTATTTTGTCCTAAGACCTGCAAGTGCTCAATAGTTGACAAAGTGCTTTCAGATCCATTATCTCCTTTGTTCATCAGATCACCGCTCTGAAGCAGGCAGCTAGATTTATTATCCTCATCTCAAAAATGAGGAAGCTCAAGTACAGAAATGAAGAGACGTGCTCCAAGTTGAATACCGAGTGAGTGCCAAAACTGCTTGTCTTCACTTTCCTCCTTTACTGTGGCCCTACCTCTTCCCCCTGCATTTCTTGCCTCTCTGTAAGCAAGTCTGGAGTCTTTATTTGCACCTGTCCTCCATTTTAAGTTTCAGTCACAAACTGCTTATTGGAGGATTTTACATCCCAGACCTCAAGCTAATTATGCCTCAAAATGAACCACGTCTTTTTTCCTTCTCTTGATTTTCCTCTTTCTCAAGATATGAAATCATGAAGACAATAGCTGACTCCTCCCTCTGTCTTTGGTTCTATAACTAATCCACTGTCTTGCCTTTGTCATTCCTTTTTCATCTGTCCCTTCTTCTCTATTTCCATATTACTCTCTTGGATCAGATCCACTTCCTCCCCTCCCCCCTACCTTTTTAAATCACAATCTCGATTTCTGTCCTCTCTCCCTCAGCCATTTGGTCCACAGATCATGGTTAATTCTTCCCATTAACCTTACAGCATTATTCTTACAGTTTCCAGGCTCAAAAATATTTAATGGCTAGCATTTAAGAACCTCAGGAGGCACCCAGGATCTTTGATTGTAGTTTTACTTTTGTTGTTGTTGTTGTTAACACCTGAGGATATTTTTCCATTGTTTTTTAGAGAGAGTGAAATGGAGGGGGAGGGGGGGGGGGACGGGGGGACGGGGGGTAGGGAAGGGAGGGAGACAGAGAGAGAGAGAGAGAAACCTCAATATGAAAGAGATACACTGATTAGACACACTGATTAGCCTCCCACACGTGCCCAGACCAAGGCTAGGGATCCAGTTTGCTCCAAGGCACATGCCCTTGACCAGAATCAAACCAGGGACCCTCCAGTCTGTAAGTTGACACCCTATCCATTGAGCCAAACCGGGTAGGGTCTTACTCTATCTTTTTAAGCTTAGTTCACATTATTCCCTTACATAAACCTTCCAGTCAAATTACTATTTGCTATCTTTGGACACAACTTTCTGTTTACCTCAAAATGTTCCTCTGTAATACTCTCTTTCCTCTGACTTCACTAACTCAGCTGGAGCAGAGCTCATCTGATTCCCAATATCTACATCATTTTACTGCTGCAGATACACTTGCATGTGTGTTTTGTGTCTCTTGCTCCACTAGCAGACATTGAATCTTATCTTTATAATCAGCTCAACAAAGTGTCCTTTGAATAAATGTTTCAGGTCTAATAGGTATGCTTGGATATAATAAGCAGGTCAGGTCTTGATTTCCAGAGGGCCATCTGCTTACTCCAAGTTGCCCCTATCTTTTCTCCAGGCTGGATGTAACAACCATTAATGAACGTAGAGCAACAGAACTAAGTTGTTCTGGCTTCACTGTGGTATTCAAACAGTACTCTGCAGAAGACTCCTGTGGTCACTGTTTGTCAGGGGTGTGTGTGTGTGAGGGGAGGGTGGAGGGTTGGGTGAGCTGGGGAGACACACAGAGAAGGATGTGATATTGAGGACGACATGTGATATTGAGGTATGCCCCTAGAACTCCCCATCCCCAATCAATCAAGGCTCTGCCTTCATTTATTTTACACATTGAGCCTCAACTGCATTGCACCATGGCTCTCCTGCTTTCAGAAGAGAACTGTTTAGTTGCATTAGTTGGTGAAATGATTACTATGGCAGTAATTTGAAAAAAGAAGTAAATCAACATTCAATGTTAAATGTTAAAATTTATATAAAATAGAAAGTTACCTCAAAATAAAAGGTTTCATTAAACTGTGGATTGCTTGTTTTCTTCTTTACTTTAGTCTTCTTTTGGTCATTCCTGTTCCAATGTGGTAGAGTTTTACCTTGTAGAACTTAACAGCACACAATTATAAAACATGCTATTTCCAACCAGGGAGCCTGACCTCTGTTTAGCTGTTAAGATGCCTCAGGAAGACTGCACTTTTAAATACTACTTGGGGGGAGGGGGTTGGCAAATGTGGTGTCTAAAAATTCAAATATAAGAATACACAAGTTTTGTGTATCTGATATTTAGCAAAATTGTATGATTTTCTCTGTGGCTATACCAGATTGACTGCCAAGCTTATATCAGAGGTTTTAATAACACATTCTAATATATAAGCAACTTAGAATAAATGGCAGAAGGAAGACAATGAGATTCAGAGTGCCTTTACCTATGTTGAAAAATACCTGAGAAACATGAAAAGCACTCAATTTAGTTTCTGGGCTTCAGCTACAATGTAGCTTTATAAAAAAAAACAAAAACTTTTTATTTTGAAGTAATTATAGATTCAGAGTAAGTTAGGAAAAAAATAAGGAAGTCCCACACAATCTTTCCCCAGCCTCCTCCAAAGTTAACATCATATACAATTATATTACAATATAAAAACCAATATTGATTTTTTTATAAAAAAAAATTCATATGCCAAATAGTTTCTATCTGTATGTCACTAAACAATTACACTTAAGAATTTGCTTGTCAGGTATAGATTACAAAGACAAAAAACAAGAACAGCTCAACCAGGTTAAATATTTTTAACATACAAATTTCTCTGACAGCATGAAGGATTGGGTATCTAGCTCCTTTTATATTTAAAACCATGTATGTTAATAGTGTACCACTGTTTGAGTATCCAATAAATACCAGGCCTGATGCGCGAATGAATCGTAATGTAATGTAAATATCTGTTTTCCAATGGTCTCAACCTGTGGGAACCGCTAGCAGGACCGCCTAAGACCATCAGAAAACAGATATTTACATTACGGTTCATAACAGTAGCAAAATTACAATTATGAAGTAGCAATGAAAATAATTTTACGGTTGGGGGTCACCACAACATGAGGAACTGTGTTAAAGGGTCGTGGCATTAGAAAGGGTGAGAACCAGTGGTGGAGAGGGAATGTTGTGCTCTGTTTCCTGATTCTAAACCTTTCAGTTGTAGATAAATTTCAAACTAGCCAGGCTCTGAAAAAAACCATAATGAAGTTATAAACTACAAAACAGAACAAAGTGCTCCAGGCTTCCCTTCAATGAGCCTGACTAAGAAGTAAAACCCATGGTTTGGTGGGTGCGCTCCACGTCCTGGCACTTGAGCACTTTGTCTATTACTCGGATTCCCTCAGCACAAATGCTGTGAGTAGATAAGGCAGTTTTGGCCTTGAGCTGCTTTCCAGGTAACAATATGGAAACAGCCTTATTCTGAGGAAACTGCCTTATTCTGCATAAAACCTAAGACATTTGCCAGTAGGAAGGCTGACAATGAATAAAGAAAGTGAAGTTTACGTTTTCAAGTACATTTTAACTACTATAAAATTGATGTTCTTTCCCCACAGCCTAAAAGTCTGGCAGATTTGAAATGATACCCATTTTCTTTCTATAAAAATAGGACTTGGTTGTTACAAGTGTATAATAGAACTCACTAAAGATTTTTCTTTCAATACATTACTTTGTGTCATAAGTAGTTACTTAGCATTTGCTTTTAGAACCTTAATTTTATAATTCTTACATCAAACTTTAAAACTTAAAAATCTCGTAATTTAATAAATATTACCTAGAAGGGCCCACTAGAGAAACTGTTGCATAAGGGTCACAGCTTTGTCCATTTATGAGAGGCAACCCATGGCATGCCTTGATGCTAAGGAAGAATAAAAGAAAATTAAGATATAATATTCAGGTTAAGCAATATAAGACATTATTTTTAAATACAAATGAACATATTCAAAGAGTGAAAATTGTTTTCCACATGCTTGGTGTTGTATGCGTACATACAACGCCTACCCCAAATATATGTATGTATGCATGCATTTATTTATGCTAGAATTCCAAAACAGGATTATACAATAATATTATACTTAGCACACATGATCTGAGACTACCAAATAATATTTAGCACACATATCCCCACTAAATATCTAACAAGGTACATTTTGTGGTTTGACAATATATATTAAAACTGCTGTGGCTTCTAAAACGGAAAAGAAAGCGGTGTGAACCTTAAAGGTGAAACTACAAAACTTAGCCAGATCTATGGTGGCACATCCTCTGCTAAAACATGAATGAGAAACAAAGAAACAATTGTGGTTTCCCGTTAAAATCTGATTCATAAAGGAACGATGAACGATGCCAAGTACCTGCCAGGAGGGGAAAAACCGGGCGTTGTGGGCCCTTGGACCTCCTGGGTGGTCCAGGGTATCCTGGCCTTTCTCTGGAAACTTCCATCGGCCCTAATGCTGGTTGTACTTTGAGGATCCACATTTGAACCTGATGGAGAGGCCTATGCATCACATGAAGCATCCCAAAATTCATTAATTTCACAGCCCAGTTTCTGACAAGTACACTAGACCGGTGGGTAGGAATAACTTCCACTGGTTTCAGTGAAAATGTTTCTTAATCATGTAAATTTTCAAATTTCATATTTGTTAGATATCTTTAGGAATTAGAGGGGCCAAGTCAATACTTGAAAAATGGGAATTGTAAATTGGCCTCTTTTCCTTTAAACTTATCCTGAGCTACCCTGTTAAATAAATTTGTGCTGCCAATTTTTAGATGTTCTATTCTCACAGCAACAGGCTGTGATGTCAGAGGGTTTTTTACCACAAAATTGATTTTAAAAAATGCTAGGCAGATTTTAAAAAATGTGAAGCAGAAAGCTCTGATTTAATTGCATGTTATTCAACTATCATGTTATATAAATAACAATGAAAATAGATATAGAAAATAAAAAAACCTCAAAATAACAACAACAAAATCTGATTCATATATGGAGGGCAAGCCTCAGATGATGCTGTATGTAGCCTTTTATTCTGATTCTCAGTAACAGGTCCTACATCATTCTGTTGAAAATGTTTTAAAGTTTAAACCATAAAAACAGAAGGCATCTAATCCATTCCATGGGTAACAGCAGTTGGTATTTACAGAGATCACAGAATCTGACTCAATGACCTGCTCCTCAAATTTCCTCATGAATTATTACTGAGTTCATGAATTTAGATTAATATCTGCATTTCCTAATGCCTCAGAGAAAGTCGTCAGTGCTGCTGAAAAGTATTCTTCACTGAAAGATGTGGGCTACTGAGCAACATCCTATTTCTCTCAACCCACAGATCATATTAGTGAAGTACAAATGGTGTACTGCTGAGTAAAGAAAGAAATGATAATATGACTCATTTCTATTAAACTGGGTATAAAAAACAAATTTTAAAAATTTCTGAAACTAACCAAAGAAAGCACAGGCCAAGATAATGATTCTGGTTATTAATGTTAGGCTTAAGTACAGTCAAACTTTCCCACTGTACATGCTGTGTGAAACTTACATTTCTCAGGCTAAACCTGATTTTATATAGCGTTTGCAGTTTACTGTGCATTTTCACAAAACATCCAGTTCTCACAAATGCCTCTGAGAAGAGCATCAAAGAGTACCATCATGCTATCTTAAAGAAGAAGACTCAAAAGGTTATGTAAGAAAGTAACAAAATAAGGCTAACAAGGTAATAAAAAATTTGTAAGAAGTGGGCCAAGACTCAATTTCTACTTTCTTAATTGTGTCTGAAGTCTAGCATACTTCTACCTTTTCCCAGTGCCTGGATATATTGTATTACTCTCCTTGTAATACAAAATATGTCTTATGTAAACACTAATTATGAGAAATCTAAATTATAGAAATTTACTATAATTTTATGAAGTATAAAAAACTGAGAAAAGTGCAGTATACAAAGACTTCTATGATAATACCCAAAAACAATGATACTCACAAGTCTATAAAAATCATCAGAATACTCAATTTTTAAATGTAAGAGTTTTGTGATAAACAAGTAATATTATAAATATAGGTTATTTTATTTGCTACATATATTATGAAATACTATGTTTCTAATAAATAGGATACAATTATTCTTCTAATTGGTAAACCAAGCAGTTTCATATCATAAACCATAGAAGAGCAGAAAATGTTGAAAATATCCACCGTAGTATACTATGTAGTATATTATCTTACATCTTGTTTATACATCACATACAAAGATTGGATATTAATACATTTATTTTTAGAAATTACAAAGGAAAATACACTTAGTCCAAACTAGTTAATAATATAGAGTGATTTGAATCTTTTCCTTGGACAGATATATGTGTGTGTGTGTGTGTGTATATACACACACACACATATGTATACGAGTATGTAAACACACACACATACCTATCTTGTGCATACACACACACACACACACACACACACACATATATATATATATATATGTATTTTATTGATTTTTTACAGAGAGAAAGAAGCATCGATCAGCTACCTCCTGCACATGCCCCACTGGGAATGTGCCCACAACCAAGGTACATGGCCCTGACTGGGATCGAACCTGGGACCCCTCAGTCCACAGGCCGATGCTCTATCCACTGAGCCAAACCGACTAGGGCCCTTGAATTTTTTAATATTTTTTTTTAACTAAAAGACAAATGTTAACTTCTACATATAGCCAAGATGAAAGAACAGGGAATAGATTTACTCTCCCAACAGAAAAAAAAAAAAAAAATTAAAAAAAGGACAAAATCAGTAACACAGGATAGTCATTTCTGAGGAAGGAATAAATAAGGTGAGCCCTCCAAATGTCCCAGCTTACAGTTATATAGTTTTCCTGGGAAGAAGAGGGAGAATTGTCAGTTGGGAAAGGCCAAAGTGACTTGAGTTTCTAGGGCAGAGTGCTGAAGGAAAGAAAACTGCACACAGAAAAAAACAAACAAACCCCAGAAAGGTACAAGAATGCTGAGTGCTGATAAGCATACACTTATGAGGAAACTACCTGAGGCTTGGGAAAGAACCATTTGATAAGAGCAAAGGGAACAATTCCTGAAGCCCACAAATGGCTAGAAGGAGGTCTAACCAGCCGCAGCAGAAAACCTGGTAATTCATGGGTTCTACCTCAACAGTGGGAGAATATAAGCCCTAGACAAAAGGCCAACTCTTATTCCATCTAATAAAGCTTAAAAGCAAAACACAAAAGAATCAAAGTAACTTAACTGAGCCCTTAAGTATGTTCATGGGAATATATACAATAATATTCAGCAACTTCACAATGTATAGTTCCAATAGAAAATAAGCAGAAACACAAAGAATAAAAAAAATATGACCCACATGAAAAAGAAAAGCAATCAAGGACCAAAAATGACATGGATGATAGAACTAGTAGATAAGGATATTAAAAACCAGTTATTATAACTGTTTCATATGTTTGATATAGACACAGACAATAGTTTAAATTTAATTAAAAATGAAAGTCTAGAGATGAAAAACACAGGCCTCACAAGAAAAACACACTAAATGGGAATAACAGAAGATTCGATATGGCAGAAGAAAAGATTAGTACACACAAAGACAGAGCAATAAACACATATTAAAAAGATGTGTAAATGGTCTAAACATGCCTATTAAAATGCAGAGATTTTCAGATTGAACAAAAAGAGAAAATTATATGCTACCTATAAGAAACTCACTTTAAATATAAAAATTAGGTTAAAAGTAAAAGAATGGAAAAATACATACTTTGCTAATACTTAATCAAAAGAAAGCTCAGTATGTATATGGGTAATAATAACCCAAATGTCTATCAGTAGGGCTCTGATCGAATGAGCTACAGTAAATCTTTATATTGGAATCTTTGCAGTTGTCAAAAAAAAAAAAAAAAAAAAAAAAGGTAAATATTCTCTAATTACTCTGACATGAAGTCAGAGTTATGTTATTTTCAGGTTATGTTATTAAAAAAGAGGAAGTTATAGAACACTATACTTTGTGTAAGAATTGAGCGGGAAATGTAAATATATTTTTATTTCTATTTACATATGTAGGAATGTATATTTGCTTATATTTTCAAAAATAGTGAAAGAAAATCCAAAACTTTTAAATATAGGAGTAAGGAGGCTACAGAGTTGGGAATGGATGTGATACCTCCCCAAATATATCTTATATAAGTTCTGATTTTGGAAACATAAAAACTTTTACATTTCAAAAGTAAAATTAAACTTACGAAGCAATCCTTAAAAATAAAAACCTGAGAAACCACTAATGAAGAAAATAATTAATTTTAAAGGTCTAGAACACAGTATTTGACTACATTCTTAGTCACATATATTCTTAGAACAAGTAACAGGAAGATATCTTAAACTTCATTCAGTAACTAACCTGTCAGTGGTAATTGGCAATATTACTTTAAATTTATTTTTTATGTCTCACAAGATAAGATATAGAAGATAAGTAATTATGTTAATGTTGTTAGAAATTAAGATTTTTATTAAGAGGAAAGAGATATAAATATAAATTAAAGTTATATTTAGAATTTGAATTAGAAACATTAAAAAAAGAAGAAAGATAGCTAGTCAAAATGGCTATATTAACATCAGACAAAGTAGATTTCACAACAGAGAGGTAGAGGGTCATTTTATAATGATGAAGAGTTCCACTTATCAAGGGGACATAGCAATCCTAAATGTTAAGCTCCTAACATCAGAACTACAAAACAAATGAAGTAAAAGCTGATAGAACTTCAGGGAGAAACAGACCAACAGACCAATGTTTTATTAACATTTATAAAAAATAGTCTTTAGGGGCAAAAAATAAGTCTTGGTAAATTTAAAAGTATTCACATAATACAAAATATGTTGACAACAGCAAAATTAAACAAACACTCATCATGCTGATTCTCGCCCCCATACTTTTGCCTCTATTGTTCCTTCTGGGGTAAAAAAAAAACAAAAAAAAAAAAAAAAAAAACTCACTTTTGCTAGGATTCATTCTTAAAGACAAATGCTACCTTCTTTCTTCATTTATTGTTTCAAAGATTTATTTAGTGATTAAGTGTCAGGCAATAGGGTAATAAGGTGAACAAGACAAACATGTTCCCTGACCTCATGGAGCTTAGAGTCCACTTGAAGGAGTAAATGATAAGAAAGAAAAAAAAAAATAGTAACGACAAATAGTGGTAAGTGTTATGAAGGAAAAATAATAGAAAGCCCTATTTTAGAGTAAGTGGTATTTACGCTGAAATCTGAAGGGTGAGAAGGAACCAGCTTAAAAAAAAGAATGGCCAAAGGGCATTCTAGGTAAAAAGAATTGATTTCTGTAGAACTCTAACCTGGATGACTGTGTCACATTTGAGGAATTGAGAGAAGGCCAGCAAGCACAGGGCTAGACGAAGCATGCCGCAAGATGAAATCAAAGAGGCAGGCAGGGTCAGAACGTGCTGGATCTTGCGGGCCAAGATAAGGGACTTGCGCTTTATTCTAAATGCAATGGGAAATCACTACCTGTTTGAGCAGGGGAATGATATAACCTAATTTGTTTTAAAAGATTACTCTGGGTTGCTATAAAGAGAATGCATTGCAGAGTGAAAGACTAACTTAGAAACTACTGAAATAGTCAAGGTAAGAAATGATTGGTGGTTTGAAATAAGGACATGTCAGTAGATATTATTAAAAATTAGAAAATTCATGAAATATTGTATAGAATCAATAAAAAATGGATCCAATGCGTGAGGAGATTTTAAATGCCTCCCAGAATCATGCCTTGAGCAATTAGGTGGATGGTGATACCATTTGCTAAGGCTGTGGGGAGGAGCTGGATAGATATGAGAATCAGTACTTCAGTTTTAAATGTGTTAAATTGCGATGTTGTGAGATATCAAAGTGAAGGTATCAAAAAGGCAGGTGGACATACAAGGAGGTACTGGGTGTCTCATTACAGATGATATTAACTTTGATCATTCAGGTAAGGTGGCATCTATCAGATACCTTGTGTGGATACTGAGACTATGCAGATATGCTATCTGTCATCATACTTATGCCCACTTTTTTAGCAACTAAATTTGTCCCTACATTAATTACTATAGTGTTTGCCAACGATGATACCTATTTATATCATTTGCCCAACATTCAGTAATTAGAATTCCATTATAAGGAAAAGCAGTCATTTCTCCTCCAGGTATTTATTTATTTATAGCAGCACTAACCCATAGATATTTATTTTATTCTACAGGTTTTATAAAACAAACCAGCATCATAGTTTTTCATGTTGATGCTCAAATCATCTCAGATTTGGTTATCTGAAGCTCCTTCAAGTTGGTTTCAATGTCCTTTCTACATGGCCTCATTATTTTTTAAGCTCTTTCACACTTTGACTCCACAGATGCTCTGAGCTCATCTTATATTTTCTCTGCCTAAGCCTTGAAATTAGCCACTGCTAAAAAGAGGTCCAAATTCTTTTTATTTATGCAGCTCTGGCTAATACTGTAACCATTAGCCACTTGTAGTTACTTAAATTTAATTAAAGTTAGACAAAATTAAAAAATTAGTTTTTTAGTGCACTACCCATATTTCAAGTTTTAACAGTCATACACATAGCTGTCCTGGCAGTTAAGATACAAAACATTTTCATCACCACAGAAAGATCTGTCAGACAGAATTGATTGGAGAATGCTATTTAGAAATCAAAATATGGGTGCTAAGTATGCTCATTACTACTGTGGCGACATTATCTCTAAGCCTTCTCAGGAAACTGAGCTAGTGTGTACACACACTTACATTTATTAGACAATTAGAGGCCCAGTGCACAAAATTCGTGCACAGGTAGGTTCCCTAGGCCTAGCTGGCAATCGGGGCCGATCTGTGGGGCGATTTGTGGGGAGATAGGGGGGCCCCTGATGGCACCCACCTTGGCTGGCCTGGGGCCTGCAAGCTGGGAGCAGCTCCTGAATTGAACGTCTGCCCCCTGGTGGTCAATGCGCATCATAGTGACCAGTTGTTCCACCATTCAGTCAATTTGCATATGAGGCTTTTATTATATAGGGCTATATTTTGAGAAATCTGTCTTTGAAGGAGAACAGAAAAATAGGAATGAGAGTGGTGGAGATGAGGTCTTGAAAGGTATGTCTTTTAAGATGGGAGACACTAAAACATGTTTACATGATGATGAGAACAATCTAAAAGGGATGAAACAGAAGAAGGGATATCTGAAGGAGCAAAGAAAGCCCCTGAGTGGGGAAATAGAAGTAATCCAGGAACTCGAATGGAAAAATTCACTCCCAATAAGAAAAGGGGCAACTCCTCTACTATTACACATAAGGACAAAAATATGGGTGCCAATACAGGAAGATGTGACCATATAATCTGTAGTGATGGAAAATCTCATTGGTGCATTAGAGCACAATAAAACTCCAGGGCAGATATAAGGTTTGTGGTCATGAATTTAAAGTACAATCAATCTAACTGTGTGCCTTTTCTCCAGCACTATTCAGGTGCAGATTGAACGCAGAGGAAGAATTTAATTAATATTAAAAATTTCTAAATAAATAACAGTGATGAAGAGCAGAGGATTTAGGGAACCTGCAAGAAAATAATTATAGTGACAGATTAAAAAAAAATAAAGAGAGACATAAAGGGAAGTGAAATAAGAGCAGGTAAGAAGAATGTGGTAAAGACAAGTGGAAAATGGTCTTAGTGACGTATAAGAAATGCTTCAGTGAGGAGCTTCTATGTCTGGAGAAAAATAGCTACTGCTAAGATATGAATCATTCCACACATAACCCCTCAAAACCAAGGAGCACACAGAAAACTATAACTTCAACATTACTGAAACATAGAATACCACAAACTTCAAAATACCTCTCAAGTTGAGAAAGCGACAATGAATTCCATAAGGCTATCACTGGTATTCTGTTGCTGCAAGTCAGTGAGTATGGACAATGGAGGCTTAAGAGAAAAAGAGGAGAAAAAAGAAAAAAGAATACAGACAGGTGTACGTCCACATAAAAACCAGTTTGTGAACATTTACAGCAGCTTTCTTTATAATAGTCTCAAACTGAAAACAATGCAAATATCCATAATCTGATGAGTGAATAAAAAAATTTCATATAATGGAATACTACTCATAAACATACAAAAAAAAAAAAAAAAAAGGCCCTGGCTGGTGTTGCTCAGTGGTGAAAGCATAGGCCCGCACACCAAAGGGTTGCAGATTCAATCTGGGTCATGGGGTTCATTTCCAGGCACCATCAGGACACATGGGGGAAGCAACCAATTGATGTGTATCTCTTACATTAATATCTCTTCCCCTCTCTCTCTCTCTCTCTCTCTCTCTCTCTCTCTCTCTCTCTATCTCTATCTCTATCTCCCTCCCCAGCTCCTCTTTACCACCCTTCCACTCTTTCTAAAAATTAATGGAAAAAAACATCCTCGTGTAAAAATTAACAAAAAGAACCCCCAAACACAAAAACAAACAAAAAGAAAAACCCCCAACAATCCTCGCGGGTGTTGCTCAGTGGTGAGAGCATCAGCCCTTGCGCAGAAGGGTGGCAGATTCGATTCCCAAACAAGGGCAGGTACCTGGCGTGCAGGTTCCATCCTGACCCTCCTGTTGAGGGGAATCAATTGATGTCACGGTCTCCATCTTTTTCTTTCTCTCCTCCCATCCCCTGCCGCCTCCTTCCCTTCCTTCTCTCCAATCTCTCTAAAAAGCAATAAAAAATATCCTCGGGTAAGGATTAACAAAAACAAAAACAAAAAACAAAACAAAAACAACTTGTTTCCAATTCCATGACAAGATGGAGTAGATGTATGCCTCTCTATTCCTTCTAATAATATAAATAAGAAACATGGACATTATATATAAAACATAAGAAAAATCTTAAGGGTGAAGAAAAGACAAACCAAGTCGAACTCTTGGGACCAAGGAAAGATACAGCAATGAGTTCCCTGGGCTTTCTTTAAACAGTAGTCACCCTGATCCATGGATAGTACTGAACCCTATGTATACTGTTTTTCGTCATACATACATACATACCTATAAGTTTAATTTATAAATTAGGCATAGTAAGAGATTAGCAATAATAACTAATAATTATAGCCAAATACTCTAATAAAAGCTATATAAATCTGGTCTCTCTCTTGTTAAACTAGCATGAATTTCTTCGTCCTTCCTTACAATTTCATATATATATATATATATATATATATATATATATATATATATCTCAAAGAGGAAGGAAGAGTGAGATAGAAATATCAAAAGAGAGAGAATCATGGATTGGCTGCCTCCTGCAAGTCTCTCACTAGGGATCAAGCCCACAACCGGGGCATGTGCCCTTGACCAGAATCGAACTTGGAACCCTTCAGTTTGCAGGCTGTCACTCTATCCACTGAGCCAAACCAGCCAGGGCAGATTCATTCTTACTATGGATCTTAGCAACCTCAGCATATAATTTTTTCTTTCTAATTGAGAACTTTCACCTTCTCACTTAAAGGAGGTGCTTTACAGCTTCTCTCTGGCATATCCAGATTCCCAGCAGCCAGCATCACTACTCTTGTGCTTTGGGGGTTATTAAGTCAAATAAGGGTTATTTGAACATAAGCACTGGGATATATTGTGACAAGTCAGTATGATAACCAGACACCTACAAAGTACTAACGGTAGGTAGTACCGTGTGGCTACATCGGACAAAGGCATGATTCATATCCTGAGCTGGATGGGGCAGGGAGGTGTGAAATTTCACCATGCTACTCAGATCTGTGTGCAATTTAAAATTATAATTGTTTATTTCTGAAAATTTATTTTTAATATTTTTGGACTGTGATTGGTTGTGAGTAAGTGAAAGCATAGAAAGTGAAACCACTGATAAGGGGCGCTACTGTCACTCCAATCTGAAATAACAAGGAACATTACACTCAAGGGGTATCAACAGATGTTAAGTCAGAAACCTGCACTTCTACCTCTACTGGCAGTACTCCTCTTCCTCCACTGGAAGAATGTCAGAGGAATTTGGCTAAAATAGAAGATTTAAATGAGATCCAGAGTCTTATAACATAACACCCAAAATGTCTAGGAGAGAACCGAAAACCACTCATCATACCAAAAAAACCGGACAATCTTCAACTTCAATGAGAAAAGACAGTCAGCAGATGTCAACACTGAGATAACATGTAGATGTTGAAATTATTTGGCAAGAATGTAAAAGCAGCCATCATAAAAATGATTCATTGAGAAATTCTGAACATATTTGAAATAAATGAAAAAATTAAAAGTTTTAGCAAAAAAGAGAAATTCTCACCAAAGGAAAAAAAATATATAGAGAACAAAATAGAAATTTTAGAACTTAAAAATATAATAACTAAAATTAAAAACTCAATAAATGGGCTCAACATCAGAATGAAGAAGACAGAGGAAGGAATAAGTGAGCTTAAAGATGGAACAATAGAAATGACCCAAAATGAAAAACAGAGGGAAAATAGAGTTGGAGGTGAGGGAGAAGAGCAGAGCCTTAGGAAGCTGTGTAAGATATACTTAGATGAAGAAAAATTAAGAGGCTGGATCACCAATAGACAGACTTACCCTAAAGAAAAAAAGTAAATTCTCTAAACATGAAGATAGTGATAAAAGGAGGAATCTTGAAACAACAGGAAGGAAAAAGAATACAGAAAGAGCAAAAATATGGGTAAATATAATTTTCTAACTTTTAAAAATTTTAACTTTAAATGGTTGAAACAAAAATTGTAACAGTTTGATGTGGTTCTGAAGGTACCTAAAGGAAACATTTAAAACAATTATATTACAAACTAGAGGCCTAGTGCACGTTCGTGCATGGAGGGGTGTCCCTCAGCCCAGCCTGCACCTTCTCCAATCTGGGACACCTTGAGGGATATCTGACTGCCCGTTTAGGCCGATCCCACTGGGCAGTTGGACATTCCTCTCACAATTCAGGACTGCTGGTTCCCAACTGCTCACCTGCCTGCCTTCCTGATTGCCCCTAACCGCTTCTGCCTGCCAGCCTGATAATCCCCTAACCACTCCCATGCTAGCCTGACTGATGTCTAACCGCTACCCTGCCAACCTGTTTGACCCCAACTTCTCTCCTCTGCCGGCCTAGTCACCCCTAACTGTCCTCCCTTGCAGGCTTGATCGCCCCCAACTGCTCTCCCTTGCAGGCCTGGTGCCTCCCAACTGCCTTCCCTGGCTGGCCATCTTGTGTCCACATGGGGGCAGAATCTTTGACCACATGGGGGTAGTCATCTAGTGTGTTGGAGTGATGGTCAATCTGCAAATTACTCTTTTATTAGATAGGATAGAGGCCTGGTGCATGGGTGGGGCCAGCTGGTTTGCCCTGAAGGGTGTCCCGGATCAGGGTGGGGGTTCCCTTGGGGCGTAGGGCAGCCTGGGTGAGGGACCTGTGGTGGTTTGCAGGCCGGCCATGCCCCCCCGCCCCCCCCGCCCCCCCCCCCCCCCCCCCCCCCCCCCCCGCAACCCAAGTAGAGGTCCTGGTATCTGGGGTTTATCTTCTATAATTGAAATTTTGTAGCCTGGAGCAGAGCTAAGCCTCCTGCTTGCTTGTTGCAGCAGCCATTTCTGTTGGAATTTATGTATCTTCTATAATTGAAACTTTGTAGCCTGGAGTGAAGGCCAGAGCCGGCCAGGGCTGAAGAAGCTTTGCTTCCTCCATTGCCGGGGAAACCCAAGCCTCCCTCTTGCTCTCTGTGGTCGCAGCCATCTTGGTTGGGGTTAATTTGCATACCTGCTCTAATTGGTTGGTGGGTGTGGTTTGTGGGTATAGCAGGGTGATGGTTAATTTGCATATTACCTTTTATTAGCTAGGATGGTTGGTGTTAAAGGGATTTTAAAAAAGGTACAATGTAATACCTAAAGCAACCACTAAAAAAACTATATAAAGAAATACACTATAGCCTAAGCCGGTTTGGCTTAGCGGTAGAGCATAGGTCTGCGGACTGAAAGGTCCCAGGTTCGATTCCGGTCAAGGGCATGTACATTGGTTGCGGGCACATCCCCAGTAGGGGATGTGCAAGAGGCAACTGGTCGATGTTTCTCTCTCATTGACGTTTCTAGCTCTCTCTCTCTCTCCCTTCCTCTCTGTAAAAAAATCAATAAAATATATTAAAAAAAAAAGAAAGAAAAAATAAATACACTATAGATTGAAAAACAATATAGATAAATCAAAATGAAAATCTAAAAAATGTTCAAGTAATCCACAGGAAAAAGAAGACAAAGAGGGAAGAGGAAATAAAAGATGACAGCTTTAAGCCTAATATGTCAATAATCCCATTAAAAGTAAATGGTAAACTCATAAATAAAAGACAGAGCTTAGGAGAGTAGATATAAAAAGTGAACCAATTACACTCTATTCACAAGAAACTCTGGTAATCAAAGGTCATGGATGGTGATGGGGAAAGGAATAGATCTATACCTATAGAAGCCCAGCGACCTAATGGCAGAACCACCAGAATGATGGGTCAACCAACTGCACTGACCACCAGGGGGCAGACACTCAACACATTAGCTGCCCACTGGTGGTCAGTGAGCCCCCACAGTGGGAACACTGCTCTGCTGACCGTGATGAGTGGCGCTCCCACAGTGGGCCAATCCCTACAGGCCCCACACCAATGCACGGATCCATGCACCGAGCCTCTAGTTTGAACTATAAAGGAATCTTATGAGGGAGATCTTTACGGTGACAGAATAGTTCTATATTTCAACTGTGGTGGCGGTTACATAGTGATGAAACGATATATAATACCCCACACACAGTGTACGATGCCCATTTCCTGGTTTGTATATTGTATTATAATTAGGTAAGATGTAACCACTGAGGGAAATTGAGTACAGAGTACAGAGAACCTTTCTGTAATTTACAATTTCCTGTAAATATGTGATTATCTAAAAAGAAAAACCTGTTGTTGTTTTTTTAAACCAAACTGCCAGAGTTCAAATCCAGACTCTACCACTCCCTGCATAAAGCTGGTATATTTAACCAATCTGTGTATCATTTTATCATCTGTAAAATGAGAAAAACAGTATCCATTTAATATCAAGTAATGACAAGAAAATAAAACCTAAAAGAGGATAACTATTGATATAATATATGCAACCATGTAGATGAATCTCAAAAGCAGTATGCTAAGTAAAAGAAGCCCGACACAAAACTATTAAGTATATTAATCTATAAATATGACATTTTGGAAAAGGCAAAACTATAGGGACAGAGCGCTGGCCAGATGGCTCAGTTGGTTAGAGTTGTCCCGTACACTAATTGTTGCAGGTTTAATCTCCAGTCAGGGTTCATATGAGAGGCAGCTGATCAATGTTTCTCACATCAATGATCAATGTTTCTCTCTCTCTCTCTCTTTCTCTTCGCCTTCCTTTCTCTCTAAAAATTAATCCTTATCCTTGGATAAGAATTAAAAATCAACACTATAGCAGTAGAAATCAGGGTACAGAGAGCAGGAACTGAAAACATTTCTGAATAATGCTTTTTGGTATAGTTCTGACTTTTGAAGTCATGCTAATAATATTCTACATATTCAAAAAATAAAAGTAAACCAACAAGGATGGGGGGAACATTAAATTGAATGCAAACAAACCAAACCAACTAATTGTGTTTCAAATGTATAACATAATCAAACTGGGCATAGGAGTATGCTTCACTATATGCTGTCAGTAGGTGGAACAACCTGCAAATAAATCTTCAACTGTTTTTAGTAGATAAATCTAAATAGAAAAGTAACTGGTCTGTATGCTTCAAAAATCTTAACAGTATGACAAAGAAAAGCTAAAAGCCAGTATAGGTTAAGAAAATTAAGGAGACATAACAACTAAGTGCAATACATGCTCTTGGACTAAATTCTTTCATGGAGAGAAACAGAATATCCTAAAGGACATTATTGGAACAGTTAATGAAAGTGAAATATAATAACTGTAGATTAAGGTATTAAATATAACTAAGGTTATACTTTTACTTGAACAATGTTAAATTTCCTGAGTTGATAACTAGTTATTTTAAGAGAACATCTTTATTCTTAGGAAATAAACAATAATATACTTAAAGGTCATAACCTTCTTTTGAGAGTTCAAAAAAATTAACTAAAAAATTAAATAAAAGATATATAATATAGTAATTAATGTACTTGTAAAGATACTTTAATATCCTATATAATCCTCCTATATAATAAAAGCCTAATATGCAAATTGTCGCCTCAACTGAAAGTTCGAGAGAGTTGGATCGCTCGCTATGATGTGAGCTGAACACCAGGGGGTTGCATGGAACATGGTGGGCATCAGCAACACACCACTGGCAGTGGGCAGCAGTGGAAGCACTGCTGGCCCTGATGGGCCCCAACAAGAGCTGGACTGGTGCAGAATGGTGGAGCAGGTGAGCGGGCAGCGCCAGGTCAAGGCAGGTGCAAGCAGGGGCCTGATAGCCCTGTAGACACAGATGGCGACCAGTGGTGGCAGCAGAGGGCGGGGCTGCCACTCAACTCCCAGATGCTGAGGGAGCTGGGCGGGGGCCTGATGACTCAGGTAGAGGAGGGTGCGTGGGGGCCCAGGGGCCTAGGTGCTACCCAGGGCCCAGAGGCCAGCTGGGACCTGCCCTTCCATACCAGATGCTTGCGTTTCGATCACCGGCCGGGTCTAGGGACTACACCTGTACACTAGAGGTATACCAGGCCTCTAGTCAAAAATATATATTTATATAGAAAGAGGATGCTTCAAAGGAGTTGGGGTATTGACAATTAATAGAATAAATAATAATCTGGAACAGCAATAAGAGAGTAACATTTATCCTACTTCCTGGCTCCAAAGTATGTGGGTATGGTAAAAACACACACACACACACACACACACACACACACACACACACAAAACCACACACACACAAAAAAAAAACAGCCTCTGACTAAGAAAGCAGTAGAGAAAATAATATATTAATATCTCAGGGGATAACCAGATACCAGTTAAGACAAAAATAGAGAAAACATTCAGAGGAAGTCAGGGTATAGTTTGTTAATAACATAAAGGAAGAATCTGAGTGGGAGGGAAAAGGTTGTGAGCTGGGCTGGAACAGATTTCCAGAACACTTAGAAGGTTAGAGTCTGGGTGATAAAAAAATGACTCAAAAGCAAAAGAGGAGGAAAGGAATTCAAAGTAGGTGAAAATTAATAGTAGTAATCTCAAGATAGGCACTTAGTTTTAGAACTAGGTCCCTAATGCTCTGCTCTGTGGTATTAGAGTTCCTAGAGGCCCTCCACTAGGAAGCCTCTCCACTTCCCTCCTGCCGGGTAGTTAGACACACTTACCTGTGATACTCTAACACCCTGCTGCCTGTATCTATCATTTAACTCACGTGCAATAATAAATATTGATAAATTAATTGATGGCTTATCATAACCTGAGTAGATTAGATACAAGAAAATAAATTGGAAATCAACTTAATAAAGAAATGGCATAATTTCATTTCTGAAAAAAGTTTCTGAAGTATTTAAAACTAGAGGCCCAGTGCCCAAAAATTCGAGCACTTGGGGGGGTTCCCTCAGCCTGGCCTGAATCCTGTTGCAGTCTAGGACTCTTTGGGGGATGTCCACCTGCTGGCTTATGCCGCTCCCCAGGGGATTAGGCCTAAGCTGGCAGTCAGACATTCCTCTGGCAGCCCAGGAGCCCTTGGGGGATGTCCAACTAAAGTCTTAGGCACAACTCCCCTAACATCATTCCTGGTCGTTCCCAGTCATTCTGCCATTAGGGTCAATTTGCACATTACCCTTTTATTATTTTTATTTTATATTTTATTGATTTTTTACAGAGAGGAAAGGAGAGGGATAGAGAGCTAGAAACATCGATGAGAGAGAAACATTGACCAGCTGCCTCCTGCACAGCCCCCACTAGGGATGTGCCCGCAACCAATGTACATGCCCTTGACAGGAATCAAACCTGGGACCCTTCAGTCCGCAGACTGATGCTCTATCCACTTAGCCAAACCGGATTTGGCAACATTACCCTTTTATTAGATAGGATAGCATGTTGGCTTAAGATTCAAAGAATACAAAATGGAGAATTATTTCTAGTTGATTTTATGTAAAAGAAATATGCTTACTGTACAACAAGCTGCTGGCACACAGTTCCATTCTCTGTTATCAGTTCATTCAGCTTTAATTCAAGGTGAACTTTACCCTAAAATGACAAAAAATATTATACATTGAGTAATCTATTTTGTTGACAAAATATTAAAGGTACATATTTTGTCAAACTAAACTTATTATATTTAGTTATGCACTAACTAAATATTAGTGATCCCTAGCACATGGTTTTGCCCACATTAAGTACCTGTTAAATGACTAATACCCAACAATGTAGATCAAAATCTGAAAGATAAGCGGTTAAATGCTTATATCCAACATTTGAATGTTTAGGTTTTCAAATCTAAGAACTTTATGCCCAATTCAACAAATATTTATGTATCTCAATATCATGGATTACAAAGACAGGTAACCCTTATGTTTTAGGGAATTTTGAAATAAAAGCTAATTATAAAGTGTAGAATGCTTTTCCCAGAAAAGACAAACCATCAATAAGGGCAGAGGAAGTATCATTTAAAGACAGAGAAATAATACAATTCTAAAAGAATAAAACTAAGTTAAAACTAGTAATGTAATTTTGTCAATATTGAAATAATAGGTTTGGGCACTGTGGGAGTGAGTAGGTATGCATAGATGTATATAACACATAGTTACTACTTATAAGAAGCTCACAATCTAGTTGGGAAAATAACAAACAAAAGAGAGCAATATATGGCCAAGGGCATTGATGGAAAAATGGATACTAAAAACAATGGAGCACCTTCATAAACAGCCAATAACAAATGAATTTTTAAAAATTCAGTAATGTAAATTTAAAGCAAACTATCAACTTCTAAAGAAACTAAGGCCTAGGACAATATAATCTAGAACTTAATATTTCTACTCTGCCACTGTGATGAACAATTCTAAACTGGTTTATGAGCAATTTTGCACTGGTTAAGAATCTGGTGCTGGATTATCTCCACCCAGCTGACAAGACAGATTCCCATGGTGCCACGCGGAGATTTCAAGGATGTGATGTTCAGGGGCTGATGACATAAGTAATTTCATTAGAGGTAATAAGGCTCATTATCTACTCACTGTTCCTTTTTGAAACAAACCCTTTCAGATATTCTTTCAAAGAAATCTATCCTGAATCAGCCTCACTATTTTATGAGGATTTGTTATACAAGAGTGGATCTGAGGTTCACTAAATACAAAGCTCGGGGTTAGATTGATTGATAGTGATGAGCAATAAATAATGATGGGTCTCAACACTTGCACGAGAAAGCCAAGCTCTATAGAAAGGCACCAATGGTAGTAAAATTAGCAGTTAGGTGGATTTAGAATTAAATTAAGCAAATCTTCCACTAAAAATCTAGGCACAAATATTTATAAAGTCATATGTAATTAATAAAATACATCTTTTGTTAGTCCTACATTTAATATTCACAACCCCTGCTATTCAAGCATGACCTTGAAGAGGCCCATGATCTGCAGTAATCTGTAATATTACTCAAGTAGAAGTTTAAATCATGTCTGCTGTCCTGTCAGCATGTGTGTGTCACTTAGTGCGCCTAGCCAACTATACCAACATTTGCATCTCAAAGCAGTTTTACTATTTTAACATGTGCATTTTATGGTAGAAACTGTATGGTGACAAGGCACTCCCTACTGTCTCCAAGGAACGTCTAGAATCTCTATTTCTAAGTCAATAAAAAGCCTTTGAAGTGGGGTGGAGAAAAAAGTATAATAATTTCATTCATAACTAAAAATCATTGCACTGTAATCAAGTTGAGCCTAGATATAAGATATTCAAAGGGATTCTACCAGGAATCATTACCATTGAGTCAGAGCCTACTTCACATGTTCATTACTCCCACTGGCTATTAAACATAACATTCCTTTGGTATTAGCCAACAATAACATAATTGTGTGTTAACCTGGTCAAGAAAAGAGTTGGTACAGAATAGGAGACACAAGACACACTGTTAGTGTGGAATACTAAAGTTAAAAAGCATTATGAATTAAATTAAGGAAATTATAATTTTTAAACTGTAAAACACTACCTCAATGTATACTTTAATATGGAAATATGTACATGATACTTATAAAAAAAAAAAGTTACAAAATAGGGTGTATAATATAATGTTAAATTTAAAAAAATAAAATACACTTGTGCATATATCACTATAAAATTACTACAACTCCATCTACTAAAACATTGATAGAAATTAACTTTTGTTGGTAGGATTTCAGATTTTTTTCTTTTTGCTCATTTAGATTTTAAGTTTTACTACCAATGTGTACTGCTTTTGTTTAGTAAAGAAAAATGAAAAAAAAAATGTTTTAAAAAATATGTGAAGCTACGGTACTTTTCAGTGTCAGAAACCTAAATATTTGAACATTTTTGAAAATTTGGTATTCTTTAATAGTCGCACAAAAGTTCACTTTTACTTACATCTGTCATCATTTTGTATATCTGGATTGTAGCAAAACAAGTTGTTTTTTGAGAGGGTAGTTATGAGTTCAGCAAAATATTTTCTAGTCTTGCTGACATGTACACATAAGGAACTGTTTGACATTGAAATTGGGTCTCAAAAGAACTGGTGGCTCAGAAAGAAGCTCACTACAGACTGATTCATATGCCTTTCAGCATAACGATTATTGCTTTTCTCATTTTTGATTCTTATAAGTATATTTCCAGTAGGACATGATCTCACTCATCTAGGGAAAATGGTGAACAACATAGATTGATGAACAAGAACAGACCCAGAGATAAGGAGCCATGGGTCAGAATGTTGGACCTCAGAGGGAGGGTGGGGATAAAAGGGAGAGATCAACCAAAGGACTTATGTGCACACATATGAGCCTAACCAGTGGTCAAGGACAATAGGGGGGTATGGGCATGAGTGTGGGGGGGATTGGAATGGGGGGTTGAGGACAAATATGTGATACCTTAATCAATAAAGAAATTAATAAAAAAAATATTTTCTAGTCTCTCTTGAAGCCAGGGATAATGGCTAAAGATAGGCATTATGATACAGTTCTGAGATGTAAAACAGAAGCTGCTACCCTGGCTAGTGCTATTAAGTGGTTAAAGCATCGCCCTGTCCACTGAAGGGTTGAGGGTTCAAATTCCAGTCAAGGTTACGTAACTGAGTTGCAGGTGTGATTGCCAGCCCCAGTAGGAGCATGTATGGGAGTCAAACTATCTGTGTCAGTCTCACATCAATATCTCTCTCTCCATCTCTCTCTCTCTCTCTCTCTTTCTCTCTCTCTCTCTTCCACTTTCTCTAAAAATCAATGGTCAAAAAATATCATCTTTCCCAAACACACACACAAAAATCAGAAGCTGCTGGTGGGGTATCTGAAGAAGCTTGTTGAATGGGACTGAGATGCCAAGCTTAAAGCATTCCACAGCCTCATGGTGTTGGGCAGATAAAAATTGGAGATAGTGCTCTGGCTGGTTTAGCTCACTGGATAGAGCATTGGCCTGTAGACTGAAGGGTTCCGGGTTTGATTCCAGTCAGGGGCATGTGCCTGGGCTGAGGGGTCAGTCCCTGTTAATGGGACATGCAGAAGGCAGCCAATCGATGGCTCTCTCTCATTATTGATGTTTCTCTTTCTCCCTCTTCCTTCCTCTCTGAAATCAATAAAAATTATTTTTTTAAAAATTGGAGATAGTAAACACCTAGGCTATCTATTAGAATCTCTGAGGGACTATGCCTGAGGAGTAAGAATGAACATAGACCAGCCCTTACAGACTGAAACCTAGCATAGAATCATCCAAAGCCCTAACTGGATAGTTAAGATAAACTACCTCTAATCTACCCACATGCCAAAAGCAAAAGTAAATCTCTAGAGGAAAAAAAAAAAAAAAAAATCCAGAGCTTCAAATTATCTCTAAAGTATTTCATATTTCAATGTCTAGCACTCCATCAAAAATTACTGAGCATGCCAGAATACAAGACAAACACCAAAAACAAAAACAAAAAACTGACAGAAGGAAGCAAATTTACAGAAGACGCAGATGCTGGAGTAACTGACAGGTTAAAATGGCTGTTTAATTTATAATAATCTAATGTCACCCCAAAAATTTCAATTTCCTACAAATGACAGGAAAAAAATGTTTGATTTATAAGGAAAAAAAAAAAAGATCTAGCAAATAAGTATAAACTATTAAATGCATCAAATGAAAAACTTAGAATTAAGCAATAAAATAATCAAAATGAGAATGTATTTAACAGCAAATTATCTACAGCTACATAAAGGATTAGTAAAATAGTAGATAGATTAGTCAGTAGTCATCTACAAATGAAGCAGAGACAGACAGACAGAGAGAGAGAGAGCATAAATGGTCTATTATTCATGTAATTGTAGTCCCAGAAGAAAGGAGAAAGAATAGGAAAGAAAAAAACCCAAACAGATGAAGAGATAATTGCCTGGAATTTTCCAAAACTGAAGAATGACATTAAGGCAAAGATTCAAGTGCCCCAGGAACACCCAAGTAAGATAAATATAAAGAAAACCACAAGTAGACAGAGCACAGTAAAAACCGATGAAACCATAAGATAAAGAGAAAAATCTTAAAAGCAACTAGAAAAACAGAGCTATTGCCCAAAAACAGGAAACTATAAGACTGACAAGGATTCTGTTTGATCAGAAACATGCAATGTGATTTGCTCCACAACTATTTTTTTTATCCAATATGTAAGGGACATTTAATAACACAATAACATACCTTTTAAATAGTCACATACTGGAATGATCAAATATCTAGCATTATATTCTCTATTTTTAATTAAAAATTAGAAGGTATTATTCTTTATTCCACAGTATTGAGTATGTTAGGTTGATATATGCAACTGAATCACTTTAATCTGTATTAGCATATTTAGGAACTTGTATTATTCTGGTACTGTCTGAAAGTTTAACATTTTATATGCTAACTTTATTTCAATTAGTTTTACAAAAATTTCACACAGAAAAATCCGTTATGTTAATTTTATATTGTTATTCTTGGTACGCTATAAAGATATGTGAATTTCTGCATACCGTTTGGGAAACTCAGATGAACATAGATATTTGAGCAAAATATGATGCATGCTCTGAAAATCTCGAGTCTAAACACTTTTTTATTTTTTATCACAAAATATTAAATTTTAACAATATTCTACATAAAAGAACTCAGTATATTTCAACTAGTAAAGTTTTTTAACATATGAGGGGAAAATATCTCAACTTCTAGAATTCTGACAGATGTTTTCATATACAGTAATTAAATCTGTAAACCATTTTGGATACAACTACCTGTCAGATGCAAAAAAAAGGTTTTATTTACCACCTCTTATGTATGTATGGATAGACTTATTTTTCTCCTTAAAGAAGTTTTTATTATGATCTAGAAGGTTAATTCCTTTGCTATTTCATGTTTACAAATTTAAATTTCTTAGTTTTTAAATTAATTAATCCTTACCCAAGAATATGCTTTTTTAATATTATTATTATTTTGTTTTGTTCTGTTTTGGAAATCCTCACCTGAAGATATGTTTTCCATTGCTTTTTCAGAGAGAGTGAAAGGAAGAGATGGACAAAGGGAGAGAGAAACATCATGTGAAAGACACATCAGTTGGCTGCTTCCCCTATACAACCTGACCAGGGCGCGAACCCATAACCCAGGTATGTGCCCTTGACTGGGAATCGAACCTGAGACCCTTTGGTGTCCAGGCCAACGCTCTAACCACTGAACACACTGGCCAGGGCAATATGCTTTTATTGATTTTAGAGAGGAAGGAAGACAGGGGGAGAGGGAGAAACATCAATTCGCTATTTGCTGTACGGTCCAGACTGAGAATCGAACCTGCAACCTAGATATGTGCCCTGGCTGGGAATGGAACCCAGAACAGTTTAGTGCATGGGACAACACTCCAATCAACGAGCCATCTGGCCAGGGCTAAATTTTTTAAAATCTATTGCAACATTCAATTTGTCTTAATGGGCATATAAAAAAATCTTGATTTATTTTATTAGTTATAATCAATGCATTTCTTTTTTAAATGCTTGTTTAAAGAGAGAAGACAGAAGCCAAAAGAAAAACTACAAAAACAATAACTTATGGCATGACCCAGAAATTCAAGATCAGCTTGTTGGTAAAGACTTCTTAACTAAGTAATTACATCAAAAGGATGTGATTGACAGTATATCTGGATTTACTGCTTGTACAAGTTGTGTAAGACAACCACTCTTAATTAATGAGAGTACCAACTTCTACATATGAGAGAGTTGCTTTAATCAGTCTTATGTAAAGGCATGCTCTTTACCATAGCACGTAAGAAATAAAGAAAAAAATATTTAGTGTGTTATGAGTTCTAGGACCAAATAGCTAACAGCATGGCTGCAGATCACTGAAGCCAAAAGAGGATTTTTAGGAAGAGGCTCCAACTCAATCCAATTTAACTTCACTTATGCAGCAAAGAATATCTATATATATAAAAGTCTAAGCGACTGGCTGACTGGCTGACCAGTAGCTATGATGCACACTGACCACTAGGGGACAGATGCTCAATGCAGAAGCTGCTGAGCTGCAGTGACTTGGCAGCTGCAGTTCTCTGGTGACGCACCAGGAACCAGAGAGGAGGGGGACTGATCCCTGGGTGCTTCACTTGAGAACTGCCCTCTTGCATTCCGGAACCCCTCAGGGGATGTCAGAGAGCCCATTTCAGCCCGATCCCCACAGGCTAGGCTAAGGGACCCTACCGGTGCACAAATCCGTGCACCAGGCCTCTAGTGAACAAATAATTCCAAGTGAAGTAGGAGGATGACCAGAAACTAAAGAGAATGCTTCAAAAAGGAGAGAGTAGTCAAGAGTATAAAAAAGCTGCTAAAAAGTCATGTACCAGAAGGACCAAGTCCATTAGATGCAGTGAGACAATGTCATGGGTGATACTAGTGAAAGCTGTTGTGCTCTGACTCTGACCCACTGTGGGGTCTGAAGGCAGATTAGAGTGATTTTAGAGTTAAAATAATGAACTTTATTAAAAGCAATAATAAAGCATCTGGGAAACAAGTCCAAGTAAGAGATTAGAGTTCTTAACAATTTTTCAACTGTTTTGGTATAAAACCCATCTTACTACTACTGGGATCTTTTCATTTCGGGGCTAAATTACATTTTCTCTTGTTACTGAAACTGAAGGGAATCATGGGGAATTCTATATACTGAAGTTCTTATTTCAGATGAAGATCCTCAGACAACTAATTGTAGGTTAGCAACTATTTTGGGTACAAATGACCATTAGTGGTAGAACTAGGAAATCAAACATCTTAACCTCTGAAGTAGAGATACCAATTACTTCCTCTACCCAAAACTCTTTCTTGGGGAACATGCCTACCCAAAGCCCCCCAAACAGACTTTTCTATAGTGACTTTACCTATAGTCATATCAAATCAGGCTGCAGTGGATATCTGACCCAAGTTTGGCCGGATTCTCTCTCTAAATTGTGGCAGAGAAATGAGTCAGATCTTAGAGAGTGAGCGGGCTTTATGGTCATGCAGACTCAAAGGTGGTTGTGGCCTTTTTTAAAATAAAGCTGTTAACAAGAAATTAAGAATGTATTTATGAAGAGAAGCCTAGGGAGAAACATGTAGCCTCATTAGACACATAAAAAGAATATACCCGCATTTCCGGTGTATAAGACGACCCCCTAATTTTACAGTTAAAACATAGGTTTAGGCCTATATTCGCTGTATAAGACTACTCCCCACTTCAAAGAAAAGACTTACTTTGCCGTCAAGATCTGCAGGTAATTTTTGTGCAATTTTGGTCTTTTGCCCCCGATTTTCGGTTGGCTTTTTTTTGTTTCAAAAGTCGTCTTATATGCAGGAAAATACGGTAGCTTTGGCCAAGTAACTCAGTTGGTTAAAGTGTCATTCGATATGTCAAGGCTTCGGGCTCAATCCCGGGTCAGGGCACATATAAGATTACACCAATGAATACATAAATAACTGGAATAACAAATCAATGTCTGTCTGTCTGTCTGTCTGTCTCTCTCTTTCTCTCTCTCTTTCTCTCTCCCCCCTTCCTCTCTAAAGTCAATCAATAAATAAAAATTTTGAAAGAATACAACAGAATCTCATTAATTTTTCCTTTCCCTTTCATTTTGCAAAGTGAGTAGTTAATAAAATGAGAGAAAAATTACTCAGTTTACAAAATGAAAAGGAAAAGAAAAGAAACACTATTTAAACAGTGAGCACTTACACTCAATGAGCACAGTGAGCATAAAAGTAGGGAGCAATGAATCGGTGAGAATCAGTTCCCATGTGCCTCCTGCAATATCTGCTGCTCACTGAGTGTAAGTTTACAGATACAATATATATTTTAACCTGTACCATGGCTCCAAATGCAAGCCAGCTGTCTTATGTAGTGGTCAACCAAAAACAACCCATTATCCAGTATTTTATGAGAAATTAAAGTATTTTAAAAATGACTATTTGAACTGCATCTAAACTATTATTGTAAGAACCTGACCTCCACTTAAGATACAGCTCCTCTGTAAATGCCTAACAATTTTCCAGCTCTTACTGGCCAAACTGAAGTTCCTGTTATTATACTCTAAGAAGTTCCCTATGAACTTTCTAATGTCCCTTCCTTTTTCTTTGATCTTTTTGAGTAGGCTTGTTTTCCTTATACTCAGATGTTCCCTAAGGTATCCTCCTACTGTTTACAGAACAGTAAAAGGCAGTAAAGCACTGTGGTTAGAGTTTTAGAATCACACAAGATCTCCATTGTAATCATGGCTCCATCACTTAGTAGTGCTGTGACTTTGGAGACATCATTCCACCTTTAAGAATCAATTTCTTCATTTGTAAAATGGAGGTAATGCTACCTATACTCATAATCCCATTCTGAAGATTAAATGAGATAATGTATATTAAGAACTTGGTTGGTATAAACTGACATAATTACCAATAATAATTATTAGATGGAATTCTTGCTGAATTCAATCTGTCATAACTTTTTCATATGGCTCCATCAATAGCTCTAATTTCCATACTTTTATAAAGTTTATGCAAGTTAACAAATTTACTAACAAGTAGAGTCTGTATGTTAATCAGCTTAACAATAACCCACAACCTTCGGACCAACTTAGAGTCTGTATGAATCACAGACTGCTTTTCTATGTTTTCTAGACTCACAAAATTAATTAACTATTTCTAGATCAGTTTTGGGACCAAATAACAATATTCTCAATAGTGCCATATTAACTTTAAAAGTGTTATACATTCTTCCCACCCCCTAATGTCTTTTTCTTTCCAAATTTATTTTAAATAGTGAGCTGCTAAGTAAGTTTCATTTAAGAATAAAGAGCTATAAAGATTATAACTCATGTTCATGAAAATAACTCATAGCAAATAAAAATTGCTGGCATTTCTACTTTTTGAGAGCTAGAGCTCTCAAATCTTTAGCAAATTTGCATTGGTCATAAGAATGGATTTTTAAAAACTGAATCTTAACTCAAAGTTCATTTTAGATCAAATTCTCAAAGCCTATTATCTTGCTTTTTGTTAAAACTATTTTAAAAAACTGGTACTTTAAAACTTTCATATCTGCCATTTCATAGGGGTGTATATAGGAAAATGGTCACTGGATCAACTGCTGGTAAACAGATACTTTATATTTGGATAGTATGTAATAGCTTTCAAAATATTCTTAAAGGTATTTCACTTAATTCTTACAACAGATGAGTCAACATGTTAGCTTTTATTTCCATTTTATAAAAATAAAATTCAAGATCAGTAAAGTAACCACATATGACATTAGGACCTAAATTTTCTGACTTCTAGTTTTAAACCCTTTCCACTTCATCACTTTGCCTCTTATTTGGATCATTTACCATACTGTATAATTGGGATCTGAATAAGGGTTATTGTCAAGAGGAAAAAAAAGAACATTAAAATGGGGTACAGTGGATAAAACAGGAAAAGTTTTAATTATATTTTGTACTTGAGAATGGGTTTTATTATACCAATGCTTAATTTTTTAAGAATTTAACCAAAGAGAAAGCTTGAGAGGTTATGAGGAAATAGAGACACAGACACTTTATTTGCAAGTATCTGTGGATGTGTGCACAGCACTTTTTTCTTGACTTAAACTTCTGTTTGAGTCACAGTAGCAAATAATAGCTTCTTCTTGAGAGGAAGAATTCTGCTTGCAATTATGCCTTCGGGAAATGGTTTCACAATCCTTACCATATTTTACAAATAAGTAAGGTTATAAAAAAAGGATTCCTTTTAGCTAGAAATAATAATTTCTAAGAGAAACTCAGATTTTTCAGAACCAAATAGAAAGTTAAGATACATAGCCTACCCTGGCCAGAATGGTTTAGTTGGTTGGAACGCCATCCCATACACTGAAAGGTTGAGGGTTCGATCCCCGGTTGGGGTGTGTATGGGAGACAACTGATTGATGTTTCTCTCTCACATTGATCCCTCTCTCTCTCTCTCTCTCTCTCTCTCTCTCTCTCTCTCTCTCTCTCTCTCTCTCTCTCTCTCTCCCCCCCTCTCCCTCCCCCTCCCCTTCCCCCTCCTCCTCCCCCTCCCCCTCCCCCTCTCTCTCTCCCTCTCTCTCTCTCAAATCAATAGAAACATATCCTGGTGTGAGAATTTAAAAAAAGAAAAGAAAAGATACATGGCTAAATATCCATCTTTACTCACATATAGAATCTGTAAGACCTCTTATTTTGGCAAGAGGAAAGAAGAGCTTTAAAAAGAGTAACGATGCCCTTTCAAATTAAAAAATAAAAGGTGAACAATAAGAAGGATGAGTGTGAGAATAAAGGTACTGTATAGTGAGCTCAAGCCTGGTTTGAATTAATAGCATTTTCCTAAGCCTAGTTAACTAGAAAATAAAGTAAAGCATCCAGGTCACAACAGATGAAATCATAGACATCTAGGGATTCTCCTCAAAGTCAGAGTTAATAAAACATGTTCTTCCTTTAAAACTTCTCCCCATCTGAAAAAGCTTTAATAATTTGTTACTGTGACTTAAACAAAAGAACTAAGGAAGGGGGAAAATGTCCCCCTAATATAACCTTCCCAAACTCATATATGCACACGCATATGTATTATTCTTGAATTCATGTGGTAAAGAATTTCCTTCTAACTATATATTACCCAAAGGTCTATAGTACTTGGTGCCAGAATTTAAAATAAGGTATAATAAGCTCTATGTATATGAACTAGTATAATTTGTTTTTCATTCATTTTCTTTGTGTGATAATCTCTTATACCACTTAAGTCTTAATATTTACCTGAACCTCTGAATTGGAGTCAATAGGCTGCAGTGAAAACCAAGTTTCTTTACCACTGTGGTTACACAAGTCTTCTTTTTTGATGGCTACTTTTCCTATAGGAAATAAGTAAAACCATAAGGAAACATTTTGTGTAATTCTTAGCACTGTTATATTTTAATATTTTTCAGAAAAAACTAGAATAATTCATACCTATTAATATTAAAAATACATTTTTATAAAGTATTTTTCTATATTTTAAAGATTGAAAAGTGCTAATTTTCCTTGCCCCTTGGCAGGCCCTTCTCTGGGTCATTTTGAATTAGGGGATTAGAAAAAATTCAGTTGTATTTATTAGTACATGCAATTGCATTTTTAGTACTTATTACACTCATGTTTTCACCCAAAATACAATCATAGCAATATGCAATATACAATGATAGTACAAACTAATCCTTCCAATTCTTATGCTATGAATAAACCGTATGTTTTATATTTACATTTAATAAGAGTTTATAAGCTCAAACTAAGAGAAAAAGAAAAACATCATACATCACTTACAATATTGAAAATTAACTTAAAGTTACGAAAAATTAAGGTCATGATATTAAAATTTTGTTGTTATCAAAATATTGCAAACACTGCTTATGCTGCTTAAATGCATATAAAAAAATCAAGGCAGTTCCTTAAAGAGTTTCTACCTCTCAGAGAAAGATAGAGTACAATGAATAAAGTATTATGAAGAGGAAGAAACAGAACTGTTCTTATTAAAGTGAAGTATTTGCCATGTTGGTGCAAAGCATTTCCTTCCTCAATTCAAGTTTTAAGAAGTAGACATAGTTTTGCATATTACTGACAACTTATTCGAAGATTCTACACAAAACTTCAACAAAGTATATGCACTAAAAATAAAAAACGGTTCACTTTCTCTTATATATTAAATATATATAATAAACATATATACTGTTAATATACTAAAAAAACCACAATGAGTTATGGTATGTGAATTACATCTCAATAAAGATGTTATTAAAAAATTTAACAGTATTGACAAAACTGGTTTGGCTCAATGCATAGAGCGTCGGCTTGGGGACTGAAGGGTCCCGGGTTCGATTCCGGTCAAGGGCATGTATCTTGGTTGCGGGCATATCCCCAGTAGGGGGTGTGCAAGAGGCAGCTGATCGATGACTCTCTCATCGATGTTTCTAACTATCTCTCTCCCTTCCTTTCTGTACAAAAATCAATAAAATATATATTTAAAAAAATTTAACAGTATTAAAAACTTTGATAAGCTTAGCTTCCTAGTCATGATTGGAACTCAGACTACAAAGACTACCTGTATATGTATGTATAATTTTAAGAAAAATATTAAAATTCACAGCCACATATACTTTCACAAGTGGCAATTATACAATCAAAAAGAGAGCTATTGAAAATTCAGTAGCTATATTTATTAACACTTTTAAAATTTAAAAGTATAAATCTTTCCAACTTTCATTTAAATATGTTGGATGAAATCTAATGTGAAGGCCAAAATCTTTGTGTAAATATATAGCATTTATAACTCATTCAAATCTTGTAGGAATTGATACTAGAAAAATAATATATTTCAGCCTTTTGGGAGGGTTGTATTTAAGATAGAAATTAATGGGGAAAAAGGAAATTCTTCCAGTACTAAATATACAGATTACAAGCCAAATACAGAATTCAAGCACTAACTGGAACACTCAAATATTCTTCATGCTGCTGAAGAAGTTTAGGTTAAGAGCCAAATCATATAAATCTCTTGATATGTTTTACCTATAGATTCTATCAAATTCCTCGTAAATCAATATAATACCAAGAATGGCTTAGTATATAGAATTATGACAAAGTATTCAATATTGTTTCATCACATATGATTAAGATGATCACAGTTCTATCAAGTGGATTACTTATCATTGTTCACAGCAGATATAAGTATTAAGGCAATATATAACAGCTGAATACATACATACATACACACACACACACACACACACACACACAGACATTGATCTTATATGTCCTAGAGCTGAAGTTCACATATTTTGAGGACCACTCACCTCCGTCTTTAAGAATCTTATTAACTATGAATATTTTGTGTCCTCTCCCCAGAAAAAAATGCACAGGTATTATCTGGCATAGAATTTTTTTTTTTAATAAATAAATTTTTATTGTTCATATTATTACAAATGTTCCTTTCCCTCCCCCCCCCCCATTGCTCTCCTCCACCAGGTTCCCATCCCACCCTCTGCCCTTTCCCCACCCCCCATTGTTCTCATCCATAGGTGCACAGTTTATGTTCAGTCTCTTCCCACATCCCTCTCGCCCCTTTTCTCCAAGAATCGTCAGTTCACTCCCCTTCCATACCTCTGATTCTATTATATTCACCAGTTAATATTGCTCATCAGATTTTTTTTAATTTCCTTGGTTTTTAGATTCACTTGTTGGTAGTTACGTATTTGTTGTTCATAATTTTTATCTTTATTTACTTTCTCTTCCGAAAGAACCCCCTTCAGCAATTCATATAATTCTGGTTTGGCAGTGATGAACTCCTTTAGCTTTTTTTTATTTGTGAAGCTCTTTATCTGGCCTTCGATTCTGAGTGATAGCTTTGCTGGGTAGATTACCTTTGGCTGTAGGTTCTTACTATTTATCACCTTGAATATTTCTTGCCATTCCCGTCTGGCCTGCATGGTTTCTGTTGAGAAATCAGCTGACAATCGTATAGGTGCTCCTTTATAGGTAACTACCTGCTTTGTTTTTGCTGCTTTTAATATTCTCTTTGTCTTTTGCTCTTGGAATTTTAATTATGATTTGTCTTGGTGTGGTCCTCTTTGGATTCCTTTTGTTTGGAGTTCTGTGGGCTTCCTGGACTTGTAAGTCTAATTCTTTCACCAGGTGGGGGAAGTTTTCTGTCACTTTCTTTCAGTATGTTTTCGATATCTTGCTCTCTCTCTTCTTCTGGGACCCCCATAATTCTGATGTTGGTTCGCTTGAAGTTGTCCCAGAGGTTTCTTACATTATCTTCAATTTTCTGGATTCTCTTGTCTTCTTGCGTCTGCGGAGAAGTGTCTTCTGGATCTTTATGTTCCAAATCTTTGACTTGCTTCTTGCAATCTTCCATTCTGTTTTTAGGACTCTGTATAATATTTTTTATTTCAGACAATGTATTCTTTATTTCTTGTTGATCCCTTATCATCTCTCGTTGATTCCTTATTAATTCTAGTTGATCCCTTTTCATATCCTCATAGGTCTTATCGACCTTTTCTAGGAAATTCTTGAAAAACCTTATAAGCGTAGATTTGAACTCTATATCCAGTCACTTTTTGTCCTCCACTTCTTTCGTTTGTTATCTATTTCGTTGTCGCATTTTCGCAGTTTCCCTGATGGGGCGGAGTTTCAGGGTGGAGCCTACAGCCTTGGCTTCTGTCAGCCCCGCCCTATGCGGCTCCTGAGACTCAGGGTCCTTCAGTACTCGCTGCAAGCACCTCTGAGAGAAAGGTGCCCTCGATTTTCGCCTGCTACCAAACAGACTAGGCTCTCCCCCAATGAGCCCAGCACTGAGGTTCAGTTCAGTTGGAAGTGGGATTGGAGGTGGCGTTCAGAGCAGTCTGGAGCCCCAGTCTCCTTCCCATCAGGGCAATCTCGCGGCACAGCCAACTGTCCCTTCTCTGCGCGCAATGTGCGCGCCTCCGGGACCTCCTTTCGCCGCTCCCCCGGGGTTCCGCCTCGCAGCCCAGCTCCCTCTGTTTGAGCCTGGGTCCCCGGGGTCTGGCCTAGAACTGGGGTTCAGAGCAGTCGGAACTGGGGCCCAGCACAGTCGGAGCTTTTATCTCCTTCCCACTAGGGAACACCAGCCAGGCACTCAGCCGCCCTCCTCTCCGACTCCATCCTCTCCGCGCATCGTGTGTCTCCGTACCTTAGGCTTTTACAGCTCCTCCACTCTTCCTTCTGGTTTTCTCCTTGCTTCTCGTTGTAGAATTTCCAGTCAGTCGACTTTCCTGTAGTTCTGGGTAATGTCCATTTTATATTTTAGTTGTATTTTATTGAAATTGTTGTGTGCGGCTGCGGCTAGGTGTTTACCTGTGCAGCCATCTTGGATTCTCCCCCTGGCATAGAATTTTAAGAGGGTTTACCCACCAGCCAGAAACTCACTGGTCCAGTCCTGATTAAGATCCCTATTCTTGCCCTGGCCAGTTTGGATCAGTTGGTTGAGTGTTGTCCTGAGCTCTGAAAGGTCAAGGGTTTATTTCCAGGTAAAGGCACATACCCAGGCTGTGGATTCAATCCCCAGTCAAGGTATGTGCAACGGCAACTGATTGATGTTTCTCTCTCACATGGATATTTTTCTCTCTCCCTTCTTCTCTCTAAAATAAATAAAAATATTTTTTAAAATTCCTATTTTAGCCGAAACCGGTTTGGCTCAGTGGATAGAGCGTCGGTCAGTGGCCTGAAAGGTCCCCGGTTCAATTCCGGTCAAGAGCATTGACTGCGGCATATCCCCAGTAGGGGGTGTGCAGGAGACAGCTGGTTGCGGCATTGGCTGCGGCATATCCCCAGTAGGGGGTGTGCAGGAGACAGCTGGTTGATGTTTCTCTCTCATCGATGTTTCTAGCTCTCTATCCCTCTCCCTTCCTCTCTGTAAAAAATCAATAAAATATATATTTTTAAAAAATTCCTATTCTATAGTTTTCAGGATTTCTAATTTCATAGATAATTTATGAATATGTATGTAGGTGTAACATGTGTACACATATAATATACACAAACATCACTAAAGCAAGCTCCAAACTTAAAAATAGGGCTTTAAAAAATTTTTATTTAGAAATTTACTGGTTTGATTAATGTATACATTCAACAAATAATCACAGTGGCACAGTGTTTTAAATGGTGACTTGATTTCCAGACTCTCCTAACCAAAGTCTCAGTGTAATTCTTAGCACTGCTATATTAACCCTTTGCACTCCGCTGTCCCCTCTCAGGGGACATCAGAATTCTAGCATATCACTCGGATGTCCCCTCTCAGGGGACATTGCAGTTTATTAGTGATTACGGGGAATTGAGTTAATTCAACGCACGTTTTGCAAAGTAGCGTCGAGTAGCTGGTAGCCAATGTCCAGAATGGTTCGGAGTGCAAAGGGTTAATACTTTTACATACTATCCAAACATAATACTGTTATATTATTAACCAATTATTACTAACCAATGTATAATTATTAACCAATAATGCATATAAAAACTATAGTAGGAATCTACCAGTTCTATTTATGACTCACAATTCCAGATCACTGGAAATAAATCTTTACTTACAGGTACCTTCCCAAAAGAGAATCTTCTTAGTTCACAAATAAAATATTAAAAAAAATCCCAGAAGCAGGTGTCCTCTTTCTCCTATTTAATATCTTAGGTATCCCAGTTACTCATGAAAGAGTTGAATGGTTTTTGTGTTCTGAGAGAAACACCCTTCTCTAACTAGCTGCATAAATAAACCATTCAAAAATTGAGAAAAACCTGCAATTTATTGCCTCTCTCTCTCTCTCTCTCTCTCTCTCTCTCTCTCTCTCTCTCTCTCTCTCTCTCTCTCTCTCCCTTCGCCCCCACCCCTCTCTCGGAATATATTTTATTAATATTTTTACAGAGAGGAAGGGAGAGAGACAGAGAGACAGAAACATTGAAGAGAGAGAAACATCGATCAGCAGCCTCCTGCACACCCCCCACTAGGGATATGCCTAAAACCAAGGTACATGCCCTTGACTGGAATCGAACCTGGGACTCTTCATTTGGCTACCCTTTAGTTAAATTGGTTAGATGGCAAGTATTGATTGTAAAAGGTAGGCAGCCTGATACAGTTGAAAGAGCACTGAGAAAAAAAGCCAGTATTTACTGAACATTAACTAAATAATAGATAATTCTTTCATATTTTCTGGTTATTCTTCATAATGATCCTGTGTGTAGAGGGTATAATCATCATCTTAGAGATGAGGAAAGCTTAATGATATTTAGAAACCTGACTTCTAATAAGTGCTAAGCCAGATTTCAAAACTAAGGTACCCTTGTCCTTGTTCCTTCCAACACAGACATTCATTCAGTAGCATAGTGTCAGTTCTGTTACTTTGTTAGCTATGCGTTCTTGGGTTATTTAAATGTCACCCCTCATTTACCTCGTCTGTATTATTATAGAAACAACTTTTAGCTCTAATGATGTTAAAAACCTGTTCTGTGTCTCTAATGGTCCCAAAGATTGTTTTAGTTGACTGTTCACTGTTTTAAGCAAAGTTAACTCGTTACTTCACTGGCCATGAAATCACCAACCTCAAAAATAATAATAATGATCACCCAGGAGCAACTACCCCAACAAATTATTTATAGGTAATATTGCATTTCCTCACGGTCCTAACGAACTCAAGACAGAAAGAGCTTAGACCACACAACCGGACACACACCCACACATACACCCACACACTAGATACTGTATTAGTTCCTTAAAATAAGACAAGGAGAGGAAACACAAAAAGAAATGAAGGAACTGTGGGCAAAAAAACCATCTTTTTGGTTTCTAAGTAAAAAAAAAAAAGTATTCTTAGCTTTCCAGCAGCACTTTCTTGCCATCTGTAAATACTGTTATATTTGGGCCCCATTTTTAGACAAAGCATATTCTTAGAAATTTCACCAACTGGCAAAATCTCGACAGTCCCATTCTTATTTGGACACCAAGAGAAATGGGTAAAGTCCTATCTAATAAAGAGGGAATATGTAAATTGACCATCATACCATCACAAAGATAATAGCTCCCATAGCCACAAGATGGTGGCGCCCAGTCCCCTCAGCCCAGCTGGAGTCCTCCAGTACTTTCAGCCCAGGCGGGTGGGGGATGGGTAGGCATGGGGTGTGGCCAGACCTGCCCTCAGCCTGCCCCCCCCAGCCGCTCAAGGTTGCCAGAGGCTCAGGTAACCAGGGCCAGCTGAGGCTTGTGCTGCCAGCAGTGACAACAGCAGAGGTGTTATCACTGGGTCTCCTCCCAACCGAGGGCTCCCGGACTGTGAGAGGGGGCAGGCTGGGCTGAGTGACACGCCCCCCCCCCCCCCCCCAGTGCATGAATTTTCATGCACTGGGCTTCTAGTAGTAGATAAAAGTAATGATAACTGTGACTGCCTATACAAAATGAAATAGGACCAGAAGACTGAATAAATTCTGGCAGATAGTCAATAGCAGCAATTCAGTCAATGGCAATATAACGATGCCTCAGGGTATAGGGTTTAGGTGGGTACACTCTGGTCTCCATGGTAGACTTGTATGTTAATGGTCTCCTTGGCGTATACCATTGTGTAGTCCTCTCCACACAAACTCTGGGTTTGACCATGTCACTTGCTTTTGCCAAAGGGACATGAGCAAATGCGATACAAACAGAGGCTTAATAAGCACCTGTGCATTTGGGCTTATTACCCTCTTGGAACCCGCACAATGTGGACAGGAAGGCCCAGATAATACCCAGTACTAGCCATGAGATACAATATATAGGTCAGATGGTTCAGCCCAACCAATCTGCACATTATGACCCCAGGTGAAACCAGCAGAAGAACCACCCAGTTCAGCTCCACCCTAGTTGACAAACTACAAGATCATAAGCAAATACACAGTTGCTGTATCAAGCCACTAAATATTGGAGTGGGTTGTTACTTAGCAATAGATAACTGATACAGTACCTATGCAAACAGACACCAAAGTCTTAGACAAATTTTAAACAGTAGGTTTGACTTAAGAGCTAAATGACAGCAGAAATTACAATTTAAAGAGCTGGAAAAGAACTATCTTAACCTCAGCCTTATTTTATGAACTAGGCCTAAAAAGGTAAAGTGGCTTAAGGTCATACAATTAATTTGATAGTCATGCCTGGAATTCACATCTCCAAAATCCTAGTAAAATTCTCTTATCAAATATCATGCAAAATCCAGGGAGGGGAGAAAAAGTCACCAGAGTCTACTAAGATAACTGCAGTTCAATGTTTAAGCCTAGAATCCTCTGAAAATGAAAGTATTATAACTAAAAAATTCACATTAGGAAGTTTTAATTTAAATGTTATTAGGATCTTCATTGGAACTGGAAATACATTCTTGCTTTCTTTCTTTTTATTTTTATTTTTTCTTAATTTTTTTAAATTTATTTTTAAAAAATAAATCTTTATTGTTTATATTATTACAAATGTTCATTTTTTTCCCCTCCATTGCTCCCCTCCACCAGGTTCCCACCCCACGCTCTGCCCTTTCTCCACCCCCCATTGTCCTTATCCATAGGTGCACAGTTTTTGTTCAGGCTCTTCCCACACCCCCCAACTCCCCTTTTCCCTGAGAATCATCAGTCCATTCCCCTTCCATACCTCTGATTCTATTATATTCACCAGTTAATATTGTTCATCAGGTTTTTTAATTCCCTTGGCTTTTAGTTTCACTTGTTGATAGTTACGTATTTGTTGTTCATAATTTTTATCTATATCTTCTTCCTCTTCCTAAAGAACCCCTTTCAGCAATTCATATAATTCTGGTTCGGTGGTGATGAACTCCTTTAGCTTTTTTTTATTTGTGAAGCTCTTTATCTGGCCTTCGATTCTGAGTGATAGCTTTGCTGGGTAGAGTATTTTTGGCTGTAGGTTCTTACTATTCATCACCTTGAATATTTCTTGCCATTCCTGTCTGGCTGCATGGTTTCTGTTGAGAAATCAGCTGACAATCATATGGGTGCTCCTTTATAGGAAACTACCTGCTTTGCTCTTGCTGCTTTTAATATTCTCTGTCTTTTGCTCTTGGAATTTTAATTATGATTTGTCTTGGTGTGGTCCTCTTTGGGTTCCTTTTGTTTGGGGTTCTGTGTGCTTCCTGGATTTGTAGGTCTAATTCTTTCCCCAGGTGGGGGAAGTTTTCTGTCACTATTTCTTTCAGTATGTTTTCGATATCTTGCTCTCTCTCTTCTTCTGGGACCCCCATAATTCTGATGTTGGTTCGTTTGAAATTGTCCCAGAGGTTTCTTACACTATCTTCAACTTTCTGGATTCTCATCTTCTTGCTTCTGTGGAGAAGTGTCCTTTGGCTCTTTGTGTTCCAAATCTTTGACTTGATTCTTGCGATCTTCCATTCTGTTTTTAGGACTCTGTATAATATTTTTTATTTCAGACAATGTATTCTTCATTTCTAGTTGATCCCTTTTCATATCCTCATAGGTCTCGTTTATTTTATTGGCCTTTTCTAGGAAATTCTTGAAAAACCTTATAAGCGTGGTTTTGAACTTTATATCCAGTCGCTTCTTTTCCTCCATTTCTTTTGTCTGTGATCTGTTTCCTTGTCTCGGCATTTTCACAGCTTCCCTGAGTTGGTAGGGTGGCTTTGTGTGCTAAGGTATCCTATATGGTTCAGTGAGTAAGCCTCCCAGTTACCTGAGGTGGACAGTCTTGGTGTAGCCCTTTGTGGACTATGTGTGCAGCCTTGTTGTTGTTGGTATCACTGGGAAGCGTTGATCTCCAAGCCAATTGGCTATGAGGATTAGAAGTGTCTCAGCTAGGAGGGTTTCTGTATTCCGCTTGAATGGGGCAGAGTCTCGGGGTAGCACAGACAAGCTTTGTTGAATCCCACACAATCGGTTGCAGGCGCACGCACCTCTTTGGTATAGGCACATACAAGCTTTAGATTCCTGTCTGTCACTCCCTAGGAGAGTCCCATTCACTGCGAATGAGAAAGCTAGCCACTGGAAGGGCTTCTGTACTCCGCTTGGATGGGGCGGAGTCTTGGATGGGGCGGAGTCTCGGGTGGTGCAGACAAGCATTATTTAGCCCCTCCCTACAGGGGTCTGGTTTCTGAGTCCTGCAGTAATGGCCACTGGCTTCACACACCTCCGAGAGATCTCTGCCCACTGCCTGACAGTCTGGCCTCTCCCTGTCTGGGGCCGTCTATCAGCGCAATAGGGTGGTTCTGTTTTCCTCCCGAACAAGAAAGCCAGCCGCGCATTAGCTGTCCGCCCTCTCTGCACTCCGCAAGCAAGCCGGCAGCGAAGTTGGGCGGCTGCCTTTTCACGCGCACAGTTCTCTGCACCTTCACAGTTCCTGAGGTTCAGCGCGCCTTCTCTCTCCTTCCCAGATGGTAGAGCCTCCCCTCAGCCAGCCATCCGGCGCTTCAGGGCGATGTTTCCCCCGTTTTTCAGTTCTAAATTCAAATTTGTTGTGGTAGGCTGCATTTGGGTGTCTACCCTGTGACGCTATCTTGGTTTCTCTGCTTTCTTTCTTTTTAAGTTTATCTATTTTGTTCATTAGTTTATTTTATTAGATTCCACATATAAGTGAGATCATCTGATACGTACTTATCTTTCTCTGGCTGGCTTATTTCATCCATGCTGTAGCCAATGGTAAGAGTTCCTTCTTCTTTATAGCTGCATAATATTCTTGCATAAAGTTTTTCTTTTGTCTAAGAGAAGACACTATACCTTAAGACAATATATCATATTTTTAAAGCCTCAATTTTACAATTTCCTTTCTTAGTGTAAAAATGGTTTCTAATTCTCAAGTTTTTAATTGATCCCTAATTAATCTTTTACACTAACTGTTCCTGGCATATAAAATGCCTAATATGAAAATTTAAGTAGTAACAGTTATTACTTAATTCTGCAAAGGGATAAGAAGGGGAGGTCAGTGATCAAAATTAATTAGGATTATCTCTAATAGTATAATTAAATTTTTTTTTTAAAAAAGAAAAATATCCATTACTTAAACAACGAACAAGCTTTTAATTATATGTGACAGTACACATTCTCTGATCTCTAGTTCAAATTTCATTTCTAGAAAACACTATGGCACTGTTTAATCTATAATTAGACAACTCAGAATTTAAAATAATTGAAGGAACTCAATTTCCAGTAACTCAAAATAAAAATAAAAGAAATCACTCAATTTTATGAACTAATGACAAAAGAAAATGTCAAACTACAAAAATGTAAATATTTATAAATGAAAATAGCAAGACCATTTTCCAACTTTAATAGTGTACATATGGCCCTTGCCAGTGGCTCATCTGGTTGGAGCACTGTCCCTATACACTAAAGCAGGGGTCTTCAAACTACGGCCCACGGGCCACATGCGGCCCGGAGAGGAGTCTGATCCTGCCCGCCAGGTTTTTTGGGCAGTGAGCGCAGCCGAGGTGTTACAGTAGGAATTAGTAGTTCATATAGTCCGGCCCTCCAGCTCTCTGAGGGACCGTGATCTGGCCCCCACTTTAAAAAGTTTGAGGACCCCTGCACTAAAGAATTAAGGGTTCAATTCCAGGTCAGGGCCCATACATACCGAGGCTGCAGGTTCAATCCTATGTCAGGACGCATACAGGAGGCAACTGATCAATGTTTCTCTCTCTCTCTCTCTCTCTCTCTCTCTCTCTCTCTCTCTCTCTCTCTAAAAATTAATAAACATATCCTCAGGTGAGGATTTAAAACAGTATACATATATACTGTGTTTAATAATAATTCCTATGTATAAAAGGAAAAAAAAATCCCACTAGGTATATATAAATGTTATCTATTAATAAGAATAAATTTACTTGAAAAAAGTTCTCATATCAAGTGTATGATTTTCTGACACCAACCCACAAAGAACTGATTTTTACTTAAAATTAATTTTTACTTTGAAACAAGCAAAAACACACACACAAAGGCAACTTTTGAAAATCATAAACTTCAACTAAAGGCCTTTTCAAGAAACACTATATGATAGCTATAATGTTATGTATAAACAGACAATGACAATTACAAATTATTTTTTTAAGACATAGTCTCTAATAATCACCAATAGCCTCATCCTATTCTACCTCTCTCTAGTTGCTGATATTAAATCTCTTTGCTTCCACTGATATTAGTCTTTCTTATCTCTACCTTCCTAATACACCTTATCAATCTTTACTGAAGCCTCATTTTCCCTGAAACACACTCCTTATCTTCTGGGGAAATTCATTCATTTCAGCAGAGGCTTCAAGGATCACTTAATAATAATGACTCTCAAATCCACATCTCCAGCTCTTTTCTCTAAGATTCAGATATGCATTCCAGTCAACCAAAGATGTTTCACCAAGATGTTCCCCAGGTAATACAAATTTAACTTGCTTAAACCAAAAGCACCTCTTCCCTTCCTATCCCCCACTCAAAACAGAGTGCTCCTGCCCTGGCCAGTGTGGTCAGTGGTTAGAGCAGTGGCCTACGCATCAAAGAATCATGGGTTAGATTCCCTGTCAAGGGTACATACCTATGTTGCATGTTTATTCCCTGATCTTTGTTGAGGTGCGTGAGGGAGGCAACCAAATCGATGTGTCTCACATTGATCTTTCTCTCTCTTTCTCCTCCACCTCTTTTTCTCTCCCCCCCCTCCCCTTCCACTCTCTAAAAAAAAAATCAATGGAAAAAATATCCTTGGGTGAGGATTAACAAATAAAAAGACAAAAACTGAATGCTCCTACTGGGTTCCTTATATCAATTAACTGCAGCCATACTAACAAGACATTTTCAACTCTTTCTCTTCTCACATCCTCTTTGCCCCCTTAGTCCCTAAATCCTATTTGAAGCTACTCCCATGAAGTACATTTCCTCATTTGCCTTTCCACTGCCATCACCCTATTCATCTCATTTGGTAACAGCCTTCTGGATGGTCTTTCTGCCTCTAATATCCCTCTATTCTCAACTATAAACTATATAGTGTGTGTGTGTGTGTATATATATATATAGCTATATATAATTACATATTATACTTTAAATATATAATCAATAGACTGAGTTTATAGTTTTAAAGTTACTATTGTAGGAAGTTGTAAAACTATAAAAGTATAAATGTATATACTAGTATGTAATTTTTAAAAGATTCCTCATTCTTAAGAGACTCAACACTACTATCTATAGAATAAGGTCCAAATTCCTTAGCACAGCTTTTAGGGTCTATCACAACTTTGCCCCAATCATTATTCCCAACTTCACCTTCTACCATCCTCCTCTCAGTAATTTATATACTCCAGCAGATACACCAGACATGATTCAACTTTTCTCCTCTGCTCTGTCAATCCCTGCTACCTTGAAACATCCTCCTACCTAAGTAGTCTGTTAATCTTCCATAAAACAAAATGAACTGTTCTTCCTCTATGCTGCCAAATACTTGTTCATACCTCTAGCACCCATCATAAAATATTAGTATTAGAGTACAAGTCTGCCTCTGATAGCCTGAGTCATATTCATCTTAACATTCCCATCCATTGTATGCCACATGTAAGTGTGTATCAATGTTTATTTAATTGAAGATGAAGCCTCAGGGGTGATCTATAATTAAGGGTTTGCTAGAGAGAGGAGAATATGCATAAAAGAAAGAATTCAGAAGAAAGATAACTAGGAAAACACAATGTCATTAAACTGTTTTTTTCCTTGGCAATCAAAGAGTCAAATGTGACCGAGGCAGATGAGGATTAAAAAACTACCTTTTGTGACAAAAAGTATTGCTATGAATATAGCTAACAAGAGTGAACATATTTAACAAATAAAGATACATAACAATAACTAAAAGATATAACTCCAGTAAAAAATAGGGTAAAAATGAGCAATTAATTCATCAAAGAAAAATGGAAGACATAAAAAATTCCTCAAATTCACTAATTATCAGAAAAATATAAGTTAAAAAATTAAATATTACTTTTCACCTATCAAATTGTAAAATTTTTTTAAATGACAATATCCAGAAGGATGAGGATGAAATGATTGTGCCCATGCATGTCTGGGGGTAATGTAAATTAGTACAACATTTCTGGGACTAATGTAAAAACATATATAGAAGAAATCCTAAAAATATTCATACCCTTTGCCTCAGTATTTTCACTTCTAAAAATTTATACTAGAAAAAATGGAAATGCAAAATGTATGCACAAGGATGTTCACAGGAGCACCATTTAGAGGACCAAAAATCTGGAATCATAGATGTCTAATAACAAAGAAGCAGTTAAAATAATACATTTCTACACAAAAGATATTATATAACAAATATTTTTAAAACATATTTACTATCACAGGAAAAAGATCATAGCTTGATAGTAAATGAAAAAGGAAAAAACTGAACTTAGGATGGAATACAGGATGGGAAGAAATATATAAATTCTTAACTATAGTTATTCCTGTGCAGGGTCATTATTAGTCACTAAGATTATGTAATAGTTTTAAAATTAAGAAAAAACTATGTTGTTTTAAGATTACTTGATTTTCCCTAAAATAACTTTTGCAAACTTAAAGGAAGAATATAAATCATTTGTTAAAAAGAGTTCAATGGTGGTTCAATGGTGGCAGAAACAAATGGTGGTTAAGAAGATTAAGTCAAATAAAGCGTAATCATTTAAACTGTAGGAGACATGAAGATATTTCAAATCAGAAAGGAGAGATGCTGATGATGAAATTCAGGATACTAAAAGGGGAGAAAATAATACATGTAAATTATAGACCTCTACCTGTTATTAAAATACAAAGATACTGGGTACAAAGAGCATGAATGTAACACATATGTACTCCACTGAGGCTCAGACAATTATTTAATAAATAGAGTTACTGGTCACAATATAAACAGACAGAAAACATATTATCATATTAGAGTGAATTAATTAGTTCTATTAGAAAACTTCAAAAACAGAAGTTCTTTGGGGATATCAAAGACTGTAATCTTTGTATAAAACATTCTTGAATCATTTAACATAACATGTACTGCACATTTATTAAATGAAAGACACTGTGAGCGATAGCCTCTGCTCCAAAAAGATCATATTCACCTAGAGAATCTAGATATTAAAAAACAAACTGATGAACAAGCGTAATGAGTACTCTGGAAAGGGACCCATCAGGTATAAGGAAACATATGACACCATGACAAGGAGGGATCAAATTAAAAAACAGATTAACAAACAAACATGAAGACAGGAGAAAAGATTAGAAATGCTGAGCATATATTATACTGTTGTTTACAACACTTTATGCTCAGAAAAAGAATGAATATAAAAACCATTGCTGTGTTTAAAGACAGTTATGAATAGTACTTACCTATACGAAGGTCTCTTTGTAAAACATTCTTATCATAAACATAGAAAGACAAATACTGAAAAGTTCTTGGAATATCAAAGTAAAATTCTTCACTGAAAAATGGGCTAGAGAGAAAAAGGGGAAAGTTCATCATTATAAATTTAACAGTGTCCTCAAATAATATTTTCAATAAAATTAAATTACACACTAAAAGAACATAAGAAAAGCTTCAGAAGCTCCAAAATAATTATCTATGCTAAATTACAACCAAATACTGTACAACCAAGTTGAAGTCTGAAAGAACCTCAATTGCAAGACTGAGCTACGAACACACAACTTTTCAGGAATCATGTGAACAGAAGACTCAGTAACTGCCTAGGTTCATGCTCACCTAAAGTGAACACAAATGAGAGCGGAGGACAGTGTCATCATCATCATCTCAGAAATAGTAAAGCTATATTAATTACAATAATATGTAACACCTGAAATGTGTGTTATGTAACATGCTACTTCAAAATATATTTTAGCTAAAACCGATTTGGCTCAGTGGATAGAGCATCGGCCTGTGGACTGAAAGGTCCCAGGTTTGATTCCGGCAGGTTCGATTCCGGTCAAGGGTATGTATCTTGGTTGCAAGCACATCCCAAGTAGGGGGTGTTCAAGAGGCAGCTAGCTGATCGATGATTCTCTCTCATCGATGTTTCTAACTCTCTACCCCTCTCTCTTTCTCTTTGTAAAAAATCAATAAAATATATTAAAAAAACAAAAAATATATATATTAAAATATAAAACAAGTTATTTTTTAATCAACTTTACTGAGTTATAAATTACATATAATAAAATTCAAAGTATAAAGATTAATGATTTTTGATAAGTTTATAAACTGTGTAGCCTCCATCTCAATTAAGATATGGTAACTATATTTTTCTCCTTTGTATCATTTTTATAAACAATTATAAAATGGAGAATTTCTTTTATATATCATACATCCACACTTTAATATTATTTTTAATACACATTCTAAAGCCAAATAAGAATAACATGAGACTTATTTACCAAGTAATCTGTGTCACTTTATCATCCCAATCTCAACAATACTTATATTTGGTTGGCCACATTTTTATTTTATAAATAAATAAATTAACCAATCCATTTGTAGAAAACTTTTCAACAAAGTTCATAAGAGCAATGACTAGATCATGCATATGACTCTCCTAAGGAAATTCCTGGTGTGGAGAAGAGGAGCCCCAGGCAGAAGCTGTACTGCCGGTCCTCAGCTTGATTATATATTACCTACTTTTAAAAAGGATTTGACCCTAGTTGGTTTGGTTCAGTGGGTAGAGCATCAACCTGTGGACCAGGGGTCCTCAAACTTTTTAAAGTGGGGGCCAGATCACGGTCCCTCAGAGAGCTGGAGGGCCGGACTATATGAACTACTAATTCCTACTGTAACACCTCGGCTGCGCTCACTGCCCAAAAAACCTGGCGGGCCGGATCAGACTCCTCTCCGGGCCGCATGTGGCCCGCGGGCCGTAGTTTGAAGACCCCTGCTGTGGACTGAAGGGTCCTGGGTTTGATTCCGGTCAGGAGCACATGCCTAGATTTCAGGTTTAACCCCCAGTAGAAGGCATGCGGGAGACAGCTGATCCATGATTCTGTCATCATTGATGTTTCTCTCTCCCCCTCTCCCTTCCTTTCTAAAATCAATTAGTGTGTGTGTGTGTGTGTGTGTGTGTGTGTGTGTATTAATTGATTTTACACACACTAATGAAAGGATAATATACTAATTAGACCGGACGTCTTCTGGACGTCCATCTGGACAAAGCCACAGCAGCTGCGAGGGCCGAGGGGTGTGGGAGAGGCCTAGAGGTGCGGGAGAGGCGGGGCGATGTGGCTTGTGCAGAAGCCACGGGAGAGGCACCTGCTGCCACCATCACCCCTTTTGCAGAGGCAGCATAGAAGAGACCTCGACGCAGGCTGATCCAGCACTGCGGCCCCTTTTGCAGAGGCGGCGTAGGAGAGGCAGCACTCAATCCAGGTCCCAGTGCTGCCTCTTCCGCAGAGGCAACCGCAGAGGCAGCAGGGCTGGCTGGTCCCAGTGCCACGCCTCTGCAGAGGCTGAATGGGTGTGACCTGCTGTACCACAACCTCCCACAGTCCCTCCCTGAGCCAGCCTGGCCCCAGATCACCCCCCCCACCAAAACACACCAGTGGGCGGGGCCAGCACTAAGAAGCAAGGGCCTTGGCGGCTGGCAGTGGCAGTAGCAGAGGAGTGATGGGGCGGTGCCTTTCCATACTGTGGCTTATGGGCCTAAGCTGCAGTAGGACATCCCCTGAGGGCTCCCAGACTGTGAGAGGGGGCAGGCAGGGCTGAGGGACACCCCTAACCCAGTGCACGAATTTGCTGAGGGACTCCCTCCCACCAGTGCACTAATTTTTGTGCACCGGGCCTCTAGTATATATATATATATAAACAATATATATATAAATAAAAGGATTTGAGTGAGATAAAGATTTAGGAGCTATAGACTCCATATGTAATTCCTTCTTACCTGTCATGAAAACTCTATACCCAGACTACCTATAAAAACTGTAATATCCAGAACCCCAAAGATATAAATGGTATCTACTGACTTTTGACTTAACAGCTTATCATAAATGCAAAAGGATAAAAACCACTGAAATGAACACAAGGTGAGCAAGTGTTTAGATTCTTTCACACTATTTCACAAGCAAAAATGCTAGGGGACACCTAGACTTGAAGAAGTACTTAGTTTAACTAGTACATAATCTGTACTGACTGACCTAAAATAACCACTGCTAACTTTAAAATATCTTCCAAGTTGCTATGTATTTAGAAAAATAATTTAAGATGGACAAAAATTGTTTTATCATTTCATTTTCCTTTATGCAAATATCTGGAAAGGCCAGTGTTAAAAAAAGTAAGCTAATTTTAGTTGCTCATTTACAAGGTTACATTTTTTTTTAAATATATATTTTATTGACATTTTACAGAGAGGAAGAGAAAAGGATAGAGAGCTAGGAACGTCGATGAGAGAGAAACATCAACTAGCTACCTCTTGCACACCCCCTACCGGGGATGTGCCCGCAACCAATGTACATGCCCTTTACCGGAATCGAACCTGGGACCTTACAGTCCGCAGACCGATGCTCTACCACTGAGCCAAACTGGTTTCGGCTACAAGGTTACATATTAAAAATTACCACAAATATTCAATTTATGAACAATTACTAGTTTTATCACTGATTTTTTGTGTGTGTAGAATCAGTATACATTAAATAACAAATTGAGATTTTAATAGTTTCAGGTCCCAATCTTAGTTTTGCTTCTAACTTCCTTTATTACATGCACAAATTATTCAGCCTTTTGATGACTCAGTTTCATCATTTATAACATATAAATAACAAAAATTCTAATATAACAGAGACAGGTGATTTATAACTAAAGATGTGTAGTGTATTACTTCAAATCTTTTTGAGTTACTAAAGTATCTTCAGCTTTATACAATGTCTTTCTTATGAAGAACTTAATAGACATTCAAAATTATAAATACTGACAATTAAGACATAATGGAGAAAACTTCAGAAAGAAAAAAAAAAGGGCAAGTATAAAGGAAAAATATATGAAACTGAATAAAAAATATATATGTGACATACAATTTACCTGACATGATACTCAGTATTTCATCCACCACATGTTCATTCCAACAACTCTCACAGGTGCCCTTGTTTTGACTCTTCTGTCTGAACAAGACTGCACCCTGCCAGCTCTGTTCTGCACTGCACTGTCCACAAACATTGCCACAGGGCAGAGGTGGCACACTTCAAATTTATGAGTTAGAATTTACTATGATACTCTCCAAGTGCTACTGCACCTTCAAACATGAGAAATCTACCTAAGAGTTCATTCCTTTACAATGCCCTACTTAGTTAAGAGACTTGTATAAACTATAGGAGATTATTTACTTTTAAGATAAATAAAATAATGATGTAGTTTGAGAAAAGTTCAAATGAATGGGCAAAATTCAGCCTGGAGAAAGACTGAGGTATATGACAGTTGTTTTAAAAAACTTGAGAGTGTCATGTGAAACTTGTTCTCCTGAAATCCAAGGGACATAATTAAGAACAGTTAAGAGGAAGATATACTTTGAGCAATGAAAAGCCATACGAAAGCAAGCAAGCACTGTGTCTATCTTGTTGTCATGGATATATTAACGCACAGCTCCCAGCACTTTCGTAGCATATAGAAAATTCTTTTAGTAGACATTAACCAACTAAAAATAATAGCTTTCTAAGAGTCAGAATATTTCTAAGATCATACAGGCTGATTAGGAGGCAGTAAACTCCTTGGTCACTGGTACATGATCAAGCAAATGCCAGGAACCACTTGTCAAAGACAACTGCCAGAAGAAAACAAGCATAAGGCAGCTAGTCTAGCTCAATGACTATTAAAGGCTCCTTCAAACTCTGAGATTCTGTAATTCCAAAATTAAATTCAGAATGCAAAAGAAAAAGTTTCATATCAAGAAAGTCTTTTTTATGAAGTCTGAAAAGTACATACAATTTATTAATAAATACATCATATGAATTATAATTTACCAATTTTATACAAACCTTAAAGATTTTTCAACAACTTGAGTACGATAAACTTCTTCCTGATCCAAATTTATGGTGCAGAAACAATCTCTCATTTTGTTGGGTCCAAGATAAGGCAATAAATTTTTTGCTTCACCTGTTGGCATAAAAATTGAAACTGTTGTTAAATATCACTAGCTGCTTCATGCTAAACCTTATATAGGATTAATTCATCCAAAAGAACATATAAGATGTGGCACAGGAAAAAAAAATTAGTTGTTAGAAATAGATGATCAACTTGTAAAGGAGTCTGGTGATACTGAGGGAGAAGCTGTGTTTAAAGGGGCGTGAGGTCATATTACAACACTGTATCTCTGTTCTGAGAAAGGGGTAATCCCCCAACGTGTGCTGTCTATCCCATCCCACCAGCACCAACTCAAGAACTTGACTCTACAATTAATCGTTCTTTCTTATATCATCAGTAATTTTCCTTTCTAGTAAATAGTTCCCATCAGCACATAAACAAGCTTTGGTATTTCCCAATTTTAAAAAAGCATGAAAGAAAGTCTCCTTTGACTCCACCTCCTCCTTTGTGGTATCATGCCATCTTTAGAGTTCCTTTCACAGCAAAACTTCTTGAAAGTAATTATCTCCAGTCATTCTCTAATTCCTCATCTTCCATTCATTCTTCAACTCTTTCCAATCAGCTTCTAATTCCATGATGACATTGAAACTGCCTCCCAACCAGTGGTCAAGGACAATAGGGGGATGGGAGCATGAGTGGGGAGGGGTGGGGAATTGGAATGGAGGGGCTGGGGACAAATATATGATATCTTAATCAATTAAGAAATTTAAAAAAATAAGAAATTGCCTCCCATATTGCCAAGACCAATAGTCATTTCTCTGTCCTCCTACCTGATCTGGCTGCACTATCCTATGTAATAAAAGGGTAATATGCAAATAGGCTGAAACGACCAGCGGAAATGACCAGTCGTTATAAGGTGCAATGACCACCAGGGGGCAGACGCTCAATGCAGGAGCTGCCCCCTGGTGGTCAGTGTGCTCCCACAGGAGCCAGACTCACAGTTTACAGCTCCTGCCTCCATGGCAGCACTAAGGGCTCCGGGACTGTGAGAGGGCTCAGGCCAGGCTGAGGGTCCTCTTCCCCTCCTGCCCTGAGTATATGAATCTCATGTACCAGGCCTCTAGTTTAAATATGTTTTTTTAAAAATAAATTAATACTAACATCCATCCTTAAATTGTCCTCTTTTCTTGGCTTCCATAACTCTGGCTTTCCTCCTACATCACTGGCCCTCTCTCCTGATGTCTCTCCCTCCTCACCTCTAAATCTTACAATGCTTCAGGGCTCTGTGTGGACCACCTTCTTTCCTTTCCCAAGAAAACTCCTTCAGTATATGGTGTTAATGCTGATGCTTCCCAAGTCTACATTTCCAGGTCTGCTACCTTCTTGTCAACACTAATTATGAATACCCAAGTGTCTCCTGGAATTCTGTAGGTATCTCAAATTTAACAAGTCCCAGACAAATCATCTGACTTCCTCCCTTAAAACAGGCTCTTTCCCCAGTCTATTCCATCTTCCTCTTTTTCTCACCATCCTCCCCAAACCTCCCACCCACACATTGAATCCATCAACAAATCCAACAGACCTTCCAAAATAAATCCTAAATCCAAACACTCTTCAATCACCTTCACTGGTTGCACCCTATAATCTACTCTCCTTCAAGCAGTGCGTGTGATCTTTTAAACACATCATTCAGGCCAGCCACTCCCCTGCTACAATACCATTCCATTTCACTTAGAACATAATCCCATTTCTAAATTCTCATGGTCATGGTCTAGACAACCCTACTGAACTGCCTTCTCCTCTCTGACCTCTTCTCCTCCCACTTTCCCCAGTGTTCACCTTCTTTCCATTCATCAACCATGCCAAGCTTGCTCAAGCTTCGGGCTTCTGCCTGGAGTGCTCTAACCCGTAGCTGGCTCTTATCTCTCAGGTCTCAGCTCAAATGTCACTTCCTCAGAGAAACCTTCTCTGACCATTGTTACCACATTTTATTTCTCTGTTTCTTTTCATGATAGCATTTATAACTATCTGAAATTGTTAATATTACATAAGTGTCTATTTTCTGATTCCCTCATTCTTGAGGCTTGAGAATTTGTTGATACCCAAGGTCTAAAATAGTGACTGCCACCCAGTAAGGAAGACACTTGAGAGAATTTGTTGAATGCATATTAAGGAAACCAATATGTCTAGTTTGAAGTTCTTATAAGATGTCCTTGGGCCACAATGACACACAAAAGTGTGAGTGCTGAAATCAGACACCAATGTACTAAATTAGAAAAGCAAGACAGTTGGCATAAGGAAAAGAGCTTTGCCCTAACAATTATGAAACCAATGTTCTGTCTTACCTCTGCTAAGTGGCTAAATGACTTCAGACAAATCACTAAAGCACAGCTTTCCTGGTGAAAGTTTGGAATAGATAAACTTAAGTCTCTTATTGTTTATCAACTTTAAAATAAAAGGCCATTTAAACCAATATATTTTAAAGAAGTTAATCAGAAAGTTAAGGAGCACCTATAAAAAAAAAAAACCTCAATAAACAAATACTTTTAAAAAATAAAAATGAGAAAATCAATGAAAAGGTACCAGTTAGATAATCATTGTTACTAAACTTGTCATTGGGAAATTAGGGAAAAAAGTCAATTTACCACTTAAATGGAAGATGTGAAAATACTTATATTCATCTCAAGTAAGAATCATGGAATCTAATCTTTTAAGTGACCCTAAAATTGCATCATATGGGTCAAGCTGTTTCTTAACAGGAAAAAGTATATTTGATTTTGTATCCATCCATTCTCTTCCTCTAGATGTCCCTCCTCTCAAACAAGGCTCATCTGGAGTTCATTCATCTACCTGTGCTCTCCCTACCCCATCTCTTCCCTTTCACTCCAGAGCACTCAGCAATTCTGTTTTCATTATTTTCAACCTTCTGTTCCTTTAAGTCTCTCCTTTGATAACTCCCCTCTGTATAATCTGTGTTTTATTTTAAACCAAAATCCAACTAGGTCACTCTATGGGGCCTAGAAGGTAAACAAATTTGGAATTAAATCATAATAGGCATGCTCCATATCTAATGAGAAAACTTGGAACACAAAATCATTGGCCTTGAATATGTTCCTGTTTCAGTCACATAAAAGTGAAGTTTAAGAAAACTACACTATTGCCGAAACCGGTTTGGCTCAATGGATAGAGCATTGGCTTGGGGACTAAAAGGTCCCGGGTTCGATTCCGGTCAAGGCATGTACCTTGGTTGTGGGCATATCCCCAGTAGGGGGTGTGCAAGAGGCAGCTGATCGATGACTCTCTCTCATCGATGTTTCTAACTCTCTATCTCTCTCCCTTCCTCTGTACAAAAATCAATAAAATATATTTTTTAAAAAAAAAAAAAAGAAAAAGAAAACTACACTATTAAATGTACACATTTCCAATGCCCACTTTTTAAAGAGAAAATGGAGATTATGTTTTCTGTAGCATCCAATGAACTTGACACTAACAGATATTTACTAAGAATAAAAACTTAAGTTCTATATAATATATAAAATGCACTCATATAACTTCCTATAAAAGCAGTTATCATACTCTTCGTTCAATAATGTTCAAATAAATTACATTGAAAGTGAATTCATCTAATCAGTGCCTAACTCACCAATCAATCAACCTATATAATAGGCAATATGCAAATTGGCCATCATGCCCTCACAAGATGGCTGTCTATGACCAGGCCAGCAGGGGGGTTAGTGATGGAAAACCAAATGACTGAACAAGCAGGCTGCATGGGGCGACTAGGCCGGCGGGGGAGTCATGAGAGGTGACCAGGCCGGCAGGGAGGTCAGTTGGGGGTGGCCAGGCTGGTGTAGGGGGGTGCAGTTAGGGGTAACCAGGCTGGCAGGGGATGCAGTGAGGGGCGACCAGGCCAGCAGGGAGGTGGCAGTTGGGGACAAACAGGCTGGCAGGGGGGGCTGTGAGGCTGGGGGCACAAGCTGAGGCCTGATCTCTGCAGGCCACCCGGAGGGACACCACCCATGCATGAATTCATGCACTGGGCCTCTAGTACAAATATGTTGATTAAGCGAGCTATCAAGACTTTAAACTGCAACTCCAAAATATAGTGGTATTTAATTGGCATTTTATAAAAGACATAAATTGAAATAATTAACTGCCACTTTGTAAAAGAATCATCAAAAGTGAAGGTCAGAAAAAAAAAGTAATATTGTACCATTATATCTCTAAGCAAAAAGAGATTATCTTAGTAGCACACACTTTACATCAAGATACACAAAAAGGGAAAACTGAGGAAATTTGGAAGATTGTACTTGTCTTGCATGTGTATTTGCTTTGGGCCTCACTAGTTCTAGTTAATTATGGTATATAAATAAGCAAGTGCATTAAACAAAAACAACAACAAAACAAAACAACTACTCTCCTTAAAAGGCGAGCTTCTTGAAAACTTGTTCTATAAACTGCTCCTACGCACAGCCTGAACCTGCAATTTGTGGTGTTTCTTAACTAGATCCTTCAAGAATACTAATAATACTAAGTGCTACCAAATCAAATGATTGCTTTTCAGTTCCTACCTTATTTAACCATGCTTCAGTATTTGATAGCACTGATCTAGCCTCAGTTTAGGGAACCCACTCCTGATTTCCTTTTACTCCCTTGTTCAGGCTTTTCATCTATAATACAAACAAATACTTAAACATTTCTCAACATTTGATGGTATTATACGCAAATTTTCTCAATTTATCCAAAGCCCATTCAATGGTGGCTATTCTTAAGGAGAATCAGGATCTATATCTGTGGTACGTATGGTGGATCAGTATTCTTCATCCATTCCAATGTCCTTTTGGTATATGACTTTCTGCACTGCAGAGACTAAAAAGCTAAAAACTACATTTCTAACTACTTCTTTTGCAGTTAGAACTGTGAATATGACTTAATATCCACCAATCAGATGCACTCATTAGAAATTTGGAGGGCAGAAGAGAAGGGAGGTTGCATTGAGGCTGCTTCTACTGAAGATGTCCAGATTTTCTGCAGCAACATTTGCAGAAGTCCTTGTGTCTAGTTACAGGTTTCATAGGTATCAAGAAGAAAGGCACGAGGCATCCATTCTATCATACAGGTTGTGGCAGGTGTAGCTTGGTTCTAGAGCCAGCTGTAATGACAACAGATTACTGAGGAAGATGGCTGCTTGATGATGGTTATTTCCTAATAGTGGCAGATTCCTGATCCTGGTAGAGGTGGCGAGGTTGTAAGACAAGCAGCTAAAAATTACAGCTTCCCAATTCTGCAGGCACATTTTTAATCCTAAAAGAGAGTAACTCTCTTAGTGGTCCAGCTGCAATGTGACTTTAAAATGCCATTCCTGAAAGTTCAACATAGAATCCGTTTCCACAGTCTTTCCAACAATTCTATAAACCACTTAAAATATTTTACTAAATCTCTTTCTGCTCATACTAGCTAGAGTTGATTCTGTAAACTTAATCCTAGACTGGTTTCTTTTCTTGCCTTTATTTCTAAACAAATTAGAGAACTCCATCCTACATTACTAGTCATCAGAGTTTGGCAAATCTTTCAGCTAGATGTGGCTCTCTGGATCAAACATGGACTCAGAAATGACAAAGCAATATCTCACTAAAAGCTATTTTTATTGTTCTGGTAGATAGCGAGTTGAATAGCACAGCATGATCGAATGGTATGTGCTTCAACCTGAGAAACAGAGACAGATGGATCTAATTCTCTGTATTGTTGTATCTGTCTCTGGCAAACATTTCTTCATTTCCTACTGCACCATTTGGATGTGGTTTTTAAAATAGGCTCAATAACACAGTGTTATATTTCCACAAATCTGGCATTATCAACTTGTCAGCATTCAAACCATGTGCAACATTTTGGTACCTCCATTTTTTTAAAAAATATTCTTTTTTCTAACTTAAAAGTTTTTAAATATTGATTTGATTTTAGAGAGAGAGAGAGGAAAGGACAAAGAGACAGAGACTTGTTGTTCTACTTATTTATGCATTCATTAGTTGATTCATTTATTTTCCCTGATTGGCAATCGAACCCGCAACCTTGGCATATCAGACCAAATGAGCTATCTGGCCTGGGTAACTCTATCTTATCCTTAAATTTATACACATCATGTTTTAAAGTCATAAGTATTCCAGACATTCAATTTATTACTGAGCTAGGTCACTTAAGCAAGACAAATGAAATAATAGAAGTGGTTTTTAATTGCATTTGAATGAAAGAAATGTTTTTAGCTTATCCCTCATTTAAAAAATTATGTGTATGCCAGAGTACTGCAATATGCAAAGGCAGATATTTGTCTACAAAAGCAGATGTATCGACCCTAGAGCAAATAGTACAGACCTGATTATATTTTCAAATGTCACTATTTCCTTCAACAGTGAATCAAGATCAGGAAGTATATTATTGACAAAACAACTGTTCCTTTATGAAGAAAGGAAGCTGGCTTTCAAGCTCAACATCTTTTATTGTGTAACAACATCCTTTCTTGTTGGATTCATAAATGGTACTCCTTGAGATCTTTTCTAGTCTACATTATGACTTATGATATAACTAAAATTTAAAAAAAAACTTCCTAAAGCACAGAATTTTAGAGATGAGCAAACTAATCTCCACGGGGCATTTCTTCTCCCTCACAGAGGTGCTGCAAGGATGCCAGGAACACCTTCACACTACACATCAGTGGTTTTTGTCCAACCATAAAATGAAACAGCGTCTTGTCTACTCATGAGATAGTAACTGTTTCTCCGCAGCATACATAGCTTGCAACATCATATTGTATATAGCTTAAATAAAATGCCTGTTTAGCTTGGCTCCCCATCTGTCAAACTGTTGCCATTTTAATATGTAAACATATATATCACCCCTTGCTCAAAAATCTTTTATGGTGCCACACTGCCCACTTTGCAGAATGAAATCTAAAATTCCTTACTCTGGCATAAAAACCTTCATAATCTGACACCATCTACTACACATTTGGCCTCTTCTACTTACTTAATCTTTACATCCACAAGTTATGCTAACAGTACTCAGCTATATTCTCCCATGCCTACATACATCTGCAATGTTATTTTCATTGCATGGAATGCTCTTACCAGTTTCCCCCCCAAAAAAGGGCATCCTCATAAAGCCTTCCTTCAATTTCTAGGTAGTCATGTCACTCTTATTTCCTCGTATGTATGTCTACTATAATAATCATATTGTATTGCACTTGTTATAGTTCATTCAGCAAATATTTATTAAGTGCCTACAACATCCCAGGGACTTTTCTAAATGCTGGGGATGTAACAATGAATAAAAATAGATCTCGGCCCATGGAACTGTTGTATAATCTAGACAGGGGAAACAAACAACATAAACCCTTAAACAAATAAAGTAACTGATATTTATTGCCATGGAAGAAATAAAGTAGGGTAGGAGGGTTAGAGAGGCCCGGCCTAGAGGGTAAAGAATGGGAGAACTGCTAATTTATACAGGAAATCAGGGAAGGCCTTCCTATTAAGGCATTTGAGTATATACCTGAAGGAAGTCAATAAAGGACTGAGCCACATGGGTATCTGGGGAAAGGGATGAACAGGCAAAAAGAATAAAATACGTCAAGGCTCTGAGACAGGATAATTTGGCCCATTGAAGGAACAGCCAGTATAACTATAAAATAAGCCAAATGGAGAGAGGGAGGAAATGGTAAGAGATGAGGCAGAGGTGGGGGAAGAAGTTAAATAGGTCTTATGGGCCAATAGAAAGCCTTTGAGTGAGATGGAAAGCTACTGAAGAATTTTGAACAGAAAAATGGCACCATCTAACTTCTGTTTTAGAAGACTCATCACAGAAGGGAAAAGGTGGAGACAGAAGATTACACAGGCTATTGTAATGATCATGATTAGAGATAAGCTGGGGGGGGGGGGGGGAGTCCTGACATGGAGAGAAGTAGTCAACTGCACATACATACTGAAGATAGAGCCAACAGGGTTTTTGATATTGTGGATGTGGGTGTGAGAGAAGGAGAGGTCAAGGATGACTTCCCGGAGTTTCAGCCTGAGCAGCTGGATGAACAGAGATGCCATTTCCAGAGGGAGGAGCCTCTTGTTGGAGAGGGACCAAGTTTGTATGGGGGGCCAAGCTGGTGTAGCTCAATGGTTGAGCGTCAACTTATGAACCAGGAAGTCCAGGTCAGGGCACATGCCTTAGTTTAGGCTCAATTCCCAGTAGAGGGTGTGCAGGAGGTAGCCAATCAATGATTCTCTCTCATCATGGATATTTCTATGTCTCTCTCTTTCTCTCCCTTTCTGAAATCAATAAAAAAAAAATATTTTTTAAAAAGAAAGAGTTGCCCTAACAGGTTTGGCTCAGTGGATAGAGCATCGGCCTGCAGACTGAAAGGTCCCAGGTTCGATTCCAGTCAAGGGCATGAACCTTGGTTGAAGGCACATTCTCAGTAGGGGGTGTGCAGGAGGCAGCTGATCGATGTTTCCTCTCATCAATGTTTCTAACCCTATCCTTCTCCCTTCCTCTCTGTAAAAAGGGGGAACCAAGGAAGGCTCTACTGAAAAAGTAACTTCTGCATAAACACCTGAAGAGCGGAGACAAGTAAATATTTTCTAGATTTAGTAGCTTTTAGTCATTGTCAAAAAGTAAACAATTTAAAATAAGAAGATAAACACCACATGGAATCAAAACTGATAACAGCTGAACAGAAACAGAAACATGGCCAACTTTCTGTGTACAAGATCAATGATTCTTTGTAAAGGTCGCCAGATAGTAAATATAGAACTACCATATAAATTTTACCTAGGACTAGAATTTCAAGTATCAGGCTACTGGGTACAGATTCTGGTATATATGCTTTTGGACATGTGTTCTAGTATGCACATATGTGTTTTTGTGTATGTTTTCGGGGAAATATATGCATGCATTTATATGTATAGGTTTGTATGTATGTTTCTGTGTAGCCTAAAGAAAGACACTACTGGAATAAGAAAGGAAAATAAATATTTATCAAGTAGCTGGATACTCCAAGATTAGTGCTAAACATTTTCTCAAATATCTCATTAGATCTATACAACAACCTTGAGAGGTATTACCATTCCTTTTTATAAATTTTTAAAAATTAATTTACATATCTGGTAAGATGATTTGACAAAAATCAAACTCCAAAGCTTAGTCTTTCTATTTCTCTTAATGTCTTTCTGAATAGAGAAGTGCTGAGAAGCATAGACAGGTATTCCTTTCTGAAATTACCCTAAGAGATCCTGTACGCCCATGTCTATTCAAAGGATAACTTAAGAACAGGGATAAGAGCCAAGACAGAGCTCAGTAGGATTAAATTAAACCCCAAGAGAAATTGCAAAGGGCCAGAATCCTGGACAAGATAACCGTAAAGACAAAGATTGATGTGGGAGGAAAGCTAAATCGTAAAAACAGTTACCCTTTACTGAATAAGTTAATACATGTACTACACATAGATTTTTTTTTTTTTTAGGGACTTCATATATGTTACTTCACTTAATTTCACTATAATTTCTTCCAACTGGTTCCCCACCCCCCAAAGTATGGAGGGATAATATTACAGAAGTAAGAGTACACAGTCTGGAGTTGGAAACAGCAGGAGCACCTTCAAGGAGGCAGTGAATAGTACAAATTGGTTAAAGCATAAAGGGAACTAAAAGGGGAACGAGAAGGAATAAAATTGTAAAGGAAGGAAGAATGAAATCAAACAGGTCCTGAAATGCCAATCTAAAGAGTTTTAACTGCATTCAGTAAGCAACAAAGGTCACTGGTCAGGACTATGCTTCAGGGAAATCTGACAGTTAAATGGCCTAAACTAAAGTAATGTATGGGCAATGGGAGGAAAAGAAAAATGGAAGAGATTCTACAGAGATAGAATAACTTGGCTTAAGTGACTCAGGAGATGATTTTCTAGTAACAGGAATATCAACTTAAACAGAGGAATGGAACTTAGGTGGAGAAAAGATACAAAAACATGCAAACTTTATTATTTAAATTCACACACACACACACACACACACACACACACACACAGAAGCGAAGTATGAAGCAAAAATTAAAATTTTATTCTAAATTAAATTAGATAACTGTTATGCTCTCTAATCCTATAAAATAAAGATGTAATATACAAATAGTCATTACAACGTGAAGCATGACCACCGACTGCATAACAACCAGATCATGGATCAGCAGAAGGGTGGGGCAGCAAGCTACAAGTGACCTGAGGAGAACTACAGGAGAGGGCAGGGCAGCAAGCTATGAGGGGGGACGGGGGAAGGAAGCTACAGAAGAGCAGCAGAGCTTCTGGCACACAGATTTGTGTGCAGGGCTACTAGTTATACATAAACAAGACAATCCTAAGTAATGGTAACACATCATAAGGTCTTTCAAATTTTCTTATAAAGTTTAATTGAAATTTTTGCAATAAAAGGGGCATATAATTCTGAAAACATTCAGTATTGGTAAAGCATAGCAAGTTACATGAATTCATTTTGGAGACAGAGATTTCAGTTTCAATATAAGCTTTGTCTTTAATCTCAAACTCTTCTATAAAAAGGGGTAACTATAATGTTATAGGGTTGCTGTGAGCATTAACTGAGGTAAAGCACTTACCACAATATGTACACAGAGTGAGCACTCAGTAAATAGTAAGCAGTAGTACCCTTCCTTAGTTAGAGATTCCTAAAAATTAGCATCTGCACAAAATTCCCTTTACCCAAGCCATTTAGTCCTAACTGAAGATAATTTGTTATTTAATAACTGGATACACCAGAAGAGCTCATTTATTTTTTTTTTAATATATTTTATTGATTTTGTACAGAGAGGAAGGGAGAGAGATAGAGAGTTAGAAACATCGATGATAGACATCGATCAGCTGCCTCTTGCACACCCCCTACCGGGGATATGCCCGCAACCAAGGTACATGCCCTTGACCGGAATCGAACCCGGGACCTTTCAGTCCCTAAGCCAACGCTCTATCCATTGAGCCAAACCGGTCTTGGCAGAGCTCATTTATTTTTTTAAAAATTAGATTCTTATTTCAGAAGTAATACACTTCTATTTTAAGAAATATGTAGAAAAACACCTGGCCTTTCTATAAATCAGGCTCCAAATCTCTAAAATGAGGGACTTGAATTATTTTAGAGGACACAAAATGGGGATTAGGTAGCCAGAGATTTGCTTGGCCTACATAGTATTAAAAAAAAAAAAAAAAAAAAAAAAGTGCAGCCAACATCTAGAAATTGGGAGAGTTAATACACACACACACACACACACACACACACACACACACACACATATATATATATATATATATATATATATATATATATATATATATATTATTTCTGGTTTCTATTTAATAATAAAAGACACAGCAACATGGTTTTGAGTAGAAACTGCAAATATGCACCCCTTACTAAATCATAACAATACCTATTCCATCGTGGAAATAGGTACCATGCAATCATCAAGTTGCCTAAAATCAAGGTAATACCACAGAGCAAGAACCTGAGTGGGCAAAGGACTCTAGGAATCCAACATAATTTAGGTGGTTGGCCTAAACTCAGTGTCAAAGAACTGTTTTATGGCTATAAAACCTGAACAATAAGTACAATTCTTAACAATACATAAAGTCAAAGTTAGAGCATAAGTTACAGCAACTCCTTAAAAATGTCCTACTAGATAAGATGCAACTTCTCAGTGGGAAAGTCTACAGAACATAGTTAGGGGCCAGTTCTTTCATATATGTCATGTGCACAATAATTGCACAGTTATCTATATTGCTATTGTATTAATCACCTTTGACTGAAGCTTAGTACAGAACAAGAAGTTAGGAAACCACTGTACATGAAAAGGCAAGTTTCACAAGGTACTGCCAGGAAGCGTCCATGGGTTATACAGCTACGTCACCAAGATGCAGGCAGGATCTGCCTGTGGTTTGTTTGCCTTGCCCACTTCCTATTTCAGTTTTGAACGTGTGCTGATCCCTAAGCTTCCTACAGCCCCCTTCTCACAGGCAACCAAACTCTGAAGCACATATGGTAAGAATCTCTCCTAGGACAGATTAGCCAAAGGTTCCTGTTGCTATGTGAAGTTTAGCAAGGCTCCTAAACTGACCAAGAGGGCCTCACAGGGCAAGCAAACAAAAGCCAGGTGGTGGCAGAACTAAGGGTCCATGGACAGGCCATATGTGGAATACGGCTGCTACTGTATTTCTGGTAACAGCATCCAGGGAACCAAAGCCAAATGGGGACTCATTAGTACCTAGTGCTTAAAAAAAAAAAAAAAAAAAAGTGGCACCTAGATATAAAAAAGGTGTATAAGTGTATGAGTGTCTCTGTGTGTATGTGTGTTCTAACAAGACAAATCCATATGAAGATAGGCAGAAAGAAGAGTGACATTTTGTGTGGATGTCAATCTCCAAAACAGTACTAAAGATATAGCATTCCAGCATTCTAATTTTATTTACTATCCTTTAAGTTAGACCACAACCAATTAAGGGATAACTGTCAACTTCTTGACAAGAGAAATGTACTCATCAGTTCTTTCCAATATACCATCTGATAGGCAACTTGGTAGAGAAAATAATATGGATTTTTGATAACTTAAAGGCCTTCTGAAAACCCGGCTCTGTAGCTATGAATTCTGAACAAACAATCTTTCTGTCTGCTTCTTCTTCACTAAAAGAGGAATAGTAACACTCTTCTTCACAAAATTGGATTAAATGAAACAATTTGCAAAAGTAGCGTAACATAATACCTAGAAAAAAGTAAATACCCAATAAATGTTAGTTCATTTCCTCATCCTAAGGAAATGTTACCTAACATAAGATTGTCTAAATTACACCGGGACCAATTTGGCTCAATGGATAGAGCGTCGGCTTGGGGACTGAAGGGCCCTGGGTTCGATTCCGGTCAAGGGCATGTACCTTGGTTGCGGGCCTATCCCCAGTAGGGGGTGTGCAAGAGGAAGCTGATTGATGACTCTCTCTCATTGATGTTTCTAACTCTCTATCTCTCTCCCTTCCTCTCTGTACAAAAATCAATAAAATATATATTTTTAAAAATTGTCCAAATTAAAGCATTCACACAAGTGTTTTACTATTTTAAAGGATCAAGGTTATTCTTTTTACTCCATTTCTCTGAAACAAAACATTGGCTTTTTAGTCAACTTTTTAAACACAAATGGTGAAAATAGGCAAAATATAGGAAATAAAGTTATCCCAAATCTTGACAGGAAAGTTGACTCTATTTCTATGTGCACTCAAAATGTTAGGAAGCTTAACACTTGGTTACCCTTATTTTTGCAGATAGGATATTCTTCAACAGTAGAGCAAGAGAAGCTCTCATAGCTTAATATGTATCAAATTCATTTATACAAATGGTCATTTTTTATAACACAACTAATACACAAATACACACTATAGAAAACTGAACCATTATAAGGCTAATTTCTCTTTGTCTGCCACTGAGGTAATCAATGTTGTACTTCTTTTAAAACCTCTTTCTGTGCAGTTCTATACATATAGAAAAACAAAACACATGATACTATACATATTATTCTGACAAATTGCTTTAACTCAACAATATGTCAAAGTTGTTTCCTTTCTTACTATGGATACACCCATTTTTTTTTTTTTTTTTTTTTTTAGCTACTATAAAAGATATTTGTGAATACATTATTTAGCTATTTTCTACTGATGGACACTTAAGTCGTCTCTAATTGCTTTGTTTTATCAACAAGGCAATATTAAACATCTCTGTATATGCCTCTTCTGCAAATGTACAAGTGTTTCTGTAAGGTAGATATGCAGACATAGAAATGCATAGGATATATACATTCAAATTTTAACAGATACTTTCAAAATGCTCTTCAACACTGTTTTACCATTTAAATTTACAACAACAGTGAGGAAAGTACCTTATCCCTAAATCCTCACCAAAAACTGAAATTAACAAAGTTTTGGTTTCACAAACGAGTGACTTTTTAAAATTTGTATTTTCTTGGTTAAATTCTGTTAAATCTCACCAGACTTTTCCTGTTTCCTAAACTTTTTATCTTCTTTTCTGTGCAATGCCTACTCATATCCTTCATTTTTCTAATGGTCTTTTCCTTTTTAAAGTTTGCATGAGCTTTTTATATCATGGACACTAACAAAGACAGATGCAGTATAGCATAGAAGGTTCAGAGTAACAGGATGGACTATAAAGCTGGCCTGCCCAGTTTGATTAACCGTTACAACTCTAACTGATCTTGGTCAAGTTACTTAGTTTAGATATTCTGAGCTTCAGTTTCTTCATCTGCAAAATATGGACAATGACTGTTCTTATAGGATTAAGTACGTTAATATGCTTAAAGTCTGTTAAAAGTGGCTGGCACATAATAAGTGTTATATGTTTTCTTTTTGCCTATAGGATTTGCTGCAAATATTTTCCCCCAAGCTACTGTTTATCTTTTAATTCCAGTTTATAAGTCTCCACTTACCTTTCCTTAAATAGTTCTTTCTCCATCTCTATTCTAATATCAGAAATTACATAAGTAGGTGAAAACAACAACTGATTGCCCTCATTGATCTCACAATCAAGTTCTCTTTGATTACAGGCATCAAAGTTTTCCATTAAAAAAAAAAAAGATAACTTCCTTATTGCATAAAGCTTTCCCACAACCAGAAAATAATAAGCCAGTAGAAAAAAAGGACAAAAGAAATAGACAAGTTCACAAAAAAAATGGAATGGTTCTTAAAAATATGAAGCAAATAAAAAAAATGAAGTGATCCTTGACCACAAATTACAACTACAAACTAGACATTTCATCTTACAGACTAGTAAAGATCAATTAGTTTTAAAATACACATTATGGAGGGGGTGGGGGGAGCAATGGTATATGTACAGAGATAATAATTTAATAAAAAATTTTTAAAAAACCAAAAAAATAAAAAATAAAATAAATAAAATAAAATACACATTATGTGGGTATAAAGAAATAGGCATTCATACACTGCTGAAAGGAGCATAAATTGCTATAGTTTCCCAGAAAAGCAGCTTGGTATTGTCTTTACAAATAAAATGTACATACCATTCAATTCATCAATTGAATTCATAAAATCTAGGAATTTATCCTACAGACAGGCACATACACTTATATTAAAAACTAGAGGCCTGGTGAACAAAATTTGTGCAATGGGGAGGGAGTATCCCTCAGCCCAGCCTGCATCCTCTCCAATCTCGGATCCCTCTCACAATCCAGGACTGCTGGCTCCCAACTGCTTGCCTGCTTGCCTGCCTGCCTGCCTGCCTTTAACCTCTTCTGCCTGCCAGCCTGATCATCCCCTAACCACTCCCCTGCCAGCCTGATTTCCCCTAACTTCCCTCCCCTGCCGGCCCGGTCACCCCTAACTGCCCTCCCCTACCAGCCTGGTCGCCACCAATAAATTGCAACCTCCTTGTGATCACACCAAACTTTCTATTGGTCCCCTTTGAATGGTCATGCACACAGCAGGTTGCTGCCACTCAGGTAATTTGTGGCTAGTCTGTTCAATTGGCAAAAGCAGGGGTTTGCCATCCTAGCTGCCCATTAGCATCCTCTGTGGAAGGTTTTAAACCTACAGATGTCCAGGTACTACTCCAGAAATTCTGATTCAGTAGGTCCGGAGTAGAGCATGGACATCAGAATTTAAATTCACAGGTGATGCTGATGGGCAGTCAGGACTAAAAACAGCTGAGTTAGAGCATGACACCAACAGGGAAGCATCCAGGCTCAATCTCCACTCAAGTTACAATCATAGTCTGTCTCATCACTAATCCTAACCACTTCACAAAATTCTTAAAAAGAAACAGATGAGAGAGAGTGTGTTGATAACATGAAAGTCTATTACCACTGGATATATCACTAGATAGGCAGTGCCATCTTCATATATTTAATGCAGTACATCTCTGCAACATTAGTACTAATGAATTCACCCTATGTAGCATTTTAAAAAGAACTTTGATAATACTAGTGAACTAGTGTACATAGGTCATAAACTGTGTGAACTTTCTATCAACTTTATTTGTAAAATGAGGGGACAAAACAAAAGACGTTCTCTATCTTCCAGCCCTAAACTTCTATAATTCTCTAATACAGGGGTCTAAAAAGCACCTATTGCTTAGTTACACTTTAGGATAAACTAGTAAGGAACGTTTTCATTCCATTCACAGCCGAGGTCCAATTCACAGTCCAATGAGCTAGTGCCCTACAACTCAGATATGTATTAAGTACTGCTGAATAAAGTAATTAACATTCACAGAAAAAAAATATTTTAGGATTCAAACAATCTGATCTAATAAACTTAGATATTTTTTAAATAGTGTATCTTATGCCAAAAAGGCATACTAAATAAATTTAAGCATTAAAGTAAAAGCATCTGATGCATTGTCTTAAAGTAAATGGGTCACGTTTAAAAGAAATAAATCAAGACTAGGTGCTAAAAGGGATCTTAAAGACCATATCCAAATCTCTCATTTTACAAGAAAATAGGGACTCAGCGAAGATAAAGAATTTTTCCGAAGTCATTCTGTCATTAATGATATTCTTAGAAACATGCTCTTAATAAAAATTTGTCAATTATTATTCACTGATGTGTACTGGTATAACTTTATAGAGATTTTGGATATCTAAAACTAAAGCTATATGATAGGAATTTGTTACTATACATAAAAGTTTTCTTAATATACTTTAATCAATGGCTATACAATAAAATTGTTAGAGCATAAAACTTCATTAATACATAAAACATGTAATTTGATATTGTCAAATAATTTCATAGAGAACTTAACTAGAAAATAGGATTAGCATCTATGATTAAAGGATAAAATGATAGTTTTATTTCAGCTAGGTTAGTTCCACAGTCTCTTAGAGTCCACTCAAAGAGTTCTAAGATAAAAAAAAAACACACTAAGAAAATCTATGAACTCATTGAGGTTTACCTCCTGTCTTCCGCAGAGCAAATGATTAGCAGACTGCTCTGTGAACTTTCACAAAGAGCCCTTTTCTCTCATTTCTATCCCTCTGAAAGATGGATTCTTCCTTCATTCTGAATAACTCATCTCATTTCAAGTTTCTGACAATAATAAATTCTTAGCATGAACCAACCCTTTTTAAATCTTTTCCTCTATTAATTTACTCAATAACATCTCTTTTCAAATATCTGATAATAATGAATTCTTAGAATGAATAAACTCTTTTTAATCTCTCCCTCTCAGTTGTATTGTATGGTCAATAAAATGTTTTGATTTATATTTTATTACCAAAAATCTCTCAAACCTGCCATGACAAATAAAAATATTTAATGGGTAAGGTGTGATTGTGAGATTTTTCTTTACTAGACTCAGGACCAATTAGTAACAATCATGGATTTGAATACTGTCAGGTAACAATATTCAAATCCACTAATAATGAGCAATCAAAGCATTTAGAAAAATTTAATCCTCTTCCTAATGAGGCAACTTTGGCAACAGTTCAAACCTAAACTCAGCTGGCACTGTGATTTTGAAAGGGATGAACTTGCTGCCACAGATCATGCAGTTTTCTCTTAATACTACCATCTCTTCTTTTTTGTTTAGTTTAAAATTTACAAAACACTTTCCTATCTTGTGTTTCAAATCCTCCTCAGGAAAACACAGTGAGAGGTAGGCCATTTTCTAAAGGTCTATTCTGTTCTAGGCACCATGCTGACACTGGGATAGTTTTTTATAAAAAATGAGAAAGAATAAATTCTACCTTGGAAGAGCTCACAGTCTAACAAAGAAAATAATTTTTATGAAATGTGCTAAATAATAAGGAAATGGACAAGGAATTTTGATTTCTCTGCAATACAGTCTTAACACCTTCTCTCCAGGGCCGGGGGTCTGACAGTACCCCAAAGAAGAGATATGACATGGAGATGACATGGAGCAGGCTTTTGAAGGATGAGCAGTTCTCAGACATAAATATATAGGGTGGAAAAAAGGAGAAAAACCCTTCCAGGCAGGGGGAACAACATGCGCATGTAGCATTATTCCCATTTTAAAGATGAGGAAGATAAGCTCAAATGTTAAGTGAGCTGCCTGAAGTCATCACATGAATAATAATTAACAAAATAGAAACAAAATACAGGTCTCTTATGATTTTAATCAGCTTCCCACACAAACTAATGCCAGCGCATGTTGGGTAAGAACATCAAGTAAAGATTAATTTTTATCTCCTACTTGACTCCTTCTTCGAGAATCTGCCCCAGATTCTGGGGGCATAGGATTTACAAATCAATCCTGTGAGAGATGTTTTTACTATCCCCATTTTACCCATGAGAATAGAGGCACACAGAGATTAACAAAGGTTGGAAATTAAGTGACTAACCTGACCAAGTATCCATCTATACTCCAGCATACCCTACAGATCCTTCTAGGCAAATGACCTAGGTCATTCTTCATCTGAAGATGATGTCAGGAAAACCAAATAAGTTTTGGGACACGTCATGTTCCCAAATTTGATACGATACAACACTTCTCAATGTTCACACAAATCCTCAAATTTGGCTCCTTTATAAATCTGGTCTCTCTTGAGCAGGTAAACACATGAATGAGGTGGCATGGGCTCTTTCAGAAAAGTTTTACAATCCAATTTAATTAGACAAGAACAAACTTAACAAAAAGCAGTAAACAAAAAGGACAACATAAAATAACAGCACAAAGCCTGAAAGTATAAAGGAGAAAGCCCCAATTCCCTTCTTTTGCTTATGTGTGGGTCTGTGTTATTTTTGGGAGCAATGCAAAATGGCTTCCCCTGCACTAGCATAGCTGCCACTCACTGCACAGGAGTTCAGACCAAAGGATGGAGTCTGAAGTAACCATTTCTTTCAAGGGTTCACATGACAACTGCAGGACATCCAACAACCAAACCTGCCTCTTGAATATTAACCAAGCAGACCATTTGGAACCGCCATGGTTTCCTAGGGCATTAAAAGAACCTCGGGGAATCTGGGATCAGCCTGTAAGACAAAATATTGTCAGCAACACTGTATTTGCTAATGTTGATCATTTGAAACTTGACACCACAAAATGGTTTTTCCATCTGCCAACCGAGTATTTCACCTTTTAAAGTATATGAGAAAATTAATAAACACTGGAATGAAACCCCTAGAAAAGACTATGGACTCTAGAACTTTAAAATAATAATAATAATAATTATATATATATATACACACACACACACACACACACACACACACACACGCACCCATCCTCACTCTTTTGCTGATATGATCTGGAGATGAAGGGTCCTACCCCAGTTTAGGAAAAAGGACATTTCCTCTCAGGCTCCCCTTTCAGCCTTATGGGCCTCTAATTCTCCAGATCAGACTCTCAATCAGCAGTTCGGAATCTGCCAGCACATCTCCAGGCTGGTGGGCACTATCAGGCTTTCCTCCGAGCGCCCAGCACGATGAAAAGGGAAGCTGACATGATTCCCCAAGCTGCTTAATATCTTCAGCGTCACAACCACCCTCATCCCATTTCTGTGACTTTAGCACCTGCTAGTGACTCTTCCATCCCCCATCCCCCAACCCCCACCGTGCAAAACCCACATGTCAGTTTCAGGGAAACAGAAAACTGCATCTCTTCAGTGTTCTCAAGGTCAACCAACTCTGGATTACACCAGCTGAAAGGAGGGCCAAGAAATGGCGAGGGGGGGAGGGGGGAGGGGGGAAGGGAGAGGACTTCATATATGTATCCTGACACTTTTTTTTTCCTATGAAGCAGACACTCTATGATTTGAGCTATAAACTCAGCAATTAAAAAAGCAAGAAACTGACTGAGATTAACAGAATACTCTGACTACAGTTAAAGTGATAATATTCCTAGCAACTGGATGATGAATCTTCACATCTGGGTAGTGGGGTTGCTTAAACCACAGAAGTGAACTTGTGTTTTTTTGTTTGTTTGTTTTTACGTGTTGGCCCAAGTACACTTACAGCGGTATCTCTTGCTGTGATACCTTTGCCGTGGAGCGGAGCAGGTGAAAGTACGGGGGCAGGTGAACTCTGGAAAGAGCCCAACCCTCAATTCCATGGTGTAACCTGCAGCCACGTAAATCAGTGAGGCTCCTATGGAGAATGCCTAGCACCTCCAAGAGACAATAAAACGTAAAGGAGTAAAAACAAAAAACAAACAAACAAAAAAAACCGGGAAAATTAGATGGAGGGGGAAACTGGCCCACTTATAATTTCCCCAAATATTAAATTATAAGAGTTTATACCCTAAAAGGTAACTTCAATTTGGAAAAGTTACAGACAAGATCTACTTTTCTGGTGTCATTGTCCTGGTTTTAAAAACTGTACTTGTGTGAATAAAAAGGTGGGAAAGTTTAACATACCCGCCTCTGAGATTTAATAAAATCAGAAATACTTGCCACGGGAGAGCAACTTGAAAAGAGGCAAGTGGGAGAATCCAAGCTCCATTAATACTATTCCTTATTCAGAAAGGGGAAAAATTTACATACTGTGTAGGAAAAGAGCACTGTTTGCCATTTTAATGTAATTCGCTCTCCTCCATACAAAGTAGCAAGTACTCCTCCTAACTCAGGGTTATTTCCATGAAGCACGTTGCATTTGAGAATACAGAATAAAGAAGATGTGACCTCTGAAAAAGGCAAAAAAAAAAAAAAAAAAGTTTTATTGATATAAATGATAAATAGGAAAAAAAAAAAGTGTTTCTTCTGCATACAACCCTGTGAAGAATAAGAAAGAAAGGGGAAAAAAAAGCAATCTGACGCCAAAGGGTTGTTTTATTTCCAAAATAAACGTCCAAACGACTGGCCTCCATAGAGTCTTTCCGTGGTAATAACGCTCAGAGTCTCTGAGCAAAAAAAAAAAAAAATTGTTATTAAGTCAGCTCGCAGGGCTCGTTCACAGGAGTAATTAAATGCACGAGGAGGAAATGAATTAAGTGGGTTAAGTGCTGGCTGGAGGAGTGTGTTTTGAGACCTGTTCACAGGAAGCCACTACATCCTGCCCGACTCACTGTCAGCCACGCCGCCTCCGACTCAAGTCCCCGCCGCCGCCGCCGCCGCCGCGCCGGGCGAGCACAGGTGTCCGCCCGCCCCTCCCCGCCCCGGGCGGCGGCCCCCGGAGCCCCGCGGCGGCGGCCCGGGTCCTCCCCGCCAGGGCGCCTCGCCCAACCTCAGACCCCGGCTCCGGAGCCCAGGAAGCGGGCAGCCCCCTCCCCTCGGGCCACCCCGCGTCCCCGCCCTCCTCCTCCTCCTCCCCCCTCCCTCCGGCCGCGCCTCCCGGTAATCACCGCCCGGCTCCCACCTCCGGGCAGCTCCCGGCGCCCGCACCGCCCGCAGGCCCGCGTCTCCGGGCGGCCGGAAGCGCCTCACGCCCCCGGCCCGCGCCCCCGGCCGCGCCCCGAGCGGGGGCGTCCCCGCGCCCAGGCCGCGCCCCCGGGCCGAGCCCCTCACGCGGGCGCTGCCAGGCACCCCCCCCCCTCCCCGACGGATCCCCGGCTCCGCGCCGTCCGGACCGGGCAGCCGAGCCCACGCCGCCTCCCCCACCACACCCCCCTCCCAGCCTCCCTTCCCCTCCCCGCGCGTCCCGCCCGGGCTCCCGCCCGGTCCCTCCCGGCCCCGCGACCCCTGCGCGGCGCGGCGCCAGCACCTCCGCGCGCCCGCCGCCCCCTCAGCCCCGCGGCCGCCGCCGCCGCTGGGCGGGTCCCGTCAGCCCGGCCCCCGCTTACAGATCTTGCCCCGCAGACTCTGCAGCACTCGGACCTCGCGATTGTCCTCGTCCCCGGCCTCGGGCTCGGCCGTCGCAGTCGCCGCCGGCGCCTCGGAAGCCGCCACAGCATCAGGCGCCGCCGCCGCCGCCGCCGCCATGGTGCAGCCCGGCCCGTGCCGCAGCCCCGCCGCCTGCGTAGCCGGCGAGGCGGAGCCCAGCGGCCGAGTGAGGGCGCCGCGCGCCTTGCCCCGCCCCCCGGCCGCTCGCCCCGCCCCCTGCGGCCCCGCCCCGCCCCGCCTGGTCCGCGCAGTCCCCGCCGTCCTACCCCGACCGAGCCCGGCCGCTGCCCCCGCGGGAGCCGCGCTCCCGGCTTTCCTGCTCTTTGCCCCATAAGAGCCGAGGCGCCGGCCAAGCGCGGCTCCCAAGTCCGGGCTGTGAGCAGCCTTGAAACCCGCTTAGAGAGGACGCCGGCCCTCCCGACACCCCAAGTCCCTCCGGGAAGTGCGCTCTGCACCCGCGGACTTCCCTCTCCTAACTGCCCCGGGAATAGGATGCAATCAGACAGGCCGGTGGACCTCAAAACCCCCATATTCAAAAGGAGCAAGAAGTGCATTAGAGAGTCCCTCAATCATATCCGTAGGTACCCCCACCCCCTAGTCACACACTACACACACATCCTTATTTGTTTATTTTTTTAATAAAACTGCTTTGCAAAAGCTGGTACAAAAAAAAAAAAAAAAGGACCATAGTCTCCATTAGCACATGAGGACAGTGCCTGACACCCATCCGCAGAGAAATTCTGGAGCCTTTATCACCACTGCTGTGTTTCGGAAACAGAAGGGAGAAGGGTTGGGTTTCTCTGCCCCCCTCCCCCCTTCTCCAAAACCTCCCCCGCAAAGTGGGTGGGCTTGTTAAAAAGTTCATTGGCACTAGGAAATTAGTCCATCTTTTGACTGGTTGTTAGCTTTATTTCAAGGGAACTCTATACAGTGAGTAAACTGCATGAATAATAGCCTGGTATGTGATGAGGAAGGTGATTTCCTGGTCTTGAGGTTGTGCCCTGCTTTGCCCTAAGAAGGAAGAAACTGTGACTTAACCTGGGCAGGGTATTTGTTTTCCAGGGCAACAATAGGAAGCAGTCAGTCTGTCAACAAATTATTTTTTATTTTTTATTTTTTTGAGAGGCAGACTTAGTGATAGCCTCGGAGACTGCACATCGGGTCAAGGTGAAGGGAGTCCCCGCCTCCCAGCAGCTCGGTCTATGGGGAGACAGAAAGGGACAGAGGCACTGGGAGGAAAGAACAGAGATGAGGAAATGGGGGGGGGGGGGGGCGGGGGGCGCCTTCCTGGGAAATGCCCTGCGGGGTGAACTGAATATGAATACAAGCCAGGAGAGGCAGAAACGTGACAAGGAAAAGAAGCCACTGAGCGGAGGCTGGACAGCCCCAGAGGCTCTCCTCAGTAGGTGTCTGGCCATGGAGTGACACTTCCAGGTTCTGGGTGTGTTGCTGGTCATCTCGATATGGGTTTTACACATGTTGGAGAAAGTCAACTTACCTCCTCTTATGTGGGCGTTTTGCTGTCATTTCGAACAATAAGTCCAAAACTTGATTTCTTATTTTTCTTTCCAAAGGCTGAGCTCACAGCCATATTCTGTTATCTGGGCTAAAAACTTGGACTATTTTTTTTTTTTTTTTTAAATCCCTTGTCACCATATGTTTTCAGTTGCCACATCCTTCTGACTCTGCCAAAATCTCTTCTCTCCCTTCCCTTCCTTCCCATCCCGTCATTGTCCTTGTTAAAATCCTCGCCATTTGAATAGTTCCGACATGTTACAGGGTTTGTTGTTTTTTTAAAAAAGACATGAGCTTATGAGACAGGCCGACTTGGGTGGGAGCCTAATTCTACCACTTTTACATGTGCAACATTTGGGCAAGTTACTCCGCCTTTCTGAACCTGATTTTTTTTTTTTTTTTTTTTTTTTTAACAATAAAATGGAAATGCTATTCTCACTCTCCCTTCTCCAAGGAGTTGTTCTGAGCATTCGTGTGTGTGTGTGGAGCGTCTGATGGAATGCTGGGCATGTAGTAGGATTCGCTCAGTCAACACCGCCTCATGCTTCTCTCTGAGAGGTCTCCCATCCTCCCACACACCACTTACGCTAATCCTCCTCAAACAAAAATTGGAGCTTGTCACTTGTCAGCCCAAGAGAACGTCGATGGCTTGATTCATCCCTGGAGCCAGCCAGTCAGCTCCAAGGCAGGTCATGAGGAGTGCTAGGAATGACAGCAGAGGAAAATGAAAACCCCTCAGGCAAATGTCCTCTGTCGGAAATGGACCCGGCCTACCTAACTCCTCTTACCACCAGCCACACTGAGTCACTTTTCTCTTGGGCCTGACTCTGTTTAGTGACCATCACCTTCCTGGCTGGCCAAGTGCTGCCTCAGCCATCTGTCTCCTTCTCTCCCAGACTTAGTTCTTCTCTGGACCTCTCTGTGGCGCTGAGCCCTTTCCACGGGGTATGATGGGCCTGTGTACTTGTTCTTCTCTTCTCCTAGCTTCGTGTTTTTAACTCCCTCAAAAAAATATCTGTTGAATACATGGACCCAATCATAGTTGCTCATCTACTTCCTCCACTAGGCCGACGTGAAGTTTTCCTGCTTTGACAATTCTGATTTGTATGTATTATTCATTAGCACACCCGTCCAAATGGTTACAATGGGAAACTTGACCGCTATTCTGTAATGTGAAGTTAAAAGCTAGCTTTTAAAGTTTTGTTCCCTTCTTTAAAATATCAATATCTATACCAGATTCTCCTAGTTTCTCTTCCTTTTCACTATTTTAACCCTAAGTCCATAGCTCTATTAATAAAATTGTCGCCCTAACCAGTTTGGCTCAGTGGATAGAGCCTCTACCTGTGGACTGAAGGGTCTCAGGTTTGATTCCAGTCAAGGGCATGTACCTTGGTTGCGGGCAAATCCCCAGTAGGGGGTGTGCAAGAGGCAGCTGGTCGATGTTTCTAACTCTCTATCCCTCTCCCTTCCTCTCTGTAAAAAAAAAAAAATCAATAAAATATATAGTAAAAAAGAAAGAAATTGTCACTAGAGATACAAAAACAATTTTACATGAAGCACATCCTCCACTTTCCCCCCCTCTCAAGCAGCCTTCCTATCGCACATCTCAGAATTATCACACTGTTTCACTAAAAGCCCATTTTTCTTCATCTACAATGATTCATAATTACTCCGACTTTGATTAGACATTTAAGGACAGTATTATTATTCTACTGATGCTGGGCTGATTGCAGGGATCTTTGGCAGAGTCAGTGTTTCCTTCATGTAAAATATTTGGGAAATAAAATTTTATAGAGACTAATAATACTTACTCACGGCACAATCACAAGAAGGCGGTCACACCTCCCTCCCTTCACTGCCCTTGCACATTGCGTTTTAAACTCGTCTGGAGTTCCTCTCATTTCTTCACGAGGTTTAGTAACCGGAACAATATTGCATCATGCACGAACTTGCACTTCACTTCCTTCCTCAAATTATTAATGAATGTACTTAAAGGCCGTCTCTCCTAACGCTACCCCCCTCCGCTCTGATGAGCAACCATTCACTACTTCTGTCTTTTCCTCTTTCTTCGCCCGCGTTTAACCCATTCAGTCATTTTCACCCTCTGCTTGCCTTCACGGTGCCTGAGGTGGGAACGCTGCTTCTCTCCCGTCATAAGACGATGTCCTACAGCTAGAAACTAGTCCCAGAACGTGGGGTTGCATGGCATGGTTTTGAATCGGCACCCTTCCACCTCTAACAGGGCAATGAAACGGGCATCGCGTGGTCCCGAGTTATTTATTACCTTCCTTCTGGTGAGCCAGGAGAAGGAAAATGCTTGCTTTCTGGAATTTGATTTGAGTGCAGATCTGGTATTGGAATGCAGATCATTCTCCTAGGGCTGCCCACTCATGAGGCAGAACTACCTCCAGGGGCCCTCTAAATATATATATATATATATATATATATATATATATATATATATATACACACACACACACACACACACACACACACACACATATATATATATATATATATATATATATATATATGGGCAAGATTTTATCCTAAAGCTCCCAGTTACTCCATTAAAAACATTTTCAGATTTGCTCTGTGCCTGAGGAAGACACTGAAGGCCTGAGTGTTAGAACTGGGACAATGGATGACGCCAGTCTGACTCCAGCTGTTTCTCAGCCTCCCTGTTTTTGAGCTGGATGGCGTACCCACTCCATTGTATCCTCTAGTCACTTGAGACTGGCGAAACCATGGCTCTGAAGAGAAAGTGGGAACGTTGGGCAAAGATGCCCTGTGCCACCTGCTGCTTGCTCTGGGCTCAAGGAATTTCTCTGTCTGGGCAGGTCTGCCCATCACCAGGAGACCCGGGGGAATGTTCCATCCGGCTGGTGAGAACCGGGCCAGCGCCCAGCTGATTTCCATAATGGAAAGACATAGCGGAGGCCTCCGGAGTTGGAGAACCCTATCGCTCACCTGGTGGACACATATTTGAATTTGCACCTCCAGCCAAGGAGGGAGGGCTGGAGTCGCAGCGGGCTGCACTCACGGGAGGTTGGAAACCAACCTGTCGCCTCTCAGCCCTCTTCCCAGCGCCATGGGAGGACACTGGAAGGGTGGCTGGGGAGATCATGACCTTGTGTTTTTCCAAACCCTGAGGATGGAAAAAGGAGACTTGAGTGGAACTAGAAAGAAACTGGCTACAGAGCTGGCCCAGAGCCCCCTTTCACAGCAAAACTCAGGGTGGGGAAAACATCAGCAAGGAGAATCCAATAGTGCAGGCCCCAGGGGCCATTCTCTGAGAGGATCTCCACGCTCTGGCAAAGCACGAATAATGCCATGGACTGAGAGAGCCATGTGCTCTGTGTCGGACTCTTTATGTGGACCCGTGTGCGGCTGATATCATGGCTGTTTACTGTTATTTTTGCTGTTGTTGCAATTCCTCTTTTAGGGATGATGTCTCTGAGCGCAGAAGGGAGGAGACTTCTGCGGGTCAGGCAGCGAGCAAGTAGGACATCCGGGATGGGGCCTGATGCGGTCCCGCTGCGGGGCGCACACCCCCAGTCACGCCACTCCAATGCCATCCTAGGAAGAGCCAGCTCCCACTTGGCAGCTTTCCCGGTGTTGAGGGTTTGGGTGAGCCCTGCTCTTAGAGGAAGTCGTTCCTGAGGGTGAGAGAAACGTCTGAGCAGCTTCCATGGCGTTTTGAAGGTGAAAAGGCTGGTGGAGGGGTTAGTCCCGAAGGGGAAACACTGGCTCCGGAAGAGAATCCCAGGGGAATCTTATGGGAGCCAAGAAGGGCACAGGTTGCTCCTGGAGACACAAAGGAGCCCACGAGGAAGGGCCTGGAGCAGCAGGGCCGTTCGGAGGAGGCGGAGGAGGAGAAGCCAGCGATTCAGCTTAAGCAGAACCCTGAGGGTAAAAACCATTTTATTTCCCCCTCCATTTCCTTTCCTCCTGCTCTGAGACTCAACTTCTCTCCTGCCAGTAAAGTGTCCAGAATAATAATCAAAACTTGTTATTTCAAAGTAAAAGTGTCTCCTCTTCCCCGATTCAGATGTGACCCAGACACAAAAGACAAACATGTATGGTTCCACTTGTGTGAGGTTCCTGTGGCAGTCACAGTCCGAGGGACAGAGACAGAAAGGTAGTTGTCAGGGGCTGTGCAAGGAGAGGACCGAGGAGTTACAGTTTGATCGGTACAGAGTTTCAGTTTTGCAAGATGAAAGGAGTTCTGGAAATGGACGGTGGTAATGGTTGCACAACGATATGAATGTAGTTAATGCCTCTGAATGGTACACTTAACACTGGCTCAGGAGGTCACTTTTATGTTCTGTATATTTTACCACAATAAAACACGAGGGAAAAAATGTCCTTAGATACACAGTCCAAGGGATGATTAATTCATCAACTCAAAGACGGCAAGGTTATGGGTTAGCTTCTGGGCAATTCTTTTGGCTTTGGCCTCATGGTCACAAGATGACTGCTGAAGCTCTAAACATCTTCACATCCAATGGAAGTATCTCTCTCTCTCTCTCTCTCTCTCTCTCTCTCTCTCTCTCTCTCTCTCTCTCAAATCTTGGGGGAGAACCCTTCCCAGATAGTATTTTCTGGAAGTCACCTCCCTCTCCCAGCATGCTCCTTCACCCTGTCCAGGTATATTTCCCTTAAATCTCACTCATAATCATCACAAATGTATAATTTTCTTAGCCTGACCAACAGTCCCTGGATCTGGCCCTAGCTGGTTTGGCTCAGTGGATAGAGCATCGGGCCTGTGGACTGAAGGGTTCTGGACTGGATTCCGGTCAAGGTCACCTGCTTGGGTTGTGGGCTCTTGATCCCCAGTAGGGGGCGTGCAGGAGAAAATAGTCCCTGGACCTGGAGATGGACTCTCGATCCAATGCTGCCTGAGACCCAAGAGCTAAACCAGACCAACGTTCTCCAGTGAAAGAAAGGAAACCCATAGCCCTAGAGTAGGCAGCCAACTCAGACCACCATACAACTTATATCTCAGTAAGTTCTACTGAAACTATTTCAATATGTGTGATACCCAAGATTTACCTCCTGGTTTGCCTCCTATAATTGGCCTCTTCTTCCTTTGGGCCACTGTAGTACACTGCATATATTCACTGTGCATACATTCACATAACACACTTACCATTCCTGTTTGTTTGCCGGTATGTAAGATTCTCAAAGACTGGACAATATTTTGTCTTTGCCTCTCTGGGGCATATAAAACATAAAAGAACACAGAAGGCACTTACTAAATGTTTGATGAGTGGTGAATGAATGAACGAATGGGTGAATGAGCAAATGAATGGGGTGGCCTGTTCAGAGAAGCTGCTAATAAATGAACTCAGCATTCTGAAGCTAAAACCCACAAGGGAAACCAGAGCAGACCACATAACCATGTTGGGCTGAGCCCGGGCTTTGCAGGAAGCTTAGGTGCAGAGAAAAGGCAACACCTCAGAAGTCAGATGAGGAAGGAGAAAGGGAAGGAAGGCAGGGTTTTGGGGTTTGCAATCCTCCCCTTGGGCTGGGGCTGTGGATGTCGTAAGAAGCTCCCTTTTGGCGGAGACACCGAGGAGAGAGAAGCCCACAGGTCGTGAACTGTTGTCTAGTGGTGGGCTAGTTCTGAACATCTTCCATGTCGTGTGGGTTGTTGTGGAAGTTGGAAAAACATAGTTCAAAGTAGCAGGTTGTTTTTATGCTTGTTATTACGGTCGAATCTCCGGGCAACCCTATCAGCCTGTGACTACACGTGAAACCTTGCTAACATCATTAACCCAAAGTTCCTGATCTTGCCTCTGACGTCCACTTGTCTGAATGATTCAACCTCTCCCCATCGATTTATTTCTGGGAGCGCCCAAGTGGTCAGTTAGACTCCCCACTGGCGGAGAGAGGGCTGCTGCTGGGTTTGTTATGTTCTTCCTTTCCTGCCGTGGCTTCCCTCTGTGGCTGTGAGGACTCAGGAAGCAGCTTGAGGGAATCTCACCACCTTGTGGCAGCTGCTGTGAGAATGTCCAGGCCCAGACCGAGAACACCGTCTTTTAGAGCCTATTCAGCTTCCAGGTGTCAGCGAAGCTGATGAGAAAGGCCATCTTCCCAGTTCTAGGCCCCCAATCAGCACAGCTTGGGCTCAAACTCTCTCCTAAAATCAACGCTCAGCTCCCATTCTCATCTCTTTTCCCATCTAACCTCCAAATAGTGAAAAAACGCCAGGCTGGAAGCAGGAGACTTTTATATTGCAGTTAACAGGTACTTCCCATCTCTAGATAAAACTAGATAAAACACAAAACAGACATGCTATACCTATTCCTGTTCTAAAGCGTCAGGGCTTCATTTTCTAGCTCCATTCCTGAACTCATCCCCTCTCGGTTGAAGGCAGAAAGAAGACACCGAGGAGAAGACTGACAGCCCGCTCCCACGGGGTTCACAGCCACGAGGGCCGATCTGCTCTGCTGCCTTCAGGGGAGGGGTCCTAAAGGCAAATGTTGCCATTTTCGCCTTCCTGGCGGCTAGCGTGGGTTCTGCGGCCTAATGAGACACGAGAGGGAGCCTTCCTGGGGCTCCAGAGGCTTTTGCTTTCCCTGGCAGAAGGCACAGGTGAGGCTGCCACCACACCTCCTCCCTGCGGCCCCCTCACCTTCTCCCTTCATTAAACAGGACACAGTGTTTGGAAATGCAGCCGCTTTCTGGTGACCGTGACAAAAAGGCAGTCACAGAAAGACAAATGCCATAGCTCACTTACATGTGGAATCCAAGGAGCAAAATAAACCGACGAACATAATAGAACCAGAGGCGTGGATGCATGGAACAGACTGACAGCTGTCAGAGGGGAGGTGGGTGGGTGCATAAAAGAAGGTAAAGAGATTAGCGGAAGAATATACACTGAGTGGCCAGATTATTATGTTATTATGATCTCTGAACGCATAATAACCTGGCCACTCAGTGTGTGTGTGTGTGTGTGTGTGTGTGTGTGTGTGTGTGTATATGAGGCCAGGTGCATGAATTTGTACATGGGTGGTTGGCCGGCCTGCTGGTTGAACTCCTGGTCGAGGGGACAATTTGCATTTTAGCCTTTTATTATATAGGATATACACTGAGTGGCCAGATTATTATGCGTTCAGAGGTCATAATAATCTGGCCACTCGGTATACTATGTATGCATAGCCAGTGGACACAGACGATAGTGTGGCAAAGGCTGTGGGGGGGGGGGCAAGGAGGAGGGCGGAGAGGGGAGAAGGGGGACATTTGTAATAGTGTCAACAATAAATACATTTTTTAAAAGGCCAATTCCTGTCCCGAAATTTCCCAGGCTCTGCACCAGCTTCGAACTGTTTTCCTCCAGGCTTGTTACGAGAGAGGACAATAGATGCTCTTTAGGTTAAGCTACTGTTTGGCAGTGACCGATGCCCAAAGCATGCTCCCAGCTGCTGCGAGCTGGACTTTTGCACATGTTATTTGCTGACTGTGAAACCGTATCTCTTAGAGTCCAAGTTGTTCATTCACGCGTCACCTGACGGGTAGTGCTCCTGATTCATCACTTGGTGGCCCTGCCTGCCATTTGCTGTGACTGGAGGAAGGAGCCAGGTCTCCCACAAAGGGATGGAGGCATCAGAAGGCAGTTCTGATAGAAATTCTACTCTAAAAAATATATATATATATATATATATATATATATATATATATATATATATATATAATTGATTTTTTTACAAAGGAAGAGAGAGGGAGAGAGAGAAACATCGATGAGAGAGAATCATCAACCAGCTGCCTCCTACTGGGGATGTGCCCACAACCAAGGTACATGCCCTTGACAGTTCTCAGGCCGACGCTCTATCCACTGAGCCAAACCGGTTTCGGCAAGAAATTCTATTCTTAATCTCAAGGAGTATAAGTGAGGTCCAAGTATGGAATCTTTCCTCCCCTTGAAGGTCCAACCATTCCACTTCTCACTCTGCTGCCTGAGTAGCGTGCTCTCTGCTGCATCTCGCTCTGTCCCCCTCCCACTCCCACCCAGTGTGGCTGCCCACGCTCATGGCCCTGCTCTCCATGGCTTCTTGCAAGAGGAGCTTGTTTCTTTATTCTTTTCTCCTTAGAATCTACCCAGGTGGCTAATACCACTCCCCTCCCTCTCTCGTGTCTCCAGTTCTGCATCGAAAAATCCCGGAAATCTGGTCTGGACCCTCCACGCTCTCCTCCACAGTTGGGTGTGGGTGGATGGGAGGAACCGAGCAGCCAGAGCCGCGCCAAATTTAGCAGCAGGAGGAGGACGGGAAAGCTGGCAATGCCGATATGTGTGAAGGGTGGCAGGTTTTTTCACCCAGCTCACAAATGTGCAGAGAAAATGTACCATCTTTATTTCTCTGAAAATTATTCTTATCTTCCTGAGGAGCCTCCGGCTGGGAAATACGCTGGCACAACAATTTAAACAGATATGTGAGGGCCCAGCTAGCGTGGCTTCAGTGGCTGAGAGTCAACCTATAAACCAGGATGTCAACGTTCGATTCCCGGTCAGGGCACATGCCCAGGTTGCAGGCTCGATTCCCGGGGTGGGGTGTGCAGGAGGCAGCTGACCAGGGATTATCTCTCATCATTGATGTTTCTCTATCTATCATCTTTCTATCTCCCTCACCCACCCTCTCTAAAATCAATAAAAATATATTAAAAAACAAATAGACATGTAAGGTAAATGGTATATATATATATATATATATATATATATATATATATATATAATTAATTTTTTTTTTACATAAAGAAAGGGAAAAGGATAAAGAGTTAAAAACATTGATGAGAAATGCTGATCAGCTGCCTCCTACATGCCCCCTACTGGGGGGTTGAGCCCGCAAGCAAGGAACATGCCCTTGACTGGAATCGAACCCAGGACCCTTCAGTATGTGGGCCGATGACACTCTATCCACCAAGCCAAACCAGTTAGGGCTGGTCCATCTCTTTATGTAAAACATGCTTAGTGTCTAGATATCTGTATCCTCCCTCTCTGTCTTTGCGAGATGGTGTCTGGGTTTTGGGTGGCGTGTGGCTCGCGCACTCCCTAAGCTCTGAGAGAAGATGGGCTTGCTTCTCAGGCCATTAGCACCTTCTGCATCTCCGCTGCCTGCTGCTGTGGGGGGTGGCCCGCACACTCCCTGGCTTGTAGCCAGCTCATCCCCCGGAGTTCTGTGAGCGCCCGCTGCTGGGGCTCTAGCTACTGCTGGTTCCTCCCGGGCTGGAAGGGCCTGCTAGCACTTCGTCCTGACTCAGCCCTGCTCTGGCGGCCGCTGCAGCCCCCACTGCCCTGTCTGACTCTTGCCCAGATTGTCCACCATGAGTCTTGTTGCTGACTCACCTTTCCCTCTGCTGACTCACCTTTCCCGCGTGGTGGCTGATGCCTGGAGGCCTGTTGGCTGTCAAATCAGCTACTTCCCTGGCCTCTAATCAGGAGCAGGTGAGAACTTCTTGGTGCAATTGATTCCCTGCTGGTCCTGCGGGCAGCCTCTCCCTCTCCCTCCCTGCAGAACCACGCTGTGCTGTTGGGTTAAACCTAGATACAGTCACTCCCTGGGTGATGCCAGCCAACCTGCCCGAGGAGCCCCTCCCAGAGGCCCGGAGAAGTCTGCAAAAGCCCTCGCCTTTCCTCCGCCTGGCCTGCGGAGCACGCCTCCCTCTGTGGGCGGAATCCGGAGTCCGGAGATTAGGGTCACCTCTGACACTCCCCCTCCCCCCACCTCTCTTTCCCTTTTCCCTGGGTATTCCACCAGAACAGAAGGGTGGATGTTCCTCTTTCTTTTCCTGCCTACTCCAGGACCTCCCTGTGTAAAACGGGGATCGAGTTAGTTTTCGACATGCCAACAAGAGAAAGAAAGAAATCTAGAACATCTTCCCTCTCTCGCACAGAGCCTGGCCTTTAAGAGAAGTGGGCTGAAAAATCTTAAAATCCTATTTGGAAGCAGATGCTTAACTTTTTCTCCCCCTTTCTCCTTTTGCTTCTATTCCTTCTGTCACAACCCCAAACCTCCTCAAGGCAAATGGAAAGCTCTGGAAAGCAGGGGAAGGGGAAGGAGAGGTCAGTGTAAGGAAATATGGGGGTGAGCAACAGTAGGTCTACAGTTGTGGATACAGGAAACAGAGTTTATTCTTGCATTATTTATTTATTTATTTATTTATTTATTTATTTATTATTAACTTATGTTTGCCTACCCCTGTATAAAAGGAAAGCAGCATAGGTGAGTATTTCAAAACTATTATCGCCATTATATAAATTGATGGTTTTCCCTCCCACCCGTCATGCTTTAGGGTGGATGCTCCATAGAGGCCTGCGGGGCGGGCGGGACCACAGCCCTGGGGGCAGACCGCATCTGCCCGGCGAGTGGCCAGAAGGAGATGTAGGTCTGCAGACAGGAAACCAGAGCTCTGAGGACAAATCTCAACAACTAGGCGAAAGGACTCTCTCCCCTCCAGGCCCCTTGACTCACAGGGGGCCTCCGGACCAGTCAGGACTGCCCAGCTGTGGGCTCATTTCCTCCCCGGGGGAGGTGGGCCCTGGGCCTGCAGAGGGGGCCCGCGCTGTGGGATTGTGCTTCCCCATCCCTACTGTTTGAAAGGTGGGTGTAACGAAATGTTGTCAGAGGGAGCACTGGCATTGTCAAGCAAGTATCTTTAAAAGAAACCACTATTGCCGAAACTGGTCTGGCTCAGTGCATAGAGCATTGGTCTGTGGACTGAAAAGTCCCAGGTTCGATTCCGGTTAAGGGCATGTACATTGGTTAAGGGCACATCCCCTGTAGGGGGGTGGTGTGTAGGAGGCAGCTGGTCGATGTTTCTCTCTCTCATCGACGTTTCTAGCTCTCTATCAATCTCCCTTTCTCTCTGTGGAAAATCAATAAAATATATATATATTTAAATAAAAGAAACCGCTATTTTTATCATCAAGGTTTGTTATTATTATTTTTTTTAATAAAGAAAGGACTTTTAACACCTAAAAAGTTGGTGGTTTTATTTTAAGGAAGACATCATTTATCGATGAGACAGAAAGCCATTGCAGGTGCCCGAAAAGCACGGATCGAAGGCGCAGGGGAGAGGCAGCTAAGGGAGGGAGGCATCCCTTTCCCAGGGGTGTAGCTGTACTTCTCTGCCTCCGGGATTTGTGCAGAGGCCAAGGGGAGGCGGGACTAAAAGGAACTTAGAGCAAGCATGTCTCAGAGATCCTTGAGTAATCGGGGGAGAAACTAAACTGTCAGCTCTGACAGAGTCAGAGGATCTGACTGGTCCATGAGAAGGAAACGGTGCCTGGGAAGTTTAGGTTGTAGGTTATTGCAGCCTCCGGTGGAGTTACTGCCTTCTGAGGGCAAGAGGCTGGAGGAGGAAAGCCATTGAGGAGGGAAGAATTGGAACCCATGCTAGACTTTGGCTGAAGTGTAAGGTTTGGTGAGAAGTGAATGGGACACTTGTCCTCTATCTGTTGGTGATTGTGCCTGTCTAGGTCATCATGGTGGGGTTGGGAGTTGAATTTATTTTATTTTTTATTGTTGGCACTGTTAAAGGTGTCGCCCGTTCCTCTCCCTTACCTCCTTCCACCTTTACCACACCATTGTCTGTGTCCATGGCTATGCATATATGCATATGCTCTTTTTAATCTCTTCCTGTACCCCTCCTCTACCCCCCACCCCTCCCATACCCTTCACTTCTGAGATCTTTCAGTCTGTTCCATGCTTCCTTGACTCTGGTCCTATTTTGTTTGTCAGGTTCTTTTGTTCATTAGATTCCACATATAAATGAGATTATGTGATATTTGTCTTTCTCTGACTGGCTTATTTCACTTAGCATAATAATTTCCAGGTCCATCCATGCTATCTCAAGGGATAAGAGTTCCTTCTTTTTTACAGTCAAGTAGTATTCCATGGTGTATATGTACCATGTCTTTTTTATCCACTCATCTACTGATGGGCACTTGGGCTGTTTCCAGATTTTGACTGTCCTATATAGTAAAAGGGTAATATGCAAATTTTTCCCTCGGGAGTGTGACCGACTGGGAGTTCAACCGCTCACTATGACATGTGCTGACCACCAGGGGGCAGCGTGGAATGAAAGAAGGCCCAGGTTGAATGAAGGAAGGCCTAGGAACCCTACCCGTGTATAAATTTCATGAATTGGGCCTCTAGTCTATCTATATACACAAAAGCCAAAGTGTCCGTTGGACTCTTCGACCAGTAGCTATGATGCGCACTGACCACCAGGGGCAGATGCTCTGACTGGTAAGTTAGGTTGCTGGCTGTGGGTTAGCTTGCTGCTGGGGCCGTGTCAGCCCTGAATCTGCTTCACCCACATCCTGGAACCAGAGAGGAGGGAGGAGGGAGCACAATGCCTCACAGAATTGATCATGGGTTAGGTTGATGTGATACTAAAATATTTCTTCTAATTAATTTGCTTTCAATGTGCATGAATCCATTCACAGGGCCACTAGCCCTATCTAATAAAGAGGGAATATGCTAATTGACCATCATGCCCTCACGAAGGTGGCAGTGCTCACACCAATAAGGAGGGAATATGTTGACTTCCCCAACTTCAAAGATGGTGGCGCCCACAGCCACAAGATGGCGCCCACAGCCACAAGATCGCACCCAGTCCCCTCAGCCCTGCTGGGGTGGCAGACGCACAGCATAGCCAGGCCTAATCCTAGGTGACTCTGGCTGCTTCGTGCACCTGCCTCTGGAGTCCCCTAGTCCCCTCAGTCCCCCAGCTGCCCAGGACTGGCCTGAGGTGCAGGAAGCCTCAGATGGCAGCTGCCTAGCTGCCCAGGGACGCCTGAGGCTCAGGTAACCAGGGCCGGCTGAGGCTTGTGCTGTTGGCAGTGGCAGCAGCAGAGGTGTGATGGGGGTCACCACTTGCCTCTGAGGGCTCCCAGACTGTGAGAGGGGGTGGGCTGGACTGAGGGACCTCCCCGCCTCCAGTGCATGAATTTTCATGCACCATGCACCGGCCCTGGGCAGCTGGAGAGCTGAGGGGACTGGGGGACTCTGGAGGCAGGTGCAGGGAACTGCCCTGGAGGGGCTGAGGGGATTGGGCACCACCATCTTGTGGCTGTGGGCACTGCCATCTTTGAGGGCATGGCAGTCAATTAGCATATTCCTTCCTTATTGTCTCTATATATTAGGCCTCTAATATATATATATAAAGCTAATATGCAAAGTGTCCCCTCAGAAGTTTGACGGGGAGACTGGAAGTCGATAGCTTGCTATGACATGTGCTGGCCACCAGGGTGTGGCGTGGAATGAAGAAAGGCCCAGCCAGCAGCAGAAAGGCCCTGACTGGCCCTGATCGCCAGCCAGGCCTAACGGACCCTATTCGTGCCAGAATTTTGTGCACCAGGCTCTGGTTGTAAGTAATGCTGTTATGAACATAGGGGTGCATATATTCTTTCAGACTGGTGTTTTAGGATTCTTAGGATATATTCCCAGAAATGGGATTCCTGGGTCAAACAAAAGTTCCATTTTTAATTTTCTGAGAAAACTCCATACTGTTTTCCACAGTGGCTGCACCAGTCTGCATTCCCACCAGCAGTGCACTAGGATTGGGAGGTGATTTTAAATAGTACCACAGAGACTCCTAATAACATAATAGAAATGTACAGGGTAGATTTTCACGTTTTAGACCATTCCTATTTCATTCGGTACAGAATTTAGTCCATATTTATATAGGCTTTCTACCTGGATTCTGATGTCTGTATTGGTATATGGCTTCTACTTTTCCTTTGAATTACCACAGCCCATGATTATTTCATTAATGTGAGCATTTCAGTAATCTCTCTTCCCTCCACTGAACCATAAGGACCATAAAAACAGGGTCAATGTATTTCTTTTTAATTAAAAAAATATACATATTTCATTGATTTTTTTTACAGAGAGGAAAGGGAGAGATATAGGGAGTTAGAAACATCAATTAGAGGGAAACATCGACCAGCTGCCTCCTGCACACCCCTACTGGGGATGTGCCCACAACCAAGATACATGCCCTTGACTGGAATCATACCTGGGACCTTTCAGTCCGCAGGCCGACGCTCTATCCACTGAGCCAAAACGGGTTAGGGCCCATATATATTTTTAAACTATTAAATCCCTAGTACCAAGCACGAGCCTGACATATGATAGATAACCCCAAAATACTCACTGACAAAGTAAATGAGTGAATGAATAAATGAATGTACCTCTAGGGAGCATGGTTTGAATCAGCGTCCACAAACACACTTTGCGAAGTGCCTTCCTGTGTGTGCGGTCCTGTGTTGCTATGGTCTGTGAGAGAGTGAGGCTCTCGAAGGCCACAATCACACACAGACAAATGGGTCCTGTGATCTCTGCTACAGGAAGTGGTCTCGGTGGTTCCTGCCTCTCTTTGCCGGCGGCGGGCGATCACAGGCGGGGTGGGGTGCTGGTGCAGTGCCACCTGCGGGAGAAGAGGGGAACAATCTCTGCTGGTAAATGGGGTCCTCTGGCATTCAGAGGCTTTGTACGTTTTTTTTAAACTTGGCTTCTTGTCCTCCGCTAAACTGGCTGCTTTCTTATACTCTTTCTCTAGGAAGCAGTTGCTTTGTTTCATTCTGTTCTCTACATTCCAGATAAAGGAATCTTCTATAGTAAATGGTAGCAAAAGTAGTCAGGGAGGAGAACAATCGATAGAATTACCTGTGTGCCATGCAGGTGTCACTCGGAGTCGCCGGTATTTGTGATAGAAATACATTCTATAAGTGACAGGGTGGCAAGACTTTCATTGATACAAGGTTATTGAAAAGAAAAACAGGCCGCTCCTCAGCCATGTATTGTAAACATCTGTTATTATGCTGGAACTACATTAAAATAACGGTTACTGGAATCCTGGCCAACGATGTGCTTTACAAGGACACGTATGTTCTAAACATTTTATGTCCAATGCTTCCGCACGCCTTGGCCTATTTGTGCGTGTCGGCAGCAAAGCTTACCGGCTCCAGTGATGCGGAGCTCCATGGTCTCCTGTCGGAGGCTTCATCCTGCCAGTGCTGTGAACTGGGATACTGGCGTGCTTGTCTCCACTTCTGGACAGATTTCCAAACTCTTTTTTAAAATCTTATGGTTTTGCCATTTGATGTTTTATCTTTCCTTTCCCGGTTCCTGGCTCCATATCAGCAGTAGATGCTTTTTATGATCCCTTTAGTTGGGGTGGTGAAAGGGGGGGGAGTGTAGGAAATATTTACCCACAATGGATATGAACTATTTATTTTTTATGTTTTATATATATTATATTTTATTATATATATAAATAGTTCATATCCATTGTGGGTAAATATTTCCTACATTCATATATATGTGATATGCTGATTCTCTCTCTCTCTCTCTCTCTCTCTCTGTAGTCTTGTTTGTCATATTTTCATCATATAGAAATTGTCAATTTTTATAAATCCATACTGTCTTTTTCTTTGTGACAATTTCTGTCATCATTGTTTGTGGTCAGACTATCTCTTCTTTCCAGAGATCAGATATATATGCACTTAGTTTTTTATTTTACTTTTTAATTTATTTGAAATTCAGTGAATTGTGTGACCCAAACTTCACATATTTTCCCCAGATAGGCAATAGTCTCAATATCATTTGTTTAACAGACCATTTGCTTTTTCACTGATTTGTGTTTTTCCCTTGATTATAAATGACACATTCTTTCATGTCAACATCAATGTCATGACTTGCATTTCTGTTCCCTTCAGCAGCCTGTCCGTTATGCGCCAACACCACGCATTTTTCACCGCAGTAACCATTTACTAACTTTCAAGATCTTTCTTTGTCATCACTATTCCCTTTGGCACGTTTGTTGCCATTCATGTTTGCTTTCTTCCAGATGAACTAGTTCTCAAAATACAACCATTAACATTGTGATTCACTCTTTTACATCCGATTCAACAAGTGTTCATTGAGAACTGATATGAAGGAGCTTATAAATATTGACCAAATAATAATGGCGGCAGCAGCATTTGTAAGTGTATATTTCCTTATAGTGGCAAGGGGTTTTAAAAGGTTAAAGGGGCATCATCAAGGAGTTTCAGAATACCTGCACACAACATTTCAGGCAGGCGTAAAGAAGGGAAAAAGCCCTTCAATGTAAACCAGGAGGGGACTAGGCCGGTGGAGCACACACAGGATTCAGAATCTCTTTAGTTCGGATCAGAAAATGAAATGCTACAGAAGAGGGTTAAGGCTGAAATTTGGAATGGGTTTAGAGAGTCCCACACTCTAAAATGAGACACAGCAAATAAGCCAGGCAGAGAAAGATAAACATCACATGATCTCACTCATTTGTGGAATATAACGAACAACATAAACTGATGAACAAAAATAGATCCAGAGACAGAGAGACATCAATCAGACCGTCAAACCTCAGGGAAGGTAGGGGACAGTTGGAGTAAAGGGGAGAGATCAACCAAAGGACTTGTATGCGTGCATATAAGCCTAATCAATGGATACAGACACTGGGGGGGGGAGGGCATGAATGGGAGGCGGGGGTAATGGGGCTATAAGGACACATATGTAATACCTTAATCAATAAAGAAATTTAAAAATTATCACAAATTTAGATTTACTAAAAATAAATAAAATGAGGCATGGCACATTAACAGGCCCCAGGCTGGCATCAGCGCCGTGCATCCTGGGTCCTGGGTTCACGGATCACGGGCCTGCGCTCACAGCTCTGCACCTGGTTGCATGACAAACAGCCTTTGCAGTTTTGGGAAGAGAGAGGGAAAAGGTTGGGTCCAGTAAAGTCAGCTGACCAATACTATGAAAAAATAGGGTTCACTCTATGTTTTCTAATCATCATTATAATCTGTGTTTTTATTTGTGTTATTGGAAAAACCAAGGCTTTAATTAGAAAGTATTTTGATAATGTTAAGTATGTAAAGAGTTGGAATGTTTAAGTGAATTTGATTTAGTACTATAATTTTCACTGAGTGTATTTATTACTTTTTGATGAATTTACTATGATTTTGTTTTTTTAAATGTATAACTTTATTCTATGAGGCAACTGAAATGCCTGAGGGGACCCAACATTTCCTTTGGAAAATGCCTATTTGGATCCTTTGCCCGTTTCTTAAATTGGATTGTTTAATCCAATTAATTTTAGATTTGTCTTTTTATTACTGAGTTGTAATTGTACTTTATATAGTCTCGACAAAAGGCTGTTACCAAAAATTTGATTTTCAAGTACTCTCTACCATTCTAAGGGCTGTCTTTTCATTTTCTTGATGATGCCCTTGGGAACACAAAAGTGTTTAAGTTCGATGATGTCCAAAGTACCTATTTTTTTTTTCTTTTGTTGATTGTGATATTGTTGTCAGTTTTAGGATATAAATTTATTCACTTTACAAATTTATATAAAAATATGTTTTACTATGTGATAGAAGTGACTATGTATGACTTGTGCATATATATTTTACATAACATATATCATAAAATATTTTATGTGTATATAATATGTAGCTTATGTACTTAGAAAATACTTTACATACCTTGAGTTTATCTGTACAGGCTTCTTGAGGGAATTCTCAGGGCCTGGGAATCCAGAAACATGGTGTGGCCTGGGCTCACATGCCACTGAAAAAGAGACATGTTCTATCCGGGACAATTGCTTTAAAAGGTTGGAGGAGGGTGCGGTGGGACTGAGGGGGTATATTTCATTCACGCAAATGGCAACCCTGTTGTAATAAGAACACTGCATGTGGGAAACATTTCTTGAGCTTCTGAAACAGGAACATAGTTTTCACCTGGGAAACACCTTGGGTTTTCAAGATGGGGGTGGGGAAAATCCAAGTTTTACTTTCAAGTACCATAATACAGACCTGGTGAATTATTTAAACCTAGGATCCATGGATATTTGTTTCTCTTAGAACTGGACACTAGATGTCTCAGTTGCGTTGAGTCTGCAACGGGAAAAGAGGCATTCACAAAAAAGATCGCCACCCCACGTGGGCTGTGTCATCCTCGATAGGATGGAGCTGTTTATGTGGAGCATCGGCATGTAATTTCAACAACACTTTCTTTGAAACCAGGCTCTAGGGAATCATTTCCTTTTAAATTCCTAAATGAAAACTCACCAATACGTCAGCCCTGTCCTGTAATTTCCTGGAGGAGGGAACCAAAAGAAAAACATAGTCAGAAATGTGTTAAAAGACTTAAATGAAAGTGGAGCTGGAAATCAGGGTGGAATCCAGGAATTTACAGCCCTCGGTGCTTCCCCTAGAAAGCAGCTATTTCCGTTAACTTGTAGAATTCTGTTACTGTAAAAACAGAAAGTGCATAAGACGAGATAGGTGTATTTAACACAAGTTTGGTGGAGGGAGGGAGCATTCAGTTAGGAGCCCAAAGATGCTCTTTTAAAATACTGAAGCCACTGCCATTATGCTCCAGGATGCCATTCAGACCCCCTCCAGCTGGGTGTTGTTTTTCTCCAGCCTCTGGGGGGTTAAATGCAATAGGCACAACGCACAATGCAACACTCTTTTATAGGGAGAGTTCAAGAACCAACGGATTCTCATGGCCTCCTTACAAATTGTGATTCTCATTACAACTTTTTTTTTTTTGGGGGGGGGAAATAAAACTAAAATTAATGCATAATCTATTAAATGATAAAATGTTTGGTGTGTCCCCCTGAGATGATCCCGGGGGCCCCTAGGGTCCACATATTATTCTGTTCTCGGGGGCAGTGGGTTCCGCACTGCAGCCATAGGGAGAGACACGGAGAGAGAGGACGAGAGCAGAACACGGACCAAGGGAATAGAAAAGCCAAGAGAGCACATGACAACGACCATGGTCCGGCACCCACCTGTCCTGTCACCCAGCAGGTCCATGGGCTTCTCCCAGCCCTGGGAGGGAGGGAAAACAGTGGCCCCTGTGGAACCAGGTGGTCCCTGGGAGGTGGGTTAATTGCAATAAGCATAACGCACTTTCTGGTCCTGCCCACTTCCTTCCCATCCACTCATACACGTTTTCAGACCCTGTTCACTGTAAACACACACACACACACACACACACACACACACACACACACACACACATGCACATGCACACACGCAGTCTCTACCTGCAGCTCGGATAGCCTTTGTTCTGCCTCTATCACTCTGGGCAAAGAATGGGAATAAAAGGCCAATTGTGAATGCATGGGCCTCTTAGGTGACATTTTTGCTACTTCCTGGGAAATCACCCCTTGCCCTCAACCTCGTGCCCTCCCAGGGTCATTGCCAACCCCCACAGGCTCCCTCACAGGGCCATTCTCCAGGCTCCTGTGGGCGTGCCCTGGTGGTGGAGCTACAGCAAGGAGAGTTAAAGGGTTTTCAGTTCTGCTCCCAGACCGCTGAGTCTCCCGGAGGAGAAACAAGCGATGACTGTTCTGCGAGGGCCACACAATGAGCCGCTTTCTCCCCGAGGGGTGACCTTTGCCCAGGAAGAGGCTGAGCGCACTCACGGAGTCTCTGCCTTCGCTGGAGAGAATCTGTGGTAAACACAGCAAGAAGGCTCTTATTGTCGCCAGGGGCCTCCAAAAGCCGCCAGGGCTATTGGCATTGAACCCTTGGTTGCCGGTCAATGGCTGTCGTCCAGTTTTACGATGGCAATGGATTATTTAAAGTTAAAACACAGTTTGTGTAGTTGAATTGGGATTGGCCTGGATGATCGCCAATGTGGCCATCCTATGACAAAGATAATTCATGTCTCCCCCTTCCATGCTCAAAGGTCCCCAACTTTGGTACAGTTATTTGGTGATGGTTAAAGCAGCTCCAGGTGATAACCCATACTATGGCCATCTCTTCCCTCTCTGCCAAGGAGTGGTCTAAATTACTGATTGCGGAAGGCCTTTGAGGAAGAGGATCAGTGTGCTATGCTGCTCTTCTTCTTGCCCTTGAGTGAGGGACGGATGCTTGGGCTGGCTTTGTCCACCTTCTGATTGTGAGGGTAGATATTATAGACAGAGTTGACAGAAGCGAATAAAGGTGTCAGACGTTAGGAGTGGCGAGGAGGACACCTACCTTATCTCTTCCACCCCAGCAGGCACAGGAGCGAGGTTCTGATTGGCCCCAGGGGAGATCCCAGGCTCCCTGAAAACCATTAACGTCAGCTGTGGCTGGATTCAGGGCTCAACCAATGCCAGCAGGACTCAATGTCCCCTATCTGGAGGTTCTCCCGTTGTGCTAGTCACAGTCTCACGAACCCCCGGGTGGTCCCACTAGGCTCCAGGTGTACCTCATGCTGACAAGAAGGAGGCAGGGTCTCCAAACTCGGTACCCCCTCAGCTTCAAGTCCAGAAAGAGGAGAAATACTCTCTCGCTTACAGCATTCCCAGGGGCTAGTAAGTCTCATTGGCTCTAGGTGGGTTGCATGCACATTGCCGAGCCAATCCCTGTGACCGTGGACATGCAACGTTTTGATTGGCTTAGGCCTCGGTCACATGCTTCTTTCTCAGAGCTCCTCCCAGGTAAATGGACAGCTTCCTTCTCTTCACAGGGACCTCCTGCTGCCACTGTGCCTCTTTCTGGTTCCCTAGGACCACCGCACATCTACTGCCCGGTGTCTGCGAGGTGTAGTGACCGGCTGCCCGGGTGAGGAACAGGCTACACATCCTCATGGCTCATGAAGTCGGTGTTCTCTGGCTTCTGCGGACGGCAGCCTCTTCGCCCTGAGAGATGGGCGCTGTCCTGTGGCAATCCAGTGGCCTTTAGGCGCCCGAGGATGTCCTCCCTCCCCCCTTGGTGGCATCTCTTTGCTCTGTTGGCGGCCACTTGAGAACCCTGGCACGTTGGTCCATGGTGCGCAGCTGCTGTCCACGGCTAGCTCTGGGCCCACGGGTGGCTCCCCGACACTGCCCATTCTCTGCAGTCATTCCACAAGCGCCTTCTCCTTTCACCCCCATCACTGGGCTATTCCGCTCCATGCTACGCCACAGCGCCCATCCTTACTCCGCTGGGGTCTTTGTGTGTGTGTGTGTGTGTGTGTGTGTGTGTGTGTGTGTGTTAAACTCTCAGTAACACTGAAACCAGTTGGGCTCAGTGTATAGAACGTCTGCCTGCGGACTGAAAGGTCCCAGGTTCGATTCCGGTCAAGGGCATGTACCTTGGTTGCGGGCACATCCCCAGTGGGAGATGTGCAGGAGGCAGCGGATGGATGATTCTCTCTCATCGATGTTTCTAACTCTCTATCCCGCTCTCTTCCTCTCTGTAAAAATTCAATAAAATATATTTAAAAAAACAAAAAACAAACACAAACTCTCAGTAACCCTGGCAAGAAGCAAGTGTAACTGGTTTGTGGAATGGACTCCACCTGGTCAGGCACAGTCCAACGTTGAAGCAGAACCCATTCTGTGTCTCCTGTTAGTGCCTGTCGTATTGAGCATTAACGCAATGTTAAACAAAACCCCCTCAGGTTTGGAATGTCAAAGGGTAAAGTGCTGCTGAGAAAAGCTGGGTGCAATAGCATGCACACACTTGGTTACCGCAACACTGACCTATTCTGCGGAAAGCTAGGCAGGGAGCGTGCTAATGAGGCGGAGACGGGCAGGCACGGGAAGGCGAGTGATTGTGGAGGCTCAGCTGCTCGGAGTCCCAGCTGGAGCGCCAGTGACCTCTGCTGGCCAGATCGTCCTCTGCTCCACACCAAGGCCGGCCCCCTCCAGGCCTGTGTGTCTGATTCTTGGTTCTTCAGAGACACTGCGAGGCCTGTGCCCAGCACGGGGCAGGCGGCCTGGACTCCACCCTGGAAGTGAGCCAGGGGTTTGGAGGTACCCTGTTTCCCGGAAAATAAGACAGTGTCTTATATTATTTTTTTTTCTCCCAAAGTTGCGCTAGGTCTTATTTTCAGGGGATGTCTTATTTTCGGGGAAACACGGTAGCAGCGGTCAAGAATTAAGCCAGGCCTGATCCCTACCCCCACCAGCTTTCTCTCAAACGCAGGCGCTGGTGTACATTGCCCATTTCCCAGACACAAACACGTTTTCTTTTTGTAAAAATGCTCTCCCCAAAAAGAACATATTCAAAAACAAGTCCCACACATTCCAGTTGACATTTCTTAGGAATAACACGTTTGCAAAGGAGGTGAAAACACTCTGTCAAAACAAGCTCACGTTTTTATGTCCGTAGGTCAGGGATGAGGCATCCTTTACAAGTGCATAATCAAAGCCTGCACCTCACCTTGCCACGTGACATCCCACCCATGAGCAGGTGAATGCTGCTCTGGGACAGGGCCCGAGCCCAGAGCTCAGCCAGGCAGCCCTTCCTGTAACCCGATGGCTCAGCGGAAGCCGCCGTGACAGGGCTCCAGGAGTGACAGGGCTCCGGGAGTGACAGGGCTCCGGAGTGACAGGCCTCCAGGAGTGACAGGGCTCCGGGAGTGACAGGGCTCCGGAGTGACAGGCCTCCAGGAGTGACAGGGCACCGGGAGTGACAGGGCTCCGGGAGTGACAGGGCTCCGGGAGTGACAGGGCTCCGGAGTGACAGGGCTCCAGGAGTGACAGGCCTCCGGGAGTGACAGGGCTCCGGGAGTAACAGGGCTCCAGGAGTGACAGGGCTCCGGGAGTGACAAGGCTCCAGGAGTGACAGGGCACCGGGAGTGACAGGGCTCCGGGAGTGACAGGGCTCCGGGAGTGACAGGGCTCCGGAGTGACAGGGCTCCGGGAGTGACAGGGCTCCAGGAGTGACAGGGCTCCGGGAGTGACAGGGCTCCGGGAGTGACAGGGCTCCAGGAGTGACAGGCCTCCGGGAGTGACAGGGCTCCGGGAGTAACAGGGCTCCAGGAGTGACAGGGCTCCGGGAGTGACAAGGCTCCAGGAGTGACAGGGCACCGGGAGTGACAGGGCTCCAGGAGTGACAGGGCACCAGGAGTGACAGGGCTCCGGGAGTGACAGGGCTCCAGGAGTGACAGGGCTCCGGGAGTGACAGGGCTCCGGGAGTGACAGGGCTCCAGGAGTGACAGGGCACCAGGAGTGACAGGGCTCCAGGAGTGACAGGGCTCCAGGAGTGACAGGGCTCCGGGAGTGACAGGGCTCCGGGAGTGACAGGGCTCCAGGAGTGACAGGCCTCCGGGAGTGACAGGGCTCCGGGAGTAACAGGGCTCCAGGAGTGACAGGGCTCCGGGAGTGACAAGGCTCCAGGAGTGACAGGGCACCGGGAGTGACAGGGCTCCGGGAGTGACAGGGCTCCAGGAGTGACAGGGCTCCGGGAGTGACAGGGCTCCGGGAGTGACAGGGCACTGGGAGTCACAGGCCTCCGGGAGTGACAGGCCTCCGGGAGTGACAGGGCTCCAGGAGTGACAGGGCTCCAGGAGTGACAGGGCACCGGGAGTGACAGGGCTCCGGGAGTGACAGGGCTCCGGCAGTGACAGGCCTCCGGGAGTGACAGGGCTCCAGGACTGACAGGGCTCCGGGAGTGACAGGGCTCCAGGAGTGACAGGGCACCGGGAGTGACAGGCCTCCGGGAGTGACAGGGCTCCGGCAGTGACAGGGCTCCGGGAGTGACAGGCCTCCGGGAGTGACAGGGCTCCGGCAGTGACAGGCCTCCGGGAGTGACAGGCCTCCAGGAGTGACAGGGCACCGGGAGTGACAGGCCTCCGGGAGTGACAGGGCTCCAGGAGTGACAGGGCTCCGGGAGTGACAGGGCACCGGGAGTGACAGGGCTCCGGCAGTGACAGGCCTCCGGGAGTGACAGGGCTCCAGGAGTGACAGGGCACCGGGAGTGACAGGGCTCCAGGAGTGACAGGCCTCCGGGAGTGACAGGCCTCTGGGAGTGACAGGCCTCCAGGAGTGACAGACCTCCGGGAGTGACAGGGCTCCAGGAGTGACAGGGCACCGGGAGTGACAGGGCTCCGGGAGTGACAGGGCTCCGGGAGTGACAGGGCTCCGGGAGTGACAGGGTTCCAGGACTGACAGGGCTCCGGGAGTGACAGGGCTCCGGCAGTGACAGGCCTCCGGGAGTGACAGGCCTCCGGGAGTGACAGGGCTCCAGGACTGACAGGGCTCCGGGAGTGACAGGGCTCCAGGAGTGACAGGGCACCGGGAGTGACAGGGCTCCGGGAGTGACAGGGCTCCAGGAGTGACAGGGCACCGGGAGTGACAGGCCTCCGGGAGTGACAGGGCTCCGGCAGTGACAGGGCTCCGGGAGTGACAGGCCTCCGGGAGTGACAGGGCTCCGGCAGTGACAGGGCTCCGGGAGTGACAGGCCTCCGGGAGTGACAGGGCTCCGGCAGTGACAGGCCTCCGGGAGTGACAGGCCTCCAGGAGTGACAGGGCACCGGGAGTGACAGGCCTCCGGGAGTGACAGGGCTCCAGGAGTGACAGGGCTCCGGGAGTGACAGGGCTCCGGGAGTGACAGGGCTCCGGCAGTGACAGGCCTCCGGGAGTGACAGGGCTCCAGGAGTGACAGGGCACCGGGAGTGACAGGGCTCCAGGAGTGACAGGCCTCCGGGAGTGACAGGCCTCTGGGAGTGACAGGCCTCCAGGAGTGACAGGCCTCCGGGAGTGACAGGGCTCCGGGAGTGACAGGGCTCCAGGAGTGACAGGGCACCGGGAGTGACAGGCCTCCCGGAGTGACAGGGCTCCGGCAGTGACAGGGCTCCGGGAGTGACAGGCCTCCGGGAGTGACAGGGCTCCGGCAGTGACAGGGCTCCGGGAGTGACAGGCCTCCGGGAGTGACAGGGCTCCGGCAGTGACAGGCCTCCGGGAGTGACAGGCCTCCAGGAGTGACAGGGCACCGGGAGTGACAGGCCTCCGGGAGTGACAGGGCTCCAGGAGTGACAGGGCACCGGGAGTGACAGGCCTCCGGGAGTGACAGGGCTCCGGCAGTGACAGGGCTCCGGGAGTGACAGGCCTCCGGGAGTGACAGGGCTCCGGCAGTGACAGGGCTCCGGGAGTGACAGGCCTCCGGGAGTGACAGGGCTCCGGCAGTGACAGGCCTCCGGGAGTGACAGGCCTCCAGGAGTGACAGGGCACCGGGAGTGACAGGCCTCCGGGAGTGACAGGGCTCCAGGAGTGACAGGGCTCCGGGAGTGACAGGGCTCCGGGAGTGACAGGGCTCCGGCAGTGACAGGCCTCCGGGAGTGACAGGGCTCCAGGAGTGACAGGGCACCGGGAGTGACAGGGCTCCAGGAGTGACAGGCCTCCGGGAGTGACAGGCCTCTGGGAGTGACAGGCCTCCAGGAGTGACAGGCCTCCGGGAGTGACAGGGCTCCGGGAGTGACAGGGCTCCAGGAGTGACAGGGCACCGGGAGTGACAGGCCTCCCGGAGTGACAGGGCTCCGGCAGTGACAGGGCTCCGGGAGTGACAGGCCTCCGGGAGTGACAGGGCTCCGGCAGTGACAGGGCTCCGGGAGTGACAGGCCTCCGGGAGTGACAGGGCTCCGGCAGTGACAGGCCTCCGGGAGTGACAGGCCTCCAGGAGTGACAGGGCACCGGGAGTGACAGGCCTCCGGGAGTGACAGGGCTCCAGGAGTGACAGGGCTCCGGGAGTGACAGGGCTCCGGGAGTGACAGGGCTCCGGCAGTGACAGGCCTCCGGGAGTGACAGGGCTCCAGGAGTGACAGGGCACCGGGAGTGACAGGGCTCCAGGAGTGACAGGCCTCCGGGAGTGACAGGCCTCTGGGAGTGACAGGCCTCCAGGAGTGACAGGCCTCCGGGAGTGACAGGGCTCCAGGAGTGACAGGGCACCGGGAGTGACAGGGCTCCGGGAGTGACAGGGCTCCGGGAGTGACAGGGCACCGGGAGTGACCGGGCTCCGGGAGTGACAGGGCTCCGGGAGTGACAGGGCTCCGGGAGTGACAGGCCTCCGGGAGTGACAGGGTTCCGGGACTGACAGGGCTCCGGGAGTGACAGGCCTCCGGGAGTGACAGGGCTCCGGAGTGACAGGGCTCCGGGAGTGACAGGGCACCGGGAGTGACAGGCCTCCGGGAGTGACAGGCCTCCGGGAGTGACAGGGCTCCGGGAGTGACAGGGCTCTGGGAGTGACAGGGCACCAGGAGTGACAGGGCACCAGGATCAGGCCGATGCATCACTGACTGTGCAGCGCTTGTCCCCAAGGACCACCTGGTGGGCACTCAGGGCCTCTCCCAGCCACTCTGCGTTCTCTGATTACTGAAGTTTGTCCTCGGGGTCTGGGCTCTGCAGCCATCTTCTTCCTAATAAGCTCTGTCCTTCAACCAGGAGTTGAACTAACTGAGCCAGGAGTAAACTGACCAAGGCACCCATCCAAGGTTGACGGCTGGGTGGAGGGGGGGAGGGGGGAACTGTCAGATACCCTTTTCCAGAAACTGGCAAATAGGACCCGGGGATGACAGTCAATTTCATGCGGACACTTCGCTGTAAGGTCTTGTGGGGCGGGCAGCATCTCCCACCGGCATCAGGGACGGGCAGGGCAGGCGGGTCACAGAGGGGAGGAGGAAAGGTGGCCACAGAGGAACCGGAGCCCAGTGACTGGCGGTTCCTCACCCTCAGGTACCAACTTGCTGGGGCTCAGACCACGCCCTTTCTCCGTTCACCTGCCCCCTTACCTGTGCTGCCCGAGGAACACCCGGCCTTCTCTTCTCTCCGCCTTTATCTGGCCATTGGAGGCCTTTACAGGTGACCCCAGCGATGTGGACATTGACGAAGATCTGTCTGCTCCAATTTCCAGGAACCATCACCGTTAAGGGAAATAACTGCTCTGTACTTAACAGGAGAGGAAAGCGGATAATGCATTTGTAAGTGCTTATGTGTTACGTATTAGTAAAGAGCTACTATTACATAAACACAGCAGAAACCCCACTTCCTCAACAGTGTGTTAAAGAACGTTTTCCTCTCGTTCTGTCCCCAGGCTTCTCCCTAGCGGCATGCATGTGGCTGAAGTCCTTGGACCCGGGCCTTTCTGCATCGATTAAGTGGGGACAGCAAAACCTTCTTTCTGCTTCTGCCGAGGAATAAAGACGAGAGCCGCCGGCGGAGGGAGCGCGGCTCAGTGAGTCTCCGCGGCTCGCAGCGTGCTCTGTGGCCAGTTTGATGGACGTCTCTTCTCTGTCCTGGAAGGAGGAGTGTCCTCCCTCTGAGGTGTCACTGTGGAGCTGGGTGTCAGGGGTTTAAATCCAGGCTCTGATGTTTGGGGGAGATTATTACCAGAGTTCCTTCACGCTCTCTGGAGGCTATTTTTTTTGGTGTGTGTGTGTGTGTGTGTGTTTGTGTGTGTTATTTCCTTAAGCATGACTATCTTTGCCATCAACTGGAGAGAACCAGCCTGAGACTGAAACTAACATGGAGGAAAGTAGAGCAGAGAGAGAAGAGAGAGATAGAAGGAGGTAGGGAGAGAGGGAGAGATGGAGAAAAAGAGAGAGGGGAGAGAGAAAGAGAGAGCGAGAGCGAGAGCGAGAGCGAGAGCGAGAGAGAGAGAGAGAGAGAGAGAGAGGAGAGAGAGAATAAGCTTGTTTGTTTGAGCCTTTGGGCCCAGCTTTGCTTAAATCCAATTCTCCTGTCGATGATATTGGAGAAGACTCTGACTCAGTTTCCTGTTCTTGTGCTGAGGCGGAGACACAAGTGCACCAGAAACTGGGTCGTGTGTTTCTCACTCACCCGGCTACCCCCAACCTGATCCATAGGGTCTGAAAGCAGGGCTGAGGAGTAAGGGAGTGAGGGCTGGTGTCTAAAGAAAATTCAGGTGCTTTCATCATAAAAACAGCAAAGGACCCAGCAGGAAGGCGCATCGCCAACCACCACGCTCAGCAGGACAGACTGGGGCCGGGGTGGAGGGGCGGGGAGAGGAACAGAAGGAGTGGAACCACCCCTTATACGGAGAGTGGACTCCATGCAATGCTTTGTGTGTGCAGCTGGAAGCTGAATGGTGAGCTGGGTCCCCCAGGAGGTCAGCAGAGAAAGGAGAATAGAAGGAGTCTGTGCGGAATAACGAGAGGATTTTAGAAGCTGGAGGCGGGGCTCAGTGCTTGTCCCAGGCTTGGCGGTGGGAAGGACATTGAAATACGGCCAGGAGCTTGCACACAGACTCAGTGTGATGAGGACCAGACACGTGGGGGACTAGTGACAGTCCCCCTGCCCCTCGTCACACATTTGCAGGGTCAAGGGCAGGCCCATTGATAGAAGCCTATGCATCACGTGTCTAAATATGTACGAAGTGTACGTCAGGCCAACATGCTCTTACATAGGAATGCTCCATTCTCCTCCCTTGACAAACACACCTTCACAGGCCCCTGGGAGGCCAGGCGAAGTGGGACTCCCAGGCCCTCTGCTGTCCTGGCTGGAAGGAGACCACACGGAAGGGCCGAGCCTAGGTCTTGTCCCATAGCTTCTTCCTGCCCCCACACCCTGCCGGGGGCCTCATGCACACACATGTGGACCCGGCACTACAGCCCAAACTCTGTCCACGCCCCCTGCAAGCAGCTTGCTCAGGAGGGAAGAGGCCTGAGCCGGCCCTGGAGGGGGGTGGGGGTTTCTCAGGTCCTGGGCACTCAGAGTGCCTCCTGCTGACTCTCTGCCCCGTGGAGTGGGGACCTCTGGATGATGAGGCCGGGGAGGGGCCCTCCTGGATGCTGAGAGGTCAGGAGGTCCCCCGGCTGGGACGTTGACACACTCAGCATAAGCAACAGCGGCGGAGGCTGGTTCCCGTTATACAGGAGAGATGACACAGATAGTGACCCTGCGTTTTGGCTTTTGGGAAGAGAAGCGTCAGAAATGGCCTGGGAAATGGCCTGCCGCTCTTCCCACTCACCACGTTTACACAGACGGTGGGCGTGTCCGAGCCGATGGGTGGAACCTGGCCTTCCGGTCCAGTGGAACGGAGACGCCAGCAATGAAGAGGACCCGAGCTGTACTCCATCCCGGGTGTCAAGAGTCTGGGAGGGAAACTGGCGTCTGGACTTGAGTCCGCTTCTCTCTGGCAGCGCCCCCTGGCGCATGTGAAGGGAGTAACCTTTCGGAAGGAGAGATGTGTGTCCGTGTTCTCCCTTTAGAGGAGCCAGGATGTGTGTCAAGTAAGTGCCGGCCCGGACTCTCAGGGCTACGCCTTTGTCCAGCAGGGGGCACTCAGGGAGCTTGATCCTTCCTGAGGCTGCTGGACACCTCCGAGCCTAACTCCCTGTCGCAGCCACAAGCTCGCTCCCCCATATTCCTTCTAATTGCTGACTAAACGTTTCAGATTTACTTATAATGGAAAAGCAATAACAACAACACCACCATACACACACACACACACACACACACACACACACACACACACACACACATTTCCATTCTTTCCTAATTGGGTAGAGACACAGAGCCTTCTTTAGTTAGCCCTTAAAATCCGTACCCGAATAGTTGCTTTCCAGCCCTAGTAGTTTTAGGATGTCTCCCTCTCTCCTCTCTCTCACATCCCTGGGAGGTGACCCCGGAGCGCTCCGGTTCTGCGGTGAATAGTGCTGTGCCTTCACCACCCCCGCATTGCTCTGAGAGGCTGCTGGGCTCAGGAACCGGGAGGAACAGTTTCTCCAAAGACAGGCTGTGTGACCGCGAGTTCAGTGATGTAACTTCTCTGGGCCTCGGTTTGTAGCAGCGTGGCATCCCTACCCCCCCCCCCCCCCATGTGCCTGCCACCCCCACACCACGGAGAGGTATAGTCCCTCCCTCCGCCCTCCCACACAGCGGCTGGGTGGCGGCTGCCCGGTGCCCAGGGCTGTGGAGCCTCAGAGGAAGGACTCTGGCCGCACTGCTCGCTGATTGCGACTGCACGGAAGGCCCACTCAGCTGATCCCAGTCAAACCACGAACCCCGTGAGATAATAATCAGTGGTTCCTTTAAGCCACTAAGTTTTGTGGCACCGTGCAGCAAGAGATAACCACACTAACCATGGGTGGGGGTGATGATGATAATGCCCACCTCAGAGCGTTGATATGAGGATTGAGTGAGCTAATAGTCATTAGATGCTTAGAACAGTGCCTGGTAATTCCAATGGCCATGTAAGAACATTTTGAACAACAACAGCAGAAGAGTGACCTAGTACTCTAGACCCAGTACTCTGAAGGTATTAGAGGCTCCAGCTAACAGATACTCATTTTGAGGAAAGTATAGTAGTTGTCACTGTCCCAGTCCCTGGTCTTAAAAATAAAATAAAATAAATATATATATATATATATATATATATATATATATATACATACACACACACACAAATATATATATATATATATATATATATATATATATATATATATATATATATATATATATATATATATATATATATGAAACCGGTTTGGCTTAGTGGATAGAGCATTGGTCTGCGAACTGAAAGGTCCCAGGTTTGATTCCAGTCAAGGGCATGTACCTTGGTAGCGGGCACATCCCCAGTAGGGGGTGTGCAAGAGGCAGCTGGTTGATGTTTCTCTCTCATCGATGTTTCTAACTCTCTATCCCTCTCTCTTCCTCTCTGTAAAAAATCAATAAAATATAAATATAAATATAAATATAAATATAAATATAAATATAAATATACATACTTCAGTTAATATGGAGTCAGTTGGTGGTGGTGAAAATACTGTCCTGAAAAGCAAAAGGTATTGGCCTGTCTCTGAGCCCAGCAAGCCCCTTAACTCCTTTATGGCTCTGCCACCACAAGCCTGCTATGAGGGAGAAACAGGAAAACAGTTGTGAACGGGCTTCGAAGAACATAGATTCTTTAGCCTTTGCTGAGACACCTCATTTCTGACACACACACACACACCCCATACTGAGGTCTGCACTTCCTCAAACCCCGGCCCCATAGTTCTTTGCTACAACCAGTCTCTTGCCAATACCTCAACTCCCTTGCCTCTTCATCCTTTGTTCTTCCCTCCCCACAAATGGTGAATCCTTTCTTTTTCTTCTCCCCATACATAGCTAAGCTTCTTTATCTAAAATATATTTTTTATTGATTTCAGAGAGGAAGGGAGAGGCAGAGAGAGAGATAGAAACATCAATGAGGAAAGAGAATCATTGATCAGCTGCCTTCTGCATGCCCCACTCTGGGGATCGAGCCCCAGGTGTTCCAACAATTCTGAAACCAAAAGGTTATCCTCCATCCCTCCCTTTCCATATCAATCCACCATCAAGTCCTGCTGACTATATCTCCTAAATAGCTCTCAATTCCACCCCCCCTTCTCTCCATCTTTACTGACAATACATAATCTCCCCCCCCCACCCCCCCCACTCATCTTCAGCCTGGGCCACTGCAATAGCTTCCTAACTGCTCTCCCGCTGGCTACCACCACCTTCCAAGTCACTCTCTATATTTCAGCCACAGTGACCTTTTTCACGATACAAATCTGATTAAAATGCCTCATTGTGTCCCAATCTACTTTAAACAATTCACTGGCTTATTATTGATCCACACCCGGGGAGGCCTTGCATGGTATGGCTCCTGTCCTTGGTCATTTCACATCCGTCTCTCTTGCCCTCGGGCCACCTTTGGCTTCTGTGCACTGTGCTCTTCTAGGAGCAGACGTTTCTGCACACTGCTCCCTCTGCCTGGATGGACACCCTCTTCTCGTTCACTCTTACTCCTTTTTCAGACCTCAGCTCAAGTTACTGCCTCAGGATGACTTCCTTTGAAATTCCAGACTAGGCTAGGTCTCCCCATCAGATGTCCTCACAGCACCACATGGCTCTCCTGCACAGCACTCACTGCAGTTGTAATTATACAGCGTTTGCGGTCCCCAGTAGGCCCTACGCTCTGGGGACTGTTTGTTTTGCCCACTCTTGTATCCCAGATACCTAGCTCAAAAGTTTTGAATGACCCTCGATTTGATTCCCAGTCAGGGCACATGCCAAATGGCAGGCTTGATTCCCAGTAGTGGGCATGCAGGAGCACCTGATCAATGATACTGATATTTCTGTCTCTCTCCCTCTCCCTTTCTCTCTCTAAAAAAAAAAAAAAAAAAAAAAAAAAAAAAAAAAAAAAAAAAAAAAAAAAAAAATCAATAAAAATATATTTTAAAAAATAGCTATGAATTTCTGATTGTTGAAATTGGATAATAGATACACTGGGTTTCACCATAGTATTCTACTTTTGCATGTTTGAAATTTTTCCTATTAAAATATCACATAGAAGAGTCACTTTCAACTGGAGTGACACAAGAAATTAAAAAAAAAAAAGAATTTGAGAAAAAGAGAAATACCTATTTAGTCAGGGGCACTGACCAACACAACAGCCAACACAACAATAGCCGTCCAGTGTGAATGAATCAAAATTATACCTATTTGTCAGATTGGCAAAAAATATAACTTTTGGTGTGCCAAAATTTTTAGTTATTCGTTTATGTGTGCCATGAGATGAAAAAGGCTGAAATTACTGACCTAGAATAATTACATAGAAGTAATAATTTTCAAAATTACTTTAGAAAAGGGTTGCTGTTGAATTCTCAGCCAAGCATTCTAAAAAAGTAGAATCATTTGATGTCATAGATGTCAAGAATTAAATAATAGAAATGTAGTCACATTTCTGTTGTAACCAGTCCTTTCATTAGTTGTCTGAATTTGGAGTGTTTCATTTTAAAAACTGTGCATCTGCTCACTGACCATCCTGCTTGAAGAATCATGAGCAAGGGTTACAGGCTGGAGGGGCGGAGGAGCCTGCTCTCTTCCAATGGGAGAGGAATAGACGGCGGGATCTGGGGAGGGGAAAGCTGAAGAGTCCTCAGATATGGAGGAAATTCAAATGGGGGGGAAAAATCCCTTGAAGTCTGCAAAGAGGAACTGATGGAGACAGAGGGAGTGGGACCAAATCAATCAACAGGTGATGAGAAAAGGGGAGAGTAGCAACAGGAATAAAAAGAGCCGGAAGAAGAACTAAAAGAATATGCACCGACAGGATTGTATGATTCCCGGTTACCTTCGCAACTGTTACACATTCTTTTAACATTAAATCTGTTTTGCTAGAGAGTGAAGCAGACAGCAATTATGAAATTTTGGGGGGAATTAGTTTAGAATTGCCCTTCAGATACAAAATTGATGCTACCAGCCAGGACTGGAAACGTGGATTCTTTTCCACAGCCCATTTGGTGATGAACCGTGATGCCTGAGCCACCGGCACTCCCTCTCCCATTGCTCACTGTGACTAACTGCAAGCTTTTGAAGGTAATGAGCTCAAGTTCAGAGGACCGGATGTGATGATGGAACAGCTTTCAAGGTGAAAAATGTTAGCGTAAAATAGCATTAAATTTTCATTTCAGTCCAGTCTTTAAAAAAGTGTACGAACGCTTAAAAACGGGATTTATTGGGGCAATATCCCAGGATATAAAAAAAAACCAAAAACCCCAAATGGCCAAAGTAGCGAGCCCTCAGGAAGTAGATTCGTGATGAGTCTGGGGAAGCTGAGCCTCACGGCCTCTTCAGAGTTGTCACTGTAACAGCTACCCTCCTAACGCTGAGTTACTTTGTCAAGCCTTTTCTCTTCACTCTCTGTTCTGTTCCCATTCAGCGCTCCTCTCTAAGATGCTGAGAAGGGACAAAACGTGGGCTGTGGTGGTGGGCAGCCCTGGGCTGGGATCTCTGGGATCGTCTCAAAGTCACTATGAAATGTGGATGACGACATCGGCTTCCCAGGGCTGCTGGGGAAGGACTGGGTGAAACAGCCCATGAAAAGACCATGGCCAAGTGCCTGGCACTACACGGGTACAGTTTGTTTCCTGTGGATAAGTCCAGCAGAATACGTCCAATAGTCTGTGATTTATCATCATACCACCAGGCCTATCCAAAGCACTATATCACCAGAAGACTTCAACTTCTCTCATTTTGCCTTAAAAAAAAAGAAAAAGATTTTTATTGATTTCAGAGAGGAAGGCAGAGGGAGAGATAGAAACATCGAAGAGAGAATATCATTGACTGGCTGCTTCCTGCATGCCTCCTACTGGGGATCGAGCCTGCAATCCCTGCCTGTGCCCTTGACCGGAATTGAACCCAGGACCCTTTAGTTGCAGGCCGATGCGCTATCCACTGAGCAAAACCAGCTAGGGCTGATTTTTTTTTTTTTTTTTTTTGTCATATTGCATTTGAGTAGTAAGAATGCAAGTGGGTACCACGGAATGTAAACAGGTGAGGAGGTAGAAATGTATTGACGACTAATATGCAACATGACGCTGTGACGCACACCAATGAAATAGCTGCGTGGCTGCATAAAAGAAGTAACATTAAAACATTAAAAAGAGACTTAACATAGGAACAAGCTATTTTAATCAAGCAAAAGCAAATTTATATTCATTATTTCTAAAAATAAAATTAGACTTTTTCCAACCCTTAACATCTGCATTTAATAATATCTTCTAAACAAAATACAGATGCTAAAACAGCAAATTACAATATATCTTGTACAGCATACAGTATGTTCACTGTTTACACTTACTTGAATTCTAGTTGGTCGTTATGTACTCAATGCATACTTAAACATCACTCAAAATAAAGTTTTCACAATTAACAAAAAATGTGACAAGGCTGTCGTAAAACGGCTCTCTATAAATTGTGTAGAATATACAGAATTACAAAGTCAAGTATTTTTTATCAAAATATACACCCCTCCCTGAAACTAACACAAGCTGTCAACGTTTTAAACGAATAATACAATTATAGAAAATATTTGCAAAATTATTTTTTTCATGTATAAATATTCTGCCATATTTACTTTGGTCTAGAATTATCAGCATACAAGTCCACTTAAAAAATACCCACGTGTAAGGGCTGGGAGACATCACTACATGTAATAATTGCTTATCTGGAGTTACCTCAAATCAAAATGACTAAAATACACAATTATTTTTCTTGATTCTTAATCTTAATTGGGATCAAACAAATTAGTAGATCACAGGGTTGCTTATTAAATATTCTAATTATCAATTCTTCAGCGCTTGGTGACTATCTCTGTAACAAAACCAAATGAATAGTGCAGGTATACATATATACAATGTGTAAAATAAAGTTGAATTTGCTTGCATTTTTCCATTTTCCTCTATTATATAATACTGTATGTAACTGAATGTGTTTGAACAAAAGATAAATGCAGATACAATATTGGGGTTACTTAACAGCCAAGTACTACAGTATTACAAGGCCAGCTTTGATCATGTCCTTTTCTGGATGTTTGAATGTTCTTGCCCACCTGAATCCGTATTCATTCTTCTTCATGAAGACATCCCATTGCAGAGAGAAACTGGAGTCCTTTGAGCTACTCCTTCATAATGGTAACTCTGCAACCTTGGGTAGCCTTGGGTTTCTATCTATCAAATCCTATGAACATGATTGACTGACTGCAGGTCACCCTTGAACCGATTTCCGGATTCTGCTCATACTGGTGATCAAAGGATGGGGATGCTTTCTCTCCGCCTCCCATGATGGCAGCTTAAAAAGTAAGAATCATGAGTTCCAGCTTCCTGGGACCTAGTCCCGATGATGGACCTCCTGTAGGACAATTAGACTTTGAGGGCAATGTTGATGGTGTGGGTCAACATAAAAGAACATTAAAAAAATGTAAGTGGGCTTTTTTTTTTTTTTTTTTTTTTTTTTTTTAGCAAGGGGGCTAGATGTCTGTAAACATGAAGACAAGGCATCTGACTTTGTGGATATATTTCTGAGTCACATAAGTGATGGAATCTTATCACCCCATATTCTACCTCCCTCGCCACCCCCAAACAAAGCTGTTTGAGGCAAGGACGGTCATCCCTTTCCGGTGGCCTACTCAAGTCCAGAACGGGAGGGGCCGAGTGTGTGTTTCTGTTGTCCTTTTGTTTTACACTAGTGTCTGCTTGTGGGCTGCAGAGCCATCATTGTAGGGATTAGGCTTTCTGTCCCTTTCAAGCGCTGGGCGCTCACCAAGGTACGCGTGCTTTGCGTTAAATTTCCCAGACACCCCTTCAGTGGAACCGGAGGTGCCGGGTTCGACGTGAACCCTTGAATTCTGCCTGGAACAGACCTCCACATGTATGGCCTCGGGATGGACGGGTGACCGCAGGGAGTTTCAGAAGAACGTGAACCTTCTTCATTTTCTGAGGTGAGGTCATTGCAAAGTAACACACAGCACGGGTAACCACAGGTGAATTCTGGGAAGGCTTTCCCCGATAGATAAGGCGTGACCTATGTTTTCTGTGACGTGAATAGACCAGTTCTAGTAACAGCTCAGCCACAACCTCAAGAGAACAGCATCCCATCTAAAAGCATCGGCATGCTCTCTTAACTCATCTTCAGAATGCTTTCTACCGGTTTTCACACCAGTCCTCATTATCTGCCGATCTATTGCTCATCGGTATAATTCTCCACAGGGGACATGGACAGCTAAACGTTAGGGTGATTTACATATGTATTTTACAAGGTTTGTGTTGCAGAAAAGTAGTTCTAATATGTGGATGTCCTACTTAGGTTACTCATTTCACACACAGTTTTTTTTTTTTTAGCTATAGTAAGTGTTTAATATGTACCCATGAAATTTAAACGGTTTTCAATAGTGCGGAAGCTGAATGGGAATGACTGTCAGAGCCCATTTACCTTTGAACTTGCTTATGCAGTTGACATTTTCATGATGTCTGACCTTTTTCTCCAGTGACTAAAGACAGTGTAGCAGCCAGTTCCTAACAGCACTAACCAGAAAGTTTTAAATTAGGCTAAAGTTAAACTCCCCGCCCCCCTCCCCCCTGCGCCCCCCACCGGCAGAAATACCACAGCTCAGAACTTCATAAACTTTCACAAGATACTTGGGATGCTGGCGGCGTCAGCCGTTTCATGTTTGCGCACTTTGTAAGACGTTAATGCTAAAACCCAAAGTAGATCCGGGGATCCTTTTTTCTGAAATGTTCACAAATGAGATTTCCTTTTTCACAATTCACTCCTTCATGACTGTTAGGTGAACAAAACAAAACTGAACTTAAAAAACACGCACACACACACACACACACACACACACACAAAACAGCTAACTGAAAAAAACTAACAAAAAAAAACCCCCACCAATTTATATTTTTGAAGATTTTCTCCCCTCCCCCCCCCCCCCCCCCCCCCCCCCACTACTCAAAGGACATTTCCAACCAGGGTTTGTAGATGATCCTTTTGGTCACTGTCTTCCGAATCCACGAAATGGGGGTTCTCCAGCGCAGCCGCGTTCCCGCGGTACAGCTCGCCTTCCACCCTCTCCTGCTGGCCCGGGCTCTCGAACAAGTGTTTCTTCTGGTGCATTCCCAGGGCGGCAGCCGTTTTGCAGATCTTGGGGCACTGGAAGCAGGCGAAGCCCTTCCCGGCGTGCTGTCGGACGTGCCGCTGCTCGTGGTTCCTCTTGGTGGAGAGGTACAGGAAGCTCTGGAAGCAGAACTGACAGTGGTAGCGCTTCTCGCCCGTGTGGATCCGCTCGTGGATCTTGAGGGTCTCGCTGAGCGTGAAGGCCTTGCTGCAGTACTGGCAGACGAACTCCTTCAGGCCCAGGTGGATGCGCTCGTGCTTCTGCAGGTTCCCCTGCACCGAGAAGCACCGCCCGCAGGTCTTGCACGGGTACGGCTTCTCGCCGGTGTGGCACCGCATGTGCATCTTGAGTGTGGAAGGGTTCTGGAACTGCTTGGCGCAGAACTCGCAGGCGTACGGCCTGGCCGTGAGGTGCCGGTGGGGCCTCCCCGGGCTCCCCGTCCCCGGGGCCTTGTCTCCGTCGCAGAGCTCGCACTGCAGCTTGGGCATCTCTTTGTTTTCTTCCTCCTCGAACGCCTTCTCCGGGGGGGCCTTGCCCACGGCGCAGTCCAGTTCCGCCGGGTACTTATACTTGGTGCCTGGGCTCCTGCCCCCGTGCTCCTTCCTCCAGTTGGCTTTCCTCATCTTCCTCAACTGCCTCGATTTCTTCTTGGGCTTGTAGTTGTAGTAAGGGCGCCACGGTTTGTCCGTGGAGTCCTGGTCGCTGGCCTCGTCGAACATCTCGCTCATGTCCATGCACTCGGACTGGCAGAGGTCGAGCGGGCTGTCGCCCTTGGTGTCCGGCTCACTCTCCTGCGGCAGAACCTCCTCCTGCGCCTGGTGCTTGGGCCTCCTCCCTCTTTTGTAGAACAGCTTGGATCCTAGGATGTGCCTCTTCACGATGGCTTCGTTCCCGATCTTGACTGTGATTTGGCAGAGGGGCGCCACGTTGCTGTTGGTGGAGGTGCCGGGGAGGGCGGGCTTCGCGATGTAGGTTTCGATTTTGCTGGTTTCTTTGCTGGCGTTCGTGGTTTTGCTCAGCGACCCTCCGGGGTCGGCGGCGGGTCTCGATTCCTCCGGGACGTCTCCCCTGTCACAGGGGACGGTTTTCTTTTTCTCCTTAATGCCTCTGTGTCTGCTGCCCACCCTGCCCGCCTTGTCTGGCTCGGGCTTGCTGTCCTCTTTCACCGTCTGGCCGGCGGCCGGGCCTGAAGGGGCCCCGTGGCTGCTGCCGGGGCCGGACAGGGCGGCCGCCATGCCGCTGTGCACGATGACCGAGGAAAACTGGCTGCTGTGCACGATGACCGAGGGCGCGGGGCCGCCGTAGCTGATGACAGACGCCGAGTTCTCGCTGCCGTGACTCAAAGACAGAGCGGGCATCCCCCCGGCCGGGAGGCTGGAACCACCGACAGCGTTTTCAGGGAAAGGAAGGGACGCCTCCTTTGAATAAAAGTTATTGTCAAGACCGGCTTTCGGCGTCTCCTCTCCCCACCTGGACCCCTCTGCGTTGTGAACGCCGGCAGACGTGGGTCTGTCCTGGCCTGCGGCCGTGTCCGGCGGGACGGCGGGGCTGCAGGTCGCGGGGTGCATGCCCTCCGGGAAATTCAGAGCGGGCAGCTCCGAGCCGCGTGGGTTCTGAACGGCATAGGGGCCGGCTGCGGGCTCACGCCCCTGCCTGTTCTCTCGGGCACTTTCGTAGGAAGCGCTCCGGTAGCTCTTGTAAGGGGCCCTCTTGCATTTCATGGGCAGCAGCCGGTACAGTTTGTACGGATAGACGCTCGGTTTCAGGCCTCCGTTGGCCGTTTTCTTGCTGATGGAGAGTCTGTGGTCTATGGCGTGGAAAGACTTCTGATGGTTTTTGAGGATGTAGTAGGTCATGAACGTTTCCAGGCAGAAGATGCACTGGTACCGCCTCTCCCCCGTGTGCCAGATCTCGTGCCTCGTCCGGTACTCGGCCAGCGCGAACACCTTGTTGCAGTAGTGGCACGGGTACGTCCTCCTCCAGGAGTGCACGTTGGCGTGCCGGCGGAGGCTGGACAGGGTCACGTAGCTGCGCTTGCACACGGTGCAGCTGTAGAGCATCTGCCCGTTCACCAGTTTGACCAGGTGGTCCATCTCCGGCAGGGTGCTCCCGGGACCGGAGAAGTCACCGATCCTATTTCCGGATAACAAGGACTCTGGACCCGGGAAGGAGGCTCTGTTCTGCCCGATGGTGGGGTAGTTTTCTAAAAAGCACTGGTTTCCTCCGGGGACGGGGATGTGGCTGGACCGCATGCAGATGTGTTCGTGCCGGTCCAGCCTGTTGGGGGTGCTGAACTCCTTGTTGCAGTACTTGCACACCAGCGGCTGCTGGGTGGGCTTGTGCAGCTGCATGTGGGCGCCGAGCAGAATGCTGCTGTCGAAGGACTTGGAGCAGGAGCTGCAGTTGTAGACGAGAGGCGGGACCTCCGCGGCCGGCGGCCCGGGGACCTCGGAGGAGGCGTTCTCGTCTTCCCTGGGAGGACGGACGTCGCCTTCCGCGTCGTCGGGAGATGCTGAGCCGGGGAGGACCGCGGCCGGCTGCGGGCTCCTTTCTCGGGGAGCCTCCCCGCGGGTTCCTGGCGGCGGGGGTGGCGTCTTCTCCGTGGCCGGCTCGGAATCCTGGGGTGCGGAGAGTGCCGCGGGCTTCTGGCACGCCGTCGGGTTTTCGGCCGCAGCTTCCCCGTTCTCTTGGCCTGTCCTGCAGGGCGGGCTGCCGGCGGGCCCGCACCCGGGCTGGGGCTGGGGCTGGGGCTGGCCCCGGTAAGCCTCGGCCGCGGAGGAGGCGGAGGAGACGGCGTAGGAGTGCTCCGCCAGGGTCCGCACGGGCTCCGCCCCGGGGCAGCCGTCCGCCCTCTCCAGGCAGAGGCTGGCGTTCCGCATAGAGTCCGAGACCTTTTTGAAGCTCGCCCGCAGGTCCAGCGGGGAAAACATGCTGTTGCTGTTTTCCGTCTCGATGATGGAGAACGCGTTTGTGATCCTTGGCCCGTTGGCGATGGCCGGCTCCTCGTGCTGTCTCTTTTCATTCTTCTCCTCTTTCACCACCCCCTTTTCGGTGATGCAGTACACGTAGGGCCCCGGGGAGTGGCAGAAGTTGCAGCTGGTCAGGTCTTCCAGGAAGGAGATCCCCAGCTTCTTCCCTGCGGCCGCGAGGTCGGTGACCGTCTCCTGCCTCTTGACGACGACGGTGGAGCTGTAGATGTAATTGAGGATTTCCGTGAACACTTCGGCTTTCAGGTCATCCAGCTCCAGGACGTGGCTGGAGATGCAGATGGTGTGGCTCCAGAAGATGTTTTTGAAATAAAGGCTCGAAGCAGCCAGGACATTGCTGTGGGCTTTGAACTTGGTGTCCTCCACGATGATGGTGACATCGCACAGGATGCCCCGGATACGCTGCTCGTTTAAGATGGAGAGCACGGTGTCGCTGTGCAGGTCGTCCCTGAGGTCCCTGGAAAGGGACATGACTGTCATCTGAAAGGAGAGGAGAGAGATGGTCAGAGACCCCTCCACAAGGACCTGCTTTGTGTCTAGATTATTTTCAACCTCTTTGGGGGAAAAAAAAAAAAATTTTTTTTTGCATGAAAAACAGGTGTTTTTTTTTTTTTTTTTTATTACTAAAAAAAAAAGCTTCATTTTAAAATTTATTTAGCTTTCTGACTCTGTGCTTGTGCCTTCGACACTTCCACAGCGATTTTCTGCTCCTCAGTAAGGAAAGCATGCTTGATCCTGTCACGGACACATTCAGCACACATGGATCCGCCGTAGGCCCTGCTGACGTGTGTTTTCGTTTTGGACAACCTCATGAGAACTTCAGGCCTCCCAGCACGAACTGCGCGAGGCCGGCCTGGGCGCACACCACACGCAGGTGTGGAGGTGAACAATTCTATCACCAGGGGTTGGGACAGCCTAGTTCCCTCAGAGGCTGTATTGTAGGACGGCCTCGGGCGGTATGTCAAACGCTGGACCACAGTGAATACCTGAAGTCACCGTCCCCGGAGGTCAAGCAGACTGCCAAAAAAGACAGGTTTTTATGTCATGCTGTCATTGCTTCCAAGACTTGGGGATCAACGCGAGAAGCTAAACCTTCCTCGCGCCCCAGCCTGTTTCTCAGAAGACCATTGCTAAGAGTTGCATAGTTGGAAATCCTCTCAGAACGCTTTCTCCGAAGCTGTAGCTATAGATACATGTCCACATCGGGGGGAGCAGGGTCCCCTCCCAAAAATGTTAAGGGTCTCATCATCCCTCCAGCCTGCTGCGTGGATGGAACTCCGAGAGCTGGGCAGCGCCATGGTCCTGCCACAAGCCTCCTATCGTTTCCAAAGACGGCCTGGTGATCTGATCCAAACAGAGTTCATGGAGCAGGAAAATGGTTTTTCTTTAAGTTTCCTCTCTAAGTAATCAGTGCCTGTCTGTAAAGGTATTATTACCAGCTCAGAGCAGAAGCAAGATCTGGAGGAGCAGCTGTTCCTAATTGGTGGCTCCCAAGGGTCTCTCAATGGAAAGCCACAGCCTGCATGGCCACATCTGACCACCAGGGGCGCCCTGCTCCTCTTTGGGGCCCACCTCGTTCCTTCTCTGCTTTCCCTTTCATTACTAGCCAAAGGCCAGTAGGGTTTTCAAATAGAACTCTGTGAGGTACTGAGGACAAACAAAACATATGAAACCAGGAAAGTATGTTTCTGAGCCCACAATGCTGAGTCTAATCACAGGCTCCTAAATTAGCACAATTTAAAGGCACAGTGGCTCTGGTCTGAGGATCCCAGCTCTGTTTTTCCGCCAGAGACGAGTTCGTGTTATTCTCCACACATGTTCTATAATCAGTCTGGAATGGTCAGGGCCTGCCAACTAGTAGCCCCGTAAGGGGCAGTCAAAAGCAGCCGTGTTCATGCCGCGCGTGTACAATAAATACATGGCTGAACTAAGACGCCAATGAAATTAAAACGTGACCCTTACCATGTGTGACGCAGTTTGCTCTGTTCTGTTATCTTTCATTTAAAAAAATGCCAACAGCTGCCAAAACTGGTTTGGCTCAGTGGATAGAGCATCGGCCTGCAGACTGAAAGGTCCCGGGTTCGATTCCGGCCAAGGGCATGTACCTTGGTTGCGGGCACATCCCTAGTAGGGGGTGTGCAAGATGCAGCTGATTGATGATTCTCTCTCACCGATGTTTTTAACTCTTTATCCCTCTCCCTTCCTCTCTGTAAAAAAATCAATAAAATATATTTAAAAAAATGCCAACAGCAACTCACTAAACTAATTTCACTGTACAATAAGATATCACCCCTGCAGTTAAAAAAACCCACAAAAACCACCTCTGGTCCATGGGATACACTAACCAGCCATCACCCAGTCTCTCTATCCCTTGTCCAGTGACATCCAGAAAGCCACGGAGCTTGCTGGTATTTCTTTATCTCCCAGTGGCAGTGGAGTCTTACGTTTAGCCCCCGGCGCTGATTCCGTTGGGAAGGCCAGATGGCCACATACACAATCTCTTTTTACCCTTTTGTGGAGCTGATATAAGCTGTGCCCATTATGTTACTCAACATCCTTTATGTAAGAGTCCATTTGATAATTTTTTAACCATTTGTACGCCATAAGTGTCTCTAGAGGCAAGCGGCAGACCTTTTTAAATTAAATTCAAAGTATCGTGGCAGTTAACTGGTTAAATTTCATTCAGCCATAAGAAGTACACTTCTACTTACAACTTCTTCGATTCAGGTAACGAGAACAGGATAGTCCCCATGTTTCTCTTAATTCTTGAGACAAGTAAGAATTAACCTTTCTCATCAGTTGTGATAGCCACTGTGAGCCTGGGTTCCTGGTGTGACAACTGCCTCCCTGTCTCTGGTTAATGTTAGTTCTTCTACTCTTGTTTACCCTGCCTTTAGTTCTTGTCTCCCATGAATCTTTTCTAGAACTCTGGAGGGGGAGGGGGTTTAAATCTATAATAAAAATGAAATGAAATCTTGCCGAAACCGGTTTGGATCAGTGGATAGAGTGTCTGCCTGCGGACTGAAAGGTCCCGGGTTCGATTCCGGTCACGGGCATGTACCTTGGTTGCGGGCACATCCTCAGTAGGGGGTGTGCAAGAGGCAGCTGATCGATGATTCTCTCTCATCGATGTTTCTAACTCTCTATCCCTCTCCCTTCCTCTCTGTAAAAAAAATCAATAAAATATATTAAAAAAATAAAAAAATAAATAAAATCTTTATGGCTTCCTCTGTGTCCCCAAACAGATCACAGGAGTGTGTCCTTCACATTCATTAGGTTGTACACCATTAACACACTCTGTCGATGTTTCTATTGCCTTCCTTGAGGTGTTTCTGTTCTGGGCCCTGTAGGGTCTACTTTGTCTCCTGACTCATATATTCTTATGCAGTTTGGTTTTTGTAAGGCCCATACATTATTTCAATTCTTTTTATTTTTTAAATTTTATTTTTATTTTATTTATTTTAAAAATACATTTTATTGATTTTTTACAGAGAGGAAGGGAGAGGGATAGAGAGTCAGAAACATCGATGAGACAGAAACATCTATCAGCTGCCTCCTGCACACCCCCTACTGGGTATGTGCCCGCAACCAAGGTACATGCCCTTGACCGGAATCAAACTTAGGACCCTTGAGTCTGAAGGTCAATGCTCTATCCACTGAGCCTAACTGGTTAGGGCTTTTCTTTCTTTTATTATTTCAATTCTTTATCCAGCCTGACTGGATAATCTCAGATTTGGTGAAACACCTGCTATGTGATTAAAAAAGCTGCCTTCCAAGTTGGCTTAGTTCTATGCTGCGTCATCTATTTTGTCTTTTCACCTCAACATTACTGCTTGTTCCAAAACACCCACTTCACAGCACTCCGAACCTTCCACAAGGCTCTGCCTTCATTTGGGAATACGGTATTTCACATCAAGCTCAGATTATAAGCCCCACTGACTTCTGTGGGATTGTCTGATCCTTCTCTTAGACCAGTGGTCGGCAAACTCATTAGTCATCAGAGCGGCAAACCGCGGCTCACGAGCGGAATATGGCTCACGAGCAGCAGTTTGCCAACCACTGTCTTAGACTATTCAGTTAGAATGGTTAACAAAAGGCCAACTGTTAACATGGCATACGATCTTAGTCTCCCTTATAGATGGAATAATATATATAACTAGAAGCCCATTGCATGGATTCATGCACTGGTGGGGTCCCTTAGCCTGGCCTGCACCCTCTCACAATTCAGGACCTCTAGGGGATGTCGGATAGCCAGTTTCTGCCCAGTCCCCACAGGCCCGATCCAGACAGGAGGGAGCCTGATCCTGCGCTTTAGTGTCTGTTCCCTGGTGGTCAGTGTGAGCCATAGTGACTGGTCGACCGGTTGTTAAGGCTTTTATATGGATAGATAGATAGAAAGCATCATTATATTTGTCAATGAAACATCCTCATAACTTTTGAATATCCAAGTATGAAATCTTTCATGGGACTATCTACCATTGTGTGGTAGAACCCTTTAAGAAACTAGCACTTATCGAGTTTCAGTGTGCTATCGAAGAATATCCACAAGTAACTGGAAAGATTAAGAAAACTCCTCCTTTGTCCAATTACCTATTCATGTATGGCTAGATTTTCTTTACATATTTCAACTAAAATAATATATTTCAACAGAATCCAGAAGCAGATATGAAAATCCAGCTGCAAAAATGTAAAACAATACTACTTTTCCCACTATATGGTTTTTTTTGTTGTTGTTTTTTTGTTGTTGTTTTTTGTTTTAGAAAGTAGTTATTTTTTAAAAATAAAATGTTATTTGTCAGACACCTGGTTTTATCATAGCATTTTTTTCAGAAGTCAATAGTTTTTTTTAACTCTTATTTTAAATTTTGAATATGGTAAGTACTGATAGCTATAACTCAGATAAATGAAAGCTCTTTGGACCCTCAATGATTTGTAAGAGTATAAGGGAGTTCTGGGACCAGAAAAACTTGAGGACTGCTGCTGTAGTCTATGAGAAAATGTTCAAAATCATTTAAAAAGAACATATTTAAAAAAAGTATTTTACTCAATAAAATTAATCATATATACTAGTAAGCCCAAAAGAACTGAAGACAAAGCGAATGCAAGTGTGGTAAAATATAAGGCAGAAATCCTCAGGAGACAGGAGAGACCAAGGAATGGAGAAACATAGATACACACGCTAATTTTCCAGGTCCGAAGTATCACAGTCAAGTCCTCACTAACTCGCCAGAGCTCTCGCCAGCAAAACACTGGAGGCCTTCTCAGAATCGGAGGGAACACAAGGACTTCCATCCAAACTGGAACTCCTGCCCTGCATGCTGCTCTCCTAACCTCCGCCATCTCACTCCCTACTGGGTATGTGCCCGCAACCAAGGTACTTGCCCTTGACCGGAATCGAACCAGTCAAGCATGTCTGTCCCGACCACTCTGACCTTCCCACCTGCTATTTCTCTGCCTCCCTCACTGGCCTCCTTGCTGTTTCTTGAAGAAGCTGGCATGCCCCCACTCAGGACCTTGGCATGTGCTGTTCCTTCTCCTTGAATGCATGTTCTTACTAGATACCCACAGGGCTCCCTCGGCTGCCTTGCATCATCAAGCATGACCTTCCTGGTGAGGCCCACCGTGCCCACCCTATTTTAAATTGCTCAGTGGATAGAGTGTTGGCCTGTGGATTGGAGGGTCCCCGGTTTGACTGTGGGCAAGGGCATGCACCTTGGTTGCAGGCTCCATCCCCTACCCTGGCTGGGCACATGTAGGAGGCAACCAATCGATGGGCCCCTTTCACATCGATATTTTTCTCTCTCTCTGCCCTATCCCTTTCAATCTCTCTAAAAAATAAATGGGAAAATGTCCTCGGTAAGGATTAACAACAACAACAACAACAAATAAATAAATAATAAAATTGCAGCTCCTCACCCCAGCATTTAATGTCACCGATAGGTTCTTGAAAACTGCAATTTTAAACAAAATGACATATAAGGAAACCCATTTTACCCTAGGCCAGTGGTCGGCAAACTCATTAGTCAACAGAGCCAAATATCAATAGTACAACGATTGAAATTTCTTTTGAGAGCCAAATTTCTTAAACTTAAACTTCTTCTTACGCCACTCCTTCAAAATGGACCCACCCAGGCCGTGGTATTTTGTGGAAGAGCCACACTCAAGGGGCCAAAGAGCCGCATGTGGCTCTCGAGCCGCAGTTTGCCGACCACGGCCCTGGGCTAACTGATATAAATAAGAGTTAAGTTCCTCCAGTGGATTTCTGGTCACAAAAATATCACCAAACTTCTACATAAAGACCCGAGACACTTATAGTATTAATCATTGAAGTAAATGTGAGCTGTGCATACATTTTTAAAAGATTTATAGAAAATAGTAAGATCGTTCTTTTCCAACCCACTCCTTTCAGTCCACGGTGTCGGCTGCCTCTCCCAGCAGCTCCGGGCACGAGGCGGGACCCGAACCGGACAGGATGTCCCTCCACAGCAGGGCGCTCTCGCTCCCACACCCACCCACGCTCAGGCGGGGACAATGTGGACACTTCGCATCACGTGCACGGCTTCAGGATGTGGGAGGAAACCGGATCCCCAGAGAAAACCCACACAGACATGAGAGAATGTGCAAGCTCCGTGCAGACAGTGGCCCCAGCCAGGAATCGGATTTTTCCCCCACCCCGTCAATGTTATGATGGAACCTTTTTGAAGGACTTGCTGCACTTGAATGTGAGCATGACTGAAGAGCCAGGCGGACGGGCAGTCCTTTCCACCCGGCACTCGGGTGCAAACGGTGCCTTGGTTTGTAGGGCCGCTGCCCGTCTTCTGTGGGTGCCACCCATCACGGCTTGCACCCCCGCCTGTCTCCAAGGTTAGCCTGATCACAGCATTGTTTGCCTAAATGATTCTTTTTTTTAATTTTATCTTTATTGTTGAAAGTATTACATAAGTCACCCTTTCCCCCCCACTAACCTCCTCCAGCCCCCTCCTCTCTTGCCCACCCCCTGGCTGCACTCACCTATTAAATTAGCCTCCTCCCCAGTATATCTTAGATACCTCACTTTTTAGTATTCTGGGATCGAACTTGAAAACAAAAGCAACAAAGGTCGTGGGTTCAGTTCCCAGCCAGGGCACATACCTAGATTGTGGGTACGATCCCTGGTTGGGGGTGCACATAGGAGGCAACTGTTAGATGTTTCTCTTTCATATCGATGCTTCATGCTCTCTCTCTCTCCCTTCCACTCTCTCTCAAATACACTTTAAAAAAATATCCTTGAGTGAGGATTTAAAAAAAGAAACAAATTTTTGGCAATGATCTGACCAAGTAAATTCCAGTATTTCCAGCTTAATTAAACCTTCCTTCCTGCAATTACTCAAGGCAACTTTATTAAAAACGCAGATATAAAAAACCTTATAATGATAGTTTCTATCTAAATTCTAATTCTAACCATACAAAAAAAAGCCCAAAACAAAAAAAACCCAATCTTGAAAAACCTCTTTAAGCTGATAACCAACATATGTACTCTGTAGAACTTCATAGGGCTTGTTAATAAAATTTGGTGCAGTTTCATCAGGACATTTTTTTAAGACATGGCAGACCGAGAGGGAAGTAACCCTGTCCCGTACGCATTCTCAGTGAGAACCCGAAGTCACTCATTCGAGGCCACGCTCCTGGGTCAGACCAAACCCCCTTCTCCTGAAGCTTCTGATCAGAGGGAAAGGCCGGGGGCTCCGCACGCCCGGGCCGCTCAGTCCCTCACGCACGTCCGGGATAACAGAACCGCACAGACAGAGCCACTTTCTCCTCCCTCTCCTGCGAGCCCTCGTCTATAAAAAGAAACGCAGAAATAAAACCCAACTAAAAAAAGAACGACACGCCGCATTAGGGTACTGACCTGGAATCCTGCAAAAGTCAAACCCACGGTCCATTCTGGGCCCGAGCGAGGCCCATGTCGCAATGGAATCGCCTGCCCGGGTCTGCCGTCCCCGGTGGAAAGCTCCTGACAACGGACACTGGGCGCCTCAGTGGCCCGGCTCCGCCTTCCCACACATCCTCGCAGGACATTTTCTCCGAGTCCTGTCGGGCGCCTGCGTCAGACCGCCCCACGTGACGGGGTGTTAGAAACACACGCATCAGATCTCGAAAACAGATTACAAAACAGAAGCCCTTTATAGAATTCAGCTGTGTCTAGGAAAAAGGCAAATCCTCTCGGGGTGCCCTCCCCGGGCGGCCCGAGAGGGGCCGAGAAGAGCTGGGTTTATCAGTCCTCCGTGCACTTAAGCTATCAGATTCAAGGAGGCGTAGGATGACAAGGGAATTTTGTTTTTCCACTGAAATCCGGGCCCTTCAAAAGGCTAACATCAGGAAGCTGCTGGAGCGCGTTCAACAGAGAGGGAAGCTGGCTCGCTCGGCCTCACCTGCATATATTATTTTGGAAAGGTAAACATTCGCTCTCTGGCCTTGCAATGGTGTGCAGATGGACTGTGAGAACGAGTATTTCCAGATTCATGAATGATGCAATGTGTCCAGCTAAATATTCAGGCTGCTTGCAGGAAAGAGGAAAGGGGTGTGGGAGAAAGTCCTTGGTTTTCCATTTTCTTTTGGAAAAAGTATTCCAGGGCGGCCCGGGTACCTTGGGTTCACCTCAGGACCAAGCTTGCCCAGGCTCCGCTTGCTTAAGAAACCTGGCAAACAGGCTTCGAGCTCTTCTCTGAAGCCCTGGAGAGATGTAACCGTTTCTTGTCTCGACCAAACTCCACTGGCACGCCAAGTCCCTGACGAAGGCATTTTCGCTCTGAACGCGGCAGCGGCAGGGACCGAGTTACCAAAATGGCCAGGGCAGGATTCCTGACCCTGGGACTTTTCATTTTAGGGGAGAGCCCTAAACCACCAAGAATTGGTTTCAAGAGCCAAAACCGGTTTGGCTCAGTGGAAAGAGCGTCGGTCTGCGGACTGAAAGGTCCCGGGTTCGATTCCGGTCAAGGGCATGTACCTTGGTTGCGGGCACATCTCCGATGGGGGGTGTGCAGGAGGCAGCTGGTTGATGTATCTCTCTCATTGATGTTTCTAACTCTCTATCCCTCTCTCTTCCTCTCTGTGAAAAATCAATAAAATAAAAATTAAAAAGAATGCCGGGACCGGTTTGGCTCAGTGGATAGAGCGTCAGCCTGTGGGACTGAAAGGTCCCCGGTTCGATTCCGGTCAAGGGCATGTACCTTGGTTGCGGGCACATTCCCAGTAGGGGGTGTGCGAGAGGCAGCTGGTCGATGTTTCTCTCTCATCGACGTTTCTAACTCTCTGTCCCTCTCAATTCCTCTCTGTGTAAAATCAATAAAATATATTAAAAAGAAGAAGAAGAAGAAGAAGAAGAAGAAGAAGAAGAAGAAGAAGAAGAAGAAGAAAAAAGAATTGGTTTCAAGAGCCAAACTCCACTTTCCTGCGAACCGAAAGGGGCCTGTTGCCCTCAGTCGCCTGCTGCCTCACAGGGAGGCGGCGGAGGGAAGAACTGCTGTACGTTCTGGCTTCTGCACAGGAATGAACCTCCAGCGAGCGGCAAGGACGGGCTATCCTGAAACGGACCGAGCACCAACTGCTTCTTCGGTGTCAAACTGTCTGCATCCACCTCCCATGGCACCCTCCTTCCCCACCCACAACCCGCCCTGCACCCCAGCTTTCTGGGGCCTCCTGCGAGGCAACGGATCCGCTTCAGACCGGCTCCTCCTGGTGGACCAGAAACTGGGCAGAGCGGAGTGAATGGGATAAAGGTCACTGAAAGCACAAGGCGCGGTGCTGGACACACAGTACGGGGTCAGCGGGTGTCGGCCGGAGTCAGCTGGAGAACTGACCGTCCGGCTCGGCTGCTGGCCCTGGAGAGAACCGCTCATGCCGTCCGCAGGGCATGCCCCAGGCAGGGCCATCTTTTAAGAACACCAGGGGAGGTCCCATTCCCCTGATGTGAGGACACAACCCAAAGCCTTCACTGTGCACGGGTCCTGTCCACGCCCTGTGCTCGCCACGCAGGCCTCCCTCCACCTGCTCCACCTGCTCCACTTGACGAGGCTCCACCGGCAAGTCCTGGCCCTTCACACGCGGGTCCCAGCACCACCCGTGGCGGCCTGTCCCTCCTGCTCCGGGCCCAGCCCAAACGTCACCTGAGGGACCACCCCGTCTCTGTTTGCTCCGGCCTGGCCTCTCCTTGCCCTCAAACTGTCTGACTTACTTCCTCCGTGCCGCTTAACCTCACCTGCAATTACCACGGGGGTCTGTGTGCAGGCTCGCCGTCGGCTCTGCCCACCAGGAAGGAAACTCCAGGAGGAGAAGGACCGAGCCGTCCTGTTTACCGCCGCACCTCCGGGCCGCGGCGCGTGGCAGGCGCTCAGGAAATGGTTGTGGAATGAACACAAGTGGGGGGAGGGGGTTTGCACAGAAAACACAAGAAGGCTCACCCCGACTAACAAAGCAGCCTGCTCCCACCGTGCACCCCTGACCCCCTCACCCCGTCTGCTTTCCTCCCTCCCACCGCACGCACAACGTGCCGGTGGAGCACACCGTTCGCCATTATTTACTGCCCAGCGGCCTGCCAGGCTGAAGCCCTACAGGGCAGTAACGTATCTGCCCTGACCTATCGGAATGCTCTAGAACAGGCCTGATGCATAGGAGGCCCCCGATGCACGCTCCTTTCCTGAACGAACAATCTGTCCTGCAAACAGACATGTTTTCGTAAATGAGCATTCTGCATGAACAGGCACGGCGAATATTGCCATTGCCATTTTCCTCGGCCGGAATTTCCCCCGTCGGTTTGGGATAAAATTGCTTTTGTGTGATCCACACCCCCATATTCCTTCACTTAATCCCCTTCACGTTCCTGCAGGCGTATATTATGGAGGAACGGCTGCGTACTCACAGGGTTAAATGAGTTACCAGAGTCCGAGCCCCACGCACGGAAGCTGACCTTACCCCACCCCCCGGGGAAGGGCCCAGCTGGCGGCAGCGCCCTGCCCTGCGCCCCGTCACACACACCCCCCCCCCCCCCCCCCCGCCTCACGTGCACCTGCACATGCAGCAGCCGTGAAGCCGGAGCAGCTGACCTGCTCCATCTGGCACACAGCGGCCTTGCGCCGAGGCCAGCCGCAGGCTCCCCGGGCAGGGTCAGCGCTGCGGAAGCCCGCGGCAGGAACAGACCCGGGCTGAGGTTCACGGGGCAGCCAGCCTGGGTCACGTGCCAGGAAGTCACTGAGAAGCGCTGCCTGTCATGAGCAGAATGTTCCAGAGAGCCCCCCCCCCCCCCCCCTGAGAAGGCAGCGGAGGGTCAGCGTTAAGGAGGGCAAGCAGGCCCCGGACCAGAGGCAGCGGGCACCAGGGCAGCCTGCGCACTGCGGGGTGACCGGCCTCGGGCCCGGGACCCTCTGCGGCTGGTGGGCACGGCCGGCGTGTTCACCTGAACGTGCGGTCGATCACAGTGTCACTGACAGCACAGAGTGCTCCCAGCGCCAGGCCCTTACACTATACCCGTATGTCGTCGACGTAACATTTTTAGTATTAAAAAAGTTGATATTTAACAGGTTGCTGCCAACTCAGAGAATTCAGGAGACAGAGGATCAAGATTTGCTAATCTGAAGTGAATTCATGTGCCTCGCCTCCCCACCCCCAGTGTTGAGCTTTCTCCCTCACTAGAGGCCTGGGGACCAGGGTCCCTGCTGTGGACCTGTCAGCCAGGGCACAGAAGGAGATCCGTGGGCATGAGCTTTGGGCTTGAGCTTCTCTAGGACAGAGGGAGGGTCTCCCTGCCAACACGAAGCTGAGATACAGTCTGCAAGGCTTGTTAGAACCCTAAATCCAAATTCCAGCATCCTTACCAGGACTCCCAAGATCCTCGGACAAACGTGTGCCTGGATCACAGGAGGATAAACTCTGCGAGGACGGAGACTGTTTGCCACAGCCTCCCTCGCTCCCGGCACCGCACGCGGCACAGACCGGGTGTTAGCAGGCCTTGCTTAGATGAATGCAGACAGGAAAGGCGGACACACACTGAACCTGACCCACCGCCCTGGCACTGCCACCGAGCTCTCTGGATCCAGTGTTAGGTCGATGCTATTTGACAACTATGCTAAAAGGGGGAATATATTCGACGAACATTAAAAAAAAAAAAAAAAGTCAAGAAGGCTGTTCTGACCTGGTAAAAGGAAAAGGAAACACACACACACACACACACACACACACACACACACACCCTAAATCAACACTGCCTAAGGCTGAGCTTGATAAAGACAAGCCAGGGCCATCCATTACCCAAAAAGTTGTTCCTCTTCCAATAAGTTAAAAACACGGAAACACAAATTAGAAACACCAAAAATGTCTTCTTCTTACTGCCTTGTCTCAAAGGACGGGAAAGAGCAATCCTTCGAGCTTTATTGGTAGGCTTTGTTTCGTTAAAGACGAGACCACAGGCCCCAAATGGAGCTGCTCAGGTCCCTCCTAGGTCTCCCTCACGGTGCCAAAAGGAAACTTAACTTAGCTGTGGCTCTCCCAGACGTGGAGTCGTAGACAGGTCCGTCGGAAATGGACTGACCAGCGGGAGTGAGGTCACCTTCCTGACACACCCCTGCCGTCGCCTCTGTGGAGAGGAGCCTTGCCATAACCAACCTGCGTGCTGGCTCCTGTCATTTCCTTGATTTGCTCCCTTCTGCCCGTAACGTCTCTTGCCTTTCAATGAGATTGGAGGCTGCCCGACTCATGAGTCACGGAATAAATCCAATCAGACCTTTACATTGTACTCTGCTGAATTTTGTTCTTTACTTTTTTTTTTTTTAATATATATTTTATTGATTTTTTTACAGAGAGGAAGAGAGAGAGAGGGATAGAGAGTTAGAAACATCGATGAGAGAGAATCATCGATCAGCTGCCTCCTGCACACGCCCCATTGGGGATGTGCCCGCAACCAAGGTACGTGCCCTTGACCGGAATCGAACCTGAGACCCTTGAGTCCGCAGGCTGACGCTCTATCCACTGAGCCAAACCGGTTTCGGCTGTTCTTTTACACTTTAAACTCCAAAGGTTTGGCCTTCGCCTCCTGACTGCTTGGAATGAAATTGGCAATGGACTTTTTAAAAATCAACTTTTTTTTTTTTTAAATACTAAAAATGTAAAGTTGGCAACAGGTGGGTGTGAGGCCTCGGTGTGGGGTGTTTGGGAAGAACCTTGTTTCCATATGATGTTTTCCCTCCCGACACCCCCAGAGGTCTCCCTCCCTGGACCCGCTTTTCAGGCCCTTCCTCCATCCGTCCGTATCCCCCCCCCCCCCCCCCCCCCCCCCCCCCTGCTCAGCCTCCTCTCGCAAGAGGATGATTGGGAGAGGGTGCTGGGCTGAGCAAGGCGCCCCTGGGCCCGGGGCCGGCTTCTGGGCCCCTGACCTTGGGTGCCCACTCAAAGGCAGACACAGCCGAAACCGGTTTGGATCAATGGATAGAGCGTCGGCTTGGGGACTGAAGGGTCCCGGGTTCGATTCCAGTCAAGGGCATGTACCTTGGTTGCGGGCACATCCCCAGTAGGCGGTGTGCAGGAGGCAGCTGATTGATGACTCTCTCTCATTGATGTTTCTAACTCTCTATCCCTCTCTCTTCCTCTCTGTACAAAATCAATAAATTAAAATAAATAAATAAATAAATAAAAAAGCAGACACAAACCCTCTTCCCCCACCGGGCAGCCAACAGTCAGGGGGAAACAGCATTGTAACACGTGCCTATGATGGCCGTTCTCGGCAGAGCTGCACGGCAGACTGGCTTGTGGAGCCACGGACAGAATAGGAGCTAGGTGACCTCCGACACTGAGTCGGGGTTGTGGCAGATAGGGTCCGGGCAGGGCTGCTTTCTGCATTCTGCGGAAAATGACCGGGTGATGCTGCACAGCAGAGCTGGCCCTCGGCTTCCAACCCCCCTGTGCAGCGGCAGGCCGTGACGGAGCCCCTCGGGCAGCTTTCCTGAGGGTGGCCGTAGAGTGACACTGCCGTCCCACCACACTTGCGTCAATGTCCCCAGCGTGACTCGCTCATCTGGCAGGCGAAGGTCACCTAACTATGCCAGCCACGCGCTGCGCTTCTGATACCTCGCAGACACGCGCATGTGCCCGGTGCCATGTACACGCCCGGCCCGTGTCAGCCTCACGGCAGCCTGACGCAGCGAACGAGGACACCGAGACCCAGAGGAGTTGTGCAACCTGACCAAGGTCGCTTGGCTGCCGTGCGGCAGAGCTGGGGTCCGCCCCCGACGCTGTGGCTCAAAGCCACCCTCTCCGAGTAGGGATCAGGGGCACCAGGAAGTAAACTTGGCTTTTCCACACCTTCTTGCTATTGATCGATCGAAGCCTCATCAGCTCAGACCCAGCCTACTCGCCAGTGTGTGCACGGTCAGTGAACACGCAGCCTGGCCCTGAGCAGGGCTGCCACACAGGAGTGGGCAGGTTATGCCCGGGGTGTGCTGGGGGGGTGAGAGGAGGCGTGGCCAGCAAAGGGCCCTGGTGAGGGCTGCATCCCCTGGGGGACCACGCCTCTAATACGGACCCTGGGGTGGACACTTAACGGGACACTGATCATTTTCCGTAACGTTCTACTTTCATTTTCTTAAAAAATGTACATTTCCAAGTAATGTATAACATTCAAAGATGTTATTTTGATTTTGACCCACTTCCATCTCAAAAATCATATTTATCGAATGCCTATCATCCACCAGTCACTGAGTGTAACACAGGGGCTACTACCGGATGGAGGTAGAGAAAAGGCGTAACGGGGAGACTAAAGCTACTGAACGGCGAGAACAAAGACCCCAAGGTGCTGGACTGGTCCATTCATGAAACAGGGCTCTCCCTAAGGGTAATCTGGGTTAATTCCGGGTCAGCCAGACCATGCCCCGTCCTGCACAGGGGCCGAGAGCCTCAGCTTCGTTGTCAGGTGGACCTGGCTCTGTCACCTCTGGCTGTGACCTTGGATACCTTTTTTTCTTAAAAATGTTTTTGTTTTTAATGATGAGAGAGAGAGAGAGAGAGAGAGAGAGAGAGAGAGAGAGAGAGAGAGAAACACGCCCTGACTGGGGATCGAACCTGCAATCTGAGTATGTGCCCTGACTGGGGATCGAACCACCACTTTCTGGTGTATTAGAACCAAATGAGCCACAAAGCTAGGGCAGGACAAGTTTCTTCATCTGCAAAACAGAGCTAATAAAAGAATCTACCAGGGTTAACGTGAGGATTAAACGTTAATGCTTATGAAACATTTGGCGTAGTGTCATGCACAAAATCAAGCCTTAGTAAATATCAGCTATTATTGGTATTACTGTTACTAATTCTTTTTAGTCGCCTTATCCCAGGCCCCAAACCTAGGCACAGTGAAGCTCCTCAATGGCAGGGGAAATGCTTTCCTTCTGGGTGCCCGGGCTCCCGCCCCCCTCACAGCACTTCAGGCTGGAGGGGCCACGGCCTTCTTCCCTGAAGCAGAGGGCGGTGACATCTGAGACTCAGGTCATATGTGGGCATTCAATTACAATGATCATCTAATGATTTTCTTTTCTTTCTTTGGCTGCACTGTTTGTTAACACTTTGCATGCAGAAAAAGGCATTAAGAATTTAAATAGCTCTGGTAGAGGGTTCAGTTGGTTGGAGCTTCTGTTGCCCTGTTTCCCAGAAGGTTGCGGGTTCAATTCCTGGTCAAGGCACATGCCTAGATTTCGGGTTCAATGCCCAATTGGGACTCATACAGGAGGCAACTGATCTATAATATGTTTCTCTCTCCCATCAATGCCCCCCCTTCTTCCCTCTCCCTCTCCCTCTCCCTCTCCCTCTCCCTCTCCTTCTCTGCATATCCTCGGGTGAGGATTAAAAATAGAATTCAAATAAAAATCATTCAAATTGGCTACTTACTACTCATTCTGGTAAGAAGCTCCATAGGAAGGAGACCAACATAATTTGTGGAAGACAAATACTTAAATCACTGATAAAGTTCCATCATGTGCACTTCCTTGTCCCCTGAGCCAGAAGATCCTTCCAATCTGGCCAGATAAAACAAGGTTAGGCTGCTGTTTATTGGATCACGCGCCTGTTTTACAAAGCGTCATCTTCCCCTTCATAAAAAAAAGGCTCCCTGGGCCCTGCCTCATCCCCTCTCCCATCTGTTTACCGATTCCTGGCCAACCATTGGCTCCTCTCCTCTCACACCAAGGGGATGTTTGGGGGGCAAAGTCTCAGGATCTCTTCTCTCTGTATAGTTATAATTGTGTGAAGTGTGTTTAACATTTAGCATTATATAATTCAATACCTAATATATTAATTTGTTATATTTAAGAGTGAATATTATACCTAGTAACTGTGTGAATGGCCCAGTAACTGAGTGAACGCCCTAGCAACCCCCGCCTGGAACCAGGACCGTTACAAGCCTGAGACCCACGCTGACAGACACACACAGGACACAGTTGCAGCTGCAGCTCGGCGTCGAGGCCTCGAGGTTCACTGCTCACGGAGAGCTCAACTGAGCTGGGGCAGAGCTTTGGGCAGGAGGAGAAGGGGGAGCGCAGAGCGACCATTGGTGGAGGAGCCTTCGGGCGTCTCTGGTTGATGCCTCCAACCTTGCTTCTTTTATAGCCATTTCTGTGCGTTCCTCTGTTCTCTGTAGGGGTCACCAGTGGGTCTTCAGTGTGTCTTATCAGTGGGTCTCAGGCTTGTAACGGTTCTGGTTCCAGGCGGGGGTTGCTAGGGTGTTCACTCAGTTACTGGGGCGTTCACACAGTTACTAGGTATAATATTCACTCTTAAATAGAACAGATTGATATATTAGGTATTGAATTATATGATGTTAAATGTTAAACACACTTTACACAATTATAACTAACACTGACATCTAATAAGATGTCAGTTTTGGTATGATTTTTTTTTTAGTGAATACTTTGTTGTTTTGGTTGTTTATTCTTTTTTAGTAAATTCTCAGTTTAATGGATTCATTAGATCGTCATTTGTTCAGGAAAAAATATGAAAAAATGTTCGTTCCGTTTGGGGCTTAGCACACTCCTGGGTTCAAATTCCAGTTCTGCCACTTAGTAGCTAATTACCATCTCAAGACCCATTGTTGTTGTTTTTGTTTTGGTTTGTTTTTCTAACCTATTAAATGGGAGAAAAGTGCAACTTAGTTCTTAATAGGATAAGACAATACAGACACAATGTAGCATCTCATTCTATTGCTCTTTTTCACCCTGATGATTTTTCTATGAAAATTCCAGAAAACAAAACAATATCTACAACTCTTTCTGTAGCCCACCTCATTATGGTAACAGCAACCAACTTAAGGCTTGCTGGTGGAAAGGGTGTTGGGAGCAGGGGAATTGTGTAAGTCGGGGTGTCCCTGCAGCTGAAGTGGAGAATGAGTGGCTCGGAGAGTCTCACGCTTCCAAGTCTTCAGTGAGCCCGGGGAAGATTAGCTCTGCAGGCTGGACCGTCAGGAGCCACTGGGCTCAGGCCAGGCTGACCCCAAAAGAAGGGAGTCAGCTAAAACATGCTGGAGGAAGGTAAGGGCAAAAGCAAACATTTAGGCCCAGCCGGGCATGGCTCAGTGGTTGAGCATCGACCTATGAACCAGGAGGTCACGGTTCGATTCCTGGTCAGGGCACCTGCCTGTGTTACAGGCTCCACCCCCAGTGAGGGGCCTGCAGGAGGCAGCTGAACAATGATTCTCTCATCACTTATGTTTCTCTCTCTCTCTTCCTCTCGGATAGGAATAAAAAATATTTTTTAAAAAGTAAATATTTAGCAAAATAAAATTCTGTTTACATTTTATCATGGTCATTTAGTGTGGGTTAATTATAGAGATGGCAATATAATTGAAAGAACATTTACATTTAAAGAATAGGCACATGGATATAATATTACGATAAATAAAGCCAGTAATTGTGCATTAACAGATACAAAATCAGTAACATATTGTCCCCGGGAATCCTGCATGCCCATTAAAGATATTGCCTTCCCCCTCTACCGCCCTGAAGCCCTACTGGAAAGGGTAAGTAGAGAATAAGAACTCTGAACAGCCAGAGAGCTCCTATCCTTTAGGTAGGTGGTCGGCAAACTCATTAGCCAACAGGGACAAATATCAACAGTACAACAATTGAAATTCCTTTTGAGAGCCAAATTTTTTAGACTTAAACTTCTTCTAATGCCACTTCTTCAAAATAGACTCGCCCAGGCCGAGGTATTTTGTGGAAGAGCCACACTCAAGGGGCCAAAGAGCCGCATGTGGCTCGAGAGCCATGGTGTGCCGACCACGGCCCCCGGTGGTTTCTCTAGGTCAGGGGTCCTCAAACTTTTTAAAGTGGGGACCAGATCATGGTCCCTCAGAGAGCTGGAGGGCCGGACTATATGAACTACTAATTCCTACTGTAACACCTCGGCTGCGCTCACTGCCCAAAAAATCTGGCGGGCAGGATCAGACTCCCCTGGGGGCTGCATGTGGCCGTAGTTTGAAGACCCCTGCTCTAGGTCCACAGATTGCTCCTGACTGTCTGGGTAAAGCCAGTGAGTCAGCCCCCAGACCAGCTTCTTCGCCCCAGATCGCATTATTACTAAGTTTCCTCACACAGAGAAACAACGCAAACACAGAGTTAGGAGACAGAGCCGGAGTAGGCAAAGCCTGGCACAACCCGAGCGCTCTCTTCCCGTCACACCTCATTCTGTTCCGTCCCCAGCTGCTGGGAGGGGACCTGTAAGCACGGAATTCACGTTATGCTCTGAGTGGCCATCTATGCCAGCAGGGAGGAGAGAGAGGAGGCGGGGCAGAGGGGTGTCCTGGACCAGGAGCGGCGGGGCTGGAGGCAGGGTACAGGGGGAGGGAGGCCACGGAGGAAAGGGTTTGGGACTCCCCCCCCTCTGTACCAATGCCCTCCCTAGTAAACAGAAGCCCAATAAACAGAACCCCAGGTGCACGCAACTCGTGGGAAGGCCGGGCTTACTGTGCCACCGAGCCTGCCCACTCTGCTCGCCCAGCTGCCATGGAGCTAGTCACAAAAGGAAGTCCCACGGGCAGTTCCTAGCTCTGAGAGTGAGAACACGACCCCCTGCCCCCCCTGCCCGAAACTGGTTTGGCTCAGTGGTAGAGCATCGGTCTGTGGACTGAAAGGTCCCGGGTTCGATTCCGGTCAAGGGCATGTACATAGGTTGCAGGCACATCCCTGGTAGGGGGTGTGCAAGAGGCAGCTGGTCGATGTTTCCCTCTCATCGACGTTTCTAGCTCTCTATCCCTCTCTCTTCCTCTCTGTAAAAAATCAATAAAATATATTAAAAAAAAAAAAAAAAAAAAAAAAAAAAGGAACACGACCCCTTAGACTTAGACGGTCTTTCCCTGGCAGAGGCTTTTTCGGGGCTGTGTTTTCTGGTTCCTTTGCGTTGGAGGGCCGCAGCCCATTCCAGCCCACAAGATGGTGCTGAGCCCACACACAGAAATGCTCTTGTGTTCCAAGGAGCCGGGAATCCAGCCCCCGAATCCGTTCTCGACACGGGCAGATGAGTAAGCATGGCTTCCAAACAAACAGGCGTCGGGTGTTTTCGATAACAAGGGGCAGAGAGCGTGCTTGTTGGTGGAGCGTGCACTCTCACTCGTCTCGCTTTGCCATAAATGGATTCTAGAGATTCTTCAGATCTGGGGTGGGGGCCGCTCCACCCAGGCCGGGAATTTCCTCCTCCGAGGAGCAGCATTCACTGGGAACAATCGCGGCGCCCTGAACGGTCACCCCTGCCACACAACACCCCTTTGAAAGTCCGCTCCGCTTATTCAGACCCCGGGTTACGCATCGCAAATTCCTCCAGCCGTTCCCTGGTGAGAAGAATGTTCCTGACAAAAGGAACTTTACAGTTCTTTTCTTTTTTAATTCCAATCCTTTCATTTCCCAGATGAGAAAACGAAAGCATGGAGAAGTTAAATGGCTTGCCCAAGATTCCACGTGAGGCCAAATCATGCGTCTAGACTTCTGGTTCCACACCGTCCTCCGCCAATGGCGGGCTCCGTTCTCCCCTGTTCCTTTTCCTCCTTCACTTCCGATCTAACAGGGCTGACATTTTTAACCGAAACTCAAAAACTCCCTTCTCTATTCTGGTTAAACTATATCAAGTCCACTCAGTCCATTATCTCCAGTCCGATGGGAGGTTTACAATGTCAATTCTATCTTAAAATATATCTACGGACTCCTTCGACATGGTACTTATGCTGATTTCTGCTCTAGAAACTCCCAGGTGAGATGAGGAGGGTGATGTCTGTGACAAAAAGGCATGACTGTTCTCTCCCACTCAGATCATTCTTTCAAGATCAAGACTGTTATACTAACGACAGCTTGGAAAATATTTTTAAACTGGATAGAATAAAAATAAATAAATAAATAAATAAATAAATAAATAAAGCCTCGGTTTCCTCTTTAAAGAGGAAGGGGGTTGAATCCACTTTAGCAGGAAGTGGCCCTGGGAGGAGCAGCTGGGGTCATGTCCATACATTCCTGTGTTTGGGACGGAGAGGCTGAGACCACGGGGTGCCTGAGACCCAGGACACGGAAGAGCTGCTGAGAACAGAGTGACTGGCAATAACCTAAGAGTAAAAGAACAAGACGCCAAGTGCCCGGGAGCTGACTGTGGCCCTTCGGCTGGCCCGTGGTCACAGGTGACCGGATCTAACCCCTGACCGGTTATATTCTCTCTTATTATTGCCTCAGGAAGCACAGCAAGCCTCTAATTTTCTGACCGTGCTTCTCCTCCCTCACTAGCTCATGCCGTTTGTTTTCCTGGGGCTCTTAGCCCAGCATCACCGTGCCCTACCTCAGCGGGGAGCTCAGACCGTCTGCAGGGGCCCAGGGCCCACGTCCGCGTCCCCAGAACATCACCTTCCCTAAAGCCAATTTCTCGGACCCAAGCACAAAACAAAAGAAAGAGTGCCTGTCCTTATTCCCGTCTGACCCTCTACATTTACAAATCACTTGCATGCACACCGTTGCGTTTTCTACCTCACCAACACCCGTCCTTTAATTCCTGTTGAACCCTCTCCTCTACCGCTTACAAATCATTTGCATGCACACCATCTCATTTCCTTCTCGCAGCACCCCTGTGGACCGTGAAATATTTCCATTTCAAAGATGAAGACAGTGAGGCTCCGAGAAATGAAGCCAAAACCCAACACCCACATAGCTTGTCGCTGGCAGGGCTGGGTTTTCACCGCTGGTCTTGTGACTTCGGGTCACACGCTTTCCTCAGCGCACTTAAAGGAGACTACGCGTACGGGACTTCACATGTTAGGAGACATAAGTCGCCAATCTCATCTTTTGATGTTTTATGGTTATGCTTGTTTTATGCCAAATTTCATACCATAAATGTAATTGTATTTGCCATTCAAAAAAAACAAAACAAAAAAACCCCCCAAACACTTATATATCATTAGCTTTTTTTTTTTTTTTTAACCAATAAAACCGATTTTTCCTGATCAGTCTATTCACCATTTAACACGCTGCTGGCTAGGTCAGTGGTCGGCAAACTCATTAGTCAGCAGAGCCAAATATCAGCAGTACGATGACTGAAATTTCTTTTGAGAGCCTAATTTTTTAAACTTAAACTTCTTCTAACGCCACTTCTTCAAAACAGACTCGCCCAGGCTGTGGTATTTTCGTGGAAGAACCACACTCAAGGGGCCAAAGAGCCGCATGTGGCTCGAGAGCCGCAGTTTGCCTACCACGGAGCTAGGTGATGATCATCTGCGCATTCCACTTTGTGAACTCTGCGGTTCTGCGTTACCTGACCGCACCGCATGGTGCTGAATTCCCGCTGTGAAATGGGAATGACTCCTGAGACGATTACTGTCGTACTTAGGTGAAGCAATGACTACCGAGACTTTAGCCATCAAATGTCCAATCAATGGTATGACTCACATACACACATATCACCACTGTATGCTACCACTACATCGTCATTACACTCATTCCAACCAAGTACTTTTGTTTTCTTAACAAATGTCTGAAGAAGCATAAGGTAGCAAGGACCAGTAACTCAGAAAAGCAGAACAACTATTTCATCCCCTAGGCCTGAAATTCTTTAGTTCTTCCCACATTCAGCAATCTCTGGAGTCCACAGTCCAGGGGAGAAAACAGACACGCAGACTTAACAGCCCCTCCCTCAATGCTGACATGCTCTAGCGCAGCGTTTTTCAACCGCTGTTCCGCGGCACACTACTGTGCCGCGAGATGTTGCCTGGTGTGCCGTAGGTGCAGACAAGACAAGAATTTTATAATTTTTCACTATTTTGTTTACTTAATATTTCATAATAAAGTAATTATAAAATACTTTTTTTGTGTTTATTTGATTCCTATTCAAGAGAATTACTTTATATATAGTCAATATAGGCACAGAGTTAAATTTTTTAACATTTTCTAATGGTGGTGTGCCTCGTGATTTTTTTCATGAAACAAGTGTGCCTTTGCCCAAAAAAGGTTGAAAAACACTGCTCTAGCGAGAGGCAGCTTTAAACTGAGTTTGGAGAAAGGGTCTGTAAAAAAGAGGTGGAACTGAGTCTTGAAAGACAGGGAGCATAAGAGAAATAAGTCAAACAGCCGAAAGACAAATACCGTATGATTTCACTTATATGTGGAATCTAAAAACAAAATAAACGAACAAAACAAAAACAGACTCATGGAGACAGAGAACAGACTGATGGCTGCCAGATGGGCGAGGGACGTGGGGGGGTTGGGTGAAAAAGTTGAAGGGATTAAGAAGCGCAAACTGGTAGTTACAAAACAGTCAGGGGGTCTAAGTTTAGCACAGAGAATATGGTCAATAGTATTGTAATAACTTGTTTGGTGCCAGGTGCATACTTGAAGTATTGGGTGGATCACTTCGTAAAGTATCCAAGTGTCTACCCACTGTGCTGTACACCTGAAACTAATAGAAAATAATATTGACTATTATTGAGAATAATAGTTGAGAAAAAAAACTGTAGTTGAGAAAAAAAATTTAGTTTCTGGGTGCCCCCCAAGACTGGCTGAGTCTGAACAGCCAGGACCCGCGGTGAGCAAGGTCCCAGGCGCCTCAGAATCAAGGCTGGCTTTGGACACCGTGTCGGTTTCCTGCGGCTGCCGTAACACATCGCCATGAACTTGGTGACTCAAAACAACACCAAGTTATTCTCTCAGAGTTCTGGAGGCCAGAAGTCCAAAGTCATGGTGCCTGCAGGGCCGTGCTTCTGGTGGATCCAGGAGTTCCTTGGCTCGTGGCTGCACGCCAATCTCTGCCTCCATCTCCACTCGGCCTTCTCCTCGGTATGTGTCTTTCCTCTGCGTGCTTCTCACAGGGCCCGCCCATATTCCAGAATGGACTCATCTCAAGATCCTTAACTAACGTACCTCTGCAAAAGCCTCCACACACACACACACACACACACACACACACACACACACACACCCACCCGCGCAAATAAGGTCACATTCATAGCGCTGGGACCTATCTTTTGGGATGGCCACCATTCAACCACTGCCTATCCCATGGCGGCACTTCATCTGGATGAGGTGAGGAGGTGAGGATGCAGAGGTCTAAGCTAAGCTCCCTGACAGTGGCAGGGAGAGAGAAAGAAAAGGGGAGAGAGCAATTCAGGACTACTCAGACCCACGGCTACACGTCTAAGTCTCAGGTACATAGAACGTACTACATGCGGGATGTAAAAAAATATCACCACAATCATAAATTAACAAAATGCTAGGCTATGTTACCCTGAAAATATAGGGGAGAGCCTTTTTTTTTTTTTAAATCCTCACCTGAGGATATTTTCCCCACTGCTTTTCAGAGTAGCAGGAAAGCAGGGAGGGAGGGAGAGAGAGAAAAACAGAGACTAGTTGCCTCTTGCACATGCCCCCACTGGGAACAGGGAATGGACCTTCAACTCAGGTACGTGCCCTTTACCAGGAATCGAACCCTCGACCCTTTGGTGAGAGGGGTGATGCTCCAACCACTGAGCCCTACCGGCCAGGGCTGGGTGAGAGCTTTGAACGGCTGAAAAGGCTTTTAGTTAATTCACTTTCTAAACTAAATTAATTTTATATGAAGTTAGGATTTCATCCTTAAGATACTGTGGACACTTTCTCCTCACCACCCCAGCAGCTTCTGGTGTAGACAAGTCACTGCGGCAGCACGGGATTGGCTATTTTTGTCTTTAAAATGGTTTCCTTAGGAGCAGGCAATATTTCTGGCCAGCAGTGTTACACCTCCCTTCTCACCGCCCACGAGCGGCCCCGAATCTCCACTGAAGAGTGGATCGTCCCTCCTTTTTCATTGATTCGTGTGCTACCATCAAAGTCCTACAGGGTAATTATTTGTGTCAGTTCCCAGACCCGCAAAGGTCTTCTGCCCTCTCACAAAGGAACTGCCCTGCTTGGCAACAAGGTCTGCGGGCCAGGAGGCCAGTGGGTGGGTGGTGGGGAGGGTGGAGAGGAATCAGGCTCGGTGTTGAGGTTAAAGTCACAGGCAGGAGACAACAGCTTTCAGAATCAGATTCCTAGTGATTTCATCATACGTCCCTACAGTATAATGTAAAGGGCACAGCCCCACCCGCTACCCCCAAACACTGTCCCCAAGCACCCCTCAGCGATCTGCAAGGACCAGCCGCTAGGCCAGTCTGTCTCTGTGTTGGACCACAGCATCCAGAGCACAGCTCCCCGGACGTCAACATGCACGAGTCAGCTGGGGATTGGCTGTAAGTGCATTTTCTGACACAGTGGGCCAGGAAAGTGTGGCCCATCTTCATGTAAGTTGGGGGGGCGGGGAGGAGCCAAAGTGTCTTACCTGCTGGTGAAGTGATAGCTATAATGGCGGTGATGATGCCAACGACAACAAAAGCTAACATGTACTGAGCACTTGCCACGTGCCAGGCCCTGGGTTACATGCTTTACAGACATGATGACTCCCTTAGCACCAGGAACATGGGAGCAGTTAAAAGATGTTTAGAAAAAAAAGGAAACATACGTATTATAAATTCCAGGATGTGCAGAAGGTCAATCAAGTGTCACCAGAGAGAGAGGACGATTCTCACACTGTCCCAGTCCGGGACTAGTTAGCAAGTTCTAAGCGCTTGATATTCCAGAAAGCATCCCTGGGCCAAACAGGTCCACAACACAGACCAGGTATGTTACGATATGCCTGCTGTCCTTTGGTGCCATCCTGGTCGGGCTTGGCTCCCTTCCGCTGCCTTGGGAGGGACATGCCCGCATAGGGAGGGCTCCCTTTGGTGGGCTCCTGTTCCACCCCAGGGCGGGCACACTCAGCCCTGGGCAGCTTACTCAAGGCTGTGCCTGGTTCTCTGCAGGAGGCCTCCAGATGTCCTCGGACACACATGCTGTGTTCGGCTGCTGACTCGACTGACCAATCACTCTGCCTGGATGAGATGGACATGGTTTACGTCCAAAGCAGCTTCTTTATTTGCTGTGACTTTTCCTTGGGCAGGGTCTTGGAGATCGTCAAACCCGACACTCGGCAGGAAAAGACTGGGCAGGCTGCCCCTGAGGAAATCCAGACTGGAGGATTGAGTCAGATGGTGTAACTCTGCAACTGTCAACTGCTGACCGGTTTCACTCGGCCCCACGTTATTTTTCTAAAGTGTCATGCCTTCCCGTTTGCCACGTTCTAACCACTCTTTCATCTCATACCCAGCCCACGTCGAACATTCATGTCGCCTTCCTGTCCCTGCAATGTATCTGAATTTCAGACTCTAATCTATACTAAAATAAGAATAAATCATTTATAAGTTTTGTTCTGCTTGTAAGATTTCAATACCTATACAATGATTCGTTGTTCCCCTAACATGTAAATGATGAGGTACAGGCATTCAAGCTTTCAAAACAACCATATAACAGTTCTTCTGGACCCCACCAGCTGCTCATTCCCATGTGGAACATTTCTTTCTTTCTTTTTAACATATTTTATTGATTTTTTACAGAGAGGAAGGGAGAGGGACAGAGAGTTAGAAACATCGATGAGAGAGAAACATCGGTCAGTTGCCTCCTGCACACCCCCCACTGGGGATGTGCCCGCAACCAAGGTACATGCCCTTGACCGGAATCGAACCTGGGACCCTTCAGTCCATAGGCCGACGCTCTATCCACTGAGCCAAACCGGTTTCGGCGGAACATTTCTTAATATATGAATCCTAGGAGGCAGAGGGGCAAATACCAAACTCTTTACTCTGCTTCAAAAGTGCCTTTAACGACGGGGTCAGCTCAAGCTTAGAGAAGGAAACGATACTCAACTCCTAGTCGGCACTCCCAAAAACCAGACTCCTCCTCCTGGAGGCGCCCGGCTCTCATTTGTAAAGGAGGGTCCCCTCTTCCTCATGAGCAGGTGATGCAATGAAAGAAGCAGCAATTGCTGAGAAGGCACAGACCTTTCTCAGGAGCTGCTCGCTCGGTCAGAGCATTCCGAGCTGGCATCACGCTCCATCGTTGCGACACGCGACAACAATTCCAGAAACTAGATCACAGAACTGGAGCATGGGCTACCTGGTAGTTGGGACTTCAAACAATGGGGTCAACACAACAGAATGCATCCGCCGAGATCACCCATGTCCTCGGGGAATCTTTGAGAAGCGGTCAATGGTGGCCAACCCGAGGAAGTATAAATTCTGCTCCGGAGACGCAGGATGGGGGGTAGAGGGCACACCGCTTGGTATGGAGCACAGCCTACCCTCTCATGCCACCCCCTGGAGAAAGGCTGCCGGCTCTGCCTTGTCTCCTCCCCGGCTGTCAGCCAACAGCCCCACGTTCGCAGCAGCTTCCCACCTGGCTCCAGCTGCGGAACGTACAGAGGTCATTTCTGTGAGCCCGGGCTCTGCTACAGTCCCCCGAGTCCACCACGTACCCGCTCTCCGTGTCCACGCACTTCCTTCTTCCCCGTTTCCCACCGTCCCTCCGCCCGTGTTTTCCATCGCTTCTCCTCCACCTCCCATTTTTCCAGTTCGAAGCCACGGCTGGCAAGACTGCAATCTCTGGAGGGAGGCCAGGCGTGGCCTCGCGGCTGAGGCAGCCCAGGAATGTGAGGCAGCCGCCCTGCCTCGGGGTCAGGAGGTGCAGGTGGCTGGCGGAGCTGTCGAGCAGCCCAGGTAGGTCTGCCGGACAAGGAGAAGCACAACAGCTTTCCCAGCGTGGAAACGCTGCAGAAGCCCCGGCTGGCCACGCAAATGCACGCACCGTGGTTTAGACAGAAGAAATCGGCGGGGTACATGGTTGGGCGGGGAGAGGGAAGAATATTCAAGTTCCAGTTGGCTTTTGACAGATTTACCCCAAAACCAATGTCATGAAATGACGGTTTCTGGCCCTAGTCAGGTTTGTCCAAACAGTTACCCTGTTCACCTGTTTTAGAGTGAAATTATCTGGGGGGCAGGGGGACCAGGGAGCAATGACATAATAAGCTGTTTAGATTTTAAAACGTTAAAAATTCCCCAAACAAAATCCCAAACCCACTGGCAGATAAAAACACGCCAACAGGCTGTTTAGAAAAATCAGGCTTTAAATATACTGACCTGAGAAAAACCTAAAGAACAGGCTGTTCTGTAGAACAGCTCGAGTTTCTGCTTGTGCTTTCATTTTAGAAAACAAACACTCAGACGCCACAGTGGGAGGAGCTCCGGACGGGGATCCAGACTCACAGAAAATGGCCCCCGGTTCTGGAGGCCGGACACAGCCACCAGGGCGCGGGGCGGGCTCTCTGGGAATCCAGGCCCCTGACCTTTCACAAGAGCCATTATCTAGGGACGGAGATAACTCCCCCGCCCCCCTCGCCAGGAACATAAATCATGGTCTTCAAAGTGTGTGCTGAGCGCCAGTGACTAATCGCCCCACTTTTATCCTCCCTGCTAGGGAACCTCCTGGGGGGCAAAGAGGTCATTTCAAAAGCAAGGTAGCTGCTGGGTTTGGAGGTGAGACTCCCATTCAGACTTAATAAAAGAAAGGAGGAAAGAATAAAAGACCTCAAGAAGTATTTCCTAAAATACAGAGAAGTGCAAATCATCTTCTCAGAGACTCGTATCATTAAATAGGGAGGACAGTATTAAAATAGATCAGTCGGATGTGGCAAAAAGCTCGTGGTTATTTTTAAATGTCAAAATGAAAAGCAAATATTAGGAATATGAAAATATACAACAAGCAGACCCTGGCCAGGTGACTCAGCTGGTGGAAGCAACATCCCGTACACCAAAAGGTTGCAGGCTCGATTCCTGATCAGGGCGCGTACAGGAAGCAACCGATCGATTGTCAATAGAAGTCAATAAGAGACAAAACAAAAATAAAAACATATCCATGGACGAGGATTAAAAATATATACATATACAACAAACAGAATGAGTGTAATGGTAATAATTTTCTGGTTTATAAGTTGGTAATTTTAGGGTGAACTTTTAGAGTGACACATACTGAGGGTCAGACTTGACCACTTAGGTAGCCACCCCTTTGTGTGTGTGTGTGTGTGTGTGTGTGTGTGTGTGTGTGTGACATAGATAAAACTTACCCCGTATTCCTTCTGTACTCCATCCATAGGAATGACGCACGTTACTGATAACCAGCTTGTACTTTGATTAACACTTGTATGATGACGTATGTTACTGATAGCCACCTAGACTGCCGTGGGCCAGAACAGCCTTCGAAAACGGGACCCCGACTTCAGACATCGATCAACACCCCATATACCCTACCTGGACGATGAGAAACTCACTTTGTAGTCTATATTCATTTAGGGAAAAATAAAAAACGTTCTCTCGGGAAATGTACGGTGTTTCTGTGCAAAAAGTCAACCGACAGCGTGCAGTGGCTCAAGAAACTCCGAGATTGCTCGACCTTGACTGGAAAAAAATGTTTAACCCAATTCATTAGCATAGCGCTTGGGGTAGGCCAGTTCTCTAACGTGTGAGTAAAACCCCATCCGGGGCTTCATTTCACTGCCACGTCATCGCTTTTTCCGTCTATCCTAGCGCCTTCTGCTTCCACAAAACGGTCCTCCCTTCCTCTCCCGTTAAGGCGGAGGTGGAACTCGCATACGTCCACGCCAAGGGCAGAACACACACAGACACCCGGGCCGCGGGGGTGACCGTGGCCGCCGTGACACTGCTCCCACCGGTGAGCAGCAGAGACAGCAGCGAGCCTGAGAAACTGCTCTCGGCGGTCACGGCAGGGCCTGCAGGGCCAGATGAACCGGCACACGGCAGGGACAGACCAGAATGCTGAGTCGGTTTGTAAAAAGGAAATCTCACTTTGGTCTAGGGGCGAACCAACAGTTCTAGCAGAGCTGATCAGAAACCTCCGGGCCTGAAATGAAAATGCACGTGAGCTGGGGGCGCCCGAGATCCAAACGTGAGCCTCTCATGCCTGGTAAGGCGATACGTGCAGCCCTGGGCTTACTGAGCTGCTGGCCTGCTGGTCTAACTGCAACCAACTCTACAAATAACCAGAAGCTGTTCTGACGCGGGGACAGGAAGAACACAAACAAACGGGGCCTAGAAACACGAGTTGACGCACAAAGCAGGAAGTGACAGCTCATCTCCACCTGGCGAGCACACTGCGTGCCTCCCGCTGCTCACACAGCCAGGGACGCCCCTCCGAGCACACAGTGTGCCTCCCGCTGCTCACACAGCCAGGGACGCCCCTCCGAGCACACAGTGTGCCTCCCGCTGCTCACACAGCCCGGGTGCCCCTCCGAGCACATAGTGTGCCTTCCCGCTGCTCACACAGCCAGGGACGCCCCTCCGAGCACACAGTGTGCCTCCCGCTGCTCACACAGCCCGGGTGCCCCTCCGGGAGGTAAACTGCTGCTCACACAGCCCGGGTGCCCTTCCGAGCACACAGTGTGCCTTTCCAGTGCTCACACAGCCCGGGTGCCCCTCCGAGCACACAGTGTGCCTCCCGCTGCTCACACAGCCCGGGTGCCCCTCCGGGAGGTAAACCGTCACTGGATCTCTCACGAAAAACGCACCCCGGGGCTGAACGTGGCTCAAGGCAGTAGCCAGCAAACTGACAAAACAAAAATAAAAACATATCCATGGACTGGGTTGTGCAAGCTGGGTCTCCTTCCTCGCCCTCCCTGAGAATATGTTTAATTCCTTCCCCAATTAAATTCGTGTTTGGCTTAGTCATTTTCATTTAAATGAAAGGAAAAACGCCTTAACAAAACGGGAAAGAGCCTTCTGCTGCTCCCAGTGCAAAAAGACCTTTTCTCTGCCACCTTAAATGGCAGCCGTCCCAGAGCTCGGGCGGCTCGGCAGGACGGAAGTCTGCGCCCTGGTGTCCGCTGTGGCTGCTGAAGCCCTCCCGCCCGCTCTCCCGATAGGACCTGCCTCAGGACAGGACCTGCCGCCTCTGCAGAGCGTACGGGACTGGGGACAGGGCGCCGGCTTCTGCTCCCAGCTGCCCACTAACTGCGTGACCTGGAGCAAGTCCCATGGCTTCCCGGAACTCCCCTTTCCCAGTCTGGGATGTGAGGAGGTTGGGCTAGTGTGTGTCTCGGGTTCTTTGTAGCCATAACGTGTGAAAACCATGATTCCCTCCCTAACCTCCCACTTTGCTACCTTTTGATGGACTCCCAGCTAAGTCTGGCTAGCATTAGGGCATCCACAAGGACAGTCAGAGGAAATCCTGGAATGGGGACCTCAGAAGGCCTCGGATGTGGATTTTATCTGCTTTTTCTGCGGGAGAGGAGAGAAAGCACTGCTGGAAGGAACCTTGGCCATCACTGAGCCAAACCTCTGGTGACAGGTGAGGAAACCGAGCCAGCAAAATTCCTCGACTTTCTTTCCCAAGGTTGCGGATGGGGCAAGGGAGCAAGTCCAGGCCTCCAGGCTGCTCTCTCCCTCGGAGCACTTTCCACCTCCCTCCGCAGGGCCTCAGAGGGCGATCGACACACACTTACCGAACACCTCTGGGCAAGACCTCAAGGAACTCTTTTAAACTTTCAGCTGGCCTGGCCACTCCGGGAACATTTGGACAGGCATAGGGACAGCAGCAGCTCCAGTGAGACACAAACTGGCCGATCTTATCGGTGCAGAAATCCGTTAGTATTCTGCCTATAAGAAAAGCTTGCAGCAGCACCTAGGAGGCAGATAAGGGCCTGGGAGGGAGACAGGAGGCCCCACGAGGGTGGGGACCCGCTCTGGTACCTGGCACAGAGAGCTGATATTTACTGGACAGATTCAAGTCTGCACAATTCCTCTGCTCCACTTGCTTCTTGTAAAAAAAAAAAAAAATCTGAGCTTAGAATAACACCGGAGAGAAGGGTCTCTAAGTCTCTAACCTAAAGCCAGAAACAATGACCTACTGCATACTCTCAGTATGTGGCTGGGGACACCACCCGGGTGTGGGGAGAAGAGGCAGGACTCTGGAGTCAGATGAAGCCCAGGGTGTGAAAAACTCGACAACACTGGCCGCATCGCTGAGCCTCTCCGCCTCGAGTCCACCGCACCCGGTTATCCTGCGTTTCTAATAAGACGGCTGGGCTAATGCGCACGAGGTGCAGAGCCGACTCCGTGAACGTCAGTCTGTCTCAGGAGCTATGGTACAGACAGAAACCCTGCTTCTAGGCAAAGCTCCAGGCCACTGGCACCCTCTTCCAAGAGAAGCAAACGGATGCCAACAGCATTATAAAAATGACTCAGTATTGCTTTAATAAATATATTCCTATTAAGTCATCTGATTTTTTAAAATGTACAAGAAGCACAAAACACAATTCAATATGTACAAGTAAAACAGGTTTTACATCTTCCATACGTAGCTAAGACACCAAACATATATGTATGCCTCAGCCTTTTCTTGTGAATAAGCAGAGAGTGAGGACTAGGAAGAAAATAATCGTTTTCTCATCTCATAAAATGAGGTTGGGATACATGAACAACATGAACTAGCCTCAAAATACATGATCTCAAGATGCAGAGAACGAGGGAACTATGATATAATGACAGAGGTTTATTGACCAGAAGACACAGAGCCAGAGGGATAAATGCACTAAGATGTTTTAGTGGTATGACTGTACAATGTTGCTACCATCTATACTAATAAAAGGGTAATGTACTCATTAGACCGGATGTCTTCCGAATGTCCATCTGGACAAAGCCACAGCAGCTGTGAGGTCCAAGAGCCGGTGGCCCGGAAGAGGCAGGCTGGCACCAGTGGGCCCGGGCCAGTCCCACCCGCACCACAGGGCCCCTCCATCCGCTGAGGCGGGCGCTGGGAGAGGTGGGCAGCACCGGAGGGCCCAGGCCCATCCCACACGAGCTGCACAGCCCCTCCAGGGGGAACGGACCCAAGCCATCAGTAGGACACCCCCTGAGGGATCCCAGACTGGGAGAGGGGGCAGGCCAGGCAGAGGGAACCCTCCCCTAGTACAGGAATTTTCGTGCATGGGGCCTCTAGTAGTTAAATATATTACTTGTAACAACAGTTATAGTTACGTTGGTTTTGCAAACTCTGAGCCTAGGGAGAGGGTCTTGCCGCTGATCTGGGGGCTGTGTGTTGCCCAGTATACTGCTGTAGATACACTGCAGACAGTGACGGTGGGTGTGATAAAGCCGCCATTCCTTGATTATCTGGGGTCAGATCGTTTTTTTATCTCATTACAAATATAATCCACAAGCATTATGATACAGATACAGAACTTTTGCACAGAATGTCTCTAATATAAATTGGAGTTGTAATCAGCACATCAAGTCTCAAGTTTATCCCTGGCATTTGTTAATATTCATCACAGCAGTGATTCTTTAAAATGAAAATTCCCAGGGGCCCCACCCTAAATCGACTGAATCAGAATCGCTGTGCCAGGGGTCTGGAAACCTACGTTTTAGCAAGTTCCTCAGGATGATTCTTATCCATATTAAACCGTAAGCCACCTGAACTATCACAGGATTGATTAGCATGGTGGGAGGTATGCTCATTCTATGATAAGACTAACAGATTAAAATGAGTCATAGAGATAAGGCTTTGTGTATAGATGCACATTATGCAGAAATTTGCATACACACAGAAGGCTGTCAAGGGAAGGGAATCAACATTTCCTAACTGCCTACGATAGTATAGCTCTTGACAAATTATGGCGTATTACTCAATCTTCAAAATAATCCTATTTGAGTTATGGATGAAAAAAAGTTAAGGCTTAGACTGAGTAACTTTTCTGAAGTCACAAGCCTGGGATAGGGACCAGCACGGTTGTGAAACTAGATTTATCTGACCCAGTCTTCTCATTCCATTGTATTAAGCTCATGTGCCTATGAAATCACACACACACACACACACACACACACACACACACACTCATGTCTTAAGATAGCCATATGGTAAAAAGGCATAGGAATTAAATTATTTTTAAAACTTTTTTTGCATCAACAGAAATGTAGTTTTAAAGAACTTACAATATCAATGAATATTCTTTGACAACAGAATAAAGCGTAGGACTACTATCAAAACCACATTTAACAGCCTGGATGTTAGTAATCAGAAGTGTGTTTTGAGGCTTGCTAGGGTCAAATTTAACAGCGATTCTTGATTTGCTCAAGCTGCACATTTTTTGCAAATGAAACATCTTCATATCCATTCTGTAAGTCCTATTACCTTACAAAGGAAAACGCCAACAAATGGATCTAGCACGTGTCAATCCAAGGACCATTCCGAACCCCCCTCCCCCCTCCAGCATCTGACACTCCAGGTCTCTCCACTGGGAAACCCTCTCTGGTGGCTTCTGGAGTCATGTTCTGCCCTGGTTCCTCCTTGCTCTTTTGCCAAAATTCTCTCTAGATCCTGCCTAGGCCCTTCCTTCTTTTCTCACAAGGCTCCATCCTCAGCTTCTGCCTCCATCTAGTCTTTCTGAAAACAATCTCTTCTCCCATCTCTTGAATTATTTATATTGCAAGGACTGCCAAACTAGCTCAGGCCTTCCTCTGGAGCAGTGGTCGGCAAACTCATCAGCCAACAGAGCCACATATCAACAGTACAACGATTGAAATTTCTTTTGAGAGCCACATTTTTTAAACTTAAACTTCTTCTAACGCCACTTCTTCAAAATACACTCGCCCAGGCCGTGGCATTTTGTGGAAGAGCCACACTCAAGGGGCCAAAGAGCTGCATGCGGCTTGTGAGTCGAAGTTTGCCGACCACGGCTCTGGAACATACAGCCCCCATCTGTCCGGGGGATGCCATACTCCAACGCTTCACACTCAGCACCTCTAACACAGCCCTCACCTCCCTCCAGGCTCCTTCCACAGGGCCACTGCTCTGGAGATCTGCTGCGTTAGCTGTTTCTTCTCCACTGAGATGGCAGATTGTGTCAGCCCTTCCTTTTGCATCAGCTCCTTTCCCACTTCACTGCCATTGCCCATTCAGGCCTCCCCCCATCCTTTCTAACTGGTCTTCCTGTCTCTAGTTTCTACCCTGCCTTTCCTCCCCATGTCCCTGCAGCCACCACAAGGACACTCCTCATGCGCAGCCATGATGCTCCACTGTCCAAATATCTTCGATGTCTCCTACTGGTTAATCCACTCCTATTTCCTAGCTTGGCATTCAAGACCAGTATCATTTGGTACCAAAATGTTCTCCAGTTGTATTTCCCACCAGATGCCTCTATAGACCAGTTCTAACTCAACTGGGCTAACTACCTTTCCCTGAATACGTTCTGTGCTTTCCTATTCTGCTACCTCTATCTCAAATGCCTCCTCATCTCTGATGGAAACCACATTCTTCAAGGACTTGCTTAAATGTGTGTGTGGGTTTTTTTTTTCTTTCTTTTTTCTTTTTTTCTCAAAAGAGTCCCCTGACTCCCAGAAGACCTCTTCCTCTTCAAATCACCAAAATATATATTTTCTGGCATTTACCATGCAGTTATTTTTGTGTGTATTTTATTCCCTCACTTACAAAATTGTCTGACAGGCCCAGCCCCTGTGGCTCAGTGGCTGATGGTTGAGTCATGAACCAGGAGGTCATGGCTCCATTCCCAATCAAGATACATGCCTGGGTTTTGGGCTCGATCCCCAGTAGGGGGCGTGCAGAAGGCAGCCACTCAATGGTTCTCCCTCATCATTGCTGTTTTTCTCTCTCTCCCTCTCCCTTCCTCTCTCTGAAATCAATAAAAACATATCAGCCAAAGCCGGTTTGGCTCAATGGATAGAGTGCCGGCTTGGGGACTGAAGGGTCCCAGGTTCGATTCCAGTCAAGGGCATGTACTTTGGTTGCGGGCATATCTCCAGTAGGGGGTGTGCAAGAGGCAGCTGATTGATGACTCTCTCTCATCGATGTTTCTAACTCTCTATCTCTCTCCCTTCCTCTCTGTAAGAAATTAATAAAATATATTAAAAAAAAATAAAATAAATAAAAACGTATCAAGCATACACAGAAACGGTCTGACAGGGAAGGAACCAGATCTTTTTGATGCTGAATCCTCCGTTCTCTCTAGCACAGTGCCGCACTCATATCAGTTACTCAAGGGGTATTTTCTGCATTACATGTATAGAACTCCTGAAAGTTTGCAAAGCACATTTACATTCAACATCTCATTTGTTCTATTTGGAGCTTACATTTATTACAAGTAGCATTCAAAACTTCCAGTCTGATTTACGTTGCTTAATGCAATTATTGGCACTAGCTCTAACTTTGTCACGTTATTATTTTTGTTGTTATTAATCCTCACCCGAGGATATTTTCCATTGATTTTTAGGGAGAGTGGAGGAGAGAGGGAAAGACAAAGAGAAACATCGATGTGAGGGAAACATTGCTTGGTTGTCTCCTGCACCAGCCCTGGCCAGGGCCTGGGCTGGGCCTGCAACCAAGGAACCGGCTATCGTCTGGAATCAAACCGGGATCCTTTGGTCCACAGGCCCACCCTCTAGCCACTGAGGCACAAGTTGCCAAGTGTTTAAAGGTATAACTTTGTATCTTTAAGTGAAAGTTTCTCTTAAATCGCTTTGCTTTGAACACTCATAGGGCCATGTGGCCTCCAAAGCTAAAAAACAGCATTTTGAGTCAAAGACAGCCCACTTGCCAAACTGGTTTTTTCCTCTGCCTACAGGTTAAGTGCACAAATGAGAGGCCTCTATAAGCAGATGAGAGTAATGGCAAAATCAAAATCTTAAATTCCTTTCTGAAAAGATGCTCCTATCTATCCAGTTGGAATCCTATTTCCGCGTCAGTCGCCAACATTCTTGGAGTTGGCGCTCCAGCACATTAACAATAACAAGCCTCTAACTGTTGAACGGTCCTTGCTAAGAGACTGAATATGGCCAATAACACGATGGTCTTGAATCCTCAAATGCCTTCGAGAAGCTCGATTAACATGTGTTGAATGAACAAGTAAATGAATGAATTCAGAGAAGGCCTTCCTATTGTTTGTAAGTTGAAAGTGTAAGTTTCATAGATGAATGGAAGGATGTTAAATATGGAAAAAAAAAAGGGGGGGGGAGTGCATTGAGGGGCAAGAACTGTGATCTGTCAGCTCTTCCTGTGACAGATCCTACTCTGGCTGCTGGCGAAGCAGGTGGAGGAGGGGATGAATGTCAGGCGCTGCCCGTCTGACTAGGTCTCTTTGGAGTTTAGGTTGCAAGTTCCTCCAGGGCAAGCACTCTGGGGCCCTAGCACTGTGCTTTGCATATAAAATGTGCACCATAAACGTAGTATGAGATGCAAAGGCCGTCATGAGCTGCTTGTGCATGTTTACATTTCAGTTCTCCACATCTATTCTTCCTGACTTTATAGGAATAGTTAAAAATACAGCACTTAATCCCCGTAAGACACTGCCTTACACACACACACACACACACATACACACGTACGTGACCACGGGTAGTTGTTATCATCATCATCTCTGAGGCTTTGTATATGCCTCACAGGTAGCATTTACTGGACTGTGTTGTCAGGACTTGTCTGCACAAGTTGCAAGTGTCCTGGGGCGGGCTTTTCGTCCTTTTATGCTCAGGGCCCAGCCGGTGCTCACTCCACAGCAGGCCCTGAGGCTGGTGGCATGACTCAGCAATCGAGGTCCAGGTTCAAGGCCTGCCTCTCTCCCAGCCCACTGGGTCACCGTGAAGAGTCGTTTAAACTATCTGGGCCTCAATGATGTCTGTCAGTCCTTCCGACCTCGAGAAGCTAGCAATCTAGAAGGAGACTTACAGGAGCTCCCATGACAGTCACTGGCAGAACTGAGGGGAGAAACCAGACCCTGGAGTCTCATTCACTTAGCTCACCCTTCCTCACAGCGGCCTCACACACACGTGTCTCCTTAATAACAATGCGCTTAAATACCATCGTCACTTTGTGTAATCCCCGAACCCGGTGGATCACTGGCACAAATCACATGCCCCTGGGGCGTCCTTCAGTCCCTTAGAAAAAAAGCATTTCCTCCTTCAGGTAGACTTCAGAGACACACACATTTAATTACCTCAGGTAGAACGGATCAGCCTTAACGAAATCAGTTTCTTGTGCTCTGGAAGAAATCACTTGGAAATCCTTGGTTCTGAGTCCTCCATCTCTTCCACATCAAGATCTAAAAAAGGAAAAGCGCAGTGTCTCAAGATCAGCTGCCAGGATTTGATGGGTCGGCAACAACAGTAATTACAATTAGCATGCGTACTGAACACCTACTGTAAGTCAAGCACTGAGCAAAGTGACTGACATAAGGGACCTCATATAGTCTTTATAACACCCCTGAAATATAGCAGACATTCCCCACGTTACAGCCATACCGAGAGACTCTGAGAGGGCACAGAATATGCTCAAGGTCACACAACTAGGTTATGCCGATCTGGGACTTAAATCCAGGTTCAACCGATTCCAAAGCTTGGGTTATTAACCTGTAAGTCGGGGTTTAAAAAATTTGTTGACAGTGACCCACCGTTTTTTAAAAAAATTATATAAACAAACTCCAAAATCTCAAACATCAAAAACAATGCTTACTTTTTTGCTGTGTGCAATGCATTAAGACTCGATTCTTCTCTGTATCTTTTCAAAAATCCCAAGAGTAACTCATCAAACTGATTTCACACTCTTCTAACGGGCCCCTGCTCCGCTGGGAAAACACCACGCTTAGGAAACCTGACTAGAAGTTTCTCTGAAAGCACGCCCTAAACCCTCCTATGCTTTTCCAACCTTGAGAACCTGACCGAGTAGTTGAGCTTTCTAATTCGGAGAAACGTCTTTCACCGTTAAAATAGGTATAAGGCACCATAACGCACACCATCTATAACGAATCCTTAAAAAGCTATATTCAATCAGGGCCAAAGTCCAGAATAGTATTTAATCACTTACCTATAGCAGAGCGGAAGTGATAAAGCGGAATCGCAGATGGACTAAAATCTAAGGTGACTAGTATACACTCTGCAAAAAAAAAAAGTGCCTAACGGCGGGCGGCTGGGTTGGACCAACTGGGCAGACCTAACTCTCCTGCAGAAGTGGGAGGCTGGGATTGCACCCCCTGGGGGGCAGGGCCCTGCCTCTGCATTTTCCATTCAATTCCAGGGTTTGGGTTTTGAACGAGGGAAATCATCAGGTCCCCCGCTGGGTGAGGTCCGGGGTCCGAGTCGCAGTCTGGGGGTGGGGAGGTGCGACTGTCAGACGCTCAGCGCCCGAGCCTGTTGGACCCGCGCCCAGAACGTCCCTTGGGTGCGCACTGCTCCCGGCCCCCGCCCTCCGGCACAGCTGCGCAGTGGGGCCGCTAGTTGCAGCGCAACCTGAGCGGCTCCCTCCGCCGCGGAGCCCCCTCCCCGGCGGGCGGCGCAGGCCCGGAGCCCGGGCACCTGCGGGCGCGCGGTCCCTGCGGCGGCTCCGCTCCCGGCGCCGGCGAAGCCTGCAGCCCGCGCCAGGCTCCGCTGCCGGGTCCCGATCGCCCCCCCGGGGGACGGGAGGGGCAGGCGGGCCGCGCTCGGAGCCCAGCGCCCCCCGGCCGCGCGCGCAGACCCAGCGACTGGCACTTACGGGCTCGGACTCCGCCGCCGCCGCGCGCGCCTTTCCCGGGGGGTCCATGGCGCTTCCGGACCCGCCAGGCCGCCGCGCCGCGCAGCACCGCCCAGAAAATGGACGCCGGCTGGGCTCTGCCAGCCCGGCCCGCCCCCGGCGCCGGGCACTGGCCGCGGCCCGTCCGGGAGAAGGTCGGTCCGACCCTCTGCACCGCGCGGGCCGGTGCTGCAGGGGGCCCGCTGCGCCCTGACCAGGGGCCCCCGGGAGGGCAGCAGCGGGGCCCGGGGGCACCCACGGAGGCCCCGGGAGGCCCCAGACCTACCCGGCGGACAGCGGCCTCCGCCTCCACCGGCCAGAACCCGCGGGAGGACAGAGCACAGTCGCCATCAGGACAAGGCCTGGCCCGCAGCAGGGTCCCAGGGTCCCTGACCCAGATCCCAGAAAGCAGCCAAATCCTGCGCATTGGAGAGAGGCAGGGATTGGAGAAAGTCAAGTGCAGTTGCAATTTAGTTAAATTCTCAGGACGGAGGGGTATCACCTGCGCCTTCCCATGGCTGTCAGGGCCTGGATTGATTTCCCGCACGTGGTATAAGTTATTTCACGCAAAAGATCCAGCTCTCTTCCTTACGCAAAGGCCACTGGACTGCTAGGCTCTTCCTTCTGAGGTCCAGGGACTGCGCTCTGAGAAAGTATTTACCGAGCGAGGCCTGCCACACACGCGTCACGTAGCTAACAGCCCAGTGCACTAACGTACGGGTTTTGTTTGCTTGTTTTCAAAAACCCATCCATGTGTCCTGCGTCTTGGTGGTATGAGTCTTACTTAAAAATTTTCTTTAGAAAAGATTCACTCCAAGGTGACAATTTAGGATGGAAAGTCTGTTCTTGGCTTCGCTTATATCCTGTTTTTTAGCTGGGAGTGCCGTGTTCGCAATTCTGCATCGCAGGTCCTGACCATGTTTTCAGTACGCGATCATTTTGATGAATAAAGTAGATTCCAACATTAAATACAAAACCAATAAAACGTTTTTTGTTTTTTTTTAAATTTTAAATAATCAGGGAAAACATGTTGCCTTGAAATAAAATTAAAGGGTCATGAAATTTTAAAAAAATAAATAAAGGCAGGATTTAGTGCCACAAATAAACCTTATAAATAAATAACTAAATAAATAAGTAGGCAGGGTTTGGAAGACGGGCAGGTTGGACAACATGCACACACATGTACACTAGCAGCTCCCAACCCTCTCAAAGCAACGCACCCTTTATTCTCTCTCCCTAGGCCACACGTCTAGAAAGATCTATTCCACCAAATTGCATGTATTAACGAATGATTCATCTTCCCACTTAGAAAAACGATCCTGCGGTGTTTTTGTTAATGTAACTGCCAATCAGAGCTTCTACAAAACTTGAGCGAACCTATTGTGAATTGTGGATCCAACCCAAGGAAACCTGTGGTTTGATCGCAAGTCTGTGTGTTTTCTATGGAGGCTTTTGGAAACAGAAAAACATATGGACCCTCCAACAAAATGGAGGCACCTGAGTTAGGAGCCACGGGCCTTGCTCTCTGGCTTCTCTGAGATTGGAAGGTGGGAGGCAGTAGAGCAAAGTAATTTGGCCTTTGGATTCTGTCTGCCTGGGGTTTAAAGCCCAGCTCTGTCACTTACAAGGTCACTCGCGATGTAATTTTAGGCAAACGACTCACTTTCCCTGAGCCTTGGCTTGCTCGTCTGTAAAATGAGGCTGTTTTTAATATTACACTGGCCTCGTAGGGCTTTTTGATGATTAAACGGGTTAGCGCACAAGAAGCATCTACAGTAGTGCCTGGCACATAGTAAGCGCTCTGTCAGTGCAAACAGTTGTGGCTCTTAGTGCTGCAAGTCAAGTATTCAGAGCTCTAAGTCCACGCGGTCAGAACCATAACTTCAGTGTGTAAAGCAACCTTTATACCCTAGAAATTTTCCACGGGAAAAGCTGCCAGGGTCACATGGAGACTGACATAAAGGGATTTAAACACAGGTCTGACTCCACAGTCCGCTTTCTGTGCTGCTAACATGTTCCAAGGTGGTACCTTGATCAGAAGCTGTCAACAGCTTGTTAAGGGTGAAATCGGCTCTGGCTTTCCTAAGAGGCTTAGCAAATGAATGGCTCCAAACATCCACCTGGGAATTCACCAACAGTGGCATTTCTTTCTCCTTAGAGCTAAATGTTTCCCCAGAAGTGAGCAGATTTCCCCAAATTGTTATTAATAACTAAAATATCATGGCAACAGTTTTGAACACCGCCACCTAAACCTTACATAATCAGCCCGTCCTTCAAAAATTTCCACCCTTCCTCATAACCCATCGCAGATATTCTCTCTTAATCATTCTTCTGACCATGGGGAACGAGCTGGAAATTTCCCGGAACGTCCTAACTTGTGATTTTATTCTTTTCTGGAAAGGTTTGTTCTTTTTAAAACACCTCAATGCGATTTCTTTTTCTACTGCGTTGGAACACTTTTCATTGTCATACATTTGCTAATCACCAAAAAACACCTAAGACTTTAAGATTTTCTCCTCTCCTTACATTTCTATCCATTCTTCAACATCTCCACAGCATGGCTCCTGATCCTTTTCCACTGGCCTTTTTAGGCCTTGCTTGTTTCCTGCCTCATTTCTTTTAATTCCCGCTATTTCTGTTATGTGACAACTGTCTGCTCGCACTTTTTCATTTAGGAGTATTGGCCAATTTAATATGTATTGCCCCACTCTCTTTATTTTTTTAAGGTTTCAATATTATCATAATATATAAATAGATGTAAGTGGTGTCTCTATTAAATCCACTTGCTTCCTTTGACTCATTCTGCCTCCCATATTCGCAGCACTCTGTGAACTCAATTTATTGTTTTACTTTTCTTCTCTCTCCCTCATCCTGGGTACAGATTCCATCACTTGGCCTCCCTGGATGTGGCTGCTTATCTCTTTTCTTCAAGCATTTTAAGAAAGTTCCCGTCTAAGCCATTTTCTCTAATCTCCACCACGTGAAAGGCCCCTTGTGATACTGTGTTGAGAAGTCTACCAAAGCCCAGGAAGAGACGGGGTTGAGAAAAGGGGTGTCACCTTCCAATGCCCACGGGGAGCCGGCAGGAGGTAATGTGAACCGGGGCCAACAGGATAACGGGTCCCACCTCACTGGGGGGTGCGGGCGGTCACCGCCCAGCCCCAGAGCAACTGTTGCCAGGCGGGGACCCCAGGTCCGCATACTTTTCCGATGAAGCCCAAACCGGGACTTTTAGATAAAACATATAAGATGTCGAATACTTAAAAAACAAAAGGAATCTGAATCTGATCAGGTCTCTACTTGTAACCAGCCATTTACAAGAAATCTCTGAGACAGAGGAACGTGTAAAATAGCACCAAGAAACGCAATGATCACATTTCAGATTGTGGGAAACTATGGGTCAAATGTTTTTTCCAACACATTTTTTTTATAGCAATAGCAAGAATAAAAGAAAGAGAGGTAGGAAAATTGATAGATTAAATGAAATTTGAGGAAATATTAATTGTACTGTGTGAACCTTATTTAGAATTGTATTTTGAACAAATTGTGTTTGTTTTTTTAAATGGCCAAACTGGACAAATATGAATGCTGACTATGATATCTGATGTTATTTTCTTAAAATATATATTTTATTGATTTTTTTATAGAAAGGAAGGGAGAAGGATAGAGAGTTAGAAACATCGATGAGAGAGAAACATTGATCAGCTGCCTCCTGCACACCTCCTACAAGGCATGTGCCTGCAACCAAGGTACATGCCCTTGACCAGAATCGAACCTGGGACATTTCAGTCCGCAGGCTCTATCCACTGAGCCAAACAAGTTTGGGTAATATCTGATGTTACAAAGAATTATTGTTTTTGTTGGTGTGGTAATGACACTGTGGTTATTTATTTTTTAAAAATATATTTTATTGATTTTTTACAGAGAGGAAGAGAGAGGGACAGAGAGTTAGAAACATCGATGAGAGAGAAACATCGACCAGCTGCCTCTTGCACACCCCCTACTGGGGATGTGCCCACAACCAATGTACATGCCCTTGACTGGAATCGAACCCGGGACCCTTCAGTCCACAGGCTGACACTCTATCCACTGAGCCAAACTGGTTTCAGCAGACACTGTGGTTATTTTTGTTTCTTAGTAACCCACGTTTTAAAATGTATTTTTTCAGTAATATACATTTAAAAAACTACTTTAGAAATATTTCAGTTATAGAAAAGTTGCAAAAATAGTACCAAAAATACTTAATAGTACCAAAAATACTCTACCCATATCTATTTATCTACTAGAAGCCCGATGGATGAAGATTCATGCCAGAATGGGCCTTCTTTTCCCTGGCTTTGGGCACCATCTCTGCTCCAGCCTGGAGCTGCCTTTCCCCCTTCCCACACTGCTCAGAGGCCTTGAGCGGAGGGAATGGTGTGGGATGCCTGCATCATCGCCATGGCAATGGTGCAAGCTTCCCATCCTGCCCCCAGCTGCTTGGCATCAGCATATGCAAATTAATCTGCCAGCTTTGTTGGGTTGATTTGCATTCTCACTTCTGATTGGCTGGTTGGCCCACGAAGGTACAGTCAAGTAGCATGTAAGTCTTTTATTAGGTAGATTATTTTTTTCCTGTCATTTGTAAGTTGCAGACACCATTCTCTTTTACACTTAAATACATCAACATTTATTCCCCCGCCTCCCTCAAAAGAAGTGTTTTCTCTTAGTATCTTTATCTTTTAGAGAATGATACAAAAATACTTGGAGAAAAACTTATATGATCTGGAATTTGCTTCAAAATACTACAAGAGAGGATTTACATGAAACAAGATGGCCAGCAGTTGAGAATTGTTGAAGCTGTGTGATGGCTACCCAAGGGTTCATTTAACTGGTGTTTTCATCTGTTTAAAATATTCACAATAAAGTTTTGAAAGATTATGTTAATTAAAGACTTTAAATGACATAAAATGCTTATGATATAAGTAAATAAAAAGATACAAAATTATCCACAAAATATTATCTCAACTATTTTAAAAAAAAATCACAAGGCATAGATAAAAGACTGAAAGAATACATGCCAAAATGTTAATATTCCATATTATTGAATTAGTAGTAAAATCTAATTTTATAATTAGGAGGGAAAAGTTAATACAATTAAAATATTAGAGCCGTAGCCTGTTTGGCTCATTGAATAAAGCGGCAGCCCGCAGATTGAAGGGTCCTGGGTTCGATTCTGGTCAAGGGCACATACCTGGGTTGCAAACTCAATCCCTGGCGCCGGATGTAGGAGGCAAACAACCCATGTGTCTCACATTGAAGTCTCTCTCTCTCTTGCCTCTCCCTCTCCCTTCCACTCTCTCTGAAAATCAATGGAAAAATATCCTCTATTGAGGATTAACAACAACAAAAAATTAGAAGACAAAAACACTGGTAACTGATTCAATTAAAACTATTGTTAAAAGTCAAACAAAATACATATGTGGACTAGAATGGCCAATGAGCCACCAGTTTACAGGTTTTGACTTAGGAAATAGGTACCCAAACTATGGTCTCTGGACCAAATTTGCCAGCCACCTATTTTTGTATAACCTACAAGCCAAGGATGTGCTTAACAGTTTTAAATGCTTGGGGGGGGGGGGGGGGGAGGTCAAAAGGAGAATAATATTTCATGACATGAAAAATACATGAAATTCAAATTTCAGTGTCCATAGATAAAGTTTTATTGCCACCCAGCCACAGTCATTTCTGTATCTATGGCAGTGCATAGATTATTATTGTTATACTTAATATTATATACTAGTGGCCTGGTGCATGAAATTCATGCATGGAGGAGGGGGTTCCCTCAACCCAGCCTGCACCCTCTCCAATCAGGAACCCCTTGCAGGATCAGGCCTAAACTGACAGTCTGGCATCCCTCTCGCAATCTGGGACCACTGGCTCCTAACCGCTCACTCCCTGCCTGCCTGCCTGCCTGGTTGCTCCTAGCCCCTCTGCCTGATTGCCCCTAACCTCTCTGCCTGCCTGCCCGATCGCCCCTAACTGCCTCTGCCTGCCTAGTTGCCCCTAACTGCCCTCTCCTGCTGGCCTGATATCACCCCCAAATGCCCTCCCCTACTGGCCTGGTCGCCCCCAACAGCCCTCCCCTGCAGGCCTGGTTGCTCCCAATGGCCCTCTCCTGCAGGCCTGGTCACCCTCAACTAACCTCCACTGTAGGCCAGTTTATCTCCAACTGCCTCCCCTGTCGGCCTGATCCCACCCCCAACTGCCCTCACCTGCTGGCCTGATCGCCCCTAACCCCCTGCCAGCCTTATATCACCCCTAACTCCCTGCCAGCCTGATCTTGCCCCTATCTGCTCTCCCCTGCCAGGGTGATCTTGCCCCTAACTGCCTCTGCCTTGGCCCTCACCACCATGGCTTTGTCTGGAAGGAAGTCAGATGTCCGAAGATGGCCAGTTGACTTGGTCTAAATAGCATATTACCCTTTTATTAGTATAGATTATATATATATTTAAAAAAATATTTTATTGATTTTTTACAGAGAGGAAGGGAGAGGGATAGAAAGCCAGAAACGTCGATGAGAGAGAAACATCAATCAGCTGCCCCCTGCAAACCCCCCATTGGGGATGTGCCCGCAACCAAGATACATGCCCTTGACCAGAATCGAACCCGGGACCCTTCAGTCTGCAGGCTGACGCTCTATCCACTGAACCAAACCAGTTTGGGCTATAGATTATATTTTTAATTTCACCATTAAAAAGTTTTTGGAAAATTTCTCTGTTGTTATATAAATACATAATATCTTCAATTTTGCTTTAACCCACAAAGCCTAAAATATTTACTCTTGTTCAGGCAGCATGGCTCAATGGTTGAGCATTGACCTATGAACCAGGAGGTCATGATTTGAGTCCGGATTAGGGCACATGCCTGGGTTGCGGGCTCCATCTCCGGAGTGGGACTTGCAGGAAGCAAGTGATTCTCTCTCATTACTAATGATGATTCTCTCTCATTACTGATGTTTCTATCTCTCTCTCCCTTTCTCTTCCTCACTGAAATCAATAAAAATATTTTAAAGAAATATTTACCCTTTATAGAAAAAACTTCCAAACCCCTAGCTTAGAACTGGACTTCCTCTGTGACCTAAAAGCATTAGCGGAAAGAGCACTGGACTGAGAGTCAAGCATGGCTCCTTAACTATCCGAGGGACCTGGAGTGACAACTTCCCTGGGCCACAGTTCTCTCAACGATAGAACAGGTGGGCCTGCGGTCCACACTGCACCTGAAGTTTGTGGCTCACATTCCTGCACGAGCTAAGCAAGAACTACAGGGATGGTGACAACATTCAGGGCTAGTGTGCCAGCCAGGAATGGGTCTCCAGGAGACCAAAAAAAGACATACGGAATATCCCCTGCAGATGGCTTGCTAGGCGCTCAGACCGGAGACTGGAAAAGGCTGGTGAAGAGCAAGGAAGGACCAGCTTTGGGCGCTGCCAAAGCAGAGCAGCATGGCTGCTGTGGGCACCGTGACTTTGGGGAAAAGAGTTCCTAAACTCTGCACCTTAATGCAGGTATTTTGGGGTCTATCTCCAGCCCTGGCTTCACTGAAGACCAAAAGCACTAGGCCACAGCCCTGTGGAAACTCGGCTCCTTGGATTTAAAGGTTAAGCCAGATTTAGCCAAGCGATATGGGGTGGGGCACTCTGGCATCCTCAGCATGCGGAGCGGAGGCCTTGGGCTGGAGACTTCTTAAGACGCAGATAAATCCCCGCCGAGACTGCAGGTTCTTCCTAACAGCCCACGTGGGACAGTTAAGCACCAAGGCCAATATTATGACCAGAGCCAGAGAGAACAACAGAACACGCAGCCCCTATGCGGCAGGTCAGGCCAGCAGCCCGCCTTCCAGGGGCTCTCCCAAGCCTTCATTTTCTAGTTGAAACTCCTCCCCATTCCCCCCCCCCCCCCCCCAGCTTCTGGTGCAGCACAGCAGCAACTGCTTTTGTTCGCCCGCTGCCTGCCTGCCTCCTGACCGCTCCCTTTGTTCCCTCTTCCTTAGTCTCGGCACCCCCTTGCTGTCCTCGCAGTCCGCGGTCATCTCCGGCTCCCCGCTTTGCCTCTCAGATGACCACCCTGCTCCGTTCTACATTGTTTCCTGATGTCCTGCAGTTTCTAGAGACTCTTTCAATGGTGTGACCCTCTCCTTTCCCTACGAAAGGTTCCCCTCTTCTCTTCCCCAGATCAAGAAACATGAGGAAGGGGGTGAGGGGGAATTACAAGGGCACTGCCCTTCTGGGATTTAACCACGTTCTCAGCTGGTGGCTTTTGTTTTCTCATCTCGCTGGCTTGTAAGGTCCTCGGGGCAGGGACTCCATGGCGTGCTCGGCGGGCGCCCGGGAAGAGGGGCCGACTGTGAGGCCTTAATTAGAGCAAGGCCGCAGCCAGGGCAGAAGACTGTAGCAGGCAGAAGGAAAATAAATGTCAAAATATCCATTTGGCAGCAGTGACCACGGGGCAAGGAAGAGAGAAGTTTATTTCGTTATGTAAAGAAAATCACGAAGGGTCTCACTCTTTTCATGAACACAGAGAGAATATTTACACTTTATGTGTTTAAAACAAAACAGGACCAGGAAACAAATCCCCTGTGAGGGTAGACACAAGTGCTGGACTTGAACCCTGAGCAGGAATAGCTGCAGGAGCAAGGAAGCCATTAAGGGAAAAGATGTAGAATGAGTTATAAGATCAAAAGAGCAATTTCCTGGCCATTGAGACAGTGAAGGCCACAGAGAGCCACGTTGGGATCACCTGACACAGACAAGTGCTTTGGTGACTGGCCTTTGGTTTACCTGCTGCCCACATAGCTGGCAAAGAGACCCCTCACTGTCAGCCAGGGAAGGTGAAAAAACAAAACAACAAACCAGAAGCATCTTGCCTGCATCACAAATTCAAATGTTTGCATTCAAGGGCTTCTCAGCTTAACATCTGCTCATGAATGCAGAAGAGTGGCAGCCGTCATCCAGGTCACCTGGCGATCCAGGCAGACCAGCCTGCAGCAGGGCAGCCAGGCATACGGTGGCTCATTAGGAGCCAAGACATCTTGGGGGGGGGGGGAGGGTCACGAGGAAGAGACACTGTGTCCCGGGGAAGAGCCATCGCTGCTATTAGCTGAGATTCCCCAAAATGGAAGGCTGGCTTCCAGGGGACGGTATAAAAGGCCACTAAGAGAACAGCACACTATTCATTCTTTCTGGAACGGAGAAGGCACACAATGGTGCCTGTCCGTACAGTGTTCTGGCCTTGAGGAGGAACCTAGACTAGAGCTCCGTAGGGAGTTTCATGTCAGATCGCACTCTGCCCGAGTTATAGCAGTGTCTGTCACACAGCAGAAGGCTCAACAAAAGCTTGAAGAAGTGAAGTGAGCTGAAACCGGTTTGGCTCAGTGGTAGAGCGTCGGTCTGCGGACTGAAAGGTCCCGGGTTCGATTCCGGTCAAGGGCATGTACGTTGGTTGCGGGCACATCCCCGGTGGGGGGTGTGCAGGAGGCAGCTGGTCGGTGTTTCTCTCTCATCGACGTTTCTGGCTCTCTATCTCTCTCCCTTCCTCTCTGTAAAAAATCAATAAAATATATTAAAAATAAAAAAAGTGAAGTGGATTGTTGGAGCTCCCTCTCCCACTGACAGGCGGTACTCTACCACGAAGGACTAGATTCTAGAACCGCATGTGGCTTGCGAGCCGTGGTTTGCCGGCCACTGGACTAGAACCATTGTTATGCGGTGGAATGTTTCATGGCTAGGCAAAACCAAAGTATAAAGAGTCAGCCAGGCCACCTCTAATGTGTGATAAGCAAAGTCCACTAAATTATGAATCCATTTTAGAAGACACTTCTGAAACATATATGTATGTATGTGTGTGTGTGTGTGTGTGTGTGTGTGTGTATATATATATATATATATATATATATATATATATATATATATATATCAAACCTATCCCTTTGTTCTTGGGCCTTTATCAGGCACTAGACCAACCTATAAGGCATGAGAGAGTTCTGGTTCTTAGAAAGAATTTTCTTAGTGTTATTTGCTGAGGTAGAGAACTATCACTCCATTAGAAAGCCACCAGCCGTCAAAGAGGTCTGCAGAACTGAAGAGTTTTAAGCAATGGGAGACAATGACAGTTTTTTTTGCAAGATGGGATAGATCAGTGGTCGGCAAACTCATTAGTCAACAGAGCCAAATATCAACAGGACAACAATTGACATTTATTTGAGAGCCAAATTTTTTAAACTTAAACTTCTTCTAACGCCACGTCTTCAAAACAGGCTCGCCCAGGCCGTGGTATTTCGTGAAAGAGCCACACTCAAGGGGCCAAAGAGCCGCATGTGGCTCGCGAGCCGGGGTTTGCTGACCACTGGGATAGACCTTTCTGCCTTTGAAAAAAATTAAGGATAACGACTAGCTCAACGTTTGGCCCTAATGGCTGGGATTCATATGAAAAATAAAACAAAAAGCTTCTCAGATAGTTATCTTACTCTGAGAAGCCTTTCTTTGGTGGATTTCTTGAGTTAGCACTGAGTCTGCACCAAAATTTCATCGCCACCTGGGGTTGCAATGTACAGAATTTCAGGGCACCTTCCTAGGTGTTTCCAGGTGGGACTGGGGTACAGGCAATGACCCCACAGTCACCATGTCCTGGGAATTTACTAAAACCAGCGAGGAGGGCCTGACCCACCTTCTCACTGCGGAGGAGGCTTACCTGAATAAGGCTCAATCCACGGAGTCATCAAACCTGGCTCTGATATGGTGGTGGTTACACCAGGAAAGGGAAGTTTGCAATTTGAGCATGAGCACCCCTCTGGCTGCTGATGCTCTCTCCTGGCGGGATCTGTCTTACCATGTAGGTCTCCACTTAAATGCCTTCTCTTTAAGAAGGCTTTCCCTGGTTCACCATTCTAAAGTGTCTCTTCCTCCCAACATGTCACATTGCTTTTTATTTTTTAAATGTTTCTTATGTATTTTTTTCAGAGAGAGGAAGCGAGAGGAATAGAGAGATCAAAACATCGATGAGAGAGAGAGATCTCAATCAGCTGCCTCTAGCATGCCGCCTATTGGGGATTGAGCCCAAAACCCGGGCTAGTGCCCTGACCGGGAATCGAACTAGTGACATCTTGGAGCTTAATCACAGAGTCATATCTGCTGGGGATCACATTGCTTTTTAAAATTTAATTTTACTTTTTGTCTTTGTACTTGTCTTCTTTAATTAATTGTTTACATATTTATTTTCCTCTATCACACTAGAGGCAGGTCGTTGAGAGGCAGGCCCTGGTACCTCTTCTTCATTACTGTATTTCCAGCCTCTAAAATATGCCTGGCATATACAGCAGGTGCTCAATAAGTGTGTCAACCAGGAACTCAAAGGCTTAGCATGATTTAGTACTAAAGAGAAAGATGCTAGATCTTTGTCCAGATTCTTTTCCCTTTATCAGCCAGCTCTAAAACATGGCCTGGCTACCATCTCTCTATGAGGAAGCCATAGTAATGGTTGTGGTAGATCAACATCATTCTAGTAGGAAGAGGTGAAATCTCTTTTTTTGAAAAACATATTTTTATTGATTTCAGAGAGGAAGGAGAGATAGAAACATCAATGATGAGAGGGAATCATTGATCGGCTGCCCCCTGCACGCCCCACACTGGAGATTGTGCCCAAAACCCGGGCAGGTGCCCTGACCAGGAATTGAACTGTGACCTCTTGGTTCATAGGAAGACTCTCAACCACTGAGTCATGCTGGCTGGGTGAGATGAAATCTTTTCATTAGAAGACATAACACAATAAATATCAACCTAGATGAATATATTTTGGATGACTAAATGTAATATTTCCCATTTACATGACTAAACAGATCATTACTAGAGACAGGTTAGAAAGAAAGAAAAAGAAAACAAAAAACAACAACCCAAGTTAAGGTTTGGGAAAACACTTCCTATTTTCCAAAGAAAAAAAGAGTTGAGAATTTTATACTATAAATCATTCAGGCAGAAAACCACAGATCTTCCCATTTCATTTTGGTGAGAAAAAGCAGTTGTTTGCACATTCTTCACGTCGCACCTGCTCTGGCCTGCCCGGCATAAACCCCTTAGCCAAAAAGGGTAAATTAGTTAAGCATGGCCTTCCGAACAATGAGAACGTCTAAGTGCCACCCTTAATAACTGACAGGCAGTGCTTTTTATTAATCTAGCAAATTCAATAATAACTGTAAATGGGTAAGTTTAGAAAAGTATTGTGCCTTGTAAAGATTTCTGCGAAATATGGAGGCAAGACATTAAGGCGAAACACACAATGTAATAAATAATAATTAGTCTTCCATTCACTGCTCTATTTATTAGAATGACAATAGTACAATATACTTCAAGCTCCTTGAATTGTGTTTAAAATTCTTCTAGGCAAAACCAAGAGCAACTTAAATGAATAATGCCTCAAAAAATTATTAGGGATGAAAGTCCCCAAGAAGATGCAATCATGCTGGAGTTATAAACAAAACGACTGACATTTTATAAAGAAGAGATACGCTGTTGAATCTAGCAGGCATCCATTTTTATGGTAAAACAATTCCATTGCATCCATCTAATCTTGCGATTAAGATTGAAAATTATTAATCTGTACCAGCCTATCAAAACAGAAGGCATTGGAGTTGTATCTTGCTGAGTAGCAATAGCACATTAAATTACAAATGCCTGGCTCCCTATTTGCTCAAGAGCGAATGACAATTAGCTTGCTCCTATTGCAACTGTTAATGCTACTGGTATTAAAATGAGCAGGAAATACTGGATCAGGTTTCTGACAGTTCCCTTCAGTTTATGATCTTCTGATTGTTGCTATATTAAAAATGTACTTAGTCATTTAAGTCACAGGCAAGAAAGAAAATGGCTCCCGAACAACCAAAAAAAAAAGGGGGGAGGGGTGTTGAGGTGTTGCAGGAAGGATATTTTGATGGCAGCCCAAAGAACGAAATCACTGGGAGATGAATCATGATCTCATGTAACTGAGCCAAACAAAGACTCTAAGCAAAATATTTAAGTTGGCCTCTAAACAGCAGCAGCAACAAACCTTTAGCCCGTAAGGGGTTAGTTAGGTTTTACAGACAGTGCTTTCGAATATGACAGGCTGCCAGAATACAGCAACCACTTGCACAAATGGTTCTGAGTCTCAAGGTTCTTCACGTCGGAGCAGACCTCAGGGAGGTCTGGGCTTTACAGCATCTTTCTCCGAACACATCCACAAGGACGGTTCCACAGAGGCTCAGTGTGCACTGATCGTCGGGGCAGGCTTGGCTTCAGGTCTCTAGCGAGAGCTCCGGCATTACCAATGGAGGGAGCGAGGAGAACGAGAGCATAAGCATTTTCTGATTCTCAGAATTTCTGAGATGCCTTTTGTTTCGGTGGAGCTGGTGAACTCGTGATAATGAAACTACACCTTCGTACACAAACCTTGACCAGCATTCTAGAGCACATTTCAAAGAAAACCTTAATTTTGAAAGTACTGAGCACAAAGGAGGGAGGGGGAAAAGCTCTCACTGTGCAAGCTTTCTCTATCTGTGCAGAAACATGTCTTGTTTTTAAGGCTTGAAGACCGCATTTTAAAAATGTCTAAAACCAGTTCAGAATCTATAGCAGAGGAAAAAGGACTATACATTTTTCATTAAACATTTGTTTCTTTTTGTTTTTTTAAGACAATATTTTGCATATCTGTTATTGCATTTAAAAATAAGATTTGGTTACCAAGGAAACAGGTTTCTGGCCCAGTGTTAATTTGAAAAACTAAAATATATTTGAGAAGTTAACCTCAAAGGAAAGAGCCCATGAGATTATTTTGAATAGTGCCAGAATTTGGTGCTTGCAGAACCATAGCTGTATGGTCTGCAATGAACCATCCTAGACACTGTTTCATTCAATGCAGGTCTTTTTCTTCTAACAGGTACATCTACATTTAACATTTTCCCCTTGAAACATTGTAACTCTTCCTCCCCCTGGTAATAGGTATATGAAAAGTGTATTTATTTTTGCATATTATCTAAAATTAATTTTTAAGTATATGTTATTTTCATCTTTCATATAACACGTTTAAAGACCGCTTCTTAAAATTTAAATATTTTAAATGTTTCATATTAAGCTTGTTTGCGCTCTTCGAAATTATCTCCAGAAACCCAATTATTTTTAGTTTCAAGCTAAAATGGAGCTGGATCCACAGACTTTTCCAAAAAATTCTTTTGTTGTCTAACGGCGCCACACCTACTATACACATGGCTTTTAAAAAAGAAATCATCTTATTTATGCAGATCATTCCATAAGTTTATAAAAGCTACATATTTCTATACTATCTGAATAGAAAAGGCTATCCAATTTAATGCCCCCCTCCAAAAAAAATTACAACTGTCTTATTTAATTTTTTTAAAAAAGTCATATTTTAATCCATAATATTCTGGCTGCATGGCCCAAATTCTATAAAACATGCAAATTTCAACCTACCTGTATGTGTCACTTAGTGCAATGCTAGCATGACAAGACACTCAGCCATTTTATGTGAAGCGATGGAGACCGATCTCTCCGTCTTCTTGCTCACAAGTTTTAGATGCAATTGTCACACACACAAAAATCATACACAGAACAGCTTGGATGCACTGTGATCACGAGAACTGAATTTATCAACAGGAAAACAGGATTGAAAAAAAGGACGTTTCTCATCCACGGGTTTCTCCGAGGCTGCAACCAAGAAGGTGGTGTGTTGAATTTTTCCCCCTTCCTCCTCTGAGAGTTCAAAGCCCGAAGCTGACCACTGCAAAGGCCACTGTCACATTTGCTGAAAATCAAACCACCGATACCAGCACTGAAAATACAAATTTGAGAACCACGTTGTTTGCACACCATGGCGTGCATAAGAGTTAAAAATAGGTCCCACCTTACCTCCTACCTGCATAATAAACACGGAAGTTTCAAGTGTTTAATTTGATATTCACATTAATTAACAATACAACATACATTATTTAAAAGACAGCAAATGCAAGAAGAAAGGGGAGACACCATCTGGTAGCAGAGTTTTGTTGTTGTTTCTGTTTTTAGGGCTTTTTTTTTTTTTTCTGGCTTTGTTTAAAAAAAAAAAAGAAAAAAAGATAAAAATCCTATTTTGAATGTGATGAAAAGCAAACATCCAGAAGCAAATGAATCGGAACTGAAAGGTGATGCTGAAATATCTAAGGCTGTAATGAGGCAAAAACAAGTCTTCACTACCAGATGACATGGCACACAGAGCATTTACATACTCACATCTGAAATACTGAGCAACGTGTAATGAATTCTATACACAGCATGCACACAGCACCAGCACAGCTAATCCTGCCTGCCATCTTAGGCTCGCAGGAGCAAGATACGCGATGCATGCAGCACACGAGCACTGGGGAAGGAGGAGGCAAGGAACGGCTCACCTTAAATGCAGTATCTGATTAATGTTGGAAGTGACATTGCACATCAGCCTCAGAGTCCTGGTTCAACTGGGTAGGAGGGAACAAAGAAAAATGTCATCAACTGATGATGCAAGATGAGCCCAATCACTAAACACTGTTTAGCCAACTCCAAATTCTGCAACCAGACAGTAGAAGGCATTTCGTACATTTAAGCAGAGCTGCTGCACAATGACTGTGTCCTCCTGCTTCCGAGAACCAAGTAATCCTTTTGCTAAGGAAGAAAATCAGCTGGAACGGATACTGTCATGTCATCTTCTTGAAGAAAGCTTTCAGTACAGTATGTATCTGGTTTGGGATGCATTTTTATAGACTGTTAATTCCATAGAGCTGCTAATAATAACAACAACAAAAAGCCAAAACTGTTCAGCTGTAGCAAAGTCAAAAATAATATTATAAAAGGTGTAGCATTTCTAGATTATTTTTTTTTTAAATCCTAATTGGTGCCGGCAGGCTTGTAGAAGAATGCATGATCAGCTGTCTGTATCAGTGCTATAACCTCTAACCACAAGCGTGTAAATGTATCCTGCTAAATGTATCAGCAGTGCAGAGCGGCTGGAATGGTATTCTAATGTGAATAAATTTGCTTAAACTTAGAAGCAGAATACAAGCGGGACAGAAAAATAAATTGATGCTGAGTTCGTGTGGATTCATAGCTGACCAGCACGGACGATAAAAGCTAAGCAGGATACTGACCTAAATAACGGTGACTTGCAGCAGCCTACTGTAACTTGCACAAAACATAGAACGTGCAAAATTATTTTTCTCCTCCCTCCCCTGGCAAAAGCTGAATTGTAAAGCAACAAGCCATTAACGGAAACCCGAAAGGCTGTATTTCTAGGGAGGGAGAGTACATACTGTAAGAGAAGGAATGGTGTGGAGCTGAGATGCAACGTTTCTTTGTTTCACTTTGAGGCTTATCTTAGCTACGCTTTGCACGATGACATTGACATCATGGAGGTCAGGGCTGACACTGGGGTGCTATCCGTTTTATGAGTGAAATGTTTTCTGAAAATTAAATCTCATCTGCTCGAACACCAAATTTCATGTCTTCTTCAATACCACCTCTCCACCCTCGCTGCGCAAGATTGATGGGATCTAGTTTGGCTGCATGTAATAAATTGGAATCGCCTTCTATAGAGATTCCAACACATAATTGTAGGGATTAATTTTTTAAAACAAAAACCTTTAAGAATTCTTATGCTTCCCCTTTCAATCTTTTCTATCGCACACAAGCACGCATGCGCATACACACACATACATACACACACACACACACACAATTGAAGCTCAAATTGCAATAAAATGTTTAACATGTGCAACAAAAAAAATGTGGAAGGAGCTGCTTATTCAGGATTTTGAAGTAATGTCTGATAAGCAAATACTGTTTTGCTACAGAACCAGTGTCACCATGCCCCCAAAGAGAGGAAAACAGCGTAGCTTGCTAGAAAAATTTCCTCCATTTCCTGCCGGCAGGTAAAAAACAGAAAAGCATTTACCACACTGCATAAAACAAGAAGTCTTCTATTTTTAAGGAAATAGAGCAGATTGTTTTTCATTCCTTCTTCAGCTACAAAAAAACCCCCCATACCCACCCCCACCCTTAGATCCTGGACATAAACCAACATTTTTATAAAATCCTATGAGACTGATTTTAAATACATAATATTTACTTTTTGCCTTCATATCTCTTCAAAAGTCTCTCACTGCCTATTGCATCACGGAATATGCTAATGTTAGTTCATTTTAACTCATGCAAAAAGAAATTAATATTTTCTGAAGTTGCTAGTTTTCCAGCGCCTCTATTTTCTATAAGAACTGGCTAAAAACAATTGGGTTAGCAAAACATTCAAGCTCCCCAGAATTTTTTTTTTTTAAGGAGAAAATGTATTTGAACATCTTACTTCGGTACTAGGTTTCACAACCCATCTTTTGTTTCCGGTTTTCATTCTCTCTCCTCTCGCAGAATCCAAGGGATTTTTAGCTCAATGTGTGGCAAGTACCCCGCCCAGCTCTCTCCGCGACATTTTAAAGTATCCGAACGGCGCTGTCCAGATGGTCGATCGTACCTGAACCACACTGAGTCCTCTTCTCTTTGCAGCACATCTCTCCCTCCCACAACTATTCCAGAAATAAACGTAGCTCTAACGGAAACACCCATGGTGGAACCATCCTCCCCACCCCCCACCCCCTGCCCTGTGAGCTCTGGTTAGCATTGACAGCGACAGAAAATTAGAATGGAGTGTCCTTAGGCTAATTCCTGCTGCACCATGGGGGTCGGGAATTAGAGACTCGGTACCGATTTAATAGAAGGTCATCTGTAAAGCCGAGTCCTGAGAGCGGGGGCGGAGGGGGCTGAAGCGAACACCTAGGCATCGGGTTCGACTGGTGTCTGTTCGGATATGCCCCACGAATAACAGCTGAGAGCTCAACGTTCACAGTAAAACACTCCCAGGTGATTATCCTGTAGGCTAACTACAATCAACTCTAACCCCTTGGAACTGAGTCGATGCCGCCTGCTCCTGGGAAAATAAATGACAGCGACAAGGACAGTAATCCATATCAGGCTCCCAGGGGCTGAGGGGACAGGGCTATGTCCCCGTCACAGGGCAGGGTGGTGACTGCGGTCAGGTCCCCTACTGGGACTGGCATGCCGGTGCCTGGACAAGTGGTTCCCAAACCTCATGGGGTTCTGGGTCCACGCCCTGCCAAGACGAGCCCACAGCTACGTATGTGTTGGTGGTTTGGTGGTGTTCCGAAAGCACTCCACGAGCTAACGTGGTCTGTTTACCAAGCCTGACTGTGTTAAACCAATGTGAACTGTAGCTGAGAGCCCTCAGATGGATGAGCCTGTTTAGGCAGACATTCTCTGACTAGTAAATCCTGTTTTGTACTTAAAAAAAAAAAAAAAAATCATGTGCATGCCTGAATTACGCAAGCTCTGTCACGAATACAAGTGGCAAGGAAGGGTATGCATTCACTTACGATTTTTATCTTTCTTTTGCTTGGTTTATTGAACTGAGTGGGGTGACACCGGTCCACATGAACACGTAGGTTTCAGGTGTGGATTTCTATATTATAAGATCTGTATGTTGCACCGTGTGCCCACCACCCAAAGTCAAATCTTCTCCTGTCACCTCTTGACCCCATTCACCCCCCACCCCCGTCCCACCCCTTTCCCTCTGGCAACCATCACACTGATGCTTGTGTTCATAAGTTTCAGCTTTATATCCCACATACAAAAGCTTTGTAGCTTTTTTTTCTGACTGACTTATTTCACTTAGCATAATGATTTTTAAAAATTCATGCTCCTCGCCATCATCCTCGGGGCTTACGCACAAACATTAATGTAGAAGACAAGTCCCTCTCCCGTGTCGTCAATGTTGACCTGTTTTTGCACCCGGAACCCCAAATAAACCTGGCAGGAGCAGGCGGGAGGAGGCAGAGCAGCAGTGAGGAAGCGTCTTTCACTTAGATTAAGGCTCTCACTGGCTCCCAGTCTCATTGTTCCGCCGTCTGAGCTCATTTTATTTTCAGTCCTGGAGGTTAAAATTAAATTGCATGGCTTACACAAAGAACATAATTCAAGTACGAGCCAAGCTTGAGCCTCCATGTTTAAAAAAAAAAAAATGTAGTCAGGGCACGGAGTCCCACAGGGATCCTTAGTTGATAAACATTTGGATCGGTTTGCACATTTCTTTATTCCACTCACTGCATTAAAAATTACAGCTGGTTTCCGTTTTGACCTAATATAGATATTCAACATTCGTGGGTAAGTTTGTTATCGGGTTAGGCTGTTTTGATCTAAATGTTTGAAAATAAAATATTTACCAAATATAACATTTTTGTTTAAATTCTTAGAATTTAAAAGTTTTAAAAACTTTTGATGAGCTTGGATATTATATCTATTTATAGTGTATTTAGCCTTGAAAGCAACAAGGTTACAATCTCTCAATGGCTGAAAATGTGCATTTGGATGACATTTTAGCCTAAATATTTTGGAAAGTCCAGTGCTACTTCGATCATCTACATTTTGCCTGGAGATCTGGGCAGGAACTTCTATTTTCTACCTTGATCAGAGCTGTCTGTTAGAACTATCATTTATTGAGAACTTACTATATTCTCAATATTTTAGCTATATTATTTAATTCTAAACCAATAATCCTGCAAGGTGAAAGTGAGTTATCATCAACTTTAGGTGAGGAACAAATGAGATTGCTAGTCACACAGTAAATAGCACAGTGAGGACTTAAAACCTAAGTCTGACTAATTCCAAAGTCACATGCTCCTTTGTGGTCTTTCCACCAACACTGACGGAACAAAACCTCCTCCTTCTGCGTTCTGCCCTGATGTAGGAATCTGTTTTACTGTGTAGATGCCTAGTCAAGGGGAATGCCCTACCTAAAGCCACAACCACCCAGGTTTATAAGAACCAGCCTCAACTTCCTAGTTCCCGAGAATTTGGGGTACTCTTTATACTGGACCAGGAGGTGGAAAAGACAGAATAAAAGAGGAGGAATGAACTAGACTGTGTTGGAAAGTTAAGGTTAGAAAGCAGTAACAAATTGCAGTAACAAATAATCAGTAACAATTTTTTTCCAGAGGTTTGTCATAATTTGAAAATGTTTCACGAGGCAAAATAAGTGGAACAGCTTACATTTCCATCTGAGCAAACTACCTCCCCTGGTGAAGCCCAATATTTTCATGTTACAGATGGGGAAACTGAGGCTGAGAGAGATCTGGTCATTTGTATAAGGTCACACACATAATAAGTGAGTTTACCCATTTGCTGTGTTAAAAAGCATATGATCAATTAAAGAAAAATCAGTGTAACACTCAGGACAGACCTGGTTTGCACAAATAGTGCTTTGGGCCTGAACTGATAACCCAACTTGGTATTATGAGTTCCTTCCCCAACATATTTTGAAAATAGGCTTTTAAAAAGCCTAAATGTTGAATAAGAGATGTTTCTCCATCACGGTCAGTGTCTCAAATGCATCATTTTAATGATGGACTCTCTGCCGACAACTGTACATTTTGCCCCTGTTTCTAAGATCCCTTCCACCTCGGAAAGTGTGCGATTCTAAAAATTCCAGCCTTGCTTGCTTTCTAGGTCAGTTAGGCCACGCACTGGATTCCAAGTCCCCCACTGCCTGGCTATATGGCCAGCTGACCATCTCCCTCATTGGCAGTAATTTTATATGCCAACCAGATGGCTCTCCAAGGGGGCTTTCTAATCAACCCTATCAGCTCCACCCTGCCTGGGAATATGAGAGGAGGATTATCTTCCTCTGCTTGAGGCAGGAGAAGGAAGGCTTGGGTGAATAGACATGGCGGGAGAAGTCTGAATTCCAGGAAGCCCCCTCCCGGCCTCAGACAGGACCTTTCTCACTCCCATCTATGAGCATCTGTGTGGGAGACGTGGGAAGGGAGCACACATTTGGTGGCAAGGATGTGGCAGCAAGCCTTGGGGCCCAAACGGAAGTTACCCTCCAGGGAAGAGCTGGAGGGAGCAAGGGAATGTGGACCGTGTGGTTTGCAACAGAGAAAAAGTGGTGACTTCGGGCTGCAAGGGAGACTGGTGGATACCATCCCACCCCACCCACAACTTAGCTCAGGCTCTCCCGTGGGAATGTCCTCAATGGCTCACCACCGTTTCTGATATCACTACCTCAGCTTTAGCAGCAGAACAGTTCCTGCTCTCGTTTCTCAGTGCACTTGAGATGTGGCACTAACAAAGGCCTTGCATGCCCTCGGAGACCCAGAGCTTTCCTGCGCCCCGAATCACATGCTCATGGGCGGCCACGGCCGTTTGCCACTCCCCAAATGGAGAGCAAGTAGAACAACAGGGTCTTCTCGATCCTGAATTGGCTAAAATAAAAAATAAGATAAAAAATAATAAACATAGGCAGCAAGAAGATTGAGTTTCTTCTTTCAGGAAAGATTGGCTGTAAATGAAGGTGGAGAAGGAAGAATTCTTACAGATGAGTAAGATCCACCCCATGTGAGTGCATCATCCTCTCTTTGTATTTTCTTTATCCTGGGCCACAAATATCCCAAGACTTCCCCTGGGAACAAATTCATTGGCTTTCTTTCCCCCCAGATAAATGGCTTCGTAGTTCAGAAGGGCCACAACCACGCACTTCTTCTCCGCAGAGCAGCTTACCAAGCCTCAGTGAATTTTCACTTCCTTTGGGCTGAAGATAAAAGCACCAGAAGTTTATGTTGTATCGAATTATCTATCTTTACTCGAATCTCAGGGTTGCCTCCGGCAAGATCTATGTATCTCCCAGGGTACACAGAGCACTGACTGGTGCAACCAAGGGGCTCATGTAGGTGTGCTCCTCACCGACCAACACCAAACGTGGGGGAGGGGGGGGGGAGTGCTTTCTCTGCTTCCACCGCTACCAGTGGAAGCTTCAGCTCTGTACCATGAAGCCACTTCTTAGAATTAGAGGACTCACTCCGTGAGTTAAGGCATAGACCTGGGGACTGACATTCCCAATGGAAGTCTTTCAAACAATCACTGTTGACTCAGGGGAGCCACAAGTTGTCTGGAAAGCTGACCACAGGCTTTGCTGAAATCTGTCCCTTTTAGAACAGGGAAAGGGAGAGAGAAGTCAGAGTGACCCCACACAGACACCAGCAATACCACTGCCTTCGCAAGAGGCTTCAACCTTTCCTCAGGCCCTCGGGGGCACAGCGTGTTTCACTGAATTTTATAGAGCATGCCACTGAAATCCTCTCTCTGAGGGAGGAGAAAGCCAGGCTCTAAGAGCCTGTTGAGACTGAAGTTCTCAGCAAAAGCTGAGGATAAAAGCCGTATTACTTCATCTCTGGCATTCTGCTCTTTGTAATTCAACATACTGGCTCAACTTTTGAAGATTTTTTATTCCAAACTTTCACTTAAATAGGTACTTAATAAATGGCAATAGAATAAGGGAATTAATGAATAGATGCCAATATAGAGGGCTTATAACTTATTTCCCCAATTCCTCTCAGAAGAAAAATGTTATACTTGTTTGATTTTGTTCAATAGAAAAGCCCAACTAAATATAATTTAAAGCAAAATAGTAAATATTGGCCCAAGTATCACCTGGGACAAAGAGTCTCTTGAGAATCTCAGAGATGTAGGCTTGATTGCTATATTAAGGCAATCGAATTAAGTTTAGCTAGCGGAAGTAACCTTTATCCTATTTGGTTTGCAAAGAAAAATCTCATGAGTTATCATGAGCAGCTAAAAATAAGTTGCAGGTTTCATTTTCCACCCTTCAGTATGGTTTTGAAACCAAAAGGCACGTAACTAGGAGATTCACCAACGCCTACTGAAGTTCAGCAATTCAAACTGTTACCTTTCTAGCACGCCGTCCTGATCTGCAACTCACCACCAGCCCCAGAAATGTGCGCTACTGTCCACCTCGGCATGGTCTCTTGAGATGAATCCCCCTAATAAATAAGGCGTGGCAGGAAACTGGGGGCTGAGGCCGGTCTTGAGGGACCGTGGCTTGTGTGAATCTTATATCCGGACAGGATGCCACATAGATATCAGCCTTATTTGCTCAGCCTCAATATTAGGTGACGCTATGAACCCCTTTGCAGAGCGAGGGAGCTAATGAAGCCGGAGTTTCATTAAGATGGGGCCCTAATGCAGTGAGCGTGGCAAGTACCCTTTGCCCTAAATGCCCAGGGCCTTGTGCAATTCCATACTGCACACCAGGCGGCTCACGATACGTTTCATTTCAAAACCGTCTTTCCAGGGCCAAGTGTGGCAAAAAGGTGTTTGACAGAGGCCGAGTGCTTCACAGGGAAGGCGGCCATCTCACACTAGTATTCAGCTGGGCACGCGGCCCGGGGAGAGAGCCGTGCGGTTCACAGAAAGCCCTCCGCTGAACGAGACGGAGAGGGGGCAGACAAGGGTTAATCTGCTTCCATTAGAGGAGGGGCCGTTTGGCGAAGGTGAAGAGAATAATCTGTACGAAGAGCGCGGAGAAGACAGAGCGCCATTCCGGAAAAGCAGTGATTGTGCAGGGCGAGGAGGACGATTTGTCCTAGGTTTCCACCGTGAGGCCATTTCTGAGATCTGAGTCTTTACCTCGCTTTGAAGTTACAGTCTCGGGGAGGGGAAGGGGGCATATTCACACTCGGGGCTGGAATACTTGAGCTTTGATTCCCTCTGAGATGGGCGTCTCTGAGAAGCAGAGGGTGAAGCCATAGAAGCCTACCCATAAATCAGAGAGCGGCCAAGTAAACAATGGGAGTTGCTTGTGAAAGAGAAACCAGCGGCTGATCCCTGTTTCCTGGTCCAGGGAACACCCTATTTTTTTTTTTTTTAAGTTAAAAAAAAAAAGCTTTAAAAATTTTGCTTTTAATAACTTTTTTATTTTATTTTTTTTAAATACTCTAAGATTCACAAAAAGTCACAAAAATAGTGTGGCGATCCTAGGCAAATCCTTTGGGGCCCAAGACTGTGGAACGATGGGTGCAGCAGTTACGTTTGGGTTCTAGCTCCTGTGCCTCACCCGACGCCATCACAGGAGATGCGTGTGGACTTGGGGATGGTGATTTACAGAACCTGAACATAAATGGGACTGTCGGCAGCTGAAGAGTCTCTAGAGGGTGAACTTGAAAGTCAAATGATCTGATCATGTGGCCCCCAGAAGCTGAGGGAGTAGAGTGAGAAGAAGGGCGGCCAGATGTTGTCAGGTGACCAGTGGGTGTGCGCTGATGGGTTTGAGCAGAGTTATGCAGAGCGGAAAAATAGTCCCACTGCCTTTCAGTATCTAAAATTTAGATGATGGTGAGCATTTTTCAGTTTGGTTCTTGTTTGTTTACCACGTTCTCTGCTGCAACAGAATGTTCCAGACTTTCATTTTCAGGGGCCTCTTCTCTGTCCCGTTGCCCCTCCTTCGGCCAGATGAGCTGAAGGCAGCCTAGTGCACAGCACCTTTCAGATTTAAAGAGGCAGGTGCAACTTGGGGGCAGGCAGGTGCCTCCCCTGATCATGAAGTTATGTAACGGGAGCTCCCATCGTTGAGGCTAAATCCATGGCAGTTTGTCTAGCTCTAAGTCTGTCTTCTTTCTAACTCATGCCTGCCTTGACCTAAAATTTGCCCACAATGTGGGTCTTGCTCTTGCCCTGTCCTGGCTCTCTTGGCTTCTGACTCGGGACCCCACCTCTTACTCTGCTGTTCTGGGATGGATGTGCATGGCTGACTATGTCCTCCTCCACCTAGCTTTAGTGTCACCACCTCTGGTCAGGGCACACTGTGGGCTGACCCCTTTAAGCGACTACAGTGGATGACCCCGGAGGGCTGCCCACACATGTCCCGAGATACCGCCCATCGGAAGGCAGATGAGAAGTCCTCTAGCTGAGGCAGGAGCTCACTGCAGGAGTTAGTCTTCTCGCTGGCGCCTTGCCTCTGCCCCTCTGAGGCTGGGTGGGTCCGAGTCCTTTGTCTACTCAAGTTCCAGTTCTACCTCTGCCACTAAATCTCTGGGTAACCACAAGGAGGTAAGTGAACTATTCTGGGCCTGTTATTCATATTTATAATAAGGTTTTCTGACTTCCTAGCTGAGACTCTTTCAACTATACCATACCACGAATAAGGGAAAATCTAACATTTGGAGGCCAAAAAAAAAAAAAAAATCTTAAAGTTAAATTCTGGTTTAGATATACTAGTTCAGAGTTCTCTAACGTTTTCTCTAATAAGTATCTGCTGAAATGAATGTTGACTTGCACACGACATACCAATAGTTCTCAAGCTCTAATGTGTATAAGGATTGGGGGGCTACATTAAAATGCGTGTCCCTAGGCCCTCTCCTCAGAGCATCTGGGACCACGGGAGCCCAGGAGCATGCATTTTAATATGAGAAACTGAAGAGGATCTAGGATTTGAAATAGACACTGGTAACTTTTTAGAGGCTAATTTATCAATATGTATTAGGAACATTAAACATAGGTCATTTGACCTACTGATTCAATTCTAGAAAATTTCCCTAAGGTGTCCAAAAAGATTTATCTTTAAGAATGTTTACATATTTGTATAAACACAGCACTAGAGGCAATCAAAATGGTCCTCAGTAAAAAGAATGGATAAAGTAAGACGTTTCAGTCCAATGAAAGCACAGTCGCCAAAAGTCACATTTTCAAAGACCATTTAGTACTTGGAAAATGTTTATGACATACCAGTGAAGTGAAGTGAGAAAAAGCATGTAAAATATCATTTCAATAATTTTAAAAGAAGAAAAAAATATATATGAAAAATCGGAAAGAAATACATTGAAATGCCAATAATGATTTTTTGTTGTTTGGTGGTGGTTTTCTTCTCAATATTTTTCTGTATTTTCCAGATTTTGTGTAGTGGTTAGTCATGGCTCTATTTATTTGAAACACAGGGATACATTTTTTTTTTTTTTTAAAGAAAAGACAAAGAATTTGTCTCATGTAGAATGAAAACAGAGGGAAGAGAGGTCTCTTAGGAGTCCAGGCCAGCTATAGCCTGGCTGCTGAGGAGGACTCACATGACGGACAGTCTGAGTCCAGTGTCTGGAGTGAATTTTGAGCTACATTCTCTTTTGCAAGGTAGTTTGGTATAGTCGATGCCCAGGAATTTGGGTCAAGGAGAAAGTCGTTTTCACTGGATACTACTTTCTGCTACATTCAAGGATAACAGATTACACGGTCTGGGACACAGCTGAAATGACGTCTTCACTACTCTTGGGTTGAACTCATGCTTGCTGCCTCTGTGTCTAATCCCCCCGCCTTCTACACACCCTTACCCCATAACACCAAGACTGTCATGACTACAGGCTTCGGACAGATGGTGGGCTCCTCTCTGACATGAGAGACACCGCCCCGGGTCAATGCTTCTATAGGGTGATCTCAAAGCTTCCTTTGGCCAATGCACTGGGAACTCCAGGAAAATGCCAGGACACAAATGTTTTTGGCAGAGAGATATCCTCCTCACAGATTTCAGTGAATCCCGGTCAGAACTCTCTCTGATAAGATTAGAAGACTTGCAGTGAGGCCTCTGGCCTAGAGTCAAACCTTTCCACACTGCATGCTTTGGTGAGCTAGGGAACGGTGCCAAAGATCTCAGATGAAAGTCAATTTAGAAAGACCAAAACAAAAAAATTAAAATAATGATACTTACGATACTAATAGCAATATCAAAAGCCAAAACACCAATGCTGACCATAATTATGGCAATTATTTTCATTAACGTCTTGACTTGCCATGCATTTCTCTAAGTTGCCCACACCGTTTCACATTTATTACCTTACTTACTCTGACAGAATCTCAGTTTTACATTTTCAAAAAATACCATTTCAGAGGCGGGAGGAAGCTTTAAATTTCTCATGAAAACCAGACGATTTTTTGAGTTAAAAACAAAACCCTGAAATCTTCGTGTGGTGTTTTCCTACTGAGTTCTTGACAAGAAATCAGGGGATTTCAGCATGAGACATTGCGAAGCCCTATTACCATGAATTCTTAGTTTTGAGGACTATGATGTGGCCTTATTGCAAAATTCTCTAAAAGGAGCAACAGAAGATTTATATGCTGACCCAGGGTAAGAAGGGAGCTTGTACTTGTGTGCCATAAAAACTATAAAACCTCTGGGGGTAAAACAAAACAAAACAAAACAAAACAAAACAAAACAAAAAAAAAACGACTGGTCTGTGGGCACGGCCTATGTTAGCTGCTACGCTCAGTCCACATCTGTTCATCGTGAGCCAACGACTGCAGGCTAAGCCCCTTGGATGACCAAGGTTCTGAAAAGACAATGGTGCCTCAAATTTGAACTCTACTCCTCATGTGGAATTAAAAGTTTAAAAATAATGAAATTAAAATTTAAAAAGCTCAAGAAAATCTAACTTCTCCCACGGTGTCTACGTTGACGCTTTTTTGAAAATGTGGAAGACCCAAATATTTACAACACGGGTATCTGATACCCCGGCCTTGCTGGTGAGTCTGTACGAACACTGCGGAGGGGTCTTGTTGACAGCAGTGGAAGTCTGATTTGGTGGTCGCATACCTCTCCCTGCCATGCCATTCAGCTGAACATTAGAACTCAGGAGGTTGACCTCACCCTGCCTGCACCTGACACACACTCCTCAGTCAATCCCTGCCTATTGACTGTTTGGAGGAGCCATGATCACATGGCGTTGAAATGAACAAGCTGAATGGACCCTGACGCTCTTCCTCCTTGACTGTGGCCTTTGGCCTGCCTTTCCTGGTGGACCCCGTTAGGCTGGGACTTTCAACAACAGATCGTCCCCACTTGGCTCCAGCTTTTGAAACCTGGCCCTTGTTCTCAATTTACTCCTTTGGCTGAATCCATCCAGCGGGCATTGCATTCCCCCATCAACCTGGTCTTATCTTTAGCTTTACCCCACTAGCCCAGCCAGCTCTAGCTCAGTAGACACGTTCAGGACCCAGAAAATGGATTTTCAGAGGTTGTAGCATTTCTGTAACACTTTAACTTGTTAATCTGTTCCACTCCTCCTCAGCCCACTCGGGGTGGAAGGCCCAGGTGGAAGGCAGGGGGACAGGGCCTCGGCTAAGGCCAGGCAGCAGTAATAGGAGATCAGACATCAGACTCCTGAGAGGCTGTGTCACAACAGCAGTAGCTGGTCTTCCCGCACATGGACAATGTGTATTCTTCAGGGTGTGGGTGTGGGTGCCAGAGATGTCCAGCCCAGAGTGAAATTAAATCAGAAACTGGGGTGACTAGCCAGATATTGACAACATAACTGGAGAACTAGGTACCAAACAGCTCAGGCAAAGCCTCTTGTCCACTTTTAGTGTATGTGCTGCTGAAGCAAGCATATATAGTCCATTTTTATTGCAGATATTTATGGTGCCTTAAGGCAGTGGTCGGCAAACCATGGCTCACGAGCCACATGCGGCTCTTTGGCCCCTTGAGTGTTCTCACTCCACTTCTTTAAAATAGACTCGCCCAGGCCGAAAACCGACTTCTGTGCATGGGCCACAAAGTTTCAGTCACACTGTACGTGCACACCCGCATGTGGTCTTTTGTGAAAGAGCCACACACAAGGGGCCAAAGAGCCTCATGTGGCTTGCGAGCTGATGTTGGCCGACCACTGCCTTAGGGGCATCACAAGGCATCCTATCCTCCGTGTAGTATTTACCAGTGAGGGGAATACTGAACTAAGACCCACAATGGTGGAAAGGCTAAATAAAATATAAAATTAGTTTCAGGATTCTCCAAACAGGACTTATAACTTTATCATTCATTGTTTCAGTAAATATTTCAAACTTTGTTCTGAAAAGAAAAAAGCTAGAATTATATTGTATATCAAATCCTTAGGGTAGCAATAATCTCTCCAACTTGAGCCTTTCTGATCTACTTTTATTTTTTTTTAAATATATTTTATTGATTTTTTTACAGAGAGGAAGAGAGAGGAATAGAGAGTTAGAAACATCGATGAGAGAGAATCATCGATCAGCTGCCTCCTGCATGCCCCCCCGCCCCGCCCCCCCACCCTGGGGATGTGCCCGAAACTAATGTACATGCCCTTGACCGGAATCGAACCCGGGACCCCTCAGTCCGCAGGCTGACGCTCTATCCACTGAGCCAAACAGGTTTTGGCTGATCTACTTTTAAATGTTTCTCTCACAACTTGGTTTGGAGATCCGATCTTAGGGATTCCCTCTCCTCTCTGTCTCCACACACCCCCTCCCCAAGCCAACATTTAAAAGTGTACCAAGATCTGGAGCAGATAAGTCAGTCAGAGTAGCTTCCTGAGCTCCTAGGGGCAGTCAGACCATACCAGTAAGGTAAAGAAACCATGAGCTTTCCTATGGTCCACTGGGCTCCAAGTTGGGGGAACAGAATTCTGTTGGACAATTCCAATTAGCATGACTACTAGACCCAGGACCAGGGGACAAAGCCAGAATGACCCTACCCCTAGGGGACCCTGTACAGGAAAATAAGGGGAAGAATGTCCTTCCTGGCTCACTGCCCACTGGTGACATGGTGGCGCTCATGGAAAGACTCAGGGTCAGAATGGACAGGGGCATCTTGAAAGATCTTACCCACTGCTCTTTGTCCACGTAGCCAGATGTTACCGAAGAGTGTCAGTTAAAGGAATTCTAAATATTTGGTTATTTTTTACTTCTCTCGCTGCTTCATTCTGCTACCTTGTCCTTGAGAATCTCTAAGTTCTGTAGTATGCTGGGCCAAAGAGGACTACCTCCTCTCCAGAAACTCTCCAGGGCATCTCTGGGAAGTGGCTCCCGCCCCCACCCAGGGACTACGTTTCTCAGACCCATTTGCAGTCGGCTCTGGCCACGCGATAGCGTTTTAGTCAACCGAGTGTGAGCGGAAGGGACATGCATCACATCCCGGCGCGGCCCATGAAAACCTCCCGTGTGCACTTTTTCATGCTTTCTTCCTCTTCTGCTGGGAAATGGAAATAGTCCCAGATGACCTTGAAAACAACATGCTGAAGAAGGTGGGGCCTCTCTCAATCTCTGTCTCTGAATGTATGGAGAGATGCCCCACTAACTTGCACTGTCACATGAACAAGAAATAAACTTCTCATATTAGCATAACCAATGGACATGGGCACTGGGGCGGTGGGGGCTTGTCCTAGGGGGCGAGAGTGGCGGGGGAAGGGGGGTCAATCGGGGAAAAAGGAGACATATGTAATACTTTAAACAATTAAAAAAAAGAAGAGAAAAAAGAAACAAGCTCCTATTAGAGCTATTAAACATTTTTTGGTCTATTACAAAAATTAGTCTATTCTAATTATTACATATCCTTTTTATTTTCTTCTTCTTCTTCGTTTTTTTGTTCGTTTGTTTGTTTGTTTGTTAATCTTCACCAGAGGATATTTTTTTCCCATTGATTTTTAGAGAGAGAAGAAGGGAGGGAGGGATGGGGAAAGAGAGAGAGTGAGAGAGAAACATCAATGTAAGAGAGACACATTGATTGGTTGCCCCTGACTGGATTGGGGATGGAACCTGCCACCCAGGTACATGCCCTTGATCAGGAATTGAACCTGTGACCCTTCGGTGCCCGGGCCAAAGATCTAACCATCGAGCAACACCAGCCATGGCTACATATCCTTTTTGATACTCAGCTGTTATCATGTGTGCAGAAGTCCCCATCCCTTCTCCCTTTCCCCTAAATTTCACTGCAAACCAAAAGAACTGAATTAGTAAACTTACTTTAAGTAGCCATTAGATACAAATGACACTCACCAAGTTGGTGGTTACAGTGTTCAGATCTTGTAGCCCGATGAACAGGAGTTTAGCAGAGAGTCGCTTCAAGACAACCTGATATATTAAAATAAAACAAAAAGTAAAATGTAAGATCTACAAAATAGTTATTTTAGAGTGTAATGGTTAATTCCTAAAGGGAATTGCCAGTTTCCAAAGGAATTCACCAGTTTTGCAGTAAATAACAAGCTTCCCCATTGCCTTTAAAATATGATTCATTTTTAATATACCCTCCACACACCAATCATTATAAAACAGAATTTATTTAAAAAAATTTTTTTTTCATTGATTTCAGAGAGGAAGGAGAGGGAGAGAAAGAAACATCAACGATAAGAAAGAATCATTGATTAACTGCCTCCTGGGGATCGAGCCCACAACCCAGGCATGTGTCCTTGGCCAGAATCGAACCCAGGACCCTTCAATCCGCAGGCTGACGCTCTATCCACTGAGCCAAACCGTCTAGAGCTAAAACAGAATTTATAAAGAACAATTCTACTGAGCTAAGTAAGCCCTACAAAGGGTAGATGCTGACTGAGGGGATGATTTTGGAAGCTAGGAAAACTAGGTATGATGTCCACGCCTACGTGCTCTGCGGTTCTTTTATCCACATTAAGACTTTTCCCTCAGGAACTGACCTTTCCTGGGTAGGAACTTCCAGAGCTTGTAAAATTATAGGCCATGCAAAGGCTTACGGTTTTTACAGGTGCAGTTAAAACAGACTCCAGGGATACATTATCGTGTCTTTGTGTCCTGTATCACCCTACATGGCACAAGAAGGAATGAAAACAAGCTCTGTGGAAACAGGGCGAGGTGACGTGGAGGTGCCCGCACCAGGACAACCAGGGTCAAACAGAGACACGCTCGGTAAAGGCGGCGGGCTGGGGATGTCGTCTTATCAGAGCTGCCATCGTTTACCAGGTCAAGAGCAAGAACATCATCAGACGGGCACATATTTGCCTAGAACAGGGTTTATTTTTGTATCCGATTACTCAGTATGTGCTCCAGGAAGCAAACGGTTCAGAGCTCTGGCAGTCCAACGCAGAGCGCCAGGGCGGGCGGGCGGGAGGAGGAAGAGGAGACAAAACAAGAGCGGCGGCGATGGGGAAGGCTGGCTTGGGCCATTTCCCCCAGGGTTTCAGTCTTAGTGTCCAGAAATGTTTGTGAGAGGAAATGGGTCCTTGCCTGGGCCTGTGGAGAGGGGGGAGGTTAGACAGGTCCCTTCGGTGCTGTGTGTGGAGGGTCCCCCACGCACCCCTCTGGCCTGGGCCTGCTGAGCCTTAGGTGTCAGGGAACAAGATGGCACCCACGTGACGGTGCCCACGTGAGGGGCCCGGAGTGAGGGGGCCCGGGGGGGCCTTCACTTACTCAGAGGCGCTGTCTCTTCTGAAACCCAGCCGCTGCCAGCTCCCTGGGCTCAGGGGGGAGAACCGCTGTTTTGCTCTGGGTTCTTCACTCCTCGTGGAAAGCGGCTCCGCATAGTTTTCTCATGATGTCAACCATTCTGACCCCTCACGTCCTGAAAGCTTAATCTACAAGGAAAACCTTCCGTGAGGCTTTAAGAGATACATAAAAAAGAGAAGAGAAAAGCGTGCTGTGGGGAGATGGCGGGGAGCGGAGAGGCAGTGCCTCCTGATTTTGAGGTTTGCTGCAGCTGCGAGTGCCACTCCCCAGGCCGCTTCCTGGCTGCAGAGGGAGGCCGGTGGCCGGTGTGGGTGACGTCAGGGCCAGGCCTGAGTCATCGCCGGAGGCCGGGCTGCCCTGCCACTCGGAAGGGGACAAAAGGAACCTTTGATGTCCAGGGCCCTCCTCTCGGCTGTACTGAGCAGCAGGCTAGAACATTCCAGCCGCTTCCCCACCCCCCCCCCACCCCCCGCCACCCTTCCTCCTTCCGGAACAGTACCAGGCGGTTCGGCCAGGCCTCCCGAGGGACGTGGCCCTGCTGCGTGGCAGGGGCATGGCCGCTCTCTGCCAGAAAGAAGCCAGGGGGAGAGCGCGTCTCTCTGGGGATTCTCGCCTCCCCCTCTTCCTGGGGGCACTCACTCGCCCGGGGAGTTGCCGGGGTGTTACAGGGGCGGCAACGCAGAGGACGGTCTTGTGGCCCTCGCCGGGCAGTGCCCAGGGGTCAGCATCTATTCTCATCGGCTCGTGCGCGAAGGTCCTGGGCTTCCGCTCCCTGCTCTCTGGGTGCCCGTGGGAGCTGGCGCTTCCTGGATTTAAGAGGGAACCGCTCTTTAGGAGGGGTGTTTATATCCCAGGGCTCGGCGCGGGGCTCCGTGAGCACAGGATGAGTGAATGGACGATTATTTTAAAACACGGCAGAGAACATATATGGAATACTTACGGTGAATGTGTTGAGCTTTCGTGCCAAGCACGTCATAAAGATTATTTCTTTTATTGCCCTGCTATCGCTTCCCGTTCTCTAGCTGAGAACGTGAGTGCTCAGAGAGACGCAGACACGTCTCTGAAGCCTCACAGCTGGTGAGCGGCAGAGCCCGGATGGCCTGGTCTCCAGTCCTGTGTTCTCCATCCCTGTGCTGAGTGGCTGGAGTGAGGGAGTGAAGGATGGCCAAGGGCAGCCTGTCCAGGTGAGGGTGGGAGAAAGGTAATGATGGGGCTTAAAACCAAATTCTTCAAAAACTAGTGGAGCAATGAGGGATGACCTCTCTGGGGTAGAAGGCGTCTCCGTAAGTCAACACCGGGCCTGAGGGTGGTGGGACACCCACAGTGACAGGAGGGCAAATCTGTCTTCAGGTCCGAGAGGGGGTGAGAAGCTAGCACGAGAACAGAAAGCCAGGCAGGTCTGGGGGCCTGTGGTGGGTGAGGAGTCGAGGGCACAGTGGACAGAGTCCCTCGGAGGTGTGGCTGGAGGGTCTGTGCAGCTAAAGGCCCAAGGTTGGGGCCGGCCCGAAGACTACGTGATAGCTCGCTCAAAGCCTGAAAATGAGAGAGAGAGAGAGAGAGAGAGAGAGACAGACAGACAGACAGACAGACACACGGAACAATGACGTGGCTTCAAAGTGTGGGGTGGGGCTGGAAGTGACAGGGAGCAAGACGGGACCTGACACAGCAGTTACTGTCCTTCACACCGTCCTCCCAGGACCAGCCGCCTTGCTGGGCCTGGGGGAGCGTGCTGTCAGTGGCACGGAGGGCTGGCTTCGGAGGTACCTTCTCCCTCTGTGGCTTATGATTCTGTGGTTTGTACTTTTCCACAATTCTTCTAGGAAAAGCCAGGGAGTTCCAGCCTCTTATGGAAGAGGGTGGGGAATTTTTGGTGGCCTCAGTAATGTCACGCCATAGCTTTCCTTCCCACGGTGGGGCAGAGGGCTGGTCACAGGACCCCTCTCCTAGGCTCAGGAAATGGATGCAGTTACCTTGTGCTGGGAGCTCTGCTAGTTGCCACTCGGAGGAATTAAACTTGTGCGATGGGGCCAGACTCCCCAGGAGGTGGGATCGGCAGAGGTGGATTTCAGAAGGGAGAACTTCACCACCATTTAATCAAGAGAGCAGCAACAACTGGCCAGGGTCACTGTCAGCACGCACACACAGCCTGACCTTGGGCTGAGGGAAGCGCTTTAAGTTCCAGGCATTTTTGGCAGAAGAACTTGTTTATTCTTCTCTACCCTCTCTGCAGAGAATGCCTAGGGCACCTCCCTGCTCCGTTTCCGCAAAGGCGCAGTGGCCTTGCTTGCTTCACATACACAGGCATTTATTCCTTTTTTATTTTATTATTTTATTTTATTTTATTAATATATTTTATTGATTTTTTTTACAGAGAGGAAGGAAGAGTTAGAAACACCAGTGAGTGCGAAACATCGATCAGCTGCCTCCTGCACACCCCCCACTGGGGATGTGCCCACAACCAAGGTACAAGCCCTTGACCAGAATGAAACCCAGGACCACTCAGTCCACAGGCTGACGCTCTATCCACTGAGCCAAACCAGTTTCGGCAGTATTTATTCCTTTAAATGAACAGAGGCTGATTATTTTTTTAGCCTCTCTTGTAAGACCAGGATAACGTGAAGAGAAGAAGAAAGGAGAGAAGAAATGACGAGTGAAAGTTTAAGTGAGACATACACTGAGTGGCCAGATTATTATGATCTCTGAACGCATAATAATCTGGCCACTCAGTGTATATCCTATATAATAAAAGGCTAATAGCAGGTTGTCCCCTGGACCAGGAGTTTGACCACAGGCAGGCCAGCCAACCGCCCTGTCCCCTCCCCCTGGCCAGGTTGCCAGACCTCCAACCATGGACGAATTCATGCACCAGGCATATATATATATATATATATATATATATATATATATATATATATATATATGCACACACACACATACATACACACACACACACACACTGAGTGGCCAGATTATTATGCATTCAGAGGTCATAATAATCTGGCCACTCAGGGTAGATCCTTGCACTGCATGCTCTGGGGTAGGTTCGAACAGAGGATAAAAATCAAAGAACTGGACAATTTGGGAACAAAGAGGAGTAAGTGATGACACCCTTAACCTCTACTCCATCTGCAGAACCCACCTCCTTGGTTACAAAAATGAAGTTATACTGGTAATTATAAAAATAAAATGTTTATAAGTTCAAGGAATCCCTTGAAAGACTTGTTTATACTTGCTGCCCCCAATTTCTCTCATCTCATTCACTAAAAACACCCACAAATTTTGCTAAGATATCATTTGCACACCATAAAATTAACCCATCTAAAATGTGTCATTCAATGGATTTTAGTATATGTATTTACAGAATTGTGTACCCGTAATCTAATTTTAGAACATTTTTATCACCCCAAAAGGAAACCTTGTACCCATTATCAGTCATGCCTCCTTTGCCTCCACTCCAGCATTAAGTAAACATTAATTTTCTTTCTGTCTCTATAGATTTCACATAAATGGATTCATACAATATGGCCTTTTATGTCTGGCTACTTTCACTTAGCATAATGTTATCCAGGTCCATTATGAAGATGATATCAATATTTCATTCCTCTTTATGCCCACATAATATTCCATTGTGTGGCTAGGCCACATTTTGTTTATTCATACACTGACTGATAAACATTGAAGTTGTTTTCATTTTTGACAGTTATGAATAATATTGCCACAAATGTTTGAGTACAAGTATTTATAAGGACATACGTGTTCATGTCTCTTGGGAATATAATTGCTGGATTATAAGGTAACTAACTCTATATTTAACATTTGGAGGAAATGACAAACTATTTCCCTAAGTGCTGCATCATTTTACATTTCTATTAGTGATGTGTGAGAGTTCTGATTTATCCACATCCTCACCAAAAATTATTTTTATTAAAGTATCGTTGACATACAAAATTATATTAGTTTCAGGTATACAACACAGTGATTTGACATTTATATACCTTGTGATGTGATCGCCACAATAAGTCTAATAACCATCTGTACCTTACAAAGTTATCACGATAGGCCTATTTTCCTTATGCTATACATTACATTCCCATGACTTACTTATTTTGTAACTGGAATTTTGTACCTCTTACTCCTCTTTATATTTTCACCCATCCCTCCAGACCCCTCCCCTCACCTATACTATCATTGTCTATCTGTTTTATTCTAAACATCCTCGTGGGTATGATGTGGTATCTCATTTTGACTTTGATTTGCATTTCCCTAAAGACTAATGATGTTGAGCATCTTTTCATGAACTTGTTGGCCATTTGTGTATCTTCTTTGCTGAATTATCTATTCAAATCCTTTGTCTATTTTTAAATTGGATTGTCTTAATTTTTTGAGTTATAGAGATTCTTTATATATTCCAGATATAAACACATATGCTTTATAAATATTATCTCCCTGCATGTGGGTTACCATTTCACTTTCTTTATGGTATTCTTTGAAGTAGAAAAGTTTTTCATTTTGACAAAGTTTAACTCATTAATCTTCTCTTTTACCACTTGTGCTTTTGGCATCAAATCTGAGAAACCATTGTCTAACCCAAGGTTGTAAAGAATTACATCTGAGTTTTCTTCTAAGAGTTTTATAGTTTTAGTTCTTACATTTAAGTGTGTGATCCACTTTAAGGTAATTTTTATGGTGTAAGACAGGAATTCAGATTATTCTTATGTGGATATCCAGCTGTCCCAAAAGCACTTGTTGAAAAAACTATTCTCACAACAATTCTGTACATCTAAAACTGTTCTAAAATTAAAAGTTTATTTTAAAAATAATACAGGGTATTCTCATATATACACACTTCAGTAGCTGATAGCTCAATTGATATTTCTTTCTTTTCAGCCGTACTAAGCTTTGAACAAAGGAAATTCATCCTAAAATAGTACTGGAAAATTGAAAACGCAGTTGAAGTATAAACACTGCCTTTATAATTATTTTGGGACACCCTCTGTCCCCAAAAAATGTTTACATACTTTAATAGCTGATAACTCACTTAATTTTCACTCTTTTTCAGGTTTAACTGGCTTCAAATAATGGGTGAAGCCAGACTAAACTTTGAACAAAGAAAATTTAGACGTTTTTATGGAGATACATAAAAGATAAAGTTTACAGTACAAAACCAACAACAGTTGACAAATTGAGGACATACAAATACCAAACGAAATGATTGTTGATGTTTTGCGATTCCATTGCTTCATGTTATCAGCAGTGCCTGGACCAGAAGGGTCATCAGTTTGAAAACAGACAGTGACCAAAAAATTTTTAATTTCTGTAGTTTATTTTAGATTTTGAAAATAAATTGTATGTTAATAAACACTGACTTTATAATCAAAGTGTGTATATATATTTTGGTACACGCTATGTATTCTCTTCCCCATTAAAGTGCCTTGGCCCTTTGTCAAAAATCAACCAACCATAAATATTAAAGGTTATGTTTGGACTCATAGAATTAAGATCAAATTCCATTGATCTAGATATCTGTTGTTATGCTAGTACCATGCTGTTTTGATTCCTGTAGCTTTCATATCCACCAACTTTGTTCTTTTTCAAGACTTTTTTTTGGCTATACTGGATTCCTTACATTTACATATGATTTTTAGGATTATCTTTTCAAGTTATGAAAGAAATCTAACTGTAATTTTCATAGAGATTGTGTTCTATTTGTAGATAAATTTGGGAAGGATATCTGTCTTACAATATTAAGTCCTCTGATCCATAAACCTGGGTAGTCTTTCCATTTATTTAGATCTTTAATTTCTTTCAATGTTTGGTCATTTTCAGTATACAAGTCTTGCACACCTTTTGTTAAATCTCATCCTATGTATTTTATTTTTAATTGATAGTATAATATTTGCTTATGATCTTGTTAAGAGATTGAAAGACCTAAATTTTAGTCCTGGCTCTACCATTTATGGAAGCTCTATGACCTTATGATGCAGATAAAATAAGATAATGCTATGTTATCTTATTGAAACCATGACCCACATGGGCCAGTCTCAGAGTGGTGCTACAACTTAAGAAACCCAGTCCAGTCACCAAGAAGTAATTTTAAATTAACTCACATTCAATCCTTGCATTTCTCAAGCACAATATAGAGGCCCCTGAAATCCTTCCGAAGGTGTTTTTCCCTTCTACCTAAGCATCTTACCTCCCACAGCTTCAGCCTCTCCTTTCTCCAAGCTCCCTACAAAGCTTCTTCTCAAGCCCTAACCAACGTTTCTCCAGTCCTTCTTCTGCCCAGTACAGAGGGGGCAGGAGAAGAAACTGGACAAAGCCAGGACCCTTCTTAGTGGGCAGGAAAGAAGAAAAGAAACACTCAAACTTAATTTATGTCATTTATATAGGGTGTTTAGTGCAATGTCTGATATATCATAAGGGCTCAGTAAATGATCAGGCTTTAATTTTGTTGTGGTGATGGTTGCATTATGTCAGTGATTTCCAACTGGTGTGATGCAAGAATTTTTAAAATGCAATACCTGACATCCCTGTGGACGAAGCCAGGGCATAGAGAAGCCTGGGTCCCGGGTGCCAGAGGGAAGCCAGTGCCAGCAGTCAGGGGAAGGAAGGTCTACTCTTGCACGAATTTCGTGCATCGGGCCTCTAGTATTCTAATAATTATGTATGGTCTCAGATAGCTGTGAGATTATTCAGGCTGATCACTTAGTAAGTTTTATAATGTCTAATTACTAGAGTGTACACCTGACACTAATATAATATGTTCACTGTAATGAAAAAAATTATTTTTAAAAAACCTATAGGTTAGGACCCATTGCTTATTGAGTCAGAACAAACATTGATTGAAGTGACAAAATAAAACAGAACATAAAGTGTCCAAGTGCAGTCATTTCAAGTAAGACTTCTGTTTCAGTTTTGTGATGTGTGTGTAAGCTGGGTCTCTCTGTGAAACATTTCTTATGGTGGTACAGGGTTTTAAAACATGCTTAAAAAACAGTGTTGGAGATCTTTCACTTTCATTGCTTTCAGTATTACAATATTTAAACGACTCACAGGAGCGTAAAATAACACTCCACCAAGTGGTCTGCCCGTTTTGATGCGGATCAAACCCTTTTGTCCCAGGGGTGAAGTTTCGGCAGCAGTGAAGGATTTGGGGGCGCACTGAAGACTTTTCCTGTATTTATAAGGCCTAACTTTTTAGAGCTATGACTCATCTGGGACTTCCTGATGAAGAATGTTTTAAAAGCAAATAACATTTTGCTCCCTTTCACCAAATCTAAAAACACAGACTTTTATGGCACAAAGCACAAAGACAGATAGCTCCTCATGCCTTGTGGTTAAAGGTTACCACTCTTAACATCAAAGCCTATTTTATGAAAGGCCAGGCCACCGGAAACAGAGACAACCGAGTCTGAGAGGAGAGGAAAAGCAAGTTCCCTGAGTGCTCCGCGCGGTCCTTTGTGTGGCAGTGTCTCTCTAGTGGCTCTGGAGGAAAACAGCCTCTGGGAAACATTGACAGAGTCAGTGCTGATGGTGGTGCTTCCAGGGAGCGCAGGAGCGTTTGGTTAAAGGTCTCCTGTCATTGATGAAAACTTGAGGGCAGAGCAGTGGTTCTTAACCAGGGTTGACCCCAGGGAACATTTGACAACTTCTGCAGACATTTTTAGCTGTTATTTGGCTAGGGGGTGGGGATGCTGCAGTCATCAATAAGTAGAGGCAGGCATGCTGCTAAATACTATCCTACAATACACAGGGCAATGCCTCACAACGAAGAGTTATCTGGCCCCAAATGTCAATAGTTAGGCGGGTTAAAGAAATGGTGTGATCTAAGCTAGGCCTTGCAGCTCTCCCCACCAGCTTTATGAGATACTAGAGGCCCGATGCATGAAATCTGTGCAAGAGTGGGCCTTCCTTCCCCTGCTGCTGGCATAGGCTTCCCTCTGGCACCCGGGACCTGGGCTTCCCTTAAGACCCCGGCTTTGTCCAGAAAGTCATCCAGTCTAATTAGCATATTACACTTTTATTATTATAGATAATTGCCATATAACCAAAAACTTACAGCTTATTCAGAGCTTTTGGCAGCTCAGGCTAAGTACTCTCTTTTAGAAAAAAAAAATTCTTTTAAAATGTTTTTATTAGGATTGTGAAAAATTCAGAAGCAATACCTGCTTATAATTTAAAGCGATATATTAAAAGGCTTTTTATCACCACTTCCCGTAAACAATGTTAACATCCTTGGTGATTTATTAGGTGGGACTATATTGAAATCCCAACTTTAGATCATTTTTGACTTACAATAATGGCAATTTCCTTTGGTTATATTTAAGATGTTCATCCACTTCTCCATTGTACACCGAACAAAAGGATTTGTTTGATTTTGCTTGTTTTACAAAAGTTGGATTAAAACACACATTACTTTACAACTTATTTTTTTCTATTTAATAAATTGTAAATACCTCTTCAGATAAAAAATAAGGGTCTCCTGTATGTTTCCAGAACTTTGGAATGCTCAGTAATATGGGTTCCAAGAAGCTAATATGGTTTATGGTGGGGCATTCAAATAACACTGAATCACCTGGTGTGTGCCTTTAATATTCATCTCTCCAACACTTGAGATTTCACACTTTTTCTAGAGAGCTTGGCTCAGGATTAGAATCTTCTGTAGGCCACGCTATCTAATTAGTAATAAGTAACATTCCACCCCCCCTTTTTTTTTGCCTTTGTATTTATTATGACAGAAACTTTCTAGTTTGATCAAATAATGCTGTTTTTCTATTGATTGTTGTATTATAAAACTTCATTTTATAACACATTTACACGTACTGGTTAATGTTATATGTCAATTTGGCTGGATCACAGGGTGCCCATATATTTGGCTAAATATTATTTCAGAGTGTGTCTGTGAGGGTGTTTCTGGATGAGATGAGCATTTGAATGGGTGGACTGAGTAAAAGCAGATGGCTCTCCCAGTGCGGGTGGGCCTCCTACAATTCGTTGAGGGCCTGAATAGAACAAAAAGGCAGAGGCAGGGGGGATCTGGCCTCTCTGCCTGACTGCTTGAGCGAAGTCATCCTATTCTCGCGCCCACAGGCTGAGATTTACACACTTACACCACGTCACGCCTGGTTCTCGGGACTACAATGATTTTCCTGGGTCTATAGCTTGCCGATGGTGGAACATTGGATGTCTCAGCCTCCACAAAAGTGTGAGCCAAATTCTCGTAATCAATTATCAATCCCCCTCTCTCCCTCCCTGCCTGCATTTTATATGTACCTATTAGTTCTGTTTCTCAGGAGAACACTGGAGCCAATCCAAATAAAAATGTTTTAAGACTGATTTAAGTTTGGTTAAGATGGATATCAGTACTAACTGAACAAATAACACTTTTTTTTTTTAAAGGGCAAAGAATATGAACAAGAAATTTGTGTGGAAAAAAATAAAAATGACAAAATATCATAGAATAGAAATTCAACATTGGCAGCATCAGGGAAACAGAGAATAATACAATGAGGGTTATGTGCCTATCAGACAGGCAAACATGGAAAAGATTGAGACTATCCATAGATGTCAAGTGTATGGGGAAAAGATCTCACATAAATAGTAGCATTGTATATACTATATTATAACATATAATATTTTTCAAGAGCAATTTGGTAGGATCTAATTATTTTCTACAATGAACAGTAGTACATTCATAATTCCCAAATGAACTTCTAAAAAGCCACTTTTAATGATTAATGAAGGAAATCTCAAATCCTTTCTTTTTCAATTCCCTTGTTCTAAGAGGTTTATATAGAACACACTTTTAGAGATAATTTTCAGGTTGCTTCAAATACTGAGTAAGGAAGTCTGGCAGTGATAATCATCTTTAAAAGCCCAGCTCTAGCCCTAGCCAGTTTGGCTTAGTGGATAGAACTTCGGCCTTCGGACTGAAGGATCCTGGGTTAGATTCTGGTCAAGAGCACCTGCATGGGTTGCAGGCTTGATCCCTAGTAGAGGGCCTGCAGGTGGCAGCCAATCAATGATTCTCACTCATCATTGATGTTTCGATCTCTCTCCCACTCCCTTCCTCTGTGAAATCAATAAAAATATTAAAAGATAAAAAAACACAACTCTAAGTGAGAATTCCTTATAAGCATTCTCCATATTTGCCTGGAGCAATATTAGCTGTTATCTGGCTCTTAACAGGGTGCATCACCACTGACTGGCGTCCAGGAAGAGAAGGATTGGGGGTGGGAGGGAAGGAGGGTTCAAGATGAGGGAAGGGGAGGATGGGCAGAGCTACTGTGTCTGGGTTTCTCTCTCCCTGGCTTCCCTCTATCAGCATTCAGTTGTGTAAATGCTTTTTGTTTCCCGGCTGTTTGGTTGAGCTTTAATATAAGGCTGGGTCTTAGAACAGAGTTTTAACAATCTTTACAGTCAACCAAATGCCCAGACTTTTCCTGAGGCTGGCACATTCCCTTACTCACTCTCCTTTCTAAACAGGATCTTATCAGCCCTGTAACACCTTTCTTTACATGAGCTAGAAAAGTGTCAGCCAGGCTGCTGCAGGGCTTTGTGAGGGGAGGGAGTCCAGGCTCCCTTGGTCAGGGGCCTCTGTACTAGCAATCCTGTTCCTCACACCAGCCATAGTCCAACGGCTGCACAGGAAATCTTTGCAAATTGCCATTTCCTCATCTCAAATGGTCATGGACACAGTGGCACCTGCTACAGTTAATGCTGCGGACACGTGGCTCAGGTTTCCGTCCATGGCTTCTCCTTCCAAGGGGCCCTCTGAGATTTCATCAGGGGTCCTTTGTTAATGCGTTTAGTTCCCCTGCCCCCACCTCCATCACACACTCACACACACACACACACACACACACACACACACACCCCTTGCAGGGTTAGTGTTCACCCATGAGACAGAATGTGATGGAGAAGTTAACTGGTATCTCATCCTTTTACTGCTGAGCTCTTATCAGCAAAGAGGAATGATAAGGTAATTTGCTTCTTGGCCTTGAGTTTTAAGTTCTAGGCTTCCCTTCCTCAGAGAAAAACAAGTGGCCCTTTGTGCTTCAGAGTCTTACGCAGAGAAGTTTCTAGGCCCCTCCACTTCGATCTTTGTTCGGAAACTATGTTTAATACGAATTACTCAGGATGCGGAAGACAGTTGCTGCAATTAAAGAAGAGAAGTGTTACCCAGCCCTATGGTGCTTCCCTGAGATGGAGAAATCACTGTGTGTGTGTGTGTGTGTGTGTGTGTGTGTGTGTGTGTGTATAGGGGTATTGGGTGCAGGTTTCCAGGGTAGCAGGGGTCTGTGTACCCCCACCCCTGCAGATGGAAGGCTACCTAAAAGACTGTGGAGACTGGAAACTACTCTCTCCTGCTTGACAGCCTGGGTGAGGGTTTCCACGAATAAACTGTGGCCAGTGGAGAGAGGAGCACAGCACCAAAAAGCCTCTCCATGGTCCTCCCAGGGCCTTCCCTGACTGGAAGAAGAGGCTATCACAGGGGTTAGAGGCAGAAGCAGTGGTAACCATGGCACCCACCATGGTATCCATCAGGATACCCCCCCCTTTCCTGGGCCCATGAAAGCCTGGGAGACAGGGACAGGGAGACCCTGTAATCCTGATATTAAACTCTTCCCCAACCTTGGGGAGTAGGAACTTGAAGCCAAGAAGGAATTTGATTTTAGATACACATAGAAATGTGGCATGCTTTGCACCTCGGTATTGTGTAGCAATTCTTATCTGGTACCCACATTTCTCCCTATAATGTAATCCATGGAATGTCTCCTTGGAAAGAGAGGGGCTCCTGCATTTTGAGCAGAGCTTCCTTCACTTCTTCCTCTCATCATAATCTTTACCTCATAGAAATCCTCCCTTTTCTAAACAACAGATATAGTTATGCGTGTTTAATATGCATATGTTAATTTATCAGAAACACGAGTTCTCAGGACCTTCCCAAGTGCTCTAATTCCCACTTAAAAATAGATAAAAACAGATCTGCAAGAAGAATCTCAAAAATGCGGCCTGAATTTGGAGCCCACCAGCCTACACCTAGATCTCGATTATACTAGCGATTCTCCCAGTGCCCAATAGGAACCAACTGGGGAACAACTAAGTGGACTGCAAGCCCCTAGGGCCTAGGCAAATGGATTGAGTTTCTTTGACTCCAAGTTTTAAAGTAACAGTGCTACACAAAAAGGCAAAGTGCTAGGCACTCTGGAGATACCAAGAAGAAAAAGACATGGGTCCTGCCAGGAGGAAGGCATTGGCTCTCTGGAGATATAAGACTGTGAACCATGAAGTCCTCAATGGGCTGACTTTATAGGTAGGCCACGGGAAACTTGGAGAGCCAAAAGGATTGGATGTAGGTTGAAGGAAGGGTCTTGGTTTGTCTGAGCTAAGGTAAGGGATGTAATTGAAACAGGTTGGAGAAGGGGGATCACAAGATAAGATATATATTTTCAGTGATTATTAACAATACAGCAAACAATATTTTCATTGCATCCTATTCTCTCAGGATGCAATATCTCCTCAGATATCTCTGAGAATATTAATTGGAGGTTTCTTTCTTCTCTTCTGTTTCTTATCTTTACTCTTTCCTTTGGGTCACTCTTGTGTTGATTTTTACATATTTTTCCTTTTGTGGTCTTTCTTCAAATATCTGGTCATCTTCAGTTGTCTTTACTTCAAAATGAGGCAATACGGTGCTAATTGATATTTTGTGCTTTTTGCACCTGGGTGGGGCTTGTTAGTTGGGCCTTTACTTGTGGTACTTTAGCTCCATCAGTTCCTTGCTGTGTGGTGTTAGGCAAGTTATCAAAGCACTCTGTGCTTTGGTTTCTTCCTATAGTTGTTGTGAGCATTAAATGAATTAATATCCTATATAATAAAGATGTAATATGCAAATGGTCATTACGCTGTGAAGCATAATGACCGACATGTAACGACTGGATCACAGATCAGCAGGAGGGAAGGGCATCAAGCTACAAGCAGGTGGCGGAGAGCTACAGAAGGGGGCAGGGCAGCAAGTTATGAAGAGGTGCGGGGGGAGGGGGGCTGGATGGGAGGAGCTACAGGAGCGTGGGGCAGTGGGCAGAGAGCTACTGGAGGGTAACAGCGCGCTATTGGTGAGCTACTGGTGCACAGATTTGTGCACAGGGCTACTATTAATAGTATAATATATTTACTATAGTGCTATATAACTATTTGCTACTTCTATTACTTTTATTATGATTATCTGGCAGACACCCTGCTGTTAGCTAAGGAACTCCTAAATGCCAGTATGTCAGTGGGTTTATCCTTGGGACCACTGCATTTTTTAGAGAATAAGGGGTTGTGTTTTATTGGGGGAGGGGATGTAGAGGGGAGAGCCCATCTGGCTGCCAAGTGGGGTGAGAAGCCAACTGGCCCTTTGTGCTGTTTTGTCAATCACTATAATTTCAGCCCCGTCACTCACTCAATTGATGTTAATGAATTACCTAGTGTTCCAAGTTCTGCTTTGCCAAAGATTTCTTTCTCGTTTTTATCCTTCTCCAACCTTCCACTTATGTGATATAAGTTTAGCTTCCTCTGTTCTCTTTCTTCTGCCACTGCTCCTCCATCTTCTGTTTACCTACCAAAAATTCTTTGAAATGTCTTTATCTGCTGAGAGTTCCTCTGCCATAACTGGGTATTTATCACCTTTTAAATGCACTTATTATCTTTTGGGGGAATCTCAGTGAGGATAAAATCAAGCATTCTTAATCTGGCATCTTTAATCAGATAGTTTTATACTCTCTTGACAGATACAGGGCCAGAACTCATGTTTGAACTCCTGGCTCTTTTACCTGCTACACTTATAGAATCCTTTAAGCTTAGGCAAGACGAGGAAGGGAGGAGAGAAAGGAAGTGGTAGCCAAAATGACTTGCTTCTGTTGAGGGCTCTTAGAAAACAGTCTACTAATGCATTCCCCCCTGGAATGATACAGTCAATATGAATTTGCAGTTAGCAGGAGAGAGGGTTTTAGGCAAAGGTTCAGGAAAGCTATTGCAAGTAATGATCAAAATAAATCACTTAAAGAGGGAGGTATAAAGTACTTCTGAGTTGCAAGTTATTATGAGCATTTTACTGTAACTACTACCCGGTCATTCCTCCAGGATGTTATTGCTGGAAGCCAGTATGTGTATCAACTCAAGAATGGATGTGGGCTATTTCTGCAAAATACAATAGTAGTTCTATTATGAAAAACATAATAATGGCTTATGACTCACTATTGCCATTACATTTATCCTATGAACACACTGAGTAAAATTAGGACACTGCTTTGAAGCTCTAGAACACATGTGTCAAACACAAGGCCCGCGGGCCAAATCCAGCCTGCCAGGCCTTGCAATGTGGCCCGCACCTCGCTGTCATCACTGCACTCCGCTGTCAGTTTATGACATTGTCAGTTTATGACGGTTCAGTAAACCATTCGGCCCGCATTTAGGCTGGATTTTAGATTTTGCCCCTTCTCTGATTGAGTTTGACACCCCTACTCTAGAAGGTGGAATTTCACACACATTTATGAAATTTAAGTATTTTAAAAATCTTATTGGCTAGTAATAATAACTTCAACCGATTAAAAAACTACCCTTCAAACAAACAATTACAGATAATAATAGATTGGTAACCAAAACCTTAATTCAACAATTTGCTAATAGCTAATTGATGTTAAAGGAAAAGGTGTTTTAAACCGGACGCATTGTTAGCAGTCAGGGTCTAACCAGAATAACAGAAACCATGAACGTATTGATAAAAGAGGGAATCCAGCGCAGGGGATTGGTTACACATTTGATGATGACCTCCGGAGTTTATGACAGTGGTAAGTCACTCCCAATCCTGGGCAGAAGAGATGGGAGTGTCAGGGGAGCCCAAGGGTGGGCATCACTGATGACAGCTGGAGCCACAGAAGGCCTTTCTGGCTGGGGCTGGAGCCTCGCTACAGCTGCTGTGAGAGATGCCATCCAAGGGCAGGAAGCTTACTGAGATACACCATGGCCTTTCCCTTCCTCATCTTTGCTTCTTGGTGGCTGCAGTGGTCAGCTCCCGAGACACAGAGCAGAGCAAGTGAAGGTAAGAAATGGATCTGAAAGCAAATAAACCCACTACCTGCACAGCATATACGTAGTATTCTACACAGTATGAATATTCTTTAAGATAGATGACAAATGTGGATGTCTAATTATAAGTATATGTACATATACTTCTGCAGCTCTGTATGTACTCAAATTAAATTGGAGCCATAGGCTTGGTCAGTTGAGGCAGGACTATCTTTAAAAAAAATATATATATATTTTTATATATTGATTTCAGAGAGGAAGGGAGAATGAGAGAGAGATAGAAACATCAATGATGAGAGAGAATCACTGATTGGCTGCTTCCTGCACGCCCCCCACTGGAGATCGAGCCCGCAACCCAGGCATGTGCCCTTGGCTGGAATCAAACCTGGGACTCTTCAGTCCACAGGCTAATGCTCTAGCCACTGAGCCAAGGGCGAGGCAGGACTATCTTAATGGACTACTAAGATTTGGTTCAAATGAGCCATATGTTGGCAGCAAAATGAAAACAGCACTAGATGTTATAAGAGAAAGTTTATTTAGAAAGTCAGAGAGGTAGAAGAAGTAAGCTGTAGGATAAATGGGCTCAGGAAACAAGTTACAGAGTTAAAAGAAGGGCTCCTGGAGCTGAGGAAAAGAGAGAGGCAAAGAAAACATTCCTGGGGGGAGGGAGGAAGGGTAGGGAAAGGCATGGGCATGCTCCCGGAAGGGAGAGCTTCAAGGTATTTATCTGGAGGTCTCAGGGGAAGGCCCCAAGCAGCTTTCCAGGTGTGGCCTTTCAGGGTTCTGGTCTCCACTTGGCCAGCGCCAGGGCAAGAGGTCATTGTTAATGGAGCTGGCCCTGCCATTAGGCATGGCATCGCTTGCCTGGTTTTGCTACTTTTTTGGGCCTAGAACTGAAACACAACTGAGGCCTAGATGTATTTGATGAGGGTTAGAACCTCCTTGTGCTAGGGGTTTAATGCCTAATGGCTATTCTCCTGCCCTCTCATTTGTTCCCCTCTAAGGGGGCCTAACCCACACGACTAGCAGCATGCCAGGGGAGGAAAGGTTAGGGGAGGGTCTGAACTGCATGATCAGAGATATGAAAGGTCAGGGAGTCTAAACCGAATGACCCAGCGATGTGCTGGGGAGTGAAGGGTGGAGGGTAAACCTGGGGCAAGGGCCTTGTTTTCCCAGTTTTGCCTGTTGCTAGGCACCTGGAGCTTTCTGTCCTGGTGACTTTCTGTACTGGCCCATCGTACTAGCTCTGCTCATGTTTGTCTAACTGGCTACCCCACATAGACTATTGCTAATATATCTATCAATTAAATGACAGTTTATTTATATATATTTTTAACTCAGGAAACACATCAACCAGACACCTTTGGATATGGCAACTTTTCCTCCTCTCATTTTATCTCTAATCCCACACTAGGGGCAGGCATATAGTCTAAGATGCAAAACTATAGTTCCCATAAATGCCCACCCATATGGAACTCACAGACTATATGGCTCTTAAAAAAAAAAAATTTTTTTTTAATTGATTTCAGAGAGGAAGGGAGAGGGGGAGAAAGATAAAAACATCAATGATGAGAGAGACTCATTGATCAGCTGCCTCCTGCCCACCCCCCACTGGGGGGTTGAGCCCAGAACCTGAGCATGTGCCTTTGACCGGAATTGAACCCAGGACCCTTCAGTCCGCAGGCCAACGCTCTATCCACTGAGCCAAACCAGCAAGTGCCTGTATGGCTTTTAAAACCAACATCACCTACACTTAAGATTCTTTGGTAAACTTCATGAGACTATAAAATAATAATACTCTGAAAACTTTCCACAAATAATAAGAAGAATCTTTGATTCCTCCTTTATAAATGCGAGTGTTGGAAGTACTGAGCTGGCTGTTTTCCCACACTCCTTTCCTCCAGGCAGATGGCAGAATAAAACCGTCACAGTAGACAGTGCCCTCTTTCAGGGACTCAGAAATATACGGGGTACATGGAGAAGTCTTGAGTCTTGGTCTCCCTCAGATTTGAGCATAAAGTCATAAAGGAAACCTGGAGAGTTTGAGAAATGTCTTCAACCTGTGCTTTTTAGAAAGTCAGCTGGCTGGCTACATGGAGTGGCCCAGGCTGGGCCCAGCTGGACACGGACTCATTTCCTATTTACTCTGAGTCCAGCATCTCACCCCCAATTTTCCCTCCGCTCCCTCGGCTAGCCTTAAAGCCAAAAGGAAACAAAGACATTAAAGAAGCTGTAGATTGTGCTGCCTTTTCATTCACCTTTTGTTGCAAGGAAATAATAGCTTGGATGCACAAAAGGGACCTGTACAATGAATTCCAAATAATTATAATAAAAATGGGTAGAAGGGAAGAGAGAAGAAAGAGTAGAATAAATTAAAGGAAGGAGCTAATGAAAAACTTGGCCACTCAAAGGGAAGCGTTTATTTCAATGCTGCTACCCTCACCCTCACCCCAGCCTTAACACTATTCACAAAGGAAGTCTCCTGCTAACTGGTCACCAGGAACATGAAAATAGTTGCTCCAAGCAGTTCAATCAGATTCTCTAGGGTGAGGCCCAGGTGTCAGTATTTTTTTTAAAGATCCTCTGGAGGTGAGCCCCACTTGGGTACAGCAGCGTGGCCAAACATGAGTAGCAGGAATTTTGGGGGTGATTGTGTTAACTGGTAAGAGATCACAGTCGCTATTCAGAGCAATGGCTCCCAGTTGGGAGTTGTCCTAGGAAATTTCCCCCGACACGGCGCCCTCAGTAAGCCAGAAAGTGAGGACTGGCATTGCCTTCCACTCACATGCTCTGAACAGAAGTGCTTAGTAGGAATGATCTTGCCCCCAGGAGCCCTTGGCAACTCCCCCTGGGGCTGTTTTTAGTTGCCACCATAATTAGTGGGCCAGGGATAGGGGAAAGCTAAGCTGCCAGAATGGGTGAGGGCAGGACCTCAGAAGGAAACTAACATTGGAAACCTGTTGTTCGTTAGGCACTATGGCTGGGCCCTTGAGAGAGGTCCACTCTCCCACTTCTTCACCCCAGGACACACTCACACACCTCACATTTTACAGCTCTTCTAAGTTCAGGGAAAAGTAATATGCCAGTGCAGGGAAGCTCAGAGATGGAACGCAGGGACGAAATGAGAGAACACTGTCCTTGCATAAGAAGGCCAGGATAATGATGCACATGAAATAGGGTCAAAGTTGAATTAACAGACGCCCTGTGAATGTCAAATGCAGATGGAAGGGGTTGGGAAAAGAAAAATCTAGCCTGCAGCATGATGTCTGCTTCATTTTAGATACACAGGACAACATGGGCTACATACAGCTCAAGCAGAACTCCATCCTTCCTTAATGCTCACATCCCTGCATCCCCCCTGCGCCAGAGTTCACCTTTTCCCACACATAATCCAATATCAGCTGCCGAGGCCCATACATTCACCCACAGGCAGCCCTGTTATCACTCCATACCTGTGTCCCCAGGACTGACCCTACCAACCTCCCCAAAGCCTTTTAAAAAAAAAAAAAATTGATTTTTTACAGAGAGGAAGGGAGAGAGATAGAGAGCTAGAAATGTCGATGAGAGAGAAACATCGACCAGCTGCCTCCTGTACACCCCCAACTGGGGATGTGCCCGCAACCAATGTACATGCCCTTGACCGGAATCGAACCTGGGACCTTTTAGTCCGCAGACTGACGCTCTACCACTGAGCCAAACCGGTTTCGGCCCAAAGCCTTTTTTGATGTTCTGCCATCCTAAGAACATTGCATCTTTCTCCCCCATGGAAACCACCAGAGCTTTTTTCAGGGCCAGACATCTATCTATCCAGAGTGGAGCTTCATCTTTTCAACTCAGCCAAACACAGTTTATCCAGTTTCTTTCTTTTGCAAAAGTCCGCAGTAGCACATCTACAGGAGGTTGCTTACTCTTGACAATATACAGTAAATTCTAGGTCCACGATTACAAGAAGGGTCTAGAAACACATCAGGTCTGCCTATCCTCTTGATATGATGGGAAATTACCTTGATTTCTTCCCTAGGATTGGCAAAATCAGCTGTGGTAGGCAGAATAATGGCTCCCTGGAGATGTCCACATCCTAATACCAAGAACCTGTGAATATGTCACTTTACCTGGAAAAGGGGGCTTTGCAGACATCATTAAGGTCATGAACCTTGAGATGGGGGATTATCTAGGTGATCTGAGGGAGCACAGTGTAATCACGGGGGTCCTTAAAAGCAGAGGCCCTTTCCCAGCTGTGGTCAGTGAGAGGGAGATGTAACTATGGAAGAAGGACCACAGGGACACAACATCGCTGGCTTTGAAGATGAAGGAAGAGAGCCATGAGCCAAGGAATGGGGGCAGCTTCTAAAATCTGGGTGGGTAGGCAACCGGATTCTCCCCTAGAGCTTCCAGAAGTATACACACAGCTGTGCAGACTCCCTGACGTTAGCCCAGTGGGACCCATGTCAGACTTATGACCCATAGAACTATAAGATAATAAATGTGTGTTTTAAGCCACCATCTTCATGGTGATTTATTACAGCAGCTATGGAAAACTAATGCATGGCTAAAGCTGACCACAGTTTGAGGTCTCCTTTACTGCTATTGCTAGAATACAAGTACACTTAGGGTCCTAAGGTAAATGAAACATGTAAATAGATTTTGTGCTTTGGACTTACTGTGAGAGCCATGTAAGCGGTTTTGAAATATATTTTAAATATTTTAAGTAATAATAAATCACCTGACCTCTCCGGGCCCAAGTTTCCTCAGCTATAAATTGAAGAGAGGTTTTGGAGTTTCTGCTTGATCATCTCTAAGCTTGTTTTCACTCTAACATTTAATAAGTTTAATAATAACAAAAGTCAAGACCACTCCTGGTGGCATGCTGGGCTAAGGGACAAGCTACTATGAATAATCAGCATGTTTGTTTTTCTTGCTGCTACGTTCTCAGTACAAAACACTGTGACCTACACACAGTAGGCAATAAACTAAATTAATAGTTCTATTCAGTCCCCATTAAACTCATTAAGTTCCATACCTGTAAATATGTTGATGACTCCTAAACTTCTCTCTCTAGCCTGGACTCTTTTCCCAATGGACTCACTGCCATCTTAGCACTTCAATCTGCAGGTCTCCCTCATCCCTTACATCTTAATGTGTCGAAAATAGAACTCTTGCTTCTCCACCTCCCCAAACTTGCTCCCCCACTCCCCACCCCAGACCAGGCTTTCTCATTTCAGTAGATGGTACCTCCTCCGATGAGATGCTCAGGCAAAAACGTAGTAGTCATTTTTAACTGCTCTTCTTCCTCCTTAAAGGTTATAATTTATCAAAAAGCCTTACCAGCCGAAACCGGTTTGGCTCAGTGGATAGAGCGTCGGCTTGGGGACTGAAGGACCCCGGGTTCGATTCCGGTCAAGGGCATATACCTTGGTTGCGGGCATATCCCCAGTGGGGGGTGTGCAAGAGGCAGCTGATCTATGACTCTCTCATCGATGTTTCTAACTCTCTATCTCTCCCCCTTCCTCTCTGTACAAAATCAATAAAATATATTAAAAAAAAAAAAAAAAAAAAAAAAAAAGCCTTACCAGTTCTACCTTCAAAACATCTCAAATCCAACCACACTTACAGTTGACCACTCTGGCCCATGACGCTATCGTCTCTTCCCTGGAACCCTAGGGTGGCTTCCTAACTTATGTCCCCGAATCTAGTCTACTCCACCTACAATCTTTTCTTCACACAGGAGCCAAGATGATTCTCTAAAATCTGGAGCCAGATCATACTACTCTCCTGTTCAAAACTCTCAGAGACTTCCCATCACAGTCAGAATCAATCCAAAGTCCTAACCATGGTCTAGAAAGCTCCAGTGATCAGGGCTCAGTTTCCTCTCTGATTCCCCTCCACCTCTCTGCCTCGCCAACTCCATTCTGGTGCTACCAGCTTCTTATGTTCCTTGAACATGTCCAGCAGGCCCTACCTCAGGGCCTTTGCACCTACTGCCCTCTGCCTGCAACATGGCTCTCTTGAGACTGCAGCATGGCTCACTCTCTTGATTTATTCAGGTCTCCTCCTCAGGGAGGCCTTATCAACACTCTTTCTAAGAAGCCCCCTCTGCAGCTCACTATTTTCTAATTTTGCTTTATGTTCATTCATGGTACTTAACAGTCCCTACATTACAGTATGTGTTTGTTTACTTCTTAATTATCTCCCTCACTTGGATGTAAGCTCTATGAGGACAGAGATCTCAAGTTTGTTTATTACTTTGTTTACTGCTCTATTCCTAATGCTGAGTACCATTTCCAGCACGTTATACAGATTCATTAATACTATTGAATAAATAAATAAATTAATGGATCATTATTAATCATCTGAGATCAAGCCCAGGGTTTGTGCCCTGACTCTCCACTTACTAACTAAACAGACTTAGATAAATCACATAATCTCTCTCTGTCTCAGTTTTCTCATCTATAAAAATGAGCTAGTGATACCTACTGGGAAAGACCGCTGTGAGGCTTAGAGATGGGATGAAAATGCCTGAGATTAGGCGCTCGCTTCATAGACAAATAATTAACCATGGAAGCAAACATTCCTCTTTAGGCATTATTTGGTTAAGGGACAAAGATGATCATCAAACCTGCACTCGGAGAGCCAGAACCTATTGACAGAAAGCGGCACGTGAGAGGCTAGGGCAGGAAATTAACCCGTTTTGGTGCAGGAGATGCGCAGCTGGATGTATACAGCAGTTGGAATACCCGAGCTTAGCGATGCTATTTCAGATTCAAGTCAAGGCAGCGCTTTGTCCTGGGGACAGCGGCATGATTAGAGGCAATGATTCAAAATGACCTCAGCTTTTGTCTAATTCTGTCCTGTGACTAGACCACAGGGACACCGCATCCAGGGTAGCGATTTCCTTTGCAGCTCTCACTAGGAGACTCACTGACACAGTAAAATATGGTGCTGCTGCGACAAAGCTCAGGTTGAGACGAAACACATAGTACAAACACACACACACAGAATGCTCCACTAGTCTTGTTTTGTATACAGGTTTCTATATGTGTATGTAAACACACAGGGAAAGGTCTGGAACGATAGAAACTAACCAGTGACCCTCATTTCCTCAGAAAAGTGAGGAGGTTAATTAAACTGGAAGCAGATATCAAAGAAGGCTTCAGCTTTATCTGAAACATACTTTTTCAAAGAGAATGTATTTCTTCTGCAAGTAACCAATTTTTAAAACTGCCCAAACAAGATGATACCAAAACACCACCTTTAAAGTAAAGTGCCGTATTTTTCGGACCATAAGACTCACCGGCCCATAAGACGCACCAGTTTTTAGAGAAGGGAAATGAAGAAAAAAGATTCTGAAACAAATAGTGTCCTAAAATATTTTATGTGCATTAAAACCCAACATCACAGTCATAAACACATGTAATCAACCCTGTAAAGTAAACAGCAGCATTTAGAACCATTTAGAACCATTATTAACAAATACAGTCAGCAAAAGACAAAATGTACTGTAAAACACAATAACGAGAGACTTCAGTAATAAATGAGAATAAAGTTGAAGATTTATGGTAAAGGTTCTGCTGAGATCTACAGTACGCCTACCCAGTAGTCAAGCACGGCAACAGAGGGCGGAGAGGAATGATTGGGGGAATAGACGCGGCATTCTTCCGGGCACGGAGTACGGGCCAGCAAGGGGTACAGGCGGTGATTACGGTTTGGATTACGCAGTTAGCGTACACCGCACCTGGGCTGACATGGAGATATGGCTGCAGCGAGGGCATGGAGGCTGACTACCATACATGGGAACTCCTCTACCACTCGGGGTTTACAGAGCGGGGCAGACACTCTGGGCACGGAGGAATGGACAGTGGCTGCAGCAAGCACACAGAGCCGGGCAAGTAAAAAAACTTTTTTTACAGTATATGTGTAGGCTATATTTGGACCATAAGACGCAGGGACTTTTTCCCCCCACTTCTGGGGGGGGGGGGAAAGTGCGTCTTATGGTCCGAAAAATACGGTAAGTGAAGCAATTTACTTTCCCCCCAACTAGCAGTCCCCAGATGGGGCATCTCACCCCAGCGGGTGTGTAGGAATGCTTGTGCAGCATTTGACTGCCAGGCTGCTGGCATTTATTTCCCCAGGGATGAGCATGAGACAAAGTCCCACCCCACAAGGTAGCATCCCAGGCCCAGCAACAAAGACTTGGCTTGGTTGTACTTATAAACTCATCTGTGATCCCTAATTAAGAAATTCCTGTCTTTGATTTGACTGCTGAGATGCCAGCCCATGTTCCATCTGGACATATGAAATTTTGTAACGAACGAGCTAGAGAAGTGAGCTGAAGAGCATGGCAGGTGCTCTGGCCAGGAAGCCCAAGTGGCCTGGGTTTTATGCCTCTTTTCAGGAACATGCAAAACCTTTGAGAATAAGGGCTGTCCAGGCACCATCCAGCAACTCTGTACTTAGCTAGGACTTTAAGGCATAGCTCCCATGGAGCCGTAGTCAGGCAAAAGCTGAGAGCCTTCCAGAGAAAGTTGGGCGGGCCCTTCTCCAGTGGTTAGCTATTGGGACACAGGACCGCCTGCCTTCAGACCCCCAGCCCCTGGGAAGCAGCTTTTAGCGCCCAGTAATGAGAGACAGAATGGTGATAACAGGCAAAACAGAAGAATGCGTTCTATGTGCGCTTTCAATTCCATACTCTCTGACACGACTGTGGGATAGGCATTCAACAAATATCTATGGAGCATCTGCTAAGTGTCAGCACTGTGACAGGTGTTGGGACACAGAGAACGGGACAGATATGCTTACATTCTATTGGTGAAGACATCATAAATAGATACATGTAATCAGATGATTTAAAATTTGTTGTTGTTAATCATCTGAGGATATTTTTCCCCATTGATTTTTTTTTTTAGAGAGTGTAAGGGAGGGGAAGAGACACACAGAGAGAAACATGATGTGAGAGAGACACATATAATGTGCCCTAGCCAGGGCCAGGGATCAAGACTGCAACTGAGGTACATGCCCTTGACTGGAATCGAATCCAGGACTCTTCAGTCTGCAGGCTGATGCTCTATCTGCTGAGCCAAACTGGCCAGGGCTCAGACGATGTTAAATATTGATAATGGTTATGATGAAACAACGTGAGTAATGTGTTTGACAAAGACTGGCAGAGACAGCATATGACAGAGTTCAGCAGAGACCTCTCTGGGAGGGGAGCTGAGGCCACGGGCTGCGTTCTGGGGAGAATGTTAATTGTGCAGGGGGTGACCACTGTGGAAGGCTTATGCCTGTGGGGGCTGTTAGTGTCTCTTCCAGCCCAGCCGGGGCATCCTGCCATCTGGGACAGCAGATGTGCCTCACATCTTGTGGGTGGTCTGTGCTCCTGGGCAGTTCATTGTAAACTCATCACAGGAACATTCACGCTGCTTCTTATTCTATTTCCCAGCTGATTCCACCCAATATTTCACACACATCTTGAAGAAGCTGATTTCATTTGAATCAAAGGTGTAGGAATAGAGTGTAACTGCCATGGGATTTCAAGAATTATTGTTACTTTAATAATTAACACTCATATGGCAATTATTTAGTATCAGGCACTGCTCTTAACACTTTGCAAATGTTAAATCATTTTGTTGTCACAATAAACCTGAATGCCAGACACTGAGGAGTATTATTATCATTACCAGTAGTTCTTGCATGAGAACATGGGACTGTTTCTCCAATCATGGTCCAGAGTCACTACCCTTTATGTAAAGATGCAACTTTGGATGAGGCCTCATATTTTCTGACTTTTTATGTTGCCAAAGCAGATAAACTAGCCAGCAGGCCCCATCCTATGCCGCAAAGTCCATACCGTGAGGAGGAGATGAAGTCTTGGAGGAAGAGCCTTACAATTGTTGGTGAAATCTGGCAGTGAAAATATTGGCTGAGATGTCACTGTACTTGCCCAGTAGAGGTGCTCAAAACCCAAGCAAACTGCAGTACCAGTGTCTGTGTCTGTGGAAATGCCAGTCAAGGGACCACTGCCACTGTAAGCACAGTTTTCCCACCGCACTTCTCTTGTGCTGGACAACCAGGGCTCCCAACCTTCACCTCCTGCTGCTGGCCTGCCCCATTTGTGCTTCTTGACCTTGGGCAACTCCCCCCTCTCCACTGATTGGGCAGGAAGTGAACCACTTTGCCCTCAAATGAGATCCGAGAGGTGATCAGATGGCAGCAGGCTTTGCAGCCAGGAGGACGTGTAGTCTCTGGGCTGGTGTTCACCATAAGCACACAGAGGTGGATGGATGACAAGCAGAGACAGGCAGAGAGAGGCAGGAATGCAGGGAGCCATCAGCCTGCTGAGCGTCTCTCCCACCCAGTGTGCCATGCCTGGGTGCACCTCACTCGCTGTCCTAGGTCTCCTTTACCTACGTCCGTATACCACCTCACCCTCTGGTTATGGAGCTGGTTGGCCTCAGATTCTGTCTCCTGCATACAAACATGGTTTCACTGGAGCAAGCAGTATGAGGCCTGGACTTCACACTGTTCCCTACATGCCTCACACTGTTCCCTGGAGATTCAAAGGCCTGTGAAGGCTTGTACTGAAGGGACAGGTCTTCTAACCACTTGGATGGTTCACTGAGAAGCTTCAGTCACTTGTCACCTAAAATGAAAACTTCTAGAATTTAGATGGTCTTGGGCAAGTTCCATTCTATGGGACAGATATTTTTTTCTTGGCACTATTATAACGCCAACTCCTTGGGCCAAATACTTCCTTTTCTGATGGCTTTTCAGTGCTACCTGCACACTCTTTAATGGCTAGCATGAATTTCTCTCCCCCATGGTTTTTAAATTTTCAGCACAGAATCTTTTTTTTTTTTTTTTTTTTTTTTTTAACTAATTAATGTTACTTGAAACCTCTGGGTTTTTCTCTCTGCACCCCTCCCCCCATTCTCAGCCAAAGCTTTTTCTAGAACCCAGGTGCTCTGGGAACAAACATTTGATGCACTGCTCAGGGAGCCAGATCCTTTCATCCCGTCTCACAAATACCCAGGGGCACCCAGCACATGTCACAGACATACTGACATCCCAAGCTCTGGAAATGCTCTGGAAACACAGTGAAATGAAAGACATGTCCCCAACACAAAGGAGAGGAAGGGTAGATAAGATGCAGTAGCCTGCAAACAGCCTGTGCCCAGTCACAAGGCAGCCACAAGGACAGTTAGGCCTCCAGGCTCAGAGATGGGAGAAGTGGCCAGGGCTAGAGCAGTTGGGAGCTCCACAGAGCTAGTAGGGCTACAGTAGGATTTCAACAGATTTACATAAAAAGAGAAAGTAAACTGAGGGATGGGGGCAATGGGTACGTCCAGACAGGAGGAGAAGCAACAATAAGGGTGAAAAAGGGACCAATTAGCTCGTGAATTAGGTCAGGTAAGAGGGCATTCCAACTGGGAAGATGAGAAGGGGCCATATTTTGAATGACAGGTTAGGAAAATCCAACTCATGTGGGAGACCAGCAAGAGCCCTGCATGATTCAACTGAGGAGGGGAAACACATTAGGAAAAAGGAAAACAAGATAAGACCAATATCAGGCATCAAGCTGCTCAGATGTGGTGTTTGAAAGATGACACATTTCCCCGTTGCTGACTCTCCCCACAAACGGGTAACAAGCCTTCTGGACTGGTGAAGGCAAGCTCATCATCTTCCCCTTATTCTTCAGGCATCGCAGAGCAAGCTGACTCATTTGAAGTCTCCCGTTAGAGGAGTCCGGGCGTCCTGACTCACAAGCCTTCCCAGAAGAATCCTCTCTAACGAGAACACCTGGTCACCAGCGGCAGTGAGAACAGTCTGTGACCCATGCTTCTCAGGTCTGTCTCCTTCTGTTCAAACTGGGGAAAGGGAAACGCCCAAACTCTCTCCCAGCCCCAGCCTGAGCCAGCTACAACACACTTAGAGCCAAAGAATTCAAAGAAAAACAGCCCAAACCATCACAGCGGAGCACACATGCAGGTGCACACAGTCATCCCTGAAGCAGGCATGAGCATCGTTGCTGAACTGGGAAAGTGGGGGCTGCACTCTATCAGGCCTGCCCCGAAGGAAGGGCCGGATGCTACAAACTTCCATGGGAATACGGTATAAGATGTTCCCTCACCAGATGCAATTTGATGGTGACACATTTGGGTTGGTCAGCTCTTTCTCTTTCTCTCTCTCTCTCTCTCTCTCTCTCTCTCTCTCTCTCTCTCTCTCTCTCTCTCTCTCTCTCTCTCTCTCTCTCTCTCTCTCTCCATAACCCAGAAACATGAAGAGGGCACATTGGGGGTGTGAATACGGCATCAAAAGTCTAAATGCCCTACACCAGGCTCATGGACAAGGCGGTGAACGGCCACCCTCTTGTCCCAGTCCTCCAGTCCCAGACACTGTGTTCTGTCTAAGAGCTCTGCAGGGCGGATGAGAATGACATCATCAGAAAAGGGGACAAAGCAGAAAGAGGAGAGCTGCCCGTACATCCTCTATCAGCAGAGGAAGGCCTTCCAGGAGGCCTCACTGGACTTCCCAGCACCTCCCTCTGAATTCGCAGGAGCCTGTTCCTGAGGCTCTGGGGGCCCCGGGGAGGGAGCACCTGTGCTGGCCTTACAGTCAGGAGAGCGTGTCGACCACAGTTCAGCCAGTGACTCAGCACTGTTGGGAAGTTGAGACCTCTCTGATGTCACCAGCTGCTGTCAGCACTGGACTCACCCGGCGCCGGTCCCACACTCCGGAGGAAACTCTTAAACCAACTTCCTGGTGACAGGCCCTCTTCCACAACGAACACGCCATCTCGCCTTCACTGTTTTTTTGTGCCAATTAGTTTTCCAAAACTTATTAGTACAATAATGTATACCTGGTTTTTAAAAAGTTCAAACAGCGCCAAAGGCAGTCCAATGGAAAAGCAAGAGTTTAAGTATAATTTTCTAGTTCTCGGTGCATCGATTTAAGTAGCATCACGTGAACCTCAACTTTGTAGATGAAGAAATTAACCCGCTTTGCACGTTCTTCCACTTCTGCTCTCCTCCACCCTGTCCTGCCCCTAAACACTGGCCTCTTTACCTTCCCTGCTACATGGCACCAAGGTTTACAACTTCTATATTCTGTTCTAGAGATATAGGTATTTGTGCTTCATCTAGAGCTTGATTCTTTTTTTTTAATCCTCACCCGAGGATATTTTTCCATTGATTTTTAGGGAGAGTGGAAGAGAGAGGGAAAGACAGAGAGAAACATTGCTGAGAGAAAAATAGATCGATTGGTAGCCTCCTGCACGAGCCCCAACCAGGGCCCAGGCAGGGCAGGAGCCTGCAGCGAGGTGAGTGCCTTTGACTGGAATTGAACCCTGGACCCTTTGGTCTGCAGATCGATTCTCTCTCTATCCACTAAGCCAAACCGACTAAGGTTAGAGCTCGATTCTTAAAATAAAAACAACAACAATCAGCACTTATAATATTTGATTGTGCCAGCTGCTCCCTCCAGAGGCAAGTGGAGTCCCTCAGAGGAAGACACGCAGACAAGCCACTGAAGCTGTGCTGCCCAGAGGAATAAAACCAGCCGAGTCAGGAGGAGCACTTGGGGAGGGGATGGAGAGTGTATGAAAGTTATTTTTCCTCAGAAGTTGAAAACATTTCTCTAATTCTGATCATGAAGGATGGAAGGAACAAAACTAGGGGCCCTCATTTACATATTCCTCTGTATTTTTCAAATACCAACTATGGACAAGATACAATGAGAAGCACTTAATATGCATCAGGGAACATTTCCTGCCTACAAAGAGCTCCTAAAGAAGAGAAAGGAAAATCAAAGAGTGAAAATTCCTAGAAGGCAGGAACTTTTTTTTGTTGTTGTTCATTGTTGTATTTTTTGTAGTTAGACTAGCCAATGACTTAATGAATGAGTGAATGAATGAATGAATGCCAGAGTTAATAGTGGAGGGAGGTTAGGGAATGTGGAAGGGAGAATGAGGGAGGGGGATGCCTATGGCGGAAGTAAGAGAAGGTCTGGAGGGTGTGTGATTCAGGCTTGAATGCTCAGACACAGTGCCCAAAGAGAGTTTGGGTTGAATACTGAAGACCAAGTAGGAGGCAGAAATGGGAAAGGGAATTAATTCCCAGTAGTGGGAAAGAAGCAGGAGGTGAGTATGGGAACATGGCAGGAAATGAAGTGAGAATGACAAGAGAGAGCATTTCATGAAGGGACTTGTGTGCTACGCTGACAAGACTGGCTTTACTCCAGGGGTGAGACGAAGAATCTCGGAGGACTGTCATGTCAGCAGGGGAGCAGCATGGTCAGATCTGTGACCCCTGCTTGGGCAGAGTTGGGGAAGATGGGGCTGGAGGTGGGAGTCCAGCTAGGGGATGAAGCTGTCTCTGGAATGAGACAGGTAAGAAGCTGAACTAAGGCCCGAGGATGGAGAGAAGAGCTCAGCCCTGAAAAACATGGAGAAGGAAGAATCTGGACAGTTTGGTAGTGGAGGGGGTTTGTGGCTGAGCTCCTGATCTGATGGGGTGGTGTCATCATTCATAAAGAGAGGGACTGAAAGAAGAGCAGTGGGTCCGACCGATGTGGCTCAGTGGTTGAGCGTCGACCTATTCTCGATCAGAGCACATGTCTGAGCTGCGGGCTCAGTCCCCAGAAAGTGGTGTACAGCAGATAGCAAATCAATGATTCTCTCTCATCACTGATGTTTCTATCTCTCTCTCCCTCACCCTTCCTCTCTGAAATCAATAAGTACCACTGTATGTTGTATACATGGGATATCCAACTAGGGATATTTCTATTTTTATTTTTATTTTTATCCTCATCTGAGGATATTTTTTTCCATTGATTTTTAGAGAGAGTGAGAGGGAGAGAGGAGGGGAAGAGAGATAGACAGACAGACAGACAGACAGACAGACATCATTTGGTTGCTTCTTGCTTGCAGCCCAACCAGGACCAGGGATTGAATCTGCAACTGAAGTACATCCATGCCCTTGACCAGGAACCAAACTCGAGACCATTTGGTCCGAGGACTGAGGCTCTAATCACTGAGCGAAACCGGCCAGGGCTGGAATGTCTTTAGACAGGTGGATCTATTTACATATCAGAGAATTATTGGCAAGTAAGTGGTAGGTAAAGCCACAGGCAGAAAGCTGTAGGGTGGTATGAAAGTGAATGAGAGACACTACCTATAAGGATGGACAGACTCAGAGAAGTCCACGACGTAGACTGGGATTGCTGAACTGGGAGAGGGTATCACTGTTTCGGTGCAGGGTGTATGAATGAAAGAATGAGTACAGTGTGGGACAAGGGTAGGTTTACAGTTGTGACTACTCAGAACACAAAGTCTACTATTGTGTTATTATTTATTAATTACTGCATTATTTTCTATATGAACAAATGTAAACGACTTTGTCCCACCCTGTACATCTCATCCCTGCCTCTCCTTCTGGGTTTCCCTCCTTGAAGTAGCTTCAAGCACCAGATTGTAAACTAGAATCTGTCCCTCCCCATTAATCTTGGATTTACAGCCATGAGAGACACAACTTAGTTCTGGATGTGATTATAAAGTTTCTCTAGGATTTTTTGAAAATGTTTGGAGTCAACCATGGTTTCTCCAACCATGGGTTTCTCTGTTACTTCGTTTTGGTTTTTAAAAAAATGTCTTTTAATTTTAAAATAGTTTAGGTATAGAGAAAAGTAGAAAAGACAGTACAGAGAATTCCCATATATCCAACACCTAAGTTTCCCCTATTCTTAACACTTTACCTTAGTGTGCTATCTTCATCATAACTAGTACGCTAATTTTGATGCATTATTAAATAACGTCCATACATTGTTCAGGTTTCCTTAGTTTTTAAGCAATGTCCTTCTGTTGTTCTAGGAAAGCACCCAGGACACCACATTACATTTGGTTGTCATGTCTCCTTAGGTGTCTCTGGGCTGGGATAGTTTCTCACATTTTCTTTGTTATTTTTTTATGATCTTTCCAGTTTTAAAGAGTGCTGGTCAAGTTTTAAAGAATTTCATTCAGTTTGGATTTTTCTGATGTTTTTCTTATTATCAGACTGGAGTTATAGGTCGTCAAGAGGAAGCACATAGAGGTTAGGTGCTATTTTCATCATATCATATCGAGGTATGTGCTATTAACATGAGTTATCACAGTTGATGTTGATGTTGGTCATCTGGTTGAGTCCTGTCTGTCAGGTCTCTCCCCTGTACAGTTGCTCCCCACCCCCCTCCCACACTGTGCTCTTTGGAAGGTCACCACGTGCCGACCACACTTACAAAGTAAAGAGTTTTCTTTCCCCTTCTTGAGGGAGGAGGAAGTTAGCTTTCTAAATCTCACCCTGCCTTGCCCTGGCCGGTGTGGCTCAGTTAGCTGGGCATTGTCCTGTGCACCGAAAGATTGCTGGTTTGACTCCCAGTCAGGGCACATGATGGGATTACAGGCTGGATCCTCGGTGGGGGACGAGGCTGGAAGAATGTCTGATCTAGGGGCCCATCTGAAAAACCATCCACATTTTATTTGTTGCTATTCTGGTTGTCTACTGAATTGTCATGCATGAGGCGGGCCTAACTTAAAAGTCAGGAATAAGTTAACAACCCCAAAAGAGGAGGAATCAGAGAGAAGTACTTGAGAAAAATAAGGATGTTTATTGTGTTTTGCAGATAGTGTCCTTCTTTGTTACATTAATAGCACTCACTTCTATAAACCAAGAGCATCACAATAAAGGCACACAATGTGACCAGAGACTATATCACTACAGAAAAGTAAGGTGGAGAATTTCACCCTGCCCCGATAATACAGTTGGTTGGAGCATCATCCCATACACCAAAGGTTGCCAGTTTGATTACCAGTCAGGGCACATCCATAGGCTGTAGGTTTGATCCCTGTTTGGGGCATGTATGGGAGGCAACTGATCAATGTTTCTCTCTCACATCAAAGTTTTTCTCTTTCTTTTTCCTTCCCTTCCTCTCTAAAAACCAATAAACATACCCTTGGGTGAGGACTAAAAAAAAATTTTATAACAAGACTGAAGGAAAGAAGACTATAATTTAAAAACACAATGACACCCTAACAAGAATACTTGCCATGTGAGTAAGGGAACTTAGCATAATACATTTTTATAATTTAATTAAAAATTTATTGTATTCTGGTAAGCTAAGATCCTACCACCCTACTTGGGTTTCCTCTAGAGCTTGTGTCCTCCTGACCTCTGGGGCCTCTCCACAGAGCAAGGAAAAGCAAAAAACATAAACCGTTTTTTCTCTTCCACTCGTTTTCCTCCTTATTGCCGGGACTTTGAAGTTCAATGTCATGTAAACATTAACTAGCTTCTTAAATAAAGCCACAAAGAGCAAACTGTGACCTGAGCATATGATTTATCTAAATACTTGCCCATGAGCTCTAAGGATTCTAATGTTCTCTCTGCTATCATGTCTCTATTGCATAGAATTAGTTTTAAAATAGTCGTGACTTATCATCATCATTAATATTGTAATTGAAGTGTTTTCCAAAGAATGTCTATCAGAGATGATTTCAGATGGAAATATTTATTAGGCTGCTTTTAAAATATATTTAAGGTAAAAAACAGTAATTTGATTTTTTTTTTAAAGCATGCTAAATAGTACAGATGGGCAAAACTGATCACACTGACTGAAGTTTGGAACCCACTGAATTCTTACATTAATCCATTTCATAGGTCCAACTTCCTGCACACAGAAAGCCTGGATCATCTTGTTGTAACTTTGCAAAGAACCCACGGCAGCTAAGATGGTACCTTTCTATTTTTTTGCTAGGCACCAGTCATCATCTAAACAGCAACACATTTATAATATAATTGTCCTGATCGCAAGAATCTAAACCACTCAGGCAAATCCTTGAAAACAAATCACATGCCTCATGAACACAATCTTTGCAAGACTGGTATGAAAAAGGGGGGTTTCTCTGCATTTGCTTTGGATATGTTTTTATATTTCCTCCTAGGCTACACTTTATTTGCCACAAATTAAAATAATATAAGATTATAGTGACATTACTTAACATTAGTTATGTTGCTGAAGAGTCTATCCCTTCGTTTTGAGATCTTGATTTTAAAAAAACGATCTGTCTTACTTGTTCCTCTCTACCTCCACCATGGTATATATCTTTTGTGATGTTATGTGTCATTTAGAGTTGGCTTGCTGGGCCTGAATTGTGTAGCCCCTATGATATCAAATAACTGCAAGACTAATATTAAGAAGATGCTAATTTCCTTAATATTTTTCTGCACCAAGATGTTCTTCCTTAACACGCAATTACATATGTTTGAACGTTTGGTGAATTACTATGTGGTTAATCCCTCTCAACTGCAGGAAGCCTAGATATTTGTAAATTTCCTCAGTGCACCACTTCGTATTAGTTAACCTTTTCTAAATATCAAACCGACCAGTTGCCATCAATCCTATCACCTCCCTGATCACCTTGCATCTATCCATAAATAAAGTTCTTGGTTGTTTTAATTTGCTTTTGAGAACTGGGCATAGACAGAACAAATGACTATCCCATCACATTTATTGTAATTCAGCAGGCACTGAATTTATCCTAAAATATAACCAGTTATTTATTGTTATGCCTAAGTTCCAGAGTATATTTGTTGCTACTCTGGTTGTCTACTGTTCTTTTACCTTTATAAATACACCCTTCATTTTACAGAGTGACTTTATTTGTTTTATGGATTATATGTGTCAGTGACAATGGACTTGGTTAACTTTGAAAACACAACTGTTATTGTCGTATTATTTCTGAATAATACATTCACATCCTTTCCATTCATGACAATTCTTTAAGTCTCTTCCTCTCTCTCTTTCCCTCCTACCTTGCTTTCCTTTCTTCATCAAACAATTATTGAGAATCTACATGTCATGCACTATGCTAGATGTAGGGAATCGATGATGGATAAACTCTCTGTCCCCCATGAAGCTATCTATTGATTTAACACCTTTCCTTCCTGTTTATTCCAAAGGTCATGTGGAGAAAATACACTAATGAAATTCACGGGAAAGAAAGCAAACATGGGCAGCTTTCACTGAGTTGGAAAAGAAATAAGTCACCAACCTTTAGCTGTTGCAGAGTAATCTTTCTTCTGCTGGGGCTCTGGCTAGGTCAACAATTCTTCTTTTCTCCAAGAACTGGCCCTGGAGAGGGCATCCCTCCTCTTCCAGCATAAATACCATTGGGTGGGAATACTTGGATGGACACCAGTTTGATGAAACCCAGAGCAGCAGGAGAGCCTTCCTAGAAAACGTAGGTGCCCACACTAGTTTGGAGCGGCTGCTTGAGGCCTCTGGTAAAGAGCTCCTGTAGAAAACCACAAATGCACAGGAAATTGGAGAAAATCAGATAAAGGCAAGCCATTAAATGACACATGTACGAAAGGAAACAGTTAAGAATTAACTCAAATTCATTTAAGGCTATAAGAGCGAGTGGTGCAACAGTTTAGTTAATAAATAGCTAGTCTCCAAAGCCAGGGTATTTGAACCAAATGACTAAGGGCTTTCATAGCTATGAGGGGGCAGGTAGATGGAGAAATGAAACCATCACAGAGAGAATCACAAATTGCTGTGAGAAGTAGGAGCAGGCACTGTAAACCGGACCATCATATATCTGGACATTCATTGCTCTCTACATATCCATGCATACATCTATTGATAATTTCATTACATACTTGTTGAGTTCTACTGTTTTTAGATTATGGTGTTGAGGATACAGCAGTGAGAATGCCCTCATGGACCTTAAAATTCAGCAATATGTGGAAGGCACACTGAATAATCAACTGGAATTCAGGTAGAGATTCTATCAGGAAAATGGCGATGTTCAAACTTAAGTCTGAGTTTGGCTAGTGTTTTGAATACCAGAGCTCCAAAACCCTTCCAGTGTAACAAGCTGTCCCTTACCTCCTCATCCTTTCCCTAGTCTGAGGTTGTCTCCTTCTTATTTTTATTCTTTCGGCTTAGCAAGACCTGTCATGTCTTTAGACTCCCGTCCCTCTGTACTCAGGCCTCCAGTCCTTCCCTCATTTCTAATTTCTTCACTCTTTTTGACTTCTACAAATTGAGTTCAAGTTCCTGGACATCCAGATTCAGTATTTACCCAACATCCTCTGTTTAACTGATACCCATCAATCTACATGATCCCACTCAAATCCCTAACCTAGCCCCTGAAGAGCTGGAGTATGGAGGTATGATAGCCTGGGCAGTGCCTAGGGAGTATAGCTGCGGACAGAGGTGAGCAAACCCAAACGTAAGAATAGTCCATAGGGCTGAAACCAGTTTGGCTCAGTGGATAGAGCGTCAGCCTGCGGACTGAAAGGTCCCAGGTTCGATTCCAGTCAAGGGCATGTACCTTGGTTGCGGGCACATTCCCAGTAGGGGGTGTGCAGGAGGCAGCTGACTGATGATTCTCTCTCATCGATGTTTCTAACTCTCTATCCCTCTCTCTTCCTCTCTGTAAAAAAATCAATAAAATATATTAAAGAAAAAAAAAGAATAGTCCATAGGAATCTATTTGTAGGGACATGTTGTTTTTAGAAAGACAATCCCGAAAATAACCATCCTATATTGTGGTTTGGAGATACTTTAGTGCTAAGAGTAAGGGCCTCTTTATAAAAATTGAGAAAAAAGACCACTTGTTATTTCAAACAAAACAAAGAATATAGGATGGAAAATTACTTGTGGAAAGGCGACCACCAATGAAGAGAACGGAGAAAGAGAAACTGAGGAGGGTTTTATCATTATGTCTCCAATACTATGCAAGTGGGGAGATGACTGGTCTTCTGGTCCATCTGGAAGGCATATCCCATACAAGAGACATGTAATATAATAATTTAATTCATTTATTCATTCCCCTAGGTTTTTTTTTAATAAAATATATCTTATTGATTTTTAAAAATATATTGTATATTTTATTGATTTTTGTACAGAGAGGAAGGGAGAGAGATAGTTAGAAACATCGATGAGAGAGAGTCATCGATCAGCTGCCTCTTGCACACCCCCTACTGGGGATATGCCCGCAACCAAGGTACATGCCCTTGACCGGAATTGAACCCGGGACCTTTCAGTCCCCAAGCCGAAGCTCTATCCATTGAGCCAAACCGGTTTTGGCATATTTTACTGATTTTTACAGACAGGAAGGGAGAGGGAAAGAAAGTTAGAAACATCGATGAGAGAGAAACATCAATCTGCATATTATACTTTTATTATTACAGATTAGGATTTAAACATCTAGATTTGGGGAAGGTACAATTCAGTCCATAAAGCCCCCCTCTGCAGATTCTTGCTGATGGCCTTGTGGTTCATTGTGTGGAAAGCAGCATGCAACACAGAGAAAGCCAGTGGCCATAGGGCCCTCTACTTCATGAGAGAATGCCTCCCTCAAACCAAGAGAGAAGTGGAAGTCCTGGGTTCTGCACCCCCTTATGCACACCTGCATTATATTGCAGAGAGAACCTCCTTTCATGACCTTCCAGGATTTGGGGCATCTCCCTGACAGTTTCTACTAGAGACAGTTCAAATGTCTCTATTTTACATTTTAGGATCACATGGGAAAGATACAAACCAATGACTATCAGATGCTTCAGACTAAGGAGTCTTCAAATATCTCAGGTTGCTCTTATAAACAAACTACAATGTGAACACAGAGTCAAGAGGAGAGGAAGCAAAAAGAACTCTGCAAGGCACAGTTAGCAGCTCCATGAAAGCTACTGTTTCCTGTTTGCTAACAAACCTCATTCTTCCAAAGGGGCCTTGTTCAGCATTAACAGGTCCTGTTTGCCAGTGGCTCTGGGTCAATTCACTGAAAACCAGTTGTTTCCATTTCACCTATGTAGTCTGGGCCAATCCCGCCCCTTCCCTTCTTGTCCTTCCTAGCAAGTTTCTCCATCGTTTCGAATCCTTCCATTGCCATTTGTTTTCATTTTCCCCTTTCAAGTACCTCTTGGTTCCTCCAAGCCTTCGTCACTTTCCCACTTTCTTTATCAATCCTGGTCCTAAATCACTCCCAGTCCCACAGATCCCTCCCTTTACACCCCAGTCTTTAGCCCCTCGCATTAAACATATTTCCTCTGATCCAGGACCTCCCATTACACATTAAGCATGTCAAACTCGCGACCTGTGATCTGCATGTGGCCCATAACGAATATTTTTGTGGCCCAGCCAATAGAACGGTATGTAAGAAATGTTTTAATAAAATTTTCATAACTTAATTTTTACAGTATCCTGTTATACATAATTATTAATAACAAACTACGACGTTCACTAATGACTGATTGCCATAATCGTGTTGCATTCATTTCCCTTCGGCACCTTATGCACAGGCGCACCATTTCTCTCCACTCATACCAGCAGCGAATATTTTAGCAGCCAATTGCCACGTCATTAGCTTTGGACTGACTTGTTTGGTGTGTGCAACAGGAAATATTTTGCTTTTGGAGAACAAGAAAAATAGGTTGATTTTCATTATGGTTATTACCTGGTGGAGTTATTCATTGTCTGGAAAGATAATGTTCAAGGAAAAAATGTTATTTTTTATTAAAATGTTCTATTATTTTTTTGTTAACAATTACTCATTTATTTCAGTCCTTTGTATTCAGCATGTCTCTATTAAAATAAATTTACCTTTTTATAAAAATTGAAGCTTTTGTTTATTTGCGGTCCACATAAGCTTAAATTTTGTTTATTTGGCCCGTGTTAGCCTTTGAGTTTGACATGCTTGCATTACATCCATTCTCCTAGCAACTCCCACTAGTTCTTGACTCTCCCACTGCCTCAAAGGGAACACAGGCATTTTAATGGTGACGAATAAAGCCCAGTTGCCTGTCAAAAACACTACCAATTGATGCTCACATCAACAGAAAATTATACGAAAGCACTTGATCTCAAACCTCCTCACCAACATTATTACTCTTTTATAGCAAGCTGATATTTTTGTGAAAATAAATACCTTACTGCTGTTTTATCTTGTAATTTTCTTACTACTAATGTTGAAAATCTTGTCATATGTTTTTTGGTTAACTGTATTTCTAATTATGTGAATTGCCTGTTCATATTTGTCCATTTTTCAATTGGGTTGCCTTTTTCATTGATTTATATATTTGGATTATTAGACTTTTATCATTTATATATCTCATGAATATTTTTTCCTTGATGTTCCTTGTCTTCTTACTATCTGGGATGACAGACTGAATATTCTTTAAAATGCTATTAAATGAGCCTGGACGGCTTAAGCATTGACCTCTGAACCAGGAGGTCATGGTTCAATTCCCTGTCAGGGCACATGTCGGATTGCAGGCTCAATCCTCAGTATGAGGCATGCATGAAGCAGCTGATCAATGATTCTCTCTTATCATTGATGTTTCTCTCTCTCTCTCCCTCTCCCCTCCTCTCTGAAATCAATAATACATTAAAAAAAAAGAATTCTATCCAGTATGAATTTGCTGTAAATTTTATAAGGTAAAAGAAACAAGTAAATATGGTACATTGATCAGTGAATTGGATTTCAACAAATGGGCCTGCTTCCTTTCCAGTATATTTGTCTTAAAATCTTACAGTGGGACTGCATTTCTTAGTTTTATATATGCATTTCCCCTCATGTTCGTTCCCTTTCTTTTCTTTTTTAATCACAGAAGCAATATATTTTATTGTGGAAATGTGGGGCACGGCTACAGTGTTTGAACAGGTTCAAGCCTTGGACTGACAAGAGGGCACAGTCCTCTCGTGGCCACGTGCAAGTCCCACTTGGAGGGCAGAGCTCTCCCCACACAATTATAGCCAACGGCTGTAGCTGTAAGCTTGAACCTGTGGTCCGAACACGTGGCCCCACGTCCCTGAGTGATATAGGCTGGAAGTAAACAAAGCTTGATCAGGTGCATGTAATTGAGTAGGATCAAAACCCATGAGAATGTTGTAAAACATCTTGACCACGCCCTTACTTTGCCTCATGGCATCTGCTACAAAATAAAGACACGGCCTGTAGTCCGTGGCGCTGTCTCTCCATCTGGGAAGCAGCGTCTCAGTGAGACCCAGCTTTCATTCTCTTATCTGTCTTTTCAAAGCTTTTCAGCCACAGGTTCACCTGTGGCCGTGCTGGTGGGGCACATAAGGCGCCCGGGGGCTGAGTATGCCATGGCCGTGCCGGTGTGCCACATGAAAAGGTTTTAAATATGCATATGTAATAACAGAAATTTCTTTCTGCCTACCCAGTAGTCATTCCCCCTTCATCCATGGTGGTAAAGCCCAGATTTTGTTCAGGCAGCCTCTCAAACTTGTTAATTGGATTCTGTAATTCTCTAATTTTATTAATTGATTTATGAAGTTCTGAAAAAAAGTTACATTAAGGGGAGGAGTAGGATAAACCAAGAAACCTAGCCTCAGGTCCTTCAGAGAGACTTAGGGGCCTGGAACTGCGGGTCTGGGGGTGAGCGTACAGGGAGAAGTTTACATTTAACAGTGTAGTGAGGCTGCCTTTGTATCTGCTGTGGTTCCAGTTAGAAGGTGCTCAGATAAATTCCTTAAAAAAGTCTAAAATCGATTCTGAGTGAGGCGATTTTCATAACTAGTGGACTGGCAAGCCCAGTAGACATCTACGCTTAGGAGGGTGTTGGGTGAGAGAACTTGGCATGCGATGTGACAGAGGACAGATGTTGGTATCTTGCCTGACCCTAGGAAAGAGAGGGACTAAGCCAGAAGCAGAGAACGTAATAATTTATGAAGGACTTTGCATGGCTTGAAATGGTAGTCTTGTTAATGTGATGAGATTGCCTATGTGGGTAGAGGTCTGTTGGGGACTGTCTCTCAGGTTACAAACATGTTGCAGACACAGATTCAGAGAGCCATGAAATGTGCACAAAATTCTTTAGAGCCAAACAATGCACATTCAGGCCCAATATACCGGATGAATATGCTGCAAAATAGACAAGATGCTTACATAGATGTGGACTCTTCTTCCACATGTTCTTTTAATCTTTTTCTTATAAAATATTTCACACCTCAAATAATTTAATATGTAAGAGATAAAGAAGGCTAATAAACATCAATCATCTGGCTTAAGAGACAGAACATTATCAATCTCTTTGAAGACCCAGGTATATTTTTTTATTTAATACCCTAAACTGAAAACACTACACCTTCACTCTGTATGTCATTGCCAGAGTTGCACCACATGCCCATACCAAAACATGTTATTTCAATGGTGACAGGACCATCAGGATTGCTTAAACAAGAGGCTTTTAAATTTTTTGGTTTGCAAAACCCTTTATATTCTTAAATATTATGGAGGATTCCAAAGAACTTCTGTTTATACTAGAGGCCCAGTGTACAAAATTCATGCACTCTGGGGGTAGAGGGAGGTCCCCTCAGCCTGGTCTGTGCCTTCTCACAGTCTGGGAGCCCTCAGGGAATATCTGACTGCCAGTTTAGGCCCATGCAGGGAGCGGGCCTAAGCTGGCAGTCAGACATCCTTAGCGCTACCATGGAGGCGGGAGAGACTCCCGCTACCACTCCTGCGCTCACCACCTGTGAGCCCAGCTCTGGCTGAGTGGCGCTCCCCATTGTGGGAGCACACTGACCACCAGAGGGCAGATCCTGTTTGAGCATCTGCTCCCTGGTGGTCAGTGCATGTCATAGCAACCAGTTGTTCTGCTGTTTGGTCTATTTTCATATTAGCCTTTTATTATATAGGATTGGGTATATCTAGCAGTAATTACCATATTGGAAATTAAAACAGAACATTTAAAAATATTTAATTCATTTTTAAAATCCAATAATAAATCCAATACATGTTAATACACGTGCATGTACACACACATACTCTGCATAAAAAAAAAAAAAAAAAAAAAAACCACATATTTTCCAAAGCAAAAAATAATTAGTGAGAAGAGCCTTAGTTTTACATTTTTGCAAATCTCTGTTTGGTTCAATATCTGATTCTGCATTCCAGTGGGTTCTGATGTTGCTTTGGTTGAAGTACATGAAAAAAATTTGGCTTCACAGGGATATGTAGTTGGAAATGATAGGAGTGTTTTAATAGCCTTTTCAGATAAGTATGGATACTCTTTTTTGATACTATACCAAAACAAAAAAATGATAGCTTCTTATTGGTTAGAAGCAATGCAGAATCTAAAACTATTATCAACGAACTTTTCAAGCTGTTACAATAAAAATCCATTGGGCCATTTTGAATTGGAATATAGCTTTTACCCATGCATCCTGGTTCTATCATTTCATGAAGGTCATTTGGAAAACACTGGATCACTAAGTGAAGTGTTACTACTAGAATATGTCCATACATTCTTTGGTACCTCTCCCTTTAAGAGGCAGAGCTTATTTTCCCTCTCCTTGCGTGTGGGCTGTGCGTATGACTCACTTCTAATGAACAGAATGTGGTGAAAATTACACAGTGTCTCTTCTGAGAGTAGGTCATAGGCTTCTATTTTCCCTCTCTCCCTCTTGGGTCACTTTGCTCTGGGGGAAGCTGGCTGCCATGTTGCGAGGATACTCAAAGCCCCGTGGAGAACCCAGGTGGTGAGGGACTGAGCCACCTGCCAGCAGCCATGGGAGCGTGCCTCTTGGATGCACACACGCTAGCTGCATGCAGCCAAGCTTTCAGATGGCGGCAGCCTCCACAGACATCTTCCCTGCGGCTGCCGGAGAAACCCTAAGTCACAACCGTCTACCTGAGTCAAATCCTTGACCCACAGAGACGGAGAGATAATAAATGTTTGCTATTTTAAATCACTACGTTTGGAGTAATTTGTTCTGCAACAACAGATATCTGAATTATGCAGATCTTCCCAATGTCGACACCTTATTCAATGCAAGAAGAAAAAAATCACACTTGCAGATATCATCACCCAGCTCATCAGAAGAATCCTTTAAACACTGGGAAACTGTCAAGTGATGTGGCAGATGTGGTTTTCAAAATTCTAATTTATGCCTAAAAGACCAAATTTTTATCATTAGCAACAAATAATGTCAGCTATTTCCCTTGAAGTGACAATCTCATTTTGCTCATTTGCTGGGAAATGTCTACCAAACACCAAGTCCAAATAATCACACCGTCAGTCATCCAAGCAAAAAGAGCTGTGTTTTGGGGAGTCTAGTTCCACTAGCCTATTGAACAAGCACGGAGTTGCTTTTTGCCAACCAAGTGATGCCTACGACTCCCTCCCCAGGAGGAGGAACCCCACTGCAAACAGAGTAACAATACCTGCCATCAGGCCCAGCAGTCCCAGCACATCAACCCGCTCCATAGTCTGCAGGTGCGGGGGCTGCCACGGCAGGCCAGACTCACACAGGCACTGGATGGAGCAACACTTGACTCACCTGGAGAAGAGAAAGGCGAGATCAGCTTCCATCCCGAGTTTCCCCCATGGCCAGCGTGTCTGAACCGCATGTACTCCTCTCTTTGGCTACCGCTGAAGGACCCCCCTTCCCTCCCTGCTAGCAGCAGATACAGCCGTAGGGCTGGTCAGGTGCCATAGGACACACGTGCTTTAGCAGGAGGAGGAAGGACACATCAAGTCCAGCAGGGAAAGATGTCCCCAGAAGAGAGGTGGCCAGCATGGGCCGTGAGAGCCCTTTCTCTTTTGAAGGAAATGCTCCAGGCACAAGGCATGTTCTTATGCAACTGTATAGGGATGGGAAAACTGCATACGTCATTGCGTTTCCCAGCACCTTTCCTCAAGACAAACATAGAGCACTGGTATGCAGCAGACTCGCTTTACGTCTATTTTTCATCCTGCCACACAGAATACGGAAGGACATGGACTCAAGGTTCAAAGTTTAGTATAACGACTACTTTCAACGGCTTCATGAAGGACATTCTTGGGTGAACTTGGCTCTCCCTCCTCCAAGAGCATTGGTGAGAAACACAGGAACTGCAAATAGCGCTCGAAGCCATGACCTTGATTCATGCCAAGGCGCTAGCAGCTTTATATAACATTTTTTATTTATTTAAAAAGTTTTCTTATTTATTGATTTGAAAGAGAGGGAGATTTATTGTCCCACTTATTAATGCATTCATTGGTTGATTCTTGTATGCGCCCTGACTGGCGATAAAACCCAACTTTTAGTATATCAGGACAATGCTTTAACCATCTGAGCTACCCCGCCAGGGCCTACATACTGTTTTGTTATTTTTATTTTATTTTTTAATATATATTTTTAAATATATATTTTATTAATTTTGTTTTACAGAGAGGAAGGGAGAAGGATAGAGAGCTAGAAACATCGATGAGAGAGAAACATCGACCAGCTGCCTCCTGCACACCCCACACTGGGGATGTGCCTGCAACCAAGGTACATGCCCTTGACCGGAATCAAACCTGAGACCCTTCAGTCCGCAGGCTGACGCTCTATCCACTGAGCCAAACCGGTTTCGGCTGTTTTGAAATTTTTTTAAAAAATACATTTTTATTGAGTTCAGAGAGAGAAACATAAATTGTCTGTTTCCTCTTGGGGAGGGGGGTACACACCGTTTTAAAAATAAATGTCAATACAATGAAAAATGCAAATAAATCTTTGCATTACTGTGAAACAGTTTTAACCTTGCAGGTCCACTAAAAGGGTCCCTGGGACCTCCACAGCTAGCATGGAGGAGTGTGGCAATATTGAGAAACTTAGAATTACTAGCAGAAGGTGGGGGGAGTGGTTTTTAACTCCCACAGGCCCAAGGGCAAGTGTTTATTTCATTTAAAAAGTTTGGAACAAAACTAAATTACTGATTTGTGGCCTCATAAGGAAACAGAGCTCTGAGAATGTGTTCACCCCCTGCCTGCCTGTATTCCTTCCTTTTGAGATATACAGTGCCGGCAGGTCACATTCCCTCACTCCGTCCATCACCCTTGTCCCCTAAACCCTCCTATTCTGACCCAGTAACTTCCAGCCCTAATGCCCTGCAGGTGTTCCCTCTCAGTCCACTCCTTCCGGCCAGTGCTCCAGACTCCTATTCAACCCCAGTCCCACCAGGTGCTCCCATTTCCAGGCCGGTGACCTCAGTGGCCTGAGGGGGGGAAGGACAAACAGGCAGTAGGACCCCAGGCGTTGCTGGGGTTAGAGGAAGGAGGCTTTCTCCGAAACCCAGGCATCTGAAACGTCGTGGACGGGCTGTGCAAAGCCTCAGGGCCAGCGTCCCAGGAAGTCATCTCCTTGGGAACCATAGATGTTCCCCCTCCCGCTGCTGTCACTCCGCCCCCCTCCCCATGGCTCCCTCTCCTGCGGCCATGGCTGGAGGGAGCAGCAGAGCGGAGGGACTCACACGTGGAGCCCCGTGGGCCATGCCCTTGGGGCCACGGTCTTCACTTCTTCCCCCGGGGAAACGGGCCATGCGGGGTTGGGAACAAGGGGTCCCCGGAAACATGTGCATTCGCTATTGGCCTCTGTCCCCGGAGACATCCGGAGGCGGGCAGGGAGTTTGCAGCGGCTTCGGGCGGACAAAGCCGGAGCGGCAGACGGACTGCGCGCGGCTAGCGCCGCAGAGGGAACCGGGACGCCGCGCAGCTAAGCCCGGGGAGGGCTGCGGCCCGGGCCTTTCCCCGGAGCTGGGGCCTCTCTGACTCAAGCGCGACCCCTGGAGGTCAAAACTCCGCGGCACCTCGCAGCGTCCCGCCCCTTTCAGAATCCGTCTCCACTGTAAGGTTTGCCTCATTTTCCGCTTTGGAAAAAAAAAAAAAAAAAAAAAAAGAGCGCACTTCCGGAGTAGGAACGCCAGGAGCTTTCTGGGAAATGGAGTCTCGTCAAGAGGATTCTGGGAGTCATAGTTCACACTGTTCCTTGCGCATGCGTATTTCCGTCTCCCCCCCCCCCCCCCCCAGCATAGGGTCTATTGCTCCAGGATGGGGGCACGGGGCCAGGGCAAGAGAAGAGATCTATGCATCCAAGCCCACCTGGTCTCCGACCATCTGCCCTTCGGCTTTCTTGTCCGTTGGGGAGGGGATCTGGGTGGGATGTGACAAATGGACTTGGGTGCCTGTCAATTACAATTGCCAATTGCGGCCTGTGCTAACGCTGAGATGCAAGACCTAGCGGCATCGTGTTACTGTCAGAAGAGGCATCGGAGCCGAATTTTGTTGGCATAGGACTAGGTTGAGGGGAGACACACCCAAATTCTGGGCAGAGTCACCAATGAGTAAGGCTATGACCTTGAAAGGACCCTTGAGACACAGATTGTAGAGATGGGTGCTATCCCTTGACATTGTAAAGCTGTTGTTGGCTTAGCCAGGGGTGCACTGTGACCCTAACATCATGTTACTGAGGTCACTGTGGCTGTTTTCCGCAGGGTCGGGAGGGGAGGGCATCGAGGACCTAGCACTAGTCCAGGGAGATAAGAGCCAACCGTGACAATGGCAGGCAGTGTGGTGATGACTCAGGGAGAGGGACATGTTGAGGATTTCCAGATTTCTGGAAATATTTGCATGTTTGCAGATATTTACACTTAGTGAAATTCTTACTCATAATCTGTCTCAACCCCTCCCCTCCATGAAAAAACACTTGAGGGGGTCAAGGAGTGAGCACACACGTGCAAATCCATTCACAAAACTATTGAGATGCACACTTTGACCCAAAGGGCATTCATGCACAGAGCTGTACAACTCCCAGATATACCCAGCCTTGTGAACACACTGGTATGAAAATACACACAGCCACATAGCTACTCATGATCACACACACACACACACACACACTCACACACACACACACACACACATACTTACTGTCTCAGTCATGGGTCCTGGTAAACGGATCTTTCATCTCAGCTCAAATACAGTCTGCCTAGAGCTGAGCGTGTCCTGCCATCTTAGGCTAAGTGTGTTTGCCCAAAATGACAATGGGCCTTTTGGGGCCTCTTTGGCGTCTTTCTGGAAACGTCACCTAGAGCTCAGCCTTTGTCCTTCCTTCAACATCCATGTCCACTAGGACTTTGACTCTTCCTAGTCACTGTCCTACCACCTGGCCTGAAGGGAGGGAGAAATGGTGCTTGAATCCAGGCAAAGGCTTTGCTGAGAGTCTTCCCAGAGCAGTAGTTCTGGACGTATGTGTATGTGCCAGACTCTTCAGAGTCCACTGAAACCTCTGAGCCCTCTTCCCAGGTAAACCACATCTTCATATCTATACTATGGAAACCCATCTGTGAGGCTCTGGTCAGGAACCTCACTAGAGGTAGGTCAGAAGGCATTTCCTGGTTGCCCTCTCTGCAGCCTTCCAGTGGTTCTAGAGCAGTGTTTCCCAAACTTCTCTCATGACGAGAATCACCTGGTGGAGTTGTTAAAACACAGATTCCTGAATCCCAACTAAGAAGTGCTAAACTAGAATTTTTGAGAACATATAGGTAAAATTGCATACCTAACTTAGTGCTCTGTATATAAAATCTGTCTTAGAGCACTAGTTAAGTATACAATTTTACCTATATGTTCCCAAAAATTCTAGTTTCGCACTTCTTAGTTGGGATTCAGGAATCTGTGTTTTAACAACTCCACCAGGTGATTCTCGTCATAAGAGAAGTTTGGGAAACACTGTTCTAGAGGGAGAAGAGGGGGGCTCCAAGCACCTACAGGAGTCAGGGCGTTAGAAAAGGGCACCTTCTCCCGTTTATGTTACTCTTAGCTGTCAGTCTTGCAGCCCCCTACTGGGCATTGTCATTAGGTGGGTGAGTGGAAGAGTCGGCCAGGTAAGCAGTTCAAACTTAACAGATGTTTAGTTATTTAGAGTTAGTAGGTCAATTAGAGAGCCAGTAGGTCAAGCAAATTACTTGTAGTTTAAAAAAACATAATCAGCCAACTCAGAATAAGTTGTTCAGATGGACAGTATCCATCAGTCAATGCAGTGGTTGGTCTGTCCATCAGGGAGCCAGTGGTTGGGAATGCTAAACAGCTGGTTCAGCAGTGAGACAAAAGGGCAGCTGGGGAGAGGACATCTGGCTAGTGTTTCCACTTTTACATCCTGAAGGCAATGTAGGAAGGCGGAGAGAGGAGCAGACTCTGAGGCCACCAGAGGAGGCTCTGGTTTGCTGGGAAATACAGCTCTACTGGTGCGGGGAACAAAGGGAGAGGAAAAGCTGCAGAGCAAGGCCCAGGCCGAGCTGTCACCAGAGGGCAGAGTGGCGTCCCTTAATTTCCACGCTGGGCACACTGGAGGTTCAACTTCAGGCTTTTGGAGCTCCTGTCTCCGGCTAGCCTCTGAAGAAAGGCTCCTGAAAGGACTTCTCCTCTGAGGAATGCCTAGCCAAGCAAGCAAGACACACTTGGCTCTGAGCTGGGAGGAAACTGGTTAGCCGCCCACCAGGAGGAGGACCTGCCTTTTCCGGGCACTGCTGCGGCCAGCACCGGGGAAGAGCGGGAGTGGAGGGGGAGGAGCCCCTCACCAGTCTGCCCCAGGAGCAAGGAGCGGAGCACCTCTCTGAAGCTGAGGCACGGAGGGCAGGACCTGTCACCTCCCAGGCTGCGTCTCCTTCAGCATCTCTAGGGGCCGATGAAGAGCCAGACCAATGACCTGAAACCTCCAGACTCCCATTCCTTGGCTGAGCTCCAGGGTTAGCTGCTGCTTCTGCAATGGATGGCAAGTCTGACCACAGCAGGAGTGTGGCGGTTAGCTACCGACAACGAAGGAAACATGGGGAAAGGACACACAGTGAGTTTCATTTACCTTGGGAGTCACAGATCTATATATATATATAAAAAACCTAGGCAAACGTTACGACCGGACAACCAGCCAGTAGCTATGACACGCATTGATCACCAGGGGCAGATGCTCAATGGAGGAGCTGCCCCTGGTGGTCAGTGCGCTCCCACAGCCAACCTCCTGCAGCCGGCCCACCTCCCGTGGACCCCCCCACCCCCCAGGCCAGCCCTGATGGGCTCTGATCACTGGCTGGGCCGAGGGACCCCACCCATGCACAAATTCATGCACTGGGCCTCTAGTATTCTTATAAGATGTCAAACATGCCACTGGACACAAAGGCAAGAGTCAGAAAGTTTGAGTTCTTTTCTTCCGCAAAGGGAAGTGCATGAGGCCAGAAAGTAGTGTCTCCCAGTCATGCTTAGATGGTAATGCTAGGCCTCCAGGCTTATAAAAACAGACAGGGACACACTCTGGTTCCAGCTGGTTTCTGTGACTCAGAGCAGTTAGCGGAAAAGAGTAACGTGGGGCACAATGAGTGCTGCCACCCTGCGTGCCTCACACTTTATCTACAGTCTCTTGTGAGAGGCGTCATTCCTGGTTTACAGAGGAGGAATCTGAGGCCTAGGCTTGATATCATGCCTGAGCGCCCACAGCTGGGAGGGTACAGAACCAGATTTGAACTAAGTCTGCACAGCTCCAAAGTTCTTTCCTTTGCCCGGGTATCACACTCTAGACACGGATGGGGAAAGTGAGGCGGAGGGAAGTTGGGAAGGTTTCTAGGTCCCGAGGGAGCTCTGGATAGACCTGTCCCCTTCAGAGAGTCTGCAAGTCTGATATGCCATGTGATGGCACTGACACCCCCTTCTCTCTCTCCCAGGCGTGCAAGAAATGCAACACCACCATCTCGGTACAGCCCCTTCCACGTTGTACTATTGCAGGTAATGGAGCTGCAGAGGTAAGTGGGAGCCAGGTCATGAAGGGCCTTGGGAGTCAGCTGAGGGATCATGGGTCTTCTCTAGAAGGCAGTGGAGGGCCAAGGATTTTTAACAAGGTGTGGCATGATTGGATTTGTGCTGACACAAATGTATAGCCTATATGTGTTGGAGAGAAATGTTGAGTATATATTGAATGGCCAGATTATTATGATCTCTGAACGCATAATAACCTGGCCACTCAGTGTATATCCTATATAATAGAAGGCTAATATGCAAATTGTCTCTTCAACAGTTCAACTAGCAGGCGGCCAGCCAACCACCCATGTGTCCTTCCCCTGGCCAGGCTGGCTGGACCCCCACCCATGTACGAATTCATGCACCAGGCCTCTAATACACACACACACACACACACACACACACACACTAATCTGGCCTCTCAGTGTATATTTAGTATGTATTAGTAAGCCATCAAACGTCCTTAAATTCGGCCCTGTGAGAAATGTTTACTCTCATGGGACAGGAGTCTCCCACTTATCCGCAGTTTCCCTCTCCAGTTTCAGTTACCCATGGTCCGAAAATATTAAAGGGAAAATTCCAGAAGTAAGCTTTATCCGTTTTAAATTTCCCATGATTGTGAGTGGTATGGTGAAATTTCGCACCATCCTGCTTCATGCCAGGACATGAATCGCCCCTTCGACCAGTGTACCCATGACTCACCTGTCAGTCACTTAGTGACCATCTCGGTTATCGGATGGACTGTCGTGGTATCACAGTGCTTGCATTCAAGTCATCCTTACTTTACTTAATACTGACCCCAAAGTGCAAGAGTAGTGGTGCTGACAATTCAGATAATGCCAAAGAGAAGCTGCAAAAATACTTCCTTTCAGTGAAAAGGTGAAAGTTCTCAACTTAATAGGGAAAGAAGAAAAAAATCGTATGCTGAGGTTGCTAAGATATCTGGTAATAAAGAAATTCATGCTACTAGTTTTGCTGTCGCACCTCAAACTCAAAAGTTGTAGCCACAGTGCATGATAAGTGCTTAATTAAGATGGAAAATGCATTACATTTGTGGGTGGAAAGTTTTTAAAAAATTACATTTTTGAGAGAGAGAGGCCACATTCACATAACTTTTATTACAGTAGTATATTGCTATAATTGTTCTATTAGTTATTGTTAGTCTCTTGCTGTGCATAATTTATAAGTTAAACATTATCAGAGGTCTCAATGTGTAGGAAAAAAAGATAGTATATAGAGAACTCAGTATTATCCATGGTTTCAGGTGTTGCACGTGACCAAACAGTCCCAAATGGTGGAGAGGCATTCTCATATCTTCCTTAAGAATATGGTCCTTCAAGTTAATGGACAACTGCTTAGAGTCCAAGCTCTGATGCAGACTAGTTAGCTATGTGAAACCTCAGATTAGTCACTCCATCAAAATTCCCCATTTCTATAAGGTCTAACAGTGGCATCTGATGCATGTCAACACTAAAGTCATCAACTTGTCCCGGTTTGTCAGGAACTTTACTATTTTTAGCACTGGAACTCCTTCATCCCTCAGCCCCAGACAAACCGAGATGACAGGTTGCCCTCTTAAACGCGTCACAAAACTACCCTACCTCCTTTACGTGATTAAGGCTAAAAATTATGTTTAATGCTGCCCCCTAGTGGCAGAATATAATATAACACCACTGCAAAGGCTAGATTTACATGATAAAAGTTTTTTCTTTAATACAGCAACCAATAAAACCAAAATAGCAACCAACTCCCCCCAAAAAACAACAACAACAACAACAACAACAACAACAAAAACCAGCAATCACTGCCCTAGCCGTTAGGCTAAGTGAGTGATAGAGCGTCTACCCGTGGACTGAAGGGTCCCTGGTTTGATTCCAGGCAAGGGCACATGCCCAGGTTGTGGCTTAATCCTCCGTAGGGGGCGTGCAGGAGGCGGCTGATTAATGATTCTCTCTCATCATTGGTGTTTCTATCTCTCTCTCTCTCTCTTCCTCTCTGAAATCAATAAAAAAATATATTTTTTTAAAATAAAAAAAACCAGGAACCACTGATGTTAAGAAGCAGGGTAAGGATATTGTCCAAACCATTTAGTTTTAAATTTATAACTGTTGCAACCCTACTATGTTTTAATAGTCACCGATAGTCACCAGCAAATACAGTATCTTATATGGCTATTGGGAAGATTAGTAAATTTGTGTTATTCTCTGGGCTTTGACTTTTCCTCTACTCCACACCTCTGGGCCAGTTTCCTCACTTGTATCAGGGGTAACAGGACATTCCTCAGAAAGCTGTTTAAATTGTCAGACATGCCTTCACTACTGACAGTGATCTGGCCCTCACTCTGCCAGGGGCTGGGGCTCTGCAGCTCCGTGCTGGCCCCTCGGGGACATACCTTCTCCTCCTCCCCAAGGCCACTCTCCGCTCCAGAGACCAGGAAGGCCTGGCCAGCCACGCTGACGAATTCAGCTGGTTCCTCTTAAACAGAAGCTATTATTAGTCATCTGAGCTGGCCGCTGGGCAGGCACTCCGTAGGCGTACACCCCCGACACTCAGGTCCGTGGCCTTGAGCAGTGGGAGCTAACTGATGCCCAGGCCAGAACTCCGTGCCAGCCACTATCAAAGCCAGGACGGCAGTGTAAGCCCCACCTGCTTTCTGCTTTCTGCTGCGGTTGTGTTCAAACACGCTAGGTCCACCCGCCATGGCCTGGGCTGCTAAGTCCATTCTGAAGGTTTCCCGGAGACTCAGAGAGACAGAACCTGCATCCCTGCAGCTCCTGCATCGGTCGTGATGACCTACAGAAGGGAATCCCTCAAATCTTTCAAAAGCCTAATTCTGCTACAGCTGGAAAGATTCTCAAAAAGGCTTCCTAGCAATAACACATTAAGTTCTTGGGTTCTGTTTACTAGTGAAATCGAAGAAATGCGCCGATTATATTAGTAAATACCTGTAGCTACGCTGGAAAGGGTTTAACTGCTCCGGTAAGCTATAATAGAAGGTCAACACGCCCACATTTGCTGGCCTCTGCTTTGTTCTGTGTAACTTTGATCAAAAGCCTTGTCATCCTGTTTAGGTGCCTTGGTTTTTTAAAGTTCAATTTCATACATCTTTAAAGGTTTAAAAATGTTTCATCTCTATCGTGAGATATTATACAGTGGCTATAAAAAGAGCTTATTCTATTATCTATCTATAATCTATCTCAACGTGGAAATAACTCCCAGATTAAGAGGAGCAAGTTAATAAGGCACATTATTAAAGGAACCAATCAGATAAAAATATTGTTAAGGAAAGCAAGTCATAGAATATATATATATATATATATATATATATATATATATATATATATATATATAAAATGATTCCTGTTTAAAAATTACACATTTCTGCATCTGCATGGAAAATTTCTGTAAGAATATCTGCCAGCCTCTCAGTGTTCCCTCTGGAGGAGGGATTAGAAGAGAATTTCACTTGGAAGTTTTCAGCATTATTTGATTGTTTCCCAATGTGCATTGTGTTCATTTTAATCATAAAAACCAGAAAGCTGCCGAAACCAGTTTGGCTCAATGGATAGAGCGTCTGCTTGGGGACTGAAAGGTCCCGGGTTCGATTCCGGTCAAGGGCATGTACCTTAGTTTCGGGCATATCCCCAGTAGGGGGTGTGCAAGAGGCAGCTGATCGATGACTCTCTCTCATCGATGTTTTTAACTCTCTATCTCTCTCCCTTCCTCTCTGTACAAAATCAATAAAAAAAATATATTTAAAAAAAAACAAACAAAAAACAGAAAGCTGAACATACCCGCGTACACACACTTGCTATGAACGAAGGCACCGAGCCCACTGCCCAGACACCAAGAATGAAATCCTCTCGGCTTAGCTCAATGCTCAGTGTTCGTTTATGGAATGAAACGTCTTAGAACTTGATCAGAAGGAAGGCATTTTAATGCTGCGCACATACAATTTCCTTAGGAGGCTGTGTTGGGAAACTGGAGATGCATATTAAGAATAGTACAGCCCAGCCGTGGTGGCGCAGTGGTTGAGCATCGACCTATGAACCAGGAAGTCACGGTTTGATTCCTGGTTAGGGCACATGCTTGGGTTGTGGGCTCATCCCCAGTGTGGGGTGTGCAGGAGGCAGCCGATTAATGATTCTCTCTCATCATTGATATTTCTCTCTCTCTCACTAGTAAAAATAAGAATTAGGATATAAATGTCTAATCATTATGTTGTATACCTGAAACTAGTATAATATTTGTATGTGAACCATAATTTAAAAAATTAAAAATCTGGGTGAGGGGGTGGGAAGAACACACAGATTGTGATCTGTTGAGTGAGGAAGCACAAGCCACCCCCACAGAGGCGGCAGGTAGCTCCCCCAGCACCCAAGCGCCCACGCTGGGGAAGTGAAACCCACCCACGGGGTGTTCTGATTGAAGGCGCAGTTTCAATACGTCCACACAAAGGAAGTCGTCACGAGATTTATTACTTACGGGTCCCAGTGAGGGGGAGGCCGCGGAGCCTGGGGAATGGCCGTCCTCCATCCGGGGCACGCCCAGCAGGAGGCAGAGAGCAGCGCAGCAAACACCTAGGACTTACACGGTGGCTGGGGCCGGGGCCACTAACCCTTTGCAGGCTTAGCTCAAAGCGGCTGTTCTCAGAGGCCAAGCGGGGACTGAGGGTGGGCGCCCTAAGCTCAGATTCTTTCCTAAGTGTCCGGGCTCCGGGTGTGAGCAGGGCCGCCGTGTTGTAAGTAAAAGGCCGTGGCAACCATTCAGAAAGACAATAATTCAGGGGGGAAAGGTTGTTTTTCTCACCACAGAGGCAAGACCTGTATCTACGACACTTTGAATGTGGGCCCTTATCCAAACTATTATATTTAGCTCTACCACCAACAGATGTTGCCAATTAATTTTTAAAACATCTTCTGATTCAATTCTACGTCCTTCAAGCTGTGCTTAGCAGCTCTCCTGCAAATAGAGAGAAAAAGCTCACACCTGTTTAGGCTTTAAATACTCCAGAGACAACACAAGATGGTCAGCAATAGCAGAAGCAGGTAAGATAATCGCTCACCCGGCCCTCGGCCACCGGCTGGGACACGGCCTCCTGGCCCCGCGAGCTCGCCGCTGCCCTGCGAGAAGGAAGCAGGACGTCCCTTTTCTTTTCTTTTCTTTTTCTTTTTTTAAATATATTTTATTGATTTTTTTACAGAGGGGAAGGGAGAGGGATAGAGAGCTAGAAACATCAATGAGAGAGAATCATCGATCAGCTGCCTCTTGCACACCCCCATTGGTGCCCGCAACCTTGACCGGAATCGAACCCGGGACCTTTCAGTCCACAGGCCGACGCTCTATCCACTGAGCCACACCGGTTTTGGTAGGGTGTCCCTTTTCATTGTCCCTGCTGGGCCCGGCGCAGCCTGTCAGCGGCCACAGCATACCCTGGGGGCCTGGGTGTGCTGTAGAGTTTTCCGATTTAGCTCATTTTTATTTATACACAAATAATGGTCAAATCTTAAAAATATTGGCACTCACTTGAAAAGAAGAACCAGAGTGACTTAAGAGGTACAAACCGACCTGCGTTACCACCATTTGCCCACCACCCAGAACTGAAGTATCATTGCTGACATGTACACATAAGGAACTGTTTGACATTGGAATTGGGTCTCAGAAGAACTGGGTGGCCCAGAAAGAAGCTCACTACAGACGGATGCATATGCCTTTCAGCATAACGATTATTGCTTGTCTCGTTTTTGATGCTTGTATTTCCAGCAGGACATGATCTCCCTCATCTAGGGGAAATGGTGAACAACATAGACTGATGAACAAGAACAGACACAGAGATAAGGAGCCATGGGTCAGACTGTTGGACCTCAAAGGGAGGGTGGGGATAAAAAGGAGAGATCAACCAAAGGACTTATGTGCACACACATGAGCCTAACCAGTGGTCAAGGACAATAGGGGAGTGGGGGCATGCGTGGGGGTGGGGTGGGGGATTGGAATGGAGGGGGGTTAAGGACAAATATGTGATACCTTAATCAATAAAGAAATTAATAATAAAAAAAGAGGTACAAACTGTTAGTGGCGCGTACACGCATTCATCAGAATTTATTCATAGAAACATGTATTGAAACGCAACACTGGGTAGAAACCAAGAGAAACGACGGAAACATCCATGACGCCGGAGAACCTCACTTGCACGTCACATCTCTTCGCGCGGAACGAGCACCATCTGTTCAGAAACCACAGATTTCATCGCTGCTTCTCATATACAAAATACCTTATAAAGACTATTTCACTACCGAGTACCAAAGTTCTTCCAAAAAACGTACCTAAGAATCAGTGAGAATGGACCTCTTGAAACTCACAAAAAAAAAAGGGTTTAGAAGTTGATCCGACTCTACAGCTCGTCCAAGAGAACAGCCGTGATTCGTTTTATGGGAGGGAAGTGCCTGTGTCCGGGGTCTGCCTCCCTTCCGAACACCAATCGGGGACAGCCAGTGGGATCGTACGTAGGCATCAGAGCACGTCTAAAACCGGTCTCAGAAAATATCCTCCTAGGCTATAAAAATACCAACTAGGATACAAAAAAATTCAGCATGTACAGCAAAGAGACGACAGCAGACACGTGTTTAAAACTATCGTACCACAATCATCGTGAACATCAAGTATCATTCTGGCAAGGTTCCTGGGATCCCTTCTGATTCAATGTGTACCTCCCTTTGTTCTGTTGTAACAGATATGGACCGGATTCTGTGTTTCTAGCAGAAGTGACTGAGTAAGTCTTGGCATCCACCCGGTTCTCAAAGTGCGGAGAGTGCGATGGTAGGAGAGAGAGCCTGTGTGTCAGGCCAGGGGCCGGCCAGCGACAGCCCCGGGCCTGTGTGGCGCGGCCTGCGATCGCTCTGTGTACCGTCTGTGGGTGCGTTCCCGTGACAAGAACAGAACGCACTGGCTGTGACGAGAGACTGGACGTGGCTTTCTGGCCTGCACCGTCTATGCAATGTCCTCTCTGGCCTCGAACAGAATAAGTCTGTTGAGCCCCGTTTTCCGTACGTCACTCGGGGAAAGGTTTCACGGAATGCAGATACAGGTAAGGTGGTCCCGGGTGAAGAACACGTGGGCTGAGGCCTGCGGGCCCCCTCGTACAGAAGTGCCACGGCAGGTCAGGAGAAGACACGCGTGTGGGTCGGCAGCTTGGGGCATTCAAAGGGTCTGGCATCGTACGCCAAGCCTGGCTGCGCTCGAGTACCTTCCTTTATTTATTTTTTTTCTGTGAATCGGCCATTGTGTCATCAAGGAACTCCCCGACCCGAACTCATCAACAAGGCGCTCCTTGTTCCCCCGAAGCCACCGGGGCGGCTCCCCAGCACGGCTCCCAGCCCCGGAGATCAGCCGCCCGGCACCCTTGTGCCTTCCCCGTCCCTCTGTGTGGGCACCGGTGCCGCCGGGGCTGGCCTCCCCGCGCCTCTCAGAGCCCTTTCCGGTGGCAGGCCTCGTCGTAGCTGGCGCTGCCGCCGCCGGGGCCCAGGGCCTCCAGCATGTCCCTCCGGACGAAGCGGACCAGGTTGTCCAGGGGGCACAGGGGCGTGGGCCAGCGCCCGCGGCCGTCCTGGCAGAAGGCGGTGTGCCGCGTGACGTCCGCGCCGTCGTACAGCACCCGCACGGCGTGCCCGCCGGGCCCCTCCCGGTCCCGCCAGAGCTCCAGGACCAGCCTGGCCGCGAACCGCGGGAACCGGGCCTCCGCCAGGCCCAGGGCGCTGAGCAGGGGGGACAGGGTGACGTCGTGCGCGGAGTAGAGGGCGAAGGCCCCCTCCCGCCGGCCCTGGGCGGCGCGCAGCAGGCGGCCCACCGTCTGGTTCAGGAGCGGGTGGGCGCCCAGGAGCGCGTAGCCCCGGTACAGCTGCTTCTCCCGCCGCTCCCGCTCGTCCTCCATCTGGTGGGCCTTGATGGCCCTGAAGTGGTCCATGCCGATGCAGCCGCCCCGGGCGCAGGGGAAGCTGAGGTTGTGGCAGAAGTGGCAGAGCAGCGCGTCGATGGGGTTGGCGGCCCGCAGCTGCTTGGTGGGCACGTCCAGGATGCGGGCCATGTCGCCGTAGGCCCGCTCCAGGGGGCCGCTCCGCAGGCGCAGCAGGTACTGCCGGCGCTGCTCCCGCTCCAGGTAGTGGTTCCTCGCCGGGCAGGAGCAGCTCCCCGAGCAGAACAGGGCGCTGGGCTGGTGCCTGAAGTACACCTTCCTCCAGTCGAAGTCCGGGAGGAAGCCGTACAGCAGGGCCAGCCCGCTCTGCAGCGTCCGGCTCTTCCCCGTGGTCTCCAGGTAGAGCTGGTCCGGGGACCAGTCCGCGGGCAGGAGCTTGTGCTTCTTCAGGTAGATGTCCCTCAGCAGCTGGCCGTTCTGCAGGTGCTGCACGACCCCTGAAACAGAGCGACACGGGCTTTCCTGACTATGGGATTGAGCCAGTGCCTGGCACCAGACTCCGTAGCGCAGGGTGAGATCCTATGACCCAGCCCGCTGCCCACCTCCCCTGTGGCCTTCCTTCTCCCTCCCCCAGGTCCCAAGAACAACTCCTTCGGCTCCCGCGGGCGGCTGGACCTCCGGGCCCTCAGCAGCATTCACGGAGCATTGCACTGTGCGAGGCACTTTCCTCCACACACTGTCGCACGTCCCTCACCACCAGCCCTGCCCGGAGGGTGTCAGCCCCATTTCACGGGGCTGTCTATCCTCCGAAGCCTGTGTTGGTCCTATAGGAGGACCCTGCGGCCTGCAGCAGGAGGCGGGTCTCCGTGCAGCGGAGGGATCCGCCAGGACAGGCAGGGGAGCGGCTTCCTCTCCCAGGCCCCGCCCCTCCCCCACACCCAACAGCTGCCGAAGCACTTGGCACAGAGCAGGCCCAGCGATCAGTCTGGTCGTGCGCCGTCTCTGTGGGTGCCAAGGTGAGCCCGTGACAAATGACGGCGCTAACAGCGAGGGTAATCTTAAAATAAAATTTAAAATAGAAGATGAAACTGGCCATTAAGAGAGAATAAGGGGACAGGAGCAAACGATGCTGCAAAAGTAGGGATGCTGATTTACTAGTAGAATGTGATAACGATGATACTGCCGTAAATCAATGAGAAGAAAGGCCGGAATGAATGAACGACTGTCTCTACGTGTGTGAACCCCTCAGCCCCCCCCCCCCCCTCTTCTCAGGGGCGGCCCCTGGACCCCAAGGCTGGGTCCCACTCTCAATGCACAGCCACCCTGACCTCTGGCCAGGTGATGGCCCGGCCCTCAAGGACCCCCTTTGGTCTCTCTCTCTCTCTCTCTCTCTCTCTCTCTCTCTCTCAAGAATGCGGTCTTGCCAGCCCATCTGTGGGTGTGGCTCGGACTGTCACTCCATTGACAGACACCCAGCAAAACCACAAAGGCAGCGACAGGCAGACTGTTTACTCCTGGCTCCAGTCTCCGGAGGCCTGCTCACATTCTTGCCCTCACAGTCGGTGAGTCACTGTGAACCCTTTTGTGCTTGAGTTGGTTTCTGTTACTTGCAATCAGGGTCTAAGCGGTGGTTCTCAGCAAGCCTGGGTCTGCCCTCAGGGAGGGTTTGGAGGCTGAGCTGTCACAATAATATGGGCAATAATGTTCCCGACACCCAGTGGTGGTGGCCAGGGGGCTGGACAGTCTTCACAAGGAACTGTCTCGGTCCCATAGAACTTCTTTTTAAAAAAATATATTTTATTGATTTTTTACAAAGAGGAAGGGAGAGGGATAGAGAGTTAGAAACATTGATGAGAGAGAAACATCGATCAGCTGCCTCCTGCAACCCCCCACCCCCTACTGGGGGTGTGCCCGTAACCAAGGTACATGCCCTTGACCAGAATCGAACCTGGGACCCTTCAGTCTGCAGGCTGATGCTCTATCCACTGAGCCAAACTGGCCAGGGCTCATAGAACTTCTGAATGTGCCATAAGATGTTCCCACACGTGAAAAATCTGTTTATATAGCCTAGAACCCACTTCTTAAAAAAAAAAAATACTGTCATTGGTTTCAGAGAGGAAGGAAGAGGGGGAGAGAGAAACATCAATGATGAGAATCATTGCTCGGCTGCCTCCTGCCTGCCCCCTACTGGGGATTGAGCCCTCAACTCGGCATGTACCCTTGACCGGAATCAAACCCGGGACCCTTCACTGAGCCAAACCAGCTAGGGCGAACCCACTTATTATTTTTTTTAAATCTATAAACACAAAGTCATTTTTGTAACAGTAACATTAACATCCAATGAATTTCCAATAAACGTGCTATTAATTGAGGGGCACTTGTATTTTGTTTTGATCAGAACTTGTAAAAAAAAAACTGAGACCTGGCACCCTGGAACTTACCAGGTGCTTTGCCTGAAGTATCTAGGAACATGGGATTAATGGTATAAATTATGGCCCAGCCACAGCGGAGTAACATGTAGCAATCAGAAATGGTGTTGTTGATGAATAGGGAAGGATGGTCACAATATACTAAATGAAAGAGTGGGTAACAAAATAGTGTGTTTAGTGAGATACCACTGTGAGTGTGTGTGTGTGTGTGAACGCACACACGTGTGTGTTTGTGTGTGCGTGCACATGCATACACATGCATGAACACAGAAAGAAAGATAACTAATTACTTTGGTGGCATTACGGGTGCTATTTTTCTTCCTTTTGCTTAATTGCCATTCCTAATTTCTCTTCCATGAACATATACCGCCTTTGTTATTACAAAGGCGGTATATGTTCATGGAAGAGAAACATATACTTTGAGAAACATGGAAGAGAAACAAACTAGTTTCTCTAGTTTGTAATAACAAAATAGTTTTTATTATTTTTATTTTTTAGAAATCAGATGTTAATGGGGAATGCTGGTGGACTCAGAGCCGGGCGTGCTAGTCCTCTGCCCCCTGAGCCCGCAGCGCCCGGCCCAGGAGCACGCGCTCTCCGCTCAGGGTGAGCGCACGGGTCCCACGTACCTGTCTGTGTTAGCTCTCCCATCTCGCAGAGCGGGTGGTTGGGGAAGAGAGGCAGGGAGTGTAAGGGGCTTTCGAACGAGGCTCCGGACCCCTTGGACATGTGACTGATGAAGGCTTCCAGCTTCGGGTGGTACGGTTTCCTGAAGAGACAGCACAGATCTGGAGGTCAGCACGCGCCAGAGCGGCCTGCGCTGGTTCAGCTTCAGCAAACAAAACACCATGTGGAACGGCAATCGCTCCATCGCTCCTACATTCCAATCTCGCATTACTCAACCGCCGACGGCTACGCATGACCCACTCCGCAAGGCCAGCCGAGCGCTGTCCTCTGCCTACGTGCCCATCACTCTGGGAGTCAGCTTTGCCCTCCACGGCCGGTTCCCAACCTGCACCCCTCCAGGCTCCCTCTCCAGACGCCATGCCTAGGCTGGGAATCCTCGATCTATCCCTTCCCTGCCTCTACACAGGCCACCTGCCCCCCTCCCCAGCCCCCAACCTGCACACATGTCCTCCAGGGGCTGCACACCTCTCTCCTGCATCCCTGCAGCCACCAGCTGGGTTCTGGCCAGGCAGCTTCTGTCTGGATGCCATGGGTTCCTCTTTGGATTACCCACGCCTATTCCTGCCCCTCTCATCTGCCTTCTCCACTGCCAGCACGATCTCCTTAAAAGGCAACCAGAGTGGTCACTGCCCTTCCACGTGCTGCCTTCCGGAAGGGGCCACGCGTGCCCGTTGGTCTGCTCTGGCCCCACCTCGCACTGAGGTTCAGGGCTCCCCGGCCCTTTCCACTCTAATGCTGAGCTCCGGACACACAGACACAACCGACGTCTGTTCCCCCAACACACTTGTTCTTTCATGCTTCCAAGACTCCCCATGTGCTGCCTCTCCCTCCTAAAAACCCCCACCCTGTCCGGCCAGTGTGGCTCAGGGGCTGAGCATCAATTCATCAACCAAGAGGTCACTGGTTGTATTCCGGGTCAGGGCACATGCCCGGGTTGTGGGCTAGGTCCCCACCAGGGGGCGTGCAGGAGGCAGCCAATTGATCATTCTCATCAATGTTTCTAGTTCTCTATCCCTCTTCTTTCCTCTCTCTCTAAAATCAACGAAAACATCTATTTCTTTAAAAAAAAAAAAAAAAACAACCCACCCCAACCTTTACCTGGGTAACTCTTAATCCTTATCTGACCTCTGGAAAGGCTCCTTTGAAGAAAATTAACTGATTAAGATAACCAAGATCTCTATAGCTCTCTACAATTCGCTATGTATTTTGCACATATAACATGTATTTCACGTGGGATGGTCACAAATAGCAAAACAATAACAATACCAGTATGTTTATGAGGCCTGACTTTTTTAATATTTCTCCCATGGAGTACTTGTGGTAAATCAAGATTTAATCTAGTCACTTTTTCCCAGAAGAATGGAATGACCTATGAATATATACACATTTTCTCTGAATAACGAAATGACCTATGCATAGAGACACAATTCCTCTGAATAATGAGGTGACTTATGAATATTTACGCCTTCTTTTTGAATAGTAGGATGGCCTATGACTGTGTATCCATTTTCCAGCTGAACAGAAGCGGACAGACGAATCCCAGCTAAACCAAATCAGCGTGAACAGCAGCAAAGGGAAATCGCTCTAATGGCTGACCCCTACTGCTGAAAGCCCAAGTGACATTGACAATGCTTTAAAAATGGCTGCCAGGAGAGGTTTAGTATCTTTTCAAAAGCATAAAGCTAAAAAAAAAAAATTAAATTAAATTAAAAAATCCACCTTTCATAAAACAGGCTTTGGAACTAGGGAATGCTAGTCCTGCCCTGCAGGACGGTCTGGGGATGTCCCGGGGGCTGTGCCGGGCGGGGCTGTCTCTGCATGCAGACAGAGGGTGTGCTTTTCATCCCGAGGCTGAAACGTGCCAATATTTGCAAACACGGAAATAAAATTTCCATCTGGTCACGAGGCCGCCGATGGGCAGCACATGAACGAAGGCCACGGCCGGGAGGCAGGTGCTCTGCCGCCGGCCCCTCCTTCCGGCCGTGATGTCCGAGGATCCGGGGAGCGTGGCCGCCAATTTTAGACACAGAATCTCACGGCTGAAAGTGTTGGCTGAGGTGTCCCGGGTTTTCAGGGAATCTGACTGCTTGAGGAGGCGTCTGTTTCTAACTGCATCTGTGAAAGCTTGCTTTGGGTAGGGGGAGATGAGGATTCACAGGAGGAAAACTTCCGCTTATGGAAGAGAAGACAAGGCTGATGTGCTATTCCAAGGCCCCCTGAGGGCAACCACCTTCTTTAAATCCTTAGAGCTCACTCTCCCCTCCACGCCTCCTGTTCCCCCAGGCACTAGTCTTATTGTCACTCATACACGCCCAGCTCCCCAGCCTCAGGCCCACTGCACACGCTGTTTCCCGCCATCTGGAACCCTCTTCCCCCAGATCCTCCCGGCCATGTAGGTGCCTGCTCACATGCCACTTCCTGGTGCATGAGCCAGGTACATGGGACGGCACCTGGCACACGACATGCATTTAAGAATAAAATTCGCCGAAACCGGTTTGGCTCAGTGGATAGAGTGTCGGCCTGCAGACTGAAAGGTCCCAGGTTCGATTCCGGTCAAGGGCATGTACCTTGGTTGAGAGCACATCCCCAGTGGGGGGTGTGCAGGAGGCAGCTGGTCGATGTCTCTCTCTCTCTCATTGATGTTTCTAACTCTCTATCCCTCTACCTTCCTCTCTGTAAAAAAATTAATAATATATATATATTTTTAAAGAGAATAAAATTCATTGAATAAAAATACTGATTTGTTTTTTTCTTCTTAGGATGTAGAAAAGAATATCAAATTCATATTCGTGAATGCAAAAAAAAAAACAAAAACAAAAAACATTCACGAAACATGTCAATGGCTAATAACCTTATTGCTGGCTAAGCATAGTCCTGTGAGGCCCAGGCATTCACGCAGACATGGCCTCTGCTACAGAGTCTCAGGGAGCCACGCAGTGTGTCACTGTGAAGGGGAGCGCTGGGGTGACCGGCTTTAACGGAATCAGCTCCTTGCTGTGCACGGCCCAGACACCCCTTCCACAGGACCAGAGTAACGGCCGCACTCCCAAGGCCTGTCAGGAGGCCGTAAAAATGAATAATTCCTGAAGCTGAACCGGCACCTGGGGAGGCGGCGGGCACTGCTGGTGACCCCACTCCCACGATCTCAGGGGACTCAGAGGCCTGAAGTGGACTCTAATGGCCGGGAGTTCCTGTCCACTCTTATGAATGGACATTCATTGTTTTTATTTAAGGATGGATTTACTTAAATGACACGAATTAATTAAACATGCACGCCCCACCCACTTTCTGCAAAGGACTTAAAAGTAGATCCTAAAAATACAGAGTCTTTGATCCAACGAGGCCGAAAGAGCAAGGCCGGGGACAAGGAAGGCAGAGGCAGCCAGGGCAGCTGGTCCCCAGACACTGTGGCCTCTCCAATGGGAGCCCCGGCAACGGCCCCCCATCCATGCATCCTGCCGTCGCCCTGACAGGGCGAGGGGCCCTGGGGCCTGTCCCGGCTTCGTGACCACGGCCACTCGGGGCGGAAGAGAGGCCGGCCCTCGGAGACCCCCAGGCTGCGGTGCTCAATGACACGTCACCCCCTTAGCGAGCTCTCAGCATGGACCGGGCTCAGGGCCTCACGCTCCCACCTCCGTCAGACGCCGTGGGGGCGTGGGAAGGGAGGCATCGCGGCCCCCACGCTCCAGGTCTGCACACGGAGGCTCAGAGGGCGCAGCCACCTTCCCTGCACACACACACACACACACACGGGCGGATGGGCCTCCTGGGCGGATCGGCCCCCCAGGACTCCGTGCGGAGCCTTCAATCTGATAGGAGCCCACGGATTCACTCTGCAACCAAACCCGTCCAACAACTACTGCCTGCCAGGCTCGAGCGGGGCCTGGGCCATACAGGAAGGAGTGAGACCCAGAGCCTGGGAGAAGCTGGTGATGTGGGGAGGGCAGAGACAGTCACGCTGGGAAGGCAAGCTGGAAAGTCCCGGGCTGCACGGGGAGACGGGAGAGGGGGAGAGGCCCAGCACGCTGGCAGGTGGCCCGGCCCAATAGGCCCCTTTTCTGGGAACGACTAGAATGGCCCCCAGAGCTCCAAGTGCCCAGGGACTTTCTAGCAACAGGGACTGACCCCTAGACTGAGCCGAGTCTCTCAAATTCTCACTTCTGAGAAGCGGAAGCGCTGGCAGAGGACGAGGACCAGAAGCTGCAAGGAGCTGGGGACGAGGCAGGGCGCTGTCCGTGAGTCCTGGAGGCTGTCTTGGGTCCGGCCAGCTCAGAGGCCCAGGAGCCTGTCTGTGCCCGGGCTGTTCAAAGGCTGGATGTCCAGCCAGCGTGCAAAGGGAGGGCTAGGCCAGCTGTTAACACGAAGAAACTCTGCTGTGCCCGACCTAGCAAACCCACGTCCCTAAGCCGCCTGCCCTGCACCCCGCCCTGTGCCCTCCTGCCACTCCGGGGGCTCTAGCCCATCCCCACGATCCAGGAACAGAAGAGTTAATGCCTGGCACAGCGAGTGACCTCCACCCTGGCCCTCGTCCTCAGGCCAGCTAAGGTCCGAGGATGAAATGTTTTGTTCAGGGACCATCCCCGTGTGCCTTCCTGTCTCGTTTGCAGTGAGGCTCTGCGCCCGGTCCATGCTGAGGGTCTGATAAGCGGGTGACATGATTTTAGCACAGCAGCCTGGAGGTCTCCTGGGGCCAGCCTCTCTTCCTCCCTGCGTGGCCGTGGTCCCCGATACAAGCCCAGGACCCGTTCTCACCCACAGGGAGAGGTTTCCTGGGGGAGCCAGCCTCTCCGGGGCCCTGCAGGGAGTTGTGGGAGTGAGCCAAGCAGGCGTGGGGGACAAGCAAGCCAGGTGGCAGGTGCAAAGGTGGGACTGGCAGGGCCAGAGGCCCTCCCCGGGAAGGCGGACACAGGAGGCTGGAGGAGGGAGGAGGAGAGCACCCTGACACAGGCTCTGGGACACGACTCCAGCTGGCCGAGCACAGAAGACACAAACGCCCGGAGTGCGAGCATCGTGACCTCCGGCGGGAAATGAAACAACACGGGAAAGCCTGCAGTCGCCCAGTATCTCATGTTTCCACCAAAGATGGTTCCCTTCGCCTTCCCTGTAACACTGGACGATGAGATGACCCGAGAGTCTGGAGTTAACCTGAACCGCCCGGGTTCCCACTGTGGCCACTTGGAAAGAACAGCTGGGCGGCCAGGAGGTAATCCGTGGTCCCCTTGGGCTGCCCGGGGCCCGGCTGGCAACCAGGAGCATCCCATCGACATAGCATCTTCCCCTCCATCCCTCTCCACACTCAGCACCTTCTGTGAGGGGGGTGACGTGTCCCCAGACACGCTGGCTGAGGCCTGGCCCATCGCTTTCAATGCTAGCTGTGCCTCCGAAGGTAGAGCCACGCCATTTCCATGGGCACTGTTCCCACTCTTCTCCATTAGTTTTCATCCCGAGGGCTCGCTCTCAACCAAGAGCAGGTGGTCTCTGCCCCTGTGGACGTTGGCAGGAGCATCATCCCTGTATGTGGCTTTGCAAGTAAATGATGGCGTTCTTTCTCCTCTGTCGTCTCAGGGACTCCTCACCCCAACTCTGCGAGATCAGCATCGCCGTCCCATTCCAGAGGCAGGCGGCTGAGGCTCACAGACTGAGGGGCTCACCGGCTGCTCTGAATGGAACAGCCGAGCCGGGTCTGAGGACTCCTCACCCAGTGGTCGCTGCACCACACCCAGCCGTTTCTCAAACCGAAGGGCAGCAGGGTGGGAGCGTGGGCCTCTGTCTGGCCAGGGCTTTACCTGCAGTGCGGCTCACACAGGCGCCCTCACCTCTCTGGGCCTCTGTTTTCTCCGCGGTGAGGCGGCAGGAGCGTGCAGGATTGTTCTGAAGATCAGACTCCTGGTGAACTGCACTCACTCCATGACAGGTCACACTCCCCGTCCTGTCATTCGTTCCCCCATCAGCGTTATGATTAGAACAGAGAGAACAGATTCTTAAAAGGAACCTTTTTTTTTTTTTTAAAGTGCAATTTACCTGTCAGCCACTAGAGTGCAGTCAATTTCTGGTCGCTTTGTTTTGGGAATGACATACAGCGGGTACCTGTCCCCGTGTCGAATGAACACGTGCACCGAGACCAGCTTAAAATGGTGCGGAGCATGGCCTGCGGGAGACAGACAGACATAAAGAGAGACAGAGATGGTGTGTTGTTATCACTCAGAAGCGTCGGTTCTTTTCACGGCACTGAAGGGAGGAGGGGTAACTGGGAGCAGGGTGCTGGGCTGGGGTCCGGGTGGGGTGCCTCTGAACAGACTCCGTGGCAGGGCAGAGGGACATGAGTGGGCTGGTCATGCACCAGGCCACCGGAAGTCACAGGGTGGCCGTGGTGGCCAGCTGGAGGCCAGGAAAGCGTGAGCAGGAATATTCCTGGGTCCTCCTCGCTCACATCCACAGACCCCGGGAGGCCCAGAAACAGTGAACAGACGCGTCCTCTCGAAATCTCTCCTCAAACAAGGCGGGGCACAAGCAGACTCAACACCAATCTTTGGTACACTCTCAAAAAAAAGCAAAATTCAATGTGGAAATCACATTTTCCCACACCTTTCCTGCAAGATACCAGCAGGCCGTCCTAAGCCCCAGAGTGTCTACTCAGAAAAGCTGGGGCCGAACCTATTTTGGCTCAGTGGATAGAGCGTCGGCCTGAGGACTGAAAGGTCCGATTCCGGTCAGGAGCATGTACCTTGGTTGCGGGCACATCCCCCGCAGGGGGTGTGCAAGAGGCAGCTGACTGATGATTCTCCCTCATTGATGTTTCTAACTCTCTATCCCTCTCTCTTCCTCTCTGTAAAATATCAATAAAAATATATTAAAAAATAAAAATAAAAAAAAGAAAGAAAAGCTGGGGGTGATGCACTAGAAGTGAGGAAGTGAACTCACTCAAGTGCACAGCCTAGTGGCGGCTGCAGGAATTGCGCCCCGGCCGGGGAGCTTCTCACCACCAGGCTGTGTGCTGCGTGAGGAACCAGATCCCAGAGGGGTGTCTGTCCAGGTACCACGTTGGGCAGGGCGGGCAGGCCTACCTTCCATGCTGCGCTCGACCACGCTGGGAATGTTGCAGTACAAGAGAGCTTCGTACACCGGGTCCGTCCCGGGGGGCTCCGTCACCGGGTCGGGCATGATTCTCTTTCGACTCTTGCTACTCGCTCCATTCTTAGCTACGGACACCGGGATCAGGTGGACTGCAAGGGAAGTCAAGCGGGTCACGGCACACGCAGTCACAGCGGGCACCGAGCGTGACTGGGTCTCCACCTGGAATAACGATCCTTCCCCTCGGCATAGACGTCAGTGTGGCTAGAAGCCAGCGTTCCCTCCAAGAGCTGTTTCTTGAGCCCCCATGGTGCCTCGCCTCTCTCTCGACACCACGACCCTCTGCTCGCTGATAATTCTGCAACACACGTGGGGCCTCCCTCACAGAGGTGAAGGAAGGACTAACTTCATTCAAACGGATGACCACCTTCCCGACACCTTTCAGCATTCTAGTAAATACGGAGGAAGGAAACCACCGCCTTCCGAGTATCTGCGGAGAGCTAGGCACAGGGGTCTGACATATCTCCTTTAATACCATCTGCTGTGCACGGTGGGGCCCCCAAGCCCAGCACTACGCACGTGTCCGGAAGGAGATGGCTCATCTCACGATGATTTGCTTCTTTTCATTTTTGTTTCCTGTATTGATGGTCCCCACGGAATAGAGAAAAGGAGAGAAAGGCAGGGCCAGGATCTAGCCCACAAGCCCCTCTCTGGCCTGGGGCCTCAGGCCACCTCGGGCACTTCCCCAAACTCAGTGATCGTCAGGGTCTGCAGGTAACGGTGCAGCCAGGTGCCTGCAGCCAGCGCGTTAGCGGGACGTCATAGACTTGTCCAAAGACAGGCCAGCGCCTTTCCTCCAGGGCACCAAGCCAATGCCCGTGGTCTCTGGCTCATCTCCCCATGTTGGGGTCTGGCCAGGGCTGAGGACAAAAATCCAGCTGCCTACCTGGCCCTCTTCATCCTTAAGAACCTGCGAGCCCTTTACAAGTGCCTCAAAACTTATCCCCCCCACCCTAAAATAGGTTTTTATTGACTTTAGAGAGAAAGGAGAAAGAGAGAAACATTGATATGAGAGAGAAACATCGATGGCTACCTCCTGCATGCTCCCTGCTGGGGCTTGAGCCTGCAACCCGGGCACATGCCCTGGCAGGGAATTGAACTGGCGACCTTCCGGTGCATGGGACGACACCCAACCAACTGAGCCACACCGGCCAGGGCTCAAACCCGACTTCCATAGAGCACTGTGGGGGCGCCCACCCCTGGGTCAGACCACTACCCCTCCTTTCCTTCGGTGGAGTGGCTCCTCCCCATGCCAGCTGCCTGGTGTGTGTGTGTGGGGGGGGGGGGGGGTGTCATGCTGCTCCTCCAGGCCCCTATGTTGCCATGCTGACTGCTCCAGGGATGGGGGCCTGACACGAGCCAACTGTGCCAATAAAGGCCCTTTCCAGAGAGAGAGGCTCCCACGGGGAGAGTCTGCTTCACCGGGAGTGAGGCAGCCTCCAGGCCCCTGCCTCCTGCCGTCTGTGCCTTGAGCTGCCCCCACCACTCCTGCTCCTGTGGTTCAGTCAGTCAGCTCCTGTCTGGTCACACACGCACCTGGCCGATGACAGGCAGCGGTTGGGGACCCATGGATGTCCGGCGAAGGTAAGCGCGATGGGGGCTGGCGTGTTGGCTCACCTCTGTCTCCATTGCTCTGGGCTCAGGTGTCCCCCGAGTCACACCACGGACTGCACCAGAAGAGAGCAGGGGGCCCAGGCACGGCCCCACCATTCTGGCTTTTACCCTCCTGGCTCCCGGGCCTGCCTCACCCTCCGTCTGGCCTGGTTGCCTCCCTGGGGGTCTTCCTTGGGGCTCCTCTTTTCCGGTGTCACCATAGCCGGTCCGCGGCGACCCCTGCCCCACAGCTGTCCATGGTTCTGAAGGCAGGGGGGCAGCGTGGGGCTGGGGGCTCTCCCTCGCGAAGACCTGGGGTCAGGTGCTGGCCCTGCGGTGGCCTCGCTGTCCGTGACCCCGGGCCAGCATGCCTGCTCGCTGTGGATCACTTCCTTCCTCTGTACAAAGGCCTCTCGTGCTGCCACCCGATTCCTCCGATTTCTTCCTCCCGGTAACCTACAGCTCCTCCTCCATCCCCTCTCCTCCGCCCGCCTGCCAAGGAATAATGATTTGTTCTCACAGGCAATTCCCACAATTCCCTCAGTGCTCTTCAATCCACTAAGTTGCCTTAAATGCCCAATCTGTCTCCACCGTGCGCTGAATATAAAAGCGTCTGCATGGGATTCTCGAGTGCCAACCAGAACCACAACGCCAGAACCACATTGCATTGTTATCTGTTTGCCTCAGGCGATTTGTTTGGAAAGGCCTGGGTGGAAGTCGAGTTTACAGGTAAAATGGGAAAATCCCCATTGGTCCATGCTGAGACGTCCGGCCTCACACAGACAAGGCGGAGCAGCCGCGTCCACGGTTCCCACTGTGACCTACCCACGTTGGGCCCCGACAGAAGGCCAGCCTTTTCTTGTTACCCTCACTCTTCATCACTTCCCGCTCCTCACTCCCGTCGCCTCGTGGGGGACCACTGTCAGAATCCAGTCAGTGCTGTGGGTGCCAGTGATGAGAGCCAGGAAATCGCAACCGGGGTGCTACGCCCAGGATCAGGGGCTCAGCTCCTGCCCTCGGCTGTTCCCAAGCTCTTACCTCCTCTCTGCCCTCTGACATCTGCCACGGAGACCCGAGGGCAGGTCTTCCTGTTCTTTGGATTCCACATGTCAGTGACATCATACGGTGTTTGTCTTTCTCTGGCTGACTTATTTCACTTAGCGTAATGACCTGTAGGTCCATCTATGCTGTCACAAACGGTAAGATTAAATATCTTACCCAGGACTTCCAGAGTGCAGGAGCAGAGTCCACCGCGGCCTGTATCCAAGCCCGTGTGCAGCCTCTTGGGGTCCCCTGACGACTGGCCTCGACCTAACGGGGTCCTCTGGGTTACATGATGCAAGCACCAAGGTCTCCAAATCAGACAGAAACTAGACTTCACCGAGATCCCGGGACAGGACCCCTTTCCTTCCTTCCCCACATAACCATGGAGAGAATGTCAGCCTCCTTAACCGTCTCAGGGCCTACATCCGCTCTGCCTCGCCTCTGAGAATCTTATCAAAGCTACTGCTCCTCACCCTGGAAAAAGAACCATATACTCAAACTTTTGATTTTGATTTCTGGGGCTTCATGGGACCCCTGAGAACACACGAGACAATATGGACATCTGTGCACTCAGGCTAAGGACTCTCTGCACACCTGACTTTACCTCTTATTCAGGGTTCAGGTTCTGCCGTTGTGGATAAAACAAAACAAACAAACAAACAAACCTGTGGTATATATGCACCCTATATATGGAATGTTACTCAGCCATAAGAATATTAAATCTTACCATTTGTGACAGCATGGATGGACCTAGAGGGCATTACGCTAAGTGAAACAGTCAGCCAGAGAAAGACAAACACCGTACGATGTCACTTCTCTGTGGGATCTAAAGAACAGAATAAACTGATGAGCAAAACAGAAGCAGACCCGTAGAAACAGAGAACTGGTGGCGGCACGGGGTGAAGAGGTGAAGGGATTAAGAAGCACGCAGGGGCAGTTACAACACTGTCACGGGGAAGTAAGCAAAGCACAGGAAACCCAGGAAGATATAGTACAATGACCATGTATGGTACCAGGTGGGGAACCGGAAACATCAAAAGGAACGCTACGTAAAGTATACGATTACCTAACCAGTAAGCTGTACACCAGAAACCAATATAAAATAAAATGTGTAAAAAAAACCCCACAAAAAACAGAGTCTGCTCTCAAGCCTTCATTCCTGATCAGCTTCACACACTGCCCCGTGCAAACCCTTCCCTCAAGGTGGGGACAAGGGGGGTAAGGGGGGTTGCTGTAGAGACTATGGGGGTCCACTCTGATGACCACTTACTGCACTCGACACGACTTTCTCTCTCTCTCTCTCTCTCTCTCTCTCTCTCTCTCTCTCTCTCTCTCTCTCTCTCTTAAAAATGCCATCAGCTTGGAACAGCTCTACGGCCAAGACAGCAGGGAGTGGGGCCCCGAGCCGGTCAGCGGGCGCAGTGACGAGGCTCCACCTGGGCAGGCTCCCCGAGCGCCTGGCCCGCCCCCTCCGTGGACACTGCCCTGTGAACACGTCCTGGAGCTTCCTCTCCTGACCTGTCTCTCCTCATACAGCCTCGGCGATCCGCAAACACTCCCCTTAATTCACGACGACTCTCACTAACTCTCTCTAGTTTTATTAGTTTATCTCCTCTCAGTGGGAGAGTCCCTTCTTATCAACACTGCTGACTCCACGTGCACACACAACACACACATGTATTCCCATGTAAAGTTAATATTTAATGACAGGTTTCCATATCGGTGGATACAGGTCTATGCAATCGCAGAGTAAAGGATGCAGGAGTGCACTATTGGACACTGGCTGCCTTCCCCCTTCTTCCTGGTGTAAGCAAGGCTGCAATAAACACCTATTCTTAGGAGGAATTCAGAATCAAGAAAGGAAGAAAGAAAGAAGAAGGAAGGAAGGAAGGAAGGAAGGAAGGAAGGAAGGAAGGAAAGAAGGAAGGAAGGAATGGAGGGATGGATGGAAGGAAGGAAGGAAGGAAGGAAGGAAGGAAGGAAGGAAGAAAGAAAGAAAAAAGGAAGGAAGGAAGGAAGGAATCGAGGGAGGATAGGAGGGTGAAAGAGGGAGGGAGAGAAAGAGAGAAACAGAAAGGAAGGAAGGAAGGAAGTTAGGAAGGAAGGAAGAAATGGAGGGATGGAAGGAGGGTAGGAAGATGGAAGGAAGGGAGGAAGGGAGGGAGGAAGGAAGGAAGGAAGGAAGGAAGGAAGGAAGGAAGAAATGGAGAGATGGAAGGAGGGTAGGAGGGTAGGAGAATGGAAGGAAGGGAGGGAGGCCACTAGGAAGAAAACAAGCCATGCCCCACAGACGCAATGTGTCCGAAGGCCCTGCTCCATGATACTCCCACCCCCTCCAGTGTAAGCACATGAGCTTAATATGTTGTGATGAAAGTTGATTCATCAGAATAAATGTTGCCGCTTATCTACAGAATTCTCTTCACCCAGACACTAAACTCTGTGTTAGCTGCACATGAAGTGTTCAGAGGAAACTCAGAAATTAGTCAGAAAATAAACCTCCGAGGAAAGGATCAAAGTTAATTTTAAAAACACGAAATAAAAAATGTTAGTGATAATGGTGCTATGGGGGTATCATGTCAGGACTCTCCAGTTAAAAATGCAAGCCCTCATTATTAATTCCTCATTCAATTTGACTGGAGCTCACCAAAATAAAAACCTGAAAAGCACCTTATTGTCACTTTTAAAACAGAGTAGACAGAACAGCCACCCTTGGCATCCCCAAACCTTAGCCACTAAAACGTAGCAATATTCATGAATCCCCAAGTTTGCACATACCCCTGGGGCATAGGTTTTTTGCATAAAATATACACCGGACACAGAGGAAGGAAGGACAAAGGGCCCCGCTGGACGGTGGGCCGGGCCTGGTCAGGAGCCCAGGAGCTCAGTCTCGGCTGTTGTGACGGAGCTGCTGCCTCCCACTGTGGCCTCGGGCCTTCGGGGATGCCCTCCGTACCGGAGCTGCAAGCGCCAGGAGAGCGGCCCTCCAGGGCACGGAGGCCGGGGAAGCCAGGGCCTGAAGGACCAGCAAGGCGCCTGTCGCACTCACACCCCCGGCGGGTGTGTGTCCTTGAAGGGACCCCAGCTTTCCGACTCAGAGGCAATTTTCTTCTAATTCCTGCGCTGTGCTACCAAGCATGGCGGGTCTCCTCCCTAGCATATGGCAGATGCAAAGCAGCCTGAGGAGGGAGTATGGGGGCTGGAAGACTCAGGAAAACGATGGCTCTGCAGGGAAGAAAGGTGCCGGGGACTACAGAACACACACACATCCCCCACATGCACACACACACACCCCACATACTAGAACACCACTCCCACACACTCCACATACACACACACTACATGCACAGACACCCCCACATACTAGAACACCATCCCCACACACTCCACATACACACACACTACATGCACAGACACCCCCACATACTAGAACACCATCCCCACACACTCCACATACACACACACTACATGCACAGACACCCCCACATACTAGAACACCATCCCCACACACTCCACATACACATCTCCCACATGAACACACACACTACATGCACACACACACACCCCACATACTAGAACACCACTCCCACACACTCCACATACACACACACTACATGCACAGACACCCCCACATACTAGAACACCATCCCCACACACTCCACATACACACCCCCCACATGCACACACACCCCACATGCACACACATACATACACTCCACACACACAACTCAGGCTCAGCACACACACATCATTCACACACTCACATTCCACATATTCCTGCCCCCATACACACACACACACACACACACACACACACACACACACACGCACACACACAGCTGAGTAAGCTGGGCTCCTCAGCTGCCCACCTGAGAACGTGGGGCAGTTACCTGCCTCCCTTGGCTCAGGGCCCCACCCCTCTGCTGCTGTTCTGTCTCCAGCACGGCCTCTCTTTTCCCCCTCCGCCCAGACTTCCTCTTTCCCCAGGATCTGCCCAGACTTCCTCTTTTCCCTGGATCTGCACCACCAGGCACCAAGCCCGGAAGCGCCCAGAGGCTGGGAGGGTGGGAACGCGGAGAGAGAGCTCACTCTCCCTAAGGGCGGCCCCGCCCAGCTGCTCAGGGATGGGCGGGTGTTGGCTGGCTGGGCGGTCTGGTTTGTAAAGGAGGGGTTGGAGGTTTAGGTGAAATTGCCCAGTTTTAAAGCATCGGTAAATAAACTTTAAAACGTGAAAACAAGGTTGAGCCAAACAAAAACAAACTGACAGGCGGTGGGTCTGGAGTGGCTGCCACATGCTCCTGGGCCCTGGTCTCCCCACGGGGATGCCAGGTCCCCAACCAGGAGCTCCGAGAGGGCCTCCTGGGCTGGCTCAGTCCCTGCTATCCACCCTCTGGCGGGACGCCACACCCTTCACACCCCACCCATGCGTGCCTCCAGGACCCCAGTGCCCCCGCCCTCCCTCCTGCTCTGCCCCCAGCGCCTCGCTGTCTGGACCTTGTCCTGCCTCTCCCCTGCCCTGCGCGCCCCCCCTGGGCCTCCTCGTCCAGACCCGAGAGCCATCAGCCCTGCACGGCTGACCTCCTGGTCCAGTGGTCGGCAAACTCCTTAGTCCACGGAGCCAAATATCAACAGCATGGCGACTGAAATGTCTTTTGAGAGCCAAACTTATTAAACGTAAAACTTCTTCTAACGCCACGTCTTCAAAATAGACTCGCCCAGGCCGCGGTGTTTTGTGGAAGAGCCACACTCACGGGGCCAAAGAGCTGCAGTTTGCCGACCACGGTCTTAGTCTATGTCCGGGGCATTTCCTTCAGCCTTCAGCACACGCATCCCCTATGGACAGGAGACGTGTGCGTGAACGGATGCGTGGGTGCACGGGGGAAGGAAGCATGTACTGAACTCCCTGAGCCAGACTCCCACATGCTCCCGGGTGGCCTGCAGCATTTCCCACCCACCAGCCTCTGAACAGGGAGCCCCCAGCACTGTGTTCACCAGGCTCACCCCGGGGCCTGTTAGGAATGCAGATTCTGGGTCCCACTCACCCCGAGACTGCGGGTCTGCAGCGAGGGGCCCAGAAGGCGCTCTCCCTGTGTGTCTTTGGGACATGCATCCTAACAAGCCCCTGGGCCACTCTGGTCAGGTGCTCAGGAGACCACACTTCGGCAAACGCTCTACCGAATGGGGCCTTTCCCAGACACAGATCCGATGGTGTCATCCCTGCTTCGGTGGCTCCCCGCACCTGCAAGGTATAATACAAGGTGATGGTAGCTGTGCCCTGGCCGTGTCCACTGTCACAGCTGCCCACAGGTGGCTAGCCTCCGTGTCTCCTGCTCTGCCTTTGCATTCCCTTCTCCTTCTGCCAGGAATGCCCATCCCAGCTTCCTCCTTGGCCAACTCCGACTCATCTCCCAAGGCTGAAGCTCAGATGAACCCCTTCTGGGGGTCTTCTCTGACCTCCAAGGTTGGTTTCTTGTCCTCTACCTTCCCACATCACCCTGCCATAAATTCCCTACTTCATTTTACTTAACAAACACGCACACAGCAATTACTGTGTCAGGCGCTATTCTAAGTTTTGCATAAATATCACTTGACTGAATCCTTTGCCGACCTTATGAAATAGGAACTCTCATTATCCCCATTTTACAGATGAGGAAACTGAGGCACAGAGATGGAAACTAAGTGGAGGACAGGGAGGCAGTCTGGCTCCAGAGTCCCTGTCCTTTCTCATGCCGCCGCCTCTGACTGGTCCTAGCACATGGCACCCTGTGCCCCAGGCCCCTGCTCCTGGCTCTCCACCGGACACAGAGCTCTCTGCAGCCCCGGGGGGGAGACCAACCTCCCAGCCCAGGGCCTCGCAAACTGCAAACTCGAGGAACCTCGGCTGAGGGACACAGCTGTGCATGCTCAGGACCCTGGATCGACAAGGAACGCACGAGTCACAAAACCGCAGCATCTGAAGTGACTTCAAACGGCCTCAGGTGCAACGAGCTGCCTAACAGTCCGCTCTTCAGAGAGCGGCGTCCAGGGCTGGCACACCACCCGCTCCACCTCCGAGTGACTGACGCGGACGCGGGCTGCAATGTGTCTCCGTGGCCACCCGGAGCAGGCCCGACTCCTCCTGCAGGAAGGGCTCCTGCAGACAGCCCTGGCTTTCCCTCTGCAGGGAACTGCCCGGGGCTCTGATGCTCCCTTGGAACCTGCTCTGGTCAATTGGGCTGAAGAAGGTGACCCCAGACATAGGCGCCATGTGCCCATTTAGATGAACTCCTACCACGGCCACTGAACTCTTATAAAAAAAACAAATAAAGTATGATGTAATACACACACACACACACACACACAGCTAAAGTAACATAAACCTCAGAGCAGCCTCTGAAACAGCAAGAGCCCTGGTTTCTTTTTCTTTTTCTTTTTTTCTTTTTTTTAATATATTCTATTGATATTTTACAGAGAGGAAGATAGAGGGACAGAGAGCTAGAAACATTGATGAGAGAGTAACATTAACCAGCTGCCTCTTGCACACCCCCTACTGGGGATGTGCCCGCAACCAATGTACATGCCCTTGACCGGAATCGAACCCGGGACCTTTCAGTCCACAGACCGACGCTCTATCCACTGAGCCAAACCGGTTTCGGCAAAGAGCCCTGGTTTCTGGGGACGGCGCATGGCCCAGGGCTCTGCACTGTTGCTGAAAAGGTTTGTACTGATGAGGCTTCCTTCCGGAGCCAAGGGGTTTCCCACCAGCGCTCTGTTCTCACACCAACACTGCAGAGCGACAGCCATGGTAACAACAACAAGGACCAACTCCATGTTACAGGAGAAACGGAGGCTGCAGGAGGTCAAGCTTGCCCCCGGGGCATTGCCCAAGGGCGCCCAGCTGCTAAGAGGCAGAGCATCCTTCAAACCCAGGGTGCTGACTGCAGAGCCTGCCCGCTCCCGTCCCACTATGTTGTGGGGAAGGTGAAATGTGGGTGAAATAAGCCCCCGGGGAAAGGCTGCGGAAGCAGAAAAATGGACGACGACACAGGAGCAGGAGAAAGAAAAACAACGAACTGTTCACGGGTCTTCACAGCCCGATGGCCTTTCTCTGTGGCGCTGAAGGAGTCCCTCGGTCTTCAGTGTTCATTTTAACCGGAACAACTAACGATATGCACACCTCGTCGCTCCCTTCTACAGTTTAAAAACCAGGAACCTCGGAATGTCCCTACTTCAAAACTCAAAAGCACCGAGGACTTGAAAATACAAAACGAACCATTTTCACTAAAGGCTATTAGCGTCCAGCAAGATATTAGTACCACTTAAAATAAACAGATTTTGAGAAACTATAAACTATCTTAACCTTTTTTTTTTTTTAATCCTTTTTCGACCACCTCTACTCCTGACATTGTAGAGAAAAATGCCCAACACACATAAGCACTTAATAAATATGCGTGTTCACAGACACACTTTCTGCATCAAGGGAGAGGGGGGGGGAGGGAAACTTATTTGAAAAAACCTGATTTTTAACATTGTAACCTGTGTCCTAACTTCCTCACGTTCAAAACTTCAGGAGAAGAAAATTACCAGCGGGACAGAAGGAAACACACAGTCCAAGGTGCAGAAGTAGAACGGCACTGCTTCCTTAAAGCAAGAGCAAACCAAGTTCTATCCGATTGCCTCCACCGTAATGTCTTGAAACAATCTGATATTCAAAAAATTCGCCAAAAGAAACGGTGAAGAGAAAGTCCCCGTATTCCAGGGTAGGAATGAAAACGTTAAGTGGCACAGAAGCATATAGCTTTGTATCGTAAATCAGTGAAGTTTCTACCACCACAAAAATGCGCACCCAAACCAAGCAATTCAGTAAATAAAGCAGTTGCACTGCATCGCCACAGACCCGGGTAAAGGCCGAAGTCCCATGTTACCTAGAAGCAGGAGGGCAGCAAGAGCATCCATATCTCAACGGCGATCCGCGCCCCAAGGCATCCAAGAAGGAGAGCGCTCGGGCCCACGCAGGCTCGTTTGCCCTGAAAAACTTTTCCTTCCAGAAAGTACGGCTGCAAACTGGCTCTCCTAAAACAGAAGGGACTTTCACAGGAGTTATATAAGCAGAACACACAGGCCAATTCAGTGACGTGGGAACCACCTCATGCGAAAGCTACGCGGCGAACACAAGTCACCCCCATTCACGTCCCAGGTCCCGGCGGCGTCTGGGAGAGGAACCTCCCCCTCTGCAGCCGAGGGATGGAAAATTTTTAATGAAAAGCCCTACACAATCAGACAACCGGGAGTCCCAGCACGCTTTTTGGAAAGGACTCCTACGTTATGGCTCGTTAACCATCTGGAGTATCTTTAAGCTTCCTAGGGGAGCCTCATCTTGAAGGCTTTTCCGATTCTGGATGGATGAGTACTTTAAATTCTTTCTAGGATTTAGAAATAGGCTGTCAGAGGCACCAGATGGGTGCGTGGAATCTGCCGCACACTGGAGGTGGAGCAGGGAAACTTGCTCAAAGCCTCCTTTCCTCAGACGGCTTTTTCCAAATGCCAAGTCTTTTTTTTTTTTTTAATATATTTTATTGATTTTTTACAGAGAGGAAGAGAGAGGGACAGAGAGTTAGAAACACTGATGAGACAGAAACATCGATCAGCTGCCTCCTTGCACACTCCCTCCTGGGGATGTGCCCGCAACCAAGATACATGCCCTTGACTGGAATCGAACCTGGGACCTTTCAGTCCCCAGGCCAATGCTCTATCCACTGGGCCAATCCGGTTTCGGCAAATGCCAAGTCTTTCCCACATTCCTCGGCGCACGTGAAACATCCCTCTCGCCAGGCCACCTGCTCGTCTCTCATCACTCAGACTGTGGCAGAAACGCCACCTCCTCACAGAGCCATCCATGGAGGCGGTGATGGGTGCCAGCCACTTGTCTCCCGCCCACGAGGGCGAGGAGGTAAACGGAGGGAAGGCGGGCGGCAGCCAGAACACCATTCCCAGCATGAGGCAGATGGGGAAAAGGCAGCAGGGGGAACCTGCTTCTCAGAGCGGGCGGAGATTCACTCATCCTCCTCACAAACATCATGACACACCTCCTGTGTGGGGGGCAGTGCGGTCCTCGGGCACCGAGGGAAACATGGTGCGGACCCCTCTCTCAGAGCAGGCAATCGCGAAGGAGGAAAAGATACAAGAACTGAAAATGATGACAGTGCATGGTTAGTGCAAGAAGGAAACAGAGTTAGCCATTGAGCTCAATTAATATTTGACAAAGGAGGCAAGAGCCTACAATGGAGTCAAAACAGTCTCTTTAATAAACGGTGCTGGGAAATGTGGACAGATACCTGCAAAAAATGAAACTAGGCCACCAATTTACACCATACACAAAAACAAACTCAAAAATGGCTAAAGGACTTGGATGTAAGATGGGAAACCATAAAAATCCTACAAGACTCCATAGGCAGCAAAATAGCAGACACATGTCATAGCAATATCTTGACAGACACAGCTCCTAGGGCAATGGAGACTAAGGAGAAAATAAACAAATGGGACTACATCAAAATAAAAAGCTTCTGCACAGCAAAAGAAACCATCAACAAAACAAGAAAGCCTACTGCATGGGAGAACATATTTGCCAATAATATTTCAGATAAGATTAATCTCCAAAATGTACAGAGAACTCATACAACTTAGCAAAAGGAAGATAAACGACCCAATCAAAAAATGGTCAAAGGATCTAAATAGAGACTTTTCAAAAGAGGACATACAGAAGGCCAAGAGACATATGAAAACATGCTCAAAGTCACTAATCATCCAAGAGATGCAAATCAAAACAACAATGAGGTACCATCTCACACCTGTCAGAATGGCTATCATCAACAAATCAACAAACGGCAAAGGCTAGAGAGGATGCAGAGAAAAGGAACCCTTCTGCACTGGTGGGAATGCAGAATGGTGGGAATGCAGAATGGTGCAGCCATTGTGGAGAACAGTATAGAGTTTCCTCAAAAAGTTAAAAATGGAACTCTCATCTGACCCAGTAATCCCACTTCTAGGACTATATCCCAAGAAAGCAGAAACACCAATCAGAAAGGATATATACACCCCTATGTTCATAGCAGTACAATTTACAATAGCTGGGATTTGGAAATAGTCTAAGTGCCCATCATCAGATGAGTGGATTAAAAAAACTGTGGCACATCTACATGATGGAATACTATGCCACTATTAAAAAGAAGGAACTTTGACCATTTGCAACAGCATGGATGGAACTGGAGAGCTTTATGCTAAGTGAAATAAGCCAGTCAGAGAAAGATAAATATCACATGATCTCACTCACCTCTACACTAACAAAAGAGAAATATGCAAATTGACCATACCTTCACAATGCCCACCAGCCAATCAGGAGTGAATATGAAAATTAACCCAACAAAGATAACAGGTTAATTTGCATACACAGGCTCCAAGCGGCCAGGGTGGGACACTTGCGGACTCAGGTGTCCTGCACTGACCCAGCTTCCCTGGGCCTCTGGGCAGCGTGGGAAGGCAGAAAGGTGGCTCCAGCCGGAGCAAAGGTGGTGCCGGCAGCCAGAGGAAGGAAGGCCCATTCTTGCACGAATCTTTGTGCATTGGGCCTCTAGTGTGGGATATAATTATCAACATAATTTGATGAACAAGAATAGATCGATCTAGAGAAAAATGGTAGGGGGGGTGGTGGTGGTTAGAGAGCAACCAAAGGACTTATATGAATGCATATTAGCATAACCAATGGACACAGACACTGGGGTGGTGAGGGCTTGCCCAGGCTGGGAAGGAATGGGGAGGGGATCAATGGGGGAAAAGGAGACATATGTAAAACTTTAAACAATAAATAAAATAAAATAAAAACTCTAGCAAAAAACAAAAACAAAAAGGAAACAGAGTCAGGACAATGTACATCCAAAGAAGCACCAGACTCAGCTGGGGGCCATGGAAGATTCCTGGAGGCGAAAAGGGCTGAGTGGAGGGGGCAAGGGGGAGGGAGGTAGGGAGGTGAGGAGGAGAGCACTCCAGGCAGAGGGGCCGGCGGGATCCGGGCACAGAACAGCTGGATATGGAAGAATGCCAGGCAACTGGGCAAGGCTGTGTCATCAAGTCCACGGGGAGAGAGGCTGCAGGATGGCGGAGGGCCTCCGAGACCATGGGCCGCCACAGAGAGGTTACAGCCAAGGGCTGCAGGGCCGGATCTGGGCCCAGCCTGAGCACCGGCTCCCAGGGAGGTCTGGGGCCTGGCTTCAGCCACCGAGCTCTTGCCTCGCCCTCCACACGCAATTCCCCTGCCGCCCAGGGGGCTGAGTTTCATACCTAGTGCCCCCACCCTCCCCAACAACTCCGACCCACTGCCCACTGCACATAAAACAGACACAACCCGCAGAGGACCAGCCAGAAGGTCAACTGCCTCAGCCCTGAGAGGCTTGGCATGACGGGAAAACAGGCTGGGCCACTCAGTGTCTCCGGGAATCTAAGAATCCGGGAATAGCCAGGCAGTTTAGGAATCTGTGCAGAAGCCAGACCTGGGTCACAAGGCCTAGTGAGCGTGCTTGTCCCTGGGCCAGGGAAGATGCCATAACCGTTCAGGGGTTGAGGACTCCTGCTCCCAGCCATCCAATAATAAAAAGACACGTTTGTTTTCAAACCCCACTGCCCACTTGGATCCAGGACAGGGGCTTTGGGCCTCCTTGCTGGCCTGGAGGACCCCCTGTTTCAGAGTGAGCCCCCCGTCCCCCTCCCGGATACTCACAGAACTGCAGACTGAGGCTCAGGAGGGCCAGCAGCGCAGCGAGCGCCAGCAGCAGCAAGAAGCGATTGCGGAAAAGCATTCTTATTTGTTCTGTCTCCTCCTCATGGCGTCACCTCAAACCGGGAACATGCCCTGTGAATAAAGCAGAGGCAATAAGCCTGTGTTCCGAGCAGGGAAACCAAGTTTGGTGACTGGTGAAAACCATCCGATGAGCCGCGGCCTCGGGCAGGCAGGCGGGCGGGGAGTCCTAGCGGGAGAACAATGGGGAGCTCCGGGTTCCGCCTCTGCCCCCGAATGAGGCCGCCAAGAACGGGCCAGATTAATAGGAGGAAACCGGTTCGTGAATGGTTCGTTCATCTGATATGGACGGGGAATGAGATACTTTACAGCGCGACCTTTCCAAAGAAATCAGTAAAGGAAGTTTATCGAGCACTTATTAGTGCGGTGTGCCAGACAGGGAAGTGTGTCTGGGACCAGCTCACGCTCACCCCATTCTGACCCCCAACTACTCTCTCTCTCTCTCTCTCTCTCATGTTCTTTTTTAAAATATATTTTTATTGATTTCAGAGAGGAAGGGAGAGGGAGAGATAGATAGATACATCAATGATGAGAGAGAATCATTGATCGGTTGCCTCTTGCACACCCCCTACAGGGGATTAAGCCTGCAATCCAGGCATATGCCCTTGACAGGAATTGAACCCAGGACCCTTCAGTTCGCAGGCCAATGCTCTATCCACTGAACCAAACCAGCTAAGGCTGCCTCTGTTTTTTTTAATGAACATTTTGCTAAGATGACTCTGGCCTTCTTTATTTTTAAGATTAACCTGAATGCCAATGACTGCGATGTATGCCACAGTAATGTCTTTAGGGCCGGGGGGGGGGGGGGGGGGGGGGGCACGCGCAAGGGTACCTGGGGACTTGTTCCTATAAGCAGCCCTTTCTGTTAATTGGAGACCTTCCCCTCACTTGACCACTGAGCTATTTCAGCTGCCTCCACAGGTCTCCCTGCAGCCCCACCCGCCTCGGAACTGTGCATAAGGCTCTAAAAAAATGTTGCAAATGGCCTTAAATGACCCTGCTGGGAAGGAAAGGAAAAGGGAATGTTCCCTATAGGCTTTTCCCCATCGCTCTCAGATTCCACGTTCATTTCCTGGTCTCATTTGCATTTGAAGTAGAACGTGAACATCACGCTCTTTAGAAACGGTTCTTCAACCAGAATAAAATTAGAACAGTCATTTCCAACCGGGTTTTGTCAGCAGAATCTTTTCCACCTTCAAACACAACCTCCCTTCAGAGCCCAGACAGACACGGCCGGATAAAAGCTCGCCTGCCGATGCGGTGAGTGTTGTACTGCTTAGTGAATATACGAAAAACCACTAAATTGCACTCCAGGTGACTTGTACGCTATGTGGATTCTAGCTCAGTAAAGCTGTTGTTTTGTTTTGTTTTGTTGTTAAAGCCTAGCTGCTGGGCATGAAGCAGGGGCCAGAGCCCTGGAGTCCCCTGATCCCCACCCCCACATGGGCCCTGCAAAGGAGTTTGAGAAGCTCTCCTTCCAGGGTTATGTCAGAGGACATCTGCTCAGAGACTGACGTAAATACACACGTACCTCACAACGGGGTCTGGACATCTGGCAACCGGCATTTCTGTTAACCAACAGACCCCAATGTTACCCCTTCAAAGGGACACTGCTTCTGTCCCTTGGGTGACTGCCCCCCACGAAGGGTCAGTGCCTCGTGTCCCATGACGTCGGCACTTCTCCTGGGGACACTCCCCTCCGTGCCCTGGGGGGGGGGGGGTCACTTGCTTCAGCCCCTCGGAGAGCAGACAAGCCTCTTGGTCGTGGGAGGTTGGGGCCTGCCTTCTGGTGCTGGGCCGGGTCTGGCCTCTCCACCACTTCCTGCCTCCAGTCACTCGGGGGATTTTTGCCATCACACTTACTGGCAGCTGCGGCTATTGGAACTAGTGAGTCTGCGCCCTTTGGTTTTACCAGACACTCATGGCCTTTGCATACGGGGAGGAACCGCAAGACGGTTCAGAGCCGGCTTCACGTGGGCATCGGGTGGAAACAATTGGTACGTGCTGAGTGCAATCTCAGGCTGACAGCACGGTGCATGCATTGCTGCGCTGACTCCCAATTTGCTCGTGCCTTTCTGGATCAATGGCCTTGTATGGCCTCCTCCCACACCGACCCCAAGCTTAGCATAGGTATTGGCCTTGGCCAGTGGTAGGCAAACTCATCAGTCAACAGAGCCAAATATAACAGCGATTGACGTTTCTTTTGAGAGCCAAATTTTTAAAACTCAGACTCCTTCTAATGCCACTTCTTCAAAATGGACTCGCCCCGGCCGTGGTATTTTGTGGAAGAGCCACACTCAAGGGGCCAAAGAGCCGCCCGTGGCTCTCGAGCCGCAGTTTGCCGACCACGGGCCTTGGCCAATGGGACAACAGCTGGTGAGCAGCAGGCAGAGGCTCGGAGAGTCCTCATGCTTTGGGGCTTGTCCTCCTTTGCTGCTTTTGGAACTCGAAGACCGCCAGGTGAAGACACGGGGCTAGCAGCAGGCACCACACCGTGAGCAAGGCCGTCCCGGATCATCCAGCCCAGCCACGCCACCGGCAGACGGATTCAGGAGGGTCAGCCCAGGCTCAAAGAACCACGTGGCCAACCCGCACAGCCCAAGCAAATATAACGGGTGCTGTTTTAAGCCACTACATTCTTGGAGCTTGGTATAAAACAAAGACACTGATACGATAAAGAGGAAATGCCCAGCACCTTTACTAGGAATTTCTTCTTCTTTTATTGATTTCAGAGAGGAAGGGGGAGGGAGATAGAAACATCAATGATGCGAGAGACTCATTGATTGTCTGCCTCCTGCACGCCCCCTACTGGGGATCGGGCCTGCAACCTAGGCATGTGTCCTTGACTGGAATCGAACCGGGACCCTTCAGTCCGCAGGCTGATGCTCTATCCACTGAGCCAAACCAAGTAGGGCACCAAGAATTTCTAAGCCAGGTTCTAGTTCCCACATCCTCATCTGCAGTCATCGTTTGCAAAGCTCCCTTTTGTCTGCATTCTTCAATATGCGGAGCGCTATTTGGGGGGGGGGGGGGCTATATTTAGTTCTAGACTTAAAATACTGAGGACACGCTGGGTTAACCAGATGGCTGGGATCACGTGACCACCTTACTGCTTTTAGCTCTCAGGCTCCGGACATCTCTGCGTATCTGATGCTTGGCATTTGACGTCACAGGCCTCGATCTGGGAGCACCCACCCTTCCCCTCGATGCTGTCTGGGTTTCTGTGCCCCCCTCCCCTCCTGACTCTCCCGTGGCAGCTGCCAAGTGCGGGGTGATGGTCAGAGTCAACCCCACTGCCTCTGCTTGTGCTAGGGACCAGCTGGCGTGACCACAGCCCTGGGAGTGATGAGCACAGGCTTTCTCCTGGAGCCTATTTCCTCAGGTAACTAGGAGAGAAAGGCCATGCTTTGTCCTTAATTAAAAAAAAAAATTACTATAACGATGACATAATCCAAAATTCACATGGACTGGAAGATGTGTGTGTTTGCAGCTGGAACTAGGACGCCATCCAGTGTGTGTGTGTGTGTGTGTGTGTGTGTGTGTGTGTGTGTGTCTGTGTGAATGTGTGTATGTGTGCGCGCGTGTGTGTGTCTGTGTGTATATGTGTGTGTGTGTGTGTGTCTGTGTGAATATGTGTGTGTGTGTCTGTGTGAATGTGTGTGTGTGTGTCTGTGTGAATGTGTGTGTGTGTCTGTGTGAATGTGTGTGTGTGTGTGTGTGCGTGTGCAAGCACACCCTATCCTTGCTGATGACCAACGTGGGAACCGGGGACACGGTTCTGCCCTGGGGTGTGCCTTCTCGGGGAACAATTCCTTGTGAGAGAGACCGACAGGAGCCCTGACCCGGTGGAAAGGGGACTGGCACCCCGGTGACAATCCCCTGCACGGCCACGTGGTTTCTGGGTGCCCTCCTCACAGCGGACTGGCTTCGCTGCTCAGGCGCTGGGATCCGCTCTCGAACAAAGAGGGGGGCTGAGCGTGTGACAGAGCGGCGGGGGGAGGAACAGCTGTCGTCACTTTGTGGCACTGAGGTGCCGTGCTGTGTGGGCTCCCCAGCTCCGGGGGGATCAGGGGGACCCCGGGACTCCGTACCATCCCCAAAACACAAAGATCTGCCCGTTCCCTGGCTCTGCTGCTTCTGTCCCAGGCTCTTCCTCTTCCAAAGCCTGGCCACGGGCCACGGCCCTGCTCCCCGCCCAGCCCCAGCGGTCAGGGCCGGCAGCCACGTCTGCAGCCGGCTCCTGGCAGGACTTCCCGGGGCTGACCAGCTGTGGGGCCGACATGGCCGCGGCTTCTGCTGCCGGCACAGCCGTGTCCACGCCTGTGGGGCCCCATCCTAAGAAGAGATGATGACCAATTAAAGCCCTAAATCCTGTAGATGGTGTACAGAATTAGGGTTTTAAAGGTGACCATAACTGCTTGTAAGAAGACTGTACATTCAATTATCCCTCATGGGTGTCGTTAAAATGCCATTACCAAGACAGAAAGGTGGCACTGAAGGAAATGCTTTACATGTAGTATACACGTTTGTTTTACTTTTTTTCTCTCTGTCTCTGGCCCAAGCTCAGGCCCCACTCTCCACAGACTCCTTTCTCTTGTTCCATCCCTCGCAAGGAGGCTCATGCTGCCATTCAGGGAGCCACACCATCTGTGGGTCCCTCTGGCCACATTCCTTCCACAGGGGTCTGCACACACACACACACACACACACACACACACACACACACACCTGGGGAGGCTGCAGCTCCTCTGGACTCTCCACCAGACCCGTCCAGTCATGCGAAGTGACAGCCACATCTCCGGGTCCATGGCCTGCTCACTCGCAGCCCAGAGGCTGAAGCCCCTGGGAAGAGGCACTGGCCCCTCAGCCGGCGGAGACGTGGGACTGCTGGCCCCAGCGCCTCTCCGGCCTCAGTGCCTCTCTGGACCCAGCGCCTCTCCTGCTCCAGGGCCTTGCATGCAGAAGGTGCTCTAGACCCACTGTGGCATCACGACCAAACCCAATTCCTCCAAATACTTCCGTGGAAACAACTCTCTTGTGTCCGAGGCTGAACAGACAGCAGTGGCCAGGCATCAGATGTGGCCTGGGCGCGGCCTGAGTCCGATGTGCTGAACCCACGCGGTAAAAGTATCTTAAACCCAGAAGTAAAATCGTTGCTCTGGATTCCTGATGAAACGGCACACAATGAAACAGCCACTGCAACGCAGCGTCACGACCGACTAGAACAGTAAGAGGAAATCTTGTCGAATATAATTTTGAACAAAAGAAGTACTAGTTAATAGGCATTTCCCATTCTATTGTATATGGCAAATAGTATTTCTGAATTAAGAGGGAAAAGGAACCCCTCAGCGGCGTGTGTACAAGCTACCATTCCGCCACAGAGACGTTCACAGCCCGCCCTGGCCCCAGTGTCACCGTGTCAGAGCCACACGTGCCCCGCCTGGTGACGGGGCTCAGGGTCCCCTTTGATATGTACAGACGCCCGGGTTTGAAATGTGACCATGACGGCTGGAAAGAGAAATGTGTATCCAATTATCTCCTCTCGTTTGTGTCGTCAAAATACCGTTACCAAGGGAGAAAGGTGGTGTTAAAGAAAATGCTTTAGATGCATTATATACTTTTATTTTAAATTTTTTTGGTCCTAATCATTTTGGCTTAAGTAAATACTGCATTATATAATTAAAACACACACACACACACACACACACACACACACACACACCCAAACCCAAGTCAATAATTGTGAAATAAATATGAACTTAGCAAAGGTCAACTCTATATCTCAATAGTCCACCCTGTCCAAGGTCACCTCTCAAAATAGAGTTTAACTACAGAATCAAAGGTGCCTGGCTAAGAATAAACCAGCGGTAACGCCTGCTGAAGGACAGATTCCAGAACCTCCTGAAAACCCCGGGCAGGGGCACAGCACCAAGGAGGCACTCACTCACAGCCCAGCTGTTCAAACCCCAGCTCTTGTGCAGGCTCAGCTCTAACCGCGGAAAGCAATTTGTTCATCTGGTCACCCAGCCGGTTCAAAAGAGTGTACTTCCCAAGGGCAGTGTAGGGCAGCATCTCAAGTGCTGAGGACACAGGAAGCAGGACCCTGAGCACAGGCTCTGCTGAAGTGCACAAAAGTATTTAGGGAAAAAGTATAGGGGGGCTAGGAATTGCTTTAAAATATTGGGGTGGGGGGTGTGAAGGAGGAATTAACGAAACGAGATTGGCAAAATGTTGACAACGCTTGAAACTGGGTGAGCATTGAGGGTGTGGCATATGATCTGCTCTGCTTGTGTGTACATTTGAAATGAAAGGTTTTTTTTAAAGATGGAAAAAAGAAAAAGGAAAAAAAAAGGAAGCTCTGATCAGTGGAACAGCGAGTAACTATAAGGAGACCGTTAGGCCATGTGAAACCAGGGGGCATGGGAAGCAGGATCAGGGAGGCTCAGCCGGAGCTCATTCTTGAAGAGCAGATTGGAGCGACTGCATGTGTAATTGCATTTTAGAGAAACAGAAGGAACCAAAGAAACAGCGCTGAGACTGTACTGATGTCCTGGCTGTTGGGGGCGGGGGGAGAGTTTGCCTTGTTTGTGAATGAGAGGAGCCAGAGCAGGGAGGGGGTGAGTTCAGATGCCAACCAACAGCTGCATGTGCATTGAGTCTGCCATGTCAGGGGAGAGATGGCTGCCCAGAGGCCCCTGGGGACTGGACTGAGGAACCCCTCCTTGTCTGGGTCTGCTTCCCCATAGGAGAGGTTTGCCTTTGGCCTGGCACCCACGGGCAGGGGAGCTGCGAAGGTCTCACTCCCCCTGCCCAGGCCAGCACGCACACTGACCCCGAGGAGTGGCACTGCTAAGGGGACCCAACACACCCTTTGGAGTCCCCTCAGGACACAAAGCCACTGACCTCCAGGTCTGAGTGGGGATGGGGGACTGGTCCCAGGATCCATGCCACCAAGCAGTGCCAGCTTGAGAGACAGAACAACCCTGTGGACTGAGCCTCGTTTTGTAGCCAGGGTCCTGTCTCTTCTCGCACCAGCCTCCTTCGGGAATACTGGATGGGAGCAGGCCCAGAGGGCTCCCTGCTCCTGAGCGGGGCAGCACCTTAAAGGACGCCCATTAGCCATGGGGCTCCCCTTGAACTCGAAGCGGACCCTCCCAGGGCTCCCCTCTCACACGTGTCCTTGCTCCTGTGGAACAGCCAGTCTTCTGGGGAATGGCAACAACCGCCTCCCGGCTCCGGGGTGACCACTCGGGGTGGGGAGGACACATTGCTGCGGAGCAGTCCCAAAGCTGGCTCAGGGCAAAGGCAGCATCAGGCCCCATGCTCTTTGGTCCTGCTTTTCAGGGCTCAGTATGATCTGGCCACACCCCACAAATCCCACTCCTTGTCCCAGTCCTTCCCTTACCACGCAGTTAGCACACGGGCTCAGGGGTCAGCTGGCTAGGCCTGAAGCCCATCTCCAAGCCTTACTGAGCCACAGCTTTCTCATCTCTAAAATGGGAACAAGCATAGAGTCCACCTCATAGGCAATGATTGCCGAAACCGGTTTGGCTCAGTGGACAGAGCGTCGGCCTGGGTACTGAAAGGTCCCTGGTTCGATTCCTGTCAAGGGCATGTACCTTGGTTGCGGCACATTCCCAGTAGGGGGTGTGCAGGAGGCAGCCGATTGGTGTTTCTCTCTCATCGATCTCTCTCCCTTCCTCTCTGTAAAAAAAAAAAATCAATAAAATATATATTTTTTAAAAAGTTAGCAATGATTTCTCCTATGGCTTTAATGCCCACCACCCACATGCAAAATACTCAGCTTTCTTGCCCCTGTCTTTACCTCCGATTCGGAAACAAAATGCCTGAGGGACCATGGCAGGCAAAGTCAGACTCTGAGAGGCTATAAACACCACTTGGTTCACGTCCCTTGACAGACCAGAAGGGAGGCCAGGCCAGGTCGGAAGCAGCACCGAGTTCCAGGTGGCCCGGCGAGCCTGGCTCTCGTGGCTCAGACCCCGGCCGCACACCGGAGGGCGGCCCCCGGCCCCCTGTCACGTCATTCCTCCTCACTGTGGAGGACACACGGTCCACCAAGGTCTCTTCTCTCCTTCTTCCTAGCAGAGGCCGCCAGGCTATAGCTGGATACAGGGCCACCCACTCGAGATCGTATTTCCCAGACTCCCTTGCAGCCAGTTAGCTCGACAGGGCAGGAGTCCAGTGGCAAACAAAGGCAGATGGGACACAGGCTGGGGCAGTCATGGCAGGCTGAGCAGCCTAACCACAGAGACCAGCTGCGCAGGAATCACAGAATGCTTTCGGACTCAGAGCAGGAGGAATGTGAAACCAGGGAGGGGCTGCCACAATAAGGTGAACTGACGCGTAGGAACAGGGAAGCTCAGGTCCCTTGCTGGGCCAGGACAATGAAGGGAATCAATCAGGTGGCGACACAGGTGGCTCTAGAGCAGGCTTGTAGCAAATCTACACCCCAAGGCTACAAGGCTTCAAGGGGGGTAACCTGTTATTTGGGCCCCCTCCCTGCTGGAAGTCTGAATCTGCTCGTAATGAATTTTCCACGCTTATGCATGAATCTGGTCCACGGAGCTCATTCTTTGGCGTAGCGAGACAAGACCCCTGGGAAAAACACCGCGGCTCACGGTTCCGGTTGTCACCAGCTGTGTTATATGATCAAGTCCTGACTGAGGAATAGTGACTGGAAGAGGAAGGTCAGAATCCCACTCTGAATCCCTGGTGTGGGACTGGGCCAGCTTTCTGGCAGCACATGAGGGACATCCTATTGGTGACCCCGTGGATGACCCATGTCCTTGACTGCCTACTGTCTCAAATGGTTTGGCGAGAGAACAACCCATCTCACCACCTTCTGAAGTTGATATTTCAACTTAGGTTATAGCAGCCAACCCAACACCCTCCCCAGAACGGGCCTGGGCACTGGGCCTCTCTTGGTCCCCTCCCGGGCCCCTCCTGGGTAGTGAGGAGGAAGCACGTACTGTCCATGGTCACGATGAACTGCCCTAGGTAGGGACCTGGGCCCCTGACCAGGCTGAACGGCACTCTTAGATGTGATATAAGTGAGACATGGTCATGCGACCTTTGTTCTTTTGTGGTTTTATTTTTTTGTTTTATCTTAATTCATGCATCTATGGTGATGGCCTGGCTACAGGGAACAGGAAACACTAGCTAATGTGATGGGACTGGTCATTGTTCTCACACCAGGAGCCACGGTATCAGCGAGAATGGCTCTGGGGTCAGGGAATTCAGTAGCTCAAAGGCACCGTCGGGAAGCCAGGCTCCTTCCATGCCTGGCCTCTGCCATCTTCTGTGTTTGTCCTAGCCCAGTGGGGCTCAGGAGCCGTGGTTTGCCGCTCTGTTGACTAATGAGTTTGCCAACCACTGTCCTCACCCTACGAAGCTACCTTCAAGGATCATGAGACGGTGGCCACACACCCACACTTGGCAAGCTGCAGGTTTCTACTGGAAGCAGGACGGCCTTCCAGAAACTCCCCAGCGGACTTCCCCTCATGTCTTAGGGCCAGCCCTGGGTCATGGGCTCATGCCCACACCAATAGCTGGCCCCGGGGACCAGCCATGACCATCGGAATTCACCTGGCAGAGGCTCACAGGAGAGAGAGGGTGGAGGCCTGGGCGGAATGGGAGCTCTGCTGGGAACCAGGGAACGAGGGGGCATCTGTAGAAGACGTGACAACACACACACACAATTATTCTGGAAACTCACCCTCAAACCCAGCCTGCTGGTGACGGTCCCAGTACTTTCCAGACCAAAGCGCATACAGTCATAATTATATGTTTAAGAGGCATCCGTGCCGGTTTGCTCAGGCAGAACGCCGCGGTGACAAACAGCAGAGCAGCCTCCATCAGCCTGTGGATGGTACACATCCCGCCAACAAGGCCTTTGATCCCTGGCTGACAGGTGTCTAAATGGGCAGTATGAATTATGTACCAGCCGTTTCTCTCCAGAAAGGAGTGGAGGCAGATCATCTGCAGGCTTAGATTTTTTTTTCTTCAGATCTCTGAAACATTCACGTTTCTTCCCTTCATGTGTGAACACACCTTCCTACCGCTCTCTCCTTTGAGTCCCCCCCGCACCCCTCAGTTCAAGGTGGCTGAGCATTTCTTAGCACCAGACCAGACTGAAGTAACTAATTCATCAAGCCAGGATTTCCACGTTTATGTACTTCAGTGTCCCCCCCCCCCCCCCCCCGCCCTCCCCACCCTGATATTTTGGGAAAAACTGTGTTCCATCCAACTTTGCTGCTTTGTTCTTCCTTAAGTTTGAGGAATAGCTACATAGGAAACCGACATTCTTATTTTATTTTTTAAATAAAAAATTTAGAGAGGAAGAGAGAGGGATAGAGAGTTAGAAACATTGATGAGAGAGAACCATCGATCAGCTGCCTCCTGCACACCCCCTGCTGGGGATGTGCCTGCAACCAAGGTACATGCCCTTGACTGGAATCGAACCTGGGAACTTTCAGTCTGCAGACTGACGCTCTATCCACTGAGCCAAACCGGGTTCAGCCCGACATTCTTACTTTAATAGGCCGAGGACCACTCTGAGTACGTCAACAAGGAAAAAAGAAGAACACGCTGTTGGCAGGATTTTCTCACCACAAAGCCACTTTAAGAACATGGCTGATTCTCCTTATGTTGCCAGCCAGCTGTATCAGAATGTGCAGGAAGACACACAAGGGTTAAATAAATAGGCAGGGCCGTAAAACTACAAGTACAAGTGGCGTACGCTGAAGGTGCCCCGGTGAAAGCCGAGTCTTGAAAGGCAGGAACAGAGCGCTCACGCAGCAGGGCCTGGGAGCCACAGCTGTGCAATGAGAGCCGGGATGCCTGAGAGGCCGGGCTGCCGAGCCACTCTGAAAGTGGCACGTCCTGTGTCCACAGCCCCACACAGAAACGGGGTTCTGCTCCGGTGGACGCCTGATCGGGAGCGCTCGTGCACGCCACAGATCAAGGCACTGCGCCCGACCTTCCTCAGGCTGGGAGCACACTCAGCGACAGAGCTGTGACAGAGCCCTGTGTGCCCTGCCAGCCCGTTCCAGGGCCTGATCATGACAAAGCAAGGGCTCCAGGGTGTCTAGGGACAGTGATCAAGGCTAGTGCCCGTGGGCAGGCGCTCCATGCCCTTACAGTATCTCTTAGCGAACGGCTGGATGCTTCGGTGGGAGGCTGGCGGCATCGGGGGCAGTACAGAAGGCACCCTCCTGCCCAGAGAGGTCGTGTGGGCAGCTGCTGGCTGGGGGCGCTCCGGGGAGCCGCCATGGGTGACCTCTTGGAGCCCTCCATGTGCTGAGACCCAAGGATTCTCTGATTCAGACACCAGAACAAGCTTCTAAAGCCTGTTCCCCTGCCGTTGCACTTATGAAAAGACAGGCAGAACAAAGAGAGCTAGGAGTGATGTCACAGAGGAATCACAGACGTTTAGCTCAGGGGGAGGAATGCAAATTACTATCTAGCTACCGCTCCCTTACAGTAAAACGGGGAAGAACACTGTTATAAGCTCCAAAACTCTGATTTAGCTTAGGTTAAAGCTGTAATGAAACAGGAGCCTCAAAATCAGTGGTTCTCCACCGAAACTGGTTTGGCTCAGTGGTAGAGCGTTGGTCTGCGGACTGAAAGGTCCCAGGTTCGATTCTGGTCAGGGGCATGTACGTTGGTTGTGGGCACATCCCCGGTAGGGGGTGTGCAAGAGGCAGCTGGTCGATGTTTCTCTCATCGACGTTTCTAGCTCTCTATCTCTTTCCCTTCCTCTCTGTAAAAAATCAACAAAAATATTAAAGAAAATTTTCAAAAAAAAAAAAAAATCAGTGGTTCTTGTCATACACAGTGGCGGAAAAAAAAGAAAGCTTTTCTTCTAAGATGGGGAGCAAGGCAAGGAGGCCCACTCTCACCACTTTTATTCAACCCTAGTGTCCCGGTGCATGGATTCGTGCACACTGAAAGGAAATTAATGAGAAGAAATATTTTAATATTGCTATTTTCCCTTTACAACAGAAGTGTCAACTAAATTCACAATCAACAACAGATTGAAACACATGCGTGAGGTTGGCACCAGCAAGAGCTTTATAGGTATCATGCATGCATGAGTCAACTTAGCCTTTTAAACAGAGAGAATAAACTTGCTTAATTAGGCCTGCTTTCTGATGTAGCTAAACTTTTTCCAGCCCAGTGAAGCACCCCAACTTCTCTTTCAGGTAATTGTGAGCAACACGGCAGTAAATATCAACCAAAGCAGATTATTATTGTAGATCATGCAGAGAGAATAAAGGGCAAAATACTTAACTGCAGCTGTGTTTGACTATATTCTGAGCAGTGAGAGAACCTGATGTCATTTTTAAGTCCCACCATTTCTTTCTTCTTTGCAGTGGGGTCAAGTTTCTAAATTTCTAAATCTCTGTTTTCTGGCTGATGAAAAGAAAATAGGATTCTACCAAGGCTCCTACCTACCTACTCCAGGACTTCTGTGAGGATCAAATGAGAGGAGGCACGGGAAGACCCTTCACAGACATTTGGTTAAACTGTAAAATGTTTGCACCTGGCTGTAAAGCAAGTCAGGTTCCTGGGCTGAAGAAACTCCAAGGATGCTAGTGGCTAGGGAAAGGAAGCTGGGTGTTGTTATGTGATGTCATTACCCAGTGCCCACAGCGACCGTTTCCAGGCTGGGCTGCACTACGGGCCACATTTGTCCCAGGGAGTCTTGGCAGCACTGGCTGGGATTTGGGGAGGTGTCGCTCCAGGGTGGTGGCGGGGCCCGTGTCCCACTTGGGGGAAGCTGAGTGTTGGTTTGTCAGTGCCAGGTCCGTGGTGCCATTTATTTTTAAATGGCCAGTGTGCATCATGGCAGCTCCTGTGTTGGGCATCTGCTACCCTGGTGGTCAGTGCATGTCACAGCTACCAGTTGGATGGACAGACACTTAGCCTTTTATATATATATTACAGAAAGTACTAGCCAGAGCTATTAGGCAAGATGAAGAAATACAATAAAAGGTATCCAAATCAGAATGGAAGAAGTAAAAAGGTCTCTACTTGCAGATGACATGCTATATACAGAAAACCTTAAAAACTCCACACACACACACACACACACACACACACACACAAAACAAACAAACAAACAAAAAAAACCCCACAAAACCTATTAAAATAAACAAATTCAGTAAAGTTAGAAGACAAAAATCAATTGTATTTTTATACACATTTCTAACATGAACTATCTGAAGAGAAATTAAAACAATCCCATGCCTGGCCGACATGGCTCAGTGGTTGAACATCGACCTATGAACCAGGTAATGGGTCGATTCCCTGTCATGGCACATGCCTGGGTTACGGGTTTGATCCCCAGTAGGAGGTGTGTAGGAGGCAGCTGATCAATGATTCTCTCTCATCATTGATGTTTCTCTCTCTCTCTCCCTCTCCCTTCCTCTCTAAAATAAAAATGTATTTTTTTTAAAAAAGAAAGTAAACAATCCCATTTATAATAGCATCAAAAAGAATAAAATACTTGGGAATAAATTTAACTAAAGAGTTGAAAGATCTATACACTGAAAACTATATGACACTTATGAAAGAAATCAAAGACACAGATAAATGAAAAGATGCTCTTTGCTTACGATTTGGAAAAATTAATAAATGTCCATTCTAACCAAAGTAAAGTAGTTCTATCAAAATTCCAATGGCATTTTTCATTGTAATAATAAAAAAAAAAAGGTATCCTAAAATTTGTATGGAACCACAATAGCCAAAGCAATTTTGAGAAAGAATAAACCCAGAGGCATCATGCTTCCTGATTTCAAAGTGTATTACAAAGCAAAAATCAAAACAGTATGGCATTGGCATAAAAACAGACACATAGTTCAATGGAACAGAATAGAGAACCCAGATTAAAAAACAAACAAACACTCATGTGTGGTCAATTAACTTACGACAAAGGAGCCAGAAATGTATAATGGAGAAAAAACAGTCTCTTCAATAAATGGTTTTGGGAAAACTGGACAACCACACTCAAAAGAATGAAATTGGGCCCTTATCCTGCACCATAAACAAACTTAACTGCAAATGGATCAAAGACTTAAATGTAAGACATGAAACCATAAAACTCCTGGAAGAAAACATAGAGGTCAGCTCCTTGACATGGGTCTTGTCAATGATTTTTTTGAATTTGACACTTAAAGCAAAAAGAAACAAGTGTGACTACAGAGCTTCTACACAGCAAAAGAAATAATCAACAAAATGAAAAGGCAACCTATGGTATGTGACAAAATATTTGCAAATCATATGTTGGATAAGGGGTCGATGTCCAAAATATATAAATAACATATACTATTCACCCACTCTGTGCGGTTCAGTGGTTAAGCATTAACCTATGAACCAGGAGGTCATGGTTCAATTCCCATCAGGGCACATGTCTGATTGTGGGCTCGATCCCCAAAGGGGCATGCAGAGGCAGCCAATCAATGATCTTTCTCATCATTGATGTTTCTATCTCTCTCTCTTCCTTCCTCTCTGAAATAAATAAAAAATATTTTTTAAAAACTTATACTACTCAACAGCCACCCAAAATAACAACAACACTCTGATTAAAAATGGGCAGAAGAACTGAATAGACATATAAATACAAAGACGGCATAAAAATGGCCAACAGGTACATGAAAAGATGCTCAACATCAGGAATCATCTGAGAAATGCAAATCAAAACCACAACGAGATACCACCTCATACCTATTAGAATGACCATCATAAACAGCAACAAGAGATAGCTAGTGTTGGTGAGGATGTGGAGAAAAGGGAACCTTTGTGCAACTCCTGGTGGGAATGTAAATTGATGCAGCCACTATGGAAAACAGTACGGAGATTCCTAAAAAACATAAAAACAGAAATACCCTATGGTCCAGCAATTCCACTTCTGGGTACAGATCTAAAGGAACCAAAATTACTATCTTGAAGAGATATCTGTACCCCATGTTCACTGCAGTATTACTTTCAGGAATAATCACTCATCCCCATCCTGATACCATTGTTTTGGAACCAAACTGGACTGTTTTTATAAAGAAAAAATAACCTATTATGTTAAGCCACTGAAATTTGGGGATTTATTTGTTATAGCAGCTTAACATCAATACTAATACTTATCCATATATAGGCTTTTGATAAAGATTAAATATTTTGTTATAAATTGTTATTTTATTATACCTGAATCATAATAGCACAGTAACAGTTGATTCCTTCCCACTCATGGGTCTTCCAATCGAGTGAAAACACATCAATAAAATCGATTTTGTTGCTTTGGAGTAACAGCTTTCTTGGACAGATTTAAATGTCGAGATTGAGGCTACCCCTTTAGGCTTATTATCAGACAACGTTTGGGAAGAGTTCTGATCATTTACATCTTTAAATCACTGTGGTCTGGGCTGTGATGCTTACCTTGAAACCTAACTTGAAACTGAGATAGGTAGAGATCCTGAAACTAAGAGAGCCTGAAACTACTCTGCGGATGGTGGGCCATTTCGAGTTTTCCAGAGCAAGTCACACTGACCTGTAAATTACTTGGGGTTCTAAAAAAAAGTCAACAGAACTTAATGAGAAGCGTAGGGGACTAGGGGACGGTGGCGGGGTGGGGGGAAGGAGAGAAGCTGTTGACGCAAGTGATTTTGAGAATGCAAAGCACTGGGGTGGGTGGTCATGATCGTTGTTGACACACCGTTTCCACAAACCTAAGCAAAATGAGCAAATACGTATTCTGCATCACCACCACAAATTCTAGTTTCTAAACTGTGTTTCTGAGGATGTGTGCTAAGTAGGGTAAAGAGTTATCCTGCAATATTTAGAGCACATGTGTCAAACACAAGGCCCGCGGGCCAAATCCAGCCCGCCAGGCCTTGCAATGTGGCCCGCACCGCGCTGTCATCACTGCACTCCGCTGTCAGTTTATGACATTGTCAGTTTATGACTGTTCAGTAAACCATTCGGCCCGCGATTTAGGCTGGATTTTAGATTTTGGCCCCTTCTCTGATTGAGTTCGACACCCCTAATTTAGAGGGTGTGCTGTTTAAACAATCATCTTCCCAGCGCTGTTACGGTGTTAGCTGGGCACTACTCATTGTCAGCTATTGCATTATTAGTTGGGTGTTACAGGACATCATGCCATAGATTGTGTCTAAAACAGTCTGGGCCCAGTCCACTCCAGACCAGGAAGAGAGTGGTAAAATGCTGGTTGTTTGAAGCCACCAGGTCTGGGAAGACTTGTTATGCAGCAATAGTGAGTTCCATGATGCGGGGACTTCGTCAGTCTTGCTTCTACTCTTGTATCCCCAGTGCCTGGCCCAGAGCAGATACTCAGTCAGTATTTGTTGGATGAATGAATAGAATAGATGAATGAATAGAGGAGAGGCTCACTCCAGTCAACAGCAGTCCATCTTCTTTGCCTTCCCCCAGCTAACATGCTACCGTGTTTCCCCGAAAATAAGACATCCTCCGAAAATAAGACCTAGCGCATGGAAAAATAAGACATCCCCTGAAAATAAGATCTAGCGCATCTTTGGGAGCAAAAATTAATATAAGACACTGTCTTATTTTCGGGGAAACGGGGTACTTCTCCTCTGAGCCTCCACCTTTCCCGCCTTGCCGACTCCTGATCAGCCCTTGACCTCAGCTCAAAGACCACTTTCTCCGGGAACCTGCCCTTGAACTCCCCGGTCTAGATCAGCATCCTGCCTGACCCTCTCAAGTCACCTTGTATTTCTGCTTCATGACACTTCCCAGGACTATCATCACACGAGCAAATAATCACGTTGACATTCTCGGCTGGCTGCCTCCTGCCATTAAATCATAAACCCCCTGACAGCGGTGATGATGTCAGCCTGGTCACGGGCCTATCTCCAGGGCTGGACAAAGCCCACACTGGGCTGGCTGGCCACGTCAGAACATTTCTGGAGACCAGCAACAAAAGCTCAGCTGTTTTTACTCACAACAATGCTGACCCCAGATGTGTGGGTTTCCTCTGTCTCACAACAACTGATTTTCCAATTTTCTGGGTGCCGGCTGGGTGCCCTCCAATTCAACTCAATTCTGACCCTGACTACCCCAACTGGACTCCACGGGTTGAAGGGCACAGTCCCAAAGACAGCCCCCATGTCACGTGCCAGTTGCAAGTATGGGATCCTCGGGTTTCCCATTTCTGTCAACGTGGCTACAAAGTCGGGGGGGGGGGGGGGCGCAATTTCCCAAAACCCCCACCCCTTTCAGGTCCAATCATTTGCTAGGACAGCTCACAAAGCTCTGAGAGACACTTGACTTACTGTTGCTGTAGATTTATTATAAAGATACAACTCAGGAACCGCCCGATGGGAGAAATGCACAGAGCAAGGTGTGGGGCAAGGCAGAGCGTCCATGCCCTCTCTCCTGGCACCTCAATGCTCACGGCCCCAGGAGCTCTCTACACCTGCTGCTTAGAGGTTTCCACAGAGGGTTCCCCACGTGGGCACCAAGGATCCAATCACTGGTCACTGGTGACTGAACTCAACCTCCAGACCCTCTGACCTCCCTGAGTTTTTCTGGCAACCAGCCCCGATCCTAAAGCTGTTTGGGGGCTCCCAGCCTGCAGTCATCATCTCATTGGCATATAAAAGGCACGCTCAGGACTCTGGCGATTGCAAGGGTTTTAGGAGCTGTGTGCCAGGGACAAAAACCATTATTTCATATGATGCCACAACAGCCAATTCCATTACCAGAAGGTGCTAATTCTTAGGATTCTCATTAATGTTGAGCTAGAAATCGTCTCTAACTGCTTGCCCATCCCCTCCCAGGCTTTTCGAACCTACGCCCAGGGCATCCTCACCACACAGAACCCAACAGGGTGCGTGTCTTCTTCAGGCTTACACCACAGTCAGAGTGAGAGCTAGAATGTGAAGCCAGCTCTTCTGACTTGCCAGTTCAAGACTGCTTCCCTTACACCACACTGCCTCCTGGGTATTTTTGTGGTAGGCAGTTGGACAGACATGAGCAGAGCAGAAATGATTGGCCGGGTACAGAAGGTCATCAGGGTGGAAAGTTCCAGGTGCGTAGCAATGGGCAAGACTGGGAAAACCAGGACCGCGCCTCCAGAGTAACCTTTCCTCCCCTAGCATATCATTGGTCATGTGGCTTGGACCCTCCCCTGACCTTTCTCCCCTGGCATGTAGCTAGTCATGGGGTAGACGCCAGAGGAGGAAGAACAAGGGGCCTAAGAGTGGCCTCTTTCGACTCCCATGCAGGCCCTTGCATGTCCATTCCCTTAAGCATTCACCCCTAGGAATAACATCTAGGCCTCGGCTGTATTGTTGTTGTTGTTTTTTTTTTTACAGAGAGGAAGGGAGAGAGATAGAGAGCTAGAAACATCGATGAGAGAGAGAGTCATCGATCAGCTGCCTCTTTGTGCCCACAACCAATGTACATGCCCTTAACAGGAATCGAACCTGGGGCCTTTCAGTCTGCAGGCCAATGCTCTATATCCACTGAGCCAAACCGGTTTTGGCTGGTGAACAAATTCTTGCTGAGCTACCGAGAAGCAGCGGGACACCGAGAGGGATCTAAGAACAGACTCTGCCAGGTCGCTCCCTGTTGGCCACTCTTAGTTCATATTATGCTAAGGTGACAGCTAGTTCCCTTGCTTCAAAACAGGTTTTTCCATCTGAGTTCCTTTAGGCAGGTAAGGGGGGAAGCTCTCCGTTACGTTTCTTAGACTTTGTCTTGAGCTGGAAATAACCTGCATGCGAGGGTGGCAGATTCTGGGAGACTCGTTCTTAGCCTGCACAGTGTCTTAAAAGTAACCAACTTAAGAGAGTCAAATTCCCAAAAAAGGTAAATCTGTGGTTGGCAAACTGAACAGAGCCGCAGTTACTTAATCATTATTCACCTTACTGACTACAGACACGTCTTCCCACGGGCCCTAGGAAACGGGAGGCTGTGCTGCAAGAAGAAAGCCAGAGCGGGAGGGAGATAAGAGACGCTTTGGGGCCAGATGGGTCCATTGCACAGAAAAGAACGTACATTTTGAGAACAGACCGAGAGGCCAGGACGTGCTTTGATACGGTTGCTGTGCCTGGACGCTGGCCCTCTCTGGGAGTTTGCCTCAGGGATACTGACCATTCCTGAGCCGGTTTTAACACCACTGAAAATTAACTACTACCTTGCTATTGGGCTTCAAGATCCTGGAAAGAGACACATGGACCACAGACCCTGCAACTATTCTACCCCCTTCCCCCCGTTCCCTTTTCCCTTTGCATAGAGCCTCTCTCTCTCTTCCTTTTCCCTATATGACTGCCAGCTAGTAGGAGGGGCAGAGCAGATTTCCGTGGGTGACCTGCTGTTCTCCCATACTGCCGGCATTACCGGAATAAATGCTCACATACGATTCAACCCTGTCTCTGCTTAAGGCAGCCCGGACTCATTAGTTGTCTGGTTTCACTCCACCTCAGGGTTAACTAAGATAGAATTCATGAAAAAGTGGTGGTCTCATTAAAACAATAAACACACAAGAATTCACATTCTGGTCGAAACCGGTTTGACTTAGTAGATAGAGCGTCGGTCTGCGGACCGAAATGTACCAGGTTCAATTCCGGTCAAGGGCATGTACATTGGTTGCGGGTACATCCCCAGTAGGGGGTGTGCAAGACGCAGCTGGTCAATGTTTCTAGCTCTCTATTCCTCTGCCTTCCTCGCTGTAAAAAATCAATAAAATATATATTTTTTTTAAAAAAAGGAATTCACATTCTGGGTATCCTCAAAATATGCCTACTCATATGTACAAAGAAGAAATGGGACTAATTATAAAAATGTTCATCCATAGGGTAATGGTTGAAAAATTAAAGTTTGTCCATACACTGAAACAGGATTCAGCCGTAAAAAGAAAGAGGTGGACTTAGGAGAGCAGGTGGACAAACCTTGGTGAAGATACTACCAAGTTAAACATACATGAAGAGAAGAAACCTAAGTGTCCATTGTTAAACAAATGAAGAAAGATGTGCTGCATAGATACAATGGAATATTACTCAGCCATAAAAAGAATAAAATCTTACCATTTGCGACAATACGGATGGGCCTAGAGGGTATTGTGCTAAGTGAAATAAGTCAGATGAGAAAGACAAACACCATATGATTTCACTTACACGTGGAACCTAAAAAACAAACAAACAAACAAGCAGCACAAAAACAAACTCATAGAGGCAGAGAACAAACTGATGGTTGCCAGGTTGGAGAGGAACTGGGAGGATGGGTGAATAAGGTTAAAGGATTAAGAAGTACAAATTGCTTATTATAAAAATAGACAAGGGGATGTGAAGTACAGCTTAGGGAATATAGTCATTAATCCTAAAAATAAAAGGCTCATATGCAAATTGACTGAATGGCGGAACAACCAGTCGCTATGTGTGCACTGACTACCAGGGGGTTGGCAAACTGCTCCTGATAGATGCTCCCACAGTGGGAGCACCACTCAGCCAGAAGCTCTGAGCTGGGCTTACAGCAAGCACAGCAATGGTGGTGGGAGCCTCTCCCACCTCCGCAGCAGCGCTAAGGGTGTCTGACTGATGGCTTGCGCCCGCTCCCTGAGCTGACAGTCTGACATCCCCTTTCAGGGGTCCTGAACTGCCAGAGGGCACAGTCCAGGCTAAGAGACCCCCCTCCCCAAGTGCATGAATTTCTTGCACTGGGCCTCTAGTATTATAATAACTATCTATGGTGCTAGATGGGTACTAGACTTATTGGGGTGATCACTTTGTAAGTTATGTAAATGTCTAATTACTATGTAGTACAACTGAAACTAATATGATACTATGTGACTGAAAAAGTATTTTTAAAAAGTGAAAAAAATACATGAGTGTATAAGTAGCAGCATAATAGACACAGTATGACCTCATGTAGGTAAAACATACACTTGCATATCTTGATATATATGTGGAATTTTTAAGGAAACATATAAACTTACAGAAAAAGGTCTGGAAGGAGACAGACCCCAGATTAACAGTGATAATCTCTATCTGGACTTTTCAGAATTTCACTTATATGTTTCATGCCTTGTTCTAACAAGATGTTGTATACAAATAACAAAAAATAAGATTTGTAACAATAGAAGAAAATGTTATATTGTTAAGTCAAAAATTCAAGCTATAATACATCATGTATGGTTGAAGCTCAATCCTATATAATAAAGAGGTAAAATGCAAATAGACCATCACACCCTCACACAAGATGGCGCCCCCCATGTAGTCACAAGATGGCTGCACCCATGTGGTCACAAGCTGACTGCCCCCATGTCATCACAAGATGGCTGCCCCCCATATCATCACAAGATGGCCAGCAAGGGAGGGCAGTTAGGGTGAACAGGCCAGCAGGGAGGGCAGCTGGGGGCAATCGGGTTGGCAGGGGAAGGCAGTTGAGGGCAATAGGGTTGGCAGGGGAGGGCAGTTGGGGGGGGATTAGGCCTACAGGGGAGGGCAGTTGAGGGGAGCAGGCCTACAGGGAAGGGCAGTTGAGGGGAGCAGGCCTACAGGGAAGGGCAGTTGAGGGGAGCAGGCCTACAGGGGAGGGCAGTTAGGGATGACCAGGCTGGGGAGTGGTTAGGAGATGATCAGACTGGCAGGCAGAAGCATTTAGGGGCAATTAAGCAGGCAGGCAGGTAGACAAGCGATTGGGAGCCAGCAGTCCTGGATGGTGAGAGGAATGTGCAACTGCCAGTTTAGGCCCAATCCCACAAGACATCCCCAAGGAGTCCCAGATTGGAGAGGGTGCAGGCTGGGCTGAGGGGACCCCCTCCCCCCGTCCCCCCCCAGTGCATGAATTTCATGCACCAGGCCTCTAATTATGTTATAAAAAGCTATGTCACAAAACTGGACTGAGTGGTTTGAAACAGGGTGGGAGTGGGGCTTTTTATTCTATACTCTTCAGAATTTTGAACCTATTACTATTTTTTAAGGTGAGTGAATGTAACAATTCTTTTTTAACCTGGAAAGAGAATATATGCCCTTAATGTTATGTTTGGTTCAAGTAACTTTAATTTTCTTTAAAACAAATTACAAAGATGTAAGGTTGACTGACAACCCTTAAGCAGGAGATAGGATCCTGGAAGATCCGTTTTCTCGTTAGCAGATTTCTGCATTTTCCAAATTTTCTTAAACAAACGTATTACTTTTATTTTTCCATTTTATTTTTTTCACTTTTACAATCAGAAAAAAAAAAAAAAAAAAGAAAGCTGTAAACTCATTTAAATTTTGTTTAAAGAATGTAGTCAAGCAAGAAGTCACCAGGCAGGTACATGATAAATTATAAAGAGATCAGATGTTTTAAAAGAGCACCTCCTGCCCTAACTGGTTTGGCTCAGTGGATAGAGCATCGACCTGCAGACTCAAGGGTCCCAGGTCCAACTCCAGTCAAAGGCATGTACCTTGGTTGTGGGCACATATCCAGTAGGGAGTGTGCATGAGGCAGCTGATTGATATTTCTAACTCTCCATCACTCTCTCTTCTTCTCTGTAAAAAACCAATAAAATATATTTAAAAAGAAAGAAAGAAAGAGCACCTCCTTTCAAAACTCAACTCAAGCCGAAACTGGTTTGGCTTAGTGGATAGAGCGTCGGCTTGGGGACTGAAAGGTCCCGGGTTCGATTCCGGTCAAGGGTATGTACCTTGGTTGCGGGCACATCCCCAGTAGGGGGTGTGCAAGAGGCAGCTGATCAATGACTCTCTCTCATCGATGTTTCTAACTCTCTATCTCTCTCCCTTCCTCTCTGTACAAAATTAATAAAATATATTAAAAAAAAAAACAAAAAAAAAAACTCAACCCAAAATGGGACCTGATGTGTAAGAAAGACAAAATCAGAGTTTACTGGGAGGGGCCTTGAGCCCCACTCACCTGCACACCGGTACCAGTCCTCCGCTCCCGGCACTGCTGACAGACAGCAGGCTTTATGCAGTGACTCATCTGTGATCAGGGCGGAGACCCGCTGGGGCCAGACGAGGTTCCCTCCAGGAACAGGGAGGCACAGAAGGTTCCTGAACGCATGCATGACAGAACGAAGGAGCTGCCGATGAACACGCGCCTGCACATTCATTCCCTCCCCTCGAGCTATAGCCAGGCACTGGCAGCAAGACGACAGACAACCTTCTAGGCCTGGATCGAGGAGGGCCTGCAGCTCACGGCCACGCAACTGATGGGTATTGCCAAGGCTGGGCTGCGCTTGGTCAGAATGACAGGCCAGACCAGCTAGGGACCTTCGTACAGTTTTAGCCTGAGGCCACCTACGTTCTAAGGGCAACCAGGCTGGGTACCCCGAGTCACAGCTCATAGTACTTGGGGTGCCTCTCCGGGACTGAGACCAAGGCCTTCTATTCCTCTCCTTAGCAGCTGTGGCACCGCGGGCAAGTCTCTCTCCCTGAGCTGCAGTTTCTGCTCCTGTCAATGGTGATTCAGTTATTCATACAAGAAGTACTGAGCATCTGCTTTATGCCAAGTACAGTCCTAGAAACTGGGTGTCAGTAGTGACCAAATCATTCTCAAACTCCTACCCTCCTGGAGCTTGTATTCTAGTGGGATGTGAACTACCCACTTCATGGGATTGTGAAAGAGACTGGCTGGGGTATTTCCTGGTGAGCACCGAATTCCAACCTGTGTGATCTCCTCCCTGCCCCCCCCCCCTCGACATCACCACCAGCCAATCCTCTGACACCAGCTGGGGCTCCCATAGTTCATCTCAATTCTGACACTAGGAGATGGGAGACGGCATCTCAGGAGAAGGGCTCAGTCCCCCAAGACTGCGCCCTCACCGCAGAGGGAGGCAACCAGTGGTGGTGAGTGAGTCCGAGAGTGGGCGGCGCCAGGCCAGCCAAGAGAGGTGTGTGGGGGGGGGGGGTGGAGGAGGCTTTATCGCTCCACCAATTGCCCCAGAGATCAGCCCTGATTGCCAGCCAGGCCTAGGAACCCTATCCGTGCATGAATTTCATGCCCTGGGCCTCATGTGTGTGTGTGTGTGTGTGTGTGTGTGTGTGTGTGCATGTGTGTGTATAATACAAGGTCCCGATTTTTTGAAAGAATCTTTCCAATCTTTCCAAAAATCGGGACTTTTTTAAAACGCTGCGGGACGCGGGAAAAATTGTTAAAAATTGGGACTGTCCCACCAAAAGCGGGACGATCTGGTCACCTTAATGTATATGTATGTATATGTGTGTGTGTATAAATAGATAAATATATATATATATATATATATATATATATATATATATATATATTACTATAAGTCACAATATCAAAGTAGTAATTTATTATTACGCATTCCCTACAGCCCTCTGAACCAAGGAGGCACCCAGCAAACAGCAGAGATCTGAACGTTTTCTACCCAGAAACAAAGTGCCGTACAATTAGCACTGGCCCTTCTTAGACCAGCCCCACAGTCCTCTCTCTGCACCCCGGCCTTGCCCCGCCCCTAGCGCTGTCGATTCCACACTGACAAACAGGACAGGGCACCGGGACCGAAGGCGCTCACCCTGTGGCCATTCATCACAATAAACGCTGCTGCCTGCGCTGAGAATCCCTCTCAGCCCTCAGGTCCTCGGGGAGGCGGAGTAAAACTGTGGGTACTCCAGGCCCTTCCTTCCCAGGCCGCTCAGGCAGGGCGGGCCACAGTCCTCCCCTCCCTGACAGAGCCCTCTGGACTGCAGGGCAGCACCGGGGGGCCTCATGCCTGTGGCCTGGCCCCTCCAAGCAGCTGGCGCAAGGCAAGGCAAGCCCCCGTTGGGTGGATTTCAGCGTGAAAGGTTCGTTTCAATGCGCTCCTGAAGCGGGTAATGGGCACAGGCAGCGCATATTCTGAGCCGAGTGGTCAGGATTGTTGGTATGAGTTGAAAGGGAAAAAAAATAAATGGTAAGCCAACTTCAGAACCGTCCTTGGGGTTCCAAGAAAGCACTCCACCAAAAAACTTGCTGGCGCACACGGTGACATGTAATGACAGTGTCAGTTTTTCCCACCAGCGACAGGCCGGCGTTCTGCTGCCAGCCTCTATTTCTGCCGCCTGCGTAATGCCTGGGCAGAGGCCCAGCCGAGCATCGGAGACAGGGGGGCGGGGCGAGAGAGGCGATGGCACAAGAAATGGGGCCCGGCTCCTGCTCCGCCTCCAACAGCAGCAAACTCTCCGGAGCCCTGTTTGGGACGGCAGCCAGGGGCTCCTCAGATCCTGGCTAAGTTCCTCTGCAGCCTCGTCGCCCTTCCAGCCCCGGAGCCTGAGCTCCCTTTGGGCTGGCACCTCGTCTGCCTTGGTCAGCGCTGTCTCCAGTGAGTGACTGACCACACCACAGCAGCCCGACTCCGGGACGCTGCTCCCTGAAACTCCACATGCCCCTTCTCGTAACTCAGTCTGTGTTCATTTCACTCTCTTCGCCCAGATGCCTATATATATTTTTTACAGAGAGGAATAGAGAAGGATAGAGAGTTAGAAACATCAACAAGAGAGAATCATCGATCAGCTGCCTCTTGCACACCCCCTGCTGGGGATGTGCCCGCAACCAAGGTACATGCCCTTGGTGGGAATCGAACCTGGGACCCTTCAGTCCTCAGGCCGACGCTCTATCCACTGAGCCAACCGGTTTTAGCCCAGACGCCTTCTTGAGCTGGTGAACTCCTGCTCATCCTTAAACTCAGTTCCAGTGCCACCTCCCCCGGGAAGTCCTCCCTGACCCTGAGGTTAGGTGAGTTCCCCCAACACCAAGCAACCACAGCCCTCATCGCCACCACAGACTCCAGCCAGCTTCTTGGCTTGCCTCCCCCAGGGCTGGGTGGACCCGGAGCTGAGTAAGCAGCAGGTGCTCAGTAGGTGTGTGTGGGAAGGAGGGGAGGAAAGAGGGGCCCCAAGAACGGAGCTGTCACAGAAATCTACAACAAACCGAATAAGAGCAAGTCATTCGAACCCAATAGATCCATGGACCGTTCATTCATGTTACTGGGGAAAACAGCAGGAAGCAGTCGGGAAAGCATTTCTCAATGAATCGGAGTGGGAAGCAGAGGTCACTGTTCGCTGTGTCCTCACCTCTGAACCTCTGTACCCTGCCCCCCAGACGTGGGCTGGGGCCAGGGCTGACTCGCAGGAGAAACTCTGGAAGGCTGGGTGAGTGGGGGCACGTGCAGGCTCAGGAGCACGGAGCTCTCACAGGCTTGGCGCTCTGGCCTTGCAGGTATTGAAGACTGTTTTTTGTGTTTTTTTGTTTTGTTTTATTTTCTTTCCTGGAGTAATCTACAACTGCTGAGGGACACCCACAAAGCTGTGAAGAGCGTGCCCTGGTTCAAGAAACCAGGGGATCGTGAGGACCTTCCTTCCCTTGTGCTGCTGACCCAGTTCCCAAAAATGGGAGCAGACGCAGGGACGGAGGACCGGTGATCTGGGAATAAAGCCTGTTTTTGGCTGGAGCCCACTTAGCACAGCATTTCCTTCTCAAACAGGCACCCGTGTGCCCATCACTATTCACTCCTTCGAACCCTGATTTGGGGGGTGGGGAGAAGAGTGTAACAGAGACTGCCAGCGACGTGTGAAACTCGTGTGTCCTCCTCCTCCTACGCACAGGGCTGGGCCGCCTCTCACAGCCTCCGGTGCAGGAGGTGCGACCATGTGACAGCGCGCAGGCTAATGGACTAATTCACCACCTCCGTGCCTGGCGCACAGCTCCTCGCCCGCACCATCCTCCACACACGCGCCTTCCTCTGCTGCTGATGAGTGCAAACGGGCACCGCAGCCTTAAAGCCGGGGTCCCTAATTCACCTCTGCAAGGAACAGCCCTTTGGAACCGGACGTGAACAAAGCGTAAGTATCTATCCTATCGGAGCCGTTCAGCATTTGGGGGTTGCTTTTCAGCAGTGAGCCGTCTACCGAACGGTTCTGTGCGGCCATGTGCCTGTGCGAAACACTCCCCCGGCCCTTCTCATCAGGAAAGGCCGCGTGACAGTCCTGGCCACGACAGGTCCGGGGACGTCTGCCGGGTGTCTGGAGGAGGAAGCCTGCTCTCCTGAGAAAAGGTGCCGCTGTGGCTGCAGCCTCCCTGCTGCTGCAGTCACTCTGCCACCCGGACGGCAGTGACAGAGGTGCCAGCCCAGACATCAGACAGACATCAGCTGCTGAAACCCAGGCCAGCAACCACCTACCTTCAGACTTCGTATCGCATGAGAAAAACAAGCCATTGTTTGCTTACGCCGCCGAGACAGGGCTTTCCGCTACCTGAAGCCACGCACAATCCTAACTGCGTGGCAACCGCTCATTCATTCACCCAACCTTTATCGAGGCCTGTTTCTCGCCAGTCCTTGTGCTGAGGATTGAAAACTTAGAGATGAGCTGGGGTGGCCCCTGCCCTCCAGGAGCTCCCAGTCCAGCTGGGGGTGGGACTGGGGGGAGGACAGGCCCCTGGGCAGACAACCCTAATGCGGTGTGAACTGGATACCCTGGTCGTCCGTCCCCAGGAAGTGTGAGCACTGGGTGGTGGGCAGGCAGAGACAAGGAGTTCCCAACTCCCTTTCTGGCAGAGCAAACGTTCCTCGGGCTAAAGAGCAAGTGAAAAGAATGTGCTGCGCTCACTCAAGCCAACTGCGCTTACTCACCGTACACCGAGCTGTTAAACACCATCGGTTAATGCTGCTGTTTCAAAATAATCAGCAGTCATTAGAGCAAGGGGAAGAGGAGGGAAAAAAAAATCACCCAACATTAACTTGGAAATTACGTGAACCGTGGATGAGGCAGCCTTGATTAGGTCTTGCCTGCTGATGTTAGCCATCGTCTAAAATATTATTTCTTTTTCAAAGAAGACACACTCATTTTTCACTTAGAAGACAGAGCAAAAAGACACACACACCACAAAACAACCAACTGTTCATTGCCCTGACCTCTGACCCTAAATGTCCAAGCTTTGATCGTTCAGGTCTGTGTTTCCATTAGGGACTTTGATGGAGACAAATTGGCGACAAAAGATGACCCGTTTGGGAAATCAAGAGGCAACCGAGACCAGAGGAGTCAGAGCACCTGGGTAACAGTTTGGAAACTAGAGAAAAGGTTTTTCTCCTTTTAGTTCAATTATGCTTTCACACAAATAAATGTGTGGTTTTTTAAAAAATGAATGGCATTATTTGTCATTTTTTTAAAAAGATTTTTAAAAATTTGATGTTAGCCAAAACCGGTTTGGCTCAGTGGATAGTGTTGGCCTGCGGACTGAAAGGTCCCAGGTTCGATTCTGGTCAAGGGCATGTATGTACCTTGGTTGCGGGCACATCCCCAGTGGGGGGTGTGCAAGAGGCAACTGGTCGATGTTTCTCTCTCATCGATGTTTCTAACTCTCTATCCCTCTCTCTCCCTCTCTGTAAAAATCAATAAAATATATATTTTTTTAAAAATTTTGATGTTAGAGAGAGGAAGGGGGAGAGAAACATCAGTGGTTGTCTCCCCCACATGTCCTGCCCAGGAATCGAACCTGCAACCTGGGTATGTACCCTGACTGGGAATCACACTCACCACCATTTTTTTTTTAATTGATTAAGGTATTACATGTGTACATATCTTCCCATTGTGTGTGTGTCTCCCCCCCCCCCCCCATCTCACTCCCATTACCTTTTGATGTACAGACAATGCTCCAACCAATCGAGCTACATCTACCAGGGCCAATTTGCCATTTCTTTATTTTCCAAGTGTGGGATAAGTATTAAAAAAAGAAAGAAAGAAAGAAAGAAAGAAAGAAAGAAAGAAAGAAAACAAAGGCAAAGCCCCATTGACTCCAAAGTCCAGTAGATGAAACACGAATACAAATAAGCAGGCTCCCCATTAAGAGCTGGCGATCGGGTTTCTGACCTGACTGCTCACTTGCTGGCCTGAAGCCCTCCAGGGCCGAGCAGCGCAGAGGTGCGCTAGCCACACTCACCGGGCAGAGCCGGGCTCCGGTCCGGAGGCAGCGGTCACGGGGGCCTCTCCAGTCCTCAGCCCCTCGCCGAGGCCCTGCGCCAGCTCTGCCACGGCAGGGCTAGCTGGGCGGGCTGCCATCGGGAGCGTCTTCGTCGGACACACGGAACAAGCGAGGGCGAGTTCTGAGGAGGAAGGACCTCCCTTTCCAGGACCAGTTTGTGAAACCCACACCTGTCAACACAGCTTCCCAGGGACCTCCGTGCCAAAGAGGTCCCGGCTATGGCAGACCCAAGGAACAGGGCTGTCTGTCTGGCCTTCCGCCTCAGGCCCCCTACCTGCCCCCCGGAGCAGCTGCACCGCTCCTCACTCCGGGAGCTGGGTCTCCGCGGTCTCGTGGGCTTCTGGGGCTGTTGAGGAGCCAAGTCCAAAATGTGGCCAGGCCAGCATGCTGTCAACCAGGATCGAGAACAGTGCTGGCAAACAGGTAAGTCAATATTGAGTTTCTGGTCTCATGTTACACTTCCCACTAGCAGCCTTAGGCCAAGAGGGAGGGTTAAAACATTAACAACCAGCATGTGTCAGACACATACCGATCAAATGAGCGCCTGCCTGTCTTCAACAGCTGGCAAGGCCACCTCCTATTAGTGTGTGCCAGGTAGAGACCATCACACACCACCCCCAGGTCCACCCTCTGCAGGTGGCCCGGAGCCAGGCGAGTGCCTGGGACGTGTCTGCACTAACCATTCGTGCCCTCTGCTATGAACTTAAGTATAATGTCCGCCGTTCCATGGGGACAGAGACTGTGTGTCTTACCCACTGTCATATGTTCGTTGTATCAGTACAGTTGGTCGCACCAAGGATGTATTTTTAAGGAATGAATAAATGGTAACAACAGCTAACATATTTTTAAGCACGTAGCACGTGCAAGGCGCTACTCCAAGTCCGCTCATGTACAATCTCATTTCAGCTTCACAACCATACCATGAGGCAGGTATTATCCTCACCATCCCAATTTTAGAAATGAGGAAACTGAGGCACGGAGCGGTGAAGTAACTAGCCTCGTACAGGATTCGTAATGGTAGATCCGGGATTCAAAGCCAGTCTGGCTTCAGAGTCTGCACCCTTAACCACCGCAATGCGCTGAACGCACAGCCAGACGCAGGTGCTCTGGTGTCAGGAAGTCATCAGCGGAGAACAGCTGACAGCCACAAGCCCAGAGACTCCTCCCGGGTGCTAAGCACACACTGTTTCTGTGTGTTTGACTTATAATGAAAGCTGATACCTAAGCAGGAGGCCACCTGTCATTTTCAAATAACTATTTTTTAAAATATATTTTCATTCATTTCAGAGAGGAAGGGAGAGTGAGAGACAGGTAGAAACATCAATGATGAAAGAAAATCATTGGTCAGCTGCCTTCTGCACGCCCCACACTGAGGATCGAGCCTGCAACCCAGACATGTGCCGTGACCAGGAATCGAACCAGCAACCTCATGGTGCATAAATCAATGCTCAACCACTGAGCTACTCTGGCCAGGCTCAAATAACTATCTTATCTCATAAAAAAGCAATATGCAAATTAACCATACCTCGGCTACACCCACTAGCCATGCCCACCAATCATGCTCACCAGCCAATCAGAGCAAGTATGCAAATTAACTCCAACCAAGATGGCTGCAGCCAGAGAGAGCAGGAGCAAGGCTTGGGTTTCCCAGGCAACAGAGGAGGTCAAGCTTTCTGCCTGCCCTGGCCAGCCTAGGCCTCCACTCCAGGCTACAAAGTTTCAATTATAGAAGGTAAACAAATCCAAACAGAAATGTTGGCAGCCACGGAGCAAGCAGAAGGCTGAGCTCCGCTCCAGGCTACAAAATTTTAATTGTAGAAGGTAAATAAATTCCAGATACCAGGGCCTCCGCTTGGGTCAGTGGGGGGAGTGGCTGGCCTGCAAACCATCACAGGCCCCTCACACAGGCTGCCCCATGCCCCAAGGGAACCCCTACCTTGATCTGAAACCCCTTCAGGGCAAACCAACTGGCCCCCACCCATGCACCAGGCCTCTATCCTATCTAGTAAAAGAGTAATATGCAAATTGTCCATCACTCCAACACTCAAGATGGCTGCCTCCACATGGTCAAAGATAGCTGCCCCCATGTAGACACAAGATGGCTGCCACAAGATGGCCAGCAGGGGAGGTCAGTGGGAGGGACCAGGCCTGCAAGGGAGGGGGTAATCAACCCTGCAGGGGAGGGCAGTTAGGGGTGACAAGGCCAGCAGAGGAGGGAAGTTGGGGGCAAACAGGCTGGCAGGGGAGCAGTTAGACATCAATCAGGCTGGCATGGGAGTGGTTAGGGGGTGATCAGGCTGGCAGGCAGAAGCAGTTAGGGGCAATCAGGAAGGCAGGCAGGCGAGCAGCTGGGAGCCAGCAGTCCTGGATCGTGAGAGGGATGTCCGACTGCCCATTTAGGCCTGATCCCATGGGGCCTAAACAGACAGTGGGACATCCCTCGAGGGGTCCAGATTGGAGAGGGTGCAGGCTGGGCTGAGGGACACTACCACCCCCTCTCCCCATGCATGAATTTCATGCACTGGGCCTCTAGTTAAGTATACTTGATTATCAAGCCATATTAGCAGGAATATCTAGGTTTACATAGTATTTGCTGCTCAAAATACATGAATTCCAGGGGAAGTCTTTTAAACACCCTGTGGTCCTGTTTTCCCATCTCTAAGAAGGTCTCAGACTTGCTGGAAGGATTGAACCAGATCACAGAGATGGCTGCCTATTTATACGATAAGGTATTATAGGAGCATGATGGATGATCATCATAATTAGTACATTTCAATACAAAGGTGGATCAGAATTTCTATACTCACCAATCTATACTTGTCAAAATTCTATACTTATCTATTCTACTCTGAAAGTTCCTGTTTATCTCTCCACGTTTTAGGAACCATGTTTAAAGCTTAACAATTTATTCCTACAAGATGGTTTCCCTTTATTATTATCTCTGAGCTTCTGTACATTTCTACTATAACTTTAATAATTTTTCTCCACCTTAATGCAACTGCTTTGTTCACTTAAGAAGCATAAAGGGCTGAACAGCGTGGCTCAATGTTGACCTATGAACCAGGAGGTCACGGTTTGATTTCCTGTCAGGACACATGCCCAGGTCATGGGGTAGATCCCCAGCAGGGCGCCTGCAGGAGGCAGCTAATCAATGATTCTCTCTTGTCACTGATGTTTCTCTCCCTCTCCCTTCCTTTCTGAAATCAATAAAAAGATGTTTTTGTTTTTTAAAGAAGCATAAACAGTTAACAAGGCAGAATATGTTTTAGTCTAACTTTAGGTTCTCCTATATTAGCAGATGACAAAATGAGCAAGCAAGAGCTTCCTTTTTTAAAAGTATAATTAAAAGGCTCAAAGCTCAAAACGATATTGCTGTAGCTCTGAAGGCCTGAAGTCTGGGGCTGGACCCAAGAATGAGGTAAGTCTTGCCGAAGCCGGTTTGGCTCAGTGGATAGAGCGTCGGTCTGTGGACTGAGAGGTCCCGGGTTCGATTCCGGTCAAGGGCATGTACATTGGTTGCAGGCGCATCCCCGGTGGGGGGTGTGCAGGAGGCGGCTGGTCGATGTTTCTCTCTCATCGACGTTTCTAGCTCTCTATCTCTCCCCCTTCCTCTCTGTAAAAAATCAATAAAATATATTTTTTTAAAAAGAAAAAAAAAGAATGAGGTAAGTCTAGGAAAGTCAGCTGTGGTTCTGTTGGTTGGAAAGACATGTGTCTCCATATAATTGAGGGGGAGGAAAAATCATATTCAAACTATTTGTAAGTTTGATATAAATGATGTCTCTAACCACGTAAAGGAGTGTGTGTAGAAGAGGGGAGGGGTGGGGGTGTCAAAACTAGGTTCAATACTTTTCAACTCAGTCTGTTTTTTAAAGCTCTGGTTCCTAAGGAAGTCAGTTGTACTCGGAGGCAGAGAGTGGCGAGCAGATGACCAAGGATGCCCAGTATTACAAACACACGAATGTATAAGCTGTGGAAGTGACTGTGCAAACAAACAGAATTTTCTAGTTCCGCCCGTTGCTAACCACTAGGTGTGTGAGTTGCCCAAACTCCCCACTACCCTGAGCACCAGCACAGAGACGGCTCCGCTGATGTGTTAAGTGCAGGTGGACAGGGCTGGGGGAGAGGGAGGAAGAGAAGGGGGAAGGACAGAGGGATGCACAGATGGCCCAGCCAAGAGGATCTGGGTGCAGAACTACTTCACAAGGCTCCTCCAAGTTCTTTCCTCGGTGCCTCTGTTGGATATTTTTTCCCGTTGCTCTTCAGAGAGGGTAGGAGAGAGGGAGGGGGAACACACACACATACACACACACACACACACACACACACACACACACACACACACGGACTGGTTGCCTCCCACTTGCTCCCTGACCAGCTCTAACCACTGAACCACCGGTGGGGCTCTCGGTGCCTTTCCAATCATTAACTTCCTCTGTGCTCTGGAATAAAGCTGACTGGCCCGTTCCTCTCCAAAAGCCAGTGGCTGCCCCACTGCAGGCCCTAGCATGCAGAGCGGGGGGTGGAGGCCAGCGGGCCAGAGTCTGTGGCTCAACTGGGCTACCCCGGCCTGCCTACCTTTTGGACTCAGAGCAGACCCAGCAATGTCATTCCTGCTTCCTCTCCGCGGCTTTGCAGCATCTCCAGGCCATAGTCCATCTCCAGAGCCGCCCAGGAGGTTCAAGAAGGGGCCGTGGGAGATGGCTTCTGTCAAAATGCCACAGCCCCACAGAAGGCAGCTGCTGCCTCTTCCTCACCCACTAAGTGCAGATGCACAAACCCTCCTGGCTGCTTCTCCCCTTGCCAATCCCCTGGACCCTCCCTTCAGCATCTTAGGTGTCCGGTGGCTCCCCCAGACCAGTGGTCGGCAAACTCATTAGTCAACAGAGCCAAATATCAACGGTGCAACGACTGACATTTCTTTTGAGAGCCACATTTTTTAAACTTAAACTTCTTCTAACGCCATTTCTTCAAAATAGGCTCGCCCAGGCCGTGGTATTTTGTGGAAGAGCCACACTCAAGGGGCCAAAGAGCCGCATGTGGCTCACGAGCCAGAGTTTGCCAACCCACAGCCCCAGACCAATGCTACACAAGCCATCACTTCCAAAGGGGCCACCGGCCTCATTCAGTGCTCTCCCACCTTGCTGAGCTCAGCGCTCGGCTGGCCTTTCAAAGCCTTCTAGAAACCAGGAGGGTGGGCCCAGAAACCTTATTTCAGGTTACTGCGGGGCCATTTCCCCACTCAGTGACTTTCCCCCTAAAGGTAACCCTTACACCGGAATGTGCACACAGTCCTAACCCACAGCCAAGATCCTTGTTCCAGGGCTGAAGTCTTCCCCTCTGAGTGTGTAGGACCGTTTGCCTGCCCACCACCAGATTGCAGAGTCAGTCTCGGTCCCTCCCTTCTCCCTCCCTCCCTTCCTCACCCACAGCTGCAGGCATTAATTAAACCTCTTCGAGAAAACAGCTTTTCACCAGCCTCAGGAATCCTGGGTGAGCGCCAGACCTGGAGACAGACACCGTCTGGGTAGGAGAGATAAGCCCACCACAGCGTGAGCCTGTGGGCAGTGCAGGTTCCGCATTCAGGGGGCTGTTCTGAATTCCAGCTCCTCTGGGGCCTCTGAAAAAGGGGGCCCCGGGGCGGGGGGCCCCGCTCCCTCAGCCTCCGGCTGTGTTCTCCAGAGCGGACCCTGAACAGGGGTGGAAGCGCTGGGCTTGGCTCCATCGGCCAGTGATCACAGTCCCCTCTGACAGGAGCACCAGGCAAAGCCACCTGCCTCCTCCCCCACAAAGGGCTGCCAACCACATGCCAGGCCTGTGCAAGAAGGGGAGCCGTTATTTGGGGGGGCAGTGCCCACCAGAGTGAAGATGATGCAAGGAAGCACACCCCAGGCTCCACAAGCACAGCACATCTCCAAGGGCTCCGTCCATCAGGGGCAGGGATGAGGGATGCAGAAGGGGGCTGGGGCCACAGCTCACGGCCCTGTTGGTTACGCTGTGGGGGACTCACCTCTCAGCAAACAGCCTTAGCTCCCCAATGGGCCCGATTCTGTGATAAGGACAACTCATTTCCTTCCTGGAAATGATGGAGTCCCCACTCAGGTGAGAGACCCAGCAGGCAGAGCCTACCCCATACACTGAGCTCTCTGCCCCAAACACACAGAAATAAGTGTGTCTGCAGTAAGACAAATAAGTGTGTGTGTATGTATTTGATTAATGTAAGGATAACCTTTTGAAAATAGTGCAGCACAATAAAAATATGGGTTATGATCTCAGACTGGATTTAAGAGGGTGACCCCTTTTTCCTAGACAAACACTGAGTACCAGCATTTAGAGGGTGCCAGAGGCTGAGTGCGGTGGGCCACACAGCTTCACCCCGTCTCTGGCCAGTGAGGCATCCAAGAGCCAACACCTTACCGTGGTGAGGGCTGTGGAGGTGCCCACCGGAATGTGTGGACACTCCAAGGCAGTCTTCGGTGTCCCATTGTGATCTGGGGCTAATTAATTCAGGGGTGAATGGATATTGCGCTAATGACTATGCAAGCCAATCAATAAAAATAAAACATAGTTGCTGATCCTGCCGTTTCACAGATGCTCCAGAGGCAGGTGGGCCAGCCTGTCCCCGGTGGCACACGGCAGCCTCCCACGCGTCCGTGAGGGTGGGCTGGCCAGGAGCCAGTCCCTAACGGAGACGTACCCCCTGCATGCCATTTCTCTGCAAGAGGCAATTAATTCAATCCGGGGCCTAATGAAAGCCAGGGCGGGGAGGGGAGAGACGCAGGCGCTGGCTTTCAGGCTGCAGCCCTGCATCTGCACCTCCCTCCACAGGGAGCACGAGGCTCGTCAAACCCTCTGCTTTAAACTCTCCCCACGGAAGTCAGGCTGGGCACCCACGCCTGAGCTGGAGGAGTTGTGGCCAAGCCCCGTCTGCGGTGACGTCACGTTGGTAAAGGCTGGCTTGGGCACGATCAGCTCCACAGACTGGGGTTCATCCGAGGGCATTGTGAGGGGGAAAAAAATGTCCTCACGACCAGAAGCCCTCTGAGTCCCCCCTCCTTGCTCCCAGGGCCGTTTGCCTCACACTCCCTGCCCCCCTCGCGCCACAGATCTGCTGCCACCTCTCTCCTGGTTTTCACTTTTGGGATGCTCACAGAGCATCCCTGCTTCCCTACGAAGGCACAGGGCACGCAGGCGGCATAGCCTCCTGGCTCCTGGGGAAAGCGGGAAAATATGGCTCCCGATCCGCTTCCACCGCTCATCCCCTGACCTCCCGCAGGTACAACCTGAAAGACCGCCGCCGCAGCCACAGAGAGAGCCACCTGCTCCCGGCAGATGCAGCTTAGTGTGTGTGTGAGAGACAAAACCGGCTTCTTTAAAAAGATCGCGACACAGCCGAGTTCACCCGCAAAAGCAAAAAACGGCGTGGAGTGGAAGCTACGCAGCCCCAACCTGAGCTCCCGGAGGGCGCATCGGCCCGCGCGCCCCGAGGGGCCGAGTGACCTCCCGGGAGGGGGGGGGGCGCAGGGAGCCGCCAGGAACAGCCACCCCCAGGAAGGCCGCCCCCAGAAGGGCCACCCCCAGGAAGGCCACCCCCAGGAAGGCCGCCCCCAGGAAGGCCGCCCCCAGAAGGACCACCCCCAGAAAGGCCGCCCCCAGGAAGGCCGCCCCCAAAAAGGCCGCGGAGAAGTTGCCGCCGCCTTCCCATCTGCAGGCGAGCGGGTCGGGCACTCGCTGCCCGGGCAGGGGCACCGGGGAGCTGGAGTTCGGGCTGGAATCCGGGGACAGGAGCGCGGGGGCCGGGCGGGAGAGGGTGGGAGGGGCGGGGATCCGGGTGGAGGGGCGAGGGGCTGGCCCGGGAGAAGTGGGAGGTGGGGGTTGGGGGGGGGGGCCGAAGCGCCGGCCAGGAGGTGGGGGAGCTTGGGGAGGGGGCGGCGGGGTCGCAGGCAGGGTCCGGGCGCGCCGAGGCTTGGAGAGGGGGCGGGACGGACTAGGGGCGCGCGGGGGAGGCTGGAGGAAGGGGGTGGCACAGGGAGGAGAGGGGGAGCGAGAGCGAGTTAAGGCTGTGGGTTTGGGGAGGACGCGGGTAGGCAGGGGGAGGCAGCTTAGTTGCGGGTTCAGACCCGCCGGACTGGCTCTCCCCCGGGAAACACGGGTCGTCCCGGCCTCGGCACGTCCGGAGGAGCCCCCTCTTGGTCTCCCCACCCCGGGCCCTGGGACGCCGGCCCGCCCGCCCGCCTGCAGCCTCCGCGCCGCTCAGCTTCCACGGTGCCCAGACAGCCCGGCCCGGCCCGCGCCACGCTCACCGCCCATCGTCCCGGCCGCGGCTCCGGAGCTCCGCGCCGACCCAGCGCCGGCCGCCTGCTCGCCGGGCTCCAAGCTGAGGCTGGGACCGCGCGCCCCGACCGCCGGACAGCGCGGCGGCCCACAGCGCCCCCTGCCGGCCGCGCCGCGCCCCGCGCCGGCGTCCCCGAGCTCCGCCCCGAAGGCGGAGAGGCGGCCCCGCTGCCCCTCGGGCGAGGAGGGTGCAGAAGTGCCTGTGGAGAGGACTCTGGCTCTTGGGAGCCAAACGGAGCCCCCAAGGACCGTCCGGTCTGCAGACCCCGCCCCCCGGGGGGCGAAAGCTACGGTCACAGGCGTCTGAGTGCATGGGGACCGCGGGTTATTGCGTGTGCGGATTCGGGGGATCTGGGGCTGTGCGGACGGACAGACGGGATGCACGGGGGCCCAGGCCCGGGCCTGGATGGGGCCTTCGTGTGGGTGCCTCTGGGCCGTGCGCCCGGCCTGGCGCCGCCCTGGTCCCGGGGCCGGGCTTGGCGCGCATGTTGTGGTCACAGCCACGGCTGGGGGACTGCTGCCGCCGCGTGCACTCCAACTGCTCCAGGTCTCGTCCCCGAGTCCCAGTTCCCCTTTTCACCTTCTCCACGCTTCTCTTCCGGCGCCAACCACATCCGGCCGGGGAGACAACGGGAGACCTCCCTGCGGCTCTGTCTCCAACAGTCTGCTGGCGCTGGGGGAGGTCTCGGCTGAGCCTCCGGTCTCCCCTCCTCCTCCCCCTCCCTGCTCCGTGGCTCCCCCCACCCCCCGCCCGCCCCCAAAGCTCCTGAAGATCCACAGACCATCTGGCCTATGTCTGTGACTAACCTGGGCATCCGGGAGATGGACTGGATTTGATACCCTATGTGTGGGTCGTTTCTCCCAAGGGCAGGTCTTCGGTGTCAGGCGGGAAGTCCGCAGTGACTCTGTGTGCCCAGCACAGCTGGCCTTGAGCAAACTAGATAGATTCTCATCAGTATCACCACGCCTTCCCTCCCGGGCGCACTTTCTGGAGCAGCTAGTCATGGGCCTCCCAATTCCACTCCTGCATTGATGGCTCCCAACGCCACACACTACCCCCTGCCTAGTTTACCCATATTCCTACATACCCTGGTTTTCTGCTAAGAACGTCCCATCTCAAGTCAGCAAATTCTATCTCTTCCCCAACGCCCCACTCCATCTACCCTGTGGGGTCGCCATTGCCCCTGCCACCTGGACTGCCTTCCTCACCTCAGGGTGGCTCCATGTCCGGTCAGTGTTTGCTTCCAAACTCCGCTCACCTGCCAGTCTCACATTCCTATCCTCAGCTCCTTCCTGCCCTGGCTACGGACACCCCCTCCCAGGGAGCCTGTATCTCCCAGCACAGATCTTTCCCTGTCCCTTCAGCAGCACCCCAGACTTTTCCACCTGGCTCTCCTCCGTCCACCCACCACACCCAACACTTCTCCTTCCATACAGGCTTCTCCCCAGGGTCCTCCCACTAATCCCGGGCTCCCCCCCCCCCCCCCCCCGGCTGGCACTGTCCCCTTCTCCCCTACAGACGTCAGCCAGGGCACCTTCTGCTGTAGGTGACAGACAAGCCAACTCACAGGTGCTTCACAAAGAACTGGTGGACTCCTGTAAATGAGAGGCCCCGGATTTGGCTCCAGGGACTAAGGATATCAGGGACTCCCCATCCCTCAGCTTTGCTTCCTCCCTTCCCTGTGAGCGACCCTCTCGGGCATCACGTGAGAGCCTGGCAGATCCAAGCTCACCACCTCACAGCACCAAGTCCAGCTTCTCTTTGCCAACCATCCCACAAGCCTTGGGCCTGGTTCTGACTGGCACCTATGGAGTCACCTGTCCATCCTGCTCCCCAGCCACTGTGACCCCATGGTGAGTGGTTCCCCCCCCACCCCTCTCAGCGACCTCCTCATCCCTCACTGGGAACACTTGGCTGCTCCTGGATCCCTCTCTGTCATGGGACCAAAGGGGGCACAGGGGCGCCATCTGGAACCGTTCTCCCACAAAACCTGCCACACTGCCACTTGGCTGCAGCCCTGCTGGGCTGGCGCAGGGCATCCTGGGACAGAGTTCCAAATGGGAGGCGGGGCACAGGCTCTCTCCGCTGTCATCGTCCTCCTCAAACGACCTGGGACGTCTGTCTTTGTACCATATGCCTCCCTGGGTGGGGAGACCTAGCACAGAGGTGGCCGGGGCCCCTCAGGGAACCTGGCAGACTCTCCCTAGACGCTCACTCTCCAGTCTCTTTCCTCGTCACCCCTATTCCCTGAGAGCTTCTATGCCCTCCCATTCTGCAGGAAGTGTCCACACCTTCTCCCTGTGGACTTTGGGTTCTGAGTGGTACCCACCCTGCCCTGCCCCTTAGGGCGATAACGCCTCGTGGCTGAGCTATAAAGGAGGAAGTGGCTGTAAGAAAAGGTTCCTACAGGGAAGTAAATAAATATATATATGTATGTATATATCCCAAGACCATCCCCTCTGTCAGACCTCTTTCCTTTGTGGTGGTTGAGGAGGTAGGTAGCCAGTGAGCATCTGGCTAGCACCTGGGGAGGCTGTGTCAGAGATTGTCGCTGACCCAAAGGAACGCAGCGTCAAGAGACAGGCAGCTTCCCGTCATGCCCGAAATGAGGACCTGGGTTTTTCCATTTTCATGTCCCATACCCCCCCCCCACCCCACCCCCATTTCCCCCCATGTGATTTAGAATTGGTTTTTCTGTCACTAGCAAGGAAGAAAGCAAGGAGTAGGTCAAGCCCATAGCTCAGTGCCTGGCGCATTGGTTTCTGCAAAAACAGTAATTATCATCATCATCATTCATCTGATAAAGGAGCCAACACGCCCACGGATGACGGTAAGACGGTAGCAGGGAAAAAGCACGGTGTCTTTGGCTTATCGCCACGGTCTCTCCTTCCGTCCCCAGCCTGCGGCTCTTGTCCTTTCCACACGCCCATGTTGGCCCCAGGGAACATCTCAAAATTCCTCGGAATCTGAACCCACCCATCTTGTAAAAATAGTCCCAGGCTCAGCCAGGTCGTGCCTGTGCCTCTTTCACGAGCAGACCTGCCTGGGCAGAGAGCAGTGAGGAGCAGGTGCCCATCTTCAATTCCGCCTCAATCCATTGAGCAAAAATTGAGCAAATATTTGCACAGCCTCCTTTGATTTGCGCTGAGGAGTGAGAGGAACAATGGGCCTCTGTCCTCACCGTGGAAGGGGTTTTCCTCTTAAAGGGGAAGACGGGTCGTCTAGGACGCAGATGGAGGTAACCACACCAGGGTGTCCATCGCAGGAGGAAGGGAGAGGGGTGCTTTACGTGGACCAGGCTCTCAGCACCAAGGTCTGTGCTGAATGCAGCCCTGCCTTACAACAGAAGCACACATCTGCACAAACCATTTTTATTTGTGACTCCTACAGGTTCTAGGTGACAAATATTGTTAAATCCCATTTACGACGGGTTTTGTTTCTCTGATTATAAAAGGGGTGCCCATTTCTTATTAAAAAAAAAAACAAACCTGGAAAAATACAAAGTTCACAAAAATAAAGGTGAAAATAAAAACTATCCCCAATAAATTTGTGTTGATTAATATAGTAGAGACTATCAAACCAAGATATTCTTCCACACCGCTGCTGGGAAACCCATGGTCTTGGGGGGTGGGGGGCGGGGGAGAGATAGATACCTTGTAAAAGGCTAAAGGTCGTTCCTCAGGTTCTTGCAGAAATGCCGGATTCTCCCTGGCACACGTATATGATTAAAGACTGCAATCTGAGCCTCCCAGCTCCAGGGTGGTCTGCTCTCTATTATTTATGCATGCATGATTCATTTTCCCAGCTACCAGCTGCAATCCCTTCTCCCCGCCCCCAGCAGGCTTATTATACTAGCCCCTTCTCCTCCTGAGAGCAACGAGGGAGGGCAAACTCATTTTATCGTTTTTTTTCTTTCTGGGTGAAACTTAATTAGAAAGGCAAATACAGAAAAACAGAACACAAAATGACCGTGCTAAATAGAAATAAACGATGGCTCTCAAAACTGACCCTGAGCAAAAAAAAAAAAAAAAAAAAAAAAAAAAATTTAAAATTATAAAGAACTGGAGCAATTTGCTGAGTCATAGGTCTAAATATTCATTTTGTCCTCTACACTCTGAGCTCAAGCAAAAGAAAATGTTTCTAAGGAAAAAAGAAGCAAGCACTTGGTGAACTCACAAAAATCTCATTGAGAAATCATAAAAGGACAACAAGGATTTGGGCGATTTCATCAACAACAGTGCCTGGCACAGACTATATAAATATTGGCTGAACAGATGATTGAACCAAGAGTCCATCCCTCTCGTTTTATAATTAGGAACCAATCAGAAAGGAGACAAGAGGAGAGTGGGCATCTGCAGTCTCATGGGCCCCTGGGAGACAAAAACTGGAGTTCCCTGTTCATGAGTGAGCTGGGGACCAGATAATCCCCCAGACTTCCAGATGGGACCCAGAACAGAAAAGATGGAAGCTTGAAAACAACCTTAAAATGCTGAAAGCCATTGCTGATGCAGAATTCTAGAGAAAACAAGAAGCAGCGGGTAATCTACTTATTCAAAATCAATCACAGTGACATAATGCCAGAGCCAGGACTAGGATCTAGGCCTCATGAACATGTTAGTCGTCTAGAGAATTCCTGTTGCAACATACCAACACTTTGGTATGTCAGTATTTTAAATTTCAGTCATTCTGATGGGTATGATTTCTGACTTGGGAAGGGGGTGCATGTCATTGTCAGGCACTGGGATAAGGGAGACAAGTGACCTCTAAGGAGAAAAGGCATAAAAAGAGGACAGAAGCCAGGCCAGCATGGCTCAGTGGTTGAGTGTTGACCTATGAACCAGGAGATCATGGTCCGATTCCTGGTCAGGGCACATGCCCTGGTTGTGGGCTGGATCCCCAGTAGAGACAGCCAATCAATGATGTTTCTAATCAATGTTCCTATCTAACACTCTCTTTTCCTCTCTCTCTCTCTCTTAAAAAAAAAAAAAAATCAATAAAAACATTTAAAAAAAATCCATTTGCAGGTCAGAACTGTCCAGTGTGCACATCGTGACATCATGATTCTTCACCAGGGTCCTTCACTCAGGTCCCAGGTCCCTCAGGGTCTGCACCACCCGGAGGTCAGCACTCACATGGCTCACGTGGCTGTGACTTGTCACCACTGTGAGCTTGTCAACTCCTCAGACGACTCCCTGAATCCTGCAGAGTGCCTTGCACATGCCTGGCAATCAATGTCTGTTGATCAAGTCGCTGTTAATGAATAGAGATGGCTTCATCAGTGAATATTGATGAAATGGGACTGCTGCTCCCTCTGGACAGCAAGCCAGGGCTTCTGCCGACAGAGGCAGCACAGAATACCTAATAAGTTGGCTGTGTTCCAGCAGCCCTCTCCATGGACAAATCGTTAATCAGATCTGGGGTGTGGGGGTCTCTGTTGTCATGGTGATTCTTAAAAACACACACACACACACAAAAACCCAAAAGCTTCTTCTTTATTAGCATCCCAGACATCAAGACTCTGAAGTAATGATTCTTTGAAAATGGAATCATATTAATAAGATCCACTCGACTGAACAGTGCGTTTCTTTCTTTCTTTTGATTAAATGCATTATTAACTTGGCTAGCAGCAAGACCTCATCGATGCAAAGTGCCCATTCATAAAGAACACCACTTTCAGTATGGAATAAACAAGGATGCAGCTCTCCAATTTCAGAGATGCTGGTGGATAAGGAAGAAGCTCTGTGAATGGTGGTCTTTGGGCTGTAGACAGTTGGAGGGCTTGGGCTGCGTGTGGGTCATTTCTGTTGGATGAATCTTCAAACGCTGGGGCAGCCCACACAGGCCAGCGGATCAGGCTGGTCACAGCGCCTCAGAGGAAAGCTGAGAACAAGGAAATCTCACACTAGCTTTACATTGTGCAAGAGCTGAATCAAGAATCTTGGAATTTTACTCCTCTCCTGTTCTGGTATCACCTTTTGACACTTGGATTTAATAATATTCAGTGTTTTTTTGAGCTAATGATGTGTTGAATAAACTTTGAAGTGGCCCCCCATGACCCTAGCTACTGGTGTTCACAGCCTTGTAAATGCCCCTCCCCCTGAGTGTGGTCAGGACCTGCACTTTCTTCTCACCAATAGAATATGGCAAAGGTGATTGAGATGACACATCTGTGAGCACAATACAGGGTGAGGCAAAAGTACAATAGGTTTATAGTTGTGAGTATTTGAAACACAAAGTTTATTCTTGTATTATTATTTATTAATTATTGCATTATTTTCTATGTGGACAGCTGTAAACCTACTTTACCCAACCTTGTATTATTCTTTTACAGGCTATATACATATATTACAAGTTTTATATATTCACATATACTATTAATGCTTTGACCTTATTTTTTGTAATATTTGAGTCCCACGTGTACAATATTTCTATGAATGTAAACCTCAGGTTTAAAAAAGACACCTGTATTATTATCTCTGAAGTTCAAGAGGTTAAGTAAAGGACCTCTATGTTTGCTTAGTGGAGAGGAGGGAACCAAATCTAACCTCAGTGGAAGATAAGTGACTGAAACTTCACCCCACTCTCCATCTGCTCCCTCATCCATCCATTTACCCAGTTAATTCATACATCCACGCAACCATCCATCCAGTATCCATCCACCCATCTATCTGTCTATCCACTCACCCACCCATTCAGGCAACAAACATCTCTTAAGAACCAAACAGAGCCAGCCATGTAATAGAAAACATTGTAGTAGAAAACTGGAGACAAGGCAGACATGCCCTCTGCCCTCAGATGGTCTAATCCTTGCTCTCCACACCACGCTGGGAACCTCCCGTAAAGCGCCATTTCCTCCTCTTCCCTTGAGCTCCCATTTAAGCAGTCACACATCTCAGTCTTCTGGGTCACTCCAGGTAAACATTGCTCCCCCATCTTTGGGAAGCAGACTCTTTGAAGAGATTCCTTCAAAGCACTCTCTGAGTTGGATGTGGTCAGCGTGGACAATCAGAGACCTCAGCATCTGGTCCAAAGTCCTTCGGGTGCCTATGAATGGGGAGGCTCTTCCAGGAACCACAGAGCCTTCAGAAAGAAATATTCATGGGTGTTGACTAATTGTCACATGTTGGCAGGATGGACAGGTATGTTCTTATTTTCAAAAAGCGCATGGTTCTCTCTAGGTCCTGCTTCTCTATCCACTCCGCCTTAGAATGTTGGTGTGTGTTTCCCACAGATGAAGTGCTCTGTTTTATGGACCCTGAGTGTTCTCATCCATTTCCTTCACCAGAGCTGAGTCCTGGTCTGACCTGATCTCCTAAGCTCTGGATTTGTGTTATCTATTTTCCTGCTGGGCTCACATGTCCCAAGGGGGATAGAAACTCCATCTGTCCTAACCCAAACTCTTTTGGCAAGTACCCCAGAGCTCTAAGATCTGATGAATGTAATCCATTGGGAACATATTTTGGGCTGACCAGATTAGCATAGAGAGACCATAGCTAATTCAGGAACAGGAACCGATCTTAAGAAGCATACAGCAGAGAGAGGGTGAGCAGCAGAGAGAACCTAAGAGAAAACTATGTTATTGTCCAAGGAAGACAGACCCTGCATAGCGGGGTCCTGGGCAGTGCTGCCACTGGAGATGCCCTCAGTCCTGGAGTGGGAGCTTATGTTAGGACTTTCTGGTTTAGTGTCGATGCTTCCTAAGCAGCTAAATGATAAAGACTTTGCCTTCTCAGCACATTGACACATCGAGAACCTTCCCGATTCCATATCAGGATCCCAGGGCTGTGAAAACATGCCCTTCTTATTGATTCTACCCAACAAAGCTATTAGTTAGGATTGAAGGTCAGATAAAGAGCTTCACAGACAAGGAAAAGCTAGAGGAGTTCATCACCACAAACCAATAGTACATGAAATCTTCAAAGGTATTATTAAAGAAGAGAAAGGAAGAAGAAGAGGGGAGGAAGAAGAGGAGAAGGTGGAGAGGGATGGGGAGGAAAGGTAAAATAGAACCAAAGGCATGGAAATATGGAACAGACTACGAATCTCAGAGGGAAGGTAGGGGGAGGAAAGAGATAAACCAAATAATTTATATGCATGTATGTATTACCTATGGACACAGACAATAGGGTGGTGAAGGCCTGGGATAGGGTAGGAACCAGGTCGAAGAGGGGTGTAATGGACATGTGTAATAACCTCAATAATAAAGATTAAGTAAATAAAACAAAACAAAACAAAACAAAAAAACATGCCCTTCTGCAGGAGGCAGTCATCAAGGTCTTATGAGTAGGATTAGTGTGAGCCAAACAGGAAAGACGTCATTCTGAGTGGCCTGAGAAGCTGAGCCCGGGCCTGGCCTGAATTCCCCAGGGGGTGCAGGGAGCCACTGACCTGCTCTGTGGCCCTTCACTCCTCTATCAAGCTGATAAGCCAGTATGTAATCATTTAATCAGGCTACTTAATTTTTCATTTTGTTAGAATAGGAGCTAAATTTTATGGATCATCTGCCTTATGCTCTATGTTTTACCTCAGTTATATTATTCATTACAAAAATCCTCCATGCCCATTTTATCAGTGCAGAAACTAACCTTCAGGGGAGTTACGCCATGTGCCCAAAGCCGCACAACCAGTGAGTGATGGAGCAGGGGAGCGAGATCTATAAGCAAGGCATTGTCAGTTCTTTCTTTCCTGCTCTGCAGAGTTCATAACAGTCACTAGATGGCGTCTCGAGGCGACCTCGAGCCAGGCTTCCTTGGAAGTACAGTAATGTTGATGGGATGCTGAGCCTGAGGTGCCCATATTCACCACCAGGGGGCAGGCGGGGAAAAGAAATGGCACATAGGGTCACAGGGGGCAGCCTAGCTGCTAGGGACCCCATTACCTTCCAACTGGGGATGCCAGAGTAGCTCACTGATGATTTTAGTTATTCTCAACACACCTTTCAAAGTGTGTTCTTGAGATCTTCCTTGCATATAAAAAGCACCAAAGTCTCAGGCAAAACTTTAATACCTTTTTTTAACGTAAAGTCATCTGTGGTTAACAGAAAAAACAAACAAACAAAAAACAAACAAACAAACACAGACTCTCACTGTGCAACTTCTGGCTTGAGCAACAAAGAGAGCCATTAATTACCACCCAGTGCCAGAGACTTTACATGTGTTGTCCCATCTAATTTGTACATCTTGGACAGGTTCTGAGAGGTGAAGAAACTCGCCCAAGTTTACACAACAGGACCAGGATTTCAACCCCAATCAGTCCAACTTCAAAGTTTCTTAGCCTCTTTGAGCCTCAATAGCCTCATCTGTTAAGCGGGCATAGTCATAGTAACACACATTCCGGTGTTGAATAAGACAAGGTAGATGAAGTGCCTCAGAGAGGGCACGGATGTGGCTGCTAAGGTGGGTGAGGAAGAGGATGCTAGTTACCTGAGGTCTGTCATGTAGTGAATCCTTAAACGGGTCCCCAAGCAGTCTCCCGTCTGCAGCACCAGGAGCATTATCAAGTCTGATGGCAGGTGTTTTTGTACCTGATTTACACGGAGAAACTGAAGCACTGAAAGGGAAAGATTCGGCTGAACTTTCTGAATTGGAGGTGTTCACCAATTCTCATTGACTCACATATTTGACTTTTTTGAAGACTCTCATGTATACAGGGATGACTCACATACTGTCTCATCATTTCGGGTGTTCTAGGAAAAGATGATTGTCATCATCGGGACTATGTTCTCATCCCCACTGCCCTCTGTAATGTCACCTCACTCAGACATCCATTTATTTGACATGTCTACCAATTCCCCCATTCATCCACTCACCCATCTACCCCCATACCCACCTGTCTATCTATTTATCCACTTCCTTCACCTGAGGTCTTCATCTATCTACCTATCTATCCATCCACCCATTTTTAAAATATTTATTGATTTTAGAGAGGAAGGGAGAGGGGGAGAGGGACAGAAGCATCAATGATGAGAGAATCATTGATCTGCTATCTCCCACCCTTCCCCCACTAGGGATTGAGCCTGAAACCTGGACATGTGCCCTGACCAGGAGCCAAACCATGACCTCCTGGTTCATAGTTCAAGGCTCAACCACTGAGCCATGCCAGCCAGGCTCCACCTATTTTTTTATTCATTCATTCATTCATTCATTCATTCATTCATTCATCCAGTCATCCGTCCACCCACTTATCTGTACATCCATCTAAACAATTGTTTGGGTTTTCTTTCCTCTGAGTGAAGTCTCTCCTTAATGCTCTCACAGTCACTTATGCTCACCCCTATCACATCACTGATCACTTTGGTTGTAATAGTCTATTCTCGTGGCTGTATTCCCTTCTAAACAGTGAGCTACCTGAGAACAGGAGACTGAGGCATGAGACAGTAAATGCTGTTGAATAAAGCAGAGAAGCCCCAAGTGGGAGCCGGCACCTTAGGGTTTAAGATGATCCACTGGAATGCAAGAGGACAATATTAGAACTTCCATTTGCATTTCATTTTTGAGCAAATAACAAGAGCATAATTAATCATCTCCTGATATTTAATATCCTGATCAGTAGTGGCACAGCTGATATACTGGATAGTCCTGCATCGCTGGCTTCCAAGCAATTGCAAATGCAGTGTTTCTTCAGCAGTACTAGGTCATTGATGTTAACTTTACAAAAGTGAGATTTTTAAATATTAGAATATTTATGTGACTTTGTGACAAGATGTCAAGTGATTAACATTTTTTAATTAGTTGGTGTTCAAATGTGTTTAACCTCATCCCCTGAATTGAATATCAAAGCGCCAAACTGGGTTTGATATTTACCAAAACAAGAGGGCAAACCAAGACAGAAAACGTGGAACTTAGGACACAGCATAGCAGGGCAGGGGGGTCCAGAATGGCCAGCTCCTGGGCAGCAGGTCCCAGAAAGCAGCCAGCTCAGATGGAGCTGAGGGCCGGAGAACTCAAGGAAAAGCACTTTGGCAAGCCTGGGGATTAGACAGGACGTGCCACACGGAGCACCACTGGATGGTGGTTAAACCGCAGCGGCCATGAGCCACTCTTCTCCCACTGCCAGGTCTTTTCCGGGGTCCCCCAGACTTCACCTCAGTGCAGGTCCTGAGGAGCTCATGCCTAAGAGCAGGGGCTTCCCGCTCTCTGCCCTGTGCTCTGGTGGCCAGGGCTTTGTCCACCTGTTTGCTCCCTGCTCTAAATCATCCAATTTAATTATTGAATTAAATTGGGTTGGTTGGAGATTCAGTATTTTTAGTGTGACTCCCTGGTGGTTAGAACATCTGATAGGATGGAAAGTTTGAAGAAGAATGAGGATGTCTCCTAGGCAAGTAGGACAGGAAAACAAAGGAAAGAGAAACTCCAGGACAAACAAAAAGCTTGCAAGAAAGACAGGGTGTAGCCCTAACCTGGTGGTTGGCAAACTCAACAGAGCCAGATAGCAACAGTACAACGATTTTAAGAGCCAACTTGAGAGCCAAAATTTTTTTAACTTAAACTTCTTCTAACGCCACTTCTTCAAAATAGACTCGCCTAGGCCGTGGTATTTTGTGGAAGAGCCACACTCAAGGGGCCAAAGAGCTGCATGTGGCTCGCGAGCCAGTTTACCGACCATGGGCCTAACTGGTTTGGCTCAATGGATAGAGCATTGGCCTGTGGATTGAAGGGTCCCAGGTTCAATTCCAGTCAAGGGCATGTACCTTGGTTGCGGGCATATGGCCAGTAGGGAGTGTGCAGGAGGCAGCTGATGGATGTTTCTAACTATCCCTCTCCCTTCCTCTCTGTAAAAAATAAATTATATATATATTAATATATATATTAATATATATTAATATTTTTTTTTTAGAAAGAAAGACTCATAGTATGGTACCCTACCTTGCTGAACCCCCATCAATATTTGCCTAGTTGTAATCATGTGAGCATTGCTCCCAGATTTTCAGTTTTTAGACTCAAGCTGTAAACTAAGTACAGAAACCATTGTTGTAGTTACAGAATGAAACATTAACCTTGAAGTCACAAAGTAAAGCTGACCAGGCCTGGGAGGAAGAGAAATTAAATAGGGAGAGAAACTAATATCTTCACCTCCCCAAGGGAGGTCAGAAAGATGCTGTGGAAGGGCGGTGGGCCTGTGAGTAGAAAGATCTGAGTACTTACACGTACAAAGGAATGCATATGATCATTTAAATTCAGGTTAATCAGTAAGCTAACAGATAATGCCTAACACTGACAAGTCTAAAAAGCATCTTAAGCCCTAACCAGTTTGGCTCAGTGGATAGAGCGTCGGTCTATGGACTGAAGGGTCCCAGGTTCGATTCCGGTCAAGGGCATGTACGTTGGTTGCAGGCACATCCCCAGTAGGGGGTGTGCAGGAGGCAGCTGGTTGATGTTTCTCTCTCATTGATGTTTCTAACTATCCCTCTCCCTTCCTCTCTGTAAAAATTAATAAAATATTTTTTTAAAAAAACATCTTAAAATGATATCTTCTGGGGACATAGAGTGAATCACCAGTAAGAGCTCAGAGTGGCCCCACTGGGAGCTGGTGGCTTTCCCTTACAAGCTCTTCTGTGCTCCTGACTTTTAAACCAGCTGTGTGCATGTGCTAAAAATTCAAAATGAGCAAGGGCTTTCTTGTGATTAAAGTGGATGAAGTGGAGGCTGTTTGACAACACTCCACTCAATGGTGGTTCTTGGGATCTAAAACGTGCTGACGCTTCGCTTAGAAATCTGTTGCGACTCAACACCCTCCCCCCAAAACCTGGCCCTCTCTCTCCCTGTTGGGCCTCACCAAGTGAGGTCTGGCAGAAGCGGCAGGTGGGGTCCCAGGGCTGGGAGGCTGCTGCTCACGTCAGAAAAGAACTGAGGGCTCTTCTCTGGGCTGCATACTGTGTGGGGGGAGCAGGGAAGGAATCAGACCAGATCCCACACAGTAGGCACTCAGCAATCCAGCCTCTCCTCCGCATCTGTCCCCGCTGCACCTCCCCCACACCCCTAATTAGGAGTACGGGATGAGGGTCATTCCTGGCCAGTGAACAAGGACCAGGGATGCTTGCTTGCTGGACCTGCTGCTCCAGCCCCTGTCACATGTTGCAGCCCCAGCATTCCTCCCTGGCAGTTGTCAGCCAGACACACGCCCACTGAGACAGGCCTGTCCACCTGCAGGTGGGAGGGCAGGCCCCAGGAAGACTGCTCCTTCTCCTCTGCTCTCTTCCCCGCCCACCCCACCGTGAAGAGCTGAGGACACTACTCTGTACTGATTCTCCACCCCCTCCCACTGCTCCCCTTCTGCCCACCCCAGGCCCCACCCAGATTCTGCCCAAGGACAAGGCCCCTGATTTTAAAATAATGCACCACTACTCCCCACCAAACCCCTGACTCTCAGGGTCCTGCTCCCGGTTATACAGAAACGTGCTACGCAAAGGGCGGTTCTTGGACCAGCAGCACGGGCACCACCCGACAGCTTATTGGAAATGCAGAATCCTGGGCTTCATTCTAGACCTCCTGCATCAGGATCTGCACTAAAAGTAACACCCGTGTGATTTACATGCACATTAATGTCTGAGAAGCAGCGAGTTAGAATACACCAGCTGACAAATCAACTAACGCTGTTACAACTAGCCAGCGTTTCAAAGTGCTTCCTATGTGCCAGGCTGTGTGCTAAGACTTTTCATGTCTTGTCATATTTAACTCCCACACGGCTTCACACGGTAGGGACTCTATTGAGCCCACTTCACAGATGAAGAAGCTAATGTTTGAAAAAAAGATCAAGCCACTTACCTAAGGTCACACAGCAAAGGGCAGGGATCTGTAGCCTGGTGATCTGACTCTAAAAAATAGGGCTCAAGACTGAGGTGAAGCTGAAACCAGTTTGGCTCAGTGGATAAAGCATCAGCCTGTGGACTGAAAGGTCCCAGGTTCGATTCCGGTCAAGAGCATGTACCTTGGTTTCGGGCATATCCCCAGTAGGGGGTGTGCAAGAGGCAGTTGATCAATGAATCTTTCTCATCGATGTTTCTAACTCTCTATCCTCTCTCTTCCTCTCTGTAAAAAAATCAATAAAATATATTTAAAAAAAAAGACTGAGGTGAAGCCTGGCCAATGTGGCTCAGTGGTAGAACATTAACCAATGAACCAAGAGGTCACAGTTTAATTCCTGGTCAGGGTACATGCCTGGATTGTGGGCTCGATTCCAGTAGGGGGCATGCAGGAGGCAGTCAATCAATGATTCTCTCTCATCATTGATATTTATCTCCCTCTCTTTCTGAAATCAATACACACACACACACACACACACACACACACACGAGGTGAACTCAAGAACCACTTTTTACGAGGGTGACTTTGGGCATGTCAATAGCCTCATCTGTAAAATGAGAATGATAGTGTCTACCACTGGGTTTTTTATTTTTCAATGAGAAGATATGCAAGTCCCTAACCCTGTGGTTGGCAAACTGCGGCTCTTGAGCCACATGCTGCTCTTTGGCCCCTTGAGTGTGGCTCTTCCACAACATACCACGGCCTGGGCGAGTCTATTTTGAAGAAGTGGCATTAGAAGAAGTTTAAGTTTAAAAAATTTTGGCTCTCAAAAGAAATTTCAATCGTTGTACTGTTGCTATTTGGCTCTGTTGTCTAATGAGTTTGCCAACCGCTGCCCTAACCCAACAGACATTATTGGGCTCTCATCTTGGAGGCCTGTCTTGTCATATGTTGAGATGGGAGATGACAGCCTGCCCTTGGAGAGGTCAGAGCCCTGGGAGAAGCTGACAGAGGGGCTGGTTATGGCTGGGAGCCTCAGGGGTCAGAGCAGAGAGGTGTTACTTGGTCTGGAAGGAGGGAAAACTTGCCTAGAGGAGGTGACGCCTGAGCTGAGCTCTGAAGAAGTCAGGCTGGAGGAGAAGGGAGAGGCAGCAGCCAGGGCTGGAATGAATGGCAGCGAGGGAGTTTGCAGACAAGAGTACCCAGCAGCCAGGCCAAGAGGATCCAGGCAGGGCGGCCCCTGCACCCAGAGCAGGCAGAAGGCAGGCAGGGGCCAGAGCACAGACGGGCATTAGTCTGTCCTTCCCCACCAGCCTGCTTCCTCTGATTCTCATCATCTCTCTTGGCTCCCAGGCTCTTTCTCGATTATGGTTTTTAACGAACACACATTTGCTTTCTCCTCTTCCTGCTGCTGGATTTGGAGACACAGTTCTGGGCGCTAGTGCTTCGGACCCCCCACAGTTCCGCTTCCCAGCTTCCTCCTCATATCTGACTCTGGTCTTGGGACCACGGTCCCTCCCTCAGGGCTGCCTTCTTGGCGGGTCGGTACCTCCTCCTCAGGGTGAACCCCGGGACAGGGTTCACAGGGGAGCAAGCTCCTCGGTGGGAGCCTTTGTGCAGAGCCACCTGCACAGCCACACCTGGCGTCCGGATGCCCAATCTCCCGCCCCTCCCTCTGCTCAGACAGGGAGCACCTTGAGGTGCTGCTGCTGACCGAAAATAAACAGATAGCCAGCCATTTCCCCAGCAAAATGAATGGTAGGTCAGGGGCACGCAGCCCATGGGCAAACCTTGCAGAGATCCAGAGGGACACGCAGAAGAGCACTCTCCAGGGGACCTGGGAGAGGCTGTTTACGCGAAGCGATCATCGGAGGAAACGGAAAGCTGGCAGTGTGGCGACTTTCCATGGGCAGAGTTACGGCGTCTGCCATTGGCCCAGCTGTGTGCAAGGAGGAGTCTTCTTTTCCTGCCCAGGTAGGTAGTGGAGCACCACTTCCTGTGGGAGACACACCGCTAGTCTTCTCCTGCTGGGGTCCGCGGTGTGCCTTGAGTGACAGGTGTGTGAATGTCCTCTTTTAGCCTCCCGACTTCCGTTTCCGCACGGCCATGCTCATTTCTGAAGCTCGGTGCCAGGGAACAGGGCATGGCACGCAGTGTCATGAATGGGTGGCCTCGCAGCCGTATCAGAAAACCCATGGACTGCACCTCCCGGCCGGCCTGCCCGGTGGTGCCAGGGCCACAGTGGCTCAGTCTCCAGCTCCCTCAGCCCCGGCCCAGAGCACCTCAACTCTCCCACTTCTGTCCCCCAGAAGGACCCGGACTGGGCAGAGTCCCTGAGGCTGGAGGTGGGAGTGGGGCGCTCCGGGCCTTTCTATCCAGAGGATGATCTGCTCCCCACAGCAAAGGGGGAGCAAGGGGCAGGCCCTGCCAGGAATAGACAGCCCGGGTGGGGAGATAGATTTGTGATGAGAATACATACTGAATCACGCAACCCCGCTGATGGTTTCAGGGCCAACCCCTATGGTTCAGGCCTCCCAGACTCCGCCAGTGAGTTGTCTACTGAGTTCCTGCCGGGGACCCCTGGGGGAGCCCCCGGACCGCCCCCTGGAAGCTGGAGGGCTCTTTGAAATGACTTGTTTCTTCTTAAAAATTCATGAGAATTTTGCACTCTCCTTCTGGGCTTGTTTTAATGCAACATCATGCGTTAAATTACTTTCCTCGTGAATGAAATAGAAGCCGTGGACGGGTGCCTGAGTCCCCGTCCTCTCCCCCTCCTCCCCCCGTGACTTTGCAGTCTGCAGGCACAGGCTTGGTGAGGAGGCAGGCGTTCTGTTGGTCTTCCTGCCCGGCTTCCATCATTTTCTGGTTCCCGGGTCCACTTTCCTTGCAGGGGAACTAACCCTCCTCTTTCTTTGTCCACAGGCCGACTCTGCCCTCTGTCCCGGGGGTAGACCCATAGCTCAGCGCAGATTCCTCTGAGTGCAGTGATTGCTTCAGGAGTGTTCACGAGGCCTGAGCTACACCTCGGAGCATCGGCCCCAGGGTTTCTGCTGCTTTATATCAGAGCAACTGGCCCCAAGGCCTGTGCAGCGAGGACGGTTAGACTTCTGGGAAATGGCCTAGAAGCTTCGAGGCCACATAGTACAGGAAAGCTGCCTTGGGAAGGAAGCAACCCAAAGGAGAGCAGAACTGAAACAGGGAAAGAGGTGAAGTCCCCGCGGGCCATGTGTGAGTCCCTGGGTCTCGCCATCCCTGAAGCCGTGTAGTTTGTTTGTTTGTTTGTTTGTTTGCTTGTTTAAGCTGGTTTGCATTAGGTTTCTTTCCCTTGGAACCAAGAGGGCTCTGACTAATCCAACTGGTGGACACATGCCCCTGTTTGGAGGCCCAGGCTTGTTGGAAAGACCTCCAGAGCTTTGCCACGGGAGCCAGGAGCCTGGATCTGGGTCCTAGCTTTCCTGCACACACTCGCCGTGTGGCTTTCAAGGTTGGATTCGATCACCTCCAGGGTTTTTCCTTCCAACTGTAAGATCCCCTCTGCCTGACAATTTCGTGAAATTTTAGCGAAAGGCAAATTCACCCCCCCAGGTTGGGGATGGGATTCCTGGGCTGCAAAACTGGAGATCCTGACTCTGCATCCAGGTGGGGCTTAGAAGTCTGGAATCTGAAGGCCATGTCCGGGTGGTTTTGACACATAGCCAGGCTTGGAAACCACTCCGGTGCTTACATTCTTTTTTCTTAAGGCAGCCATTTAAAGACCCATCCAAAAGGAATTTACTTAGCACCTACTAGGTGTGAGTGGCACCTTCCTCGGACAATGGCCTTCTTGTTGTGCGGGGAGGGTGACCTCCATCCTCCTGCCGGACTTTCTGTAAAAGCCCCAGTGCTGGCTCTGAGAAAGAACATACTCTACTGGCACCACACTTCCTCCAGTCATTCAATGGCTTCATAAATAGCATTTAAAACTTTTTATTGATGAATAAGCTATTCACTGTCCAGTTGGTTCATTTATAAACAGCGAGTCGGTTGAATGTGCGCATTTGTGTCGCTGTTGCTGTTGACGTCTCATTTAAAACCTTAACAAGACTGTGCCATGGCAACCGTTCCCCCCATATTACTAGAATTCAAATGGCTTATTATCAAGATAAACATTTATTATATTAAGGTATGCAATATTAGTGTCATATTTTATACATGCTTACTTGTAGCCTGGTTCAGCTCGGGGCCAACACCATATTGAATTATTTAAAGCCATTTCTCCTCGGGTTATTAAAAAGTTCAGTAAAATATATATTAGTGTATAAAATTTTAATGCATAGTTCACATTGCAGCGTTTGCAAGCTCATGGACTTTAGAAGAGGGAAAGAGAGGGGAACCAGGCTCCACACAGATGGTGGGTCTGAGAAGGTGCTCAGTGCCCTGGCCCTAATCCTCTCGGTCTTCATCCTCACCATTATCCCAGTTCCCCGTACATCAAAGCCATGAAACCAAACGCAGCCTGTACTTGGTCTCAGCAATGACCTCCAACCTGCCAGGCCCTCTGATACAAGTTACAGGTGAGGGGGTTAGAATAAGGGGACAGTCACCAATCACGGTTGTAGGAGGCCTTCAGGTCCCTAATCTCAGCGACTTGGGTCCCTGTTGACTTGAATACAGGATGAGTGCACCAATTCCCTCTGCTATGTATGACCCTATAGCCCTGAGGTCACTCAGGTGGGCAATGAGGCAGCGTTCCTTACACTGCTGTTTACCCATTTCACGAGTATTTATTTTTTTCTTCCTTGAACCACACCTTCCCTAGAAGAGCTAGGTGGGGTTGGAGTACATGTTTTTAAAAAGCTAGCAAATGGGGGACCTGCTATTGCCACGGTCCCCTCCTGTCTGCCCAGAGACCTCAAATCAGGGTAATAAACTCTACAAATGTCTGGTCACACCAAGGTTGGAGCTGGTGACCAGCAGCCTGAGCAGATTACGGCCTTCCTCTGAGCCCCGGTTTCCCCAGCCAGTAGTTCATGCTGTGAATAGAAGACATACCACACAGCCTAGGTGACCCCCAATCATTCATTCCCACTCCACGCACGCGGATTCTGTTCTCCTGAGGTCTGGATCATTGGCATTTTCTCTTTGTTTTTCTTATCCCCCATGGCTGTGGATCAAGCTGGACCTGCAGTGAGCATTCAGTAAGTAACTACCCTACGGCAGCAAAATGGGTCGTGCTGTTTGTTCATTTCTCGTCTCCTCTTCACACTAGGAACCTCTCAGGAGGAAGAGAAGGTAGTTTTCTTTGGTAACAGGTGAGGGCAGGCTGGGTCTGCATGCCTTTGCCTCTGGACATGCATGGTAAGAGCTGTGAGGATTCAGAGCTGGACCAGAAGCTCCCAGGAGTATTAGGTTGAACCCCAAGAAGTAGATCCTGAGACAAGCATTTGGGGACAGTCTAGGACAGTGGTCGGCAAACTCATTCGTCAACAGAGCCAAATATCACCAGGACAACGATTGAAATTTCTTTTGAGAGCCAAATTTTTTAAACTTCGACTATATAGGTAGGTATGTTGTTATTAACTTAACTAGGGTGCTCCTAAGCTGGCCTGTGCTAAAAACTCAAGGGGCCAAAGAGCCGCATGTGGCTCGCGAGTCGCAGTTTGCCGACCACTGGTCTAGGAGGTGATCCCAGGAGTCACTGATGGGAAAGTGGCAAAGTGAGAACAGAAGGAAAAGGGAGCCGATGCAGGTGTGTGAATGAGCAGGTTACACGCTCCGGGCTCCATGCTACGTGGATGACTGGGAGGTTGTGGGAAACAGGCGCCAGGAGCTGGTGTATTTACCAGCCAAGTGCTGTTCATCATTGGTTAAAGGGGCTCCCAGCATGAACACATATTAAAATACTTAGAGGTGAATCTTACCAAAAAAATGTATAACACTTATCCACTAACACTACCAAACACCTGTGAGGGAAATTAAAGAAGACCCAAATAAATGGGGAAATCTATGTTTTTCATGAGTTGGAAGACTCAGTATTGTTAAGATGTCAATTCTCCCCAAATTGATTTACAGATTCAATGCAATCTTTAGTGAAATCCAAGCAAATTTTCTTTTCAGGAAAAATTAACAATCTGATTCTGAAATGTATATGGAAATACAAAGGAACTAGGATAGTCAAAATGAATTTCATAATGAATGAAGTTAGAGGACTAATTCTAACTGACTTCAAGACTTATTATTATGAAGCTACAGGAGTCAAGACAATGACTACTTGATACTAAAGTATCAAGGTAGACAAACAGATCAATGAAACAGAATAGAGTTCACAAAAAGACCACACATATTTGGACAATTAAGTTTTTACAAAGATGCAAAGGTGCTGGAACATTTGATATCTATATACAATACTATGATTTCATCAATGCCTTATACAATATACATAAATTACCTTAAAATGGACCAAAGAACTAAATGAAAAACCTAAAACTATAAAACTTCTAGAAGAAAACATAGAATAAAATCTTTGTGATCACCAACCCATAGACTATAAGAGAACAGATTAGTAATTTGGACCTGATTAAAATTAAAGACATTGTTAAGAGGATGAAAAGACAGTCTATACACTGGGAGAAAATAAAGCATACATCTGATAAAGAATGTGCATCAAGAATATATAAAGGACTCTCAAAAATTAATAATGAAGACACACCAATTAAAAATGAGCAAAAGATTTGAACAGATATTTCAGCAAGGAAGATGGATGTTAAATAAGCACATGAAAAGATGCTCAGCATCATTAGTCATTTGGGATCTATAAATTAAAAATCTTAATCAAATACCACTTCAGCCCTGCCTGTGTGGCTCAGTGGTTGAGCATCAACCTATAAACTAGGATACACTCCCCTTACTGGGGATCAAGCCTGTAACCCCAGCATGTACCCTGACCAGGGTTCGATTCCTGGTCAGGGTACATGCTGGGGTTACAGGCTTGATCCCCAGTAAGGGGAGTGTAAGGGGCAGCCAATCAATGATTCTTTATCATCATTCATGTTTCTATCTCTCTTTCCCTTCCTCTTCGAAATAAAAAATATATTTTTAAATAAAGAAATATACTTCATGCCTAAACTTCTAAAGGCTAAAGGCCAATCATATCAAATGTTGGCAAGGCTGTGAAGGGACTGGAACTCTCACATAACGGAAAGGTAAAATGACCGAATAACTTTGGACAACAACTTGGTAGTTTTTTAAAAAGTTAAATATACATCTACTATATGATCCAGTATTCTACTCCTAGGTATTTTTACCCAAGAGAAAAGAAAGCATATGCTCACAAAACAGCTTTATTTGTAAAAGCTCCAATAAAAAAGTAGCCTAAATGCCCATCAATGGTGAAGGACAAACAGGTTACAGTATATCCATCCAATAGGATGCTACTTAGTAGTAAAAAGGAATGAATTATGGCTAAACAATAAAAATACGGATGTATCTTAAAATAATTATGCTAAAAGAACAAGAAAGTCCACTGCATGGAGAACATATTTACTAATGCTATTTCAGATAAGCTATTTCAGATAATCCAAAATTTACAAAAAATTCATACAACTTAGCAAAAGGAAGATAAACAACCCAATCAAAAAATGGGCAAAGGACCTAAGTAGACACTTTTCGAAAAAGGACATACAGAAGGCCAAGAGACACATGAAAACATGCTCAAAGTCACTAATCATCCAAGAGATGCAAATCAAAACAACAATGAGGTACCATCTCACACTTGTCAGAATGGCTATCATCAACAAATCAACAAACAAGTGCTGGTGAGGATTCAGAGAAAAAGGAATCCTCCTGCATTGCTGGTGGGAATGCAGACTGGTGCAACCACTGTGGAGAACAGTATGGAGTTTCCTCAAAAAATTAAAAATGGAACTCCCATTTGACCCAGTGATCCCACTTCTAGGACTACATCCCAAGAAACAAGAAACACCAATCAGAAAGGATATATGTACCCCTATGTTCATAGCAACACAATTTACAATAACTGAAGTTTGGAAACAACCTAAGTGCCCATCAGCAGATGAGCGAATTAAAAAAACTGTGATACATCTACACAATGGAATACTATGCCGCTATAAAAAAAGAAGGAACTTTTACCATTTGCAACAGCATGGATGGAACTGGAGAGCATTATGCTAAGTGAAATAAGCCAGTCGAGAAATATAAATATCACATGATCTCACTCATATGTGGGATATAATGATCAACATAATTTGATGAATAAAAATAGATCCAGAGACAAATGGCAAGGGAGGTGCGGGGGAGGGCGGGTTAGAGAGCAACCAAAGGACTTGTATGCATATTAGCATAACCAATGGACACAGACACTGGGCTTGTCCAGGGTGGGAATGGTGGTGGTGGGGTCAATTGTGGGAAAAGAAGACTTATGTAAACCTTAAGATAATAAAAAAATAAAATAAAAATCATGCTGAATGAAAGAACTAGACAAAAAGAGCACATTAAAACCCAAATATGTTAGTGATCAAAAATGGAAATAACAAGTTACTAAATTCCAAGTTTACCAGTCACTGGAGAGCACATCGATGATAGGAAATTATTAGTGACCTGGAGGTCAAACCAGGGGGTTTTATTTCTATTTTCAAAGGTTGGTGAGAAATGGCAAGTTGATTTAAACAGAGTCTCCTTGGTTATTAATTAACTCATGTGATCAGATGTAAATGTTCATCTTTCCAAATCAGTTCACCTGCAGAGCACTCGTTCTTTTTCCCCCCGATTTTAAACAAGAAGAGTAGAATGAATACTATAATGAACTCCCATGCTCCCGTTCTTCAGCTTCAACAATGGCCAGCTCATTGCCTATCTTGTTTCATGTATATATACCCCCACCCACCCTCTGCGCCCCCAGGCCCAGCATCTGGCCATTTCACCTGGAAGTATGTTTGTATTTCTACAAGAAACGAATTACTTCCAGTCTTTGTTTTAAATTTCTAATAACTCAGAACCAGGCCTGGCAACTTCATCTGAAAGTCTTGGCGGGGTTTAGAAAGAATGTGGGACTCTCTTCTCTCACACATTGATAAAGGAGAAGGGTTTACCTGCCAAGAAATTTTTCTTAAGGGGGAAAAAAAAAAAAGGCTTATCTTCTCTGTTTACAAAAAAAAAAGTTGGTTTTTCTGAAGCGAGTGGCGGTGATATCCGTTCAGGCTCTGCGTGGAAGTCCCAGGGGCCGTGGTGTAACACGACCGTTATCCGGGAAAGGAATGTGCGTTACACCGTTATCCGGGAAAGGAATGTGCGTTTTCAGATGGAAATGTGAAATTCTAGAATCTGGTCCCTGTGCGCAGGCGGCTCGGAGGGGCATCCGCACTCGCTGAAGGAGGCCACCTGATATGGGAAACCGCGGGCCAGATGTTGCGCTCCTGTGAGTGCTTCTAGGACACGGGCTCTCCGGAGATGTTTTCACAAGACACTGGGATTCTTTGTTCTTCAAAACCTTCAAATCTCTCAGCTTCCTTTTTTTTTTTTTTTTCCTGCTGTGGAACCATTTCTCTTCTCAGATGCAATAACTGTGCTGAAGTTGCTGCCAAGGGAAATACTGCATTGCATCCGAAGCCTTTCTAGTGAGGAAGAAGTAATGTTTTGAAAGCAGAAATTTAGGGATCCTGCTCTTTCCCTATTTTTTTTTTTTTTTTTTTTTTTGTGTGTGTGTGTGTGTGTGTGTGTGTGTACACATTTAGGTATATGTGCATGCACTTCGGGAAAGAGACCACTTAAATCATAGGCCAAGTGAAATGTGTTCAAAGTTGATGGAGCACTCGAAGGTGATCAGAATTGAACTGTCACCGGTTAATTCCAACCCCCACACCCTCGGTTGGGATCCTGGAGCTTGCTCTTGAAAGAGCTGATGGTTAAAATGTCAGAAATTTTGCAAGTTGGTTACTGATTACATTAAAAATTAAATCATATAAACTCACAAGTAAGCATTAAAAGCAAAGGTTAAAACAACACACAAAGGTAATACTCAAAATTCATCATGTTTCGATTCGTTTAATATCATCGTTGCCCTTCGGGTGATTTCCATTTATTGAATCTCTATGGTGAACATACTACTGATCGCCTTCTCCCAGCTCTGCATTCAGTGGCATCACAGCGGAGCTGGAACACGAGCATTCACACCTGCCGTGGCTCCTGCGACAGCATCCTAAAAACCCCGGCCCCGGCCCTGCTGCTTCTCGCTCCCACGCTGGATTGCACTTTGGGAAGAATGCCGTTGTGATGGCAGCCTGAGGCGCCCTGGAGAGGCTTAAGGTTTTTATCATATGATGCTCAGATGGGAGAGCTACAGGGCCCTTAGCACACACATTTGGAACAAATTAGCTTTTACTTATTTATACACTTAAGTTTGGGATCTTTGCCATAAAAAATAAAACAAACATAGCAGATCTATAGGATCAAGTCCACCACATAGTCTTCTCTTGATACCCATAGGTCTACTATCCTTCCTTCCCTGCCTTGTTCTGTTAGGACTTCTATGGGTAACACCAATCAGGGTCCCTGGCCTGCTAGGCTCCCAAGGGTTTCAGCCAATGGGAGGCTCTGATGGAAAATGGGAGGCGGGACAAGAGGCAGGTCAGGGTATTTATGCCTAGCTCCCTCCTGGCCAGGGTGTGGTTGGCATTGGCTGTTGAGTGGCTCTTCTATAGGTATAGTTTCCTTTTTCTAATCACTGGTTCCTTCTCTTAGCCCTCTGCCCCTAGGGATGGTAAGTTTTCCCCTTCCGTGGACACCAGCCCAGGTGCTTTACCTGTTGTTGATTTCCTGAACCCTGTCCCTGCCCCCTGTCCATAGCCCCTTCCTGAACCCTGCCCCTGCCCCCTGTCCATAGCCCCTTCCTGAACCCTGCCCAGGCCCCTGTCCATAGCCCCTTTATTAAACTTTCCTCAGACCCCCTTTTGAGCAGGCTGGCTGTCTCCTCCTGGATTCTGACCCAGACCAAGCCTTTATTCTTGTGAGGCTTACAGGCCCCCTACCCTTCCTCATTGCCCCCTTTCTCCTTACAGCTTGCCTCCATCACCTGAGACTGGTCAACGTTCCTCTCACACTCTCAGCCCTCCTCACCTATGTGCACTGCTTCTGCTGTGCCTTCACTCCTCTGGGCCCCGATGCTCATACTGGCAGCAGGAGAGAAAGACCCCTTGGGTCTGGCACAATCCTGGTACAGAGCCATTTTCTGGCTTCACATGATGGCTGACAGGCAATTATTTCCTTCAAATGGCATCCCTGTGCAGCAAGTCATTAGCGCATTTCCTTCCTTGGATGGAAACGTACCCAGGCTGAGACAGCATGACGGAGGCCTCTGTGCTGGTGAGGAGAGTGGGAAATGCTTACCTCGCTTCTCCCACAGTCACCGGCTGGACCGGGCGCTCCACCAACACCAGGGCTGCTTCTAGGAAGAGAGCCCTGTTTGTTGGGTCGACAAAGAAGGTGAGGACAGGGCTGGCCTGTCACTGGCTTATCGACTCCCCAAACCCACCAGAGAAGGGGCTGAGGAGCCTCCAGATCCACCCTCTGACTTAGGAAAGCAGGGTTTGGAAATAAATACCAGGAACCAAACCATTCCTGTGGTCAGGTCTCACCGTCTCAACTTCCGTTCAGAGCAGGACATTCAAGGGCAAACCATGTGCAGTCTGCTCTGTACTTACCAGCCCAGGTTATTCTGATGGATGAAGACAATGCTTTCTGGGAAATTCTCCACGCACCACGGGGGCCTCACAGGTCAGGAACCAATTAGTCAAGATCTGTGCGGCATCGGGCCGAAGTGGCCGGTCCCTCCTCCCCTGGCTGGGAGAGGAACCAGTTCGGCATCCCCGAGGGGAAGAAGGGCTCCCAGGCTCTGGTCTTGATCACACCGGTGACACTGCCATTCAGAACCCGCGCTTCTCGGGTCTTGCTGGGTGGGCTGGGGCGGCTTTCTCCGGCCTGGAAAGTACAGTCTCACTAACGGCAACTGTGTCCCCACGGGCGAGACTCAATTAAGCGGCTCCTCCCGCGGGGCTGCCCATTAGGATCACCTGGGGAGCTCCCGCGCAGGCCCCGCCCCCGGGGACCGCCTTTCATTGGTCTGGGGGAAGGGCCTGGGCACTGGGGCCTTTTACAAGTCCTTGTGGGACTTTAATATGCACGTGGGCTTGTCTGACCCTATCGGCCACTCCTGGAAAAGAACCCAGGAATCCTGGGAGTTCACTGTTTAACCAGAGACACAGACAACTGCGCTGTTCAGGCAGAGACCCAGGGGACTGTGGGCTTCTCGGTGTCTAAGGCTGTGAGGTACATCACAGTCAAGTCCACAGTTAGCAGACTCCCCTGAACCCTCCCAGGGTTGGGGAGTGTGTGTGTGTGTATGTGTGTGTATTCATTACCCTCTGGTGTGTGTTATGGTTATAGTCTAGAGCGGCGGTTGCCAACCCGTGGTCCACAGATCACTGGTGGTCCACGAGGTCTGAAAGGTTGGTGACCAGCTGGTCCAGAGAGTCCAACTCCGAAGCCTTGACCCAGAGCCAGGCAGGTGAAGCCCGGGAGAAAGGCTGACTATGGGATGCCCTGATGCTGTGCTGTGGGACTCAACACCAGGACTCTGGCCCCCTAAGCCTGAGGCCAGGCCCCTGCAGGCAGCTGCTTCCCACAAACCTAAAGGAAGGCCCCCCCCAGAGGCTGAGCACAGCCTCCAGCCCAGGTCAGAAGGGGGGAGAACACGGCCCCTGGCGGTGTGCAGCATGGCTGGTTGTTTGGGTCTGCCCTCACCTAAGTGGTCTTCCCTAAAGCAGGAGGTGTGGAGGGCGCCTCTTCCTCCAGGAAGCCTTCCATGCAGGCCCTTGTGAGCTCCCTCTCATTTTACCTGGCTGCAGTGTGTCACCCCTGGGGATGGGGCGTGTCTGCATCACTGCTGGGTCCTCGGTATTCATCCTCTTGGCACAGTGCGTGCTGCTGGGCCATACGGCTGAGTGGAAGTTGTGCCAGTCCTGCCCCGTCCCTCAGTCTCCACTGGCTCCTTCCGGCCTGGAGCCTGGCTAAGCCACACCCGAACCCTTCGGCAATCGGCACGGCTCCGTGGCGACGAGGTGCACTTCCAAAGTCACGCCCAGCCCCACCATTGGGCCTACTGTGACATGGTGGTCTTACAGGGTTTGCCCTGCTGGGCCCTGTGTGCCCTGCAGAGCTGCCCTTCGGACACCACAGCCCTGGCCTCGGGAGCTCGCCCTGTTTTTCCACCAGCACAGCCAGCTTCGCATGGGCCCGGGACCCGGGCACGGTTCTCCTCCGGGGCAGGCCTTTGCCAAGTGGCTAGAGTTTGGGCTCAAGTGGGGACAAGACAGCAGAGACGAGAACAGCAGGGAGAGGGAATCGCATTCCTGCCTCTGAGTGTCTGGGGAAGATCAGCCAGGTTGACAGAAGCATGAATAAACAGCGGAAGGACTGAATGACACACTTTATTAGAAACGTTCCTCATTCATCAGTCAAATTCACATTAGAGTGGGGGCGGCAGTGCCGTCTGGGGCTCTGAGATTCCACTGCTGGGACAATTTCCAGTTAAAAAGGAGCCTGGGCAGGGAGCGTCGGAAACGCTCGCGAGATGTGCCCAGAGGAGGCGGTCTCAGCAGCAGCAGCATCCTTCCGGGAGGAGAGGGCCAGGCTTGGGGCAGGCGAAGAAGGGGCCTCCCACGTCCGCCCTTCCAGGTACAGGGCTGCCCCCGCGGGCCCCACGCTGATAAATAAACAGCACGTCACACACACACACCTTTGAAACAGACAAGCTCGTACACGTCTCCTAAAGTGAAAAAATAATTTGCTCAAATAAAGCTTTGTGGCAACCGGGCTGCATCCTGAGTGGATGGTTGCCTAGAGACCCCTGGGCATCATCCACTAGGGGGTTGCAATGCCCCCAACCTCCCCATTAGCACCTTTGGACTAAGTAACTGCCCTCACTCCTCATACTCCTCTCTTACAATGCACCTGCTACGTAACATAATAATAAACACTCTGTCCCTGGGGTGAATTCGTGAGACTCAGCTTCCCTGAATAAGAGGTGCCTGGGGCAAAGGGGGGGTGAGGGGTGCAGTGGGTGGGTGTGGGGCAGGAAGGCAGTTGACAGGGGTAAGTAAACGACTTTCAGAGGTAAGCCAGAGGGCGGCTAAACACTGCTCGGGCCACTTGCCAGCTCTGCCTCGGGGCATCCCTTTCCAAGGGGCAAAGTCCTAGCGTATCAGGCTGCCCTGCCAGGGGTGAGGGCCCGGAGGGGACCCAGTGGCTGCTGTCATCATTCATTATTCAGGGGCAGTTTCTCCCCCAGCTGGCCCTGTCTGTCTGCTCCGGGCACACCACAGAGAGTCTCCTGCCCCAATGTTTTATTCATTCTCTTGAATATGGAAACAGGCTCTTGGATCAATACGATCCGATCCGATCCGGTGGCTGCGGAGTCCAGCGGGCGGGCGGGCCTCCTCCCCGGGGGCTTGGCGGCTTCCAGGAGGCGGCGGGACTCGGGGAGAGCTGCTTCTCAGGCAGCAAATACTGTTGGCAACAGACATTCATTTTTCAAAGTTGGGAACGCGTAGTACTGGCCTTTCAGAGAACAAAGTTCTGGGGACACCGGGGTGAGAAAGACGCCTTCCTGTGAATGTTCTGTGCGCCCGCGGAAGGGGCGGCCGGGCCCGCGGCCCACGGCTGCCCCCAGCGCCCCCAGCGCCGCTCACTGGTACTGCAGGTAGCTTTTGAGAGCTGGAGGCAGAGGCAGGGAGCCGATGTCCTGCAGGCGCTGGCGGCCCAGGGCGAGGCGGATGGATCTCCGGCACAGGTCCATCAGCGGCAGGGGCTCGGCTGCAAGAGAGGGGAGCCGGTTAGAGACTCGCCAGTGCCTTCTCGCATCTTCTCCCCACCCGTCCTCCCCACCTGCCCGCTGTGCACCGCCCACCTGCCCGCCGGCCCATCTGTAAAGCGGAGCAACAGTTCGCAGGTTTGCGGCGGGGATGGAAGGACGTGACCGGTGCACAGTGCCTGGCCCGGGCCACAGAATGAATGCAGTGGGAGCTCGGGAAGCGTCAGTCCCTGCTCTGGGTCTGTTGGCAGCGAGCACCACCCCGACCGGACGTGCCCTCTTCCTCCATTCAGACAAACAGCAAGGATTTTCCCGTTTCATTCACTTAACGATGAGTGAGTGATTGTGAACTTCCTAAAGGATGTGACCCTGACTCATCTGTGCCAGGCCCCCGCTGAGCCTGTTGCCGGGATGACCCAGCGATCACCGGTTAAATGAATGGACTGACGACTTGCTGCTCCGGCCATCTCGCACCTTCTCCCCACCCGTCCTCCTTTGTGGTTATCTCCTCTGTGGCTGCTGGAAGCTACTGAAACAGATTGCTCAGACTGGCAGCTCTCTTGTCCTGGCTCCCTCCTCTCCTGCCCTGTAAGCTCACCGAGAACAGGGCATGTTTTAACGGACGGGAGGCGTGTGGTGAGAGTTAAATGAGTTAGAAAGTGTAAAGAACTTAGCTCAGTGCTCAGCACGTGGGAGGTTCCGTAAACTCCAAGCCTGGCGTTTACTGTCTTCCTCAGGCCCAGGCCTTGGTTTGGTTGCCCTGGTGAGGCAGAGCTGGGGAGGCCTGCTACAGGATAGACTCCGGCTGGCAGACAAGCAGTTCCTCTTCTGATGGGAGATGGGCTTGCATTTTATATCAGGGGAAGGAATTGAGCTGTTAAAGTTTGATAATCGCTGTCCGAGCTTAAAAGCTTTCTGCATCACGTTAATGCTCTAGGCACATCCTAGGTCCTCAGCGCCCCCCCCCCCCCCTCCAGCCCCTCCCCCAATGCACAGCCTTATCAGCGCGCTGGGCTCCCTGTGAGTTCCCTGCCTGATGAGGAGCTGAATGGGAGGGAAGGTGGCCCTTTATCTTCACTCCTCCGCCATCACCGGAATCAATCCAGAGCCCAGACTCCAAAGGCAGAGAGAAACGAGAGGCTGCAGTTCAGAGCACCTCTTTCGCGCTCAGTGTGAAATATCAATCCCCGCTCCTAATTCCCATGACCGCAGGGCACGGCCACCCCCAGCGCACAGAGAAAGCCCTGGTGCCGCTGCGGAGCTCCCAGCTCGGAGGACACCAGCATCGCCGACTCCTCCGCCTCACCCACCGCGGCTTTGGAACTTCCCGGAGCTGTCAGATACCGAGGTTTAGAAATGGTGGGCGGAAGGGGCCACATGCTAATCCGACTGGCTCAGGGAAGGCCTGCCTGGCGGCCTGGCGGACTTAGAGACCTGAAGTACCCACAAAGGAGGGTCTGAAATGAAAAGTTTTAAAATTAAAAAGCAATGTATGGCGAGTGGTCATGTCCTTGGCCGGAGTTTCCCCTGATAAAGGTTAATCTTTACTTCAACTGGGCCTATTGTCTTTTTCTATCTATGGGAGCTTGGAATGTCAAAGTGATTTTCCTTTATCTGGGCCCCTCAAAAGCACAGGCACTGCTCTGTGGAGACCACAAATCCCCTCATTGTCATCGAGTTAATCGTTGACCTGTGCCCAGCTAAGTAAAAGAAGTGTCTATCATTTTTAATTTTTATCCAATCCCCGCGGTTTCCCCACTTTGCTTTCTCCCGCCTCCCTAAACCATCACCAGTGGATTCTGTGTAACCCACTTATGTCTCCTCTTTGGATTGTAATGTGAAAAACAAGGTGCTAAACTGCCAATCTCCGGAGCATTATCTCCGTCCACTGAGATTCTGCTTCCTGGCAATTGTCGACAGTCTGGCTCAGATAAACTCAGAAAAAAATGCCTCACAGGTCTGAATGTTTCTTCCGTTAACAAAATGATCAACAAAGCGATGAGAGGCATTCTCAGAAAGCTTTCTGACTAAAGATAAAATTTAAAAAGAACCATTGTTTGCAAAAATGAATATCCAAATGGCCAATAAATATATGAAAATGCGTTCTACTTCCTGAGCCACCAGGGACATACAAATTAACGCTATACTGTGACTCTCCGAGATGCCAACCAGAATGGCTAAAACGAGAACAAGACAATAGCAAGTGTTGGTGAGGATGTGGAGCAACGGGAATTCTCATAATGCTACGGATACACTGGCACACCCACTTGGGAAAACTGGAGGCATCTCCTAAAGCTGAACCCTATGGCCTGCAATTTTACTCCCGGGTATACACATGCTCACCCAAATGCACATACAGGGATACCCATGGAGGTAACCAACTGCAAATAACAACTTTACCATCCACCAACAGTGGGATGTCAACATAAATGTGTATCTTCACAGAGTCAAATACCAACCCGCCATGAAAATGAAGGAACCACAAGTGCATGCAAAAATATGGACGAATCTCTCGCACATAAGTATGAATGAAAGAAAAGTACATTTTGTGTGACTTTATCTGTACCAAGTCAGGACACACAGAGGGATGACGTCAGGCAGGGGTACGTGGGGAGAGCAGTGGCTGGAATGGGGCACGGCACAATGGAGCTCCTGGGGGGCTGGTATTGCTCCCCTTGATTTGATTTCTGCCTGTACCAGTGCATTCCATTTGTAAAAACCATCAAGCTTACTCACCTGAGATGAGTACACTTTCTGAATAAATGTCAAGAATAATTTCACAGCCGAAACCAGTTTGGCTCAGTGGATAGAGCATTGACCTGTGGACTCAAGGGTCCCAGGTTCGATTCCGGTCAAGGGCATGTACCTTGGTTGCGGGCACATCCCCAGTAAGGGGTGTGCAGGAGGCAGCTGGTCGATATCTCTCTCTTATCGATGTTTCTAACTCTCTATCTCTCTTCCTTCATCTCTGTAAAAAAATCAATAAAATATATTTTTAAAAATAAATAAATAAATAAAATGACTACATAAATTTCACCTTAAAAAAAATATTTCACAGTAAAACACTGAGTCCCTGCGCCCAGAGCTTCGTTCAGCTCCCTGCCGGTTGATTATGGAAACAACACAAGCCAGGGAGGGCAATGTAGGAAGCGGGGGAGCTGGCTTGGGATCCTGGCTCCCGCTCCCACCACTAGTGGCCAGAGAGCTGGCTCCCCTTCCTGGAGCCACGTTCTCCTCCTCCGTGGAGTGGGGAGAGCTGAGGCCCCCATCGTGCATTGTGACGATGGCGAGACAGAGCATGCTCCTTCCCTGAAAGGCAGTCTCTTATTTCATGCCATGAGCCTAGGAAGTACGTTTAAAAATAGTCATAATTTGCTTGTTGTGGCTCACAGACGCCTCGGTACATCATGCTAATTGTCGACGATGCTATGCTCCGGCTGAAGATTTATTGGAGCCGGCGCTGGATGTCTGGTTCCGTGTTAAAAATATCACCAGGCGATCATTTCCAAAGTCCTCCGGTGTCCTTTATTTCCCATGATTCCCCATCACTACCCCTTGCACGGCCCCGAGGAAGCCCCGTTACTTCCCAGGGCTCTGTTGTGCAGGCGGTAAAACAGGGGCGTTGCCTGTCGGGCTGTGATGGTCGATGACTGTGACGGGAACGAGGAGATCTGGGCACTGGGTCTGAGTACTGGGACCGGTAGCTTCGGCTGCTTCCCTGGGCCCCTCCTAGTCTCCTCTGCACGCAGTGGGGAGATGCTAAGACAGGAGTCCCCACCCTGTATCCACCCCTGCGTTTACAGTTTGGAAAAAAATATCAACATTGTAAGGTCAGGAGGTGCAATTCTTCTGCAGCGGTTGAAGACAATGATCAGCAGGTGGAGGAAGGTTTGAGCAACGGCCCTGAAGTCGGAACTTAAGTAGACCGCGCACTGTTGTTGTTTTCAGGAAGAGAAACGAGAAGACACACATGTGGGCACGCACACACACTCTTTGAGTCAGACACATCGCTAGTCACTTATCCACAGCCCGTGGCTTCGGTGTCCGAGGACGGAATTGCCCGCTGGCCTCTGGGCCTCTCCTGCAGCTCCCTCGGCTGGAACTCCGGCCTTGCACGGCCTGCCGGGCCTGCCTCCTCTTTCAGGACCCAAATCAAGTGCTTCCTCCTCCCCAGTGACTTGGCTCCTCTGCCCTCGGCCTGCACCTGGCAGGTGTCAAGCCACTGAGGTACCTACACAAACGGACACGTGTATCATTGCCCGCTCACCTCTCTGCTACAGCATCCCTGTGCCTGTTGGCCCTGGCGTGGCCAACGGAGACCTTGGCTCACGGCTAGAAAGCATTCGGAGTTTTCTCTTAACAAGCCTCACCATTTCCCGAGGAAAGAGGGTGGGGACGACAGGTGGGACACAGCAGCATCTTAGATGAACGCTGTGCCGACCAGCGTCATCGGCCCAGCTGGTCCCCAGCGCCCAGGTGGGGCCTCATGTTTCCCAGGGATTGAGAGTGAGCAAGTCAAGATCACACGGGGATCTCCAAAAGGGCAGAACCCAGGACAGGGAGTGCTGGAAAATGCCCCCTGAACTGGGGGAGCTGTGCCCCTCCCACCCAGCCTGTCCCTGAACCTGCAGAAGAGATGTGTGTGTGTGTGCGTGTGTGCGTGTGTGCATGTGTGTGTGTGTGCATGTGCGTGTGTGTGTGAAGGCCCTGAGAACAATGCTGTGAAGCAGAAAAGGCAGTTGGCAGGCTAGACGTCGGGATGGGACCGGAGGGTGGAGATACCGAGCAGAGGACAGGTAGCCCTACACCCCAGGGGTGAGCACGGCTCCCACCAAAGGGGCCCGGAGAAGCCCCAAGCTCCTGCAGCAAAGGCCGAGAAAGGGGAGAGTCAGTGGAACTGAGAGAAGGACGGTCGCTGAATGATGGGAAGATCCATTAGGCCTTGATGCTTGGAAGAGCCTCCTCACAGTGGCCTTCATTTCTCTAAAGCCCTCCTGCCCACCCTTTCCTCCCCCTCCCCCCAACACTCTGTGCCTCCTCACCTGGCCCCGCCCTCACCTGGCCCCGCCCTCAGCTTCCCCACCACTCACATCTCCCACTGTGCCAACTGCACCTCCGCATCTCTGAGAGCGCCTCCACGTCCACCTCAACGGAACCGCACATTCTCTCCCAGGACTCCGCTGCCCTTCCTTCTCCCTTCCACCTTCTCTGGGGCTGTCTGTGCCCCCAGGCTGTGGCTCCCGCGCTTGTGGCATGTGCCAGGCGGGCTCCTGAGGGAGGTGGGGCCGGACTCCTTGCTTCCTTTTGCCACACACAAGCCGCCTCCATCCGCTTGTGAGAAATCCCAGCCCCTCCACAGCTCACACCACTCGGCTCAGTCCTCTCCCTCTCCTCACTGCTGCTGCCTACTGACCTCTGATCCCGGTTAGCCAGGGCTCTGGCCTGGCCTCCCAGGCCCCCTCTCCACCATACCTGCCTCGACCTCTGGACAGACTCCTCCACAGAAACACCCTCTTATCACTCAGGCTCCTGGCTGTGGACTGCCGCATCCTCCAGACACCCTCCTCCTCCCCGCAGTGACCCTCTCTCTGGGCCACACACGGACGTCAACATCACCCCCAAATGCCCTTTCTAGTGCTTTAGTCTCTGACCACTGGATCAGCCACCCCCACTGTGACCCTATTTTCTATCACAGAAACCTCGAGACTTCAGAGCCCTCTTTTTTTTTGCTCAATCCATCAGCATTCCATTTCTCCACCTTCCCTCTTCACCCAGGAGAACAACACACTATTCCCAGAGACACAGGGCCTGGAGCAGGTAGGCCTGATGGGGTGGCCAGTGAGTGGCTGGGAGCACAGGGCTGGGGCCTGGACAAGTGGAAACAGCAGCCCCTTGAGTTCAGGTTATCTCTATTTGGTTCCGTTTCCGGGCCTCCTCTCCTCAAACCTGCCACACAGCTGGCGGCCCTGGTTCAGGCCAGCCTAGGCCAACAGCTGGCAGAGCGGCCTGCCTGCCTTCCCAGGACTACAGTGCTGGAGTGGGGCAAGTGGCTCGGCAGAAAAGAGGCAGGGTCCTGGCCACCAGCTGACACTCGGCAGAGCAGAAATCACAGATTAGGTCAACATGTCCATGAAAAGTAGATGGCAAGCCAGTGATATAAATGTTAGCTGATTAGAGAGCACCTGGGAAAGGCCCCTGAGCTGATTCTAGTGGTGCCTGGCAGAGCCATGCCCTGGAAACATACCTTGCCACAGGCAGGTATGTTGTCAGTCTGACCTTTAGCTCAGGTCTGGGGGGTGAATTTCATTATCTACATCCAGCCGGGCACCAGGAACAAACACAATTATCTGGGCCCACCCACAAGAATGCACGTGTTTTCTTTATCTTAAACTTTAGTAAAACTTTCTGGTATCTTCCTGTATAAAATAAACGCGCCATATATATCAGCTCTGGGTCCCTGTCTCTCCATCAGAGCACAGCTGTCCCACCCGGTACCAGCTTTCCCTACTGTCTTTGTAGCTGTCTCTTTCATTTTCTCAATCCCCTGTCACCCCGATTCAGGACTCCTGTCCTCTCTGTAGCTGTGCTGGTCATGGAAAAGAGAGAATTATTTATATCTGCTGCCCCAACACTGCCAAGAGTGAACCCGAGGAGAGGTGGTGAAGGATTAAAGAAGACAGGCAGAGCGGATCTCCCATGCTTGGATGAGGACACAGAGAAGTCCAGCCTGCAAGCCGAATGCTTTATTTTATAGACTCATTAAAACAAGGGTAGACGAACATGTACACAAATGTTCTTGTTTTGGCAACACTTGCTGCACCTCCCACAGCCCATTAGCTGCTTAGGAAGGAATCAGCGAGGGCTACAAGGTCAGGCTTAATTATGCTAGGAGAGCTCTGCCCTCCAGGCTGGGACTTGTTTGTGGCCCTGCCACAGGTCAGTCCGAGGCTTAATCCTATAGCTGCTCCCTACAAGCTGAGCCTTAGGGACCCAGGGTTGTGGCTCCCAAGTATGTGGCACAGGCCAGGTGGGCTTCCTGGAGGAGGTGGTGCGGGAGAAGGCTGTGGAACAACCCCAGCCGGAAACGTCCCGTGGTGCTCAGACGTCATCACCTTATTTCCAGTTCAGGAAATGTGGTTTCCCTGCCCGGACCTGCGACAGCTCCCTGACTGCCCCGAGGCGCCGTGGAATCCTGCCCCGCGGCTGGTGTGGTCTGGTCCCTGGAGACTTCGGGCTGCCACAGGCAGCCACTGGCTCTTGTCCTTGCCAGCTAGCCCTTGTGGCTCTGCCTTGGCACCATGGGGCCGGGGCTGGGAGAGGGGCAGCGGCTCCAGCAAGCCCCGTCTCCACAGAGGCAACGGCAGCCGGAGAGCCCTCCAGCGAGGTCCGGGCCGCGGGCAGAATTGGAAACACTGTGCCAGTCCCTCCGTCTGGTGGAAGGTGCTCCTGACTCAGCGGAAACGTTTCCCAGAAAATCCGGCTGGTTTCGGTTTGGAGCCCATCCCGCTGCTGGCTGCGCGGTGGCTGGACGAGGGCAGCTCCTCGTCACAGGAGAAGCTCAGGGAGGGGCCTCGAGCGGGCGCGCACCCTGCACCGCGGGACAAGTTTCTCTGCCTCTGCGGCCACGGGCACAGCCTGGCCCCGTGCGGATGCTGCAGGAAGCACGTGGGACACGGGAGGCAGGGGCGGGAGCACACAGCCCTGCAGACAGTCGGTGCTCGTCCCACCCGGGGCAGGCCCTCAGGGATGGGCCCCCTGTTCCTCCTGGAGCATCCCCTTCTGAAGAAGAAGAAGAAGGGTGTGGGGCCACGGGACTTGCCTACCAGAGAGCAAGACCTACTTAAAGCCACAGCAATGAGCACAGTGTGGTATTGGCACAGGAACGGACCTGCTGGGAAATTCTAGAACAACTAGAACTAAGCACGGCGTGGTTTAGACACAGGTCTAACTGTGGAACATCGATAAGGAAACAAGCAAAGGAAGCAAGCAGGAACTTCAGAGGCCTGGCTGTCTTGAGCGGAGGGTGGGTGTTGGCAGGGATGAGGAGGGAGGCGCACAGAGGTCTATGACTGGTCCTGGGGCTCAGGGGTGGAGTCATGGCGGCGCTGAATTGTAAAGAAGGAAACACATCAATAGCAAATTAGGGGCTGCACATGGCACCGACTGTGAGACGATATCACAACCAAGGGTTATGTTTAGCCCAATTCTGTGTATCAGAGGTTCAGCTAGAGAGAGAGAGAGAGAGAGAGAGAGAGAGAGAGAGAGAGAGAGAGAGAGAGAGAGAGAGAGAGAGAGAGGGAGGGAGAGAGAGAAAGTGAATGAGAAAAGTTGGTCTCAATTTGCCTCAAACATGAGCATGGCTAGAAGATGGGTGAGAGTTAAACTCTCGTTGATAAGTAGGAATGGAGTCACCCTGCCTGAGCGCTCAGGCTGTCAGGGGACAGTGTCGCGGGCCAGGGGCAGCAGCCAGCAGCCGGCGGCGGCGAGACCTGGAGAGGCTTCGGGCGCATCCTGGGGGAACGTGCCCGGATGACGGGGGCAGAGGCCAGGTCCCCACCCGGCACAGGGGGCGATCAGGACGTGACAACCGCTGTTCCGGCGCAGTCGGTCCTTCAGGACCAGGTGAACGCAGAGGCGGCTGGTGCGGAGCTGAGGGCAGGACACCAAGCGGGACGCCTCTGTGTCCACAGCCTCAGGTGACTCCGCCCAGAGGCCCGAGGGGGGCAGAGCAGCGGGTCAGGGAGCCGGGTCCGAGGCCTGTTCTGTGGGGTCCCAGCTCCAGCTCTGCCCGTCAGCCTCCGCTCCGGTACAGGGTGCTCCTTCCCATCTTTTCATCAGAAGCAGGTGGTCTCACTGGGCCCCTGGGCAATAGTAAGAGGTTATAATGGGAAGAGTGGCAGCCGGGACTCAGACAGCACCTCCCACGTGCTGTACAGACTGAGGAACCGGGGCACGAGGAGGTAAGTCTCTCCATGACCACGCTGAAGGGGTAAAAAGGAGACTGGGACCCGGGCAGCCTGGCTCAGGACCCACCCTCTGTCACCAGACTGCGGGGGGACCGTCACCCCAGAGGAAAGCTTCCCCGGCCCCACTCGTCTGTCGCTCGGTCCCAGTGCCCCAGCCCCTGCCCCTCAGCCCGGCTCCACGTGCTGCTCACCTCTGTGTACAAAGGCCCCTGACCCAGCAAAGCCCTGCCCTGGGCTCGCAGGTCAGCCGTGAGTGGCCCCGACGAAGGACCCTGCCCAGTGGGGGGCAGTGACTACTGGGTCGTCCTGCCCACCCGGTCCTGACGGGCATTTGGCCCGGAGAGTTTGGAGAGGAGGAGGAAGCCCGTGCAGACGGTGTGAGGCAGGGGTCCTCAAACTTTTTAAAGTGGGGGCCAGATCACGGTCCCTCAGAGAGCTGGAGGGCCGGACTATATGAACTACTAATTCCTACTCTAACACCTTGGCTGCGCTCACTGCCCAAAAAACCTGGCGGGCCGGATCAGACTCCTCTGCGGGCCGCATGTGGCCCACGGGCCGTAGTTTGAAGACCCCTGGACTGTGAGGGGTCTCCTCCCTCCAGGCCACCACCAGGCTCCGTGGCTAACGCAGCCCTCACTCTCATCCCACCCATCGGGGCTGCCGGGCACAGGGCCAAGGTCAGGCACGCTTCCTTCCACTTGGGGAAGGTCACCGGGTCAGCCTCTTGCTAAGCAGCACGAGCCCCTGGGGCTTCATATGAAGGCTTTCTAATGGATTTATTGTGTTTGTTTGACCTTTCCAAGTGTGAGCTCAGACCAGGCCCAGAGGAGGGTGCTGGGAGCTCGTTTCTCTGAAGTTAAGCAAAACTGATAAGTGAACGGGATTCTGGGACGGAGCCTGCCAGGTTTTCTCAGCAGAGCAGCTTCAGGGAAAGAGGAGGCTGTGCTCAGGGAGCGCTCCGGAGGAGGGGGAGTGAGAGGAGGTGACTGAGGAAGTCGGCAAATACAGGCTTTTCGGCGTGGAAAGAGCCACGCCACAGAGAAACAGCTAGCCAACTTGGGAACTGCTGCTCTAGTTCAACTTCTAGTTTCAAGGCCAAGAGTTCCTTGTTTTAGGAGACTTTTTAAAACGTTAATGATCAGCACGGCTGGTGTGGCTCAGTGGTTGAGCATTGGTCTATGAACTGGGAGGTCAAGGTTCGATTCCCAGTCAGGGCACATGTCAAAGTTGTGGGCTTCATCCCCAATGTGTGTGTGTGTGTGGGGGGGGGGGGGGGCGGGGGGGGGGGGAGGAGAGAAACGGGAGGAAAGGGCGGGGAAAGGAGGGGAAGATTGTGCAGGAGGCAGCCAAACAATGATTCTCTCTCATCATTGATGTTTCTAGCTCTCTCTCCCTCTCCCTTCCTCTCTGAAATCAATAACTATATATATATATATATTTAAAGTTAATGACCAGTGCATGAATGAAAATAACGAAAATAACTTATAGTCATTACAAATACATTTGGACTTTAGACCAGAGGCTGCAGACTCCAATGCCTACGGGCTGGGCAGGCCACCTAAGTAACTACAAGGAGCCAGTGTGAGCAGTGGGCAACGGGAGAGGGTGGGCCTGTGGTCCCCACAGGACATGCAGAAGGAGCCGCCACTCAGCTCCAAGCAGGAAGGTGGGCCTGTGTTACAGATGCCCTGTTCTTTCAAAAAAAAAAAAAAGGCCAGGAATCAAAGATTTGTATGTGCTGCCCAGGTTATTTTAATTTAGTGTGGCCAAATAAAATATTCCCAGGCCCAGACACAGCCTTGGGCTGCCACTGCCACTTCTATTCCGGAGTGAATCACCTGCCACCTTCATGGCGAGTCGGCAACTGCCGTCCCACTTGGGGGCAGCTCAACCTCAGAATCTGCCAGAAGCTCTGATCCAACCACAGAGGCGCGGCTCCCCCAGATCCAGGCACCTGCTCACTGTGGCCAACTCCAGCTGCGATCCCCGTAACTCTGTGCAAAGACCCCCTCTCGCCCTGAGGCCTCCCAGGGCGGTTCTCAGCATCCAGCCTGGGCAGTGCTCCCCCTCTTGCTTTGAAACTAACCGTGTGAGAACAACTGAGGTTCACGGAGCATGCTGTCTTTTCCGAGGACCTTCACAAGCATCCTGTTGGCAGTGAGAGAGTCATTCCCCAAACACACTCACGGATGTCTGAGGCCCTAAGCAGCCCGCACTGACCAGGAAGCAGAGAGAGATGCTGATTGCAGTCAGGTGCAAACCGCAGCATTCTGCTTCCTCGTGCATCGGACTCCGCTCTCGTGGCAATCTCTCCCCAGCCCACGCCGCTCTCCTGCCTCATCAGTCCAACTGGGAACCTCGGGTAGCCACGTACTACGTGCTGGGCCCTGGACTCCAAATCCCTGACACATTATTTCCCTCCATTCTCACTACAAGCCCGTGAGAGAGATGCTACAGAGCCACAGTCCCTTATCCAAAACCTTGGGGCTTAGCAATTTGGCTGCATAGGCCATATATATATATATATATATATATATATATATATATATATATATATGTTGTATAACATCCCAGTGGTCCAAGGCAGTGCAATCAAACACCTTCCTATTTCTATAGTGAAACCCATGAATATTCATACCGAGTGAAATAAGAAATGACTATAAATAGCATTACACCAGTTCAGGTTGAGTGCGGCTGCCAAATGAGTTTGGCTCAAACTTAGGAATAAAGTTTTGGTTTTCAGAACACAGTCCTGCACGAGAACCTTCATTTTACAGATGGACGACGCTGACAGGTTAAGTCCGTGGTTGGCAAACTGCGGCTCGAGAGCCACATGTGGCTCTTTGGCCCCTTGAGTGTGGCTCTTCCACAAATTACCATGGCCTGGGTGAGTCTATTTTGAAGATATGGCATTAGAAGTTTAAGTTTAAAAAATTTGGCTCTCAAAAGAAATTTCAATCGTCGTGCTGTTGATATTTGGCTCTGTTGACTAATGAGTTTGCCGACCACTGGGCTAAGTGACTTGCCTATTGAGAATCATCCTGGAGATGGGATTCAAGCCAGAAGTTTGTTCCAGAACCTGTGTCTATAACCACGTCCTTACACGGGGGAAGAGCATGGATTTCTGTGGGAAACAGCTGAGCGTTCTAATCCCTGCTCTGCCGCTTAGGAGCTGTGGGATTTGGGCAAATCTTCAGCCCCGAGGCCCTCAGCTTCCGTGGAGGTCATTAGAACTCTTCTCAAATATCCCAGCTCTCACACACCGGGCACAGGGTCAGCTTACCTTCCTCGTTCACTGGAAGGTAGGTGTGGCCACAAGACTGACTTTGGTGGGAGAAATGTCAGTGGAAGTGACGTGTGTCACTTCAACTGGAAATTTAGGAGCCGGTAGGCGTATAACTGCCTTTTATTTTCCATTAGTGACCACTGGGGACTGCTCCTCCTGCCCTAGACCTAAAACTCGGACACAAACCTTGCACAATCGGGCCTTCTGCTGACCAGCAATAGGCATGCAGCAAGGGCAGAAACAAACGTTTGAAGCTACTGCCATTTGGGGCTTGTCTGTTACTGCAGCAAGACCTGGCCTATGCTCTATAACAAGTCATGTGAAGACTGAGTGAGGGGGCACATGTGAAGCTCCAACATTAACTAGCGCCTGGCAACAGAGATGAGTTAATTCCCTCTCCCATTCTCAGCCAGAATTTCCCAGCTGTAAGGAAAGGGGGTTATACCGTGTTTCCCTGAAAATAAAACATCCTCCGAAAATAAGACCTACTTACAGGTTTCCTTCTGAGTGAAATATAAGGCATCCCCCGAAAATAAGGCCCCCCCTAGGCTCTGTCTCAGAATGAAAATTAATTTACCGTACCGTATACAGGTAATAAATTTCCTTTATTTTCATTTAACAATAAATGTGTACCGTATTCTTTCTTCATGGAAAAATAAGACATGCCCTGAAAATAACACCTAGTGCATCTTTGGGAGCAAAAATTAATATAAGACAGTCTTATTTTCGGGGAAACAGGGTAGTTAAGCTGCTCTGTTTCAATGCGTGAAACTGCTCGTTGGCCCACGCAGTATTAGTGGAAAGGATTTTCCAACATCCACAAAAATGTGAATGCTTGCTCATGCATTCAGTCATTCATGCCCCTCATGTCACTCTGGTTTTGATGAAGAGGCCGAGAAAGATGGTGGGAGGTTGGGGACACAATCCCAAACCTGAGGATCCCAGGATGTGACAGCGTGGTCCGAATATCCCCAAAGGCGGGACCCCGAAGGGCCCACTGTCCGGAGGGCCAGGCAGCCTGCACACAGCTGCTGCGCACAGAGGAAGCCCCGTTTCCTAAGGGCTGCTAGGCGGGGCGCGCAGGCGGACAGATGGAGGGAGGGAGGGAGGGAGGAAGGCTCCGGGGAGGAGACTCTCAGAGATGAAAACGTTCTGTTGCCACAGAACTTGCATTAAGACCCCATTTAGCAACACTGATTAGGGAGCTATAAATAGCACCTGGGCTCTCACAGGCCATAAAACACTTCCCCGCAGGCTCCCAGCCTATAGTCTGCCCTGCTTAATTGGGGCTCCAAATAAAATACCTGGAAGGCCCTGGTTGTCATAGTGACCAGTTGCTGGGATAGGGATGGGGCTGAGGTTAGACACAGGGCAAAGGTGGGGAGGAGGAAGCTGAGGAGGAGGAAAGAGAAGGGGGGAGAGGGTGGGATCACTGGTAAAGGTTCCCGTGAAGTCTGGGATCACAGCAAGAGGCTGGCGGATGAGCAGACTGCAGTCTGTAGCGGCTGCAAAAAATGGCAGCCTCACCCATCTCCTTTCCCAACCAAAGGCTACTGAGGCAAGGCAGGGGGCCCGGTGGGCCCTGGGCAGATGTGAGAGGCAGCAGATCCGAGCTTGAGTCCTAGCTTGGTCACTGACCAGCTAGGAGACCTTGGCGGGCTCCCGCCTTCTCCGGGCCTCTGGTCTATTCCGCTGTAAAAGGAGGGGCCAGGTCGGGAGGGTCTCTAAGCTCTTCATGCACAGCTGGGGCTCGACCACTGGACCCCACCTCTGCAGAGAAGAACGGAGAACCCCCAAGACGCGGAAAGTGAGGGAAGCAAGGCGCCCGTCAGGGCGTGGGGGAATGCTGCCATGGGTGTGTTTGCAGAAAATATCTGAGAAGAAAACACGAGAATCTGACAGCATCTGCTGTCTCTGGGCCGGGTGGCTGGGAACTGGGTGGGCAGGAGACTTGTCACTGCCGTGCTTTAATTAAGCTTATGAATGTATTTCACATCAATGCAACCTAAATTTAACAAATACTGGACTTCAAAAGGCCCAGGTTTTAATGAATGAATAAATGACCTCAGTAGTCGGCAAACTCATTAGTCGACAGAGCCAAATGTCAACTGTACGATGATTGAAATTTCTTTTGAGAGCCGAATTTTCTAAACTTAAACTTCTTTTAACGCCACTTCTTCAAAATAGACTCGCTCAGGCCGTGGTATTTTGTGGAAGAGCCACACTCAAGAGACCAAAGAGCTGCATGTGGTTCGCGCACCACAGTTTGCCGACCACTGTACTACACCAACGGGTCACCCTTCCATGAACTGATCTCTTCGCCGAGGACTCTCTGCCCATGTGCTCCTTAGCTTCTTGCGGTCTCCTGAGCGTGGCCATGTGTCTGGAAGCCTCCGTGCCTTTGCACAGGCTGTTACCCCCCCCCCCCCCCCCCCCCCAGAAATGCCTTTTCTGGTAACATCTTTAGATCAAACTCCAATATCCCTCCTTCTGGGACCGCTTCCCTGATGCCACAGCTGCTCCAAACACCTGCCACTCTCTCCACTGCACTCCTCCCTCCCTCCCCATGGCCCTTTATTAGTGCTCAGCTCATTGTGTGGCTCCCCCAGTAAACTGGGAGCAATCTGAGGCGGGGGCCCTGGTGGGACTCCAGGGTGTTCACCGGGTCCTAGTGCTGCTCGGTACAACGCTCTGCACCCCCAAAGGACCGCAACCACAGAGCATCCATTCCAGATGACTCCCTTGCAGTGCACCCGCGGAAATTCAAGTCTCTGCTCTCATACCACTTGCTGCCTCAGCCTCATTTGAATATGCTGGGGAAATCCATTTTTAACTTTCGCCCGAGCTAAATACTAGGAGGAAGGGCTGCACCCAGCAATGAACGCACGCAGTGAGGGGCCCGCCCTACTGCTCTGCCCGATGGATAATGGCATTTTGTGGGTCATTCGCCACAAAGGTACCTTCTGGGCCTTCACCTGGGCAGCCTTACTGCCGGCTAGCTCGGGAATCCCATGGTGATGAGGCGCCCATGGGAAGGGGCTGCCAGGCTGTGGGACCTCAGCAAGACCTTGACCCTTGCTGGTCCCAGTCCGCAGCATGAGGGGCGTGGACCAGAGTCCCTAAGGCCCTGCCCATTTGGACAATCTACCTGGAATTTTAAATACCAACCCAAACAGGGCCAAACAGCCAGAGAAGTCCACTCTAGATAAATAAAATCCCAAGTGAAGGTCAGAGACCAGAGGAGGGAATGAAGGAGGCACCCGTGGTTATAGGATGAGATTTACGTGTAAGACACACACCCATGGGTAAACCCAGAAACCTAAGGAAATCTCTCTTCTTCCAGGACTCTGAAATGAGGTCACTGTTGAAGTGTGTCTGCAGCCAGACTGCCCCCTGGGGATGGCGTGTGGGGAGGACAGGACACAGATGACACCCAACCCCTCTCTCTGCTACCGAATGAAAACTTTCCAGACCGAATACAGTGACGCTGTGATCAGGACAGCCTTAACTTGTAAACTTTCACTCTATTAACCCTTATGTTAGTTACTAATGGATTTCTGATGGTTTCACTTCCAGCATCCTTTGCCTCTTTTATTATACTTCCCTTGGGGAGGGTGTTTATCCCAGAGACTGCCCCATCTCAGCTCCTGGGGTGGAGCCTGTGATTGGGGCTTAGCCAATCAGCACTTCCCAATCCAGAGCCACGTTCAGGGTGGGTTATGTCACCCAAGTGGGCCCAATAGAATGCAGTCTAGAACTTGTGCTGGATGCAGCTGCTGAAAGCATGCTTACTCCTCATGGCTGAGAAGGGAAGGGGTGGGCCCAGGGCTCCTCACAGTCACGTTGGGCCTGAGAAAGTAGACCCTGGGGGTCCCATCCTTAATCGGTGTCAGAGGGCCTTCTGCGTGGCGCTCTGTGGGAGGGGAGGTCTAGGGATCAGTGTGGAAACAGTCTTTATTTTCATGTAGGTTGACAATATGGGAACCTATGGCCCTATTAGGTACCCTTCAGGCACCACGAGACACAAAGGATGAAAAAGCTGAGAAATGCAGAGAGAGAGAGAAAAACCAGATCCTGACAATAGTGTTTGAATCCTGGATACAGGTGAGGCTCAAGCCAGATTCGCCCCAGGACTAGTTAGTGAAAAAATTCCATGCATCCCCTTTATCAACATAGGCATTTTGGGTAAGATTTCCTGTTTCTTACACAAGAGAATACAAGTAATAAACCACCCCTCTGTGCTAGGACGCTCTCTAGACCCTGGACTTGAGTTCTTGGAGTCTGATCAGAAGTAATTCCTGGTGGAGACACCCTGGTGTGTGGAAGCTCAATGCAGCCTAAGAATGACAACAGAGTCAGGGGGTGTTTGGTTAGAAGGGAGCTCCAGGGTCTGCCACTCTCTCAGAGAGCTGAAGTGCCTGGCATACTGGCAGTGTGGCCAGTCGAAGGCAGAGGACAGACCAGCGTCCCGGATTCTCACTTCCAACATGGATTCCCTCCGGGCGCCCACAGTGGTCGGTCCTCTGGTTAAGACTGCGTTTCTCTTTTCAATCTCTCTCTCCCTTGCTATGCAGAAGCTCTGCCACCAGGTGGCGATGTGGAGTCACTGCACGCGGTGTGGGATTGAGGTTGTGGCCAAGGATTGCCTTTTAAGAAAATGGATCTTTATTCATCTCAAAAGATAATTTATATACAAAATTATGATTTATTTAAATATAACTTTGGAGAAAAATCAAAGAATTATAACTGGGGTTATTTACACTGTCTCTTTCCTAATTATTTGCCTCTTTCTAACCCTGCCTATGAGGGCGTGAAAGCAGCCCTGCCATGAACTAGCTGGATGTCTTTGTCAAGCTATTTCTCTAGGAGCTCAGCTTACCCACCTGTACCAATAGGTTCACTGACACTCGGTATAGGGCTGTTGTGAAGGAGAATGTCAGGGTTACATCCTTTAGGGACTGGCACATAGGAGGGGTTCAATGCATCTTGGGTGAAGAAATAAGTGTGGTACCTAGTGAAGTAGTATAAGCAACTGCTCAATAAAGGACACATTACTAGAGGCAAAGGGAAGCGGGTCTATTTCTCAGTGATAGGCCATCGGCAGTAAGAAGGGGTTTGGGAACTCACTGGGAAGCCATAAATCATAGAGCGTCCATGGCTGCCCACTTGCTGGCCCCACAAAGCTCCCCACCTCGCACCCCGGCCAGAATCCTCTCTGCCTTGTAGGTTCTGCTGGAGAACTCCTCCTCCCCTTTCTCTGTGAGCTCCCGGGCCCCGCCTCACCTGCGAACCGGGGGCTAGCAGGTCCCTGGAAGTGCTAAAGACTCTCAGGGAACTGGGTCTCCTCATTTCACACTCTTTCCCGGGCTGCCTCTCCAGGCTCAGGGCCTCGCTCTCTGCATCTGTAAAATCTGCCCCGGCTTGGATGCTGCCCACATCTCCTCCAGACGGGGGACCCTGGGGAAAACCTCCCCTCCCCTTGGGCTGACGGGCCTCTCCAGGGGCACAGAATTCCCTCGACTTCAAACCTCCTGGACTCTAACGGAACAAATTATGTGACGCTTTATTTTCCCCAGCTTGAATGGGCAGAGCTAGCACCTCATAAAATGACAGGGAAAATATTTGGCTGGTTTCGTAGGCCGGGGCCACAAAGGCTCGCTTGTGACGGGCGGCCCTGCCTGGATCTGGGCAGCGAGGTCTGCAGACGCCGATGCCCGCCTGACACGGGCCAGCTGTGCGCAGCCCACGGGGCCGGGAGCCGCTCCGGGCCCTCTCCTCCCCTGCACTCCCAAGGCCCGCGCTGTCAGGACAGCCCGGTCACCGCCCTGCAGAGGGAGCTTCCTGGGCACGCCCGGGAGGCCCGCAGAGAGGCGTCTGAGGACTGGTCAGCACAGCCGCCCGGGAGACGTGTGTGGGGCATCCATCCGGGTCACAGTCTGGCCCCAGCAGGGATCCACCCACAAACTTCCTTCTCAAGTGCTTCCCGGCCTCCCTGCCATTGCTCCTGCCATTCGTCCGACCAGGAACAGCACCATTCCCCTGGCCTTCTCCGTGGAGCCCGGTCCTACCTCCTCCCTACCCCTCCCCGCCCCAGGTCCTCCTCAGCCCAGCCCTCGGTGACTCTGCGCACCCCTCCCATGAGCTGACGGCCCCCACTGCCTGTGCCCCTCGTTACATAATCAATCACACCCTCCTTGGGGTGCCTTTTGATTGATGCCGAGGTTACTGATTTCACTGACACCTCATTTATCTGAAACGTTGAGAAAGAGCTTATTCAACATCAGTGACTTTTTTTCTGGAAAATTATCCTGTTAAGTATAACCCACTTTTAGTTTGATCTCTTTGGGTGAAATTTTTTCTAAAATGCTTTATGTCCTCATCTTTTGTTTTTAATTTAATTTTTTTTCCAGTTTTATTGACATATAAAACCATGTACATTTAAGGTACACCAGAGTGATCTGATATCTGCTTATATTGTGAAATGATACTATGTCCTCATCTTTTTTAAAAATATTTTTTATGATTTCAGAAAAAAAGGGAGAAGGAGAGAGAGAGAGAAACATCAATGATGAGAGAGAATCATTGATCGGCTGCCTCCTGCACCACTCCCACTGGGGATCCAGCCTGCAACCCTGGCATGTGCCCTAGGCCGGAATCGAACCTGGGACCCTTGAGTTGGCAGGCTGAAGCTCTATCCACTGCGCTAAGCCACCTAGGGCTATGCCCTTATCTTAAACCAATCACCCTACCCATAATGGGATCCATTTTCGAAGATTCAGGATTAGAAAAGGCAATGCCACTTTGGGTACTTTGGTGGGGGCTGCGTGCCCCTTTTCCAAATGGCCCAGACCAGTGGCCGGCAAACTGCGGCCCGCCAGCCACATGTGGCTCTTTGGCCCCTTGAGTGTGGCTCTTCCACAAAAGACCACATGCGGGCGCACACGTATAGTATGATTGAAATTTCATGGCCCATGCGCAGAAGTCGGTTTTTGGCTCTCAAAAGAAATGTCAATCGTTGTACTGTTGATATTTGGCTCTGTTGACTAATGAGTTTGCCGACCCCTGGCCCAGGCTGATGTGCCTTAATGGAAAGCCCCGGCTGCTGTGCCTGCAGAGCGCGGGCGTGCTGTCGCTGTCCTGTGCCCTCCGTGTGGGACAGTGGTCCCTGCTGCGGGCCTGCAGCTGGTGTGCTGGCCTCTGGTCTCCCCCCTCCCCCAGCCCCCACTCTCATTTGCTGTTTCTATTCGGCGAAAGCAGTGGGAGGAAGATGGCCACGCTCACGTAAACTCAAGTAGGGTGTAGATGAACAGTAAATAGTGTCGGAGATACTTTCTGAACTTCAAAAACAGAAACTGGGTTCCTTTCAAGGCCCTGAGTGAATCTCTTCATTCATTCTCGGGGTGTGTGGAGCTGAGGTGCCAAATAGCTTTCTGTGCTGATGGGTCCTTGGGGTGATGAGTAGGCCCCACGGTCCCCACCCTGTGTGCAACCCCGCCTGGCTCTGCAATAAGATCCAGATGACTCGTTTTGGGCAATGCGTGGCCAGGGCGTGGCTCACCCGAGAGCACCGTTCGTTACCAGTTGTTGCTTTGGAATGAATTCTGTCGTAAAAGAGGGGCCTCCTGAGCCTGCAATGGAGCTGGTTCAGCCTCATCGCTGGCTCAGAGGGCCGTGGCTCCAGGGTGCTGGCAGCTGCCGTCTCCAGAAGATGCACCTTTGGGACGGGTGGGGATTGCTAAAGCCTCAGTACAAATAGTCTGACCTCTGGTTCTCGGGAAATGAGAGATGTCCAACAACTTTATGTAGCACGCAGAATTGCATGGCTACTTAGGACCCATTTCTTGCAAGTTACTATGGCTGGTTTGGGCCGCGGTAAATCCTCTTTTAAGGCCTGGGAACTAAGGGGCTGGACAAAGAGCTGGGCATGGTGACTGCACAACTAATCAGCATTCAGGGACAGCAGGAAGAAGGGCCTGGAGCCCCGGGGGGAGGGGGAGGCTGAGGGGGTAGCCTCTGACCCACAGGTGGGGTAGCCCGGCTGCCCTGAGGCTCGATGAGTCCTGCCAAGCAGAGTCCTCCGCCCAGTGATGCTTCCCTCGGGCAGCCACCTTGACCAGGAGGCATCTCACTTTGGCACCTGGCGGTGGGCACTGGTAATGCGTTTGTAATCTCACCCTCACTCAAACTTCTTATACACACAAAGCTTTACTTCCTGCTGGCTTCCTCCAACCTTCGTGAGACCATATCTGTCTCCCCGGCTTTGTTTCCTGCCCCCCTCCATGTGTGCCACCTGCTATTTCAGTTCTTCGATCGGACAAGACTCCTTCTCACCGCAGGGCCTTTGCACAGGCCATTCCTTCTGCCTGGAATCCCTTCTTCCTCACTCCTGCCCCCCACAACAGACACCTTGCTAGGTAATTCCTCCTCTAAATGTAGAGGTTCCCTAGATTTGCCTTAACGGGGAGGGCACTGAGCGTGCGGCGGAGAAGCGGTCACGGGGGCAGCCCTCGAGCGGGGGCCTGCCTGCAACAGAGCTCATCGACTTCACAGGTATCCCTCTGAGACGCTCCCTGGAAATCCTAAAAAGTCTCCGGTGAGCGAGGCTGGGGAGTGGAGAGGAACATGCAGGTCCCATTATGATTAATTTAAGAGGGGCATGCGTCCGCAGCCCGCCTCCTGCCACTGTCGTTCGGCCGAGGGGAGGGGGAAACATTCGTCAGGTGGGAAGGACCTCGGCGCCCATCACCTCGGGAATGCTTTTGCAGGGAGCTATGCTGGGCAGTCACATCCATTACATCATTCAATCCCCAGGAGAGCCTGGACAGGTGGGAGTTACCTCCATTTTACGAATGAGAAGCGGGAGGCTCAGCGAGTGTGACTAGCTCGGCTGAGGTTGCAGAAGGAGCGGTGGCAGAGCTGGGCTTTACCTCCGGTGGCCAGCCCCAAAGCCTCTGCCCAGCTGCAGAGGGAGGCGGGGGGCAGAGGCCCTCCGAGCTCCAGATGAAGTGCTGCCACGGAAACAAGGTTTCCGGCCTCGGGTCCAGGCAGACCTGGAGCCTTCAGTGGGGCCTCCCCAGCCTCCCAGCCGGACGGCAGTGGCCAGGGAGGAAGGGAAGGCAGGCCCTCAGGCACGCAGGCCAGGCCAGGCCACTAGAGCACGCAGGGCTGGCTTGCTGAGGTGCGGCAGTCTCCGGGGGGCGGCACTGGGCTCTAAGGTCCCACCCTTCTCCACAGGGACCTCCTGCACCGCCAGCCTCGGAAGGTCTGGATGGCAGAGCTGCGGGTGTCGTGAGAAGCCAGCCCTCTGACTCCCTGAAGAAACAAGCACAGTGGCCCTGGCTGGTGTGGCTCAGAGGCTGAGCATTGACCTACGAACCAGGAGGTCACGGTTCAATTCCCAGTTAGGCCTCATGCCTGGGCTGCAGGCTTGATCCCCAGTGTGGGGTGTGCAGGAGGCAGCTGATCAATGATTCCCTCTCATCACTGATGTTTCTCTCTCTCCTTCTCCCTTCCTCTCTGAAATCAATAATATATATATATATATATATATATATATATATATATATATATTTTTTTTTTTTTTTATTTTTATTTATTTATTTATTTTTTTTTAAAGAAAGGGTTGGCCCAGAAAGAAACTCACTACAGACGGATGCATATGCCTTTCAGCGTAACCATTATTGCTTGTCTCATTTTCGATTCTTATATTTCCAGCAGGACATGATCTCCCTCATCTAGGGGAAATGGTGAACAACATAGACTGATGAACAAGAACAGACCCAGAGATCAGGAGCCATGGGTCAGACTGTTGGACCTCAGGGAGGGTGGGGATAAAAGGGAGAGGTCAACCAAAGGACTTATGTGCACACATATGAGCCTAACCAGCGGTCCAGGACAATAGGGGGGTGGGGGCATGAGTGGGGCTGGGGTGGTGGATTGGAATGGGGGGGTTGAGGACAAATATGTGATACCTTAATCAATAAAGAAATTTAAAAAAAAGAAAAAAGAAAGGAAGAAACACGATGGGTCCCAGGGAAGGAAGCTGCATTACCTGCGTGGGATCCGAGGGTGCCCGATCTACAGACTCTCTTCCCTCAGGCCCCTCTTCACCCCTGGCCTCGCCTGTCCATGCCATCCTGACGGGTCATTCTGAGCACACACTCTGGGGCCATGGCTTTCTATTGTTGAGCACATGAGCCTTTACCCTCTGTCCCGGTCAGCTGGCGCTGCCATTTCAAAGCGCCACAGACTGGGAGGCCTAAGCAACAGCAATGCTCTGTCTCCAGTTCTGGAGGCTGCAAGTCTAAGGTCAAGGTGCCGGGAGGGTTGGTTCCTCCAACCAGGAGGGAGCCTGTTCCGTGCTCTCCCCTCGCTCTGGGGGTGGGTGGGTGGGGTTTGCTGGCAGTCTCTGGCGGTCCTTAGCCTGCAGACACCTCACCCTGACCTCTGCCTTCACACAGGGTTCTCCCAGCGTCCGTGCCTCTGTGTCCCCATCTCCGCTTCTCATAAGGACAGTCATCGTATTGGATCAGAGCCCCCTCTAACGACCTCACCTTAACTTACTACATGTTATTTCATCTTATTTCCAAAGAAGGTCATATTCTGAGGTACTGGAGGTTAGGACTTCAACATATGGATTTTAGGGGAACACAATTCAACCCATAATACTCTGTTTACTCTCTGAAAGGAAAGGTGAGGGCTACTGGGGAAGAATAAGACGTGGCCTGGCCGCGACTACTGTGTAGTTGGGTGGACAGGATCCCTACGGACACGCCTGGAGAAGCACAGCATAGAGAGAGAGGCGTGTGCAGAAGGCGGCACAGAGAGGCAGAGCCATCGGAGCCACAGGAGGAGACCACAGCCACTGCCACGGACGTGTGGCTTCTGCGCCTGGGCCTGGGCGCATACCTGATGGTTGTGTGGTTTACAGTGGCCTCTAACCGAGGGGGTTCTCTGAAGGAGATACACATGGGTTATGGTGACAGGCATTCAGCTGAGGTGAGCCCAGGAGGCCAGGCTCAACTTCAGTACCAGCCCATTCTGACGCCACATTGTTCATAATTAAAGCTGAGTTCACAATAAAATACCTTCCCAACAAGACCAACAACCAAGCTCACGCAATATAACCCCCCGAAGGAAGGGCCCCCAATCCTGAGATGCTGCCAGGCATTAGCCAAACCTTTGGTGTCCCCTTCCCAGGGCCCCAGACTGTAAAACAGACATGGCACCTTAACTAACTGGAGAAACCATGTCTGGGAAATCCGCTGGCATTTGGTACCCGTTATTCTACCGCCAGCAGCCTGCCGTGCTGAGGTAAGGAGCGGGGACAGCGGGCAAAGGCAAGCGCGTCCGTGGCAATGCGGTTTGTAAAAGGGGAAAACCGGAAACGGCCCAGATGCACAAAAGGGAGGCGGGCTAATTAGATTATGACATTACCAAATGGTGACACAGGATTTAGTCATTAAAAATTGCATTATGCCACCACCACTTATCACTGCTCTGGAAGTCCTGGCCAGACAATTAGAGAGGAGAAAGCAGGCAGCACTGTCCTCATGGGCAGACGGTGACTGCAGACCCAGGCCACCCGGGAGACTCCGAGGGGAACCTACCGGAGAAATGAGCGTGCACCGAGGCAGAAAATTACTGGCAACCCAACACCAGCGGCTGCCCTCCGGGCGGGTAACGAGGCCGGGGATACAACGCGGGATAGGATTCTCCCCACAACAGCAGCAAGGATGGCATGCCGAGGAATAAACATGAAGAGGGACCTGTGAGACTCGTAAGAGCAAAAACTGAAATCATATGAAGGCGCGTAACAGAAAACCTGCATAATGGAAAGGCATATTTTATGCTTTGGGTTGGAGTACTGAATAACTCAAAACCACCCATTATCCCATAGCATAATCTGTAAATGCAGTACGATCCCAATTAAAACTCCGAGCGGGTTTTGGGGGCACTTTACCAAGGTGATTAAGTTTACCTGGAAAAGCACACACACACGAGAAGAAATGGGAAAATTACTAAAAATAAAGCGCAACGCGCCGGGAACTGTCCGGCCGGCTATGAAAACACCGTTTCGATCAGAGCTCGGCCGTAATTAAAACCACTCGGTGACGGTCTAGACGGACGGAGCAGAGGAATGCTGCTTCTCCCAGACTCGGCGAGTACCTGCTCCTCCGTAAGTTAACGGTCTGATGGAGGAGAAGGGGCGCCGATGTGAGAACCAGACGGCCCTGGGCCGTCTTCCCAGCCTGTGTGGTCCCAGACGCCTGTTTTTAGTTCACGTGACTCCTGTGAGAATTAAGGTGAGGGGTGTAACGTGCTCAGAACAGGGTCCCAGGACAATGGATGCTCATTAGAAGTCACCATTATTATCAACAATATGTTATTATTTTCTATTTTACAACGATTTTAACTATTGGTTATTATTATTATTTTAAATATTTTATTCATTTTTTACAGAGAGGAAGGGAGAGGGATAGAGAGTTAGAAACACCAATGAGAGAGAAACATCAATCAGCTGCCTCCTGCACACCCCCTACTGGGGATGTGCCCACAACCAAGGTACATACATGCCCTTGACCGGAATCGAACCTGGGACCTTTCAGTCTGCAGGCCAGACACTCTATCCACTGAGCCAAACCGGTTTCGGCATTAACTGTTGATTATTACCACACTGCCACCCAATCAGAGGCCTTCTGTCCTGTGGCATCAGCTACATCCCAGCTCTCCATCGAGTCCCTCCTCCCAAATAGCACTACCTCCAGACCTCTGAGCCCACCCCTCCTCACTTAACAGACGGGGCCCGTCTCTTCCTCAGAGAGACAAGCGGAAAGTCGAAGGGGAGAGGCCTCAGGAGCCATTCCCATGGGAGACGGGAACTGTGGGGGGCGTGGGCCTCTGGAGAGAAGCGTGGGCAGCCCCGGGAAGTGGGTCTCTGTCGTTGGAAAGCCCGGGACAGAATTACCGTGGCGCTTCCCATTCTCGGGGGAGTCGGGCAGGGACAATGGAGACGATGGGTTCAAGGGCCAACAAAGGCCCGGCCTGACTCCAGGGATGGCCTGTGTGAGGACAGAGGGACGCTAGGCCACGTGGGGCTGGAAGCTGGTGATGGCGAGGTCCCCCCACCAGCCCGCCCGTGCAGGCCGAGTGGCCTGGCCTGGTTCCGGCCACAGCACAGATGGTCAGGAAAGGATGGAGCCAGAAGAAATGGTGTCTGAGAGGGACGAAGCTGGAAGCCACGGACCGAAGATGCTGAGACAGGAGGCCCAGAGGCAGGAAGGCCAGCCAGGATGCGGGTGCCGCTGACCAGGAGAGCGGGGGATGCTGGGGCATGCCTGGCACGAGGCTCTGGACGACACAATTGTTTAAGGGCCTCGGAAAATGTTGGACACCTGGCCTGAATGTACTGGTTCAAAAATGACTGGGGCAGGGGCAAGTCTGCAAAATTAATACATGTTTAATTCACTACCGACTCCAAATAAAAGAGCATGACATCAAGAAGTCAATTGCAACTTAGCACAATCCAACTCTCAATTATACCTTCATGATAATCAGTGCAGGATGGTGTATATTTTAACATGTTAAGCAGCTAAAAAGGAGATAATACAGGGTATGGAGTTAGAAAACCAAGGAGCCTCCATACTCCAGGAAATCTGCCATAATGCAGAAAGACGGAGCCCACCGGTAATGCCTGCAAAGCCCTCTTTTACGGCCCCGGACATAAATCCAGCTGGCAGGCGGGGAGAGCAGGCCTGGCGGTGTGCGCAGCGAAGGAGAGTTACAAGCTCCCTGAGACTGGCTGTGTGAGCTGGCTGCTCAGTTGGCTAAAACTACCAGGAGCCTCCAAAGAAGCAGGGGGTCCAGTGAACAGGAAGCGGGGTCCCACCAGAACCTGTGTTAGAGCGCCCTGGCTGTCCACCGTCCAATCTGCCCCTTCCTGGTCACTATATCACCTGCTCTCCGTTCGCCTCTTTCATTGCTTCCCCCTGTGGCCCTGGGTGGTCACCACGTCCCAGCTTTGGCTCCCCTTCCCCGGGGAGCTTAGAGGAAGCTCTGGCTTGGGGGCTGTGTCTGCTCCATCCATGGGCTCCCGGCTTCCTGGATCCAGGCCCAGACTCAGCCCCAACCCGTTCACAGGCATCTCCTCATCACTGCTCCCCACTTTGGACCCCAGATCTCAAATGATGCCTCATCTGGTCCCCTTCCTTCCTTCCTTCCTTTTTTCCTTCTTTCTTTCTTTCCTTCTTTCCTGTATTTTATTGATTTTTTTTTTTTTTTTTTTTTACAGAGACCAAGAGAGAGGGATAAAGAGTTAGAAACATCCGTGAGAGAGAAACATCTAATGGGGTTGTGCCTGCAACCAAGGTACATGCCCTTGACCAGAATCGAACCTGGGACTCTTCAGTCTGCAGGCCAATGCTCTATCCACTGAGCCAAACCGGTTTCGGCTGGCTCCTGGTCCTTTTTCTTTTGGGGAGTCCCTCTGCCCGCAGCGCCAGCTCCATGCTCTTTAGCCCCATTGTCCCCCTCGCAGTGCGTTTCTCTGTGGCTGCGCTTTCTGCCTCAGAGAACACGTGGGGCTGAGAAGAGGCCCAGCCGCCGGTGCAGGAAGCACGGGGCAGATTACCTAACATGTTCCAGGGGGCAGGGCACGCCGCGTCCCGAGCCGTCCCGGTTCTCCGGGTCCCAACTGCTTCCCGGGAAGCTGGGCAGGCGCGGCCCACCCCGCCTCTCCTCGCACAGAGCGCGGTGAAACCGTCTGGGGCCCGCTGACAGCGGAGCCAGATGACAGGAGGATTTATATGAGTTTTGACAACATCAAGTCCCAGCAGAGCCCCGGGGGAGCGGGAAGGGAGCAGGTGGGGGAGCGGGGAATGAATAGTCTGTTCTGGGCCCCGGGACAGCCTCTTTCATTATGCATTTGTATTCACCCCGTAGCCATGGCGCTCCAGGCAGAGGCCCAAACAATACAGAGGACACAGCTGTTGAGGAGCTTACGGTCTCAAATTTTCCGCCTCGGAGCAGCCCGGAAATCCCTTCCTGAACATGCCCTCCGCAGACTCCGCCGCCTGCAGACGCCGCCCTCTCCGGGGGCGCGGGGGCTGCCACATCACCCGCACACGTCTGTGCCAAGGCCCTCCGCCCCTCTGCCCCGGCTCCCTTCCCCCACAGCGCCGGGCTGGAGGTGCAGGGCCAGCCAGGCCCGGGTGGAGGGAGGAGGGGTGGCGATGCCGGGGCGGCATGGAGAGGGCTGCGGCGGAGCCAGAGGAGGATGGAGCCGCGTCCGGGCAGAGTAACTACCGTGCCCCGACCGGCCCCCAAGCAAGGCTGCCGCAAATGCTGTCCTAGAAATAGAGCTAGCATGCCCAGCTACCACCAAACAAAGGGAGCCAGGCCGGGCCAGGGCGGCATTTGTTACACGCGGGCTGTGTGCTGGGCACCTGGGGGGCTGGACACCCCCCACAGAGCCTCCTGGCCTCCTGGCCGGGAAACATCGACCCTGCTGGTACCCACTTCCTGGAAGAGGGAACTGCCAGGAGGGTTATGTGGAATCAGGAGTTCGGCGAGGCCTGGCTCCGGCTCCGGGAAGCTGGGGAGGGGAGCACGGCTCCTCACGGGGCCGCTGGTAGGGACGGCCTGGGCTTCCGCCTGAGCCTCTTGCAGAGGCTGAGATGCGCATAAACATGTATCTGTGTGTGTGTGTGACAAGCATCGGTGTGGGAGGAGGGGCCAGGGAAGCACCACCGGGCCTGGCAGCCGGCACAGCCCCTCGCCGGCGGCGGCAGGCAGGGTGCTGAGGCGGCTCTGGAGCCGCGAAGTTTCTGCAGCTGTGACCGGCCCACTGTGGGCCTAGCGCCCCGCTTAACCTCACAGGGCCTCCTGTGTCACCTAAGACCAAACGCTCTGATGCGTTAAGTTGCACCTCAGTTGGTCTGGCACAGTGGTCGGCGAACTCATTAGTCCACAGAGCCAAATACCAACAGGACAACGATTGAAATTTCTTTTGAGAGCCAAAATTTTTAAACTTATAAACTTCTTCTAAATAGACTCGCCCAGGCCGTGGTATTTTGTGGAAGAGCCACACTCCAGGGGCCAAAGAGCCGCATGTGGCTCGAGAGCCCTGGTTGGCCGACCACGGGTCTAGCAGAATAAGCATGATGAGATAGAAACATAAATGGGTTGCCTCCCATATGCACCCCAACCAAGATCAAACACACAACCGAGGTATATGAGCTGTGACCGGGAAATGAACCCCCAACCTTTTGTTGTGTGGGACGATGCTCCAACCCGCTGAGCCACCCAGCCAGGGCTGCTCAGGACACTTCGGATGGTCAAAAGCAGGGGTCTTCAAACTACGGCCCGCGGGCCACATGCGGCCCGCAGAGGAGTCTGATCCTGCCCGCCAGGTTTTTTGGGCAGTGAGCGCAGCCGAGGTGTTACAGTAGGGATTAGTAGTTCATATAGTCCGGCCCTCCAGCTCTCTGAGGGACCGTGATCTGGCCCCCACTTTAAAAAGTTTGAGGACCCCTGGTCAAAAATAACAGCAAGTAGATGTAGACGTTGAAAAACACTTGTAAGTAAGAGGCGCTATGTTTGTTGAGACAATAATTTCTATCCTTACCAACAACTGGTGTTTATGGTATCTTACTCTTATTATGTACTATCTCACATAAAATCTCCACAGCCCTTAGGAAGGTGTTACGGCTTTTTAATCCCCATTTTAGAAGGAGAAACTGAGGCTTGGTTTCTAAGCATTACCGTGCCCCAGGGCTTGTATCATGGTTGTCAAGATCCTCTGGATGCTGCCCCTCTCCTCGGCACCGATGGCCGTGTCAGCCTTCACAGATCCGAGGTCAAGTTCCCAGCACCACCAGTCCTGTCCATCTCGGCTAATGGCACCTCCATTAACCTGTTGTTGGGCCCCAAACCTGGAGATCATCCTTGACTCACAGACTCTTCTCTTTCTCTGCCCCCGCCAAGGCAGATCCTGCTGGTCTTTCAGAATACATCCAGCAACCAGCTACTTCTCATCACGGTGACTGCTGCCATGATCCAAGCCACCACCATGAAAACGGCCTCCTAACTGGCCTCCCTGCTCCTTCACAACGTACTCCCAAGACCACAGTTAACGCGACCCTGCTAAAACCCGAGGCAAGTCTTCACCCTCTTCCCGGACCCACAGGCTCTTCATGTCACTCAGAGAGAAAGCCAGGCATCATCCTTGACCTGCCCATCCCCAGGCTCAGTCCCTCCGTGGCTTCGCCCATGGGTTCCAGGAGCCTCAGGGCCTCTGCCCTCGCTGTGACTTCTGCCTGGATAGCTCTTTCCAGATACACCTGCCTCGCTCGTTCCCTCTCCTTTCAAGTTCACTTTCTCAACAAAGCCTTCCTCAACACCTTATTTAAATCTGCAAATTCCAGCTTCTTCTAACTCACTCTAGCCCCTTCAGGACTTTATTTTTCTCTACAGCACTTATCATTAGCTAACGTCTTATTATCTGTGTATTGACTGGTTATCTACCTCCACCTGCTAATGTATACGCTTCATAAGGACAGGGATTTTTGTCTGTTTTGTCCCTGCTGTGTTTGCAATAGTGCTTGGCGCATAGTAGATGCTCAATTGATATGTGCAGAATACATGAATTTAAAAAGTTACTTGTCTAGGGTCATACGGTGGTAGAGTTGGGGTTTAAATTCTGTGCTGACCCTAATGTATATTTCCAATCTGGGAGGTGGAGGAGAGAGGAGGGGTGGGGGGAGAAGAGAGAGTAAGAAAGAGGAGAGAGGACATGAATGAGAACTGTTCTGCTTCGTATTTCCCTACACTTCTAAGTGGACTGAAGGGGGGCAGGAGCAGAAAAGGGGGAGGGGGCCAGCACCCCCCGAGAGGATTCCCACTCCTCACAGGGAGACACACCGAGGTCTGACCAGCTGCTTTAAGGAAGCAACAGAAAGCAATTCCAAAGGAGGCTCCACAGTGACCTTCTCAAGGTCACCAGCTAATGAGGGACAGAGCTGTCAACACCCACACGTCCCGGCAAGATTTCTGTGAAATCCCTGAAAATTGGTTTTTCAACGATAACTGGCTTTTGGCAAATTCTCCAAAAGAATAAGGCCAGGGCTTCCGACTAAGTGCCTCCAACTGTCCATCATCTCACCTGGTTCCTGACCCTGAGGCTGCAGGCAGACACAGGTTTGTGCAAGTCTCCAATAAGAGAAGCAGTCGGGGACAATGGTAGGCTGAGTGGGCAGAAACACCATATCCGCTCATGTCCTCCATGCCCTCCCCCTGCCCTCTGCCACACCCCCAGCCTTTGCTCAAACTGCCCCAGGGCCTGCCTTGCTCCTTCGGGCTCTCCCTCCGGACAGAGGTCCCTTCCTCTGCAGAGCTGTCCTTCACTGAGATCTGTGTCCCCTGGTGCTCTCTGTCCCTTTTCTGAGGTGGATGTATGAGCTGGACCCTGGCAGCCCATCTCTGCAGCCAAAACACCAGCCCAGGTCTGGGGGTGGGGGGTAGGGGCGGGGGAGAGGTACTGGGGAGAAGGGGGAGGTGGAGAAGGTTTGGACAGTTAAATCCTGGCCTGCGGGACGATGACAAGGGTCCTCACCCCGCCCCTCCCTTGAGGACCGTGCCTCTAGCTGGGGTTAGCCCCATCCTCGGGGGGTGAGGCAGGAAGCGGGCCACCTGGGCGGGCCCCTCGGTGCGCCGACTGGCACCTGACATTCAGCATGAAGGATGAGGTTTCAGAAGGGTAAGCATCGTGTGGACCCGTTTATGGCTTTTTCTTTTTCTCTTTTTTTTTTTTTTTTCCCCTGCTTACTCGGTGAATTTATTGTGTGGATGGAATAAGACAAGCGTAGAGGGAACAAGATGTGAATCCAGCAATCAGTGTTAGAGGCGGAAGCAGATGTGCCTGTGTAAGCCTGGAGCGGGTCTGAGGGGCTCTGCCAGCCACTGGTGACCGCGGGTGTGTCTTACTGGGGTTCTCCTGAGACAAGGCTTTGGGTGGAGGTAGTCTGGGGGGCAGGTGATCTCGGGAAATAAAGATGAGGGAGGGGGGAGAGTAAAACAGGGGAGGGAGTGGGACGAGAGAGGGTGCGTTGATGGGTGGACACTGCGGGTGACTGGGGCTCATTTCCGTGGGACCCTCTGGCCGGCTGTGTAGAACGCGCCTCAGACTGTCCCACTGGAGGCTGGGGAGGGGGCACTTATCCACTGAGCCCCGCCCCGCAGGGGATTGAGGGGTACCCCCAAGGGAACGTCCTGGGAGGGGGCAGGCGCCACCATAGTGTGGGAACAACGGGCTGGGACTGCCCACCACAGGGGCTCTGAAACCTGGGGTGGAGGGTGGCGGAAGAGAGGGGGTGGGGCGCGAGGGGATGCGGTTCCCAGGAATCTGCTGGGAAAGAGGGATGGGGAGACCCTTGGGCTTTTCACAAGGACCCCTCTGTGTGGGCTGGTTTGGGAAGGACACTCAGCACAAGAAAGCCCAGCCCAGCAGTCACCTCTTCCCTGCCACCTCGAAATAGCCCTCGGTCACCTGCTCGGGCACAGCCTCCGCGCGGCATGGTTTTGCCGAGGGAATCTGTGGGCAGCAGGATCGACTCTGTGCCCTCTGTGTCCCCGCATACACCGGTGGCACCTTCCCTGGAGGCCGGGGCCGGCCGCCTCTGCAGGCCGGGGAGCGGTGGGCAGGCGCGGGGCCGGTTCCGAGGCGGATCTGGGGAGGAGGCTCGGGTCCGGCGGGGACTCCGGGAGCAGGGAGGCCCGGGGGCCGGCTCCCCGCCATGGCGCAGGGCGCACTCATCACTGCCGCCTGGGACACGCGGTGCTGCCTAAGTGGCCACTGGGGCCTTACAGCCTCGCTCCAAGGTCACTTCCATTTTCCTGCTCACTGAGCTCAACCAAACACTGGCTTCCTTAGAAAAGTCTATCTCTTAGGTGGTAAGCACAGAAGTGCCCCACCCCCCGCCCCCTCTGCAGAAGAGACGGCAGCTCCTCGGATTGCAGCTGGAGACACTCACGGTCCCCCTCCTCTGCCTCCCCGGTCAGCCCTGGGGGCACGGGGCGTGCAGGGCTCTGAGGTGCGAAGGCTCTCGGCTCCGGGCCACCTCTGCCTCCTCATCTGGACATCGGGGGACATCACGCCCGCTCCCAGGACACAAGATGGTGGGTGCAAAGCAGCGGCCACGCTGCCTGACGGTGCTGGGGCCCCAACCCTGGGGCTTCGCCAGCACACCCTGGCCTTTGTGCCTCCTGCTGGGTCCCTCCTCCCGGGTCACCTCCCTGTGTGGCCTGCCTGCCTCCCGCTCCTCCAGCCTTGTCTGCACCAAGTGCACGGAGCCTCCCACCCTCCACGAACTGGCATCCGCTGCAGACGTGGCTTCGTCAGCTCCTCCAGCCCCCCCCCCCCCCTCGCGGCTCCCACAGCCATGGCAGCCTGAGGTCCAAAACCCGCAGCTGTGAGCTCCATGCCTGCCTCAGCCCCGCCCTGGCAGCCTCTGCGTCTGTCACCCTCACCACAGCCACACGGCCGACCACCGGCCTCTCCCAGGAGCCCCGTGGGGAGGACAGTCCTCCTTGTAGGCGGGCCTGGAGGGCTCATCCTCCGAGGGAGGGCCAGGGTCCTGTGCGCAGATTTGACCACGAGAGCTCAAAGTCCGGTCCTCGGCGCGGTGCCACCTCGGGGCAGCTGTCCCCGGAGCTCTGGCCACCTCCACCCTCAGCCCTCTCCCTCCCAAACCCGGGTCTGCTCTGCTTCAGCACCGGCGTCCGCACACAGGACTCACAAGCTCTGGGTCAGCTGAGGTCAGATCCCAGCTTTGTTTTTCACCGGCTGTGTGATCTTGGGCAAGACCCCATGCCTCGGTTTCCCCAGGGCGTTCTTATCAGGTAGAGGCTCTATTAGCGGAGCCCGGGGCACGGCATCACCATGATAACCTTCCCCACAGTGCTGACGTGCGGAGCGTGTCCTGGGTGTCACTCTGCAGTCCCTCTGTCCTCACCCTCACTCTGCAAGGCGGGACATACTATTCCTGTCTTACAAATGCAGCAACCAGGTCCTAGAGGAGCAAGGAACCTAGAACCCTAGCCCAGGCCTTCCTGGTCCCAGGCCCCTGCTCTTCAGAGCCAATACCTGTTCCATGCACACACCAGACGCTGGGTCCCAAGCTCTTTATGTATATTACCACGTGGGAGAGCCTTGCAATAGCCCTACAAGGTAGGTACTGTTATTATCCCTTTTCACAGATAAGGACACAAAGGAACAGAGAGGTTTGGTAGCACACACAAGGTCACACAGCAATCAGCAGCACAGCCAGGACTGGAACCCAGGCAGCCGAGGTCCGAGCTCCCTCCTGTGTCTCATCCCTGCTTTGCCCTCTCTCGTTTCCTGTGATCCTCTTAACAACCCCTCAAGGCACAAAGTACGAGTCCTGTTTCACAGCAGGTGTGAAATTAAACCAGGAGACAATACATTTCCAGCTGTGAAAATAAAATGGCTCAGGACTTTCCTCAAATTCTTTCTGCATTATTGCATTCTGGGAAAGCTCTCCTTGGGAGCTGCGGCTGCAGCTACCTTGGTGACGCCGTCTTTCTGTTTTGTCCTTCCAGTCCACGCCTCAACCGCACGGGCTGCTCTGCGGACTCCGGACTGGCAGAAGGGCCAGGGACACATTAAGGAGGCCCCAGGTCAGGAACAGGATCAGACGGCAGAACCCCTTCGCCTAGGATTCAGCTGGGTGCTGGGGCTTGGGGGGTGGCTGGCCGTGTGCCTAACACTGTTCGCAGGAACTGTACCCAACACCTTGGGAACCCCTGGAGGGAGGACCTTCTGGCATGGCCAACACTCCGAGCGCACGCTGCTGGCTCCATGCCCACAAAGGAGGAAGGCACCGTTCATTGTGCTCAGTGTTCCTTCCCACAGAAGCCAGGTGAAGCCTCGGGATCTTCTGTAGAATAGTACTCTAGGCAGCACTTAGGACTTACTACCTGTCTCAGCTTCCTTGCAGCTAATTGTGCTTTGTGATAACCTTTTGGCCAATTAGCCGTAAGCAGAAACATAACATAGTATTTCTGAGACATCATTTTAAAGGGAGACAGTGTGCCCTCCCTCAGCTCTGCTTTCATCCTGCTGCCTGGAATGTGGATGCAAGGGCTGGAGCTCTGGCAGCTATTCCGGACCATGAGGCACCTTTAAGAATGGAAGTCACAAGTTGGGAAAGTAGAGCTGCAGGCGGAAAGAGTCTGGGGTACCTCATGGGGTCCCACAATATCCCTGAACTGCCCGCTTCCAGGCTGGTCTTAAATGAGAAACGAACCTCTATTCTTATTTAAGCATGTACAGTATTAGGGATTTTGGGTTGTACAAAGTCCGAGCAAACTTACACTGATATCCCCCCAACACCCACTTACCCCCCCATGTGCACTTCCAGCACGCTGTCCAATCTGCAGGCTCCTGAAACTATCAAGCTGCTCCACACCCCGAGCCTGTACCCGTTACGTGCTGTTCCTCTGTCCGAAACACGCTCTCCCCTCCTCTAGTTGGCAAACACCACTCCTCCTTTAAGGCGCGGCTCACGTGGGAAGGAAGGCTCCGGGGGAAGCTGCTTGGCTCACCGGGTTATAGTGCGCCTACCCCCCGGGTCTTCACGGTGCTCTGCGTCTCCTGCTCCGCTGTCGCCCCAGCGCCCGCTCCCGCCACCATCTGTAACCAGAGCTCTCTCGGGAAGCTCCTGGTAGCTAGGGCGGTGCCCACGCTTCCCCGGGGGCCCACACGGAGGAAGCTCCGTGAATGTCCGTAGGAAGAATGGATAACGTATGAATGAGTGTCGGGAGGGGTCACACACTCTTCTAGGCCACAAGAGCTCCAGCAGCAGCTGTAGCCAGGGGAGGGAGGCTTCCTGGAGGAAGAGGGGGTAGACAGGAGCATGGAGCTCCCTAGCGTGGGCTATGGGGCCAGGCTCCTGCCTGTGGCACAGAAATCAGACACCATAAACCCTCAGGAGATCTTTCTATGGCTTAACAGAATGTCTCCAAGAGAGTCCCCAGGCATCCCTGAGAGGTCGTGGCCCCCAGCTGCTGGATCACCAATTGGTGGTGATTGACAGGGCAGCTGTCTAAATGAGCCCCGGGTCGGGCAGGGGATGGGGGGGTCAAGCATTGTTGGAAACTGAGCTTGCTCCGCTGGCGTTGTGTAGCCATCTGGTTTGGGTCAGAGGTCTCTGGGGACAGGTTTGATTTATAGGCCTGTGTAGCCGCCCAGGCGGCATGGGGGAGGGCACCGAGAGGCCAGGGCAGGGGTGTGGGGGAGGAGGCGAGGGGGCCAGGCAGGGGCCCCTCCGAAGCTGAGCAAGCACCATGCTTTTGCTCTCGGCCTCGGAAGGCCTCAGGTTGCTTTTAATAGAGAAACACTGCAAAAGCGAGTCCTGAGAAACCCAAGAAGTCTTGGTGGGGCGCCACACCCAGGGCTGCAGCTCGGGCTGCGATCTGGGAGGAGACACGGGCCCACATGAGCTCCACGCAGGGAGGCCCTGCGGGAGGCGTGCGCAGGGCCTGTCACCCTGACGGGCCCCCTGGCCTCTCTCTGTCACCCTCCAGCGCGGCCATGCTGAGCCACGTTTTACAGCTGATGACACCACAGCGAGGGCGCAGAGATCCCCACAGCCTGGAAGGGCGGAGCTGGGATTCAAACCCCGGCCCTCTGCCTAACCTCAGAGCCTTCCCGCTCCTCGGGCCACCAGGACCGATGAGGAGGAGCCACAGAGAGAGCTGTCCGGGGACCGGTCACTAACAAGGTGGCCGTGCCTTTTTCCTGTCTGGGTTTAAAACCCCCCAATCCCCTCCGTCCACCCTAAGGTGCTCCGGCAGCTCAGAGCAGAGCTGTCAACATGGACCGAGATGATCGAAAAGGACTTTTAGAACGAAGTGGGCATCTCTCTGAGCCTTGAGGAAGGATCGCTTCAGGCAGATGCAGGAGTGGGTCTGGCCCCGGGCAGGGGGCACAGCACAAGCAAAAGTGTGGGGTGAGATCTGCCTGCTGAGACGGGGGTGCTGGCCTGCGGGCTACAGGGCCGGCTGGGCCCGGGGAGGGAGCCCACCCCCGGGCACATCCCCTCGGGCCAGCCCAGAGAAAAGCACAGCTCAGACCCCCCTCCCTGGGGCAGAGCCGGCGGTGGCCTTTCTCCTGGCAGGAGGCGGAGAACTGGGGCCAGGAGGAGCTGATGCCTCTCCTGTGTCTCCTCCTGGACATGGCCTGGGACCGAGAGAGGCCACCACCAGGGTTCTCCTAGGGGTGGTGGGACTGGGTAACATGGGGGCAAGTGTCTCCTCTGAGAAACCACGGAACACGGTTCCCACGGGCCCCCCACAGAGGCCGGCAAGCCATGTGCCTGGCACTACATGGAGCTCCTTAGACAGGATGTGTAGGGTGGCCCCACTGTCTGGGGAAGGCGCCTGGGTCTCAGGGGAGTGCCGTGGCCGGCCCAGGTCACACGGATCGGCAAAACCTGGCCTTAAACCCTCATCAAGAGAAGTTCAGATCATCACGCCAAGACTGTTGCAAGGAGAGCAGGTCTGTAAGCATCTCAGGGGCATAAAGACCTGGTGCAGCTCGTCAGCAGAGGGGAGACACCAGGCCCAAGAAAGGGAGACTTGGGACCTGGGAATCAGACAGACTCCGGTCCCAACCCCAGTTCTGGCCCTGCAACCTCTCACAGCCTCGATGACTTCATCCATGAAATGGGGATATATTAACACAAACCACTCAAAAGGGCTTAATGGAGATGTTCAACAAATGGTTCCTCTGACTTATCTTCACTGACAGTTTCGTTGGGAAGCACACTCATTTTGGGTGGGAAAGACGGCCCTCGAGGCATTCAAACTGCCCTCTCTGTTCTGCACGTCTGTGGTGGGGACTTCATGAAACACCAGAGCCGGAGCTGAGCAATGAACCCAACCATGGCTGGTGCGCAGCCGGCAATCCATCACCAACAAGCCAGCCAGGAATGTCACCTAGGAATGCAGATGAAAGCCTACCTATTTCAGCGGGGACGGGCCCGAATCACGAAACTGGACACGGGCTCCTTCCTGCCAGGCGCACACCCCTGTGAGGTGCTGGCGAAGCCCAGCTCCGGCCTCTGACCTCTGCCCTTGATTTGTTTACATGCACCAGCGGGGCGGGGGGGCGGAGCCTGAGATGGGCCAAGGGTTCAGAAAATGACAACCAGATCCAGCCAGATGCACAAGGTGTCAGGGACAGGGAGGGAGGAGCATGAGGACGCGCTGGCGGAAGGCGGTGGGCTCGGGAGGAAAGCTAAGAGCCAGCGTGGCCTGGCAGGCGGCCGCCAGCGCCCCTCTGCCCCCCCGGTGGCTCCACAGCACGGACGGAAAGCCGCCTGCGTGCTCAGGGCTGCAGGGGACATGGGAGGAACACACTCGTCGCCTTCCCCAAAGGGCCTACTGCCCACATGGAGAGAAGGGAGGGAGCCCCAGGGCCCCTGCGGACAGCCCATGATGACAAGTCAACATGCATCACCCACAGCCTCTCACATGATCCGGGCCGTACCATGTGCAAAGGGCTTGCAAGGGCCTGATCTAGTCCGTCTCCATAACAACCCTCTTTCTTGTTCCTCCCCTTTCACCAGGGGAGACAGAGACCCATGGGCTCAGGGCCTCACCCAAGGACCCAGGAAGGGCGCTGCTGCTCCCCGACCTGAACCAGGGTGTTCTGGGCTACTGTCTCCACCACAGGCTGCCTCTCCCTCCAGCAGGGCTCCTGGCCCCTGCTGCTCCCCGCACCCCCCCCCCCCGCCCATCCCCCTCCTCCAAATTCCTGGCATACCTCTTGTCGTTGCCCTCCTCATGGCTCTCCCCACCCAGGGACTCCGGCCTTCTGTAAGGTTGCCGGGGCATCTGCACTGCATCTTCCTCCCACACCCACCCCCTCATGCTGGGGGCCTGTGGCTGGGGAGCACTTGCGTGTAGGCTAGTGCAACTGAAGAGCTGAATTTTTAAAAATATTTTTATTGATTTCAGAGAGGAAGAAAGAGGGAGAGAGACATAGAAACATCAATGATAAGAGAGTCATTGATCAGTCGCCTCCTTCATGCCCCACACTGGGGACTGAGCCTGAAACCTGGGCATGTGCCCTGACGGATAATCGAACCGTCACCTCCTGGTTCATAGATTGACGCTCAACCACTGAGCCACACCAGCCGGGCTTAGCTTAATTTTAATTAATTTAAACTTAACTGTAAATAGCCACATGGCTACTGTATTGGGCAGCGCAGCATGTCAAGTGTTTGTCGTTCCCCCAGATCAGGTAAGCAGACAGTTTCTCAATATGTGACACCAATGACTAACGGCGACTCCTCAAGGTCATCTTGTCCTTCTTCTGATGGGGAAACAGAGGCACAGAGAGGGGAGGTGGCTTACCCAAGGCCATACGGCTGGTGGCCAGGTTTCCTGGCTCCCAGGCCAGTGCTCTGCCTCCTCCTAGGACTTATCTCTTTTCCTCCCTCTGTTCCATCCCAAATCAGACTCGGGGTAAAATCCAATTAGTTCAGGCAGAGAGGGCTTTTCGACCATCACACATCTGAACAACCCATTTTGGCAAAACGCCTTGAAGAGCCAAGGAAGGCTGCCCGAGCCAGTCAAAAGGGAAACAAAAGCCCTCAAACCACCACGTCCCTGCTGGGTGGCCTGCCCAGCCGGGAGGTGACATGCGCCCAGGCCAGCAGAGGCCTGTCCGAGCCTTGGGACTCCGCCATGCCAGGGGGCAGAAGGGAGGGCAGAGCCCACTTGAGCAGAACCAGCCTGGTGTCCCCTTCCAGGGTACACAGCCAGATGTGGAGAAGCCACAGCATGGTGGACAGTGGGTGGCTCAGTGGTTGAGCATTGACCTTTGACCTGGGAGGTCACGGTTCCATTCCTGGCCCAGACATGTGCCGGGGTTGTGGGCTTGGTCCTCGGTGGGGGGTGTGTATTGGGGGGGTGGGGGGGTTGGTGGTTCTCTCTCATCATTGATGTTTCTGTCTCTCCCTCTCCCTTCCTCTCTGAGATCAATAAAGATATATTTAAACAAACAAACAAACAAACAACAGCTACAAAAGAACAGCATGGGAGGGGACTCCTCAAGACCACATGGGGCCCCCCTCCCGCTCCGTAGAGGCCCCTTCTCCAGGCTGGACTGCCTGGTGGCTCTTGTAGACCCAAGGAACTCTGCGCTTCACATACACACACCGAGAGTTCTGCTTCCAGCACAATGACAAGGCGTAAAGACAAACTGCGGGCTTCCAATCAGCTCTCCCACCCGCAGGGCGACCCAGGCACGGCCCCCACACCAGCTCATGTGCAAACGGAAGTGACAATACCCACCTCCCCAAAGTCCCCCAAACGCGTCCTCTGTACAGCCGGGGACGTGTCCCCGTGGAAAAGAAACCTCACCTATTGCTTCTTTAAAAGAAGGCTGTCTGTGACTTTCCTAACGCGGTAACGGGGCTGATTTCACGGCTGGAAGGAAGGCAGTGCCGGGCCCTGCTGCCCCGAGCCCCATGGCCCTCGCCGCCCTGCACCGCGCCCGGCCTTGCTGGCCGCCCCGGTGGCCACGTGCAGGCTGGTCCCCGCCGGCTCGCTCTCCCCGCATCTTCCCACGGCGCTCACGCAGGGCTCACACACATGCCCCCTCCCCAGAAAGGGGCCACGGCAGTGGTTTAGCCACAACCTGCATCATGTCCTCCAGTTTTGTTCTCTTCAGTCACCCTGAACCAGATCTCACTTTACCAGGGCATTGGTTTTTTTGTTTGTTTTCTGTCTGTCTCTCCCCCTGAACAGTCACCGCAGCATGGCCGGTGGCTGGCACAGAGGAGGTGCTCAGAAACTAGCCACCGAGTGCCCGGAGGGCGGGTGGGAAGCCCCTCCTGCCGCGGCCGTGGCTCCTGGCCCCGGCGGCACAGGCAGGCCCTTCACCAACGCCGAGCGACAGGACGAGTGGCTGATGTCACCGTCCCCGCCCACAGCAGGGCAGCTGCCTACGCAGGACCCCGTGTGGCTGTGGAAAAGGCAATGGCTCCTTTACACACGGATCAAATCGGTTTCTAGCTCACGGGGACCTTCTCAGGAAGGAGTCCCTTCCCCGAGGTTCAGGGAGAAGCGTGCACACGCTTCCGGTTCTGTGCCGAGGCTGTGGGAGGGGTGTTCTCTCCCCAGGCCCGCCCTCCACCCAGAGGTGGGGGCTTGGTCGTCTGCTGTGTGGACTTAGTTACCCGGCCATTCGGCCAATAGACGATGACTGAGAGCCCACCCCACGCCAGGTGCCGGGACACAAGGGCAAAGGGACAGGTTAGCCCTCGCCGGCGGGAGAAATGCAGCCACTCGGGGGCTCCCGACTGCACCTACGCCATCTTGGGGGAGGGCACAGAAGTGGCACACGCAGGAACACAGGGCTCCCGGAACCCTGGCCGAGGGACTGACTTTGGGCCTTGCTTCTGTCCCTCCTGAGACCCCCCCCTCCCCCCCGGGGATGTTCCAGGAGGAAACGAAGGGGCAAATCGGCCTTTCCTAACCCAGCACCCAGCACCGACACAGGCCACACGGAGGGGGCGTCTGTCTCCTTGGCACCGGCGCTGCCAGCACGGGCCTCAGGTCCCCGGCCTGACCCAGTCCAGACGGGGCTCCTGAGCCCTGCTGCCCGGGGAGCACTCCCCACAAGCAGGCCCTGGGAATCGGGACATCACTGCTCGCCCCACACACACCCCTCCCTACACGACCTTGCACCCACCCACCCAGCAGCCTCCTCCCAGCCAGGTATGCCAATCAGCCAACTTCTGGCCGGTGCTGGATTGATGACATGATCCCCTGGGAAGCTGGTGACACACACACACACACACACACACACTCACACTCACACACTCACACACACTCCAAGGCCCACTGATTAGGTGGGAGACAGCCAACATCTGTGTCTTCCGAATTCCCCCTGAGGGATGCTGATACAGAGGCGGGTGTGCTAGGTGACCAGCAGGCAGGACCCAGCCCAGCAGCAGCCGGTCAGAGGAGGGGAAACCTCTGGCTGAACCGGAGAAGCACTGGGCCCATCAGCGGCCCCCAGGACTTTAAACAGGACCTGGGACAACACCGTCCGGCCAACAGCGAGGAGGGAGCCCTCAGGGCGCAGGGCTGGGGTCGGGGCCACCTTGACCTAAAGCCCAAGGGCGCCCACATTATGAGGGAAGAGAGAAAAAAAAATTACAGGAGAGGTCAGAAACATTTGGGGGTGGGGGTGGGGGTGGGGGACAGATCCATGGAACAGACGCGCAGCTGAGGCAGCAATGGGGTGCCTGGGCACACTCCCCTTCCTGGGCCTACCCCAGTCCTCAGGCAACCTTACCCTCACCCCCTTTCCCGAGTCTTCTGGGATGTGGCCTCCCAAAGGGGCCCCAACCAAACATCCCGCCCCGTTCTTGGCGCCTGGCCTCGGGGTGAGCACTGGGAGTGCCCCTCAGCCGTGATTCTGGCCCCTCCCTCTGCCCGTGGGACCCCGCCTGCCCCTCCTAGTGAGGCCCCGGCACCAGGCCGAGAGCGGTCACCCTCCTGGGTAAACACCAGAAGCACCCCCGCTCTCCCCCGGGGACGTCCTGGTGAAATGCACTGTGAGGGAGAAACACCAACATCAGCAAGTAGGCCAACATCTGGAACGTGGCTGAGGCTCCCCATGGCTCGACTCACACACTTCCCCTCAGACGGTTCTAAGCCGAGACGACCGTGTCTCTGCTGGCAGCTCTGGCCCCTGGCTGCACCCCGGTGGGGTCACTGGCCTTGGAGGTGGGAGAGAAGAGGGGCAGCAGGTGCCCCATCCCGGGTGGTCTCAGGGGCCGGCGACAGGGGAAGCCCGTGCCCATCGGAGCTCCCAGCGGTCGGTCGGGTCACAAAGTAGGGCCGGCAGCTCTATTTATAGAAGCGGCCGCCGCCGCCGGCAAAGATAAAAAGTGGGGAGCCGGCACGGCAGTATTTTCCAAGCTCACGCTGCCTCGGCTTAATTTCATCCCGGGCACATAAATCACTGAGGAGCGCGGAGTCCTGGAAGAGCGGACGGAGAAGGGCTATTAAACGGCACAGCCTTCGCTTGAGTTATGGAAGGCCGCAGACGAGCAGCCTTATTAGTGTCTGGGCTGGGCCGTAACTCACGCTAACCGCCCCCTCGCCTCATCCGAGGGACGAGACTGGGAGGATCCCAGGGCTTCCCGGCCCCCGGCGTGTGCCACCTCTCCAGTCCTTTAGGCTCCAGCCACGGCTTTCCCGAGCAGCACCCGCTCAGTGTCAGCACCCGTTCGGAGCGGCAGGGTGAGAACGCACCCGGCCTGGCTTTCTGTCTGTACTGTACTGTACTGTACTGAAGGGTGTTTCAGCGGGACCTGCCAATGCCAGCTTCAGTAAACCGGTGCTGTGGCCAGCGTGGCGTGGAGGTTGGAGACGTGGGCACTGGGGCTGGAGGCCTGGGTGCCAGCCTGCAGGTGGCTGCCCCCCCAGTGCATGCCACACGTGAGCAGCCCCTACCCCGCCCTCGGCCTCCATGTCCGTGCGTGTGAACTGGGAGGTTGGCTCCTTCTCCTCCTCCTCTGCCGGGGGACAGGGGAGCTCGTGTGCGGACAGGGCGTGCCAGCATGTGCCCTGGCCGGCGGAGGTTTCTATCGGACGATGCCCGCAGCCCGGAGCGGTGTCTGGCCTTTTGTACGCGCTCAATCAGTGATATTTAACAAAGAGCCCTTTCTCTTGGCCATAATCCCTTCCCAAACAAAGCGGCCCTCGTGGGAAACCCGTGGACAATGGTGTGGGTTGGCTTGTGTTGACCTTGGCTGGCAGCGGTGAGGACCTGGGTTCCAGGACACACGGGCTGAGTCACGTGGCCGTGGGGAGGACGGGAACACGAGGGCGGTGGGCTGGGCGGGGAAGGGAACGGGGGTCACCCTCACATCAGCGGGCCAGGAGGGGCGGTGGCAGAGCCGGGCTCGGCGACGCTGGCCTCGCTGGAACGGGGAAGCGGCCCTTTCCAGCACAGACCAAGGCACGGAGGGATAAGCCGGCTAACGTGGCTGCGGGATCAGAGTGGGGTTTGGCGGGTGGAACGTGGGACTGGGGGTCACCCCAGAGTGTGCTGGCCTGGGCCTCTGCCCACCTTCACCGGGCGGCATCATGGGCATCACCTAGGAGCTGATGAAATGCAGAACCTGGGACCCCACACTGCTTTCCTAAGTCCCAGTCTGCACGTAACAAGACCTCCCCCCTGCACACTCCCCCTCCCCAACCCCACGGCTGACTCGAAGGCACACTGAGGCTTGAGAAGCACTGGTGACAGGCCTAGGGGTGAGTGCCACCACCACACTCACTTTGCAGGTAGGAGAGAGAAGGCTGACACACTCACCAGGAAAGTCACCCCCGGGAGCTACAAAACACTGGAGCCCAGCATTACGCTGGATCCTTTAACACGGCTCAGAGTGAAGGGGACACACTGTCAGCTCACTGCTAACACGTCCACAGTGGCCTGTGAACCTCAGACGGCATTCCCACCATATCCACTAAAGGGTCAAAAACCACCCAGACCAACATGCTCGCCGGTGTGAAATCCCTCACGTTTCACAAGGTGGACCCAAATTTAATAACGATAATTGTTCCCGCATTTTAATAACGCTAAGTAATTTTACAATCGATGGGAGCTCTGAAAGTCAAAACGGGCGTTTTTTTTAAACCCACCTTTTTCAACACCTACTATTTATCAGGCACCAGCCTAGTCATGTTGTAGTGGAATGGCAAGACCCTGAGTTGAACTGCAGGGCCCGTCATGCTGCGTCCGCTTGGCCTGGGTATGGGGACAGGTGTGCCCGGCATGGCATGCAAGTCAAGGCGGGAATTGGCCACTCAGGAGGCAGGTCTTCAAGGCGATGGCAGCAGCTGATTGCCAGGCCCCCTCTCCTCCAGCCAACCGTGGCTCAGGCCTTGCTGCACTGCAGGGGAGAGAGCTAGTTGTTCAGGGGACGGGAGGCCAGTGCCTGAACGTGCATTTATTGAGCATCTACTATGTACTAAGCAGTGTATCCCAAACTTTTGACATATGTGTACCCCTTCTATAATTTTCGTAACGCTGAGTACCCCTCGTACTCATGAGAACGTAGAATTAGGCGCAGCTAAGCACGGTGCAGTGCATATCCCCACCAAACTCCGATGCAACGCGGACCCCCACCAAACTCTTCCCGTACCTCTGGGGGTACGCGTACCACACTTTGGGAAACACTTTACTAAGGGATGCTGTGGGGGTTGGCCAGGAAGGATACAGTCTCCACTTCGAAGAACTGCCACTTTCAGCAGGAGCAGCCACAGCACTAAGAGCAGCAGAACACACATAGTGTGGCCTCCTCTGGGCATGTCAGGGGCACAGGAGTCCTACTCTGCCGACATACACCTGACGTGAGGACTGACTGGATTATGCAGCTCCAAGGGTCCGAGATCAACCATGAGCTTAAACCCTCCTTAATAACAAAGTAATGCTATTCTACTGTATTTTCAACTAGAAACGGACTCATTCACAAGCATTCCTCGGGTGCCCGCGATGAGCTCGGCACTGGGCACGCTCCGATGGGCAATGCTGGAGAAGCTTCAGTTCTGCATCGGTTTTAAGACCCACAGCAACTCTGCGAGGTACGCATCATTATTCCCATTGCACAGGTGGTAAAACTAAGGCTCCGGGGTGTTGATTTGGCAGAAGGGGGTAAGACGTGGAATTCAAATCAAGATCAAAAGTCTATTCTCAAAGTCTGGAAACTGTCTCACGTCCAAAACTAGGGGATGGAATAATTAAATTATGATACAGCCGTACCACGGACACCCATGTAGCTGTTAACAAAGAAGGAGGCAGCTCCATGCTAATCACATTAAACAATCACCAAGATAGATATGAAGAAAGGAAGTGAGAGGCAGAGCCATGTGTGCAGCATGATCACACCTGTGTAAAATGTCCGTGTCATACAATCCTGGCAGGACACACGAGAGACTGCTGACTGGGGCTGCCAGCAGGGAGAGGAGTGGGGGAGCTGTGGGGGGTGTGGGGGTACTTCACTGGCTACCCTTGGGTAGGGTTTAAACGTGCCGCCATGCACACGGTTTCCCTCTGAGAGGTAAACGCATCCTATTTTTAAATCCTTCTCTGTCCACTTTCCCACATATGCCTCCCGAGTCACCCTCTGTGCCCTAAGCAGCTTCATCTCCGTCCGGGGAAAGAAAGCAGACCCACGTGAAGAGTGAGGGAATGGGGCGAACAGGGGGAGAACTCAGTGCTGACCGGAGGGTGCAGGGGACAGAGCCCTGGCTGAGGGCTGGGGGGCGGGCCGGATTCGGGCAGCATCACAGGGCAGGGGGTGAGGGGGAGCCCAGGCTGGCCCCGGTGAGGAGGGAAGAGGAGCCGAGTCCAGACGTCAGCAGGGCTGTGAGGACCGTGCCACTCGGGAGACACCAGGGAGCTGAGCAGGAAGGTCAGGAGTTCAGCGCAGACCGGGAGGGAAGCTCTGGCGAGGGCATGGTGTCCTTGTGGCCATCCTGGAAGACAGCTCTCTCTGGCCCTCATCAATCCCGGGAACCCTGGCTGGCCGCCAGCCTCCTCTGCTGAGCCATCGCGCCAATAAATAGTTGTTGGCAGATCAATTAAACCATCTAGGAACTGCGTCTGGAAACACGATTTCCCCGGCTCGATGCAGGCAGACAAGTCTCTCTGCCAGTCAGGCCCGAGATCCCACGGTGCCCACTCTCCACCCTCAGAGAGTCAGCCCAGGACACCGGCACCTGCTCCGTGGAACCGAGCCCTGAGCTGTGGGCGGAGTGGAGGCAGGGCTGGCCCAGGCCGCGGGGCGGGCATGGGAGCGGTTATGACCTGGGTTTAAGTATAGCTCTGCTACTTGGGCAAATTCTTCACTTTCCAAGAATCAGTTTCCTTTTGTAAAAAGGGGATGATAACAGTCACCTTGCCTCAAGGTTTATTGTGTGACACACACACACACACACACACACACACAGGACAAAAGAATAAAATGAGCCCAACACTTGGCCTAAGGCACAGAACGTGGGTGGTATCTTTTAAAAGGTATAATTAAATTACTATGACCCTCAAATCAAAACCGCTCAGGACTCCAAGCCTGCTTGTCTCCGTCTGTGGCTCCTCTCCACTTCCTATGTCACTCACATACCACTCACCACCCAAGAACGCCAAGACGGGAGACAAAGCCGGTGTGTCAGCCCTCCTGGCAGCCAGCACGGAGGAGGAGCCGGGAGCATGAGCCCAGGATCCATTCCTGAAACCAGCCCAGAGCGGATTCCAAAGGCCTGGCCCACCCCAGGGGCCAAACCTCACAGCAGTCGGGACATTTTCAGCGACATTACCCCGTTAGCAATCAAAGCGTGCCTGATTCGTGGCCACTGCTTGGGCTCCCTGTATGCAACTGGCTGTTTGGAGCACCCAGAGGAGCTCTCCGCTGAGCCAAGAGCTTTGGGTGCTGGGAGGGAGGAGGACGCACAGGGACAGCCTCTCGGGACCTCCCGGAACTCACAGCTAAAGGAAAGGGTCCCGCCCTTTGCTGCACCTGGACGGGGGAAGCAACTTCTTCGGTCCGTTCTCTTCCTGCCTTGTCTGCAAACGGCTCCACAAGGGACCCACTGGCCCAGTCTGCCGGTGTGAATCCTGCGTCCCTCAGTTCCTAGCTGTGTGAGCAACTGACTCAAGCTCTCTGCGCCTCAATTCTTCATCATTAAATGAAGATGGTATAATAATACAGGTATTAAGCTCACAGGGTTGTCACCAGGACTGAGTTAGGATTTGTAAAGTGCTTAGAATGCAGTCCAGCACGGACTAAGCACTGTATTAGTTTTTGCTGTCATTATCGTGTTTCCCCGAAAATAAGACATCCTCCGAAAATAAGACCTAGCGCAACTTTGGGAGAAAAAAATTAATATAAGACACTGTCTTATTTTCGGGGAGACAGGGTATATACGTATCCGTTATTGCTGCTGTCATAATTTGGGCCCTGGACCCCGTCTTCGCCTGGAGACAGCTTGCCCGTTTGCCTGGCCTCGCTTCCGTTCTCAGCTCACTCGGGGAGCAGAGGCCCCGGGAGGCCTGCAGCTCTTTAGAGCAAACCCCAGGTGCTGAGCGGCTTCCCCCGCATTTGCAACGGAGAGAGCACTTCCGGGAGCTCTTCCCTCAATGAACACATGCTTCAGAGTTAAATGCAGTTAGCGCTTTCTAAGTCTTGCTTTTACGGTCATAAATATTCAAAAACTGAGGAAATGGGATAGCTTACTTTAATCACATTAGAGGAGGAGAAGCCTCTACCAAGGCCATTTCTGTTTTCATCCATAAGCGAACCCCAGGACCCGGCCCCGCTCACCTAGTTAATCAAAGCAGGGAGCACGGATGGCTCTGTGCCTGCCAGCTCTGTGCTGGCGAGCTTTACAAAGGAGGACAATGGGTTCAGAGGGAGGAGGTGATCGTTGCCCCTGGCCTCCTGGAGGGCGCTGGGCTCTGGGAGGGCCCTGGGCAGAGTCCAGCCCCAGGATCTCTGCTCTGGAGCCTGTCTCTAACTGCGGCCACATCCCAGGAGGGTCTGGGTTTGGGGACCCGCCATCATTCCACAGCCTCTGTGGACTCAGAATTCTCATGCACAGAATCCCACCTTGGGTCCCTGCCCAGAGACTCCCTAGGGCCAAACCCTTCCCGCTGCCCAGGGTCCCACAGGTGGACTTCAGCCCAGGTCACCAGCTATAGGCATCGCAGAGTCCCTTCCCAAGTAGCTCCTGCCAGACTCCACCGCAGCCTGCGCTATGGCCCATCCTATAGTCAGGTCTTGTCCCACTGACCATGGGCCTTCAGAAGCCCGGAGAAGCTGACCTCCCCTTTCTGCAGGCAGACCCTGCCTGAGTCAGAGAACAGGACCCCTATCTGGGGGGCAGGCCAGTGGCACAGCAGACCAGCCAATCTTGTCACCGAATGGGAGATGCCATAGGCTCACATCCCATGGCACCCTGAACTCCCCTGGAGTCCTGGATGGGCATTCCAGCTTCAGCCCACCCGGGAAAAAAATCAGGGTGGAGGATGGAACACTCCAAACTTCAGTCTCGAGTTTCTTTAGCCACCCGAAGGATCCAGGAGTTCACAATGCTGTTCTTCCCCACACAGACCCCTGCCCCCAGCAGCACACCGAGGAGGACCCCGTGGCTAGATTGCTCCAATCCTATCGTGTGTGGGAGAGCCGCTGGCTGCAACCTTGCTAGCACCTTAGCTTTGAACCTGAAAACCAAGTACCAGGTGATACCCAAGTGTGAATCAATGCCCAGGAGGAGGCCCACCTCGGGGGGCCCGGCTGTTGGCTCAGGTAGCTCCCACAGGGTGTCAATGCCAGCCTTTCATCACAGCTACCATATTATTGGTGCCCCCACACCAGATCTCACCGTAGCTATGCAAAGGGTCTGATACTGTCCCAATTTACGGATGAGTGAAATGAGTGGCAAGGCATTGGAGTGACTGTCGCACCAAAGACACAAGGAGGCAGCCACTTTTCCAAAGACACAGTTAAGGATGCAGTTGGAAATAAGGCAGATCAGACTCAAGAGCCGTACACCAGGCCCACCTGTCTAGCCCGGGGATTGATTCTGGCAAGTACGTTTCCCAGTTCTGATTTTAGCAGAGTGTTGTTGGTGTCGGTTTCCTCAGCCCTGACGTGTGCCCGGTCCCCATGGCCCGACATTCTCCACAAGGCACTGGGGATGACTAAACCAGCCTTCCCAGGACACACTCGTCTGCTCCCGGATTTAACCCGTTAATCAGAGCAAACGGAACAACACTGTGCCGTTCAACGGCAATCTCAGTCCGGCAACTAGAAAAACAAAATGCGAACAAGAATGCCACGGGTTATACCAGAGAGCTGAGCATACCAGCCACGTGTGATGGCCTGAAACCCTTAACACTAACCCACCCTGCATGTAGTAAGTATAAATCTTACTTGAGTAAAACCTTGCTCTTGGCTTTTCTTGAGTGTTACCCTCAGTCCCTCAACTGAGGAGGAGAAGCGTGAAAAAAAGGGAGGGCTCCAGAGGGTGGCACACACGGGGAGACCTGGTACCAGCTCTCTGTAGCCCCACCCTTCAGTGTCTCATCGCTAAAATGGGGACAATCATGGCTCTCATTTAAAACGAGTAGAGTGAAATGCTGGCGTTCAGCACCCACCTCCGTGAGTATATGAGGGCTGTGAGCTTTATCGGGGTGCGGCAGGACCTCTGATTGGACAAGGAGTGTGCGAGCCCACAGGGTCCTGCATTGTTACGGGACAGACATCCTTGTGCCCCTCTGTCCAGAGGCCACCCTGCCTCCAGGGGTGACTCCATCCTAAAACCAGGAACCACTTTTGGGACTGCGGCCTCGCAGGATGACTGAGTATGTTCGATGCCTTAGAACTGTTAGGAGTCAAGCCCAGGAGCCTACGGGCTCGTCTGCAGCCTGCAAGGGTGTTTTGTTGGCCCACGTGCTGTTTTCAGCAGCGACCAACTTTAAGACTGTGGTAGCTCACACAAAATCTAGATTTCTGGGTCCTCTTGAAAAACCAGAAGATTCTGCAACATGCAGCTCTCCTTCCCATTGAGCCGCTGATCGGCCAGAGAGCAGAGGCAACTGTCCCTTTAACAGACAGGTCACCAGGAAGAGCCGGAACCGGGGTGTTTAGCCCCACATACAGCAGGTGGCCAATAAATGATAGCTGTGATCGTTACTTATTATTTATCAGTAACTTCCGGGCATGGCGCTTAAGTACGGGGACTGTGCCTTCTAACCGGCCACTCCCCTTCTGCTGTGAGCAGGAGGCCGGGCACACGGGAGACCTCGTTTTGCATAACTTTCATACAGGCCTGAGGATTCAAAGTCAGCATCCACACTCAAAACCCTTAGTAGGCCGAAACCAGTTTGTCACAGCGGATAGAGCGTCAGCCTGCGAACTGAAAGGTCCCGGGTTGGATTCCTGTCAAGAGCACGTACCTTGGTTGTGGGCACATCCCCAGTAGGGAGTGTGCAGGAGGCAGCTGGTCGATGCTTCTCTCTCATCGATGTTTCTAACTCTATCTCTCTAACTCTCCCTTCCTCTCTGTAAAAAATCAAGTAAAAAAAAAAAAATATATATATATATATTTAAAGCCCCTATTAGGTGCCAGTCACTCTACTAATGACTTCACCTATGGTATTATCTCATTTGATCTTCACCACAGAACACAGCAGCCCTAGCCATAATTACAAACAGTGGGGAAATTGAGGCACCAGGATCACAAAGCCAGCCAAGGAGAGATAAGACTCAAACCCAACCGCGTGTCTGCAGCGTCCATGTCCTCACCACACTCCGCACACCACGGCAGGGTCACCCCACGGTGCGGATGGATGGAGGGCAGGGCCTCTCACCTGCGTCCAGCCTCCCTCGCCGACCTCCCCCTGCACCCTCCCCCGGAGCCAGGCCGACCCCAGGATGCACTTACGGTCCAGGCCGTTGATGTAGCGCATGGTGACCTCACAGTGGCCCCACACGGCGCTCACCACCGGGTACAGCTTCTTGCCCTTGAGGCCGCGGAAGGCCACGCCCAGGTACTGGCCGTCCACCACGAAGCTGAGCGTGCCCTCGTCCATGTCCAGCACCACGAGCAGCGAGTCCGGCAGCGCGAAGGCCTCCTCGGGCCCCAGGAAGGCCGGGTAGGCCACGCCGGGCCGGTTCTTGCCGTCGTGCAGGAGGCGGCTGCGGCCCAGGTCCCAGCCCCACGACTCGGCGTCGCTGCCCACCAGCGCCGTGTAGCCCACCGAGTGCAGCGGCGCGCGCGCCGTGGCCACGCCCACCACCGCGTGGGTGCCGCGCTGCCGCGCCGGCCAGCGGATCTGCCAGGCGTGCAGCCCGCGCGCGTGGCCCACCTTGCCGCGGATGCCGTCCGTGCTCTGCGCCACCGGGTGCCGGTGGAAGGTCAGCCGGTCGTCGTCCTTGACGAACACGTTGAGCGAGCGGTCCTCGGGGTTCCACGCGTGCCGCAGCTGCGCCGCCGGCCCGGCCGCCGGCATGTCCAGCAGCTGGTCCAGCCGGGCCGGCCGCTCCGGCTCCGCCCCGCGCAGCTCCCGCTTGTTGGCGGGCCGCAGCGCTGCCGGCTCGCGCACCTCCACCGACTTGAGGCTCCCCGACAGCTTCTGGCCCATGGTTCACTCCCAGGAGGGGCTCAGGCTCAGGCCTCCGCTGCTGCTACCTCGTGGGAGCTGCCACGCCCCGCTGCCAGGGATGGGCCGGGGGCCTGGGCACCACCAGGCTGCCGGACGGTCTACCACCTCCACAGCCTCTGCCGGGCTGGGGCTGGGGCCCAAGCTCCTGGAAGGAAGCAGAGGGCACAGGTGTTAGCACAACAGCATCGATGCCATGGACGCCCATGCCTTGGCTGAGCCCTTCACCATGCCTTTATAATAATTCATGCATCTGGGGCTTACCTAATACGTGCCGTATGCCAGACACTGTTCTAAAAATGATTTACATGTATTAGCTTATTTAATCCTTAAACCACCCCATGACATATACACGACTCCCAAATTAGAGATGAGAAAACCAAAAGAGGCGGGGTAAGTAATTCACCGAAGTCCTACAGCTAAGAAGGGGCTGCTGAACCAGGACTCAAACGCAGGCCACCTGGCTTCAGTGTCCATGGTCTGTCCTTGGAGCAGTCCCAGGTCATTTTTTTTTTTTTTTTTTTTTAGAAATGTGGACTAAACCCGGAGACGTTAAGTGACTTGTCCAAGACCACTGAGGCTGGAGAGGAGCACAGGTGCCTTTGATTCCAGAGGACACGCCCCGTGCCAAGGCTGGGGGCACAGCTGCCTAAGACATGGGGGCCGGAGACACAGAGGCGATGGCCCCTCATCTCCTGTCCCTGGCTGGCCTGGGGAGCTTACATAGCATCTAAAGAACAGTCAAGCCCTAACCGGTTTGGCTCAGTGGATAGAGCGTCGGCCTCTGGACTGAAGGGTCCCAGGTTCGGTTCCGGTCAAGGGCATGTACCTTGGTTGTGGGCACATCCCCAGTGGGAGGTGTGCAGGAGGCAGCTGATCGATGTTTCTCTCTCATCGATGTTTCTGGCTCTCTATCCCTCTCCCTTTCTCTCTGTAAAAAAAAAAAAGCAACAAAATACATTTTAAAAAATAAAAATAAAAAAATAAAGAACAGTCAGTGTTGAGAAGTAAAGACACAGGGCGAGGATCCAGCACGATCACCCAGGGACATGGAGATGGACATAAGGCAGCCATCTGAGGATGAGGTGGGGTCTCCATGGGAAGACGAGCAGGAAGCGGGGGGATAAGGGAGCTGCTGTCCAGGCTCTGGACCCAAACAGAACTGCATCCAAATCCCTCCATCTCTCTGAGACTCCAGTTTCCTCATCTATAAAATGGAGATAAAATGCTTCCCTCCAGGTGGCATGGGAGCCTGAGACCCTGTGGGCAGGCTTTCCTCTCTGGGTCTATCCGCGGGCATCCCAGGAGAATGCTTTCTCTTTGGAGAGACAAGCTCTTTCTTTGGGCAGATAACTCCTGCCATTCACTCTGGGAAACCTCCTGTGAGACAGGATCCTAGTTTCAGGGAGGGGGACTTGGCCACCATCACTAGGAGACCAGCCAGACCCCGGGTGCTTGGATGGGCCCTGGTGTGAGTTGAGATGGGGAGCTGAGCCCCGCAGCCTGTCCAGGGCAGGGGCCTGTGCCCTCCCCACGCTGGCCTGAGAGCTGCTGGGCTCAGAAATCCTCCCCTGAGACAGGCCAGGAGACCGGTGTGTTTCATCCCTTGCCCCGGCGGGCCCCCCACCCAAACGGTGGTGGCACGACTCCCAGCCAGAGTGCAAGGGAGGGACGCCTGCAGCCACACAGCAGAGGCAGAGATGCCGCGGGCTTCTCCTTGAACCCTCCTACTTCGTTCTTGACTCCCGTGTCCTTTCCTATCTATGCTTAGACCCCAGTTCCAGCACCCGCAGATGCCATCCAGAGCGCTCTGGCTGGTGTTGAATCTGGAGGAATACCAGTACACAGAGCAAGGAAAAACTCACAACCCCAGACAGTTCTAAGTTAGCAGGATAAAGGTACGCCTTTGGATATCCCAAATCACCCACGACAAAAGAGGAAGAGACGCAGGAATGCAAATTCTATCTTCGGCAAAACTGGAGCACATTTGTTAACCTGAACCACAACTTCTAAGGAGAGGCTGCCAAAAGCAGTATAAAGGGCTGCCAAACGTGGTGAGGATCCAAGGAGGTGTGAGAAAGCACCCACACAAGCCACCTGTGGCTGCGACGCTCGGATAAAGCTGCCTGATCGCTCTGGGATGATACTCCCTGAAGGAAACAAAACAAAACAAAGGTTCCTGACCAGGAAAAATGGGAACAGGGCGTGTGCCCTGGCCATGGGAGCTCCTGTGACACCCAGGCCACCCAGGAACATGGACGCGAACATAAGGCCAACCACCTTATGGGGTGGGGTCTCATGGGAAAGTCGGTTTGAGGTGGGGGGGGGGGGGTGAGGAGGGAGGAGGAGGACAGGGCTAACAGAGAACCACAGACCAGCCATCTTCACAGGGAGCAGTGTGTTGGTGCGGCAGAGCGGGAGAGGGGCGTGAATGGGGGGAAGGCTCTCGCGGCAGGTCTCTGCTGTCTGGGTAGAAGCTAAAAGAAATCACTGCCACGGTCCTGTGAACAGTTACCATGAACCTGAGAGCGACCCTGCTGTCCTGGATTACTCCCATGAGCCTCCTCTACTTGCATCCCCTGCAAATGCTGATCTGAGAAGGTTCCCCCCCTTCCAAGAGCAAGCAGCACACAATACAGTCCAATATGCTAGAGGAGAAATCAAGGAGGAGGAGAAGGGGGGGAGGGGGGGGAGGCAAACCGAGAAAACTCGCCAGAAAAAAAGCTGCACAAAGCACATGAAAATCATGATCACATTTGTAAACTAATTTTATGATCACTTTTTCAAAAGGAAGACAGCTAGTCTAGTCTTTAAAAATATTTTAATGCGTTTTATGTGGTTCTAAAGGCTTCCTCCAGAAGAACTAAAAATACAAACCTTCCAGTTCTTAGAAGGAACACAACACAAAATAAAACAATACCATGAAAGGGTTTGTTTTAAAAAGCAATGGAAGCAAAAAGACATAATAAAACTACTAAAAAGAAAGGATCTTAAGATTGGGGAACAAGACAAAATCCTCAACAGAATGCTTCCTACCAGAGACATCCCCAAAGCAAAGTGATTTGACAATTTTGAAAATAAAAGAAGAGAAATATATACCAGGTATGTGCTCCTCAAATTAAACAGGCACTATCGCCTTAACATAGTCAAGTAAAGTTGAATTCAGGATAAATGGTTCCAAATAAGACAAAGAAGAACACTTTAGAATGATAACAAATATGGCCCTAACTGGTTTGGCTCAGTGGATAGAGCGTTGGCCTGCAGACTGAAGGGTCCCAGGTTCAATTCTGGTCAAGGGCATGTATCTTGGTTGCGGGCACATCCCCAATAGGGGCTGTGCAGGAGGCAACTGATGGGTGTTTCTCTCTCATTAATGTTTCTCTCTATCCTTCTCCCTTCCTCTAAACTTCAGTTCTCAAAATAATAATAATAATAATAATAATAATAATAACGAATATGACCCACAATTGAAATGACAGCACCAAAATTCAGAGCAAAAGCAATGGGAAACACTAGGAAGAACCGACAGATACACTGCAGAGGCAGGTGATTTTCTTTCTTTCTTTTTTTTTTTTTAATATATTTTATTGATTTTACACAGAGAGGAATTGAGAGGGACAGAGAGTTAGAAACGTCGATGAGAGAGAAACATCGACCAGCTGCCTCTTGCACACCCCACACTGGGGATGTGCCCGCAACCAAGGTACATGCCCTTGACCGGAATCGAACCCGGGACCTTTCAGTCCGCAGGCCGACGCTCTATCCACTGAGCCAAACCGGTCCCGGCGAGGCAGGTGATTTTCATTCACCTCTTTTAGCTCGTGAAGATCAAGAGACCATATTAGGTAAAGTCAGAAAAAACAAAACTGCATAATTAATAAGATAGTTGTAATGGATGTATACTTTGAAAAAATTTCCCATATTTTAGACCACAAATAGACCACAAATAAAAAAGATGAAGTAATACAGAATCTGATAAAGTAGAAGCAAACCTAGAAATTAATCACAAAATTATGGATCACAAAATTATGGATCACAAAACTCTACCACATGGAACCTTTTTAAAAAACTCTCCTTTAGTCTCCCTACTCTGTTTATATCTGTTACTTACAAATGACTGGCTTACCAGGCACATCAGGGAATTCCCCTCAGGAGGCAGCCGTGGTCTCAGGCTCGCAGCAGCAGGCCAGCTATTGCCGGAGCACCTCCTTTCCTACCGCTCGCACCCCTCGGCGCTGTGGGCAGGCGGCTGCAGCCAGCCCTGTGTCACTGCGGTGTTTCTCAAGCTTTACGAAAACCACCCCTTGTTTTTCTGTGCGTGACAGGTCTCTGTCCTCTCTGTCATGGAGCAGTTTTGCCAATTTAAATGTGACTACGGTATAAACAGTAAGTAAAATGACAGTAAACAAACAAAAAAACTCTCTTTTACAAAACCCAGATTTTAAAAAGAGAGATCTAGTTAGAAGTTGCAGAATACCTAGAGAATAAGAATAATAAGAAATATTCCATGTATTAGAATCTGGGGGATCTCACTCAAATTGGTGCTCAGAGGCCATTATGCCTGCTTTACTTATACTAGCAAATAAAAAAGCATAAGAATACATGAATTAAGCAAAATAAGATAGGAAAAAATAGAACTAATCAAACAATCTGAGCACTGGTTCTTTGGCGGGGCGGGGAATACAGTACCACAAAAACCAACCCAATAAAACATAAGAACCTCTTAATCTACTCATTTAGTCTATATTATGTTATCATATTATTATTAGATTATACCTATATTGTTAATCTATCATGTTGATAATACTAGTATGGACCCTTGATATGATGTAATGAAGTAACACATTACCTCTATGGCTGTCCTCCTACAACCCCTGAGTCTAATCATGAGAGAAACATGGGACAAATTCCATCAAAATACCCCACTCCTCCTCCTCCAAACTGTCAAGGCCATTAAAGACAGTCACAGCCAAGAGGAGCCTAAGGACAAAGACATAACAACCAAATATGATGTGATGTCCTGGATAAGGTCCTGGAACAAAAAAGGACATTAGGTAAAAACTAAGGAAATCTGAATGAAGTATGGCCTTTAGTTAATAACAATAATCAATACTGGTTCATTAGTTGTGATAAATGTAGCACACTAATGTAAGATGTTAATAATAGGGGACACTGGTTGTGAGAATATAGAACTCTCTGTACCATCTACTTAGTTTTTCTATCAATCTAAATCTAGTCTAAATAAAGTCTATTTAGCCGGGACCGGTTTGGCTCAGTGGATAGAGCGTCGGCCTGCGGACTGAAAGGTCCCGGGTTCGATTCCAGGCAAGGGCATGTACCTTGGTTGCGGGCACGTCCCCAGTGGGGGCTGTGCAAGAGGCAGCTGATCGATGATTCTCTCTCATCGATGTTTCTAACTCTCTATCCCTCTCTCTTCCTCTCTGTGAAAAATCAATAAAATATATATTAAATAAAGTCTATTTAGTAAAAACAATTTCTAAATCTTAGATAATACCAAAAAAATGTACAAAAACTTGAAATCAACTCTATCTTATTAACCAGATATAAACATTGTTAGTATTTGGATGTATTTCATTTTATTCCTTTCTTGTCCATAAAATATTAGTAAGTTTTCTTTTTTAAAATTGGCATCATGGGACTTTATTCAGGTTATTTCACCTAGAATTTAATAATTAACATGTTCATATATTACTAAATATACTTTATATTTTTAAATATATGTTATTGATTTTTTACAAAGAGGAAGGGAGAGGGATAGAGAGTTAAAAACATCGATGAGAGAGAAACATGGATCAGCTGCCTCCTGCACACCCCCTACCGGGGATGTTCCCTCAACCAAGGTACATGCCCTTGACCAAAATCGACTCAGTCCCCACGCCAACGCTCTATCCACTGAGCCAAACCAGTTAGGGCCTAAATATACTTTAAATGCATGACTTTATGATTAAATAAAATAATAAACCTTGTAAACCACTTAATCATTTAAAAGAGAAAAGCAGAAGACACAAATGCGTATGAAATAAAAATGTGAAATAACCAAATGGCATAGCAAAAAACACCCATAAAATAAGTTAGACTTGTTTGTTGTTTTAAAATGGGGAGATATGTGCAACACAAATCATAAATATGACAAACTCCTACCCATGAGTCCGAGAAGACCAACCCCAATACAAAATGACAGGATACTACAGACAGTTCACACATAAAAAACAGCTTCTTTGAAAAGATGACCTATCAAATGTGTAATAAAAGAGAAACAAACTAGTTAGGATGACAATGAAATGCCCTTTTGGTGTATTAATGAAGATCAAAAAGCTGGACAACACTGTCCTGGAGAAGCACCATTGCTTGTCATAGTAAAATATTGGGAGAACCCCAAATGAAGACGGGATAATTTTTTTTGCAAGAAGTTCTGCTTTTTCTTGCATTGAAGATTGTAAATGATAAGACTATAAATTATGGCACATCCATATAAGAAAAAACTAGGCAGCTGGAGAAAAGAAGGTACTGATACGGAAGATCCAACCAACAGACGAAGTCAAACAAACAAGGTGCTGTGTCCGGTTTGCTACCATTCATGACTGTGGAGGGCGAGGGAGGGGTGAAGGAGTAAGAGGGAAGAGAGAAGAAAGGGAGAGGGAGAGGGGCATTTAACCCAAAGGGTTTCATCCAGTCCTTGAGACTCATTTAAATTATGAGAAATATGATAACATGTGAGCCCTAGCCAGCTTGGCTCAGTGGATAGAGCGTTGGCCTATGGACTGAAGGGGTTCCTGGTTTGCTTCCGATCAAGGACACGAACCTCGGTTGCAGGCTCCTCCCTGGCCCTGGCTCCTGGTCAGGGCTCTTGCAGGAGGCAACCAACATCAATTCCTTTCACATCGACATTTCTCTCTGTCTTTCCCTCTCTCTTCCACTCTCTCTAGAAACCAATGGGAAAATATCCCCAGGTGAGGATAAAAATAATAATAATAATAATAATAATAATAATAACAATAACATGTGAGAGGCACAGGGCGAGTCGTGGAGACTCCATCGGTCGGACCAGCACACGCACCCAGGGTCCTCTCTGGAAGATCACACAGACTGCCCACGGGCCTCTAAGTGGGAGGTCAGCGGGCTTGGAATCTGCCACTTTCGTAATTCCCTTAAAGGCCCCTCTGCTGGCATTCTAACGGAGCAGGAAACTCAGCTCCAAGAGGAAGTGGCCTGAACCAAAGTCACACAGGTAAAGCCAGCAGGGCTGCTCCCACCTACGTAGTCCGAACCCGAAGTCCCCCCTGCCTCTGCTCCCCTGTTCCTTCCCCGGTTTGGCTCAGTGCACAGAGCGTCGGCCTGCGGGCTGAAAGGTCCCAGGTTCGATTCCGGTCAAGGGCATGTACCTTGGTTGCGGGCACATCCCCAGTAGGAGGTGTGCAAGAGGCAGCTGATTAATGATTCTCTCTCATCGATGTTTCTAACTCTATCCCTCTCTCTTCCTCTTTGTACAAAAATCAATAAAATATATTAGAAAAAAAAAAAAAAAGATACGTACTCACTCTGTGCCAGGCGGCGAGCCAGCTGGTTCGCAGGAACTACGAGGCATGTACCCCTTCACTCAGAAGGGGAAACGGACTCCCAGGGAGCAGTTCCCAGCGAGTGGCAGGGCGGGGGTGGACCCCAGGGCCCCAGTCGGACGAGCCTGTGCTCCACCATCCTCCTCCACGCGGTTAGAACAGAGCCTCTCCAGGATGCCAGCGCAGGACATGTCTACAGGAAAGGTCCACGACCGTGCCCACTCTGCCGCTGTCGGAGAGACGGCCTGAAGGTGTTTGAGAGCAGCAGCTACAGAGGAGACCCATGCGGGCTCATGGAGGCCAAGGTGCTCTCCCTCCTGGCCTCAGGGCCTCGACGCCTCTGCCACCGTCAGTGGCCGGCGGGGATCCCCAAGGCTGCCCACGCTGGGGACATGGTAAGGGGGACGTATAACAGACAGCCCCCTTTTGCTGCCCCCCTCCCCCCAGACAGGGACCAGGACGGAGTGTTCGTGCCCACTGAGGAAAACTAGTGACATCACAATATAAGGAAGGGCAGGCAGGGGGTGAATTCCTGCCTGTCCACTGGGCCCGGCCAAGGGGTTAACCTCCTTGAGAGGGATCCGAAAAGCGTGGCTAACCAGGTGCTCGCCTCGCTGGTCTTTGCAAGGATCAGGGTTGACATCTGGGAAGTTTGGAATGGCACTGGGCACCCGAGAGACACCCAGAGAACGTTAAGTGCTGCTTTAAACTGTGTACGTCCTCCAGCATGGCCCTCTCTCCATCTGAATGCACCCTAAAGAAACAGCCGTGGCTGTGCCCCAGGATTCAGCTACAGAACAACCTTCAAGGGCAACAGTCGGGATCAGAATCAAGAAACAGAATGACAGCCAAAACCGGTTTGGCTCAGTGGATAGAGCGTCGGCCTGCAGACTGAAAGGTCCCAGGTTCGGTTCTGGTCAAGGGCATGTACCTTGGTTGTGGGCACATCCCCAGTAGGAGGTGTGCAGGAGGCGGTTAATCAATGTTTCTCTATCATCAGTGTTTCTAACTTTCTATCCCTTTCCCTTCCTCTGTGTAAAAAATCAATAAAATGTATTTAAAAGAAAAAGAAAGAAAGAAAAAAAGAAAGAAAGAAAGAAAGAGAGAAAGAAAGAAAGAAAGAAAATGACCAGCCCCACCAGCATAGCTCAGTGCTTGAGCATTGATTGACCTATGAACCAGGAGGTCACAGTTCGATTCCCGCGTTGCGGACTCGATCCCCAGTGTGGGGTGCGCAGGAGGCAGCCAATCAATGATTCTTTCTCATCATTGATGTTTCTATCTCTCTCTTCCTCTCTGAATTAATTTTTTTTTTTAATGTAAAAAAGAAACAATGACCAGCTGAAGACAGGGCCAAGGCCAGAGCTAGAAGACAGGAAGTGACAGAGTCCCAGTTCCTAAACTGGGTGAGTCACAGGTAAGTCCTCATGTCTTTGTCCAGGTGTGTGGGGCCCTGAGTCCATCCTTCCTCCTCCCTCCAGTCCTGCCTGAGAGCCCCACCTCCCCCAAGAAGCCGGCCCCGTGCCACCCGGCCTCCTGGTGCCTGCCCCCGACCCTGGGCCAGCCAGGACTCCCTGGTCCTGCTCATCTGCATCTTTCTACCTTGAGGGGCACTCCTCTGCGGACAGGGAGCCTTCACCGGGCCTCCTCGCTCCCCTCGCGCAGACACGGGCTCAGTCCTTCGAAGACAGGGCCGAGCACACGTGTGGGAGTGGAGGGGCGACGCTGGGCTCGAGGGAGGGAGGTCTCATCGTCCGCTCTCTTTAGAGTCACAAGGTGGGGACACCGGGCCCCGTTCTGCCACTGACGCAGCCTCTGGGCAGCGGACTGCAGGCTGTAGCCACCGTTTGTTAGACACCGCGGTGCACCCCTCCTGCTTGCAGTCCTCATCTGTCTGTTCAGCAGACACTTATGAATGTCTGCCACGTGCCAGGCTCTGTGCTGTTAAGAGCTGGGGACACCGTAGTGGCCACACCAGGCTCCATCCCTGCCCTCTCTCTCCAGCCAGAGGGAGTGGGCGCTTGTCACCTTTCTCTTTCGGTCTCCACCACAGCTCATGGCCCGGGGCCAGGCTCACGGCAGACACCAGAGAGCTCACTTCCTGATGGAAATCACAGTATCTCTGAGCCTGGTAAGCCTGGGGGGGCACACTGAGCCATGCCTACGGCGCCTCCATCACATTCGAATGCCAGTAAGCATCCCCCTGCACGCCTGGCTGAGGACATTTGGTTTGGCGGGAATGTGATGGAGGCGCCATAGCCATTGCTCTGCGTGTGAGCAAACTCACTGTCCTCTGCCACGCGTGGAGGGGGAGGCTTACTGGCATCATGGGGAAGAACCCGCCCCAAGCCTTCAATGGTGGCAGAGCGAGAAAACAGAACCTCAGACTGCCCATCACCCTTCCCAGGACCCTGGCGGGTGTTGCAGTTCAACAGGGAAGTGAGGAGACCCGGAGCATCGATGGCGCAACGCGTAAGAAGCCTCAGCTGCTGGCAAAATGTGACACTCGGTCTTCAGAGGCCGAGGACTCGGAGTCCCTTCATGGAAGGCCCTGTCTGGCTGGGCTCGCCCAGGCAGGGGGTTTGCCAGGCGGCATGGCTGCTGCAGGAACTGGCCATGACGGGGGGCAGTGCTCCGCTCATTTGGCCTTTGGCTTCAGACTCGCTGAGGTAGTGGGTGGCTGTGGATTTCGTCCCTTCTTTTAAGCAGAGCAATGCTGCCTCCCTGGATCCGAGGCCACAGGAAGTCTGAGACCCTATCACTTCCTTCCCTCGAGGGAGAGCTGAAGGCCCGGTTACAGGTCTGAAAAGTGACAAGGACTGTAAGAAGCAGTGCAGGTGAATGCCCCTGGAGTTCCTTTAATAGACTGCATGCTGCTTTCAGATACATACCCCAGCACCTGCACAACGCAAAGCCGGTCTCATCATGCTCCCTGCTTAAGATCCTCCCGTCTCTCCACCATAACAAGTGCAGACTCCTGACCCTAACCCTCCCCAAATGCTCCCCCGTGCTCCCCAGGCCCATCTTCCTCCATGAACCCCTTCTCCATATGCCCACCCATGCCCTGACACGCTGCTACCCTTGTTCCTTCTCTCTCCCTGCTCACCCCCACACTGCACACATCTGGGCCCCCCTGTTCTCAGAACCCTGCCCCTGTCTCCATCACAGACTAATCACAAGAGGCCATGGTGTCTTCTTAGCTGCCTCCCTCCCACCCGCCGGGAACACACAGCAAGGCTGGGCCTTCTCACTGGCGCCCCTGGGACCCGGCGTGGCTCCGGCCCGGGGAGAGTGGTGGGTGACCGTCTACACAGCATCCAGGCCCGGACAGATGAATAAAAGCCACCTGCTGCCTCACAAAGCGCTCCGCCGAGATGAGAATGGGGAGCACCCAGCTCCGGAGCCCTGCCTCGGCTCCTCATGTTCATCCCCGTGCCTCTGTAAAGAGGCAACGATGCCTCCGTGGACTGGGGTTTTGTGAGATTTTTCTTAGTACACACATGAAGCAGACGAGCTGCTTTATGAAAAGAGGCTCATTCAGCACGAACCTGCCAGTGATGCGTGAGCGAAAGGACCCCCAGGTTTTATTCCCAGGCGACCATTAGCGTGCCCCCTCTGTCCGCAGGCACAGAGCTCCCCCTGCCACTGGCCGGGCAGGCCCTCGCTTCCTAGGAGCTCACAAAGAGGGCCATCTGTCCAGGCCCAGGTGCGGCCGTCTCACGCCTGTCTCTCTGGAGCGGAATCAATGAGGCTTCCCCGGGCCTCTCCTCCGTGTGGGGTTTCCATGGGAATCCTCCCACGCGTGACTGAGCCCGGAGCCCCCAAGGCGGGCGCTCGGGCTGGCAGCCAACACGAGGAGCAGGCGCTGGGACGAAGGAGGTTTGCAGGCCAGCAATGCTCCGCAAGGTCATTTGAAAGAGACGCACCTTCCCGGCAGGCCTGGTCCGCGCTGCAGCCGCCCCTGTGCCCAGAGGGCTGCCCCCCGCACATATGGGTGGCTCTGCAGGTGCAGGACAGCTGGCTGCTGGGAGGCCCAGCAAGGCTGAGGCTGGAGCAAAGCTGGAGGGCAGGGGTGGGGGAGGGTGCTGCATAATGCGACCCTCTTGGGAAGACTCCTAAGGAGAAAACACAAGCATCTTCGTGCCCAGCCCCTCCGTTCTCTCCCAGGCTGCCCTCTGCCCCGGTGGTATAACCAGTTGTCGGAAAACTCCGATGCCTGAAAGAAAAGCGAACCTATTCATGCCTCAGACTTTAGATCATCATAGGGATCTGCTGAGATTTCGGAAGGTCCCTCTGGTAAGCCTGAGGGGTGTCTGAGATCATTTTTGAGATACCAGGGCCGGGAGACTGGAGAGGAAGAGGGGATGGTGAGGAAGCAGGGAGCCAGGGAGAATCAGAGAGAGAGGAGAGAGAAGGGGGCAGCACCGGGTGGGAGGGAGCCACTCGGCCCCATGAACCTGTGTGACTTGCAAATCGCACTGTGTGTGTGGCTGACAGGTCAGATGTCTCTGTGGCCCAACTCGCTGGACGGAACTTCACTTTTCCCTGGAGAAGGCAGAGCTCCAGGCTCACCCCAAACGACATTCCGCAGCAGGAGCAGCCAGGTGCCGAGTGTGGGCCTCTTCCTCTGAACACAACAGCACACGAAGGAGTAGGGCTCACAGCGGCTTCCTGCCACCTCCTGGCTCCAGGGCCCACCTTGCTTGCCCCACAAACGGGCTGCCCCTTAGGTCACATCTTCAGTCTCTCCTCTCTCTCTCTCTCTCTCTCTCTCTCTCTCTCTCTCTCTCTCTCTCTGTGTGTCTTGGCTTCACTGGCATTTCCAGTCCTTGCAGATTCTCCCAAACTGGGTCTCCAGCCCTGCCTTCTCCCCTCAGCACCCAGTGACCTAGAAGCTTCGGGGCCCCCCGGACTAGGGCTCCTTCACAAGACCTTTGTTAAAGCCAGCTGGCTTCTTTTCACCGTAAGCCTCCACCCTCTCCAGATGTCAGACCTGGAGGCACCCACGGGTACCTCCGAGCCCGCACACCAGGGCTGGCCTCAGCCCTTTCCCTCTCTGGCATACCAGGTTCCTCTCTGCACGTCCCTGTGTCTGCCATGGCCCCCCATCTCTCAGGCTCCCTCCCTCACTGTCCTTCCACTTCCCCGGCCTGGGTGACTGCAGTGGTGGTCTTACGGGGCTTTGGGGCTCCAATCTGTGCTCCCCAACCCACCTTCCCTGAGCCCACCTACCTTTTCTTTCCACTCTCCAGGGGAAGGTGCACCCCTGAGCTTAGAGCATAAAAGTATCATTCTTGTTTATTCCCCCCTCCCGCCCCCCCAGCCAGTCTCCCGGCATGGCCCACTGCAGACCAGTCACAGCAGACTCCCCAGGCGCCCCATGCCCTGGTGTCCCGGGATCCCTCCCACCTCCTCCTGCCTGGCTGGCACACACCAATCCCTACCCCACATCCAAGCAGGCCGGCCGCCTCCACAGCACCCGCCTCCCTCCTGCATCAGTCTCAGAAATAAAACAGAAATACAAACCGGGAAGATGTTTACGCGGAATAGCTGGCAAGTTGAATTTTGTTTGTTGTTTGCCAAATGTAGCTTACATCTCATGTATTACTACTTTTAGGGAAGAGAAAAATAATGAAATCAGGGCCCTGGCTGGGTAGGTCAGTTGGCTAGAGCTCGTCCTGGTATGCTAGCGATCGAAAGTGGGTTCAAACCTCAGTCAGAGCACATATATAGAAGAATCAACCAACGAATGCATAAATGAGTGAAACAAGAAAACGCTCTCTAATCAATAAAAAATTTTTAAAAAAAGAAATAGAATCAATCAGAGAGCTATGCCCTTGTGTAAAGCGTGTTTATATTATGCCACGGATACTTTGTCTTTCTAAGAACTCCGTAATCATCGGCGCTTAAAATAAATGAAGGGTTCTGAGGATGAGGAGGGATTCCCGGTCAGCCTGAGTGACAGAAGCTGCAGGATCAGGTTGGAGGGCAGAGGCCCCACAATGGGGAAGTCCAGTGTCCTGATCCTCCCTTCTCACCCAGGTGCACGGCGCAGGGACTGGCAGGGAAGAGGGTGGGCAGATCCTGAATTCTGATAGCGTTTATCCCAGGCTCAGCGTCACATTTTAAGTCTTCCTGATTTAGGCTCATCGGAGCGCAGGGTGGTGGTGGGGGCGGGGGAGGGGATGTGGGGAGGATGGGGACGAAGATTCCTGGAGAGAAGAAAACTGCTCTGACCCCCGCCTCCAATCTCTTCCAGAGGAGGTAATCGAGCTGGGAGAAACCACAGTACTTGCCCAAGGTCATCCCACAGGCGGGTGGTGGAGGCAGAATTTGAACTCACCCTCACCCCCCCCCCCCGCCCCCACGTCCTGGTGACAGGGGTACAGAGGCTCCCCGCTCTCCCTTCCAGTCGGTAACAGCTCCTGCTGCACCTCCGAGTGCAGGAAGGTGGGGGCAGCCTCTTCCCCCCGCCCCGCACCCACTATTCCTGCGCCAACCTGACCCACACGTTTGCCGCCCTCCCGGCTCCAGCCTCCTCCTTCCCTTCTTCCCAGACCCCAGACCCCAACCCCCTGCCCGCCACTCCGGAGCCGGAGACCCCCTCCCTCCAGAGCCGCGCCGGCAAGTTTGTCTCCAAGCAGCAAGGCCGGGACCTGGCGCCCAACAGCGTTCAGGCCGGGCGGCCAGCCACACGACCCCAGGGTCCAGCAGAAAAATAATAAATGACGACGACAGCTACCGCTTCACCAGAGCGCACTGCGTGCGGGAGATGCTGCCGCTCCGGAAAGTTGGGTGGCACGCCGGGGCTCACACCGCGATAATAATGCCAGTTAGCATTGGATGGAGGGCTTCTTGAGCGCCAGGCGCAGGTCTGCAGGCGTTAGGAGCGCAGATCCCGCCAGGACCCCCAAACACGGGCACTACCGTTATCACCCCCATCCTCCGGGGAGAAAATCGAGGTTTGGAGAATTGCCCAAGGTCACGCAGCCAGTGAATGGACCCAAACCCAGGCAGGGTGACCTGGGGGGAGGGGGGGAGCCGCGAAGGAGGGGATGAGGTTGGGGGGAGGGAACAATTTTTTGTGCCATCTCCATTACTCAGAGAAGTAGCAGGCTTCAACCCTGCAGTGCCAGGGGCTGGCCCCGAACGCCCCAAGGCTGCGCGCAAACCACCCAGCTCCCAGCTCCGACGACTCCAGCGGGCGGCGGAGAGGAATTCCCGGGGACCCGGGCGGGACCGCGGCCAGGAGCGCCGGCTGCGGCGAGTGCCGGCTCGCACGCGGTCCGCGCGGCCAGATCCCGGCTCCCGGCTCCCGGCTCCCGGCTCCCGGCTCCCGGCTCCCGGCTCCCGGCTCCCGGCTCCCGTGCGCCACGGGGCGCCCCTCCCAGAAGCTGGAGAAGGAACACTCACCATAAAAGAGAGGGCGACCGCCTGCAGGTCTGGGCTCCCCGGGGAGGCGCCCGCCCGAGCTTCCCCCGGAGACGCCGGCAGGCTCCCTGGGGCCAGGGGTGCGTCCTCGCCGCGGGTGCCCGGCAGCAGCGCCCCCTCCGCCCGGCGGGGTGGCCTGGAGTTGGAGCGTTCTTGGGGAAGTTGGCGCTCGGACGCCGCGGGAAGGTGCGGGAGGTCGGTCGGGGAGGAGCGGGCAGGCGCCCTCCTGCGCGGATCCCGGGGGCGCGCCGAGGCCCTCGCCGTAGCCGCTGCTCCAAAGCTCTCCGCGCCCCGACGCGGAGGGAGGGCGGCGAGTCCCGAGCTCAGGGCTCACGGGCCGCGCCTCGGCCGCCCTGCGTCTTCCCCGGCGCCCGGAGCGCGAGCAGCGGCGGTGGCTGGCGTTGGGCCCCGGCCGCGGACTGCGGGGCGCTCATCGCCCTCCCCGGGGGCCGGGCGCCTTTGTGCGCGGGGCGCGCCGGCCGCCGCGGCCAGCCCTGGATGCTGCAGCCGCCGCCGCCTCCCCCTCCTCCGCCGCCGCCCGCTCCCCGCCTTCCCGGCCGGCCCGGAGGCTGCAGCTGAAAGCCGATCCGGCTGAGCTCATCCCTGAAGGCCACTAATCCAATAGCCGCGGAAGGCGCGGCCGCCGGGAACGCCCCTTCCCCCACCATCCCGCGCCCCGGCCCGCCCGTCCCAGCCCCGGCCGCCGCTGCCGGCGCCGCCGCCACCTTCCCGAGGCCACCCGCTGGCGGGAGAGGGAAGTGGAGCCCGCGCCCCGGTGCAGAGCCGGCGGCGGCGAGGTCGCCATTCACCCGCCCGCTCACTCCCTCACTCACGCACTCATTCATTCATGCGCGCGGGGCCTCCCCCATTCATTCAAGCGCGCCCGCCCGGGTGGGTACCCCTGAGGGGGAGGAGACACCCTGCGCCATTCCGGAAGCTTGGGTGTCTTTACCCAACCGACGCACGTGGGCAAGAGCAGCCGGGAAAAGAGAATGGTTGAATATCCTCTTGACCTAGACACAGGACCACACTTTTTATTTTTTTTAAGATCAAGCTCCAACTCTCATCTCTGGAAGTTCAATTGCATACCGTACTTGCTTCGCAGGGCCTTCCGGGCTCGCCCACCGGAGCTGCTGGGAAGTGGATTTCTCTGCTCAGACGATGGTGGACCCCTGCTTTGTGAGTTGGAGCTGGTGAGATAAGGAAGATGGCATGGCCAGAGCGGAGGCCTAGGGGGTGCTGCTAGCAGCATCTGTGCTGCCTTGGGGAAAGCTGAAAGTTCCCATTCGGGGGGCCATCTTCTGTGCGCCCAGACTTGACTTCAGTTCCATCCCGCAGTCCTTTGTCTCATCGCAGCTGTCTCTGTGCCAAGTACCAGAAAGCCTAGCTACGGAGCTCCCGCCTCACCTGGGACACAGACAAGTAAAGACAATCCAACCAATGGGGCTGTGGGGCTCCTTTCCCAGACTGGGAAGGGCAATCTGGGAGTGCTTCCTGGTGGAGGTGGCTACACAAACAAGTATGACTGGGTGGTCATTTGGGTCACCTACCAGAGCACAGAGCCTATGGTATGCCTGGAATGTGAGCAGAAAGTGGCAAGAGGAAGCTGGGGGCACAGACAGTGCCTGGGGTCTTGGGGGCCATCCGGAGTCTGGCCTTTCCCCAGGACCATTTGGAGAAGCCGTTAACCAGGGAAGTGACATTGTCAGATTTGCACTCTAGAAAGATCTCTCAGCATCAGAGTGGATGGATGGAGGGAACCAGCGTGAAGGCTACTGAAATAGCCCAAGCAGAGATGATGCGTGTTGAGTCAGGGCAGTCGTGGTGGGGTGATAAAAGAATGTATTGACTCAGGACCAAACCAGAGAGGGTCGGACCTGCATTACCACCATTTGTCCACCATCCAGATCTGAAATATCATGGCTGACATGTACACATAAGGAACTGTTTGACATAGAAATTGGACTCAAAAGAACTGTTGGCCCAGAAAGAAACTCACTATAGACTGGTTCATTTGCCTCTCACCATAACCATTATTGCTTGTCTCATTTTCGGTTCTTATAAGTGTATTTCTAGTATCACATGAGCTCACTCATCTGGGGAAATGATGAACAACTTAGACTGATGAACAAGAACAGCATCGATCAGACTGGCGGACCTCAGAGGGAAGGTAAGGGAGAGTGGGAAGGTAAGGGAGAGAGATCATCCAAAGGACGTGTGTGCATGCATATGAGCCTAACCAGTTGTCACGGACAACAGGGGGGTGGGGGCATGCATGGGGAGGGGTTTGGGATGGGAATGGGGGGGATGAGGACAAATATGTGATACCTTAATCAAGTAATAATAAAAAAAAAAGAGTGTATTGACCAAGTGTTTATGGCACTTATTCTGTGTTGTTATTGCATTTGTACATCCGTCTCCCTCCTAATACTGTGAACCCCTAGGAGGGCAAGTATCTGTTCTTGATATCTCTGGATCCCTGTACCTCTCCTGGAACAGATATTGAGTAAATGGGGTTGAACTGACCCGAATGGCAGTTCAGAACTCCCCTCACACTTACTGTATCTCCAGGGATCTCCTCGGCAGTCCTTCCTCCCAGAGCACCTACTTGACAAGCAACTGTGGGGCCAATGGGAGCGGTTGAGGAACAAGAAAAGAACATCTGAGGAAAGAAGGTCAGGAGCAAAGAAGCGTTTAAAGAAGACTTTTAAGCTGGTGGTTTCTCCCCCTGGACCCAACCCAATCCGGCTGACAGGGTGGACGAGGGTGTGCCCATGGCTGCCCCTCCTTGTTAGAAAGCATTACAACAGCTTCAAGCACTAGTTGGGGAGGGCGCAATGGTCACCATGTGAGAAACCACCTCTTTCCTCTGCTGGGGGCTCCAGATGGGCTCACTTCAGGGGCCCTGTATCTGAGACTGTGCCTTAGGCACAAAGGAGTGTCCACATCAGCGCTTCAGGTCCCTGGATATCCGGGGAAAGAACTTGCCAGGATACCCAGATTGAAGTGAGCAACCTCTGCGATGGCTCCCAGTGATCCCCGACTCTTAGTTTCACACCCTTGTGCAACAACTCTTCCCCTTAGGTGTGGGCTGGCCTTATTGACTTGATCCTCAGCAATAGAACACCATAGAAGTGTAGAAGTGATGGGATGTCCCTCCAAGATTAGGTTATTAAAAACCTGTGGGTTGCCCGGTGTTGCTCAGTGGTTAAGCGTCGACCTATTAACCAGGAGGTCACGGTTTGATTCTTGGTCAGGGCCCATGCTCAGGTTGCCAGCTCCATCCCCTCCTGCATGCCCATCAATGATTCTCTTTCATCATTTATGTTTCTATCTATCTCTCTCTCTCTCTCCCTCTCCCTTCCTTTCTGAAATATTTTAAAAACAAATCCTGTGGTTCTGTTTCACTCATCTTCTCTCATTCTTGCTCTTGCTGTCTTTTGGGATCACCTCTCTGGGAGAAGTCAGCCGCCAAGTTCTGAGGCAGCCTTTGGGGAGAGGCCCAGGTGGTGTGGGACTGAGGGCGGCCAACAACCATGTGAGTGAACTTGACCTTGGATTGCTCCCTAGCGGAGCCTTCATATGAGACCGCAGCCCTGTCTGACACCTTGACTGTGATTTCACGGGAAACCTTGAGTCAGACATACTCATCTGGGCTGTACCCAGATGCCTGACCCACAGAAACTGTATGAGAATACATGCTTGTTGTCTTAAGCGGCTAGATTTTGGAATAATTTGTTGTGTAGCCATAGATAATTAATGCAATATGGCCTTACGTGTCCAAGGATGATTCAAAAAATAAACCCTCGAAGAACTAGCCAGTCTCATTCACAAAAGGAAGCACAATATTTCATCAACATAGCCAGGCAGTTCTGGGCTTACATTTCAATTCAGATTCTTTGGGTCTTAGCTTCCTCGTTGTAACAGGGACAGAAGAATCTCCTGAGCATGGTTCTCTGTTGTCGTTGTCTACTGTCTACTTCTCACCAAGATCTACAGCAGCCTTGGAATTCCGGAGTGGAGGCAAAGTCCTGCCTAGAGCCGAAACCGGTTTGGCTCAGTGGATAGAGCGTCCATCTGCGGACTGAAAGGTCCCAGGTTCAATTCCGGTTAATGGCATGTACATTGGTTGTGGGCACATACCCGGTAGGGGGTGTGCAAGAGGCAGCTGATCGATGTTTCTCTCTCATCGACGTTTCTAGCTCTCTATCTCTCTCCCTTCCTCTTGGTAAAAAAAAAATCAAGAAAATATATTAATAAAATTAAAAAAAAGTCCTGCCTGGAGCAGAAGGTCCATTGGGGGTCCATGCAGTCAGGGTAACAGAACTGCCGCTTATAATGCAAAGCTGTGTACCACACCACGGCTCGTCTCTTCTCCCAACAGGGCTTGGTTTACCATCTATTGTACTTTCCAGGTTTTAGACATGGAAGCCCTGGTCTCCTGCTCTGTCTTCCGCAAGTCTCAACTGTGGTTTAACAGAAGTCAAGGAACATTCTCCTTTCTGGAACATCCTGGAGCTTGACGCTTGCTCCAGAGATGCGCAACGCCACGGAGGAGAATGTGGCGTGTGAGGTCTGCACGGCTCTGCCCTCCATCCCTCCTTCCCTCTGAGCCCAGCCCGCAGTGTGGTATTGCCCATCAGGCGCTCGTCTCTCTGATCTCGTTCCTCTTAACAGCTCAGCAGGATATCCTGTCCTTCCCCACCCCTGCAGCAGCCTCCTCACCTCTGCCCCACTGCCAGAGCTGTCTGCATCAACTTAAACTCTTCCCCCTGCCCTCCCTTCCCTCAGAAGTGCCCCAGGGCCCACAGGATGGTTTCCCCAGTCTCAGCTGGATTTGGCTCCTGTGTGCTGGTCTTCCAGCCGTGCTCGGGGCCAGGCCACACTGAGGCCCCCTCAGCAATTCCAGTGAGCCACGCTCCTCCTCCCTGACACGGGCCTTTGCTCACACTGACCTCTCTGTCTGGTGCGAACTCCCCAGGCAGCGCTGATTCACCCTCCAGCTGCCTCTGTGCATGGTCTGTCCCAGGAAGACTCTGACACCCTGGCTCAGTGTGCTTCCTTCCCAGTCCCACTGTTGCTGTTGCCTCTTGTCCTGCTCAACCCTCCTGCTCCCGAGATGTAAGCATTTCTAGGGCACAGCTGTCTTTGTTCATCTTTATGGCTTTTTCTCTTCACCCCCACCTACCATTTCATCTTACTCATGTCTAAGTCCAAAGCTCTACCGTCTTCCCAAGTAGCCCTGGGTGGGCCAGGGGCACGCCACTCTGGGGCCGGACCCGAGTCACACCGGGCAGGGCCTTCGGGAATTGTCAGGCTCCTGCAGCAGACGTTGACTCTGAGGACCGGGCTGTGCCTGATTCATCCCGCTGCTCCTGGCGCGCCACCTCGCCTGGGGCCAGGCTCACAGGGAACATCTAATGCGTGTCTATGGGGTAAATAAAAGGCCGAGGGGCAGGAAGGCAAGGCAGAGGTTGGAAGGAAGGAAGAGAGGCTGGCTCTCCTGGCATCCTTCCCTCTTTCTCTCTTCCTCTCTTCCTTCTCATTTAATACATTGAATGCTGAAACTTGGATTAATCAAGGGTCCTTGGTTCATGACACACTGTCCTCATTAGCCTCTGCACAGCCCTTATTATTTATGTATTTATTTATAATATCATAAATACCCATGAGCCCACCCACCATCCAATTGCAGGGACCTACATCTTCATAGCATCTCCTTACCTAGCCCATCTTTTGCCTTCCCTTCTCATTCAACTGCTACCCTGGTTGTTAAGGTTTATAACTTCCTTGTATTATTATTTTATATATATATATATAAAGATATATATATATATATATATATATTAGCCTTGAGTGGAAAAAATACATATATATATATAAAAATTTAGGCAAATGTACATGCCTAAACATTTTTATTTAGTTGTGCCTATATGTTTTTAAGCTTTATTGAAACACATTATAGTGCATCTTGTTTTCTAGTACTTGCTTTTTGGAATTGACAAGGTTCATGCATGTTGATGCATGTAACTGTAACCCATTCATCGTCACGGCTTATAATCATTCAGTAGGTGGACAAACAGAATGCTCAGAAATTACTTGTGACATGTTGAAGATGGTAAGAAGCGCTCTATTCAAGGGGGTTTTGTAGTTGAGGGGAGCGGTCGGGCCCCATGTTGAACACAACGAGGACAAGTGGGAATTTATAGCCAAGGAGCAGGGTGGGGGTCCATGGATAGAAAATTACTCAGAGCAAACATCGGGGGGAAGGGAGGATTCTGGCTAACCTCATCTCACAGGGTTTTTGCAAGAAGCAGGTCAGAGTGAGGGATGAGGAATTTTTCAGCTCTCAAGGGTGGTCAGATGCCAAAGGGTGGTAGATTTCCACTAACCTGACAGGATTCTTGTTCAAACTGGATTCTAGAAGGAGAGAGGGAAGTGCAAAGACAGGTCTGTTCAAACGGGAGCCTGGTTAAAATTTGGGGAAAGGAGAGCGTCTTTCTCAGCAATTCATTTTTTCATGCTCCTCTCAAGGGGCGTTTAGATTGATTTTGGTTTGGGGCTATTGTGGACGGCTCTGCTGTGAACATACTTGAACATTTCCCCGAGTACATCTGTGCTAATGTTTTCTTAAGTCTATTCTTAGGAGTGGAATTGTTGATTCACTGTCTAGCACGGGTCAGCACACCAAAATGAAATGCTGAAAACGGCTTCCCTCCTCCACATGACACGTCAGCCGGGAAATGCAAATTAAAACAACAGTGAGCAACCATGACATACCTATTGGGACGGCCAAGATCCAGAACACGGACAGGACCGAACGCTGGCAAAAATGTGAAGAAACAGGAAGTCTCGTTCATTGCAGGTGGTTTGCAAACTAGCACAGCCACGTGGAAAGACAGTTTGGCAGTTTCTTACAAACTCAAATGCTCTTACCATCTGATTCAGCAATCAGGCACCTTGTATGTATCCAGACGAGTTGAAAATTGATGTCTACACAAAACCCTGCACGTGGATGGGTATGGCCACTTTATTCATAATTGTTAAGACTTGGACATGACCAAAATGTCCTTCAACAGGCAAATGGACAAACAGTGGCACATGCAAACAATGGAATATTATTCAGCACTAAAAAGAAACGAGCTAGCAAGTCATAAAAAGACATGGACCTAAATGCTTGTTGTAAGTGAAAGGAGCCAATCTGATAAGACTACATTCTATATCCACCCGAGAATGCCCTCCACCTGAGTCATGACACCCAAGTCCCCATGTGGCGATGCGGTGGGCCACCCAGTGGTGCTGCACAGAAGCTGGGCAAGCAGCATGCTCTCCTGCAGCTGGCCTTGCAGACTGGCTCCTGCACGAACCCATGGGGAGCCGGACCTGCCCCTGTCGTCCTGGTGGCTGTGGCCCGGCTTACCCAGAAGACACTGCACGGGTGTGGGGCGGGCTCCTTGCAGGCGTCCAGCATCTGAGCACAGGGGCTATCCTGGCACATGAGCCCTGGTGTCCTGGGGAAGGGTGGCAGGGGGAGTGAGAGCGAGCTAAGTGGACACCCCACATTCTCACCTCACCTCCATCCTCGTCACCCCTGCCCCCAGGTAGCCGGCAAGAGGTGCAGCATGTCGTCAATGCCCACCCTGTTCCGCACCACCCCCTGGTGGTCAGCACATGCCATAGCGAGCAGTCCAACACCTGGTCTAGGGGACAATTTGCATATTGGGCTTTTATTATACAGTATGGGTGGTAATATCTACCAAATGGAGTTGTCCCGCAAGTGGTGATCTTACATAAGCTATCAAATGTCTGGGAGCTCCGCTTTCCGGTCTGTAAATTGGAACTAGCAAAGTGCCTTTTCCTAGTGACATCTATCACTTTTGGACTTAGAGCAGCCAAACCACCTTCCTAAGTGTGAGGAAGTCCCCACCACACGAATCTGGGTAGGAAGCAGAGTTACTTCCCAGTGATGGGCAAAAAGCCCAGCCCTTGGTCTTGGCTCTCAGATCTCCTGCAAAAATCATCTCACATTTTGCTTTTGTGTGAAATCAAACACCCAACTCCCCTTCATTTCCCAGCTTCCTTTGCTGCTGGATGCAGCGTGATCTAGATTCTGCCAAGCAGACACCCCAGCCTGTTTTAAGAAGTGAGCTCTGTGGGGAAACGCGGGGCCTAGGCCGCCCCTTCTGGCGGGTACGTCTGGGGAAGTAGAGGCAGATCTTTTCTGATCTCAGCTGTAGCAGAAGCTCCCTCCAGGCCAGATCTACGGTGGAGTTACAAATGTGTTCCCGAAAACTCGGTACAGAACCTCCTTTTCCATAGTCCTGGTGATTCTGTGAGTTATTTAATGTTTTACTACGCCCCAATCTGCACAAACTAGGCACCCTTTCTGTTGCTGCCCCTTTTCCAGGCTACCCGACCGCTCAGCCAATCAGAACCTTCCTCTTGGGTCTTCAAAGCTGGAAGCAGCCTTAGCTGGTTGCTCAGTGGTTAGGGCGTCAGCCTGTGGACTGAGGGGTCGTGGGTTCAAATCACACCCAGGACACAGACCTCAATTTAGGGCTCCATCCTGGGCCTGAGTTGGCATGCAGGAGGCAACCAGGTATGTGTCTCTGTAGTTTCTCTTGCATCCATGTTTCTCTCTGTCTCTCCCTTTTCCTTCCATTCTCCCTAAAAACATCAATGAGGAAAAAATATCCTAGGATGAGGATTAAAAAAGAAAACTGGAAGCAAGCATTCAAAAAAGGATGGTGAATTTATTCTGATGGTGGGAGGGGTGGCCACAGCAACCTTCAGATCCCAGGGACAGTGTTAGCAGTGGGTGCCCACCCCTTTGTCCAGTGATCAGCTGGGCATGGCATCTGTCTTCAAACAGACTGGGTTTGGGGTGTGATTCCAGCTGTGGTTCTGCTGCCCTGAATTTGTTGTTGATTTTATTGTCCCTGCCTGCCTTTTTTTGGATCTGGTTCTCCAGCCTTCCCAGTCATTCTGTGATTTCCCAATTTCCTTTCTTTTTGTTCATACAGTGAATTACATTGATTGAGTTTTCCATGTGGAGTTAGCTTTGCATTTCTGGGATAAGTCCCATTTGGTCCTGTTTATTCTTTTAACTAGAGGCCCAGTGCATGAATTTGTGCACGAGTGGGGGCCAGCCACCAACCCCAATTGGGACCGATCAGGGCCAGACTGGCTGGGGGAAAGGGGCCATGGGCCATTGGCTGGCTGGCCCTGCCCCCAATTGGGGTGGGGGCAATTGGGGGCAGGGTTGGCCCAGGAAGGAGATGTAGGCGGTTGGCTGGCCAAACCCTCCCCAAATCAGGGTCGGGGGGTGATCAGGGGTGGGGGTAGCTAGGGGGAGGGGCCGCAAGAGGTTGGGTCCTGATCGGGGTCCAGATCGGGCTGGTTGGCTGCTGCAGTGCGAGTCATAGCTATCGATCATTCTGGTGGTTCCGGTTGTTCTGGTCACTTGGCTTTTATATAGATAGATACCTTATTGGATTCCTTATGCATCTATATTCATAAAGGATATTGGTCTGTGCTTTTCTTGTAATATCTTTGCCTGGGTTTGGTCTTCAAGAATGAATTAAGAGCCCTGGCCAGAGTTTCTCGATGGCTGGCGCCTCGGAGGAAGGATCGCAGATTTAATTCCCAGTCAAGGGCACTTGCCTGGGTTGCAGGCAACTGATGGATGTATCTCTCTCACATCGAAGTTTGTCTCTCTCCGCCCGCCCTCTTTTCCTTTCACTCTCTAAAAATAAATGGAAAAAATAACCTCCAGTGAAGATTAACAAAAAAAGAAGAAGAAGAAGAAGAAGAAAAGAATTAGTTAAGAAGTGTATCTTTATTTTCTATTTTCTGGAAGAGTTTGTGTAAAATTGGTATTGTTTCTTCCTTAAATGTTTCACAGAGTTCATCGGTGGAGTAATCTGGCCCTGACATTTTCTTTGAATTTCTTTAAAAAATAGAAATTGAACTTCTTGGATAGATATAGAGCTACATGGCCCTCCGTCTCTTTCTTAGTGAGCTATCGTTCATTTATATCTTTTAAGAAATGCATCCATTTTATCTTATTATTGGGTACATTAGCATTAGGTTGTCCATAGTATTTCCTTATTATCCTTTTCATATTTGTGGAATCCGTGGTGATGTCTGTCACCTCTTATTTCTGATATTGGTAATTTGGTAATTTGTTTCTTTTTTGCCTGCTCAGTCTGGTTAGCAGTTTATCAATTTTATTGATCTTTTCAAAGAAGCACCTTTTGGTTTTACTTATTTCTTTGGACTTTTTTTTTTTCTATGTTATTGATATGTACTCTAATCTTTGCTAAAAGTTCTTTTTGTTTTCCTGCTTAGTTTGGCAACCATTTGCTTTTCCTTTTCTAGTCTCTTAAAGTGAAAGCTAAGATAATTGATTTGAGATCACTTTTCTTGTCTAATATAGGCATTTTAGTGCTACAGATTTCTTTTTAAGGGCTGTTTTGGCTGCATCCCACAAATTTTGCTATGTTGCTTTTCCTTTTCATTCAGTTCAAAATGCTTTGTGACTTCAAATTCTCCTTTGACTCCTAGGTTGCTTAGAATTTTGTTATTTTGTTTCTAAATATTTGAAGATTTTTCCAGAAATCATTCTGGTATTGATTTCTAATTTAATTCTGTAGTTGTCAGAGAATATTCTTGGTGTGACATGAAATTTTAAATTTATCATACTAAAATTTGTTTTATGGCTCAGCACATAGTTGATCTTAGCCTGTCCAGTGTGGCTCTGTGGCTGATCATCGAGCTATGAACCAGGAGTCCTGGTTTGATTCCCAGTCAAGGCACATGATCTGGTTGTGGGCTTGATTCCCAGTAGGGGGTGTGTAAGAGGCAGCTGATCAGTGATTCTCTCTCATTGTTGATGTTTCTCTCTCTCTCACCCTCTTCCTTCCTCTCCGAAATCAATGAATAAATATTTTTTAAAAGAACATAGTTGATCTCTGTAAATGTTTTGGGTGTACTTAAAAAGAATGTGCATTTTGTTGTTGGGTGGAGTGTATTGGAAATAGCAATGAGGTCAAATTAGTTGTGTTAGTCAAGTCTTCTAATGACTTCCTGTCTACCTGTTCTGTCAATTATTAAGAGAAGGATGTTGAAATCAGTTTTTCTTTCACATGTTTTTGGTACAGTCACCTGTGAGTGACGTCCCTTTATGTATGAAACGACCTTCTTTGTGCCTGCTAATACTCACTTTTCTGAAATCCGCTTTGTTTTGATTTTATTATATTCACTCTGGCTTCATTTTAAAATATTAGCCTCATGTATCTCTCCCCATCATTTTATTTGTAGCCTATAGTATAGGTAGCCTATAGGACAGTAAATTTAAAATGAATTTCTCCCAAGTAGCATTTTGTTGTGACTTGATTCTATTATCTGATAAAGGGTAATCTCTGCCTTTTGATTGGGGCATTTAAACTATTACATTGAATGAGATTATTGATATGCTTGGTTTTAAATCTACCGTTTTGCTATTTGTTTTTTATTTGTTTTGTTTTTCCCCCTCTCTTTTTCTCTTACTTTTGATTAGTGTTTAAAATTTCATTTTGTTTCCTCTGCTGGCTTATTGGCTGTAAGTCATTGTTGTGCTATTTTAGTGGTTGCTTTGCGGTTTATAGTACACATCTTTCCCTAGTCACAGCCCACCTTTAAGTAACATACTGCATCACATGGAGAATAAGAGCATTTCATGTCTCCCCTCTTGGCCTTTGTGCATGGTTGTCATACATTTTACTCCTGTCATGCATTTTACATATGTTACAAACCCCTTAATACATTTTAATTTGTGCTCTAAACCGTTGATTATCTTTTCAAGTTATTTAAATAATAATTTAAAGGTCACTCTATTTGCCCATATAGTTACCATTTTTAAATACTCCTCATCCCTTTGCATAGATCCATATGTCCATCTGCTATAATTTCCCTTCTGCCTGAAGGATCTCCTTGGAACATTTCTTATAGAGCAGCCCGCTGCTGATGACTTATTCAGCCTTTGTATGTCTGAAAAAAATCATATTTGCCTTCATTTATGAAAGATATTTTCTCTAGGTAAAAAAAATCTAGGTTGATGGAATTTCCTCCCCAATTTTAGCACTTTAGAGATGTTGATGCTTATTTTTTAGCTTCCATTGTTTCTGACAACAAAAATCCACAGTCATCCTCAGCTTTGTTATTCTGTAGGTAATGTGTTCCCTCCTCCCTCCAGGTTACTTGTAACATTTTTCTTTATCAGTCATTTCAACCCATTTGATTATGATGTGTCTGGGTGTGGGCTTCTTCATGTTTCTTTTTTTTTTTTTAATATATTTTATTGATTTTTTAAGAGAGGAAGAGAGAGAGATAGAGAGTTAGAAACATCGATGAGAGAGAGTCATTGATCAGCTGCCTCTTGCACACCCCCTACTAGGGATATGCCCGCAACCAAGGTACATGCCCTTGATCGGAATCGAACCTGGGACCCTTCAGTCCCCAAGCCGACGCTCTATCCATTGAGACAAACCGGTCTCGGCTTCTTCATGTTTCTTGTGCTTGAGTTTTGCTGAGCCCTTTAGATCTGTGGTTTATAGTTTTCATCATCTGGGGATTTTTTTTTCTCCATTATTTCTTCAAATATTTTCTCTGCTCCCTCCATTTCCTTCAGAGGCTCCAATTGCACACATATAGGTCACCCAAAGCTGTCCTGCGGCTCACTGTCCTTCGGTTTGCTTTTTTCATCTGTTTCATCTCTGGGCTTCATTTTCAGCAGTTCCTATTTTTATGTCTTCAACTTCACTAGCCCTTCCTCTGCTATAGCTAATTGGCAGTTAATCCCATACAGTGTATTTTCATCTCAGATACTGTAGTTTTCGTCTCTAGAAATTCAAATTGGGATATATATATATATATATATATATATATATATATATCCCACATCTATATTTAACATATGCAGCTTTCCTCTAGGATCTTGAACGTATGCAACACAGTCATAATAATTTTTAAAATGTCCTTGTCTACTAATTCTATTATCTGTGTCGTTTCTGAGTTGGTTTCAATGGGTTGATCTTTCTCCTCCCTTTGCTTTGTGTGTGCCTGCTTCTTTGCATGTCTGCTCATCTTTGCCCTCTGGGCAGCAAGACCCTTTTGAGGATTCTGTTTGACGTCCTACTGGCTGGTGGGAATAGATCCTGTTTTTTCGTTCTAAGGGAGCTTCAGGGATCATTCCCTCTGGCCTTCTTAGTAGTTATTTCCCAGGCCTTGGATCGTATCCTCTTTTTTTTTTTTTTTTTTTTTAATATATTTTATTGATTTTTCACAGAGAGGAAGGAAGAGGGATAGAATTAGAAACATCGATGAGAGACAAATATCAATCAGATGCCTCCTGCATACTCCCTACTAGGGATGTGTCCGCAATCAAGGTACATGTCCTTGACAGGAATTGAACCTGGGGCCCTTTAATCCACAGGCCGACTCTCTATCCACTGAGCCAAATCAGCTAGGGAAGATAGTTTCCTCTTATGCACATTGTGATCTTGACTCAGCGGAATCCTTCAGGGGCCCCTTTGCAAATCTCCATGGTCCTCTTCCTTTCCTGGACATTTCTGTCACCTTGGCCTGCCCCTTGCTCTCAGCTCCATATTCCTAAATCAAGGAGGGGACCAAGCTCTGCCTGGCTTCCCCCTTTTTCAGTACCACGGCCTGGAAATTCTCTAGGCAGTAAGCTGGCCAGCTGTTTGTTCCCACCCCTTAGAGGTAAGGGTCCTTCCCTGCCTATTGTCTAATACCTGGAGAACCGTTGTTTCCTACATTTCATCCGGCGTTTCAGTTCTTTCAGGTGGAAGGGAACATCCAGATTCTGTTGCTCTGTCTGGGCTGGAAGCAAAAGCCTTCCTTTTGCACTTCCTTTTGGACGCAGAGTGCTTTTCTGGTGTTTATAATGGAAAACCTGTGCTGAAACACTACCTTACACAACGAATGTGAAGATTAAATGAGGGAACACAGGCAAATGCTCAGGACAGTGCCAGCACAGAGCTCATCCTCCACTGATGTTGATGTACAAGTCAGCTTGTGCTGTGACAACAAAAACCTCCATAGCTCAGTGGCTTACAAACATCGAACATTTCTAGCTCACGGATCTGCGGGTGTGTTTGCTCTGCTGAACGCTGTTTGCCATGACTCAGCTGTGGCTGTTTGTCATGACTCAGCGGTGGGTGGCTTTCTCATTCTGGGACCCGGGCTGGCACACACAGCCTCTGAGATGACGGGAGATGTGTTGCCTATGGCATCCTCTCATCTTCCATTGGCCAGAGCAGGCCCCGTGGCCTTCCCCGTGCCCACAGCGAGTCCTGCAGAGAAGGGACGTGTGATTCTCTTACAGAAGAGGGAGCTGATACTTGGGGACAATTACACAATTTACTATAGCTGGAGATAGTTATTAACATCCTCTCCTGCAGGTAAATTTCCTTGTACAATTTTGTTCAAAGCAATGCTTTAGGTCACAGTGGTCGGTAAACTCATTAGTCAACAGAGCCAAATATCAATAGTACAACGACTCACATTTCTTTTGAGAGCCACATTTTTTTTAAACTTAAACTCCTTCTAATGCCACTTCTTCAAAATAGACTCGCTCAGGCCGTGGTGTTTTGTGGAAGAGCCACACTCAAGGGGCCAAAGAGCTGCATGTGGCTCGCGAGCCGCTGTTTGCCGACCACAGCTTTAGGAGAATTGAGGTGGATAGATCTCTGCCCATTAGCATTTTCTTTATTGCAGACATATAGCTGTCCTCGTTTGATTTGTGATTGACTGTGGACTCTGATTGGTGCAGGAGGAAAGGCAATTCACTCACAACAGGCTGGAAGGCCATTGAGACAGGTGGATAGAGAGAACTGGCACTTCGAGGGCAAACAGTATCATGGATCTGAGCAGAGGGTGGGTAACTGAATAACTCGGTTCAGTCGTCGATGTGCCACTTCTATTTCAGGTGCCAAGCCTTTATTTTTATTTTTACCAGTTGTACAGGAAACAAGGACCCAAGACCAAGGCTCCCATGATGCATTTGAAAAAATCAGCCCATCCCTGGAGGATGCCAGTCATTTCCCTCTTCATCCAGGAATCTACCCTACCCACCTCAGCCTGAATGGTCTGCCCTCCACTGAATTCAAAGAGCCTTTGTTTCAGGGTATTTCACTTGGCAATGAATTATAGGCCTACACGGAATAGATTTTTCTGTTACATTAATTAACTACCATGTGGTTCGAGGATGAAGGAACTCAGATTTCCCAAGCACTTCCTCTGTGCCAGGTCCCTGACATGTAGAGGCTATTCTAAAACTCACAATGACTTGCTGACGTAGGCCCTGGTGGCTCTGTGCTACAGGTGTGGAAAGAGAGGCGCAGAGAGGTTAAGATCAAGGTCACGTAGCTAGGAAGTGGCAGAGCTGTGATTTGAACTCCTTTAGCGTTTGCTATAGCAGAGAGTGTCTGTTCCATTCCGTTTCATTGTCAGAACCAGGAATCTGGGGGTCACCGGATGCCTCTCTCTCTTCTTTCCTCCCCATCACCAGTTCCATGGGTTTTGCCTCCTAATAGCTTCCTCCCGTGTCCTCTTCAGGCGGAGCTACCGCCGCCTCTCATACGTTAACCATTCTCCCTCTGCCTGATCTTGCGCTCCCGAGACCATCTCCAGGTCTCCACACAGCAGCCACATTTACAACACCGGTCATGCTGAAACCCAGGAAAAGCTTCCTTTTGTTCTTGGACTTCCTTCAGGAAGTCATAAAGGAAAAAAATGAATTTAAGTAGGAAAAAATCTATAAAACTCCCAGAGGCAAAAAATAAGAATGCATATAAATTGCCATAAAGCAAGCTAAAGAACTAACAAGTTAGAGGGAACTATTTATAATACCACATGACCAACAAAGAGTTTTATTCCTCAGTATATATACTTAACAAATTAATAGAAAGTGATCAACATCCAATAGCAAAATCACAAAAAAAATTTGTTTATAAGAAGAGAGAAAAGTGACCTATGAATTCATAAAAAAAAAAATATGTTCTACTGCTCATGTGATTACATAAATAAGAGACAAACAAAAGGGTTGCCTACCATGTTGGCATATATTAAAGTTCTGATGATACACATGTTGATGAAGTTGTAAGGATCCACGCAATTTCCCTCAGAGTTTGTACAATCAAGGCTATTTAAAATATATATATATATATATATATATATTGTTGATTTTTCACAGAGAGGAAGAGAGAGGGATAGAGAGTTAGAAACATCGATGAGAGAGAATCATCGAACAGCTGCCTCCTGCACACCCCCTTCTGGGGATGTGCCTGCAACCAAGCTACATGCCCTTGACCGGAATCGAACCTGGGATCCTTCAGTCCACAGGCTGACGCTCTATCCACTGAGCCAAACCAGTTTTAGCAATCAAGGCTATTTTAATACCTTTGCAGACTTCTGGCACTCTGACTTGGAAGCCATGCTGCCTATGAAATATATTAAGATAACACATGCATCTTGTATTAAACATAATTTTTGCTGATAGTGAAATATTGAAAGAATTTTATAACGTTGCCTTTGAAATCACTTGGCTATAAGTAATTCTGATGATCACCTATTTAATCTATGACAGGCTGCTTCTCAACAGTCATTATACATACTTGCGAATTCCTGCAAAATGAGCCAAATATATAACCTAATGATTGTTTTAGAATAGAATCCATTTTTTATGAATAAGGACATTGTAAAGTGATACATCGTAAAGATAGATAATTAAATATTGATTGGCCTCAGACTTGCCATTTGCCTTTGTGTCAGGAAGTGAATATGCACTGTTCAGCGCCGGGCACCTCCTAGGCCCGGATGCTGAGCTAGGCCTCTAGACCATGCTTGCGGCGAAAGGGCCTGGACAAACATCTCGGGGGACAACGGGGCGATGTCTCTCAGCATTACAATGTGCAGACTTTCCCCCCCACACATCTACTCACCCATGTGCCCGAACATGCCTTTATCAGAGTGTTCCTGGCCACATGGCACGTAATAACAAAAAATAGAAGAAACTTAAATTATGCATTGGTATGGATTGAGTCATATAAAATGCCATCCACTGCACTGAAGTGGAAAAGGCTCTTGGTGCATTGTCAAGCAAAACAAATGAAGGTACAAAACAGGGTTTAGAATCCCATCCTCCTTCCCCACACACTACTGTCTTATTTATTTATTTATGTATTTATTTATTTATTTATTTTTTTAGGAGAAGTGGTATATTCTTACATATGTGTGTGCATTTGTGAAATAGTTCTGGAAGCACATATGGGAAACCTTGACCGTGGTTATCTCTATGGAGTAAGGCAGGGATGGTGAAGGCATTGAATTCTCTTTGAATACAATCCAGGAGTTATTTATAATAATAAAAGCATAATGTGCTAAGTAGACCAGACATCCTTCCAGACAACATTCTGGACGAAGCCAGGGCTGCGAGGGAAGCCCAGGTCCCGGGTGCCAGGGGGAAGCCAGTGCCAGCAGCCGGGGAAGGAAGGCCTACTCTTGCACAGATTTTGTGCATCGGGCCTCTAGCTTTTCATAACAGTTTAACAAAGGGGTAAGAAGAGGGAAGGAAAGGAGAAGGAAAAACAAATTCTTAAACCGGACTACAAAGTTGCATGTTCAGGATCCTGCCCGCTCAGGCTCTACTTTGGGCTCCTTGCCCGCCCTGTGAATGCTCTAGGTCACCCATTTGCTCTCAGTTCTTCAGATTTCTAGTTCTCCCTCCCATCTCTGGCTCTTGGCACATGCTGTTCCTTCTGCCTGGAACTACCCCCACTAGCACACATGTGTGTGTGCGCGTGCACACACACACACACACACACACACACACACACACAGTTAATTTTCATTCCTCCTCCCAATGATTTCTTGCCCCTGAGGGAAGCTTTCGCTGACATCTGGGGCTGGGCCAAACTCCCTGCTGTGCACTTTCGTAGCATGACACTAATCCCAGTTTAAAATTCTGTGCCTATAGGGTTTTGTTTCACGTCTGGGCCCTTTAGTAAATTGCTGATAATCGTATCTCCGACATCTAACACCGGGTCCGACGTGTATTAGGTGCTCCGTAAATATCTACTGAGGAAGTGAACCCACTAGGGAGGAAGGAGCGGAGGGCGGGGCATTGTTTTTCCAGCACGGCCCCTGTCACGGTCTTCCCACCCAACAGCCTTAAAATTTGAGCTAACAACTTTTCCTTCGTCACAGTAAGTAATCTGCAAAGGACTTCCCCAGCCCTGGTATAACACATAAGAACGAGCACTCTCTAGACCAGCCGGCATGACTCGGTGGTTGAGCATCAACCTGTGAACAGGAGGTCACAGTTTGGGATTCCCAGCCAGGGCACATGCCTGGGTTGTGGGCTCCATCCCCAGTAGGGGGCATCCAGAAGTCAGCTGATAATAATTCTCATCACTGATGTTTCTATCTCTCCCTCTCCCATGTTCTCTCTAAAATCAATAAAAACATTAAAAAAAAAAAAAAAAAGGAGAAGAAGAATGAACACTTCCTTATGGAGAAGGGGAAGAGGTGTCAGTGGGCTTCCTTTTAGTACTTTTAGATTTTTGTTGATGTCATGGTTGTTTAAACTCAACAGAATAAATGTCCATTTCATATTGGATATTATTTTTGTCACACATGCCAGACAGGCTTAACATAAACTTAAAAGGAACAACTATAATACATAGACAAAACAAAGATAAAGGGAGATTTCCACTGAGAATATGGCTGACAGACCTGACTCTCCCAGAGAAACCAATATAAACTTTGGGTAAATTTACTTCTCCCAAAATGTACCCCCCCTCCCCCCCCCAAAAAAAAAAAAAAAAGGCAGATTCCTGACAAGAGTCAACATTTGGAAAAAATGAAAAACTCAGATGACTCACTCAAGCTCAAGGCTTTTAGTCTTGGCCTAAATGTAACTCAGCACCACACAAGTTTTTCACCTGGGAAAGAAGAGGACAGAGTTCAGGACAACCTTGGCCACTGGAAAGGAAGGGGAAACCTAGAAAGGAGCAGGCCAGAGAGAGAAAGTCCCAAATTTGTGCAAAGTCTCTCCTCAGACCTCTGTGTAGCCCTCCGTCTGTGCACGCCTGGGGCAGGGGGTGAGCAGCAGGGTTAAGGAACCAAGCAGTGAACCGAGGTGTGAGCTGCTCCCCAGGGGAAAGAATTTGCAGATGGAACCCAACGAAAGTAATTGCTGGCAAAGGAAAACAAGCAAACATACAAAGAAGAATCTCGAATCTCAGCAACATAATTGCCACAATGTTGGGGATACAATCCAAAACTGTTTGACAAATGAAGATTAGGAAAATTGGACCCATCATCAAGGAAAAAGAAAATGAGCCTGGTTAAAGTGGTTCGTTTGCTTGAGCATCATCCTGTGCACTGAAAGGTTGCCGGCTAAATTCCCTGTCAGGGCATATATCTGGGTTGTGGGTTCGATCCCCACTTGAGGTAAGTACAGATAGCAACTGAAGGATGCTTCTCTCTCACATAGATGTTTCTCTCTCTATGCATGTCCTTGGGTGAGGATTAAAAAACAAGAAAAAAGAAAATCAACAAAGACTAACCTTGAGATAGCTCAGATGTTCAAATGAGAATATAAGGATTTTATTTATTTATTTATTTATTTATTTATTTATTTTTTAATATTTTATTGATTTTACACAGAGAGGAATTGAGAGGGACAGAGAGTTAGAAACGTCGATGAGAGAGAAACACCGACCAGCTGCCTCTTGCACACCCCCCACTGGGGATGTGCCCGCAACCAAGGTACATGTCCTTGACCGGAATCGAACCTGGGACCTTTCAGTCCGCAGGCTGACGCTCTACCGCTGAGCCAAACCGGTCCCGGCAGAGAATATAAGGATTTTAAAGCAGCTGGTGTAATTATAATTTTATACTATAATTCTACACAAACTCTTCCAAAAAAAAACCAAAAAACAAAATAAGAAAGAATGAAATACTTCCCAATTCATTCTGAGGCCAGCATTACCCTGATAACAAAGCTGAAGACACAGCAGGAAAAGAAAACCACAGACCAATATGAACTTAGAAGCAAACATTCCTTTAAAAATTTAGTGAATTTAATTTAACAGTATATTAAAGAAAATAACATATCCTGACCAAGTGGGGTTTATACTAGGAATGCAAGATTGGCTCAACATTCTGAAGCCAATCAATATAATTCATAATACAGATGAAAAAGACAGCTATATGATCATGTTAATAAACACTCAAAAAAGCTTTTGAGAAAATTCAATTCTCATCTGTGATAACTCTCAGCAAACTAGGAATAGAAGACAGTAAAGGAAATTTTTTCATCCGGATAAAGGGTATCTACTAAACACCTACAGCTAAACTCATACTCACTGGTAAAAGACTGAAGCATTTCTCCCCAATATGTAGACAAGAATGCTCACTCTCATCATTCCTATCCAGCATCATACTGGAGATCCTAGCAAGAGCAATGAGGCAAGAAACAGAAATGAAAGACATTTAAACAGGAAAGAATGAATGAAAGAAAAAAAGGAAGGAAGGAAGGAAGGAAGGAAGGAAGGAAGGAAGGAAGGAAGGAAGGAAGGAAGGAAGAAAGGAAGGAAGGAAGGAAGAAAGGAAGGAAACTGTATTTGTTAACAACATGACCATCTGTTCTGGCTGATTTTCTCAGTGGTTAGAGTATCAGCCTGCAGACCAAAGGGTCTCTGGTTCGATTCACAGTCAAGGGTACATACTTGGGTTGTAGGTTCAACTCCTGGCCCTGGTCCAGGTGCGTGGGAGAGGCAACCAATCAATGTATCTTTCATATTGTTGTTTCTCTTCAAACCCCCACTCCCTTCTACTCTCTCTAAAAACCAATCGAAAAATATCCTTGGGTGAGAATTAACAACAACAACAACAAATTCCCTACAAGCAAAACATGATCATCTAGGTAAAAGTTTCAAAGAATCAACAAAATAAGCTATTTAGAATACTAGGTGAGTTTATTGATATCGGAGGACAAAAAGTGAACATACAAAAATCAATTGTGCTTTATATACTTTCAATGTACAATTATAAATTGAAATTTATAAAAGTGTCATTTATCCATATACATATAAAAGCCTAATATGCAAATTATCCCCTTGGGAGTTCTATCGGGAGTTCGATTGCTGGCTATGGCATCACTGACCACCAGGAAGTTGCATGGAACAGTAGCAGGAAGTCCCTGATTGGCCCTGATCTTGGGCTAGGCCTAGGGACCCTACCCATGCATGAATTTTGTGCCTGGGCCTCTAGTAAGATGATAAAAACCAATATATGTGGTGATAATTTTTTAAAAGTATGTGTAAGATTTGTCTGAGAGAAATCAAACAGGACTTAAATTAATGGATAGCTATACCATGTTCATAAATCAGAAGACTTATTAGTAAGATATCAGTTCCCCTCAATTGATATACGTATAGACTCAACACAACCCCAATCAATGTTCCAGGAGGCTTTTTGACATTGACAAGCTGATTCTAAAAGTAATATGGAAAAATAAATAAAAATCTACAATAATCAAATCATTTGAAAAAAAGAACAAGTTAAAGGATTCAAATTATCTAGTTTCATAACTTTTAAGCTATAGTAATCAATATTCACTAGTATGGTATTGGCATATGAGTAGACATATAGATCAATGGAACAGAATAGAGCCCAGAAATATACCCATTCATAAGAGTCAATTAATTTTCAACAAAGGTGCTAAGCTAACTCAATGGAGAAAACAATCCTTTTTATTTTATTTTATTTTATTTTATTTTATTTTATTTTATTTTATTTTATTTTATTTTATTTTATTTTTAATTCTCACCTGAGGATATTTTCCCAATGATTTTTAGAGAGAGTGGAGGAGAAAGGGAAAGACAGAGAGAAATATCGATGTGTGAGAGAAACATATCAACTGGTTGCCTCTTGCACCAGCCCCGACCAGGGCCAGGCTGGGGTGGGATGGAAGAGGGGCGGGGGGGGGGGGGGGGGGGGGGTGAGTGTGCCCTTGACCAGAATTGAACCCGGGACCCTTCAGTCCGCAGGCAGATGCTCTATCCACTGAGCCAAACTGGTTAGAGCAGGGAAAATAATCTTTAAAAAAATGTTTCTGACCTTAGATTTAGGCAAAGATTTCTTAGAAAGGACACACAGAAACACGGACCGAACAAGAACAGTTGGTAAATTCCTCAAAATGAAAAGTTCCTGTTCTCTGGAAGACTGTTAAAATTATGAAAAGACAAGCCATCATGGGGAGAAATATGTGCAAGATGCATATCTGATAAGGGTTTGTTTCCAGAATTTATGAAGATCCCTCACAGCTCAATAATAAGAAAACAAATAAGTCAGCTTAAAATATGGGTAATAAAATTTGTATATGTACAAAAATACAGAATGTTAATAGAAGTATAAATCACCCTACTTTATACTTAAGTGGGGTCTTGGCAGTTTTCCTTGCTCTTGGGGGTGTGGGCTGGGGAAAGCATGGGACCAGAAGCCGGATGCGGACACCGGTGATTTGTGTGTCCATTTGGATGTGGACGTGCAAAGTCACTGGAAGGTCAGGATGCTAAAGTGGCTTTCTTTCTATAGCCCTTCCTTCCTTCCTTCTTTCTTTCCTTCCTTCCTTCCTTCCTTCCTTCCTTCCTTCCTTCCTTCCTTCCTTCCTTCCTTCCTTCCTCTCCCCCTCCCTCCCTCCCTCCCTCTCCCTCTTTCCCTCCCTCTCTCCCTCCCTTCCTTCCTCCTTCCTTCCTTCCTTCCTTCCTTCCTTCCTTCCTTCCTTCCTTCCTTCCTTCCTCTCTCCCTCCCTCCTTCCCTCTCTCCCTCCCTCCCTCCCTCCCTCCCTCCCTCCCTCCCTCCCTCTCTTTCTTCCTCTTTTCTTCTTCCTTCCTTCCTTCCTTCCTTCCTTCCTTCCTTCCTTCCTTCCTTCCTTCCTTCCTTCCCTCCCTCCCTCCCTCCCTCCCTCCCTCCCTCCCTCCTTCCTTCCTTCCTTCCTTCCTTCCTTCGTTCCTTCCTTTCTTTCGTTCTTTCTTTTGTGTGTGTTTTCCCCTTCTGCTGCCAGGCCTCCTTCCTGGCCTGCCTCTAGGATGCACCTTATCCCTCCTGCCCTGGCCTGTGGCCCGTTCAGCCTCCTCCTCATCTTCACGCCTTCCTCTCTGGAGCCATCTCAGTCAGCACCTGCTCTCCAGCCAGAGCGGCGGCCTTTCTCCCTTCTCTGCTGGGGGTTCCCTGAGCCACCTCGGAGAGGGCCTGGCCTGTGGATGCAGTCAGAGAAGTGAAACCACAGGCTCCTGGCTCAGGACACAAAGCCGCACCTGCACAGGGAACGGCAGCTCCAGACTTTTAAAACACCTCCCCGGTGTCTCCTTGAGCCTCAGCAGGGCCTTGTGTGATGGGGTGAGTAACATCCTCACTTCACAGGGAGGAAACCCGGGGCCTTGCCACGGCCAGGCCATCAGAAGGAGCGAACAAGGAGAGCCGCCTGCTCACGGAATGCCCCGTCTCGCAGGACACTGGTGGGTGCTGAGCTGAACCGGCTTGGCAGCCAGAGAAACTCAGGTCTGAGCTGGCCTCCCACTTGCCCGCTGTGTAACACTGGACAAGTCCTGTACCTCCTCTGAGCTTCCTTTCCCGTGCTCCGCTGTGAGAACACCACCGCCTCTCAGAGTTATTAGTGATGACCAAATGCACAGGAACATAAAGTTCTTGTATAAGGAGCTCATTTAATTTCTTTTTCAGTGAAGACAAACCTGCTTACCAGTGGCTTTTCTTTGTGTCTGTCCTCACTTCTTTTATTTTGAAATATGAAAGCCTACACAGTGGAAGCCTCCTGTTACGTATCTACATGAAAATGGAACTATTTCCCCTCAGTTATTTGCAACTATTCTTCTCCTCCATTTTTCCTGCTTCCCCTTGTTTCTTCCCTCCCCCTGGCCCCCAATCATAACCACACACCCTTGGCCCAGGAGTTCTCCCTGTGCTGAGTCTCACCCAGAAAAGATGGGCAGAAGGAAGGGGGCCCTTATGCACTGCTGGGGAGAGGAAAACAGTGAGGCCACTGTGAAGAACAGTACGGAGGCTCCTTAAAACAATTAAAAATGGAACTAACATCAGATCTAGCAATTCCACTTCTGGGAACATATCCGAAAGCTATGAAACCACTATCTCAAAGAGCTGTCGGTGAACATGGCAGTGCTGTTTACAATGGCCAAGACCCGGAAACAGCCTAAGAAAATGCCTACCCTTTATAATAAAAGCGTAGGATGCAGACTGTCCCCTTGACCAGGAGGTTGTCCTGAAGTTCAGCTAGGGGATGGGGGTGTAGGGGGCAGGAGGGAGGCCCCAGCTAGCAGCCGGCAGCCACTAGGGACCCTACCAGCACACAAATTTCATGCACTGGGCCAAGAGAGAGGGAAGGGGGAGAGAGAGAGAGGGAGAGAGAGAGGGAGAGGGAGGGAGGGAGGGAGGGAGAGGGAGAGAGAGAGAGAGAGAGAGAGAGAGAGAGAGAGAGAGAGAGAGAGAGAGAGAATCCCAAAAAAATATAAACGCATTTGGAATGATTATAAAGAACTGAATAATCCTTTTTGTCAATGCCTGTTTTCAGACTGATAACCGTTCTGGCCCAGGCACTGCTGATAACTGAAGCAATGGAATTGCAAACAGCAAGAATCATTTTGTTCAGTATTTGTGTGCCCTCCATTTGTCGACTGTGGCTGGTTTTGAACTGTAAACTTTCTCTTTTATGTATCCCCATTAAAAATAGTCTAGTGGCACTTCAGGATAAGTTTTCTTTGTTCAAAGCTTAGTCTGGCGACACCCATTATTTCAAATCAGTTAAATCTGAAAAGGAGTGAAAATTTAGCTGTTAAAGTCTGTACACATTGGGGGGCACTATGTATTAATAATATATATTATTATGTATATTAATGTATTAATATATTAACAATATGTTATTATAGAACATATATAACAATTATCATATATATAATTAGCCATAAGAAAAGAAGACAACCTTGCCACTTGTAGAACATGGATGGACTTTGAGGACATATGCTAAATAAAATAAGTCAGACAGAGAAAGACAAATCCTGTGTGATCTCAATTATATGTGGAATCTAAAAAAGCTGAACTGACAGAAATAGAGAGCAGATAGTAGAATGGTGGTTACCAGGGGCTGTGTGTGGGGAAGGTCATGGGGGAGATTTTGGTTAAAGGGTACAAATTCTCAGATAATAAGATGAATAAATTCTGGGGGATCTAATGTATAGCATGGTGACTACAATTAAAAATACTGTGTGTACAATTGATAGTTTTTAAGACAGTAGATCCTATATATGTTATCACCACACACAAAAATGGTAATTATGCTAGAGGATGGAGGTGTTCACTAATCTAATTGTGGCAAATATTTTGCAATATATATGTGTATCCGATCATCACGTAGTACACCTTAAACTTACATATAGGTCAATCTCTCAGTAAAGCTGGATAAGAAAAAAGATAAGACCCCAGTCATTGAAAAAAAATTATATGAGTGAGAACTTTCTAACAAAAGGGAGGGAGAAGGAGACCACCTCACAGGAGGCAGGATGGGCTTGGCATAAAGCTCTCAGACACTCGGACACCCTGGTGCCTCTGGCCTGATCAATCCCCCCACACTCAGCCCTCCCTGCGCAGGAGACCAAGGCCTGAGGGAACAGGGTGAGAGTCCGGGGGCCAGCCCTGTCTTCTGTCCCCACATTCCCGCCCACAAAGCCCCTCTTTGAATCCTTGGCGAGGGCCTGGACCCCGGGCCCATCTGGGCTTGGCCGTGAGGGTGAGAGGCGGCCAGGCAGACACAAAGGGAGGCTGACCCCGGCCCCCAGAAGGCGTCCCTGCATTGTTCCGAGGGAGGCCCCGCACAGCCCCCAGGCCAGGGGGACGGGGGACGGGGGAGGGGGGGGGGAGGGGGGGGCAGGTGGGGCTCAGACGGCAGGTGGCACCCTCCGGCCAGACAGATGGCGAACAAAGGGGCACACAAAGGAGGCAGAGGCACGGGGCAGCCCCCACCAGGGCCGGCTGGCTGCCTCAGACAGACAGGAGCTGCCCCTCCGAGCATCGTGACTCCGGGGGGAAGGGAGCGGCCATGTGGCTGCTAGACTTGCACAGCCAAATCCCAACTCCCGCTTCACAGACCAGAAAACTGGGTTAGGAAAGGCTCGCCCACAGGCACGCGTCAGGATGTCAGGCAGGCGGCCTGTTCCCGGCGCCCGCGGTCCTGACCCACTCCGCCCACGTTTCCTACGCGGTGAGCCCCGAGCTCCCGGCCTCCTGCACGCGACGCCCGGCCAAGGTCAGAAGACAAAGCTCTCACATTCCCCGAGCCCGTGCTATGCCGAGCCGGGGAATTCTCGGCGGGGACAAATGGATCGAGATGCCAAAGGGCTTTAGAGGTATTCACGTCACAATAAAATGTGCCTTCAGATGTTTACAATCATCGCTCTGAAAAGGAGAGACTTGGGGACCACACACAGATGCGCTGAAGCACAACCCATCTCAACCACTGCGGGCTCCCGTGAGCACGCTTTGCCAGCATCTGGAGGCGGCCCACAGCTCTGCCAGGGGTCATCCTCCCTGAGGCTTTGCCACCGTGAGGCTCCCTGGGACCAGGAGGAGGAAGGACAGGAGGGGGCAGGAGGCAGAGGAGCAGAGCCATCCCGGAGCGGGCAGGGGAGAGCAGTCCCACTGAGTGCCAGGTTTCACAGACCCCAGGGGCTCCTGGGGAGTCAGCATCGTCTCCATCGTACAGGTGAGGAAGTGAGAAGTCCCCCCTTCTCCTGGCAAAGGCCATGCATGTTCCCTTGCCCCACACACAGCCCACTGGGGTTCGGGCCGCTCCCCCATATTCGATCCCCAGGATGCAGTGATTGGGTCAGGAGGGTGCAGGTGACTCAAGTCCGTCAAAGCGATTTGGTCCTGGGGCCGGGTGGCCGCCTGGGAACGAGGACCCCTCTCTTGTTGGCCAGACGGAGGGGTGGGTGGCCTCAGAGGTGAGGGACGTGTGGAGTCGCGGAGCCTTCCTGAGACGGAGCCGTCGGGAGTCGGGGCAGGAGATGAGTGAGACCCAATCCCGGGGACTCAGGTCTATGAGCAAAGCAATGCCCAGCTTTGATTAAATCCATTGGCTTCCTTCTGCTGCTGGCTTCCCCTTAATTCCCCGCACGGATGGTGGAGCTGATTGTCTTGCTCAGCCATGTTCCGTCCTCATTAGTCACTGGAGGCCCCCCCCCCCCCCCCCGGGCGGAGGATGGGCACCCCGGGAGACCAGACTTCCCAGCCTCCCTTGCAGCTCGCGGGGCACGTGACAGGGTTCTCGCTCTTCTTTCAACCATCCCATTTGCTCTCCATCCGCTCTTTCTGCTTTTCCTGGATTCTCCCAAAGGAATTTCTAGACATCTTATCATTTCACCCTCAGATAAGGTCTTTAAAAAAAACACACAACACTATCACAATACCATTATCACAGCTAACAAAACTATGATAAAGTCTTAAAATCATTCACTACCCAATCCATGCTCATGTTTCCCCAATTGTCTTAAAATGTCTTTTTGTAATCAGTTTGTTCTGATCAGAATCCAATTTATGCTCCTTTTGCATATGGCTTCTGTGTCTAAATGCCGTTTATGTTTATTTTTCTCTATAATAATAGCCCCTGTCATTCTTAACCCACATTATTTATTTCTTGGGGAAACAGAAATTTATCCTGCAGAATTTCCAACAGTCTGGCCTTGAAGGATTGCATGTTCACAGTGTTGTATTTGTTTGTTTGTTTTTTTAACATATTGTTATTTATTTCAGTAAGAAAGGGAGAGGGAGAGATAGAAACATCAATGATGAAAGAGAATCATTGATCGGCTGCCTCCTGCACACCCCACAAGGGGGATCGAGCCTGCAACGTGGGCATGTGCCCTGACCAGGAATCGAACTGGTTCAGAGGTTGACGCTCCACCACTGAGCCACACTGGCCAGGCCACCGTGTTTCTTAACATGTCCCTCCATCCCTTGTGTGTTCTATAAAGTACAGGAAGACCTAGAGATGCGGTTTGATTCAGGTTCCTTTCTCTTTAGCCAGAGCACTTCACCGTGATGCTGTGTGTTTCCTATGCAGTCACACGTGGAGGCATGTGGTGATGTTAGAATTGACCAGGGCTGAGGTCTCAGCCCGATGTATCCCTCCTAAAGCACGCTCCCCTCCCACCTCCTGGTTTTAGCAGCATCGATGATTGTGGCTTAGATCCGTGATTCCCACAGGGGTTACAAATGGTGGTTTTCTGATTGTTATGATTTTTGCTCTTATTATAACCATAATTCTTTCATAAAGATACCCTTTTCCCCATTGACTATTGGATAACTCTGAAATATAGTCCATCTGGTAAAGACAGAATGGAATGCTTATTTATTTTCATTTTATTTCCTTTTATTTCCCTGTTTTCAGGACAATGACTTATTTCCTACCAAACAAACCCCCCACAGTTTTTAAACGCGTATTATTTAAAGGGGGGGGGGGGGTTCAAGTACATGTAATATTTGAATACGTTACAATCATTATTTGTTTTGATGCTCTAAGTTAAGGTGAGCAGACGTCCCACTTTTGGCGGGACAGTCCCAATTTCCAACAATTTGTCCAGCTTCAGCCTGCGGACTGAAGGGTCCCAGGTTCGATTCCGGTCAAGGGCACGTAGCTTGGTTGCGGGCACATCCCCAGTGGGGGGGCTGCAGGAGGCAGCTGGTCGATGTTCTTCTCTCATTGATGTTTCTAACTCTCTATCCCTCTCCCTTCCTCTCTGTAAAAAAATCAATAAAATATAAAAAAAAAAAAAAAAAAAAAAGTCCCAATCAGTCCCGCCAAAAGCGGGACGTCTGGTCACCTTACAAGTGTCTCCTCTTCGGCCACTGAGAGCCCTGGATGCTGCCCTCTGCGTCTCCCCCAGGACCGGCCTCGGGGGCTTCCTTGCCTTCCTTGCAGGTGTCCCAGGCTTATCTCGTCCGTGTCCGGCCCCGCCCCGGAGCCCTCCGTCTCTCCCGGAGCCCTGGTTCCTCTCGGTGGGGAAGGACATGCTTAAAACAACACCACCGTTTCCCAGGCCCTCCCCCGTGGAAGTGAGGCAGACAAGCCCGTGCCCACAATCGCCGGTGCGATCTTTTCTGGGCGGCCGGGGAGGCAGACGCTGCAGAGCCGCCTCCCTGCATTCAAGATGTTGGCCTCTGGCTGGCCCTGCCGGAAAGGACGGTGGAGAGAAGCCCAGAAAAACCAGGCCCAGCTGTCTTCGCATCCTTCCCGCCGCCCAGCCTCTGGCCAAGAGCTGACAGGTGTGAGGCGGTGGCTTCCTGGAGACCCGCTTCCTCTGCGCTCCGAGCTGGTGTCTGAGACAAAGCGGCCGCTTCCTCCCCGCGGCCCCCGAGCTCTGCGGAGCTGTGTGCCCAGAGGAGCAGATGATGCTCCTGAGGGCTCTGGGGAGGGGCTTTACCAACAGTTAGAAACCTCACAACCACCGGAGGAGCTGGGACCATTCCTGTCCTCACTGTACAGAGGAGGAAAATGAGGTTCAAAGACATGAAGTCACTCAGCCCCGATGGAAATCACGGATCTAAGCCACAATCATCGATGCTGCTAAAACCATGAGATGGGAGGGGAGGGTGCTTGATGAGGGATGCATCGGGCTGAGACCTCAGCCCTGATCAATTTTAACATCACCACATGTGGTGTGCCTCCACGTGTGACTGCAAAGAAAACACACACCTAAGGCCCTCATATAAGTAAGAGGATGGGCTACACAAGGTTATCATATAAGTAAGAGGACCTGAGGCTTCACAGTGATGAAGCTCTCTAAGCCTGGGCAAGGGGGCATTGTTACAATCTCAAATAATACCAGTGCCTGGCTCATGTGGCTCAGTTGGTTGAGCGTTGGTCCCATACACCAGGAGGTCATAGGTCCGATTCCTCATCAGGGCACATGCCTGGGTTGCAGGCTTGATCCGGAGACAGCCAATGGATGGTTCTCTCTCATCGATGTTTCTCTCTCTCTTCCTCTCTCTGAAATCAATAAAAGCATATTTTACACACACACACACACACACACACACACACAAAACAAAACAAAACAAAACAAAACAAAAACAAAAGCAGCCAGCAGCAGTGACTGAAATTGCTAAATGCCACTCCAATTCTCCAATGTTAATTTCCCAGCCTCCCTTGCAGTTCAGGGCAGCCAATGAGATGTAAGCAAAGTTGCTGGATGGGACTTCTGGGTAAGCTCCTCACTCGGGGAACAATAGCTGCAGAGTACCCCGTTACCCTCTTTTCATTCCTAGCTTCCTGCTTACATTTCCGCCACGATGATTGGACTCCGCTGCCATCTTGAACTGTAAAAACAGCTTTAAAAATGGAAGGCACTAAGGGTAAGGGGACAGACAGAAAGAGCCTGGGTCCTTGATGGCAGAGGAATGGCCATGCCGGTGACTGCCTATGGCCAAGACTCTCTCCTTGATCACATCTGACCAGACTCCCCTGAACTCTCTTTTCAACTAGGCCCTGACTTTTGAGTTTCCACGTTTCTCTCTGCACTGTCCAATTTTAGCAAGAACCCTGCTAAATCAGTTTAGCCAGAAACCCTCCACCCTCAGCACCTGACCGCCCTGGGCACAGGATCGGCCTACTCATCCTCCACCATCCTCCAGGCGATGCCAGACCACCCTGGCCGCCTTCAGCGAGAGCCTGTGAGGCCAGGTCAGCCAGAACCCTCCCTTCCCCCTGATGTCTGCCCTCAGGAACTTTCTACCCTCTGACCGCCCCCACCGGCACCCTGCTCCTTCGCTGTAAGTTCCCTTCGCTGCCTTGTCCTTGTTTGATGTGCAGCCTGATCTCTCTCCCCGTCTACAGGACCCCGCTGTGGTGGCCGCGCTTGGACAGAGCCTTCCTTCCTACTATCTTTAACATGTCGTAGTTTGTTTCTTTGACGTCTGCCTTTGGGCTTCATTGATGGGAGAGAAAGAGATCTCTGTGCAGTGTGAGCCCCTCATGTGGGTGTTTTGTTCAGGGCAGATGGGTCTAATCCGCATTGTTATAAACGGCAACCTCAAACGCAGAAGCAGGATGGGATTCTGCCTCTTCACCGAGGCCCTTGCTTGGAGGCTCTCAGCCTTCCTGATAAAACTCTCTCTTTTGTGATAAATATTTTGCAAGGCTCTCTTGATCATCTTGAGACCAATTCGCATGTAATATATCCAAATCAGTACAAAATTCTTCCGAGATCATTATTCTAATATAAAGGAAAAATGGAAGTAATTTGTAAAAAAAAAAAAAAAAAAAAAAAGTGTATTTCAATATATAAATGTTGGGCACAAGGACCCAGCAGACACAGTAAAGCAGTCAGATGCCAGCACCTACACGTAACATCCCCGTGTGCGTGTGAGCACTTGCGATGCAGGCCCCCCGGGGGTTAGCAGTGACTCAGACACAGGAGTGGTGTTGTCCTTGGGGTGTGACTTTCTGAAAAGGCAAACAAACAGCCCTCGGCGAAGTTTCAGTCCTATCGAAACAAAGCATCACCTTACCCTGGTTTACACAGCAGGTGCATTTCTGGGACACGTGACATTAAACCACACAAAAAATAATTTGTGAGTAAACATAAAACAAAAATGCTTTGGGTGCACACATACATACAAATACTTCGTGTTTACATGTGAAACAGAAACTTCTAGGAGGAGCTCATTGCAAACAGGTTTCTCACCTACATGAACAACTGGCAGGACACCGAGAATTCAAGTGAGGTGCAGGGCAGCTTAGTTACATGAGATCGCCCCTCAATGGACCCCCACACCTGCCAGGACTCCCCTCCAGGCAACCTGAGCACGAAGAGCACTTCTGCAACTTCCCAAGCGCCCCCCAGTGTCCGCACTGAAAATTGCTGGCAGAGCGCGCCCTTGGAAACGCAGACTTGAACTTGTGCAGTTAGTTCCAGGAGAGCAAAGCCAGCCGCCAAAATGAGAGTGGTGCTTCTCCTTCGTGCTCCTTCCCTATGCCAAGGGCAACCCTGGGCTCAGGCATCCTGGTCCCCGTTTGCCAGACGGAGAAGCAGAAGACGCTGGGCAATCACTGAGCTAAAGGGGCTGTGCCCTCGATACTTCCGTTCCAGACCTCCCACCTAACAAAGGAGGAGGGAGAATAACCGCCCACACCGCTCTCTGCTTTGTATACAGACACCCGGCCAACCTGAACATTTTTCTCAGAGGGCACTGGCCCATGGCTCTGGGCTGGCTAATTCATCCCTGGATAACGTGGAATTATAACCCAGTGATGCCCGTAGGGATAGAGAGGACATGCCCCTGTGGCCCATTTCTGCCAACCACAAATCACTCGGCCCGAATGCGGCAGGGATGAGCAGGAGCTCCTTTAGACCCACAGTCCCGCAGCCAGCCCGTGGCTGATACCCAGCGGCAAGAGGAACGCTATTAAAGAGGTTCCCAAGAACGGCTACATGAGAGGAATCAATACAAAATGCAAAAATTCATACGCCTTCTACAAGAAACCCCAATAATACCCGACCAGTGTTTTTGTTCATCTATCAACACCAGATTGGCACCACCGACCTTTGGACATGGTGAGTTCCATGGTGATTTCTCTCCTCCCCTCCATCGGCACAGGGTGGACACTCAACTTTCCCACCTGTCCCTCTCAATGTTTCCACATCCATTTTTCATTTTAAAGTAATAAATAAATAAATAAATAAATAAATAAATAAATGCTTTCTTTACACAGGTTTTTGCTTTTTTCTTGAAACAGCAGAGACAGGCTGGCAGAAGTTTCTTGAAGCGTAGGTCCGGCAGACAAAGGTTTCCAGGAAAGTGCAGTTGCTTCCCTCTGACTGGGCAAAGGGAGGGCCCGGAAGGATACTGTCCTTATGGGCCTTCTCACACGTGTTTATCAAATGTAATGCTCAGGGCCGCCCTGCTCGGGTGGGCATCTCCATTCTCACTTACAGATGGAAAAGAAGAGAGGATGGCTTGCTCAGGTTCCCAGGGCAGGCGTTGGAGTTGGGTTCTGAAATACAGATGTGTCTGAACAAGGAAACCATGGCGAGTCTATGCCACCCTTTGAAATTTACCAGCTTGAGCAGCTTTGCCCTCCTCACCACTGCACAGGGGCCAGGTATTCACTGCCTGTCTGGCATCGTCCGTTTTGTGGCTGGACTTCCTGCCCTCCGAACCTGTCTGAGTCCCCAAACCTGGAACTCCAGGGCTGAAACTGTACATGGAGATTCTACCTACAAAGTCCTTTGCAAAGTAGCTCTCTCCCCTTGGAGTTCCGTCTCTCCCACAAATACAAGTGAGTACAACTCTACTGGTCTCTCCCTGTGAAGAACTGTTGAAGGAAGTTGTCAATTCCAGGGAGCTCTGCCAGGATTGCTCTGTAACTCAGTAAACGTTTACTGAATAGCAATCTATATATATATATAAAAGGCTAATATGCAAAGTGTCCCCCTGGGAGTTCGACCGGGAGCCTGGGAGTTCGATTGCTCACTATGATGAGCGCTGACCACCAAGGGGGCAGTGCAGAACAAAGAAAGGCCCCGGCCGGCAGCTGGCAGCAGGGGAAGGCCCAGGGACCCTAACAGTTTACAAATTCCATGCACCGGGCCTCTGATAAATGAATAAACAAGAAAACTGGTGAATGTACCCCATGCTTCCGTGGACTGAGAATACATTCCCAGTTATACGGCTGGTACCGGCCTGCTGCAGCCATTGGCTCTGCTCCTCTCCCCGTTGCTTTAAAGGGAAGCCCTCCAGGAACAGAGAGGAAATTGCCCCAATAAACACGATATTACTTTATGTCCTTGATTTCCTCTGTGACAGAGCGGAGCATTTGCTCTAATGCCTCCTCGAGTCAGCACAAAACCTCACCCCCCCAAAAGAGAGAGGCGAGACAGAGAAAGGAGGGCATTTGTCACAACTGTAATTAGGCTCGGCACCAAATTGTTTTAAAGATACAGTGTCAATATTTTGCAGACTAGTCCCCTGTGCGGCCCAGAGCCTGGGAGCACCCAGCTGCTATTTTTAACTTCATAATCTCATTCTGGCTAAATGATGCCGTCAACTCATAATATGCAGCCCACGTTGGCACATCGACAAGAGGAGCTACTGGTACCTTGGAGGACAAGTACTTAATGGTGAATATATTTACTCAAGTTACATTTCATTTGCCCTGTGTCATCCCAGAAGACTAGGGAGCCACTCTTTACTTCTCTCCATGTTTTGTTTTTTTTAAAATATATTTTATTGATTTTTTACAGAGAGGGAGGGAGAGGGATAGAGAGTCAGAAACATCGATGAGAGAGAAACATCGATCAGCTGCCTCCTGCACACACACACACACCCTCCACTGGGGATGTGCCCGCAACCAAGCTACTTGCCCTTGACTAGAATTGAACCTGGGGCCCTTCAGTCCATAGACTGGCGTTCCATCCATTGAGCCAAACCGGTTTCGGCTCTTTCGGCTCTCTCCATGTTTTAACATCTGCAATTGATCAGGCCCTTGGGGATCTCCCATGTTTTCCAAAAAGGTGACTGTGATGAGTTTCTGGGGGTGAATGCTGCTTCCAGGCTCCGAGGGCTCCTGCCCAGCTCAGGAGGGGAAAAGCCGGCTGTGGAACCCGAATCCCGGAGACAGAGGAGGTGACAAGCCCCACAGTAGCTGCTGGGTGCCCCCTAGGGCTTCTGAAGGGGCAGGACATCTTATTTCTATGTAAGCCTCAAGCTAATTCTGTCCCCAAGGCCTGGCCTGGCCTGGCCTTGTCTTGCCTTGCCTTGCCTTGCCTTTTCTTTTCTTTTCTTTAAAAAAATGTATTTTTTTGATTTTTACAGTCTGGAAGAGAGAGGGATAGAAAGTTAGAAACATCGATGAGAGAGAAACATCTATCAGCTGCCTCCTGCACACCCCCTACTGGGGATGTGCCCACAACCAAGGTACATGCCCTTGTCCGGAATCAAACCTGGAAACTTTCGGTCCTCAGACCGATGCTCTATCCACTGAGCCAAACCAGCTAGAGCCCTAAGGCCTTTCAATTAGGAATATGTTTAGGTGGAAAAAGATGTTGGAGCAGATTTCCCCCCTGTTTTTCATGTAAATTAAGGGTTGGGTTGCACGGGTACTCATCTCCAGCTGTTTCAGGAGTAGAATGATCAGCTCTTCAAATGCACTGCGACCACACAGTAGCACTTCGGCGGTCTTCCCTCCCAACCTGCATAACCTCCATCTACTCACGAGGACAAACTAAGACAAAACCAAATTGCAGGTCATTTTGCCAAAAAACTGGTCTGTGCTCTGACAGATATTAGTGCCATGAGCGTGAAAAGCTGAGAATCGCTCCCAATTGGAGGACACATGACCACAAAGTGCCACGTGTGATTCGGACGGCATCTTTTTGCTACAAAGGACTTGCCTGAAGCCCCCGGCGGTATTTGAACATGGCACTGTCCTTCAAAACACAGTGCTGGGCAATGCTGCTCTCCTTGAATGGGATTAATTGCACTGCTGTGTTATAAGATAATGCCCTTGCTCTCTAAAACTTAATCTTAACTGGAAAACAAAAAACAAAAACACACACACAAAAAAACACAACGAAACTAAAACAAAATTGAATGAGAATATGCATATAATATGCACACTGTATTAGTTTCCTTTGATTGCTTCAACAATTTACCACAAACTTAATGGCTTTCAAGTAACACAATTTCATTATCTTTCCATTTTGGAAGTCAAGTTTAAAAATGGGTCTTATTGGGCTGAAATCGAGCTGTCTGCAAGACTATATTCATTTTGGGGGAGAATGTGGGGTGGGTTTATGTTGTTGTTGTTGTTTTGTTTGTTTGTTTGTTTCCTTTTCCAGCTCTGGAATCGCCTCACATTCCTTGGCTCATGGCACCCTTCCATCCTCACAGCCTGTGATGGCCAGTCGAGTCTTTGTCATGATGCCATTTCTTTGGTTCAGACTCTCCCGTCTCCCTTTTTCTCTTTTACAAGGACTCTTGTGCTTACATTGGACCCACCTGGATAAGCCAGGATACTCCTCTACCTTAAGTCAGCTGGTTTGCAACCTTAAGTTTGTCTGCAACCTTAATTCCCCCTGCCATGTCATGTACTGTATTTATAGGCGCCAGGGATCAGGATCTGGGCATCTCGGAGGTCCATTACTCTTTGTAACACACACACACACACACACACTGAAAGAAAAATAAAACAATGTGTTAAGATGATAACAAGTTAACTATATGCACCTGAAACCTCTGTGTTCATGTTAACCAATGTCACCCCAATCAACTTAATTAAAAAAGACCCCCCCCCCCCAAACACACACACAAAAACAAGTTAACAATAGATGATACGTAGAAGCTAATTGTAATAGTCTTTGGGGGTTTGAAAATTTTTCAAAATACAAAATTTAACTTTAAAAAGGTCCCTCCTTACAACAGTGCTGGATGTTTTAAGTAGCGCGAATGCACAATCCCTCCTCTGAAATTCAAAAGCTCTGAAAGGGACCTCTTTGGTTTCAAAACTCCACCTGAACCGTCCGGAGGCCCTCACAGCCGCTCTGTACGCCCCGCTGTGCTGCTAGCTCATCACCGCCCTTCACCCCCTCCGCCCTGCCTCCGGGGCAGCCCCACGGGCCAGGCTGGAAGGTCCTGGGAGGCAGATCTGGGAGGCAGTGCCCAGAGCTCAACAGAGCAAAGGCCCAGGCCACCCAGCTTCTGTGAGGCCAGCAGCACTCAGCCCCAGGGCCAGCAGAGGAGGACCCAGGGCCGGGAGCACAGATGGCTTTGGGAGGAGGGGACGCTTATTGGAAAGCGGGTGGAGACCAGCCAGAGCGAGGGCCTGTGAGAGCAAGTCAAATCCTGATCCGAGGGGAGGGAGGTTGCGGGCAGAGGCCAGGCCATGGAAGAGGCTTCTCAGTAAGGAAACTACCTTGATCCTGAAGTCCCTGAGAAGCCACCGTAGGGATTTTTGTTTCGGAATATTGAATAAGAGAACACACGAACCCGCAAATACATGTGGTGGGCAGCTGTTAGGTGGGATGCCAGTGATTCCTGCCACCCACACGCTGGTGTGGTTCCCCGTCCCTCACCCTGGCCTGAGTGCGGGCTAGACCTGGGACTCGCTTCTAAGGAATAGAATCCGGCCAAGGTCTCGGGCTGTCACTCTCCAGATTCCTTCATAAGCGCTCTGGCTTCCCCTCAGACCCCCTCTTTGGCTTCCACTCACTCACCCACTCCCTCCGATGGAGCATTCGCCAGGCTGCAGACTGCAGACTGCAGGGACCCGGGGCTCTCAGTGCAACAACAATGAGGCTGACAACCCCGCCAGGGCGGCTGAGGGCAGATCTCTCGTCGTTCGGCCTTGAGTGCATCGCAGCCCCAGCCAACAGCTCGCAGCCTCTGTGAGTCCCTGAAGTGGAGGCTCAGGCCCACGGAAGCTGTGAGATACGGTACATGATTTGCCACTTTAAATTCTTAAGTTTTGGGGTAATTTGTTATGCAGTGATATCTAAAAAGAAAAAAAAAAAAAATTTGACCCACCAGCTGCTTGAAAAAATAAGAGCTTCAAAGCCTCCTGGGTCAGCCTTCCTTTATCCCCCCTCACCCCCTTACTCCCGCCAGAGGTAACCTCCCTCCAGAATGTTGTGTTTATCACCCGCTGGCTTTTCCTTAGTATTTGAACCCCTGTATGATTGCCTAAACAAATTGTATCGACTTTTGCAGGTTTTAGAGCTTTCTTCGAACAGTCACACTCTATAAATGCTTCTGCCACTTCCTTTTTTAACATCCCAAACGGAATTCCTGTGACAGAGCCATGTTGATCATATGGTTCATTCATTTTCACTGATGTGAATTTCTCCATCTCCTGTCCTTGGACACGTAGAATGTTTTCAGTGTTTTGCTATGGCAACCAGGCTGCTATGGACGTTTCTGTGCATGACTCCTGGAACATATGAGCCAAGATTCCTCAGGGGTATCCACCCCGGGGTGGAAGTGCCAGCTTATATGGTATAGCCATCTTCAACTTTATAACATAAGGCACAGTATTTTCCAGTGTCATACGATACTCCTTTACACTCCCAGCTGGAAGTGCATAAGAATTCCTTTGTTCTACATCTGAGATTGTCGGATTTATTCATTTTTTGCCTTTTTGATGGCCATAAAATGATGTCAAGATTTTAATTTGCAAGATGAACATTTTTTTCACATTATTGTATATTAAGTTTTATTCTCCTGTGAAATACTTATTTATGACTTTCGTCTAGGTTTTTATTGGGTTGTCTCACAGTTCTTTATATATTCTGAGACTATACCTTGTCAGCTATATATTTATGTTCTAAATACATTCTCCTAGCTTTGGAATTATCTTTTCATTACTTTTGAAGTGTTTTGAAGAAAAGGCATTATGAAGTTTAATGTAGTCTAATTTATTAATCATTTCCTATATGAAATGCACTGTGTCTTCCTTTAGAAAACTTCCTTTTCCCACTAGTTTAAAAAGACTTTCTCCTTAACATTGCAGAAGTTTGGCCTCTCACATTTAAATGGATTCTTAGTATTGTGTAAGGTACCCACCAATTAAATGTGACTATTCGAGTTCATTAATCATTCATATGGAAAACCTTGTTGGATGGTCCAGCCAGTTCTGATTTGCAATGCTCTCTCTGACACTGTTAAGTCTCTGCATAAGTGTATGTCTGCTTCTGGGTTCTGTCCTATGTTCCATTGTTCTAGTTATATATCCCTTTACCAATACCATACATCTTAATTCATCTAACTTCATAATAATGTCACCTTACCTTATCCTTCTTTAGACACACCCAGGTTATTCTGTTTCATCATGTACATTTTGCAATTATTTTAACTAAATTCCAAGAAAAATGCTGCTAAGTTAAGAGTCCATAGGTCTACACTAGAGGTAATTAGTATTCTAAATATTACTTTTCTATCCATTATATGTTGTACCTCTCCAATTATTTAGAATTTTTATAGTTTTCTAAGAGTCTTATCATTTTCTTCATATTTTTCTGGACTTTAGATCGTTATTTTTTGCTGTTGCTACTGTAAATGGTATTATTTAAAATTTACAGTTTATTGCTGCTATAAAGCACAATCATTTCTTTATATCTAACATTGTTAAACATGTTAACTTTAATAATTTATCTATAGATTGGTAATCAATAGCGCAGTTTCCTCTTTCTAATCATTTTTGGCTAGGATTGTTAAGTACAATATTGAGTAAAAGTGGTAATGACACTTTTCTTGACTTGTTCCTGATTTTAAAAGAAATTTCACTTTTAAGTAGATGAATTTAAGGGCAATTTGCCCTCGTCATTAGGAGAAAGTTAGGGTTTCTGGTGCACAGTGAGGCCAGGGAGTAATAGGAAGGGGGACCCAGAAGATCCACTTGGGCGTCAATTTTGATGGTATCTGGACAAGTGATGCAAACTCCTGCAAAGGTTATGGTGACCAGAATGCAGACCCCTCAGAGATGAGAGTCTGAACCATGCTACCACGTGCCACTGAGACCAATAAAAGCATGACTTGGGAGCGAGGGCTCTCTATAATAGAACGGATAGCGGAACAGGAGAGGGATGAGTACTAGTTTCATCTCCCAAGAAGTGCTTGGGGCTGTGACCTCATAACCTTCCTCCTGAGATTTCCCCAGCAAGGGCAGCTCACTGGCATTCTGGAGCTGCAGGGCACTGGGTAGACTGTAATGAAAGGAGAATGCATCACACAGATGCCTGTTTCAAGGAATTTATTCACTCGATCTAAATTGTTGCATTTATTGGCATGCACTTTTCATATTTTTAAATTAGCCTTTCAGTATCTGTGGTACTTGTAGGCAGTCTTTGCTTATATTTTTGTAGAGACTGTTCAGTTCTTTGCTTTTTTAATGTATTTTATTATATATTCTGTAAAATATATTGTATTTTCTCCTAGTCTGTGGCTTTTTACTTTTAATGTCTTTTTACTTTTTAAAAATGTTTAGTGCATTAATCCTTGCCTACTCCAAGGTTGCAAAGATACTGTTTTCTTCTGCATTTGCAATTTTAATTTTTAACTTTATCAGTTTTTTGTGTGCTTGGTGAGATAATGGTTCATTTTTATCCCTATTGATGTCCACTTGCTCTAGCACACTTATTGGAGGTGAGAGAGCTAAAAAAACAAAAACAAATCCAAAACCAGCATATAATCTAGGAAGTGCAGATCATATAAGCTAGGCCACTCAAACAGTTCAGTAAGTCTATACAGTGGAGATCAATCTATTAAGACAGTTGTGAAAGCTAGGATTCAGAAGCAGCGATTGAAAACTGGCTATTTACCTTGACAATAAAAGACTCAGGAGATAAGGTGCTTCGGGAGAGTAGGAACTTAGAACAGAGGTTTGACACTAAATTTTGTTGGGCTGAATGTGATGAGTTCCTTTGAATGAGACTAGGTTTGGAATCCTGGGCCTACCAGCTGGTTTTAAATCTCAAATCAGTGTTGTCAAGTCCCAGAATAGAAAAAGATGTTATTTCTCCTGATGAGCTGCTACTTTTCTTTGCTTCAACAAGGAACGTTCGTCTCGTATCAGTCCTTCAAATTTCGTTTTTTTTTTTTTTTTTAGTCCTTCAAATTTCTATCGTCGCATCAGAACCTGGTTAAAATACTATTTTTATCTGGCTGGTGTGGCTCAGTGGTTGAACGCTGACCTATGAACCAGGTCACGGTTTGATTCCTGGTCACGGTTTGATTCCATGCCCCCAGTAGGGGGCATGCAGGTGGTGCCCATCGATGATTCTCATCATTTATGTCTCTCTCTCCGGCCCCCAAATCAATAAAAATACATTTTAAAAAGTACTGTCTTCTCCAGGCAACCATTCCAGATTTTCCTGAATTACTCACCACAACTCTTTCAGAGAACACAGGACATCCCTGAGGCTCAAAGGGAGACTTAAGAGCAGCTCACATAGAACAAACTGAACCTGATGTGAAGATGACTTTAAGCGCGCGGGAGGGGGGGGGGGGGGATCAGAGGTTCCTCAGTAGCACCAGGATAAAAGCTAAGTTCTGTATAGATCAACTTCAAAAACAGTTCATGCTATCCCAGTTTACATCCATATCTCCACTTCTCATTACTTCCCAATGTTTTATTCTGGGCAGATCCACAGTTCTTTCCTTTGAGTGAAAAGGTGGTTTTTTAAAAAAATCATCTCAATGTCATCCTAAGTGTTGATGAAAAACCTAGTATAAATATAACATTCAGAACATCCGATAAAGGCTCAGTTGTGACTAATATCCCTGTAAGTATCACTTGTCTATTCACCCAAAGTTAGACCAATATTTGGCATGTTCCTCAAAGATCTATAAAGGCTGTTGGGAGAGCCCATGAAATCACTGTATACACATAGCACTATATGAATTTAAATTACTGGACTGACTGTATAAAGGTAGCTCAGTGGTCTGTGCAATGCAAAAAATAAAGGAAATAATTTAACTACAATTGTCTGCTTAGTTAAGTTTTATCAGTTGTACAGAGATGTCACACCTGAACCTTAAGAAATCGTAAACTCACAGCTCCCGATATTCAGTAATGAACACATACGTACAATTTAAACTTGGGACACTTGAGCTGTTATACCAACCTCAACCATTATTTTGCCAATGTCTTCACTGTACCCAGTATTTCAGTCTTCAGTGGAAAGTACTGTTAAGGCCAAACAATTTCAGCTTTATGTAACTTTCAGAAATGAACATGACAAATTGGTCCAGGTTTCCTCACCTAGGAAACTGAGTGATGTTTCATGGTAGCTATGATTTGGGAAAACTTGGATAAAACATAAAGTGGGTAGATAGGTACCTACATAAAACATACCTGTGTCACTTGTATTTCAACCTATCACATGTAAATTCATTTTGTTATTCTAAACACATTTCCAGCTTTTTACTTTTAAATACCTTAGCTTTCCTAAAAGCAGGAACTAAAACAAACAAAAAAAAAGCTACTAATAAAAACACACACATTACATCCTAGGAAGGTATTAAACAAATAACAATCTTGCTTCAATTTCTCAGATGTTCTTTGCAAACTACATATTTAAAAAGTACAGGACTTAAAGATCAATACACCTGTGTAAAATGTGGAACAGAAATTTCTTACGGAACTATGAGTTTATTTCACCTTTTGATTTGCAGAGATTTCACCAGGCCTAGCAGATAGGAGCCTAACATACAACTTGAAAATGGCAATGCTAATCCTAAAGTATGATTATATCCTCACCATACCCTAGTATTAGGGTCTACACTAATAAAAAAGATACAAATTCGAGACACCCACCAGCCAATCAGGAGCATGCAAATTAGCCCAACAAAGATGGTGAGTTAATCTGCATACACAGGGGTGGGATGCTCGCATAGTTCCGCACTGCTCCTGCTGCTGTGGGCCTCTGGGTAGGGCGGGAAGGCGGGAAGGCGGAAAGGCGGCTCCCTCCCGGCTTGGGACTGGAACGAAGGCGGAAAGGTGGCTCTGGCCTGAGCGAAGGCAGTGGCTGCAGTCAGGGGAAGGCAGGCCCATTCTTGCATGAAGATGCGTGCATTGGGCCTCTAGTACATATATAAGGTGACCAGACGTCCTGCTTTTGTGCTTTTGGTGGGACAGTTCCGATTTTTAACAACTTGTCCCTTGCCCCGCGGCGTTTTAAAAAAGTCCTGACAAAAGCGGGACGTCTGGTCACCTTACATATATTAAAAAAACACCGGCCCCACCTTGTTTGGCTCAGTGGATAGAGTGTCAGCCTGCAGACTGAAGTGTCCAGGGTTTGATTCTGGCCAAGGGCACATGACCGGTTGCAGGCTCAATCCCAGTAGGGGGCATGCAGGAGGCAGCCAATCAGTTATTCTCTCTCATCACTGATATTCCTCTTTCTCTCCCTTCTTCTCTGAAATCAATAAAATAGTAAAGAAAAACATGATATTTTCATAAGCATATTTTAATTTTTTAACTTTCCACAATTCAAATAAAATTCAGCTAGTTAACAAACACAGAGGAAATGCACATAATTTACAGGCATGTACAGAATACAATAGCAATCCTCATATAAATGGTCAAAAGATATCAACTCCTGAAGTTAATTATTAGCTATGACTTTGAAAGGTCAAGATTTAATTGTTCACATATACAGGGGTACACATTCAAAATGTTTAACACAAAAACTGAGTGAAACTAGAATTTTCAGTTTCTAAAAAAGAGTAACATAAAAAGCAGTATATAACTTAATGAGAAATATAAGGGCATGACAGAGAAGAGATCTGAGTAGGCAGAAAGTTAGTACATTATGTCTTTATATAATTCCTTCCAATTTAAATCACTCAGAACTATCTGTTCTTAGGAATGTTGAAGTCATGATCAATATTAGAGGAAAAAGCTAAACTATTATATTTATCAGACCCAGAAGGGTCCCTATATATACTATTGTACTAACAGTCTGGGCAGAAGAGCATGTAAACAACCAAAGACAGGCATGAACCACACCAGGAGAGGAAAGGACAGATTGATTTCTAGCATTCAAATCCTTCAAGTTCAAATTAATATTTTTAGTGATTTAACACAAATATAAAAATACTGACATGTTTATGCTCCAATAAGGTTAAACCCTCATTGTTTTTAACCCAAACTCTGCTGGTCTTGATATACTAATGCTTTTCTACAATGGGCATTAGGTTTTAGGAGACAAAAGGCTGGATTAAATTATCTTATAATATTCTATTCTTGGTTTTGAAGTTACAAATCAATTACTTGTGGGCCCCATCCAGAAAGGCTGGTTCCACAGTTACATACATAATAAAAATTAAGATAAGACTTTGGTGATAGTTTTTCCCTGGATTTAAAAGCACTGTATAGGTTCCCACAATCACAGGGTTTGGTGATTATTAAATTTGGACTTTAAAATTAAGGGGACTGTTTTCTATGAGCCATAGGCACCAGAGTTCTTTCTGCTGCTCTATGAGAGTATGCTATTTCAGTATCTACTGCTTTAACCTGAAAAAGTTCAGTTTAATTTTCTCCAATAAAAATACATAGCCATCTGAAGAGTGCTGACTACCTCCATATTAGAAATAAAATGTTATCTGATAGAAAACAGATGAAAACAAAACACTTAAAAAAAAGTCCAACGCTTTAAGTATACGTTTTTCTTTTTAAACATTTACATCAATTAAAAACAAAAGCTACAAAGAAGTGTTTTAGAGGCAAATTTTATAAATAACTTGTAGTGTTTTTGTTTTTCAAATTATCTCTGCCATACATAAAGTAAGCTACAGCTGACTGTACTTTGGGGTAAAAAGAAAACAAACGACAGTGCTCCTTTCCAGTTGTTGCACAAAGAAACAAAGCCTAAGACTAAGACCTTTTCCTTCCGGTGCATACATAAAACTCACTTTTAAAAGCTATGCACTAAAGGTCAACGTAAATTTTACTTGCTAAATATAAACAGGAATAGAATACATGTTCATCCTTGAAGGACACTTGCTATGAATTTGCTACAACTAAATAATAAGATGTTCCTCAGCTGCTGGTTTCCATATCATTCTTAGCATTTATGGGGTACTGAGATCATTAAGCTAAGGGGAGTCTCTGTCCCACTTCAATACAACTAATGTTTACGAATCTTCACAAAGCAAATGGCACTACGTTAGGCAGGACGAGTGGCACCTGAAAAGGCAAACACTGTAGATGGAGACTTTCTTTACAGATTTAAGTTAGAAACCCATTTTTTTGTGGGTTGTTGTTGTTAGTTTTTTTTTTTTTTTTTGGCATGTTCCTCAATAAATATCAAAGCTGAAATTCACCATAAAAGTTAAGAATAATTCCAAAGGTGATGAAACTCAATTTTGCCTTTGGTCTCCAAATAGATTGGAATGTTTTCAATTCCAATCAAAGCACCTAAAAAACATCCAGTTATTGTTGTTTACAAGGAAGGTAAGAAGGGGGAGGAATTTAAGAGGGCACTGTGTTTCATTGGTGACAGCAGAGAAGCTTGCAATGACATGCTATAATTTTCGATGTTAGGTCACTACAGTGTACATAGAATGCTTAACCATTTACATTAAAGATTTCCAAACAACATACCAAGAGTCCAGAAAAAATGTTATGAACACTTTCTGCCTAATACATGACCAATATTTAAAAAAAAAATTTTTTTAACATGGGATTCTCTCCTTTTACTACCTCCCCCGCTGAAAGGCCACAAAGTGCATTCACAGAGTCGTTCTTAAGGTAAAGCCATTGCACAAATGTACAGTTCATGTGTATTGAAATGAGTACCACATTGGAGGTTAACTGTAGAAATTTTCATACAGCAACAACTGTAAGCTAAAGCCTCTTAATACATCTTCCTAAGGGTCATACATATAATACATGTAAAATATTAAAGGGTGCAGTCGAACTCAACAGCAAAATGTAAAAGCTATATCCTGTTAGCACACTTAATCTGAATTAACTTGAATCTTTCTGATTTACCATTCAAGAAACTAGGATAAATTTCTTTGCAAAAGCAGTTTGTCATTTACAAAATGATCCCATGCCAATTAGGATCACTCACCTGCTCAATCAGATAGCAGGCCCTTGGTATTTATGTCGCCTTAAAAACAAAACAAAACAAAAAACTTGAGGGGCAAAACTGAAAATTACCATTTTCTCTATGAAATAAATGTAATCTATATAGATCTGGAAAAAAAATCCAAAGGTTCAAATTCTTAATGTGAAAGCAAACTGAGAAAGACCCAGGAGTGGAAAATTTTTTCCATTTTAAGAAAACAATGCTTGTGGTAATTCAAGTTCAAAACCAGTAAATCACTGAAAAGACAACTGCATTCATTCAAGAGAGGATATGCTGAAATGGCCTAAAAATCAATATTTTTACTAGTTTATTTTGTCCCAATACCATTTGAGTTTGATACGTAAATTAACTAGTTGTGTCCACATTATGATAAACAGCAAGCATCTGCTGCAGCAGTAGGAACCAAAACATTTTAATGACAAAGATATCAAGATACTTAGGACAGTATTTCATTAGTTGTCAACTGATGCCAAATAATTAACTTTAAAGTACTGAGCCAGATCCTCTCAAGGACTAATGTGAAAGTGATAGTGAGAATCACACTATTCCTGTTATTTTATAAGAATTACACAGAAGCCAAAAGTTAGAAATTTATGACCGCCAATACTATCTTTGGATAGCTTATAGACTAGTATATAACTAGGGATGGCTTTGTTTAGAAGACTGGAAAAGTATTCATGGAATAAATACTATACTCTGCCACAAATAAACAAAATGCAGCTGTGTCCCATGGACATGGTAGAGAAAATGGCAATTTTGAGGAAGGAGTGCTTCTAAAGGCTTTTTCTTGAAGGCAGCCAGGTTTTATTCACATTACTGAAAAGGTCAAGTAATGTGATTATGATTATTTGAATTCCAACAACCAGACTTCCACTTAGACATAGTGACACATTCCCAAACCATTTTTCTTCTGTCCATCATGCTGGTTCCGATACTCCATGGTCCACTGTACTCTTTTGGTCTCCCTCTTTCTATCCGGCGGCCTGACATTGCTATCCATTGAGCAGGTAAACCACCAGTTCATAGGTGGCCATCATGATGGCTGTGTTGGGAATCTGCCTCACCAGATGTGTCGTTAGACCACGGTAAAGAGACCCGTAACCTTCCTCTTGAACAACCAAAGACAGTGTCTGAAAAAAAGATCTGTATTTTGTTCCCTCTTCACGTAGTCTTGTTCTTACAACTTCTGTTTAGGAAAAAAAATTAAGATCATTTTATTTAAACCTCAGTGATATCTTTACATCCTCTTAATACTGAACACATCCCATTTACTGTAAGTGTAAGCTTAGGATAAATAAGAAATTTTGATATGTAACTTACTGAAACTAGTCACATTATAACGCCACCAAACTTCTAAGATTGCTGGCTAAAGTCATGTGTACTTATAAAAATTTCATAGATTCCTGAATGGTGAAAGACAGAATGAAATAAAAGGATCCTTTGTATACTAGATATAGATAAAAGGGAGAATAAATGTGATCGGAAAAAGGTGAAGGAGCAGGAAAGGAAATGGAGGTGGTATCAAAGATGAAAGAAGCAGAAAAGTGGACAGCACCATGAGAAAATAGAATTACTAATCTGTCTACATGGTCTGCATGTACCAACAAAAATTGCATGTAGATAAGACTGAAAATGTTTAAAATACAAGCTGCTACCCAGCCAGTATGGCTCAGTGGTTGAATCAGGAGATTGCAATTCAATTCCTAGTCAAGGCACATGCCTGGGTTGTGGGCTTGATCCCCAGTAGGGAGCTTGCAGGAGGCAGCCCATTAATTATTATTTTCTCACCATTGATGTTCTATCTCTCACTTTCTCTCTGAAATCAATAAAATATATTAAAAAGAGAAATGAGGACTTTCCTCGGGAAACTGAGATAAATTCATAGTCCAACTTGGCTAGAGTTATTTTTATTCATAAATTACATTTTAAAGCATATACTCATTTTCTAGACCTGTTCATTTTTCCTAATACAGCTTTAACCACAGAGCCTTAGCTTTTATAGAGTGAATATACATGTTTTTTTTAAATATATTTTATTGATTTTTTACAGAGAGGAAGGGAGAGGGATAGAGAGTTAGAAACATTGATGAGAGAGAAACATCGACCAGCTGCCTCCTGCACACCCCCTACTGGGGATGTGCCCTCAACCAATGTACATGCCCTTGACTGGAATCGAACCTGGGACCTTTCAGTCCGCAGACCAATGCTCTACCCACTGAGCCAAACCGGTTTTGGCTATAGATGTTTATTAGTGTAACAAAAGTGAAGCAATTAACTCTGGCCAGGTAGCTTAGCTGGTTAGAGCATTATCCCCATATGCCAAGGTTGTGGGTTTAATCCCCGGTCAGGGCACATACAAGAATCAACCAATGAATGCATAAATAAGTGGAAAACAGATGGATGTTTCTCTCTCTAAAATTCAATAAATAAAATAAAATAAAATAAAAAAAACCCCACCAAAAACCTTTGCTCTGCAAAATAAATAAATAAATAAATAAATAATGACGCGCTTAAAAACCTGAACCAAAACAAACCTCAAAACACACCAAAATCAAAGACTACACTTAAAACAAAGTTACTAGAAAAACTCAGCATGTTGCAGACCAATTCTTAAGTTATTTCCTTAGCTAACATTGTAAAACTTAGAAATAAAAGAAACCACTCATATATACTTATTTGCCAACATGAAATAATGTAAAATAGCTTGATATTTGGGAATACAGACTTCAATTCAATTTTGGACTCTATGCCCTATCTGGTTTGGTTCAGTCAGCCTGTGGACTGAAGGATTCCACGTTTGACTACAGTCAAGGGCACATGCCCAGGTTGCAGGCTCGATCCCCAGTAGGGGGTATGCAGGAGGCAGCCAATCAATGATTCTCTCTCATATTGATGTATCTCTCTCTCTCTCACCTTCTCACCCTTCCCTGCCATCCTCTCCTCTCTGAAATTTTAAGTGTGTGTGTGTGTGTATATATATATATATATATATATATATATATATACACACACATATATTTATAAATTGGACTCCATCACAGAGTATACTAGGATAAGTTACATAATCTTAGCATTTTTTGTTTCCCTCTTAAAAATGAAGACAGTTATGGTTATGTTCTCGCATACCTAGACTTTGCAGGATTTTTATGTAAATTAGCAATAAAGTATATAATGTGTCTACAGCATGTATAAAGTATATATATAGCACTATATCCATGTTTAAAATTAAAAAAAAAAAATAATTTGCCCAAAGTCATCTGCTTGGAATCTGACTGACTCTGCTTTAAAATGTGTCCAGAGCTCCCGCTATATCATTCCATGCTATTATAGCATATTATCTATTAAAATTGCTTTGTATTACTTATACATATTTAATCCCATTATGATGAATGCTAAGAACTGTATTTTGTTACATGGAAGTTCAGTAAAATTCTAAATTCTCTAATAAGTGGGCTAATGGCTGGGGTGGGAGAATATTTCTGAATTAACAAAATATTACCCATAGAAACACATCTTCTCTTACCGTGTGGATATGCTATACTCGTGGCACAAGTTTTTGAGGTGGCAGCAGCCAGCATCATTCCCACAAAATCTTTTGCTTCTTTTACAAACTCTTCATCATTTTCCATCGTCGAAGCAATCTTATATTCCAGTAGTTTTTGCTTAATACTTTCATAAATAACAAAATGGATAACAGTCTCTGATATTCCAGCATATGAAGCAGACATGCCCCTATAAAATCCTCTCAGTCCATCAGTCTGGTACACTTTACGAACACATTCAAAAGCGCCCATTTGCTTTTCCCCACGGTTCCTGAAAAGCAAAATAAAAATCTTTTTAATGTAAGTAAAGTAGTATTGGTTTTTAAATAAAGCAAATAAAATATAGTAGAAACATGCCACTCTGATATAAAGAATAATTCCCTTATGAAGAAATGAAATCAGAATTTTAAAACATTCATTTTAGATTTTGTATTCTTTTATCCCAAATGTGTCACATTAGATGGGTAACGTGTGTAGTTTATTTGACTGACTGTGAAATATATTGCACTGAATTTTCAATTTCATGTCCTCACTGAAGTCTGTATTGTAGGGATAAGCAACAAAATCCTTTAGTTCAGCCGAAGCCGGTTTGGCTCAGTGGTAGAGCGTCGGTCTGCGGACTGAAAGGTCCCAGGTTCCATTCTGGTCAGGGGCATGTACATTGGTTGTGGGCACATCCCTGGTAGGGAGTGTGCAGGAGACAGCTGATCAATATTTCTCTCTCATTGACGTTTCTAGCTCTCTCTCTCCTTTCCTCTGTAAAAAAATCAATAAAATATATTTAAGAAAAAATCCTTTAGTTCAAATATACTGTGACTGAAGCTCAAGATAAAAACAAACAAAAAATACATCATATTAAATCCAGTGCTAAGTTTTCTTTTGCATTTAATAACATAAAAAATGACTGAGACACCAATGATGACAGTATATCACAAAAGCCCGATTAATCTAATTTCTGTGCACTTGAGGGATTCCTCCAGCCCCACCCAGTTCTTCTCAGAAAGTGACGGGGTGAATTTAAGACTAACTTACTATGACCCTGTAAAGGCCATGGCCATACCTTTCATTTCAGCATCCTAGTGAGTAGTGAACAAGGATCTGTACAGTTACCAAGTATTTATCGAACACTGGGCCCAAGAAAATGTTCTTAGTGCTGCTTTTTACGGGCACAGCATCTATTCTTACAAGTATAGAATTTTGAGTCTGTAAAAATATTTATAGCCTCACATAATGATTCCTCCAATAGAACCCCACTTATAAGAAAAGGGTTTAAATGTTACCCACAGGGAAAGAAATAGAAGATTTACCTCTTTATAAATTATAAATAACCTGTTTCTGACATAAAATAAAAGCCATAATGAAGACACCTACCTCATAATCTACAAATTCTTCCCATTTTATCAACCAAGGCCTGTCTTCACGAATGACACTGAATAAATACTTAGCTGAATAACTCAAGCAACCATCTGGAATGAGTTTCTGCCATCAGATCCTTGCTTATAAAGTTGAAAATGCTAAAAGTCCCGAAGGGTAACATGCAAACAAATACTCAGCTCTGTTCTTGATTGCAGTGTTATAAATTAGCATATTTAAATCAGTTTCATGATTATCTCAACCTCGTCCCATTCCTCACTCCTAAGCCTAAGAAGATATGTTAACTTGTGTTACAACTATAAGTGAAAGAATAATATTAAAGAATTTTAATCCATGCTTTTCCTGGATCCCCTATAAATCCATCCTATAACATACTGAAGAATACAACTAGTTTATAACAGTACAAAATAGGCTGGCATCTCACACTTTGTCTAACCTTTGGTTTTTCTTATCCATCATTAGTATCTTTCAGATGTTTGGCTTTAAGAAATACACTTTTGCCAAAACCGGTTAGGCCCAGTGGATAGAGCATCAGCCTGCAGACTGAAAGATCCCAGGTTTGATTCTGGTCAAGGGCATGTACCTTGGTTGCGGGCACATCCTCAGGAGGGGGTGTGCAAGAGGCAGCTGATCGAGATTCTCTCTCATCGATGTTTCTATCTCTCTATCCCTCTCTCTTCCTCTCTTAAAAAATCAATAAAATATATTTTAAAAAAAAGGAAATACACTTTTGAGTTATAAGATTTCATTAAAAAGTATTCCAGATGATGCCGGGACCGGATTGGCTCAATGGATAGAGCGTCGGCTTGGGGACTGAAAGGTCCCGGGTTCGATTCCGGTCAAGGGCATGTACCTTGGCTGCGGGCATATCCCCAGTAGGGGGTGTGCAAGAGGCAGCTGATCGATGACTCTCTCATCGATGTTTCTGACTCTCTATCTCTCTCCCTTCCTCTCTGTACAAAATCAATAAAATATATTAAAAAAAAAAAAAAAAAAGTATTCCAGATGAAAGAATTAGACATTTCTTTTCAAATCTTCAAACATTACGCAGTTCAGTAAGACAGAATATGAAAAATAGATCTTTAATCAATTGTAATTATTAATCATTTCTTATATCAGTTTTATTTATAGTCTATAAGATATAACACTACTTGCCTAGAATATAGCAGTCTACTCTAGACTGAAAGGCTAAGTTGGTTTCAAAATTATTACCATTATTATTATACACCAGATGGGATCATGTCTCTACAGTATCAGCTTCTCCCCATCCTCTGTTCTAAAGGCCAACAGAAACTGAGATGGCAAGACTAAGCTGCTTTGCTTCTGGCCTTTTCTCAGATCCCAGAACATGCCAACGGCCCTAAACTTAGAACCTGTAAGGTTTGCACTGATTGTTGCCTCTGCTTAAATTGGGCTCAAAAATCCATTCCTGACTATTCCATCAAAGTTGGTCACCGCTGTTTCCTGGTATATCTAGAACCTATCAGTGCCCGCTCAATATAGATTTGCCGAATGAATGAATCTTGTTACGTACCATAAAATTGTCAGTGGTAACAGATGAAGTCTATGAATAAAGGAGAGCAAAATCCCAAGCCCGGACTTTCTGTATATAAGGTTACTGAATTTGAGCAATGATCCTCAAAGATGTAGTCTAAATCGGTTGATCATGTTAATTATTTAGCTGTTGAGAGATCGATTATAACCTCCCATAACTACTTGGGCTAGGTTAATATATCCTTCTTTCTTTCTTCTTCTTTTATTTAAAAACACAAGTCTCATACTGCCAACTACTATATTGCTTTTGCTTCTGATGGTAGACCCACTTGGGGTCCAATTAACATCACGAATCACTATGTTCAAAACAAAAGAATTCAGCAGCAAAAAAGGGGACTCTGAAATCTCACTGATATAAATTTATAGAAAAACATTAATTGAAACCAAGTTTAATAATTTTGTTTTAATTAAATAACATACCTTGCATCAAGCTGTAACCGAGTCTTTACAAGCCAAATGGGGTTGGTTGCAGTGATTGCGGTAAAACCTAAACAAACATGTTTAAAATGAACTCTGGTAAAAATGAATACACTATTATTCTAAGGTTTTAAAAATTATATAAATCTATATTAAAGAAAATGCAAATAAATATTTAAATTAACTGACATATGCTTTTATTTATAAATCCATACAAACATGAACATTTGTACTTTATTTCCAAACTACATTTTCAAATTCTGACCATAATAACTAAAACATAATGTTTTAAGAGCAAAATCTGACTACCGTATATATAAATTTCTCTCCCAAAATATTCAGAATATCCTCTGGAATGGCCTCTACTCTCTCACTGAATTCAGAAACCCATTTCTATAGACAAATATATAAAGAGTTTGTGTGTTCTCGGGCTTTTTGGCATGCAAATACTACAATCACTAAACGTGGGGCCCAATGAACATCACAAACCACTTTGTCCAAACGGACTCAGCATTTACTAATATTTAATCTTGAGCTGACTGTGTAACAGAAAAGGCTGTTGTTTGGCCTTATGAATGCTTTACATAAACATATGCTTAATACAGTTAAAATAATGGTATCAAAGAGGAAAGGTGTCTGTTAGGATTAATAGGACAGATCTATTTTTCATCCACTTAAACACATACAAAAACTCAAAGGTTCAAAAAGTTACAAATGGAAACTTCCCTCTCACTTTTACGGACACTAAAGAGAGAAACTCGGGGTAGAGGCACCTCTAGTTTACTTTTAAAACTGAATTAATACTTTCTATTGAATACTAGCAGGTCAAGCATATTATTTTTAGAAAGGTGGACTATAACCAACACATTTAATATGAGTAAAGTACTTTTGGAAACCAAAATGCTGTGGTGTATATTAGGGATAAATGCAAAATAATTTTACTAAATTGTATACAAACTGGAATTCAGTTACACAGGTTCTTTTCCCTTTCTATAATATTAGATAATTAGCTAACTCAAATTTTACTCCCTTAATCCACTGCTTTGATACTGCAGAAATAGCCAAATGTTTCACAAAGGGGTGCTCAAATCAAATCTATCAAACAAGTAAATGAAATAAAAGTTTTATATAACTCCTTTAAGAATCTTGTAATGGTTAAATAGTCTCCTTCTTTCTAAGTACTTTTAAATACTACATACTTATGTATAAAATTAAAACGGGACCAATAATTTGATAAGCATTAGTCAGTACTAAATCATAAAAATTTAAATTGTTGGATAGGTTGCCAGGACTAAGATTCTTTCCACACTTATATTCTAGCAACAGGAAGGAGATGAAAAATATGAAACTGTCAGGTCAGTTTAAATATTTTGTTTTGAAAAGATCTCTTGCATGACCTAGTCTGAGAATGAAGTTTTATAGTATACATATTTTTTCTTCTCTTAAACCTCATTTTTCTAAGTGAAAGTCAAACTAAAGATACTCAAATTTTTCTTTCAAGCTAATATGAACCAGACATCAGTATTCTGGTCATATCCTTAATTTATTAATTCTTTATTTTTAAACTTAAATATTTGTATTAGCCAAATGAATGTACGTACAGCAATATTAGGGGTTTATTAGTAAAAAACAAACAAACAATGACTACTAATCAAATCAACAAAATAATCTACATTACACATAATGGTTTTTATTAATTATTCTGTGAAAATTTAAAAAGGCCAAAATAGGGAATTCTTATATTAAACTAAATAAAACAAAAAACAAAACAAACAAACAAACAAACAAACAAAACAACCCCAGCCTGTCTAGGTAAAAATCTCATTCAACTTATTACACTTTATTTGAAAAGAAGATAAGCATCAAAGTATTTTTAAAAGTAATTATGTTCTACTTCTAAAAATAGAAACTTAGTACCCAAAGCTTAATACTCTTCCAAGTCACAAAATTCCTCAGAGGCAGAAAAACCTCTAGATATGTAAACTTTAAAATGTTACAGTAAACATTTATATTATAAAAAATGAAATTTCAAAATACTCATGTTATAATTTGAATTATTCTCTGTATATATTAAACAAAGACAGAAAGCAAACAACAGGTATTTCTCACTTAACTAAAATTCATTTCCAGACACAAATTAATTTATGGAACAGAAAACATCAAAATTCAGGTGAGAGAATGTTGTCATCTAATCCCTATATAACTGCTATTAGCAGTAACCTGTGCTTACTATAGAGTTTTAACACTTAAGGACACTAGCCTAACTGCCAGCAAACCATTAGGTTAAAGAATTTAGTAGACATATCCACAGCTTTTTGGCTAATGATCTTCTCTTACAAAAGATACTCCAAAAAATCAAGTAGATATTATTAGGGTAATTAAATCTAGAAAAGTATAATCTATTAATTCAAAAAGTGAAGTAAGTGGGAAGAAACAAAAATGTATCACTAATTTAGAATTATATATGGTAAGGCAATTTTAAGTGGACAAACAGCCAAAACTAAACATATCTGCTTATTTTTTCTAAGAAAACATACACAATGATACTGGGAATGGTGCCCTGAAATTTCCAAATACTTTTTATTTTGGCATTTAAATTTTGTGACATTTTGTTAATATGCTAATCCATAGTAATATTCTGAGAACCCTGTTAAATATTAAAACTGACTTAGAGGTCTATGAATAAGCTATTTGTAGGTTAAGAATTAATGTTGCTCCACAGTCAGTTAAAGCAAAGTGGCAATAACACTGGCCATACTGTTAGTAGTGTGGTTAGTGTTTTATTAGGAAGTTTTGAAAAACTTTTAAAATACAATTTTAAGTTTTGCTTCATCTAAGACTCCACTTGATAACATAAACCCAGCAATTTTCAACCTTTTTTCATCTCATGGCACACATAAACTACTAAAAATCTGCAGCACACACACACACACACACACACACACACACACACACAAAGATATTTTTGACTCATTCACAGCAAATATCTATTGTTTTGTTGGCTCTTATAGTTTTCTTTTTTTTAATTTGCCAATATAAAGGAAAAGAGGTCTATGCTTCTGACTATTTAGTCATGTTTTAAAATTCTTGCAGCATAGTGGTTGAAAATCGCTGATATAAATCAATTAAAAACCAGGTTAACAGAAATCCCATTTATAGTAAACTTGCTGAAAATGTCTATTTCATTAAGTGAGTGATACCTGTAATATTGCACTTTTAATATTTTTTATTTCAATTAACTTCTTTAGTAACAAAGCCCACCCTAACTTTCTAAGAGAAAAATATTAATACTACTAAAAGAAAATTAAAATAAAAACAGCTAAGATCCTATATATTCTTATCGTCCATTTATTTGGAAAGTAATGGTAGGTATTAAGATCAATGTTTTTTGTGAGAGTAGGAAAAAAGCCAAGTATCAACAGACAAGAGAATAGAAAGCACTGTATTAGACATTTAAAATAGGTTATGCTCTGCAAACAATTATTTTTTCTAGAGGTTGTAGGATGCTATGATACCACTTATAACTAGTATGTATATCTTAAATAGTGTTATCCAATTCTTTAGTGGTCAAAACAATTATGGCCAACCTGAGGACCCCAGGCTTTTACTACATGATGATTGAAAAGTTACCCCATTTGTCCTTCTAGAAGGAATATTATAAAGGGATCGGAATTAAAGCTTTATAAAATATTCAGATAATGCACACACAAATTCCGGAAATACAAGTTCATTTCCCGCCTTCTATTAATTCCACAGCTATTATAAATTCCCAGGGAGTATTTCTTATAACTAGAGGCTGCAAGAGATGCTCAGATCAGTACTCACGAGGTTTAAGTTAGTCCATATTTCTACAGGAAGTGACCTGCGGATGGGGAGCATGAGATGACACGATCTCACTCTTTTCTCGGGAGAAATGTACAGTAAATGCCTAAAATAGACACAGGCTTTTCTGTATCATAACAACAAGCAGTGACCTCATCAGAAACATGTGTACAAAATGAATCCCATTGGAAGGATTTGAGAAATATTTACGGTGAGATCTAACTTCTTGAAAATTTTAAGCTAAAAAAAAAAAGAAAGGAAGGAATACCAGGCCATAAATTTTTTTTTTTAATGTTCCGAGTACTGAAAATTTTGCCATCTGCAGCAATTTCAGAGTCCAAATACTTACCTAAAAGAAGAACAATTATGCCTTAAAGAAAAAAATGCTAACCTTGTCAAAGGGAAATCTAATAAAATATTTGGAGAGGATAATCATATCCATTTTCCTGCCATTATCATCTACCATGATCCAAGTTGAAATCACAATAATCAGCTCACTTAGTCAATCTTAAAAGAAAAAAAATCACCTAGAATATTCAAGGAACTTAATTTTTAATTATAATTTTTAAATGAAATACAGTATAGCATATGCTGCTACAGTAGTACCTTTCACCTTTTGCACTATGGCCAGTAATATTGACATCCATTTTTATGGAATATTTTGGGTTATTTTGTATTTAATTTCTTGTGTTCTACAAAACAAAAAAACAGGAAGAATGTTTACAGACAAACACACTAAGCACCTGTCCATCCATCAATCTGGCTGAATGAACTGCCATGGACAAATATATGCAAGACATAATTTCTATTTAAATTTTTACTCAAAAACTTAACCTTTGATAGTAAACTTTGAGTCAAACAGAAAAATGTCTTGAAAAATAAAAGTAAATGCTATAAGCAAATCTAGTAAATGTTAAACAATTACATGTATTTTAAAAACTGAGTGATAACTTTGTGAATATATAATCCAATAAAAGTTGGAAATCATTTTCTTTAAATCTGTAATGCTGTATATAAAAGTATATTCTAGATTAAAAAATTTAAAAATTGGGAATTACTATAAAAAAACTTAATTCTAATTTTTTTTAAATACACAGCTGTGTGTAGGTATATACAGAGGGATATGCAAGTTCATTTAAGTAAAAATATACAAATATCCTCAATAGCTAAGTTTCATTTAGTCTGACAAAAGTCATATGTAGGAAGGAAAAAAAAAAAAGAGGAGGTAAAGGACAAAAAAATCAACATTACTTAATTTGACTAAATAGCCTTACCAAAAAAAAATAAAAAAAAAATAAAAATCAGTGTATGGACATTTAGAGCTCAATTTAGAGGTTTACAATTCTTTTGTATTCCCTTGAAATACTACAACAAATGAAAATAAGATTCACTTCAAAATGCCCTTTTTGCTAAAAGGATTTAGTAACTATAGTTCATATGGATAAAATGCAAATGATTTGAGGACTTGAAATAAAAATTATGTACAAAGTACAGTATTACTAAATCCTTAATGTGTGAGTTACTTTATGTGGTACAATATAGCAGGCAATATCATTAATGGACTTCTTTTAGTGTGTTTTTTGATATTAAAGTGACAAGGTTAGCATTTTTTTTTTAATAGCCAATTAGAAAACAATTTTCACATGACTGCCTCTAAGCACTCTGCACCCCCAATTCATATCTATAAGGCCTCTAAAAATGATCCTGAAGAAAAACCAGAGCAGTCTGGTCTAGATTATTTCAAGAACGAAGGGGGCAAAAGGATACCTTAATGAGTCTGCATGGGACCATTCCGTTTCACCAACCATGTAGTTATATATATAACAACCGAAAAGCTAAATGCTAATGCTTGTAAACAATGCAAGATAGTTCTGCAAGCACAATCTTAGAAAAAAAAATGTAACTGCAAACAAATGGAAGTATTTTCAAATTACACAAGTGTATAGTGTAATAATCTCTAAACAGTATAAGACTATCAATATCCAAAATTCAAGGAATTCAAGTTGAGAAATAGTATCAATGTTTAAAATAAAAACAAAGTTAATACTTGTATATATCTGGGAGGAAAAAAAATCAAAAAACAATTCCACTGAAATTCTTTGCAGTGTGAATCAAATATAATAAATTCTGATAAGAAACTCTAATGGGGGAAAAAAAAAGTTCCAGTGGGAATCAGAAAATTCTGAAACTGAATTTGCAATCTCACTATCTACCAACTTTCCTCCACTTAAAATGAATGCTGATTTACTTTCTTGGTTTTAATTATTTCAAAAATAAAGATTAACATTTCTTTAAAATTTTCTGGGGTTAAAAACAAAAATGTTTAAACACTAGTAACCCAGAATATATTCTAAAGATCCTATACTTTGTAATTAGCTACTAACTTTTACCTTATACCTGCTGAATGTGCAGAGGAAAAATCATATCTATTCATATTCAGCATCTATAAAAAGTACACTAAAAAATATCATTTTAAGTAGGTGACCTCTATGATACTGAAGAACTACTTCTCAAGATGCAAATCTATGCAGGACAACCTCCTTACTCTAAGAATAAGGTGACGGAGGTTCACATCAATTACCTAACTTGCCCAAGAGCTCTCCACATTGGTAAATAAAGAGTATGTTGCCTTGATCTTTAAAGTTTTATCTTCCAGCTTTAAAATGTCAATGAGTTAATCAACAATTACTAACTATAAAAAGCCCTGAAAATATTTTGTAAGAAAATATAATGTTACATTATATGGCAATCGATCTTTCAGAAATTAGCATTTCAAACTTACACTTAGTTCGTTAAGTATGTGGTTCAAATTGATCCAATTTATTTCTAAACAGAAAATGGTTAACAGTTTAAGGCACTCATTGTTAAGCACATAACTGACAATTAATTGATCAACAAGTGAAGAAAGTACATATAATTTGCTTTATAAAGTCTAACATAATTTAGAAATGAGAGACATGGTTCAATATGCAACAAACCTCAAAAAACTGTAGAGATTTTTCTAATGAGAGCCAAAGGTCATGGCTTTAATATGCATAGCAAAAAAATGATTCCAGAGCCAGACTGGCCAAACCAATCTACCAGTTTAGTGTATCTTTAAGGCAGGGCAGAGAGAAGCCCAGGACTGGTTGTTTTAATTCCGAATCATACATACTCAATGATGACAGAAGAATTCCTGAAAACATTTCTATAGCAAGCACATACATAACCAGTGCCTAGATTTCAAGTGCCATCCAGTGTGATTTATGTGAAATGCTAAACATATTTTTCAATATACATACATTACAGTAACTCTTGAGTTATCAGTAATACATCACTCACAAAAATGTCAGCATTTGAGCACAGGACAAAATGAATACTTTACCAAGAACTGCCGGCACATTTCAGACAGAAGCCAAAACATGCAGCAGAAAGGAAAAGGCACTAACAGAAATCGAGGAGAGAAGAATAAATTACAGCTCCATAACTTACTGATACTGTAATTATGATTGGATTCTTACAACGGTTAAAACTGATCAGTTAAATATTCAGTAAACTACACAAGACAATGTAAATAGTCTATTACCTGTGTGCTATCACAAATTCCTAACTACAAAATGCCAAATGACAACAGCTCTTACATATACGGCCTGGTCAAATTTATTATATACTAATAAATGCAAAAATCATGTTTATGGATGCTAATCAATTAGAAGCACATTGTCTTAACTTTATAAATTTATCATAATTCAATATATTAAGTGTCTAAGTTTCAGAAATTTTTTTTTTTAATATTATATAGTCATACCTGCCATTGCAGCTGAAATCATGTGTACCTGGGTAGAATCAGGATCAAATACACCATTCAATTTTTCCTTGCAGTTTGAATAAGCAGCGAAATATATTGCTCTAAAATAAAGATTTAAATTTTATCAATAGGCATATTGCTTAATTCATAAGTCTTAAATGACATGAAGAAGACATGTGCCCAGACCGATGAGTTCAGTGGTTAGAGTGGGCTCAATTCCTGGTCAAGGTACCTGGGTTGCAGGTTCCTCCCCTGGCCAGGTATGTCAGGGCCATGTGGGAAGCAAGCAATTGACATGTCTCTCTCCAATTGATGTTTTTCTCCTCCTTCCCCACCCCTTTTCCTCCCTTCCACTGTATCTACAAGTGATAGAAAAATATCCTTGGGTGAGTTCTGAAAAAAAACAAACACACACACACACACACACACACACACACACACACACACACACAAAACACACACAAAAAAAAAAAAACAAGAAAAAAACCCTCAAATATAAATAAAGTTCCTCAAACAGACATCCCTTCATCCTGCCCCAATACTCTGAGAACAACTAATTATAACTGAAAGTATTTGTCTAAAATTTTGAAAACACATAAATAAGGCTGGAAGACTTAGGTAGCACTAAGGCTAAATTAAATACATTTGAATTAAAGAAATATGGTATGAGCACATATATATTTTTGGGGGAGAGGAGGGAGGGAAAAGAAAGATAAAACTGACCCAATTGATCAAAATGTATGTTAAACAATTTTGAGATACTATAGTATATTCTAATCTGTACTATACACAGATCACTTCATAATTTCCTTAAACAAGAAAAAATAATTGAGTGTTGTCCCATATACCAAAAGGTCGAGGATTCAATCCCCAGTTGGGGCATGTATGGGAGGGAACTGATTGATGTTCCTCTCGCTCATCAATAAACATATCCTCAGTTGAGAATAAAGAAAAAGGGGGGAGGGAGTGAATATAATTTAAAATAAAACGTTCTGTTTTATGAAAAAGGAAAATATAGGATACATTTAATGATGCCAAATCGTGAACATAAATAAACACTGCATTCCTAGAAATCAATAAGAAAAAAGAACCTGGTAGGTGTGGCTCACTGAAAGAGCATCAACTTATGAACCAGGAAGTCACAGTTCAATTCCTGGTCAGGGCAATGCTTGGGGTGTGGGTTGGATCCCCAGGAGGGGGTGTGCAGGAAGCAGCAGATCAATGATTCTCTCTCATCTCTACCTCTCCCTTCCTCTCTGAAATCAATAAAAATATATTTAAAAAAAGAAAAAGAGCTGCAACCGGTTTGGCTCAGTGGATGGACCCTTCAGCTGCGGACTGAAAGGTCCCGGGTTCGATTCCAGTCAAGGGCATGTACTTTGGTTGTGGCACATCCCCAGTAGGGGGTGTGCAGGAGTCAGCTGATCAATGTTTCTCTCTCATCAATATTTCTGATTCTCTATACCTCTTTCTTCCTCTCTGTAAAAAATCAATAAATTCTTTTTCAAAAGAAAAAGACATTCTAATGAGAAAATAAGCAAGGAATATACACAGATAATTCACAAAAGAGATACAAACAATTGCAAGGAGGGTGCGATTATATAAAAAATTAAACAAATATATATTAAAACAGTGAAAAATCATGTTTAATCTATTTGGCAAGGATTAAAAGACATAAAAAGCCCTAGCTAGTTTTGTTCAATGGGTAGAGAGCATCTGCTTGTAGACTGAAGGATCCCAGGTTTGATTCTGGCCAAGGGCACATGCCTGGGTTTTGGGCTTGATCCCCAGTAGGAGGCATGCAGGAGGCAGCCAATCAATGATTCTCTCTCATCATTGATGTTTCTCTCTCTCCCCCTCCCTCTCCCTTCCTTTCTAAAACCAATAAAATATTTTTTAAGAAAGATATAAATAGTAACCAAAATTGGTAATACATGAATAAAGAGCAAATAATTCACTACTTGAAAATAAAAATGTAGAATGCCTTTTCAGAAGGCAGATGAGCAATATTTATTAATTGTAAATGTGCATGTGCCCTTTTATCCAGAAATTCTACTTTTAGGTAACTATACCCACAACCTGGGTATGTAACCTGACCAGGAATCAAACTCACCACCTTTTTGTGTGTGGGCTGATGCTCCAATCAACTGAGCCACAATTGCCAAAGGCACAAAACCATTGTTTTTAACAGCAAAAATCTGAAAATAAACCTAAAGGCTTATCAATTTAAAAAATGCTTATTAATAAGAGAATAGTCATACTATGCAATTTTGAAAAAATTCTACACATTTTCATGGAAAAATCATTCAAGACAAATTGGGCAAAATATTTTTAATATTAAATATATGTAAAGGGTAGTTAAGTCTACATATACATTTTATGTACATGACAGGCCAGAAATCCACTGCATTGTTTATTAATGATGGTTTTGTTAAAAAAAAGAGTGTGTGTGGGAAGGGAATGTGCACTGGGTGAGAAAGAGGTGATGTGCTTAAGGTAGAAGGACAAGCTTGCTATACTTATTTTTTTAGTCTTTATAGTAAGGACAAAATTTGGGTAATTTTTTGAGGGAGAAAATAGTCCATGGGCCTAGTATATTGTTTGGATACAGAAAGCTGGGTATGCATTTTCACTCTGAATGTAAAATCTGCACAGCATTTTATCATGGAAGAAGTCAATCTAAGATAAAACTATATCTGAGAAAAATGTCAAATTAATGTATGAAGGCCTTTTTTGGCTTCTTGAATAGGGATTGAAACCATTCTGTTTAGCTTGTCTCCTAAACCAAAAAACAGGATTAGTTCTGAAGATCCAGGTCTTCCCCTTTCTTTCTGCTAGTCGCTTTAGTTTGTTCTTTGCCTTTTAAACTTGGCACAAAAACTGCTTCACAATAATCTCACTATGAGTTCCTGTGCAACCTCCCCAACCTATCAGATGCTTCCTGAGACCTGTCTGTTACATCACACTGCTTTAGCCTCACCACCTTCTCCTCACCATCTCCCTTCATTCAGCTTCAAACAGAAAAGACTGAGACAATTGCTTTTGTTTTTACCTGGAAGGAGCCACCCCCACTAAATTGGGGCCTAATCCTCTAAACAAAGAACGAGGGCCTTCTTTCTCCAAGATCACCCTGAAAGAGAAAAACATGAGTTAGAAATAACTCTCCAAGTCTGGTCCTATATTTGTATAGCACACTTAGCATCTAAATCCCACTATGTTTGTACTGTAATGTATTATGCTGCTCTGGTCAGTTTTTCTTACTTATGAAACATCTGTTTTTGACAGCATAGCTACTGAAAACGGATAGATTTATTAGTGATAATAAAGAGGGGGGTGAAGGCAGAGGAGAAAAGGGGAAGGTGCCCAGAATCATTTTTGATAAAACTAGATTAGACAGAAACAGAGTTAAGAATAACAAATTATACAGCACATTTTGAATATTCAGTGCTTTTTAGTCCTTTCTGTATCACAGTCCCCTTCAGAAATTAAGAAAGGTAGCTGTTGCTGAAACCGGTTTGGCTCAGTGGATAGAACGTCGGCCCGCGGACTGAAAGGTCCCAGGTTCGATTCCGGTCAAGGGCATGTACCTTGGTTGCGGGTACATCCCCAGTAGGGGGTGTGCAAAAGGCAGCTGATCGATGATTCTCTCTCATCGATGTTTCTAGCTTTCTATCCCTCTCTCTTTCTCTCTGTAAAAACTCAATAAAAATATATATTTAAAAAAAAAAAAAGTAGCTGTCCTTTAAAAAATATATATATACACATTTGCAAATACAATTTTGTATACAACGTCACCTAATTTTTTAGACATCTTACAGCTCATCTATGGCCATCTAAAAAATTAAGAGAGCCCTGGGGGACTGCTAAAGTTCCTGGTTAAGAAGCCATGAAACACTCATACCCACCAGGATGGCTACAGTAAAACACAGACATAAACGGGTTGGAGAGGATGTGCAGAAATTGTAAATCTCATTCACTGGTCTCGGGAATATAGAATATAGCCACTTTTGGCAACAGTTTGGCAATTTTGCAAAATGTGAAACAACATAAAATTACCGTATGATCCAGCAAATCCATTCCTAGTATATCCCCAAAAGAAATGAAAACCTATGTCCCTATAGTGACATTTTTCATAATACCCCCAAACCGAACAACCCAAATGTCCACCAACAGGTGGGTAGATAAACAATGACATGTTTGGCAATATAAAGATACTTGTTTATGAGCCTTGAAAACATTATGTGACATGAAAGAAGCCAGTCACACAAAAAACCACATATTATATAATTTATTTATTTAGGCATAGCTATCGTGACAAAAAGTAGCTTAGTAGTCCTAGGGCTGGGAGGAGGCTAAGAGGGAAGGGGAAAATGAGGAGTGACTGCTAATAGGTGAGGGTTTCTTTTTGTGGTAATAAAACTGGTCTAAATTTAGAATGTAGTAATGGCTACAACTCTGTGAATAAACCAAAAGCAATTAAATTGTACACTTTAAATGGATGAATTTTACAGTATATGAATTATCCTACATAATAAAAGGCTAATATGCAAAATTGTCCCCTCAAGGGAGTTTTGACCAGGAATTCAATCAGAGGGATGGGCTGGCTGGCCAACCGCCCACAGCCCCTCCCCCAGCTGGCCCCACCCCCGCACCCCAATGCATGGGCTAGAAACTCTATAAAGATGTTGAGGGGAGGGGGAGAAGCAGCAGCAGCCATAATACAGAGACCCAGAATAAAGAGACGCTAGGACAAGAGATTGAAGACTGGGAAATCACCTTTATACTGATAACAGGTGAAACATGATAAATTAACTCTTATATAAGAGGGCCTGAAAAAGTGAGAAATTAAAGCAGCGACCAGAGGTCCTATAGTTCCTCTGAGGAAAGTCAGTGAATGCAGAACCACTGAAAAACAGAATAGCCCTGCCCTAGCCAGTTTGGCTCAGTGGATAGAGCATCAGCCTGTGGACTGAAGGGGCCCGGATTCGATTCCAGTCAAGGGCACATGCTGGGGTTTTGGGCTCCATCCCTAGTAGGGGGCCTGCAGAAGGCAGCTGATCAATGATTCTCTCCCATCATTAATGTTTCTCTCCCTCTCCCTTCCTCTCTGAAATCAATAAAAATATATTTAAAAGAAAGAAAAACAGAATAGTCCTGGCTGGTGTGGCTCAGTAGGTTGGGCATCATCCCATGCACCAAAGGTTGCTGGTTCAATTCCCAGTCAGGATACATGCTGGGTTACAGGCTTGATCCCTGATAGGAGGCATACAGAAGGCAGCTAATCAATGTATCACTCTCATATTGATGTTTCTCTCTCTCTCTCCTCTCTAAAAATCAATTTTTAAAAAATCTTAAAAATAAAAGGCAAGAGGGAGGTAAGATAGCGGAAGAATAGATGGGCGGATTCTGAGCCCTCTCCCGAAGCAGAAAAAGAGAGCAACTGATGGTCTTGTGCTGTGAGTGTTTATTAGCAAACTGGGAGACAGCGAACACCAGAAGAAACTGCTGGGGGGCTGCTGACGGAGGTGCCCCTCACAGGGAAGCACCCACGCGGGCTGTGTCCCTGCCCAGAGCTACCTACCGGCTTGGACGGGGAAACCTCGCCATCTTGAGAGGAAGATAGGATCGTGTCAGAGGCCTGAATATCCACAGCCGCAGCGACCACCAAGCAGCTGTGACCCTCAGAACGCGGAGCCCAGGCGGCGCGAACACCTGACTGCATTGGAATACCCCACTGCTCGGCGAAAAGGTCAGATTTCGCGGGGAGAGGGTGGAGAGTGCTCGCGGCGAAGATAAAAAGCCTGCGCGCACAGAGCGCGCTCGCGGAAGCTGGAGGACAAGGGCGGTGATTACAAGTAGGAGCCCCCACTGTTGGGCGGGTGTCACCCGTGAAAGTGGACGGGGCTCCTAACAGGGGAGATATCTAAAGAGCAACACTTTTGGATCTGGCTCGGAGGGATATCGGAGAGTTTCGGGAGATTGCAGTTGCCCGGACCTGCCCCCTCCCCCCCTCCGTAGTTCCTGCTTCAGAGAGGACGGAAAAAAAAAAAAGCTGGAGATGCTCGAGTCTGGGAAGTCAACCCAGAAACACTACCCCCAGAGGCTAATTCACAAATTGACTCTAGTGTAATAAAAACAAAGCAAAACCTGCCTAAAAATTAGGACTGGATCATAACAATAGAGGAAGCGAATGACCATCATTACTGCAAATTTTATTTAAATTTTTTAAATTTTATTATTATTTTTTTTAATTTTTAAATTTTTGGTTTTTATTTTTGTTTTCATTATTTGCAACGTTTACTCAAGAAACTATTTTTTTTCTTTTTCCTCACTTGATTTTATCTTTATAATTATTACATTGTATATGTAATCAACATTATTACTACTATTAATTTACCTTTTTCATCCTATTTTCCTTTGTTTATTTTTATTTCATTTGATTATATAGATATTTTTTTTATTTCAGGATTACTGTTCTACAGTCTTTATCTATCTTTCCTTCTCCAACATTTTATTCTATCTCAACCTTACCTTTAGGCCTTCACCCTCTTTCCGATCTTTTCCTTTGGTACCCCGTTTATCTTAACCCTTTCCTGCTCTAGATTTTCCCCATTCCTTCTGTCTACCCCCTCCTAAAATTTCACCCTACTTGTATACATCTAATTTCCAACTACCTGCTCCAAGCCCATTCACACCTCCCTTGCAGTTGTCCTAAAAACAAAACAAAACAAAACAAAACAAAAAAACAGTCTTTCTCTCTAACTCTTTGAAGTTGTATGTTGAATGTTAACTATACTGAAGTTGTATGCTTTTTTTTTTATAAGATTGATTTGCCTATGCTTTTTGTTTGATGGTATGTTTTTGTTAGCTGGGTTCTAGTCACCATTATTGGTGGTTATTAATATCGCAAACACATTTCTATTCAGTGCCTTGTGTGTTGTACCTGGTTGTGTTGTATTTTGTGCCTTTAAATCAAAGCAGGAGAGAGAGAACTACACAACCAGACATCCTAGATCATGGGGAGACCAAAAAACAGTCCGCAAATGAAAGAAAAGCAGGCTTCACCAGAAAAGGAAGTAAACGAGATAGAATCAAGCAACCTACCAGAGCAAGAATTCAGAGTAATGATCATAAGATGGCTAAAAAGAATGGAAGACAAATTTGACAATATGAGTAAGACCCAAGAGGAAATGAAGAAGAACCAAGATGAAATGAAAAATGACATTGCTACTGTAAAGAACTCAATAGAAAGCATCAAGAGTAGATTAGAAGAAGCAGAGGACCGCATCAGTGAGCTAGAAGACAAGATGGAAAAAAATACCCAATTAGAACAGCTTCTGGAAAAAAAAATTAAAAAACAGGAGGAAAGTCTAAGGGAACTTTGGGACAATACAAAACAAAACAATATTAGAATAATAAGGGTTCCAGAAGGAAAGGGAATTGAGGAAGACATGGAAAACGTATTTCAAGAAATAATGAAAGAAAACTTTCCTGAGATAGAGAAGAAAAAACCCACACAAATCCAAGATGCTCGCAGAGTCCCAAGCAAAATGAACCCCAGAAAACTGACCCCTAGGCACATTATAATTAAGCTGGCAAATACCAACGACAAAAAAAGAATTTTAAAAGCAGCCAGAGAGAGACAGAAAGTTACATATAAAGGAACCCCCATCAGACTAGCAACTGATTTCTCCACAGAAACTTATCAGGCCAGAAGGGAATGGGATGAAATATACAAAGTCATGCAAAGGAAGGGTCTGAATCCAAGAATACTGTATCCAGCAAGGCTATCAATCAAAAGTGAAGGTGAAATCAGGAGCTTCACAGACAAAAACAGACTAAGGGAATTTATCTCCACCAAACCAGCAATGCAAGAAATGCTAAAGGGTCTACTGTAAAATTAAAGAAATAGAAAGCAAAGAAGGAACACAGGGGTATAGAATAAAAATGGCGTCAAATAAGTATCTATCAATAATAACTTTAAATGTAAATGGACTAAATGCTCCAATCAAAAGACATAGGGTAACGGATTGGATAAGAAAACAAGACCCATATATCTGTTGTCTACAAGAAACCCACCTCAGAAAAAAAGATGCACACAGACTGAGGGTGAAGGGATGGAAAAAGGTTTTCCAGGCGAATGGAAGTGAAAAAAAAGCTGGGGTAGCAATACTTATATCTGACAAATTAGATCTCAGAGTGAAGGACATAACAAGAGATAACGAAGGCCACTTCATAATACTAAAGGGAGCAATCCAACAAGAAGAAATAACCCTGGTAAATATATATGCACCCAATACCGGAGCACCCCAATATATAAAAGAACTGCTGGAGGACATTAAGGGAGAGATTAATAGCAATACAATCATAGTAGGAGATTTTAATACCCCACTGTCACCCTTTGACAAATCATCTAAACAAAAAATCAGCAAAGAAATATCAATCCTAAATGACTCGCTAGACCAGATGGAATTAATCGACATCTTCAGAACATTCCACCCCAAAGCCATAGAATATACATTCTTCTCAAGCGCACATGGGACGTTCTCAAAGATAAACCACATTTTGGGACATAAGCAAAGTCTCTTCAAATTCAAGAAGATAGAAATCATATCAAGCATCTTCTCAGATCATAGTGGCATAAAACTGGAAATTAACTACAATGAAAAAAATCCAAAGAAATCAAACACATGGAGACTAAACAGCATGCTATTAAACAAGGACTGGGTTACCAAAGAAATCAAGGAAGAAATTAAAAACATCCTAGAAACAAATGACAATGAAAACACAACTATCCAAAATCTATGGGACACAGCAAAAGCAGTTTTGAGAGGGAAGTTCATATCCCTACAAGCCTATTGCAAAAAACTAGAAAAAATGATAACAAATGATCTAACTCTACAACTCAAAGAGTTAGAAAAAGAGCAACAAGAAAAGCCCAGTGTAAGCAGAAGGAAGGAAATAACAAAAATCAGAGCACAGATAAACGACATAGAGACCAAAGAAACAATACATAAGATCAACAAAACCAAGAGCTGGTTCTTTGAAAGGATAAACAAGATAGATGGACCTCTAGCCAGGCTAACCAAGAAACAAAGAGAGAGGACCCAAATAAACAAAATCAGAAATGAAAGAGGTGAAATAACAACAGACCCCACTGAAATACAACAGATTGTTACAAAATACTAGGAACAACTCTATTCCAACAAACTGAACAACCTGGAGGAAATGGACATATTCCTAGAAAAATACAAACTTCCAAAACTCAATCAGGAAGAATCTAAAAATCTCAATAGAGCAGTGACTTGGGAAGAAATTGAAACAGTCATCAAAAAGCTTCCAGCAAACAAAAGCCCAGGGCCAGATGGCTTCACAGGAGAGTTTTACCAAACATCCAAGGAAGAACTAAAACCTATCCTCCTCAGACTATTCCAAAAAATTCAAGAGGAAGGAACACTTCCAAACTCCTTCTATAAAGCCAGCATCACCCTAATACCAAAACCAGATAAAGACAACTCAATGAAAGAGAATTACAGGCCAATATTCCTCATGAACATAGATGCCAAAATCCTCAACAAAATTCTAGCAAATCGGCTCCAGCAGAGCATCACAAAGATCATACACCATGACCAAGTAGGATTTATTCCAGGAATGCAAGGTTGGTACAATATCCGCAAATCAATAAACGTGATACATCACATAAACAAGTTGAAAGATAAAAATCATATAGTCATATCAATTGATGCAGAAAAATCATTTGATAAAATCCAGCACCCTTTCCTGATAAAAACTCTCAACAAGGTGGGAGTACAAGGATCATACCTCAACATAATAAAAGCTATATATGATAAACCCACAGCCAACATCATACTCAATGGGCAAAAACTAAAACCATTTCCTCTAAGAACAGGAACAAGACAGGGATGCCCACTATCGCCACTCCTCTTTGACATAGTACTGGAAGTACTAGCCATTGCAATTAGACAAGAGGAGGAAATAAAAGGCATCCAAATTGGAAAAGAAGAAGTAAAGTTATCCTTATTTGCAGACGACATGATATTGTATATAAAAAACCCAAAAGACTCCATTAAAAAACTAATTGGCTTAATAAATGAATTTGGCAATGTAGCAGGATACAAAATTAACGCCAAGAAATCTATGGCATTTCTATACACCAACAGCGAATTTATAGAAACAGAGGCTAAAAAAGCAATTCCATTTACCATCACACCAAAAAAATTAAGATACCTAGGAATAAACTTAACTAAAGAAGTAAAGGACCTATACGCGGAAAACTACACGACACTGAAAAAAGAGATAGAGGAAGATGTAAACAGATGGAAGAACATACCATGTTCATGGATTGGTAGAATCAACATCATCAAAATGTCCATACTTCCTAAAGCAATCTATAGGTTCAATGCACTCCCCATTAAAATACCAACGGCATATTTCACTGACCTAGAAAGAACTCTCCAAAAGTTCATTTGGAACAATAAAAGACCCCAAATAGCCACAGCAATCCTGAGAAAGAAGAGTAAAGTAGGAGGGATCTCAATACCAGACTTCAAACTGTATTACAAAGCCACTGTTCTCAAAGCAGCCTGGTACTGGCACAAAAACAGACATATAGATCAATGGAATCGAATCGAGAACCCAGATATCAACCCAAATCACTATGCTCAATTAATATTTGACAAAGGAGGCACGAATATACAATGGAGTCAAGACAGTCTCTTCAATAAATGGTGTTGGGAAAATCGGACAGATACATGCAAAAGAATGAAACTAGATCACCAACTTACACCATACACAAAAATAAACTCAAAATGGATACAGGACTTAAACATCAGACGGGAAACCATAAAAATACTAGAAGCATCCACAGGCAACAAAATCTCAGACATATGCCAAAAGAACTTCTTCACTGATACTGCCCCTAGGGCAATGGAAGCTAAAGAGAAAATAAACAAATGGGACTACATCAAAATAAAAAGCTTTTTTTACAGCAAAAGAAACCATCAACAAAACAACAAGAAAGCCCACTGTGTGGGAGAACATATTTGCAAATGTTACCACTGATAAAGGTTTAATCTCCAACATCTACAAACAGCTTATACAACTAAATAAAAGGAAGATGAATGATCCAATTAAAAAATGGGCAATGGACCTAAATAGAATATTTTCAAAAGAAGACAGAAGGAAGGCCAAAAGGCACATGAAAACATGCTCAAAGTCACTAATTATCAGAGTGATGCAAATCAAAACAACAATGCAGTACCATCTCACACCTGTCAGAATGGCCAACATCAACAAATCAGCAAATGACAAGTGTTGGCGAGGTTGTGGAGAAAAAGGAACCCTCGTGCATTGCTGGTGGGAATGCAGACTGGTGCAACCACTGAAGAGAACAGTGTGGAGTTTCCTCAAAAAACTGAAAATGGAACTCCCATTTGACCCAGTAATCCCACTCCTAGGAATATATCCCAAGAAACTAGAAACACCAATCAGAAAGGATATATGCACCCCTATGTTCATAGCAGCACAATCTACAATAGCTAGAATCTGGAAACAGCCTAGGTGCCCGTCAGCAGATGATTGGATCAAAAAACTGTGGTACATCTACACAATGGAATACTATGCTGCCATAAAAAAGAAGGAATTCTCATCATTTGCAGCAACCTGGATAGAACTAGAGAACAACATGCTGAGTGAAATAAGCCAGTCAATGAAAGAGAAATACCACATGGCCTCACTCATTTATGGATATTAAAAAACATTATAAACTGACAAACCAAAAGATAGATATAAAGACAGTAAAGCAACAAGCAGACTGTAAAATTACAGCGGGGAGATCTGGGGGAGATAAGAGATCAACCGAAGGACTTGTATACATGCATATAAGTACAACCAATGGACACAAAACTCTGGGGAGGGAGGGTATGTATGGGAGGTGGGGGGCAATGTTAAAATATGTACACAGATAATAATTTAATTTAAAAAAAAAGAAAAAAAAAGAATAAGACAAAAAAAAAAAAAAAAAAAAAGGCAAAAAACACCACCAGCATAATGAAAAATAGTGTTGTCACAAAGGTCAAAGGGAGAACTCAGAGAGGTAATCAGTGGTAATAAATGTCAAAATCATATTAAAATATTCTTATTAATCGGAAATATTTACAAATAAGTATGGCATTTTAATTCAAACTTAACAACAATTTTATTCTACCTATTCGTGTACTTAGGTAAGTTTAAACAAAGAAAAGACTGATAAAAATCTTTTGGTAGAGAAAGTAAACACACAGTATGAGCTTATTTGCTACTACAGAATAAACACTAGCAAACTAAGTTCAAACAGATTATGTCCCAATTGAGCTGATAAAGCAAACACACAAGGCATTCAGTTACATATCTAAGTTTAAACATGTAAAACCTAGTTTCAATAGTTTTAAATTTCAACCCAATTTGTAACATAATAAAGTATGGTGAAATGTACAAACAAATCTTTTTTAATGCATCAAGAATGCTAAACACTGAATCACATTTTAAAATCAGTATAAGTCTGCTTTAATCTCAATTATTGTTTAAGTTATATAAAAGTAACAGACTGCCATTAATTGGATTACTTAATTCAAAATAAAATACCTATAATAGTTTTAGAAAATAAATCCATTGAATAAGTGCAAAAAATATTCCAAATATATACAAGATAGATAATACATTTTATATTATCCAAGATAATACATTTTATATTAGCCAATATAAAATGTTGGATGATCATTATTAATGAACATAATTCAGAGTAACTCTATCATTAAATCTGTAAAAATTTTTAAATGTCAATATAAACAAACAAATATATGGCCATCATTAAGTAGATAAACTACAATAAAAGTAAAAATGAGTACTGTGCTCTCACTTCAGGCAATGGAGAGGTCCTGGAGACACTACTCGGTTGACACTGGCTCCGGCCATGGTGTTCAGCTGAACTTCAGAGATGTAAAGCGTCAGAGAAGAAGACTGCAGCCGAGTTTTTACAACTTCCAGTGGACATGTCAGAATAGCTCCCACGGTACCACCACATCTACAAAAAATAAAAAGAACACAACTTACCTACTTAATTCATAAGTTAGTATACATGTAGGCAACTAGGAGTTTACCAATGTACTAAAATGTAACTTTTTATTTTATTTTAGAAGACTAACTACTTTTTTAACATTTCATTTCTTTGACTGCATACAAAAATACCTTTGGTAGTTAGAAAGAACTAAGCTTAATAACTACCTCACAAGAGTGTCGGTAAGACAGACTCAAGAAATTCCCTATCTTGTACCCTTTCTTACACAGCTACTAAAGAATTTGTTCCACAAGTTAAATAAAAAAGAGGGAACACCTAAGACTAATACTATGTTATATGTCAATATTTCAATAAAACTGGGAGGAAAAAGAGGGAATTGAATGCAGGAACAAAATAATCCAGGAGAGGGAGAATGGAGTCCCAAGATGACAGTGAAACGTCAAGACTCAGAAAAATAACCAGGCCAGTCTGACCGCTATGGCTCAGTGGTTGAGTGTTGACCCCTGAATCAGGAAGTCATGAGGTCAGGGTTCATTCTAGTAGCCCAGGTTGTGTGGGCTTGAGCCTCAGAAGGGGGCATGCAGAAAGGAGCTAATTAATGATTCTCTCTCATGGTCGATGTTTCTAGCTCTCTCCCCCTTCGTCAATCTCTAAAATAAATAGAAACTTAACAAAACTAAAAAACAAACAAACAAAAAAGAACCAGGCCAAATAGGATTAGGATGACAGAATTCAGAGGGATAAGATCTCCAGGGAGGAAAAAAGACTAATAGACAAATATATTTGACCATATGAAAATAAATATTCAAGAATAAATACTCACATAACTAAGCAAACATTTCAAAATGTGGGGCAATTATTAACTCTAGGGGAGAAAATGAAATTATTCAAGAAAATGAAGTTATTAAAAATGAAGTGGTCAACACACAACTTTGCTATTCTATCAACAATATTTATATTGTCATAGTAAGGTAAACACTGACTATTGATTTAACAAAAAACTGTGGTGTAAATAACTATATATTGAGAGGAGGAAAAGGAGTAAACAGAGAGTGATATACTATATCTAAATCCCCATCTACCAGAAAAGAAAGTATGAAGAAAATACCAAAGGAAATAGCTAAGACTTACAGAAAGTTCCTATTAAGAAGAAGGTGTAAAAACTGTAAAATGCTGATTTTTATTATTTTTCAGCACACTTTTTTTTTTTTAAACATTTTGAATACATTTTTAATTAATTTATCAAAATTTTAGCAATATTTTTTAAAAAAACAGCAGGGGTGCCGAAACCGGTTTGGCTCAGTGGTAGAGAGTCGGTCTACGGACTGAAGGGTCCCAGGTTCGATTCTGGTCAAGGGCATGTACCTTGGTTGCGGGCACATCCCTGGTGGGGGGTGTGCAAGAGGCAGCTGGTCGATGTTTCTCTCTCATCGACGTTTCTAGCTCTATCCCTCTCTCCTCCTCTCTGTAAAAAAATCAATAAAATATATTTAAAAAACAAACAAAAAAACCACACACACACACACACACACACACAAAAAAAAAACAACCAGCAGGAGTTTTTAACTAGAGAATGTGGTTGATATTTCTGGGACTCACTGGACCCTAAGAAAAAAATGAAGTACATGTCTTTTGACTCAGAACTTAAAAAAAAAAATCACAATCTCTTGACCACTTTTCATCATTTCCACCTTGGTCTAAGCCTTTGATTGTATTGAAATCTTTGAATTGAAATCTTTGATTGTATTGAAAACTTAAGTCAGATCAGTCTCTCCTCTGCTAAAAACCTTCCAGACTTCCTAACTCATTCAGAATAAAAACCGAAGTCCTCACAATGGCCTATAAAATCTTATACAATCTGTTCGTTATTGATCCCTGACCTCATCTACCATTCACCTTCTCACTGCTCCAGCCACACTGGCCTCTTCAATACCTTAATTATAATTCTTTTTAAAAATATATATATTTTATTGATTTTTAATAGAGGGAGAGGGATAGAAAGCTAGAAACATCGATGAGAGAAACATCGACCAACTGCCTCCTACACACCCCCTACTGGGGATGTGCCCACAACCAATGTACATGCCCTTGACTGGAATCGAACCTGGGACCCTTCAGTCCACAGATGAACGCTCTATCCACTGAGCCAAACCGGTTTCAGCAATTATAGTTGATTCTTAAACAATATAGGGGGTTAGAAGCAGTAACTCCCATCTCTACATAGTTTAAAATCCATATATAACTTTTGAGTTTAATACAAGGTGTCCCTGATTGGAGAGGGTGCAGGCTGGGCTGAGGGGAACCCTCCTCCCCCTATTCCATGCACAAATTTCATGCACCGGGCCATTAGTCCTATCTAATAAGAGTAATATGCAAATTAACCATCACTCGACCACACCCAGCCAATGAGAGTGAGTATGCAAATTAACACAACCAAGATGGTTTTGGCCACAGATAACAGGAGGAAGGCTAGGGTTTCCCTGGCAAGGGAGGAAGCCAAGCTTTCCACACATCCTGGCAGGCCCAGGCCCCCACTCAAGGGTACAAAGTTTCAATTATAGAAGGTAAATAAATTCCACAGAAATGGCGGCAGCCACGGAGCTGGAAGAGCTGGAAGAGCAGGAGGCTAGGGTTGCCCCAGGTGATTGAGGAAGCCAAGCTTCTGCAGCCCTAGCCGGCCTAGGCCTCCACTCTAGGCTACAAAGTTTCAATTATAGAAGATACATAAATTCCAACAGAAATTTCAACAGAGGATATTTTTCCATTGACTTTTAGAGAGAGTGGAAGGGAGGGCGAGAGACAAGAGAGACTTCAATGTGAGACACAGGGATGGGTTGCCTCCTACACGTGGCACCAGAGATTGAGCTTGCAACCCAGGTACATACCCTTGACTAGAATTGAACCTGGGATCCTTCAGTCGGCAGGCCGATGCTCTATCCACTGAGCAAAACAGGCTAGGGATCTAATATTTTAATTTAAAAAAATATATTTCTTTATTGATTTCAGAGAGGAAGGGAGAGGGAGAGAGAGATAGAAATATCAATGATGAGAATCACTGATTGGCTGCCTCCTGCAGCCCCCCACTGGGGATCAAGCCCACAACCCAGGCATGTGCCCTTGGCCAGAATCGAACCCAGGACCTTTCAGTCCGCAGGCCGAGGATCTACCCAATGAACCAAACCAGCTAGGGCATACACACAGTTTTTAAAAAGGCCAAGTGAAGAAGTTCCTATAATTATCTAGGTATGAGGTATTGAGGCTGACAATCATTAGTTGCAACTGAGATAAAGGGTTACAGAAATATATGTATTAACTTGAAGCAAACCTATTTTTGTAAGACAACTGCAGTGTTAGCTTTGTGAATAGATTAAAATATTTTGTCATTTTTCTGTCTTCCGGTAATATAGCCCACTGTGTTTTCCTAATTAGGGCATGAGTCAAATTAATACCCCCAAGGCCCAATCAGTGTGGCTCAGTGGACTGAGCATCATCCCATGCACCAAGAGGCTGCTGATGGGCTCCATCTCTAGTAGGGGGCGTGCAGGCTGATAGATAGATGTTTCTCTATCACCAATGTTTCTATCTTCTCTCCCTCTCCTTTCCTCTCTTTCCCTAAAAAAGAAATAAATGCACTCCCACTATTCCCCTTTATCCTGCTCCATTTTTTCATGTTTTTCCATAGCAATGAACACCTTTTAATTAATTATATAATTCAATCCACCTTTTCATATAATTATGGGTATTTTTCAATTCTACATTAAAACTGACAAGTTGTAGGTTCTTAAAGCTTAGTTGCAATTGGAATCTGAACTGTACCAATAAATTTTACACAGTTACATTAAAATCCATTAGTCTATCTTGCATTTTGAATCTTTTATCCATGTATGACTCTGTAACATCACACACTGATCATTTGAAAAACATTGGTTTAGTGTGAGTTACACAGGTCTTTCAAGTGTTGATACATTTTATTATGCAATTTAAAAAATTACACTTCCTGTCAGTCCAAGATTTCAAAAACCATAATTTTTGCTTGAAAACTCATATTTATCATATGGCAAAAGTTTTGTCAGTTGTTCTCCTTGAATCAACAGGCCCACTGCCTTCATTTTTTGAGAAAATGTCTGCCAAGTAGTCAAGTCTGAATAGTCAGTCAATTAATTGCTCTTTAAAGTAAGAAAGATTATGAAAAATAGGCTAGCTCAACCTGAGACTGGAACGACTACAAACTACTTTGGTGTGCAGAAGCACTTATTTGTATTTCCCATTTTGTCACACAGAAATAGAGAAGAGTACACTCAAGACTCAAGACTTAATAAAATTACTAATTTTTCTGCTTTAAGAGCATTCCTAAGTGAAGCTTTTTAAAATTGCTAGTTCCAACAACTACTAGGACATCAGGGCAACATTGCCTTGATGCATGCTAACAGCAGTTTTACTCATTACTGCTTATGAACCATCAGTACAAATGCAACACAGTGAAAACGCAAATAGTGTCTTAGTATTTTTAGGAAAATAGCTTTAACCTCTCAAACCAATGAAAGGGTCTTGGGAACTCCCAGTAGTCCATGACCCAGCTGGCTGCACTATACTAACACACTTACACAAAAATAGTTTCAAGAATACTCTACATTAGGATAAGTAACTTCCCTTTGTCTTGTAATCTATTAGAATGAAAGAATGCATTTTTTTTTAGGAAAAGAAAAGGTGGTAAAATTATGGAAGTAGGGCTAATAAAAAACAAAGTGGAAATAAACCACATTAATTATACTTTTTAACTATTCTACTTCTTCCCTCATTTTACAAAGAACCAGGTAAAGTAATTTAACAAATTTCTGCAGAATCAACATATTTGAAACCAAGTGGAAATTTCTTACTGAATAAATGAATGGATAGATTAATTCCATAACAAAGTTTTTTAGATAATTTGAGATATTACTCATTACACTCTCACTATCACAGAAGCTCTGTCACAGAAGCTACAAAGGAAAAAATTCATCAATTTAAGGTGTAGTCCTCCCACTTGAGACAATCTCTCTCTCTCAAAAAGGAAAGAAAACTTTGAACTGCCTCTTGGTGGACATATGCAACTGACACAATACTAGACATTGTGTAATTCTATTAAAGAATTAAAAGTATATTTCATATTTATAAATAGTTATAGACATACAGTGTTATTAAATGTGAAATTAAACTTTACTGACACATCCTTTTGCAGGATGCTGTGAGTTGCCTCCAAAACTCAATTAACATAACCAATGACCTTGCAAACTCTGAATGTTAACTCTGGCAAAACATAATGGGACCAAAGGGTGTCTTAAAGAAAGCACGAGTTCTGCATGTGAGTATGTCACCCAGACACAAGGTCCAGTGCTGCCTGTGTTTCAAATGCTCCTGATTGAATAATACAGCCACTAGGCTATTAGAAATCTCTCTGAGATCCTGATAAACACTATTATAGTCATCAGGAAAACAACCCAAAGGCTCCACATTCATTCAATTAAATGTCACTGCGAAAAGTTACTTAATTTTAAAAAAATATATTGTGTTTTCATAATTTAACCCAAATGATACTTGTATTTGCCCAGGCAAACAGCTAAAAAAAAAAAAAAAAAAAATCTCTTTTCTTTTAACTACCTAGTTATTAAAGCAAAACTAAATTTTCTAACTCCCAATTTACTTGATTCTTGATTCTATCAGGATTTTTAAAAAATGAAATCTAGTTTTCTAGGAAGACCATCTAAAACAGCTTGCCTAAGTAACCATTGTGAGGTGTAAGAGAATTAGACATCTTCAATTAAGAACTATGTCACGGAGGCAGCCTGATTTGTATTTCCACAATGCTTAGCACACAGACTTCCAGAATATTCTACAGAATTGATTTTATATAATAAAGAGCTGGTAGAATCTTGAGATTCTTTACATCTCAGTTTATATGGATGGAAAATTGACCTTGGTAAGTCAATTTTTCATACTTCAGTATTTTTTCCCCCTGTATTTTGAAGGGATAAAACAGATGATCTTTACCATCCTCCCTAGTTCTAATGTTTCTCTCATATCTAAAAGCCAGGTTTTACAGTGACTTATGCAACTGCATTTAAAAGTAAAATCAAGACAACATGCAAAGGAAGGGAATATACAAGGCTGAGTACCTACCTTATGTCAGACCCTACATGCCAGTATCTTGTTTAATACTGTAAATGACCTACACAGACTAGGTTCTCTCAGGGAGGGCTCCTATATCTATTTATGTTTAGAAGCTGCAAAAACTCTCCATTCCTGCCCTGGCTGGTTTGAATCAGTGGATAGAGCATGTACCTGCAGACTGAAGGGTCCCAGGTTCGATTACGGCCAAGGGCACATGCCTGGGTTGCAGGCTCCATCCCAATAGGGGGAGTACAGAAGCAGCCGATCAAGGATTCTCTCTCATCATTGATGTTTCTATTTCTCTCTCTCTCCCTCTCCCTCTGCCTTCCACTCTGAAACCAATAAAAAAATATATATTTTAAAAAACAACCTCTCCATTCCTGTTTTTAAAGAAAAAACTAACCAGAAAGACCTTTATATGTATTAATAGCAAAGTGACTGATAATAACAAAGTTGATCCTAAACCAAACTGGGAAGTTAGTGCAATCAAAGTAATATTTCAAATAAATATGCCCTACTTTTAAGAAAACTTGATATATGAATCTCAAAATGCAGAGTAATAGAAATGTTAGGACATATAGAGAAGAGCCTTAGAGATCACGTCTTCCACATTTTATAGATGAAGCAATTAAAATCAAAGGTCTTGTCCATTTTTTTCACTTAAAATAGTGGCCAGTAGTAGTGCAGCCTCCTAAGTTTTAGGCATTTGCTAGCAATCTAATTACCACAGGGAATCCAATTATTTGCATAACAATGCATCTTTGCATCTACATGGTCAATGAGTTTTTATTTTTTAAAAATATATTTTATTGATTTTTTACGGAGTGGAAGGGAGGAGAGAGGTAGAAACATCGATGAGAGAGAAACATCAAACAGCTACCTCCTGCACCCCCCCCCCCCCCCCCCCCCCCCCCCCCCCCCCCGGGGATGTGCCTACAACCAAGGTACATGCCCTTGACCGGAATCGAACCTGGGACCCTTGAGTCCATAGGCCGACGAGTTTTTAAAAATGGAGTGAATTTGCCAAGATTACCAATAAATGAAAAGCAAACTTAGCCTAAATTGGGTCTCACGGGTGAAAAGAAACATTTTAAATGTCAGAGCAGTGGTTGGGCCACAACTGGCGTGCAGCAAGGCGTTCCATGAACGTGCCACATGGCGAGGAGTGGCATCAACAGGCAACAGAGCTCACACGTCCAACTCACATGCAGACACGGTGAGCAGAGCTGCGAACACATCCATTTCATAGTCTTAACAAGGCTGATTAAGGAACCAACCACGGCCTCTAAGGGGATGATGTGACTTTATTGGCAGGAAAAAAACTGTGCCTCCACATCACTCACCGTGGCCATTTCTGATAGAAATCTTTAGGATCCTAAACTTAAAACTGTGAACGATTCTTCAAATCATTTGGAAGAAGGGACAAACCCGAGAGGGAACCTACACTGGCTCAGAGAACGATCAGCTGACAACCTGAACCTTCAGGCTCCGTCCTAACCCTGTAAGAAAGACACCAGCTACCGCCGGAGCTTCTGACCTGGCCCTAACCCGTCCCCCAAAATCCGCCCCCCCTTTTCTCTTAAAAAAAAAAAAAAAAAAAAAAAAAGAAAAGAAAGGAAGGAAGGAAGGAAGGAAGGAAGGAAGGAAGGAAGGAAGGAAGGAAGGAAGAAAGAAAGAAAGAAAGAAAGAAAGAAAGAAAGAAAGAAAGAAAGAAAGAAAGAAAGAAAGAAAGAAAGAAAACAGGCCAAGCAGCGGGTGCAGGAGGGCTGGCTGGCTTTCCAAAGAAGGCGACCTCGGAGGCATGGCCGCTTTCTGCACCGCATCTCGTGCGTAACCTTGGAGCAGCTCGCGGAGACGCATTTCCCGGAGCCAGAGGCCCACAGCTGCTGCGGGAGAACCGAAGCCCGTCGGGGCCGGGAACCCCCCGGGCCGCCCCGGAAGCCGGAGGCGCGAGTCCGCGGCGCGAGCGGCGGGAGGAGGCCCCGGGCCCGCGCGGCAGAAGGGAAGGAGGCGGCCCAGGCCCGGCGCCCATTTTGTCGTCTTCGGCCTCCGCACGTCCCGCCCCGTCCTCCATCCCCCCCTTCCCGGCCCCTTCCCGGCCAAGCAGCCTACGCGAGGCCCGCAGCGAGCTGCACCCCGGCCGCGGCCCGCCCCGCACACGCCCGCTAGGCCTCGGCGCGGGGCCCAACTCCGCCAGCCCGCCCTCAGGCCCCGGCCCCGCACCGCCCCGCAGGCCCCGGCCTCACGTCCGTCCTCGGCTTCACCACCCCCCCCAAACCCTCCCCGATGGCGGCCGCACCCCGTCATTCTGCGGACCGATCCCCCCTCCCCCGGACCCCCTCGCCCGCGCCCCAGGCCGCAGCCCTCTGCCTCCCCCAGCCCCCGGCCCGGGCCGTACCCCCCGGCAAACAGATGCACCAGCGTGTCCCTCTGGCTCATTCTCTCTCCCGCATGTCCTCCGGGCGCTGCGGCAGGACGCGGACCCGGCCGCCCGCGACGGCCCGCGGCTTCGGCCCGGCACGGGGACCGAGGTGGCGACGAGACGCTGGCGGAGGCGGGTCTGCAGAAAGCGGCCGGCGCGGCCCTCCCAGCAGCGCGGAGCGGCGCCGCCTCCCGCTCAGCCCGGCGCTCCCGACCCGAGCGCGAGAGCGAGGGGGCGGGGCGGGGCGGGGCGGGGCCGGCCGGCGGCTGCGGGGGGGGGAGAGAGCCTTCTGCGGCCCCGCCCCCTCCACATAAACAGAAGCGCCCATTGGTCCGCGCTGGATGGCGTCACGAGCCCAGCACGCCCGTTTCACGTGATCCCGAAGGGGTTTCTCAATGAAAGGGACGGGTAGGCGGGGCCAGAGCGCGGGCGGGAGGGTAGTAGGTCACGGTGCCCTCGCACCTAGCCCGCGGGCGGGGAGGGCTGCACCCAGCGCCGCGTGGGTGGGCGCATAAATCCCCCCGGGCCACGCTCCCGCCTGGACTTAGGGAGAAACTGCCGGTGTTCCTGGTACCCCGGCAGAGTCAGGGGGTGAAAGAGCAGTTTTAGGTTTACAACAAAATGAGGAAAAGCGTGGGTGAGAAAAGGTTAACCAGGGAATTTATAGGCCTATATGCATAACCCATGGACATAGAAGGGGCGGGTAAAAGGTGGAGGGGGTTATTTGGGGGGTGAGGGGAGAGGCGACATCTGCAATATTTTGAACAATAAAGATAAATTTAAAAAATTTTTTGAGATTTCCTATTGACTCTGTTTGTGTCACTTAAAAAGTGAATTTATGACCCCATTTCTGCCTCTTAGCATCTACCTCAAATGTTATAATAAAAAATGCATGCAAGGCCCCAGGTTTGATTGAGGTCAAGGGCATGTACCTTGGTTGCAGCACATCCCAGTAGGAGGTGTGCTGGAGACAGCTAGCTGATCGATGTTCTCTCTCATCGATGTTTCTAACTCTCTATCCCTCTCCCTTCCTCTCTGTAAAAAATCAATAAAACATATTTTTAAAAAAAAAGAAAAGAAAAAGAATAAGCTCATAAAAGGAAATGCAGGACCACAAACAGCAGTACAGTGTTTACAAACAATGCTTGTTATAGTGGGAAATGGGCATCAATAGGGGAATGGAGAATTAAATCATGACACATTCCTATTGTGAATATTATGACAAGGTTGAGGTAGATCTGTGTGAGGGGGAAAAAATCCCCAAAACTTACTAACTAAAGCAGCAAATACAATTGAAACACTAAGACTTGTTTTAGAAAGAATTAAGACATCTCTTCATTCTAATCAGCAAATGTTTTTATGTATATGGGTGTGTATATACAGGGTGGGGCAAAAGTTTATTCTTATATTATTATTCATTAAGCATTACCTCATTTTTCTATACCAACAACCATAAACCTACTTTTGCCCCCCCACACACGCACAAAAGGAAAGAAAATGTTTTATTCCCCCAAAACACAGTGATTAAATATTAAAAATGTTTGCTAATCATTTCTTAGGTGAAGAATCGTACAGAGAATAATGTAACAACATAATCTGCACTCATCACCCACACTGAACAATGTTAGTATTTCCACCTCTTTGTTCAGCGACTTCCATTCCGCCTTCGAGGCCCTCCCCATGCTTCCCTCCTCAGACGTGACTATCCAGGGCTCACCTTCCCTTCCTTCGGGGATCCTTCCTTCATGAAATTCCCCCTGACTGCTTCAGCTCTCTGTTCCTTTCCTCTCCTAAATTCCTACCAAAGGTGCAGGCTGGATGCCACTGGCAAGTAAGTGTTCATCCACTCTGCCATACATGTACATGTTCATCTGTAAAATAGGCATACTATTAAGAGGCCAACTTCGTTAGGTAGCTCTGAGGACTAAATAAATGGAAAGCACCTACGGAAGTGCTACAGAAGGCCTACAGAGAATAATTAGTAGTGGTTCTTTGCTGCCTTGTGTTCTTATTACTGCCTTGGTAATGCAACAGTTTTGGGAAAGCATGGCCAGGTGCCGAGTTTTATTTCTACTTTTTTGTGTTTGTATTTTTCAAAATGTCCCCCTTCGAATAGTCCGCTGAAGCTCTGGAATCAGATTCACTATGCTGGATTCATAGCCAAAGCTCCTTCTGGTTGAACTGAATAATATTGGACACATCAATTATTTTTACACTTCAGTTTCTTCCTGAAAAATTGGGGGGATAATATCTCCTCATGAGGTAGTTGTGAGGGTTGCCATTAACATTTAGTGGGCATTTCTTTTTTCTTTTTTTTTTCTTTTTTTTCTTTTTTTTTTTTTTAAATATATTTTATTGATTTTTTATAGAGAGGAAGGGAGAGAGATAGAGAGCTAGAAACGTCGATGAGAGAAACATCGACCAGCTGCCTCTTGCACACCCCCTACTGGGGATGTGCCCGCAACCAACGTACATGCCCCTGACCGGAATCGAACCTGGGACCTTTCAGTCCGCAGACCGACGCTCTACCACTGAGCCAAACCGGCTTCGGCCTTTTTTTTTTTTCTTTTTTTAATATATTTTATTGATTTTTAACAGAGAGGAAGGGAGAGGGATAGAGAGCTAGAAACGTCGATGAGAGAGAAACATCCATCAGCTGCCTCCTGCACACCCCCTACTGGGGATGTGCCCGCAACCAAGGTACATGCCCTTGACTGGAATCGAACCTGGGACCTTTCAGTCTGCAGACCGATGCTCTACCACTGAGCCAAACCGGCTTCAGTGCATTTCTTCTTTTTATAGCAGCTTTATTGAGGTATCATTCACATACCCATACAATTCACCCATTTAAAGTGTACAGTTTAGTGGTTTTATTATATTCTCATGGTTGTACCACAACCACAATTCACATATCACCATAACTTAATTCCAGAACATGTTTCTTACCAAAGAAGAAACCACACACTTGTTAACAGTCACTCCCATTCTCCTCCATACCATTCCCTGACAACCGCTAATCTTCCTTTTGCTCTGGATTTGCATAACCTGGACTTTTCCTGTAAATGGAAATAAATGGAATCATACAATATGTAACCTTTTATGTCTGCTTTAAAAAAAAAAAAAAACACTAAGCATGCTTTCAAGGTTTATTCATGTTGTAGCATGTATCAGTTCTTCATTCCCTTTAATAACTGAATAATTTTCCACTGTATAGACATGCCACATTTGATTTATTCATTCTCAATTGATGGCCATTTAGATTTTCTACGTTGGGGCTATCATGAATAATGATGCCATGAATATTTGTGTACAAGTTTAGCCTCGACATAGGTTTTCGGTTGTCTTGAGGATATTCCTGGGGGTGGGATGGCTGGGGCACATGATAACTCTATGTTTAACCTGCATAGTAACTGCCATACTGTTTTGCAAAATGGCCACACCATTTTAAATGCATTTCTTTGAAGACAATAGCTTTAGCGCCATGTTTTTGACATAGTGAATGTCAAAGTTATTATATTTTACGCAGCGTCAGAAACTGGTAAGGAGGGAGCCAGAATTCTCCTGTGCAGACCAGTTTTCCCCATAATGAGCAATTGCAATTCTAACGTGACCGTTTCCTTTTGAACCTCCTTCAGATGCCATCGTGGAAGGAGACTCTGCCCCAGATGGAGTCACGAGGGCAGTTGCTCTCCAACGCAGGTTTGATGTCTCATTGAGCCACCACTCCCCTCAGCCGCTCGGGTAACATTCCCAGTCAATGATGGTTAAAGGTTCTTCTGATACACAGGTGGCAAGCAGAGATAGCCCTGGGAATAGATAACAAGCTTATAGAAATGGATTTTCCCACAATGAATTAGCAGTTTGCTTGCAGGAAACAGTGTCTCTCAGGGACTAATTTGGGAATGTGTCCCAGGAGACTTGGAAAAACAAGAGCTAACGAACTTTGTCTACCAGCTAGAACAGGAGGATTAGAGGTTGGGGAGAACTTGCAAAGATAGATTTTGTTGAGATAAGAGTGTAACATACTTTTGAAAAATATATATTTTATTGATTTTTTACAGAGAGGAAAGGAGAGGGACAGAGAGCTAGAAATGTCGATGAGAGAGAAACATTTATCAGCTGCCTCTTGCACACCCCCTACTGGGTATGTGCACACAACCGATGTACGTGCTCTTGACTGGAATTGAACCCGGGACCTTTCAGTCTGCAGGCCGAAGCTCTATCCACTGAGCCAAACTGGTTTTGGCTGTAACATACTTTTTAATTATATCTGAATAATGCCTGGGACTTCAACCGTTTTGGTAATACCGAAGTAATAACCTTCCTCCTCCCCTCTCCTTCCCCTCTTCTGCCCCCATTTAAAAACCAATCCAAGGGCCTGACCAAAAGTCCCTGCTCTGTCTGTTAGCATTCATTCTTTATAGGCAAACAAACAACCCAATTCAAAAAATGGGAAACTGATTTGAGTGATATTTCTCCAAAGATTTACAAATGGCCAGTAAGTGCATGAGAAGATGCTCAACATCACTAATCATTCGGGAAATACAGGTAAAAATCACAGTGAAATACTAATTCACACCATTTAGGTGGCTATTATTAAATAATAATAAAAAAAATACCTGTTGTTATCCAGGATGTGGAGAAATTGGAATCCTGTACATTGCTGATGGGAATGTAAAATAGATTTTTTTTTAAAAGCAATTTGAGACTTTCAGAAAAATTAAGCAGAAATGAAGAGTTCCAAAATTCTCCCCCCTCCACCTCTATTTCCCCTACAATCCACACTCTGCACCGGAATGTTAAATTTGTTGAATTTACATTGATCCATCATTATCGCTGAAAGCCCATTGTTGACAGTGGGGTTCACTCTGTGTCTTACATTCTATGGGTGTTGACCAAATGTATGAGATGCACCCACCTTATAGAGTCGTTTGAAGTAGTTTCACTGCCCTAAAAATTCTGTATTCCCATTTGACACTCCCTGCTCCCAACCCCTGACCCACTGATATTTTTACTGTATTCATAGCTTTACCTTTTCCAAAATGTCATATAGTTGGAATCCTACAGTAGCCTTTTCATATTGACTTCTTTCACAGCAATATGTATTTAAGGTTTCTCCATGTCTCTCTTTTTTTTAAACTTGTTATTTTAAAATATATTTTTATTGATTTCAGAGAGGAAGTCAGAGGAAGAAATTGAAACATCAATGATGAGAGAATCATTGATCAGCTGCCTCCTGCATGCCCCCTACTAGGGGATGAGCCCATAACCTGGGACATATGCCCTTGACTAGAATTGTACCAGGGACCCTCAGTCCACAGGCCAATGCTCTATCCACTGAGCCAAACCAGCTAACGCTTCTCCATGTCTTTTAACTGTGGCCTTTTTGGCACTAAATATTCTATTGTCTCTGGATGTACCATAGTTTGTTTATAGATTCACATTTGGAAGCCATTCACATCTTGATGGTTTCCAAATTTTGGCAATTATGAATAAAACTGCTATAAACAAAAACAAAACAAAACAAAAAAGAAAAAAAGAAAATAATTTCTCCTCTGGCCAAAGGAGGAACAAACGAGACCAAAAAGGATAAAGAATTAAAAATTTACTGGTGCATGAAAATTTGTGCACTGGGTGGCGGGGTGGGATTCCTCAGCTGGGCCTGCCTGCTCTCACAGTCTGGGAGCCCTCAGGGGATGTCTGACTGATGGCTTAGGCCTGCTCCTCTGAGGGAGGCGAGTGAGCTGATTAGTAGAAGGCACTGCCCCCATTATCTTGCTGCTGCTGCCACTACCGGCTGTGGTGGCTGCAAGGCCTAAGCCCTGGGCCTTGCAGCCGCCAGGGCTCACAGCTGCCATGATCCCCGGTCCTCGAAGCCACTGTGGCTTTGTACTGTGGACGTCTAGATAGACATCAGCCCTAATTAGCATATTACCCTTTTATTAGTATAGATTAGGTTATCTGGGAAACCAGATGGGCTGAATCCCAAAACGGTGCCAGTCCCAAGGGACCCGGAGAAAGAGTTTTTAAAGGACTCTAGGTGGGCCGAAACCGGTTTGGCTCAGTGGTAGAGCATCGGTCTGCGGACTGAAGGGTCCCAGGTTCGATTCCGGTCAAGGGCATGTACATTGGTTGAGGGCACATCCCCGGTAGGGGGTGTGCAAGAGGCAGCTGGTCGAGGTTTCTCTCTTATCGACGTTTCTAGCTCTCTATCTCTCTCCCTTCCTCTCTGTGAAAAATCAATAAAATATATATTTTTTAAAAAAGATATGCCATGCCCTTGTGGAGGCATATTAAGAATTTAAAATAAATAAATAAGTAAATAAAGGACTCTAGGTGGGCTTTTGGGGAAGAAGAATTCTCTGGGCAGGTCAGGATCCTGGGAAAGGTTAATAGTTTTAGCAAGTGAAATGTGGTCTTAGCAAGTGGAATGTGGTCTAAGCAAAAGGCAGTGTCTATTGTGGTCTAAAAGTCAGTTCCCACTGGGGCGTGGGGAGGGTGTTGATTCAATTATTTGATCAGACCTAACGGCTTCCAGGGCTAATATTGAGAAATTTGAGTCCAATTGTACCTCTGGTCTTTATACAGAACATGTTTTTTTTTCTTTCTTTTTTTTCTTTTTTCTTTTTTCTTTTTTCTTTTTCTTTATCTTTCTTTCCCGCCCCCCCCCCCCCCCCCCCCCCCCGCCTCCCCTCTTTTAACCTTTCAGGATCTTTCTTAAATCCCAGGTTTGGAGAAATTTCATGACAAAGTGCCATGTTGGTGGTGAGGTCTCTTCATTCGCTGTGCTGGGCACTCTCTGTGGGTCTTTTCAGTCTGTAAATGAAAATCCAGGATTTATCCTTGGAATGCTCTTTAATGTTTTCACATGCGCTAATTTGGATCTTTTAGCCCCACAGCCAAAAAGTGCAGTTGATATTTTCTCTCCCTAGCAGTACCTGATAAGAAGTTAACACTCAATCAGGGGCCAATGGTTCAAAGGACAGATTTCTGTTTTGGCAACAAGGTGATGCGAAGCAGCCCTTGACAAATATTTGGTGGAGAAAAGATTTATTTCCCAAGTGGCCAGTTTCTCTCAGTTTGGGATGAGGAGAACCGGTTCCACAGCTTTCTACCTGCACCAGGCCGTGCCCTCACATACCACTCAGTAGCCCAGTGAACAGAAGGGAAATGGAGGACAGGACGGGGAGTCTCGCTGTACTTGGGTTAGGGTCAAAGATCAATGCTGGAAGAGAAAGTCCCACACTCTCGTCAGAATCACTGTGGACGGCCCTTAAATCTCGCAGAAACACGGGATACTAAGAACTTTCTGTACTTCATGTTTCTCTCTGCTCCTCAGTTGATTCTATAATGTTTTCTTCTAGGATGTCAGTGAAACCCTCTCCATCCAGCTTCTTGGCCACAGTTAAACAACTTGTTTTTTATGTTTTCGTTGGCTGGGAAAATACCGAAAGTTATTCCCACAGCTTTTTCATCATTTTGGCTCTGTAAGACTTTTACTTCCACACAAGATAGAGTGGTAACAGGGATCAGAAACACTATTAAAACCTAAAAATAAATATATAAACCGATGGTTTGAAGATACCTGATAGGCAGTGAAACATGATTCCTAAGAGACGGGAAACAAACAAAGTATGCCATCGATGGCCCCAGCTTATTGCCCGGAGGAAGTTTCCAGGCCACAGCGCAGGCAAGTGCAACAGGCAGAGCCCGGCAGATTCTGAGGATTGGGGACACACAGCCGAGAGTCCAGAGAGATCAAGGTAGCTACGGTTTGTGGGACAGAGTGCCGGGAACCCCAGATATCTGCAGAGGGTCCTCCTTAAGTTTTAGCCTGAGTACTGATCAGTACATGCACACGAGAAAACTGCCTGAGGAAGGAAAAAGGAAAACACAAAACAGAATTTTGAGGGAACAGTACTTGGCATTCATACAGGGCCAGGAATATTCCCATCAATCAGAATGGAAAACCTTACCAATGATGGAGCACTGGGTACAGTACTCAGAAGGGCCTTCCTAGTGAGGAAGAATTAGCCCTAGATTAAATACTGTTCTGGTTCTGTCAAATACATCTTTTCTTTTTTTTTTTTTTTTTAAATATATGTTATTGATTTTACACAGAGAGGAACTGAGAGGGATAGAGAGTTAGAAACGTCGATGAGAGAGAAACATCGACCAGCTGCCTCTTGCACACCCCCCACTGGGGATGTGCCCACAACCAAGGTACATGCCCTTGACCGGAATCGAACCCGGGACCTTTCAGTCCGCAGGCCGACGCTCTACCACTGAGCCAAACCGGTTTCAGCCAAATACATCTTATTTTTTATTTTTATTTTTTTAAATATATTTTATTGATTTTGTACAGAGAGGAAGGGAGAAAGATAGAGAGCTAGAACATCGATGAGAGAGAGTCATCGACCAGCTGCCTCTTGCACACCCCCTACTGGGGATATGCCCGCAACCAAGGTACATGCCCTTGACCGGAATCGAACCCGGGACCTTTCAGTCCCCAAGCCGAAGCTCTATCCATTGAGCCAAACCGGTCTTGGCGTCAGCCAAATACATCTTAAAAGTGAGATATAAGAGGATTAAATTGTGTGTAATTAAATTCAAATAAAAATATTTATAGTGTTAACGAAAAAAACAACAACATTGAAACCTGTAAAGAATTTTTTTGTGAGTTTATTTGAGCCTTACTGTCGACACATGCCGGGAAGCAGAACCTCAATGGATTGAGATAATGCTCCGAAGAATGGTGGGTTACATTTCTCTATTTATACACTGAAATCAAAGGAGGGACATAGGTGGGTTACATGAAATCCATTGGTGATGGAGTAAGGAGGCGGGAGAAAGCAAAGTGGTAGGAAACTCCTGGGATTGGATAAAAAGTAAAATGATGGACGTGTACTCAGGAGAGTGCAGGAATAATTAACATGATAACGAAGGAATTTGAGGTATCTGTCCTGGTCCTCACCACATTTGGTTGTGCCGCAGGGGCTCCAGAAAAAGGGAAGTTACAAGTTACCCAGACATCTCATAGAAATGTTATATTAGAGGCAAAAAGGCAAATGGGCTCAGTAAAAAGATCAAAGTTGATCTTTGTCTGGGAAAATATCTGGGACATGACTACCTACTATAACCTGTTAGATATTTAATTTTCAAACCATCTCTTGTGGTTATCTTAGGTCTCTGGGTTTGCAAGACTGCCATGCAGGCCTTTCCTGAGCTTGACAGGTTAGCATGTGGCTCTTTTCTTTCACAATAGGCATACAAAAATACCTATGCCTGACAAGGTAAAGTTGCAAAGTCTGGCATCAATCAAAGATTACCAGATGTGCAAAGAAACAGGAAAATATGACTCAAAATATGCTATTGTAAATATATATATATATATATATATATATATATATATATCCTATCTAATAAAATAGTAATATGCAAATTGGCTCATTCCAACACACAAGATGGCCGCCCCCATGTGGACACAAGATGGGCGCCACCAGATGGCTGGCAGGGGAGGGTAGTTATGGGTGATCAGGCCTGCAGGGGAGGGCAGCTGGGGATGACCAGGCTGGCAAGGGAAGGCAGTTAAGGGTGACAGGGTCAGCAGGAGAGGGCAGTGGGATGACCAGGTCTGCAGGGGAGGACAGTTAGGGGCAACCAGGATGGCAGGGGAGGGCAGTTAAGGGTGACCAGGCCAGCAGTGTGGGGAGGAAGTTAGGGACAATCAGCCAGCAGGAGAGCAGTTAGGCGTTGATCAAGCTGGCAGGGAAGTGGTTAGGGAGTGATCAGGCTGGCAGGCAGAAGGGGTTAGTGGCAATCAGGCAGGCAGGCAGGTGAATGGTTGAGAGCCAGCAATCCTGGATTGTGAGAGGGATGTCCGACTGCCCTCAAGGGGTTCCAGATTGGAAAGAGTGCAGGCTGGGCTGAGGGACACCTCCCCACCCCCTCTAGCATATATAGCATCCTTAGGGTGGCACTTCATGGTGAAGTCCCTGTCTATCTCTTCCTCCCATTCTCTTACCCCTTCCTACAAGCATAGATCCCTCTACACCAACTGAACTGCTGATGTTGCCCCCACTCACATAGTTGTTTCAATCCTTTGGGCTTTCAGACAATGTTAAAACACCTCCTTGTCCTTCTGCAGCCCTGTGCTAGCCTCTCCAGACCATGCCCTGTCCACTCCTTATACAACAGGCATCATACTTCTCCAGGTTGGGAATCATTCCATGCTTGTCTTTGTGGCCTTTTTGGCACTTAATATCAAGGACATTTAATAAATATTGTCCATGTGCCTGCCCTGAGCCAAGTACTGTCCTAGTAGAGCAATCAGACAGGCAAGAGCAACAATATATGCTCTAGCCTAGCTGGTTGGCTCAGTGGATAGAGCCTTGGCCTGCAGACTTAAGGGTTCTGCGTTGGATTCTGGCTAGCGCACATGCTGTTTTTGGGCTTGATCCCCAGTAGGGGGCATGCAGGAGGCAGCTGATCAATGATTCTCATTATTGATGTTTCTATCTTTCCCACTTCCTTCCTTTCAGAAATAATAATAATAAAAGAATATATGCTCTCACCTTGCCAGTGTGTCTCAGTAGTTGAGTGTCAACCTATGAACCAGATGTCATAGTTCAATTCCCAGGGCACGTCAGGGCACATACCCAAGCTGTGGGCTCAATCCCCAGTAGGGGGCTCGCAGGAGGCAGCCGATCAGTGATTCTCTCTCATTATTGATGTTTCTAGCTCTCTCTCTATTCCTCTCTGAAATCAATACAAACATATTTTAAACAAGAAAGAAAGGGAAAAAACCAGGGTGGGAAGGCTGGCAGCTGGCAACGGCTGGGAAAGCAGAAGTCGGCCACAGAAGTGGGTAAGGGAGGGGGAGAGAGGTCAAGCTGAAAGCCTCCTCTTCCTGCCCAGACCCCTGAGCAGAGGAAAGAGAACCTGACTTGAGCTGCCGCGCTGTGGGGTGAGGCCAGGCCACCCTCCAGCCCCAGGTGGTTGTCTGCTGGCCTGGAGGAACGCCAGCAATGAACACCAAACAGAAGTGCTCTTTCTTTTACTGGGACCACAGTGTACACTGCCACCTTCTCAGACAGCCAGGAACAGTGTTAAGACATAGTCAACAAGGAGAAGGAAGTGGCCAGTGTGGGGGGCAGGTATCCAGTGGGTTTCAGAGGAGGTACAGCTTCTGCTCCAGGGCACTCCCATCTTCACAGGAGCACAAGGGCCCCTTTGCCCGATGGGGAAGCAGTTGCTTACTGTGGGAAGGCATGTTGATGTAGGAGGTAACTGGATTGCTGCCCTTAGGGAATGGCTGGTTTGGGGGAGTGGATTCACTTAAGGGGGTCCTAGGCTAATGGTCTCTGTTCTCAGGGAGCCCCCAGTTCGTCCTTGGGGAAAATTTCACCAATGTAGCTCACACAACCACTATCTGCTATGAACTCTAGGATGTGGTGAAGACACGCGTGAAGAGGACTAGGGTGCCTTGTCACATTTGAAGAAGGGTAAGGTAGTATCCAGGCATCTCTTGTTTTAAGTTACTAGTAGATACAGGCTCTACAAAGCATTCTGCCTTTTAGATCCAAATACATATTTCAAATTAGTGGGGGGAAATGAATTATTCAGTAAGTCATGTTGTGATTACTACCAGATTGTCACATCATTGGCAAACAAACAAAATTCGGATTCCCAATCTCACCACTTGGATCAAAACAAATTCCAGAGAGAACAAAGATTTAAATACCAAAAGTTAAGTCAAGTTAAGACAACGAGAAGACAAGCCACAGGCTGGGAGAAAGTATTTGTAAAACACATGTCTTATAAAGGAATGTTATCCAACATATGACATTCGGAAAGGGTAAACCTGTGGAGACAGTATAAAGATCAGAGGTTGGAGAAGTGAGGGATGATTAAGCAGAGCACAGTGAATTTTTATGGCAGTGGAACTATCCTATATAGTACTATAATGGTGCATATGTTTTATTATACATTTGGCAATACCCATCGAATGCACAGCACCATAAATCAAACCTAAGGTGAACTATGGAGTCGGGTGATAATGATGTGTCAGTGCAGGTTCATCAAAGATAACAAATGTACTCTTCTGCTTGGGGATGCTGATAGTAGGTTGTGATTGTGTGGAGACAGGGCGTAGATGGACATTCTCTACACTTAAGACTGCTGTGCACCTAAAACCTAAAATCTGTTAAAAAATAAATAAACAAAAGAAAGAAAGAAAATGAAACAAAAAAGTCAAGCCAAGCAGCTTTATTCATAATATCCCCAAACTGGAAAATATCCAATGGGTGAAAGGATAAACAAACTGCTTACGGCCCTTCTAGCAACCTGGTTTCTGATTAACCAAAGTCTATGCCCAGATTAGACTGGCTGATCCTGCTGATCTCACGCCTGGCCCCAGGCTCCTTTCCCTCCCAGCAGCTAGATAAAGACAGACTGGCTTTTAGGTCAAGGTCAATTGGATTGGTTTAATGGGCAGCCTACTTCGATGCTGTGTCCTGTCCAGAGCTGGCTTCCTGGTCTCAGGCGTGGCCTTGGGACCCACATCACCCTCCCCAGCCCACTTCGAATGGTGTTTACGCGCTGAGGCTGGGTTGCCTTGATCCCTGTGCTGGCCTCTGGCTTCTCTGAGAGGAAGTCCTTTTCCCGGGTGTCCTAAAGATCCTCCCTTGCTCTCAAGCCAGTCATCATTTTTTCTCTTCAGGGAACTTCCTATGACTCTGAACTTCTAGAAGGCCTTCTAATCCTTCCTGGGCACCTACTGTGAGCCAAGTACTTGGCTAGATGCTGGGATCAGCCCTGCCCTCAAGTTAGTTGTTCATAGTTTAGTGCCATGGTCTTTGGCCTCTTCCACAAAATACCTATTTTGAAGAAGTGGCGTTAGAAGAAGTTTAAGTTTAAACAATGTGGCTCTCAAAAGAAATTTCAGTCGTTGTCCTGTTGATAGTTGGCTCTGTTGACTAATGAGTTTGCCGACCACTGGTTTAGTGGGATGGACAGACAACCAAATAGGCCATAGTAAGTCATGGCTGTGATAAGAGAGAGCTCGGGGAGGAGAGGAAGAGTGGGATCCTAGACGGTAGGACCCCAGCTGAGGAGAGCAGGGGAGATTCCTTCAGGGGGCGATGTTTGAGCCCTGACCTGAAAGGCAGACGGGAGGACATGCGGGGGCGATGCACAGGCAGAAGGGGTAGCCTGTGTGGGCACCTGAGCCTGGAGAGTGAGCTTTGGGACCTGGCGGCAGGAAGACCCCACAGTTCCTTCTCTCCTTTGGGCCGTTTTGTCAGGGCCATCTTTTCTACCTGGAGGGTAAGGCCCACCCTACCCTATGCTAGCTATGGAATGTGAAATCTAGCAGCTTCACGCAGCGAGCACGCATTGCTTCAGACAGGTTCGGAGGTCAGGCTCCAGCACCTCAGCTGGCGCTCAGGGTCTCTCCTGAGGTTGCAGTGAAACTTTACCAAGACTCTCCCCTGGGCCAGAGTCTTGGTAAAGTTTTCCTCAGGTTGGGGAATCTGCTTCCAAGCTCATTCCCGTGGTTGTAGGTAAGCTTCAGTTTCTCACCACGTGGCCTCTCCACAAGGAATGCTTATAATGGAGTAGCTGACTTCCAGGATAAAAAGGGGGGTGAGGGAAGGGGCACCCGTATGGGAGGCAACCAATCGATGTTTCTCTCTCACATTGATGTTTCCCTCCCTTCCCCTCTCTCTAAAATCAATAAACATATCTTTGGGTGAGGATTAAAAAAAAAAAAGAAGAAAAAGGAAAGGTCCGGCCTGTGTGCCTCAGTGGTTAAGCATTGACCCATAAATTAGGAGGTCATGCTTCAACCACATGCCTGGAGTTGCAGGCTCAATGCCCAGTAGAGGGAATGCAAGAGGCAGCCAATTAATGATTCTCTCTCTTCACTGATGTTTCTATCTCTCTCTCTCCCTTCCTCTCTGGAAAAAAAAAAAAAAACTTAAAAAGAAAGAAAGAAAGAAAGAAAGAAAGAAAGAAAGAAAGAAAGAAAGGACACAGGCTTAGGCAGCTGACCCACCTAATTCCATCATTGGCCAAGGTCCTTAAGCTCTCTGAACCTCACTTACTTCATCTTTGAAAACTGGTGCTCTGGAGATCCAATGAGATAGTATAATACAAAGCATTTAGTGGAAATGATTGTAAAATTGATACTTTCTTTAATTTGTTTTTCTCTCCCCCCCCCCCCCCCCCCCCGTCTATGAATGGTACTGTTTTTGGTCTTGTCACTGCCATCTTCCTTTAAGATCCAACTCAATTCCACCTTTACTTCAAATCTATCACAGTAATCAAGCCAACATCAGCACCTCTGTTCCCCAACCTCCAATAACACCCCGAATCAGCTATTCATAATTTAATACTTAATTACCTATCATCTTAGGTTACTTTCTATTTATTTTGGAGTCGGTCCTGTCTTCACAGTTAGATTTTAACTGCCTTTTCCTAAGTGCCTCTAGTAAAGTCTGATACAGCAGTTACTCAACAATTGCTTGGCGGTTGTTCAAGATACCAAATGTCCTTGGGAAGCTAGTGGCAAAGTCAACCCCCTGCTTTGAGTTCAAAAACTTTCAGGAAGGGAAGGGAAGGAAAGGAAGAGGGAGAAAAGCAGCTAAGTACAATTCTGTCCGAAATCTCTACATTTAAAGCTTTGCATGTTCTTTCCATGACTATGATTTTATTGGGTTTCCAAATTAATTGCTAAAACTGTAAGCACTGTATAGCTAGCAATCAGCAAGGAAGCTGTCAAACCAGATTGGGTTCATTTCTTTATAACAATGTGAATTGATCTTACTTCTGCAGAGGAAAACAGGCTCACACCCTTTAAAACCCTGCTTACAACATACCAATTTCATATTAATCTGAAAATGTAATGTAAACAGACAGCAGTGGTGCTATTTTACACACACACACACACACACACACACCCAAAAAAAAACAACAACAAAAAAAACCCCAAAACCACCCAAACCTACATTTTTTGCTGCAGTTGACAACATGTTTATCAAGGTGGAGACTATTTTGCAATAAGAGAAGAATGGTTCCATTAAGGCATCAGCTCTATGGAATCCAGTGGCTGGCTTCGAGGGCTATTTTGGGGCCTTCACGACATGTTATAAATGTCTGTGTTGACAGCTCTAGCTTCCTGTTACCAATGTGAATAAAATTAGTCCTCATTTAAAGAAGGAACTCATTGTATAGAGAAAATAGAATTTCAGAGTTGGTTTATTAGCGGATCCACGGCTTTTATAGGACATGCTGCTGCACACGGGAAGGAGTCCCAGCACACTGTGTATGGTTGAGAGTGTTTGCAGAAGAATAACATTACAGCATTACTCTGGTAATGACCCTGAGCAGCAGGTCGTTTTGTGGGTATCTGATGAAGCCAAGGAAGGGACTGTTCCCCAGAAAGATGCATAATCATAAATAAGAACATGTAATCGTTCCATTGATTGCTTAAAGAGTCAATGGATCCTAGGTTAAGATACTCTTAAGGTCAAGTTGACCAGGGAGTGTGGAATTTTTATTTATTTATTTTTAAATTATATTTTATTGATTTTTTTTTTTTTTTTTTACAGAGAGGAAGAGAGAGGGATAGAGAGTTAGAAACATCGATGAGAGAGAATCATCGATCAGCTGCCTCTTGCATACCCCCCACTGGGGATGTGCCCGCAACCAAGGTACATGCCCTTAACCAGAATTGAACCTGGAACCTCTCAGTGTGCAGACCAACACTCTATCCACTGAGCCAAACCGGTTTCGGTGGAGTGTGGAATTTTTAAGAGGCTAGGAAGTCAGTGATGGCCTGGAGGATATGGCTGTGTCTCACCGGCTCCCTGGAAGCCCGCATGGAGTGCTCAGGTAATGTTGGAATGAATGATTAAATGGCTACAAACATGATTAGAGCAGGTGTCTCCAAGGTCATAACAGAGCAGGACAGGTCAGTGGCTTTAGGGAAGGACACCAGTGTAAGGGACAACCTCATACAGGGGTGGACAAAAGTAGGCTTACAAGTTATGAGTACATGAATCACAGTTTATCCTTGTATTATTAACTTATTCTTGTATTATTTATTATTATTAACCTACTTTTGTCCACCCCTGAATATAATCTCTTTTGTCCTTTCTCACATCTGTCCTTTTTTAAAGATATATTTTTATTGATTTCAGAGAAGAAGGGAGAGGAAGAGAGAGATAGAAACATCAATAATGAGAGAGAATCATTGATCGCATGCCTCCTGTATGCTCCCTACTGGGACTTGAGCCTGAAACCTGGGCTTGTGCCCTTGACCAGAAATGAACCCAGGACTCCTCAGTCTGCAAGCCAACACTCTACCCACTGAGCCATACCGGCCAGTGGGTAGAGTGTTGTCTGTCCACTGAGCCATGTCTGTCCTTCTGATGAGCACAGTTGGCCTTGGTGAATGCAGCCAAAGAGGTCATGCCCTACACCTTGATCTCTGTCCCTACTAGGGGGCAGATAATCTAGACACAGCGAGAGAGGCAAAACTACTGTCCTTTGGCTGATCCTGGTTCTACTCTAAGAATCGCGTGCCCTCAGGTGCTCGGTCCCCCACGAGGGCCCACCTTGGGAGTCCCCCCTTTCCACATGGCACTTGGCTGCCTGCCTGCACTTTCCTTTTCTTCCTGGCTGTATGCCCACATCCTTGCTGCTGTGATCTCAGGAGGCAACCTGATAAATGAATTTACACCAGCCACTATATAACAACATAACTCTGTTACTCTAAGGGATGACTCTCTCAGAGTGCTAATTTGATGGGGGTGGGTAGGTGTCTGTAAATAGAATAGCCTTGCCCAGGGTGGTGACATTCTTTCCTGCCAATTGAGCATCACATAAGATTTTGGTGCACAGCTCCAGGTTTGAGTCCTGTCTCCCCCCCCCCCCCCCCCCCCCCCCCCAGTCAGCTATGGGATCTTGGCCAAGTCATATTCATTTTGTTGAGCTTTAATTTCCTCTTCTCTAAAGTGAGGAAATGAGTCTTCCAGCCCTCCCAGGGTGGTAGGAAAGAACAGGTGAGTGTGTAAATGTGAAAGAAACTGTTGGGCACTTGGCAAGTATTGTAATGAATTTTATGCTCAGATTAGCCTTGTCAGGACAGGGGTGAGGGGTGGGGGTGGGGGTGGCAAAGGTTGGGGTGTTGTGGAAATGAATCCACATAGTCCCATTGAAATTCTGGAATCCAAGGGTCAGGTTTGGAGATAACATTTCAAACATGATTGAACTCTGTGGGGTTCTCCTTCACCCCATGCTCTGCCTCCATTGCCCCAATGGGCTCCAAGGCTTGCCAACCACACAATGGAGACCACTCAGAGAATTCCTGAACGACCCCTCTAGGTCTGGGCACCTCAAAAGCGGGAGTCCACGTGGCAACAGAGGGCAAGACGTGAAACGTGTGACCTGTGCTTCGTTCCTTTTCTTGTCTGGGCAGTGGCTGGGGAAGCATCCACTCTGTGTCTCGGACATTTGTAAAGGAGATTTGTGAATGAACAGTGTCCATGTCAGGCCACATGGGGCCAGCCCCGTTGGATTATAGCACAGAGCAGTTTGAGGGAGGCCCCTGCTGACTTGCCTTTGAGGTCCCTGCTGACTAGAGATGCTCAACCTCATGGTAACTCTCTTCCCTGCTTGTTGGATAGAGGCATCTTCTGAGGCAGAGCACGGAGGGGGAGAAGCAAGGTAGAGTTCAGGACCAGACCTAGGCGGGATTTAATGGAAGTGCCCTTCCTGCAGGCAGCTGGTGATGCCACCGGGGGGGGGGGGGGGGGGCATTTGGAAGCCCCCAGCCAGGAGATGGTGGGGAAAGCTGTGGGGATTGTTTGGCTCTGGCAGGAAGCGTACTTGTGAGAGGAGGGACTCCTCCATCTAGTGGTGTGCCAGCAGGGAGGTGGGAGGTGGGAGCCATTGTCCTGAGTGCAGGAACTAAGGTGCACGTGGTCTATAGAGTGATCAACCCAAGAACATGCATACATATGTGCACAACCCATAGGCAGACTAGAAGGGGACAATTGAGGGGGGGGGGCGCACAGAAACTGTGATACTTTCAACAATAAAGATTTGATTTAAAAAATATATTTTATTGATTTTGTACAGAGAGGAAGGGAGAGAGATAGAGAGCTAGAAACATCGATGAGAGAGAGTCATCGAACAGCTGCCTCTTGCACACCCCCTACTGGGGATATGCCCGCAACCAAGTTACATGCCCTTGACCGGAATCGAACCCGGGTCCCTTCAGTCCCCAAGCCGACGCTCTATCCATTGAGCCAAACCGGTTTCGGCAATAAAGATTTGATTTTAAAAACAGTAATAAAAATGGACTAAAAGTCAGTAAACTTTTTATTACCATGAATGATTCTAAATAATGCCAGAGATAAATTTTTTCTTTCCGCAGGGGCAGATGGTTCCTGCTGCCCCATCCCTGGCATACCACCGCCTATGTCCCCTTGCATTTGTTCCCTCCGTGCTTGGAGAATGACTTCCTGAACGGCACACCACTCTCCAAATGGGCTCTGACCAAGACCTGGGCCTCTGATTGCCTGAGATGCTGAAACAGAATTGCAACGTGGTTGCTTTAGCAAAAAGGAAGACAAGAGCTTCTAGGGATGGAGAGAGAGATTTCTGCACTGGGACCAACCCTGCCTGAGGCTGTCCCTGAAATGATTATACCAGTAGAAGCCAACAAATTCCCTTTTGCATCGTTTGATTTGGGCTTTTGCCACAGAAATTCCAGTTATAATATCACTGGAATAGTTACAGGCACAGGAAACTCCACAAGCACTTGGTTATACATAAGGTGTTCTGATTCTCACCTGTTGGCTGGGATACAGGCTGTGGTTTCTAGGTTTTTTCCCCTGATTTTGGTGACCCTTGTCATCCCTAAGCAAACAAACACACCGGCCAGTCACAGAGATATCTTTCTGTACACACCAGAACTCAATAGGAAGTTGCTTGGACCCAACCCAAGGCAATTATTTACAGAAGTCCTCAAAGAACATAATTACAGGGCCACAGTGCAGGGACCCATACCATGAGGGCAACTCCTGAGTGCCTTTTTCATCTCCTGGCACACACAAACTAATGACTGAAATTCTGCAGCATACCAAAAAATATATTTTTGCCGATCTGACAAAAGATTGTAGGAATGCTTCTGAGTCATTCATACCTGGGGGCTATTGTTGTGTTGTCTCTTGTCATTTTTTGGGACAGATTTATTACTTATTTGTTGTTGTTGTTGTACAATTATTTTAATAAAGCAAAACAGTGAGTGGAAAGTACAAAACACACAGCTGCCTCCTTCCCCGCGGTGAAGTACCAAAGGTTTGCATAGCCCCAGAGGAGCGCCACAGTAAGGGAGTCTGCAGGCTCGCAGAGTTCCCAGGGCCCTGACCATCCTGCGTGAGAACCAATGAAGAAAACGAGGGGCCAGAACCTTCTAGAAACCTGGGCTCGAAACCGGTTTGGCTCAGTGGATAGAGCATTGGCCTGTGGACTGAAAGGTCCCACGGTCGATTCTGGTCAAGGGCATGTGCCTTGGTTGCGGGCACATCCCCAGTAGGGGGTGTGCAAGAGGCAGCTGATTGATGATTCATCGATGTTTCTAACTTTCTATCCCTCTCTCTTCCTCTTTGTAAAAAATCAATAAAACATAGTATTAAAAAAAGAAAGAAAGAAACCTGGGCTCATAAAAACACGGCAAAGATTGTGCTACCAACAGCGTGGCGGCCGTGTAGCTGGGTCTCTCCCACCCACTTAAGTATCAGCAAGAAAACACAGGTTCTCAAGCAGGAGAACGTCCTGCAATAAGTAAGCGGGCAGGGGACACGTCTGTTTCTCCAAAGTCTCGCGTTGCCTCCCCCCACGCGCGGGATCAGGGGCTGCAGTGCGCGGCCCCGCATGCAGTGACTGGTCCCCAGGATCCTGGAGGAGCTTGGCGGCCGGGTGCATGGCGGGTGCATCTTCCCCTGCAGTCAGCTCCGCCGGGTCATGCCCCCCGCCCCTGGCACTGAGGACGCAGGGACCTTCCCGTGGCCCGCGCGGTGCCGCCTCAGGTGGCCCGGAAGCCGAGACGTGTGTGACTTTGATCTCGTGGCGGCCGTCCCCGTCCAGAAGCAGGTATCTCTGGTGATTTTAAAGTCGACACACCGTCGTTTCTGATTTCTCCGAGTTTGCAAAACTCCCGAGGAAGACGGATGGCTCCACAGGGCGTCCAGGAAGCACGTCTGGTCATTTTTTAATCTGACAGAGTCTAAGGGAAAAGAGGTCAGTGCCCCTGGCTAAATAGTCAGATAGTGCATGCTTTCTTTTTTGTACTTTTGTTATGAATCCTTCACTTGAGGATGTTTCCGTTGGATCTGAGAGTAGAAGGGAGGGGGAGACACAGAGAGAAACATCCATTTGAGAGAAACACATTCATTGGTTGCCTCCAGCATGTGCCTTGACAGGGCCAGGGATCTCACCCACACCCTTTAGTGGGGATGGGGTGGGGGTGGGGGGAGTTTGACACCCTATCCACGGAGCCACACTGGCCAGGGCCACATATTGTATGTTTTAAAAATTCCTGCCTTACACCAGATGAAAATTGCGGCTCTAGGCTATTACACAAGAAAGTCACTGAACTATTGATAGTTCAACTTGCACTTTGGATTAAAAATAAATTCCAATGCCTAGCTTAGTATGAGAAGGCCCGAATCAAAAGCATTTCACATGAAAAACCTGTGAAGATAAAACTTTGAAAGAAGCAGAAGGGGCCGGGCTGGCGTGGCTCAGTGGTGGAGCGCCGGCCTATGAACCAGGAGGTCAACGATTTGATTCCCCTATCAGGGCACATGCCTGGCTGGCCGGCTTGACTCTCAGCAGGGAGTACGCAGGAGGCAGCGGATCCATGTTTCCCTGTCATCAAGGTTTCTCCTTTCCTCTCTGAAATCAATAAAAAATATATTTAAAAAAAATAAAATGACCCGAAACAAACTCAGCCCTTCACTGGGAAAGGAAACAGTTTTTCCCATGGGCATAGGGGGCTTGCCAGGCCCCCAGGGGAGCACAGAGCCTCTACCATCCCAGCTCCTTGTGCTCATGTTGGGTTCAGCCATGGAAAACACTAGCAGGGGAGGAGAGAGGTCAGGCTATTTACATCTCCGCCCTCTCTTCCCCTCGGGTTTTGTTTTTGTTGGCCGTAGGCAGTGGTTCTCAAAGAGACCCCACACCTGCAGCCTCTGCCCCACCTCGGAGCCAGTGAGAAATGCGAGTTTTCGGCCCTACTCCCAACCTTCGAGGGACCCAGCAATCTGCATTTTAACAAGCCCTCCAGTTTGAGAAGCGCTGACACGTGTCCACAGTTCCTGTGGGCAGACCTTCCTCTGCAGTCCTAGCTTTTACTAGACTCAGTAATTCTCTCCCCACTTTCTTTGGTTCCTTCAGATCTGAGGGCAGAAAGGGCTTCTCGGCACAGGTAGTGCTTTGTGACTAGTAGCTCATAACCTCTTGCCGAGTACCTTTGTAAAGCCTTTGTAAAGTCTTTTCAGTTGAATCGTTTGAGTGAACTGCCTGATTCCTGCTGGGCGCATGCTTGATGCAAAGCCACCAACTGTGGGCAAAGGCTGGACACCAGAGTGTCCGCGGTAGCAGGAGTCTGGTCAGATCGGGCTGGTGGAGCGTGGGGTGAGCCTCTCCCGTGTGCCAGGCATTTACTCACTTAATGCCCACAAGCCTCCTAGGGGTGAGTACGCATGCTTTACTGACAGCCAACTGAGCCAGACGCAGGGTGCATCTCTGTCGTAGGACTGGGCTAGTTCTTCCTCCCAATCAGGGAGATTCCTGAACACCCGACCCCTAAGTCCTCACACAGATCACACCTTCACCCCCAAAACCATCCTGAAGTTATCAGCAGCCTGCAATCAGGGTGTGGGAATAAGGGGAGGTGGTTAGGCCACTTATGAGCTGTGTGATAGATAAATAAATAAACAAACGGCTCTTCATTACAGGAGATTAAATTAATTAACCCGGAAGGAATGATGGACGTGGAAAAATCATCCTTTGACCAACAACAGAGTAATCATTGCTGTAGGCCATACTCAGCAATTCATCCATTTAGTGGGCAAAAGCATGATGAGAAAAGATATTTGCATAGTCTCATAAGTATCTCCCACCAGATACTTGTTCACTTCCAAGGGGAAACTCACAAATTTATAGGGGAGAAACCCGAGGACACGCCCTTAACCAAGTGATCACTAGCAATGGGGAAATCAACACCAGGTGCTTTCTGATAAGATGGCTGAGAAGGACACAGCAGCACTACTGTGGTGTTCTTCCCAAAAGTGCATAATTGTGATTAATGTTAATCGTGATTAACATCCGACAACTTCAAATAGAGACATTCTACAAAATAACTAGCCTTTATTCTTAAAAAAATGGCAAGGTTATAAAAGACAAATACTGAGGAACTGTCTCAGATTGGAAAAGGTTAGGGAGACAGGGCAACTGAATGCAACATGGGTTCCTAGATTGGGTACTGCAGCAGGAAAAGAACGTTAGTGGGACAACCAGTGCAATTTAAATAAGGTCTATAGATTAGTTATTAGGGTGTACATTTCTTGGTGTTGATGATTCCATGGTTACGTAAGATGAAAAAGGGTACATAGGAACTCTTTGTATTATAATACTTTTGCAACTTTTTTTTTTTTTATAAATGTGAAATTATTACAAAGTAAAAAGACACAATAAATGAATACATTTTAAAAATCACATGCGTCCACACAATATCAGGCTGGCTGCTGTGTGCAGAATGGGTTTTAGTGGGTAAGAGTGGAGGCAGGAAGACAGGCTATGAGGCTTTTGCAGGTGAATGAAAGGTTGGGAATGAAAGGTGATGGTGGCTTGGATGAATAGTGGCAGTGAGAATGGGGAGAAGTGGAAGATAAAAGTTACATCCATATACATTTTTAAATTGAGATATAATTTACATGTTATAAAATTCACAGTTTCAAAGTGTGTAATTCAGTGGTTTTTAATATACTCTCAGAGTTAAGCAACCATCACCACTATCTAATTCCAGAACATTTTTCTCACCCTAAAAGAAACGGCATACTTTTGAAAAAAGTATATTTTTATTGATTTCAGAAAGGAAGGGAGAGGGAGAGAGAGAAAGAAACATTAATGATGAGAGGGAATCATTGATTGGCTGCCTCCTCTGCACCCCCTACTGGGGATTGAACTGGCAAATGGGGCATGTACCCTTGACCAGAATTGGTCCTCAGGCTGATGCTCTATCCACTGAGTCAAAGCAGCAAGGGCTACCACACAGTCTTGATTACTATAGCTTTGCAGTGGGCTTAAAGTTGGGAAGTGTTTATCCTCCAACTAAAATGGATTATTTGTTTGTTTATTTATTTATTTATTTATTTATAATTGATATTTTAAAGACAAAGCCAATAAGACTTGTTTATGGATTTGATGAGGAATATGGAAATAGCCAAACCTTTGGGACATTTTGGGATCTTTACCTTTTGGAAACTGTGTCTGCCAAAGAAGATCTCCCTTTTTCCAGTTTTTAGGCAATGTTTGAATATGTTTAGAATAATTTGAGTATGTGGCTTACTTTTTCAACTTTGAGTTTTGTAAAGTATAAATACAGATCAAGTGTTTTAGTTAAAAATATTTTGCACTAGATTTTTAAGTTGAAATGGGCTATCTGTGTAAAATACCCACAAGACTCAAAGGCTTAGTATGAAAAGAGAATACAGAATGTCTTGCTGATGATTTTATATTGATCACATGTTGGATAGATAATATTTTGGATACATTGGATCAAGTAAGATACTTTGATCACCAAGAGCAAAGGTGTGTTATTAGAGACCAAGGCCAAGATCATCCACAATCTTGTATGGGTGTGAAAGTTGAACAGTGAAAAGGGCCGTTAGGAAAAAGTAAGATTATTTATTTGAAATAATAGTGTTGGAGGAGTTCTACTGACACCCTGGGCCGCCAGAAAGATGAACAAATGGATCCTAGTGCAAATTTAGCCTGGAATTTTGCTGGAGGCAAAATGACAAAACCAAAGCTGTGCCTTGGGCACACCGTGAGGAGGTAGGGTCTTTGGAAAAGGCAGAATTGCTGGGAAGAAAAAAAGGCAGCAGGAAAAGTGGTAGGCCTGATGTGAGATGGATTGGCTCCATAAAAGAAGCCATGGGCACGAGTCTGCAGGAGCTGAGCAGCTCAGGGCTGCTGAGGACAGGATATTGTGGACATCGCTCATTCACAGGGTCTCCAGGAACTGGAGCCGACTCATTGGTGCGTAACATATACGAGATAGTTTACTAACATCACCAGATTTTTGTTTTTTTTTTACTGTTTAAAATGATGTCATTATAAATGATGTTTAATGATGAGCTGCCAATGCCATTTCAACAACAAAGATAATCACATAGCAGAGGGGCTGTAGTGATACCTACCATTGAGATTTAATGTTCCAATTCAGTGGAGACTGTAAATGAGAGTAATAGGAAAAGGCAAAGGCAAAGACTGGTCTGGGTGATAGCGAAGTGTTTGAGGGTACTTTGTCCTCTTCTCCTTCCAATTTCTCTCCCTAAGTGACAGTCCGCCTTCCCCCTCCCACAGCCCTCTCTGACTTAGTTTATAGTTTCTCTTTCTTAAGAGGAAGGAGGCAAAGTTGTGCAGTTCTCCCAGTCAGAACTTCTGCTCTCCCCTCCCTTCTCAAGGGCTCCCATTCTTCATACTCTACATATCACCAATTTTTTTTCTGAAGAAACATAGGCAAGAAACTTAACTTGCAAGTTGGCTTGGCAAACTATTTCTGTAAATACTTGAGGCTTTGTTGCCATTTTCTCTCTCAGCTAGTCTCTCTCAACTATTCATTTCTGCTGTTTTCATGTGAAAATAGCTCTAGACAATGTGGAAACAAATGGGCGGGGTTAGGTTCCAATAAAATTTTATTTATGGACACTGAAATTGGGATTTCATATAATGTTCCCATGTCATAAAATATTCTTTTTCAACCCTGCCCCTACAACTCTTTCAAAATGTAAAAGCCATTTGAAGCGCATGGGCTGTAGAAAATGGGCCAGCAGGATTTGACTGCGGGTCTGGGTTTGCCAAACCTGCTCTAAAGTAAGAGTGAGGACTTAGTGTAATGACATTTAGGGCAGAAGGATTCTTTTGTTACTGGGAAACCCCCAGGTGGGCTTAGGCTGCCTGTAGCAGTGCCCAATAGGGAAGGCAGGGTTGACTCATATAAGGTGTTTATTGAGAAGTCCAGCCAACCAGGAAGACTGGGAGTTTCTAAGCATTGAAATCCTGTCTTAAAGCAAGGTGCAGGGGACAGAATTATAAAGGGGAATGGACAATGGTAAGGCTGGGAACGGAATGCTGCTACATGCAGCCCTGGGGGTCTGCAGGTTCAGTTATTGTTCTTCGTTGTCAAGCCATGAGATGATGTCGCTATTATTTCAAATAAATAATCTTTCTTCCCTTGACTCCTGATAGGGACAGCCTGACCACGCTAAACGGTTCTGCTTGCTTGCTGGGTACATTGTCTGCAGTTGAGTCACCTCCTCAATCACGTTGCCTGGGCTCAGAGGGAGGATGCAGGTGCACTGGCCCAAGAAATGAAACTCGGAAGAACTTAACCCTCTGTTCCCATATAAGAAACTTAACCTCCCCTGTCAAGTATATGTATCCCAGGATTTACATTAATAGGGCTAATTTTCAGATTAATTCAGGTGCTCTATAAGTCCTCCCCTATCACTTTCATTCCTTTGCTGTGAAGCTCAATCCCAGTAAATGGTAGGTATCAGTACTTTGCCTGAGTGATTGAAATTTTAGGAGCCCTGTCCAGGTAGGTAGGAACGTTGACACCAAAGTCATCAGGAAACCCTGACAGCTGGAAAGACTTCTGTGCAATAATTGCTCTAAGGCCTGGGAGAGAAAGCTCCCTGCCCTGAGTCCTGTGCTTTAAAAGGCTCCCTTTGGTCCTGGCCTGGCTTTGCCATCAACGGATGAAGAATCCGCAGGGCGATGGAGACACAAGCACTTAAGACTAACTTCTTTCTCCACGCCTCAGACCCCATGATTCCCTCAAGGCCACTTTTATGCTGGTGTGGCCTCTTCCCTGGGCACATTCTCCAGTGCCCAGACTGAGTCAAGCTAGTAAGCCAGGACAGGAGGGGTAGGGAAACTGAGACAGATAGTTAAATGGCTATGCAGTTTACAGCCATCCAGTAAATCACAAAATCCTATCTTCCACAACCAGGAATATTTGGAATAAGTGGTTTACACTTCTCCCCAACCAGAGGGTAAATATCCCCCTACTCAGCAAGATAGCAAAAATCCAATTAGTATCATTTTCTCCGGCTGTTGGTGGTCATAATGACACCAGGTGTTAGACTGGTGGAGTCAGACCAGACCTTGATTCAGCAACCTCGGTACTTGAGTTCTGGCCAAGAAAGAATTCAGATCTAAGACTTGAACCATAAGAGAGAGTTTATTTAGAAAGTCACAGAGCTAGAATAAGAGCTGTGGAAGAAACGAGCTCAGGAAATGTTACAGAGGCAAAAGAAGGGCGCTTGGAGCTTAAGAGAGAGGAGGGGCAGGAGAGCTTGCAGCGGGAGAGCAGCTGGAGCCTCTGTCCTAAGGTCTTTTAAAGATTTGGGGGTCTAGGAACTGTCTTAGGGGCGGGTCTAAAAAAAAAAAAATCACCAGCTATTCAGGTGTGTCCCTTCAGGATTGTGGTCTCCACTGATTGGTTGGTACCAGGGCAAGGGGTTTTTAGTCAATGCAGCTGGTTCTGATGTCAGCCATGGCATCGCTTGTCTGGTTTTACTGCTCCTCTGGACCCGGAGCTGGAACACACCCGGGGCCTAGATGTTATTCCCATGCTGAGGGGTTAATGCTTAAGGGAGTGTTGTGCAAGGGCCTGCATGGAGTCGAATGAAGCTACTCGTCAGCCCCTTGTTCCTCCTCCAAGGAGGTCTACCACATGACTGGCGACATGCCAAGAGGAAAGGTCAGGGGAGAGACCTAACCGCGTGACCAGCGATATGCTAGGGAAGGAATGATTATCTTGGGGGGAGGTCTTTGTGTTTTCAGTTTTGCCCATGCTAGGCACCCGGGGCTTTCTGCCCTGGTGACCTTTCGTACTTGGCCGATCATCCTTCTCTGCCCATGTCTGTCTACCTCACAGCCACTCCCAGAGATGGATGAAGTTATGGGAATAAATCTCATTTTAGGTCATCAGCATAAAGCTGATGAATATTCTATTGAGATCTTCCCTAAACTCCCAGCCTTTAAAAACCCTCAAAATGAAGGAGCATTCCCGTGCGTTTCCCTTCCTTCTCTTCTTCACTCTCAGGTGTGCATCTCCCAAACTCTAAGGAAACCCATGAGACTTGCAATAGGGGAGCCATGGGCAGATGCAGCTTGTCTAGGGCTGACCCCCCTGAACTTTTCTTGGACTTCTCAGTGAGCCAAGACAGCTCCATCTAGTCTCTCTCCCATTGCTTCTTCTATCCTAAGCCCTTCCTTGTTTCACTGTCCCCAGCTTTAATAAATATACTCTCCAAACCTCCTGGACTTGACTTGTGAAATCTTTCCAAATCAAGAACTCACACACTGCAGGCTGGCCAGAGACAACCCCATTCCAGGCCGGGTCCCCTTTCCGGTGACAAGACAACACTATCGATGTGCTCCAACCTGGGCCCAAGGAATGGCCAAGGGGCAGTTGTTTGCATGGGATGTGACGGAGCTTGGAAGCATGGGTGAGGGCTTATGTGTGTGGGGGTGAGAAGGGAAGGGGTGGCCAGGAATAGAGGGCTAGGGATGGCTTCTTTTGTCTGGCCATATTAGGCATAGGATTCCAAATTTAAACCTGGCTAGACAGGTTTAAATTTAGTTATGAAGGTATATTTGTCATGTCATGTCAGTGTGAAACAGACAACCAATGGGTCTGTGCTGCCTGCCACTAGTGAGCCAATTCAGCAGAGACAGGGTTGAATCATATATGAGCGTTTATTCCAACACAATTAATAAAATGGGAGAGCAGCAGGTCATCCACAAACATCTACTCTGCAGCCCCCCATACACCAGCTGCTTATATATAGGGTAAGACAAAAATTACATGGGGAAGGGGGGATTACAGGCATAGGGAAGGAGGCTATGCAAGCTGGGGTAGGACTCTATTGTTTTGGCAACAAGGTTGTAAATCTTTCCATGATAATAGGCAATTCTTGAATGAACGTGGACTGCATTCAAAGGTTGACTCTCAGCCAGGTTAGAATGTCCCAAGGAGGGTGGAACTCCTAGCCAGGTTAGAATGTCCTTTCTTTAACCAGAACAAGGCAATCACGGTTGACAGAGCATGATGAATTTTGATCAGCTCTAGCACGATATGTATCGTGCTAGAGCTGATCAAACATTATGCTCGAAGAATAGTTCTAAATTCAGATAAACAAGTAAAATGATTTTCATGGTTAATCCCTGGATTCCTTTCCTGGAAAGCACCCGTGGCAGCAGAAGCCGTGGTTTTCTCCTCTTCTTTTCCATGCCTGCCCTCTGATGGTCAATCAAGAGAAATACAGTCAGATTCTCCTCCGTGTCAGATTCTGGCAGAGGGGCTCACAAACTCAGCCGCCTGCTGGGCCCAATAAGAAAGGCAGAAGAATGAAGCCAGCAGGATGCGAGAATGGGGAGTAGTGGGGTGTACTGGCCTCTTCTAAAAGGGAATGACCTACGCACTCAGGGTCGAAGGTTGCTTCTATAGAACTGTGAGTCTAGGACAGAGGTCATAACCTGGCAGCCTATACAGCCAGATGTCCTTTGTGTGGCCTTCATAGTGTTGATGCATATAGTGTCTCAAAATAGTTTCATTCATTAAAATGTTTTTATTTCCAGCTCTTTGACCCATATCTGAATATTTGGCAACTCCAAGTTTATACTGCCACGTGGCAACAATCTGGCAATATAATGGCTGTTAGAGGACTTTTGAAAATGATGGATGGTATTCAATAGCAAGTTAAGATATTTTTAGTCAGAGAAAGTTATCTCTATGACACTCCCAACAGAGGTGGCCATATGTTTTATACTTTAGAAATTCCAGAAATAGGAAATACATTAATTTTACTTGCCTTTATTTTTAAAATTAATTTTATTTGCTTTTAATTATTTATTATGTAATATTTCATACGAACAAAATCACACGAATACACACATATTATAAGGTATGTGAAATAATAAATGATCTTTTCTCCACCATCCATCATAAAAAATTGGACATTACCAGAGCTTTCCAAAGCTACCTGTGTCCTTTTCACACTGAATCCTCTCTCTACCCTTTGAGGGTAAATACCATTTTGTTTTCTTGATCATTCATTTGCTACACTTTTAGTTATTCTGAGAATTATTCTACTTATTGTCACTTTGAGGTTTCTATGTACACAATCACTTCATTTGAGAAAATTATATTTTTTTCTTTCCAATCATTATAGCTCTTATTTCGTTTTCTTATACTGATTAGGTTCTTGAATTAATGTTGTTGAGAAGTGGTAACCGTAGGGAAATCCTTATTGTTATTATTTTTATTAATGTTAATCCTCACCCGAGGATATTTTTCCATTATTTTTAGAGAGTGAAAAGGAGGGGAAGAGACACACAGAGAGAAACATTGATGTGAGACCGACAGCAGGTATGAGCATCCAGGGGGACTGTGGTGCACAGGAGCAAAAAATTTTCAATAAACACCAGAGGTTTGCCCTGATGATAGCTACTGGCGCCTCATCTTGGTCTGGTGCCCTAACTCACCTGCTCCACCATCCTGCCGTGGCCGATGCTCACCATGTGCTGCACTCTGCTGCCTGCTGCAGCTTCCCGCCATGTTCCGCACCCCCCCCCCCCCCCCGCCCCCCGGAGGTCAGCACACATCAGTGACAAGTTGTTCGGTTGTTCGGTTGTTTAGTTGTTCTGCCATTTGGTCTATTTGCATATTAGGGTTTTATATACATAGATATTTTGAATTCCTAGGATAAACTCAATTTGGTAATGAATATATTATCTTTTTCATAAATTACTAGATTCAGGTTGCCAATATTTAGTTTATGATTTTTTTTTTTTATGTATGTGAGTGAGTGTGATAGGTCCTTGATTATCTTATCTACCTATGCTTTTGATATCAATTACAATAATTTCAAAGAATAAAAGTGGGGAGTTTTAAAATATCTTTTCCTTGAAAGTTTGGTAGAACTCACCTTTACTTGAAACATTGTTAAGGTATATTTTTACTGATTTCAGAGGAAAGGAGAGGGAGAGGGAGATAAAAACATTAATGATGAGAGGGAATCATTGATGGGCTGCCTTCTACACATTCCAACCAACTGAGCCACACTCTGGTCCGGACTCTTTTTTGCAGTTTTGTAACTTTATTTGACAATCAGCTGTTCTGATCCACATTAACAGTCGATTTTTGGAAGTGGTTAAAGGTACATAGGTGACCAACACATAGAGCTTGGTTAGTGAATCTTCATCCTCATTACGTTTTCTGGACAACGGCACCCAGAAACACTATGGACATTTCTATTCCTTTGGCCCAGACAGCTTTGTTCAACCTGGTGTCTGCGCGCACTTCTGGAGCTCCCATGTCCTTCCTGGCAAGTCTCTGCATCTCTCTGAGTGCCCTAGTGGCCACGCCTCTTGAAACCCGCTTCATGAATGTGCTTGTGAACGTCGGTGGTGTATCCTCTGGTCACTACCTCGTTGATGGCAGAACGGCCCTTCTTCTTCTCGCCACCCTTCCTGGCAGGAGCCATTGTGCTGGGCCCAAGTTGGAAAAGGTCTTTCTCTCTTTTTAAATCTTTCCCCCTTTAATCATTTGAGAGTAAGTTTCAGATATCATGCCCCTTCCAACCTCAGTACTCTTACAAAACCAGAGGGAATTTAATAATTCAAGAAATTTAATATTTAACTGTTAGACTGTTTGGCACAGTTCACATTCCACTTTTGCTAGTTGTCCCAATAATGTCTTCTACAGCATTATTTTTTCTGGCCCATAACTGAATTCAGGCTGTATTTAGTTGTTATTGATCTTAGATTTCCTTTAATCTGAAATAGTCCCTTAGAGATTCTTGGTCTTTCTTTCTTTCTTTCTTTCTTTCTTTCTTTCTTTCTTTCTTTCTTTCTTTCTTCTTCTTCTTCTTTTTTTTTTAAAAAATATATTTTATTGATTTTACACAGAGAGTTAGAAAAGTCAATGAGAGAGAATCATCGACCAGCTGCCTCTTGCACACCCCCCACTGGGGATGTGCCTGCAACCAAGGTACATACCCTTGACCAGAATCGAACCTGGGACCTTTCAGTCCTCAGGCCGACACTATCCACTGAGCCAAACTGGTTTTGGCAGATTCTTTGGTCTTTCATGACATTTATATTTTGGAGTCTATAGGATAGTTATTTTATAGATATCTCTCATGTTAAAATTTGTCCTATGTTTTTTCATGGCTAAGCTTGAGTTATGCACTTTAAAAAAATATGTATTTTTATTGATTTCAGAGAGGAAGGGAGAGGGAGAGAGAGACACACACATCAATGATGAGAGAGAATCATTGATCAGCTGCCTCCTACATAATCCCCCACTGGGGAATGAATCTGAAACCCAGGCATGTGTCCTGACTGGGTATGAAACATGATCTCCTGGTTCATAGGTTGATACTCAAACACTGAGCCATGCCAGCTGGGCCTGTTTTAAGGTATGCACTTTTTTTTTTTGTAGGAGTACTACACAGTATTGTTTGCTTCTCAGTGTGTAACATCATGCGTCAACCGATGATGATTTGTGATGTTAATTATTAGATTAAGGTGATATCCAATAGTTTTCTCCATTGTAAAGTTACTATTTTACATAAAAAAATTTTTCCCCCCTTATTTTACTACTAGAGGCCTGTTGCATGAAAATTCATACACTGGGGGTGGGGTGGGGGAGGTGTTCCTCAGCCTGGCCTGCCCCCTCTCACAGTATGGGAGCTCTCAAGGGTGGGAGGTGACCAGGGGATCAGGGGAAGGCGAGGCCCCATCACACCTCTACTGTTGCCTCTGCCAGCAGCACAAATCTCAGCCTACCCTGGTTACCTGTGCCTTGGGTGGTGCTGGGCGGCTGGGCAGCCTCCATCTGAGGCTTGCCTGCACCCAGGTGTAAGGTGGGCAGCTGACATCCAAGGCTTTCTTGTGCTTTGGGCCAAACCAGTTAGGGCACATTTTTTTCTTACATAGTTAGAAGGAGCACACTCTAAAACAATGATAAAAAGTATAGTATGGCTGAAACCGGTTTGGCTCAGCGGTAGAGCGTTGGTCTGTGGACTGAAAGGTCCCGGGTTCGATTCTGGTCAAGGGCATGTACGTTGGTTGCGGGCACATCCCCAGTAGGGGGTGTGCAGGAGACAGCTGGTCAATGTTTCTCTCATCGACATTTCTAGCTCTCTATCTCTCTCCCTTCCTCTCTGTAAATCATCAATAAAATATATTTAAAAAAAAGTATAGTATGGTAAATACATAAACCAGTAATGTAGTAATTTATTGTAATTATCAAATACTACATATTGTTCATAATTTTATGTGCTATACTTTTCTATATATGCTATATTTCTATAATAGCACATGTATACTTTTTAAAAAGGATAGTTTATTGATTTTTAGAGGGAGAGAAAAGGAAAGGGAGAGAGAGAAATATGCATGTGAGAGAGAAACATTCATCAGCTGCCTCCTGCATGCCCCCTATTAGGGACTGAGGTCTCTCCGGGAATTGAACCTGTGACCTTTTGGAACATGGGAGGACACACCAACCAGGGTTGTAATTTTACTTGCTATAATTTTATGTGACTGGCAGTACAGTAGATTTGTTTATACCAGCAGTTCCACAAACATAGGAGTAATGTGTTTTCCAATGACATTGCAACAGCTATGACATCATTACATGATAGGAAATTTTTAATTCCTTTATAATCTTACTAGAGACTTGGTGCTCGGATTTGTGTACTGGTGGGGTCTCTCAGCCTGGCCTGCACCCTCTCGCAATCTGGGAACTGTCGGGGGATATTGGATTGCCAGTTTCGGCCTGATTCCCACAGGCCTGGCTGAGGGAACCCACTGGTACAAGAATCCATACACTGGGCCTCTAGTACGCATGTAGAATATTTGGTTAATTTCTCCTCCATCCCCCCTCCCTCTTCCCTCTGAGATTCATCAGTCTGTTCCATGTTTCCATGCCTGTGGTTTCCTCTCCTGCATTGAGCGTCTGCCCCCTGGTGGTCAGTGTGTGTCATGCTACTGGTTGAATGGTCAAACGGGCGATTGGTTGCTTAGGCTTTTATATATATAGATGGGAACATATTCATATGTGTGGTCTCTCATTGACCAAAATATTGTTATGCTGGGCCGGTCTGTATATATGATGAACTCCTTTGTGTCTGCCTTTTTTCACTTAACATAATGTCTGTGAGATTCAACCATGAATCCATAATGTAGATAGATATGATGTTTCTTATTGCTGTGTAGTTTTTCATTGTGTGAGCATACCTTAGTTTATCTGTTTTTTTTTTTAATTGAAGGACATTTGGATTGTTTCTAATTTGGAACTATAATGAATAAAGCCACCATGCACATTCTTGTGAAATGTTTTGGCACTTATTTCTCTTGGTTTATGCCAGTCAAAATTAAGTAAATAGCTCCACGAATTGTTGCCAAGTGCACACACCTATTCGGCTCCCCAGCAGCCTTTGTCCTTTATTCTTCTGCCAGTACCCACCCCAAAGGTAGCCACTGTTCTCATTTCTGTTACCACAGAGTGGTTTTCTCTGTGCTTCAATTAAAAAATATATATATATATGTGTGTGTGTGTGTGTGTGTGTGTGTGTATATATATATATATATATATATATATATATATATATATATATATATATTATTGATTTTTTACAGAGAGGAAGGGAGAGAGATAGAGAGCCAGAAACATCGATGAGAGAGAAACATCAATCAGCTGCCTCCTGCACATCCCCTACTAGAGATGTGCCTGCAACCAAGGTGCATGCTCTTGACTGGAATTGAACCCGGGACCCTTCAGTCTGCAGGCTGACACTCTATCCACTGAACCAAACTGGGTTTGGCTGTGCTTCAATTTTCTATACATAGAATCACATATTATGTATGAGGTGGGAGAGGTGGAGAGGAGAGGTGGAAGTAGAGGATGGTGACGATGAGGTAGGGGTGGAGGTGGAGAAGTAAGAGTTGAAGGAGATGGGAGGAGGAAGAGGTAGAGGTTGAGGAGGATGAGGAGCATTAGCAGGTGGAGGAGGTGGTCATACATCACATGCTGGCTTTCCACCACCCTAACGTAATACCTGTTGGATTTCTCTTTACACACTTAGTATCTTTTATTCCTGTCAACAATGGTGAGTTAGATAGTATCTTTACTTTATGGATGTTAAAAACAAAGCTAAGAGAAGTAAAGTGATTTCCCACATAATAAGTGGCAGAGCTGGGATTTGAACCCATGACTCTCATATGATGTTCTTTTCTTTGAATTTTGAATGAAACAATGTTCTTTTTATAATAAGTGTTACACTAATTTGGTCAAGGAAGTTCCCTATGCCTGTTATTGTTTTTAAAAGATACTCATTCCCTCTTTGAACATTGATAGAACCAGCTGCATTGAAGAAATCTTGCCAGCAGATGGCGACCCAAAACCAGTAACTCAGGATACCCATCAAGGCTTTCTGCAGGAGGTGGTGGGGTGGACTCACTGCTGTGTCCTTGCCTGGGTCTGCCTTCATCTTGTGATTTCTGGGTTTCTGTATTCTCAGCCTCTGCTACCCGGAGGCTCACCTTAATTTCCTAAGGCTCTCAGGACAAAGTCCTCACTCTTCAGACCCTTCTGGTCTGGTGAGTTTGAGTCCCTGCTTCTGTTGTCCTCTGCCTCACTCCCTGTCTGCTAATCTTCTCAAAGAGCTCTATGCACTCCCGCACTCCATGGCCTTGTCCTTGTGTTCACGCTGAACACTCACCCTAGAGGACCCCTCCTCCCTCCCTCTGTCTGGTTAATGCCTTCTCATTCTTGGGGACTCAGCTCAAGGATCACTTACAGGAGGTCCATTCTGCCCAGCAATCCTCCCTCCCCCCAACATGCCCAGGCTGGTGGAACCCCTTCTCTGTGCACCCATATGACACAGCACTGGTGGCCCTGGGCCCCACTCCTTTTGGCATGGCTGCCTTCCTCCCAGACAGTCCCCTTGAAGGTGAGCACTATGTCTTATTCATATTCCTAGTGCCAGGCATGGAGGAGGTGCAGGGGGAAAAAACACACCCCAAACTGTTGAGTGAATGAATGAACAAATGAGTGTTTACAGAGAGGCAGTGATCAGGATCTGGGGAAATCCTGCCCAAGGGCCTCTGTGGAGCCCTGGAGGGCTGAGCCTTTGGTAGACCTGGACAGGCATCCCAGGGCGGGTGGCTCTTTCTGGCCTGCGGGGAAGGGTATTTGATGCATTTTCTTGCATCATCTCAACAGCCTCTTTGAATCTCCTTAAATACCTCTGAGGAAGGATGCATTTTCTCAAGATGTAAAAAAGAGTAATTTAAATAAGTGGAAGGAAAATGCATTTTAATTGCATTATTATACTAATTTATGTCTCCCGCCCCCCTTGAAAAAGTGCTTTTTCACAGTGTGGAAGCATATTAGGGTTGGGAGTTGAGACTAATTGTTTCAGATGGCTGCTGAGAGGAAATGGGCATTCTTTCCGCAGCTCTCAAAGCAGGTGGATAAACAGGTCTGTTTTATTCTCTTCTTCAAGGCCAGACAGGGTTTCATGAGCCTCAGGGATAGCAGCTGCAGTGTCTGTGCTCTGAGCACAGCATCTGGCATATAGTAGGCGCACAGGAAGGATTTGCTGCGTGGATACATGAATGGATAATAGAAAGAGGTGGGGCTGAGTAAGATTTAAGGTGGTTGGGTCACTTTTGCAATGACTTGCTGTGCCATCTGTTGTAGGGAGAGGAGGAAATTACTGAGCATCTGCTGGACTCCTCTGGGCTGCTAGGTATGAGGCGACACATTTTTCTTGCTTCATCTTCACAACCACCTAGTGAGGTAAGGCCAGTTTTCAGAAAAGCAAGTTGAGGTGCCCAAGGTTTCAATGTGCAGAAGGCCAGAGTCAGTAAGAAGAATGGATTCCAACACTTGGGCTCTTTCCTCCTCCCCAGCGAGGCTCCTTTAAGCAATAACTGCCACACATTGAACACCTACTATGTGCAGGCAATAAACGCGGCACTCTCTGTATTATTTCTATATCTGGCACCTAGAGAGTGTCAGGTAAATGGAAGTAATTACTATTTATAAGGATCCTCACAAAATCCTCCTGAAGAAGGTGTTGTTAACTTCCACGGTGTAAGCCAGTGCTTGCTAGACTTGAACAGAACACAGATTCTGGTTCAGTAGTTCCGGGGCATGACCTGAGATTCTGTATGTCTGACAAGCTGGTAGCACACTGAGAGGGGAATGTAGGTAATAGAGCCGAGACTCAGAGAGAGCAGCCAACTTGCCGAGGAAATCCAGTGGGATGCAGGAGAAAGCTCTCATCTTCTCCTGCATCTTAGTTTCCCAGACAGGCGTTCATAGCCCTGAGGGTACACCTCCAGGGCTGTGCTGTCCACATGATCAGGGGACTCTGCATGGGGGCAGGCACAGTTCTAGGCCAGAGCTGTCTATCTGCAGAACTGCTTCTGTTTTTGTCTAGTTGTTGTCTTCTATTATGTCACCATTTTTTGGTTTTCTTTCTGGTAACAGCTTTATTGAGACATAATTGACACACCACATCATTTACCTATTTATAGTGTAGGAGCCAATAGTTCTTACAGAGTTGTTCAGCTACCACCTCTGCCATTTTTAGAACATTTCATCAACCTGAAAAGAAACCCTGCATCCTATAGCTAGCTGTTACCTTCCAACTCCTCTAGCTCTAGGAACCAATAGTGTACTTTCGATCTCTACTGATGTACACATTCTGGACACTTTCTATAAACGGAATGATACAATATGTGATCTATTGTGACTGGCTTCTTGCACTTAGCATAAAGTTTTCAAGTTTCACCCATTTTGTAGCACAGTATGTCATTCCTTTTAATGATTGAATAATATTCCATTATATGGATCTATCAAATTTATCCATTCACCTGTTAAGGGACATTTGAGTGTCCTAGAAATAACATCTATCTAGGACTCACTTGTGTTTCAGATCCAGCCCCAGAAAACCAGCAAAACCAGATAAGTGACATCATGGCTGACATCAGGACCAGTGTAATGACCAATCATCCACTACCCTAGCACCAAACAATCAGTAGAGACCTTGACCCTGAGCCTCTATGATCATTTTGATGCATCAGCCTATGAAAGGACATACTTGGAAAACTGATGAATATTCTATTGAGATCCTCTCCTGAGACCTCCCCTAAAATTCCCACCTTTAGAAAACAGATAAAAACCCTTAAGACAAAGGACCCAGTGCTCACTCTCCCTGGAGCATGCCCTGCCTTCTTTCTTCAGGCATGTATCAGCTTCTTTCTCCTAATCTCTAAGGGTTCAGATGAAATTTGCAACCAGGGAGCAGTAGGCAGTGGCAACTCATCCTGGGCTAACTTCTTGAACTTCTTTTCAAGGGCTCTTCTTTTGCCTCTATAACCTGTTTTCTGAGTCCATGCAGCACAGCTGGCTCACTTCTTCTGACTCTGTGACTTTCTAAAAGGCCCAGGCGCTCTCTGAACAACCCGCTTGAATCTTTTCTTCAAGTGTACTTAAGCTTTGCGTGTTAAATAAACTTTCCCTTGCACGAGAGTTCTTGGCTCTGAATTATTTTTTTTGGCAGATCTCAAGAACCAAGGTCCGACATTTTCTCTAACAATAACCCCCTCTTCTTTTCAGTTCTGATCTGGCTTCTCTGGTGGGGCATGAGAGGGCACCTGTCTCCTCACTTGCCAGGAAGACTGCAGGCCTCTCTGTTGGTCAGTGCTGGTTTGTCCATCAACACAACTGCTGTTAGGACATCTGTATGGAGAATACCCAAGTGCAGGCTTTCTTGGGGGTGGGGGGCATCACTGAGTCCTCTTGAGGGCCTGATGGATCTCCTCACTGTACAACTCCCTGGTGTTGGAGACATGGCTCCACCTGATGGTTTCTGCCACCAACCCTGAGACCCTGCCTGGGCAGCCCACCTCACAGCCTCTTCCTGTAGAGGTCACTCCTGATGGAGTCTCCTCCCTTGGTCTTGAAGGGGTTCAGAGCAGGCCTCCCCAAGATGTCTACTGTGGCATGTGGGTTATTTTGAGCTGAAAGCAATTGAGACCCTGCATGCCCAGATTAAATTTATTTATTTATTTTTTTAGTTTGTTAATCTTTACCTGAGGGTATTTTTTCCCATTGATTTCTAGAGAAAGTGGAAGGGAGAGATGGAGAGGGAGAGAGAGAAACTGAAAGGAGAGAGAGAGAGACAAACAGAGAGACAGAGAGACAGAGAGAGATATATATTGGTTGCCTCCTGCTTGAGCCCTGAGCCCTGCCGGGGACTGGGATCAAACCTGAAATCTAGGTTTGTGCCCTTGACCAGGAATCGAACCAGAGACCCTTTGGTTCACAGGCTGATGCTCTAATCACTTAACGACACCAGCCAGGCCAGATTAAACTTTTACCTCTCCCTTAAAGATTTTAAATCAGAGGCCTTGCCAATAATAAGAGTAATTAAGAGAAATAACTTTTTATGACCTACCTATAGGGCAGGGAAAACTTCTAATTACTGAACATCTGCTCTTCTTATCCTGTGAATAACCTTCCCCCCTTCTGAAACCTCAGGTGCCTTCCTTCATATTTAGCTCAGCAAGTCATACACAGTGGTGGGCAAAAGTAGGTTTGAATGGAAAATAATACAGTAATAAATAAATAACAATAAAAGAACATGCTGTGTTTCATGAACATGCAGCTGTAAACCTACTTTTTGCCAACCCCTATATAACTCATTTTACCTTTCTGTTTCTGAACCTCTCATGTATATGATCTCCATCCATGTATGTGGGGTTCTCATATGCATGTATGTAATTAAACTTGGTTAATTTCTCTTGTTAATTTGTCCCATGTAGATTTAACAATTAGACCAGCTGAAAGAAGTTAGCAAGGTCGAGTAAAATCATTCCTCTTCCCCAGTCTCAGTGCAGGAGATAAACTCAAAAGCTGGGGACGGATTGGCCTCTCTCTGTGATCACTGTGTGTGTCCCAAAGCTGAGGACCCCATACGTTGCATGCATTTTTCTTCTTCCACTGACTGGGGTTGGGTGGGAGTGGCAAGGGGGGGGGTGGTGAGTAGTGGAACTCTGGAACTGAAGGCCCGGAGAGGAATGCTGCCCCCACTGCTGAGATTTCCTGAGCTGAGAACATGGGGAAGTTTATTGTCTTTCCCATCTCAGTTTTGGGTTTCAATGGTGAAACCAAGAGAAAAGAAAGAATCCCACCTTCCCTCATTACTCTCCCTTTTGTGGGTCAGGGAGGAGGCCTCCAGTGCACCTGGGTGGGTGAGGAAGCTCTGTTTTTAGGAGACTCAGGCTAGGCTAGTGATCGGCAAACCATGGCTCGCAAGCAACATGCGGCTCTTTGGCCCTTTGAGTGTGGCTCTTCCACAAAATACCATGGCTTGGGCGAGTCTGTTTTGAAGAAGTGGCATTAGAAGAAGTTTAAGTTTAAAGAATTTAGCTCTCAAAAGAAATTTCAATCATTGTGCTGTTGATATTTGGCTCAGTTGACTAATGAGTTTGCTGACTACTGGGTTAGGCAAACAAAATAATTAGTGACCTCCATGCTTGCAACTTTGAATGGCATTCAAATGGAAATGCAAGAAAAGCATTTCTTAATAGGGCGTCATGAGTATGGAAGCAGACACAGAATGCTGGTACTGGTGATTGAGAGAGCCCTCCCCATCAGCCCCACAAGGACTCCTCTGGTACCTTCTCAGAACTTGCACACCCAGCCTGGACAGGATCAGTTTGCATTTGCTATTTCCTATACCTTTCTCAGGATCTGAGCATGGTGGTTAAGAGCAAATCCCTATCCTTTCTTTACTTCCCTGGGACCTGGAAGAGAATTGCTGAATATTTCTAAGCTGTGGGGTCCTTGTAAAATGAGAATATGAAGACTGCTGATCTCATAGGCTTGTGGGGACTAGAAAAAGACCATGCATGTATGTTGTACCAAAATACCATATAAAAAACAGAAATTTATTTTTCACAATTCTGCAGCTAAAAGCCCCAAATCAGGGTGTTGGCAGATTTGGTGTCTGGTGAGGGTCTGCTTCTCGGTTCATAAATGGCTATTTTCTCACTGTGTCCTCCCATTGTTGAGTGGGGGAAGGAGCTCTCTGGGGTCCTTTTTACAAAGGCACCAATCCCATTCATGAGAGCTCCATTCTCATGTTCCAATAACCCCCAAAGGCCCCAGCTCCTAATAACATTGCGTTGTGGGTTAAGATTTAACATTTGAACTTTGGAAGGATACAACATTCAGTGGCAATCTACCTTATTTGGAATTTATACAAATTAAGTGTTGAATTCTTTGTCTCCTAACTTCATCACAATTTTCAATTAACGAATAATTTAAATCATTGCCTTCTCTAATTGCAGAATAAAAACTTATTTCCTGGTGTAGAGGAAGAAGTTGGGGAGAGAGGCTGTATGGAGAGGTGTGATGGGTACCCTCAGAAGCTTCTTGCCCTGGCAACCTGTCTTCCTCTCCCACCATCACACAGAGTCAGCCTTTCACCCACCACCTCAACCTGACCACACAGACCACACCAGACGGGGTGGAGATGCAGGAAGAGATCTCATGTTTAAAGCTGCCTGGTTTAGCGCTACGTTAAAACGTTCAAATACAGCTCAAATCAGGCAGTGTAAGAGTAACAAGAAGGAACTCTTTCACAAGCTCTGCATTGTGTTTAGATCTAAAAAGTAGTGGAAACACTTTTCATTCTGTTTAAATGTACTATAAACTTCTTCAGAAGGAAAGTCACAAATTATAATTGCCCATTGCAGAAATGAAGACTGCTGGGATTTTATGGTTTGGAAAACCCAGAGAGTCAGGAAAATAATTTTTAAATGTTCATTTTGAGTTACCATCTCAACATCTCAGTTTATGATAAGTCATAAATGCAATTAATGAACTATGAGTATCTCCTACTCTTATCAAATTTTATGGCATCCCACAACTTTCTTAAACATCTTAGACATTGATGCAAATAACTGGCTGCCATTTAGGTCAGTAAAAATATGCTTTGAAACATTCAAAAGGGAATCTGGCAGCGAAGTACAGAGCAGGGAGGGTGTGGTTATGTCTCCTCTTCCTGAGGACCTTCACCTCGGTTAATCAACCAGCTAAACAAAAGCTCTTTGCTTAGTTAAAAAAAACAAAAAAACTTGAATATCCAGTTTTCTTATCATTTTACAGAAAAGTATATTAATTTAAAAAGTGCTTTTGGGTCCTAGGAAATGGTTCCATAGTTTCCTCCTCACTAGATATAATATGATTTTCTTATTAGAGGGAGAGAGAAGTTCTCATCATTGAATCAGCCTGAGTTTCTTCCCAGCAGGCTCTCCACAACCAGCATGTAGCCTGTCGTCTTTTCTGGACTCCAGGAGAGGGCATGAGGACAAGTTATCAAGAATTCTGGCTGCTTTTCAACCTAGGACTGGAGTTTCAGATGCCTCAGTGACAACATAGATAGGGATAGATAGTGCCTCCTCCACCCCATTGCTGTGTGGTATATTCAGCTGCCCACCTGCCTGTGTCACTCAGGGTAGCAGGCTTCTTTGTCAGTCTTCACTCTATGAGCAGGAGGGGGGGGGGGGGACGGGGACGGGGACTGTTCTGTTAACTGTTCTCCTGCCATGGCTTTGGAGACAACTGGCATGATAACAGCATCACCTCTGAGGAGCAGCAATTGATTGTGTGGGACCAGTTGTTAACAGCAACCCTGCAAGGCAGCCTCACAGTGACAAATGGAAATTTGGGCTTTCTTGTGGACAGGTCAGACATTTCAGTTCTCACCTCACCTGGCCTTCAGAGGTGGGAAGGAAGCCCTCAAGTTGAATAAACTCCAGTGACGTAGTAGACATGGGGTCTTGCATACCTAAAAACCACTCACAACTTGCTTTTCTCTACTTTAGAGAGTAAGAAGTGAACTTTCCAGCTTCCCTTGCAGCTAGGGGTGGTCATGTGATCTAGTGCTAGCCGTTAGGATATAGGTAGAATTCCCATTTCAAGTGACAAGACAAAACTCTTTGCTCTTTGCTCTTCCTCCTTCTTGCCTGGAGAGGAGGCAGATTTTCTGTGACCACAAGAATGAATCACAAACTAAGGTTGCTGAGCCAGGAGCCTGGATCCTTGAGGATATCTCTGAGCAGCCTTCTAGCCCTGGACTGCTTAACTTTGGATTTCTTATTATGGGAGGAAAATACACCTCATTTGTGTAAGGCACTGTTGGTTGAATTTCCTGTTGCTTGCAGTGGAACCTATTCATTTAAAAAAAATATATTTTTAATTTATAGTTGACATACAATGTTATGTTAATTTCTGGTCTACAACATAGTGATTAGACTATAGTTCTTATACAGTGATCACCGTAAGTCTGATAGCCATCTGTGACCATATATAGTTACTACGATATCATTGACTCTGTTTCCTATGCTGTTCATATCCCTGTGACTTATTTGGATTATTCCATAACCAGCCGTTTATACCTCTTATTCCCTTTTATCTTTTTTGTCCATCCTCCTACCCACTTTGACATGGCAACCGTCCGTTTGTTCTCTGCATCTGTGAGTTTGTTTCTATTTGCTCATTTGCTTTGTTTCTTAGATGCAGCGAATCCCATTCTTAGCCACAAAGGAGAGGCCTAAGAGGGCAGGCACTGGGTTGCTTAACAACAAGGGCTTGCAGCTGCTCAAGTGATTAATTGGAAAAACTGAAGGGAACGTGCTGGTGTTTGTAACCTCAGCTGGCGAGGTGGATCAGGCAGTATCGGGCATTATCTCACCATCCCAAAAGTAGCACATGACGGAGCATGGCAGGTGCGATCCTCTCTGATACCCGTGGAGACTGCAGCTCAGAGATATTCAGGGAGGGATTTTCTAATTATAAACGTAATGTGGGCTCTTTGTACAAACAGTGGAAAGCACAGCAAAGTCTAAAGAAGAAGTTACTGGAATTCCCCCCCTATGGAACACTGTGATGCATTTAAACATGGCCTTTATCCTTTATGCAAGTGTCCACACGCACACTTCTTGCCCTTTATTTTTCTTCTTTTTCTTTCTTTTCTGCCAACACTGGACAGTTAATTGTGAAAAACCATGGTGTGGGAGGGGAAGGCTGGGATGGACAGGACCAAGGCCCATCTGGGGGGATTTAGCTGGATATCAGGCATTCCTCCTTGTAGGTTTAGAGGCAACACCTTCATAGATACTCCCCTCCCCTCCCCCCCAGGGCCAGGTGGGTTGGGTGGGGGTGCTCTAGGCATTGCTGGGCCCCTTGGTCAGCAGGGCTTCTATGTTGGGCTCGATGTCAATGGTGGGAGAGTGGCGGTGGCTATACCTGTGCACAGGGATGCCATTCGAGCCCACCAGGAACTCCTTGAAGTTCCAGGCCACGTCACTGTGGCACACACACGGGGGACCGAGGGATGAACTTGGGGTCTGTCATGAGCGCAGTGGTATCGTCACTGGGTATAGGCAGAGCACCCCCAGGGAGACAAAGAGGGGTGCATCTGCATTCCATTCACCTCACACGTCTCAAAGAGCATGAAGTTGGGCTTGAACCCGTCACCGGGCCTGACATACTAGTACTTGAGGGAATTCAGGATCTCTTCGTTCTTGGCCTTCTCCTGATGCCCAAACAGTTGCAGGAGAAGCTGAGCACAACCAGGCCTTCCAGTCCGAGGTGCTGCTGCAGCTCCTCCATCTGGCTGTAGTTGGGACGTTGTGCCTCAGAGCCAGGCCACGTTCTCAGTGAGCAGCACAGCCCCGCAGGGAGCCCAGGTTCACGGGCTCCTTGCCGCCCAGCAGGCACAGAGCTGAGTGGGCACATGGTTTGGGGATTGCAGAAGAATAGGGAGCGCTGGGGACAGGAGCACCTGGTTGTTTTTTTGTTTGTTTTTTCCACCGAGGAAGCTGGAATTATGGTGTGGAGGACTAAGAACAAACATTTCGTTTAATAGATAGTAGGCTGTGGTGCAACTTTCACTTTTTAAGAAACGAGAAGAGAGAGGACCCGAGGAGGCCAGGGAAGGCCATTCCTGGACTGCAGAGAGCGAAGTGCTGCCCGCTGCCCAGGCCCCTTTGTTTCTCACTCACAGTTTCCTCCGTGGTGACCTGTCCTTAGGGAAGCACAAGATTGTCTTGTTCTTCAGGATGAGCCAGTGGTCAAGGTCTCCTGACAGGAGTGCTGGAGGGATGGTCAGCAGTCAGCGTGGGGACACCTGGGTCCCTTCCTGCTGATTGGGGCCCCAGAAGCCTTGGAGGAGAAGGAGGAAGAAAGAGATGACAGGAGGAGAGAAAAGGAGGAAGGGGAGAAGGGGAAAACAATATTGGAAGAGGCGGAGCACTATAGTCCCCTGACGGATGGGTTTCTTCCAGCCCCACACCCAGCCCTGCTCTCCTGGGTCTGCATTTCTGGGCCAACAGGGTGTCAGTGAAACACACACAGGAAGCAGCTTCTGCTTCTGACATTTCTTGAGACTGTTTCCTTTTGTGTTTCTTGGATGATGGAGAAGGCCATCACAGCAGCTACCTGGCTGCAGGGTGGTGGTGGGAACTGGACACCTGACCCTCCCAGTGGCTGGGTAGGGATGCCTGATGAGAGGCATTAAAAGGTGCCTTTGCTTCGCTCAGAATCTGGCAGGGTGGTCTGTGCTTGACTCATTCTTCACTCAGAGTGAACTCATTCTGTCTTCAAACACGACGGGCATAAATCAATTGGGGGTGGGGGATACAGGTGTCTATTGCTGTCATTATGTGCAAGTCTGGTGGAGGAGAGAAGCAACACCTGCTCTCCAAATCCTCTCAGTTCCTGCAGCCAGGAAGCAAGAGCCCGAGAGGTGGGATTGATGGACAGGAATGAAGTTGGACTCCAGGAGCTTCCAGACCAGCCACTTGGAAATCTGCATGATTGTCTCTCTCTTTCTCTTTAATCTCTTGGTGTGGCTCCTTTTTTTTTTTTTGTATACATGCTTCATTTTCTTCCTGCAAAATGACTTTCTTCATGGTCTAAAATAGGGGTGTCGAACTCAATCAGAAAAGGGGCCAAAATCTAAAATCCAGCCTAAATCGCGGGCCGAATGGTTTACTGAACAGTCATAAACTGACAATGTCATAAACTGACAGCGGAGTGCAGTGATGACAGCGCGGTGCGGGCCACATTGCAAGGCCTGGCGGGCTGGATTTGGCCCGCGGGCCGTGTGTTTGACACATGTGGTCTAAAACATGGCAGGCAGCAGCTTTTGAAAGTTATGTTACAGCCTCTGTGACCGGAGGAGGGATGACTTCATCGCTTCTCTGGTCAGAATTCCAAAACTGCCAGGGAAGGGTCTCATTGGATGAACATGAATTAGACAGCCACACCTTGACCAATCACCTGCAATCACATAAGAACTCTGCACCTCTCATAATTCTAGGATCCGTATGGATGGCTAAGGGGGCGGGGACTTAGAATAAGGGGTGCTAGTTGGCATGATGGAAAGGCTGGGGCCTCCAGAAACAGGTGGTCAGTGAGAAGCCTCCAGATGACCCCGACAAGATGAGCAGAGATGTCTGAGAGTCAGTCTTAAGCTGTCTGCTTTGCTGGGATGTCCCACTACTCCGTCTCCCAACCATACTGTGAAGCCCACCACATGTTTTTAATGCCTGTCTTAGTGATTTGGGTAAAGTAAAAGGGTCTGACCTTATGTCTGGACTGGTGCCCAGCAGAATAGGGAGAGAAGCTGCAGATGCAGAGCGGCTTTGCTTGCACTCACGGGGAATTTTTAAAAATCTTATAAAGACTGTAGGATTTGTCCATAGAATGAGAAGAAATCCTTGAGCCAATGTTAGGTAAATATCAGTGGACTGGGGACTTCAGCTGACATTGGTGTTAGTGTGAAAAATGGGGTAGACACTATATCACAAATAAGAATTGATGGCACACACAGGGTTTAGTGTTCAATAAATATGCAGTAAGCAATCATTCCTCCTCTCTCACCCACCCCCATTCCCAGTTTTCAGGGACATGACTTTGAATGCTTCCCAGGATTTACTTTTATGTGAAAGAAAATATTTTTGAAAGGATAGGGCTTGGAAAACAGACCTAGCTTTTCATCCATTATTGACTCTTAACTATCTGACTAGATTCTGCAATCAACTCCCCAGTCTCTGCATCTTTCTAGTGGGAGTGATGAAACCCACGTGACGGGTGCGGGTGTAAGAGCTGAGAGAAGGCATGTGAAGCACCCGTGCCTGATGCCCACTACGGTGACCTCACCCCCTCCTGTGCTTCTTCCTTATTCCCTCAATTTCATGACAAGCAGCTGATGTCTTTTCTAAGGTACTCTAGTATTTGCAAAGGTTTTTTTTCCCCTCAGACTTAGCCCAAATTTTCCACTTGAGTTTCATAATAATGATCTTGTGAGGAAGGGTGAACAGAGTCTCATCTCTCCCACTTTAAGGAGGAGCTGACTGAGGTGTGCTTAGCGTAGAGCCTGGCAGGTGTCACATGCTTCCTGTTTGCTGAGTGAATATTGAATGAGAACTACATGTGTAGGTGCCGCATGGCTGCTTAGTACAGAGGGTAACTCAGCACAAAGAGGAATCAGGAAGGTCCCTGGAGTTCCCATTAGGCAGATTTCTAACTGTAGGCACAACAATGAGCGGATGCCAGATGCCTGTGGAGCCCTTAAGTTCTAATCCTTAAAAGACAAAAGTTTCTCTGCTTTCCTTCAGCCAACTTTCTCTGTTGCCAACTTGCTAAACACATTGCAGCATGAATTATTATGCCAATCACCCATTTATGCTGTGATGAGCTAAGTATGATTAAATACACTCGCTTTTGATACAGCAGGTCCTCAGGTTACGTTGGAGATCCGTTCCTGTGGCACAACGTATCGCTATTTTCGCCATAAGTTGAAGCCCACCTACAACAAGCACCTACGTCACTCACATGGAGCACATACACAGCAGTAATGAAGTGAAACGGTAAAAAAAAAAAAATTTAAAAAGAAGATAGTAATTCCTGACCTTTACTTGTGGTAAAAAAATAATAAAAAACATAAAGCACATATGTACATAAGTCGAAATGACAAAACTTAAAAAAAATAAAATAAATGGGAGATGGCGATGTAACCACGAAATGACGTACGTTGAGTCTGACGTAACCCGAGGACTGTCTGTATTGTTTTAGAAAAAAGAGACTCCAGAGAGCTTTTAGCTCCTCCTGCCACATGAGGACACAGTGAGACCCGGTCACCTATGAACCAGGAAGCAGGTTCCCACCAGCTACCAAGTCTACGGCCCCTCCATCTCGGACTTCCCAGCCCACAGAGCGGTGAGAAAATAAATGTTGGTTGTTTAAATCTATGGCAGTTTGATATGGCAGCACAAGAAGGCTAAGGCACCAGTCTTGGATAATTGCTTTCTGACTTTTGAAAAAGGATTTCTTGTAGAAATTCAGAATGGCAGATATGGAAGGGACCTTGGGGAACACACTTTAAAGCCCGAGAACACTGTGTTCCAAGGAGAACTCACCACAGACAGCCAATTTACAAAGCAGATAAACTGACTCTACCTCCAATTCACTGAAATTCATTGACTTTGAATCTTCCAGGTCTCAATCACAGCTTCATAGCTCCCCCTCTGAGGACCTTCTTTAAACATCCTATCTGAACAGCTCCCCAATTTCCTATGTCACGTCACCCTGTTTGTCTCCTTCATGGCCTTTGTCACAATTTGCAATTATTTATCTGTTTACCTCTTTATTGTCTGCCTCTATCCCTAGATTGTGTGCCCGTTTGGACAGGGACCAGATGTGTCTTGGTTACTGAAACCTACCTAAAGCAATATACACTAATGGAATTGATAATAATGGATGAGGTCCAGCCAGAAGGTTGGCTTTCTGGCCTTGGTGTGTTGTAGCCTTCCTATCAGTGGCTGTCGATGCTACTGTTCTTAGTTGCCCAGCAACTGTTCTTATTTAGTCTAGAAACACACCCAGGTGGGAGTGGGTGAAGCATGCTGTCCTGGCTGGGCAGACGATGGTTCTCCCCGGCATGGCCTCAGATGTGACCCAGGAATGAGCATGTGACCCAAGCCTGGTCAGCCAGAGTGCCTCCCCAAGGTTCTGCTAACTGAGGCTGGCAACAAAGACTTTCCCCGCTCACTAGTCACGAGGCCGTAAGGATGCTGGCCTGGAGCTGCTGGGGCAGCTGGCCCAAGAGAACGAAGCCAGAGAGGCAGAGGTAAGAGGCAGAGAGTGGGGGAGTCCTGATGGTGTTTGGAGTCCTGGGCCCAGGCATTCAGGCCAGGTACCCGGCCTTTCCTGGCCATGCCTGTCATGTTTTGGTTTTCTTTCACTTGCAATGGCTGACTCATGAGCCTAAGTGTTCTCACCCGTCAAATCTGGTTAATGGTGTTTAACCAGGTTGATTGAGGGAGTTCTTTCGAGGCTCAAAGGAGAGACGGTGTACAGAAGTTCTTTGAGCTCTTTCTTTGTGATCAGGGGAGGGTGCATTTTCTACTTCTGTTCTCCCCAAGGGTGATATCTGGAGTTAGCCTGAGTGCCTGGGCTGGGTGACTTAGGAGGTTATTTTGAGTCCAAAGGCCACAGCTCCTGTCCGAGGCAGCTCCCTGAGCATGCTCTGATCCTGGAATGACCATGGACTATTAGCTCATTACCCTTGACATTTCCTGTCCTTGACACACATGCGCATGGAAATTGCAAATATTGAGAAGCAAGCTTCTACAGGGCGAGTGTCAAAACCTTTTATTTTCATTATTTTTTGTTTTGTTTTGTTTTCCCCCATTATTTCTTTTGAACTGCATGGAGACTTTCTTCTTCATTACCAGTGTCACAGTGCTTATATGCCACTGGGTTTGATCTAAAACTATTTAAAGTGAAAGCAGCTGCTTTTGCTAAGCAGCCTCACTCCAGGTACCCTGAGAAGTGGGTAACGAATGCAAACGGTTCGACCAGGGCTCTGCTGACGGAGGATGCCCTGCCTGCTGCAGCAACAACCCCTCATTTCTCCAATCCATCTGTCCTGTCTCTAGGCACCCCTCCCACCATTCTGAGCATCTGAATTTTTGGGGTCCACATGCACTGAATTTTTTCTTTCATTGTTACATGCGTTGAAGCCTTCACAGTCACTTCACTTCTTTACTGTGATTGCTTCCCTCCCAGGGGCTCAGGAGTGCCTGGCGCCTCCCAGCCCCCTGGTGATTGTTGCCCAAGTGCCTCCCTTCTTCTGAGCCCCTGTTCCACATTCTCCCTTCCTCATTGGTCTCAGCAGCCTGCTGTCATGTGAACACAGACGTACAGTGAGAGTCATTCTGCCACTCTCCAGGTTCTCATCCAGCCTCTTTATTTCTCACAGCACCCCGTCCTGCTGCCCTAATTCCAGGCTCTGACCTTCACATGTATCTTGACCCTTCTATTTAACTTGCTCTACAGACCCAGGCAGCTGTTTGTTTTAGCGATTTGTTGATGGATTGTTTCATCCAACTCAATAACCAACAACTCTGACAGGCTCTGCTTAAGTGGCAAGGAGACAGAAAATAGAGCTGCTGTCTCTTGGTCTATTGCTTGGACCACTGAGGCAGAACAGCTGCACCCCTACCCCAAGGCCAGATTAAAACTCCCTAAACTGTGGTTTTTTTTTGTTTTTTTTTTTTTTTGTGTGTGTGTGTGTGTGTTTGCACAATTCTCTCTTCTGGCAAAAATCCATCATTAGCCCTGCCTTGTCCATAGAGTGAAGTCCAACTTTAGACTGGAGCTGTGCTCTCCAGGGTAGCATCTACTGGCCACATGTAGCGATTGAGCACCTAAAAAGTATCAGACTGGATTGAGATGTATGATAAGTATATGATAATTACAGAATTTCAAAGAAAAAAAAATATGAAATGCCTCATTAGGTTTTTAATTAATTACATGTTGAAATTATGTTGGATATACTGGGTTAAATTAAATATTGTTAACATTAAGTTTTACTTAATTTTTAATGGGGCTGAAAGAAAATCTAAAATTAATATGTGGCTTGCATTATATTCCTATTTTCAGCAATAATCTGGACACATCTCATATTTTCCTCACAATAGACTGATATGGTTTGTATTATGAAACTATGTTAGTAATACATAGTTTAGTAACTATTTTCAGTTAGTTAGGGAGGCATGAAGGGCTAGATCACATGTGTCAAACACAAGGCCCGCGGGCCAAATCCAGCCCGCCAGGCCTTGCAATGTGGCCCACACCGCGCTGTCATCACTGCACTCCGCTGTCAGTTTATGACATTGTCAGTTTATGACTGTTTAATACACCATTCGGCCCGCGATTTAGGCTGGATTTTAGATTTTGGCCCCTTCTCTGATTGAGTTCGACACCCCTAGGCTAGATAAATGGATGAGAAGGTCAGCACCATGAACTAAAAAAGCCTCAGGAGAGTCCTGCAATAAGTCACATTCCTGATTCCAGCCTTGACCAGACCTCTACCAGATATGCTCCCAATACCAGAGGTAGTTGGCTACTGGCAGGAATCAGGAATGTTGTCTCCCTCCTGCCATTCCCCAGGGGTAAGATACGGAAGAGGGGCAATAAAATCATGAAAATCCTAAAAATGAATGAATTAAGCATCTTAAATAACTTAGAAATGAAAATCCTAAAATCCTAAAAGCCTAAATCGAGGGCCGAATGGTGTACTAAACAGTCATAAACTGACAATGTCATAAACTGACAGCGGAGTGCAGTGATGACAGCGCGGTGTGGGCCACATTGCAAGGCCTGGCGGGCTGGATTTGGCCCGCGGGCCTTGTGTTTGACACATGTGATCTAGCCCTTCATGCCTCCCTGACTGGACAGACGTGATGCAATGCTGGCAAACCTGCTTCTGTTGAGTTACCTGACAGATGCCCTATGAGGGATGGCTGGCAGACGCTGGGTGGATGTGAGTGGGACAGCAGTGGCATGCGCCAGTAGCCAACTACCTCTGGTATTGGGAGCATATCTGATAGAGGTCTGGTCTTTGTTGTTCGTGCTTTTGTTGTCTTTTCCAAGAAACCATTGCAATATCTAAGGTCATAAAGATTTCTGTCTTCCCCCCCCCCCCCCTAAAACTTTTAATAGCTTTAGCTCTTACATTTAGGTCTGGGATACATTTTAATTTTCGGTTATGGTGTGAAGTAAAAGAACTAACTTTGAAATACTCCTTTGATCTGTTTTCCTCTTTAAAAAATTCATTTCAGCTTTTTATCTTTGATAATGTCACTTTTTTTACTCTTTAAATTTTCATTTCTAAGTTATTTAAGATGCTTAATTCATTCATTTTGACTTTTATGTTCTATTTGTATAATAATTTAACTATTTGAAATTTTTTTCTGAGTATTATTTTAGTTCTATCCCATAGGTGCTGGTATGTACTAGTAAATATTTTAATACATTTTGTTTTTTAGAAAAATTATAAAAATGTAGTTTTTATTTCTTCTTTGAACTAGGGATTAAGAATAAAAAAATTTAAAAAAATCTTTTTTCTGTTACTATTCTTAATTTCTTGTTTTATATTGCGACCAGAGTATTGTCTGTTCATTTCTGTGTTAGAATCGAGTGCTCTCTGTGTGTGTGACCCAAATGGTTGTTGGTTTTCATGTGCATTGCAAGGGCATTTCAGGATAGAGTGCTCATCATATATCAATCGGGTCTACTGAGTATTTAGGTTAGTTAGGTCATTTATATGCTGATTTAATATTTTTATCTCCTTGATCTATCATAGATGGAGAGAGGAATTAAAGTCTCCCTCCCACCAGTCATTTTTTAAAACCCATTTCTCCTTGAGGGTGCTATAATGACTGTTTTTTGACTCTTGCTTCTAATGTCTCTTGTTGCATAGATATTCATAACTATTATGTATTCAGTGTAAGTTGCACCCTTTGGCTTTATAAACAGTGCCTTTCTTTGTATCATTTAATGCCTTATGTCCTGAATTTAACCTTGTCTGATACTTACAGTATGCATTATACCATCTGCTTCTTGGTTTGCATTTTCCTGTTTTACCTTTGCCCTTCCTTTTATTTTCAGCTTTTCTGAATCACTGTGCTTTTTTGTGTATCTTTTATATATAACTTAGGGCTTAGTTTTGCTTTGTGACTGACCTGAAATATATTTTTAAATAGATAAGTTAAGCCCACTTATTTGACCCAGATATATTTGATCTCAGTATGTCCTTTTATTTTATGCTGTGTTTCTCTTTTACTGTTTATCAGCATGTTGTTACAAAATGAGTTTTCTTTGCTTTTAAAACAATTGCAGTTCTGATATTCAGGAGGATTTATACTTTTGTTCTCATAACTACCTTTATAATTATAACTTTACATAAAATTGTTAGTGCTCTATTTTTCTAGACAGGATTAATTAGTTCTCTTGTATGAATAATGATGACATTGATATGCTTCATTTTCCTACCCTCTCTCTCACCCCACACTTTTAGTTAATGTGTTTCCTCACTGTCTTGTTAAAGATGTTTACACGGACTCTTACATGGTTTGTCAGCTTTGAATCATATCTTTGACTCCCACTATTACAAATGCAACGATCTGCAAGCTACTCTACTTTTTATATTGTCTACTCCTTCCCCGTTCCATTTTTATTACTTTATATATTGGCCAACTATATAGCATTTACATTCTACCTGTCACCTCAATCTTCAGCTTTGCTTAATGTTTTAATTAATTATTTTTACTTTTTAAGGTGCAATGGACATATAGCATTATGTTAATTTCAGATGTAAAACATAATGATTTGTTATTTGTACGGTATATGTAGATAAATGATCACCACAATACATCTAGCTAACACCAGATGTTCCTTAACTTTGCAGTGCTGGTATATAGTGCCCTTCACCTATCTTTTTGCTGCAGTTCGTCTCCTCTGTTGTCTCTCGGTGCATAAATATTAACCTTTTGTAAATTCCTCAAGAAAGATTCATGGGACAGTATTACACAAATTCAGAAATAGAACAACTGTTAACTTTGTTTGCTTTTGGAAGGACATTCTTTGCTGGATAGAAAATCCTTAGCTCTCTTATAGTTGTTTAACTCCATCGTCTTCCTGTTTTGGACGTTGCCCTGGAGAAGTCTGAGGCATGTCTGAATTTCCTCCTGTTTAGGGCTTACCTCTTTTCCTAGGTGCCCAGAAGACTCTTTCCCACTTTCCCTTCCTTTATCTTGTCCTCTCTTGTCTTCCCTCTGCTTTCCCTGCCTCTTCTCCCCCTTCTTTGTCTTCCTATTTCTCTCTCCAGCCTTGCAGGTTATGTCTCCTGGCTGCTGTTCGTTCTGATTCGGTTTTCCCTGCTTCATGGTATGCCCTTACTGAGTAGAGTCAAGTCTTCCTTCGTTTATTCAGCATCACCACTCCTGTTTCCTTACTTAGGACTCTGATTTTGAGTGTCCTGGCTCTCCTTTGCTTGTTGTGGCTAATATTTTCTCTCCAGTCCCCTTGAATTCTATCTTTATTTCATTTAATCTTGGTTGCATTTCTTTCTTTTTTAAAAACATTTTTTATTGATTTTAGAGAGGAAGGGAGAGGGAGAGAGAGATAGAAACATCAATGATGAGAGAGAACCCTTGATCGGCTGCCTCCTGCATGCCCCACACTTTGGATCCACCCCACAACCAGGACTTGTGCCCTTAACCGGAATCGGACCCGGGACCCTTCAGTCTGCATGCCAATGCTCTATCCACTGAGCTAAACCAGCTAGGACGGTTACATTTCTTGTATCTGCCCTTTACATCCTTTAATGTCTTTTCTGCAGTGTATAATCTGTCATAAACTTTCCAATTTTGTCTTCATTTTTCTGATGGCTTTTAAACTGTTTTGTCAATTACTTTCTGTAGTTCTGCTAGCTCACAGTTCACATCCTATTTTCTTGCTACAGCTTTCCTGAATTCCGGCATTTCTATTTTGTGGTATTCTTTAAAGAGATAGTTGCTTTATTAATTTTTAAAAAAGTCATGTGAAATATTTGCATACCTTTTCTTTGCTTCCTAGCAACATTCTTTTGTGTATGTGTGTGTGTGTGGATGATGTTCAACCGTTGGTAAATTTTGCTACCCTTTTCAAACTTTTACCTTAATGTAACTTTGTATAGATGCTAAAAAAATTACTTATTAAATGTGTTGAGTTTTTCAGTACTAGCTATTGACATAAGGTTTCTGATGCAGTGCTTCACAAATCAAAGCTTTCTCTTTCTTTGCTGTTCACCCAAAAGACTGATCGCTGGAAATAGGGTTTGGCTACGCTTTTCTTTGTGCAGCCTTACCTCTTCTGTTTCTACACGCTCCGTGGGGACTCCTCCTGTGATTTCTGCTTTCCCCACTCTCTGCACCCTGCAGCAAATAGGGAATGTAGCCTGCATACTTCATGACGAGGTGCGTGCCTCTGGGAGTTTTATTTCTGCTGGCACTTTTAAGATGTGCCATCAAGTTCTCTTTCAACTCAATTTTTCTTCTTTCCTCCCCCCACCCCCAATGTGGTTTCTGTCTGATTTCAGTTATTTCTGTCTACCCGTAAGCATATTTTGGAGTGTGCAGATTATAATTGGCTTCTAGTTTCAATGAAAATGGAGGTTGTGGATATTTTTTCAGTTCTCCTTGCTCCTTTCACGTGATTTTTAGGAAGAGGACGGACACCTGAGCTGAACTATGCTGTCATGTTCATAGCAGAAGCTCCTGAGAGGACTTTAAGGTTATTTATCATTAGGGTTTTTTCTTGTTATGAAACAATGAAGAACTGTGATTTGAGAGCCCTTGGATGACTGCTCCCCAACACAGACTTAATAATAAAGACGATTGCAGATTAAAAAAATATATATATTATTGATTTTTATACAGAGGAAGAGGGTTAGAGAGTTAGGAACATTAATGAGAGAGAGTCATTGATCAGCTGCCTCCTGCACACCCATACTTGGGATGTGCCCACAACCAAGGTACATGCCCTTGACCTGAATCAAACCTGGGACCCTTGGGTCCACAGGCTGACGCTCTATCCACTGAGCCAAACAGGTTAGGGCCGATTACAGATTTTTTAAAACACCCATGACTTTGGCTATCTGGAAAGTAAAGGAATAATGCATTATTTTAGGTTAATCTGAGTTAAAACTTTAAGCACTTACCTTTTCTTCTTGAATCTTTTGGGAAGGAAATTTTTCTAAACACTAATATATTTCTTGCCTATTTTGGGAGCTTGAGGACAATTGGATATAAGTGTTTATTATGATATTTTGTGCTAAAACATGTTTATTTTATTAAAGGAGCGAAGGTGTTGCTTTCTGTAAGAAGAGGCTCTGAAGTTTATGTTTACGTGTTTTTGTCATACATAGTTTCCCCCCTTTCATTTTGGATTTTTTTGTGTGGAAGAAATGCAAATAATGCTTTTAATAGAAATGTATCTGTGTTCTGATCCTTCTTAATTCTTCAGTGGAATACCCAAAGATCTGTGCTACATGACTTTAAGTAGAGAGGCAGAATAAAACATATTAAGGCCTCTATTTGAACAAGGTATGATGCAAAGGCATTTTATGGGTACTTCTATATGAAAAAACACTGGGGTGGATTATTTTTATTTTTATTTTTGCTAACTAGAAAATGTATTTATTTATTTATTTATTTATTTATTTATTTTTGCTTTTCCCCTTTTATCTTTTGAGTACGTTTTTCTTTATGGGGTCCTTTCTTGCTGCTATATATAGTATTTGCCTATCCTTTTTGAATTTGATGGAGGTTCATGAATCAGACCACAAAGATTGCTGGAATTACACATGCAGTAAAAGTAAGTATACTTTGGGCATGATCCGAGGGACTCTCCCATGAGTAGTGTGATATTCACTGCCTAGACTGTGTTAGTTGCCTGGGAATCAGTTGTTTCTTGGATCTCAGCAACCTCATCCTTCCTTGATGCACTTTACCTAGAAGAAGAGAATTCACCTTATCAAATGGCAGGAGGAAAAGTGAATAATGCAATACAGCTAGACGGGCAGGTGCTGTAGGCTCCACAGAGAAAGTCACTTTACCAGATTACACCAGCTAGGGTGTGCATGTAGACACTAGTAAGGACAAAAGGGAAAGGAAGTTGAATAGTTACATTGAGGATACATGAGGTATTTTCCTAGTTTTGATCACATAGACACTTAATGATATTATTGTGATGAACACTGTCACTCTAGTTTAAAATTCTACCATATTGTCTCCTCCCCCTGAAAATATTATGGAAAGGCCCAAAGAAAACATTTGCCGTAGCATTCTACTGCCTTGCAGAGAGGGGCGTTTTGTGTTCTCAGTGCCCAGTTGTCCCAGCATCTGGGGGAGGTGTGGGCATTTGGTATTGCTATGCAGGCCAAGTACACAGAGACGGTTCTAACATTGTTAAGTGCAAGCTGCGAGATTCTAAGATTAATTGTGCTTCACTCTCCAGTGAGATTAGTGCATTATAAATCATAGAGGCATATCCCATCAATCTGGAGTCTGGATCCAGGGAACATGATAACCCCTGACTCAGCAGAAACGTACCTTCCATCCATTACGGCTTCTCTCCTGGAATAAACCACGTGCTCCTCAGAAAGGACCAGGGCAACACACAACATTTAAAAGACATCTGTGAGATAAGGTCCCATCTCTTACAACAGGGAAACCATTTTACGCTCCTTGGTTTTATTCTATAATAACTTTAAACAGGACAGGTTTAAAAAACTATTTACTGGCTATAATTTTGTTTAGCCCTGGGGTGAGTTCTCTGAGGGAGTCAAAAGAAAGAAAATGTATGATCCCTTCTCTTGATAAGCTATGGTTAAGTTGGGGACAAAAACCACATTAATTCTAATTATGTGATGTTGATGCTAATTGCTTTTGTTTATCTATTACTTACTATGTACATACTGATAGAATATATTAAGAAATTACTCCGGACATATTTCTAAATAAACAATTAGAAGTCAGAGGAAAGATAAATGTATTGAATCAGTCTGGAAGTTCCCTCTAGAAAAAATTCTGTGCTGGGTCTTGTTGGTGGGAAGGCTTTAGTGAGTGAGACAGGCTGCATTTCCAGTGTGAGGATAGAGCTTGCAGGAGAGAAATGAGGTTAGATAGGCAGTGGAGGAACCTGGAGGTGCATACAGGTGGCCAGCAGAACCATAAAACATACCAGAGTATCTTGCCCTGCACCTCTGCTTTCAGAGCCAATTCCATTCCACTTTGGGCACCCTGCCTCGAGGAAGAGAATTCCCATAGGAACATCTCATCAGAATGGCAAGTGGGAAAGTGAAGGCAGTACGGCCAGCCAGGCAGGTGCTGTGGCTGCATGGAGGACATTTGACCAGATTACGCCAGCTTGTGTGTATAGGCACTGAGGGAGCCAAAGTGAGTTTGCTGACATTTGGCAAAAATATAAAATAATCTTTCCTCTCCTTCTTCCTCTCTCCTTTCTTCTTTCTCCCTTCACCCTTGTCCTTCCCTCCTTCCTTTATTATTATGAAACTAGAGGCCTGGTGCATGAATTCGTGCATGGGTGGGGTCCCTTGGCCTGGCCTGTGATGGGGGCTAATGGGGGCAGGCTAGCCTGGGGGTGGGACCTCAGGAGGTTGGCTGTGGGAGTGCAATGACCACTAGGAGGCAGCTCCTGTGTTGAGCATCTGCTTCTGGTGGTCAGTGCACATCATAGCTACTGGCCCGTATTCCGGTCATCCAGTGATCTGGTTGTAACAGTTGCTTAGGCTTTATATATATATATATATATATATATATATATATATATATATATATACTTCAAGCTTAACACCCCCCTCCTTTCAATTCATCCTCTTCCTCGATCAGTTCTTTTAGCTACAACTTCATGACCACACAGTGCTCATTCAACTTCATTCATCTATACATTTAACAAGTATTCATTGGGAATTCCATATGTGTCTTCAGATAATATACAATCTTATAAGGAAGACAGTGAAGAAACAATTACAACATGATGTGATAAGTACCTTGGAATGAGAAACATAGAATACTATGGGAACAAATAGCAAGAACACTTAATCTTATTGAGGGGAGGAGGGGGTCAGAAAAGCTGACTGGAGATGTTCAAACCCTCCCTAAGGCTGTTGACTTTATCTTACCTGGGAAGCCACCAGGTACTTAGGGTGCTGGGTTGCCTTTGGCTGCCATCATACAGAGGATATCAATTTATCTATTCAATCAACAATGATTTTTTTTTTTTTATCAGGTTTACAGTGTAAACATTGTTCCAGGCTCTGTTAATCAAACAGCTGTAAACCAAATGAACAAATCACCTGATCACCTGATCTCACAGAGCATACATTCTATAGGGAAGAGTGGACAATGAATAAATAAATAAAAATAGATAATATATTAGGTGTGAATGAAAAAAATGAAAGTAAGATGTTTGAATGTGTGTATGATTTTAGATAGGGTGGTGTGGGCCTCTCCAGTAAAGTGATACTTGAGTGAGGTCTGCTGAATGAAAGGAATTTGTCATGTGGCTTTCTAGGTGTCAGGCTGAGGGGGCAGCATTTTAGGCAGAAGGAACAACTAGAGCACAGTCTCCCTGGAGGTCTATGCTAGGAGTGTTTGGGGAGCCACAGAAAGGCCAGGAGCCTAGAGCTCTAGGAAGAGAGAAGTGACGGGTGAGGTTGTAGAGGTACCTGTGGGCTTGATAAAGTCAGTTTTGTCTCACGCAAGATTTGCATTTAAGAGGATCTCTTTGTCTGTGGTGTGGAGGTCTGACAGCAATCGGGCAAGAGTGGGAGCAGAGAGTCAGATTAGGAGACCATTGCAATGGTCCAGGCAACGCAGCTTGTCACATTGAGAGGGGGAGAGGTGGTTGGATTCTGAGGATACTTGAAAGATAGAACGGCCAGGTGTGCTGATGATTAGGTGGGGGTGTGAGAGGAGAAAGGGATCAATGACGACTCAAAGGATTTTGTCAAACCAGAATTGCCACTGACTGAGTTGGAAAGACTGAAAGAAGAAGAGTTTCTGAGAAGCCAAGATAGAAGTTTGTTATGTCTGGCAATCTTCCACCTGGAGATTTTATGTAGGCAGATTATTACATAATCAGTAAGGATGGTAAGGGAGAGTTTGGGGAGTTGCCATTTAAAGCCACGAGACAGGTTGAGATCACCAGTTGGGTAAGCCTGTAGAGAAAAGAAATGGGGTCTGACCCTTTAGGGAGCTCTATTATTTAGAGGTTGGGGAGATAAGAAAGATCTAGCAAAGGAGATGGAGCAGCCGGTGAGGTGGAGACAAGAAGTGTGTGCTGCCTTGGAATCCAAGTAAAAGGGGGGTTTCAAAGGGAATAGCCAGCTCTGTTAGATGCTGCTGAGAGGCCAATGGAGACGAGGCCCAGAGGTCATTGTGGACCCACCACAGCAGATGGGATGGAGTAGTGGGGCAAAGGCCTGACAGAGTGGGCTCAAGAGAGGATGAGCAGAGGAAGTGGAAATAGCAATTAGAGTCACCTCTTCTGTGGAGTTTTCCTGCAAGAGGCTGCAGGTGGGGCAGGTAAGTTAAGCTACAGCTGATGGAGGAAGTGGGGTCAAGGGAGGGTATTGCCAAGTGGGTGAGGAGCAGCATGTTTGTGTGCTTGTGGGAATGATCCAGTAGACAAGGGAAATGATGATGAAGGGCAGAATGATAACTGCAGGAGTGATGTTCTTGAGCAGGTGAGAGAGTGTGGGATCCAGAACCAAGTGGACAGGAGTGGGCAGCTCATTCCTGCAAAAAGGTGTGAAAGTGGGTGAGAGCCTGGAGCATGGGTGATGCAGAAATTCTTTTCTGATGTTTTCTACTTTTTAAGTGAAATGAGACGTTGGGTTTTAAGATGGGCATAAGGATAGGGAGGAGGTGTAGAAGGTGTAAGGAAAGAAGAGGATGTGTGAGGTGGCTGACTAGGAGAGTGGGGGAGCATGGGCTGGGATATGAGACATGACTATGGGGCAGCATTAAGGGCCCCTTTATAGAAGTGGTCATGAATTTAAAAATAGCCCAGCCAGAAGGGTTCAGGGAAACATTTAACCAGGTAAATCAGATCTTAGACTTATTAAATCCTTGCATTTTTGAAGTACTAATGCCCATTGCTGTCAGCCTCATGGAGGCCGGGCTGTACACTCAATAGGTGACCTGCAGCCGGGGCCCTACAAGCAGGCACAGGCTCAGGGGACTTCATCTGGGCAGGCAAGACCTCAAATGATGGCCACATGTGGTCATTGCCCAATTCGTCCTCTCCTTCCTTTAATATTGGTTGGAGGCATGCTGGATGATTATAGGAAAGCCATTCGAGCATTGGGAAGTTTGTTAAGATCGACACATAGAATTTGGGGCAGAGATGAGTCAACGGATACACTGAAGCTCATTAGTGCATAAGGAGGTAACCAGGCAGAGAGGAAGTGAAGGAGTTCCAGGCAGAGGGACTGCAAGGTCAAAGGCTTGATGGCAGGGGGCATGGCCACAGAGGAAAATAGGAAAGGGGGAAGTAGAAGTTGTTTGGAAATGCTGGATTGTAGGTGCTCCAGGCAGCTGTCCTCCACCCTGCCATGCTCACTTCAGCCCCTAGACCTTTCATCATGCCGGTTTCTCTGCCAGGGATGCCCTCCATCTCTCAGGGTCACTGGGTTGCAGAACTCCAGGAGGTGCCATCAACACTGGATTTTGTGTTTCCTTCTTGAGTCAGCTCAAGCCCTGTTCTTCCATGACAGCCTCTGCTTTGGCTCCAAGCCGCGCTTAACTTGCCCTTTTCTGAATTCTTCTTATACTGAGAGGGTAGGATTGCAAGATTTAGCTAACAAAAATATAAGATTCCAGTTAAACATTACATGGGATACACTTATACTACAAGGTTATTGCTTATATGAATTTTCAGATTTAACTAGGTTGCCTACATTTAATCTGGCCACCCTACTATCAATAGATAAGGAAACACAGTCAAGCATTCATTCAACAAACCTTCATAGAGAAGGAATGTGTGAGGCCTTCTACTGGACACAGGAAACAGGAGCACCAGGCTGGGACCCCGCCCTCAGGGCCCCAAGGTACCAAACATATTTAGGCCGTCAGCCAAGTAGGGTCATGGAAAGTACATCACAAAATGCTCAGCATGATGAGGTCCAGAATATTTCAGTCCTATCCAGAGAAAAGCTATTTCAATTTCAGTATACATGGACATTTTGTGACTTATTTTCACTGAGCACTATAATTTTTAATTTTAATGGTATCTGGGGACAGGAGCATCGTTATCTTTTCATTGCTTTGAACATTTAAAAGTCTTCATTAAGTCTCGTCTGCCCATGAGGAATTTGTCATTTATTACTATCTTCCTCCTCCTCATAGCGTTGATCAGAGCAGCAGCTGTTAGGCAGAGGCGGGGTGGCCTGGTTGGGACCATGGGTCTCTGCTCTGCCATGTGCTGTGGGATCTTGATAAGTGACTTCATCTCTCTGTGCCACAGTTTCCCCAATTCTACAATGAAATGTCTACTTTGGTTTCAAACTTTTTGGTAAAATTCTCCCCTTTCTCCAATGCGGTACAATGCTTAGACTGAGAGGGTGTGTGTGGTCTGGTTTAAGGATTGCCCCCTTCCCCCCCCCCCCCCCCCCCCCGTGTATCTTATCAGGGGTGCGGGGGTAGGGAAGAGAGATGGGGAGGTGAAGGCTCCCTCTTTATCCTCCTTCATGTTGGCCACGGGAAGTGTTGCAGACCCCACCCTGCTTCAGGCTGGCTCCAGCCATCGCTGAGGGCCTTTGCTGGTTGTGTCCATGATGGTGCTGTGTGGGGTTTAGGCCCAGTGCTCGAGGTGGCCCCTCCACCTCTAGGGAACCTGCTAGAAGGGCTGTCCTACCTCCCTTTGGCTCCTAGAGGTATATCCCAGTGGCCCTTCCTCCGGGCTGGGCATCCTGGCCCTGGAGCCATCTCTCTTATTCCCCTGGAACTAGCCTCTGAGCCTGGTTCTGGGTCCTGGCTGTGGAGATGATTTTGGGGAGTGGCCGTGCCCACTTCTGCCACTCATACAGAAGTCCCTTTGTGGGGGTATAAGGCTTGGGTCTTGGCTCCAGGCTAGTAGGCATCCCATAGCACCCTTCTGCTACGTGTGAAGTGGGCTGAAGGTCCTCCTAACACTCTCTCCGCCTGTCCCACTCCATCCCTGCTAGCCAGGCTCTTCCCTCCTGTTTCCAGGAACCACCACCCTTAGAATTCAGTCAACACATCTGGCTTAAGGATCATGTTTCTCTTTATTTCTCCCCTCCTCCCCGGCCCCCCAACAGGCAAATCAGTCTCAGAGACAAGAGCAGAAGGAAGAGGTGAGTCTCACAGTACAGTGCTTGCTGTGTTGGTGCTGATGACCAACTCTCGCAGGGGTCTACAGGGGGTGGGGTATTTGAACATAAATCTCTCAGACTAATTCATTGTGTAGCATGCGGAGCCATGCTCCCCCTCCCCCCTTCCCCAGAACAGAACTCTGACTGCAGGGCCGGGGTCTCACTGAGGGATTCATTCCTGGCAACCCCTTGTGCTTTGGGCTGTCAGCTGTGCTCCTTCCACAGGATCTGGCATCAAGCTTGTCACCACTGTCCCTCAACAGCAAACTCTCAAACGTTCACTTGGGAGATGGCAAAACCTGGCCATTAAAAAGCAGGCAGATCTTTGTATTTGTGAAAGTTTGCAATTAATATTTCATGGAGAGAGGATTAATAAAACATCATGCAATTAGCTGCTTCCCTTCAGCAATCACATCTCATTAAGGGTGGTGGGAGGCAGGCGACAGGTCCTGAGCCAGCAGCTGGCCTGGTGCTGACTTACAGGAGAGGCCTGCTGGTGTACCGGAGGAGAATTTCCTCTGGCAAGTGGTGTAATAAATGGGGCTGGATCTCAGCAGGATGGCTTTCTGCAGCTACACCTTTATCTGTATCTCCAGAATTTCCTCTTTATTTACTCATTTATTGTCTACTGGGAGCTGGGTGCCATGCTGCATGATGGGGACAGAGCAGCGGTCAGCATCCTCACTTCCAAAGCCCCTGCGGGCTCCTAGCAATGACTTCTGTCTTTCCTTCAGGCCCTGTATCATCTGGCTCCCCTCACATTCCTTCTGCTACTGGCCACCCACTCAGCTCCATTCCCCGATGCTGTGAATCCGCCAATAGGCCCCTTCCCACTTTGCACCTTTGATCTCCCCCTGTGGTTGGCCCCCTTCCCAAAGCAGTGCAGAGGGAACCCCCTCTCCTCCCTGCTTCATGAAGAACAACATGGAAAAGGCAGTGTTGAGGGTCATTAGAACCCTATGCCAGCACCTCCTTCGTGCCTGGGCTGAAAGGAATGACACGGACTTAGTCTTGCTCGCCTGAGCCTTTCTGTTTCCCACTGTTTCCTTCTCGCTGGGGTAGAATGGTTAGGAGAGGGAAATAGGTTTGCATGTGAAGCTCAGGCCCCAGGAGGGCTAGCAGGTGGCTTTCTTGATGCCTCGGGTTCCCATCCTGTGAAAAGGGCAGAACAGCACCTGCCGCCCGGTGTGGCAGAAGGACCTACGAACCACACTCTGTGACAGGGATGCTGGGATTGTTAAATTTGGGTAGAGCGGCATGGGCATCTGATCCAGAGGTCCTGGGCTGATCCAGAGGTTCAGATCTACTGGCCGTTCAGGGACAGGTCTTTCCTCCCTGATGAAGGGCACAAGCCCTTAGCTGCATGGCATATTGTCATCTTTATTGTTTATTTATTTTTCTAAAGATTTTAAAATTGATTTTTAGCCCTAGCCTGTTTGGCACAGTGGATAAAGCGTCAGCCTGCGGACTGAAGGGTCCTGTTTTCAATTCTGGTCAAGGGCACATGCCTGGATAGTGAGCTTGGTCCCCAGTAGGGGGCATGCAGGAGGCAGCTGATCAATGATTCTCTCATCATTGATGTTTCTATTTCTCCCTCTCCCTTTCTCTCTGAAATTAATAAAAATGTATCTTAAAAATTGATTTTTAGAGAGAGTTAGAAACATCAATCTGGGAGTGAAATATCTATTGGCTGCCTCCTGCACACCTCTACCCAGGATTGCGCTTGCTACCCTTGTCCCAGAATTGAACCAGGACAATGCCCAACCAATTGAGCCACCAGCCAGGGCCATATTGTCATCGTTAAGTGAGGGCTCTGCTTGGCTGACACAGCCTCCGCTGCCAGCCGATTCTCCTGTGTGAGGCTGTGACTGTGTTCTGGCATCAGCATGTTGACATGGTCCTGCAGCCCCAGAGACAGCAGCTGACGGTGCCTTCTGATTCCCCTCAGACTGCATTAGCTCCATCCTCCTGAGGAGTCTGTGATCGCAATGAAGCCCAATTAGACATGGATTTAAAGCGCACGGGCTGGGATGTCACACCTGGCAGCCTGAGGGATCCATTCACGTGTCAGGCCACCTTTCCCGAGCCCTTCAGGGCTGGAGGCAAGAAAACAGGACCTCAATGACAGAATCTTCAGAGCTAAAGTGACAGAGGAAGAGATGCCCTCGTCAGCTTTGTTTGATCAACCGGGAGAGGAAGTTTGGGTCACTGTAAAGTGAATGGATTAGGAAGTGGAATTTTCTGGATGAGGTGATTGCTTCCACTCACTAGCCTACTTCACCTTTGTAAATGAGGGGAGGGAGGGAGGGAAGAGGAAGGGAGGGAGAGAAGGAAGAGAAAGAGAGGGAGGGAGGGAAGAGAAAGGGAGAGAGAGAGAGAGAGAGAAGGTTGATTTAATTTGGACTAGATTGTGATAGTCTTACAGGAAGATGGAGAGAGTTTGGGCTATATGCCCCCACCCAGCCCAGTGCAGTTGGAATCATGTGACAGTTTTAATCAAAGACTGTGGATGCTGATGGTGCACTGTCCAAATCTCTCTTTCCTTGTGGTGCCATCTCCCAGCTTCTCAGTGTTTGCTGCCGTCCCCTTTTCCAAGCACCGTCCTTGGCTCAGGTGTGTGCCACATCTCTCCACCAGGCGGTCATCTCCGTGGGCTCGTTGCTCCGCTGGGTTCTGTTCTGCGGAGAATTCCTTGTGTAACTTTCACGTGAATAGGGAATAAAAAGATGTTTGTTGATTAATTGCTGGGTTGGCTCTTAATACTTTCTCGGAACCTTGTGAATCCTCCCTGCTTGGGCAGAGGCTTTCACTTATAATATCATGACCTGAGGACCTTCATTTCCATACCATTATTTTATTTATATCTCTTATCAACCTTATTGCAAAAACAATTCATGTAAGATAAATCACATTTATTTAAAGTGTGCAACTCAATGAGTTTTATCAGTTATTTACATTTATACAACCACTATCACAATTAGGACAAAAACATTTTTATCGCCTTTTTGTCTTATTGTATTCCATCCCCCCTTCCCCTGGCCTCATGTGACCACTGATCTATAGAATAGTTTGTATGTTACAAACATGGAATAATATAGTATGGTTTCTTTTGTGTTTGGCCTCCTTCATTGAGCATAATGTTTTAAAGCTTATCCATGTTATTGAGTATATTAACAGCCATTAAAAAAAATTAACCTTTTTGAGAAATTGCAGATCCACCTGCATTGTAAGAAATAATACAGAGAAATCCTGTGTATCCTTTACCCAGGTCCCCCCAGTGGCAGCAGCTTGCCAAAGTATTGTCACAAACCGGATATTGACATTGAGAGTCAATCATTACAAGGTGGGAATCCCTTCTGTTGCCCTTTTCTCGCTACCTTCCCTTTCCTCACACCCGCCTCCTTTTAAAGCCCTGGAAACAACTAATCTGTTCTTCAAGTCTATACTTTTGTCATTCCCAGAATGTTATATTAATGGAACCATTTATGTAACAGTATATAACCTTTAAGGAGTGCATTTAAAAAAAAAAGACTTAATTTTTTGAGCAGTTTTAGGTTCACAGCAAAATTGAGTGGAAGGTAAGAGATTTCATCTATACCATCTACTCTCACACATGAATAGCCTCCCCCATTATTAACATCCTCACCAGAGTGGTACATTTGATACAATCGATGAACTTACAATGACACCTGCTTATCACTCAAAGTCCATAGCCTACGTTGGAGCTCACTCTTGGTGTTGTACATTGCTGGGTTTGAACAAGCCTATAATGACGAGTGTTCACCATTATAGTCTTATGCAAGGTGGTTTCACTCTGTCCTCTGATGAGTCATCTCTACACCTTGGCAACCACTGATATTTTTACTGTCTCCATAGATTTGCCTTTTCCAGAATGTCATATATTTGGAATCATACAGGTTGGTTCTTTCTCCTCCTTCCCTAGTAATATTCATTTAAGTTTCCTCCATGTCTGTTTATGACTTGATAGCTCATTTCTTTTAGACCTGAATAATATTACATTGTCTGAATGCACCACCATATATTTATCCACTGAAGGACATTTTGGTTGTTTCCAAGTTTTGGCAATTTTGAATAAAGCTGTTACAAACTACGTGCAGGTTTTTACGTGGACATCAGTTTTCAACTCATCTGTGTAAGGAGTGCAGTTGCTGAATCGTATGGTAAGAGTATGTTTCATTTTGTGAGGAATGCAGATTGGCAGAAGCATCATAGTTAGAGAAGACATTCATATCCAAATACATAGCTAGTCTAGTGAGAGCATATTGTTGCCCACTCCATGATGAAATGGGTGCAGTGTAATCAACTTACCACCAGGTGGCTGGCTTGTCCCCTTAGGGAATTGTGCCATACAAAGGGCTTCGGGTTGGCAAATATTGGGTCTAGTAATAATTAATGTCGTTTTCCAACATTCGTTTAAAATCTTGCTTGGCGTTGACTTGTATTGACATAACCTTCAAACACGTGGTATCTACAGAACGTGTGAAGTGCAATTAACAAGTTTTGCTTGAAAAAGTTTGTGTTTGGTTTGGTTTTTGTTGCAAAACTAGGGCTAAGAAGATGGCGGATGAAGAGCATATTCGGCACTGCATGCTTTACGAGTTCCAATTAGGAAGAAAAGCAAGTGAGGCTGCAAAAAACATCTGTAGTGCTCTTGGTCAAGATGCAGTTAGCGCCAGAAAATGCCAGCGTTGGTTTGAGAAATTTCGCGAGGGAAATTTTTCGTTAGATGACAAGAGTGGTCGAGGCCGTGTGTCCAATTTTGATCAAGAAGCTCTTCAAGCTCTTTTGGTGCAAAATCCTCAAATTACCCAACAAGAGCTTGCGACAACTTTAAATTGTTCACAAAAAACAATTTCTAATCAATTGCGTGCACTTGGCAAAGTCCAAAAGTTTGGAAAATGGGTTCCTCATGAGTTGACCGACAACAACCGTAATCAAAGAGTCACAATTTGCAGTTCGCTCCTCTCTCGTCAAAACCGTTTGCCGTTTTTAGAGCAAATTGTTACCGGAGATGAAGAATGGGTGCTGTATGTTAATTTGAAAAGGCGGCCTCAATGGTTGGACAAAAATGAGGCTCCGTAGCCCACGCCAAAACCTGACTTGCATGCGAAAAAAGTGATGTTGTGTGTTTGGTGGAATTTTAAAGGAATTCTTCATTATGAACTTTTACCATCTAACCAAACCATTACAAGTGCAGTGTATAGTGCCCAATTGGAAAGGTTAGCCCAAGCTTTAAGAGAAAAAGAACCCGCGCTGATTAATCGGAAGGGCGTAATTCTTCACCACGATAACGCACGACCGCATACTGCAAGAATCACTGCTGAAAAACTGCGCCAGTTGGAATGGGAAGTTCTCCCTCAACCTGCATATTCTCCTGATATTGCCCCTTCCGATTACCATTTGTTTCGTTCTTTGCAAAACTTTCTTCTTGGAAAAAAATTTAATAATGAAGAATGCCTCAAAAATGCATTGACCGAATTTTTTGCATCAAAATCACAAGAATTTTACAACAGAGGGATTAAAATGCTTCCTGAGCGTTGGGCACAAGTAGTAGAAAACAACGGCAACTATATTGTTGATTAAATTTTGTTGTATTGTTTAAATAAATTTGATTTAAAAAGTATTAGAAAACGACATTACAGTGGTGCCTCACACAACGAACTTAATTCGTTCCAGGAGCAAGCTTGTTATGCGAAAAGTTCGTTATGTGAAACGTGTTTTCCCATACCAATACATGTTAAAAAAAATAATTCGTTCTGTAGCATAAAATATGCTAAGATGACATAAAAAATATGCTAAGATGACATATTTTTATTTAGATACATCTAAAAACATAATTTTTTTTTTTAAAAAAAACACACATTTTTTTAATTTTAAGACAGACTAAGTAGAGTCTACCGAATCTTGCACATCTTCATCCATTTTCTGCTTTTTGGCCTATGGTTTCATGAAAAACCTGTCCAAAGTTCGCTGTGCGAGGCGTTCGTTATGCGAAGCACCACTAATTATTACTAGACCTAATAAGACCCTTGGTAGTAGCAGTAGGTAATTCAGCCTTGGTGCTGAGCCTGTGTGTAGCCGCCATCCCTGCCAACATGCCCACTTTGTACACCATTTATTGAGCAAATATTAGGGTAACTGATATCCATGGAACATTTCATTTTGTTCATGTTATGAAGAGTCTCCTCTACAGTGGTTGTCCTTGCAACATAAGTATCTTCTTCTTCTGGTCCCATTCATACAGAGGTTCATTCTCATATCTTTAAACACACACACACACACACACACACACACACAAACAAAAAACAAACAAACAAACAAAAAAAAAACACAAAAAACTTAGTAAGGTTTTGATCATTGCTTCCTTAAATATTTTTTCCCCTCACACCAACCTTTTTCTCTTCTAATTCTGGCACTCCACTGTTACAAGGTTAGACTTCTGGTATCGTCTCATAGGTTTCCGGGGCTATATTCATTTTTAAATCTTTGATTTTCTTTGTTGTTTAGATCAGATAATTTCTACTGACCTATTTTTAAGTTTGCTGACTCTTTCCCTCTATCATCCCCATTTTGCTTTTGATCTCATTTTGGTGACCTTTAAATTTCACATACTCATATTTTCTTTTTCAGCTCTAAAACTTCTGTTTTAAAAAAAGCTTTTATTTTTCTGCTGAGAATGTCCCCTTTCCCGTTCATTTCCAAGAGTTTTACCTGTACCTCGTGGAGCATGTTTACAAATAGCTCTTTTAAAGTATTTGATGATTCCATCATCTCAGAATTGGCATCTGTTGATGGTACTTTCTCTTGAGAATTGGTCACATTGTCCTGCTTCTTTGTAAGTTGAGTGCTTTTTCATTATAATAAATTTAGAAATTTGAAACACTGTGTCCTGAATCTGGGTACTGTTACATTCTCTGCAAAATGCTGATCCTATTATTTTAGCAGGCAATCAATCTGATTTGGTTCAAACTGCAAGTTTACCTCTTGCCAACACAAGGGCAGCGATTTCAATGTTAATCTGGTTTTTAAAGCCTTTGTTATGCTGCTTTGGGCCTGTTCCAGGCACGTGCCTCCCTGGGACACAGGCAGTGGATAATACTGTATTTCAGATTTCAAGGTTTTGGCTATGTGCTTTTTCCCTTTAATTTTTTTTTTAAATTGATATTTAGAGAGAGAAGAAGGGAGAGGGGGACAAAGAGAGAAACAATGATGTGAGTGAAACATCAATCAGCTGCTTCCTATATCCCTCCGCCCCACTGCTGGGAATCAAGTCAGCAACCCAGGCATGTGCCCTGACCAGTAATCAGACCAGCAGCCTTTTGGTGTTCAGGATGACGCTCAACCAACTGAGACACACTGGCCAGGGCCTTGGCTATGTGCTTTGGGTTGATCTTATGCACAAACAGCTTGGAGGTGGTCCTGGGACTTGTGACAGAATAAAGGATCCCTTTCTCCAGCTCTCCCCTCTCTAAGATTTCTCCCATACTCTCTTAACTCCCAGCAGCCCTTTCCCACATCATGTGCTTGGTTTTTTCCTCTGTGTTTTAGGACCTTGTCTACTGTGTAGTTCTGCAGTGACACAATTCTTTGGTCAAAGTCAGAAGAACAAGGTAAAACTAGGAATCTCACTCACTGATACAGATCACTCTTTATGTGTTGGCTCCCTTCTCTACTCTACTTACTTTTGTTAACTTTTCAGAAGCTGCAAGTAGTTGCTTTTTGCATTTTACCTAAAATTTTAGTTGTCACCAGCGGGCGAGAGGGTTAAGGTGGACTTCTTTAATTTTGTCTGGCACTGGAATTTCTAGACAGCTATGTTTTTAGAGGTATTTCTAGGGCATTGGAGTGTGCTGCCTGTGAGTTGCAAGGCTTTATTCATGCTTTTGCACTGACGAACAGAACATGCCGGCGAGTGGCACCTTGAGTAGAGTATGCCACAGAGAAATAGAAGGGCTTGATTTCCACAAAAAGGGCTAGAAGTGACTTTCATGATCATTTATAAGGAAATTTCTTCTTAAAATTTTTTTTTATTGATTTCAGAGAGGAAGGGAGAGGGAGAGAGAGATAGAAACATCAATGATGTGAGAGAATGACTGCCTACCTCTTGCACACCCCGCTCTGCAAATAGAGCCTGCAACCCAGGCATGTGCTTTGGGAATCAAACCATGACCTCCTGGTTTCATAGGTCGATGCTCAACCACTGAGCCATGCTGGCCGGGCTCTATTTCTTTTTGAATCATGCCATGCATGTCATTACACACTCAGGTGCTTTTGGAAATATGAGATTTTTGCCTAAATCACGATATCTGCTGAGGTGTAAATGACAGTTGGTGCCTGCAATAGCTGAAGGCTGTGTTAGTATTTTATGGGCCCCAGTTGGGTCCTAAAATTGGTCTCGAAACTTCTGGGATGGCCATCTCTGATTTTTCCTTCTTGTAAGAACATAGATCATTAATAATGTTAGACTCCCGTCTTTGACTAAGGGAGGCCCAAACCACTGCACCCTGGCTTGGGATGTTCACTGGGTGTCCACACTGGGGGAGGGAGAGCATCGTGCTCATTCTCCTGTGTAAAGCTCCTATATTTAGAAAACCCACTTATTTAACCTTTTGATACGTCTGTAGTTTATAGCAAAAGGAACTTGTACTTGGTTTTTACAGCCCTACAGAAAATAATAAATGAATGAAAGAGAGTGGGTTCCTTTGACTCCCAATTAAAGTGAAAGGAAGTTGCAGTTGGAGTTGGCCTTGGACCCACAGTTTTTTTCCCAGGAAAAGGAATACAAAGGGTCATGACATTGACGTTCTCCTTTTCCTGGACAACTCGCTTGGGCCTGTGAATTTCAGCTCGAAGTTGCAGGCAATCCCTTTGTTGCTGGCTCTAGTCACAGAGGAAGAGAGGTTAGAGCTGGGGTCAAGGGCTTCAGGAGAAGGGAGGGGAATAGTTGGGCGAAATGCAGGCTATAGCAAGATACTGCTTGGATTTTGCATTTGACAGAATTAAAAGACCTGTTAGCCAGTCTCGGTCACCTTGGGTTTTGAAAACTTTCTTTTTATCCTAATTAAAAATAACGGAAGTATCACTTAGTCCAGGGAGAGGGGTAGCTGCAGGGTTGGTAGATGCGAAAGCATTAGGTATGTCTAACCCTCATAAACTTTTCTTTCTCCCCCTGAGGGCCCTCCGGAGGCAACACTTTCTTGTTGGTAATCCTTCTCACTGAGGCTTCAAGCTTCAAGAAGAGCCGTAATGAGTGTTTGGAGGGGGAAGTTAAGAAAAGCTGCATTTATGCCTCTTTTTTTCAGACTAAGCAGCTCACTAATTAGGGTCCCAGGACAGCCTGGCTCAAGCCACTTGGCACAATCTCACCTATGGATTAAATCAGCCCTTTCCTATAAGAGCCAGGGTGCCCACCAGGGGGCCAGCCCTGGAAGGGGCTTCTTGAGGTGGTCTGGGTGGAAGTGATCAGAAACCACTTTCTGAGTCAAAGCCCAAATCAACAGCGAGACATGGCACAGGGGGAAGGATGTAAAAGGGGGCCTGAACGACAATCAGGAGTCAGGTTGGGCATGGAAGACATGGGAGTGGTTCTGGAACTCAGTGCTGTGGTCTGGGTGGTGGCTGCTGGCCTGGGGCACTCGAAGTTTACGTTTGATAGTTAGGGTGCCGTGGGGTTGGGGGTGGAGGGGGCACTGATGTAGTTAGGCTTGTTAGTGGCCCTAAATGTATAGGATCTGGTCAGACCCTCTCATTGTTTATTTCCCTTTCCCTTTGTCACTGTTGTGGCTATAGAATCAGTTGTAAATAAACCACACTTACCATTAGCTTATTTTCCACTTCTAGAGTATTATTTTAAAACATGTTATTATAAAAATAAAATGTGCTGAATGGCTAAAAACAACCCCAACAACTTGGAGAAAATGAAAACAAAGGGAGAAAAAAAGAAAAAAACAAAACACCAGTAATCAGACCATCCAGAGGTAACTAGGTATTTTGGTGAATTTTCTTTACGCTCTTTTGGTTGTAAATAAGCAATTCTTGACCTTGTCTTTTGAACCATGTGGCCTGGCCAGGTGAACCCCATTGGCCAGGTGAGCCACACCATCCAGAGCAGGGGCTACGTGCTGAGGTGTCGGTTGGAGAAACTGGCAGGCACATTGCCCTCAGTAGATGCTCCCTGATAGTGGTCCGGCATTATTTTGTCGACATCTTTGCCTTGTTTCCCCTTTTGTTACATCTGATACCACTTAGGACAGAAGACCTGGGGAAGGAAAGCCCGGGAAGTTCCCATGAAGGGAGGAGGATGTCTCTGCTTCTAGTGCAAGCCCAGGGAGGCCTGTTTTCCAGTCAATGTCATTACAGCCACTCAGTGGGGGAGCATAATTCTCCAAGCATCTTCTGCCCTAAGACCTTCCTATGGTGATGGGTGTAAAGAAATATCCAGGAGACGTGCACATCAGAGGATAACGAGAACCCCACACCATGACACGTCCAGTGAACTGTTTAATTGGAAAGGATTTTATGGGAGATGGCGTCCGCCCTCCTGACTCTCCAGCTACGATGGGAAGTTACGGAGTGTCGCTCTTCATCAACGCTGCCCACAACATGGCAGGATAAAAATCATATAAATGCAAATTGTGCTGTAATTAAAGAGGGAAAGGCAAGAAGCAAAAAACATTTAGCTGAGCATGGCCTTCGGAAGCCTCGGTTGCCTTTGAGAGACCTGCAGGCTCTGCGGGTTTGCTTTGAAGTCATCAACGCTGTTGATGGAGGCAGGAGGTTAATGAGAGGGAGATGCAACCATGGTTCGAGGGAGCTGGCACATCACCGTTTCAGGCTGCAAGTCGCTCAGGGGGTGTCAGATTGATGGGGATCTGACCTCTCATTCCATGGACCCTAACATTATTTTCCAATACTTTTCTACTACACAAGTGCCATTAATTGACATGTCTGCCTCCTTCACACCCCCTGGGTTTTGAGCTCCATGAGGACTATGTCCCAGGCCTTATTCATAAACACATAGTGCAGCATCTAATCCATAGTGGATGCTCAGTAAATGCAGATGTAGTTCCGTTAAATTGAGCATCAAAGAACCTCCTAGGCAGCCGTGGCGAACACAGCCATCAGCCTGCCCGCGTGGGCAATAGGCCTCGGAAGACCTTTATTCCCTCCCCTACTGAACTCCAAATCTTTTCAGACTTTCTGGATGAAACCTGAAACCGCCCTATTCCTTTTATCCCTTTAGCTTCCTGCTCTCACTTGTTAAAAAGCAAAAACTCTACCCTGGTGTTTGCCAGTTACTCACCTCTCAGTGGTGGTCTTCACGCCTCCCCTGTCCTGGCCACATCACACATTCTGACCGATTCGGAGGCCAAGGGACTGACACCAACAACCAGGCCATGTCAAAACTGGCTCTCATTTATGTCGCCAGGTGATCACTTACCTGGTTGATTGGTCCAGGGCCTCAGAGTAGAGACTCTGGGCTCAAATCTCAGCTCTGCCATTTGCTAGTGCGTGGCATTGGGAAAATCACTTATTCTCAGTGTCTCCATTTCTTTGTCTGTAAGCTAGAGACCCTTACTCTTATCCCCACCGCACAGGGCTGTTGAAGGGCTTCAGTAAGCTCACTCATGTGGAGTATTTAAAACAGTGCCTCGCACAGTGAGTGCTATGTAAGGGTTTGCTCTTATGGTTATTGATGCTCAGGGCGGGCAGCGGAGTGGGTGCCTGCTATCTGCTCTGAGTCTCTGCCAGCACTCCTGGGCAACCTTTTCAAACGGGAAGGGGATGGCACTCTCTTGAGGCTTTCCTAGGGCGGAAATGTTGGGTCACTGGTAGGATCCAATTGACATTCTCCCGGTTTCTTCAACAATAAGCAAAGGGGCATGGCTTGCATAGACCTGGCCAATATTACACATTCCTTTCCTATGTTGCATTTGCCTTGTGAGTGTCCCGGGAATCAGCACACAGATCTTGGATGAGTTTTACTTAAGAGTTGTAAAAAGTAGCCAGAGCCTGTTATCCCCATCAGCTTTCGAGTTAGAAGGAGAGACCATGCCATGGGGATAGCTCAGGGTCCCATAGAAGGTTTGATTGAGGGTTTCCTGTAGCAGTCGTTTCCTTGAGACAGGAAAGAGAGTGAGAGACAGGGCTTGGTCGGGGGTAGGGAGGCAGGGATGGTGAGGCCTGTTCCACCAGCTTCGTGTGAAACTGGTGGTGGGAGAGAAAAAGGATGTAAGAGATGCAGGCCATGTTTCACAGGCTGTGTGACACCAAGGCCAGTGGCCCTTCAGGCCTGGACCCCACCTCTGTCTCCATCAGGTTTCTGGTACTTAACCACATGTGTACCCAGAACATAGGGTCCTCTGAACATACTAGTAGAAGTACATTCCTATGATTCTATACCTTTTCCAGTGCTGTGAGTTTGACCAGAGATGCCTTTGCCTCCTTTGCTAGATAACTTCTGTAATTCTTTTATTTATTTATTTATTTATTTACTTACTTACTTTAGGGAGAGAGGAAGGAAGGGGGAGAGAGAGAGAGAGAGAGAGAGAGAGAGAGAGAGAGAGAGAGAGAGAGAGAGAGAGAGAAAGAGAGAGAGAGAGAAACATTGATCCATTGCCTTCTGCACACACCCCAGTGATCAAGCCTGCAACTTGGGCATGTGCCCTGACCAGAAGTCAAAGTGGGACGTTTTGGTGCACAGGATAACACCCAACCAACGGAGCCACACTGGCCAGGGCTGCAGTAATTAAAAAAAAAATATTTTATTGATTTTTCACAGAGATGAAGGGAGAGGGATAGAGAACTAGAAACATCGATGAGAGAGATACATCGACCAGCTGCCTCCTGCACACACCCCACTGGGGATGTGCTCGCAACCAATGTACATGCCCTTGACCGGAATCGAACCTGGGACCCTTGAGTCCGCAGACCGACGCTCTATCCACTGAACCAAACTGGTTTCGGCAGGGCTGCAGTAATTTTGAGATTCAGTTCATATACTGGTTCTTCTTTCTGTGAGCTGAGTGTCCCTCCTTTGTCCCCCCAGAATGCCCACGCTTAACTCTATAAATGAAGGGAAAACATTTGTTTTAACCAATAGGAGATGGCTGTCCTTAGTGGTAGTTGTACCGTGCACATGGGTAGAGCGTATCCAGTGCCTCCAGGACTTTCTAATAAGAGTCACCTGGGGCCATTGGTAAAATACAGATTCCCAGGCCCTACCACAGAGATGATTTTGTGTGTCTGGGGTTAGGTCTGGGAATCTGTGATTTAATCTGTGCAGCTGGAGAGTCTTACACTCTGGTAAATCTTGGGAATGCTTGCAGAATAGCTAAGAGATTATGCTCTCGTTAGATTTGGGTTTGAATGCAGACTCTTTCACTTACTAGCCATATAATGACATTGAGTAAGTTACTTCACCTGACTAAACCTCATTTTTCTCATCAGCTAAACAGGAATTATCATAGCACCCACCTCCAAGTTTAACTAGCACATCCCCTGCCACATAATACATTCTACAAACAACTAGTTTAATCCTGAGAACCACTAGAAGGGGTAAGTGTTATTATGTTTATACTGAGTTTGCAGACGAGAAAACTGACACACAGACAGGATAAGAAGCCAGCCAAGATCACGTGGCCAGTCAGTGGAGAGCTAGGCTCCATATCCTAGCAGTGGCCCAGGGCAGACTTGGGGCCACCAGCATTGGGAAGGGATGGAGTGAGGCTTTGGGATGCGTGGCTTGCACATGTGTTGACACGTAGAAAAACTTTCAACTTTCCTATATGATTGAAAGCCTTTATAATAAAAAGTTGGTAAAAGAAATTAAGGTGCAATAAAACATTTTCAGATAAAAGCTGCAAGAATTTGCTTCCAGCAGACCTATGCTACACAAAATGCTAAGGAAGTTTTTTTTGGGTGGCATGGAGATGATATCAGGTGGAAATTTGAATCTATAAGAAGGATAGAAGACCACTAGAAATGGAGAATAGAAAATGCTGTTTTTATTTATTTTCTATATTCCTTAAAGTCAATTGACTTTGCTTAAAGCAAATAAAATGACAATGTATTGTGGAATTTAAAATATATGTAGAAGTGAAATATACAATAGTACAAGGGTAGGAAAGCATGTAAAGAAAATTATACTTTGTAAGTTTGTTCATTATAAATAAAGTGATGTAATATTAATTCCAGATAAATTGTGTAAGGATGCATATTTTAATTATGAGAGCAATCACAAAACAAACAAAAAAGATATATAGCCCATGGAGGAGATAGAATAGAACTAAAAAAATGCTTGATTAACTCAAATGAAAGGAGAAACAAAAGAAAAGAGAACAGAGGAGATAAGTAGAAAACAAGAATTACATTAACTGTAAATGGATTAAACATGCTGTTTAAAAGGCAGAGATTCTAAAACTGGATAAAAAAGCAAGTCTCAAACCAGGGTTTAAGAGATACACACTTAAATTCTAAGCATTAAAAAACAACCCTGACGTAGCTATATTAATCTCACATAAGGAGCATTACCAGAGATCAAAGGATCATTTCATAGTAGTGAGGGGCTGCATTTTTGTTTAAACATCTTTATAAAGGGTTTTGAGCTTCAGTCAGGTTGGTGAATTATTTGCCTAATTCAGCTGTTTTGTTTTTGAGTTCTTTACTTTTTATTTCTTTTCTTTTTCATCCTGTCATCTATCTCCTCCCTCTCCAATATTATTGATTTGCCATAAAGTACTTTGTCCATTTTTATTTCTTGAAAAACTGGTTTGCAGAAATAAAATGTAAATAATTGCCCATAGTTTCACCCTCCAAACAACACACCTGCTTTCTTTTTATCTTGTCTCTCTGTGGTCCTGGTGCATAGTCATATACAGTTTTTATAGCTGAAGTTATAGCATGGATACAATTTAGTGCTCTTGTGGTTCACTTATATTAGTAAAGCACCTTGTTTATGTTGTGTGTAATGACGGCAAACTTTATTAACCCTGGCACTATTGACATTTTGCACCTGATCATAATTAGTTGTGGGAAGTTTTCCTGTGTATTATAGGATACTTAGTAGCACTTCTGATCTCTACTCACTAGATTCCAGTAGACTCCAACCCCCCAGTGTGACAATAAAAAATGCTTGCAGGTATTGGCAAATGTTCAGTGGGAGGCAAAATTGTCCCTGATTGAGAACCTGGAAATCATTTTTTTAAAATATATATTTTATTGATTTTTTACAGAGAAGAAAGAAGAGAGATAGAGAGTTAGAAACATCAATGAGAGCCATCCATCAGCTGCCTCTTGCACACCTCCTACTGGGGATGTGCCCTTGACTGGAATCAAACCCGGGACTGTTCAGTCCGCAGGCTGACGCTCTATCCACTGAGCCAAATCAGTTTCAGCTGGAAATCATTTTTATAGGCTGCCTATCAATATATACATTTAGTTGAAGACTCTTTGTCAAATTATTTTCTATTACTGGACATCTAACATTTTGCCATTCTAAATTGCACTGCAGGAGGCATGCTGATGGCCATTTCAACTGTTTATTTGCTTTAGAGTAAATTGCTGGGAGTGAGGTGTGTGGGTTCAAGGGCATTTGATCACCCCTCATTTTGGGACCTTTGGGAAGAAGGATCCTCAGAGTGATTGAAGGCGAGGGCATCCCACGGTTTCATGGCCTGCCAGTATAAATCATCCGAATCACTTAGGACCCATCTGTGTTACTGAGAAAAGTACTAGGTGACTTACACATTTTGGTGCAGAGTAGACAAATTAGTTGTCTGAGCTATAAATTACTGCAATGATCCATAAATTAGATCTGCATTATATAAATCAAAATACATGGATGCACGATGGGAATTTAAGAATACTAATTTATAAAACACATTATGATGGATTGGGCCACGCAATCAAAGAAAACAGTGGTCCATCCATCAATGCCTCCTCACTTGAGGAGATAGGAGATGCCCAGACTCACGAGGGGGGGGGGGGGTGTTGCTGTTTCGTAATTTAACGTCAATAGGCTCTGCATGGAAGGAAAATGTTAGTGGTTCCTGCAAAACACAAAGGCTGTCTATATATAATATATGTTAACTTTCAAGAGACTTCTGAAGTGCCGTTTTCCTTTTGTGTATTTTTTCCTCTCTGTAGTGTCTGGTGATGTCACTGGTTTTAGGGGCTGAAACACATGTTTGAAGAGAAGCCAAGCTTTTCCCTGCCTCTTGGGCATGCTGCTTCTCCAGCATGGAATCCCCTCCGGTTCTCTCTCTCTCCACTACCTTCTTTTCATCCTCCAGTTTTCGGCCTGAATGCCCTTTCCTCAGCGACCTGGTCCCTGACACCTTTGCCTGTATCAGGTCATCCTGATATGGGCTCCCATAGCCCCCAGCTGTCCTCATGGCTATGCCTCCTTCCCATTTATGGTGCACATGCCCACGAAGACGGTAAACTCCAGAAGGAAAACAGCAGCATCTGTCTTGTCCTCCGCTGTGTCTCCAGCACCCAGAACATTGCTGCAGAGCACACATGCTAAATGTTTCTGGACTAAAGGAAAGAACAGGAGAGAGGGGGTTTGCATGGCGGGGGCTGGGAGACCCTGTCCCTGGCAGATGTTGGTCCATGATGCGTAGGACAGCATTTTCTAAACTCCCTCAACTGGTTTATGAGAACGTACTAAAGATTTGAGCCCAGGGAATGTTGGTGGGTAAATAAGTTTCACAAAGTGGCATATTTCGTTCCCCTCTAGGAGAGCTGAGGTGCACATTACCACCAGATCTGCTTAACAAGGGTAAATGCTGTTGAACGGAGGCCAAGGTTTCCAAACGGAGCCTGGGGAGGCTACCTTGGTTGTGAGTTTTACTGACTCCAAGCATCTCTCTCTCCTCCCCCACTTTCACCCAACCAAGGTGGGTTTCTGGGATGTTTCAAGGGCTCCCTGTGCTGGACGAGGCGATGTCAGATGCATAGGAGACACAACCCTTCCCTGTCCAAGTCATAGTGTGGCCAAAACCGGTTTGACTCAGTGGATAGAGCATCCGCCTGCAGACTGAAAGGTCCCAGGTTCGATTTCGGTCAAGGGCATGTACCTCGGTTGCGGGCACATCCCCAGTAGGGGGTGTGCAAGAGGCAGCTGATCAATGTTTCTCTCTCATTGATGTTTCTCTCTTCCCTCTCTCTTCCTTTCTGTGAAAAATCAATAAAATATATATTTTTAAAAATCATAGTGTGCTGGGGATACAGATACTTATCTGCAACCGGGATCTTAGGTAGTCCGAACTCAAACTTATTTCCCAGCCACAGCCTTCAAACATGCTCCGCCCTGCTTTCCTTCCTGATCCTTGGACAGCGGATCTGTAGACCCCTTGATGTCATGGCCCCTTCAGCTGCAGGAATGGCCATCTTCACCGCTGACACATTCAGGCAGCAGCATTCTGTGGCGAAAGAATTACCACTTCGGCATGCCCCCCATCCAATGCTTTTTCCTTCCCTAGCTTAGCAGTGGCCTGTGACCCTTGTGTCTTTTTTAAAACATGTTTTTTTTTTTTTTTTCATATATTTTTATTGATTTCAGGGAGGAAGGGAGGAGAGAGAGAGATAGAAACATTAATGATGAGAGAGAATCATTGATCAGCTGCTTTCTGCATGCCCCCTACTGGAGATCAAGCCCGAAATCCAGGCATGGGCCCTTGACCTGAATCAAACCCGGGACCATTCAGTCTGTAGGCTGAGGCTCTATCCACTGAGCCAAACCAGCTAGGGCACTTCTTTCATTTCCTTTTTATTGTCAGTTCTTCTGGTGGGCAGAAGGAGGAGAATAACATTAAAGGGCAAAAGCCTTTTTGCATCATGGGCTCTTAGCTCCTGGGCTGGCGATAGTGTCTCCAGGGACAGCAGGAACCTGCTGGCTGCTTGCAGGTGCACCTGTGAGCTTTTCAAAGCCCATCAGGGGAGGGCTGCCATGTCCCGATGCTTTGTGACATGCCCCTCCCACACAGGTTTTCCTGCTGGGGCCCCTTGCTCTGCAGGCTGTCCTCTGCAGTGTTGCCCGTCTGTTTCCTCCCCCGGCACTGGCTGGGGCCTCCACTCAGTGCCTCTCTCACCTCATGGGGCTGTCGTGGGCTGCTCTGCTCAGCCTCTCGCCTTCAGACATCTCCAGGTGGGACCCAAAGGACTGTGGCCCCTCTCCTCCAACGTCCTGAAGAGCCATGGCCAGGCCTTCCCACATCAGCCTCCCCACGCCCTGGGGCAGCCTTGAGGCAGGCTCCTTTTGGGCTTCTGTCTGGGGACGTGCTTTTCCAGGTTTCCTGATGGTCAGGGTTGCTCCTCTGCTCAAAGCCCTTCCCTGGTATGCCTCTCGCCACCTTCAGGAGAAAGAAACCCCTAGCTTCTTTGCAGGACATACAAAGAGGGCCCTTTGAGACCGATCCCTGCCATCACCAGCCCCCTTGGGTGCTCCAGGACCACCACCCACAGGGTCCTAAAGGCACTCTGCCCTTAGGGCTCTGCAGTCTCAGTCTTGGCCAGGCTGCTCTCTCTGTCTAGATACTCTTATGTGCCCTCCTGCTGACCTGACCCCTGTTACCCTTCTCTGTCTGGCTAACGCTTACTTGGTTCCTATCTATCGCTACATCCATGGGGCTTAGGAATTTCCTCCCAAAGATCACCTTTAAACACACACACACACACACACACACACACACACACACACACACACCTATATATACACACACACACATACTAGTAGCCCATTGCAGGAAGATTCCTACAATAGGGCCTCCTGCTGCTCTCTCCCCCTCCCCATCTACTTCCCTTCCTTCTCCCCTGCCCCACTTGCTTCTCTGCAGCTTCGCTCCCTTCTGCAGGGCTTGGCTTCTTTCTATGCTGTCTTGATATGCAAATTAGCCACCATCTTGGTTGGGTTAATTTGCATACTTGCCCTGATTGGCTGGTGCACGTGGCTTGGGCGTAGCGAAGGTGTGGTCAATTTGCATATTACTCTTTTATTAGGTAGGATATTATTGATTTCAGAGAGAAAGGGAGAGGGAGAGGGGGGATAGAAACATCAATGATGAGAGAGAATCATCAATCAGCTGCCTCCTACATGCCCCCTACCGGGGACTGAGCCTGCAACTGGTGCATGTGCCCTGACCGGGAATGGAACATGACCTCCTGATTCATAGGTTGACACTCAACCACTGAGTCACGCCAGCTGGGCCCAAACAGCACCTTTGATCTTTCTTTTAGTTTAAGTGGAGCAGCCCAGCTGATGATACACTTTCTCTTATTTTTTCATTCTCTCTTAAAACTTCATAGGCAGACAGAGAGGAAAAAGAAGGTCCAGATAACCCAGCGTGGGTCTCAGAGAGGGAGGCCCTCAGGAAGGCATATTGAGCCTTTGTACAAATTAAACTTTATGTGCAGTGACAAACCATTACATGCTCTGCTGAGGTAGAAAATGGCATTCTTCTTTAAGCCCCGTTATGTTTGAAAGTTATTTGAATAAGAGAATACTTGTACATCGAAATCAATTCCTTGTTAGAATAACTCCACACTTCTGAAACAGCCTTTCAGGACACACATATGTAATCTGGGTGGCCTATCTTTCCATTTGCTGACACTATTTGGTTTGAGAGTTCACTTGAGCCGGAATTAACATGAATGAGCTGCTAATTGTATTTTGTGAATCAAAACCTAGAGAAAAAAATTTAAATTGCCTCAAAAAGAGAATAGAATTCTTATATATGGTGCCTGCTGGGGACCCTGCAGAACCTGAGATTGCTTCAATCAGCCAAGCTGGCGAGGCCGTTTGTGCCAGTGTTTGCAATGAGTGATGGATGACTTTCCCTTCCTGGGATGGAGGAAGGTGGCTGATGAAAAGTGTTGACCCCACTGCTTTGCCCAGGACCCTTCCACCTGCCCCTGCCCCCGCCTCCTGCTGTGCGGAATTCATTAGGTGTGCACTGCTCTGATGGCAGTTCTGACCACAACAGTAAAAACCTATCAGGCCAGACCACGGGAGCTGCCTACTTGTTTGTATCCAATTGTGCGAACTTCCCACAATGCGCCTTTTCTGCACTGCTGTAGGCTTTCTTTGATAGACGATGCAGGGAACTGATGGGTGAAACCCTCTACGATATTTATCGTAGCTTGTTGCTGAGGATATTGTCCACTAAATCAGTGGAGCCTGTTTGAAGAGTCACATGAAAAATTTAAGGCTTGAGTACAAGAAGGGCATTGTTTCATTTGAAAAACTACTATGCTTCATTTTCTGTGGACAGATTCAATTTTGTAATTGATCGTCTTGCTTTGGCTGCCAGGATACTCAGGGCCATGTTTGCAGTCCAACTTTTTTACCAGTGGATGACCCTGGGAGCCTATATTTATATGTGCTGTCCCTTGATTCATCTTTCTATTTTATTAACACCTCATTTTTTCTGATTTTACTTGATGTATATTTATATGTATGTCTCTAGCTCTATCTCCTTCTTTCAAGCATACAGAATGAGTAGATCCCAATTGGGTGCTAGCAGAAGATAAGTGGGTTTTAAAATTTTTTTTTTTTTTGTATTTCCCCATCATTGTCCCAGCAGACCCACTCATGGACCATTCTCCCTCCACCTTAGATGAAATTGCTGTGAAGTCCCATTACAATTTTTGTCACTCTTAGGGAAAATTATCCTTTGTTCACGTTCAGTCATAAGATCAGTCTCATCTTAATAATGACAATGCTCAGTCCAGAGCAGTAACCAAAACTCATAACTTCCTTCCAGGTTAAATGTCTTCAGCTCTGAGCCTACTTTGGATGGGCACTTGGTTAAGGGTGGTTGGGGGTGGTCTGGGGGTTCCCAGCACCTACAGTCAACATCGCTCTTTCCCCTAAATTGCTCTTCTCACCACTCCCACCCTCTTCCAGACTGCTTCCTGCTCCTCCTGAGTTGGATGGGAGATCCAACTTACCTGATGGGAGATCCAACTTCCACCTACAGAGGTTGCCTTGTCCTGGTATAGAAAAGAGTCTTGGTTTTTTAAAATGAAACATTCAGCTTCCATGATGGAGCCTGGGTAAAACACAACACGCCTCTTTGGTCTACTGTTGGTGGAGGGCAACTTCCCCTAGGCCATTCAAACTAAGTCCTTCATACACTTCTTTGGACCAAGGTGTTGCACCTGTCTCTGTACCTGTCACACTCTAAAGGCACAGGGCAAACTCCCTAAGTGGTCCTTGCAATGTTTTTTTTGGATTTTCTCGACTTTATAATTTGTCTGTGGGCATTCAGAGTGCAACCATAGAGGGTTTAATGAAAGGACTATGGATAGAAGGGTGGCAGGGTGAGGACAAAGGTGGTGAGGCTCCCAGATCCTAGCACTGTGCCCCCAGAGGAATAGGAGAGGAAAGAGTGTACTTGAAAGACAAGCTACTGGACAGATGTGGTGGCTATGAGGAACCAGCTAGAGCCAGAGCAGTGGCCAGTGGGGTGTATTATGATTTGAATAGTGTCCCCCCCAAAAGATATGATGAAGGCCTAATCCCTGGTATCTGTGAATGTGACCTTATTTGGAAATAGGGTCTTTGCAGATACAATCAAGTTAAGATGAGGCCATAAAAGTGAGCTCTAATCTAATGACTGGTGTCCATCCTTATAAGAAGAGAAGACAGACACACAGATACAGACCCACAGGGGTAATGTCATGTGAAGATGGAGACAGAGATTGGAGTGATAGGTCGACAAGGCAAGGAGCACCAAGGATCGCAGGCAACCACTGAAGCACTGAACAGGTTCTTCCTCAGCCTCCAGTAGGAACCAACCCTGCCAACACCTTGATTTTGGACTTCCATCTTCTGGCACTGTGACAATACATATCTGTTGTTTTAAGCCATCCAAGGCTATGGTAGTGTTATGACTGGCCTAGGGAACCAAAACAGGCAGGAACGGAACAATTCATTCATCTCTGCCCTCTGCCTTCTCTCATGATGGTGCCTCTCACTGGCCAGACCCTCCTGGAAGCAGGAGAGGGAAGAAGCGTCTATGTGGTCCCTAGAGGCCAGCCTCCGGGCACAGGACAGGGCAGAGAGTGAGTGGAGTGTGCCTGTAAGTGGTGATTAAGCACAGCCAGCCCGGCCTCTGGCTTCTACATCCCTCAAGTTCAGAGTCAGGGCTAGCAGGGGATCCATCCCAAAGGCACCAGAGGAACTGCTGCTCTGACCCCTTTTTTTTCTGCCCTTTGACTTTGCTTCTCCTGTGAGCACAGCGGGCTTGGAACACAGCTGGCTCCTCCAAACTGCATCTCAGATCAGAAGTCTGCTTTCCCAGGAGAACAATGTTATAAACAGGCGAAGGGAGGTATGTGCATGCTGAGGAAAGCATTGATGTACAGGCTAAAAGGCTGGGGAACAATAAACACAAAATGCTGCTCAACCTCATTTATAAGCAAATTCAAGCCCAAACAGCACTGAGATGAATTCAGTGGTCACATTCAGGGCTGGCTGTGGATTCAGTAAGGTGAAAAGACCCAGCACAGCGCTGGCACATAGTAGGTACTCAGCAAATACGATTCCCTCTCTTCCTGCTCAGCCCCTGCCCCACCTCCCCTGATTGGCACTGTAAATAGTATGACATGGAACACTCACGGCACAGAATTAGTGTATCAGGGCTGCACAGTGTTCTTCGCACAAGCATTCCCCTTTACTGATGGAAGCCCCTGGAGCTTTCACCCTGAGCAAGGGCAGAGTGGGCGCTATCATGAGAAAATCAACCACATCGATCACATAGGCCTCAAGGGAAATGGAAGGGCAGGGTGTGGGCCGAGAATGAAGAACAACATTTGCACCTTAGGACAACTGCATTGGCATTGTAATCCCAATGAGGAAGCCGATAAAAGTTTGACAAGTGTAGCTGTAGTGGGTACTCTGCTCATATGTCCTCAGGTGCTTTCACTGTTTCACCTGGATGTCAGCCTGACACCTGGGAGCCAACACCTGTATCTTTGTTGGGTTTGCCCTTAGGCTGCTGGAACCCAGTGTGTCCCTGTGCACAGCTGGCTGCAAGTGCCTATGAGTTAGCTTCCCCTGGGGTCAGCCCGCCACCACTGGCGGATGGATGATCAGATAAGAGTCTCCCAGCCTCTTGGCCCGGATAATACTGAGCCATGATTTTGTGCTATTTTTTAGTTTCCCCAATGTGACTAAGCTTTAATCTTCCACTGTGGTATTTGGCTTAATAGCATGCCTTTACTGGTTGTCTTTGCCTCCCATATCCCTTGCCTTCTCTCCGACCCCTATTCTTTGCACATCCCCGTAGATGGCTTGTCTCAGGATCTGCTTCTGGGGCAACCCCAAGCTAAGACAAGTGGCCTCCTGAGCCCATGATCTTCAGATATAGTCCCTTCTGCGAGTCTGGGCTTGGCTACTTGCTCTTTATTTGTGTTGATTCATCATCAATAGATAGCTCACTTATAACCTCACATAATGAAAACATGGAGCTCGCACTTACTGTGGACCAGGGATTATTCTACCCATTTTACCTAAACTAATTCATTAAGTCCTTGTAGAAACTTTGTAAGGTAAGTCTTATTCTCACAACTCAGGTGAGACAACAGGAAGGGATTTACCCAAAGACACAGGGCAGGCTAGTGGCTGAGCGAGGCTCCAACCCAAGTCTTGTGGCCTTAGATCCTGCTTTCCCCGATGTGTATTTTCACTCTCTGAAATGCACTTTTCATATCTGTGCATTTTTGTTAGCGTTCATGAGAATATGGGGTTTAGTAACTGGGTATATTTATGGAAGTTATTAGCTCCTCATGGAAGAGTTGGAGGGGGGGAAGGAAGCTAAAGGGAAAATGTTATGAAGTGAATGTTTGTGTCCCCCAAACTCATATGTTGAAGCCCTACCCCCAAATGATGCTATTTGGAGGTGGGGCCTTTGTGTGGTAACTGGATTTAGATGAGGTCATGTGGGCTGGCCCCCTATGATGGGATTGGTGTCCATATAAGAAGAGGAAGAGAGACCTGAGCTCACACTGTCTCCACCACGTGAGAACACAGCAAGAAGGCAGTCATCTGTTAGCCAGGAAGAGGGCCCTCACCAGGAATCAAATCTGGCAGCCTCTCAATCTTGCACTTTCAGCCTCCAGAAATGTGAGAAACAAATGTCTATTGTTTCAGCCACCCAGTCTGTGGTATTTTGTTACAGCAGCCTGAGCTGATAAAGACAGAAGAGAAGAGCCCACCCTGAAATTACAAGAAAGACAAAGGATGCTGAAAGGATAGTGAATTCCAGCCCTTGAAAGACAGTGAGTCTATCAGTTGCCAGGATGGGTCATGGGGTGAGGTGATCAAAGTTTGACAGCCCTGGGCTTTGAGGAAGAGGATCAGAGTAAAACCTCTCAAAAGGGTCAAGTGAAGGTTTCTCCAAGGTGGTTCATGGTGGTTCTGGGTGTCTTGGTATCTGAAGATTCCAGAGTTTAGGATTAATCCCCTGAGCCACCACTGGGCATGCTCAGTTATCCTGCAGAGTTACCAGTATCTTATTGACACTGCTGGAAAGGAAGATCTGAGAATTTTGTTGCAAGGATTGGTAGGTATGAAGTTATTAACAATGATTAAGTACTGTTATTCTCATTTAACTATAGTGGGAAATGGGGAACTAAGAGATTAACTAAATTGGAAGGATAACACAGTAAATGAAGAAGCCAGATTTTAAACCCAGAATCTATATCCTGAACCCCTGCTTGTAACTTCTGCACTGTACTGTGCCCTTAATAGAATGATACCCGCTCTGCTATTTTGTGTCAGATTGCTATTGCCATTCTTCTTATGTGGTCATGTTGACATAAAAAATAGGCATTAATACTCACGGGGATATGGAAGACCAAGTCAAGGGGAGGCTAACTGGGCAGAGGTCTCTAAAGTTCCTCTTTCAACCAAGAAATTCCAGACTTATATGCTGTATATGTAAGTTCTCCATAACATGCCATTGGGGTGGGAGTTTGGGAACCACCACCATGGTGGGAGATGACCAGATTTGCATTTTAAGATTGAGTGGACTGAAGTGCAGAGATTAATTTTTGGGGTGGGGGTGTGAGAATAGAAGGACCAGAAGAAGCTATTGGGAGAGCAGGGGATGGTGGTAGCTTGGAATAGGGATCAAGGGATATGCAGAGTGAGAACAGCTATTTGGGTTTAAGACATATTTAGGAGTTAACATTTTAAAGATAATACTTGCTTTTAAATTTTAATTTCTAGCTTTACCTGGTATGTTCAGTTAGTTGGAACATTGTCTCACACACCAAAGATTGCAGGTTCCATTCCCAGTTCAGGCACATACCCAGGTTTTGGGTTTGATCTCTGGTTGGGATGCATGTGGGAGGCAACTGATTGATGTTTCTCTCTCACATCAATGCTTCTCTCTCTTTCTCACCCTTCCTCTCTTTCTTTTTTTCTTTTAAAATATTTTATTGATTCTTTACAAAGAGGAAAAGAGAGGGATAGAGAGTTAGAAACATTGATGAGAGAGAAACATTGATCAGCTGCCTCTTGCACACTCCCTACTGGGGATGTGCCCACAACCAACGTACATGCCCTTGACCAGAATCAAACCTGGGACCTTTCAGTCCGCAGGCCAACGCTCTATCCACTGAGCCAAACCAATTTCAGCTCCCTTCCCCTCTTTCTAAAATCAATGAATATTTCCTTGGATGAGGACTAAAAATAACTAACTAACTAACTAACTCAATAAATAAATTTTAGTTTCCAACTTGTTATCTAACTGTTTCTTCCTGCTTTTAACTTAAGGCCTACAGGTAATTCATGATACAGTTCATTGATCAAAGGGAGAAAGTTCTCTCATAAAAATGCTTGCTTGGTTTATGGGTAGGAGTAAATGGGTCCCAGCCCCTCAAAGTGATTGTCCCAAGATTGCACGAAAGCACAGGGCAGAATTTCTCCCCATGTCAAGTCCTGCTGTCATTCTTGGGGACTTCAAAGTCTTCATGGGTGGTCCATTCTGTGCTCTGCACCCTCAGAGTCTTAATCTCCATTTGGTGCTCTGCCCCCTCAGAGTCTTGATCTCCATGACTGCAGAAGCCTTCTTCTCCTCTCCACTTCACCATCTATTCTCCTGGCCACACCAGAGGCCATGACCTTTTTATCACTTGGATCTCCTCCACTCCGACATCCCAAACTGTGGTTATTCTCTGACCACCCCTCCCATTTTTCTATACCTCTCACCATCATCTGCTTTTTGTTCATATTAAGATATCTATCCCCTATACTTCTAATTTTCACCCTTCATTTACTCACTTCCTTTTCTATCAACTCCCAGTCTTGCGGTCCATCACTTTAATCTTGCTCTTCTCAGTCCTCCTTTTACCTAATTTGTCCTTCAGGACCACCCACACCACAAATAACCTGTACACTGTGTCAAGTCTGGCTGTCTACCTTCTCCGTTCCATCGCTGGGCTGTCAAGTACTGCTGGGCACATTTACACAACTGTGCTGATTGGGCCTGGGGGGCTGGGACCCATTTACTCATGGTCCAGTACTTGCATTACTTGAGTTAGGTGCTCAATTCTGCATGAAAAGTCATGTTTCCTTAGTGGTGCTCTCCTCTGTTCCACTCAGAAGCTCATCCACAGTTTCTCCTCTCTCTTCAAACCTTCTATTCCAATACCTCTATCTTCACCATTGGGGATTGACTTGGCCTCTGACTGAGCTGAGAAAGTAGATGCTCAGAGGGGATTCTTGCTCCACCTTCCAAAACCACCTGTACCCCCGCCAACTTTTGTCTTTTTCTTTCTTGTTTCATAAGGAAAAAGATTTCTTTTCTGGTGGAGGACCACTTGCTCCAACTGGGTCTCAATTTTCCTTTCCTCTTGTTTTCATATTCTGTTCTCTCTACCCGATAAACACCACTTATTCTTCTCATCTTGGAAGGGTTCTTTGATCACCTTTGGCCTTCTCATCTCCTCATTCACTGGGCAATGTCTCCATCTTTAAGTTCCCCAACCCCTATCTTATAGCACTTCAGAGCTCAAAGTGTGAGGCCAGTGGAGGTCAGGGCTGGGGTAGGAATTGGATCTTGCCAGCCCTACGTTTAGCTCATACAGCAGAGTGGCCCTGCTCCAAATTTTTACCAGGTGTGTCCTAGAAACCTTGGTACTTGAGGAGAAATTAAGTTTTCTGAATTGTCTCAACAGTGACCTTAAAAAAAAAAAAAGAGTTTGGTAAGAAGCAAAGAGGATTTGTTTCTTGATTCCAATCTCATGAACTTCAGCTGGAGGATTGCGTTTAGGAAGCTTGTTCTTTGTAAGCCTATTACAAAAATAATATAGCTACATAATTGCGGGGGAAAATGAAATTTTATTCTCTTTCTGTAATGGCCTTGAGGGAAAACAGAAGCACACAGAAAATTCTCTGGTTAGGAAAAATAACCAGAACTTCCCCCAAAATGGTGTGTAATTTAGTTGTGAGGTGCTTTGGGAAAAAAAAAAAAGTCTATTTATTTTAAAGCCCCTAAAGAAATATCTTCATGCAGACATTATCTCATGGAAATTTATTCTAAGGAATTATTTAAAGAACACTGGTCTTTCCCATCATTAATCACATTTCATTTGATCTTACTTTAGTTTCTCTTTAGTTACGGGTAATTATTTTAAGCCTGCTGATTGCTTGCCATAAAGGATTGGATTTTTATGTTATAAAAATATTTCAGATGATCTATTTGCCTGGAAACTATTGAGGAGGACTGGGAGAGTTCTGGAAGGCAAATCGTTTTAAAGTCGATCGGGCTCGGTCCGGGCTGTGACAGAGAAGAATGAAAATGGTGCTGTCGGGAGGTTTGCTTTGGAGGAGGAATATTCCTCAAGCGTGGCAGAGGCTTTAAAGGCAGCGTGGGACTGGATTGAATCTTCGGAGATGGAGTGTGGGCCAGGCCCACTTTGGGGGAGTCTTGAAGCTACAGCGACAGCTACACCTTCCACACCATGTACATCTCCGGGCCTTTCTACAGCATCTTCCCCACAGCCCCAGATAGAGCCCAAAGGGAAGACACATCCTTACAAGTCCCCAGTGTTTTCCTCTGGTGGGAATCATGCCCCATAATTTTTCCAAAGTGAAACATCAAGACAGTCCAGAAGTGCAAGTGGGCAAGAGGGTGGTGCCGTAGAAGGAGAACCCCCATGGTGTGGACAATCAGATGTAGTGTTGGGACCTTGATCAAATCACTCACGTGTTCCCAGCCTGTTTATTCACCAATACAATGCGAGAAGTAAGAATGCTTGAATCTCATAGGGTTGTTATAAGGAACCAATGAGATAATGCCCACGACCCATTCAGCCCAGTACGTGGTCCATAATAGGTATTCAATGCATGTCATTATTGTTAGTGTCTGTTAAATGGGCTAATAATCACCATCTCAGAGGGTTGTGACGATTACATGACAAAACTTATGTGAAAGACTTAGCATAGTGGTGGACACACAACAGGCACAATACAGAGCAGTCAATGTAGATATCAACAGCTGTGCCTGAATAGGTATTTGATCAAGTCCCTGTGTCCACTTGTCACCTCCACCCCCTCTCCTCTCATAGCTCAGTAAGGCTCTAGCCACACCGGCCTCCACCTGTCCCCCCAGGTGTACAAGCCCATTCTCTTCTTACCTGATCCTTGTATCTGCACTCATTGGTTCCTACTCATCACTCAGGTCTCAAATCTAAGTCACCTCTGCAGAGACCATCTGGGCCCATCATACCATCATGACCCACGACTCTCTGACATGCTGCAGCATGTGCTACTGTTTAATTATTAGTTCTCTCTTCTCCATCAGACTGGAAGTTCCATGAGAACTGGGATCTCTCTTGTCTACTATTGTGACCCAAGGTGTAGGACAATGTCCAGTACAGATTAGGTGCTCTTGCCCAGCATCAGCCTGTTGGATGTCCACTGGAGGCCCCCTGAGGGGGTTCATTTTGGAGTTAACTTCTTGGAGCTTTGAAAATGCTCAGTGTTCTTTGAAATAGGCTTTATAAGAAACCTCAGAGCACGGGGCACTAAAAATTCATAGAACAGTAACTCCCCAAAGAAAACTGAAGCGGAAGTAGGGTTTGGGGAGATTGGGCTGAATAGAGGAGGGTGTTCTGTATTTCAGGAGTGAGGTGGTGGTGGCAAGATCTGTCTGGGGTACCTGCTGCCCATGGAGATGGGAGAGGGAGACTCACTTACTTTCCGGGGGTGAGTGCTGAGGACAGAGCTACACATAGCCACACCACACGGCACCCTCTGGCCTGGGGTCTGGCTCCAGGGCTGTGCTTCCTTGACAGGGTAGGAAGGTGGAAATAGGGGTAGAGGCCCAGGCCACACCTATGGAAGGGCCGTGCATGGACCCCAGCAGTGATTCAGTCTAGATGTGGTGGCTCAGGGATAACTCAGAGGGTATGGAGGAAGCAAAATATAAGGGGAAAGGGGTGAGCATGGCCTGAGATGGTCAAAAGGAAGGAGCAGGGGAGAGCAGGCTCTATCTCTATGTCTAACAGGTATAAGAAATCCACCCACACCTCCATCTAGTCACCCACCTTCCATCATCCATCCATCCATCTATCCATCCATCCAAATCTTTATCTGTTCCTCCTCCCTTTTTTCCCCCTCCTTCTCTTCCTCTTTTCCACTTTTCCATTTTTCCTCCTTCTGTCTATAAATCAGTCTAGGAACTGGTCACCTCTGGTTGTGGAGACACAAAGCAGTGCCCACAAACCAAACTCTCAGTGAACTCACAGCCAGCTGAGGGAGGGGGAGACAATCAGAGTTACTGCTGGAGCAGAACCCATCGCTCTGAAAAGTTTAAAGAGGTGCTTGGTTTTTATTGAAGAAAAAGGTGCTTTATTTCTTTAAGTGAAAAAAAAAAATCAATAAGTTTGTTTCACCTGAACAATGTGCCCAGCAGCCATGTCTCTTTCTGGGAGGAACTTTCTAGAACCCAGGTGGCAGTCCTGGGGCTGCAGGCACACGCACACACACACACACACACACACACACACCTAACCCTGTTGGATGCCCATGTTCCCTGCCTGGCCTCCACATCTCAGCAAGCGACTGAGTTAAGATCAAAGCCTGAAATGGGTGCTGGGAGTGGAATTATAGGTCCCACAGCAATGAGTCCACAAGAGAAGAGAGAGGCCTGAAGTGCAATGGGAATAAGGCACGGCTGCACACCTGGGCGAGCCTGTGAATGTGTACGGGCCTTCTCTCCTGCGTGTGCACGAGGATGGCTGTGTCCACCATGGGTTTATGTCAGAGGTGGCTCATGGCTGCTGGCCCAGTGCATATGTGGCTGGGAGGTCTGGAGTCGATACACTGGCCAGTGAGCTCTCAGAGAATTGACTGCATGTTTGGATCTCAATGGCATTCCTTAGGTGAGGTGCCCTGTACAGTGCACAATCCAAGCATCCCTAAATAGCAGCCCTACAGACAAGTAAAGATGTATTCATACAACCAATCGGATGCCCTAAGACAGAGGTGGGCACAGTTTTAAAAGAAAGCATGGAGAGTGGTACTAATATTGCTACAGAAGGTGTCTCCCCCCCCCCCCCTTTTTTTAAAAAAATTGTTTAAAGTATTATTACATATGTCTCCCTTTTCCCTGATCAATCCCTCCCTGGCCACTTCCACCCCCAGGATAAGCCCCCACCACCCCAGTGTCTGTTGGTTATGTTAATATGCATGCATACAAATCCTTTGGTTGATCTCTTACCACCCCCCTTCACCCCCCCCCCCCACTCCCTCCCCTGCTTTCTCTCTGAGGTTGAACAGTCTGTTTGTTATTTCTTTTCTCTGAATCTATTTTTTATTAATTAGTTAATGTTGATCATTATATCCCACAAATGAGTGAGATCCTGTGATATTTATATTTCTCTGACTGACTTATTTCACTTAGGATAATGCTCTCCAGGTCCATCCATGCAAATGGTAAAAGTTTCTTCTTTTTTATAGCAGCATAGTATTCCATTGTGTAGATGTACCACAGTTTTTTAAATCCACTCATCTGCTGATGGGCACTTAGGCTGTTTCCAAATCTTGTCTATTGTAAATTGTGCATATATCCTTTCTGATTGGTGTTTCTGATTTCTTGGGATATATTCCTAGAAGTGGGATGACTGGGTCAAATGGGAGTTCCATTTTTAACTTTTTGAGGAAACCCCATACTGTCTTCCACAGTGGCTGCACCAGTCTGCATTCCCACCAGCAGTGCACGAGGGTTCCTTTTTCTTCACATCCTCGCCAGCACTTGTAGTTTGTTGATTTGTTGATGGTAGCCATTCTGACAGGTGTGAGATGGTACCTCATTGTTGTTTTGATTTGCATCTCTCTGGTGATCAGTGACTTTGAGAGCATGTTTTCATAAGTCTTTAGTCCCAGAAGGCCCATTTCAATGCTCTTGGACTGCCAGAGCCCAGTGATTCTGGATTAGGTACAGAAATGGTCAGGGAGGACTCCAGCTCCTCTCCTACATCCCCTGGCTTCAGAATCAGCCCCTGGTCCTTGCTTGCTGGGGTGGGTCCTGGCCCTGGTCTGCAGTCTCTTGAGACTCTGGAATGGCTCCTCAGCTCCTTGAGCCACATCCTTGGACAGGAAGTGCCAGGTGCCTACTCCTGTTCAGGCCCTGATGCTTCAACCCCACTGGTCAGGGCCGGACAGGAGTGATACTTTCTCAGCTCTGAGCCCAGGAGCACAGCGAGGTGGGAGCCCTTGATATTGTGTGCCCAGCAGTGTCTCTGCTGTCCTTTCCCGGTGCTGCCCTGGCAGGCAGTCTACAGCCCTTAGGAGGGGCTGATGGTCCTGGGGCTGGATGTGGGACAAGGCAGAATCAATGAGCAAAACGCTGTGATTTAACAACCCCCACGCAGTGGATGGTGCCAGCATTTGCATCAGCCACACATCACAGAACAAGCTCTTGAGGTGTTCTGGAGTCCTCCGTGTTTGATTTATAAACGGTTCCCTCGAAGAATTGATTGGGGCCGGCAGTGGATTGCTGCTGCTGGATTATCTTAATGTCTTCCTGCAGAAACTGCGTGCAGGTGATTCTTCTTGCTGATAAGAATCACATATCTATTTATCCATCTGCCCAGGAATAAAAATTCAGCACTGCCAGGAACATTGTCCTTGCTGAACAAAACCCCGTCACTCTGAGATGCATGCCTGTGCTCTCCAGGTGACTTATCGCAGGGCCTTCTGGGCTCCGGCTGCTGGTTGCATTCCTGATGCTCTGTCTGGGTTAGAGCTTAAAGGGGCAGCTTCTCATATTTGCCTCAACTGTCTGCAGGGGGGGCTCAGATGTCTCCACAGCTGAAGGAAATGAAATTGCATGAGTCCCGTTTTCCACCCACACATCGTGGCTCACTCTGTTTTCAAACACAGTATCTCTACCAACATATGCACATATATGAGAAGAAAGAGTGGAGTAGTGTGGACAAACAAAACAAAAACCTTGGATTGTGTGAGCAATATCTGGGTTTGAATCCTAGAGATATTTGCCCTAGTAGCTGTGTGGTCTTTGGCCATTGTGGTAGACAGAACAGTGTCCCCCTCCTCTTCCCCCCAAAGATGTCCACGTTCTAATCTCTGAAACCTGTGAATATGTTACCTCACAGGGCAGAGGGACTTTGCAGATGTGTTTAAGTGATGGATCTTGAGATGGGAGATTATCTTGGATTATCCAGGTGGCCCCACTGTAATCACAGGGTCCTTATAAGAGAAGGTGATGTGATGATGCAGGGGTTAGAGAATGGAGGATGGAGGGAGAGAGGAAGAGAGGGAGACGGGGGAGAAGTTCCCTCTTGCCCTGGGATCCTGTGACAGCTCCCTGTGGAGCTGTCTACTTCTACATTTTTGAGCACCAAGTATTGGCCAGGCGCCATGTGAGGCACTTTATCTAATTCTTACGTCAGCTCTGTGAGTTGACCTGCCCACGGGGTATGCATTGATCTCCAGAAGGTAGCGCCATGATAAAGACCTGGCTCTGGAGTGGGACTGGCTGGGGTGGAGTCCTTGCCCTGCTACCTGCTGTGTGGCTATGAGCAAGCGCTACTTTCAGGGTTCCAGTTGTCACCCCTGTAAATGGAAGGCCTGAGAACCGGAGGGTCCTTCTCACATTGTCTGGGCAGTGTCAGGACTCTTGGCTGACCTGAAGGGATAACAGCCTTATTTCTTCTTACCATTGGCAGCATTAATCTGATTTTATTTTATTAAATTTTTTTAAAAAATATTTGTGGTGAAATACACATCATGCGACATATCAATAGCTTAACCATTTTTTGGTATACAGGTCAGTAGAGGCCTATCAGGTAACGGGGATGGGAGAGCAGACTATAAGGAAAGAGTGATGTTGTGTGAAGACCATTAGGCTTTGTATTGGCTTCTTGAGACAGACATTAGGTGAGATGCACCTTCTAGGCCGAGAGAAGAGCTAGAGCAAAGGTGGGCACAGGAAAGGGGTGATGGGGCGTGGCAGGCTGGTCTACGGTGGGACTGGAGAGCTGGGCTAGGGCCCCACATAGGTAGGGATTGTGGGCCATGAAAAGGAGCTTAGATTTGTTCCAAGTGGGAAGAGAGATCTCCGGAGGGTCCTGAGTGGGGAAACATTGTGATCTGGTTTACAGTGGAACATGCACGGTCCATCGTTGCAGTTGTCTGGGTGAGAGCTGATGGTGGCTTGGGGTTGGCAGTAGCAGAGGAGAGGGACAGGCATGGGCAAAGGAGGGAGGGCATTAGAGGTGAGGGTGAGAAGAATTGCTGGTGAATGTTGAGGGAGGGGTACAGAAGAAGAAATGGATTCAAGGAAGATGCCTTGACCTTATAGGAAGTGGTGATGTCACTACTCCTGAGGTCAGCAGAGGCCCCAGAGCAGTCAGCCAAAGCACCTGCCCCAGGGTTGGAAAAGCTGATGGGTTCTGAGCTGAGGCCTCTCTTGGCCTTTCCCTTCAATGCATCAGAGCATTGGGAAAAAACCCTCTAATATCCTCCTCAGTTGGCCCACCAGTTGGACCAGGGCCATCTCTGGAAGCACGTCAGATCATTAAAGGAACTCGGGGTTACTGTGTCTGTCTTTCTTGTCCTCAGGCCTGCCTAAGATTCTGGACACCCCTGCCTCTCAGAGCAGGAATGCCCCTCAGTTTCTAGGCCTCTCAGGTTCTGGAAGAGGTCATTGCATGTTCCTGGGCAAGTGTGGCCAGGCCGAGAGCTGCCCATGTGACACATTCCTTCCCCATCTATGCTCTGCTCCTCACACCTGTGCCCCTGCCCATGCGCGCTCTATGCCTGAAGGCCTTTGCCCTCTTCTGAGGACTAACCCTGCTCATCCTTGGAGCCTTTTCCCATAGCCCCTCCTGCCCCAGGCCTCTCCTCTCTGTGCCCACAGCATCTTGGTAAAGTTAATTATCCTTTTCCTTGAGGGTCATCCTTTAAGAGCCGGTGAATTCCTTGAGGGCAGGGGCTCACTTATATTCCCAGTATCCATGTATCACTTATATTCCCAGTCCCTAGTGCAGGGGCTCAGTCATTGTTGGTCTGAAGTAGCAAAGTGGATCCATCGCAGGCCACAGCAATCGTTGGCTGGAGGTAGAAGATTGCCTTTCTCAGGAGAGTTTGGCTCTTCTTGCACAAATGATGCTTCACACACCAGTAGAACAAAGACAGCAGACCAGTTTTATCATCATTTCCCTGGTTAGGAAGACCTACTTTTGCATTAAGGTGGTAAATGAGGTGCTATGACTGTTTCTTGAATAAAAGACCAAAATTGGCTTGAACTTAGGCGATAAGTATTCTACTTTTACAACATGTTTGGCATTACGTTCAAAGCAAAAGGCATCAGACGTGCTGTCGTATAGGCTTGGTGTTGGGCTAAAATTCAAATGTGCTCACAGTAATGGGGAAAAGTCCGGAGTCTTTAATCCCCAGCTGTGATTCAGCCCAGTTGACAGTGTTTCCACTTTTTGACACCCCTGTTTTTTATGGGGAATGAATGACTCCTTTTTCGTTTTGCTCCTGTAATAGGAAATGGCCTCATTGTGGAGGAATGCCTCTCTAAGCAGCCTATTAAATAGTAAAATGTGACTTCTGTGCCTGAGTGGAATTCTCATCCACGGGAAACGGCAGCTCGTTAGGTGTACAATGCTGGAGTCCGTGTTCCCAAACTGCTGAGCGGCAAGCCAATTTGCTCCTCGTCTGGGGAGACATGCATTCAATGCCATTGTCCTTCCCCTCTTCCCACGGAAACCTCGGTCTGCGTGTTAGTTGGGCTTCTTCTGGATGTCAGCTCTGGAAACTTCACTCCAACGACTTCAAGTGAAAAAGAACTTGGAAGAATCTCAGGGTGTGTTGCTAAATCCAGTCTCAGAGATGAAGCCGGGCAGCAGACCACAGCTATCCTGAGCCGGGATTGTACTCTGTGTCACTCATGTTTCTCTCTTTGTCCTTCTATCATCTCCTAGTCCAGCCTCCTGTGTTCTCCACTTCTCCTGATGGGGCACAGTCATCACTGCCAGCTCCCAAATTTGCATGCCTCCCACAGAGTCTGACCCCCAAATGCAGTGCCCTTCCCGGGACCAGTCCACAGTACGCAGGGGTGGGTTGCATCGTCATATGGAACTTGTGCTACAACCCTATGGATGAGGTGAGAAAGCGTCAATTCCTAGGAAGCAATAGTAGGATGATAATCTAAGAAGTGTCCATTACATTGCTAGCAAGAGCCCAGATTCACCCCACAAATAGGTAACTAGCTCTGTGACTCCTGCTACTTTTGGACTCAGGTTCTGACAGGGAAGTATATAAATACCTATGTATGGAAGGACAGAGAGCACGTATTTCTGATTCCAGGTGGAGCTATCACCAGACCTATGTCCCAGTGTTTATCATCTCATTCTTAGGGCTTATGCTATTGATTTAGTCTTGGGAGCATCAGCTTCTCCCCTTTCCCCCTTTCCCCCCCAAAACAAACAAACAAACTGAGTTCTCTTTTTCCTCATTGGATCAACTGTTCACTAGGTAAGGTCCACAACGAACCAGGAGCTTCCATTCATAGTGATGAAGCCGATGTCTCTCAAAAACATTGTTTTTATACATTACCTCTCAGACTTACAGATGTGGAATTGAGGATGATAGAGGCTGAGCAATTTGTTAAGTTCACCTAGATAGGAAGAACATTCATATTTTTTAGATCTAAGGACTTGAATTATTTATTCTATGTAGCATCACATCTCAAGACCAGGTTGTTAAAAAAAAACACACACAAAAAAACAGAGAAACAATGGGCATAAAAATGGATCCATATTTTCTACATCTGAGAAAGGCTATAGAACTGCATGGGTGGACCAGATATCTGCTGGCATTCTTGGTCACTGGGACCTCGGGCTGGCTTAGAACCCTGTTCTATGCCGTGTGGAAACTCAAAGCCCTCTCTAGCTAGTGAATTTCCAAGGGGCCTATATGGCTCAGATTCTCGGGCCTATGGGTGCTTTCTCCATGACCTAGATACGGAAACACATTCCTTTCCTTAGGTAATTCCTTTTCTATGCACCCAAGGCTTTCCATTAATGTGAATGCAGTACCCTTCCTGGATGATTGGGGGGGGGGGGGGTACCAAATCTGTATTCCATTCAGTAATACAGGCAGGTTTGACACTAACCACTCCCACCCTTACATTACCTTGTGGTCATCATATCCAGGCACACTCAATCTCCACTCTATAGGGTCCCCTCACCTCTCACCCACGGAACTACCTTCTCCTCCTTTCTCATGCTCTCTTGAGTTTCAGGGTAAAACACAGCCTTCTCATTTCCTCAGGCTGAATAGCTGCTAGATGCAAACCCTCTCGCTATGCTCAGTCCTTCCTATAGTCCCTGGTTGGAACCAGAGCCTCCGCTCATGGAACACTGCCCTCCCCTTTCTGCCTCTTGGGCTTCTTTTCTCTGTTCTCCCCAGGTCCAGCCTCATCTGCCCACCCGGAGCAGCAGCCAAAGTGCAGCTGCTCGCTTATGTATCTGCTGTGGGAAGTCACTTTTCTCTAACAAGCTTGGCCCTCCCTGCCCAGAGCACCCAGAAGCAACCACCCCCGAGGAGAGAAGGTGGAGCAGCCCAGAAAGGTGTGGTGGCAGGCCTGGGCCTGGGTGCAGGGGGAACAGTGGGGAGGAGAACGCACAATGTGTTGGGGGAAAGCAAGATGAAGATGATGCATGGCTCTGCCAGCCACGGAGAGGGCTCCAGTGTCTGCACCAGGGCCAAAGGGAAGACTTGTCTACATCTCTTGGGCCATGCACGGAAGGTAGGGGCTGGTCTTTAAACATTTTTATGTCTCAGCTCTAAGCATAGTGTCCAGTTAATAGAGGCCAATGATAAATATGTGCTGATGAATGAGTAAGCACAAGAATAAGGTTAGTCAACTGTGTGTGGAAGAGACTTAAGGTATCAGAGAGCAGGTGGGTCCAAGAGGCTATTTTATAATCCCTGAAATCCCACTCTGTAGACATCCACATTAATGTCAGCTCTGGGCTTTGTAAAGGTCAGTCTATGCTGCCACCATGTAGTCCCTGGGGGCTATTGTTGATTGGAATTATAGAACTGGGACTAGTTAGGCCCATCAGCATGTAAGCCCCTTGAGGGAGGAGTTAGCCTATGTCAATCATTTCTGGCTCAAGAGTTGATGAAACGTGCCCCAAAGGAAACCCTTCCAGATAGAGGTCATTGTGGCCACAAGATGGTGCCATTGTTCCAGCCAAAGACCACGAAGCCTGTTGGGAAGACAGCATTGCTTGGAATTTTGAGTTGAATCCACACTCCTCCAAACATATCTCTCCAGCTCTAATTTCAGTGCAATGATATATTCTAATCCCATAACAAAGGAGATTAACAACACCACTGTGGCTAATTTGAACTGAGAAAATCTTTCCAAAAGCAGATTCCAAGACCATTTCCATCCCTCAGCCAGTTTAGAAGGGCCCAGCTTATTGGTAGGGGCAGTTTCTGCACAAACTGGTCAATCAGCTTGCAGGCCGAGCTTTTCACATCTCTGGTGCAGATTTACAGAAATGCAGAGCTCACCGAGCACACCAGCTCCTGGGCGCTAACTTGGTGACAATCACAAAGTCAGCTGGGAACCAATAGAGGAAGGGTACCCAACCTGAATTCTCACTACTCTGCCCCTTTGCACTAAGCTCTGGACATAGGATGATTCTGTACTCCTCTCTGCATGTTAACGTCCTACCCTTTCTTCAAGGTCCATTTCCCAAAGAGGCCTTTTGCATACCTCCTGCCCCAAGAACTAAGGCCTTCTCTGAATGTTGGAAGCTTTTCTGACCCAGTGAGCACTGAGAAATAGGACTGTGATTCACTTTTTTTGGACCTATTGTTTCTTGAGTCCACATTGAGTGGTCATTCCTTTAAGGGTAAACTTCATACTTTGAGTTTGTTACCTGCACACAATTGGTCAATTTTTGTGGATGTCCCAAAAGAAATAAAACATTGTTTTCCTATTCAAAAGGCTGAGAAAGAGAGAGGAGGAGAAGGAGAGGGAGAGGGAGAGGGAGGGATAGAAAGAGAGAGAGAGAGATTGAGATTTCTGTGGGTCATTGCTTTTGTTCTCAGATAGCTATAGATTATGATCTTAGAGTGTAATTAGTAAACTAGCAGTGTCACTTTGTATTAATATTAGTGTGAATAACATTTGTTGAGTATCTAATATATAGTAATCACTGTGCTATGTGCTTTATATGTGTACATCACTTAGTTTCCCCAATAAGTCTAGGAGGCATTATTTCCATTTTCCACATTGGGAGAACATAAGGCTCAGGATATTTAAGTTACCCACTCAAGTTCTAAGTTAGTGCTGGCTAAGCTCTGGGGTTGACTACAGGGCTGGAAAACCCAGGCAGCTTTCGTGGACCTCTGCCCACAGGGACCAGGTCTCACAGTCCCTTTGGGACTCACGTTTGGGCCACGCTTCGCTACTCTTAATCAGATCTGACTGTCAAAGGGTTCTAGGCCATAGAGAGCAACGTGATGGAGGAGTGGCCTGGTGGATGGCTGGAAGCAGTGCATCTTGGGAACCTTGATTGAAGTGAATCCCTCAAATTTCCTTCAGTAAGAACCAGACAAAGCCCAAAGTACAGCCTCTGGTATTTTCCTAGTCAAACATGTTAAAAGAGGTGTCATTGGCATTTTGGTATAATTTAAGGGTAACTTGGGAGGCTTTCTTGCTTTCCTCTCTGGCCTGTTATCATGCCCCAAATGTCACCATTGGTTTTTATTTCCCTTGAGTTTAAAATGTTTTTCAGTCTCTCAGCATCCTCTGGATGATCTATCAAACCTGGCAAGGGATGAGTAGAGAGCCATTTGGGAGGAGGATGAACGCCTGGAAGTGGCAGGGTGCCCAGGCCAGCTTTGGTTCCCTTGTGCCTTCATTGCTGGAGAGAAGCCAATAGGCAGGCAGAAGGTCACTGATGCAGCCCTTGGGAGGCAGGGAGAATCCAGCTTTTGGATTTGGGCCATAAAGTCTTCAGGACCCTGCTTTGCACCTGTTTTTAGTACCCTGACTCAGTGAGGTTGCCATTTCTGCAGCTGGTGTCCCTGCTACCATGGTTTGTTAAGCAAGTGTAGCAGGTGTTGCTAGCAAGACGAAGTGGAGGAGGGAAGACAGGCCTTCAGCAGAATCTTCACTCAGCTGAAGATGCCTGCCATGGAAATGCATTTCCTGGGGGCAGGACGTCTCTGGCTCAACCCTGAGTATTTCCTTGGTGGGGAAGACATGCCAAGGGGCCTCACTGGCTGTCCGCATGAGCAGTAGGAAGCCCCTGGTTGGTCTCTGATGCTGGTCACCCCTTTGGCAGAGGATAAGGCCTTTCATCCTATATTAAAAATTAGGCTGAGGCTGCAAATCTTTGGCAGAGAAACTTCCTGATATCCTTCTCTCCGAGAGTCTATTGCTCTGCAGGCGAGGAAAGAGAGCATTGGAATGGGAGGACCCTGAGCACCCAGGGCGAGCAGGCAGGTGTAGCAAGGCCATCTGAGGTGTCCAGGACGTCTTTGCACTTTGCTGATTTCATGAGTGTATTGTGGGTTGGCCTAGAGCAGTTCCAAAGTTGGTTGGCTTTGTTTGGCTTCAAAAAGTCATAAGGATTTGTCTGAAGTGGGCTGTGGCAGGCTGAATAATGGTCCCCTTCAGCCCTGGAAACTGTGAAGGTTACCTTATATAGAAAAAGGGTTTTTGCAGGTATGATTACGTTAAGGTTCTTAAAATGGGTAGATTTTATGTTGGATTATCCAGCCCCTAATCATAATCCAAAATTTCCTTAGAAGAGGTAGGGAGACTTGGCTACAGGCAGAAGAAGAGAAGGCCATATCCCAGAGCAGAGGGAGGTAGAGTTAGAGTCAGAGAGAAGATGTTGGCTTTGGAGATGAAGGAAGGGGCCATGAGCCAAGGAGTGCAAGGGATGTAGATCTCAAGGCTGGGGAAGGCAAGAAAGGAGAGGTTAGTGTCTCTGAAAGGGGTGTGGCCCTGTAAACACATGGGTTTGGGCTAGTGAAAACACTTAGGGCTTTGACCTCAGGACTGTTAAGAGAATAAACATGTGTGAAGGCACCAAGTTTGTGGCAGTTTGTTACAGCAGCCACAGGAAACTAATACATGGGCTTAGGTGAGAAGTTTCATCCAAGAGATCCTACCCTTTAAGGGGCTTTCACTCTAGCAGGTGAGATGAGACCCAGAGGAATGTTTGAAAGCTAACTGTGCACCTTAGCTTTCAAACACTCTCAGGTGTGGGTGGAGCAGAGGGAAGCAAATGGGTTTAGTTTCAGAGACACGAGTCTAAGTCCTGGTGCTGCTATTGACCATCTGAGTAACTTTGAGAGTGTTCCTTGACTTCTGAGTTTCAGTGGCCACATTATAAAAGGGAGAGAAGAATGTAGCTGCTGTGAACATTAAATGAAATAGGGACTGTGATGATGTCATGAATAGCTCAGTGCCTTGTCCATCTTAAATCCCTTGTTTTTCTCTCATACACAGATACATATTGATATTCTGAGTAACTGGGGAATGATGGTGAATTAGTACAAAATCTGAATTCTAGGCTGTTCCTCACTTTACAGATGGGGAAACTGAGACTCAGAGAAATTATGAGGGTCGCTAGGATCATACTACAGGTCAGATAGAGCCTGACCATCGCAGTGTCTCTGCAGTTGAACACTCCTTACCATTAGTAAGATGTACTATATTGTCGATCACCAAACCCAAGACTAGTTCTTTGACCTTGAGCTTTCTTGCTTCCTATAGGTGTGAAGAGACAGAGCTGGGGGCTGGGCACACATAGACAATTTTTTTTTAAAAAAAGATTGTTTTTAAATGAGCGTAGCATGAGCTCTAATGATATTAGGTAAGTAGACTCTGGTTTTTAATTGGTGTAATCTATTGTAGTATAAGGAATAATGGCATCTAAATGTGAGCCCTGATGAGGCTGAAAGGACAAATGCTTCATTTTCCTTGACTACAGTTGACTTCTTTAATGCAGATTTTAAGAAAGCAAACCCTGATTGATCCCAATTGACGTGTGTAGTGTACATGGGCGCACATGAGCAAGGGGTGCAGGTGAGCATGTGTGTGTGCAGCACCCATATGAGCTGGCACTTGTAACATGTCCTCTGTACACTTGGATTAGGAAGCCTCAGAAATCAGAGCCCACAACAAGGGCTGATTTTGGCAAGTGATTCAAGGGAACAGGAGTGGGAGACTGAAAGAAGGGAAACAGAGAAGGTGGGAAAACCAACCCAAGCTGGTCTTGCTGTGGACAGTGGACTCAGGCCTTGGGGAGCCCTCTGTGGAGCTGTCCAGGATGTGCCCCGGAGTGGTCCAGCCTAATAGGGGGTCCTCATCTGGCAGGTTTACAACCTTTGCTCTTCTCACCTGGCTCAAGTTTTAGAATGGCTGACTATGTTGCCATGGGTGGTTCACCAGCAATGGTGGGGAAATCTGGGGGTAGGAGAGAGAGATACACAGCTGGAAAGAAAGGTGTTTGAGCTTCTGGCTGCCCTGATGGGGGAGTAAAAGGTAGACAAAGAGGATGTGAGATGTCTGATACTTTCTACAAGAATGTTCTTTTCTGTTGCTGAAACCCCAATCCTGTGTTGTTATCAGATGCATCTTCCGTACACTGGAGACCACAAGTAGGGACCTGATGGGTTTTGTCCAAGGTTAGGGAACTATTTGGAACCTTTCTGAGCTAACTGACATCACAAAGGAGTGACATGAGGTAAGGATCTAAGATGCAACGCACACTGAGCTAGAGGAAAGGACGAGGAGATGAATATAACATGAGTTCCTGTCCTTAGGAAGGTGCCATAGCAGAGTGGGGGTGCTGGCTTGTGACAATCTGATTGAGGTTTAGCTCTGCAGACCTGGGAGCGCTACATTCCTCCTCTGAGGCCCAGTTTCCTCCTTGGCATATGGGAATGATGATATCTTCTCCGGAGGTGTGCTACCAGGATGAAATGACACAGTGAATGGAAACTGCTCAGCGCAGACCATGGCACATTCCATATGCTTTCACATGGCGGCGACGAGAAGCCGGATTTCAAATGGGAAACTGTCAGGACACAGGTGATCCTGTGGAAGGTGCTGCATGCCATGTGTGAGAGGAAAGCAGGCTGAGAAGTGACGGCTTCCGGAGATGGCTCTATAAAGAAAAACACTTGACACAGTAATAAAAGAAAAGATGAAATGACACAGGTATTTTAAAAATAACATTCAAGTCATGTCCATTGAGAAACCATTAGAACTAGTAGCAAGTTCAGAAGTCTGAATGTTTAGGAATAAACCTGACAAGAGAGGTACATGGTCCATATAAGACAAGTTTTGAGATAACAGACAGACATTCTAGATGAGAGAAAACAGTAAAGATGGCGAATCTCCTCAAATTATTTTGTAGAGTCAATAATTTATATGCATTGTTAGTGTGAGAGTCATTGCTACTTCATTACTGGAAAGAGATTTGGCAGAATCTACCATCTCACACCTCTTGGCCTAGCAATCCCACATTTAGGAATCTATCCCTCAGCCAGCCTTAAATGAGCACAGACATGGCCAAGCTCTTGGCAATAGTTTGCATTAGTAGAGAACTGGAAACCATTGAATGCTTCTTCAATAGGGAAATGAGTGCATTTTATTAGGGAATGCAATGTAATGGCAAACAGGACCTCTGTCAATCTAAATGCATCGACAGAGAGATTTTCTAAGACATGAAGTCACATAATAATATGTAGAGTATGATTCCAATTACGTAGAAAACAGTAGGCGTATATGAATGAAGAAGTGACCTGGAAGGTCACCAGTCCCCTGGGGATTCAGGCAAGGTTAACGAGGGACTTAGTTTCCCCCCCCCAAATGAATGTATGTTGTATTTGTTCATGTTAAAATTGAAAAGGTGAAAGGGAGTAAAGGATATATTTTCTTTATAGGAAATAAAGAAAAAGTTTTGATACACAATTTTCCCAAAATTTGATTTTTAGGTGACACCTCTAATCTCATGAAAATAACATAGTCACCAAGTAAAAGCCTAAACATGGGCATTCTTTTCTAGCCTTCTTGATTCGTGGCCCAGTATTTAAAATGCAAGCTTTTAGTCATGATCATTGAATATCGATTCTTCCATTTTCTTATACTTTTAGATTAATTTCCCTATTCACATAAAAATCAATGTCTGGGTGACTTATTAAAGTTTTATGTTCCTTTTTATTCTTTGATCCCCTATGATTTGTTTTGCTTTTTAGGTAAATAAAACTTGAAATATGCTCTCAATGTTCACACTGCCCCTCGCACCCCACTGCACTGTTTAAACTGCTTAGTGGGCTTTCAGTCTTGCCCATGGCATCTGTGAGTTTTGTCCTCATGGGTGAAGCCTGCACTTGGACTTCGGGGGCGTCCATGCAAACTGTTTTCCCATTGTTCTCACAGAGACATTGGTTAGTCTCCCAGGTCCCTCCTGTGGGTGCTCGGATCTCCCTTTCATCTCATCGTTTCTTTCTTTTTGCCATCTCTTCTAGGGTCACACGCTTCTTGGGAGTCCTGCCCAGAAGCCTGAGTCGTGTGCAGCCCCACAGGAACCTTAGAGGTTCCAGAGCCTTCTAGGAGCACTGGGAGACAAGCAGGCCTTTGTCCTCCTACCACCACCAGCATTTCCCAGAATTCCATTGTTGGGCTAACATGATATAAATCTCTTCTCCAGGAAGGGGGCAGGTTGGATGGGAGGAAGGCCTTCCCCCACAGCTTATGAGAAAGGATAAGCAGGAGTTTGCCGGGTCGAAGAGGAGATGGGTTGTCCAGGCAGAGGAGATGGTCAGAGAGGAGGAATAATGTAGGGAGGCCATGAGCCTGCCCGGACCCCCTTCTCACCCCTCCTCCACCTCAGCAAATATCTACGAGGGGCTACCTTGTTGAAGGCTGTGGATCTTGACTTCAGAGAGCACCTCTCTTTGCCTCAGTTTCCTCATCTACAAAATGGGTTAATGCTAGTGTATATCTCACCGGTTGACTGTGAGGATTTAATGCGTTAACATATGTCAAGTGCTTAAAACCAGGCCTGGTGAACCTTAAAGGCCAAATAAGTATACGTGTTATTATGAACAATCTGTGGCCTCTAATTTTTTTGCCTTTTCCTTACATATAATGCATGTGCTTTACAATCTCCTTTAGAAACATTTCTTTTCAGTTCACGGAGAGAAAAGAACCCATCAATTTTGTGCGCTTAAACCACGGAGTGGTGGTGTTTCAGAAAGAGCCCCCATTATGTTGTCTGAGCCAGAGCTTCTTGGCAGTTGTTTCTCAATTGGGTTCACCTGATCCAATAAAAGGTCAACCGGCCTCTGAGTCCATGTGCTTTCTGCTGGTTTTGCCTCTTGTTAGAAAATCAATGGCATCTGGCTATCAGTGGGCTGGGACTGGCCCCACGTAACCAGTTAAAAAGCTCTGATTAATACGGAGGAAGCGTGCTTTACGCCCAACATTTCCCAGCCTCCTGTCTCCCTCGTGGGCTCTGGGCCTGAGTGAGTAGGATGGTGGAGAAGGGTAGCCTGCCAACAGGGGCATGCTGGTGAACCGGCCTGGGGGTATGGACGCTTTGACTCGTAGCATTGCTGAGTCCTGTAGTGTCAAGATGGCCGCTATCAGCCTGTCAACAGGAGGGCACAGAATTGGGAAGAAATGAGCACAGTGAACTCTCACATGCTGGCGCAAGCCGGCTGGTACCACCACTGTGGGTCAGGGTCAGGGAAGGGCGTGGATGGGAGGGAGGAAACTCTATTCCCATAGCAAAAGGGGTCGGGTGGGAATGTTCCTGTGGGGATTTCTTTATGCGCAGGGAATACGGAGGAGCCAGAGAGAATTAACATTTGCGGAGCGTCTCCTGAGTCCCTCCTGAACCGGGTGCTCTGCAGACATGATCTCATTTGATCTTTGTAATGACATTATGAGTCAGCTGACTTCCACCCCGTTTTCCTAGGGGAGAGAGCCTCAGAGCCGGCAAGTAACTTGCCCAAGGTGACACAGCGGCAGAGCAGGGATGGAAACCAGTACCAGCGAACACGTAATGACTCCTGGGATTGGAAGCAGCAGAGAAAAAACGGTAATGAAAAAAAATTATGGTAACTCCCTGTGAGCGAATTTGTTTTAGTATCACTCCATCACTCTGACATAAAAATCATGGATTTAAGATCTGGGAGGAACGTTTATTTAGTTCAAGCCTTCACCGAACAGGTGAGGACAGTGAGCGAGAACAGCTGAATTTTAGCATGACATCAGGCTCAAATGAGCACAGGTGCTGCAGTAGTCAGGCGCTGCTCTGTTCTCTGGGAGGAAAGAGGCTGCAAGGAGGTGGTTTCCCTCTCCCAGGCTCCCACCTTCCAGGGCTAGACGCAAGGGCATTGGTGCCCTAACTGGGGAAAAGGGAGAGTGAGTCCTGGAACCAGGCTGCAAATGAGCCCACGGAGGATGTGCATCTTTACTTTCCCATGGGGCCTTCCTCCCGGACTCGGGGAATGGACTCACAGCTAAGGAGGGGCACGCTGCTTAGGGATGCAGATGATTTCATAGCTGCAGGTGGGCGGCCTGTGTGAACACACCTCGACACTGAGGACTCCCCGGTTTGGCCATCACTCTGTGCAGAGGGGGTGGGGACAGTTTCTGGCCCTCACCTCACATTTCAGCAGTTGTCTATCCTGCTTTGATTTCCTCTGCGAATGAATATCTGGATCAGTGGGGCCATATTACTAGGGGGGCCTGCAGTGGGGCCATATTGCAGTGGAGCCATACTACTGTGGGGGGGGGGTGGGCTTCCCCTGAGTGCTGTGCCCAAGGGCAGCGGGCTCCCTCTCTCTGCCTGTGGGCCCCAGGCAAGTTCGCCTAGACAGAGCCTCCCTCAGCTCAGGCCACCACCATCTTTCCTCCACTCCAGATGGTTAAGTGATTAAGATGATTTAGGGCCACTTGTCAGGACCTGATCAGTCTAATGGTGGAGGCATATAATAGGTGCTCAATTTAATAGAATTAGTGTTTTTCCTAGCATCCTACCTTCTGGTAGAAGCTGCACATCCTATATAATAAAAGACTAAAATGCTAAGTGTCTAGTCATCCAGTCGTCCGTTCAACCAATCAAAGTGCAATATGCTAATGATATGCTAAGGTTGCTCAACTGCTCATTGTGACATGTACTGACCACCAGGGGGCAGACAGTTGATTGGTAGACCAGTTGCTATGACATGCACTGACTACCAGGGGAATGACGCTCCAACTGATAGGCTAGCTTGCTGCTGGGGTCTGGCCAATTAGGACTGAACCCTCTCTGGTCCCTCCCAGGCTGGCCAACCTCCCGTGTCCCTCCTTGACCCTGATAGTGCAACAGTGGTGTCCCTCAGCCTGGCCTGCACCCTCTCACAATCCAGGACCCTTCGGTGGATAGCCCATTTCAGCCTGATCCTGTAGGCCAGGCTAAGGGACACCACTGGTGCACAAATTCGTGCACTGGGCCTCTAGTACGTCTATAAAATCTGCTATTGAGCTATAGAAGGTTCATTCTCTCCTTCATTCTTTTATGCTTTTACCAACATCTATTTATGTGCAGGCTCTGCCGAGCACTCAAAGGTCTTGGAGGAAAAGCTCTCCACTCTTCTCTCGCATCCCACAGGCCCTGGCTCTCAGCTGGTTACACAGGGGTCCTGAACTTCAGCTTCTGGGGGCCTTTGGAGTTTAGCCAGTCCTCCCAGGGTGGCCTTGAACTCCAACTCCAACTTACAGGCTCTGAATCTGTGCTGCCAGATTACCTGTGCTTTGCTCCCCACCCGCCGCAGGTCTGAGATTGAAATGAATCTCTGGGATTTGAAAAGATTCAGGCTTAATGACCTAGCTCTGGCTTATGTCTATAAAAGTCAGGGAACCTTAGCAAAGCCAGCCAGCAAAGCAGGCTGGGAGATCCGTGGGGAAATGGGGGCTCATCTCAGCAGGAAGGAGGGAAGTTGGGGAGGAGGAAGGAGCCAGAACGTGGCTGCCCCTGCTCCTGGGAGGGCCAGGGTCTGAGCTAACATAGCAGTAAGGGAGCAGGTGAGCCAGGCCGCAGTGATGGACGGGCCTCACTGTCTCCATGGTCAGAGCAGACGCCGGGGGATTTGCTGCATGGAGCTGGAAGTCATTTCCCTTTCCAGTGAAAGGGCAGCTTGTCCAAGTGGAAAGGAGAAGGTAATTATCAGCTCGTGAAGCCCTCAACATCTTGAGGCAGAACAGCCGGGAAATGGCTGCCTGGGGGAATCCTCACAGCCCAGGAGAGGCCACAGGCGCAGAAGCCCACAGAGTTCAAACTTTGGCCTGGCTACTCTGTGGCTTTATGACTTTGGCTAAACATATCATCTTCTCTGCACCTCAGTTTCCTTTTCTTTAAAATGGGAGCAAGTACACCTTTCTGGGGTGGAATTTTTGTAAAACCTGGCAGAGAGTAGGCACTTGATAAATGCTAATCTTCCCCCTCCCATCCTTCATTTATTTTTGTGGTCAGTGGTCTTCAAAGAAGGCACCCCGTGAACCGGGCCTCCAGACGCCCATACCTTGCTGGGCTGGCTGTGTCTGGCCCTTGACCAGCAGAGGCAGTGGAGGTGATGCTGTGTGGTATCCGAGGCCGGGTCACCAGAGTAGAAGCCCCGCGGCTGCCCTTGGGCCTCCGGAAACGCTTGCTCATGTTGTGAAACCTCCAGAACCCAGCTGCTGTCACTGGATGGAGAGAGCATGGCAAAAGCCCCAGTTGCTCTGGGGCTTTTGCCATGCTCCTAGGAAACTGCCAGTATCGGTTGCCAGCCATGCCAGTGAGGCATCGGGCATCCAGCTCAGTGAAGCCTTCAGTGGCTCCAACCCCAGCCATTGCAGGAGAGACCCAAGTGAGAGCCACTCTGTCAACCCTAGAACCCAGATAATAATTATATTATTTATTCATACATATAGTTTTATTTTAAGTGCTGTTCTGCATTGGCTTCTTAAGCAGTTAATAGATAATGGGAACTGGCAAGATCCAACATTTATTGTGTGGGAATTCCATCATGGCTGGTTTCTTTCTTTGGGTTAGATATGATGCTATCTGGAACGCCCCTTTTAGAATACAGGTTTTTGCCCTGGCTGGCTTGGCTCAGATAGAGCATCAGCCTGTAGACCGAAGGGTCCCAGGTTTAATTCTGGTCAAGGGCATATGCCTAGGTTGCGGGCTTAGTCCGTGTAGGAGGCAGCCAATCAACGATTCCCTCTCATCATTGGTGTTTCTATCTCTCTCTTTCTCTCTGAAATCAATAAAAATATATTTTAGAAAGCAAATATTCCTGGGGATAGGGTCCCGCTAGCCTAAAGCCTTGGCCATGTGGGTGAGGGAAAGGGAGGACCAAGAGAACAGATTGGGGATTCTTAGGCTGGACTCTGTGGGCCCAGAAGTAGCCTGGGTGCCCTGGCTCAGTTCTTGGCTCAAGGAGACCACGGCTTCTGCAACATGAGTGCCTGGGGCAAGCCTAGCTCTTTACTCTCCCTCACCTCCCTGTTTCTCTCCCTTTACTATTTCACTTCCTCCGGCTGATGATATCTACGCATTGGAGGTGGAGGAGAGCTTCTGGCAGCCTCTGGTATACATTATTCTAGCTTCCTGGCCAAAGAGATCAGACTTCATTTAATAAAACTATTCAATACAAGGGAAGGCTCTGATTTGCCTTATTTGGATCACTTGGCCATACCTGGACCAGTCTCATTTCCAAGGAGAAACAGCTCTCTGGTTGGCTGAGCCTGAGTCACGTGCCCATTCTCTGTGTCTAGAAGAAATGAGTCTTGTTCGTCTCGCAAGTATCTCATGATAATGCTGATGGAGAAAGTTCTCTCTGGGCTACGATTTCCACCAAATGTGATGGAGGCAAAGGGGACACCTCCTGCAAAGATGACAGGCAAAGAAAAGAATGTGATAGTTCTTGCTTAGCCAGTGTGTATGTGTGTGTGTGAGTTAGAGTGTTGGTTGGCGATGAGGAAGCTAGAGGTGGCAATAAAGGCCAAAGCTAAAGAAGGGCCAAGAGCATGACCATGCCGTTCCAAGGAACCAGTATCTAGCTTGAAGCACGGGGCACTGGAACAGGTATGTGACAAGATCATACCTATCTGTAGAAAGATGACCTTGGCAGTAATATAGAGGCTGGAGTAGAGGAGGCTGGTTGGAGATAAGAATGCTGGTTCAGCAGAAACCATTTCAGTGAGACAGATGAAAAAAACACACATTTTAAAAAGAATTTTTAATGTCATCACACAGGTGGAATTTTACTTATTCTTCGTTGTTTGGGAGAATTTTCTAGTCCTTTTCACCAAGGTATATGTCAGAAATGCCTCGGCTACTCCTCTCCTTCTGTCCCTCATTTACTTAATGAATGTTTATGAGGTGCTCAGACAAACCAAAGGGTAAAGCAGAGGGGTGGAATTCTAATGGTAAAATACCAGGCATCTTGGCAGGTTCGTAGGAGAGATATTTTTGGATAAGAAAGATAACTACCTCCTTGTTCCATAATCACCCCACGATAATTAAATGTCAGGGCTGCTGCTTTCCGCACCTCTCTCATTCCATCCTCACAGCACCAGTGGCTGCGCTCTCCTGCAGGGCACCAGGGGCCTGCCCATCAGAGTATGACTGTCATACTCTGCACAGCATTCAGCACCGGTCTCAGGCTTGCAGAGCCAGGCCAAATACCAACAACAATACCAGCCACAGCAAAATTAGCAATTTTAGAAGTTCCAGTCGCCGTTCTAAGTGTTCCGTACATATCATCTCATTTGATTCTAACAATAGCTCTGGAAGGTGTTAATTGCCATTGCCATTTTGCAGCTGAGGAAACCGAGGCTCAAAGGAGTTGAGTAAAATTTTCACAGCCACAGACTAGGAAGTGGTGGTTTTGAACCCAGGCAGTGTGATTCCTACCGCACCGCTCTCTCCGCTCTGCTGTGCTGACTGCTAACACACCATCTAAGACAGGAACATGAAACTCTGGGTGGAGACTCACTAATGTGGGTCACATGTAGCTGTTCCATGTGTTGTTCTATGGAGCTAGCAGATGGATACTATTGTGGACTCCACCCCCTCTTACTCCCCAGAACATTTTGTTCTCCGTGAATCTCCACGCAAGGTCAGGATTTCAATCACTGTCACTCCCCTGGGAAATGTCTTACAAGGAACAGCAAAGAAAAGCTTGGCAAAAAAACATATAGCATATTAGAGCAGGAGAATATAGGATAACGGTGCGCGTTTCCTCTCTGCATCTTCAAACAGGTGCTGTGCATTGCAAAGGGACTCTGAAAGTGTCCTTGAGCAGAATCCTGAAAAAGCCCGAACAGAGTGTCATCACTAGGCACCCAGTTCTCTGGTGTTTCCGGTTCTCCTCCTTCTGGGGCATGAAAGGTTGAGCACACCTGCCCCTTTAAGGTCGGGTGTGGCTACGTGACTTGTGTTGGTCAACGGAATGGGAGTGGAAGTGACATGTCTCACTTTTGGGTGGCAGCCATGCTGCCTGCCTTCGCTGCAGAGCCCAGCAAGGCTGCAGGTGTCTCTTGTAAGCCCAGGGCTCAGAGCAGCAGAGCCCAGCCAGCCAGTGATAGGCACACAGTGAGATGTATGGTCTTCTTAAGCCATCGATTTCGGGATTGTCATTTACTAGATCGTAATCTGTCATGTCAGGACTGATACGTCAAATCTCTGCTCAGCCAAAAGATCCCCGTGTCCTGCTGCTGGAGGCATTACCCTGGGTCTCTAATGGAAGTTGATCTCAGAGGCTGATAATGCTTTAGAGACCTCTGCAGCTGGACTTGGGATGGAGATACTGCTTACCTCAAAGTCACACTAACCAAAGTAGATTGAAAATGGAAAGTTGAAATGAAAATTATAATGGCGCTTGCTCGATGCACGGATATTTAATTTTTCAAAGACTTTCCGTATCTAATTTTTGCCCAGAATAATAACAAAAGCCATATGTGACAGATTCTATTTTCCAGTATCTGCCACCCCATTTGCTCTTCTGCAACATGGACTTGCCATTTCTCCATCAAGAGATGCTCATTTCTCAACCCTTGCTCCCAGGCTGGACTTTGACTGCCTGAACCAATAGAATAAATCCAGTGGAAGTTACGCCCTGCCAGTTCTGGGAGTAGTTCCTAAATGACAGAAGTTCTGCTTCCTGCTTCCCATGTTTAGGCTCTAGGATGAGATACCATGTAGGATGTATGTGGGGACGGGGAGGAATGAGGGAGAGAGAAAGAGAGAGAAACAGAGACAAAGATCAGTAAGTATTATTGTGCCAGGTATGTGAGTGAGGAAGCATTGTGGGATTGAATCCTCTAGGCCCAGAGGCCCCACATGATGCCACACAGAGCAAAGATGAACCACCCAGCTAGGTCTTTCCCCAAATCCTCAACCCACATAATCATGAGCAAAATAGATGGTTTTGTTTTTAGCCACTTTGTTTTATGGTGCTATGCAGCACTAGGCCACCGAAACATTAAGTTAACAGTAATATCTGGGAGGTTGGTAAAATGTGACTTATCTTAAGGCTAAGGAACCGGATGCTCAATGACTCTCAATTCTTTGCTTGGTGGAATAGAAGGACTAGAATGCACATGTTCTGATTATCAACCCAGTGCACAACAAAAGACATCCCGGTACTCAGGATGTTTGGGGCACATTTTGTGGCAGATCTACATGAGAGTAAAATAAAGACCAGAAAGCTCAAGGGACTTGCTTGAGGTCACATGGGGAGTCTAGGCCACTGACCAGACAAAAATCCCTGTCTTTAAACTCCAGGGTCCAGTTATCTGCCCTATTAGGTTCTGATTCCTCCATTATTTGGAAGAAGAGCAAAATTTGTTGGGGGGAAATGTGTCTTTGCTTCTTGGTATTACCTTATGAATGCAAATGATAATTCTCAGGGGGATGTTAAAGAAAAATTTATAAGAATATCTCATTGTCAGGCTGTACATTTGAAGAAAGATTTGCTGAGGAGTGAGCCATTTTGTTAGGGCCCAGGGAACTAAGGCTTCAGTCTTTTCCCACTGCAGGAGCCCCACCCAACAGACAATCCTGTCTCGGACCCAAAATACAAATATCTTGACATGCTATATATATAATATATAACATAATTAATGCATAACTATATATAACATCCTGTGGTAAAATTATATGTAACATATAATACTGTAACCATTTGATTGAATGGTTTAATCCCAACATTGTCTTCCAATCTGTTCCGTTTTTCTTTCTGATTCTTTCTTTCTCCAGATTTCATAGTTTTCTGTCCGCTTCTTGGTTACAAGAACCCTGTTTTCCACGTTTTAAAAGGTCTAGTCAAATCTAGATAAAAGCTCTAATCTCACATTTCACTCCTCTCCTCCTTGCCATTTAGAGTGACCCAAGCTCACGAACCCACCATGGGAAAGGAAGGCGTGGTGACCTCTTCACTCGTCCTTGCTGTCCTTCTACATCTGCTGCAGCTCTTCTCCTTCTTCTTTGCCCTGAAGGTCTACCTGCGCCTCTTACTGGTGGACTTCCCCACCTGGCAGACACTACTTTGTAGTAAGATTCCATCAGGATGGCTCAAACCCACTAACTTTTGTGTCCTTTCAACACATGGGAATCTCATACATCCTGGCCCTTTTAAATGGCCACAGTGCAGCCTGCCCAACTCTGTCCCATTTCTCCTTGTCCTGACATGATGGGCAGCATTTGCCAGACTCCGCCCTCATCATTTTCTTGGCATGACACTCTAGGATCACTGTGCCATAAACTTGTAAAGTGAATTATCAAGGTATCTGAAGAACTTGTGGCACTGTATCGGTTAGCTATTCGTGCAATAATGCTACATAACAAATTACCTCAAACTCGATGACATGTAGCAATAAGCACTTATTTTCATGATCATGGGGATTGCAGTTTGACTGATATAGGTTTGTCTTGCTTGGACAGCTCAGCTTCAAATGATGACTCCTGGTGGTCTTGGCTCCTTGCTGCTGGTTGGGCTCAGGTTTGTTCCATGTGTGTTCCATCTGGGCCCAAACTAAAAGTGAAGCAGCAACCCTGTGTTCGTGAACCTGTCTTTTATTTTATTTTTTTCTTTGCTTGATCCCTTTGCCCATCTCACCCAAGCCCAACCCGTCCCCCACTATTTCATATTTCATCTTTTTCTGTAACTTTAGTTTCTGTGACTTTAAGAGAGAGAGAAAGAAACAAAGAGAAAAACAAACCCAACCCAAACATTTCTCTTTGTGTATGAGAGTCTAGGCATGGAGACTGGCAAAGTGGCTGAGAGCAGAGTTCGTGACCCAGGGACCCTGGAAATGGGATTTGTTTGCAGGATCTAAAAAAAAGGGGCCCTTGGATGTGGCACAATTCTATTCTGTTTAAACTGTGCTCTAAAAGGTCCCCACTTTAATTATATTAGTTGCCACAGGAGGCCAAACTGCTCAGGCATTGCCTAGGCAACCCCCTGTCATGGATGCCTACCCCGGATGGGGCGTCCAGAAAGGGCAGCTAGACCACAGCAGGGATGTCTGACCTTGTCAAGTTTGAGGGTCTCCCAAAATGTCATATTTCTGGTGCCTCCACTGGTTGGTGCTTGTGCTTTTAGTAGCTTTGTATTTTGTGTTTGTTGCCAAGGCAGTTTCCTGTGTTTGAAACATGCGAGCTTGTGCATGGTGTGTGTGTGTGTGTGTGTGTGTGTGTGTGTGTGTGTGTGTGTGTGATTTGTTCACACGGGGCCTGGCTGGTGTGCCCCCAGTTCTTGCAGCTCTCTGGTTGCTCCTGGCCCAAAGCTGGGCCTCTCTGGGCCTCTCTGGGCCAAGAGATCTCTGTAAGCCTTTCATGGTGGTGTGGTGACTGGCCTCCCAAGACTGGCCTGAGAAAATGGACGCAGAGGCCACCCCACTCTCATCTCAGCAGAACATAGATGAGTTCAGACATAGGCACGTCCTCCTGCATGCAGGGCCCTGAACTTGGCGTGCCCGCCTGGACCCCTGCAGGGTGGGGCAGGAGGTGGGATGAGGGACTTCCTGACGCCACTGAAATCCTGTGCCAAATCTAGTGCATATGTGTTTTTTTGCCAGGGTCTGTCACTTTTTCAGATTCTTGAAGAGGGGCCAGGAACTTGGAAAAAGTTCAGACTGCTTTTCCTTAAAAGAGGCAGTTCACATCAACTGGGTAGATGATCCTTGTCAACTAGCAGCAAATATCAATTACTGAGCCTCTGCCCCAGGCCAGCCACTATGTGTGAGTCCTTGAGGATATGTTCTTCCATGGCCCTATTGTCATGACCAGCCCTATTTCCCAAGGGGTGTTTCTATCCCTTTTACACAGTGGGTGTAAAGCACCCTGATAGGGATACCAGGGACAGAGTGGCAGAGACAAGCCTGGGCCCTGGTCTGTGCCTTGAGGCTGATGCTCCCTCTGGGGCATCACCGAGGGGAGGCGTCCTTCTGGGAATCCCTGCAAATGTGTCCGGGCTGCTCCTCCCATCCTGCTTGTTCCGGAGAGCCAGAGGGAACACCTGGTTTCGGGACAATCGATGGCAGAAATCCAGTCCTCTCAGGTGAGGCTGATTCTCACCTTTCAACCCACTGGGGGGCTGGTCCTGGAAGAAGTTGACCCTCATCTTATTAAAAATATTTTTATTTATTTCAAAGAGGAAAGGGAAAGAGATAGAAACATTAACGAGGAGAGAAAATCATTGATCGGCTTCCTCCTGCATGCCTCATACTGGGGATCAAGCCTACAACCTGGGCATGTGCCCTGACCAGGAATTGATCTGTGACCTCCTGGTTTATAGGTTGATGCTCAGCCACTGAGCCACACTGGCTGGGCTGGGCTCTCATTTTGATTAAAACCATAACTATTCACTTTTGTCTGTATAGGACCTGCAGCTTCTTTTAAACTGGGAAACAAATGCTAGTTCAAGACACTGATTGTCTGACACTTGGACATTGGTGTCCCTTCGGTTACTATGTGGGGGGGCACTAAAGGCTCTATGACAGGCAACAATGTCACAGGACCTGTTGCAGGATCTTGGTGGGCACAGGAGCAGACGTGTGCTCCTCCTCCAATGTCTCTTTGCCCAATGTCGCCTGGCAGACTCCATTCACCATCCCTGTCACTGGGGTGTTGCTCCTGAGAGCCTTCCCCCCACTTCCTAGAGCAGCCTAGGTCCTCCTGATCCCTCCAGGAGCCACCCTGCCCTGCCTGCTGTAGCCCTTCCACACAGCCCTGTGCCTGAGGGTGGATCAGTACCCCCGCATCTCACTGTCCCTACATCAGCACAGTGCCCCCTACATCAGCACAGTGCCCGCCACTTGGTACTTTAAGTGCTGCTGAGGAAGCCGTGGTTTTCCAGCTGAGGAAGAGACCCAGCCAATCAAGAGTGAAGGAGAAGCAAAATGCAGGCGGCTACAAGCTCCCCGATTCATTTAATCCACAAAGAGGACACAAATGAACAGCCCGATGAAGGGAACCTAAGGCGATTTCTGGGCAGGTCCATGGAGTTGGGGGCATCGCCCTCCCAGTACATGGATGTGTTTGCCAACCTGGAAGCATCTTGCTGCCAGGGCTATTGGGATTTTACGGAGGCTTCCTTATGTAGGCATGATCGGTTATTAGCTCCATCCCCAGCCCCGCTCTCCTCTCTGGAGAATGGGGATGGGGCTGAACAGGCCAACCTTCTCAGCATCCTTCCATCTTTCTCAGGACAAGCCCCCTCCGGCCCCCCAGGAGCCCACCCAGAGCTGCCTTATCAGGACAAAAGATGTTTCCAGTGCTCTTATCAGATAGGAATTTACAAGGGTTTTAGGAGCTCTGGGCCAGGAACTGGGGGAAGAGACCGATATACACATATGTTTTGCACTCATGCATCTGACGACATACGAGTCCAGTCTCTATGCCTTTATTTGTGCTGTTTCCCGCCTAGCATGCCTACTTCTCGCTTTTCTGCTCCTTTACTTCTCTTCCATTTTCATGACCACAGGAGTGTTCCACACTTTCCATGAAACCTGGCCTGGGCACCAGAGGCTCCATAGAGGTTGGTTTCTATGGTTGATTTCTCCCAGCATTTCGTGTGTGGAAGCTCATGGCGGGCAGAGCCTGCTCGGTTTCTTTCATGTGCCCCAGGACCAGGCTCACGCAGCACTTGGTCGTTTTTTATTGAGTGACTATAGTTTGCTTTAGTGCTCAGAGAGAAACTTCCCATGTCTGGCTTTCTGAAGACGAAAGACTTTATTTTGATTTCCTCAGAAGGAAAAGAAATAAACCCTGGAATAGCTACAGTTTTATATAGAAAGCATTACTTCTGAGCTAAATGATTCTTTTTTTCCTGAAGGGAAATTTAGAAATTGTAGCTCCTGGTGGAATTAGAGGGATGGTAATGAAGTCATGCACAGATTCACAGCATCTGAAGGACTCTGTTTTGAACCCTTATTTTTCCCACATCTACAGCGTGCTATAAAAAATTCACCCGCCCGGGCCCAGTCCAGCGTGGCAGTAACATGTGTCCCTTGGGCTTCTCACCAAATTGCACTTTCTCTTAGATGCAGTCAGTGATTTGCCTTGGAATGTATTAGCTTTTCTGAGGACTCCTCTACCACCTGATTCTCCTGGTCGTTTGCTGGCAAAGAAACCCTTTGATTTCCAACCAAAACGGTCTCACAGATCATTTGGAAACTGAGGTGACAGGGAAATGCCCCCCCCCTTCACCCCTCCCATCATGCCAAGCCTCCCCTTCCCCCATCCTATCTCCTGTGGCAGGCATTGAAGTATTCTCTCAGAACCACACCTCTTTGATCTTCTGGCCCTTCAGCCTCAAGGCTGGTCTCTGTTGGTTCAGAAGCTTTTTGCTGAGCTCTGAATGGAGGACATGATTCAGAGGTAATGAATGTGGAACGTGTGTATTTGCATCTGTGTGTGTGCTTGTGTGTAAACCAGTGTGCGTCTGCTGACGTGCCCTGTGAGTCTGTGTGTGTGTGTGTGTGTGTGTGTGTGTGTGTGTGTGTGTGTGGCACAGCTGAGTGTGGATGCCAGGTGCTGGTGATGGCTTTAACCAGAAGGCATGGCAGTGGGCAGGCATAGGGATGGTGTGTGTAGGAGTACCCCCGCCCCCTTGGTGTTCATGATCTCTTTGCTCCCTGCGATACACCTTATTTGTTTGGGAGTGGGGCATCTGTTGAAATAGCAGTTTAAACATCAACATGTCCCCACATAACCTGTTTCTCACTCACCATGTCTCCCTCTCTATGTTTTGAGAGTTATGGGTCATAACTCAAATCAATGAGCCTTTTATTCGTACCTATTCTATCCAATTCTTTTTATTTATTTATTTTTATTTAAAAATTTTGTTTATTGATTAAGGTATCACATATTTGTCCTCATCCTCCCATCCCCATCCCAATCCTCTCTCAACGCATACTCCCACTCCCCTGATGTCCATGACCACTGGTTAGGCTTATATGCATGCATACAAGTCTTTTAGTTGATCTCTTCTCCTTTCCCCCACCCTCCTCTACCTTCCCTCTGAGGTTTGATTGTACCCAGTTCTCCATTCATGCCTGCTGCCTGGTCTTCTGCAAACTGTCCTCATGGTAGCCTTTCCCCTGGCCCGCACTTTACCCAGTTCCTGCCCATTCTGCACCTCCTATGGCCAGGAGCCATCTCCCAACTATTCTGGCCACTGTCTCATGGGTCCCAAATGCTTGTTGGCCTGGGAAAGGGCTGTTCCTCAGAATCACTTGAAGGCTTTTAGAAAATTCAAATGTGTTGCTTGGCCCCTGCTCTGCATAATCTGATCGGTGGGTATGGGGTGGGACCTGGGCAGTCTCCAGCAAGTGAGTGTCAAGTGAAGAGGTAGTGTTAAAACCAGACCCTTGCCTCCCTTTTTATACCTCAGGAAGGGCCCAAGGAGGGGGGAACTCGATGTGATTCATAATCTCAGGGACCAAATGATGTGCTGGGGGAGGGCATGTGGGGGAAGGGGATCACAAAGTATAGGTACACAATTATAAGATAAATAAGCCCTGGGATGTAATGTACTGCATGGGGACTACAGTTTAATAACACCGTATTGTGTGTTTGAAAGTTGCTGAGAGAGATCTGAAAAGTCTTCATCATAAGAAAAACATCCTGAAATTATGTATGATGATGTATGTGAACTAAACTTACTGTGGTGATCCCTTCACTCTATATATCAAACCATTATGTTGGGCATGTAAAATGAATACAGTGGTGCTTGTTAATGACAGTGTAATTAAAAAGAAAAGAATTCCATGTTGCATTTGGTAGAATGACTCACCTATTGGTGAAGGGGGCCTCTCAGTGAGTCCCGCTAGCTGTGGTTTTCCTGGCATTAAAGGTTACGTGTTGTCTTGAGAGGCAGGTTCCGGATGCTGTGTCTTGCCTGGTTCTCGCCCTCCTGGTTAGCTCTGTGAGTGGGTGTGATCACTGTGTTGCAACATTCATACCATTCTATTTTTTTAGTTTAATTTCATTTTGGTTTATTAGTAGTAAAATCCCCTCTGGCATGCCGTTTAATTTGCTCCCGGTGCTAATGATCATTTTGAAGCCTTTTAGGGAAATGATTATATGGTGATACCAAACCTGATGGTGGACTCGAGCCATCCTTTACAGTAATGGGAACATAACAGAGCCCCCGGGTAGTCCTTCTTGTAATGCCGAGGGGACAGGGCGGGAATCTGCTTGGCTTTCTTCCATGTTATCCTCACTCGGGCCCTCCTCGAGGAAAAGGGGAGGGCCCGAGTGACTCTGAGGCTGAGCCCCTGGACAAAAGAAAGGGCTGCAAAGCAGCAGTCCTCTGGGGGAATATAGGGGGAGCTGGCCAGGGGGCAGCTGCCAGTGGGACAGCTCACGAACAGGATGGAATCAGCGGAGGTGAAGACCACCGGCGACAGCTACGCCTTTCCGCATTCACGCCCACATCTGTGTGAGCAGACACATGTAGGTGGGATGTTCAGAGGAGGGTCAGGGTGTGTGCCTGCCTTCTAGCACCAGCCTTTCTTCCCGGTACCAACGGGCAATGTGAGCCCCACCGAGCCCGGCACGGGGACAGAATAAAGGAGACACCATCTTTGCCTAGAGACGGGGGACACGGAGAGCTCCTGAGTACCATGGGCAGGAATACCTGAAGCCTGTCTCTTTGGGGGAAGGGGTGGGGAGGAGGGACATGTCACCCCCACCTGGAAGAAGTGGTTGGAGAGGATCAGAAATGGGGTGCGCTCTAGAAAGAGGGTCATTCCAGGCAGATGGGGCTTTGTCAGGCAGGAGACATGGGGGGCTCCCTAATTGGTTTGGCTCAGTGGATAGAGCATCAGCCCATGGACTAAAGAGTCCCAGGTTCAATTCTGGTCAAGGGCATGTATCTTGGTTCTGGGCTCCATCCCCAGTAGGGGGCGTGCAGGAGGCAGTTGATAGAAGTTTCTCATCAATGTTTCTAACTCTATATCTCTCCCTTTCTTGCTGTAAAATCAATAAAATGTACTTTTTAAAAAAGGAAGCGCTGGGGGCTTCCTATTGTCTGAAGGGCCAGGACATGCTCAGGGAGACAGTAACTGACGCATGACTCTGCCGTGCTTTAGTGTGCCTCGGCCTAGCACAGGAGAGCCTGCTCCTCCTCCGCTCTGGGGCCCAGAGGAGTAGAGTTGGAGGGGAGAGGGCGTTCTCAGTCTTTGTGGCTCAGAGGCAGACCTCAGACTGTGGGGTTCAAGTTATGAAAAGGCAAGTTCAGGCCCAATAATTGGGAAAAACATTCTAACAGTATGGCTGCTTAATATTGAAACAGACTGCCTGGTGAGGTAATGAGCTCCCTGCCCATCAGGGACTTGTCCAAACACTGGAAGCTGGTTAGACCAGCATTAGAACGCACACCCTGGGCCTGCCTCACAGAGCACCCTTTTCCCCACCGGCAGCCTGGCGGTGCTGCCGACAGAACACCACAGAGTTCTGAATTTGTGGCCACACCTAAGCTAATGGTGACGTGGAGACTTGATGACTATTTTGTGTCTTTGTGTCATAATAATGAACAAACAGTGAGGCACGCCATCAGGCATTTCCTTTTCTTAGTTCTTAGAATTCTCCTGCTGAAACAGCTCTGGTTCTGGAACATGATTTGCAGCCTCATGGAGGGATGTGGTGAGAAAATACATATACGTATGTGTGTGCCTATATGTCTATCGTGCGGTGTGTCTCTGACGCTGCCGCCTGCTCCGTGGGGGGCTCAGAAGCGCTTCTGGAGGGCAGACTGGATATTCTTCAGCAGGCCCCACTTCGCTCGGTTCTTCCCGTGCCCGTCGGGGGTCTGCACCTGCAAGCAGAAGCCGAGAGCCATGGCGTCAGCCACCGGGAAACTGTGTGCAGGAGCTATGCGCATCATTTCATTAACAACTCACGGCAATCAGGAGAGGCAGATGCCACCGACTCCATTTTATAGATGAAGAAACAGGCTTCAAAGGATTGGGTAGCTCTTTTCTAAAGCCCCACAACTAATTTGTGGCGGGATTGGAATTGTACAGACTAGGTTACATGTTCTTTAAGGAACCTCGTGTGAATGGGAGCTGATGACAGTGTTGGGGCTGTGAGCCCAGACCAGCCCTCTGGGTCTTCTGTAGCCCCTGGGACAGAGGATAAACCAGAACCAGAATTTTCGGAAAGCCAGGTAAGATGCCCAGGAAGGCCAGGAGACCATGATCTATGGCTGGGTTCCATCCTGAAGGCAGCGAGCAGGGAGGGTGCAGCCCTGCAGAGACTCAGAGTGCCAGCACAGGTCAGACACAGGGTGGTGGTGGGGGAACTTCAGTACAGACAGAGAAGGAATTTGAGAGGCTTGGTGTGAGTGCCCATAATAATCTGCCCTGCAGCTCATTATGGTGGCGCATTTCCTGAAGAAAGACCCAGAACAGTGCCACTGTGTGACTATTGTTGGGTCTGAATTTTTACCTCCAGATCTGATGTAACTTGGGTCATCTGATTTACAGATTTGTAGTAGGCAGAATAATGTCCTTGAAAGATGTCCATGTCCCAATCCCGGGAACATGTGACTATGTTATGTTACATGGCAAAGGGGAATTAAGTTGGTAGTCAGCTGGCCTTTCGATGGGGAGATTATTCTGGATCATCAGGTGGGTCCAAGGCAAATGAGAACCGGAGAAATGGCAGGGTGAGAAGGACTCAGTCTATCGGTGCTGTCTTTGAAAATGGAGGCAGGGCCCCTGGACCAAGGAATGTGGGAGATGGCTGAAAGCTGGAAAAGGCAAGAGAATGGATTTTCTCTTAGAGCCTCCAGAAGGAATACAGCCCTGATGACACCTTGATTTTACCCAAAAAGGCCCATTTTGGATTTCTCATCTCCAGACTGTCAGATGACAAATGCATTTATGTTGTTTTAGCCACTAATTTGTTTCAGCAGCAACAGGAAACCAGTGCATAGATGGAAAGTTACCTTTGTCCTGGGGAGACTTCTTGGAAGTTGGCTGTGATTTGAAGTCAGAGGGAGACAGGCAGAGTAAGGAGACCATTTCCAGAAATGGGGATGGTGGTCAGCAGGGACATTGAGGATGAGAGGGAGAGCAGGAGGAGAAACTGAGACCAAAGGGTAGAGGACTTGCCTACAAACAATTTCCCCATTCCTTCAAAAATATCAGTCAGGGTCTTGGATGTTAGAGGCTCAGAGCCGGAATTGTGGGCCCAGAGGGGCGAGTCAGGCCAACATGGGGCCTGGCTTCACAGCACTGGCAGCGTTCAATGTTCTTTCCAATGATGTTATCAACTCTCAGAGAAATAAAAGTCTGGCTCCCGTTGCTGTTGGCTTCGATGACATTCTCCCAGAATGAGGTGCCAGGTCCCCAGGGCGGAGCCTGCCCTGCAGCTGATTATGGTTTGTGGGGGCAACGCGCTACTGCCGTGGAGGAGACCTAGCTTCCCACTCCATTCCTTTGAGTTACCTGAGGCCAGACCCTCCGTCTCCGTGAGCCTCGGTTTCTTTATCTGTAAAATGGAGGCTGCAGTTCCCCACCTGCCAAGCGGTTGAGAAGATCAGTAACCGTGAATAGGCAGCGTCTGACACGGCGTTGCCTTCAATAAATGGCACCTTCAAAAAGTGTCCAAGTTAATTTTTCATGCTTCACGTGCCACCCTTCAAATAAAATCCCTTAAAAAAAAAAATCAACCAGCCCCAGACTATGAAAATCAAATACAAAAGGTGCTGTTTCACTTCCTTTACAAAAGTACATCTGATAGAAATATTGCATTTCAGAGAAGCCATGATTCTGCTGCCTCGTTACATCATTTTAAATGGAACCTTTCAGGAAATACCTGCACTGAACGGATGCCGAAGGAAAAATATTTCGATTTTATAGGAAAGGCCTGAAGTCATTACTTTTATGAAGCTTTATAAATGTCATTCAAACACGCCATCTTATTTTCATTTGCCATTGAAGCCTTTACTTATGCAAATCATGACAAATGTTAAGGAAGCCAGTGCTCCCCTGGAATGCTAATACAATCACAGAGAGGGGGGAAGGAATTACTCTGAAGGAAAAATCTATATCGTAGCTCTGTGACTCCGGGAAAAATGAAGCCTCCAGAAAACCTCATTAATTAGTGCTCTGCTCATTTAGAAATTGTGTTAAAAAGCAAAAAGGATTGCAATGAGTTTTCTTCCCAGGCACGGAGTGCGGATTAATCACACAAACACCATTTCAGGGGGGAGCGGTAGTCTTGACTGATTGTATAAGACACTTAGGAGCTTTCAGGCGGCTTTTGCTACTTTGTAATTATTAATTTTGCCTATCCATTTATTCCTTCACTCTTTAATTTAGACATTCATTCGTATGTCCATTTGTTTGCTCACATTTCACTCATGTATCGCTCAATAACCATTAAGAGCCTGCTGGGCACAGTGCTGTGGTAAGCATTGTGGGAGAAAGAAAGATGAACCAGACATGACTTCTGTTCTCAAGGAGTTCAAGGGGGATGGCAAAACATCTACTGAAAGCCAACGTACTCCAGTCTTCCAGCCCCATCTCTGTCCCTAGCATCTAAAGAGGACAGAGCAGCCCTGACTCCGTTGGTTGAGCTTTGTCCCATGTCCCTTGTTTCAATTCCCAGTCAGGCACATGCCCGGATGGCAGGTTTGATCCCCAGTAGCGGATATGCAGGAGGCTGTTGGTAGATGTTTCTTATTGATGTTTCTTTCTCTCTCTTGAAAATCAACAAATATGTTTAAAAAAAAATGTCAGAGGATAACAAAGAAAAAAAATTAGTAACAGCACTGAGTTCTCTTCATGGGCAAGACATTGTTGAGGAGTTTTTTTTTAATGAGAAGGCAGATGGCATTAGATTGAAGGAAAAATCACAGTCAGAAGGACATGCTGCAAAACGTGGTAGCAGCGGTGGGTGTTCCAGGCTCTGGAGAGAAGAGCAGCAGCAAGAAGGGCTCTGGGGCAACTGACCCACACAGTGACCGGCTGGGGTGTGGTAAGAGGAGCCGCCTCTCCTTCCCACTTCCTTCCCATGGGAGTGTCTGACCACTGGGGGAGAAGGAGGGAGCCCATGGGGGTCTTGGGCTCCAGAAACAGAGCATGACCCCAGGAGCTGGCTATCAGGAGGGAGTAGAGAGTCCTCTCCTACTGTCCTTAGCCCCGCAAGGAGACCTGCTAATGGTAGACTCCTGTCCCTGCTCTACCTCCTGCTTCTCTTTATCACTAGAGCTAGCAACCCATCAGATTCTCTTCTGCAAAGAATGGACCAGAAAGAAAGGGAATGTCACCAGTCAGAGAGAGAGAGAGAAAGAGAGAAAGAAAGAGAGAGAGAGAGAGAGAGAGAGAGAGAGAGAGAGAGACAGACTGAGAGAAACAATGACCTTCTAGTTCCCTTGGATATCATGCCCTGGCTGGAAATGGTCTCATGAGGCTTCCCTCTCTTTGTACTATAAATTTCTCTTTTTTAAAAATGTTATTTTTCAATTACAGTTGACATTTGATATTATATTAGTTCCAGGTATACAGTAGAGTGGTTAAACAATTATATAATTTACAAAGCGATTCCCCTGAGAATTCAAGCACCCACCTGGCACCATACATAGTTTTCACAATGTCACTGACTGTATTCCCTAGGCTGTGTTTTACACGCTCCCCCAGACTCCCCCCTCCCCGTGACTATTTTGTAACTACCAATTGGTACTTCTCAATTCCTTCCCCCTTTTCATGCAGTCCTCCAACTCCCCTCCTCTCTGGCAAACATCAGTTTGTTCTATTTATCTATATAAATTTCCCTTTTCAAAAGCTGAAATGGATGGACTTAATCTCTTTCTTTCAAGAAAAATTCCCCATGAAAACAATCTACTCAAACTGCAAAGAATACTGTCATTGTTGAACTGTAAGATAGCTCTGCACAGTCTTGGTATTTGTGTTCTTTCCTCCTCTGAATATCCATAAAATCGTACTCAGGAGTGATGTCCCTGGGGCTCAATGGAAGAGCCAGCTGGCATCACCAAGAGTGCAGGGATCACCTGGTGCCTTGTTTTGGGGAGTCCCATCCTGACCCTTTCAGTGGCTTTCCTTGACTTGCAGCTAAGCAGCAAGTGAATTTTTTAAGCATATCTATAACTGAATATACAGATACTAAACATATTTGTTATTTGCCTGAGTTTCAACTTTAATTGGGCATCCTGTATTTGTATTTGTTAAATCTGACACCTAATCCTGACTTTCAGTCACCAGTCACCACCAGGGCTAATAGGTAATTCTTTTTTTTTTTTTTTTTTTTTTTTTTGTCCTTATCACACCACGACCCTTTGTTTACTAGACTCTGAAGGCAAGGATTATGTCTTATCTTCCTCTGAATCTCTACAGTCTAACACAGTGCCTAGCACAAATGTCTTTTTTTTTTTTTTAAATAAAAAAATGGCCTTGGAAATGTACTTGTAGATGAGAGAAGATTCTTAAGCCACATTTGCAAAGTTGGTTGAGGCCCTGAGTCAGTAGGTTTTCTGGGATTAGAGGGGGCAGTCACATACAGGGTGGGTTCTGTGGTATGACCATCCTAACAGACCCACACCCAGAGCTTACAATGAAAACCTGTCTGAAATGAGTGTGCACGGTACCTTGCAGATGTCACTCCATTGCCCAGGACCACTGTCATTGATGGCTCTGACTTTAAACAGGTACTCGGTGTTGGGGGTCAGGTTGTGCAGCTCCAGACTCTGCTGCGTGATGTCCCGGATTTGTCCACAGAGCTCTGTCCGCACATTGTTTGGAGGGGAACTAATGACTTCATAGAATTCCATCTCAAAAGAGTCCACGTCTTCTGTTGGGCATGTCCAGTAAACCTGTGAAGAAATGAACATGTGGGTGTGGTCCTAGCACACACCGTTCAGCTTTCTTTCCCCTGAAGATTTGTGTCATTGACTATCTGTCAATGGGGGAGTTTAAGCTGGCCCCACCTCCTCTAGCTGCTGACTTTGAATTAGACCTTGTGCAACAGTATTGAACGGCTGTGTTATGAGGCCTGACTGAAGCCTGTGATGTGTTTCAAGAATAGAAAGATATTCTTCTGAATTTTGTTCCTGTCAGTCATCATGGAAGTGGCTGTAGTCCTCCTAACGCCACCAATCAGAGTACTAGTAGCTACCATTTATTACACACCCATCATGCATCAGGTTGTGTCAGACATTCTTAACTTACTTCGTCCTCACAAGCCCCTGGGAGACTTTAATATCCCACTTTACAGTTGAGGCTCAGAAACATTACTTTTAGCAAATTCCAAAGGAAGCACAGAATCCTAGAAGATGAAAAGTATATATATTCCAACCCTCTATTTTATATACCAAAAACACACAGTCCCACAGAGGTGAACTAACTTATTTAAGCAATGGAGGATATATATATATATATTCATACTCAGAGCATGAAATATTAATCCTTGGGAAGAGATATATTAACAAGTGTCAATTAGCAGATTATACCTGGCATATACATATTTTATAATAATTGTTTCTTTTAGTAGACATGCTTTACTTACATTTTAATAAATGTTACAATATTTATAAAATTAATTTATAATGACTCTTAAAAACAACAACACGCAGACATTTATTTCTCACAGATCTGGAGACTAAAAGTCCAAGATGCAGGCACCTGCAGATTCAGTGCCTGGTGAGGACCTACCATGCTTCCCTGAAAATAAGACATCCTCCGAAAATAAGACCTAGCGCATGGAAAAATAAGACATCTCCTGAAAATAAGACCTAGCACATCTTTGGGAGCAAAAATTAATATAAGACACTGTCTTATTTTCGAGGAAACAGGGTATTTCCAAGGTCATAGACAACTTTTCTCTCCCTGTGTCCTCACATGGCAGAGGGGGCAAGAGTCTTTCCCTCTCTCTCTCTCTCTCTCTCTCTCTCTCTCTCTCTCTCTCTCTAAATATATTTTATTGATTTTTTACAGAGAGGAAGGGAGAGAGATAGAGAGCCAGAAACGTCAATGAGAGAGAAACATCGACCAGCCCCCTCCTGCACACCCCCCACCGGGGATGTGTCTGCAACCAACGTACATGCCCTTGACTGGAATCGAACCTGGGACCTTTCAGTCCGCAGACCGACGCTCTACCACTGAGCCAAACCGAATTCGGCATGGAATTTTTAATTTATTCATTTACAAACTTTTATTAAATTTATTGGGGTGACCTTGATTAATAAAGTTATACAGCTCTCAGGTATACAATTCTATTGTATAACACATCATCTGTATATTGTGTTCAGGAACAGAAACATGCCAAAATGAAGTTTCCTTCCATCACCATTTATTTTCTATCTCTCCCTACCCCTTTCTCTCTGGTAATCACCATATTATCGTCTGTGTCTATGATGGTTTTTTTTTTTTTTTTTTATACTTGCTTTTAAAACTTAATGAAAGTTAAGTTATTTTATGCTTATCAAGATAAATGTACTCACTGTGAAATACTTAGAAAATACAGAAAAGTTGTAAGGGAAGAAAATAAATATTGCATATAATCCCACAATTCAATTAATAATTAATTAGTATTTCTCTCCAATTTTGGAATATATACAAACACAGAAATACATATAATTTGGATTATATTGCTTTGATTCCTGCTTTATATCACTTACTATATATTTCCTTGCTTCATTAAAAATTTAATAAAGCACCATTTTAATAACTGCCCCACAAATGATTTAGACCTTCTATAGTTGAAATTTAGGTTGTTTCTAATTTTATCCTTTAATAAATAATGGTGTAATAAACACGTTTGGGCATAAATCTTGATCTGAAATTTTAATCATTTCCTTGGGAGGAATTTCTAGAAGTAAAATTGAGTTTTATAAAAACTCCTTAGGATTTTTAAGGTACATATTGACAAGTTATAACTCAAATTTTAAGAATACTTTCTATGCCAAAAGCCTAAAGGGACTGTTAGTCAACCATCATTTGAGAGATTTCATCTTCTGCATTACTGAGCACTATGATTTCTGGTGAATTCCATTCCATGATCCTAACATAGGGATTAAGGATATTTTTCCATCAAATACCACTCTCTTGACAGCTTATGACTTAACTAGGTTTTCTTATGTATGCTCTCCCCCCACCCCCCACCTCCTTTTTTTTAAAAAAGCCGTGGTGGCAGGACAGAGGCAGAAGTGGTTAGGGACGACAAGGCAGGAGGCAGGCAGGCAGGCAGGCAAGCAGTTAGGGGCAATCAGGCAGGGAGGCATAGTGGTTAAGGGTGATGAAGCAACAGGAAAAGATGGTTAGGGATGATCAGGCAGGCAGGCAGGCAGAGGGGTTAGGCAGGCAAGAAGTTAGGGGCAATCAGGCAGGCAGGCAGGTGAGCAATTAGGAGCTAGTGGTCCAGGGTTGCAGGAGGGATGTTTGACTGCCAGTTTAGGCCAGATCCTGCAGGAATATATAACTTGTCAATATGTACCTATACCAGCAGTCAGACATCCCCTGAGGGGTCCCAGATTATGAGAGAGTGCAGGTTGGGCTGAGGGATCCACCCCCCATGCATGAATTTCATGCGCCAGGCCTCTAGTATGTATGTATGTATGTGTGTTTTTATGTATGTATGTATGAATGTTTATGTATGTGTATGTATAACCTAATATATATATATTAGGCAGGCAGTCAGGAGTGTATATATTATACTAGAGGCCCATCACACGAAATTCATGCATGGATACGGTCCCTAGGCCTGGCCTACAATCAGGGCCATCTTCCCCAGCTGCTGGTAGCTGGCCTCACCCCTACTGCCATCGACCCCTGGTTCCCCATTTGTAATCAGGCAATTGGAGTCTGCCAGCCTGGGGAAGGGACTGAGGGGTTGGCTGGCAGACTTCAATCAGGCAATCAAGACCTGAGGACTAGGGATAGCTCCTGCATTGAGTGTCTGCCCTCTGGTTGTCAGTGTGCATCATAGTGACTGGTCGTTCCACCATTCCATCAATTTGCATATTACCCTTTTATTATATAATGTGTGTGTGTGTGTGTGTGTGTGTGTGTGTGCATGTGTGCATGTATAAATTTAGAGAGAAAGAGAGAGATAAACATCGATGAGAGAGAACCATTGATCAGCTGTCTCCTGCACATGCCTTACGGGGCATCAAGCCCAAAACCTGGCCTGGTGACCTATCAGTGCATGGGACAACCCTGAACCAACTGAACCACATTGGCCAGGTTAGGCTTCTTTCTTGAGCTCATTCAGGGGCCACTAATAGGTGGCATGGAGTGACTGACTGTTCTCTAAGCCCAAGCAGAGAGCAGCCATCACCAGTCCTTTCCTACTGGGGCAAGATCCTGCCAACCTCCCGAGAGGTCTGAGTTGTGTGGGGATGAGACCTAATGTCATCCCTGAGCTAATGCCGCATACACTGCAGACCTTGCTGATCTAGTACCATTTGGAAATGTAGGTTTAGCTGCTCACTTGTATCTCTATGTATACTCACTTGTATGCTCACTCATATTTCTCTAAGCAGAAATACTTGGCTTTGTCTGATGGCTTATGGGAGGGTATGCTCCATGTTGCAGCATAAAATCATTCTTAGTATCAATTATGGACTCCAAAACATAGATTATGAGGCCTCAGGAGAGAGGAAAAGGAAATCTTGGCTTGTATCTGGCTTTCATTTTATTGTTTTAAGGCCCTTATACAAAGTATGACCTGCAGATCGGCAGCAATGGCAACACTTAGATGTTTGTTAGAAATGAGGAATCTCAGGCCTCACTGAGACCCACCGAGACAGAACCTGCATTTTTAACAAGATACCCAAGTGCACATTCATATTTGAGCACTCCTACTTTAGACTTCAAGAGTGCTAAACGCATTTGGAAGTGTTCTCAGATTATGGGGGCAAAGGATGAGCTCTGCCCCAGGGAAGCAGGCCATGGGCTGGCCTTGGAGATGTCCTTGTAGGGAATCCTAAGACGAGAGAAGATATGCTCTAACAACATCTAGTTTCATGTTAATCTCTCCCCCAACCCTGTACTTTAACAGAGTATTCTACAAACAGTTCAATTTAGGTTCAGCTGGGTTTGAAAGGAATTTAACAAGGAAAGGCTATTTGTCTAAGTTAGGCCAAGAGAATCAAGTAGAGGTCATGACCCTGAAGCCAGATGATGGCTGTTGCAGAGTCTGTGAGAAATCCACCCCTCTGCTCCCCCAAAAAGGTTGAATCTTATAAGAATTGGAATGCCACTGGGGATTATCCTTCAATCTTTCCAAATCATGCCGAGTCTGGGTATTTTCTTTAGGAATGGTAGCAGTTTAGAGGAATTGTAGCTGATAGGTAATGGAACCTGCAGTTCTAATCCAAATTTCTGGCGCTCTCTACTATTACAGGCCTTTCTCTAGGACAGTGGTTGGCAAACTGCGGCTCGCGAGCCACATACGGCTCTTTGGCTCTTTGAGTTTTTAGCAAAGGCCAGCTTAAGAGTACCCTAATTAAGTTAATAGCAATGTACCTACCTATATAGTTTAATTTTAAAAAATTTGGCTCTCAAAAGAAATTTCAATATATATTTTATTGATTTTTTTACAGAGAGGAAGAGAGAGGGATAGAGAGTTAGAAACATCGATGAGAGAGAATCATCGATCAGCTGCCTCTTGCACACCCCCTACTGGGGATGTACCTGCAACCAAGGTACATGCCCTTGACCAGAATCGAACCTGGGACCTTTCAGTCCTCAGGCCGATGCTCTATCCACTGAGCCAAACCAGTTTCGGCTCAATCATTGTAGTATTGATATTTGGTTCTGTTGACTAATGCTTTTGCCGACCATTGCTCTAGGAAATATACTTTCCAAGCAGCTGTTCAAATTATTTTGTTTCTGGCCTTTGGGTTCTCTTTTAATAGGGAAGCTGCCGTTGAAGTGGGATTTGGGCTTTCAGATATATTTCTCACTATGAATGAATTACATTGTATGCTTGAAGCCAGTCTTGGGCTGCTTAGATTTCTTATCCTTCTCCAATGAGCTGACCACAAAGAGTCCAGAGGTGCCAATTTGAAGTGACCAGACCCCAGAGGTCAAAGCAGTAATGGCTACCCATGTCCATTCCACACCCCACACCCTCCTCTCACCTTCCCCGCAGAGCCCAGAGCTTGTCTCTCACCTTGGCAGCTGTTGGATACACCAGAGTCTGGTAGATAACAATCGGGCCTGGGGTCTTCACAGGGGTGTCCTTGACCGCGTACCCATTGTGGAAGCTGCCGCTGTTGTGCAGAGACTGGTTTTCTGCCTCCGCGCTCCAGTAGGTGTAGAGGCCATCGGTGGTTTTGGGAGAGGCGCTGGACTGCGTGCGCCCATAGGCCTCCAGACCCACCTTCACCTTCTCTCCCCCGGCGCCGGTGGTTTTAAAGGACAGTAAGGAGGAGCTTCGCTGGTATAGCTGCTGGTTGCCCAAGCTGTGGGTGCTGAACGTGACCTTCCTGGAAATCATCATTTCTGAGTGTGTGGGGTAAGGGGAGGTCACGGAATCCCCCGAGGAGCACACCTTCTTGGGCCCCTGGGGGAAGAGCTCTTGGATGGCAGTGGAGAGCTCAGCAAAGTCCAAGGGCAGGCAGTTCACGGAGTGCAGCCGGAGCTGCGGGTCGGGCCTGTAGGTGCTCTGGATGCCGTCCTCGATCTGCTCCACCAGAATCTTGGCGGACTGCAGGAAGGCCACTTGGCCCGTCTCCTTGAGAGCTTCCTTGGAGTAGGCGATCAGGCCGTCCATTTCGTTCACTTTCATGGATGTGACGTACACATACTTTTCGATCTCCTTCTGCCTGGACACTTCCAGATTCTCCACCTGCTCCATGATCAGTTTTTCCTTCTCCTGCAGGATGCTGCGTAGCTTGAGAAATCCATTTCTGATCTCCTTTCGCTTCGCCTCCTTGTCCGCTTTAAAGCTGCCTTTTAAAATGTTGAATTCCATAAGGTCATTGTCAATTTCATATCGGACTGCAAAACAACCAAGTTAGTCACTTCAGTTAAAGTGTCCATCTCCCCGGATGTCAAAGCTTGTAGCACAGTGGTTTTAAGCCTTTCTAATGCCGCGGCCCTTTAATACAGTTCCTCAGGTTGTGGGGACCCCCAATGATAAGATTATTTTCATTGCTACTTCATAACTATAGCACTGGTTCTCAACTGTCGCGACCCACAGGTTGAGAACCGTTAGCAGGGTTGCCTAAGACCATGGGAAAACACAGATATGTACACTATGATTCATTAATAGTAGTGAAATTACAGTTATGAAGTAGCAACAAAAATAATTTTATGCTTGGACGTCACCACAACCTGAGGAACTGTATTAAAGGGTCACGGCATTAGAAAGGTTGAGAACCACTGTTTAGGCGCAGGGGTCCTCAAACTTTTTAAAGTGGGGGCCAGATCACGGTCCCTCAGAGAGCTGGAGGGCTGGACTATATGAACTACTAATTCCTACTATAACACCTCGGCTGCGTTCACTGCCCAAAAAACCTGGCGGGCAGGATCAGACTCCTCTGCGGGCCGCATGTGGCCCACGGGCCGTAGTTTGAAGACCCCTGGTAGGGTGTAGTGAACTGGAGCAAATTACCTTGGACTCCAAGGCAGTGGGTGGGGAGGCAGGGAAGGCACTTGTAGCTGGGCTGAAACACACCAGAACGCATTTCATAAAAGGATTTATAAAGTGCACTTGGCCTCCCTCAGTATACTCCTCTCTTCCTCATTCTCTAGTACTTCCCTCAGATGTCACAATCACACATCTATCTTATAGCAGTAATCTCGGTGGCCTTGAGTCTGAAGTTGGAAGTTCAAGGCCACCCTTGCTACTAATTTTTCACCAGACTTCACTTGTCAGCAAATTGGACTTGAGAAGATGTGACATCAGGAAGTGACTGGTGTTCCCTGTGTGAAGGCTATGCTTTTGCAGGGGTAAGGGAAAGGACTACATTTCTGGTGCCTACTTCTAAAGGTTGCCCTGCCTCATTCATCAAAAAACGCAACCCTAGACAACAGGGCTGCTCTTTCACACACCTCTTTTCTTTGCTGGGGGTCTCTACTCTCTCTCGGATTCAGCTGGGCTCCCTCTCTTGCCTTTCCCCCACTTCCTTTCCATAAAGGGTCTGCTGTTACACTTTCAGGAGAACCCAGTTCACCCTGCATCCTCGTACATGGTATTTGGATTTTAAGCTCACTTAGTCATTCAACAAACACTGACTGGACACCCAGTCCATGGCACATGCCTTCCTAGGCATTAGGAGTATAGATATGCACACGAGAGGACACGGATGTGCAGGGCACTCATAGAGCCAATGATATTGCAGCCCAGGAGGGCATGTAGCATGTCTCTACCTGCGAAATGGGCATCTTGGCTAGCTTCGCAGGGACTTGGGCAGTAGGTGGCTACTTGAAGACACATGGCCCATTCCAAAGTAAGCCCCTTCCCTTGAAGGGCCACTTCTGCAGTGAGTCGATGAGCTGCAATCCCCACCAAATTGTACTCAGGAGTGGAGTGATAAGTCTTTTTTGCACTTGGCTCTTAACATAGTCATGGACCTTTGTGGGTGGCGGTCATTATCACACGATATGCATTTGAGTAAGAGACACCCTGGAGTTCTGTCAGACCATGAGGACAGGGCCCACGGCTGTCTTGGTTATGACTGTGACCAGGATGTATAGAGGTGCTTGAAAGGTATTAGCTGAGTGAAAGCCATGTGTCCCATGTTCTAACATTGTGTGTGTGTGTGTGTGTGTGTGTGTGTGTGTGTGTAGGGAGAGCATATCAGCACTGTTACCCTCTGGCCTACTTCTGAAAGTCCCCATTTTCTTTGCCCACCTTCTGCCTCACCCTGGACCAGAAAGAAGGAGGTGGTGAAGCAGATGGGGGCTGAAGAGGAAACCATCAGGGTGTGCTGGCAGGGTGCCGAGAAATGCCCCCTGCCCTCCCCAGTGCAAGCCCTTCTGTGACTTACGCCAACTGAAATTCCGCTTTACGCATTAATTTATTTAACTATTCAATACTTTCTCACTGTCAACGATACCTGGCACTTCTTACTTGATTAGGGATTAGTGAAGCTTAAGTAGAGCAATGTCCCGAGAGACAGGATAAAAATTTCATCGAGGAGGTGAGAGAGGCAGCGCTAGGAGAGGAGGAAGGAGGAGGCCAGAAGCACCCCTTCCCCTTACAAATGTGACAGCTGTGCAAGAGCTGGTCTTAGGGAAAAGTCCAGTCAAGGTCTCTTTCAGGCAGTATACCTAAATGTAGCTATTATTTTAAATTAAACATTTTTATGTGCCAGATCCACACATTATACAAATGAGGGATTATATCCACGTATGATGATATATTACACATCTTTCTACCAGGAAGATATTGTTCCCACTTACAGATGAGGACACGAGGGCTCAGGGAGGTTAAGTGACTGTCCATGTCACACAGCGGGTAAATGGGAGGAATGAGGGCCATCCCTAACGTTTGTCTAACTCCAAAGCCTGTGCTTCCCGTTGCTCTAGCTGTGGTTCTCAGCCTTCTGTGGGCGCCAGAACCACCTAGGGAACTGTAACAACCACTGTGCTCTCGGCCTCGCCTGCTGAGATTCTGAAGTGGCTTAAGGTGAGGCTCAGGAATTCAGGGGAGGAAGTTTGCAGCTAGGTTTTGAACGAATGCAGGGACTCTTCTGGGGATCCTGATAAGAATGCAGATTCCCATGTCGACGGGATGGGTTGATGTCTCCCCAGCTCCTGAGACATGGTACTGCTGCTGGTCCTAGTTAGTAAGGCTCCCCGGGCAATGCAGTGTGTAGCGGGGGTGACACCACAGCTTCAGACACTCAACTTCTCTCCAGGGCCCAGCGTTTCTCAAATGGTGTCCTCGGATCACTGGCTTTTGAATTACCTGGAGATCTGTTTAAAATGCTTAATTATGGCATCTCCCCAGGAAGGGAATCGAATCCTTAAGAATAAGTTTGAGCCGAAACCGGTTTGGCTTAGCGGTAGAGTGTTAGTCTGCGGACTGAAGGGTCCCAGGTTCTATTCCAGTCAAGGGCATGTACATTGGCTGCGGGCACATCCCCGGTAGGGGTTGTGCAAGAGGCAGCTGGTCGGTGATTCTCTCTTATCGACGTTTCTAGCTCTCTCTCTCTCTCCCTTCCTCTCTGTAAAAAAATCAATAAAATATATTAAAAAAAAAAAAAAAAAAGAACAAGTTTGAATCCTAGTGACAAAACACCTTAGAAAAGCTCAGAGAATTTCAGGACACCATAGAATCAAACCCTCCACTTTTCAAGGGGGAAAATAGGGCCCAAGGTCACCAAGGTTATATCTAGGATTATAGAATCTTTATGGATTTCTGTGTGTGGGATTGTTTTTTTCCCCCTCTTTCTTCCCTTTCCCTTCCTTCCTTCCTTCTTCCTTTTTCCTTAAAAAAAAATTTTTTTTAATTAAATCCTCATAATCACACCTTGAGGGAGGTCTTACTATTTATCCCTATTCTATAGAAGAGAAAACCAAGGCACAGGAAAGTTAACTGGCTGGCGGTAGTTGCCAGGGATGGGCGCCAAGCCAATGGCGCGCAGCCCGGTTCAGTGCCATCCTGGAGGGGAGAGGGAAGGGGACCAGAACCTGCTTTGAACTTGGCGATGGCGCTGAAGAGTGCGGCGGACCTCTCGGAGCAGGCGTCGAGGAGGCTGATGGTGTCGTGGCCGTTGTGCAAGGAGGCCTTGCAGAAGTTGCAGAGCAGCTGGTTGTCGTTGCGGCAGTACTCGATGATGCGGCTGGACGGGTGATGGATGCAGATCATCTCGTCCTGGTCGTCGGTGCAGGTGTCCACGAAGACGTGGTCCTGCATAGCCACGTCTGAGTGGAAGCTCTTGAGGCAATCGTTGCACAGGTTGAGGCGGCAGGTGGTGCAGCGCTTGTAGGCGATGCGCCGGCTGCGGCAGACCTGGCAGTGGATGGGCCCTGAGGAGCGGTCAAAGCGCCACTTGAGGAAGCCCTGCTCCTGCATGTAGCGCTTGGTGAGGCGGCCGTGCAGGTAGTTCTCGGGCAGCTGCATCTTGTGGCTGTAGGGCATGCAGTGCGAGCGGCTGCACACCGGGCAGACCACGATGAAGAAGTTCTCCGTGACCTCCGCGTGCTTCTGCAGCCGCCGCAGGCACCTCTCGCACAGGCTGTGGTTGCAGGGCAGCATGAAGGAGTGCATGCGCAGCCGGTTGCACATGGGACACAGGAGATGGTCGATCAGGTGGCCCTTCCCCGACCCGACCGCCTTTGTCTCTTCCACCTGGGTATCGCTGCTCCCGATGCGTAGCGCGGTTTTGGAGCTGAAAGGAGAAGCAAACACACGGAGGGAGGGCTTCAGGCTGCGGGCTCTGGGGTCTTGCTCCGCTTCTCCACCTTGGGAAGTGGTGGAGGCAGGCCCGTGGGGGTGGCGAGGAGCATGGGCTCGGTGTCAGGCTGTCAGGGTTCTAACCCTGCCTCCCACTGTGTTTAAGGGGGGGGGGGGGGTGATCTCCGAAAAGTCAATGAACCTGCCTCTGCCTGTTTTTCTCATGATAAAATGAGCACCCACGAGAGGGTTTCTGGAGGGTTCCCATTGGATTGGATTACCTGCAAGACCCGAGAGAAGCTCTGAACGCAGGAAGTACTCGTTCATGTTGAGCAAGAGAAAAGCCTTGGAAACTGGCCTGGCAGTACCAGCCCACTCCGACGTTCTGTGGTTATAACAATACCTCAGAATACCAGCACCAGGCAAGGCCATGCTGGGATGCTGGTGAAACAAAGCACACACAAGAACCACGCCATCATCTTTGAATTCGGACAAAAGTGAGAACATGAGCCAAACCACACAAGTACCCAACACCCCCTCTCCTGGTTAAGGGGAGGGACCGCTGCTTTTTCACCAGTTGCAGCCTGAGGCTCTCTCTGTTCTTCCCACCTTCTAGACGAGATTTATTATACACCTGACAGCAGATTCATCCCTGTACCCTCACTTTATGTGGACCTGTCATAACTTATTGAGACACCTCACCCGTAACCATGGGGCATGTTCTCACTGGTTCCCATGAGGCAATGAACCCAGGGCTGTCCAACTACTGGTGCGTTGTTGGTGGGCTTTGCCTGGAGAGCATTGGCATCGTTGTGATTGTGTAGGATGGAACACAAAGAGGATGGGGAGAGTGTCCTTCCCAGGAGACCCGGAGGTCAGTGTTTGAGCGAAGCCTAAAACCTGGTGTCTCACCACTAGGTGAGTAAGAATTAAGGATCTGGGCGGATTGCACATGATAGAATGCACTAGAGCAGAGGTAGGTCTATGAGATGAGTTTCTTAACCTCTCTCATTCTCAGTCTCCTCATCTCTAAATGGAGGCTCACAGTGCTACTTCTTTTGTGAGAATTTTACAAAGTCTGCATGAGCTAATCCATGGTAAGTGCTTAACTGCTGGTACCTACTAAACAACATTCCACTGATGTGGCCACTGCAATTACTACCCTCTGGTGCTAACCAGCCGATGTCCACGTCAGAGAAAAGCTATGAGCAAGACCGTGAAAGTGTGTGTTTGTGTGTGTGTGTGTGTGTGTGTGTTTTATTTGTGTAATATCTGAGGCTGATTGCATGTATTATAAGAATTCTGGACAAAGTAAAAGCTTACTTGTAAAATTCAAGTGCAACTTGGAGAAAAGCACTTTTTGAATTCGCTGTGGAGACGGTGGTATCAGGAGATACACAATTTGTGACCGTTTCTATTTCTTTTCCTCTGTTTAAGTTAGAGATGTTTGGGTATTGATCCTGACATTGTGTGTCCTCTTCTGCTTTGGCCTTCTTGTCGTCCCTCTAAGCCCCGAGGTCCTTCCCCATTCCCTCAGCCAGGGACCTATATCTCAGATCCCAGACAATCAAAGTTGCTAGTCCAGTGTTCGGTGGTGACAGAGAGTGCCCCTTGTGGACACTCAGGCACCTGGATAGCTCCTCCCTTAGGATTTGGATGCTGGGCTCCAGGCATGCAGGCCTCAACAGTCTCAGTCATGTTTCCTCTCTGCCTTCCCAGCCTCCTGCCTGGGTCCCGAAGGGGTCGGTCACCTGGAGGAACAGTTCCATTGTCCACCTGTTAGCTGGATGGACCTCTCTGATTTGATAAGATGGCTCTGAGAATCAAGATGTAACATAAAGGGAGACAGCATTACAATCAGAAAGAAGGGAGGGAAGGTGTTGCTGGGGTGAGAGGAAAGAGAGAGGAGTTAAGAGACCGGTGGTAAATGGTCCAGGGAGCTGGGGTGGAGGTGAAACAGGAATGAGTAAGGCAGAGAGGGATGGATGAACCAGAATAGGGTGAGATAAGCAAGATGCTGAGTAGTAAGTAGTAGTGAGGGCCAGGGAGACGGTGGTTCAGAAACTAAGAAAGAGGCCAGATGGAAGACAAACCTCCTTGCACCAAGAGCCGATCTCCTGACACTTGTAATAGCAACTCTGACCATCTTCTGAAAGCCTCGAGCATAGACCTGGGCATTCAAGAGCAGGGACCTCGTGCCCACACCATCATCTAGCCCCGCAGTCTTACCCTTCTGGTTGGGACATCCAGCCTCTGCTCCTCGGGCTTTCTCTCTCTCCCAAATTCAGGCCCGTTCTTGCACCTGGGTTCTCCTGACTTCCCTCCTTATACCATCCAGGCCATTCTGCAATGTAGAATCACTGGGGGTGGAGTGGGAACGTATACAATTCTGATGCCCAGGTGGTACTCCTGACCAATAAAATCAGAATGTCCTGGGATGGGGGCCAGGCATCACTATTTTATGAAAAGATTCCTAGGGATTCCAGTGCAAAGCAAAGTTTGGGAGCTACTGATCTAAGGCATCTTCCCAAAGCACCCAGGTCATCCCTCCTCTGTTGAAATGGGCCCTGGGCCTCCCCTGGCTGGTGCACAGAAAATGGGGCAGTTGAGAGGAGAGAGTGGTCTGGACACTTCACCTTAGAACTTCTGCACCCCCATTTCTGGGTTCGTTATTCATGCAAGGACCATAGTAAGCGGTCCACAAGCAGAGAGTAACGTTCATTAACCATCTACTAAGTGCTTACATGCAAGATGGCTCATATTCACCCCAAATTCACTGAAACTTTGCTCACAGATGTGCTTTTCTGACCTTGTAAGGTTTCAAACCTGCCTATCCAAATCCTGTCACAGCCCCAAACTTCGAACTTATGCCTCTAAGAAGTCTGTCTCTGGCACTCCAGACTCCCCTCATGTGTGACATAAAAAGACTGGTTTGGTTGGAGCAAGAAGAAGATAATCAATGCCTGATACGGAGGCTTAGTGGCCCCAAAGAGTGATTGCAACCCTCAGTGTCATGCCCTCTGATGGGAACAAAGAGAAGGCTGGCGGGAATACACCACTGCCTGGGCCTGTGAAAGGGATTGCTTTTCCAATAAGCGTTGCAGATGCCGAGAGTTCGGAGGAGGAAGAGGAAGAGCAATTTATATTTGTATGTCACATGACAGGTTACAAAGCACATACATTTATCCTCATGCCCATGAATCATGGCATGTATTCTCTCTGTTTTACAGTGTGCATTTTCAATTTAAGAATACATGGACACTGGTTTCAAATCCTGAGGGCATCCGGCTGGCTGTATGATCCCAGGCAACTAACCCTCTCAGAGGCTCGTTTTCCTTAGACTTCTTAGAGGCATGAGGTAGGGTGAGCACAGGATGGGCATTATGTGGGGTCACACAGGCAGTGCCTGGCAAGCTGCTTACGCACGGAGTTCTAGCTGTTCCTGTTTTGCACAGGTGAGAGCCTGGTGCTCAGGCACATGACGGTGGAGCGTGGATTTGAAACTCACATCCTATATGTGGTCAAGAGCTGTCTAGGACACACTTAATTTGATAAATTTCTTGGAATCCTTCTTTCAGAGAGAGAAATGGACTTGGGGCAGGGGCGCTGGCCTGCCCTGTGGACTCCACAGCCAGCAGGGTCCCCCCATTTTCCTAGCCTGTGTGGCCCACCTGGGGTGCCCAGCACTTACTTAATGTGGATGACCCTGAGGCGGCCCTTGCGGAATGTGATGGTGGCCTGGCGGCAGCAGCGGCTCTCATAGTAATGGAACTTGACATTGCTGCTGGCCGTGCAGCAGTACTTGCAGTTGGGGTTATTGGCCCAAGAGCAGCAGCACCAGTGGCAATTGGGATTCTCGGCACAGGTGAAGTGGCAGCACTGGCAGTTCCGCTCGTCCTTGTAAGGGAAGGGGAAGCAGGTGCAGTTCCGCTCGGAGGTGAAGAGGAACTTGCAGCACAGACAGGAGCATAAGCGAGGACAGCACCTCTGCCATGTGCAGCAGGGAGAGCAGACACACATAGCCTCCATGGCTCCTACAGTATTCTCACCCCGCCCTCCTCTACCGGAATCCTGCTGTCAGCTCTCCCGGGATGGGCTCCTCCTCCCCCTTGGAGGTTGCAAGAGGTTGGTTGGCTGTGATGAGGACTTCTCAGGCCATGTCCCTACTAGGAAGCTCCTGGGCTGGCATTTACATATATCAGCCTGAGGCCATTTGCTTATGTCACAATCCCTGTCTCCCCACCATGTCTCCCCTGCTGGGTGGGCGAGAGGCTGAGATCTGGGGGTTAGGGGCAGGGGGGCTGATGGATACTCCCTGTTCCCATAGGACCAGCTCCAAGGAGAGTGAAGGCATGGAGCATCCTGGAGGGGTAGCTGCTGTCATCTTTCGAGTTATGAGGTAGATTTCAGAAGCTATTTCTCTCTCCCTGCAACTCGGGCAAGTTGACATTAGGATATGTCTTTATAGGCTGAAAGGCTTGGGTATGATTAATTGGAAAAGTAGGCTGGTGTGATGGTCTTCTTCTTGGGTGTTTTCTGCTTTGATAGAACTCTTTACTGGATGAACAAAGCACAGTGTTTATAAATAATGGCGCTGCCCATTGAAAGGGAGTTGCCCATTGGAGAAAGAATGAAAGGGGAAAACGGTGTAGGCTCAGTTCGGCACTTCTTTCAGTCCTCATTGGGGTTGTCATTTGCTGCACAGTCACGGCTGATTTCCATGAGGCTTCGTGCATAAATCGCTCTGGATATTTCTTGGCTTCTTTGCAGCTTCATGGGATTCAGCTAAAGCTCAAGCTGCTCCCCACCCCCCTACTCCCACGCCTACGGCATCTCTTTTATAAGAGGTGGAATTTTACATGAGAATCTTTAACTCGTCTGTTAGTATACTAGTATGCTCCGTATCTCTAGAAATGACCTCATATGTTAGGGGAGAACTTTCCATTTTATGCAGCTGGTAAAGTTTAAAGGAGCAGAGATTCCATGGTCATACCACCCTGTGCGATAAGCACTGTCTTATTATTTTCCCCAAAAGAAGCAGAAGTGAGAGCTGAATTGGCTGCAGGAGTTAATTTCATAATTTATTGTTTTCCCCTATGATTATCATCTTTGTAGTAGGATGAACATTCACTGGGTACTAGCCATTGATTTTAGATTCCTACGAATGAAAATCCAGGATCATAGGTTGGATGTTGTATTTCCTTTTTTTTTTTTTTTTTTTGATAAATACTATTAAGTCACTTACTGAAATGAGTATACCAGTTTATACTGACACCACCAATGTATGAGAGATACCTTTGCCCCCTCGTGCTTCCCAGGCTCAGTTTAACCTATGCTTCTCTATTCTCCAGGCCAGAGTTTGAACTTCACTCCTGAATTTATAATACATTTTCATCATTGATCTGTGCAAGGCTCCCCTTTGTTTTTGTTTTGAAAATTTTATTGAGATACAATTTATTTACTATTAAACTCACCATTTTTAATGGAACAGTTCGATGGTTTTAAGTATATGCACAGGACTGTGCAACTCAAACCACTATCAAATTCCAGAACCTTTCATTACTCCCAAAAGACACCCTTGTACCCAGTAGCCATCACTCCCTGGACACCATTAAACTACTTTCTACATCTATGGGTTTGCTTATTTGGGACTTTTCATATAAATGGAATCCATTATAAATTAATGGACATTTGGGTTGCTCCCACTTGGGGCCATTATGAATAATGTTGCTGTGAACATTTGTGTATGAGGTTTTATAGGCCACATATCTTCAATTCTCTTGAGTACACTAGGAGCAAAGCTGTTGGGCCTTATGGTAATTTTGTTTAACTTTTTGAAGAAATGTCAAACTGTTTGCCAAAGAGCTGCAACATTTATATTTTTACATTCCCACCAGCCATATATGACAGTTCGAATTTCTCCACATCCTGATCAGAATTTGTTACCTTTGAAAAAAAATGTTTTTATTGATTTGAGAGAGAGAGAGAGAAGAAGGGAGAGGCATATAGAGCTAGAACCATCGAGAGAGAAAGAGACATCAATCAGCTACCTCCTGCATGCCCCCTGTTGGAGATCGAGCTCTGCAATCTGGGCATGTGTCCTTTGGAATTGAACCTGGGTCCTTTTGGTTCATGGAATAATACCTAACCACTTAACCACACCAGCTGGGCCTTCTTATTTTTCTTTTAAAATTATTTTTGTTATTGCCATCAGAATGGGTATGAGGTAGGATCTCACTGTGGTTTAGATTTGGGTTTCCCTGGTGGCTAATGACATCTGAGAACCTATTCATGTGCGTATTGGTATATTTTCTTTGGGGAAATGGTATATTTTCTTTGGAGAAATGTCTATTCAACTCCTGTGTCCATTTTACAATTGAGTTGTCTTTTTTTCTTTTCTTTTTTTAAAAAAAATATTTTATTGATATTTTACAGAGAGGAAGGGAGAGAGATAGAGAGCTAGAAACATCAATGAGAGAGAAACATCAACCAGCTGCCTCTTGCACACCCCCTACTGGGGATGTGCCCGCAACCAATGTACATGCCCTTGACCGGAATCGAACCTGGGACCTTTCAGTCCGCAGACCGACGCTCTACCACTGAGCCTAACCGGTTTTGGCAATATAATTGAGTTGTCTTTTTATTGTTGAGTTGTAAGAGTTCTTTGTATAGTAGAGATATTATGCCTTATCAAATACATAATTTGCAAATATTTTTTCCTTTCTGTGGTTTGTAGTTTCACTTTTTTAGATAGTGCCCTTGGAAGCCCCAAAGTGTTAAGTTTAATGAAATCTAATTTATCTGTATTTTTGTTGTTGTTGCTTACTCTTTTGATGTCATTTCAGAAATATCTGCCTAACTCAAAATCAGGAGATTTATACCTATTCTTTATAGTTTGAGCAAATTCCAGTACACTTACTGGTAGATCAAAGATTTTGAATTAATGTTTATATTTGATGTGAGAAAGTTTATTACTGGACTCTATTCCTTTGATCTTTAAGTCTGTCCTTATGCCAATCATACTTTTTTGGTTACTACAGCTTTGTAGTAAGTTTTGAAATAGTAAGAGTGTTTTCTATGACAAATGGGATAGGCACAAGACTCAGGGCTCACGGCTGGTGAGCGCAGCTGCAGCAGTGCGAGCCTCTCCCCATCAGGACTGACTGGGGGCTGGGATCAGCAGGAGTGGCAGACAGGAGCGGCAGGCAGTGTTGGACTGCCAGTTTTGGCCCAATCCCTGCAGGCCATGCTGAGGGACCCCACCGTGCACAAATTTGTGTACTGGGCCTCTAATGTTTAATAATTTAACAAAGTGAGGAAGACCAAACAGTGTTATGTAAAAAATAAAATAAAATTGAATCCATTCTTCATACCCAGATAGATTCTGAATGGATCAGACATTTAAATATGGTAAAAGATAAAAATCACACAATAGTAGAAAACATGTTTAATTGCTTTATAACCTGGGTGTGAGGAAAACCTAATTATGACAAAATGCAGAAGCAATAATGAAAAGGATTGATAATTTTGATTGCATGAATACAAAATTCTTGAAGGGCTGAACATACAACACAAAACAAACAAAAAAGAAACAAAAACCCCACAAAAATACCAAATCCACCAATTATTAACAAAGTAAAAAGGCAAATGACAAATGGAAAAAAAATGTATAACCTATGTTATAGGCAAACATTTGCTATCCTTAACATCTAAAGAGCTTCTAGAAATTTTAGATGAAAAAAAATCAAGTTTTCTGAAGAAAAATGAACCAAAAATATGAAGTTTATAGGAAAAAAATGTTACCAGCCTTTAACCGTGTATAAAGTTGCTTACTTTTGTTTATAGTAAGTGACATGCAAAATTAACGTGCACAGATACCATGTTTCATCCACCAGATTACCCCAACTCCCCCAAATTGAGAATGAGTCATTGGCAAAGCTCTAGAGGTACATTTCACAAAACTGAGCAGATCCCCTCTGGCTCCAGTTTACTCAGCTTTGCTAGAGGATAGAGGACAGAAAGGACAACAAGCCAGGGGGCAGGGGCAGGTGTAAAGGGACGAGGCCATCTGAGTGGAATGGTGATGCTGTGGTGCAATGGCCAGCTCTCCTTGTTGAGACTGAGATATTATTTCTCCCATTGCCTGGAGTGTTGGCTGCTCACAGTTCACACCTCAATCTTTCTCTGGGAATTGCTGTCAGTGTATGTGTGTAGGGGGCGTGGGTGGGAATGGGGGGCACTTTGCCCAATATTATGCCTCTTTTCTGGGTTTTGCTCTGCCTAGACTGGGACAACTTTAAAGGGCCATTCCAGCTACCAAGGAAGTCCTGTGGACCCGTGAAGGTTCATAGTTGCAACTACATTGTAGTTTAGCTTTTCCCTCTGCACAATCCTGTTTTCTTGACTTTCTAAGAGTCCTTCTCATTAAACCTGCTGGGCACTAGTCTCCATTTCATAATCTGCTTCTTGGGGAGGATGGGTATGCGGGCCATTATGGTTTATAAGTCCCATTCCAATGAGCCAATATGTTTTATTTCATCCCATGGGAATAGCTTGAAGGGGTCCCAGCAAGAGACAGCCAGCTACAAGGATGCACTGCGTTAGAAAAGCTCCCACTATGAATTCCCGCTAGGTGTTTACAGTGAAGTCACAGTTCTCCCAGGCCAGGTGCAGTTGTCTAATTAGAGGTCATTTTTATCATAAGCAATGTTGCCTGGTAATATACATGACATTCTACCTTTATTATGTTTCCAGGGGAACAGAGCTAGAAAGTTAACCCAAGGTCATTTGTCCTCAGAAAAAGAGAATGAGTTTATTAACCTTTAATTCACATTTAAAAACCTACCTGAGTTCATAAAGGCAACACATCAGATACCCCAACAACTCTCATTTAGAGAGGATCCTAGGAAACTCGTTATTTTGAAACCTGGTAAGTAAAGGGAAATAATAATATATCTAGACTTCGTTATACATGACCTGTGTCTCAGGATAATCAATGAGTTGAAAAGGGGAATTTTTCTCTTTATAGAAGTACCCCAGCTCATACATGAAGAATGATGGAGTTAAGATACCATCTATTTGCAACTCCTACTGGAGAGCTGAATCTAGGCAAGGCCATTAGTGGCTGCTCACAGCACAAAAGAGAGACACTGTGTGCCTCTAGACGGAAGCACACAGCATTACCTATAAGTCTTCTTGCAAAAAGTTTCAACCTGAAACTGATTCACCTGAGTACCAGTTGTAGGGTGATATTGTGGTGAGTCAATTTGCAAAATGCAGATTGTGGAAACTATGCAGGACAAATGGCCTGGTTTCTTCAACAGAGGTATTGCATGGAAGACACACACAACACACACACACACACACACACACACACACTAATTTATCAATGAAGAGATCTCTAAGAGATAAGACACATAACCAATTTTAATTCTTAAACCTTATTAAGATCCGGATTTGGACAAACTGTAAAAATGTTCTGTTATGGTTCAGTTGAGGGAATTTGGACACTGATGATAGAAATGATTATTTTTGGGTTTGATAGTAATATTTTGGTTATGTTATTTAAGAGAGTCCTCAACTTTTAGAGGTACAGACAGAAATATTTATAGATTAGCTAATGAAGTATCTGTCCCCCAACAACTCCCAAAATAATATAGACTATGGGAAAGTTGAGGAAGAATTAAATGAGACCAGACTGGCCATGATGTGATGACTGCTGATGCTTGGCCCTAGGTTTATGGGAGATCATTATACTATTTCCTTTACTTTTATATCTTTGAACATTTCTGTAATAACAAGGAGAAGCATATATAAATTTGCTTTTAAATCTAATGATCTCACTCCTGGGAATCTATCCATAGATGATATCTATGGAAGGATGGTTAGTGTAGTGACATTAACAAAAAGGAAAAAAAAATCCTGGAAGTAAATTGAACACCCAACAATGACATATGGTTAAATGAATCATGATTTCAGGCAGTCATTAAAAGAATAATTTAGAGCCAAACGAGTCATCTGGAGGGGTTTTCAGAAATACTGCTGAATGAGAAAAGCAGGATGCACACATGAATTTATGAGACCTCATTAAAAATAAAAATAAAGAAAGCACCCTGGCTGGTAGCTCAGTTGGTTAGAGCATTGTCCTGTATACCAAAATGTTGTGAGTTCAATTCCCAGTCAGGGTACATACCTAGGTTGAGGGTTCAATCTCCTTATCAGGACGTGTGCCGGAGAAAAACTATCCATGTTTCTCTCTCTTTCCCTTCCTTTCTCTACCAAAATCAATAAGCACATACCCTTGGATGAGAATTAAAAAAAAAAAGTGCAGATTTTAGGTGAAGGGGATAATGCACTGGGATGCAAGCTTTCTATGGTCAAATATCCAATAAGTTTTAAAAAAATGAAAATAAAGATAAGAACTCTCCATGTGCACACAATCTCCATGAGGATATCGAGTGAGGTGTTAACATGGATTCTGAGATGGGAGAATGGGAAGGTGTTCTGGATGAATGGTGAGGAGATGATGCTTCTGAAGAACTCTGTTAAAAACAAAAGGAAGCTACGATGCAGCCCATGGTCTGCTGGCTGGGTGGGCTCTGCAGCAAGGGCACGGGCTGCGGGTCAGGCTGAATTATAGTCCAGCTTTGCCGCTTATCATGGTGTCACAGTGGAGAGTGTGGCAGTGCTCGTGGAGCACCTGCTGTGTGCCCGGCCCTGCATTTGAGCTTGTGATACAGAGGTGAAGGTGCTGAGTCTGCCCCTGGGAAGTGAAAGATGAAATAGAGAGGGCCTGAGACCGGAATGCCAAGTCACAGGCTTTATTGAAGAGAAGAGTACCACTGCCTGCTGCTTCCAGAGAGAGGAGCAGAAGAGAGCAAGGGCTGGTGATACAAGCACCTTTAAGGGGAGGATAGGGGGCGGGGCTTAGAGCACTCAGCACATGCTGATTGGTGGTTTCATGTAAGGCTTATAATTAGGGATCTAAGGATTTAGGAATGGGGGCTTAGGGTATTTGGCAGGTGCTGATTGGTGGTTCAGGGCTCAGGAATGTCTGGCTGCAGGTGGAGTTTACTTCTGTCCATCATTTGGAGGAAGGGAGGATCTATCTGGAAGCTGCCATGCTAATAAGGGGAGGAGAAAGGTCCACGTGCATAAGTGTTTTATACACAGGAGGCTTTGGGCATGCTGCTTAACTTTTGTGAACCTCAGGTTCCTCATCCACAAAATGGGATTACAGTGTCTGCTGTAGAGGGGTGCTCTGAAGATTAAACATGTGCAACACGCGTGTAATCACACCCTCTTGGCCTCATGCCTCTCACGATGCAGCCCAAACCAACATGCTGCTACAGTCTCTCAAGGTGGGAAGACAGGCAGTGAGAGTGAGTAAGGGAAATAAGTCTGAGAGTTAGGGCATAAAAAGATAAGGCAGAGTTTTATGATGGTTTCTTGAGACCACAGAAGAAAGGAGGTGAATTGATTCATTCGTTTGAAAGCATTCACACCATGCTTACTGTGTTATATGTCAATGAACAAAATGGACCCGTGTCTGTGCCCCTTCAGAGGTTATAATCTAGAAGGGGGAGATAGACAGTAGACAGTAAAAGGAACAAGTCAATACATTATGTGATGCATTAGAAAGTTCCACGGAAAAAAGGAAAAGCAGAGCAGGGGAAGTGTATGAGTCCGCTGGGGCTGCTATAACAAAATGCCACCAATGGGGTGGCATAAATAACAGACATTTACTGGCCCAGGGCTGGAGGCCAGAGGTTCGAGATCAGGATGTCAGCAAGGTCATGCTCCCTTTGAGGCCCTAGAAAAGGTGTGGTCCACGCCCCTCTCCTGGCTTCTGCTGGGTCCTTGGCTTGTGGCAGCACAACTTCAGTCTTTACATGGTGTTCTCCTTCTGTGCATGTCTTTCTTGGTGTCCGAGTTTTCTCTTTTTATAAGGACACCAATTAGATTAGATTAGGGGCCCAACCTAATCCAGCGTGACCTCATCTTAATTATGTTGACAATGCCCTATTTCCAAATAAGGTCACAGTTGGAGCCCCTGGAGGTTGCCCCATTCACATGTGAATTTACACAACAGGAAGGAAGATTGAGGTGGCCTCCTTGGTGACTGGGCTTCAGTGTTAAACAGGGAAACTTACCCGGAAGGGGACACGGGAGAGAAAGACTTGAAGGCTGTAGGGATGGGCCATGCGGACATTGCAGAAGGGTGTCCCAACTAGAGGGGACAATCATTACAAAGGCCCCGTGGCAGGACTGTGCTTGGATGTTTCAGGAACAGCAGGAAGCCAGGTGATTGCAGCAGAGACGGGGAAGGAATGAGCCAGGAGAGGAGTCTGGTGGGATCAGGCCCACATCATGTGGCCCTTGGTGGCCTGTGAAGGACTTTGGCTTTTTCTGGGAGCCTGATGGGGAACTACTGGTGGAGTGGCTCAGTTGTCAGCATTCGGAAGCTGGTGGGGAAGCAGTTGGGGAGCTATGGCTGTGATCCGATCCAGGCAGGAGATGACTAAGGGAGGGGAGATAGGAGAATGGCTGGAGCAATGTCTCAGGTAGAGAAGGACGGGGGTGGGGAGGATCTGGTGCACAAGGAGAGGTGTTGGCTTTGCAAAGCCACGGTGTGGGTACTGTGCCCCTTTAAGCACATGTAGTGTAAGTACTTTCCTCTTATTGAACATTTAAAGAATCTAACAAAATACACAGTGGACGGGAGACTCAATAAATGTTAGTTTTTCCCCTCCCTCCCATTCTAGAGTCTGACCTGCGCTGTGCCCACCCCGCAGTTTTCTATTTCCAACTACTCAGCTTAATCTCTAAAGAGAAATGAGTTTTCAGTGGTCTTCTGAAGAATCCTAGGTTTTTAGGCGGTACCTTGGGGCCCCTGTGAGGGGGAAGGAAATGGTTGGTGGGGAAAATCCAAGGAATCCCTACTCCATTCCTCACTTCATCCAGAAAACCTCAATATCGTGTATGCAGGGACTCATTGAAGAGTTTTACTTTAAAAAATATTTCTGCCTCTTACAATCAGAAGCTTGTCATAAAGCACTTCTCCAGGATGAGACTATATAACTCTTATAAAAAAAATAACCTCTAATGGTAAAATATTAGATCGTGGTTCTGCTTGAAGTTAGAAAATCTCCATATAGACTTTCCAACTTCATCAAATAATAATGATGGTGACAGTGATAACTGATATTTATGGAGGACTAAACTTGCCGCGGCAATTTCCTGACTGGTACATCATAAAGAATAAAGCTACGTTACGTGTAGTCAGAGCCATCAATTCGTGGAGCCATGGGATATTTGAGCTTGGATAGCATTGAACAATATCCTAGTTTCAACCCTCTCATTTTATTAACAAATAACTGACAGAAACGTTGACTTGGTCAAGGTCATTCAAGGAGAGCTGAGTCTAGAATCCAAGTGACCTATGTCCCAGTTCCCTAATTTTCCCTTCGCATCCTGTTGGAAGGCAGGTGTCCTTAGCCTGTGGCAAGGAGTGTCAGATTACAGCTGTTGAAACCAAGGGGAGACAGGAAATGTGAACTGAACACATTTGATGTGACATTTATTGTTTCTGGGAGTTCAAGTTTACAAGTTTCCACCACATGTAAGAGCCTTTTGAAGTCTCTTAATTGTTTGGTTATCTGATGTTACAAAAACAGTCTCCACAGACACAGACTGACGGGTAAACAGCTTGTTGAGGATTTATTTAAAATGATCAACTAACATCATGTGTCTTCTCTTGAGAGGTTTTATCAAAAGCACTGGATTGCACCACAGTTTGTAGTGACATTTCTTCTGAAGTCATTACTGACTCTGACATCCTCGTTTTGTTGGGGAATATTTTATCTCCATACATGAACGGCTGCCCTGTACGTACACCTGGCAGGTCCTCTGAGAACAAGCAGCTCACATCAACCTGGTGAAAGGCAAAGAAAGCAGATCTGGGTGTGAATCCTGCCTCTGCCTCTCAGATCTGTCTTACTTAGGGTGACACTTTAGCTCCCGAACTCTGTTTCCCCATTAGCAATGTGGGAATTAAATCATTATCTACCCCAATGGTCGGCAAACTCATTAGTCAACAGAGCCAAATATCAACAGTACAATGATTGAAATTTCTTTTGAGAGACAAATTTTAAAACTTAAACTTCTTCGAACGCCTTTTCTTCAAAATAGACTCGCCCAGGCCGTGGTATTTTGTGGGAGAGCCACACTCAAGGGGCCAAAGAGCAGCATGTGGCTTGCGAGCAGCAGTTTGACAACCATGGATCTACCCCCTAGAGATGTGACTTAAATGATCTGAGTCTCTAGAGCACCTTGCACACTGCCTGGCGGGAGGTAGGTGCTGCGTGGTATCGAACCTCTCCACTGGGAGGCAGGAGAGCGCTGAGCCTGGCACTCCGAATACAGTTCTGACCCACCGCATTGGCACCCTCCAATTTGGGACACACTGGTGTGGCTTTTGAGTCGGTCTTCCTGGTTAGGCCCAAGTTTCAGTTTGGTTACTAATTAGCTATGTTGCTGTTTGTTCACCAGTGAAATGGGAAGGATGATGAGAGGCGTACCTACTGTATGGGTCGTTTTTACATATCAGTGGGATTCTGCAGAGTCTCACACAATGTCTAGCCTGTGTCTAATAAAACAAAATCGTGTGACGTTTTGGGATAAGGAAAGATGTTTATGCACCTGCCTCACAATGAAGTATTAGATGGATCTTTGGTTTCTAGACCACAACCTACCTTTGTTAGAGCACAAAGTCTTTTGAGTGATGAGGGCCCTTTGGAGGCAGTCGGGGAAGAGGTGAGGAGGAGGGACGGCTGGCAGTGGACTTCAGCGTGCCCCTTGGTCAGTGACTCACATCAGCAGGATCGGCATGAACCTCAGGAGTCACCTGCTCCAGCCCCTTCAGACACGGGAACGGTCCCCCACATCCTGGACTCTGCTCCCTCAGCTTCTCCTTGTCCTCCTCCGGGTGGGGAGCTGCCTCCTTCTGCCCGAGGAAGCTCATTTCAGTCCAGCTTGGGAGATCTCTAGGTGGTGGGAGTTCTTGAGTTCATATGTGGTCAAGTTCAAGGAAACAGAGTGTGCATTCTGTTGTTCTGTCTTCTAGCTATTGCTTTCTGCCAAGCCGCCTGGTGTTTTCTCCGAGGCTTGAGTATTTCATGGGTCAACTGAGGGTTTGGGTAGGCTTTGCAGGCAGGCTGTGGGGTTTCGTCTCTGTAGTTCCCTTCCTTTCCAGCCGTCCTGGCAGTCCTGAACTCCATCCTTGGAGCCCTCAGTCTGTTTGTGAATGTTTTCTTGTATGGATTAAGGAAAACCCACAGGTGAAAAATCTTCATAAGCCAATATCCAGTGCTGTCTCTGTTTATCAAGCACCTCCAGTCTCTGCCTGCTTTTGATTACATTTTAATGCTTTCTGGTAGATTAATTTTTTTCCTAAGTTTGTCCAGGGTTTATAACTGTTATCTGTAGGAGAGTTTATCTGATAGAAGTTACTTTTCTCATAGAAGCAAAATTCCTGTACTTTAAACTTTTAATTTTACCATAACATATACATTTGCATACCAATTCACCAACTTGTATTTTTTAAAATATATTTGTATTGATTTCAGAGAGGAAGGGGGAAGGAGGGAAGGAGGGAGGGAGGAAGGGAGGGAGGGAGGAAGGGAGGAGGAGGAGGAGAAGGAAGAGAAGGAGGAGGAGAAGGAGGAGGAGAAAGAGAGAGAGAGAGAAAGAAAGAGAGATAGATAGATAGAGAGAGAGGGAGAAAGAGAGAGAAGAGATCAATGATGAGAGATAGTCATCTATTGGCTGCCTCCTGCATGCCCCACACCAGGGACCAAGCCTGCAACCAGGGCATTGCTCTGACTGGGAATCAAACTGTGTCCTTCTGGTTCATAGTTTGATGCTCAAACACTAAGTTGGCCGGGCCAACTTCATCAACTTTTTGATGTAGGATCTTGGCATTTTCCTCAAGTATATGTATTTGTTGATTGTGTATGTCCACAGTTTCCAATTTGGATGTTTTTCAAAAGTAGAACAAGAACTTAAAAACACTTGTGAGGACAAAGCCCATTTTAGTGGTTTTAGGCTCAACCTGCCAATTATACTCAGATGATGTCAACAGGCCACAGTTGATTTTGGCTTCAACCAAAAAGATATAGGATAGTAAACACAGCAGGACAGCATCAGGCATGCTTCTTTCGTGGTGTTCTTATAACAGTCAGCCTATTTTTTAGTTCTTTGAATGACAGCACCAGTGCCAATGAAGGAGACCACAATGGTGAATTTGAGAGCGAGATTAAATTTTCTAGTTAAGGGACAATACCCCCCATCCTACATCCTTTTCTTATAATGTAAACCGGTGACTTCTTTTATCTAGTGGTAGGGACTTTGCCCCCTTATTTTTGGTCTAATTAAGGGTGATTCAAAACATGAGTGGTTTCTGCCTCCCAAATATTTGCTAGAATTAAATCATCTGAGTAAAGTATTTTGGGCAGATGTGAGATGTTGGGAGGCTAGCTGTTGGATGTATTTCTTAGTGTCTGTGATGGTTTTCTCCCTTTCAACTTGGCAGTTTTAGTAATTTATGTTTTCTTTTGAAAATCATATATTACATATTTTTTTCAAAATCACTAACACAATTGGGCAACATGTTCTATGTATCTCTGAATTTTTCCTTGCATTTGTGTTTTCTTTTTCATTCATTTCTAATTTTATAATTTTGTGTTTTCTTTCATTCCCAATTAGGCTGCCTAATGCTGTATTAGCTGAACTGATTTTTTTCTGCAAAGAACCCACTCTTAAAATATTTAATTCTACTATTTGTTGATTACAAGCTTACTGTCTTTTGAGTTTGTTTTCCTTAAATTTCTTTTATTCGTTCTCTTTCTAATTTTCTATGTTGAAAGCTTATTTATTTTTATTCCTGTTTGTTTAGTAATATGTTTGAGGTTATGGCTTTTCCCGTGGGTACAATTTTGAATATATTGTAGGTCTAATTTTTAATGTTATTATTTTATATATTTGACAATTGTAATTTATCTATTATCTTTGACTGAATAGTTAATTAGGAGAGATGTGTTCCCTCCCCCTCACCCTCCTAATTTCCAACTGTTCGGCCTTTCTATGCTTATTTATTGTTTTATTGTATTGCAATCTTAGAATGTAGTTTGCATTATGAGAGCATCTTGGAATTTATGCCTAAAAGATTTTTTTTTAAGTTTATTTATTGCTTAAAGTTTTACATATATCTCTTTTTCCCCTGCTTGACACCCCCAAGCCCCCCAGCCATTCCCATCTGGGGCAAGCCCCCACTGCCCCAGTGTCTGTGTCCATTAGTTATGCTAATATGCATGCATTACAAGTCCTTTGGTTGCTCTTTAACCACCCGCTCCCGCCTGTCATTTGTCTCTGAACGTATTCTTTTTCTTTCTTTTTTTTTTTTTAATATTTTTAATTTATTTTTAATTTTTAATTTTTATTAAATTATTATCTGTGTACATATTTTAACATTGCCCCCCTTCCATATATACCCTCCCTCCCCAGAGTTTTGTGTCCATTGGTTGTACTTATATGCATGTGTACAAGTCCTTCGGTTGATTTCTTATCTCCCCCAGATCTCCCTACCCTCCCCGCTGTAATTTGACAGTCTGCTTATTGCTTTACTGTCTCTATGTATTCTTGTTAAAAAAAGATGGTATTTTTTTAATAAATGCACCCTAACAACCTAGAAAGACATAATTTTAATTACATTGTTCACATATTTTGTATCCTTACCTATTTTCATATAGTTGATGTGAGAGAGATCTAAAGAGGTGTATTAAAACCTTATTACTTTTATATTTTTGTCAGTTTTTTTTGTATTTCCTATGGCTTTGCTTTACAAATGTCAGTGCTTTGTTATTTGATTGTTAATGGTTCGTGACAATATTATCTCCTCTGTGGATGGCAACCTTCATCATTATGAAGGGACCTCAAGTGCCCCCATATAGTATTTTTTTTTCTTGCCTTTGTCTACTAACAGTGTCATAATTCCTGCCTTGTCTGCATTTAGGCTTCTGCACCATGATAGGGAGTTGGTTTGAGGAGAGAAGTGTTGCCACCCAACTCTCAGCTCTTCCTGTGTTGTTCCCTCACGTGGTGGAGGAAAATAGCCTCCCGCAGGGGTCCTGCTTCTCTCTAAGCCCACCCAAGCGCAATGCTTCCAACTCTCCTGGGTGAGAGCCCTGCAGACACCAACTTCATGTCTTCAAGTTTCCTGAGCCTGGTGGGTACACCAGGAATAAGCCACAGACCCTGGATCTTAAGACCCTTTCATTTTAGGGAGCAAGTCAGAGGGAAAGGTCACAGGACAGGAGCAAGAGCTACAACGATGCAGCCTCTGCTCTGTGCAGTTGATGCTGCAGGACCCTGACAAGGGGCACCTCCCCATCCAGTCTTCCTGAGGAGGTGACACAGGTGACATGTAGCCTGGACAGGAGTTAGCCAGGCAAATGGCAAGGGATATGTGGACCTTCCAGACAGAGAGCATGCAATGATCAAAGGCTTGGAGATAGGTATTTATATGTTTACTTCAAAAAGAAGGTAGTTAAGTTTCAAAGGTAATTAACCCAAGGTAACAGTAGGTTAATAGAACCAAGATTCGAATCCAGGTCTTTCTGACTCCAAAGCCTATGCTCTGCCCAGTCCAGCATGCCACTTGCCCAGATGCCATCCCCTCTCAATGTGTCCCTCCTCCTCATTCTCTTCAGGTTTTTACGTTTCTAGTCACCACACTTCTTTCCCTATAGTGACAAAGCTTTCACACAGAGGAGCAGATGACTGACAATAGTTTAATGTCTGAGCTATTTTCTTTTTAAGGTAAGCTGTATTTGAATGAGATGAAAGTCATGAGGTAAAAGAATGTAACCCTAGCAGTGGAATTCCATTTTTTGTTCAGCGAAGAGAAGTTTTGGGATATGGAGGAGCCTGAGGAGTTTTAGTATTTGAGCTGAATTGAAGGATGACCTCCCTCTTTTTCTTTGGTTTCCTATTCTTTGTGTCTAGTTGCTCACGCTCATTCCCAACTCCTTTGTACAAAGAAATCTCTGACCCATTTCTTCTGTGGCTGAAGCCCCAGAGGATCCCTGTCCCGCCGGGAGAAAGGTGTTGATAGGGTACTCAGGCTGTGAACAAAACTTTGCTCAGTTTACAAATTTCATTTTCTAAAGTCATTCCTGCTCCTGTTGATTCTTCCTGCACTTCCAGGTTTTGTGAGGGCCCTCTTCCTTGGAGTCCTGGGTATTCCTTATATGAAAGAGTTTTGCGTTCCCAAGGATGCTGAAGTGGCCAGCATCAAGAGGAAGCTGGCTGCTTCCTGCCATGGACCTCAGACTGCGCATGAGTTTATTCCAGAAATTCACGCTGCCTTCTTTCAGTCCACACCCTCACACCCCTTTGAGGTGAGAGTCCTTCTGAAGACCCGAATCTGATTGGTCACTGCTTCAGGAGGGCATCTGCCATATGGGGGGCTTCCCTTAGCTTTTGTCTCTTCCCTTTCAGGGAGACGGGGGGCTTTGCCAAGAGTCTGATCATTGAGAGCCTTTTTTCTCACAGGCATTTTATTCTGTGCTTCAGCTCATTCAACATTCACAGACAGTTGCATATTTACCCTAAAGATTCCAGTTTCCAAATTCCACTGATGCTTCAAAACCCAGGTATTGTCTAACACTCGTTATAAATTATTTTTTACTTTTCTCATTCATTCATTCATTCATTCCATCTCTCTCTCTCTCTCTCTCTCTCTCTCTCTCTCTCTCTCTCTCTCTCTCTCTCACACACACACACACACACACACACACACACACACACACACAGTTTGGGAAGCCTGAGTATAGCCAGGATATGCTGGCTACTTTAGCAAATGTAGAAATGCAGAATCTTACCCTCACTGAATGTATTTTTAAACCTAAAATCAGGGTATATGGTGGGGCCTTCAGAGTTTTCTGTTTTGTTTAGTTTTGAAGCAAAAGAATCCTAATGGAAAACCCGCTTAAGCCCTGGCTCAGTTGGTTAGAGCAGGGGTCCTCAAACTTTTTAAAGTGGGGGCCAGATCACGGTCCCTCAGAGAGCTGGAGGGCCGGACTATATGAATTACTAATTCCTACTGTAACACCTCGGCTGTGCTCACTGCCCAAAAAACCTGGCGAGCCGGATCAGACTTCTCTGCTGGCCGCATGTGGCCCGCGGGCCATAGTTTGAAGACCCCTGGGTTAGAGCATCATCCTGCACACCAAAGGGTCTCAAATGTTATCTCAGTCAGGGCACATGCCCAGGGTTTTGGTTCCATCCCTGGTTGGGGTGCATTCAGGAAGCAACTGATTGATGTTTCTCTCTCACATCTCTTTCCCTCCCTCCCTCACAGAAACCCCATTTAATGTCTTATTGCCTCTTATCAGCTCTGGTTGAGTAATGTGAGCATTCTTAAGCCAATCACAGACACCGGAGAAATGCAGTGTTCTGATTGGCTTAATCTCAAATTATTGGTTTACTCTGACCAGAGCACATGGACTGAATGTAGGAGGGTGGTGCCCCAGAGGGAGACAGGAATAAGTTACCACCAGCACAATAGCAAATGGATGGTGGGAGGCAAAACTCTAGCTATTCACAAAGAATTTTTTAACTTGTGTATATATAAAAACCAGATTGAGAGAAGTAATATGACTCCAGTGTATTGCCGTATCTGGGATATATGTTTTGTGCAATGACAAGCCTGTCAGAATATTTGTGATTTATGGTCACTGAACTGCTACCTCAATCCCTATGGTTTTTATAATTATTTGGTAATATCTTCTGAAGGAAACCAACTGAAAAGCAAACAGCGCCTTACCCAGTCCAGATATTGTTGGCAATTTTAAGAAAGCTTGTTTGAAAACCTATGTATTATATGTGCTGAGAACCTACAAATTGCTTTCACTGTTTTCCAGGGAAATATGAAGTGTTGTGAAGGCTGCCAACAGAATGTCCTGTCAGTGCCTTGGCAGACAAAGGAAGAGAAACGTTTGGAAAAGACATTGTTTTCCTTGAACTTACCGTCCAGCTGAATCTCAGCAGCTGACCTGAGGAAGGAGGTGGAAGAGGCTCATGAAATAAAATGCTGAGTAAGTGCTTTACTAATGGTTTCAGTGGGAGAGGTGCCACCTTCATGACTGTAATTCCAAGGGAAATACCCACAGCTTTTGAAGACACGAAAATGCCTCTGCTTGCATAGCACAACTTACTATGGTAAAGAGCCCTCAGCACATATTTATGTGGGCATCTTTTATGAACAGACTTTGGCTAACCAAATGATTCCCCTAAAGCTCATCACATTTCTAAGAAGGCAAGCAAAATTATTAATCATGAAATATTCATTGTTATTATTGCACATATTATAGCGTGAACACAGAACAGGGACATTATGTCAGGACAGTGGTCTAAGAGTGTTGGGGAGAGAGAACCATGCCGCATAAACTAGAAGGCAGGGCAACAGAGGAATGAATACTGGTGAGTAGAAGTCATTCCTTCCAAGAGCTTCCATGGAGAAGTTCTGTCCCAGCAGATGCAGGGTCTCATGCCAGCTTTGAGAAGTGTCGGGGCACCTTCATTAAAGACAAATCATGGCAAGCTTCTGGGGCATCAGAGACCTGAAAAGCTTGTCTCTGGTGGTCTTGGGTGGTAAAATCACTGGGATGGAAGATTTTTGTGTTTTATTTTATTTTCGTGAATAAAATTAACAGGATGTATTAATTTTTAGAAGAATTTTGTGCCAAAGGCCAATGGTCAGTCATTCCTAGGGTCTTGAAGTCTTCAAAGGAACAAGCTTAGGGACTTAGATGGCCACAGAGGAATTTAGAAGCAGAAGGGGCTAGTGGCTTTATCAGATCCAGAGCTATGAGGCCTGATGTCTGAGTTAAATTTCGTCTCTCTTTCCCCTTCTCCCATGTCCCATGTAAAGGTCAGGTTGTTGTCTTTCTGGAAATGGCCTCACGCAGAAAAGGTTTGGGTGGTGGCCTGAGAAGGAAAGCTCTACTTTTGGTGTTAACATGTTTTTTCTTTCCTACTTTTGGGGTCCTTTCCTTGGGAATACCTTTCCTCACCTTTGGAGAGGTGGGATCCTGGATGGCACTGGCTGCCTCTCAGGTAAAAGAAGCCCTCCATGTGGCTCAGGTTACAGGGGGCTCATGGTAGCACACAAGGTGTCTCTGTAGGACGTTGTTCCTGGGATAGCTGACTTACATGCAGGAAGAAGGGGAAGCTGGCACAGGTGGCCATGCAGAAGTGGATCATGAAGTTTTGCTGGTCCTGTTCCATCACTCATAACTGCCTGAGGGGGAATTTAAGTCCAGGTCAATCTGATGTCTAAGTTTATGCCATTTCTCTAAACTGTTGCTTCTTAGGAGCAGGGCCATGAAATACATTAAACCTATAATTTGAGATTAAGCCAATACATGGAAAGGCAGAGGGATGGGGAAAGAGGCTTCTAGAGGGGGTGGAAGAACAAGACAGGCCTAAGGCTGAGAAGACCCTGGGTGCACTAGGGATGGAAGGTGGGAGGGCAATTAGGGACCTCCGTGCTGGGACCCGAGGCTCCTGGAGAGTGGTGATGAGAAAGTCATGGTGGAGAATGTCAACGAAAGGGGCTTTGGGAAGCAGATGGAGTGGTCTGGGGAGCTGAGCAGACACAGGACACAGTATCAGGGACAAAAACCTGGTGGCCACTGTGGTCACCATGACTGATGTAGCTGGACTCCTTCACAGACAGGCCAACCCATCAGGCTCATTTCCATTACTGCCGCACGGAAGGTGGTGGTGTATTGGGGGCTGTGGCCTCTGCACTGTCAGTTGGGGAAAGTTGAGAGTGAAAGGGTTCCTGGCGGATGTCTCAGGGTCCCCACAACCAAGTTATGGCTGGATCTAGTTTGAACACTGGTGTGGAAGAGACACTGACAGTAGAGAAAGGTGGCTTTTGAAAGAAAAAGTGGTTCCTTATGAGCTGGTCAGTGCCACAAATGAGCAAAGAAAGCTCCTGGCTGGATAAACGAATGAGGTATTGGCTTTTCTTTCTTTCTTTCTTTCTTTCTTTTTTTTTTTTTTTTTGAGGGTTTATTTATTTATTTATTTATTTATTCATTTATTTTTATTTTTATTTATTATTATTATTATTTTTTTAAATAAATCTTTATTGTTCATATTATTACAAATGTTCCTCATTTCCCCCCCCCCCCATTGCTCTCCTCCACCAGGTTCCCACCCCACCCTCTGTCCTTTCCCCACCCCCTATTGTCCTCATCCATAGGTGCCCAGTTTATGTTCAGTCTCTTCCCACGCCCCCCTCTACCCTTTTTCCCTGAGAATTGTCAGTCCACTCCACTACCATACCTCTGATTCTATTATATTCACCAGTTAATATTGTTCATCAGATTTTTTTTTTTAATTCCCTTGGTTTTTAGATTCACTTGTTGATAGTTACGTATTTGTTGTTCATAGTTTTTATCTTTATTTACTTTCTCTTCCGAAAGAACCCCCTTCAGCAATTCATATAATTCTGGTTTGGTGGTGATGAATTCCTTTAGCTTTTTTTTATTTGTGAAGCTCTTTATCTGGCCTTCGATTCTGAGCGATAGCTTTGCTGGGTAGATTATCTTTGGCTGTAGGTTCTTGCTATTCATCACCTTGAATATTTCTTGCCATTCCCGTCTGGCCTGCATGGTTTCTGTTGAGAAATCAGCTGACAATCGTATGGGTGCTCCTTTATAGGAAACTACCTGCTTTGCTCTTGCTGCTTTTAATATTCTCTCTTTGTCTTTTGCTCTTGGAATTTTAATTATGATGTGTCTTGGTGTGGTCTTCTTTGGATTCCTTTTGTTTGGAGTTCTGTGCGCTTCCTGGACTTGTAAGTCTAATTCCTTCACCAGGTGGGGGAAGTTTTCTGTCACTATTTCTTTCAGTATGTTTTCAATATCTTGTTCTCTCTCATTTTCTGGGACCCCCATAATTCTGATATTGGTTCGCTTGAAGTTGTCCCAGAGGTTTCTTACATTATCTTCAACTTTCTGGATTCTCTTGCCTTCTTGCTTCTGTGGGGGAGTGTCTTCTGGCTCTTTCTGTTCCAAATCTTTGACTTGATTCTTGCGATCTTCCATTCTGTTTTTAGGACTCTGTATAATATTTTTTATTTCAGACAATGTATTCTTTATTTCTTATTGATCCCTTATTAGTTCTTGTTGATCCCTTATTAGTTCTTGTTGATCCCTTTTCATCTCCTCATAGGCCTTGTCGACCTTTTCTAGGAAATTCTTGAAAAACCTTATAAGTGTGGTTTTGAACTCTATATCCAGTCTCTTCTTTTCCTCCATTTCTTTTGTTTGTGCTCTATTTCCTTGTCTTGGCATTTTCACAGCTTCCCTGAGTTGGTAGGGTGGCTTTATGTGCTAAGGTGTCCTATATGTTTCAGTGAGTCAGCCTCCCAGTTACCTGAGGTGGACAGTCTTGGTGTAGCCCTTTGTGGGCTGTGTGTGCAGTCTTGTTGTTAAGCCTTGCTTATTGTTGTATCACTGGGAAGTGTTGATCTCCAAGCCAATTGGCTATGAGGATCAGAAGTGTCTCAGGTAGGAGGGTTTCTGTATACGGCTTGGATGGGCGGAGTCTTGGGGTGGCACAGCCAAGCTTTGTTGAATCCCGCACAATTGGTTGCAGGCACGCACACCTCTTTGGTATAGGTGCAGACAAGCTTTAGATTCCTGTCTGCCCCTCCCTAGGAGAGTCCTATTGGCAGCGAATGAGAAAGCTAGCCACTGGAAGGGCTTCTGTGCTCCGCTTGGATGGGGCGTAGTCTCGGGTGGTGCAGACAAACTTTGGTCAGCCCCTCCTTACGAGGGTCTGGTTTCTGAGTCCCGCAGTAATGGTCTCTGGCTTCACACACCTCCGAGAGATCTCTGCCCACTGCCTGACAGTCTGGCCTCTCCCTGTCTGGGGCCGTCTATCAGCGCAATAGGGTGGTTTTGTTTTCCTCCTGAACAAGAAAGCTAGCTGTGCATTAGCTGTCCACCCTCTCCGCGCGCAGGGAGTAAGTCAGCAGCGAACTCAGCCCGCCCTCTCTTCACTCAGCATGCCAGCAGGCAGCAAAGTCGGGCGGCCGCCTTTTCGCGCTCACAGTTTTCCGTACCTTCATAGTTCCTGAGGTTCAGCGCGCCTTCTCTCTCCTTCCCAGATGGTAGAGCCTCCCCTCAGCCAGCCGTCCGGCGCCTCAGGGTGATGTTTCCCCTGTTTTTCAGTTCTAAATTCAAACTTGTTGTGGTAGGCTGCATTCGGGTGTCTGCCCTATGCCGCCATCTTGTTGACTCCTATATCAAGGTATTGGATTTTCAAGAAATAAATTGCCTCCACCAATCCCTACTTACCTTTAGCACTTTGGGACCATATGGTAAGCATGCATTAGCTTTCCAAATAATAGGGAGGAAACTGGCTAAACCAAATAGAGACTTGCATGACTGAACTGTCGGAGACAGCGTGTGCAGCCTTTAGGTATAGCCTGACCTTCTGCATAGACTGACCAGGGCTCTGGCTCCGTTTTTCTGGCTTTTATCTGGCTTTGCAATCTTGTGGTTCAGCTGCAGCCCCGGTCTGGTTTGCCTTGGAGTTCGAGTGGCTGCTGCAGATTTAGGCTTCACATTCACACACTACTCTGTCCAGGACAAGAGAGCTTCTCTCTCCCAGATCCTCAAAAGCCCTGAGTTTTATTCTACTTGGACCAGTGACTCTGGTGAAGAGGAGAGGCTTATGCTGATTGATTTAGGACTTTTGGAGCCAATGTCAGGAATGGGAATGGTAGGCCAGTTCCACTCAGACCTTGTGCCTTCTACTCATGGGAGAGGAGAGGGACAGATGTTGGTGGGAAGCAGCGGCGTGTGCAGCCACCCATGTCCTCTCCAGGGCTGGTCACTTTCTCACCAATGAAAAGGACAGGACCATCCACGCTGTGCTACTAGGAAGTGTGTGGAAGAGAAAACTAATCATGTTTACACCAGCAGGACAGAGGCAGGGCCACCGCTGGAATGGGTGCGGTACCACAATGTACAACCCACGGTTCTTTTTTGAAATTAATGAATTGCCTTATAAACGTAGTACTAGAAATTGATATTAAATAGTTGGTCTAGATGTAGCATTTGTAAGGGTTGCTGCTTGCTCCAGGTAAGCTATTACTGGAGTATGTAATAGTGTTTTCCAAGTAATTGAACACTTAAAGTGAATAACAAAAATTTACTATGAAAATGAAGTATTTAAGTAAATAACATTTTCTTTCTACTCCCCTCCCTCATATAACTATGCCAACTGCAGCAAAGGCAATGATTACAGAATCATAGACTTGTCACAGAGATAGATAGGTGGATGTTAGGTAGATAGGTGATTGATAGGCAGATGATAGATGGAGAAGATGAATCCCCTGCCTTTACCATGCTTTCCACAAAGATCTTCATAGACACAGGCTTCTGGTTGCTTCCCGTTCGGTAGGACACAAATAGGTTGATGCCAGCTCTTCGCCCACTCAAACGAGAGCACAGCATCTGCGTCTCCTTGTGTAAAATTAATGTGAAAATCAGCATGTTTTCCTTGTCTCCATCTCTATGGCGATCTGGCTCAGGTAGGGTAACGCACTGCACCAGCTCCAGCGGTAGCAACAGAGCACACACCCCCTCTCTCTTTCAGGGTATGGAAACCTCAGAACGGGCCTTTCCTCTTGTAGATGCTCAGAGGGGCTTCCTTTATGTGTCCTGGTTCATCAACGCAAGAGAAGTCTGAGATGATGTTGGATTTTTGAGCCTCTTGGGAATGTGCAAATGGTTCATTGTTCACAATATTGGGAGATAATCACCACTATCAGCAAAATAACACTTCTGAGGAGACAGGATTGAGTAGTGTGATGGCGCCAGAACAGTGCACCTTATCACTGGGACTCTACAGTGTGACAGCTTGTAGCTTTGGGTCTAAGTAAGGACATGGCTGCTTTTCTTTTTGGTCTGTGGAAGGGCTGCAAGGAGGCCCAGATCCCAAATCTGTCCCCCATGGGTCTGTCTAGGGGCTAACATTTCATTTAAAATTGAACTTTTTTTTTTTTTTTTTTTGTAAGACCCGTGTATCTAGACTTAGCTGATGGTATGTTACAGCTCAGGCACAGTTTTATTCCCTATTTTATGCAAGGACCCTCTTTCATTTATTTTATTTCCATTTTTTTTTACTTTATCCCACAAGCCCACTCCAGTTCTTTCATTTCATAGGAGCCCATTCTAGAATATTTTATGTGCATCCCTCCAATCCACTTTCCATGTGTTTATTTAGATAAGTCTAGTCTTAAAAACATAAATTCGGCGTGTGTTTTAATTTATGAAAATGACTCCGTGCGAAGGACCTCATTTTGTTACTTTTTTCTACTCAATATGTTTTTTAGATTTATCTGTGTTGCTGTATTAAAAACCAAATCCATTACTTTCCTCTCCTGCAAGGCTTTCTATCACAGACACATTCCACCATTATTCATCCAGAGGGACAACTCGGTTGTTCTCTTTTCTTTGCTATCGCACACAGTGCAGTGACAGGCATACTTGTATGTGTATCCTTGTCGTGGACGTGGGTAAGAGTGTCTTCCAGATAAGTTAGAAGGCATGGGGCTGCTTGCTGTCACTCACATACCTGCTGGGTCTGAAGTGATTCTGCTGAGAAATCAGCTGGCAGCCTCAAGGGAACTCGTTTGTAGTAAACCAACTGTCTCCCTCTTCTGCCTTTAATATTCTCTCCTACTCTTTAACCTTTGCCACAGAGACCCCTGTGACTCCTCCCAGCCAGGCACTGGCTAATAATTCTTCCATTTTTGACAGTAATCTGGTGTTTCATCCTGGAACCAGTTCTTGTGTCCTACCAAGAGGGAAGCAACCAGAAGTCTGTGGCTGATGAGATCTCTGGATAAAATATGCCGTTTTCTTAATTTAATGTGCAGTTCTCTGATTACCACTGAGGTTGAGAATTTCTTCATATACTTGTCAGCAATTGGGGGTTCCCTGTCTGTGAGTTGCTATATCATTTGCCTATATACTTTTAGAATTATTGTCTTTTTTAAATTGTTGATATGTAAGAGAAAATCAAGGAGAAGGGTATTATGTAAACAGCCATTTCTTTAAATATTGTCCTGTTGACATAGGGGTCATTTCTAGTTTGGGATAAAGCAGCAGGTTAGTTTATTATGTGAAAATTTCTCAGTGTAATTATTTACTATAATAACAGACTAACACAGAAAAAATATATCCGTCTCAATAGATAAGAAAAAACATTTGACAACATACAACACATAATGAAAACCCTCAGAAAAACGAGAAATAAACCTGAAAGAGTATTTATGAAAAACTTAGAGATAACATCATACTCTATGGTAAAAGATGGAATGATTTCCACCCAAGTTTGGGGAACAAGGGAGGCATGACAGTTCTCAAGGCATTTATTTAACATTGTACTGGAAATCATAGCCAGTGCAATAGAGCAGGAAAAATATTGGGAAAGAAGAAGTAAAACTGTATGCACAGATTACATCATTATCTCCTTAGAAAATCTTAATTAACCTGTAAAAAAGCTATTAGACTATGTAAGTGATTTTATAGGCTCATAGGACACAAGGTCAAATGTACAAAAATAAATTATATTTCTATATATACTAGCCATAAAATCAACAACTTAAAATTTCAAAATAAAAACCAACAGAACACCATTTAAAGTAGCATTAAACTATAAAATTATTTAGGGAAAATATAAATGTTCAGGGTAAGATTTGTTAAATATACACAAAATCTGTATATACTGAATGTATTTTCAGTATCCTGAAAAATCATTCCTGCGGGGGGGTGGGGGGGGGGGCGCGGGGCAGGGAGGAGAGGAAGAGACTTCCAGTTTCTGATTCTGCATTTAAGGAATTGAGAAATCACCTTTCCAACCTAACAACAAGTAAAATGTGAACCATATATTGGATAAAGGACTTGTATTCAGCATATGTATGTTCAGAGATCTCTTAAAACTCAGTATTGAGAATTAAGCCCAATTTTAAAAATTAGGCAAAGATTTGATAAGATTCTTTATCAGAGAACATATAGGAGTGGCAAATAAACATATAAAAAGATGCTCAACATCATTTGTCATAAAGGAAATTCAAATTAAAACCTTAGTGAGATACCAGTACAAACACATTCACATGGCTAGATTAAATAATACTGAGTGTCAGAGAGGATGTGGACCAACCGGTACTCTTGTAAATTGCTGGAGGGAGACCAAAATGATATAGCCACTTGGGAAAATAGTTTGGTGGCTTCTTCTAATGTTAAACACATACCACATGACCCAATCATTTCAATTCTAGATATTTATCCTAGAGAAATGAAGCATATTCCAGATAAAAGTTTGTATGTGACAGTTTATAGCTTTATTCAAAATAGACAAATAGTGGAAACAATGCAATGTCCATTATCAGGAGAATTGTGATATACCATATTTACACAACGGAATATTACTCAGCGATAAAAAGGAACAAGGTAATGATAAGTACACCCCACAAATACAGAAAAAAAAGTGATATTTTAATTGAAAGAAGGCTGGCCCCAAGGACTATATATCCTATGCTTTCATTTTATGGCATTCTAGAAAGAGCCAAACCATAGCGACAGGATGCGTATCAGAGACTGCTTGGGGTGATGGGCACATGATGCAGTGTGCAGATGATGCTTTATTGAGCTACGCACTTGAAACCTGAATAGTTTTGTAAGCCAATGTCACCCCAATAAATTATATATAAAGAAAAAGAAAAGTGAAATATTCTGATTTTAAATTGCTAAATAGTTTAAAAATGAAAAAAAAAAATTGTGCAGGCCTAATGTCTATTAGATTTGACCCAAAAAGTTTGAAACATCTAGTCTGTATAATTTTCTTTTAATGTAAGATTAAAAACCAAAAGAGGAATTTTGTCATAGGTAATGTTCAAAGATCTGGCATATTATATTGGATTTTTATATGACATACTACTTTAAATTATCTTGGCTCGTATATTAGGATTTTCTAGAGAAATAGAACCAATAGCAAAAAAACCCCACAAATAAAAACAAAAAAACAACAACAAAAAACAATTGCATGTGTACTTATATAGTACTAGAGGCCCGGTGCACAAATTTGTTCATGGATGGGGTTCCTCGGCCAATTAGGGCTGGCCACAGGAGGTTGGCTGTGGGAGCTCACTGACTATCAGTGGGAATCTCCTGCATTGAGCTGGTGGTCAGTGCATCGTCATAGTGACTGGTTCGGTTAACTGGTTGTAACTGGTTGTTCAGTTAACTGGTTGCATACACACACATATAGATTAGACATAGATATGCATATAGATGTATCTATCTTTGGAGAGATTTATTTTAAAGAATTGGCTCATGTGATTATGGAGATCCAGGAAAAAGCAATGTTTCAGTTCAAGGACCAAGTCTTGATCCAGGAAGGTCAATCTTTTGTTCTAGTCAGGCCTTCAACTGATTGTAGGAGGCATGCGCACATTAGGAAGGACATTATGCTTTATTTAAAGTCTACTGATTTGAATGTTAATATCACCCAAAATCACTCTCACAGAAACATTCAGAATGTTTGAACGAATACCTGGGTACCATGGCCCAGACAACAGTCAGTCAGTGGATAAAGGCAAGACAATTTAGACAGAGTGCTGGGCTTTGTTTGGGGCAGGAGCAGCGATCATCAGGGCTGTAATCAGCTGTCTTAGATTTGGGGACTATGTTCCATTGGAATTGTCACTAGGCCACAAGTTGGCAGAACACCCAGGGACCTGGGAAATGGGGCAGCAGCTGTTTTTCAGAATCCACAGCCCTAATACATCAAGCTTCAAGGGAAAGGCCAAAGTCAGGCTTTTGCTGCTGCCTGGGACAACTCCATTAATCAGCACTGGCCTCAGGATTCAAAGCCAGGAAGCTGAGAAATTGAAGGCTACCACTTCTGAGTCTGTGCATGAAGATTTGACCTGGCTCCGGGTAATGCTTGGAAATGAACAGAATGCCTGGATTTGCATGCATATTATACCTAAGACCCTCCCCACACACCCTCTCCCCTAAAACCATTATTTATTAATCCAGGCTTCAAATGAAAAAAAAAAAACAAAACAAAAAAAACCCAGCTTCCTAGAGAGGCACAGAGGTGTGGGAGAGCAAATCACAGGGCCAAGTTTGGATTCAACCACCATTACTCAGAGCCTGAGTTGTGACCCAAGTGCTCTGCAAGGTCAGGGGCAGAGGCCTTGTGCAGAGGGGCTGTAGATTCAGCTTCTAACTCTGGGCAGTTTCCAAGGTTTGGGGACACAAAGCAACCACTCCTACCCTCAGCATCCTCATCTCACAAACAGGAGAGTTTCCTAGATGAGCTTGTCTCCTACGTTTTGGCTACATACTTTTTGATTGCCTTTTCATCTGTCAATGATTCTGTAATATCATTGTTTACAGAGAGAACTAACTGGGAATGGAGTCTTTCCTCTAGCATGGTTGATCCAAATTTGCTTTTTATTACTGGCAATTTTAGAAATATTTCTTTCAGTTTAACAATTCATTCTTGGAAATGTCATTCTTGGAAATTCATTCATGTAAATTTTTAGGGTAGTTGTCATATTTGGGAAATGCTCAAATACATATTTTTCTTATATGTCTCATCTGTTGACATATGTGCTTAAATATTTGTGCATAACCATGAAATTGGACAGTTTGGTTCTTAATACGATTTCTACATTCTTAGATGCATCTTTGTCTTCTTTAATATTTCAAAGGTCTTTACCAAATCACATTGATATGCTGTTAGAGGAATTGGGTAAACCATCATTAAAATGTATAAAAATAGGCAAGAGAGAAAAGTTAATGAAGATGAAAATAATGCCTTAAAGGAGTGAGACAGACTGCATTGACTAAGAAGGAGTGGACATGTGCTATGTACCTCTTCACCAGACAGGCTGGTTCAGGGGATGGCGTACCTTGGTCAGTTGTTTCTTGTTTGAGGAACATGGCGGGCATATGCTGTAGCAAGATGGTGGAGCAGGTGAGAGGAGACGCCAGACCAAGGTGGGCCTCCAGTGGTTACTAAAAATTCTTTGCTCCCGCATGCTGTGGTCCTGCCAGGCGCCCACACTGCTACCAGTGCTGGCCCTGCTCACACCTGCTGCCACTGCCAGAGCTGCCACTCACACCCGCTGCTGGCGACCAGTACAGGCCCCAATCACTTGGTGCTGTCAGCCAGTGTGAGCGGTGGCTGCTGGCCCCATTCACCCCTAAGGACTTCTCCACCTCACCCTGCTCCCAAGGGGCAATTGGGGGAGTAGCTGCTGCTTACACCTGCTGATGGCACCAGTCCCACTCACACCTGTTGCTGGCGCCGGCCCAAATCACTCTGTGCCATCAGCCAGTGCGAGCGGGGCCAGTGCCGTCAGCACATGGGAGCAGCAGTGGCGGGAGCGAGGCTGCCAGCAGACAGGAGACTGGGAGTTGTGGCAGGAGAGGCCGGGTGAGGGTGTGGAGGATGGGCCTAGACCCACCCCTGTGCCCACTGCAGCCTCACAGCGCACAGTTCCTTTTAAGGTGCATGAATTTGTGCAGTAGGCCTCTAGGAGATAGACAGATAGATAGGTAGGTAGGTAGGTAGGTAGGTAGATAGATAGATAGATAGATAGATAGATAGATAGATAGATAAACAGATAGATAGTACTGCATGTGGGAGCAAAAAGGGTTTTGCGACAGGGTCCTGGGTCCCTGACTTCTGTATGGAGATGCTTCTCTTTACAAACGGGTACACTTCTGTGTTATGGAAACTATACATATTGCACTGAATGTATTCTTTTTTTGCTTTGGACATTTGGAAGCTCCTATCAAACCATGTGACCTTAGTAATTGTGAAGGACTGCGTGACATTGACGTTTAGAAATTCTGGTTTCAGTGTCTGATTCTAATAGTTGCTAATCAATTTTTCTTTTTTGCCTATTGTATACAGATTTGAAAGGCACCATAAAGCTTATTTGGAAAAACAATAGCGGTATAAGTAAAAGAAATATAATGTTTTGGAGGGAGAACACCTGAGATGGAGTTGAGCAAGAGTAGTTATAAATTTACAAAGCTGAGATGGGGCCTTGGCCGGTGTGGTTGAGTGGGTTGGGCATTGTCCTATGCAGAGGAAGGTTCCCAGTCAGGACACATGTCTGGGCTGTGGGCTCAATCCCTGGTAGGGGTTCTTCAGGAGGCAACCAATTAATGTTTTCCTCTCATATCCATGTTTCTCTCTCTTTCCCTCTCCCCTATTCTCTAAAAATCAATACAAATATTTGAAAATAACTGAGATAGGGAGGAAATGGTAAGGGGACAGGAATAGGGAATTATTGATGGGATCAAGATTTAAGATCAATATTTGAGAGAGTATTAGCTGAAATCGGAGCATGAGGCCAGTTCAGGAAAGTGGGGGTTGGGAGGAAGCTCCCAGCCATATCCCATGGCAATCTCATTGCCTCTTGTTACTTAGTTAGCCATGGGTTGTTATTATTTTTTTTTTTTGTCTGAGTATTTTAGAGTTTTCTCTTTATCTTTTCACTATGACACATCTACTTGTGTTAATCCTGCTTTCTACTCAGAGCAAATTTTTAATTTGAGAACGTCTGTTTCTTTTCAGTCTTAGAAATGTTCTACTTTTATCTCTGAAATATTGCTTGTTCACTCTCCTATGTATCTCTTATCTGTTCTTTCTGATAATTCTCTCCATTACGGCTACCCTTGAGGTCATTTCCTCTGAGTCAGTTCTTATACTGTGTCCAGTTCTTACATATCTGCACTTCGCCTATTGAGTTTATCTCAATAACTACATATTTAATTTCTAGTTTTTTAATAGTTTACTGTTATTTTAATTTCTGCCCATTTTTTTTCTTGTAATTTCTGTCCCTTTTATCATTTTTCTTCTCACTGAGGATCCTAGGCCTTTATTTAAAGTCATTGTCAGACTGTATATAATTTTACTTTCATCTTGGGTGAATTCATGTTTGATTATTTATTCATTTATGTTGCTTCCTATATTTGATTGAATTTGATTTCCTAATGTGTTTTGAAATGTTTGTTGGCAAGCTCATCTGAAAAGGGAGGTCTTGCACCACCACCACCCTATCCAAACAGGTACTGTTTCAATCAGGATACATTTGACTTCATGTGAGAGGAAATCCAACCAACACTAGTTAAACCAAGGGTGGGGAATGTCTGGCCCGGGGGCCTCATAAGGCCCAAGAAAGCACGTGGCCTGTTCCTGCCAAAGCATGAGTGGTGATTTAATGAGATGTTTGACCAAATATAGCAGGCTAATTTTTAAGTTGACCATTTTGTAGGGCCCACAAATGATGTTATAAATATCCAAATGGTCCTTCGGAGAAAAAAGTTTCCCCACCCCCGGATTAAACAATGTGGAATGTATTATTTACTTTAGAAGTACAAAGGCTTGGTGGTCTGGGGTCCACCGAGTGCTCCGACCATGTCAGAATTCCAGGCCAGTTTACCTTCTTTTCCTCAATAGTTGCAAGTGGCTGTCTCATGTCTCCGCTTCCGGAACCCTATCATTGCACAGTAACATATCAGATGAGATGAGAGATGTAGGCAGAAAACAGTAGCTCCCCCCCCCCCCCCCCCCCGCATCTTCCCATACAAATGCTTTATTTGTAAGAAAATCTTTCCTAGAAACCCTAAACAGTGAGCCTGACTTGGACCCCTCACTGGATATTCAGTACATATACTTTCTATTCCTACAGGAATAAACCTCCAGACATCCCAGACCCGTGGTCGGCAAACTCATTAGTCAACAGAGCCAAATATCAACAGTACAACGATTGAAATTTCTTTTGAGAGCCACATTTTTAAAACTTAATCTTCTTCTAATGCCACTTCTTCAAAATAGACTCGCCCAGGCCGTGGTATTTTGTGGAAGAGCCACACTCAAGGGTCCAAAGAGCCTCATGTGGTTCGAGAGCTGCTGTCTGCCGACCACAGTCCCAGACTAACTGAGCGCTTAAAGACAGCAGCTTCAGCATCTACTAACCACTTTAGATTTCTCTTCCATTTCACAGCATAGACACAGCCATCTTGATTTTGAACTATACTATGACTTTTTAGCAATTTCATTTTATATTTCATGTGTTATTACTATGTGCTTAGATTGGAGGAAAGGAATGATCCTTCCAATAATATATTTACAATGCTCTCTTCATCCAAATCCTACTCTTTTTTTCTTTGTTTAAATTATGGGATGTGAGTTGTGTGTTGGGATCAAACTCACACCACTAGTGGGAATGCAGTTCACTTGGAATGAAGGATGTGGGCCAAGCTGGTAAGGAGCCAGCCACCTCTCATATCCCTCCTGGATGTGTGAGGCACAGGCGAAGCGCAAAACAAATAAATACCTTTGTGATACATGTACAATTTGAAAGGATGTACCTGCACATTCAACTGACTAACACTTGAGGGCAGAGTTTAAGCCCAGATATACCTTCCATATGAACTTGAAGTCCAGAATCAACCTCCAAAGCTTTGAATTAGCTACACTGTGGCAATTGTGGAGAGGATCAATATTTAGCCTTGGTTGGTTAATTTTCACATTAGTTAACTGGAATGTGATATACCATTTGGAAATGATAGGGGGTAGGATAGCAACACCTTGACTCCAAAACCCTTTTTGCCTGCTCAGTGTGCTCATAGGAGGGTCTTTTCTAGATTTCTCCCATGGGAGCACATATTTTATGGATGAGTTACAACAGCAGCCGAACAACACATTTCATGTGGCCTGCACTGATTTGTGTCTTACTGTCTTTTCCAGACTGGCTGGTCCAGTTTTGGAAAAGAGGTGGGGTTGTTTCAAAGGCTTTCTTTCAAAGGCTCTGTTTTGGGAACTCATTTTTCCCCTTTTTATTTCAAAGGAAAAAGAAAGTTACTTCTGTGCAGTGTATTTACTAGCCGCTGTTCCAAGGGGATTGAAGTTCAGCATTTCAAAGGCCTTGTTTTCAGAATCCTTTTCTTTCCGCTATATTTTTTTTAAAGATAAAAAGTTAGTTCCATACGGTTTATTAAGGAAGTTTTCTAAGATTCTTCGAGGACAGCTTCTGGAAGGGCTGCCTGAAGCCTGCACCACTCATTTCCCAGCGTCTGGTCTGTGACTGTGCAGGCAGAACGGGGCTTTGGCTGTGACTTCTGTGGGCAGGGGCCGTCTCCAGCCTCCGTACCTCCTTTCCACACCTGGGCTCTGCTTTACAACTGCTCAGCTGCTCAGCTTCCGGCTGTGCTCAGGCCCAGCTCAGCCTCCGACCACTTCCGCCTTCATGTCCATGTCCATGTCCATGTCCATGTCCATGTCCATCTCCATGTCAGCCACTGACCTGCTCTGAGCCTGGGCACAGACTGCCTCAGCCCCACAGTTCCTCCAGGGGTGTGGAGCCTCGTCTCCACCCACATCCGCTGAGACAGTGGCCCTTAGAGCTGCCTCTGCCAGTCTGTCTCCTGGTGAGTCAAGCTGTAACCCGAGGTTCCTAAGGCTCCATTTTGCCACTACACATGGTGTCCAGCCTTCACATTCCCCTTGCTCACTTCTCAGGTGCTACCCAGGGGGTAAGGGAGAGGGTTGAGCTAATTGCATGTCAGGATGGATCTCACAGAAGCTGGGATAAAGCACACGGACAGTTACCTCCCTGTAAGGGTGAGGCCCGGGAGTGCAGGAAGCCAGCACACATCAGGGTCATGCAGCCATGGGAGGGGTCTTTGTCCTGTTGACTTAGGGAGCCTGCTGTCGTCCACATCAGGGTTGGCAAAAGATGGCCCATGGGCCAACTTCAGCTTGCCACCTGTTCTGGTAAATTACGGGGACACAGCCACACTCGTTGGTTCACGTTTTGTGTATTATTGCTTACAAGCCAGAGGCAGGTAGTGGCAGCAGAGAGCACATGGCTCTCAGGGCCCAAAGCATTTCCTAACTCACTCGTTGCAGCCACAATTGGCCACCCCTGGTCTTCAGTCTGTAGAGGAGGAGAAACTTGAGACTTCTTGCAAAGCCCCAAGACTGTGGTCAGCAAACTGCAGCTCACGAGCCACATGTGGCTCTTTGGCCCCTTGAGTGTGGCTCTTCCACAAAATACCAGGCCTGGGTGAGTCTGTTTTGAAGAAAGGGCATTAGAAGAAGTTTAAGTTTAAAAAATTTGGCTCTCAAAAGAAATTTCAATTGTTGTACTGTTGATATTTGGCTCTGTTGACTAATGAGTTTGCCGACCACTGGCCTAAGAGATTCAGGAAGCCTTCCTACAGCTTGTCCAGTTCCTTATATCTGCTCTGGGTGTTGAAGTTAGTGTTGCTCACCATGCACTGAGATAAATCTACGTGCATTTTACTTTGCCTGTGCCCCAAGGAATGTTATGTTAATAGGAAAGGATGGAGCTACAGAAGATACTGTACTATTAGGAACAATAAACATTGTGGTTATTTGCATCTTGGTGAAGGGTTTGGGATGTTACAATATTTGCGTTGGTGACATCCCACTAGATATGGTGAGGCAGTAAAATTCTTCGACCACTCATCCCAATCTATTGTCTGAGCTCAAACCCCCTTGGTGGTCCCCAAGGTCAAGGAACACAGCAGAACCATGGGCTGCGATAGCTGTCAGTCTGAGAATAAGCCACCACATTCATCCCCTGCCCCTGGAATAGCTGGGCCAACATGGTGGACAAAACTTGTGGTTTATCTACCTTGGTGACCATATCAGCAAAAGGCCCCAGGTCTGCTGTGAGAGAGGAGTTCTGAGCACGAGGATCAAGGACACAGCTTTTCGCTCACAAAGCAAGGCTGTTCTCCATGGTTGTGGTAAAGAAAATATACTTAGACCTAGGAAATAAGGCAAATGTGGAGGCAGATGTCCTTTGAATGGATAACTGGCTCAACTGAAGATTGTTTAAGCCGTTATGAGAATGTCCCTGTGTTTGACCTTGCTATTTACTATTGATTGGAATCCAGACATTGTAAAATTACATGCTCACTGGCAGTTGTGTTTGACAGAGGTTTTATTGCTCTGTAGGGCAGTAACTAGTTTTGCATCTGGCCTAGCAATCTTTTAAAAAACATTTTTCTTTTTTTCTAGCGATCTTATTCAAGCATTCTTTTTAAAAGTGCCTTTTATTGATGGGCTATACAGACCCTGTTCCTCACAGGCTCTTGGAAGCAGCTCGATTATCTTATTGGCTTGTAATGATGGTGAAAGGAATGCCCAGCCCTATTTCAAGCCTCTTCTCCTTTAATGTATTCTAACCTCTCATTGGCCAAAGCAAAACATATCAAACTCAAGGGCAAGGAACTTCTCAAAGGAGATGGGAATAGGTATTAACAGAACAAGTCTCTAGCCTACAGTTAGGGTGAATTTTGAGTCAGTTTGGCTGCGCCATGGGATGCTCAGATAGCTGGTTAAGTATTCGTGTGGGTGTGTCTGTGAAGGTGTTTCTGGAAGAGATTACCATTTGAATTGGTGGACTGAGTAAGGATAAGGCCTCCTCACTGGGAATGGGCATCATCCAGTCTGCCCAGGCCATGAGCTATATGTAGCATTGGCCTTGCTGGCTTCTCCAGGGTGCAGTCAGAGATTGTGGGTCTTCCCAGGCTCCATAAGCACCTGAGCCAATCTGTCTATCTATCTATCTATCTATCTATCTATCTATCTATCTATCTATCCATCTTCTATATATCATCATTCCATCCACCCATCTATCTATATGTAATCATCTACCTTCTATTGGCTTTGTTTTCCTGGAGAACTCTAATACACTTACCAAACTGGGGCATTTGATTAGCAGAACTCATTGCAATGCACTCACTGTCAGATGCTTAGAACAGGTAAAAGGATCCTATGCTATATAAAATATCACAGAATCGGTGCACAAAATTCGTGCACAGATGGGGAGGGGGTCCCCTCAGCCTAGCCTGCACCACCTCCCTATCTGGGACCTCTCGGGGGATGTCTGACTGCTAGTTTAGGCCCGATCCTGGTGGTGGTGGAGGGCAGTTAGGAGCAATCAGGCTGGCGGGGGGTGGGAGGAGGGAATTAGGGGCTACCAGGCAGGTAGGCAGGTGAGCAATTAGGAGCCAGGAACAAGGAACTTCTAGGATCGGGCCTAAACTGGCAGTCAGACATCCCTTGGCTCCTAATTGCTCACCTGCCTACCTGCCTGATAGCCCCTAATTTCCTCCTCCCACCCCCCACCAGCCTGATTGCTCCTAACTGCCCCCCCACCAGCCTAGTCGCCCCTAACTGCCCCCCACTGCCAGCCAGGTTGGCCCCAATTGCCTTTCCACTCCTGCTGGCCTAGTCACCCCTCATTGCCTCTCCTGCCAGCCTAATTGCCTTCAGCTGCCCCTCCCCTCTGCTGGCCTGGTTGCTTAATGCAGCCTGCTGTCCTTCACTAACCCCCTGGTTGTAGGCAGCCATGTTGTGAGGGTGTGAGGTTTAATTTGCATATTACATCTTTATCGTATAGGATAAAAATACAAACTGACCTCGCAGCACAAGTCCTCCTTGCAAATTGTATGTGTATCACATGAAGTGTGTACCGCAGACTTGGTTGAACATAGTGAAGGTAATAAGTGAATCCCACTAATTCAAACATGGTAAAGCCATAATCCTGTGCAGGTATGATAGATGAGATTCAAAAAGAAAGAATGTCAGTTGTCACGACTTTGTAGATAAACAGATACAGTTGATAATCATGTTCAGAAAAGAGCAAAAACATCTAGGATGGAACAGAAACTTTGCATCAGAGGTGGGTGGGAGACGCTATAACCTGGGGGTCAAATCTAGCCCCACCCCAGTTTTGTCAATAAAGTTTTATTTGAACACTGTATGCACATTTGTTACAGGTAGTCTATGGCTGGTTTTGCTATAATGACAGGGTTGAATAGTTGCAGCAGAGACCACAGGGTCCACAAAGTCTGAGAAATTTTCTTTCCAGTCCTTTACAGGGAACGTTTGCTGACCCCTGGTCTACAAGAATGGCCCAGGCATGATCTGGCCTGTTTTCGAGCTTCCTCTGGATAAAGCCAGCAAGGTAACAGTCCGGGCAGCATGGCCAGCGCTGCGAACCCTGCAGGGAGAGACCTGGGGCCGCCATGGAGGTGCAGGGCAGGCGTCTGTTGGAGGACCTGCTGAGTGCTTCTGCCCCTGCGCCTTCTCAAGTTTTCTAGAAAAAAAGCTTCCCAAAGGGAAAATGTTCTGGGTATCACCATCCCTCAAGGATTAGGAAGGTTTACCTCTGTCACACCTGGAGCTGCAAACAAGAGATATTTATTAGAAAAGGCAAAAGCAGCAGCAGCGGCGACAGGCACAGGCAGAGCCGGCTGCTCTCTCCCTGGTGACATTGCCGGGATTAAAAATAGCCGTTCTGCTTGTCCTTCAGCCCCGTATTGAACTGAAGCCTCCGAGCCCACGCTCCTTAGCTTCATGCTTAATGAAGCATAATTTGTATTAATAGCAGCTATTAAATCTAGAGTGCTTAACAGGAATTAGAGCAGAGGCCCTGAGCCACCGAGCTCCTCGAACTCGGTCCCCTGAGAGCTGAGCTCAGGCCGAGCGCCCGCAGTGAATCTCGGGCCTGGTGATGTGAGGCAGCTGCAGGGTAGGAGGAGGAGCAGGTGGAGCAGGCGCACAGCCTGCGATGGGGTTCTCACTCCCAGGTCCGAGTGCTGGCCCCTCCATAAGGGCTGCATCCCCGAAAAAGCCAGGGTTGGGTGCTCGAGGACAGTGCACTTGGCCATGTTACACACCCGTCAGATTTGGGTTCTGCTATGTGACCAGGCTCTAGGAGTTTTTTTGTTTTTGTTTTTAGATCTTATTTTTCTTTTAATTTTCTTTTCTTTTAAAAAAAATATTTTATGGGTTTTAGAGAGGAAGGATGAGGGAAAGAGAGATAGAAGCATCATTGACCGACTGCCTCCTGTACGCCCCACAGCCTGCAATCTGGGCATGTGCCCTGAGTGGGAATTGACCTGTAACCTCCTGGTCATCAGAGGTCGCTGCTCAACCACTGAGCCACTCCAGTGGCCTGTTTTTCCATTACAGTTAACAGTCAGTATTGTTTTGTATTAGTTTCAGGCGTGCAGAGTAGTTGTTAGACAATAAGATAGTTTGCAAAGTGTTCTTCGGACCTCGTGTTTTGTCATTACTTGAAAAATAGATAAAATTGACTAGGGATACTATAAGGGGTTGCTAGGAAGAACACGAAGAGACAGATAGAAACGAAGACTTGATGTGGGTTCTCCACCTCTCTGGCTTCCCGCCTTCTTTAAATCCAGCTCTATTTTAAATAAACCCAGGTTTCTGCAGAAAATTACTGTGGGAAGCAAATGAGCGCCTCCTAAACCTGCATCAGCGAGTGATTCCTTAGTGGCCCAGGTATTTTCTCTGAGCTGTGAACCCTCTGCATGAATGTCTGTCTCCACAGCCGTGTTGGCACCAGCCCACATGCTCCTTAAGGGCAGTGGCAAGAGAAGAGGCCTCTCAGGTTGGACTCCTCGTTGCCTGGCATAGGACCTGGCACGAGGTAGGTGTGCGATTGTGAGGTTGCTGTGGTCACTGCTATTTTACAATTAAGAAGACAGTGTTAGCCCTGCTGCTGCAGCTCAGCACTGTCCCATGCGCCGAGAGGTCCTGGTTTGATTCCTGGTCAGGGCACATGCCAAGTTGCAGGCTAGATCCCCAGCAGGAGGCAGCCAATCAATGTGTCTCTCTCATCGAATTTACTCTCTAAAATAAATAAAAACATTTAAAAAGAAAAAAAAAAAAAAAAAAAAAGAAAGCAGTGTTAAACACAGGGTCTCATTGTCTGCCTTAATATTACCATCAGGTGTTTGCCCTTGGGCCAGTCAGTTCATCTGGGCCTCAGTTTCCACACCTGCAAAATGGGATTAATAGTAAAACAGTCTCATAGAGTGCTGAGAAGATTAAAATCACGCACTTAGGCCATGCATGTTACTTTCCCCAGACGTTCCCCAGCTTCTTCCTACCAGAGCAGGGAAGGTAGCGGGTCCTTCAGTACACAGCCTGCAGCTTCCCCTGACCTTGCCTGCTCGGTGTGAATGTCCTTCTCTGCACTGGGCTGGCGCTGGCCCCCTGGTGAGGCCTGGCTCCACCAGCCGCTTCTGCTCAGCACGTGGGCAGGAGGGAGACAGCAGCAGAAAGTGAAGCTTCAAAGAAATGATGAAGCCCACAGCCTCCCTTTGGGAGGTAAGGTCTGAGGCCAGCCGTTATGACCATGCCCGGGTCCCTTTAAACGTGCCCAGGAGAAAAATGCCTTTAATTCTACTAAAGCCGGGAGCAGGAGGATTGATAACAGCTCTGCTCGTGGACTCAGGCAGCCCATGGAAGACCTGGCCATCATGAGCCTGAGCACCCTCCGAGGGCCTGCAGTGGGAGAGGAGGAGACTGTCCACTGCTTGGTGAGGAGTGAGAAGCCTTCCGTCTCCAGATGGAGCCAAGGAGCCTCTAGCCTGTCCACAGGGTGGGGACCTGCCCCGGGCCATTCTGTTCGTTTCTACCAGTCATGAGGTGGATCTTCTTGCTGAGCTGCGTCCTTCAAAACTAGGGTTCCCGGCACATGAGCTTGTCAGCGGAGGGCAGGCTGCTTTGGCAGGATTGGTGACTCGGCTGAGGCTGAAGCAAGTCCCCCAGCTCCCAGTATCATAGCCACTGGGACAAGAAAGGACTCAGTTTACTCAGCAAAGGAATACACTGGGGAGTGGCTTGGTGACCCACAGGGGCAGGAATAATAACACCGGCTCCCCAGCACACCCCTCTTTCACTCTCTGAGCGAGACTGAGGTGCCAGGCCCTGGGCTGAGACTGGGTTTTGTGTGTCCTTTACTGAGAGTTATAAGATCAAGCATGCGAAAGTAGGCAAAATGTGGATATTTATCTAGAATAAGAAAGAAATTGCATCAAATGTCATATTTCTAAGAGCTGACAACACCAGAAAAATAATAGTGTGCTTGAATGAACAGACACAGTCCTATAATATTTTTTACTAACATCGTTGATGGCATATTCTTTGATCTTCATCTGGCAACAATTTTGCCATGTTATTTCACAAGGAGGACAGAGAGACGACTCACTCTTCTTGCGTAGTTATCAAAAATTGCTGTGTATTATTGGTGATGGAGGCAAGTTCCTTTCATCCTCATGTATCGTTATAGTCATGTAAATGTGAGGGTGGTTGTAAATTTGGAAGAAAGTTCTACCTCCAGTGTATGGTTCTACACTGTATCCATTCTGCTCTTTTGCATCTTGTGTGGTGGTGTTCTGATTCTCATAATTTTTGTTGTTATTGTTAATCTTCACTTGAGAATATTTTGACCATTAATGTTTTAGAGAGAGTGGAAGGTAGGGAGAGGGAGCATCTGTGTGTGTGTGTGTGTGTGTGTGTGTGTGTGTGTGTGAGAGAGAGAGAGAGAGAGAGAGAGAGAGAGAGAATGATAGAGACACATGGATTGGTAGCCTTCCACCTGTGCCCAGATCATGGCCAGAATCGAACCTGCCACCCAGTTAGTGCCCTTGACCAGAAACTGACCCTGGGACCCTTTGGGGCACATACCTACACGCTTACCACTTAGCCACACCGGCCAGGGCCATCCTCATAGTCTTTGATCTCTTCTGTTATTTCATTACCTCTACTTTGTGGATATCACTCTTCCTTCCTTATCTCCCCCCTGGACCAGCAGCGTTTTAGTCTAGTGTGACAGAAAAGGTTTTGACACAGTGAAGCCTCTTCTGGTCTGTTTTTCAGTTGATATTTTTAGCTTCTACTAAGATAATTTCTTTCTGTTGTATTTGAGTTTGGTGTGATCATTAATTCTGAAAAAAAATAAACTAAATTGATCTGTAAGTAAGGACTACACACAAAAAAATTCAAATACATTTAAAAAATTATTTATTTTCATTTTCATTTATTTAACCCTCAGTTGAGGAGAGAGAGAGAGAGAGAGAGAGAGAGAGAGAGAGAGAGAGAGAGAGAGATATTGAGAGGTTGGTTGCCCTCCCTGTGTGCCCCAAATGGGAATTGAATCTGCAACCCAGCCCAGGTATATGTCCTAACTGGGAATCGAACTGGGCAACCTTTCACTGCACAGGATGATGCTCCAACCAACGGAGCCACTCCAGCCTGGGCTCAGATGCGTTTTTAAATGCCAGTGCTTTGTGTTTAACTGTGTAATTGTGAAACCAAGTCGAGGAATTTTGCCAGGCAGGTTTCCTGAAGTCATGTGCTTGCATCCACGGTGATTTTGTATGCAGTGTTATCTGAAACATTCCCATGTCACGGAGGGCAAATTGGGTCAGATACACTAAGATGTGCCCTGGTACACAGGGATGGTTAAAACATGCAGTTTCCCACATAGACATGGGCTCTGTTTGTCGTATCGCTGCAGGTTTGTGCCCTACAGCAGAGGATTATGGTAAACGTTTACTTTGTTATATTCCATGAAAAATAATTTTAAAATGTGTGCCAGATGTATAATGTGCACACATTATTGAAGAGGCTCCTGAGAAGAGAGACATTTGTATCTAGGTGTGGATGGTGCTGAAGCCGTGGCTTGTTCTTGTATTGGTCCTGTGATTGTTACGAGCATTAGAGACTAGCTTTGGCTCCATGGATTCTGAACTTTGTTTCTCTTCCACCTCCAGGTGCTGTGTGACATGTTCACATCATGATACAAGCTCTGGACCCGTGCCTTTGTCCAGGATGCTGGAGATGTGCTCAGCTTCCTGGAGATTCTACCTCCATCTGCCCACAGACAGCATACATGAGAGGGAGGTGGAGGAGAGGTAGGCTGGTAGACAGGCCACAGCAGCATGATATAATTGGTCCATGTCAGAGGGAAGCCCAGGGACGGGGACAAAGAGAAGGGGACCTGGGTAGGCTTGGAAGGCAGGAAAAGCATCCTTGGGGAGATGGTATTCACACTGAAACTTGGATGATGACCAGCGCTTAGCCAGACAAACTAGAGGAGAGAGGCATGTCAGGAGGAGGGTACAGTGTGAGCAAGGATCCAGAGGAGTGGGTGTGCCCAGAGTCCAGGGAGAGGAATGGAGAGAAATGGGGCTCAATAAAAACTCAGGGGAGAGGTCACAAAAGGTCTGGAGGGCCATGCTAGGGGGCTCTACCCTGCCTGGTGGGGAGATATTGAGAGAGGTAGGTTAGATTTACATTTAGAAAGCTCACTTGAAGCAGTGCTGAATTGGATAGGAGTGGAGAAGGAATGGGGCTGGTGCAATAGTATGAGTAAGAGGAGCTGTGTGTGAGAAGAAAAGGTACAAATGTTGGGGAAAAATAAGAAATGTGTGGGAAAAGACTTCGGATGAGGGGGGATTTTCTAGGACTGTGGTCAGCAAACTGTGGCTCTTTGGCCCCTTGAGTGCGGCTCTTCCACAAAACACCATGGCCTAGGCGAGTCTATTTTGAAGAAGTGGTGTTAGAAGAAGTTTAAGTTTTAAAAAATGTGGCTCTCAAAAGAAATTTCAATCGTTGTACTGTTGACATTTGGCTCTGTTGACTAATGAGTTTGCTGACCACTGACCAAGGATAATAGTTCCGGTGTCTGGATCGATGCAATGTTGAGAGGGGGCAGAGGAAGAGAAGCAGGCTTGTTGGGGGAAGGTGATGAGTTGCTTGAGCTTCCTATAGGACATTTCAGTAAAGATGCTGCGAGAAGGGACGCCGGATATGGCCCCCCCCCACCCATGCTGGGGAGGAGCCTGCAATGGCATTGACTTTGGAGTCAGCGAAGCTGCAGCATGCACAAGCTCCTCACAGGAAGGAGTAGGGCATCAGAGTCAAGGACATAGCACCAAACCTGAAACCCGAACATGAAAGGAAAAGGAGAGGAGAAATGTGCATCGGAGAATGGGAAGAAATGGGCAGAGTGTCTAGAAAGTCTGTGTCCAGGGAAGTTTTCCTGAATTTGGGTGTGATCCCAGAACAGGATGGGATCAGGCAGAGCTTCCAAAGAGCAGCTGATGGCTGGGGAAGCCCACAGAGTGACAAGCCTGCTTTCCATTTCACAGTTCCAGGTAAGTAAGTTTCCATGTTGGCATCATCTAGAGATTGTGCCAATAATTGGAAGGGGCAAACCACTTTCATTTTCTTCTCATACTTCCCCAGGGGACTCAGGGAAATAGAAAATCACAAGACTCTCAGCATCTGAGGTAGACATTCCATACAGTTAATAGAGAACACAGACAAATACAAGATGTGAATTTTTGCCTAAAATTATAACTCTCTCTCTCCATGGCCTAAAATGTAAACCTAACATTTGCATATACATGTATATTTACCAATGACATTATTTTAACTATTAGTTTTGTTTTTTCATATCCTATTTCTTATCTCAGTTAATTTGCCAGGATACTATGTAGCTTAACACACACAAGTTTCTCTCTCACTTATAGTTCATATCTCCCATGGGTCAGTGAGAGTCCTGCTCCACCCTGGTACTCTGGATCCAGTCTGACAAAAAGTCCACCATCAAGAGCCACGCCTCTGGAACACCTCAGTCACCTTCGCCGGTAAAGAGAGAGCTGTGGTGTCACATCCTGGCTTTACAATGCTAGTCCCAGAGGGACAGGAACCACTTTGGTCCATGGCCCTTTGGCCAGGACTAGTCATGCAGCCCCATCTAACTGCACGGGGGTGGGAGGCATGAAGGAGCCCATCCACATATGGTGGGTGCTACCTGTTCCTGCCACTCAGTACTGTATATATCCAAAGTTCCAAAGCCAGTTTATTGAGATATATATATATATATATATATATATACATTTTTTTTTTTTAAGAGAGAGAGAGGAAGGGAGAGGGATAGAGAGAAACAATGATGAGAGAGGAACATCATCAATAGGCTGCCTCTTGCTGAAATTGGTTTGGCTCAGTGGATAGAGCATGGGCCTGCGGACTTAAAGGCCCCAGGTTCGATTCCGCTCAAGGGCATGTACATTGGTTGCGGGCACATCCCCAGTTGGGGGTGTGCAAGAGGCAGCTGGTCGATGTTTCTCTCTCATCGACGTTTCTAACTCTCTCTCCCTCTCCCTTCCTCTCTGTAAAAAATCAATAAAATATATTTTTAAAAAATAGACTGTCTCTTGCACACCCCCTATTGAGGATTGAGCCTACAACCGGCCATGCATCCTGATCAGGAATGGAACTGGTGACCTCTTGGTTCCTGGGTCGATGCTCACCTGTCTGGCCAAACCAAAGCCACTTTAGATCAGAACATGTAAATAAACAATAATAAAATATCTTATTAATAATATTAACAATTCATAATAAAATATTTCTATTGAAAATTACCTAAACAGATATAAATAGAAATACATCAATGTCTGGTTTCATTGGAAGCCATTTGTTTTTTAAAAATCTAGTTACTTAGATTTTGACATATTTGTAATATTAATTATAATACACATTGATTTTACATTAGTATATTTTCTTTTTAAAAAAATATATTTTATTGATTTTTTTTTACAGAGAGGAAGGGAGGGGGAGAGAGAGTTAGAAACGTCGATGAGAGAGAAACATTGACCAGCTGCCTCTTGCACACCCCCTACCGGGGATGTGCCCATAACCAATGTACATGCCCTTGACAGGAATTGAACCTGGGACCTTTCAGTCTGCAGATCGATGCTCTACCACTGAGCCAAACCGGTTTCGGCTACATTAATATATTTTCTAATATTAATTAAGAGTAAGTAGAATAGGTTTTACTATTGTTGTTTTTATAAGAAATTAAGTATAGGAAATGCAGACAATTATATCTATAAAATTTTTTTAGCTATTTTGCCTTTTCTGTAAAACCCAATTTTGGTATAATTTAAATATATCATGATATGTTTCTATCTTTGCTTTTTTTGGTAAGTGCACAAATACTGCAGAGATAAAGCAAACAGCCACTTACAAAGAATTGGAGTTTCAACAATAACTTAATTCACCAATAGATGTGTGTTTTTCTGATTCCAATTTACAAGGAAATTACTAGACTATGAAATGTTAAATTTTACCAGTTTTATTATACAACATGTATTTATTGGGAACTAAAAGTATTCAAAGTTCCTAAGTTTGGAATTCCCAATTACTTGGAGAAAATAAAACTCATATATACATTTTTTTAAAGTCAGGAGATAGTTTTATTTCCTTTTCTTGGCTCAGAGCCCACCATTTCATAGGCCAAGATTGAAAGCAACAGTTAAAAAAATAAGTTTTAGCCTTATGCATAAAGAAAAGCACTCCTCATTTACTCTCTTTCACGCTCACACCCACAACACTCTGACACCAGATGAGTGGGCTTTTCCCATAATCCAGGACTTCTCTGTAGTAATAGCGGGTGTCCCCTAATTCACCTTGATTCTGACTCGATCTTCCTGGTGTTAGTCTCACATCCCACCCGTTGAAAGTCCCGGGATGTCACCTGCACTTCTGACTGATCAGTTATAAATTGGGGTCCCCATTCCCCTCCCTGGGCTTGAGAATTTGCTAGAATGGCTCACAGAACTCGGAGAAGCACGGTGTTTACCATTTTATTATAAAGGACATAATAAAGGGTATCAGTGAACAGATTAAGAGACTTGAGTCTGGAGGAATCCTGAGCCCAGGAGCTGGGGTGTGCCCATCCCCTCACCTACCCAGAAGCTCTGCGAATCCACCACACTGGGATTGTATGGAGGCTTCCTCAGGTGGCCGTGATGGAGCATTAGCTGAATCTCCAGCCCCTTTCCCCTCCCAGAGGATGGGGAGAGTGGGGTTGAAAGTCTTAAGCTTCTAGTCCTGGCTTGGTCTTCCTGGTGATGAGTCCCCCATGCAGGAGCCCACCCACAGTGACCCCATTAGAACAGAAGGCACTCCTGTCACTCAGGAACTTCCAAGGGATTTAGGACCCTGAACTGGGAACTGGAGTCCAGGACCAAATATTAGAACCAATATTAGTGCTCTCATCACTTAGGAAATTGCAAGGGATTTAGAAGCTCTATGCCAGGAACAAGGGGCAGAGAGTAACACATATATATTTTCTATTATTCACACCATGGAAGAAATTTTTATGTTATTTTATGTTTCTCTTAAGCTCATATTATTATAGCTCAGCATAATTTTGGGATGCTACCAGTTTTCATAGCATATGAATTACTTTCTTATTGAAAGGTTATACTTAAAAATAAAAGTGATAACTAAACCACAGTTTTTTATTTTTGAATCTATCTTGAAGTTACTAAAAGTCATAACTTGTAGCTCTTTGTAAATACTTGCCTGTATTTCATGTTTATCCTGGCCAGAACATGTTTTATTTCTCAAGAAGACTTAAAAAGAAGCTTTTGAAAATCACTTTTGCAATGGGGGTTTTAGATTTTCAATTCTTTTATGTCAGATATTTAGGAACATGCCCCTAAGTTGTCAGACAATGTCTCTTTCTCTCTTTGTGACTTGCTATCTCTAAATATCATTTGGAAGCTATAAATTCCATTATGAAACATTTGTATAAATTATAGAGCACCAGCTTGACAGCCTTTTCTTTTTCTTTTCTTTTGACAGTCGTCTTTGTATTTGAAAACAAGTAGAGATCATGTTTGGTATCAGGAATCCACTTATCTGCAAATAGCAAAAATACAACACAATCAATGCCTCTTAACCGTTGATTGGAGTGAGGAGGGGAGGCATCAGGGCCCAGGCTGTTACTCTGCTCAGCCACGCCACCAGGGTCTCGGCTGCTCTGCATGTCTCCGCTCTGTCACCCTCAGCACGCAGGCCTTCTGCCTCGGGAGTGGTGTCTTGTGGGGTTACAAGGTGGCTGCTGCCCTGCAAGTCTCCTCCATGTTCCAGTTTGCAGTAAGAAGAAGACGAAGAGCACAGATGACCTCCTAGCAACATCTTGTCTTTTAACCCAGAGCACCCTCCTCCGGAGCTTCCACCTGCATCTTATTGGCCAGAACGGAGTTGAGGCCTTGCTTAGCCACCAGAGAGCTGGGAGATTTCATAGTTTTAACCATACTGTTCATAAGCAGTAAAGTGGGAATGGATACTGAACAGGCAATCAGCAGGACTTGCTAAACTCACCTGAATGAAAATAAAGTTATTCATATACTTTAAAGCTTAACATATACATATTTTAACAGTATGTACATAACATTCGATTTTGTTTGTAATTGGCCTCTTTTTATGATTTCCCTCCTATAAAGAGAACCATTGTAGAGCATTTTTCAGCTCCCTTCTTCTCGCTTTCTGTATCGGACACCTGGGAATCCTTTTCTCTCTTTAAGTAAAAGGACCTTTGCTTACGGTAGTTTTAAAATAAAATGAGGATGACTCTTCCTTACACTGTGGGACAACCAGGCAGATGTAACAGACCTAATTGAAGACTTGCTGAAGCCTTTTAACACACGGACCTAAGTGTGCAGAATGATGGCTAGTCTGTGGAGTCTTGCATTTCCCAGCTTTGCCCTATCTTGTGCTTTAATTCCCTGTGGCCCTGCTCTTGTTGAGTCTGAAGCCCGTATTCCTGATCAGCAAGCAGCTCACCCTCAAGTGGTCCATCACGTGGTTCTGCCCTCGTTGACCGAGGCTCATGAGGATACGTGTTAATCTGCACCCAACGGCAGATGGGGAAAGAGCCCGGAGGACACTGTTCACAGCAATTCCTAAGGCCAGGCTGGGAGTGGCTGGCATCACGTCCACGCATGTGCCTTTGACGAGGACCTCACATAGGACCACGTCAATGCAAGGAGGGGGATGGGGAACTGCTCCCCAGGAGGAAGGGGGAGGGGGTGAGGAGAGCCAACTGGTGTCCGCCTCCCAGCTGATTTGGCTGCTCAACAATTACGAGGTTCTTCTGGGAAATACTGGCTGAGTCTGGTGATTAGCGGTAGTGGGGCTGCGTTTCTCTCCTCTACAACTTGCTGCGGGAACATCACAGCAAAGACAAGCTTTTGTGTGGAATCTAAAGACGAAATTAAACAAATAAGCGGAAACAGACTCACAGATACAGAGAACAAACTTCCGGTTGCCAGAAGGTAAGCAGTTGGGGGACTGGGTGGAAAAGGAAACATAGTCAATAATATTGTAAAAACTATATGGTGCCAGGTGGGTACTAGACTTACGGGAGGATTCCTTTGTAAATTATATAAAAGTCTAACCACTAGGCTGTAGACCTGAAACTAATATAATATTGAGCATTAACTGTAAATTGAAATAAAGAAAAAAAAGGGGGGGACTCATTTTGGGCTTCTGATCTCTGAAACAAACAAAGCCACACCCCCCAAAATACCCCCCCCAAAAAAAAAAACCCAAAAACCAAAATCAAGCTCTAAATTCAATTCTGATCAATGTACAAGAAATCACAGACAGACACAAGTTATGCTGGTGGACAAGGAAGTCTCCATGCACTCTGTTCTCAGTGAAGGCGTGAGCGCCTAGAGTGAAAGGTTCACTCCAAGACAGACCCAGAGATAGTCCAGACATTCTGAGAGCAGGGCCAGCCAGTCATAAAGTTGGGAGGCTGGTGAGGTGCCCTGGAAAGTGGGGGCTCACAAGGCAGTGGTGCTGTGGACCCCAGTGCTATTTCTAAGGAAGCCAATTGCTGTGTTTGTTTTCTTGCCTGTTGTTAATAAAGGGCCATGGAGACCCAAGCCATTTCTTAGGCAGCCACATATTCCAAGCACCCATTATTTAATCAATTCAGATGGCTTTATTATTAGTAGTAGTAGCAGAAGTACTAATTTGGAGCTGAGGTTAACAAAAACATTGACTCCATGTCATGGTGTCATCATTGGCCTCGGTTCTATTCCCACTCCTGTCCCTTCCTCCCGTAGGCAATCCTAATGTGTGGAGGCATGTTCTTTTACCTGTATGTGTTCTTGAAAACATGTATAGTTTTGTGTGCATCTATTGTTAATTTTTATTGAGTGTTGGAGGAGAAATATTGTTACTTAATGTTCTTTTCCCTTTATCACTATTCTTACATGGTTTACCCAAGTTGTTATGTGGGTTAAGTTGGGTTTCTCAGGAAACAGACTCTGAGATAGAGATGAACATGAAGGAAATTTACTGGGAATTTATGTTCTCCAAATCAATTCCTTTGGGGGGAGAGGAGGGAAGGGAGCAGGACTGGGCAGAGGAAGAACTGACCTCATGGGGAGCTCTAGAGCTGGATGGCCTTGCTGAGTTGCCGTGACTTAAGGTCAGGGTCCTGGCCTCAAGGTATCAACCAGTTGTTGGCTGTGGGCTGCCCTGGAAGTGTGACCATTTATTGAAGAGACTGTTTTTATTCCATTGTATGTTCTTGCTTTCTTTGTGTCAAATATTAATTGGCCTTAGTGGTGTGGGTCAATTTCTGGGGTCTCTGTTCTGATCCATTGTTCTATATGCCTGTTCTTGTAACAGTAAAAGGCTGTTTTGGTTATAATGGCTTAGTGGTATAGTTTGATACCTGATATTGTGATCTTTCCTACTTTATTATTCTTTCTCAAGATTACTGCAACTATTCAGGGTCTTTTATGGTTCCATATAAATTTTTGAAGTATTTGTTCTAGCTCTGTGAAGTATGCCATTGGTATTTTAATAGGGATTGCATTGACTCTATAGATTGCTTTGAATAATATAGACATTTTAATGATGTTAATTCTTCTATGAACATGGTATAAGCTTCAATTTGTTTGAATGTTCCTCTATTTCTTTTTTTCAATGTCCTATAGTTTTCCAAGTACAGGTCTTTTACCTTCTTGGTTAAGTTTATTCCTAGGTATCTTATTTTTGTTGTTGTTGCAGTGATAAATGGGATTACTTTTTTAATTTTTCTGAGAGTTCGTTATTGGTATATAAAAATGCCATGGATTTGTGGATGTTGATTTTGTATCTTGCTACGTTGATAAATTCATTTATTAAGTTTAATAGTTTCCACTTTTGATTCTTTTCTAGCTCTTTAATTTTTGCCAACCAGATGGGTCTGTGATGTGTGATTTGGGTTTAAATTTGTATTTTGATCATTACTAATGGGTTTGAGAATATCTTTATATGTCTTTTAATCTCTTGAGTGTTCTCTGCTGTGACTGATCTTCCTATTATTATCCATTTTCTAAAAAGTTTTAAAAATATATTTCTGATTTTTTAAGCTGGTAAAGAAACCTCAGGTTTAAATAATGATATCCTAAGAGGGAAGCCAGCCTCTTTAGAATGTGGACTCCTGTTAAAAATATTTCAAGTGTTAACTATTCTCTTTCTTTTTCTCTTTTACTCTCACACACAGTGCTGTTTATTATGATGTATTTTTTAAAATAAATTATTACTTTGATTATATAACAATTGTCTTAACTGAATATTTCTTGGGAGTGGTTGATTTTTAAAAAACTCCCTGCTTTTTCTGTGCCAACTCTTAAGCCTTTTACATTAAATCTGCAAAAGCTTATATAATATTCTCTTATCTTTTTGGGGTTAGAATTCCCACCTTCTAGTCAATTGAATCCATGAAGGAGCTGAAGAAGGTAGAAAGGCTATTTTTTTTTTTTTTTTTTTTTTTTGCACTTCCTCCTCTCTCTCTCCTTTTCTCTCTCTTTCTCTCTGATGTGATAGTCAAAATAAGAGTCCTGCCTGGAAGCCCCAAGTGCTGTGATTTTGGGGATGTTTTTAAAGTGCATAATTTTGTCAAAAATGATGACCCATTTGCGGGACATGGTTTTCATCCCAGAAAATGTAAAGCCTTTGTGTTGTATGGTATGTGCGTGCACACAAATATGTTATTATCCCCAGTGGGCATAGCCCTGGCCTCCTCCTTCAGACTCACTCCCACACAGAGGGAGCTCCCTCGGGCTAGCTTGTTTTACTCTCCCTGTGACTAGTCTTCCTATTCTTTATCCATTTTCTACAAAGTTCTAAAAAATATATTTTTAAAGCTAGTAAACAAACCTCAGATTTAAATAATGGTATTCTAAGAGGGAAGCAACCTGGGGAAGCTTATGTCAGGGAGAATACATTCAAGTCCATCTGTCTGGGGTTAAGATTTTCACTGTATACAGATCAAATGATCCTGAGGTTCTAACTGTAGAAGCCCAGGTTGCCTTCAAGGTGAGGGCATTCCCCAGGGGTCCCACTCCAGCCAGCACACAGTTCCGAAACTGTTACCTTAAATTAGTTTACTTATCTAGAAGTGGCTGTTCTTCAATTCACCTCATTGATCCCACCTTTATCCTTGAGTCTACACACCATAGCTCCTCTTTTCTTACCTACGTGAGTCGAGGAAACTAGGCAGCAAATCTGCTCCCAGAATCTGGACACACACGGGTTGAAAGCCCTCACCAGCAACTCCTGGTAGTGAGCAGTCTGTCCTGCTGTCCCTCTGTCACACACACACTCTGAGTCAGAGGCACCTTATGGTGGAAGAAACATGCTTCAGGTTGTGTTTGAGTCGAAGTCTGCTAGAACCAGGTGACAGGGCTGACATCTTTTAATAAAGTGAAGTTACTTTGTCATTTATTCATGGAAGGAAAATACGCGATGCAGTTTTTCGATTTTTTTAAACGCGTCTTGTCAGAGAAGGCTGTGGCTGCCCGTCACCAGCCTGCTCCTTGGGCTCACGTTTCACTGCCAGCAGCCTTCTTCCATGCTCAATGAGGTCTGATGGACATGTGGATGAGGTCTGGAATGTTTAATTTCACACAGGAAGCAGTATATGTAGGTTTTGAATAGCTCATTAACCATGTCATGAGCCATGCAGTGGGGTTCCCTTGATCTTGAGGTGGTGATGAGGTCATGAAGCTCTCTTGGGGGGATTTTGAACAGGGGAGCGGCATAATCTTGATTGACCAAAATTGAGCCTATTTGGAAATATCCCCATGTTCACTCTGATCTCTGTCTGGTGGCTCATCACATTGAGACCTGATGTTTCAGGAGGTAGACCCACAGGAAGATTTTGGAGGGAAAGTTTTAGATGAGGAAACAGAGGAGAGCAAGATGAGATCCTTCCAGATGTACAGCCCACATCTGTACTCATGCCTTGGTTCATTTCTGCTGGAGAAGGCACTGTGGAGAGGTGTTTTCAGAAGCTCAGATTCTCTAGTTTCCCAGTGATTCTGTCCATAGATACCAGCTGTCTTCAACTAGTTAAAGGTGACTCTCTCAATTGCAACTAAGAACCTTAACTAGAACACCACCCCTTTCGCCACCTTCCCTCAATCTTCATTTCTTTAAGGAAACTTTGGCCTTACTAATTACGGCAATTTATCCTGGTATAGATATTCAGAGTTTCAGGGGAGCCCACTTAAATAGCAATCATATACTTATTTATGGGATTATCTAACAATTGCTTCTTTCCTCCGCTGGACTGTCCATTCAGTGAGGGCGGAAGCTGGTGCCTAGCACAGTGTGTGGCTCACAGGAGGCACCAAGTAAGAAACTCTGGAACATCTTTGGTCAAAGAATGGACACGTGAATGAATGGAGACTTCAAGTTTCTCTGAGTCTCAGGATCCTCACAGATTCCAGGACACGGAGGTCAACAGAGACCTTAGGGACAGCTTTCCAATGTCTCTGCTCTGGGAGAGGAGGCACATTTGCCTGTTTCTAGGTGCATGTGTCTAGTGGTTTTGCTCTCCTGCTTGTTTTTTTTAGGCTCTATTTTACATTGTTTTAAACTCATTTTATTTTTGAACTTGTAGTTGTCCAGCCAGGGCTTCTCAGTTCCTGTCTGGCATGTGTTGGGAACTGGTGCTAAAAAGGAAAACAGGGCTGTCACTGGCTCTGGCACCTGCACACTCTGCTTTTTCAATCTTTGGGGCTGGTTATTCCCGTGCAATGGGGGCCGACCTTGGGCTCAGCAACAAGCACATTATTTGGAAAATCACTGCTGAAGGGCTCTGGGCTCTGCCACTCACCAGCTGTGTGACCCCAACAGGAGACCTAGTTTCCCTGGAACTCATTCATTTATGAAATGGGATAAAGATGCTTTCTTCATGGATTTGGAGGAAAGATTAGAGATCCAGTGCCAATGCTCAGCAATCCTTGTACAACTCTCTGCCCTTTCCATTTCCCCTCTTTCTGAAAATGTCCCTATTGAGGAGATAAGGAGGAGTCCACCCATGAGAATGTTGTGGAGGCTAGACCCCAGAACCACTGAATGAATGAGTGAGTGAGTGAGTGAGTGAGTGGATGAAACAAGGGCTGATGAATGAAGGTGTGACCCACACTACGCATTGCTAGGGCGTGTTGGAAGAGGATTGGTCTTAGTTGCGATGACAGTAATTACTTAGTAAATGCCTAAAGGGTTATGTTTTATAAAAATCACCTCATTTAATTATCCTAAGTGTCCCTTAAGGAAGGTACCATTGTTACCATTTTATAAATGAGGAAATGAAAGCTCATGGAGGTTGTCAACCAGTGGAGCTATGACTAGTGTTGGTTTTATTAAAGTATTTTGAAAATAAAAGACCACAGATATATATGTGTGTATAGGAATATTTACAGGTGTGTGTGTGTGTGTGTGTGTGTGTGTGTGTGTGTGTGTGGTGTTTATCTTAGCCCCAAGAAAAAAGTAGACACTCCAGACATTATTGACAATTACTGAATGACTGTAAATGTTGGTGGCGATTAGAAGGGTAAAATGAGATAAGTGAAGGGTAGTACAGGAATTAAGGTTTGATGATGTGGCCTCGAGGAAGGGAATTAAAGGTCAATACACAAAGAGCTCCTGGGGCTACTTTTTGTTGTTTGGGGAATAGAGGAGTGGGCAAGGGCCCTGAGCAAGTCAGAAGGCTGTGCTCTTGGGCCCTGGGAGTCTAAGCTGTGGGCCTGTGTCCAATGAGGGCGCTGGTGAAGTTTGTAGTCTCTATAACATGGCCGCACTGTGTCAGCACCCAGAGCTCTCCCTCGGGAAGGTTGCCAAGCAGCCCCATAGTTATACTAATCCTGGGACTCACAGAATATAGGCATTTGCTTTTGGACCTATCTGAAGTGGGCTGCCTAGAGTGGCTATATGGGTTAAAAATCTTAGCATTCAATAGCCCAGGACTGTGGTCAGCAAACCGAGGCTCTTTGGCCCCTTGAGTTTTTAGCAAAGGCCAGCTTAGGAGTACCCTAATTAAGTTAATAACAATGTACCAACCTATATAGATTAAGTTTTAAAAGTTTGGCTCTCAAAAGAAATTTCAGTCATTGTACTGTTGATATTTGGCTCTGTTGACTAATGAGTTTGCTGACCACTGGCCTAGGATTATTAGCCTCTTTGTGCTTTTTCCCCATTTGTAAATGAGATGTAAATCTAATAAGACTGTTACAGGTTTAAAATAAAATACTGCACATAAAACAGAGCATAGTTCCAGGCACCTGGTTAGCTAAATAAAGTGCATATTATTAATAATGATTTGCATGACAAAGGGAAGGCCAGTATGGAGGAGCAGGAGGAAACGGGCTGGAGAGAAACACAGCCACTCAGTCCCATTTGCCCTTCACATCTCCCAGCTCCTCTGCATCTCATCTTCATGTTTTGCCAACTACAGGCACAATAACTACCCACTTCAGGGATTAATCAAGACCACACACATAGAGCTTCAGCCCTTTGTAGGCATACAATAAAAACATAGGAGTGTCTTTCTATTGGGCTCCAGTTACACTGTTTTGGAATTCAGCTCTGAGTGTGACGGGGTTCCCTGATAGGGGCCAACTTTCCATGCGGCCCCCCCCGCCCCCCCAACTCAGAGTCCTAGAGAATGTTGACTGGCCAAAGCAGTTATCATCTCACCTCATCAAATACTCTGAAGAATAAAAACTCTCAGAGGCCATCTTTACTGTGAAACTCTAAAATCATATTTATTCACCAATTCACAGAAAGTGTCGGAATGACCACCAACATGAATCAGTTTGTAGGCATTTACAAGCCAAGGCTGAAAATAAATATCTGTCTGTGTTGAATAGCATTTAACAAATTACTTGGAAACAGCAAGAATCTTAATTGTTAGAAATTTAAAGTTTGAGATTCCAACATGGGTAAGATCACAGTCATGGGAAGAAGCCCAGCAGGTTCCCGTTATGGTGGTGATTTCTTCCTATCTCTTTATGTATATACAGACTCTCAGCCACCCCCACTCTGCATCAACCTGGGTTGGATAGGGCAGCTCATTAGGCAGGGGCAGGCGCTGAGGGGGTGGGGAGGGAGAGGGCATTTTCTGTGGTCTGCTGGGATTGGGCAACCTCTTTCATGGGGCAAGGTGGCAAGTGCTCTTAGAGTCAACATTCCATAAATGTGGACAGTCCTTCTAACAAGATGTCCCAGAGTTGGCATTGCATCACACTCACACACACACACACACACACACACACACACACACACAACAGTATAGTTGGCAAATAAACACATTTTCTGGACTAAAATGATTCACTCTAAGAGGAAGTGGAAGTGCTCAGAAAGGTGACGTGTGTCAGATACACCCCCAGCCACTTTGGGAGCCACTCTGGCCAGATTGGCAGTAATTGCCCAGATGGTAACAGTGATTGAAGGTGATTCTGCAAAATGAGGCTGTTGGTCCTTCTCTGCAGTGTCAACACCCCAGAGCCTTGGAGAGAGAAGGCTCGCCTCCTTATCTCAGACCTTTCTCACACACTGTGGTTGGCAGTTGGGGATAAAGAGCCGATCCAGACTTCTAAATGGTGGTGGAATCTCAGACAGGGGAGAGAAGGCAAGGGCTGAGAGAGGAAACCACAGGGCCTGTTAGACTGGCTGAGCTCAGGACCTTTACATTTAGTTGAAGAATTGTGCCTCAAGTTGGCAAAACTCGACAGCATTTCACCAGGTGTCTAGGGAATGGCAGAGGTGATGGAAGGGAAGCCCTCAGCCCGATTCCCTGTGGAAACAGCTTGTTGGGTGTGATGCAGATGTGGTCTAAGTGGTGTGAACCTACTGTTTGCATTGTCCCGTCACTGCTCACTAACTGGACACTGCTCACTGGCTGGACACTGCGCCGAATCTGTGAGTCGAAGAGGCTTGTCCTCAGCTAGGTCATGATGATCAGGGGAAGGTACATGGCCGAGCTTCTCTGTGGCTCACTTAATTTAGGGTCTGTGATGATACTATTGAATATCTATCAAGTGGTAACAAGCTGGACCTTCAATTTCCAAATGCTTACCAGGCACTGTTCCCAGAGCTTTGAGAGCTAAAAGTAGACAACAACAATATGAAAAAACTATCCCATCCAAACCAGAGCTTCTAAAGAATTTAAACTTTGTTGGGACCATTGATATTTTCCTTTTATACTTTACTTATTTTTCCATTTTATGTGCACACGACACAAATATTTTGCTGTCTTTCCCCTACTTGCCTCTAATAGTTTAAATTTATTACATTAACTAAAATTCCAAACAAAGCACCACCAAGTCACTCCAAATATGACCTTGCCGACATTACAATGTCCGTGCCAATAACATACCAACTCTAATATCTACAAATTCCTTTGAAAACAACCAACTTCTACATGCACTTTCTTTTCTAAACTCACCAACTGGTTTTCTATCTTCTCCCAAGCTCAGGGCTCCAGACACCTGTTTCAGAAGCCATCAGGTGGCCTGATCCACCATGACAATTTCACTTAGAACTGAACTTATCTTCCGTCAGCTCTGACTTCAGAAGCAGTTGATTTGACCACCTCTGTGGTCCCATCACCAGACACACCCAGAAGTCTGCTGACAGATACAGCTTTCAAGATGGAGCAGTGCTCTGGCTTCCTGGCTGAGGGGTGTTCTGGTTCCTCTCCTCTCCAGCCTCACATTCCCTCTCTGACTCCGAGTCACCTCCATCTTTCTTTTCTTGCTTTTGGAGTGACCAGCCCTGGATAGCAAGTCCAACTTCCTGACCTCCAAAAAGCTTTCGCCTTGTTTCTACCACTTGAAGCTTACTAGTGACGATGAACATGACCGGTTCTTAATCTTGCATATCAGCTGCTTCTGTGCAGTTGAAAAAGGGGGTTTAGAGGGGGGGGGTTCCATTTTGATCAAGATCAATGCACTTTTCTGTCCAGGGTTAACGTGCACAGTATGTTCACGTCTGTAACCCACAGGCACAAGCAGAGCCCTTCACCTCCCAAAGGCAGATGCCTCCTCATCTGTTGCTTCTCTTCTCCAGGGACTGGAGTCTGTAGCTGAGACTTGGGGTTGGTTCTTTGCTTTTATACATAGATACAACCTATGGGCTCATGTAGGATAGCTCTTTCTGTTGGAGAAAGGACCCCTCAACATTTGTGTAGTGTGTGTGTGTGTGTGTGTGTTTCTCATTTCGGCTCTGAAATGATCAGAAAAAAGGGTCTGGGCAGCAGAGATGCATTTTCATTTCAAGATAAAAGCGAACAGACATTAAAGCCGACATGTTTCTGTTGCCTGTGATGAATACCCACCGTCTGCATTTTGGCTCTTTGCACGTCTGTTGTCCTCTTTTCATTAGTCTACTGGGGATTGAGCTTCACCTTGATGAATCTCCTCTGCAGAGAATCTGATGCAAGGGATTGGAGCGCAGCACAGGGCTGGGGTCACTAACGGATGGAGGCTTTCTCCTAGTCGGGATGCTGTCCAGGGTGGACAGGGCACACAAGTGGGCTCACCAAGGCCCCTCAACCTTGCTCCTTGCTCAGGGGCTCCTTTCACTCTCCCAACACCCCAACTCCTGCACCTTTCCCACTTGTTTGCAGGATTGTTATCTCCCACCCACTGCCCTCTTCCTCCTCCTCCATCTGATTTCATAAAGGATCTCAACTTCTGCATTAAGAGAAGAGATGAAGGCATCTTTCTGCATTGGAGCATCTTAATTTTCCAAACCCTGTCCATTCACTGAGGTCAAGGGCTCTCTGGCATTCCATGTACTTCAGAGTGTATTGAACACATGCTATGGGGTCAGGTGCCATGTTAGACAACAGTGTGCTGTGATAGAGAACTCACTCTTGCCTTGAGGAAGGGGCCTGTGCAGCAGAGGGGGCAGGAGTTGGGGAGTCACATTCACCTAACACCACCATGAGTTCCAGGGCTCTCATCAGACACCCCTCAGGTTCCTGGGACAGCTGTGGTTCCATTTCATTCAACCGTGGAGTAGATCCCTGCTTCTGGAGATGTCACCTTGGGGGTGCAGAAGTACCAGCTCCTCTCTGCTCCTTGGAAGGGGAGGAACTAGCTGCTGTTGGGACATGGTTCTTTGCACATTTCTGACAAAGTAAATGGCTGATATGGTCAATGACTCAGCCTTCCCAGTAAACGTCCTCTCACTACCCACTCACTCCATCTGGTGTCCTGGCTGGGTCCGAGCTCCTCACCCTCTGTCCACACATCTCCCTGTTTTATCTGACTGCACAGGCCCAGGTGGCCAACAGGAACAGGGCCCATCCTGCTCCCAGCACTAGCAAATGTCTCCGTCCACTGCCTGACATCCATCCCTCATTCTTCAGTCCCACTGCAGGCTTTCTGCAATAGATGACTAACCTCAGGGAAACGCATAAAATTGCCTTAAGGTCTTGGGGAAAATAATATTTCTTTGGAGAATTCACAAAGAGAGGCCAGGCTGTGAAGAAAAAGCTCTTCTGGACCTAAGTGGCATGAAGCAGCCCTCTACCTGGTGCTCTCTCATCAGCAAACAACTGACAAGCCCTAGTCCTTGCCGCATATTCTAATCTGATAGAGATGTGTTAGTGTGGTCTCTGTGGTCTTAGGAGATTGGTTGGGCATTTAATCAGAAGCTATTTTCCAAGCTGGGCTGGAAAATGGAGGTGTCCTTAAGGGCATGTGGGAGGACTCAGCGAGGCGACTGCTGAGAGGACCAGGAATGTGATTCGGGGGGGAAGTGGGCTTCTTAGGAGGCAGACATAGCAGGGGAAGATCTCCAAGGCCATGTGCCTGGGCTCGCTCTTAGCTCGTCCTCTGACTCCCAGTCTGAGAAATCCTCCTATGAGGACAGATTCCGTACCACAGTCAGTTGTGAATGACTGATAGAGCACCAACTAGTTCTCCCAAAGGTTTGTGGAGCTTCATAGTTTAAAGCACAAATCAAAAACCTAAATCAATAATTGGTCGACTTCAGGCATCTGGTCAGTGGGAAAAGAGGCATTGGTGGAGTCTGGTCTTAGAAATTCCAGGGCCAAGACAGATGGTCTATAGGGAAGGCTGCAAGCTTGTTTTTGGCTTTGGTTTTGTTCTTTCAGTAGAAAGAGCAACTGCCCTTCTAAGAGAAGCCACTTATTTCCTCCCAATTGAGAGCCTGGGTGATGCTGCTGTGTGCCCAGTCCCGCCACACACGGAGCAGTGCTGCAGCAACCTGCAGTGTCCTTAGGTGACCACGCCCAGCCTGCCAGGCGCCAGCAGCACAGAGAGCAGTTTTCCTGGCAGCGCAGGGTCATTGCTGCAGCTTCACTGTCCCCCTGAAGGGCAGCCCTTGAGGAGGGAGCTGGTAGCAGCTCCTTAGGGATGGGTGGTCTCACCACAGCCTTGCCAGGAAGAAAGGGGCCAGAGCAGCAGGAAGCGGGTCCTGCCCGAGGGGAGGAGTGGAACTGTGACCAGGACCAGCGTTCTGTGAGACCCCGCCTCCGGAAGCGTGCCCTGGAGCCTGGCAGGCCCTCTCCTCACCACATGAGTGGTTGAGCATTTTATCTTGCTAACGATCCTCCCCTCCCAAAGCCAGCTTAAGTCACTCTCCTCAGCCTGTATCAGTGGTCCTCAAAACCCGAGAGCTCATTAAAACTCGGAGGGCTGGGTCCCACCCCGGGATTTCTGACTCTGTAGGTCTTAACTGGGGTCTGATGCTGCCGGTGCAGGCATGCACGTTCAGAACCTCTGCTCCACAGGGTCCAGTGTGAACCCCCAAGTCCTCTCTTCCTCCTCAGCTACAACGTGGGGCCTCACAGGAGCTCCCTCATGTCAGGTGACTTCATGGCCTTGGGTCATGCCAGCCCCGCACCTGGTCACGTTTCCTAATTTTTGCCTAGTGTCCCTGAATCTCAGCCAGGTCATTTCAAGCCCGTGAACCGAGCCTGAAACCCCGGTAAAAGTATGGCCAGCTTCCCTGGGGGGTGGTTCAACTGGCCCAGCGATGTGCGTCAGGGCGCCCAGCATTGCTCCGACCTCCTGACTTTGGTGAATTGCCAAAGCATGTTATCCCACCTCGTCCAACCCCAAACTCTGTCCCCAACAGTCCTGACTACTCCTAGACAGCCTCTCGCACGGCAAAGGAAACGTCCCAACAGCTTGTAAGAGCAGGAGCTCCTTATGGCAGAGCCATGCCTAACTCTTCCTCTCTCCCTCTGTTCTAGCACAGGACCTGGCACACTCCGGTGCCCAGCAAGGATCTGCTGCATTACATGGAACATAGCTGCAGACACAGAATCCCATCTGTTCACTGATGGCTCACAGGCAATTTGGGAGCGCTTTCTGGGGTGCGGGCGGAGGTAAGTTCTTCTGTCTCTCTTTATCTCCCCGGGAAAGTCAAGAGTGGCTTCGAATCCACAGCCCTGGCAAAACCAACTGTCCTTTGCAGCTGGTGCCAAAAGGAAAGTGAGAGCCAGATCCTTAAAGCAGGCCCAGAATGCATTCATAAAGGAAAGCAAACAAAGGCCTGGAACTGAAGGTGCCGGAGCCGACTTCACACTTTCATTTCTCCTCTCCTTTGCCTCCAGCTGGACAAGGGAAAGTGGTCCCGTGAAAATTAAGTTGTGCCCGGGGCTTTGGCTTGTCTGCCTCGATCAGCATCTGAGGCAGAGAGATCCTGTGCCGCTGGGAAGCCCACCAGAGCACCCGGCAGGAGGCTTTGAGGCTCGCCCAGAGGCCTGAGGATGATCTTACCTGAAAAGCATCTACTTTTCCCTGGTCTCTCCTTTCAAAGAATTAGACCCATTCCCTCACTTTTTTTTTTTTTTTTTTAAAGTGACATGGCTCATTTAAATGAGGGATGGTTAAGAAATCCTTCTTTTCTTCTTCTTGCTCATATTGAAGCCTAGAGCCAAGAACACTGTTATTTTGAAGTGTGCTGGGTCGGGCTCTTTACTGATTAGATCCCTATTGATTCAAACAGTCACAAGTCTTTAGAATCATTTTCAGAGTGATGGCATGAAATGTAAATCAGTCTGAGATACCGAACATTCCCGCTTAGAAATCAGGATGGGCTGGGCCTCCCAGAGAAGACCGTGAGCCTGGGAGTTAGCCCTCAGCTCAGCGGGGCTAGTGCTCGGTGGAAAGTCAGTGCCTGGAACCAGGGCCTTCAGCTCAAGTGCTCACCTGCATTTGAGTCAATTCAACAAGTAACACATGTTTTTTGCTTTCATTTTCTTTGGGACAGACTTTTAAAACAGCGTGAGTAGACACTGGGGTGTTGTCTGTGGTTCCTTTTGGAGGCAAAGACCACTGGGTAGTTTACGGGACGGTCTGAGATAGCCATTTCTACACATGCAGGGTAGAAGAAGTGTGCAACACTCCTCCCCAAGGCCAAATCTGTCCGCCTTACTGTTTTTGTATGGCCCGTGGGCTCAGGAAAGTTTTTCCAATTTTAAATGCTGGAAAATCATAATCAAAAGAAGAATAAAATTTCGTGACATGTGAAAATAATAGGAATTCAATTTGCCTGAATTTTCAATGTTCATGAAAGTTATTTTTGGAATGTATTCATAGTCATTTGCTTAAGCAAAGTCTGTGGCTGGTTTCATGCTACAAGGACAGAGGGGAATACTTGCAACAGAGACCATGTGGCTTGCAAACTCCTAACTATTCCCTTTCTGGCTCTCTACAGATAGAGCTTGCGGAGCTCTGCCGTACGTGTACGTACAGGAGAGGAGAAAGAACCTCGCTCCCCACCAGCAGCCTGCTCCCTGGAGGGTCCCGGAGCTCAGGTACAGCCTTGTTACTTGCAGATATGTGGCCTACGCCTGCTGGCGGGGTTGAGTACATTCAGGAAAGTGCTGGGGGAGAAGGTCTCACTGAAATCCCATTTTTGTCATGTAGATGAATTTGGGCTTTGGTCAGATTGATAGCCTTTGATTACACCTACTAGAATATGCTTTTACTAGTAGCATTCTTTAAGACAGGTGGTCAGCTCCCTGCTTGCTGTGCTCCACTAGGGCAATGCATTCTGTGCTGGCCTTTTCTCTCTCAACCTCTTCCCCCTCTTCCCCCTCTTCCTCCCTGTCACCAGAACCACTGGAGAGGTATTGGACTATTTTCAAGCCTCAGAGAGCAGAACCTGATGGTGCACTTGGAAAGACAAGCAATGGGCTGGCCAAACCAGTCAGCTGTTCCTCCTGGGTTCAAGGCTGCATCTGCCACTGTTGACATGGATGAGAGGTCACAGCCTGTCCAGGTCACCTGGGAGTTTGGCTAAAAACTCCAGTTAGAGACTCGAAAATGCTGGGTTGACCATGACCTTTTCCACTTGTGGACAGAGTATCTGGTGGAGGGCAAGTGGCATAACTCGCCACTCACCTGGATAATCCCTGACGCTTCTGTTGCTTTTACATCACCGCCCCTTCCTGTTCTCACCACGGTGATGAGTAGGGTGCTGGGGACATGACAATGGCCTTTGACCCAGCAGCACCACTTCTAGTGCCTCCTCTGAACTGGGCAGAGTATGGGTGTTGACGGGACTCTGATGACCTGTTGTTTCTCTGCATGTAAGTCTAGTCCCTGACTCTGCTGCCCTAGTCAAGTGCCATGTTCCCTTGCTCCCTCTCCCCAAGATTTGGCATTTCCAGACTGCTCAGTCAGCCATGAATGAGTGACACAGCCACCCGGAGATGGGGGAATGTGAGGACTATAGTCTCACAGGTTTTTTCCCCCTGTAGATGTATGGACACAGCAGGGGAGAAAAGGCTATTTGGTTGGGAGAATTCACAGAGGTGTCTATTTCCAGTCAATGAATATAAAAGTCCAGTCAATGAATATAAAAGCCCAAACTCCTGCCAGTGTTTTTCCCTAAAGAGGGAAAAATAAGAGGCTGGTTGAGTTTGTGGATGTGTCCCCCTTCTTCCTGTGACTTCTCTCCCTCCCTCTGCACCTGCCTCTTGTATCATTTCCATGCTCCTTTGTCTTACTCTGCCACCGTCAGGTCCTCTGATGCCAGGGGCTTCTCTTACTCAGCCCCATCCCTTCCCACTGCTGCTGGGTGAGTGCTCAGCACATAGTAGGTCCTCAGCAATGCCAGTTAGGTGGGCAAAGATGAACAGAAATAGAATCAGGGTGGTGGGCACTGGACCCGACATGGAAAGTGGGGAGTCCAATCTAGTCTATGGACTAAGCAAGATGCTGGAATCTCTGAACCTCTGTTTACTCACAATGGAAATGTGCCTGACAGCAGAGGCCACAGAATTATTGCGAGGCTCAGAGGAAGGAACAGATGCAGAAAGCACTGTAGGCGATGGAAAAGGTTGCATAAAGGATGTTTTCTGGAATCGGGGGTTGCAAAGGCTTGCTGTGGGTTCCTGCCGGGTGCAGGTCAGGTGAGAGGACAACTGACATAAGCTTCAGGAGCTCTGTTTCAATGGGGGGCGGGGGCGGGTAGGAGGGGCTGGGATTAGAATGAACAGATTCTGAACTTTTGAATCTGAATGCCACTGTGATGAGGGACCAGCTCGGCGCCTGTAACAAGCCAGTATGGAGTGGGCTGGAGGAGCCTGGGAGGACAGGGACAGATCACGCATGCGAAGACAAAGCCCAGGAGGTCCGAGCCTCATGGACGTCCTCTAATGACCCTAATTCTTGCCTGCTATTCTCTTGGCCACAAAAGATCCCAGACCAGTTACTATAGCAACTGTTCTCCCCATGAGGTGTCCATGTTAGGAAGGAGATGGAAGAGATTTCCTTATTTAAAAAAAGAAGAAATAAATGAGGTTTTCAGATATATTTGCCCTCCACCCAAAGCACTGCTCCTTTTTATATGGAAAGAAAATGAAGCAGCTGTTCTTGCAAATGTTTCTAATTCCTAGCAGTTAAGTTTTCAAACTTTTGCTTTAGACTTGATGCAGTTCACGCTTGTTCTAATATATCCAACAGGAATGCGTTTTCCTAAGAGGTAAACCAGTGTGACATAGGGGATGAGGATCCTAAGACTAGGTGACGAGAGCCTTGTCTACCTGGGGCTGCACTCTGGCCTGGGAGAGCCAAACTGCCCCATCTCCCAGATCTGTGTCCACCATGAAGCCCAATGGTGGTGCCCTGTCAGCCCTTCCTTCTGATCCCTGGCTACTGGCTTTTCACAGCCGTCGCCTGGGGCAGTGCCTGTGTGGTTTTATGGGGTTGGAGCCCCCAGCAAGGAGGCCGTGTGGGTCTCAGTAGTGACTGGCCCCAGGCCCTGCGGTGGCCCATGTTTTGGACTTTTCACTTACGCTTGGATGGTCTCAGAAAGGTCAAAGGGAAAGGCTCTGCCAACTGGGGAGCGTGTGTGCGTGCATGAGTGTGGAGCCTCTCCCTGTGAACTTAGTTCCCGCCTCAGCAAGGACTTCTTCCAAGTGCTGAGGGCAAGCTCTTGGGTGTGTGAAGTCCAGCCACCCTGCCTGAGGGAAGCCATCTGGAGAGTCAGGTAAGGAGAACCCGCTGTGTGGAGAAACAACTGAGTTTGGTGCACACAGTGAGTTGGAACCTCAGGGTCTTAGGGGCATGGAACTCAAGGAGGCGACTGCAGAGATGATCAAAGGCAGAACTCTGCAGATTGGCTGACAGGACCCGGGAGTCAGGGGCAGGAGCAGTGGGCGTGGCAGCACAGTCCACCCCGGAGTCCCCACTGAGGAAGAGGCTGGACTTCCTGGAACCAGCCCAGGGCTGGGGTACGGGAGAGCCCACATGAAGGGCGGGTTCCAGGAGGCTGGGGAAGGCCTGCCCAGAGTGTCATTGAAATCAGAGGCGACAGTGATAGACTCACATACATTGGGTGTGGCTTACAAAAGGGACAGTGAGTGGGCACAGGAGGGGCACTAGTATGGGAGGGTGGAGTCGTCCCACTCCAGCTGGGCTTGCCTGGCTCCGCTCTGCCCGTGTCTGCCCCTGCCCACTCCTCCCTCCACCTCCTCCTCGTCGCTGGCGTCTGAGTCGCTGCTGCTGGAGCTGATGTCTTCTTCTGCTTCCTCCTCCTCTTCCGTCTCTTCCTCCCTGTGCCCCGGTGCTTCGTGTTTCTGGGAGTAGGAAGAGAAGGGAAATGCTGGTCAGGGGCTGCAGAGGGGCCACATGGAGGGCCCCTTAATGCTGACCCGCCAGGTCCTCTGGTGAAAGGTAGAGCAGAGGGCCGAGGACACAGGCAAGAAAGAGCAGCAAATTCTGAGCCATGAAGGCAAGGTGAGACGTGTTTTAGATGCTGGACATGTAAGCCAGTTGCACACGTCACTTTGTGACCTGTCAGGCCCATGTCTGCTTTCTGGCATTACTGGGGCCTGTTGACATGAGCTGGCCAAGTCCTCAGTGTCTGCTTCTCAGTGAGAGGAGGGCGGTTCAGCTCGTCCCCTTTCCCAGGTAGGAATGTCATGTCTCCCGGAGCAGGAGGTCATCTGAGCCAGGACTCGGGTGTGCTGCCCTTCAAAAGCATTCCCCCGGGAGGAGCAAAGTCCACGGTCCTCAATTTTCCTGTCTGCCCCTCACCCTCTGACTCTGCCCCACTTTTTTTCTAGTCCCTAGTCCCATCTCTGCTGCCCCCCGGTTTTTGTAATTCTGGCCAAATCTTTCTGGATTTATGCTTTGATGAACCTGCCGAAAAAGTATAAACATGTGCCCCTCCTTGGCCACATCCCAACTCGGGAGTGTCTACACTTCTACCATTGCCTCCCCCCAATCCTACCCATTCTTCAAGGCCTCCCTTAAGCTAGCCTCCTCCAAGAAGTCTTCCCTGAACCTCCAGTCCCCTTGGCTCTGGTTGCTCAGGCTACACTGACTGCTGGCAACACCAGGTTAGCGCTGGGAAGGCACGGGCTGGCCTGATGCTCAGACTGATCCAGGATTGGTGGCTCAGCTCTTCCCGGATGGAGATGCTGGCATCTCCACAGTGGTGGCTCACTGCATGTGCTGAGCCACATCGACTGGGAGGCTTTAAAATCAGAGCATAAGGCCAGTGGAGGGGTCATTGAGGATGAGGCTGGGATAACCTTTTCATGTCTCCCACTTTATTCCTCTGGGCTCTACCTCCACTCAATACCCACAGGCAGACTGAAAGGCAAGATGCCATGGCTTCCCTTGATACTCATATGTGTGGCATGCTTCTTGGAGCAGGGGCTTTGGACATTCATGGATGGTCCTGGGGTCTGCTGATTGGCTGGCAAGATCTGGACGTTAGAATCAGGCAACCTGGAGTCTGAAAATGGCACCGCCATTGTTGGCTATGGGAGTGCGAGCACTTCCCTCTGAGTGGGTCTGCGCCTCAGCATGTGAGGGCGATGGCTCCAGCTTCTCAGGTGGCTGGAAGATGGAAATGAGGTGCGCATAGAGAGCACGCTGTGCAGCGTCTGGCATAATGGGGGGGCTCAATAAATGGCAGCTATTAATGTTGTATTTCTGTTTTAACCTATTCTGAGCCTTTAAATGAGCTCTGCAGGCAGCATGGAGCCAAGCCATTTAATTTGCACTGTTAATTAATCAAAAATTCAATACTGAGTCCCTACGTGTTAGCTCCCAGCTAAATCTAACGGGAGTGAGTGGCAACTGATAGACGCCACATGGCTGCTCGCCTTAAGAGATGTCTGGTTCTGCTTGCTGGGTGAGAACAATTCACACGTTTTTTAACCAGTGAGTGCAGCTGATGGGAAAAGATGGTCCATTCAGGTTGAGAGGGATGGATATGCTCAGCGGAAGGATAGGACCTCTGTGGCTGGGTTAGACAGGGCAGGTCTTCTGGCACAAGAAAGACAGGGTGGAGGGAAAGCATCCTAGTGAAGCTCCCGCCCTGGGGTGAGGGTCACCTCCATGGGGTTGACTGTGATAGTGAGTGCAGAGTCGTCCCAATCCATCTCGGCCTCCTTGGCAGCCTCAGTCTCCTGGGCGAAGTGCTGGTGGGTGATCCGGACCCGGTACACGCCCATGGCTACCACGAACACTAGCATGCACACGGAGATGATGATGATCACCGTGGCAATGCTCGGGACCACTGGAATGAGAAAGGAATCCACGTGACACGGAGGACTAGCTCACCCTAGGTCACCATGGAGCCTGAGTGAGACACCCATGCTTAGGCTAAAAATCTGCTCTACCCCTTTCCAGCTGTAGAACTCTGGGTTAGCACCTACCTCAGTCTGGGCTTCACATTCGTCATCCATGTGAAAAACGGGATAATTCCTATCCCAGGGGGAGTTGTGAGGAGCAAACAAAATGATATATGTGCCCTTCCACATAGGCACATAGAAAAGAACTTGCATGTATTGACTGCCTACTATCTCACTTTTCCCCCTCAAATTATAGGACAGCTCTGAGAGCCAGGTACTATGGAGTTTTTAGCAGGAACAATACAGTGCCCAACAGACAGCAGTAATACAACACAGTGCCCAACAGACAGCAGTAATACAATATGGCAAGCACTGGGACAGAGTACAGGTAGGAGACTTTGCAGTGTGGTGCACGTGTATATACGTGTGCCTACGTAAGGGGTAAAAGGAAAGCCTCATATAGGATATGGCTTTGAGTTGATCTAAAATAAGGTGACCAGATCATCCAGGTGTTGGCAGGACAGTCCTGATTTCTAACAATTTTTTCCTGCATCCCACAGCATTTTAAAAAAGTCTCGATTTTTGGAAAGAATCTTTCCAATGTTTCCAATCTTTCAAAAAATTGGGACTTTTTTAAAATGCTGCGGGATGCGGGAAAAATTGTTAGAAATCAGGACTGTCCCGCCAACACCTAGACGATCTGGTCACCTAACCTAAAAGAACTTGCAGAACCAAGATGTTGGCATAGGTAAATGCTGTACTTGCCACCTCCCACACATCAAAATTACAACTAAAATACAGAACAGTCATCCAGAACCCTCTGAAAGCTGGCTGAATGGAAATAACTACAACTAGAGAAGTAAAGAAGAAAGCACGCTGAGACTGGTAGGAGGGGCAGAGGTGAGGAATGGGCTGGTCCAATAGCCATGTGGCTGGGAGGGAGATATTCTCTGTGGAGGTCGCCTGTGAGGAGCAAGGGGTCCCAGCACTACACCATACCCCCAGCCCAGGGGCTCAGAGCTGGGAAGAGAAGTCCTCAAACCTATGGGCTGTAAACACCAGTGGGGATTGGGGCTCAGGGACACACAGGCGGCTGGAGACCCAGCTGTTCCTTTTAAAGGCCGGCGCAGGAATGCACTTGGACTCGTGCCCTCTGAGCTCTAGCACTGGGCGGCTCTGGGGTACTCAGATACATAGGAAGAGGAACTGGATAGTATGGAAACGGGGAAGGAACTCGGGGTGGCTTTGTCCCAGACTGGAGTGCTCATAGGGACTTTTGTTCCTGTGCTGGGACCTCCCTGGTCCCAGAACTGCCAGCCATATCTGAGTCTCCATCAGCCTGGTCGGTCCACACTGGGAATTCTCGGGAACTCCACTCCATCCAATATGCAGCCCCACCCAAGGTGTTTGCAGCACCTTTTCCATAAGAATGGCCTGTCCTGGCTTCAGACTTTGCTAAAATCTCTCAAAAAGCTTCAGCTGGTAGATTTGTGCCCCAAATCTATCAATCAAGACTTGGTACTAGTGCCAGCCAGCCTGCCTTCACAGCTGGCCTCGCCTGGGCACCTCCAAGCCCAATGCAAATAGCAGTTGCCTGAAAATCCCTCTGTAGCTTTTGCTGGGTGGCCCCAAGCAGTGGCTGAATTTGCACCACCTTGGAGGCCCTAGAACCAGTGGACAGCTTCAGACCATAGCAGATTACAATCCTACACACCCACAAGCAACACGCTCAAGAGGCAGACTCGGTGAGCACCAAAGCCCCACTGAAGCAAGTCCTGCTCCATAGGGGCGTGTCCTGCTCCATAGGGGCGTTTCCTGCATAGCAGCTCTCCTGTAGTCGCAGCTGGTCCTCACAGCCAATTAGCCTGGAGGTCAACTCCCAGTGATACCAACAGCAATCAAGGCTCAACTACAAGACTGTGCACACAGCCCACACAGGGGTGCACCTAGAGTGCCCAGCTGAGGTGACTGGGGAGGCTGAGCCTTACAGGACACCTCTACACAAGAGCAGAAGGGAGTGGCAAGAAATATTCAAAGTGATGAGTAGCAAGGACCTACAACCAAGATTACCCAGCAAAGCTCTCATTTAGAATTGAGGGTCAGATAAAGAGCTTCATAAACAAGAAAAAGCTAACAGAGTTCATCACCACCAAACCAGTATTACATGACATGCTGAAGGGTATTCTTTAAAAAGAGCTAAAAAAAATATGAACAATAAAATAGCAACAAATGCATGGCTATTAACAATTGAATCTAAAAATAAATGAACAAGTAATCTAATAAACAAAATAAACTGGTGAATAAAATATAGAGTCAGAGGCATGGAACAGACAAATCTCAGAGGGAAGGGGAGTGGGAGCCTACCCATGGCCACAGACAGTAGATGGTGAAGGCCTGGGGTAGGGCAAAAACTGGGTGGAGCGGGGACAATGAGGAGAAAAGGGGGAACATCTGTAACACGCTCAACAATAAGGATGAAAAAATATAAAAATAAAAGGACTTGCAAAATGTTACCCCAGCCCTTTGCACTAACCTCTGTTATTACATATTGTAATTTGATTACCTGACCAGTTAGTTCCCTTGGGAAGCTGCGTGAGTGCCTCAGAGCCAGGGCCCACAGCTTCCCCATTATCAGCCCCCCCCCCCCCCGCCCCCTCTGGTCTGAGCGCCCATGCCTGCTGCACCCTAAATGCCCTTTTAGTGGATGGTCTTGAGTTACCTGTTGTCCTGAGGTCCCTCCTGCCAGGCAACATACCTGAACTGCGCTGGACGCTCGTCCGGGCCTCGGGGTGCTGGACGGACTGGAGGAAGGGAGGCTGCACGATGAGGTGGTTGACGTGCTCGTTGTCTGAGACTCTGACCTCGTGGAGGAGGCTGACCTGGGTGAGCAGAGAGAGGGGGTGTTGACCAGGGGCAGGTGGGCCCTCCAAATACACGAGGGAAAGAATGGATGAGCCTGGGCCTCCCTGACGTCTGCAGGGCGCACTCACCTCCAGGTTGAACTCGTTGCTGGTGTAGCGGCCGTTGAGTTCTGAGCATTTAATCCTGAAACGCCGGGACTCGAGCGAAGCAGGACGCCAGTTGCGGTAGTGGATGTGCCGCAGCACCTGCTCGTAGCGGCTCATGGAGCCCACACCTGCCAAGAGACCACACCTGTCTCAGCCAGGCTGAGGAGGAGGTGGGGAGACAGGCTGCAGCTGCTGGGGCTGGTGGGTCTCCTGAATGTGGCCAGGCTGAGAGCTTGAGATGCTTAGGAGCAGACAATGTACTGAAACAAACGTTCTAAGGAGCTAATGAAACGGACCCACGGGATTTCTACAGACAGTGGGCTCTGTCCACCATGTGTGGCCGCAACTTGCCAAATGTTGCTATAATATCTATTTCTACAGGATGTGGTCCAGGTTCTCAAGATGCTGGAGTGGCTCACAAAGGAAGGGCCGGAAGCCCATGCTCTGAGGTCAAGGGCCCCCACCTGACACAATCATAGGGGATGAAGTGCCTCCCTGGGTGAGGCTACTCCAGGAGGAGACCGCCAGGAGGCGGGCCGAGCGTGGCTTACCGTAGATGGAGTAGCCTGCGGTGGAGTTGGTGGCGTCGAGGTGGCGCTGGTGGAGCTCGCTGTGGTTCAGCTCCAAGCACTCCTGTCTTGGGTCCAGGTCCCCTCCCAGCACCAAAATGTCACAGAAATCTAAGTTGTGAAGCATTTCTTCCAAGACTGCTGACTTGGGGGCTGCAGGGAGACCAACACAAGGGAAACTCAGGCATGAGGACCTCTCGGGCAACGGAGGAAGCCTGGGTATCATCTCCCTCCTCGGTGACTGCACCCCAGGTGAGGGCTGGGTGAGGGGAAGAGGCTGTGGAGCCCTAGGCACCACCTCCGCTGCTCGGCTGGGAGTCCAGCAGCTCCCGATGTGGATTTGAGTACCAGTGCTGCTACTGAGAAGCCGTGCAGTGTTGGAGAAACACCTGCCCCTCAATTTCCTCACCGGTAAAGAGGGCAAGGGTCTTGGGAGGGTTCAAACAGTGTCTGGCACATAGTAGGTGCTCAATAAGCAATAGCTCTCACTTGAGGCCAGAGTTAAGTACCCCTCCCCACTCTGCTTCTGTAGCTTTCGCCATGCACCCCCTGTGATGTGTATGTGTTGTTCCCGGGAGACTCTGGGGCAGAAGCACGTTTTATGATGAGCCCTCAGTATCCAGCCCAGGCCCTGGCAGGCGGCAGTATTGCTACACATGGCTCGAATGGAGCGAAATTATTACTGTAGTTAAATACTTAGGTAAATTGGTCCTGATTGATTATTTTGGGCCTTAAATTTCCCAAGGGTATGAATGAGCATTTGAATGCTGGGCAGGCTGGCAGTACTCACTTAAAACCTCACCTTAACACGAAAGGGATTGGTATGTATGGAGTGATTGCTACACACCAGGCACTATGCAAATGAAACCCTAACAGACACTGGAAGGGTGCCGTTATTATCCCATGTTACTGACGGGAAATGAAAGGTCGGAGGGGGGAGAGTGGATTATTTAGGATCACACAGATAGTAGGAGAGGAGCTGGACAGAAACCACGACTTTCTGACTCCATAGTTTGTCAACTCTTCACCTCTGGGCCAGTAGCCTCCAAATGTTTTTTGATCTTGCAGCTTGTTCGTGGGAATGTGTGAACTGAGATCACTGAAATAAGTAGTTACTTATTTATGAAGACTAATCTACTTTGTGCATTATAAAACATTCATAAAAATAGAAATTAAAAAGGACTCACTGAAGATGAGAGAATTATGTTAAATAATTATACGTTATTTTTTTTGTAATATCAAAAATATCTTTCCCTCTCCCTAGATAGCTGTTATTATAAGCACTTTCCGATGCTTAATTTTTAAATGCTTGCCAATCTCCATGGCTTCACGTATCACTGGCAAACTGTAAAAGCACATTCATATACACTTAGGCCAGGCTAGTGTGGCTCGGTGGTGGAGCACTGACCTGTGAACCAGGAGGTTATGGTTCGATTCCCGGTCAGGGCACATATCCAGGTTGTGGGCTCGATCCCACATGTGGGAAGTGCAGGAGGCAGCCAATAAATGATTCTCTTTCATCACTGACTTTTCTAGCTCTCGCTCCCTCTCCCTTCCTCTCTGCAATGAATAAAAATATATTGAAAACAAACAAAATACACATTTAAGACAAGGTGGTCTATCATTAGCAATGGTGCGTGTGTATCTCTATTTCAAATGGTATTCTCATGGCTTCCGGGCTTTTTCTGCCAGCTTCCCATCAGGTTGGGTTAGGGTCGTGGTTGGCAAACTGCGGCTCGTGAGCCACATGCAGCTCTTTGGCCCCTTGAGTGTTCTAACGCCAGGCCGAAAACCGACTTCTGCGCATGGGCCACAAAGTTTCAATCGCACTGTATGTGCGTGCCCGCACGTGGTATTTTGTGGAAGAGCCACACTCAAGGGGCCAAAGAGCCTCAGGTGGCTCTTGAGCAGCAGTTTGCCGACCACTGGGTTAGGGCATTTAAAAAAATATATATTTTGTTGATTTTTTACAGAGGGGCAGAGAGAGGAAGAGAGAGTTAGAAATATCGATGAGAATCATCGATCAGCTGCTTCTTGCATACCCGCTACTGGGGATGTGCCCGCAACCGAGGTACATGCCCTTGACCGGAATCAAACCCGGGACCTTTCAGTCCGCAGACCGACGCTCTATCCACTGAGCCAAACCGGCTTCAGCAGTTAGGGTGCCCTTGCTCCACCTCCCCATGTGGCTGCTTGATGGCTCACCCTGGGTAGGGGACATTTTCTCACTGTTCCCTGTGCTTGCATGTGGGTAGTATGTCCCATCTGCCCTTTCATTGATTCCCATTGTGCTGAAGGGACTGCGTGGACTCAGGGACTCAGAGCTGAATCAGCCATGGCCCAGCTCTCACGGAGCTCCTGGGGGGCATTTAGTAAACACACAGCAAACGTGAGCTAGAGGCTTCCTGACACCAGCGGTTGCCAACCTTTCAGACCTCACGGACCACCAGTGGTCCATGGACCATCGGCTGGCGACCGCTTTGCTGTAGGGCAGCCCTGATGGTTGGGGGTACAGAGCAGGAGACCGGCCCAGGCTGGGGTCGGGGTGGAGATGAAGGAGGCCTTCTGGAAGGGGCCCGTGCAAGGGACACGCCTGTCCTTGAACTGAAACAGGACAGAGGGAGTCAGTGGGGGCAGTAGGTGCTAGAATGGGTCTTTCAGGCCTAGTGGCAAATGGCATTAGCCTGCTTGTTTAAGGCACCATGGTAATGATTGTTCTAACAATAGGAGTATATTTTTTGAAAGGACTAATATTGGCCTTGTGCTCTGCATGTATCTCTCATAAACAGAGGCAAGATAAGGACCCAGGCAATTGCTTTTCCCTGCCTTGCCCGTGTGTTGCTGTCAGGCCTAGCAAATTCCGTCGCTCTCAGTTATGGCCTGGGACCACTGAGGTCAGAGGCCCCTTTTCTGTCCGATTTTAGGCACAAATGAGGGGAAGAGGGAAGGTGGCTTGACCTAATGCACCTTGCAGTGTAACTAGGAAGCTGCCCTGCCCAACAGGCGGTAAAACTCCATCTGTTTTGTGAGCTAAGAAGGGCTGCTTGGTGAACCGCCCCCCGACCCCAGGGCCCCACTGGCTAGGGGCCAGGGTGGCTTAAAGCTGCGGGTAATTGGGATTACTGCCGGAGCAGCCCCTGCGGACTCCGGCCCCCTGCACCGCACATCATTAGCAGCTGCCTTTGCAGAGGGAGGGGGCAGCAAAGGACAGTTCTCAAAGGGGTGTTTCCTGTAGATCTGAACCCCAGATTTTCCTCCCTTTTTCCTTCCCTTTTCTCTTTCTTCTTCCTACCTCCCTCCACCTCCCTCAAGTCAGCAGCATATCCTGCAGCTTTCGTGCAACTAAGTGTTTCTCCCTGACAGATAACTCCAATTACCTACTTTCACTGAACAGCCCTTCCAGTAACGAAACCGCTGGAAAGAGCAACTAACTGGGAAGCTTCCTGAGAGCCCAGAGTAACACTGACAGACAAGTCTCTGACTTGTATACATTAGGATGCGGCTGTCTGTTTTTCCTTGTGCTTCTTTCACTTTTCCTCTCATCATCAAAATAATCGCACTCACTACAGAACACTCTGCAGCTGCCGAAAACGGAAGGGGAGCAGAGCCCCTCGGCCCCCAGGCTTCTCCTAGGACGTCACTGTCAGTTTACGGCTAGTTTCCCTCTGGGCATTTTCCTGTGTACGTTCTCCTTCCTGTGGCTGAGGCCGGTCTATGCACAGATTCTCTGTAATTTGCATCTTTTTTTTTTTTTTTTTTTTTTTTTTGTCACTTACCATTTAGCACAAATGCCTGCCCTCCCACAGCACAGCACGTATGTCGGGGTAGGTGATTCGCTGGGCCACTCACTCCCCTCCTATCATTTATCTGTGTTGTTTTGCTATTGTCACTGCCTTGCTACGGGGGTCCGAGCCTGTTGTCCCGAAGTGAGACCTGATGTGGCTGTGAGGGCTCAAGGCCCGCTACCCGCCACCCAGGATGCCCCGGCGGTACCTGTGGGCGTCAAGTCACCTGGGGCCTCGGCTTTGGCGAAGGTGCTCACGATCTTGATGTCGGGGAAGAGGGCCACGCCGCGGGCGCTTTCGAACTGGGCGGCCGGTCTCCAGAGGCGGTCCGTGCCGCGGAGGGTGATCTGGGGCTCCATGGCCTGCAGCACCATCACGTAGGCGTCCACGTCGGGGATGCTGATGCACACGTCCTCCCCGAAGCACCTGGGAAGCACACGGCGGGACCACCCATCATGCATCCACGGGCAGGGATGCAGACAGCCCTTCCTCCCTGCACCCCGACAAGACATCCTGATGGCCCGCAAGGCGCCAGGATGGCAGCAGACATTTAAGCTGAAAGATGCATTATTGTCACAACAACTAGCAATCTAGGGACTTAATGAGATCGGCTCCTGGGAGAAATGGGAATTTTCTATCCCGGCAACAAGTAACCATGAAACCTCTAATTATCCTCTAACAAAGTAATCAATGGCCGCGTTAATTAGATGGCAACCGCTTGCTTTGTGCATTAGGGTTTGGTAAGCAAATGGTTGTCTGACTGACTGGTGACAGCCATCTTACTGAGACCACAGGGCTAGCCTCTCCAGCCACCGTCCGTCTGTGATCACTGTGAGGACGTCACACATGTGCACCTGTTCTTCCAGGTGTGCCAGCCGAGCGCTACCGTAACCACGTGTGTTTCCCCTGATACACACAGAGCACCCGGGAGCTGAATGGGGTGGTGACAGGAGCAAAGCCCGGGAAATTAGACAGACAAGGGTCCCTGGCCTGGCTGCCCCTCCCGGGCTGGGTGTCTCTGAGCACAGTGCTCAACCCCTGGGACCTCAGCTTCTGCATCTATAGATTGGGAATGATGAGACTAAATCACTGTTGGTCATCTATAGAACATTAATTCCTTATAACAGGAAGGATTAAATGTGACAACTTGTAGTGGGAAGGGGACCCAGAGTCCGCATCATGGCGGGAGCTCAGTCATTGTTGACAGACTTGAGGCCCTCATGAGACCCCATCAGGTGTGCGTGCCACTGGCACTTCTGCCGGGTATCTCGGCCAAGCCTGAGGCTGCAGTGGAGAGCCCAGATGGGTGCACTGGGAACAGTGGGTGGGCTCCAGCTGTGGTAGCCACCATCTGCCTCCCCTGGGAAAGTCCCGGAGGAAAGGGGAAGCTGGGTGGAGGCCATGCTGAGCTCCCCTATCTTCTTCTCTGGGTGGGTGAGGTGTGGGAATGGTGCTGGGGTCCTGTTCCCAGTTTTCCTTGGGCCTTGGCTGCACCAACCCCCTAGTTCCGTGGTCGAGAGCCACATGCGGCTCTTTGGCCCCGTGAGCATGGCTCTTCCCCAAAATACCACGGCCTGGGCGAGTCTATTTTGAAGAAGTGGCGTTAGAAGAAGTTTAAGTATAAAAAAATTGGCTCTGAAAAGAAATTTCAATCGCTGTTCTGTTGATATTTGGCTCCGTTGACTAAAGAGTTTGCTGACCATGGCACTAGTTCATAGAGTACACCCCTCCTCTTGCCAGTTTAAGGAAACCTGGTCTCAGTGCTGGAGTCTGGCCAGTCTGTCCCTCTTCACAGTAAAGTGAAGCTGACTTGGAGGTGCCTGGTCCCCACCCCAGGCCTCCAGGGAGGGCCTTAGAGAGGATGGGGGAGCCAGTCCTTAGATGGGACTATGAACATAATTGCTCTGTGGCTTTATCCTGGCACCTCTCCCAGACCCCAGCCACGGGTAATCAGCAAGCCCCACTTCCCACCCTCGCTCCTGTGTTTCCGGGTCCTTCTCCTGGCTCCAGGTACCAGGAGATATCCTCCCTCCTCCCAGGAATTTTCCTGGGGTCCCCTTTCTAGCCGTCTCTGGCAGCTGCTGTGGCTACCAAGTGATTGACAGGTGAGTAAGGGAGTTATCCACAGGCGTCAGGAACGGTCTCATCTCCTCAAATCATCTTGTCTGCTCCCTGGGGACAAGAGTGTGCCTGCTCTTCCTCTGGCACACTTATGCCATTTAGGAGCGCTTCCGGGCTGGGCTCCTTAATTTAATTAACGTACATTGGCCAAGCTCCTACTACTTACCACGCGCTATACCCTTAAATGACACCACTTCACACCCAGCCCCTGAGGACTAACAGAAACACAGTGCCTTCCAGGCATCTCAGTTGGGAAAACAGAGTATTTCAAGGACAGGAGACTAGAGATCTACCGGGGCATCCTCAGAGGGGTAGCAGAGAAGCTGGGAATGGCGGAGAGGGGCGAGTCCTGTTTTGCAGGGGGACCATCCCGCTGCCCCAGCCGGGCCCAGGCCACTGGGCCTCCACTCACTGGACTTTGGACGAGACTTTGAGGCGCCGCACGCCCGCGGTCGGGAACTGCCGGGAGTTGATGTAGGAGACCTTCTGCAGGGCGCGGTTGATGTTCCCGATGTCGTCGCCTTCCATCACCAGGATGGACTGTGAGGGGTTGAAGTGATACTGGAAGACAGGAGAGGAGGCCCGCCAATGCACCCAGTCCCACGGAGACCCTCCCTCCCCATGAAACGGCCACGGAGGCCAGCGCAGGTGCTGTGGATGCCCCTTGCAGTGGCTGTGTGCACAGGTGACTGTTTTAACCCGCCAGCCGCTCCTGCGACCCTCTGGTGGGCTTTCCTACTGGTCTGAGTTAGTGATCTTGACAATTCTGAGCAAGAATTTTAGGAACTGCTATTAGTGAGATGTCAGGATCATATCTCTGGGTTCAGGTTATGTTTCCAATGCTCATGTGACAGGAAAGAGGGACATGGATATGCTTTTATGTACCTACCTGGCAACAGTTATTTTTTGAATAGATAATATATCCGCCTGGTTCAAATGGACGGATGTGCTAAGTGACAGTGTCCATCTAATTTCTGTCTCCCATCCATCACCTTCTCCAAGCTCATCCCATAGATAATCACGGTTATATTAATTTCTTAGCGACCAGTTCCATTCTTGTTCATAATGAGCTGCCCCCTTTCTGGTGCGAGGCTTATCCCTGCCTGTCCTGTGATCATGTGACTCATGGCACCCTTCCCTGCTGGATATTCGAGTATATTATTTGTCCTGTTGCATTCAGTAGGGGTCATGTGACTTGCTTGGCCACCAAAATGTGGGCAGAGCATTGTTTGGTTGACACCCACGTGGGAGATTTAATAGCCAGTTCCTGGTTCACTGTGTCATTTTCCCTCTGCCACGAAACTTGCACAGTTTCCCTTAGGGTCTGGTCCATTAGCCTGGGTCTCACAGGGAGGCTGCTATGAATCAGAGCCACAGCCCATCCATAATGGACGTGCAATGTGAACAATAAAAAGATCATTAGATAAGCCACTGAAAAATTGCAAGCCATTTATTACTGCAGCATCGCTTAGCCAATCCCGACAAATTATTCTTATGAATATATAATCTATGAACATTGATTTCCATTAGTCTCTTTTCTTAAGGATAACATCTTTACATACTATGCATAATACTGTACCTTTGCCTTTTTTCTTCTAGCTTATATCTTGGAACTCCTTCTGTAAACATCCTTATTCTTTTATACGGCAGTATAGTATTTTTTAATTTCAATAAATTAGTTCTTAACCATTCTCCTAATATGACAGTTGGTTTGTTTTTAATTTCTCTCTAACAATGCCACAATGAATAGCCTTGTACACGTAAAATTTTATAAATGTGTAAATATATCTGTAGAGTTATTCCCTACAAATGAAATTGCTAGATCAAAGAGTATATGCATTTAAATTTTGACAAATGTTGCCAAATCTCCCCATGGCTAGGGATCAGAGCACTAGACACTCCCTCTCGCAGAGTACGCTGTCAGAGACTTTTGCCAATCTGGTAGGTGATATATATACCATCTCAGTGTTTTAATTTGCATTCCTCTTACCATGAAGGAGACTGAGTATGTTTTCATGGGCCTAAGGAAAAATCTATCTATTTGAGCTTTTCTCTGACAGGACTTGTATGTCTTTATAAAAGTTCCTTTTTCTGGGCATGGACATGATGGGAGTTGGATGTCTCATGGTGGCACTGACCCACATATGTCCCTTGTATTGTAGCCCCTGGCCAACTGACAGCCTCACCTCTGTCTCCTTCACCTTTCAGGCGAATGTTTCACGGATCCCTCCTGAGGCTTCCTCGTCTTCCCCCATCTAGGTCCCCAGGAGGCTCCGAAAATGCGCATGACGTGGTGGCATCATGATCCCAATGCGGTGACCATGAGCTCAGCGAGTCTCATCCCTGAAGCCCAGACCCTTGTCCTCGTGCCCTGTAAGCTCCTCCAGCCTACATTTCACTCCGCGTCACCTCTTGTTACTCCCCTGAGGGACTTTCTTTCTGCTGTCACATGTCTATTTAGTCAAGCCTCTCCGGGAGTCATCATTGGTGCTCATCAAATCGTGTTCTTTCTTTCCAGGGCTTCCTGCATTTCCCAGCTCCCCTTTGCCACTGGAAGGCAAGGCCACATGACTGCATCTGGCCAATGAGATGTGAGAGAAAGTGAAGCAGCAGCTCTGGTAAAAAACGCCCCACAGAACACTCCAGCCTTTTTCTTTCTCTGCTCTGGTGGCCGGTGGCATTCTAGGCAGAATACCCCTCTACCCCTCCCCCCGACGTAGTGTGAGAAAAATAAACTTTTAGGCATGAAGCCATAGAGATCTTGGAGTCATTTGCTACTGCAGTCCCTTAGCCCATTGGAGGAACTGGGCCCTTCCCAAGCGTGACTCTAACGTCCCCAAGGCTGTGGTAATCCTGGGAGATGATGGGCTGTGTGGATGGCCATCACCCAGTTCTGGTACAAACTACAGACGGAGTACAACTTTGGAGCACACATCTCCCTTCTGGACTTCATTTCTTCATTTAAAATAGGATATTAGTATCTGCCTGACTGGGGCTTACCTGTGATAATGCATATAAAGTATCAATGTATGGTAGTTTTTGTCATCATTCTTAACATTGTAATGATGTTTGCACAGAGACTTTGCCTGTGCTGGTTCCCTGCCTTTGCTGCTCGCCTTTCCCCACGCTCCAGGGCCCTCCTGTCCTGAAGGCCCTGAGCAGGGCCTCTCTGAGCTGTGACGTCTGGTCATGAGCAGCTCTCCCTGTGCTGGACACAGAGTCCCCCGGCCTAGAGCAGGTGACACTGCAGTCAGCCTCCGACCGGCTTCTCTCTTGCCGGGATGACTCACTGGCTGCCACGCACTGAGGAGTCACGGTACAGGAGTTCTGAGTGCTCACCAATCACCAGGTGCAGATTTGAGCAGATTCAAGGTCATTCTTCTAAAGATACTTCTGTTCCTAGAGGTTTTTTCTGCCCCACCACATCCCTGCTATAGGGTAGTAGAGCTGCTGTCTGTCTCTCTGCCTGCTGCCCCCGGCAGACTGGGAGCCCCTGGAGAATAGGATCTACTGACTTCCCTTATGACAGCACATGGGCCGAGCACATGACAAGCATGAAGTCAGGGGATGACTCTGCAGACAAGGCTGATCTCTGAGCCTCGCATCAGGGCTGAACAGGCAATGCTGTTCTTCCCCAGGACGGACCAGCAGTGCCCTGGGAAGCCAGCAGAGGGCACTTTCCTACTGCAACCTCTTCAGAGAGGGCAGGTCAGGGAATGTGCTGGACCTCAAGGTAACACTCTCATCTGGTTGTCAGAGCATTCCAAGAACTACCACAGCCTTCGACACAGTTCTTGTAAGATCAATAATGCCATCTATCAAATAGGTTCTTGTAAGATCAATAATGCCATCTATCAAATAGGTGTTTGCTTCGTTTTGTTGTTTGAACTGCGATGTTCACAGCCCTGTGGCATGGCGGAGGTTGGCCTCTAGCTGTGTGTGGCATAGGGTGGTACTGGCATTGTCAGAGGGAAGCTGTGTGGTAGCCAGTGTTTCCTTTCTTTTAAGCCAAGAAACTGCTGGACGGGGGTTTTTGCCGAGGGGTCAGCTCTGAGGATTGGCCAGTGTCACCAGCCATTACCAGGCTGGAGCGGGGTGACATTCCTGTCCAAAGTTCTGACCTGTTCTCCAGGACAGGCTGGCCATGGCAGTCTAGGCACCTTGCCATGATTCCCTCGGACACCTGCCAGCTCTCCGGGCTGGGCCAGCGGAGTTGCCTCTGTGACAGCTGTCACCCAGGCTTACTTTCCAAAAGACCTGCAAGCCCAGCCCAGCTGGAGAAGGAAACTGATTTTTTTGTTGTTGAGATTTTAGGTTTTCTAGGAGAGATCTATGTACCTATATCTATGCCTATGCCTTTGTTTCTATATCTGCATCTATCTAAATATACCTATATATCTATATCTAATCTATATACCTATATCTATATTATCTATATCAGTATCTATTTAAATATGTCTCTATATAACAACTTATAATATCTATATCTATTTCTACATCTATTTCAATAGCTATAAATATATATGTAATCTATATTTATCTACTTCTATAGCTATAATTATATTTGTCTATATCTGTGTGTATAGCTACACCTTTGCTATATATATATGCATAAAATTCAATTCTTACAACATCTCTGCAAAAGACTAAGTGCATTTTGCATGAGGGAAGTGAGGCTTACAGGATAGGAGCGCCCTGCCCCAGGCCACCAGCTAGTAAATGCCGCCCTGTGATCTGAGCCCCGGATGGTTTGTTCCAAAGTCCCTGCTCTGCCCTCTCTCCCGCACTGAGCAGGTGACAGCCACAGGGGTGGTGCAGGAGATCAGAGCCGGCTTCCTTCGGGAAGGTGCTATCTCACCAGGTTTTGTGTGGCTGCAAGACAGCAGCCACCCAACCACTGTAATGACTCCAGACACGTGGGAGAGAGACTCAGAAATGTGCATGATCTGGGGAAAGTCAGTGAAAGAAAGAAAGAAACCGACTGGCCCTGTGAGCTGACAGAAAGCTTCCTCAATCCCAGGAGGACGCCACTTCTTTCGTCCAAAGCGGAGGCAGGGGGCCAGGAAAGAAAACGATAGCCACTATTCAGCAACAAAATGAGGGATAAGTGGAGGCAGGCAGGAAGGTTTAATAACTTTAAGAATGCCTTCTCATCTGAGTTGGGACAAGTCCCTGAGCCCCACTCTCCTTATTGCTGAAATGGGGTCAGCCCATTTAACTTGCTGTGAGGAGCGGGGATAACGAACGCAAGAGGGCCCCAGTGGGCGCACTGTCAGTCCTGTGCCTGCCATTCATTTCTCACCCAGACCCCGGTGCTGGCGAGCGGGGCCCTAAGGATGTAAAAGGATCCTCCGCACTGACTGGCCGTGAGCAGATGGAACCCTGAAAAATCAGACCAGCCTCCCCCACGGGATGACCTGGCAAAGAGGAGACCCCCTCAGGGGCCAGGAGCAAACCCAGAATGTGACAGAGAGGGGAGGGTTGGCAGAGGGATTTCTGCTTCGCTGGTCTGACAACACACCGAGGAAATAGCACAGACCACAAAAGGCAGGTCCAGGATCAAACCCCAGGCTCTGCATGGGAGGGTTTGTGTGTGTGTGTGACATGGGCTGTGAGGGGCTTTCCTGGACCCGCTGCCATAAAACACGACCTTTCCGCTAGGAGTTAGTCTTCTGAGCTCCCTTTCATGGTGGTGATTAGCTATTGAAGCCTGTGTGTGTGAGTGTATGTGTGTGAGTGTTTAATGCATGTTAAAAAAGGTTCCGGAAAGCTATTCTTGCCTCACCCTGTGTATGTTCTACCATCTCCCCGCTCTGACTCAGGCTCCAGGTGAGCATCGTAACCCCCACAAGGGCCCAGACCACGCTCCCTTGCCTGGAGTGCTCCATGGCTGCCTGTGGCTGACAGAGAAAAAGTAAACACCTAAACACAGTGAACGAGGCTCCCTGACGTGGCCTCTGGGGGCCTCTGTCTACCTCTCTGGTCACACTGTCTACCTCAGTCCTGCAATTTGGTCCCTTAAACATTGGCCCCAGAGCCCCAGGGTGCACTGCGGCTTCCTCAGCCCTCTGCTCCCACAGGTTCTCAGCTCTGGCTAGAGTGACCACCCTGCCCTCTCCCATTCCTCTACCCCCTATCTTTTTCCTGGTTGGTTCCTACCCATCCCAGAACTTTTTCTTTTGAAAAATATCTCCCTGCATGCTGCTTCAGTCCCTGTAGTGGAGTAAACAACCAACCAACCAATGAGTAGGTGAAATATAATGACTCCCTGTGGAATAGCCATCTTCCTGAAGAAGCCCTGCTCTGCTTTCCATCGCATAGTCGCTGCCTCCTCCAAGGAGCCTCCCCTGACTGCCACTCCCCAGGTTCTGGAGCTCAGGAGGAGGACTGGGTTTCCTGCAGACAAAAAGCTGGGGACATTCCTTTCTGTGCCCCTTTACCCAGCCGAGACCGAATACACGGGCGTCCGTGGGATGTTCGCTGACTCGACCTCGACTCAGACAAAAGCACCATGTGCTCAGCTCACTAGCCCTTCCAGAGCCACCATCAGAGCTGCACAAGCCCCACGCGGCTCCCGTGAGAGGGCTCTCCGCTGCTGGGCTGCTCCCAGCCGGAGAAGCAGGCCCAGGGCTGGAGGGCAGCGGGGCTCCACAGGGGCTGGGGGCCCTGGTGAGGGAGTGAGGGCTACCGGGATGTTATCCTGCTCTTTGCTCAGGTCCCCAGAGCCTTCATGCAGGCGGGGGCTCCTGCCACCCAGGTGAGGCCAGAACCAGGCCTGCCTGTCACGCAGATGCTTGCTGAGGCAGCGTCGGCCACATCCTGCCCTCCTCTCCCTTCCCCTCCCATCCCCTCCAACTCCTCCCCCCCCTTCAGAAGGAGCTTTGCTCAGAATGCAGCTTTGATTCTCTTGGATTACTCAAATGTTTGTGTTTTGCATACATGATCAAAACCCAGAGTCCGTTTGCATTCCCTTCGGTGGCCAGAGATTGCTCGGGGCTCAATCTATGCTTCAATTCAACAATGAAAAACCCAGCCGCCGCCACATCTGCTTTCTAATTCTAGCCCACCGGCTCTGCCCTTCCTTTCTCATGTGCACCATGCATGGTCCAAGCTTTGTATTTTGAAAAATACCTTTCCTGCACACTGCTTCGGCTCCTTTAGGGGAATAACCCACCAGCCAATGAATGGGGGAAACATACCGACCCCCTCAGGTAGACACTGACCGTGTGCCTGGCTATCCGCCCACAGGGCTTTCTCTAGGACATTCAGGAGGTGTCCATTCGGAGTCACAGTCACCAACCTGCCCCCAGGGGCAGCACCTTTTCCTGGCGAGAAGGCAACCTTTAAAATTATTAAAACTTCCTGTCTCTGTGCCACTGGGCAGGAGAGGACTCCATTTCCAAGAGCGCAGCGGCCCTGGGCAGCCTCCCGCTCATACATCTGTCTGGGAGCGGCGCTGGCTCCTTCCTTACCTTTATTCCTTGGCCGAGGCTTTCCAGGGAATTGATATCCAGCCCTTCCTTGCAGGCCTGCAGGCAGGAGATCACCTTCTGACTCTCCATCTTGCCAGGGCGGATGGTGAGACTGGCCAGGCTGCCGTGGAAGAACTGGGCGAACCGGGGTTTGGTGACTTCTCCTCCTGGAAGAGAAAGCGGCAGCCATTGTTGTTTCTGAGGGGGATGGGGGAGGAGACACAACCTCAAGGCGCTGCCTGGCTCTGGAGCCAAGGACAAAGACTGTGCCCCTTACACTAAGGTGACCAGAGGTCCCGATTTTTAACAATTTGTCCCGCGGCATTTAAAAAAAAAAAACGCTGCGGGACGCGGGACAAATTGCTGAAAATCGGGACCGTCCCGTCAAAAGCGGGACATCTGATCACCTTACCTTACACCCGATCCTTTCCTTCCAGGAGGGAGCTCGGTGGCCTGGTTCTCAACAAGAGGATGCAATATGCCGCCGACAACATGACACTCCCAGCTGCACCTGTTTAGGAAGCCTGGAATCTTAAAATAGTTACTTTCAGAGACTCACAGTCTGAGAAGACAGAATAGGAGGGAGGAGGAAGCTACCATTGGCTAAAAGTCTGCTGTGCGCTGGGCAGTGTGCAGGGACTTCCCCTGAGTAAGTCCATCGTCCACCCCTATGGTTGGAGCCATTCTGACCCATTCTCTGTCACTGTCCAATCAGAGCATCTTTACTTCGGCAGTGAAAGGAGAAGGCTCTACTGCAGAGCTCAGTCCACAAGGGACGCTCAACAGATCTGGCTTTGAGGAATGACCTGAGGTGGCCATGGCTTGAGGTAGCCAATTTGGGGCCTTCTGTTTGAGGCCCTCAAAGCCCCCATGGATAATATGCCCCTCAAAGACCTCAGAACAAGGGCACTTCCGTTGACCTGTAAAAAGAAGGGTTTGAGCCTGGTATGAACGGCAAAGCTGCATCTACCAGGATATCCAGATGGTCAGCTCCCAACTGGGTGTGGACTGTGTTTCTAACATCTGTGACATCCTCAACATACATTCCATTATTTTTAAAAAAATATATTTTATTGATTTTGTACAGAGAGGAAGGGAGAGAGATAGAAAGTAAGAAACATTGATGAGAGAGAGTCATCGATCAGCTGCCTCTTGCACACCTCCTACTGGGGATATGCCCGCAACCAAGTTACATGCCCTTGACTGGAATCGAACCCGGGACCTTTCAGTCTCCAAGTCGACGCTCTATCCATTGAGCCAAACCGGTTTTGGCACATTCCATTATTGACTCATCAGACACTTGGGAGGTGGGTGCTATTCTGTAGTTACAGGTAAGCAAATTCCGGCTTAGAGAGGAGAAACAGGTGACCCAAGGCCGCAAGTAGGAAGTGGTGACGTATGCGCCCCACAGTGTGACTATATCCATTAGTGAGGCCTCCTGGCGGCACTGGCCAGCCCGGCCCCATGAGGCTCAGAGAGCCCATTCAGCAGCTCCCTCCTTACAGACCAAACTCTGCCACTCTTTTGAATGTGAAGACATTTTCCTGCGCATTCTTTCCTCTCAGCAAAGCATCCACGTTCTCTATTTTTGACTCAGAAATCCCAGATCTGTGATGTACTCTATCAGCGATGCAGCTCCAGGAAATCAATTCAATTAGCATTTTGCAATAGGAGGCCAGCATAAAATTTGAAATATATTTGCACTCAGGGGTTGTTGTGATGCAGGACTTTAAAATATAATGGATACACGGAAAATCTCTTTCTTTTTACTATCTAGCCCAGAGTGTCTGCAGATATCACATGGCTCCTCTGTTAATATTTAGATAGAAGCATGCTCATGAATTATCTTAAGAAAAAAACAAAACAAAAACAAAACAACCCAACCTGATTTTCTAACACAAAGGACCTTCACCAAATCTTTGGGAACATGATGTTAAACCCCTGAAGCTAGATCTGCACACATTTAAAAGCGTTTGCTGTATGCCTACCCTTCCGTTGGATTCGGTGAATTGTAAGACCATGTTCTCCAGGAGCTTACATTGAGTTGGGAGAATAAAGTGTAGAAACTGGGAGAATATAAAAGAGCAAATCGCCAATACAATAGATGGCCCAAGGCTGAGCATGATTAATTTTCAAAAAAAAGAGATGTAGATAATGTGGCCAACAGACCACAGGGGGGAAACATAATAGCCATCATTGATGAGGTCCTAAAACATGGTGAGTTCCTTCATATGCTATTTTATTTAATCCTTAAGTGGTAAGAGAGTATGTCTGAGATCTTAGCCTCTATTCCTTTAACTCCTCCCCGTTCCCTCCCTCTCTGGCTTCTGCTCGCTGCCACGGGGAGGACTGTGACAGGGAGGAGAGCAGGCAGGGCTTAAAGCTGAGGCTCTTCCCCACTTTTGTTTCCAGAAGCCAGAACTCTTAAGAGGGTGGGGAGGATCTGGGTCTGGATCAATATTTGGGAAAACATAGAGGAAGAAACTTTGGATTCCCCCAGACAAGGGACTGATTCCCCAGGCAGGGGTGTGTGTGGGAGATTAGACAACAGAGATGCAGGGGGAGGGCACCTGAGGCTGTCACCGGGGCTAAGTGCCAGCAGGGGTGTGTGATGTTGGAAGGGGATGCTGGTCTGGGCACCTGGATGGATGAACAGATGGTCTTACACAGAGAGCGTGAGGAGCAGTTGCAGATACTTCTATGCCTCTGAGTAAGGCCAGGAGACCCCGAGAAAGCGGCCAGTCCTGAAGCTCCGTCAGGGCCCTAGGACAGGAGAGGTGAGCACCCCTTCCTTGGAAGTCCCCTCAACACCCGAGCGTCATACAAATCCCCCTGAAACCAGCTAGCACCCTAAGGGAACGGCAGGACCCTCATCTGCGAAGGTGAAGTCTCCCTACTGGGATGGAACAGGAACTTGCAATGGTGGATGTGAAAAAAACAACTAATTCTTTCCTTTGTGAATCCAGATTCTTCCCCGTTGCACTGATAACTCCTTTGACAGGCGATGCTTTCAAAGCCAGGCTACTTGTCCAAAGCCACACAGCCAGAAACTAGTGAAGCCCAGGTTCAAATTCAGGCCTTGCGTGCTCCCAAGCCTTGACCTGCCCGCCACACAACGGGATGTGGCCGGGTAGGATTTCTTGGAGGAGGTGTCATAATCGGGCTGCTTCCTAAGATGGGGACAGCCTGGGGCTGACACCTGCCGGGAGAGAATGGCTGATTCTACTGGGCCCTGTGGACAAGGAATGCGTTCAGCAGCAACTCCCAAGGACTGTGCAGGTCTGCTGGGAAACATGCTTGTCTGGAAAACCGACAGCCAGTGTTCTCTGGATGGAGCCAGAGTTTGCACTGGGAATGAGTCCCCCTTGAGTTTCTTTCCAGCGAGAGGTGGGGCCCACCCACTCTCTAAAGAGTTTTGGAATCCTGACTGTCCCCTTTCCGTTATATGTGAGTAACAGATCAATGTGTACGAGCATCCTAGGTCTCTCCTCCCTTTGCGGAGTGTGTGCTGGGCTGCTGGCCTTTTCTCTCCTGCTGTCACTCCGACAGCCAGTTAGTCATAGACCCCAGGAGGGCCGGGGGCCGCGCTCCCTCTCGCTCCGGTCGGATGCTGCTCTGTGCGTGGTGGCTGGGTGGGTTTGCCTCTCCGGGAACACAATTTCATGGCTGGCTGGGTATCAATGGTGAGCCATGCAAATGGGGAGACCCTCTGAAATCTCGCTCTCTCTCGTTTCCTCATTTCCATGATAGAGACATCCACAGAAACGCTGAGGCCAAGTGGAGTGTGTAATAGACCCCTATAGGCTGCAGCTTAAACACTGTCCACGTGACCCCGGGGGAAGGGGCAGTTGTAGGGCACAGGCGGCGTGTGGAGACCGATGGTCTCCTATCCTGGCGGGCCAAGACACATTCTCAGCAGCCTTCCCCACCGTTCCGTGTTTACGTCTCCCTCTCTCTAACCTTTCCGGCAAACATGTATATAGCGTGTTCTAAGTGCATAAACCTAGAGCTCAGGAATGACCTTAAAAGTCAGCTCCCTAGGGACCTACGTTCATGCAGAAATGAACGGAGGGGCCCTCGTACGTCACCAGTAAATCTCCTTCGTTCTCCAGATGAAGAACCAAGGAGCACGGTGGCAAGACGCCTTTTTCAAAGACCCAGAGCAGGTAAAACCGCAGGAGCAGCAGCCAGGATTCGGAATCCTCCTCTTCAGATGCCAAACTCCCCTTCTTACACTCCACCATGGGGCCCGACAGGCCTGGGCCTACCTTTGGCCCTCAGCTTGACTTCCTATGGTCGGTGGGGAAAATGTCCAGAAAGCTGGGGCCAGTGATTTGACCCCAGATTCCAGAACCCTCTGCCTTCCTTCCTTAGCTGTGGAACACCATCTGGCTTCACATGACCCAGAGGTGGGGTGGCAGCATAAGGAAGGGTGGGGGCTGTGAGGGCACAGATCTGGATGTCAATGCAGACTCTTTGTGGTCTCAGTTTTCCCATCAGCAAAACGGGAATTGTAATCATACCCACGCCGCTTGGGGGTTAAAGGAAAAGGTGCAAAGAGGCAGCACGGAGCAGGAGCTCAAAGGGGGCAGCTGGTTCAGAGGCAGGAAGAACCAAGGAACTCCCAGGCAGGTGACACCATGCGAGTCTCTCTGTCTCTCTTTTTAGTGGCCATTCTCTCTTCTTTCCCTCCCCTCGGGTGCATCATTCAGAGAAGCGAAAATGATACTGCTTTTACTCGAAGGCCCTCGCCAAATATTCTAATGAATATAATCTTCAAAATAAGATACAGTTAGAATTATAACCCAATTATGCTGTGGTTCCAGGCATGAATCACTGAATTTTAAAGCTGATTTAATGTGTGTTCCCTTTTAACCAACGCATGCTCATGTCAAATCAACTCCAGGCCCTACTAGACCAATCTTTCCTTGATTTTTAAATACAGACAATGCTGAGAGACACCCTGTTAATCAGTGTGTTGGACCATGAGCCACACAATTGTGTCAAAACAGCCTGGAACACAGGCTGTCATGAAACAAACATTAACTGTTAACCTCCTCTGGGCCCCGGAGAAGGGTGGGGAAGGTGGAGAGAGGAGAATCCAGGACACAGACGGACCGTGCCTTCTGCAAACACATGGCCTTGTATGGGACAGAGCCCTGACTAACGCCGGTGGGATGTTTTCCAAAGAGTGATCCCGGGCCACCACTCCACAAAGGGCAGCTCCGCAGTGAGATACCACAAAGGCCATTTAGCTTCAGTAATGTCAAACCGATTGCCTCATGGGTGGGCTTTGGAGAGCTTTTAATAAGCAAACATGCACGGCCTCTCTCAAGCCTGACCCCGGCCTCCCCGTGGCAGCAGAGCCGCGTGAAGCCGCCCGTGGGAAACGCCACCTGAACGCCAGGCAGACTGCGCTGGCACGTGCCTCCTTCTTGCAGAGCTCAGGCCCTGGGGAGGTGGAATAATTTCAACACAGACTTTATTAAGGTAATTTGTTCTACATTAGGACTGAGCTGATTAAATAAAGGCATGTACTTCACGTGTCTGCACTCATTTTAGCGTCTGGCGGAAAGGGACCTGGGAATGCACACCAGCCCTCAGGACCACCTGCGGCTCCCATTCTTCCCCCCTGGGCTCAGGATCACACGCTACCATGACTGCAAGCCTCAGGGCTATTTCTGCCTTTCAGCCCCCTTTGTTTCTTTACTTTTTAAAAAATTTTAATAAATCTTTATTGCTCAGATTATTACAACTGTTTCTTAGCTCCCTTCCACCCATAGCTCCCTTCCACCCGGTTCCCACCCCACCCTCTGCCCTTACCTCCCCTCCCCACATTGTCCTCATCCATAGGTGTATGATTTTAGTCCAGTTTCTTCCTGCATCCCCACAGCCCTTTCCCCCCGATAATTATCAATCCACTCCCTTTCTATGCTCCTGATTCCATTATATTCACCAGTTTATTCTGTTCCTCAGATTTTTAATTTACTTGATTTTTAGATTCACTTGTTGATATATATATGTATTTGTTGATCATAATTTTTATCTTTACTTTTTTCTTCTTCTTCCTCTTCTTAAAGAATACCTTTCAGCATTTCATGTAATACTGGTTTGGTGGTGATGAACTCCTTTAGCCTTTTCTTATCTGTGAAGCTCTTTATCTGCCCTTCAATTCTGAATGATAACTTTGCTGGGTAGAGTAATCTTGGTTGTAGGTTCTTGCTATTCATCACTTTGAATATTTCTTGCCATTCCCGTCTGGCCTGCATAGTTTCTGTTGAGAAATCAGCTGATAATCATATGGGTGCTCCCTTATAGGTAACTAACTGTTTTTCTCTTGCTGCCTGTAAGATTCTCTCTTTGTCTTTTGCTCTTGGCATTTTAATTATGATGTGTCTTGGTGTGGTCCTCTTTAGATTCCTTTTGACCATTCCAATTCTTTGCCTTGGCTCCTCCCAAATGCCTCAATGGGGGTTCCGTGTGTGTCCCTACCAGGTTCCAATTCATAGAACCCTTTCTACCTCCTGCTGCTTTACTCGTTAAGTAGGGGTGGGACTCAGTAAGAACAGGAACTAGGGTAGAAAGCATTCCTTATCTGAAGCCAGGGGGATTATCATGGTCAAGAGTGGGCAAAGCTAGACACCCTAGGAATTCCAAGGCTCGGAATGCTGGAGGAGAGACCTCAATGGAGGGGGATGAGGTGGCCAGTAGGGACATCTGTGATGAGATCTACCAAGAATAGAGGAGGACCAGGCACAGATTCTAGGGATGCAGGGAGCTGGGCAGTGGCTTCTTGAGGGGGTGCTATGTTTCATCATTTTGTCAAAAGTCTTCTGGCCCAGATGCTGCTACAATAGATAAAACAGCTGCTCTGGCTGGGGTGTGGAGAGAGGGGCCCTCAAATATTGTCTGTGGGGGCATCTCCCCAAAACCCCAGGGGCTCCCTAAGGCCCCAGTCTGGCACAATCTGCAGCCTTCTGGGTCACTCCCATGGCAGCTGGGTTAGAGGACCTGGGTGATTGGGCCCAGTTAATGGGTCCAGGGATGAAGCAGATGTGAGTGTACAATTCTTATTATTCACGAGTAAAACTTGAATATTTGTTAGAAATGGATGAGTGGGAAATAGAAGGAAAAGGACAAATTAATTCATATTTTAAATGATCTTCTCCCATAGCCTGACCCAAAAAGAGACAAGGAACCTGGTTATTTGTTTAAAGGCAGCAGTTTCTGAGTCTGTGCAGATCAAGTGTGGCCACGAGGGAAGGTCTGATTCTGTCCTGAGAACCCATGAACCCAAGCCCAGAAGGGATGGGGCGGTGGTGTGCTCTGGCCACACGGAGAAAGAAGGACTCCTTTGTGACATGTGGCTCATCCTGACCACCGTTTTTCTACAATTAAGGCATGCTATGTGCTCTAGGCGGTGCCAGTGACATTTCTTACGTGTAAATGAACTTCCAAATCTTTTAATTACTAGAAAAATACCAATGAGAATGAAGGGCCACTGATGACTTCGGCTTTAAATTCAGCAAAAGAACACAGTAGGCTAATTGGGGCTGCAGAGCACTGCCCGGCAACGGCACGAGAGCCAGTTCCCTGGAGCCCCCAGCGAGCAGCTGCTACACAGTAATTCCCAGCCCCATTGTGAAGCCCCAATTGGACATTTCACAAACGGAGCCGGTTCCCTTGCCAACCTCAATTGCACCCGAAAAACTCCCCCTCAATTGCAGCCCCAATTGGAGGGCCACACGGAGGGTGTATGGTGTGTAGCTAAGTGGGCTCTGGCAGGCTTGGAAACATGCTGAGGTGAGGGCTACAGGGTAGGCCATTAACTTCACCGCACCATGTCCTACTGAGAGAGCGTTTGCTGTGTCCTTCCAAGACCACATGTGGCTCCAAGGAGGGTGTGAGCATTCATGCGAATCCTCACTCCCTTAACAAGGCAGCGTGACATCCTATGGTCTGGCTTCAACTCTTTTTTCCCCAGCCTCTTCTCCGCGCCTTCTGGTACATGTGCATTCTAGTGATGAGGCACCCTGAGCATGACTGCATCACGTTTCCCTGCCATGTCACAGGCTATTGCCTTCCTCAGCTCTCCAGTGAACTCCTATTCATCCTACAAAGCCCAATTTAGAGTCAAAGGATTTTCTCTGATGCTCAAAATGTATCAACAGACTGCCATTCCTCTCAGAGAAGATACGCAAATCTTCCCCAAGGCCCAAAATTTGCATGATCAGATTTTTGCCTACACCACAAGTCCTATCTTCTAATACTTGTTTTCTGACCTTGAGCCTCAGTGACCTTCTTTCTGATCTACAGATGGACCTGAGAGGACAGGTCTGTGTGTGTGGGTTTGTCCTGGGGAAGTAGATAAAAGTCAGTGCATGCAAGAAGTCCCGGGGAGGCTGGAATCACAGAAGTCATAGAGTACCAAGATCTTGCAAAGTGTCTGCCATCTGAGTTTAAGTGCAAGAAGCAGAGAGGAGGTTTGAGGGGACCACAGATGCTTTCAAATTTTCACTTTCATTGGACTCAAACATGCCAAGCACACTGCATATGCCCCAAACCTAACTGAGAACAACTGTGAATTAGGTATCATCCAAGTTTTAGGCACAAGAAGATAAGAGCTCAGGGAAGTTAGGATATTTGCTGGGTCCACACAGCTGATAAGTGGCAGGGCTGGGATTTGGATGTGACTCAAGCTCAAAATTTTCAATTTCCAAAGCCTGAACTCCTTTTTGTTAGCAGAGGGCCACTGAAGGGAGTGTACAGCAGGGGATTCGCAGAGGGTATGCAGAGTTCCTGTGGCTTTTTGGTTCCAGGGTTGTCAGATGTGTCAGAAGGTAAAGGGTGTATAGCGTTGGTGTCAATGTACACCAGCTCCTGCATTTTCCTAAACACGTAATTACATCAACTTCATGATCAAGTAGCAACAGGGGCAGTGAGCCACAGTGAGAGGAGGACATGCTTTGAAGACATGGGGTCAGGCTAACTTCATGGAGTGACTTGGGGTGACCTGTCAGAGCCTCAGTTTATCTATAGTCGTGACTAACAACACTTTCTGACGTGGCTATAGACCCCCATGTATGCGAAGAGTCTCCTTGCAGCACTGGCTCTTAAAGTATCTGCCAAGAAATGACATTAAGGACTTCCACTCACAGTTAATTGGCCAAAGCAAGTCACATGACCACACCTAACTCCAGCAAAGAGTGGTCCTGATATCGATCTGGGAAGAGGACAGAAATACCCAGTGACTACCCTAGTAGTCATTCCTTCCCTCACATTCTTGTAAAAGAAACATATACTTTGTTTTAATGCTTGAAAACATTTTTTTTATGGAATAACTTTCAAATAAATTGTAGTCAGATATAATAGGAGCTATTTCTGAAATGATAATTCTATCATTAGATGTGGCCTAGGATACTAGAGAAGGAAACACTAGGGCCACAGACAACCCTCCCCACCCGAGTAGGGCAGAGGCCTGTAGAGCATTAGCCCAGAGGGATTTCAGAATTGCTATGGACTAAAGACTGCTATATTTCTCAAATTCTTTTTCTTTGTTAGTGGAATTGTTTTTTAATCATTCTGTCTCATTTCACTGTTGCAAAGTGTGTGTGTGTGTGTGTGTGTGTGTGTGTGTGTGTGTAGAAGGTAATGGTTGTGAAAAGTAATTCTTTCTATCAGTGCATATCTAGATCAAATGAAGCCACATCTGTGCTAGGTAAGGAACCTCCCATGTATCTCATCCTGATGAAGAGATCTCCAGAAATCACTCAGAGAGCCTGGACACTGAACTGGGAGCCAGGAACAGGCGGGACTGTGGGTTATCTCATTTGGGGAAGGGTGGTAGGTATTTTTTTTAATGTGGGAAGGACAATCAAACAAATACCTGTTGACAAGATGGACAGTCTGTGGTGCTCAGTAATGCTGTTCATAAAATATTTTCGGGTTTTCTTCCAGCCACATTATAGATTTCACTTCCCTGTCCTTAGGTATGGCCATATGACTTGTTTTGGCCAAAAACACGTGAGTAAAAGTGATTGGAGTCACTTATAGGTGAAAACTTGAAGAGCTTGCACACCATTCATTGCGCTTTCTTTTTCTTCTCCCTCAGTATCCAGCTGTGTGCCTGCTCTGTCTGCTTGGGATGCAGATGAAGTAAAAGCAATGAAGAGCCTCCATTGATTTGCAATGAACGTGAAGCAAAAATTATTTGAAACAACTGAAAATTGGGGCTGGCTTGTCACTGCAGTACAACTTAGCCTATTTTTGAGTAAAAAAGATCATATTGATTTTTTATTAAATCACTTTTTTATTTTGGCGGGATTGTTTTCCTACTCAGCGAGCGTGATACTATACAGCAGTGGTTATAACTGGCCTTGTAGAATTGGGGGCAGGTTTCCAGTGCAGGTTGGGTGACAGGAATCCAGATGTGGTCTCTGAGGACCTCTCAGGAAAGTCATGGTAAGGTTCACGGTCAGGACTTGAGTAGGACCTTCGTATAGTACGGGAAGTATGCAGGCTACACTCCAAAATATCCCCAGGCTGGCTGTGGTGCTGGGCAGGACACCGAGCCACACCAGGGGGCCATCGCTCTATTGCAGCTGTGCTCAGTGACTAATGATTCCTGTGCAACCTCGGAGCCAGTGCCTTGCTATACTAATTAGTTTCATGGACACTTGCCAGATGACAGTGTCTCTTTCCTGATATCTTAGGGAATTCTGACATACTGAGGAAGCGCCCATCAAGTTCTATTGAAATGTTTAAGGAGCTTTTTTACTCTTATGTGACATATGTCAGACATCAAGTAGGTGACCTCAGCTCAGAAACACATTTTCTTCCCTTCCCAGGTTTTGTGTTCCTGCTCCCAGAGCTGCACTCTCTGCACTGATTCCATTGTTTCTTGCATGGATTTCTCCAGAACTCACTCTTTGTCCCAGAGGGGCCTCGTCTCCTCTAGGTCACCCTTTGGTTGGCTGGTCTTCTGAAGGCGTATTCTTATATCACAGCCCACCTCTCCCTCCAGGCCTCCATGGTGAATGGTCACTCACCAAACCTTAGTAATTTTCACAAAATCCGTCACCATGAGGTGACTCATCTCAAAGGACTAATCTGCTTATTTGGGGAGTGCTTTCCTTCCCCTCTGCTCTCTCATTGGTACTTCAAAGCATCACAGCCCTTAAGGGAGAAAAACAGAGTCCAATGGATCCGAGAGAGAGAAAGAAGGGTTACACACCTGTTCTTTGGAAAGCTGCTTTTCCTGGTTCCAAATAGAAGACTAGCCTGGGTTTGTGTGTTGGAGGAAAGGAAGTGAGAAGGGAGCAGAGAGCTTTAAACTTGAGAGTGACCTCCCATGGCCTCATGCCTAGGGAAATTCATTGCCCACAGCCCTGCGTGTTTGTGATTCCCAAGAACAAAGGGCTGGGGGTTTGGGCAACTTGTGTGGCCAGTGTGGTACTTTAGGGAGCCAACTGGCCATTGTGATACAGGGTTCTGTATCCAACCTATTCCTATCCATAGCCCCAGTCTGACACTGGCTAAGGTTCCAGAACAAGAAAAGGCATTAGCAACTCAGAGGCAACCATGGAACTGCTCATGATGATCTAAAATTAACCCTTTGCACTCTGAACCATTCTGGACATTGGCTACCAGCTACTTGACGCTACTTTGCGGCGGAAACGTGCGTTGAAATAACTCAATTCCCCGTAATCACTAATAAACTACAATGTCCCCTGAGAGAGGACATCCGAGTGATATGCTAGAATTCCGATGTCCCCTGAGAGGGGGCAGCGGAGTGCAAAGGGTTAAAATCTGGTTTCAAGCTAAGTATTTTGTTATTACACAAGCTCAGTGTCTAGATGGATCCATATTTTTATAAGTCCTATTTTATTAGTAAGTGATAGACATTTTCTTGGCCTATTCCAACACCATTTGCTTTTCCCTTGTCTCTATCAGTGCCCTTCCTGGGCTGCACACAGACGGGCCAGGGAGAAGGACTTGAGTCAGGATTACCTTGCCAACATGCGCCGACCGTAAGCTGCATGGCTATGTGAGATGGATGAATGGGCCAATCGTTGGTCACCAGGTACGGTTCATACGTCGCTCCATCCATGTACAAGGTCACCACGGGGAACTCCACGTTGATGACGTAGTAATGCCACTCTTTGTCACAAATCTAATGAAAAGAAAGAGAAGCAACACTTAAAATTGAATATGCGATGAAATAGCAACCAGGCTTTTATTTGAATTATCAAAAGTGGAGAAGGCATTTTTGGGTCAACAGTTTTTATTGCAAAGAACTTGATGAACATAGTGATTGATACACACTGAGGTTATACAAGCTCACATCAAGCAGGATGGGGCAAACCATGGGGTAGAGGAATGCCTGAGAATCCAGTCATCAGGCAAACATCTGGGTGTGGGCAGGTCACATAATTACTAGCTACATAGGCTGGCAAGCTCTTGGTGGACAGGTGGAGGTGTGTGTTATCTTAAATTTGCTTTGTATCAAATTTTTCTTACTAGAGAAAAATTAAATTGAAATTATTTTTCTAAGTTTGAAACTATAAAAAGAAATATGCTAGATCAGTGGTCAGCAAACTCATTAGTCAACCAACACAGTCAAATATCAACAGTACAATGATTGAAATTTCTTTTGAGAGCCAAATTTTTTCAATTGAAACTTCTTCTAATGCCACTTCTCAAAATAGACTAGCCCAGGCCTTGGTATTTTGTGAAAGAGCCACACTCAAGGACCAAAGAGCCGCATGTGGCTTGAGAGCCGCAGTTTGCCAACAACGGTGCTAGATCAAAAGTAGAAATGAAGATGGAGAAGGGAATGAGAAAGGGAAGAAGAAGAAGAAGAAGAAGAAGAAGAAGAAGAAGGAGGAGGAGGAGGAGGAGGAGGAGGAGGAGGAGGAGGAGGAGGAGGAGGAGGAGGAGGAGGAGAAGAAGAAGAAGAAGAAGAAGAAGAAGAGGAAGAAGAAGAAGAAGAAGAAGAAGAAGAAGAAGAAGAAGAAGAAGAAGAAGAAGAAGAAGAAGAAGAAGAAGAAGAGAAAGAGGAAAGAATTAGGAGTTAAAAATGAGTAAGAGAAAAGGTAATGAACATGGGAAGAAGAGGGATGAGACGCAGGAGAAAGGAACCCTCCAGTCCTTTGTCTCTGTAAGAAGGCCAGCCTGGGCACTGCTGTAACCTCATGCTCTGTTCTACTCAAGCAAAGTAAATTCTGAGAGAGACAGTCTTCCGTTAGAGGACTCCGCCTTGTCCCCTGTTGGAGTACCTGGGGAGGCTCAGAAGGACCACCAACCAGTCCTCCCGGCCTGGACCTGGTCCCCCTCACCACTAAGACTTGTGGTCTTAGGGCTGGGAACCAAAATTGAGCCCTAATCGATAGATAGGAACATTGGGAGCTGGGAGGGAGTCACAGTTCCTGACTTCCAGGAACTGAACTCCCACAGCATGCTCCAAAACATTAAATCAAGACCGGGGTATTTTGGGGGAGGAAGATAGGAAGCATGAAAGGAAGGAAAAATGAAGACCAATGCTCCCCTCCCTCTAGTGCCCTGGGCACCTTGGAAGTCACGATAGCCTTTCTCTCCCGCACACGCCCCGTCCCTGTCATCCTTCGTCACCCCACAGAGTCCAGCTCTGAAATGTCTCTCATCTGCACCCTCTTGTCTCCATGGCCCCTGGCGTCTGTGGCGGCAGAGACAGATGAGTTCTGCATGAAGGTGACCCCAAGGTGAGGGCATCAAAGCCCCCGCACACCCCGCCATGGATTAAACTCGCTGCTTCTCATGAATAGATAACACCAGCAGGGATGCTAAATGATCTTTTCCCTTTCATTTTGCGGGAAGGATTTTTCCTTAATGTTCTTTTTATATTGTCCTATCTCATGTCTCAGAAAATTGCTCCTTTTGAAGCCCATTAGGCCGATAAAGCCTGATGAATATTTTAGGGGTCCATGGCAGATAAGCAGAAGGGGCCCTGGCAGATTCTCCAAGGTCCTGTTCCGCTCCAAGGGCTGTGCAGCCCGGCACCCGTTACCGCTCACTAGAGGCCCTGACGCAATTACCTCGCCTCCTGCTCCTCGAAGGAGCCCAGACGCTGGGCTGGGTGCAGAGCCCACAGGCCAGGGCTGTGTGACTGGGTGGGGCTGCTCCAGGCGTGCAGATGTGGCACAAAGGAAGACCTGGAGACAGAGTCTAGGGGCGATGGGAGAGTGAGGAACGAGGAAGAGGAAGCATCCATGCGAGGAGGCCCAGGGCACCCTGGACTTGAGGTTTGCAACCAGCCAGGCAGCAGATTCCAGAACCTGGAATATGGCTGACACCATGGGATATCCTCTGAGCATCAGGAAACCTCTGGTTTCCTCAGAGTGCAGAGGGGCCCTGACCACACCCGGTGCTCCTTGAGATGCAGGCAGAGCATGAGCATTAACCAGGCAGCCCCGGGGGTGGCCCCCATCCTGGCCGCTGCCACCACCACCCTCTCAGGGGACCACCCTCTGGAGCATGACTGCCCTGTGGGACCCATGTGCCTGCTGTCCCTACAGCACTCCATGTGCCCAGCTGGTAGGAGGACATGTCTCTGGCTCCCTTCCTTTTATACCTTATACCATCTTCTAGGATAGCACAACAAGCTCCGGGGAGAAGTGAGATAATCCCACAGCTCAGCAGCGGCAGCCCCGCAGGCACCCGCCCCAGCTTTTCCGGAGTGTGAATCGCAGTCCCGGGAAGGGGGCGCGGGGCGCTGTGTTGCGTAAAATGGTGACCTTGTTTACCCAGCCTCAGTTTTCTTGAATTTCCCATTTTATTAGCATCTCCATGACTCCCAGCAGCCTCACCCTATATGCCTGCAATCACTGTCCCACCTTGCTGGAAGTGGGCCGTAGCTGGGAAGGCTTGTTCGGATCCCCTGCACAAACCATTTGGAAGTTTGCTGCTTTATTTAACATCAGCATTAAAATTGCCTTCGCCAACTTCATTGTACATGGCTGTATAATATGGGTATACTACAATCTACTTAAATATTCCCAGTTATCCGGTATTCACATGCACCCACAATTATAAATGACACTGAAACAGATTTCTTCATATATATATATTTGTCTGCATTTCTGGTTCAATCCACAGGAATGATTCCTGGAAGTGGAATTACCAGGTCAAAGGCCGGAGGTATTTTGTAGGCTCTTGGTACATATTGTCAATTTTTTTTTTCTGCAAAGGGATGTGCCTTAGACTCCTCTGCCCTCAGAGGGGTGCATGGTGCCCTTACCACATTGGCATTAAAAATATAAGATCCTAGCAGTGTGGATTTTCTGTGGGTCCCAAAAGACGGCAAGAATGATAGTATCCGAGGTCAGAGTGAAGGGCCTCTGGGAATGGCGAGCAGCCTGAGCGCAGACTCGGAGGTGAGAATGATTAGAAACTTCCCCACCAGCTTCTAATTGGGCGTCCAAACAGGCCTTTAGCTCAGCCTAGGTTTATGCCTGCGGACTTCTTGCACCGAGTAATCTATGAAGGCAGCTAAAGGAAATGCCTAATTAGGGTTTCATAAGCCTGGATCTATGATCAAGAAGAAAACCTGTACTAACCCTCGGCTAGAACTGCAGGGACGAACCGCAGCTGAAAAATGACCGAGGCAGGAGTAAATGTGTCAGTGCATAGCTCAGCCGAGCAAGAAGGGGAGCAGGCAAAGTGACCTTCCTGGGGGAGAGAAGAACTTTAATTCTCAATTGATTGTGACTCGATGGAGAATGCAGCCTCACCAAGCATGTCCAACGTCCTCTCCTGTGCTCAGAACCTCCTCTGGACCAAAGACCCCCCAGCTCTCTGAACCCGCAGGAGTGCTCCTGAGGGGGGTGGCTGCTTAGCTGGGAGTGGATCAGAGACCAGAGACCCAGGGACAGACGAGGAGGAGTTGTCAGAGGAGGTCTGAGCTGGGAGAAGGGAGTAGGCTGGCACTCCAGGGTGAGTCAGGGGCCAGGGAAGCCTCCGCGAGAGGGGAGAGCAGGCTGGGCGGCTCAGGGGTTGGCCCAATTGTCCTTTAAATGCCATATCTAAGTTCTGAGATCAAGCATCCTGCTCATGACCAGCTGCCATGGTCTGGAAGATGGCAGAATGCGATGGGCAGGGCAGCAAAGGAGCGGCTAGAAGGACCGTACAGGCCCGGCCTTGCCCTTCGCATTCATACCCACGTGGTGTGGAAATCTGGAAAGGCAGAAATAACTTAAAAATGTGCCCATGGGGTCTGTAGGGACCCAGCAAAAACATACGTACTCAAAATATCTCCTTAAAAAGAAAACCAACCAACCAATCAAAAACCTCTCCCTGGAGAGGTCCCACAACCCAGGGTCTGAGCAGGACAATTCCTGTTGGAGATGAGCTCCGAGTGAAAACATACAAAACAATGTGCAAACAGACAAAATGAGTGATCACATCCATATTGCAGGAGCCACAGAGGCTGGAGCGATTTGAAAGGGCGTAGGAGAAGGCAGGTTTTGAAACGCACCAAATAAAAATTCCAGAAATAAGAGAGAGCTGTTGAATTAGATCTCTAGGTTAAACATAAACTAGAAAGCTCAAAACAGAACCAGGAAATTGGAAGACAGAGGCGATCGTAGCACAATGAGCAGCATGATGAAGCAGTGAAGAGCGCTGGGCTCTTTGGCTGACGGAAGGCTGTCCCAGCGGACACCTGTCAGATGTGTGAGGTGGAGGTGAGCTGGGGGAGGGCTGGGCTCCGGAGGAGTATGCAAATATCTTATTGCCTTGCGTTCGAGAAAGCCGTTTTTTACTTCCACAGCCTCATCGCGTGGACAGTGGACACATAGAGCTACGTAAGCCCCTGGCCCACAGGAGATACGAGGGGTGGGCCCAAACTGAACTTTGTTTCCGGAAATGCAGAACTGCCAGACCAGGAGGGTTGAAACCAGGCAGATCTTGTTCTCACAGCAGACTAGCAAGGCCGTTTGGCCTCGGGCCACTATTCTGGAACATTAGAAGGAGGAGGTTTTGGTTAATGCCAAGATCAACTTCATGCCAAAGCAAAGATGCCAATCTGATTTGCAAATCTATTTAAGATCTTCCCGGGAGATCGCCCGCACTTCCGAGCTGGCAGGGAGGAGCACGGTGTGCTTTCGGCGGGAGGTGATTATGACAGCTCAGAGAGCACCCGCCGGGCCTCCTGTCAGAAAGCGATTGCTGACCCCGCGCAGCGGAGCAGGAGACATAAAAGGTAGGCTGTGTCACAGAGACCGGCCCGTTTGTAATTGGGTTGAGCAACATTTGGGCAAAGCCCCAAAACTATCCTGGAAAGCTGTCCTTGAAATCTGTGCCAATTGTACAAAGAATGGCCAGCACCTGGGATTTAAATTCATCCATGGGAAGGGAAACACACCTGTATCATAGGCACTGAGGACACGCTGGCACTCTGGCACCATGCTATGGCTTTTGCCTATGTGATCAGCTTACTGGACCAGCTGGGTTATTCGTTCCCACCACTGCCTTTAAACAATGTCAGCCAGCTCTTCCATCTCCACCCTGGGAAGGCTGTTCAACTTCCAGCTCTTACTGATGGTCACGTATACACTGAGTGGCCAGATTATTATGCATTCAGAGATCATAATAACCTGGCCACTCAGTGTATATTGAAAAATGCACTTCAATTAGCCTCTCATTCAAGTGCAAGCTTCTCTTGCTCACATTTAAGTGCAAGCTTCTCTGCAACGTCTGCAAAGCCCCCGGAGGTAGGTTGATGGGGCTGACATGGGCATCAGAGGTTACAACAGGGAGTTGCGCTCAGTGAAGTGGGGTTGTGCTCAGTCTCCCTGGGGAGGGAGGGAGAGGACCAGGACCAGCCAGGGGAGATGAGGCCCTCCCCGTCTCCCCCACCCCAGGCTATCACTTGGGAAAGTACTGTCTTCAGACCTTGTTACGCTTCTTTCCCAAATGGAGTTTTGTTAAATATAACGAAAGTGTCCAGGGTCAAAATGTGTTGATAAAGCTCACATGTCAGAGTTAAGCAGACTCCTATTAGCTAGACTCCTTGGAGCAACTGCTCTTGAAATATGGTTTCTGAGCTAGGAAGATTCTTCACCTGTAAAGCAGTTAGACTATTAGACTACCTATGTTGCAGGAAGATTTATTTGTTCAATGGATATTTACTGGTAGCAATTATAGGTCAGGAATTATTGTAGGGGTTGAGTATATAAAGTGAGCAAAAACACATGCAGTTCCTTCCCTAAGGGAATAGACAGAGAAAAATCAAACAAACAAAAAAACACCTTACATAACTAAATGCAATGTTATATCCAAAAGAAAGACTATGAAGGGTAGGAACGTCTGAGCCTATCCTTGGGAGATGTGACCTTCTCCTGGGGTCAGGAAGTGATGGCGAAGGAAAGGAGGCAGGGGAGCGGGCCAGTGGGGGTAAGAACATTCGAGGAGGAACTGGGCAGGCAATGGCCTGTGGCTGGAGCACAGAGGGCTAAGGAAGAGCTTGTGAGATGTTGGGCGGAGGATCTGGCAGAGTGGGTGCCTTAAGTGTACAATAGCATAATGCTAAAAATGTTCACACCTTATTAAAAATATCTTGTTGCTAAAAAATGCTAACCATCATCTGAGCTTTCAGGAAGGTTTTTTTTTTTTTTTTTTTGGTACTGGGTCTTACTTTAATGTTGGTGGCTGCTGACTAATCAGGGTGGTAATTGAAGAATGGGGTGGCTGTGGAAATTTCTTAAAATGAGATGACAATGAGGTTTGCTGCATTGATTGACTCTTCCTTCCATGAACAATTTTTCTCTGTTGCACATGATGTGGCTTGATGGCATTTTATCCACAGTAGAGCCTCTTTTGAAATTGGGGTCAATCTTCTCAAATCCTGCCATTGCTCTGTCAACTAAGTTAATGTAATATTCCAAAGTCTTTGCTGTCATTTCAACAATCTTCAGAGCATTGTCCTCAGGAGTAGGTCCCATCTCAAAAAAACCACTGTTTTTGCTCATCCATAAGAAGCAATTCCCCTTCCAGTAAAGTTTTATCCTGGGATTGCAGCAATCCAGTCCCATCTCCAGGCTCCACATCTAATTCTGGTTTTCTTGCGATTTCCACCACATCTGCAGTTATTTCCTCCACTGAAGTCTTGAACTCCCCAAAGTCATCTCTAAAGGTTGGAATCAACTTCTTCCAAAAATCCTGTTAATGCTGATATTTTGACCTCTTCCACTGAATCATGAATGTTCTTGAATGGTGAATGGTGAATACTTTCCAGAAGGTTTTCAATATACTTTGATCCATCAGAGGAATCACCACCTATGGCAGCTATAGCCTTTGAAATGTAGTTCTTAAATAATATGACTTGAAAGTAAAAAATTATTCCTTGATCCATGGGCCACAGAATAGCTCTTGTGTTATTAGGTAAGAAAATAACATTAATCTCACTGTACTAGTACATCTCCATCAGAGCTCTTGGGTGACCAGGTGCATTGTTGATGATCAGTAAGATTTTGAAAGGGATCTTGTTTTTTGAGCAGTATGTCTCAACAGTGGGCTTAAAATATTCAGTGAACCATATTGTAAGTAGATGCTCTGTCATCCAAACTTTGTTGTTCCATTTATAGAGCACAGCAGTGTACATGACATAATTCTTAAGGGTTTGAGGATTTGCAGAGTAATAAATGAGCACTGGCTTCAACTTTAAAGTCACCAGTTGCATTAGTCCCTGTGAAGAGAGTCAGCTTGTCCTTTGAAGCCAGACATTTACTTCTCCTCTCTAACTATGAAAGCCCTATGTGGCATCTTCTCCCAATATATCAGTGTTTCATCTATTATACAAGAAAATCTGTTGCTTAGTGTCCCTGTGTTCATTAATTAACTTAGTTAGATCTTCTGGATAATTTACTGCAGCTCCCACATCAGCACTTGCTGTTTCACCTTGCACTTTTATGTTATGGAGACGGCTTTTTTCCTTAAATGTCACAAACCAACTTCTGCTAGCTTCAGACGTTTCTTCTGCAGCTTCCTCACCTCTCTCAACCTCCATAGAATTAGAGAGAGTCTGGCTGAAGGGAATGTTGTGGCGGGTTTGATCTTCTTTTCAGAGCACTAAAACTTTCTCCATGTCAGTAATAAGGCTATTACACTTTTTTCTTTTCTTTTCTTTTCTTTTCTTTTTTTTTTAAATCATCAGTGTGTTCCTGGAGTAGTACTTTCCTTCAATAACTTTTCCTTTTCATTCACAACTTGGCTAATTGGTACAAAAGGCCTAGCTTTTGGTCTGTCTTGGATATGAAGGTAACATACACAATGGATTTCAAAGGCTCAGTAAGAAAAACATGCTTTCCTCACTAAGTGTTACCATTACTAGCAACTCTTGTTTTCACTTGAACACTTAGAGGCCATTGCAGCGTTATTAATTGACCTAATTTCAATGCTGTTGTGTTTCAGGAAATAGGGAGGCCCAAGGAGGGGGAGAGGGATGGGGCAAAGGCTGCTCAGTGGAGCAGTCAGAACACATACAGCATTTACCAATTAAGTTTGCCATCCTATCTGGGCATGGTTTGTGGCCCCCAAAACAATTATAATAGTAACATCAAAGATCAATGATGATAGATCTTACTAATATAGTAATAATGAAAAAGTTTTAAATACTGCAAGAGCTACCAAAATGTGACACAGAGACATGACGTAAGCAAACACTATTGGAAGAATAGATAGACTTGCTTGATGCAGGGTAGCCACAAATGTTCCATTTGTAAAAAATAAAATAAAAATGCAATATCTGCAAGGTGCAATAAAGAGAAGCACAAAAAAGTCAGGCAAACCTGTAAGCAATATTAAAACTCATTAAGATACTGTGCTTTGTTTTTCTTACTGAGCCTTTGCAATCCATTGTGTGTGTTACACTTACAGCGCATCTCAGTCCAGACTTGCCACATTTCAAGTGTTCGATAGACACACATGGCCAGTGGCTCTCCATTGGTCAGGCCAGTCCTTGACCTTGGATCCATGAGGGCAAAGACCACGTCTATACCTTCAGGTACACAGTTGGTTCTTGATGGATGCTGATGGCTTGAATAAGCCATGCTCTGCAAAGACCCCTGAAGCCACTTTCTTTGTACTTGGCACACAGCCTTTCAGCTACAATGGGGATCAAATCCTAGGTACCATGTGCCAAATGACCTCTCTGAAGAAAAGGGGACCCACAGAAATCTTCACCACTCACCTCTCTTTCTTCACCATCCGTCCCTCTTCTGCTGCTGTCTGGGCCTCTGGGTCCTTGAAGCACTTTGCCAGCCTGCCTGGCCCAGAGAGCAGCGGAGACTTGCTCAAGGTGAGACAACTGGTGAATGGCAGGGCTGGAGCCCAGAACTCCCATTTCCCATTCGTAGGCCCGTGCTTTTGAAAGTTATCTCTTGGGAAAAGATAAGAATAAATCATAGGCCCTCGGAAGAGGACCTCAGTATATTAAGCAAATAGCTTACTGAGATGTAGTTAACTATTCAGTAATGTATTTGAAGAAAATTAATTTTTCATTCTGTCACTCAGAATATTAAGGCTGGCTCTCCATAAATACACAGCCTGACTTCTCCTTGCAAGTTAAAAAAAAAAAAAAAGAATCTCAGTGGATATCTTTAGAGAAACATAATTATAATTTAGTTGACATATATCTTATCTTGATGCTGGTAAATAAACCTCCTCTGAATAATTCAAATAACAAACTCTGCCCCCTTTGGAAATTGAGCTGATTTTGAATGGAACTGGTTAAGTGTTTCCATCTCCAAAGACATAGCATGTGCCAGCCAGCAAGTGCATCCGGCATTTCAAATCCCACAAGGACCTCCTCAGGGGTTGGCTTAACCAGTTACCACCTGGCTGGTTGGCCTAGCCTTCAGCCACACGTCCGCCTGGTGTGTCTGTCAGCTCCCAGGAGGAGCAGCTGTGCGCTTCCATCGGAGCTGTTGGAGCTGCGCACAGACCTTCTGCCACACAGTTCCCCGCACTGATCCTGCTCTGGTGGAATCTGGAGTGCTGACTGTAACTGAGGGCTGTCACTGGGCATCACATTACTGCTCCCGGAAAGATACACTGTGGCTTCTGTGGATCACCTGTTCCCCCTGCAGAGCGATTTCTGTGGGGGAGGCCTGCGATTTGCATTTCACAGGGGTCTCCAGGGAAGGCCCCTGCACAGGTTGCCCCGGCTTGGCATTCTACAGCAGAGAAATCGGATATTCTCCTTGAATGACAAGTCAGTCCATTAAGTCTGGGAGAATTTGTAGAAGTCTTTGGGGAACAGTGGCAGTTTAAAATCCATTAGAACATCCAAGATCTTAAGACCAAGTGGAGTTTGTAAACCCAGATTTTAGTCTCATACAAAGCTTTGCGAACAATCTGAAATCTGCCAATAACCCTCCCCCCACTATGCCAGCACCAACCTTGCTTGCTTTGGAGAGAAGGCGCGGGTAGTCAGACCAGCTCTGTGCTCAGATTAATCACTCAATGTGGACTGTCTGAGTGCTGATTAGGTACAAAACATGTGCTGGTTCCAAGTTCAGTCAGATTGCAGACGTCAAAAAATACAAATGGCCCTCCACGTACACCGAGATAAGTGGCACTCATTCATCCTGCCTTCATCCAAGCTACGCTATTCAGGAGCCAGATTTCACAAAGCCTTCGAGCAATGTTGAGAACACCTGAGTCCATGCCTCCGTGTTGGTCTCTGTAGTAGTCTGCAGGGACTGCTACAACCAACTACCACCCATGGGGTGGCTGAAAGCAACAGGAACTTATTGTTCTATAGGCAAGGAGTCCGAAATCAAGATATTGGCAGGGTGGCACTTCTGAGTGAAAATTTGCTCCATGCGTCTCTCCTAGGCTCTGGTGGCCGCAGGCATTCCTGGATTTATAGATGCATCGCTCCATCCTCCATCTCCTGTTTGTGTGTCTTCACATGGCCTTCTCCCCGTGTGTTTATGTCTTTATGTGGCCTTCTCCCTGTATGTGTGTCTTCATATGGCCTTCTCCCTGTGTGTGTATCTTCACGTGACCTTCTCCCTGTGTGTGTATCTTCATATGGTTTTCTCCCTATATGTGTCTCCACGTGGCCTTCTCTGTGTGTGTGTGTCTTCATATGGTCTTATCCCTATGTGTATCTTCACATAGCCTTCTCCCCATGTGTGTGTGTCTTTATGTGGCCTTCTCCCTGTGTGTATCTTCACGTGACCTTATCCCTGTGTGTGTATCTTCATATGGTCTTCTCCCTATGTGTGTGTCTCCACGTGGCCTTCTCTGTGTGTGTCTTCATATGGTCTTATCCCTGTGTGTATCTTCACATAGCCTTCTCCCTATGTGTGTGTGTCTTCACGTGGCCTTCTCCCTGTTTGTATGTGTCTGCACATGGCCTTCTCCCTGTGTGTGTGTCTTCATGTGGCCTTCTCCCCATGTGTGTGTATCTTCATGTGGCCTTCTCCCTGTGTGTGTGTGTCTTCACATGGCCTTCTCCCTGTGTGTGTTTTCACATGGTCTTCTCCCTGTGTGTGTGTGTATGTGTGTCTTCACGTGGCCTTCTCCCTGTGTGTGTCTTCGCATGGCCTTTCCCTGTGTGTGTCTTCACGTGGCTTTCTCCCTGTGTGTGTCTTCACATGGCCTTTCCCTGTGTGTGTGTGTCTTCATGTGGTCATCTTCTTATAAGGACACCAGTCATATGGATGAAGGGCCCATCATACAGTTAAGTATGACCTCATCTTAACTAATTTCAGTTGAAATAACCCTATTTGTAAATAAGGTCACATTCTGAGGTATTGAAGGTTAAAACTTTAACATCTTTCTTGGAGGGATGCAATTCAACCCCAAACAACTTTCTTCTGTTCCCAAAGCATAGGGCTAGGGGCACAGAGAGTGCTCAGAGTATATGCACAGCATTTGGTCCTATCACTCACCGTGACAGAAAAAGCAAAGTGGCTACAAAGTGGGTCACCATGTTATTTTTTGTGTATAAGGAAAAAAAATTCTTTGATTCTCATATGATAAAAGTAAACTATGCAATGTTATATGTGTTTAGGAAGTGCTACTTTAAGAAGAAGAATCCCCTTATTAAATAACTTTAAAAGGCTCCCATTAAAGAATCTGAAAACCATTTGTTCATTCATTTGTTCATTCATTCACTCAATAAGTATGCATGGAGGCTGCCCATGCACCCAGCACCCTGCTCCATGAGGAAGAAGCTGAGATCCTGCTTTGGGAGGCTGGAGTCTCAGCCCTGAAACCTATGGCCGTGTCACCTTGCACAGCAAAGAGACTCCTCAGAAGTGATCAAGTGCAGGACTTTGAGATGGGACAGGATCCTGGATGGGCTCAGTGTAATCACAAAGGTGTGTAAGTGAAAGAAGGAGACAGGGAGGCAGAGAAGGTGAGGTGATGATGAAAGCAGAGGTTGGAGAGATGTGGCTGCTGACTCTAAAGATAGAGGCCATGAACAAGAAATGTGGTGGCCTCCAGAAGATGGAAAGGACAAGGAAACCGATTCTCCCACAGAATCTTGAAGAGCACAGCCTGGATGTCAGCTCTCTGAGACCCATTTTAGACTTCTGACCTGCAAACTGTAAGATATGAAATTTGTGTTGTTTGAAGACCTAAGTCTGTGGTAAATTGTAACTGTTCCCCCAAAGATACTGCTTTCCTCACTGTGTGTGTGTGTGTGTGTGTGTGTGTGTGTGTGTAGTAGGCTCCATTCTTATAACCCACTTTTGTTCTTCTCTCTCCTCTTCCTAATTCTCCTGCCCTGTCCGCCCTCCAAGGCCAGCTGCCACCACTTCTTCCCCACATCGCTTTTGTTAACGGATGGCTCCCTTGGTTGTTGCTGGGGGTGGGGTTCTTGTGATATTTTGAAAAAAGGAATTTTCTGAGACTCACACGGGAGAACAAGTGAGTTGTATGTGCATGTAATTAAATCCCTAAATTTCCAAAGACCCAGTTTCCTTAGTTCAGTCATAAAAAAAGTGTAGCTGGGGCTTCAGTACAGCTAAAATTAGAGCCAGTGCCCAGAGCTTCCTTTCCATGTTGGAGCTGGGTCCAATACAGCATACGACTGGCTTAGCTTGTATTTCCCATTGCATAGGGGGGTCCATATGGCTGTGGGCCACATGGGCAAATGCAAGAGAACCAAGATAACACACCCCAAGCAACAAGAGCAACAGGAGAAAGTTCCTTTGTTTGGGGGGTTATATATTCGGAATTTTGGTGCATGTGCAGTGGCCATTCCAGTTCTGGCCAACCACCTTTGCTCCAGGTTTGATTGGCAGGCAAGTACCTCCTTTAGTCCCCAATTTTATGGGGCTTGCATCTATCTTCCCTATGTGGTTCCATGGGGAGTGCAAAATTTCAGCTTCCTGGTGAAGGTGCCCAAATGACATGTCTATACTGTCTGGCCTTCCTGCTCTGCTCCTTTCCTATCTATGATAATAAAAGCATAATATGCTAATCAGACTGGGTATCATTCCAGATGTGATTATAGACATCCTTCTGGATGAAGCCCAGATGGAGTGCCAGCAGCTGGGGGAAGGAAGGCCAACTCTTGCACGAATTTCATGATTGGGCCTCTAGTTATTAATAACTAGCTAATCACAGTGGTGTCACTCCCACCCCCAATCCCCAAATCCTTCGCTGATGCCAAGCACAACACAGCTGGAGACCTACCGAATCTTCCCAAAGCCAAGGTTCCCCATGAACTAAATGCATTTAATGCAGGGCTCATTTTCCTGAAATGTCCACAGAGCCCCTCTGCATGGAAAGGGTGCATTATGATGTGGAGAGCTTAGCAGCTGTCTTTTGTTCACACCGTACACAAACACAGACCTCTCAGCCTGTCTGAGGTGTGTTTCATTGCTACAAGGCTTTCCACTCAGAGTATGGAATTCGCTGGCCTTGGACCCAGGCATGGTTAAGTCTGAAAGATGTGCTCTTCAAATTCTCTGAAATATCTCCCCAGGAAAAGGCCATCTTAGGAGAAGGCTCTCGTTTCATCAATTATAGTCAACAACGTCGTGAGTACTGCCCTCTCTCACGTGGTTTGTGCCACTCACTGGACAAAGAACTTTGCATGCATTGCCTTATTTAGTTCTCCTAACAACTCTTTGATGTAGTACTATTATTTCCTCCCATTTTACAGATAAACTGAGGCTCAGCGAGTTTAGGTAACACGCCCAAGGTCCCACAGTGAGTTTGTGTCGAGAGCCCTTCTGGAAAGCCTTGCTGCTCAAAGTGTTAGCCCCAATCAGCAGCTTTAATATCTGCCAGCAGCACTAGCATCACCTGGGAACATTAGAAGCTGGAATCTCAGGCCCCACCCCTCCTTCCAGATCAGAATCTGCATTCTAACAGGATCTGTTGGCAATTGGGGACCCCTAACCTGAGCCTCCCTGACTCCCCATGAAATGCCTTGATTTTTACCCCAGGCCTCCCCTCAATAAAACCCGGTGCATTTCAACAGGGGTTTTAGGTATCTGTACCAAGAATGGCCAGGGGTAGAGCTTTAGGCACCTGCCAGGCTAATCAGAGATACTCAGTGAGAAGTATTCATAGGTGGAGGGGGTATACCATCCATGACACTGTGGCAATTCTGCCAGTGAGCAAAGCTGCCCTGCACGGAGACCGGCTGCTCGGTCTCCACACGCTGGCCCCGCTTCCCAGGCCAGAGGGGCAGCTCAGCACCAAAGTGGGTCTTTGTTTCGGAGGTTGCTGTCTCAGGCCCTCAGAGCAGAGAAAACAAAGAAAAAAAAAGAAAAGAAAAGCATGCCCAAGCCCTAGGCATCCTCCCTCCCAGGTGCTTGGCTGACCATGTAATTACCAGGTCCAATCAAACTAATCACACTGTGGGGACCCTGAAGACATTAGGCAATTAAAGGCCGCCTGGCAGCCGAGTCCCAGGAAGGTAGATTGTGTTAGCTGCAGTCTACTGATGGGCCTGTGAGTCACACACTGAAAAGCCAAGCCTTGAGACCCAGGGATCTGGAGAAAGACAGGCAACGGGAGAAAAAGCCCTCTCTCTATGGGCTCAACATGGGGTGGATGGGGCCTCCATGTTTTTCCAAAGTCAGGGAGGAACAGGGATATTTTAAGGGGAAATCCATTGCCATGGATTACATGACTAAGCGACAGCTGGCAGGAGCCGAGTTATGTGTGATTGAAAGAGCCAGGGAAGCGCGGGCATCTAGCAGATGCTCAATAAACAATTATGATGATATAATCTTGGTTATTTATTTGGGTGAGGGCACAAAGAACTCATCCAGTGCCCACGATGCCAGACACAATCTGTGTTGGAGATTCCAAGGACATGCTGTGTCCTTGCCCATTTCCTAAGACAAATGTAACCAAGGCTGAGAAAACAAACACTTCAGCGAACAAAAGCCTTCAAGTTGGCAGGACACGCGAGTTCAGGGCTGCCCTGTTGTGTGAAGAGAGGGGGTGACCACAGCTACTGGCTGTGCCGATTCATCTCAAAGGCCCACAAGAGCCACTCGTGGGGATAAAAGAGAAGGGTCCCTTGATCGTATGACTCTTGGTGGAGAGACCAGGTTAGCACGCAACAAGTAATTATTGCCTTTTATTTATACGCTGGCCCATCTAAACACAGATGTGATGTGGTTTGTGAGGATAAAATCAATACACAACGTAAAAAGAAGTCAGGAAAGGAAAGAAACCATGGAAAGGAAAATTAGGGGGAAAGTCTGTCAGACCCCATGTTGGGGCAAGTCGGATCTGGGCACCATCTCTTGGAGAGAGGAGATGGGGAGGGGCACGGCCATCACTGGGCCCAGCTGCCATGGTGGTAAACACATCTGCATGGCACCCCAGCTGCTGCCCAGGGATGGACTTCCCAAAGGCATAGAACGATAGCCCATCACTCTGCTGTCGGGGTCCCCAGTCATCTTTGAGGCACAAGGTCCAGCAGGAGTTAAGCCACCCAGACACTGAGGAGCATGGGTGCTTCTGAAATATTGGCCAATGGAAGACAGGTGCCAGTGCACACGTGCCGTGCCCTTTCCTGCTCTCCTCACATGCCACACAGTAGTTCATTATGAATAGTTCCTCGCGGCGCTGGAAGGGCTGTCTGCTGAACTTGATCACAAGTCCTGTCCAGTTTGATCACACACCTTTTTACGTATCTCCCTCATTCCCAGCCTCACTCCCTTTCCCTCACATTCATCTCCCTGGGCTTGCACACCTTACTGTAAAGAGGAAGCTCATAATAAACTTCTGCCCCAGGCTTTGCTTTCTTGGGGCTCAGGGTAACACAGGACGTGAAGGGGAAGTCTTGGAGTGAGTGCACGCATGTGGTTTGTCCCCTAAATATATGCTGAAAGGGTCCACGATGTTTCAGCAGAGGCTGCAGCCCGTGGTGCCCCGCTGTGTAGAAGCCAAGGAAAAGAGGATGCTTGATGAGTCACACCATCTCACCATGGCCCCAGCAGGGAACGGAACCTTCTGTTGAACAGAAGTAGAGCTTTTTTCTTATTTGGAGTCCAGACAGAAGTCTCTCTTGGGGGTTCTCAAAAGAAGACACTGTGTGATGCAGACACCATTGTCCTCAGCATGGCCCTTTATGAATCGAACAATGAGTTTTGGGGCTGGTTCTTATAATACCCTCCAAAGGGAGCTGGAAGGTTAACATCAAGGTGTGTTCCAGTAAGATCATGAGGCATCACAGTGCAGGGGTTGGCATCCAAGGCTTGGAAGTGGCAAGGGATTAGCTATGATTTCCAGTTCTGCCTCTTGCTATCTGTGTGACCTCAGGCAAATTAAATGACCCAAGTCTCCGTGTCCTTCATTTGTCAAAGGGATCGTGGTAAGGATAAACAAGATGATGAGTGAAAGCTGCTCAGGGACACTCAGCACACGGTGGGGGTTCAATAGAGACTGCTATTGATAGAACTATTCTGAGAGGAGCCCTGGGATGAAGTCCAACTACAATGTGGATCTTAGATGGTCTGTCTTAATTCAAGGACTAAGTGTAGAGTAAGTGTATTTTGAGCTATAGCTCCCCTTTCCCCCTTCCCCCCATCAATGAGGGCTGCTTTTGGATTTCAAGTATTTCAGGTATTACATATAGTTGTTTTAATACCTAAGTTCTGAGAGAATAAGATAGTGACCTAAAGCTACCCTTTACATTTATATGAATATGTTAGTTTATTAATGACCATACCATTTGAAACCCAGAAAGTACACCCTGACTACATGTGTGACACAGCTAGCAGGGCAAGGAATTACAAAACCCCTCAAACTTACTCTGGGTTCCAGGGTTTGGGGATCCTAGGGACTGAGATATACCATTTTAAAAAAAATCATATTTCAGTCATTTGAAGAATAACTAAACTCTAGGCTGTTGTGTTTGTTTTTACTGGCTAAAATGTTAGAGAAGTACAGAGAAAAGAATACTGGGGAGGGCTATAGCAATCATGAGGAGCAAATTTCTCTTTCTCTTTTTCCCTCCTTCTCTCTTTCTTTCCTTTCTTCTCTCCTTCCTCCATCCCCCCCTTTTTTACTTCCATTCCTCCTTCCCTATTTTCATTCCTTTTTTCATGTGTTATTCTACAAAGATAGTGACCTAAAGCTACCCTTTACATTTATGTATATGAATATGCTATTTTACTAATGACCATGTGACAGTTGCTGTGCTAACAATGCTGGAGATTCAGTAGTAACCACAACAGAGGAGGTTTCTGTCCTCGTGAAACTCACAGCCTGTAGGAAAGGTGAATCTATATATATAAAAGCCTAAGTGACCATTCGACCGGTTGCTATGATGCACAATGACCACTAGGGGGCAGACATTCAATACAAGAGTTTTTCCCTGGTGGTCAGTGTGCTCCCACAGCAGGAGCGCCGCTCAGCTGACCTAAGGGTGCCAGACACTGGGCTCATGGCTGGCCAGCACAGCCGCCTGCCCCTTCACACACTACTAAATGCTGGTTTCAGCCCAATTCCCGCAGGCCATGCTGAGGGACCCCACCAGTGCATGAATCAGGGCCTCTCACATTAAATAATCATACAAACACCATATATTCTAAATTGTGACAAATGCTTTGAAGGTAGAGCACAGGGAGGGACAGTTTTAATAGGAGGACCTCTAGGCTGGGGGCCAGATGAAATCAGCTGAGTATGGGCAGGGATCCCTGGTGGAGAGCGAGCCTGTGGACATGCCTCCCTCCTCTGACTAGTAGGATGTACAATGGGATTCACAGCTATGAGTAAGGCCAGCCTCCCCAGGAGTAGTGTGTTCAGAGGAAAGAACACAGGCTTTCAGAGAGACTGATTAAGGAGCTGTGTGGCTTAGGATAAACCACTTCAGTGCTCTGAGCCTCAGCTCTCCCATCTGTGAAATGGGGATACTGAAGCTTCTTTGCAGACTGCTGTGAGGATTAAAAGAATAAACGCAGGTAAAGCACCTAGAGCAGATCCTAGCAAAGACTCAGTCGTGTTCATTCCTTTGATCCTCTCTTCTCCCTTCTGCTTTATTACAACCTGGCAGTCATCCAGCTGCAGATATGATAGGATATGATAAGGTGGGAATGTTGACAAAGATCTCTTTGTGACCCCCACAGAACCTAGCTTAACGCCTAGAATAAAGCAGGTATGCACAGCTGGGGCTGCTCATGACATATCTGACTGAAGAAGCAAACTGGACAGAATGCTTAGTCAGGTTCAATGACTAATGCCATATCTGTAAGAACAGCATGGCGGAGAGTCCATGCAAACCCCATAATGCATGTAAATGCTTCTCCACCATCCTAAATAATAACACAGATTTAATTAAAAACACTTTAAAGACATCCTTTCAATGCTTCTCCCTAGCCCTCTGCTCCTTTATTAGGCTCTCAATTTGCTGACCGGAGTGTGATTTTTGCTGAAACCTCTGAATAGCAAATCACACTTTCATCCCAACGTGTCAGAGATAAAGCCGTGTCAGAGAGTGGAATAATTAAAGGCCAAAGAGGTAAGCCCAGCCAGGAGTGCAGCAGGGAAACATGAGCGAGCCAATGATGCTCACACACTTTTTTCTTCTTCTTTCCTTTTGCTGATTAAACCAAAGGTCTTGGCTGTAAATTAGAACCACGTTCTCCTGAAATATTAATCTATGTCTTAAGGAAAAAAGCCTCCTGGGTTGATTGTAACAATTTAAACTGCTGGTGAGTGTCCTTGGCAGCGACGAATAGGGTTTATCAAACTCTGTAAAATATTCCTTCATGGTGGGAGGCCCCTGCTTCCAGTGGGAGCAGACTTTACCTACAAGCTCCTGAGCTCTTGCCACCTGTGTTTTAATTTTCATCCATGTTCCTATCCACCCATCCATCCACCCCTCCACCCACCCACCCCTCTACCCACCCATCCATCCATCCATCCCTCTATCCCTCCATCCACCCACCCACCCATCCATCCATTCATCCATGCACCCACCCATCCATCCGCCCATCCATCCCTCCACCCACTCATCCATCCATCCATCCATCCATCCATCCATCCATCCATCCATCCCTTCACGCACCCACCCCTCTATCCATCTATCCATCCATCCATCCATTCATCCATCCATCCATCCATCCATCCATCCATCCATCCATCCCTCTATCCCTCCATCCACCCACCCACCCACCCATCCATCCATCCATCCATCCATCCACACTCCCACCCAATACCTCCACCCATATACCCACTCATCCATGCACCCACTCATCCATGCACCCACCTATCCATCCGCTCATCCATCCCTCCAGCCACTCATCCATCCATCCATCCATCCATCCCTCCACCCACCCAATCCCTCCATCCATATACCTACTCATCCATGCACCCACTCATTCATCCATCCACCCATTCATCCATCCACCCCTCCACCCATCCATCCATCCATCCATCCATCCATCCATCCATCCATCCACCCACCCACCCAATCCCTCCACCCATATACTCACTCATCCATGCACCCACTCATTCATCCACCCACCCCTCCACCCACCCCTCTACACATCCACCCCACTCATCCATCCACCCACTCACCCACCCACCCCCTCATCCATCCACAGAAAAGTATGCCAGGGGGCATGACCTTTTGTTCCCATACAGCCCCGAATTCCAGAATCCTCCAGGAGATGTGGACTGGTTAAGTCAAGACTGATCTCCATATGGGCAAAACAAAGGGAAATAATGACAATGATAAAACGATGCAATGTATCATCATCTGGCAGGAACCCGCTGCTTGATGCACATTATCTACTGCTCACACAGCTCACTTTGCACATGAAGACAGGGATCAGGGAGGGGCTGGGCAGTATGGCGAAGTTCCCACACTAGTCACCGCAGTGAGATGGGAACTTGAGGTTTTCTGTTTAAACCCATGCTCCCACTTCCACACATTTCCTTCCGCCCTCACGAGGCCTTCTATTTCCTCCAGGTATTCCACATGCACCCCTGTCCTTCCTCTCCCAGGGGCACCGGGGACTGGGACCGCAGGACTGAGGATGCCCTGCCGGTGTGTGACAATCACACGTGCCCCGAGCATAAGGTGACCAGACGTCCTACTTTTGGCGGGACAGTCCCGATTTTTAACAATTTGTCCCGTGTCCCGCGGCATTTTAAAAAAGGGACTGTTTTTTTTTTTTAAAAACGATGCGGGACAAATTGTTAAAAATTGGGACTGTCCTGCCAAAAGCAGAACGTCTGGTCACCTTACCCTAGCAGCATGCCTGTAACACACCCTTGCCACACTTGGTATTCTCAGGAGAACAAACTCCACTTTTTTATTTCACTTGGTAAAATTAGTTTTTTAAAAATAAACTGATGGACAAAATAGACCCAGAGACATAGAAGCATGGAACAGACTGATGGATCTCAGAGGGATGGTGGGGATGGAGGGGTGGGGGGAGATTAACCTGGGAATGTATATGCATAACCCATGGACACAGACAATAGTGCGGTGAGGCCTGAGAGGGGTGGGTGCGGGGTAGGAGTGGGGCATCAATGGGATAAAAAGGGGCACATCTCTAACACTTTCAACAATAAAGATGCATTTAAAAAAATCTTATTTGTGCTTTTCTATTGCTAAACCCTTTTACTCCTGGCCTGGGTTGCCTGCTCCTACAGACTAACCACTTGGACCCGTCAGGGACCCTAGGCCCTCTACTTCCCTGGAGAAAGTGTGTTGGTATGGTTCCATTCTCAGCTTCTCCCTTTACTGGCCAGCCCTAAGTCAGTAACCTGAGGGTCAGAGTGAGAGGGTAACAATGCCTGGGCAGAACGAACTGAGACAGGGAGGTGAAGCTGGGTAAAGTGGGTGGCAAGGTACCAGCCTGCTGCCCACCACTAAGCCTGTACAGGAGCTCATTAGGGTCAAAACACGGTCAGGGTCAACCCTGTAGCAGGGGCCTCCCACCCCCAGAACTGGTAGGGGACCCTTCCCTCCCAGGTTTCTTTCCACATTTCCCCCTCTCTTAGCCCCCAACAGGGACTGAGCCATAGCAACTGGCACCGCCTCCAGCTCCCAGCAGCCTACCCTGAGCCCCACCCCAGGGGCAGCCGTCCTCCCCCGGGGAGGGTCCCCTCTCCTGACCTTTTACAGCCTTCACTTCCCCACAGTTCACTGCTCAAATCTAAATCCCAGGGCACCACAGTTCAATTTCTGCCGTTGAAAAGCGAATGTGTTACATTCGGAAGTCTTTTTTTAACCTGTGGAACCCTCCTCCACTGCGTTCTTTTCCTTACATTTCTCTGTTGAAGAAGCCAGCAAATGTGACCTCAGGCATGTCCAGCCTGGGTTCTGTTAGCTGCACACTCACATGCAGTTCAAAGTGTTGCCCTGTCCCAGATTCCCTGCAAACAGGCCACTGGAGCCAGGCTCATTTCCTCTCCTTTCTGCCTCAAACCTGAAGCCAGCTCTTCCTTTTTGTGCAAATGATACATTAAGAGGACAGATAATGAGATCAGAGACCTATCTACGTATCTATGTATATTGGTGCGGGCCCGATCAAACACGTCCATGGATCAAATACCCTGTTGCCACTCCCTTATTAACCTTGCTTTTTATTCATTATATTAAAAGCCTCCAAGGTGTTTACCGTTTCCCTCCCATTACAGAGGAGGAAAGTGAGGCTCAGGGACGTGAACTGACGCACCCTTGGGCACACAGGATAACGGGGCAGGGCTGAGCTGCAGAGACTCGGGGCTGAGAGACTGCGAAGCCTGCATGCTCGCGCTGCTCCTTGATGACACATGTTTGTTAATGTTTAATTTACTCTTGATCAAGATTTGTTGTGAAGTGAGTGAGTGAGTGCATGATTGCCTGACTTCTTAGGGCAGTGTGTGGACGCAGCCCGGCTCTGTGCTCTGCCCACTAGAGAATGCTTTATTTCCTTGTTACTACTATGATTTTTTTTTTTCATTCCCAATGTGACATATCTTTGCTAGATATGGCAGAGGGATATTTTTAGTATTCTGGAATAAACCTTAAGGTATATTTTTACTCTTGGCTTGGAAGGCTCATTTTATTTATATGCTTAAAAATGAAAAATGTAAGTCGATGATATCAGGCAATTCTTCAAGCAATTCATGTCTCAATTCACATTTACACCTTAATTATGGGCTCACTTTTTATGTGAGTCTAGGTAAATAGGTAAGCGTCTCTCTTTGCTTTGTGCCCATGCAGCTAAAGCCTCCTTCTCCCAGGGTATTTCTGGCTGGAATGAAGCCTTTTGACAAAGCTGCATCGGATGGAAAAGGTATGTGGCTCTTTTAACAGAAGCAGACCACATTGCAAGCGCATACCACGCTCTGCTTCCAGGCAGAACACAAAGGAGAAGGGCTACTGACACCACATCTCGTATGGTATCAAGAAGGCAGACCCCGATTTTCCGATTGAAGAAGAAAGAGTTCTGCCTTTCCCCTGAGCACATGGCAGTTACCACCTACCCACCCAAGAGAAGAAGGCCCGTGGGGCCAGAGGGTCAGGCACAGGGATGGCCCCAGCACGGTCCTCTGTCTTAATCGTGGGCACTGGAGGCAGCACTTGCCTGTCCACGGCACATTCTGCTCTATTCTCCAGAGCCACACAGACAGGTGCGAACACAGCACTGGCCAGTCTGCCTGTGTCTAGGAATTACATGGCGGCAAACGATTCCTTTGTGATCTACTGAGATCAAGGGATGGAGAAACACAGTGAAAACTGGGAGGATTCTCAGTTCTGCCAAGGCACATAAGTACTTCTCCATGAGATGCACCTAAGGGAAAGGAATATGGAGCTTTGGTCCAACACCTCAGGCAAATTACTTCATCTTTCAGAGCCTCCATTACAATACCTGTAAAATGAAGTTAAGAAATAACTTCAAAAGTAACGGTGCAGCTTCGATGTAATGTATGTAAACCAATGAGGTTAGGGATTGGTACACAATAGCCTCTCAAAAAATGCTCGTTTCCCTTCTCTCCCGCGCAAGCAATATATCACTGGCTAACTGTTTGCCATTCTTGCATCGACAGCTACGAGGCCGTAATGCAATCACAAGGCTTGTTTGTCTTTAGACTCCCAATTCCGTTGCCTCAAGAAAGCTACTGTCTTCCAAGTAACCAAGGGATGCAGAAGCTGTTTCATAATGAGGCCTTGCTGGCTTCTAAATATGCACTGATTGTCAAGGTGATGGAGGACGTTCATTATTTAAAGGCATAATTAAAGGGCACTTCCTTTAACTAAACTAATGAGCAGTGAGTGCAGCAATATTTGCATGTTTAGACATTAAGGATGCAAACAGATGACTTGTAGGAGATTGGGAGTAAGCTGGGGCAAATTAATCTTAGACCCAGGGCCTCCGGGGGTATTGCTTAGCAAGACTTCCTGAAAGAAGTGGTCTTCCCTGAAGAATCAACTCTATAGTCTTCTCTTGTCTTATGGGATGAACCGCCCTCTCATCAGGAACCTCAGGGGCAAGTTGATCTTTTCTTCAAAAGGGGCTAAAATGTGATTCCTGGTCCTCTGAACTTGAACTCTGCTTCTGGATGGACATCCCTGCCCTATTCTAAACACTTGGGTATCAGTCTGGATAAGTATGGATATTTGTTCATTCTTGTTCTCTTGTGTATTCCCTAAAGCTGTAAATTCTCCTAAGTCAATAATGGTGCTTTTTACTCTCTTGGGGTATGTGTGTTTTGAGGTCATAGTCAAGGTTCTACCATGTATTCCAGTGTTCCCCAAAGTGTGGTACACGTACCCCCAGGGGTATGGGAAGAGTTTGGTGGGGATATGCACTGCCCCATGCGTAGCTGCACCTAATTCTACGTTCTCATGAGTACGAGGTGTACTCAGCGTTACAAAAATTATAGAAGGGGGACACATATGTCAAAAGCTTGGGAAACACTGTTAGACAAAAGATATGGAATGAGCCCTGCTATGTTGCCCATTCTCCATCCCTAACTTGGGTATTATGCCTAAACTGCAAGGTTTTTGTTGGAATTAGAAGGAAGTGCCTGGCACAAATTAAGAACTGAAGTCATGCTGGTTCCAACTCTCCTCTCTACGCGGGGACTTCATGGTGGCCAGTGCCTTTGCCTCGTGTCTCCTACCTGAGGGGATGAGTATCAGAGTTTCCCATTTTATATTAGGATTCCATGTCATCTATTTCTTGTCTTTCCACAGTGTGGAAGTGACAGAGAAAAATCTCTCTCCTGTAACACATGCTGGCTTTTGGGTTTGGTGGCAAGGAGGGGCCTCCCTCCCACCAGCTTCCCATCCCCAAAGCAGTCTGGAGAGGCAGGAGCAAGGCAGTGTGTGGCCCATTTCATGCTGCTCCCAAGGGGACCACCCCAAGGCTCGGCATCATCATTTATTACTGAAAAGGTGATTTGATTCACTAAATATTTTAATTGTGTTGACATTATTTCCGTATCAGTATTAAAATGAGAGATACTGGTTTTAAATGTGCATTTTAGGATGTCTACTGAAAAAAAAAAAAAAAAGCATTCATCGCCTCTGGGCAGATGTACAGGCTAAAACACAAATAATGATTTCACGGGAGTCAAAGGAACTGCTGAGCCAGGGGAAGAGAGACCAGAAAGGAGCCGGGTCTGCCAGGAGAGGGAGAGAGGTGTAGAACAATTAGTACCTTTGATTTGTTTAACTGGAACAGTTGTTTACAAGTCTTACAAGTCAGGGTGAGAACGTGGGAGAAGCCGGTGAGATTGCAGCAGGGAAGAGAATTCCTGCCTCGCTGGATTCTCCGAGAGCTTCAGGGCAATTAACGGAAGTCCTCTGAGTACTAATGGACATCCAAGAAAGCCCTGAGGAGTCAGATCTCCAAACAAGGCTCAAGATGTATCGATAAGTAAGGCTATGGAACCCTCAGTGGGTTTGTGGAGATAGGACACACAATGAATGATCTACTTGTCATCAGATCTTACTGTTGGTGAGGACAGGGTCAGTTCCAGTAATACGTGGCAACACTGAACTGCACTCTGCTGGACTTCCCTTCCTTCCCTTTATTTGCTGCAAGTTAGTGTCTTAATAGCATTCTCCTTCCAGTCATGGTTCTGCCTGTGGAACTCTGCAGAATACTCTCATTTCTTCCCAACAACAACAGCAGCAGCTGTTTGTTAACTGTCCACTACAGATGGGAAACTTCCCTGAGCAATAGGGACAAACCAGGACAGAGTTCATTTGGGAGGTGGGTCCAGAGAGGGGAAAAGACAAAGTGAGAGAGTGAGTCAGGGAAGGAGGACAAGCCAATAGGGTATCACTGTCCAGGTCATCCCTGTGGGTTGGGGCCTTGCCAGCCCTGTGACTCCTGGGAAGAGCTCCCCACCTCCAAACCCAGCTGCCCCTCACCCCTGTGGGCAAGGGTGCTGCAGGGCCACCGTGCTGCCCATTCCGCTCTATTCTCTTGCCTTGGATCGAGCCCTGGGGCAAAAAAGTGAAAGCCAAGCAGAGTGAGGGGTGAGTTTGAGAGGGGACCTCCCAGGGAGGCAGGTTTCTGTGGTTCAGGGGAAGGGCAGGTTTGAGACTCTCACTGGTGTATCAACTCTGCCAATGGTGAGCTTCCAGGGAAGGCTCTGTCAAGAGAAAGGATTTTCTAAGTTTGCTTTAGCATTTCCAGAAACAAGCCCAGAGGACTCAGCGTTTCCTCCCTGAAGGCAGAGAAGGTGCCTTTTCTATTTATAGGGGCTGGCAAGGAGGCTGACACCTTAGGCTGGAAGGAGAATATTGGCTCAGAGGGAAGGAAAGGCTAAATCTGCCCTTGGGATTCCTTAGCCAGAGGCTTGTGAGGAAGCAGGCCTGGTGAAAAGCAAGGAGCAAGAGGTGAAGGGGGGGGGTTGGGAGGGGGAAGGGGGGATGCTAGGAGGTGGTGCCTCTTTCTCCCACTCTCCTAGGGCCACACCTCCAACCTGCAGCAGAGGCAACCACACTGGGGGTGAGTCTGGGCCTATCTGGCTTAAGCCTTCTCAATAACACCCCATAATACACCAGCAGTTGTATTTGAGTTGGGAGGTGGCTGGATCTTCGAGCCTGAAGCAGCTCCAGGCCTCCCCAAGTCTCATGAGTGATGTATGAGTTTCCTCTTGCTGCTGTAACAAGTCACCCAAAACTCTGTGGCTTAGAACAACACAAACTGATGATCACTGTATCTTTGTCTTTTTCCAGCCCATAGAGACTGCCACCATCCTGGGCTCATGGCTCCACATCACCCTGCTCCCATGGTCATGTCTCTGCCTGTAACTCTCCTGCCTGCCTCCTGTAAGTATCCTTGTGATTGCACTGGGCCCGCCTGGATAATCCAGGATAAACCCTATCTCAAGGGAGACAGAGTTCATATACCAATGAGATTCTCTAGATCAGTGTTTCCCAAACTTTTGATATATGTGTACCCCTTCTATAATTTTCGTAATGCTGAGTACCTCTTGTACTCATGAGAACATAGAATTAGGCGCAGCTAAGCACAGTGCAGTGCATATCCCCACCAAACTCCGGTGCAACGCGTACCCCCACCAAACTCTTCCTGTACCCCTGGGGGTACGTGTACCACACTTTGGGAAACACTGCTCTAGATAATACCTCATCTTTAATGAAATCACACCTGTAAAGACCCATTTTTCATGTTAAGGTAACATATTCACAGGTTTCAGGGATGAGGAGGTAGCCACCTTTGGGAGATACTATTCTGTCCATTACAAGTAGCTGACAGGGCGCCCTGGGGAGCCAGGAGAGGTGTCCCGGGATAGAGGTGATTGGCAGAGATGGGCATGATGAAAGGTTGCCATGGAAGGGATTTCAAAGTGGAGAAGGCATGGCTTAGGCCAGTGGTCGGCAAACTCATTAGTCAACAGAGCCAAATATCAACAGAACAAAGATTGAAATTTCTTTGGAGAGCCAAATTTTTTAAACTTAAACTTCTTCTAATGCCACTTCTTCAAAATAGACTCGCCCAGGCCGTGGTATTTTGTGGAAGAGCCACACTCAAGGGGCCAAAGAGCTGCATGTGGCTCTCCAGCCTCAGTTTGCTGACCACGGGCTTAGGCCATGGGTTGGCAGCCTCAACAAAGAAAACAGAACCAATGAGCTAACCATGTCAACAGTGACCCTTCCAGAGAGCTGAAGATCCAGTCACTGCACAGACCTGACCCGGGAGGAGTAAGAGTCCTGGGTGGCTCTGAGACCCTCCCTGCCAACGCTATGAACCCATGGAAGCCACCTGCTCCCAAATGTCTGGAAGCTCATGGAGATGGAAAGAGAAAGGAGAGGGACTCTGAGAGAAGTGTCAGGGACCCTGATTTATGTACTGTATAGAAATAAAGAAGTGGGAGTCACTGCATTTGTAACTCTCCGCATCCATTATTCATTCAGAGCCACCCTGCAAGTTGGCATCTCAGAAAAAGCAGGTGTTCTGCCTGAAGGAGAGGAAAAACAGGTTCCAGGCAACCTCCCCACTTTGTGTAGGACAAGGTTCCTGAAGGAAAGCGAGCTCCCTGGAGGCCAGTGTGCAGGGCAGGCCAGTGAGCAGGGTGGAGGCACTGGGTCCGAGGGAACATGGCCAACGTATCTAAGAGTGAGTCTCTAATAGCAGACATTAGAGTGCTGACAATGCCCAATTATTGTGCTCATTAAGATGACTGGTCTGGACTAGACTGACCACTTTCCAATTAACTCCTTGGCACTTGGCTATAATAATGATTGAACTAACCCATTTGACTCCCAGTGTGGCTGAAGGAGCAGATACGAGTAAACTAGCAGTTTGTCCACCCTGACTCTGTAACAGCCTAACACCCTTTCCTCACCAAGTACAAAGGATTTATTCCCGTGCAGCTGTTTGTAGGAGCTTCAGAATCCTAGGCAGGTAGAACGGACTTGATGGGCAAAGGCGATGGCCCAAGACAGATGTGAACATTTGGGTCAAATCATAGCTGTTATTATTTTTTTTTTCCTGGGGGAACTGAGCCTGTGACTTACTCTCCTCTTTATGCAAGAGGGAGGAAGACTACCTCCAACACCAAGGACCTGGGCCAGGGCTGTGGTGAGGGGATGATGGAGACTAGACATGCCCACCCCTGATCTCTCCCCTGGAAAGCCAGCATTCCTAATGGAGGGTGCGGTGGGGTGGGGGCTGGGAGAGCAGGAGGTGTTTACAAAGAACAGGTAGGCCTTGTTAAGAAGATCCAGCTTCTCAGATAGACCTATGATAGCGTAGTTTTCTTATGTCAAAATAATAGTGGTTTTTATTCTGTTTGTCTGTGTTTTAACAGTCATCTCAAACTGGTGACCAGAACATAAAGGTATACTGTAGACCACTTGTTTGGTCTGATAACATGTTTTTACATGAGAAAAATATTAAAAATTGAAAGATTTCACACAAAAATCTGATTTCCAACTTCTGGACAATTGGAGGTGCGGCACCAGGCCTGGATTCTTGCGTGGCCAGGAGCTGAGTGCTGGCTCCATCTCCAGTGAGGCCTCGTCACTCCCCTGTGTTGCTTCTCGCTGCCATCTCTCAGGATGTTCTAGGGGCCCATAACCTGCTCTACTGGGCAGGAAGGGCTGTGAGCAGCCCCTGGCAGGGTCATATCTCACTTCCCTCTCTGGTGCCTGTCATAAGTGCTGGTGCAGAGAAGGCAATGGGCCACCAGCGTGAGCCCACTTCTGCATCCTGTGCAACTTTTCAGAGATGCATATTTTTTCTTCCTAGGAGCCGGGGGCACCTGTGCTCGTGCTGGTCAACTGAGGCTGTCACTCAGGCCGGGCCTCCCAGGAACTGAGACACTGAGACACCCCATAAAACACCAGCAGGTTTCCCCCTGAGCACCAGCAAATCCAAAGGGAAGATCATTAGAATCCGTGACCCCGAGTCAACCGTATCCAAATGAGACTAAAGCTGGAAGGGGCTGCAAGGGACTAACCCTCTCCTGTGTGCGCTGGCAGCGGGCATCCTCCTCTGCTCTAGGCTGGGCCTGCCCATGACTGACAGCTGGCTCCAGGGATTTGCGTTAGCAGATCGTAAGTAAAAATCCCATTAGAATGGCATTCTCCTCATCAGGAGGCTCCCTTTACTGAGGTGCACTGGGTTCTCAGGGGGCATTTCCTGAAGCTGCCAGCTGATGGATTGACCTGGCAGTCTGTCCACCCTGGCAAAGGCCCTCTGGGGTGTGGGGCTAAGGGCTGGACTGCGGGGAGAGCACAGCTCCTCTGGGGCACCTGCCTCTCTCTGTGGGCACCTTCTGGAGAGCAATATGGAAACCATCCTGCTTGGCATGCTCTGGTTCCAACGCCCATGAGCAGCATCTGTCCAGGGCTTGGTCTCCCTGCCCGGCTGTGGAGAGAGGAAGGGGAGACCCTGCTTCTAATGCATCTCCCACCACTGGCCCCATTGAATGACGTGGCCTGGGTTATACTGGCTTACACTGGATACATTTTATGAAGTTCCTACTAGCCTCCTTCACATTTACCCATCCCTGAAATTCTCAGTCTTCTTTGTATGGCAAAGTGCCTCCATAGTGGCCAATTCTTTTGGGGGACACAGTACCAACTCAATAGCACGATATAAAAGGCCTCTTGGGATCGAATTCCATCTGCTTTTCCAAACTTGGCTCCTACCTGCCAAGGTTTTCCCTTTCTGCCCCATTCCTCAGCCCTGCCACACCGGAAGCTGACAGCTCCCTGCAGAAGGCCCTCCTGCTCAGCTCTCCGCCTACCTGGCTGCCTGGCTCCATGGAGCCCTCCACATGCCCTGCAGATGCTGCCCCTCCTGGGGGCTTTCCCAAGCCCCAATTTCCAGGCTGCATTTGCAGTCAGGGCCTTTAGGACGCAATGAAGGTTAAATGGGGTCAGAGGGCGGGGCCCCAATCCAATGGGGATGGTGCCTTCTAAGAAGAGGAAAAGGTCCCTGAGCTCTTTCTCTGCCAGTGGGGACACAGCAAGAAGGTGAGTGTCAGTAAGAGAGCCCTCCCTGAGGATCGGAATTGGCCAGCACCTTATTCATGGACCTCCCAGCCTCTAGAACTGTGAGAAATGAATTCTATCGTTACAGCCACCCAGTCCATGGCAGCCCTAGCTAAGACAACGGAGACAAAGCTTGAGCAAAGTGAAGATTGGACATTTCATACAGTTTCATTAAGTCTGTACACATTTTGCATTTCAGTGACAATCCTGATCTCTATATTAAAATACTTTAAATTAAAAAATTAAAACATTTTAATTTGCATCTCTCTGATGATTAGTGACTTTGAGCATTTGAAACAACAATGAGGTATCACCTCATCCCTGTCAGAATGGCTGACGTCAACAAACGACAAGTGCTGGCGAGGATGTGGAGGAAAGGGAATCCTAGTGCACTGCTGGTGAGAATGCAGACTGGTGCAGCCATTAAGGAAAACAGTATGGAGCTTCCTCAAAAAATTAAAAATGGAACTGCCATCTGACCCAGCAATCCCACTTCTGGAAATATATCCTAAGCACATATGCACCCTTATGTTCACAGAAGCACTATTTACGATAGCTAAGATCTGGAAACAGCCCAAAGGCCCATAAAAAAGCTGCAGTACATTTAAACAATAGAATACGATGCAGCTGTAAAAAAGATGGACCTCTTAACTCTTTGAGACAGCATTGAAGGACCTGGAGAGTACTATGCTAAGCAAGATTAAGCCAGTCAGAGAAAGATAAGCATCACATGATTGCACTCAGATGAACAAAATAAACTGATGAGCAAAATAGATCCAGAGACATAGAAGCATGGAACAGATGAATCTTTGAGGGAAGAGAGAGGGGGGAGTTAACAAAAAAACTTATACGCAGATATGCCTAACCCATGGACACAGACCATAGTGCAGGCCTGGGAGGGTGTGGAGTGGAGAAGGTCAACAGGGAAAAAAGGGGGATATCAGTCATACTTTCAACAATAAAGATAGATTTAAAAATTGGAAACATTTTAAATTAGCAAGCTCACCCAAGCAGCATAGCTTCATGGGAAAGGCAGGTCCTCCCCATGGTGTGCTGCGTGGCCTTGGGCAGGTTACTGACCTCGGGTGGGACTGGGCGGGAGGGTGGCAGAGACCAGGACGAGCTCACATGCACAGCGTGCCTGGCAGGATGGTCAGGGGATCTCAGTCCTCCTTCCATTCACCACTTTGGGAACACATTCCAGATTTCCTAGATTCTCCTTCCTCACTCCATTTTATTCTCAAACCCTGTGACGTCCTTCGCTGATACCACTCAATCCCATCTGAGGAAATGTCAGGGCATCTATACCTCGCTCAGGCACGCACTAGATCAGTGTTCTTATTAAAAGCCCTCTCAATATAGAATTTATTTTCATTCATCTCAATTCATAGTATGCATTTAAAGACATCTCATATAAGCCATACGGCACTTTAGAAGGTAGCTGAGAGGTGGCCGGGAAATCAAATAAACAATGTCAAGATTTCATCACTTCGGCACGGCCTAGAATCCCTATTTCAGAGAAACATACACTAATCAGATGCCATATTTCCAAAACCCCAGGATCCAGCAAAATGGGATTTACTGGGAGTGGATTAGCAGTTGCCACTGGGATCCCTCAGACATCTTCCCCTAAGCTGGCCTCCCTGACCTCAGCGCACTGTCTGATGTCCCGCCAGGGAGAGGCTGCCTGGGGATAATGAATCTCTACGAAAGCGCGCCGGCCTGCGCTTCTGTGTGGGTACCAGGGGGCGGCCGTCATTCTCATCTCAGTGTAAACGGATTCCTCCTGGAGTGCTGCCCAGGAACACTCTGAGGGCAGCTCCTCTGGGGTCTGGGAGCTCAGGCAGTCCCCGGGGAGGGTGGGGAAGATGCGGTGAGAAGGGGAGAGAAGGGAAAGGATGAAGGAACATTCAGCCCTAGACAAGGTGAGGCGGGAACACACCGTGCGTGTGGAGGGAGAAAAGAAGACTGAGGTCCCCAGCGGCGCTCAGGAGTTGGCTGGGGCAGCAAAGCAGCAAGAGGAGCTGCGGAGGCCCCGGCAGGAAGGCCACCGACGGAGCATCCTTCCCCCGGCTCCCCTCAGCACACCCAGCTGCACGCCCCTTCCCGCCTGCTGGCCACTCTCCCTCTTGGCCATTTCAAACCATCTTTAAAAAGTCATTCTTCAAACTGAGGGCCAGCTCTAGGCTTGCTGCACAGCTCGCCTCTTCAGGGGCACAGCCACCCAGAGAACTGAGTGCCACCTCCCCAATCTCAGCGCTGCAAGTGTCGGAAATAGACCCTTCACAGCTTTTGATTCAAACGAGACACTTCATTTGTCATTGACAAGCGTGACACAGGGGTCCCTGTGATCACAAGCCATTAGGCTCTGAAGGGAGTCATAGTTTACCACTTCAGACGAGGGCATGCGTTGCTCAGAGTGCATGCATAGCTCAGGGTATACACGTCTCTCACAGTGCACCATGGCTCAGAGTACACGCGTCTCTCACAGTGCACCATGGCTCAGAGTACACGCGTTGTTTACAGTGCACCACTGCTCAGAGTGCATGCATTGTTCACAGTGCACCATTGCTCAGAGTACACGCGTTGTTCACATTGCACCATTGCCCAGAGTACACGCGTTGTTCACATTGCACCATTGCCCAGAGTACACGCGTTGTTCATAGTGCACCACTGCTCAGAGTACACGCGTTGTTCACAGTGCACCATTGCTCAGAGTACACGCGTTGTTCACATTGCACCATTGCCCAGAGTACACGCGTTGTTCATAGTGCACCACTGCTCAGAGTACACGCATTGTTCACAGTGCACCGTTGCTCAGAGTGCATGCATTGTTCACAGTGCACCATTGCTCAGAGTACACGCGTTGTTCACAGTGCACCATTGCCCAGAGTACACGCGTTGTTCATAGTGCACCACTGCTCAGAGTACACGCATTGTTCACAGTGCACCATTGCTCAGAGTACACGCGTTGTTCACAGTGCACCACTGCTCAGAGTACACGCATTGTTCACAGGGCACCATGGCTCAGAGTACACACATTGTTCACAGGGCACCATGGCTCAGAGTACACGCATTGTTCACAGGGCACCACTGCTCAGAGTACACACATTGTTCACAGGGCACCATTGCTCAGAGTACACGCATTGTTCACAGTGCACCATTGCTCAGAGTACACACATTGTTCACAGGGCACCATTGCTCAGAGTACACGCATTGTTCACAGTGCACTATGGCTCAGAGAACATGCATTGTTCACAGTGCACCATTGTTCAGAGTACATGCATTGCTCACAGTGTACCACTGCTCAGAGTACATGCATTGTTCACAGGGCACCACTGCTCAGAGTACACGCGTTGTTCACAGGGCACCACTGCTCAGAGTGCACGCATTGTTCACAGTGCACCACTGTTCAGAGTACACACATTGTTCACAGGGCACCATTGCTCAGAGTACACGCGTTGCTCACAGTGCACCACTGCTCAGAGTACACGCGTTGTTCACAGTGCACCACTGTTTACAGTGTACATGTCACTCACAGTGCGCCATGTCACTGCTCACTTCAACATCCCCAGGCCCCTGCTTTCAACCTGTGCCACCCAAAGCAAGGCTGCACCTCATCCAAAGGCAATGACAGAGCATCCAAGAGGGAGACACAGAGCATCTATGACACAAAGATGTGCCAACAACGATCACACAGTGAGCCTCAGATGAAGGGAGAGAGAACCGCTTCCCAAGGCAGAGCAGAGGGACAAGGTGCAGGTTAGCTGACCCTCCCACTTCTGCCTGGTCTTTAAAGTGGCAGTTTCCATCCGGACTTTAATATGCTCTTTGTCTCCCTGTGCTAATTCTTCCAAAAATCAGAAAATGACCAGAATTCGGTGGTGTCCACCCACTGCCATCATCATTGGAGCACACCGCCCACCCCCGCAAAGGGATGAGCGGGCACGACGGGCCAGGTGGGAGCCTTACCTGGTCCAGCTTCCAGTGGAACTCGGCCGGGCGGAAGGTGTCGGCCTGGTCGAAGTCCTTCCGCAGGAGGAAGACCAGGCGGCAGTTGTGCACGTACAGGGCGTAGTGGTGCCGGTTCATTTCTGCAGACAGAGCGAGGGGAGGGGGAGGGTCCCTGTGTCAGTGTCAGTCTCAGCAGAGGAGCCTTCCCGCCACATCACTTAGCACACCTCCAAGGGCACTGGCATTCCAGTCTCTCCTTTACAATTGGTTCTGAGGAATGTTCTAGAACATACATGGTGGAGCTCTTTGAAATGCAAGCGGAAGTTCCAAGAAAGCCCACAGTAAAACTCCTAAGACGTCATTTGGGCTTAGATGTCAACCTACCCTAAACTCAGATGCTGTATCAAACCCGCAATAACACTTACTTAGGCTAGCAGGTTTTATTGATTTATTTTTGGTACATATCCTTCTGAGAGAGTTAAGGGAGCCCTCTGACAATCCCATCATTCACTCTGGGATCCTTTAACCTATCTGGCTTCTCCTCAGTTCCCGGCTTTTATCTCATCAGGCTTGATTGGGGGCGGGGGTGGGGGGTGCCACCAGGCACATCTCCTTCTCTGATCTCCGTGCAGGGAGGGGCACTCTCTCACTCTTAGTTGCAAGCAGAGGGGACAGATTTTCCAACCTCACACAGAGTTGCGTGACTTTCCAACCCTCTCTCCTCCACACACAGACAACGCGTGGGGCTTTTTCCTTTCCTGATATAGAAACTTCCTTTCCTGCGTAAAAGGTTTCATGCCATGGATCCCAGCCATGATGCCCTGTAGCTACCAGCTAACACCCACTGGGTGGGAGGAGTCGTTTGACCTCACGGTTACGATAGAGTAGCCCGCACTGAAATATCCCACACGGCACACGCTCCACAAATGAGGGGTGAGTGAACAGGTGACCGGGGAAACGGGCCCAGAGAGCTCAGCAGCTTCTCAAGGGTCACACCCCACAAACTCTGGCTGTCCATCGCAGACTGAGCTGCCAGCCATCCTATACTGCCTTCCCTTTGCTGTGGTTATGTATTTGGGTAACTTAACAACAGCAGTATTGGAGATGGGAAATTATGAAATTACAGTTTAAGATGGATTTGTAAACTTTGCATAAGATATCAGAGTGTGTGTGTGTGCACATGTGCATGCACGTGTTTGCATGTAAGGTGTACTGACAAGAACACAGGATTAGAATTAGCTAACTCTATCAAGCATGTCAAACCAGTGGCCGGCAGGTCGCATAAACAAGGCGTGTGGCCCACTGGCCATCAGTGTGACATGCTTGCATACTAGTTCTGATACTTACTGGCTGTATAACTTGGGACAGGGTACTTAACCTGTCAGGGATGTTTCATGATCCTTAAAAATGCGAAACACTGCAACGCTTTTATAAACTTGTTTGTGGAGATGGGAGACACTGGTGAGGGAGTAACAGCTAACACAGGTTGCACTCCTGTATGCCAGGCACTTTCTAAAGCACTACATCTGCACTAGTCACTTAACCCTGACCAAACCCTGCAAGGCAGACCATACTCTCTGCCCATTTCATAGACAGGAAAGTGAGGCACAGAGGGGTTGACAACTTGCCAAAGGTCATCCAGCCATAAGCGGTAGAGAGTTTTTAACCACCATGCTGGGCACTGCCTTGCACAGCTGCAGGCTGAAAAGGCCTCACAGGCCAGCCATCATTATTAAGTATGGCACGGACATTCAGACTACTCGTTTAAACGGCCAGGCTCTATTACTAAAAATAAACGTTTGGACGTCTTACTATACAGGGGTGGGCAAAGGGAGGTTTACAGGTGCTCTCGTGGAAAAAGACACGCAGGTGACGATTATTACAATAGATTTATTGTACTCACAACTGTACCCTCCTTTGCCCATCCCCATGTATAATACAATGAAGGTGGCACTGCTTTGCTTGAAGTAAGGGTGCACCCTCCCCCCGCCTTCCCCCGCCCCGTCTCGCATCTAGTAACCCCAAGCTGCCTCTGGGAGGCTGGGGCTCTGAAGAACCCAGTGGAAACCAACCCCAGAAACAGCTCTAGCCTTCTTTGTGTCTGCACATCTACTTCCCCCCTTTTCTGGTCCTGCTCTTCCCCGAGCCCAGGAATCAGCAGGCAGAGAGACCAGAAGCCTTTCCCAGGGCCCCTCTCTCGCCCCTGCCGTTCTCCCCCACCTTCAGGGGCTGTGTCTCTGCCTAACCTGTGGGGACACCACAGGTGGCACCAAAGAGCTGAGCGAGACTCACCGGTCTTATCTGAGTTGCAGAGGATGGTTTCCTTCTCGGCTCTCACGCCAGGGCTGGGGCCGTGTTTCATCCACATGGTGATGGTGAACTGGTCCGTCAAGTTCTTGGGCACAATCCCGTCAGGGACCTTGGCGCCCTGCCGGCCGTCAAACTTGAAGATCATCTCGCTGCTGTCCACCAGCAGTCCCGCAGTCCAGTTGGAGGCAGCGCTGGGGGACGGCAGGAGGTCGATGATGCCAGAGGAGGCTCCTGCAGGGGTGGGGACAAAAGGGCAAAGGGTCATTCCCTGGGGGTGGGTGGCCTCACCTTCTGTTTTCTGCTTCTAGGTCAGGAGAAGCTATAGGTGACTCTTGAACAACACTGATTCGAACTGAGTTCAATTATATGTGGATTTTTTTTTCAATAAATACTGCAAATGTATCTTCTCCCCCTTATGATTTTCTTAATAACATTTTCTTTTCGCTAGCTTTCTTTATTGTAAGAACAAAATATTAATACATATAATATTCAAAATACATATTAATCAACTATGCATGTTATTGGTAAGGCTGCTGTCAGCAGTAGACCATCAGTCGTTAAGTTTTTGGAAAGTCAAAAGTTATACATGAATTTTTTAGTGCACTGGGGGTCAGCCCCCCCAAGTTCTCACATTGTTCAAGGCTCGGCTGTACTCAGTGCACTTACTCAGAGGACTGGCCCAGCCCTGAGCTAGGTGACTTGGAAATGTTGATGGTCAGCTCAGGGAGGCATCAGCAACTTATAGTAAAGTGTTGCATGTGGCAAGCCAGAGTGCAATGAACTATCATACAAGAAAGAAGTGCTGGAGGAATTCAGGAAAATGGGGTTCCCCTGTGGGCTTTCATAAGCAGGCAAGGTTCCTGGAGAAGGCCAGGGTTTATTTGGATCCATGGATTCATTCACATACTCATCCATCCATTAGCCTGTTCAGCCACTGATTGAGCACCGACAAGATGCCAAAACCCCTGGCAGGTGCTGGTGATGTAAAGGAGAATCAGCACCATCCCTGACCTGGGGGAGCACAGGGCCAACAAGTGGTCAGATGACTGTGATACAGTGCGATCAGAGCCGTGAGGGGAAGGTCTAGGTCCTGATCCCATGAGGAGTGTAAGCCACTTAGTACTCACCACACCTTTTTCCTCTTTCTTTTTATACAACCACTAGAGGCCCAGTGCATGAAATGTGTACACTCAGGGAGGGGGTTGTTCCAGTGTCCCTCTTCCTGGCCTGCACTTTCTCGCAGTCTGGGAACCCTTGGGGGATGTCCGACTGACAGCTTAGGCCTGCTCTCCATGGGGTAGGCCTGCTCTCCATGGGGTAGGCCTGCTGAAGGTTGGAATCCTTAGCACTGCTGTGGAAGAGAGAGCACTGCTGCTGTACTTGCCAGTCTTGAGCCCGGCTTCTGGCTGAGAGGTGCTTCCCCTGTGGGAGCACACTGACCACCAGGAGCAGTTCCTGTATTGAGCATCTGCCCCTGTTGTGCAGTGCGTGCCATAGCCAACTTTCGGTTGATTTGCATACTAGCCTTTTATTATATAGGATTTGTTTAGGCCAAATGGTATAATGGTTGAGTTCTGAAGTCAGAATTTGATGCCTGGCAGAATGACTTGTAGTCTTGTTACTGTGCATGTAACCTTTCTGATGTTCCACTTCCTTTTCTACTATCTCCCTTCCTGGGGTGTGATGCATACTGAATAAGAAATGGCATGAGAGCTTGCAGCAGCATGCTCATCACAAGGTGAACGCTCACTCCATGTTAGCTATAACTTTATCATTATAATATAATAAGTACTATTTCTGCTACCACTATGATTCCAGACTAATGCATGGGCTTAACCTGAAGCAGTGGTAGTGTAGGAGAAAACTTGTGTCTTAGGAGAAGCACACCTGCAACAGAGGTGAGGTGAGCTGAGGGGAGTGAGATAAACCTTGGGCCTCCACTGACTACCCATTGAAACTCAAATGCTGCCACATCCTTATGTTCTCCACATCCGCACGTTCCACATGGGAGCAAGGCTCAGCTACTCATGAAGGAGGCGGGCAGGGGGCTTCCTGATACTGTCAGGAAGTAAGAGGCAGGGAATCTAAGGTGTGAACAATGCTGGGGGCCACCGGTGTGGAGCTGTCTCCTGGCTCAGGGCTGACCAGTTAGTTATAAATGCTGATGAGTTTAATGGACAGTGGTTGGGTGTATTACCTGCTATTTGTCAGGGATCATGGACTTCTGCATATGAGAGCCTAAGGATTGGGTTAACAACCACAAACATTTCCTATAGTTAAAACGACCCTTGCAAGTCCCTCAGGAAAGTGCCATATTGGAAACCAATATACTTCTTTGCAAATGCTCAACCCAGCCGGTTTTGCCTCCAGCCTTGGAACAGATCACTGGGCCTGAGGTTGAGCACCCACTGGCTTGCAATCGAAAGGTGTGCTGTGTGAACAGGATGCTCTCATCAGCACTGCGAGAGGCTCACCCTGGAGAGGCCCCTGAGAACCACAGAGTCTAAGAGTGTGGAAGAGTTCGGTCTCCCAATTCATGATCACCTTGTGGCTTAAGTGTATCCAGGGCAAATGTGGGCAGTGTTGACTGCATTATTTACATGCATATTTCTGAGAGTGTTTGGTTGGTACCATGTCTGACACACGCTAGACACTGTATTAATGTGTATAACTAACTGCCTTTCCTCCCATCTAGTGCCTCCACGAGATGCTTCTTACCCAGTGCTCCTGTGAGCCTGCCATCCAGCCTATGGTCCATGCCCCACATCTCTCATTAATATTTGTTCTCATCCCTTTCCACCAGATTCCTTTGGTATCTATTTTACCTATCTGTTAAATCAGACTATTTTTTTTTAACACACACACACACACACACACACACACACACACACTTATTTCAGAGAGGAAGGGCGATAAAGGGAGAGATAGAAACATTAATGGGGAGAGAGAATCATTGATTGCCTGCCTTTTGCATGCCCCTACTGGGGATCGAGCCTGCAATTGGAGCATGCGCCCTTGAACAGAATCGAACCTGGGACCCTTCAGTCCTCAGGCTGATGCTCTATCCACTGAGCCAAACCAGTTAGGGCAAGACTAATGTTTTAATGACTAACAAAGCCTTAAGAGTTATCACTCCCCAGAGCTATTTGAATGAAAGAAAGCTACCAAGGTGGTAACAGGCTAAGGCTTGGAGTGATTTGGGAGATACATGGTCTTTGGAACAAGTTCTTAGAACCCCGGGACTAGTGCAACATGGCAACAGTTTCTTTGATCCGTAATTAAGTTGGCGCTGACACCAGGATTTGTTCTGCATGAAGACAGCCTGCCAATTGGGGCACACACAGAGTGTTAGGTCCTGAAACTTCAGGCAGCCAGGGAGACTCAGGCTGAGGACTCAGGGCTCTTGACTTCTGGCTCCAGCCAACGCAGCCCACACCATGTATCAGGGCCCAGTGCAGGGGTGTGTGGGTGACCAGTACACAGTGGAGCCAGGGTGGGGACTGCCACGGATCAGAACTCTATACCTGAGGCTTCTTTTTGTATAAGAACCTTACTGTTGTTCAGCAAATGTTCCTATAGAATCCACACTGCAATTAGCACCTTAGACTAGTGAAGAGGCTGTCTGTAATTTCCCCTAAACAGGTTTGCAAAGGGGAAGAGATGTGCAATGTAGGTACAGGTGTGAGGTGTGGGGGTAAGACATAAAGAGATTGGGAGGCAAAATTGGTTGCATTTGACAAAGGCCAGCCCTGGTCAGGATTATCCTATACATATATCCTACATATATAGTACTTCATTTTTCATAGTTACAGGTCTTTATTATCATTTCCCTAGGAAACTTTTTGGGGGCACTGAGTGCCAGACCAGAATTAAGTACTTCGGTGCTTTTTCTCAGTTACTCAACTATGCAGTTAATACTATTGATTCCGGTTTGCAGATAAGAACCCTGAAGCTCAGCAAGCCCAGGATCACAATCAGCTAGGGAGTGGGCCCATCATCAGACCTTCCAGTTCTTTCCTCTCCCCTTAGACCTCGCTACGCATCTGTCACTGAACCTGGAGGGGAACCTTAGAACCTCCTGCACTTTTCACAAACATGGAAACTGAGGCCCAGGGAGGGAAAGCGACCAAGCTCACACAGCCACACAGCAGGCTGGAGGCAGGCCCAGCCCTCAGACACCTAGCTAGTGTTCTTTCTACCACACAGTGGAGTGTCCTGCCAAGCACAGCCCAGTCACCTGGGTCCCGGCTCCCTATGCAGGTCACTGGCTACAGAGGGGCACGTTGAAGACAGCGTATGACCTGCAAGGCCACCCATGCAGAGCTCCCTTGCTTTCCCTGGTGCGGCAGCAGCAGGCCACCCGCCGCACCCACAGATGCTGCCTACAGGGAAGGAAGCATCAAGCTGCATTTAAGCAGATGATGCAGATTCCTGCAAACTCAACATCTTGTATTTTTTTCCTCCGTGCAATTAAACAGAGATTTGCCTTCTCCCAAAGTTGTTCCCTCTCCCTCTCCCTCTCCCTCTCCCTCTCCCTCTCCCTCTCCCTCTCCCTCTCCCTCTCCCTCTCTCATCTCCCCAAGGGATTCCGTGGAGAGCAGTGGGTAAACAGATGCATCAGTTGCAGAGATGGTGTGGCACCGTCTGCACATTTGGGTGTATTTCAGATGCTCCTTGGGACACTTCCACAAAGTCCCTTGGACTCAGCTGAGAGGCCACACTGGTCTTGGGCACAGCAGCTGTGGTGGTGATGAGGCACGGAGGGTTGGGAAGCAGAGGTGATGTTTGATTCAAGGTCCCTGAGCCCTCTCAGGCTGGGGAAGCTTCTGTGAGCCAGCGATAGAGCTGGGGTGAATGAGGCAGATTCCAGGGTACACTGAGATGTGAGAACCCTGGGGGCAATTGTCACTGTCTGGACTTCTTAATTGAAAGGTTTTCTCCAGATGGTCTTGGTGAGGGCAGAGAATCCTTAGCATCTCCAGCTGGGACTGTGGCAATGGTGATTGCCATGCCTCCTCATGGTCCACCACAGCACGGGAAAGGATGAGGATAAGCGGGAAGGTCTCAGGGGAGAAGCAGCATTGTAATCAAGGACAGAGGCCTCATTCCCACAAATGGCAATATCATCTCCACATTATTTCATTAAATGCTGTGTAACATCTAACTTATGCCAGGTACTGCCGTGAGAATGCAGTGAGAAGTAGACAGAAATGGGTCCAACCTTTAGAGACGCAGTAGGAAGTCTTTTATTTTTGGAGGGTGGAGCAGTCCAGGGATAGAGAGTCTCAGGGGAAGCGGGAGGCTCTCTTGACAAACGTCCTATTAGGACTGCATGGGGGGAAGGTGCATCGTACTCTCAACATGCTCCTCTGACCCACTGATATCACTTGGCCATGTGACCTGCTCTGACCAATGAAATGTGAGTGCAAGTGACATGTACCATCTCAGGGCAGATGCTCTGAGAGCCAGTTCATGGTTCACCCTGGGTCTTTTCCACGTGCCATGTGAGCCACAATGCTCTAGGAAAGGCTGTTCCTTTAGCCTGATCCCAGCAGGAAGTTAGCATGGAACAGAGTCACAGTCAACCCAAGAAAAGCAGGGGGTAGAAACAAGAAGTAAACCCTGGTTATTTTAAGCCAATGAGATGTTGGGGTCATCTGCTACTGCAGCATAACCTGCTATATACTGACTGATAAGCCACTTGGGTGCCATTAGCAGCTGTAGTTTTCATGTCTCCACCTGCATGCCTTCAGTGTGGACACGGACGACTTTCTGGTGTCCTCTCCAGAGCTCAAACCGGTGGTTCCTACAATCACACTGTCACTATTCCTCTGGCATCCTGGACAAGAGGGGCTCCTCCAGGGCCCAGAATTACAGGGGTCCTCAAACTTTTTAAAGTGGGGGCCAGATCACGGTCCCTCAGAGAGCTGGAGGGCCGGACTATATGAACTACTAATTCCTACTGTAACACTTCGGCTGCGCTCACTGCCCAAAAAACCTGGCGGGCGGATCAGACTCCTCTGTGGGCCGCATGTGGCCCGCGGACCGTAGTTTGAAGACCCCTGCTCTAGGAGAAGCAAGCCGGGCTTTGGATGAGTGGTCAGCCAGGTTCCTGGAGCAGGACCACAGATAACCAGCTGCTGACCAGCCTGGGGAAGGTCACTGTAGACAAAAACCTTCTCCCCAGGATAGGGGGCATGCTGTATGGGAGCTGCCTAAAACACCTCAAAGAGAGAAGCCTATCTGGAGAGGAACGCACTGCTCACGGTTGTCATCTGTGAGTCAGTGTGTGCAGCTTTTGGCTGCTGTAAGATTCGTGATTGAATCAGATTCCCAAAGGGTGTGCACAAGTTTTCCTGAAAGTCAGAGGCCCGCTTCTGCCCTCTGGGAATAGAAGCACTGGCTACGATTAGGGGCCAACACTGTCCCTTGGAAGCCCCGGCTCTTTGGGGGTGCGCTGGAGACTACACTCCCTGCGGTTGGGCCATTCTGAGGGTATAAAGCCTCTGTCAGTGATTCTCGGTGAACTAATAATCTTCCATATGTAGTCTGTCTTCCCCAGGAGCCTGAATTGAGTGGTCTCCTTACCTTATGAAACCTCAAGAGGCACAGCATGTGGACACTGCACAGATATCTGCTGAATTAACAAATACTTGAGTGAATGAATGGATTCTCTATGAAAACCTCCCAGTTCCCAAGCGTGTGAATTCTGAGAACGACTTAATGTCCAGCGGCCTGAGCTGCTCTGAAAGATCCATCGCTTGAATTAATAGCTCTTATCCTGAGGCCTTTCCTTCATGAGACCCGTCCTCCCGGTTCAGGCCTCCACGTACAAGAGAGCTGCGGGGTGACGGGTGCGGGAGGTGCCGCCGCTGGCCTCAGGGCCCAGGAGGCATGTGCGTCACACACTGCTTTTCTGTTTACCGTGATGGGCAGTGACGGAAGGTCATGGGAGCAGGCCTCTTCTCGGGCCATGGTTAATGTCAGATTTAATTTGGCCAAAAGGTCTGTCTTCCCAAAGGCTTTCCCACGCATTTCATACTCAGGGCAGTTCCATGACACGTCACCTCCGGAGAGCCAGGGGCTGAGGCACCAGAGACCATCTTAAGTCTCGGGATGAAGAGGAAGTGATATGCAATTTGCCCGACTTCTCCCGGAAGCTGGCTCTTTGCAAAGCAAGGGCAGCAGGGACCGCGTCCAGCCCCACAAGATGAAGGGGGCATGGGTTCGGGGCCCTGATTATTTTTACTTCAAGGTGGAGTGGGAGAGTCTCAGTGTACAAACCTCAGGCAGCAATACACCTGCCTCCTGGCACTTAGTTAAGACCACTTAATTCAGGCTCCCGGGCACTTCACTGGGAACAGAGACTGTGAGTCTCAGAGGGAAGACAGGGGTGGGGGGTGAGTGGGAAGAGATCAACCAAAGAACATATATGCAGTATGCATCATTCATGGACACAGATAATAGCGTGGTGAAGGCCAGGGTGGAGGGTGGTTTTGGGTTAGAAGGGGTCCATGAGAAAAAAAGAGGACATAGGTAATACTTTGAACAATAAAGATAAATGAAAACAAACAAACAAAAACCAGGGAGGCCATTTCAAGTACCTGCCAGGTCCCCCCTGACAGCATGCTTTGTGCAGTTACTGTCTGACTCCCCCTAACCAGGATTCCATCATTGCTCCTCATGGAGCCCATGCTGCAGGCAGAGGAAGCAGGTGGGCGATGACCAGACATCCAGGTTCCTCTGAGGAGACACCCCTGCCTGGGTCCCTGCACAACCACAGCAGCAGAGAAGAGATGCAGGAATACAAAGGCACAAGGGCAAGTTCCCAGGATAGCCCCCACTCCCCTTCGGCCCCCAGTGACCACAAACGGCAGGAGAATACTGACTAAAGGGAAGGGTTTAGAATGATGAAGGGGGAGAGAGAGCATCCTAGCAGAAGGAAACACGAATGAGCCTTAGGGATGGGAACAAGCCAGGCACAGGGATAAAGGAGCCATGCTGGCCAAGAAGGCAGAGAGCATCAGGAGGAAATGGGCCGGGAGGATGGATGGGCAGGTGGAAGCAGGTCTTCAGGAGGACTGAGGGTAAGGCTAGAGCGAGGCACCACCTGGAGGGTCCATGGGTGACTGCCACCATTGCCCCCAACTCTGCTCTTGCCCTGGGTTCCTGGCTTTCATGGGAGGCACTCATCCAGCTAGCTGCTCACCCGGGAGCCATCTCAGACGCCTTCTTTCTCACTCCTGACAGCCAATGAATCGTTCAATCTTGCCGGTTTGGCCTCCTAACTCTTGTCTAAAATTCATCCCGATGGCCTCTGCCCTGGTTCCAAACTCATTATCTCTCCCTCAGACTGTGGCAATCACATCCTAATTGGTCTCCCTGTTTCCACACACAGTCAATAAAGATTTGTAGAATAGAATAGGCATGAATGCGGAGGCTCATGGCAGTTTCCTGGTTGAGAGACCCCGTGAGAAACTCGCCTACCATCCACTGGAGGCACACAGAGGCTTGTCTCCAGCACCTCGGGTTCCTGCAGGGGCCAGAGACCCAAGCTCCGCTTGGGAGCCACCAGCCTGCATTTCCCTTGCTGGCAGTTACTTCAGAATGCGCTGCCTCCTTCTGAAGGAGATTCTCCCACCAGATGGGCATCTGAGTCCCACTCACTTGCCTCTGCTCTTTTCCCTTAGCTCCATCTCAGCGGAATTCAAGATCCAGACTCGGAACAGGGAAACTGGTGTGGCCCTGCCCATCAGGACTACTCAGACAGAGTTCTTTCCCATCAGTGCGGAGGGTGGCACTATCGTGAAGGTTACCAAAAGGACACGCGGGTTTCTCCCAACAAAGGGTCTCCCTGAGCGCCAGGTCATCTTGCATGCGCTTTCGGGAAACTGCTTTCTTGGCTGAATTAACCTGTGTCTCGCCCCCTCCTCCCCCCGCTGCAAGGGGAGCTGGCAGCCCAGGGGAATGAGATGTTCGAACACCAGATGCAATTTTGAGCTCAAGTTTCTCCCCACAGAAAAGCCTTCTCACTCCCCATATCTCCTCATCTCGCCCAGCAGTGCTCAAGATCAAATCACAAGTGTGTGCCCTTGGGCCCTCCTGATTTTTAACAAGCCGATTCCATCACCGCCTGGCGACCTGGAGGAGTTTAGGAAATGGCTGTGCCCCACAGGGTGGCAGTGGGGTCGAATGGACTCATAATTTAGGTGATCGTTTAGGTGCACAGGGAGCGAAATGGGATATTCATTCACTGTGAGATGTTGTCTGGGGTGGCGTCTCCGTCCGCAGAGCGGGGGAGAGGACTGGAGGCAGTTTTCTGAATATTGCGGGCCCCTTACATCCATTTTTGCAAGGGCTGCTTGGGATGTGGGGATGGCCCTGCTCAGCTCCATCATTCCGGAGAAGTCTGTGTCCCCTCAAGCCTTCCTTGCCAGCCTGGTGACATAATAGATGGAACACGGTGATGCCCAAGCGAGGTGTATTTCACATTCAGCTCCGAAAGTTTCCCTTGGCTCTTTGGGCAACCAGCAATTTTGATGAAGGTGTGTGTGTGTGTGTGTGTGTGTGTGTGTGTGTGTGTAACTATGTTGAGGGGGAAAATGTTCCAAAGACAGTTATGGAGGGACTGCCCAGAGGGGATGGCAGGCTGGACTGTGCTCAGGAGCCCCCATTCCTTTGTGGAAATGTAGTTGCCCCCAAATACAGGCCTGGTGCAAGACTAAGCTCCCCATAGCACTGCTTCAGAGTCAAAGTGAGTTCCTGAGTGTTTTTGAAGAGAACAAAGAAGAAATAACACATACGTATTCGGGTGGGGATGAAAGAGGCCCATCGACACACCAACAGGCTCATTCACCACGTCTACGGGACCATGCCCACCATCCTGAGCATCCTCTCATTCCACAGGCTGAAGGGACAGGCCCCCCTCCTAGCTCCCAAGGCCTGGCCAAGCATCTCAGGTTCTGAGCTAAAGAGACTTTCCTTCTGAGAGGCCCGCCTTCACATTCCGGCTCTGTCACTTTCTATCGGTGTGACCTCTCTGGGCCTCACATGTCCCATCTCTAAAGTTAGTGAAGAACACCCTTCTCACAGTGAGGATGAGAGAAGTCAATAAAGAGATGCATGTGGTCGAAGCCTGTTTGACTTAGTGGATGGAGTGTTGGTCTGCGGACTGAAAGGTCCCAGGTTCGATTCTGGTCAAGGGCATGTACCCTGGTTGTGGGCACATCCCCAGTGGGGGGTGTGCAGGAGGCAGTTGGTCGATGTTTCTCTCTCATTGATGTTTCTAGCTATCTATCCCTCTCCTTTCCTCTCTGTAAAAAATCAATAAAATATATTAAAAAGAGATGCATGTGAAAAGTCTGGCAGGTTGCACTAAGCAGGTGTTCAATAAAGCGAAGTGGCCTGGGTAGCACCCCTCTCTCAGTCCTTGTCTTAGCTCCCGGCCTGCTCCTTCCTGTGGCACCATCTCCCCGCTCACAGAGCTAGGCCCCTCCCCCACACTTGGACACCTTCACGTTGCCCACTCCTTCCCCACCCAAGGCCTTCTCTGACGTGGGCAGCCAGGCCGGGCTTTACCGGCATTTGACCTGGGCAGCCTCACAGAGCCCCCAGCTTGGTTGAATGCTTTGTGGTTTCATTATTAAAATTCTTCAGGATTTTTTGCATAAGGGCCCCACATTTCCATTTGCCCTGGGCCCTGCAAATGATGTGCTGGTCCTGTGGGGAGGAGGCCAACCTCTCCCGAGATCACTGACAGCACCCTTCATGCTGTCAGGTGCCTCTATAAACGGGCACAGTGGAAGGAAAGCCGTATTTCTTCAGGACCTGCGCTAGATGCTCTGGAACACACTGTGTCATTAATCCCTGTTTTACTGAAAAAGAATAGAGGCTTTGTCACCTCCCTTCCCCACACAATGGGTAAACAGCGGGGTCAGATGTGCCTGATGCCAAAAGCTGTGCCCTTTGACCCTTTAACCCAGTGGTTGGCAAACTCATTAGTCAACAGAGCCAAATATCAACAGTACAACAATTGAAATTTCTTTTGAGAGCCAAATTTTTTAAACTTAAACTTCTTCTATCGCCACTTCTTCAAAATAGTCTTGCCCAGGCCGTGGTATTTTGGGGAAGAGCCACACTCACTCAAGGGGCCAAAGAGCCGCATGTGGCTCGCGAGCCGCAGTCTGCAGACCACGGCTTCAACCACATCAAATAAACTCAATATTCATTCAGGAGTCACAACGCGGTGGGAAGGGCTGATACTCTCATACTATAATCAGCTATGCTTTGTATTAACATTTAAAAACAATTAACTAAAGGAACCCTCCACAGGGGGAAACCTACCACACAGCTTCTGAAGGGATTTCTCCGAGTAGGTCTCCCGGTCACACCCCTTCCCAATGTAGTTGGTCTGCAGCTCCGTGGTGAGCTGGATGGAGGACACGGCCCCGTCGCACGTCTCCAGGTGGATGCCGGGGAACAGGGGCACGCTCCCCGAGCCGGGCTGGTACTCAATCCTCTTGGTCCAGTCTGAATAAACAAGGGAAGAATGAAAAGTCCATCAGGGACAGCCAGTTCTGCTAGGACACTTGCTTTCAATATATGAGCTTGTTCCAACACAACTAACATATGAGAGAGTAATCCGAGGATGACAGGAACTTCCCATTTGCTTATGCAAAACTGCCTCGCTGAGAAATACTGGGCGACGGCAGGAATCTGTGCCCAGCGGAAGTGAGCCATTTAGGAATGTACAACACGTGCACACGGACACACCTTGAACATCAACCAGCTCCTTGGTCCACCCTGTTAGGAGCTGCACCCACTACATCCATGGCTACAACTTTCCATCCCATTCAGACCACCCTCCTCCCACCTCTTCATAGTAATGCACAAGCCACAACCCTCCCCACGGCCACTTCCACAAGCAAAGGCCACGTCTCTTCAAGGTCAAGTGCCATACTTATTGTAGCACCTGTGCTTCTCAGCCAGGACGCCGTGTAAAGCTGTGCTAATGCTTTTCCTTTCATTCCTTTTTATGCGTCACTGGTGATGTCTCTGAGGGTTGTGCCCCTCACCCAATGTCCTCATTTTACCTAGGGTGTTGATTTTTAGGAACACACACGCCTTGTCATAAACAAACAAAAAATGGTGGTTCAAGAAACTCAGTGAGGTCCTGAGGTGTGGTACAAGGATTCTTTCCCAAACACTCAGGACTGTCACTCACTTTCCTAGGGCTGATGGTCCTCACTGATGTTTAGTGGAAAAAATAATTTAGGGACAAGAAAGTGTTAGAGAGGAGTAAAATCACAATTAAGGTGGCATCACACGAAACACAGCAATTAACCAACATAAACACTTTGAGTGCCTGTGCACATGAACGTACTGAAATAGCAATACGAACGATCAAAAGTCAGAGCCAATACAGAGCAATGTTCACAGCGACTGCTCACAGTGCTTGCTGACAACAGTGAGCTTTCCATACTCTGCAAGGATGAGTGTTCGAGGTCAGTGCAACCCTAAGGCTGACTCGAGGGTAGAAAGAAGAATGAATCTGAATCATCCAGAAACACAAGTTGCGAAAACTGTTCATTTATGAATCTCAAATGTTTGTCACACAGAATATTGCTGGACAGTCCTTTTACTGAAGCAGAAATGAAACTCTATGCAATTGCTTGCTCTGACCCATGAGAAGCCCAGAAAGTCCTGGACTCAGAAAGGCTGTCTGCAGTCACCAGGAGCTCCTCACAAGCTCCTGGTGGGCCACTGGCCACCAGCTTGCGCTGTACCAGGAGAGTGGAGAGGGCCGGGCGTGGGGGCCAGCCAGATGGCTGTGTTCACGAAGCAACCATTTGCTGGGGTTTTCATGTCCCAGGCTCTGCTTGGAGCATCATGGATAGAGCAGTAAAGGAGTCCAAAGAGGTCCTTGCCTCGTGGAGCTGGGGGAGAGAGGCAGATGAAGAAGCAGCTGGGGCTGTCCCAGCAGAGAGGATTAGTGCTTTGAAAGGAAGTGTGGTGGCCTCTTTAAGGAAGTACGGTGGCCTCTTTAGATCAAGAGAGTTCCAGTCTGAGCTGAGGCCTGAATGCCAAGGATGCATGTGTGGAGAGCCTCAGAGAAGCAGGTGTGAAGCAGACGTAGCTATGATCTGGTCTTGATTCTATCAGGACAGAGAGATCTTGGGCAGGTTAGTGAAGATCTCCAAGCTTCAGGCACCTCGTTGGCAAAACAGGGGCCACTGCACAGACCCTACAGAGCTGAGTGACGACCAAGTATGACAATGTGAGCCTGGCCTGCAGTAGGGCCCTGACTGATGTCTGAGAGAAGAAAGGAGATGTTTGGTCCATGAGGAGAGAGGGGGGACATATCTCTCTGCACGGCAACCTTGCCACGTTCTCAATAACTGTGTAATCTTGATCTATCTCTGAACCCCCACAGCTGCTATTTTTTTTTAAATGTATCTTTGTCACTGAAAGTATTACAGATATTCCCCTGCCCCATCTCCTCTCCCCAATTGAAAAAGCTGCTCTTTAAAGGGTTTATCAGAGCATGCTATGAGCACAGACTACACACCAGGGGCGTGAGATTCATCTCCAGGTACATGTTTCTCCTCAGGGCCTCCAGGAGCTGTGCCTGGACTGGCCCATCAGCTTCCCATGGTGCTGCTATCGCCCGTGCTCCAGAGGCTCCAAGTTCAATCTCAAGAACTAACCACTGAAGGATGGACACACACACCCAGCCTAGTAGTATCCTATGAATAAAACATTTTGTGCCAACGTGCATTTGATCATGCTCTTCCTTCTGCACAGAGCTCCCTTTCTACCCCCTTCTGTCTTGCATCTCCACACCATCTTCCAGGATTTTTCTACATCTGGGTAGAAACTCTCCCCTGAGCTCTCACAGGATCCTAAATAGCAGACCGAAATTAGACTCCAAGCTTCAGGGTCACTCTGAATGCCTGTCATGCGGCACAATGCCTGGCACAGAGGAGGTGCTCCCTAGATAGTGGTAGAAAGTGCTAATGGATCCTTTACGACAGTAGTCAGCAAACTGTGGCTCGTGAGCCACATGCGGCTCTTTGGCCCCTTGAGTATACCTCAATCAGATTGAGGACTTTCTTAGCAAATGCCAGCTTTTGAGTTCCCTAATTAAGTAAATAACAGTGTACCTACCTATATAGTTTTAAGTTTAAAAAATTTGGCTCTCAAAAGAAATTTCAGTCACTGTACTGTTGATATTTGGCTCTGCTGACTAATGAGTGTGCCAACCACTGCTATAGGATATCCCTTTGTGCACCTGCCTCTCCCAGTCACTGGGGACTCTTTGAAGTCAGGCTTTGTGATGTTTATTTTTTATCCTTCCACTCTGAGCTCAGAGCACAGGAAATATTAGCCACGTGAACCTGGGGAGCCCCAGACACTTGACATTGGCTGTTGCCATGACAGCCCTTCTTGAACCACAGACAGAACCCATGGCCTGTGCGCAGCCCCTGCCCTCGGTCCTACAGAGCCAGCCGTCCCAAAGGCAGCCAGGACATGCTTGGTTCTCTTTGTTCTCAGAGGGGCGCTTGGTTCAGAATTGATGTGGAAGAATCTGCTTCCTAATAACAAGGAATGACAACGAAGAGGAGGTCTCTTTTCCTTCCCTCCCTCCCTCCTCTCTCCTTGGGTCCTCCCTTCTTTTAGAGGTGCAGCTAAAAAAAATGGAGCAAGTGTTTCTGTGCACGGGGCCTTGGTGTGAGCCCTACACCATGTGTCAGAGGTGTCCCACAGCGCCTCCTTCTGGAAGCCTCTTCTGTTGGAGAAGACCAGGAAACCTTGATATCCTCTTTATTCTGTGGGCACTGAGCAGGGTAAGATAGCATGATAGCATGACACACACACACACACACACACACACACACACACACACACACACTGTATTTTCCGGCGTATAAGGCGACCCCCTAATTTTACAGTTAAAATTAGGGTTTAGGCCTATATTCGCTGTATAAGACTACCCCCCACTTCCGAGGCAACACCAGTTCTTTTTTTAATAGACCTCCTCTCTGACTCTGGCCAATCTAAGCAGGCTTTTTACTAGAACACAGTGTACATGTTCTGTACCCGAAGCTATACTTAAAAAAAAAGAACTGGTGTTGCCTCGGAAGTGGGGGGTAGTCTTATACAGCGAATATAGGCCTAAACCTGTTTTAACTGTAAAATTAGGGGGTCGTCTTATACGCCGGAAAATACGGGTGTGTGTTTGTGTGTGTGTGTGTGTGTGTGTGTGTGTGTGTGTATTTCATCTAGATATTTTGGTGGCTATCTTTGATGCGAAATTCTACCTCCAATCTTTTCTGGAAGAGGTGCAAATAAAGAAGCAAATAAATAATGAAGGAAAATCAGTGGAGGCCTTCTTAGCTGAGTTTTTATTCCTGTCACCTTGTAACCAGAGGAGCAAGGCCCTCTCTGGGGAGAAATCAGGCACAAAAAGAGTTTCTAGGAGCATCACATCTGCCACTTGCTCTGGTGACCTCATGAGGCTTGCTTTTGAGAGTTTATGAGGAGAAGGCAAAACTGCAAACAATTGATGGAGGTTTCTGAGTGTAGTATCCTTAAAAGAGTGAGGCTCTCACACAAACACCATTCATTTCCCAAGAAGGAGTTAGATGGGGATTAATAAAACAAAAGCAAGTCATCAAGATCAGCCTTGGCCACATGAAATGTCTATCCATGCTTATTTCCTGGAGGGTCAGATAGCATGATAGTTAAAATATGCCCTCTAAATTCAGTGTGTGTGGGTTCAAATCCCAGTCATCCCATTTCCTGTGTAACCTCCTTAAGCCTCAGTTTTCTCTTCTGTAAAAGTAGTGTCTACCACCCAGGTTGTGGGGAATTAGATACATAGTCATTTCAGCACCAAACACAGGGCACATATTCAACAGATACATTATTGTTCAAATACCATTTATTCAATAATAGGACCTACAATTATTAAGCACTGACAAGGTGATAAGCTCTTTTACTATTTTTTCATTTAATCGGCCCAGCAACCAGTGAGTGGGTGTTATCTCAATTGCACAGATGTCAAAACCATGGCTGAAAATTGGTGTGACTTTGCCCAAGGCCACACAACTCTTCCAAAATAACTCCTTCATAATTCTGAGGATTTGCCAGAATTAAGAAGAATGGCAATTTTTACACATTCAATTTATACTGATATAAAAACAAAAAAGGTGATAACCTCTGAGGTTGGCATGGGGTCAAGAAGAGTTGCCTGTTTCATCACTGCTTGACCCTGAGAGCAGATTGTGGGGGCCATGTGGCACTGAAGGCTGGAGATATCTGGCCTTGAATCTCAACGCCTTCAAATGCCGGTCATGTGACCATTGCAAAGCAGTTGTCATCTCTAGGCCTCCATTGCCTAATCTGTAGATTTGACACAATTACACCTCCTTGTGGGCTTGCTGTGAGCCCTTAAGGCTAAGGGTCCAACACAGAGACCCTTCTCTTGAAGTTCATGAGAGGAATATTCCATTCCTTGGTTCACAAGCTTCCCACACTTCTCTAAGCTGTCCTGCTTGGAAACAAATTCTTTTTAGTTTATAAAGGGCCTAGAGACTAGTTTATGAATTGTGGTTCAATTTTTTTTTCTTAAGTGAAGAGAAAGGAAGCAGACCACCTATTGTTTTAATAATAAGGTTCAATTACACCGTAAGTGTTCCCGAAAACGCTAACATTGGGATGCCTTCAGGAATTAAAATCCTCCCCTGTGGATTAAGGATTTAGATGATTTTACTATAACATGATGATTTTACTATAACTCCCATTAAATTTAAGGAACATGTGTTTTCTTACTAGGGGAATGTTAACCACTTGAAACCTCATATTATATGCCTGGAGGTGGAAATAAGCTAATCTGAGACTTCTGGAAGGTATAGGCTTTGGGGCTCTTATAATCCAAGACATTCAGGCCCATCCCTCTAATTCTGCATGAAAGAGAAAGGCACAAGAGTGTCAAAACATTTCTTCTCTCCCTAACTGTGCCCATTCTGGGGCCTCCAGCTCTTCCTGGTCTTAGCTTTCAGCAGCTGAAGAAGCATCAGGATTTTAGGAAATGGCTGGATTCCTACAAGGTGAGTGGCTGGATGTGGGATGCTGGGGAGGAAGAAGAGGGATGAGAAGGGGGCCTCCCTGAATACCCATTGTCCAGGCAGCAGACAGTCTAACCAATCTCTGCAGGCATCAGCCATCTGGCACCCTTCAAGACTTTCTCCAAGAGATTTGTGACTCTGACTTGGGTATCAAGAGGCTTCCTTTCCTACCGGGAGAAGCTAAAGAGCTCCCTTTGCTCAGCAGTAAGCACTCTTATCTCCCCTGGCCAGCCAGTGCATCTAACTGGAGGCCCCTGAGGAAGTAGAGATGGGCTGTAGAGGTAAGCAGAGGTCAGGTGAAGAATGCTAGCTAAGAGGTTTGGGCCAGGGAAGAGCCATAATGGGTCTTTAGTGAGAACATGAGATCTCCAGGCTGTGTTTTGGAAAGGTCACTTGGCAGCTGGGTTAGGCCTGGTATTCATTCGCAGAACATCAGACACTCCTGATCCATCCATGCAGAGGGTCACCTCTGGCAGGGCCACTAGCTTCAATTTATTCCATTAAGGAGTGTGAGGTCTGCAGCTGGACAGACTCAGGTTTGAACCCTGGCTCTACTTCCTCTTGGTTGTGTGGCCTTGGGTAAACCACCGGACATCTCTGGTCTTACTTTCTCACCTGCAGAATGAATACAGATCTACCTTGCACTGTTGCTTTGGGAATTGGAGGAAAAAAATACGCAAAGCACCAGGAACAGAGACCTGCTGTTACTACCATGATGATTATTTTTGCACTGTTCTTGCATTATTCAAGATTTCCTCTTCACATTTTCAAAACTGCTGTGCGCCACTGTGAGGTGGGACTTGCAGCTGGAAGGAGGGAGGAGGAGGTGAAGCTTCAGAGGCTGGGCATCCAATCCTGGCTCCAAGACCAGCTTCATGCTCAGAAGGGCCCCATGGTTGGTCTATGCTCTGCGGTCACTGCCTTAAAATTCTTAGTAAGTTTAAAACAAGGAGCCCCCTACCTTCATTTTGCATTGAGACCCATAAATAGCTAGTCCTGCCCTTCCCGCTATTATGTAACCTTGGGCATGTTGCATAATCTTTCTGAGCCTCAGTTTCTTCATCGGCAGAATGGGGATATTAATTAACCACTCCAAAGGGAGGAACTCAGGCTATATGTCAGACCCGGCTGTGGATCCAGCAATGCTACTTGCTACCATGTACTGTGGGCCAGCCATTTCCTTCTCCATCTGAGTTAACTCGTGCACACAACAGGGGATACTGCCACCTATTTCAGAGCTGCGGATAGGGTTTATGTCCCATAAAAAATCCAAGCCACTTAACCCTGAGCCCAACACATTGTAGGCACATTCCTCATTGTATTACAATGTCCATTTCTTTCTCTCTCTTCCTCACACGTTCTTGTCACTCTCTCAAATTGATCCTTCTTGTTGCATTTCCTGTGAATTCTCCTGCTCAGTCCTGCCCCTCGGAACTGAAGGTGTCACTGCCAGTCTATGGGGCTAGGTTTAGGGCTGCACACTGCTTCTCTAGGGCCCCGGAGACCCAAGTTCTGACCTGCCCCCATGCCTAGACACTGCACCCCGATCCTGGCTGCCCACATGTTGTGAGGGGCTCATTTCTCTTCTTCAGGGTTCTCTGATGCCTGTGTGAGTGTCTTAGCTCCCCTGTAAGCCTCTGGTGTTAGGTACCATTACTTCAAACCCCGTGGCCTCCCCTTTCACCCAGCTTCAAGCTTAAGATGACTAGAAGTCCCAGTTTTTAACAATTTGTCCCGTGTCCCACAGTGTTTTTAAAAAGTCCCGATTTTTTCCAAACGCCGCGGGACAAATTGTTAAAAATCGGGACTGTCCCGCCAAAAGCGGGACGTCTGGTCACCTTATTCAAGCTCTCTCCTGGGCAGTTGGGCAGCCCCCAATGCCTCCACTGAAGTGAACCCTATTGTGTTCAGAAACCAGGGCCCTTGCCCAAAGCTTGGCTGCTGCTTTCTTGCCAACCGTTTCATCCTCTTCAATCCCCTCAGCTCACGTGCCTTCCTGTACCCAACCCGAAGCCTATCTGGCAGAAATGATGCTGAGAGGTACGGAAACGAGGCAATTTAAAAGCAGGCCCTCTGAAAGATAATTTCCCCAACGGGGAAATCATTAACTCAACCAGCCAGGGTACTTGCTCTCGGATTTATAGAAGCTCTTCTCTCCTATGTCCAATAAACATGAGCGTTTTTCCAGGCAATTTTCTTATCTTGGGACAAATGTGTGATTAGTGAAAGATAAAGTAGCTATTCTTCAAGAATCTTTACTTTTATGGCTCTGAAAAGCATTTACAATGCAAGAGTATAGTTTTTTCATGCACACATTTTCGGTCTTTTTTGTAAAAATGGTTTATGTATACTTTCCATATTCCAGAAATGTAAATCTCTTTAATCTGTAGATCGGCTGTACATGATTGCAAAGCTTACCTTTAAAAATAAATAAATAAATGAATGAATAAATAAATAAATAAAAATAGAAGGACCATTATCTAGGTGATAAAGTCTCATTACTGAAACCAAACAACCCACTTGTCTTAAATTGTGGCTGCAAATGAGGTCACATTTACGCTAAATACCGACCTGCCTCAACCAGGTTATCAGAAATGAGCCCTCTCAAGAAAAGGCTCCCAAATTAATTTTACAAGGCCAGCATTACCTTGATACCTAAACCAGATAAAAACACAAAAGAAAAAAAAATTACAGGCCAATATTCCTGAAGAACATAAGAGGCAAAAATCCCTGACAAAATATTTGCAAACCGAATTCAGCAATGCATTGAAAAAAATCATACATCATAATCAAGTGGTATTTGTTCCTGGGATGCAAAGTTGGTTTAATATCCACAAATCAATTAACATGGTATACCAGATAAACAACACAAAGGATAAAAATCACATATCATGTCAATAGGTGCTGAAAAAACATTTGACAAAACCCAACATCCATTCACTATAAGAACTTTCAGTGAAGTGTGGATAGAGGAAACAGACCTTCATATAATAAAGGTCAGATAAGACATGCCCTTAGCTAACATCATACTCAAAGATGAAAAGCTGAAAAAATTTTTTCTTTAAGATCAGGAACAAGACAAGGATGTCCATGTTCACCACGTTTACTCAACATACGATTAAAAGTCCTAGCCACTGGAATCAGATCAATCAATCAATCAATAAATAAATAAATGGCATCCAAATTGGAAAAGAAGTAAAACTGTAATTATTTACAGATTACATGATACTATATTGAGAGAACTCTAAAGATATCACCAAAAAATGATTATAACTAATAAGTGAATTAAATAAAGCAGCAAGATACAAAATTAACATTTGGAAATCATTTGCATTTTTATGTAACAATATTGAACTAATGAATAACAAAAAAGAAATTAAGAAAGCAATCCTATTTACACTCCATCAAAAAGAATAACATAATTAGAAATAAATTTTACCAAGGAGGTAAAAGACCTGCACTATCTTATATATTGGAAAACTATAAGATATTGAAGAAAAAAAGTGAAGACACAAATAAATATTGTGCTTATGGATAGGAAGAATTAACATCATTAAATGTCCATCATTAATATTACCCAAAGCAATCTACAGATTCAATGCAATCCCTATCAAATAGCAATAGCATTTTTCAAAGAACTAGAACAAATAATCCTAAAATTTATATGGAACCACAAATAACCCAGAATCACCAAAGCAATCTTTAGAAAGAAGACAAAGTTGAAGGTGTTACACTAGCTAAAATCAAACTATATTACAAAGCTATAATAATCAAAACAGCATGGTATTGCCATAAAAACGAACAAAGATCAATGAACAAAATAGAAAGCTCAGAAATAAACCCATGCCTGTACAGTAAATTAATCAATGAAAAAGGAGGTAAGATTATACAATGGGGTAAATAAAAACAGTCTCTTCAGTAAATGGTGTTGGGAAAACTGGACAGATTCATGCAAGAAAATGAAACCGAACCACGTTCTTACACCATAAACAACAAAAAAATAAACTGGATTTTAAAGGTTTAAAAAATAAACTGAGACCACAAAATTCCTAGGCAGTATTTGACATAGCTCTTAGCAATATTTTTGGGGAATATGTTTCCCTAGGCAAGAGAAATTAAAGACAATAATAAACAAATGGAAATACATAAATTAAAAAGTTTTTGCATAGCAAAGAAAACCATAAACACAAAAAAGACAACCAATTAATTGGGAGAAGATATCAATGATATATCTGATAAAGGGGTTAATATCCAAAATATATAAAGAACTCACACAACACCCTAAACAAAAAACAATCCGAAGAAAAAATGAGCATTATAGACATTTTCCAAAGAGGACATATAGATGGCCAATAGATATATAAAAAGATGCTCATTGTCATTAATCATCAGGGAAATGCAAATTAAAACCATAATGAGATGTCACCCCACAACCATCAGAATGGCTATCATCAAAAAAATCAATAAACCACAGTGTTGGAAAGGAAGTGGAGAAAAGGGAACTGTCATACACTGTTGGTAAAATTGCAAATGGTGCAGCCATTGTGGAAAAACAGTAGGGAGGTTCCTCAGAAAATTAAAAATAGAACTATCCTATAACCCAGTATTTGGATAAATACTAGGTATTTATCCAAAACACTAATTTGAAAAGACATATGCACCCCTATGTTCATTGCATCTTTATTCACAATGTCAAGATAGGAAAGCCACCTAAGTGTACATGGATAGGCGAATGGATAAAAAAGATGTGGCGCACACATACAATGGCATATTACTCAGCCATAAAATGAATAAAATCTTACCATTTGCAACAACATGGATAAACCTAGAGGTTATTAGGTTAAATAAGTCAGACAGAGGAAGACAAACACCATAAGACAAATACCATATGGGAAATCTAAAACACAAATGAAGAAACAAAACAGAAATAAATTCATTGATACAAAGAACAAGTTGATGGTTGCCAGATGAGAAGGGGGAAGGGTGTTAAAGGTGAAAGGGATTAAGAAGCACAAATGTCAGTTATAAAAATAATCACGAAAATGAAAAGTAAAGCATAGGGATTATAGTCAATAAATTGTAATAACTATGTGTGGTGTTGGATGGGTACTAGGCTTATAGAGGTGATCACTCTGTAAGTTACACAAGTGTCTAATCACTATGTTATACACCTGAAGCTAATATAATGTGGTATGTTAACTGTAACTGGAAAATAAATTAATAAAAAAAGAAAGAGGTGAGTCCTCTCTGAGTGCACTAGCTTCCAGAGGCCCCAGACAGGTCCCCCAAAATGGCCTGCAGTGAGACTGGGAAGCTGCAGGCCCCATAGGCCTTCCTGTGCTTTCACCTCCGCTGGAGCCCACTTGCCCACACCTGCTGCACCCAGGGCAGAGCCTTGCTCCGCCTGGCCTGACCAGTGGACAGCAGTCTCCTGGCCAAGGACCCACATTGGGAGAAGATATTTGTCTGAAGGCACTCACTCGGGTCTCAGGGGCCGAGGCTGGCTGGGCTCCATGGAGAGGCAGGTAGACAGGCCCTCCCCACTAAGGCCCTCCCTGCCACCTTTGGGGAAGCCAGGTTGTTATGCCCACAGCCCTACAGAATCTCTCTGGAAAGTTCTATCTACCTCACACACTGCCTGCACTGGAAATCGCACCACATCAGTCATGAAAACAGACAAGGAGACAAATAAGTCCATTTACCTCTGATCCAGGGACGCACACCGATTCCTGGAAGGTGCAGCTCTCCCGGGGATATTCCTTCCTGTCCTTTCCCTTTGTGGCCTCCTCCCCACGCCGCAGTGCACCTGGTGACGTGCACTGACCCCCCTCAGCTCTCAGCTTCAGTGCCACCCCCTCTGGGAAGGTTTTCTAAAGGGTCAGGCGCCCCTGCTCTCTGCTCTCTGCGCTCTGCTCTGGCAGCTCCGGGGTTGCCTGCCTCCTCACTGCCCTGACTTCCGGTTCTGGGATGATGGTTCACCTGCTTGTCCTCATCCGGGACTCCAGCTCCAGGGCCTCCGGCCGTCCTTCCCACCTGGCACAGGTTCACTGCAGAGGGTAGTTCCTTGAATTGAATGCAGCTTTGAGAGCCTCTCTGCTGGGCCGTGAGCACAGCTGTTCCCCCGAGTGGTTAGAGTGGGTTCAATGCTCCAAGCCCTTGTACTGGCATTTCAAAGCGCATAATACACTCAACCCTGGAACTCTGGGGCTCCCTGGCAGACTAGAGCTGGCTCATCACCCTCCAGTCCAGGGGTCTTCAAACTTTTTAAAGTGGGGGCCAGATCACGGTCCCTCAGAGAGCTGGAGGGCCAGACTATATGAACTACTAATTCCTACTGTAACACCTTGGCTGCGCTCACTGCCCAAAAAACCTGGCGGGCAGGATCAGACTCCCCTGGGGGCTGCATGTGGCCCGCGGGCCGTAGTTTGAAGACCCCTGCTCCAGTCTGTCCTTCTATTCACCATTTGAAGAGAGAATCGTCTTGGAGAGCCTCATGGGGAGAAGGCGGCAGTGTCCTGCCCACTTTAGCTGAGGACGAGGACACAAGGAGAGATGGGAGGCCTGCTGTGAGTCACATTCAACACTGGAACCCAAGTGTCGGGGATGGGCAGAGGGTGACACTGGTTTCTAAGCTGCCATCACCCAGTAATGCAGAGAGCAGGAAGGAAACCTCCATTTAACGGGCTCTTCACTGGGCCTCTCACACGTGTTATCAATTTGCCCGAGGAAAGCAGTGGTAGGAGGGCCACGTCACCGATGAGACAACTGAGGCCGAGACGTCAGATAACCTGCTCAGAGGCACACAGCCAGCAAATGGCACTGAAAGGCTGGCCTGACTCCTCAACTGACTTCAGTATCCTCCATTTCTTCTCCTTCAGCTCCCTCACTGGCAGCACTGAGCTATTCCATTGCACGATGGAACCTGAGTTTGAACCCTGATCTTTCTGGCTGTAGAGCAAGCCCTCTGAAGCCCTGCCCTTTGCTGACCCCCTGCAGGGAAACACTCAAGCTGGCTGCAAATATTGACAAGAACTGACAGTGGGAGAGGTAGTAGGCTGACCCAGGTCCACAGGGAGGTAGGGTAGAGACTGGGGTTCTGAGTCAGGAGACCGGATACCAGCTGTGTTCTACCTCTTGCCATGTGTGCCCTTGAGCAAGCCCCACCCCTTCCTGGTCCCCAAAGAGGGAAGAAGCCCGAGAGATGGCTCTTCTATCCTGAATGAGAGCCGGTCCCAGGTGTGGCTTGTGGGGGCAGAGTGACACCCCCAACCACACCTCTCTCTCGAGGCTGCCCCGCCCTGCAATGACCCATTTTCTTCTTAACATGAGGGAAGGATTCTAACTGAAGGATTTTCCTCAAAAGAACTTTCCTCCAATGGTCTCAAAAGATGGCCGGTGTGTGTCCTCCTTTGAGATGCAGTGTAGACGGACAAGAGTGGGGTTGGTGCTGAAACCGGTTTGGCTCAGTGGATAGAGCATTGGCCTGCGGACTGAAAGGTCCCGGGTTCGATTCCTGTCAAGGGCATGTATCTTGGTTGAGGGGATGTGCAAAAGGCAGCTGATCAATAATTCTCTCATTGATGTTTCTAACTCTCTATCCCTCTCTCTTCCTCTTTTAAAAAAATCAATAAAATATATATTTTTAAAAATTTAAAAAAATCTTAACTATTAAAAAAAAAAGAGTGGGGTTGGTTTTGCACATTACCAGCTGTGTGGCAAAAGTCTTAACCTCAGTGTTCTCATCTGCAAAGTGGGGATAAAACCGCTTTCAGGTGTGGTGAAGAGTAAATGAGAGAGTGCAATCAACACCATTAGTCTGGGCTTGGCAAATAGTGAAACCTGCCTGTGGTGAGTTGAGTACCTTTTGGGGTGAGCAGTCCACCCACTCATTCCCTTCAGGGTTGAGATGATCTGATCCCAAAACTCTTAAGGCCCATTTTCCAGGGCTCACATGGGTGCCACAAGGGCAGGTGGAAGCAGGCTGGAGCTTGGGCGCTTTTATCCAGCAGGTCTTTAAGCACTTACGTCGCCGCCGAGTAGGTAAATCAGCATCGTGCAGAGCTGTTTGTTTCCCCTTAATGATCGGGGATGTTAGAGATGTTAGTGATGTCTAACAGGTCGTACTTCACGGAGGAGTGCCCCACGAGGCCTCAGCCAGGAACAAGAGGCTCGCCTGGCAGATGTGAGCAAACCCAGAGCACCTACCTGCCTGGGTCGCTGCGGCGGAGTTAGTGGAATTCAGGCCTCAGCGATGGCTCTCCCAGTTATTTGTAGGAAAATGGCTCCATTGTGATTTTATTCTTCAAAATCAAGGGAACTCAAAAGAGCTGCTAGCAGCCTTTCACCTTCTCCTCCCCAGAAGCCCGCATTGAACTGTTTTCTGTTGGGGAAGCTGGCCCTGTCAGGAGAGACGCTCCCAAGGCTGCAGATGGGGCAGCGCTGAGCTGGGATTGAGGCCCGGGTTCCAGGCCCCAGACTGTGCTCTTTCCACCCAGTCCCAGTCTTCAGCTCCAAAACCAAAACCAAGGACCTGATGGTCAAGCCACACAGCCATACCCAAATCCAATTCTATGGATTTCAGAGTGTGTGTGTGTGTGTGTGTGTGTGTGTGTATACAGTGATTTACATTTTGTAGAGCACTTCCATACCTAGAACATCATGTGGCCTTCTTAACAATCCTACAAAACAAAACAGCCAAGGATTATGACCTTCTTTACAGCTGAGGTAACCTAGGTCAGCCAGGGAAGCGGTTTCAGCAAAGCCTGTGGCTCCTGATAGAGCTAAGGGCTGACTCCAGCTCTCACCCCCGACCCAGCTCCACCTTCACCACTTTATATTAACTCCCACACCTCACACCCCATTGCCTTCTCCAGCGATGGGTTCAGGGCGATGCTTGGGAAAAGGGAGGGGGAAGGAGCCAGAGCAAGAACGGGGAGGGGATGAAAAGGGAGGGGAAAGGAAGGTAGGGAAGAGAGACATGGGAAAGGAGAAAACATTGATGAGGATGAGAGTCAAGAGAAAGGGAGTCTCCAGAATCTTTGGGTTTGAAACCTAACACCCAAGTCTCAGGCTCACGTTTTGCTTCTCTGGCCCATAAGATAACCAGAGGCAACTCCACTAGTAGGTTCAGGCAAATAGTAAATGAGAGCCGGCAGTCAGCAGACATGGGGTTGTTTCTAAATGAGTTATAATTTCAAGGGGATAGTGCACTAGGCCAGGCTCAATAGGAGATGTGAGTTATGGCGGGGAGAGGGGCGGTGTGTGTGGAAGGAAAGAGAATGAATGTCAGGGCACCTCTTAGGTGCTAATTTTTCATTCAACTTTTGCTACCTTGTCAAGGTAAGTTTCATTGCATTTTATAGATAAGGTGACCAAGAGGTTAAATATGTTCCCTACAGGCATGTAGGTTGTGTCTTTTCTGAACAGTTTTCTGAGATGCGCTGTTGAAGCTGGTTACATGCTCCCTCGGGAATTCCCAACCTCCTAGTACTATCCTTCTTCCTCCTGATTCCTTGGTGCCCTCTGGGATAGACTGACATGAACTTGAATTCTATCTCTGCCATTTGCCAGTGGTTAGCCTTTGGGCAAGTCACTCAATCACTCTTAGCCTAAGTTTTCAGCACCTGTAAAATGGCTAAAATTGCCTTGAACTTTATACTCTTTTGCCTCTATCTACATGTGTTCATTTGATGTCCATTCATCCTTGGCTGTGCTCGCTACTCCAATAAACTACCTCCCACTACAGTGTCAATGGACAGTAATAGCTTCATGCAGTTGTCAGCAAACTTCTTCTGTAAAGGACTGGATAGTAAATATTTAGTCTTTGAGAGCCATCTGGTCTCTGTCAAAACTATTCAGCTCTATTGTGGCAGTGCCAAAGCAGGCACCAGCTAATATGTAAATAAATGAGTATGGCTGTGTGCCAATAAAACTTTATTTATGGGCACTAACATTTGAATTTCATATAATACTCTTGTGCCACAAAATATGATTCTCCTTTTGATTTTTTAAAACCACTTAAACTGTAAAAAGCATTTTGTTTTTTTAGCTCACAGTTATACCAAAACATGTGGCCAACTGGATTTGACTTGTGATTTTCCTTTGCAGACCCTTGGCTTACTAGCGGCTCCTGCCAGAGGCATTTGCATATTAGGTGGGGATCATCCTGTGGAACAAAATGTTGGTACCCTAATGGTGGGATCTTGGACACCCGGCAGGACAGTAAAGAACTGGGGCCGAAACCAGTTTGGCTCAGTGGATAGAGCATCAGCCTGTGGACTGAAAGGTCCCGGATTCAATTCCGGTCAAGGGCAAGACCTGGGTTGTGGGCACATCTCCAGTGGGAGGTGTGCAAGAGGCAGCTGATTGATGATTCTCTCTCATCAATGTTTCTAACTCTCTATCCCTCTCCTTTCCTCTCTGTAAAAAAAAATTATATATATGTATAAAATTTTTTTTTAAAAGAGAACTGGGGTTTTTTTCCTCTGTCTTCCTGGCCAAGTCCCCATGCATCAGCCTGCAGAAGGGTAACATTGTCATGAAACCTGATGGACACAGCTGCACCTCTGCTCCCTGCTCGATCGTTCCTCTCAGCAAAGCTGGGCCCCTTTCGGGCTTATCACCCTATGATTCAAAATCAATGCCTTTCCTCTAGTAAAACCCCAGCCAGCTCTTCAGTGCACTTGATCAATAATTGGTCTGACTTCTGGAAAGGGCAGGGTGCAGCCGTCTGACCCCGAGGGCCTGGGCTTTTTCTCCTTGGCAGACATGTGGACAGGTGGACAGCTGGAGAGGGGACTGGGAAATACCCTTGACAAGGCTTAGCAGGGGTCTACCTCAGACATGCCTGACTGCTGACCTATCTCCTTGTCTACGGAGTCTCATGAAATTAGCCTGAAAATCCAGCCTCCTTTGCAGAGCAGCACTTTGAATTGGTCTTGGAATAAATACAGCACTTTAGAAGCGCTCCCATTAAAAGTGCACTCAGGAGCAATCATCCTTTTCAGCTGGTCTCCCTGCCGAACTTCTGCATCCCAGCAACCACCTGTGTGGTTGGCCACGGCATCCTTCTTCTATTGTACAAGCGGCCCCCACCGTGCTTAGGCATGCAAGCTCTGGGCTCTTCCCTGCCCTTGGGGTAACACAGGAGCACTCCCCGCCTCCATGATCTGGACCCCAATTGCCTCTCCATTTTCCCTCCATACCTGATCCATATGATGGAATACCCGCCTTGCTGACATCTGCTTCCTTGTGTGGAACACCCTTCCTCTTTGCACTAAAACTATCAGCTTCCAGATTTGGTCCAGGTGCACCCCCTGGAGGCAGAGAGGCTCTCCTTTGTGTGCCCACAGCTCCCTCCACAGCGTTGATGCCCTTAGCATTGCCCTGGTAGGTTGGTGTGCCTCTATCCCGCCTTCAGCACACAGTGGGCCTTCAGTAAAGGGTTAATAAATTCACTACGGAAATATTTCCCATGTGTGATGCGTGTCAGCTTCAGTGACCTCCCAATGCAGATGACGAAGGGAAATTTAATCTCAACCAGAGCTTTCCCGCTGCTGTCCTTCCGATACAAAAGTGTTCACTGCCCTGTAGGGGGCAGAAGACATTTTCTGTGTGGCCTTCTTACTCAAAGTGACGGACCAGCAACATCCAGACCTACCCCAGGCTGACCAGCTCAGAGTCTGCATCACACTAGGTGCTCAGATGCACATTTAGGTTTAAGAAGCTCTCTTCTAGCCGGGACCGGTTTGGCTCAATGGATAGAGCGTCGGCTTGGGGACTGAGGGGTCCCGGGTTCGATTCCGGTCAAGGGCATGTACCTTGGTTGCGGGCATATCCCCAGTGGGGGGTGTGCAGGAGGCAGCTGATCGATGACTCTCTCTCATCGATGTTTCTAACTCTCTATCTCTCTCCCTTCCTCTCTGTATAAAAATCAATAAAATATATATTAAAAAAAGAAAAAAAAAAAAAGAAGCTCTCTTCTAAACGATACCTGCCTCCTTCCTAAAGGCGGGGTTTCTTGCTTCCTCCTAAACAGACCGACACAAAGACATCTCTACTTTGTCCTTCATGTCTTCATGGAATGGAACAAATATGAGACCATCTGACACATGAGGAGAATTACTCACACCCAAGAACAGGGAAGAAATGGTTCAGTTGTGTGACTGTATCTCCTTTTCTTTCTACTTGAAATGAGACATCTTCCTGTGAAGGTGGCAAGAACAGGAGCTGGCCTGTGGGAGAGTCCCTGCAAGCTGATGGTATTGGGTGACCTGGTGCTGGGCCAGATGTAATTATTGTCCTGGGATCATGTTCAGGGATGAGGCAGGCAGGCAGAAATGAGGTTCTGCAGGAGTTTGAGTCTGGAGAGCTGATACTTTTATTTATTTTAAATATGTATATTTTTTTATATACATATAGGAGAGGAAGAAGGATGGAGAGATGTAAACATCAATGATGAGAGAGAATCATTGATCGGCTTCCTCCTACATGCCCCACACAGGGCTGGGGATTGAGTCTGCAACTGAGATACATGCCCTTGATGAGAATCAAACCTGGGACCCTTCAGTCTGTGGGCTGATGCTCTAACTACTGAGCACCCGTCTAGTGCAGACAGTTATGCTTTTTTTTTTTTACAATTTGTCCATTCAACGCTTGCCAATCACCTGAATTATGCCTGGCCCTGTGCTGGGCGCTGGAGACACTACAATGAATGGGCACAGTCTTTACTTCAGGAGATCACTGTCTAGAGCAGTGGTCGGCAAACTGTGGCTCGTGAACCACAAGCGGTTCGCAGGCACGGTTTGCCACTCTGTTGTCTAATGAGATTGCTGACCACTGTGTAAGGCATTATCCTTACCCAGAAGTTTTGACTTCAGTTAAAGACATTATTAAAATGTTTTTTTTTAAGGTGTTTTCCCCTAAGGCAGTGGTTGGCAAACTCATTAGTCAACAGAGTGGCGAGCCACAGTTTGCCGACCACTGGTCTAGAGCCACAAAGAGCACTATGTACCATTGGGGAGGTGCCCCTCAGCCTTTGCACACAGAACTGAACGTTATTAAAATGTTTTTCTTTGCATACGTTTAACACTGAAACAAGCACCAACTCTGTTAGGAAATTACACTTAAATACAGTTACAGAAATGTAATTCCAAGTCACAGGTGTCTCATTTATCAAAGACAAAAGCCATTGGGGCCATTCTCCAGACGAGGCTTGGCTTTGGTTTTCCTGCTTAAAACCCCCCTGTGAGCTTCTTTCATGCTTAGAAAGATTTTTATCTTCTTTCCAGGCTTTCTCTTCAAAAGCCAGACCTTCACCGGGGCCAGTCCTTATAAGATAAAATAAAACCAGGGGAGTTCTTTACTCAGCTAGCTCATCCATTCATTTATTCTTCAATGCCTATTTCTTGAGCACCTAACACTGGGACCAGACATGTGCTAAGCCTGAGGAATTCACTGGTGAACAAGAGAGACAGAATCTTGCCCTCAGGGTCTTTGGTGAATTACCCCCAACCAGAGCTCGGGATCCCTGGGAACACAGCTTGTCAGGCTAGCTTGCCCCCCTCTCTCTGTTTCTTGCTTCCTCCTAAACAGACCGACACAAAGACGTCTCTACTTTGTCCTTCATGTCTCATGTGTCTGACTGAGCTCATCGCCTCTTTGTTCAAAGGTAAGTTACCCTAACTGTCCAGAGGTGGGTTTATTGCTCCTCCCAGCTCCCCAGTTGAAAGATTAAGAGGAGGCAGGTTGTGCAGCAGAGAGCACCTAGAGAGCTGCCTTCTGAGGGGAGTGGCCCAGGTGTCCTTGTTTGCACCCCGAGGTCTAGCCGATCTGGCCCCGATGAATTGGATTGGGAATAAATGCCTGACCACCATTCAGAGGCTGGCCAGTGACCTAGATGGTGGCCTGGCATCAGTCTCCCCACAGGGATGTGAGTGACCAACACAGCGAACTACACCCTCTATGAGAGAATTTAAGAATGAAAAATACACCCCCCCACACACACACAGAGAGAGAGAGAGAGAGAGAGAGAGAGAGAGAGAGAGAGAGAGAGAGAGAGAATATGAATAAATATGAATAACAGGGGCCTGAAGCTTAAAGACACACCCAGGGAAGGCAATAAACAGCAGCCACAGAGTGGAGGACTCCACGAAGCACCATGAGCCATGGATAGGCAGTAGCATCACCACATGAAGCAGAAACAGGAGCAGTCAAGCAGCCAAAACAGTGGATGGTTCAGAGGTAACTGCTCTGCCACCTGAACGATCATGTCACCGCTAGAGCCGTCCTTATTCCATGCACCACCATCCAGTTCTCTGTAAGACCTTCTATGCAGCTGGCCTTGCCTCCTGGTTTCCTCTTAGCGCGGTGACAAACCTCCGCCATCGGACGGTAACCCAGACCTCTGTTCTGCCCCTGCACCCTGAAAGATCTAAGCAAGCACAAAGTGGATCCTCCATCCGAGGCCTCGTCCCGCCATTCCCAGAGCCAATGTTTTGGAAACCTCTTAGCCTGGAGGCTGGATGCGGCTCTCCAGCCTCTGCCTGGACACCCTCGGTGCAAGCCCACCCTGCCTGAGTAAGAGGCAACATTGGAAACGCACCAGTCCGACGCAGCACTCTGCGATAAAGTGAGCAGGCTCGCCGGCCTTCTGCTGAGCACCGTGGGTAATTACTATTGATCCAAAGATGCCATGGGATCTGAGAAAGAGCACCCTGGACCAACTGAGCATGTGACATAGACGAGTTCCCTCGGGCATTCTCACCTGTGAAATGGAGACACTATCACCCTAGAAGCTGTGAGAGTAAACCAGCTACTCTATTCCCTGCAGCAGCATGGCTGCCCTTTCAGCATCCCTCTAGCCATGAGCAGTGCGGATGTGAGGATAGGCCTAGCAACATCCCTGCACCGGCCATGCTGCCTCCCCTCCGGGGACTGACAAACGCGGGCCCACCTTGCCAGCCAGGCTTGCACACGGGCTTCACGTCCACCTGCACCAGGGTGTCCTGAGCAGCAGGCTTCTGGCCGCAGTCGTAGGCCGTCACCAGGATCTCGTACTGGTGCTGCTTGTCGTAGCTCAGCTTCTCGGTGTTCCTGATGTTTCCTGAGGACACAGAGACAGTCACCTTTGTTTCAGATCACGCTGAGCACGCT